>NC_058521.1:407932412-410432412 GCF_904849725.1 Hordeum vulgare subsp. vulgare | reverse complement strand
AATCCTTTGAACATAACTGAAGACAACCATTAGTCCATAGGGATTATCATCAATTACCAAAACCACATACAGAGAAATATGCTCTAACAGGTGTCAAGAGTGTTAACTTAAGATTCTCTAAGTACCTGTTAACCTGCGCACACTAAAATGATGTTTGTTAAATTCTTAAATTTTCATGGAAAATATTAGTATAACACACAGTTATTTAGTTTAAGCATGTGTCGATTAGCTTATTACACCGCTGCCTATTGCTTGTTCTAATATATCGCTTGAATTTGATGACACTACTTCTAAAATTAATGATGATATTACTGCTATATTTGATGAAACTAAAATTGTGCCACTGAATGAATTACTTCATGCCCTTATTGCTAAAGCTAAAGAACTTGAAAATGCTGAAACTGGTGAAGATTTTGAATTGCCTTATGTACCTGAAGTTATGTTATGGATGGGGAAATAGGTAGGGACTTTCTTGCGGGTGAAAATAGAGATGACCTGAAGAACCTACTATGCAAACTGAAAGAAAAATCTATGATGGAGAAAATGAAATGTGATCCTACGTTTGCTATTTATCCTATATTTGTTACTGATAAGGATTATGAGTTCTCTATAGACATTGAGTTGATTCCTATAGTAGAATTTGATCCTTTCCATGGTTATGAAACAGAAACTGTTGTTGGACATCTCACCAAATTGAATGATATTGCTGCGTTGTTTACTAATGAGGAAAAGATACGTTACTATTACATCCTTAAGCTTTTTTCCTTTCTTGCTAAAAGGCGAAGCTAAAAAAAGTTCCTTTCTCTTGCTCCTAGTTGTATACATAGTCCCGAGGATATGCTTTATTACTTCTTTGAACAATACTTTCCTGCTCGTAAGAAACAAGCTGACTTAGAGAGGTTATTTAACTTTGTGCAAATTGAAGAAGATAATCTCCCTCAAGCTTGGGGGAGGCTTCTCCAGTTACTTAATCTCTGCCTGATCACCCCCTTAAGAAAAATGGAAATTTTGATATATTTTATAATGGACTAACGAGTGCTTCTAGGGCTTTCCTAGATAGTTGTGCTAGTTGTGTTTTTAGGGAAAGAACTGTTGGACAAGCTGATGAACTATTAAAAAACATATTGGAAAATTGCCGATGATTGTACACTTCCCAAACCACCACCGGAGCCTATTAAGAAGAACAGAGGTATTCTATTCCTCGGTCCTGAAGATATGCAAGAAGCCAAAAGATCTATTGTAGAAAAGGGTATTAAAACTAAAGATGTCAAGAAATTACCACCTATCAAAGAAATATATGGACTTGACATCCCTACAGAGGTACTAGAGGTAAATTATCTCCGTACCTTTAACGAAAGTGATATACTCCCTGTGTACCTAAATACTTGTAGTTGGGGAGAACTAGACTAGTTCTCCCCAACTACAAGTATTTAGGTACACACAAAGTACCTTACGCTAAGACTCCTATTCAATGCATGGATGAATTCGATAATTATATTGTTAAGCAAGAACATTTTAATAATTATGTCAAAAATCAATTAAGATGTAATGCTATGATGATAGATTGTTTGAGTGACTTGATGTTTATAATCGCTAATGATGTTAAAGGTCTAGGTAAACATGCTTCTATGGTTCAGACCCAACTAGACCAAGTTGCTAAGTCACAAAATGATTTACTTGCTGAGGTAAATGATAATATGAATGACAATGTTGTTAGAGTAATGACTAGAGGAGGTCGCATGACCCAGAAACCTCTTTATCTCGAAGATCATCCTAAAAGAATAGAACGGGATTCTCAGGGAATTAATGATGATACACCTAGTTCTTCTAAGAAGAAAAAAAGAAAAATGATAGGACTTTGCATGCTTCTACTGAACGTGTTATAGAAAAACCTGCTAAGAATCATAATGATTTTTCTATTTCTGATGCCAAGACACAATCTCGTAATGTACATTCAGATAGTGATGATGAAAATAATAATGTTGATGTAGATACTTCACGAGATAGTAATAAAGAACCTGATAATGATGTGGAAATAGAACATGCTGAAGATCTTGATAACCCACCTCCTAAAAATGTTATCAGAAGAAAGACTTTTTTGCTAGAAAGCATGGGAAAGAAAGAGAGCCATGGGTTCAAAAACCCATGCCATTCCCCCGTAAGACTTCTAAGAGTAAGGATGAGGAAGACTTTGAGCACTTTGCTAAAATGATTAGGCCTATCTTTTTGCGCACTCAGTTGGCTGGTATTTTGAAAATGCCTCTGTATGCTAAGTATATGAAATATATTATTACCAACAAAAGAAAAATACCCAAGACTAAAATTGTACTATGCTTGCTAATTATTATTTTGATGGTGGAGTGCCTAATAAGTTGGGAGACCGGGTATACCCACAATACCTTGCTCCATTAAAAAAATTATGTTAAAACTACTTCATGTGATTTAGGTGCTGGTGTTAGTGTTATGCCTTTCTCTCTTTATAAGAGACTTGATTTGAATGAGATTACACCTACTCAGATATCTTTACAACCGACAGATAAATCCACCACTTTACCTATTGGAATTTGCGAGGATGTTCGTGTTGCGGTTGTGAAGGTCACTATCTTGACACACTTTGTTATTCTTGATATGCCCGAGGACGACAACATATCGATCATCCTTGGTTGGCCATTTTTAAATACTGCACGGGGTGTTATTGCTTGCAACAAAAGCAAGGTCACTTTTCATGCCAATGGCAAACAACATACCATGCATTTTCCAAAGAAGCAAACTTTGGTTAATAATATTAATGTCATTGAGCCAATTGCTACAATCGCCATTGGAGGTTTCAAAATTCCTCTTCCGACCGCCAAGAAGAAATATTATACTCTTATTGTTGGGGATATGCAAATCCCCATTGAGGTAACTTAGTGTCATATGATTTTTTTTGTTTCATGTCAATCACGAACGGTTATTAATAAAACTTGATCAACCTTATTAATGGATCATTTTTGAAAGACATGTGATCGATGAGTTTTGTAGGCACAACTCTGTGTATTATTAGTTTGCTCTTTGTTATTTTTAGTTGAAAAAATAAAATGCCATGATTATCCTGTTTTCTAAGTTTTTTGTGCAATAAAAAATGACCCAAAAATAAAAAGTCTCAGAATGACACAAAATTTTAACATGATTTTTTGGAATATTCAAGATTTTTTTGTGCTGAAAACACACCAGGAATGGGCACCTGTGGGCCATGATGCAATAGGGCACGGCCACCCCCTAGTGCGTGCCCTATTGTGTGATGGGGCCCATAGCCCCCTGCCTTATCAAAGTCATCCATTACCTCCAGCAAAAAAATCCCTAGCTCTCTTTCTCTCTCGTGTTCTTCCTCCTAAAACTGAAATTTTTGATCTCTTTTCTCAGAACTCCATTTCTGAAACTGTTTTGAGGAATTGATATTTGGTATGTGACTGCCCCATTCCTCCAATTAGTTTTCTCTTTAGCGGTTTATATTTTGCATATTCCGTTGCACTTGGTGCTACTGAAAATGAGCTTGCATGTCTAATTCTTTGAGTTCCAAGTAGTGGGAATGCTTGATATGTCATCTAGGCATCCATATGAGTAGTTGTTACCATTCTTGCAAAGTTTTAGTGACATAATTTGTGGTCCAAAAAATTTAGATTTTTTTTCATAGGAAGATGAATTCTTTAGGAGGAGCTCTTCAAGAATGCGTTCTTCAGGAGATTCATCGAGCAAGGACTTGGTGCGGCAAGCTTATGCCGATCCCCAAACAAGCTTGATAGTCATGGCTGATGCTAAGTCATGCCATTGGCCATGCGATGAGTTCATGAGAGGTGCATGCATTAAGGAGGAGTTCGATTAGTACATCTACAATACTGGCCCCACCGATTTTCTCGCAGATAAGTGTATCCAACATCGTGACCTTACTCATTTATTCACGCATGGATTTTGATATCATCCTAATACCTCTAGAGTCATGTTTAATCTTTATGATAAGTCCTATATTTTAGCTCTAGAAGAATTTTGTGATGCATGCAAACTCCCATTTTGCGGTTCATTTGAAAACCCCTAAAAACTAATTATAATATGTTCCTCAAGAGTCTACGTGTAGGAGAACATAGAGGAGTGGCACATGCTAGAATAAAAAGTATTCATTTTCCCTCTATTCACTACTTTGCACTGTTCTATGGGATATGTGTAGTAGGTAAACAAGATTGCAGTGCGTTGTGCGCTCCTGATCTAAGTCTTATTCACAATATGTTAACTCGTGAAAGACATTATAACCTCAGGGAAATTGATGCCCGAAGGATTAACTCTAACTCAAGAAGTGGTGATTTATATGGAGGAATTTATGCCTCCTGTGTAGTTGCAAACTTAGGAGTCTCGCATCAACCTAATGACCCCATGTTGCATGTCAAATATTTAGATTCTGAAGCCATGCGTCGTCATGACTTTCTTTTGACTAGTGCCAGGGGTTATGAGTACAACCCAATATTTGACAAATATAGGCCTATACCTGTTATGTTGACCACACCCACTCTCTTTGTTTTTCAGGACAAGCAAAGATACTATGTTCTCAAGAACAAGGTGCAAGAGTACAAAGATGCACTGCAGGCTATTCGCTTGGCTAAGGAGGCGGCACAAAACGCCTCGACGAGCTATCACTTCAACTATTATCCTAACCAGCCATGGTGATCACCAAGCTAGGCACAAGCCTAAGCTTGGGGGAGTACATATTTCGCATCGACATTACATTCATGTTCACACACTTCATATAAAATGTAGGTGTTCATTCTTTTTCATTGTATAACCATGTTAGTCTTATTTTTCTACTTGCTTTTTGTGTGTTTGAAAATCTTTAGGAAACCCCAAAATAGTTCTCGCTTCTTTTTGGTTTTTCTTTCCCGTTTAATTAGTTGTAGTATTAAAAGAAAACCCAAAAATATTTCCATTAATTGTTGCGAGCTTTCCAGTGTAAATAGTTTTTCTAGTTTTTGTTTTTTCCTTCGCTTGTTTGTTTTTTCGAGAAAAATAAAAAATTCCAAAAATATTTCAGTGCGTTCCTCTGAATTTCTTTTCCTTTCATTGAGTCGTTGAAAGGATAAGACCACGATGAAAACGTTGAGTGGCCCTCGTATGCATTAATGTTGATCTAATAAAGAGCCAATATTACCATGTCTTCTCCTTTGCACAAATATTGTGTAGATTCCAACTTAGACCATGACACTCCAACACAATTATTATTATCACATCGTTCGGTCGTGCAAGTGAAAGGCAATAATGATGATATTTTACGAAGTGATCGTGGCAAAGGAAGCTTGTATGAACTCTTGTTGTTTTCCGTTTTTGTAAATATGTTTACCTCATTCGATCTTGATTCAGTATATCATGACTGAACATGTTTATGATGATAATTAGAGATTATAGTTTTCCATGCCATGCTTAAATAGCTAGGAGTTGATTATGATTTATCTTATGTGTCAACATGCATTAAAATAATTACGATGTGGTATGGTAGTATGGTATTTCCCTCTAAGTAATTCGAGAAGATTGAACTAGCCCATGTGAACATGTAGTTGATTCAAAAACAATGCAGCCTTCATGGTGTTTAAATTCAGTGTGTTTATATCCTACTCATGCTAATGTCCAATATTAATTATTCACAATGCATGTTTATGACCGTTTTGCTCTCTAGCTGGTTGCTTCCCAATCTATTGCTAGCATTCACTTGCACTAAGCGGGAATGCTGCTTGTGCATCCAAATTGCTAAACCAAAGTTGTTCCACATGAATCCACCATACCTACCTATATGCGGTATTACCCTTCCATTCCAAGTAAATTTGCACGTGCCACCTCTAATATTCAGACAAATAGCTATTTTGTGCACTCGTACTGCTCATGTAGCGACGAGGTAGTCGGTATCTTCCATGCTAAGTGAGTTATTCCCAGGGCGGTTATTTATTCGCCGTCATGTCGTAAGAGTGGCTGGTAAAAAGGATGCCTAGTCCTGCATAATCAAAATTAAATTACACAAAACTCCTGGGACAGTTGATACGTTGGAGGGCACCCGTGAATTCAGCTAGCCATGGTTTGTGTATGGATGGTGGAAAAGGAGTAAGCTTTATATTTCTGTTTGGGAACCGCCAATAACAAGTTCAGCATGGAAGATATTTAAAACCTTTGTTATAACGTTGACAGGAAAAGTGCACCACCGAAAATTACAACTTCAACTCTATTTTAAAACTTGGGCTATGGCACCTCTGCAAATCAATGCTTCCCTCTACGAGCGACCTTTCTATTTAATTTGATGTTGTTACTGAGTCATCATCTTCTTACTAAAAGCACGAGACCAAAGAGCACCATTGTCATTTTATGCATTGAGTCTAGTCAATGTTGAATATGAGCATGACTTGATCTCTTCTGCCCTGAATTATAATTTTTAGTAGCTGCTTGAATCTCACAGGTGTTGTGCATTTATGTTTTGCAGTCACAGAAAGGGCTAGCGAAATACCATGTCATCATATTATATCGTGATTATTCTGACAAATTGTTGGCATGTGAGATGTCTTATTATTGATTACTAGTTGGTTATGTATTGCCATGAGTGAATATGATGTTTAATTGTTATCATGGCTCTGGTTATTTATAATTTATGCTGAAAACCTGAACACTAGCTAAGCGTATATATGGCAATTAGAACAAAAGAGTTTGTAAAAGTTTTCTTTATCACTTCCAGTTTACGAACTGAATTGCTTGAGGACAAGCAATGAGTTAAGCTTTGGGGAGTTGATACGTCTCGAACGTATCTACTGTTCCAAACACTTCTCCTCTTGTTTTGGACTATAGTTTGCACGATCTTAATGAAACTAACCCGGACTGACGTAGTTTAGAGAAATAGAAGTTCTCAAAATTGGGCGACACTTTTTGTGATTTTTTCGGGAAATTATAATGATTTATGAAGCAAAGACCAGCCATAGGGAGGGGGGCCCTGTGGCCCACGAGGTAACAGGGCGCAGCCACCCCCTAGGCCATGCGCTATTGTATGGTGGGACCCATGAGGCTCCCCCGACCCTATTTCTTGTCCTACAAATTCACATATTCACACAAAAAATGAGAGAGAAGTTTTCATATCGATCTACGAGACAGAGCCGCCGCCACCTCTTGTTCTTCTTCGGGAGGGCTGATCTGGAGTCCGTTTAGGGCTTGAGAGAGGGGGATTCTTCGCCGTCGTGATCACCAACCCTTCTCCATCAACTATTCCATGATTCTCACCACTCGGAGTGAGTAATTCCTTTGTAGGCTTGCTGGTCGGTGATGGGAGTGGATGCCATTGATCATGTAACCGAGTTAATTTGATATTGCTTGATCCCTAGTATCCACTATGTTGTGAGATTGATGTTGCTATGACTATACTATGCTTAATGCTTGTCACTCGGTGTGGGGACCCCGACTGGTAAGTCGAGATCGTCGTGCCGAGTGATCCCGAGGATCAATGCTCACTGAACACAGATACCGAATAGTAGAGTCTTACATCCATACATACCGTTTGATACAATAAATGACCACTTCGGTCGAGTCTCACATACACAGGGCCTTAAAGGCCAAAGCACCAAACTAGACCAATAGCGGAATTATTGGTCGAAAGCGTGAACCCATGCCATCAGCCTTAATCTACAGGCATTCTGACTGGGAAGCATCCTAGCTCGCAAGAACGTCACCAAGTTAATCTTCACCACATCCTGCCTTTCACACCTGGTCAATGAAATAACCAGTGGCAAGCCAATGAGTACTTTGAATGTACTCGCAAACAACCCATGATACGAACAATGAAAGTGAAGGATAACAATATCATGCATCTTTAGTGTAACTCATCTGGGTGGAATGATCATGTATATGCATTAGGTTAAAGAATTACTTGGAAGAACAGGTTACAGATATCAACATATCTGCTAAGGGCTGAACCATCCGGGTTCACCCTATATGCCAAGTCATCGGACTTGTCATAACCTCAATGTATTAATGAGGGCTAAACCATCCGGGTTTACCCTATATGTCAAGTCACCGAACTTGATCATATTATTGTGATTATCATAACAACACCTTTTTAACACCACACACACACACTTGGTTTACGCGGAAACTCTGGACGTAGTTTAAGCAGCACCACCCAACTGTCCTTGACCGTGGACATGGCTATTCGAATAGTTTACACTCTGCGGAGGTAGTACGCTGGACCCACGAGAAACGGAATACTTACGTGTCATCCACGACTCGTGGTATATCACATATACCCGAGGTAAGTATCCGATCATCATCTTTCCCCTGACGATACTAGACAAAGAGATCCACTCGATTGGTACCCAGCCCACATGTTGTACGTCTTACGAGCACGGACTCTGGACTGTAACAACCATGCAGGGACCAACGGTGTGCCTGGAACTCGTAATAATGGCATAGTCGTCCTACCTGGCACGACCCCATCATGAGAGTGACACCGATCACTCCCGCCACTAGTAATGTGGCTCTTTGCTAGCACCGACCAGAGTAATCAACAAAGCCCCGTCCCATAAAGGGGTATCGTGGTCGTACTGGGTAAGGTTGGGACGGTCGATGATGGGGTCATAGTCCTAGGGTAGGGTCATAGGCCTGCCGTACAGGTCCTACCCAAGGACTACCCCACACAAAGGACAGGACCCTAAGTCTGCCCCAACTGAATTAAGGAGTCCCCATCATCCAGTCGGCAACAGGCCCTGAATCATCCAGTCGGAGACTAGCATTCGGAGGGCGCCGGGCTAACCGGCTGGATACACTCGGTACATCGTAACCTCTCTGGAGGGAAACTGTCGTATGTTTCCGGGTGCATTTATTAGCATTTAGAGCCTACGTTACCTGTAACATACGCATTCAATCGCCACTACTCCGCCCCTGAATCGGAACCGTTGTGGAGGGCAGCGCACTCTATATAAGCCGCCCTCCCCCACTGGTAAAGGGGTTAGCAAATCATTGTATTCCGTATCACACTCGACAACCAGCTCCGAGAGCTCTGAGACGTAGGGTTGTTACCTCCACCGCAGAGGGGCCCGAACTCATACAACCTCGCCGTAGCTAGGACTCTGCCCATCTCATTCGTACCCTACACATCTACTGTCAGGCTTATACCCACGACAGTTGGCGCCCACCTTGGGGCAGGCATCTAAGCGACTTCCGGCGAGTTTGCGATTTCTTCCTTTCGTCATGTCGTCCGGTGGACATTCGAGCATGGGTCACCAGATCTTCTTCGGCGCTCTCTCCTTCACCGTCGACGATTCGGCGTGGCTTCGGGAGGCACCTCTCGACGTCGAGGCGCTTCCCCGTCGCGGGGCCACACACTTCCGTGCCGGCACCCACGGCGTTCTTCTTCTCCAACAATCGGCTCCGTTGTCGACCTGCACCTCCATCATGCGCCGCAACAAGCGGTCCCGCCGTCCGCGTCTCCAACGTTGGGTGCAGCATGCCCGAGCACGTCAGATCGCGTCTTCTCAAGTGGCAGTTCTGGAGTCTGTTGTGGTTGCCCCGCGTTCCCAGCACTCGGGCTCAGTTCCGACTGAGTTTCCTTCCGAGTACGCGGGCCGCAGGCCTGCAGCAGAAGTGCCCCGAGTACGCGGGCCGCGGGCCTGCAGCAGAACTCCCATGAAGATCCCCGTCAGGCTGGCCGAAACGAGCGCGAGATCGGCGAAACGTCCGGCACACGTCGTCCACCTCGCCGTTCTGCTAGCCGGCACACTCGGCGGAGCAACGTGGAGCTGTTCCGCACACCTCTCCTCAACTTGGCTGCAGCTGCCAAAATAGCCGATTCCCTCCAGCCGACTGATTCAGAAGCTGGCAGAGGGATCGAGCAGATCCGAGCCCTGTTGCACACGGCGCAGCAGCAGAATTCGGCAGTCTCCCAGTCGCACAACCGGATCTATAACAGCTCCGTCCACGCGAACACGCATCGGTCCGTTCACAGCCCTGGATCCCATCAGCGCCACAGGGGAGGCAGCCGTTCCGTGATCCATGAGGATCGCCGCCGCTCATGCACCCCTCCGCGGGGTGGGCCCTATGGGTCCCGACATCATGATGATCGGCGTTCAGTCGGCGACACTTACGACCCAAGACCCGACGCAAGAGGACGTATCACCCAGCGAAGAGTCGACACAGGTTGAGCCCACCGCGATGGTCGCGATATGGACCGTCCGAGTGGGAGCAGGGTCATCGTGTCTGGTCCCGAGTGTTTTAGTCGAGCCATCCGCTCGGCTGACATCCCGCCCAACTTCCGATTGGCAGCGGGAATCAGTAAGTTTACAGGAGAGTCCAAGCCAGAAACATGGCTGGATGACTACCGAGTGGCGGTCCAGATCGGAGGCGGAGACGACCATGTCGCTATGAAGCACCTCCCTCTGATGCTCGACGGCTCGGCAAGAGCGTGGCTAAATCAGTTGGCCCCCTCGAGCATTTATAGTTGGGAAGATCTGGCCCGAGTATTCATCAGGACCTTCGAGGGGACGTGCAAACGCCCTGCAGGCCTTGTGGAGCTCCAGCACTGTGTCTAGAAGCCGAATGAGCCCCTGCGCGACTTCATCCAGCGTTGGACAACTCTCTACCACACCGTGGAGAATGTCACCGAGCATCAAGCAGTCTGTGCCTTCAAGGCAGGCGTGCGGTACAAAGAGCTGTACTTAAAGTTCGGTCGAACAAGCGACATCTCCATGAGCAAGATGATGGAGATAGTGGCGCGCTATGCAAATGGCGAAGAGGAGGACCGCATCCGGAGCGGCAAGCACAAGACAGTCGGCGATGCTGACGGAGGTAACACTCGGAAGCAGAAACAGAAAGCTCCGCCCACACCGCAAGCAGAGGCTGCAGCCATGACCAATGCTAAGTTCAAGGGCAAAGGGAAGGCGCAGTTTACCCCCAAGAAGAAGCCGTTCAACAATCCCATCCTGGACCAGCCTTGTCCGGTGCACACGAAGATGGATGAAGAAGGCAACCCCATATATGCGAAGCATACCACTCGACAGTGTCGCCTCCTGATCCAGGGATTCAGCGAAGGGCAGCCGAGTGAGAAGGTCCATGAACAGGATGAGGAGGACAAGGAGGATCCGTTCCCCCAGGTCCACGCCACCCTGATGATCTTTGCTGACGTCGAGAGCAAGAGTCGGCTGAAGCTGGTGAACCGAGAGGTCAACATGGCCATCCCTTCCAACCCCAAGTTCCTCAAATGGTCCCAGACTGCGATCACCTTTGACCAGTCGGATCATCCGACACATGCACCCACCCCGGGAAGACAGGCCCTGGTCGTCGACCCGATGGTAGAAGGAGTCCGACTGTGCAAAGTCCTCATGGATGGCGGCAGCGGCTTGAACATCATGTACCCCGACACCCTTAAGGGGATGGGCATCCCGATGTCCAGGCTCAGCGAGAGCAGCATGCAGTTCCACGGAGTCGTCCCTGGACGGAAGGCCAAATCACTCGGCCAGATCGCGTTGGACGTCGTTTTCGGCTCCGACAAGAACTTCCGCAAGGAAAGGCTGACGTTCGAAGTGGTTGACTTCCAGAGCGCTTATCACGCAATTCTGGGTCGCCCAGCGTATGCGCTCTTCATGGCCCGTCCATGTTACGTGTACCGGAAGCTGAAGATGCCGGGCCCGAAAGGCATGATCACCATCACAGGCAATCGGCAGCGAGCTGAAGAGTGTCTGCAACAGGGATCAAGGATAGCTGACCAGCAGATGGCCGTCCTCGAGCTAGACGAGTACAAGAAAACAGTCCACCCCGCCGACCTGATGCGCTCGAAGAAGCCAGCTTCAGAGTCTGCATTTCAGTCGGCGGGAGAGACGAGGAAGGTCAGCATCCACCCGACGGACGCCACTGCTGCCCCGACGAACATCTCCACCACCCTCGATCCTAAATAGGAAGCCGAGCTCACCCAATTCCTCCATGAGAACTGGGACATCTTCGCATGGAAACCCTCCGACATGCCAGGTGTACCCAGGGAGTTGGCTGAGCACCGACTGCACGTGGATTCCACGGCTCGGCCTGTCCGAGAACGTCTGCGCCGGTCCGCCGTGCACAAGAGGAAGGCAATCGGGGAAGAGGTGGCCAAGCTGCTGGCAGCCAACTTCATTCGCAAGGTTCACCACTCCGAGTGGCTCGCCAATGTCGTCATGGTGCCCAAGAAGGACAAGTCGCTCCGAATGTGCATCGACTTCAAGCATCTCAATAAGGTCTGCCCGAAAGACCATTTTCCGCTCCCCCGCATAGATCAAATTGTCGATTCGACTGCGGGTTGCGAGCGTATGTCGTTTCTCGATGCCTACTCGGGCTATCATCAGATCCGTCTGTATGGTCCCGATGAGTTAAAGACAGCCTTCATCACCCCATTCGGGTGCTTCTGCTACATCACTATGCCTTTCGGTCTGAAGAATGCAGGAGCTACCTTTATGCGCATGATCCAAAAATGTCTCCTCGACCAGATCGGTCGCAATGTGGAGGCATATATGGATGATATCGTAGTCAAGTCACGCAAAGGTTCCGACCTACTGACTGACTTGGCAGAAACATTCGCCAACCTTCGTAGGTACGATATCAAGCTCAACCCAGCCAAATGTTCATTCGGTGTTCCCAGCGGAAAGTTACTCGGTTTCTTCGTTTCCGAACGAGGGATCGACGTCAACCCCGAAAAGATCGGGATCATCGTCCGAATGGAGAGGCCGGTCAAAATACACGATGTTCAGTGGCTCACAGGTTGCCTAGCGGCTTTAAGAAGGTTCATCAGTCGACTCGGTGAAAAAGCACTTCCTCTGTACCGACTCATGAAGAAATCAAATACCTTCGAGTGGACAGACGAAGCCCAAGTCGCATTTGACGACCTCAAAGTCCTACTTTCCACCCAGCCGGTTCTTACTGCTCCGCTCAGTAAAGAGCCCCTTCTTCTATATATCGCGGCTACAAATCAAGTTGTCAGTACTGTTCTTACAGTCGAGCGAGAAGAAGAAGGCAAAGCATACAAAGTTCAGCGGCCAGTGTACTATGTCTCCGAAGTTCTGACCCCTTCCAAGCAGAGGTATCCCCATTATCAAAAACTTATCTATGGGATCTATATGACTGCGAAGAAGGTGGCTCATTATTTCCAAGACCACTCGGTATCTGTCATTTCTGATGCTCCGTTGTCGGAAATTCTCCACAATCGAGACGCATCAGGCCGAGTGGCGAAGTGGGCAATGGAGATGCTGTACTGTGACATCAAGTTCGAGGCCAAGAAAGTTATTAAGTCTCAAGCCTTGGCTCACTTTATAGCAGAATGGGTAGAACAACAGCAACCGACCCACATCTACTCGGCTCATTGGACAATGTTCTTCGATGGGTCTAAGGTGTTGAATGGCTCCGGCGCTGGTGTTGTGATCATATCACCAAAGGGCGACAAGCTCAAGTACGTGCTGCAGATACACTTTGATTCCTCCAACAACGAGGCAGAATATGAAGCTCTCCTCTATGGATTGCGCATGGCCATCTCACTCGGCGTCCCTCGCTTGATGGTCTACGGCGATTCGGATTTGGTGGTCAATCAAGTGATGAAAGAGTCGGACGTCAGGAACCCCACCATGACCACATACTGCAATGCAGTGAGGAAGCTGGAGAAGAAGTTTGAAGGTCTGGAGCTCCACCATGTTCCAAGACTGAAGAACCAAGCGGCCGACGAGTTAGCAAAACTCGGATCCACTCGGAGACCAGTTCCGAGTGACGTCTGCCTCGAGCACCTCCACCTACCCTAAGTCAAAGAAGATCCTTTCACAGAGGAGTCGGTACAACCCAAGAGTGCAACAGACCCGACTAAAGTCGATGTACCTCCGGTGGTTGATCTGGTCATGGAGATTCTGGCTGTCATTTCCGATTGGACTGTGTCGATCATGGCATATATCTTGAGGCAAGAACTCCGAGAAGACGAAGTCCAAGCCAGGCAGATAGTCCGCAGATCAAAGTCATTCACTGTGATTGAAGGCCAATTGTACAAGGAGAGTATCTCAGGCGTTCTTCAACGATGTATCTCCCCAGAGGAGGGGCAACTGATCCTGGAGGATATTCACTCGGGGACCTGCGATCATCACGCTTCTTCGAGAAAAATCGTAGCCAAGGCATTCAGGGCTGGCTTCTTTTGGCTGCAGGCTAACGAGATGGCTAAGGATATGGTTGATCGATGTGAGGGCTACCAGTTCTACTCCAACAAGTCCCACAAGCCAACGTCTGCGTTGAAGACGATCCCTCTGGTGTGGCCGTTTGCAGTGTGGGGACTAGATACAGTCGCCCCGTTCAAGACAAGCCAAGGTGGATACACACATCTGTTGGTGGCAGTCGACAAGTTCACAAAATGGATCGAAGCAAAGCCCATCAAGAATCTCGACGCTTCGACAGCCGTCAAGTTTGTCAGGGACATCATCTTCAGATTCGGTGTACCTCACAGCATAATTACGGACAACGGGACAAACTTTGACTCGGACAGATTCAAAGGGTTCTGTACAAGCCAGAGCATCCGAGTGGATTTTGCTTCCGTAGCACATCCTCAGTCCAATGGACAAGCAGAGCGGGCAAACGAGCTTATTTTGCAAGGATTGAAGCCCCGACTCCTGCGAGAGATAGGACATGCCGCTGGCGCTTGGGTTACCGAGCTACCTTCAGTGCTTTGGCGACTTCGAACAACCCCGAACAGATCTACAGGGCGATCACCGTTCTTCCTCGTTTATGGAGCAGAAGCGGTCCTTCCGAGTGACTTGCTACACAATGCGCCACGAGTCAAACTCTTCTCCGAAGCCGAAGCAGAACAAGCAAGGCAAGACGGAGTGGATCTTCTGGAAGAGGAGTGCGAGATGGCGTTAACTCGCTCATCCATTTATCAACAAAATCTGCGGCGTTTTCATGCACGCCACGTCAGAAGTCGGACGTTCCAAGCAGGCGACTTGGTGCTCCGAGTGGATCAACAAAGACCCCACAAGTTGGCTCCGGCCTAGGAAGGACCCTTCATCATCTCCAAGGTGCTGAACAACGGAGCATACAGACTCTACAACATTCAGAGGAAGACAAACGAGCCGCGAGCATGGAACGGAGACCTCCTGAAGCGCTTCTACACGTGACCGTCAACTGAAGCGATGTAAAGAACAAGTATTGGCGAAATAATATAAAGCAGATTGAGTTTTTTGCAGGTTCAAAGTTCTTCCGCGGTCGCAGACTCCTGTCTCAAAAAAAAAACTTAGATGCGATCCAGCATCGCCTAAGTATTAACTTTCTCCGAGTGTGCACTTAACGTCACACTCGGGGGCTTAGCCGCGATCCAGCATCGCCTAAGTATTAACTCTCTCCGAGTGTGCACTAAACGTCACACTCGGGGGCTTAGCTGTGATTCAGCATCGCCTAAGTGTTAACTTTCTCCGAGTGTGCACTTAATGTCACACTCGGGGGCTTAGCTGCGATCCAGCATCGCCTAAGTACTAACTCTCTCCGAATGTGCACTTAACGTCACACTCGGGGGCTTAGCTGCGATCCAGCATCGCCTAAGTATTAACTTTCTCCGAGTGTGCACTTAACGTCACACTCGGGGGGCTTAGCCGCGATCCAGCATCGCCTAAGTATTAACTTTCTCCGAGTGTGCACTTAACGTCACACTCGGGGGCTTAGCTGCGATCCAGCATCGCCTAAGTACTAACTTTCTCCGAGTGTGCACTTAACGTCACACTCGGGGGCTTAGCTGCGATCCAGCATCGCCTAAGTATTAATTTTCTCCGAGTGTGCACTTAACGTCACACTCGGGGGCTTAGCTGCGATCCAGCATCGCCTAAGTATTAACTTTCTCCGAGTGTGCACTTAACGTCACACTCTGGGGCTTAGCTGTGATCCAGCATCGCCTAAGTATTAACTTTCTCTGAGCGTGCACTTAACGTCACACTCGGGGGCTTAGCTGTGATCCAGCATCGCCTAAGTATTAACTCTCTCCGAGTGTGCACCTAACGTCACATTCGGGGGCTTAGCTGCGATCCAGCATCGCCTAAGTATTAACTCTCTCCGAGTGTGCACTTAACGTCACACTCGAGAGCTTAGCTGCGATCGAGCATCGCCTAAGTATTAACTTTCTCCGAGTGTGCACTTAACGTCACACTCAGGGGCTTAGCTGCGATCCAGCATCGCCTAAGTATTAACTCTCTCCGAGTGTGCACTTAACGTCACACTCGGGAGCTTAGCTGCGATCGAGCATCGCCTAAGTATTAACTCTCTCCGAATGTGCACTTAACGTCACACTCAGGGGCTTAGCTGCGATCCAGCATCGCCTAAGTATTAACCTTCTCCGAGTGTGCACTACACGTCACACTCGGGGGCTTAGCTGCGATCCAGCATCACCTAAGTAATAACCTTCTCCGAGTGTGCACTACACGTCACACTCGGAGGGAGCTTAACAGCGATCCAGCATCGGCTGTTTGCCTTTGGCTTCACCAACAAACGCCAACCAAAAACTCGAATCAAAATTGCAACAGAAGAGCAAAAATCGGATTCCAAAATTCTCGCAAAGATAGCTAACTCGATGCAGATCAAGTTTACCCGCACCCATTTAAAAGTGTGACGGCCAACAGAAGTGGCCAGAGTACCTTACAGATAAACACTCGGCATACCGAGGATAAAGTTTCTTACGCGTCAGCTGGGCCGGCACCAGGACTGGAGGGCTCCACGAAAGTGTCCAAGTGGATTCCGTCGGCGATGCGGGTAGCACTCTCAAGGAACGTCTCCATGAAGTCTTCGAACCGAAGTTTCTTCGTGTTGGCGACCTTCAGCGTCTTCAGTTTTTCCTCATGCACCTCCTTGCAATGGACTCGGACCAGGGACAGAGCAACATCTGCACCGCAACGAGCTGCAGATTTCTTCCACGACTGCACTCTATTGGGAATCTCCGCTAGTCGACTCATCAGGTTCTCCATCTCCTGCCGCGACTCATCTTCTGGCCAAAGCTCCTTGTCGATTCGGCCGACGACTCCTCTCAGTCGACTGATGAAAGGACCAACTTTGCCCTCGCGGATGTGCACACGGAGCAGATCCCGATTGGCGTCGTCGCCGAGTGGAACGTTCTCAAGAATCGAACGCTCCACGTCAGCCGCTTCAGCTTCGGCGTCAAAGCAAAAATCTGTGACAATAGGACAAACAGACAATAAGCACCGAGTGCTGCGCGCATAGCACAACCACTCGGAAAAATAAGGACTTACCAGCCAGACACGTCATCATCTACCGAGCCCAGTCGCTCACATATTTCTCTTGTGCTCTGCATCGTTTGTTCAGCACGTCCATCTGACTCATCAGCGCAGTCCTCTGCTTCCCCATCCTTTCCACTTCCTCAGTCCTTGTTCACTTCACGCGCCTGCTCCAATGACTTCTCCCGTTCCGCCAGAGCTTCCTTCATGCCGACCATTGCAAGCATGGCCGCATCAAGTTCACCAGCGAACTGATTCCTCTCCGCCTTGAGAGCCTCATAGGCCGTCCCCATTTCACAAGTTTTCTGCCAACAAGAAACAAGGGACAATCAGAAAGTTCAACAGTTAACGGTCTAAGTTCTTCAGACCCCTGCCGACGCAAGCAGTCGACAGCGGTCTCGGGGACTACACCCAGTGGGTTCACTAAGAGTGACCCCACTGGCATGCACCTCAAGCAGGCCTGCCCTATTGAAATGCATGTTATCACCTACGCCTCCGAGGCCAATACTACCCGACCTGAGTACAACTTACTCTCGGGGACTCTTACCGTAAGTGCACTCCGACTGCAACAATTACTCGCACTCGGTAATTCTATTTACAGACACAACCAAACTCAAGGAAAAGTGTATAAAGACAATTGTCGGTGCAAGCACTCGACAGAAGTCTCGGGGACTACACCCACTGGGTTCACTCAGAGTGAACCCATTGCAAACAACAGCTGATATTCAATAACACTCAGTGGGCTACAGGGGAAAAGTAAATACTTACTAGACCACTTACTCGGATATCGTCGCGCAGCTCCAAGCTCCGCTGGTACAAGGCCGCAACGGAGTCATAAGCCCTCTTGGCTTCTCCAGCCATCAGCTCTGCCTGCACCATGGCCCCCTTGGCCGCTCCCACCTGCTCCTCCGGAAGACGCCGGATGCTGAATTCAGCATTCGACGAACCTGGAATCGTGGGAGGTTCCTGAGGCATCCCAAGGTCCGCCCCAGTCGGCTCCTCCCCCACCAGCATTGGTTCAGTCGGTGGCGGCACTTCAGTCGGCGGGACGTCGGCAGGAGGAGCAGCCTCAAGAACAGGCTCCACGGCGGGGTCGGCTCTCCCCTGGTCGTCCTCGTCCAGGCAAATCGCCCCTGACAAGTCGAATGACATGACGTCTCAGAAAAAGAAAGAAACAAGCCCTATGATAGAATTGGAGACGCGATGGGATAAAACACCCGACTCTCCTACAACACACCTGGCTGGGACAAAACGACGTTGTCCGTGTCCATGGGGTCGTCCCCTTGGCGGGTCGGAGAGGTGGCAGAGGTAGCGACCCTGTCGAGTGAGACCCATTCGACCTATAATCAGGAGTTCACTCGGATAACAGAAAGAGCCGAAAGCTAGATACACTTACGTGGAGGTGACAGGGATAGCAACCCTCATTCGCAGGCAGAGCCTTCCAAGGCTTAGGACCACTCGGCTTGGGCGCCCTGGAAGACTGGCCCGCGGGCCCAGCGGCGGCGTCCCTGGCCCTCTTGGTGCCTCGAACACTCGGGACCACCCGGAGCAGTAGGCGGAGCACTCGACGACGCAGGGGGAGCTGAAGGGACGGCGGGCTCGTGTCGGCGCTTGGTCCGATGCTCTGGTCGTGGAGGTGGCGAGTCTTGCTCCTCATCTTCTTCCTCTTCCTCGCTGTCCTCCTCCTTCGATTCCTTGCTGTCGGAGACGTATTCGGCGCTCTCCACGCTGCCCTCCTGGCTGCCTTCCTCCTCTTCCTCCTCCGGATTCCCATTCAAAACGGGGGAGAACCAGTTGGTCCACGCCTGCATAAAGTTCAGTCGGAAACAGTAGGCATCACACGGAGATATAAGCAAACGACTGGAATTAAGACAGTTCAATGCACTCGACTAGTGCCACTCACCTAATTCGGTGGGGGATGATCCGCGCTGTAAGGCTTCACTCGGCGAGCTCCTTTGGGATTCTCACAGGGACCCGTGATTTGGAGCACCCACGAGGCTACCCTCTCCTCGGTTACGCCCACCACGTTGGTCCGAGTGGAATCTTCGGGCCCCGTGTAATGCCACATAGCATGGTCGCGAGCCTGCAGAGGCTGGATCCACCGACCAAGGAAGACTTCCAGCAGGTCTATACCGGTGACCCCCCTCCTGACGACATCCACGAGTGCCTCAACCAAAGGCCGGATGCCGTTCTTCTCGGCCTTCGAGAGCGCGAGCTGCTTAGGCGGGGTAGGCCGGTATAGGCTAAAAGGAGGCAGCCTAGTCGACGCATTCGGACAGGCGATGTCCTGGCAGTAGAACCACGTCGACTGCCAGTTCCTAACCGACTCACTCAACTAGAGAGCAGGATAGCTACTCCGACTCTTCTTCTGGAATCCTAAACCTCCGCAGAGCTGGAGGAGGTGAGTCTTATCATCCGACTGGCTAAGTCATTTGATAGTCTGGGATCGGGCGGAGAATATGTGTTTGAACAAACCCCAATGGGGGGGACAACCGATGAAACACTCGCACAAAACAATAAAGGTAGAAAGATGGGCGATGGCATTCGGAGGAAAGTGGTGGAGTTGAGCCCCGAAGTGATTCATGATGCCTTTAAAGAAGGGATGCGGGGGCAAAGAAAAACCTCTGTGAACATGGCTGAGGAGCAGGACGCGCTCCCCCTCCCGAGGCGCTGGCTCGACCTCGTCGTCCGCCGGCAGTCTCCAGGACTTATGCACGAGCATTTCGTGCTCCACCAGCTCTAGCAGATCTCCCTCCGTCACCGTAGAGGGAAGGAAGTCTCCTTGGATCCACCCCGCCGGCAGCGGCCGCTGCCGCCGCTGAGTTGGCGCCGCCGCCTTGTTCTTCTTCTTCCTCGCCTCCATCTTGCTGGTCTGACCCTTGGTCATGGAGGCGACGGCGAACCCTCGAGAGGGAGGAGAAGGAAGGAGCGTAGGAGCGCAGGGGGTGGCGAGGAAGACGGAGCAGGCAAGAGCGAAAGATTCGGCGAGCGTAACGAAGAAGCCTCGCCGCCCAAATTTAAATAGGGTTCCGACTGGGTCACTGGCGGGTGGACCCGAAACCTTATCCGCCCGACCGGCCGCGGCGATATCGGTGGAGGACTTGAAGGCGCGAGAATCGAGGCGTCAGGCGCTACTCGAGTGCGCTGATGTCGTCCCCGCTGAGCGCGCGAAACCCGAAATTTGAGATCCCGGAAAATCCGCCACTGTCAGTTGACCGGTCGCGTCAAAAGATGCCGCGGAAACACTTGGCTCCCGATAGTCGGTTTCGCAAGCACTTCCACTCGGATCGTTGGTCAGAAAAGGTAAAATGGATAGAGGCAAGCAACGCCCAAGCCAAATCTAATCCAATCGGATCCGAACTTCAAGCACCGCTTCGTCGTTTCAACCCCAATCCATCCGGGGACTAATGATGGGGTCATAGTCCTAGGGTAGGGTCATAGG
This sequence comes from Hordeum vulgare subsp. vulgare, assembly GCF_904849725.1. Lineage (NCBI taxonomy): Eukaryota > Viridiplantae > Streptophyta > Magnoliopsida > Poales > Poaceae > Hordeum > Hordeum vulgare. The sequence continues at coordinate 410,411,727 of NC_058521.1, read as the reverse complement.
CCTGCCGTACAGGTCCTACCCAAGGACTACCCCACACAGACGACATGACCCTAAGTCTGCCCCGACTGAATTAAGGAGTCCCCATCATCCAGTCGGCAACACGCCCTGAATCATCCAGTCGGAGACTAGCATTCGGAGGGCGCCGGGCTAACCGGCTGGATACACTCGGTACATCGTAACCTCTCTGGAGGGAAACTGCCGTACGTTTCCGGGTGCATTTATTAGCATTTAGAGCCTACGTTACCTGTAACGTACGCATTCAATCGCCACTACTCCGCCCCTGAATCAGAACCATTGTGGAGGGCAGCGCACTCTATATAAGCCGCCCTCCCCCACTGGTAAAGGGTTAGCAAATCATTGTATTCCGTATAACACTCGACAACCAGCTCCGAGAGCTCTGAGACGTAGGGCTGTTACCTCCACCGCAGAGGGGCCCGAACTCATACAACCTCGCCGTAGCTAGGACTCTGCCCATCTCATTCGTACCCTACACATCTATTGTCAGGCTTATACCCACGAAAGTCGACACATCATAAATCTAATCCATTTCCGAAACCATACTCACACCAAAATCACCGGTGCATCACTTCACCAAAAGTGATCACCAACTCATCATCACCCTCGGGCATTAGTGGTACCCGACGGGGTTTTCATAAACTCTTTATTTAACTCATCATTATGCTCATGATAAAATGCTCTATTATTACTTGTCAACATGCTATTAACATGACCCTCGCGGGGTAGGGTCAAGCTCAATGCAGTGATTCTACTTTACTAGTCAACATGACAGTAGCATGATCCTCGTAGATGGTAAGATCAAGCTCGTCATGTTTGTGCTCCGAGGAGCTATGTGAATATCACTACTATAATGCAAGGGCTTCGAAGAAGCCTTCGGTACCATCACATCAATGATGAATCGGCATCGTGATTACATGCAACGGAAAATACTTGCTATTCTAGCATGCATCATTTTATTTACTTAAGTCATGGCAAAAGGGCATGCTTGCCTTGCTCACGCAAGTCCGCGGGGTCTTCGAGGTCTTCCGCTCCGTCCCCGAGTACTCCGTCTACCGTCAACTACGTCGGAAATAACCATAGTAAGCCACATATCCAGCAGAATAAAAGTGTTCTATAAATAGAAGTTATATTTTTCTTGGACCCCTCTGGTCATAAGAAAACTACCTGAATCTTTGCCAAGGGGTTTGAATCATCAGGGGTGACTAGATGGAAGGAAAGGAGGGATAGGTGACCTTTGAAGAGGTCAACAGAAAACATGCTGTTAAAAATGAGTGGAGGCACCCATTTAACAGAGGATGATTTTAGAAATATTTAGGAAGTGGTTTCACTGGATTTGGAGTTGAAATGATTATCCTAGAGATTTTACAATGAGGAATAAATAGCAAAGAAAACTATTTATTTATTGCAACAGAAAGAAGTCACACAAAAATGTTTACTAGGGTTCTAAAAATGGAGAATGATTTTAGAAGTCTCTCGAAGTTTGAATCACTCCATTTGGAGTTGAAATGAACCCTATAGGATTTTTGAAAGGTGGTGTTAATAATATCCAGATTTGGATTTTTATTAACACACCACAGGAAGTTTTCTTGGAAAAATGTGCATGGCACATATTCTGATAGAGCTTGATCTTAGGGTCCTACAGGAGTTTGAATCAACAGATTTGGAGTTAGAATGAATTTGTAATGGAATTTATAAGTCAAGGAGAAATGAAAAAGGGAAGGCTCGGCCTCTAGGGGGAGTTATCTTGCACCACTGGCGCCAGATAGGCCTTCGGGCCGGCTCAGCTGCGCTAGCTGGCCAGCTAAGCCACGCAGGAGGCGCCCTAGCGAGGAATACGCTTTCCACCTGGCGGTCTCGCCAACCCGCTGACGTGCGGAGCCCGCGACCCTTCTTCAACCTCCCTCGCTGGACACTAAGGGGGCACTGGAACGGAAGCCGGCCGGCGCTGGCGGCTTTCTCCGGAGGCCGCATCCACCCTAGGCCGTGCCCCGACCACCAGCAGGCTCGGGGGAGGTGGCCGCCCCCGTTCCCCTGCTCGGCGCCTGCTGGGGAGGGCCGCACGGGCGCCGGCGATGGAGGTTGCAGGGAGCCATATACCCCCTGGCTTCGGCACCAGGAGCGAAAGGAGAGGGCAGGAGCGTTGGGGAGGAGATGTGGTGGCCTGGGGGGTTGCCGGCAAGGCGGAAGGAGGCAGGGAAAAGCTCTGGGCAGGCCAGCCCGAGCGGGGGCCGGAGCTCTACCCCGCGGCCATGGGGAGAGGAGAGGAGGCACGAGGGGCTCCCTGGGAGGAGAGGAGGAGGGTCTTGGGGAGCCCGAGAGGCTCTGGAAAGAGGAGATAAGAGAGGAGGAGGAGGGAGGAGAGCTTGGAAGGTCTCGGGTGCACCCGTGGGCATGGTGCCACACGTCCCAGAGGGACTTTAGAAGCTAGCCCGTGGGTGGAGAGGCTTTGAATGGTCAAGGGGAGGAGGGGGCAATGATAGAGGAGGAGGGAGATAGGAAGGGAGAGGCCCAGAGAGCTCGGGACTCTCTGGAGCTCTAAGAGCACGGGGTAGACAAGCATGCCAGAGGGGTTTTGGAGGCAAGCTGGCGTCCGAGAATCGTTGGACTGGTCAAACGAGGTACCCTGGTGCTCTGAGACGTGATGAAACGGTCGAAAGAGGCCTGGAGGGAGGAGGCAAGATGCAGAGCGCCCATACTGTAGGCCAGAGTGGTGGTCACCACCCCACCTGGTGTCCTGGGGCACCCCTTGGCTAGGCCAAGGTGTCAATCGTGCAAGGCATGCTTGCCACGATGCACTGGAGGAGTTTGGAGCCAAGTGCAGAAGGTATGAATGGAGTTTGACTGTTGTGAACTTTTCAGCAGGAAACTAGGGGCTGCTACAAATGGTTTTCACAGGCAGAGAGGGGAGGTGAAACCATGTCCTGGAGCATCTGGTATGGAAGGACTACACGTCTGCAAAAATTGAGCCCAAGAAAAGAAGTGTAGCTAGCACTTGCTGTACAAAGCCACATTTCAGCCAAAAATGAACTTGAAGAGGTGCTGCTCATTTTTCCTACATGAGCATGCCATCAATTGATTTGAAATGATGCATTGAGACACTAGAGAGGCTCTGTAACGAATTGGGGTGATAGCTTAAGCAGAAGGATGGAAAGAATGGTAAAACAGTGCTGCCAAGGGTAAAAGTGAGAGAGAGTTACAAAGGGACCTTCTCCAATAATTGACCAGTGGCCATGGGAATGTTACTGGAGGTGAAATGCAACTATGTGAGGCTGTGGTAGAAAGTTGAGCTCAAGGGTAAAAGTAGAAGGGGCAATAGAAGCCAAATTAGTGAGTGCACACAAGGTGTTTGATCTATGGTTGGGCTACCAGATGAATTCCAATGGCTATGAAACTTAACAGGATCAAATAATAGATGAAAATAGGCTTGCACACCAAATTTGGGATTTGCTGGACATGTTTTCCAATGTAGACTTGGAAAACCCTAGAAATGCGCAGAAATGGGTTTCTGCTTAGAACCCTATTCAAATAAATTCCCACAAATCCAATATTTGGTGTAGGGGCATTATTTGAGCATTAAGGCATGCACAAAAAGGTTTAGGTTAATTGTACAAACTTTATAATGTAAAGTTTGTCAAAGTCAGAAATTAACAGAGAGGGTTTTGAGGGTTTTAGGACAAGTTCCTCTATTCTCCTTGGTGTACCACTTGGTGTGGATGCCTCATTGGAGTACTGGAACATGTCCATCAAATTTGAGCACAATTGGAGACACTTCACAATGTAAAGTTGCCCAAATTTGATTCTGGACAGACAGGGTTTTAGAGTGATTAGGGGAGTCAATTCAACTTGGATTGAAATGAAACTTGGCAAGATCATCAAGAATGTCATAGATGACATGCTAGAATTTTACTGGAATTTATTGAGAATATTTCTTATAGAAATATTCCAAAAGCTTGAAATAGACAGGAATGGTTTTGAGGGGGTTTGCCCAATATTTTGAACATGACCATGTGTTGAAACTCAAAAATATGGAATAAATATATCCACTGACTTTCCCTAAATTTTCTTAATTATTTTGAAAACAATAAAAATAACTTTCCTTCATAGGAGACCATTTCTGGCCTCACAGAAAGGCTTTTAAATAAAATAATAAAATAACTTTTAAAATAATAATAAGAGGGTTTTTGGAAGTCATTTTGATAATAGGTTTTAAATAAAAGTCTTGGTGCAAAAGAACTTCTCTAATTTGAGGACTTGTAGTACAAGCCTCGTCTCAGGGGTTTGAAAGCTTAATTCAAAGAAAAGCTTTTTGGTGAAAATAATATTTGGTAAAAATAGATATTTGTCCTAAACACATGGCATGATCATTAGGCAGGAGATCATGGGATGAGAAGATGATTAGGAGAGTGGCAAGAATTAATGGGGATCAATCACATGCAAAACAAACAGACAGACAATAGTCACTCCAAGCATCACAAACTTTCACAAAAATTTTAATTGGTCCCAAATTTTTGAAATAAGTTACTTAGTCAGGAAAGCCAAAAATTGGGGTGTGACAGACCTTACCCCCTTAAGAGAATCTCGTCCCCGAGATTCCTGGGCTAGGGGTTGGTGAGATACAGAGTCTTGAGTTGGAGGTAGTCTTCATGTTCCCATGTTGCTGAGGTGGTCTTGAGGTGCTTGATGATACGACTTCGATTGTCCGCACGTCCATGACTGATCGTGAGCAGAGTCTGGCAATAAGTTATGCTTGACCGAGGTCAAGGGCTTGGTAAACTAAGTTTGTGCAAGGTTCTGGCTTGCGAGTGTATTCCAAGTGAGAATACGTGGCAAGATAGTGTGTGTGGGATCTGGTCCTGGGGTTTCGCATGCCGGTTAGTGACATCAAGATGTCTCGTGTTAGAACGCACTGTCGAAGTCTTCGCATGGCTTCCTGCTTACGGGGAAGTCCTTGACTTCCTTTCAGCAGTCAAGCTATAGTCGCAATAGTCTTCGTAGGCTTCTTGACGTCGTTGATGTAGTCGGTGTGCGGTCGGTGGTTGACTTCTTGTTGCTTCATTGTCGTTGTCGTGGCTTCCTCGTCGTGGCGGTTCTTCATCTTGACTTGCGCAGGTTAGTCTTCCGTCGTCTTGGGATTGCTACGAGAAGTCCACCTTCTCGAGATATCACGGTACCCTCGAGAGGAATAACAATCGGCGTTCCTGGGGTCGACCCAACACGACTAAGGTGTTCTTCCTCTTACTGGTTGAGTAAGTATGTCATCAGTGAGGATGACAACCTACCTTCCCAAACACGACATAAGCACAGTGCTCAAAGTCAGGTGAGGAGAACGGGACTTGCTATGGGCGGGTACTGGCCACATTTCAACGAATTAGAGTCGTCTTCTATGGTCGTAGTCCGTCCATCTTGTGGCTCGGCTAAGCTTTAGGGTCTTAAGGAACTTAGGATGTGGGCGAACAGTTATCATCTTATCTCTAAGCACATTCCTTAGATGCCAATACCTCGACTGCTGACTTGAGACAACATCACCTCATCCCATCAAGGATATCGTCCTATGTGGGTCAACTCCACACCGCTCAAGCTAGTCAACTCCGGGTTGAGGGAAGAACTAAACCCAACACTTACAAGTATGGCGTAGCCCCCAACTGTACATGCATTACTATGCAAGGACCTTGGGGAGACATACAGCTACCACGATTGAATCTGAGGCACAACAAATCCAATTGTCCACCTAAGTCATCCGATGGACAGGGTACTACACTACTATATTAAGGAAACACGTAGTAGAGCAATCCAATATTTTGTTTCCTTCCTATGAATCCGATCAAGTAATCCATCAATTCGACCAACCACGACTAGACTCACCACTCCTACAAATCCAACTTTGACGAGATTCTACGTAGCCTCTTAGAGTCCTCATAACTCACATATCACTACTTGAATTACGTCGTAGTACATCCACCAACTTCAATAATCATGGCCATCTAATCTCTAAGGCAAAACCACATAGGTTGTAAATCCATTTACAACTCCAAGTATACGCACTCTATATCCACCGAGAAACATGGTATCATGATTGAGATTAACGAGCTAAATCCAATTTACTCCGAACCATGTAGTCTTTGCCATCCTCAATACTCTAATAAGATTACCTATTTAAATCCAAGACTCAATCCAAGAAGTCTACTTGATATTCCAAGTCATTATGGTAATTATCTCCAAACCATGCCAACTACTGGCTAAAGTCATGTATACCACCAAGAACAATGTTCACGATCATGATCACCCTACTAAATCCAATCTTACTCCAGATCATGTAGGTTATACTACTGTACCACTCGTTCCACCAAATCCACCTACCTTTATAAGGGGTCTCACGATCCACCAAAATAGTCTAGCTATATCCTCAAGACATCTATTATCATCACAACAATCTTAGTCTAATGCTCTCATATCGGAGATCGGTCCTCTTATGGCATCAAGGTTACAGTGCTAGCTTAAGATGAAGGGTACTTGTTCACGATGATCACTTGTTTCATTAAGAACCCAGTGCTCAGCGGGGTTTATCGGGGACCTACACGTGTTCTGGCATGTACGTGTACTAGACACGTGACCAGAAAATTTGGGTCGGAAAGGCTTGTGGAGGTTAGTTTGGTCTGGAGTGGTTTTCCAATCTCGAGGGGAAAACACACTCCTATGGGTTGCGTGCGGTTAAGTGTAGCACAGTCAGTGTCTTCAACGTCAGTCGTCCTTCGAAGCGGATCCTTGGCGCATCTTGCCTTGCTGTCTTCAGTTGCCGAGAGAGGTGAGAGAAAGAGAGAGAGCACAAAGGGGAGTGTCTAAGGGTCTCAGTGCAATCAAACAAGCGTTGAAAAATCAACTCAAACAAGTGCTAAAATTATTTTGAACATCAAAATAAGACAAGTGATATAACCGCATGCTTGTTGCCTAAGCAAAAAGTGCGACTTATATCAAGCACAAACAACAAAAACAAACAACACACAACATGGTCCATCCGAACCATCTCACGGACTCGACTTCGCATAGGGGATTCACGACTTATCCTATCCTAGGTTCAGGGACTCGATAGTCGTGCTTGCTTCTTGCTCCGAAGAGGAGTCCGCTATGTCTCCTGGACCTTCTCAGGGTGTTGTCACGCCTCTTGTTGTCGCTTGCTGAAGCAATTCGCTTGGGTTGTAAGGAACTCTGGTTGTCTTCTCGTCTCGGAAATTGCTGACGAAGGTGGTTCTTCATAGCTGTCACTGACAGGGTCTTCTGTTGTCTTCATGATCTTGTCAGTGTCTTCTTGTCTTCCGAGGCTTCGAGAGTCTCAGGTGGACACCTTCATGCACCGATATTTGCATGACATGATAGAGTTATCATCTGTCAATCATACTAATTGCGATATCGACACCAAGAGCGGGGGATGAAGAGAACCGTTTTCCTGCTCACTAAGGTGAGGCGGACCAAATGGCAAGATTCTCATCCACCGGTGGTGGTCGACACAATTATTTATAACTGACATGGTCGCTCTATTAGTGATGCAGATCAAGGTTTGCATATATTATGTCCAGATTATCGTAGGCGAGAGTGGCATCACTCTGGAACAGTGTCCAGGGTTTCACCATCTTCTAAGCCTCGATGTCCTCATTCCTCTTAGAGGTACTACTGTTGGTGTCGTCTGGTCGTAGAGTTGTCTTCTCTGTCCATCAGCGCAGGTGTTTGCATAGAAAGGTTACTTCCTTCCGGGCTGCCCACGAGGATTTCAATTTATCCCGTGGTCAGAAGGGCATAAGATTCTAGCGACCATTAGCAAGTTTTGTAAAAATAGACGAGGAGTGTTAAGAAAATAAGAGTGGAAGGCTAGAGCATAACCTTCAATTTCTTTGAAGTTTTAGGAGAGTTGAGAAAATATGTATGTTTTGTTAATATTTTTGAAGGATCCGGAAAGCAGTTTTATCCTAACTAACGTCCATGCTAACTAAGGGCTTCCTACAGTCAGGATGGCTCTGATACCAGCTCTGTGGGGACCCCGACTGGTAAGTCGAGATCGCCGTGCCCAGTGATCCCAAGGATCAATGCTCACTGAACACAGATACTGAATAGTAGAGTCTTACATCCATACATACCGTTTGATACAATAAATGACCACTTCGGTCGAGTCTTACATACACAGGGCCTTAAAGGCCAAAGCACCAAACTAGACCAATAGCGGAATTATTGGTCGAAAGCGTGAACCCATGCCATCAGCCTTAACCTACAGGCATTCTGACTGGGAAGCATCCTAGCTCGCAAGAACATCACCGAGTTAATCTTCACCACATCCTGCCTTTCACACCTGGTCAATGAAATAACCAGTGGCAAGCCAATGAGTACTTTGAATGTACTCGCAAACAACCCATGGTACGAACAATGAAAGTGAAGGATAACAATATCATGCATCTTTAGTGTAACTCATCTGGGTGGAATGATCATGTATATGCATCAGGTTAAAGAATTACTTGGAAGAACAGGTTACAGATATCAACATATCTGCTAAGGGCTGAAGCATCCGGGTTCACCCTATATGCCAAGTCATCGGACTTGTCATAACCTCAATGTATTAATGAGGGATAAACCATCCGGGTTTACCCTATATGTCAAGTCACCGAACTTGATCATATTATTTTGATTATCATAACAACACCTTTTTAACACCACACACACACACACTTGGTTTATGCGGAAACTCTGGACGTAGTTTAAGCAGCACCACCCAACTGTCCTTGACCGTGGACACGGCTATTCGAATAGTTTACACTCTGTAGAGGTAGTACGCTGGACCCACGAGAAACGGAATACTTCCGTGTCATCCACGACTCGCGGTATATCACATATACCCGAGGTAAGTATCCGATCATCATCTTCCCCTGACGATACTAGACAAAGAGATCCACTCGATTGGTACCCAGCCCACATGTTGTACGTCTTACGAGCACCGACTCCGGACTGTAACAACCATGCAGGGACCAACGGTGTGCCTGGAACTCATAATAATGGCATAGTCGTCCTACCTGGCACGACCCCATCACGAGAGTGACACCGATCACTCCCGCCACTAGTAATGTGGCTCTTTGCTAGCACCGACCAGAGTAATCAACAAAGCCCCGTCCCATAAAGGGGTATCGTGGTCGTACTGGGTAAGGTTGGGACGGTCGACACATCATAAATCTAATCCATTTCTGAAACCATACTCACACCAAAATCACCGGTGCATCACTTCACCAAAAGTGATCACCAACTCATCATCACCCTCGGGCATTAGTGGCACCCGACGAGGTTTTCGTAAACTCTTTATTTAACTCATCATCATGCTCATGATAAAATGCTCTATTATTACTTGTCAACATGGTATTAACATGACCCTCGCGGGGCAGGGTCAAGCTCAATGCAGTGATTCTACTTTACTAGTCAACATGACAGTAGCATGATCCTCGTAGATGGTAAGATCAAGCTCATCATGTTTGTGCTCCGAGGATCTATGTGAATATCACTACTATAATGCAAGGGCTTCGAAGAAGCCTTCGGTACCATCACATCAATGATGAACCGGCATCGTGATTACATGCAACGGAAAATACTTGCTATTGTAGCATGCATCATTTTATTTACTTAAGTCATGGCAAAAGGGCATGCTTGCCTTGCTCACGCAAGTCCTCGGGGTCTTCGAGGTCTTCTGCTCCGTCCCCGAGTACTCCGTCTACCGTCAACTAAGTCAGAAATAACCATAGTAAACCACATATCCAGCAGAATAAAAGTGTTCTATAAATAGAAGTTATATTTTTCTTGGACCTCTCTGGTCATAAGAAAAATACCTGAATCTTTTCCAAGGGGTTTGAATCATCAGGGGTGACTAGATGGAAGGAAAGGAGGGATAGGTGACCTTTGAAGAGGTCAACAGAAAACATGCTGTTAAAAATGAGTGGAGACACCCATTTAACAGAGGATGATTTTAGAAATATTTAGGAAGTGGTTTCACTGGATTTGGAGTTGAAATGATTATCCTAGAGATTTTACAATGAGGAATAAATAGCAAAGAAAGCTATTTATTTATTGCAATAGAAAGAAGTCACACGAAAATGTTGACTAGGGTTCTAAAAATGGAGAATGATTTTAGAAGTCTCTGGAAGTTTGAATCACTCCATTTGGAGTTGAAATGAACCCTGTAGGATTTTTGAAAGGTGGTGTTAATAATATCCAGATTTGGATTTTTATTAACACACCACAGGAAGTTTTCTTGGAAAAATGTGCATGACACATATTCAGCTAGAGCTTGATTTTAGGGTCCTGCAGGAGTTTGAATCAACAGATTTGGAGTTAGAATGAATTTGTAATGGAATTTATAAGTCAAGGAGAAATGAAAAAGGGAAGGGCTCAGCCTCTAGGGGGAGTTATCTTGCGCCACTGGCGCCAGATAGGCCTTCGGGCCGGCCCAGTTGCACTAGCTGGCCAGCTAAGCCACGCAGGAGGCACCCTAGTGAGGAATACGCTTTCCACGCAGGGAGACGGCAAGGGTGGGGGCGCTGCCACTTAAGTGGCGCGGCCCACCTGGCGGTCTCGCCAACCCGCTAACGTGCGGAGCCCGTGGCCCTTCTTCAACCTCCCTCGCTGGACACAGAGGGGGCACTGGAACGGAAGGCGGCCGGCGCTGGCGGCATTCTCCGACGGCCGCATCCACCCTAGGTCGTGCCCCGACCACCAGCAGGCTCGGGGGAGGTGGCCACCCCCGTTCCCCTGCTCGGCGCCTGTTGGGGAGGGCCGCTCGGGCGCCGGTGATGGAGGTTGCTGGGAGCCGTCTACCCCCTGGCTTCGGCACCAAGAGCGCAAGGAGAGGGCAGGAGCATTGGGGAGGAGATGCGGTGGCCTGGGGGGTTGCCGGCAAGGCGGAAGGAGGCAGGGAAAAGCTCTGGGCAGGCGAACCCGAGCGGGGGCCGGAGCTCTACCCCGCGGCCATGGGGTGAGGAAGGAGCCCGAGAGGAGAGGAGTCACGAGGGGCTCCCTGGGAGGAGAGGAGGAGGGTCTTGGGGATCCCGAGAGGCTCCGGAGAGAAGAGATAAGAGAGGAGGAGGAGGGAGGAGAGCTTGGAAGCTCTCGGGTGCACCCGTGGGCATGGTCCCACACGTCCTAGAGGGACTTTAGAAGCTAGCCCGTGGGTGGAGAGGCTTTGAATGGTCAAGGGGAGGAGGGGGCAATGATAGAGGAGGAGGGAGATATGAAGGGAGAGGCCGAGAGAGCTCGGGACTCTCTGGAGCTCTGAGAGCACGGGGTAGACAAGCAGGCCAGAGGGGTTTTGGAGGCAAGCTGGCGTCCGAGAATCGTTGGACTGGTCAAACGAGGTACCCTGGTACTCTGAGACGCAATGAAACGGTCGAAAGAGGCCTGGAGGGAGGAGGCAAGACGCAGAGCGCCCATACTGCAGGCCAGAGTGGTGGTGACCACCCCACCTGGTGTCCTGGGGCACCCCTTGGCCAGGCCAAGGTGTCAATCGTGCAAGGCATGCTTGCCACGATGCACTGGAGGAGTTTGGAGCCAAGTGCAGAAGGTTTGAATGGAGTTTGACTATTGTTAACTTTTCAGCAGGAAACTAGGGGCTGCTACAAATGGTTTTCACAGGCAGAGAGGGGAGGTGAAACCATGTCCTGGAGCATCTGGTATGGAAGGACTACACGTGTGCAAAAATTGAGCCCAAGAAAAGAAGTGTAGCTCGCACTTGTTGTACAAAGCCACATTTCAGCCAAAAATGAACTTGAAGAGGTGCTGCTCATTTTTCCTACATGAGCATGCCATCAATTGATTTGAAATGATGCATTGAGACACTAGAGAGGCTATGGAAAGAATTGGGGGTGATAGCTTAAGCATAAGGATGGAAAGAAGGGTAAAACAGTGCTGCCAAGGGTAAAAATGAGAGAGAGTTACAAAGGGACCTTCTCCAATAATTGACCAGTAGCCATGGGAATGTTACTGGAGGTGAAATGCAACTATGTGAGGCTGTGGTAGAAAGTTGAGCTCAAGGGTAAAATTAGAAGGGGCAATAGAAGCCAAATTAGTGAGTGCACACAAGGTGTTTGATCTGTGGTTGGGCTACCAGATGAATTCCAATGGCTATGAAACTTAACAGGATCAAATAATAGATGAAAATAGGCTTGCACAACAAATTTGGGATTTGCTGGACAAGTTTTCCAATGTAGACTTGGAAAACCCTAGAAATGGGCAGAAATGGGTTTCTGCTTAGGACCCTATTCAAATAAATTCCCACAAATCCAATATTTGGTGTAGGGGCATTATTTGAGCATTAAGGCATGCACAAAAAGTTTTAGGTTAATTGGACAAACTTTATAATGTAAAGTTTGTCAAAGTCAGAAATCAACAGAGAGGGTTTTGAGGGTTTTAGGACAAGTTCCTCTATTCTCCTTGGTGTACCACTTGGTGTGGATGCCTCATTGGAGTACTGGAACATTTCCATCAAATTTAAGCACAATTGGAGACACTTCACAATGTAAAGTTGCTCAAATTTGATTCTGGATAGACAGGGTTTTAGAGTGATTAGGGGAGTCAAATCAACTTGGATTGAAATGAAACTTGGCATGATCATCAAGAATCTCATAGATGACATGATAGAGTTTTACTGGAATTTATTGAGAATATTTCTTATAGAACTATTCCAAAAGCTTGAAATAGACAGGAATGGTTTTGAGGGGGTTTGCCCAATATTTTGAACATGACCATGTGTTGAAACTCAAAAATATGGAATAAATATATCCACTGACTTTCCCTAAATTTTCTTAATTATTTTGAAAACAATAAAAATAACTTTCCTTCATAGGAGACCATTTCTGGCCTCACAGAAAGGCTTTTAAATAAAATAATAAAATAACTTTTAAAATAATAATAAGAGGGTTTTTGGAAGTCATTTTGATAATAGGTTTTAAATAAAAGTCTTGGTGCAAAAGAAATTCTCTAATTTGAGGACTTGTAGTACAAGCCTCATCTGAGGGGTTTGAAAGCTTAATTCAAAGAAAAGCTTTTTGGTGAAAATAATATTTGGTAAAAATAGATATTTGTCCTAAACACATGGCATGATCATTAGGCAGGAGATCATGGGATGAGAAGATGATTAGGAGAATGGCAAGAATTAATGGGGATCAATCACATGCAAAACAAACAGACAGACAATAGTCACTCCAAGCATCACAAACATTCACAAAATTTTTGATTGGTCCCAAATTTTTGAAATAAGTTACTTAGTGAGGAAAGCCAAAAATTGGGGTGTGACACTCGGGCCCGAGTGCCATGACTTTAGATCTTAATTTTTCATGTTTTCATGAATATAAGAGTGATTGGGATCCTATCTTGCAAGTTGTATGCACCTATTACGTGTCTTGATCCACATACCCCAAGATGATAATAATTGGGATACTTTATGTTGATTGTCGTAGTTTGAGGAGCACATGTATTCACCATGTGTTAATGCTTTGTTCCAGTTCTCTATAAGAGGATGCCTTAATATCTCTTAGTTTCCAATAGGATGCCTGTTGGAAATATGCCCTAGGGGCAATAATAAATTGGTTATTATTATATTTCCTTGTTCATGATAATCGTTTATTATCCATGCTAGAATTGTATTGATTGGAAACTCAAATACATGTGTGGATACATACACAACACACTGTCCCTAGTGAGCCTCTAGTTGACTAGCTCATTGATCAAAGATGGTCAAGGTTTCCTGGCCATAGACAAGTGTTGTCACTTGATAACGGGATCACATCATTAGGAGAATGATGTGATGGACAAGACCCAAACAATAAACGTAGCATATGATCGTGTCAATTTATTGCTACTATTTTCTGCATGTCAATGTATCTATTCCTATGACTATGGGATCATGCATCTCCCGGAGACCGGAGGAATACCTTGTGTGTATCAAATGTCGCAACATTAGTGGGTGACTATAAAGGTGCTCTGCAGGTATCTCCAAAGGTGTCTGTTGCGTTGGCATGGATCAAGACTGGGATTTGTCACTCCGTGTGACGGAGAGGTGTCTCGTGGCCCAATCGGTAATACAACATCACAATAAGCCTTCCAAGCAATGTGACTAAGGAGTTAGTCACGGGATCTAGTATTACGGAACGAGTAAAGAGACTTGCTGATAACGGGATTGAACTAGGTATGGAGATACCGACGATCGAAACTCGGGCAAGTAACATACCGAAGGACAAAGGGAACAACATATGGGATTAACTGAGTCCTTGACATAGAGGTTCAACCGATAGAGATCTTCGTAGAATATGTAGGAGCCAATATGGACATCTAGGTCCCTGTTGGAAATATGCCCTAGAGGCAATGGTAAAATAGTTATTATTATATGTCTTGTTCCAAGATAATCTTTTATTAACCATGCTATAGTTGTACTGAATGAAAGCATAGATACATGTGTGGATATATAGACAAAACAATGTCCCTAGTAAGCCTCTAGTTGGCTAGCCAGTTGATCAAGGATGGTTAAGGTTTTCTGACCATATGCAAGTGTTGTCACTTGATAACTGGATCACATCATTAGGAGAATCATGTGATGGACTAGACCCAAACTATAAACATAGCATGTGATTGTGTCATTTTGTTGTTGTTGTTTTCTGCGTGTCAAGTATTCATTCCTATGACCATGAGATCATGTAACTCACTGACATCGGAGGAATAGCTTGTGTGTATCAAACGTTACAACGTTACTAGGTGACTATAAAGGTGCTCTACAGGTATCTCCGAAGGTGTTCGTTGAGTTAGCATGGATCAAGACTGGGATTTGTCACTCTGTGTGACGGAAAGATATATCGGGGCCCACTCAGTAATACAACATCACATACAAGCCTTGCAAGCAATGTGACTCAAGTGTGAGTCACGAGATCTTGTATTACGGAACGAGTAAAGACACTTGCCTGTAACGAGATTGAAGTAGGTATAGGGATACCGACGATCAAATCTCGGGCAAGTAACATACCAAAGGACAAACGGAATGATATACGGGATTATATGAATCCTTGGCATAGAGATTCAACTGTTAAGATCTTCGTAGAATATGTAGTATCCAATATGGACATCCAGGTCCCGCTATTAGATATTGACCGAGGAGTGTCTCGTGTCATGTCTGCATAGTTCTCGAACCCGCAGGGTCTGCACACTTAAGGTTTGGTGGCGTTTTAGTATAGTTGAGTTATATGTGTTGGTGACCGAAGGTTGTTAGGAGTCCCAGATGAGATGACGTACATCATGAGGGTTTCCAGAATGGTCCGGAAACGAAGATTGATATATAGGATGGTTTCATTTGGTCACCGGAAAGATTTCGGGCATTACCGGCAGTATACCGGAGTGGCGAATGGGTTCGGGGTATTCACCTGGAGGGGCCCACCCACCCGGGAGTGAGCCCGGTAACCCTAGGGTGGTGCACCAGCCCTTAGTGGGCTGGTGAGGCCAGACCAAGAGGGCTATGGCACCACAATAGAAAATACCAAAGGAAAAGAAAAAAGGAAAGAGGGAGGTGGGAAGGAAGGAGTGGACTCCTTCCCCCATACCGAATTGGGGTGGGAGTCCACCTCCTCCCCTTCAGCCGGCGCCCTTGGGGCTCCCTTGAGCCCTAAGGCTAGCCCCTCCCCACCTCCTATATGTATTGGTGGTTTTAGGGCTTTTGAGACACGACTTTGCCACGTGCAACTCAAACCTATACCACGTAGTTCTTCCACTAGATCGGATTTCTGCGGAGCTCGGGCAGAGCCCTGCTGGAATAGAACATCACCACCACCGGCGCGCCATCACGCTGCTGGAGAACTCATCTACTTCTTCGTCTCTCTTGTTGGATCAAGAAGGCCGAGATCGTCATCGAGTTGTACGTGTGCTGAACGCGGAGGTGCCGTCCGTTCGGCGCTAGATCCGAACGGATCGTGGGACGGATCATGGGACGATGGTGATTTGAATCACGAAGCTCTACCACTACATCAACCGCGTTTCTTAATGCTTCCCGCTTAGCGATCTACAAGGGTATGTGGATCCAATCTCCCTCTCGTAGATGAACATCACCATGATAGGTCTTCGTGTGCGTAGGAATTTTTTTGTTTCCCATGCAACGTTCCCCAACAGTGGCATCATGAGCTAGGTTCATGCGTAGATGTTATCTCGAGTAGAACACAAAAGGTTTTGTGGGCGTTTATGTTCGATTTTCTGCCCTCCTTAGTCTTTTCTCGATTCGGCGGTATTGTTGGATTGAAGCGGCCCGGACCGACATTACTCGTACGCTTTCGAGAGACTGGTTTCATCGACCAACATGCAACTCGTTGCATAAAGATGACTCGCGGGTGTCAGTTTCTTCAACTTTAGTTGAATTGGATTTGACCGAGGAGGTCCTTGGAGAGAGGTTAAATAGCAATTTGCACATCTTCGTTGTGGTTTTTGCATAAGTAAGATGCGATCATACTAGATACCCATAGCAGCCACGTAAAACATGCAACAACAAATTAGAGGACGTCTAACTTGTTTTTGCAGGGTATGCTTGTGACGTGATATGGACAAAGACATGATATGATATATTGGATGTATGAGATGATCATGTTGTAATAGTTAATATCGACTTGCACGTCGATGCTACGACAACCGGCATGAGCCATAGGGTTATCTTTGAACTAAATTTGGGTTTGCAGATGTGTTTACTATATTGCTAGGTTGTAGCTTTAGTAGTAATAGCATAGATAGCACGACAACCTCGATGTCGGAACAATGATGGAGATCATGATGATGGGGATCATGCTGTGGCGCCGGTGACAAGAAGATCATGCCGGTACTTTGGTGATGGAGATCAAGAAGCACAAGATCATGGCCATATCATGTCACTTATGAATTGCATGTGATGTTAATCCTTTTATGCCCCTTATCTTGCTTAGAACGACGGTAGCATTATAAGGTGATACCTCACTAAAATTTCAAGATGAAATTGTGTTCTCCCCGACTGTGCACCATTGCGACAGTTCGCCGTTTTGAGACACCACGTGATGATCGGGTGTGATAGACTCAACGTTCACATACAACGGGTGCAAAACAGTTGCACACGCGGAAAACTCGGGTTAAACTTGACGAGCCTAGCATGTGCAGACATGGCCTCGGAACACAAGAGACCGAAAGGTCGAGCATGAATCATATAGTCGAAATGATTAGCATAGAGATGTTTACCACTGAAACTATACTCAACTCACGTGATGATCGGACTTGAGTTAGTGGATTTGGATCATGCACCACTCAAATGACTAGAGAGATGTATTTTTTGAGTGGGAGTTTATTAGTAATTTGATTTGTTAAACTCGAATTGTCTTGAACATAGTCTAAGTCCACTTTGTAATATTTTATGTTGTAGATCAATGGCTCACGCTGTAGCAACCCTGAATTTCAATACGTTCCTAGAGAAAGCTAAATTGAAAGATAACGGGAGCAACTTTGTAGCCTGGGCACGTAATCTTAGGCTCATCCTACAAGCTGGGAAAAATAATTATGTCCTTGATGCTGCGCTAGGAGATGAATCACCCGCTACGTCTGACCAAGATGTTTTCAATGCTTGGCAATCGCGTAAGGAGGACTACTCAGTAGTTCAATGTGCAGTTTTGTATGGCTTAGAACCAGGACTTCAACGACGTTTTGAGCGTCATGGAGCATATGAGATGTTCCAGGAGTTGAAGTTTATCTTTCAGAAGAATGCCCGGATCGAGAGGTATGACACCTCCGATAAATTCTATGCTTGCAAGATGGAGGAGAATTCGTCTGTAAGTGAACATGTGCTCAAAATGTCTAGGTACTCAAACCGTCTAGCTGATCTGGGGATTGAACTCCCGCAAGAGGCTATCATTGACAGAATTCTTCAATCACTACCACCTAGCTATAAGAGCTTTGTGTTGAACTATAACATGCAGGGGATGAACAAGTCACCCAACGAGTTATTCGCGATGCTGAAAGTCGCAGAGTCAGAACTCCGGAAAGAGCATCAAGTGTTGATGGTCAATAAGACCATTGGTTTCAAGAGAAACGGCAAAGGCAAGAAGGGTAACTCCAAGAAGAGTGGCAAGACTGTTGCCAATTCGATGAAGAAACCCAAGGCTGGACCTAAGCCAGAAACAGAGTGTTATTATTGCAAGGGGATGGGTCACTGGAAGCGCAACTGCCCCAAGTATTTGGCTGATAAGAAGGCGGCCAAAGAAAAATCAGGTATATGTGATATACATGTTATTGATGTGTACTTAACCAACTCTCGTAGTAGTGCCTGGGTATTTGATACCGGTTCTGTTGCTCACATTTGCAACTCGAAGCAGGAACTGTGGAATAAACGAAGGGTGGCGAAGGATGAAGTGACGATGCGCGTGGGAAATGGTTCCAAGGTTGATGCAATCGCCGTCGGCAGAGTCTCACTTCAGTTACCATCAGGATTAGTTATGAACTTAAATAATTGTTATTTAGTGCCTGCGTTAAGCATGAACATTATATCTGGATCTTGTTTATTGCGAGACGGTTACTCATTTAAGTCAGAGAATAATGGTTGTTCTATTTCTATGAGTAATGTCTTTTATGGTCATGCACCCAATGTGAGAGGTTTGTTCATATTGAATCTTGATTGTGATGATACACATATACATAACATTGAGACCAAAAGATGTAGAGTTAACAATGATAGCTTCATGTTTTTGTGGCACTGCCGCTTAGGTCATATTGGTGTAAAGCAGATGAAGAAACTCCATTCCGATGGGCTTTTGGAGTCACTTGATTTTGAATCACTTGACACGTGCGAACCATGCCTCATGAGCAAGATGACTAAGACTCCGTTCTCCGGAACAATGGAGCGTGCAAGTGACTTGTTGGAGATCATACATACCGATGTGTGTGGTCCGATGAGTGTGGAGGCGCGCGACGGATATCGTTATTTTCTCACCTTCACTGACGCTTTGAGTAGGTATGGATATATCTTCTTGATGAAGCGCAAGTATGAAACATTTGACAAGTTCAAGCAATTTCAGAGTGAAGTTGAAAATCATCATAACAAGAAGATCAAGTTCCTATGTTCTGGTCGTGGTGGCGAATATCTGAGTTTCGAGTTTGGTGCTCACTTAAGACAATGTGGAATCGTTTCACAGTTGACACCGCCTGGAACACCACATTGTAATGGTGTGTCTGAACATCGTAATCGTACTTTGTTGGATATGGTGCGATATATGATGTCTCTTACCGCTTTTCCGTTATCGTTTTGGGGTTATGCATTAGAGACAGATGCATTCACTTTAAATAGGGCACCTTCAAAATCCGTTGAGACGACACCATATGAGCTATGGTATGTCAAGAGGCCAAAGTTGTCGTTTCTTAAAGTTTGGGGATGTGATGCTTATGTCAAAAAGCTTCAGCCTGAAAAGTTGGAACCCAAAGCGGAAAAGTGCGTCTTCATAGGTTACCCAAAGGAGACAGTTGGGTACACCTTCTATCTCAGATCTGAGGTCAAAGAGTTTTTTTCTAAGAACGAAGCTTTTCTTGAGAAGGAGTCTCTCTCGAAAGAATTGGGTGGGAGGAAGATAGGACTTGATGAGGTTGTAGAACCTCTACTCCCTCTAGATGGTGGTGCATGGCATGGGGAAACCTCTGTCGATGCGACACCGGTTGAGGAGGAAGCTAATGATGATGATCATGAAGCTTCGGATCAAGTTCCTATCAGACCTGCAGGTCGACAAGATCCCGTACTGCTCTTGAGTGGTACGGTAATCCTGTCTTATCTATCATGTTGTTAGACAACAATGAACCTGCGAATTATGAAGAAGCAATGGTGGGCCCAGATTCCAACAAATGGCTGGAGGCCATGAAGTCCAAGATAGGATCTATGTATGAAAACAAAGTATGGACTTTGGAAGTATTACCACAAGGCCGCAAGGCTATTCAGAACAAATGGATCTTTAAGAAGAAGACAGACGCGGACGGTAATGTGACAGTTTATAAAGCTCGACTTGTGGCAAAGGGTTTTTCACAAGTTCAAGCAGTTGACTACGATAAGACGTTCTCACCGGTAGTGATGCTTAAGTCCGTCCGAATCATGTTAGCAATAGCTGCATTTTTTTGATTATGAAATCTGGCAGATGGATGTCAAAATGGCGTTCCTTAATGGTTTTCTTAAGGAAGAGTTGTATATGATGAAACCCGAAGGTTTTGTCGATCCAAAGAATGCTAACAAAGTGTGCAAGCTCTAGCGATCCATTTATGGACTGGTGCAAGCATCTCGGAGTTGGAATAAGCGCTTTGATGAGGTGATCAAAGCATTTGGGTTTATACAAGTTGTTGGAGAATCTTGTATTTACAAGAAAGTGAGTGGGAGCTCTGTGGCGTTTCTAATATTATATGTGGATGGCATATTGCTGATTGGAAACAATGCGGAGTTTTTAGAGAGCGTAACAGATTACTTGAACAAATGTTTTTCAATGAAAGACCTAGGAGAAGCTACTTACATATTAGGCATTAAGATCTATAGGGATAGATCGAGACGCCTAATAGAACTTTCACAAAGCACATACCTTGATAAAGTTTTGAAGAAGTTTAAAACGGAGCAGTCCAAGAAGGAGTTCTTGCCAGTATTACAAGGTATAAAGTTGAGTAACACTCAGTGTCCAGTAAAGGCTTCAGCCATAGGGTCCCCTATGCTTCAGCCATAGGTTCTATCATGTATGCAATGTTGTGCACTAGACCGGACGTCAGCGTGGACATAAGTATGACAGGTAGGTTTCAAAGTAATCCAGGAATGGATCACTGGACAGCGGTCAAGAATATTTCGAAGTACCTGAAAAGAACTAAGGAAATGTTTCTCGTTTATGGAGGTGACGAAGAGCTCGTCGTAAAGGCTTATGTCGACGAAAGCTTTGACACTGATCCGGATGACTCTAAGTCTCAAACTGGATACGTATTTATTCTACATGCGAGGCGGATTACATGGCTGCCTCGGAGGCAGCTAAGGAGGGTGTCTTGATGAAGCAGTTCATGACGGATCTTGGAGTTGTGTCGAGCGCACTAAATCCAATAACTCTGTTATGTGACAACATCGGTGCCATTGCTTTAGCAAAAGAACCAAGGTTTCACAAGAAGACCACACACATCAAACGACGCTTAAACCTCATCCGCGACTACGTCGAAGGAGAGGACGTAAATATTTGCAAAGTGCACACGGATCTGAATGTAGCAGATCCACTAACTAAACCTCTTCCACGAGCGAAGCATGATCAACACCAGAATCGTATGGGTGTTAGATTCATTCCAATGTAAATCGCATAGCAATGTGAGATTAGATTATTGACTCTAGTGCAAGTGGGAGACTGTTGTAAATATGCCCTAGAGGCAATGATAAAATAGTTATTATTATATTTCCTGTTTCAAGATAATTGTTTATTATCCATGCTATAATTGTATTGAATGAAAGCATATATACATGTGTGGGTATATAAACAAAACAATGTCCCTAGTAAGCCTCTAGTTGGCTAGCCAGTTGATCAAGGATGGTTAAGGTTTTCTGACCATATGCAAGTGTTGTCACTTGATAACTGGATCACATCATTAGGAGAATCATGTGATGGACTAGACCCAAACTATAAATGTAGCATGTGATCATGTCATTTTGTTGCTATTGTTTTCTGCGTGTCAAGTATTCATTCCTTTTACCATGAGATCATGTAACTCACTAACACCGGAGGAATACCTTGTGTGTATCAAACGTCACAATGTTACTGGGTTACTATAAAGGTGCTCTACAGGTATCTCCGAAGGTGTCCGTTGAGTTAGCATGGATCAAGACTGGGATTTGTCACTCCATGTGACGGAGAGGTATCTCGGGGCCCACTCGGTAATACAACATCACAAACAAGCCTTGCAAGCAATGTGACTCAAGTGTGAGTCACATGATCTTGTATTACGGAACGAGTAAAGAGACTTGTCGGTAACGAGATAGAAATAGGTATAGGGATACCGACGATCAAATCTCGGGCAAGTAACATACTGAATGACAAAGGGAATGATATACAGGATTATATGAATCCTTGGCACAGAGGTTCAATCGATAAGATCGTCATAGAATATGTAGGATACAATATGGACATCCATGTCCCTCTATTGGATATTGGCCGAGGAGTGTCTCGGGTCATGTCTGCATAGTTCTCGAACCCGCAGGGTCTGCACACTTATGGTTCGGTGACGTTTTAGTATAGTTGAGTTATATGTGTTGGTGACCGAAGGTTGTTCGGAGTCCCAGATGAGATCACGGACGTCATGAGGGTTTCCAGAATGGTCTGGAAATTAAGTTTGATATATAGGATGTTTTCATTTGGTCATCGGAAAGATTTCGGGCATTACCGGCAGTGTACCGGGAGTGACGAATGGGTCCCGGGTATTCACCAGGAGTGTCCCACCCACCCGGGAGTGATCCCAATAACCCTAGAGTGGCGCACCAGCCCTTAGTGGGCTTGTTAGGCCATCCCAAGAGGGCTATGGCGCCACAAGAGAAAATACCAAAGGAAAAGAAAAAAAAAGGAAAGAGGGAGGTGGGAAGGAAGGAGTGGACTCGTTCCCCCAAACCGAATTGGGGTGGGAGTCCACCTCCTCCCCTTTAGTCGGCGCCCTTGGGGCTCCCTTGAGCCCCAAGGCTTGCCCCTCCTCTCCTCCTATATATATTGATGGTTTTAGGGCTTTTGAGACACAACTTTTCCACGTGCAACTCAAACCTATACCACGTAGTTCTTCCACTAGATCGGATTTCTGCGGAGCTCGGGCGGAGCCCTGCAGGAGTAGATCATCACCACCACCAGCGCGCCGTCATCCTGCCGGAGAACTCATCTACTTCTCTGTCTCTATTGCTGGATCAAGAAGGCCGAGATCGTCATCGAGCTGTACGTGTGCTGAACGCGGAGGTGTCGTCCGTTCGGCGCTAGATCGGAACGGATTGTGGGACGGATCATGGGACGATGGTGATTTGAATCACGAAGCTCTACCACTACATCAACCGCGTTTCTTAATGCTTCCCGCTTAGCGATCTACAAGGGTATGTGGATCTAATCTCCCTCTCGTAGATGAACATCACCATCATAGGTCTTCGTGTGCGTAGAAATTTTTTTGTTTCCCATGCAACGTTCCCCAACAGTGGCATCATGAGCTAGGTTCATGCGTAGATGTTATCTCGAGTAGAACACAAAAGGTTTTGTGGGCGTTTATGTTCGGTTTTCTGCCCTCCTTAGTCTTTTCTCAATTCGGCGGTATTGTTGGATTGAAGCGGCCCGGACCGACATTACTCGTACGCTTACGAGAGACTGGTTTCATCGACCAACATGCAACTCGTTGCATAAAGATGACTGGCGGGAGTCAGTTTCTTCAACTTTAGTTGAATTGGATTTGACCGAGGCGGTCCTTGGAGAGAGGTTAAATAGCAATTTGCATATCTTCGTTGTGGTTTTTGCATAAGTAAGATGCGATCATACTAGATACCCATAGCAGCCACGTAAAACATGCAACAACTAAATAGAGGACGTCGAACTTGTTTTTGCGGCGCTAGATCGGAACGGATCATGGGACGAAGGTGATTTGAATCACGAAGTTGTACCACTACATCAACCGCGTTTCTTAATGCTTCCCGCTTAGCGATACACAAGGGTATGTGGATCTAATCTCCCTCTCGTAGATGAACATCACCATGATAGATCTTCGTGTGCATAGGAAATTTTTTGTTTCCCATGCAATGTTTCCCAACAGTCCTGCTATTGGTTACTGACCGGGGAGTGTCTCGTCATGTCTTCATAGTTCTCGAACCCGTAGGGTCTGCACACTTAAGGTTCGATGACATTTCAGTATAGTTGAGTTATAGGTGTTGGTAACCGAAGGTTGTTCGGAGTCCCGGATGAGATCCTGGACGTCACGAGGAGCTCCGGAATGGTCCGGAGGTAAAGATTGATATGTAGGAAAGTGGTTTTTGAACTCTAGAAAAGTTTCGGGCATTTCCGGTATTGTACCGGGAGTGACGAATGGGTTCCGGGGGTCCACCAGGTGGGCCCACCCACCCCAAAGGGTCTCATGGACTGTGGGAGGACGTGGACCAGACCTTAGTGGGCTGGCTGAAGCCTCCACTAAAGCCCAAGGTGTATTGGAGGTGGGAAGGCAAGAAACCCAAAGGTGGAAAAGGTGGAAAGGGATTCCAAGTGGAGAGGAGGAATCCTACTCCTAGTAGGATTGGAGTAGGGCTCCTACACCTCCAATTTCGGCCAAACCTTGAGGGTTTGAGGCTACCTCCTCCCCTCCCTCCCTCCTATATATACTAGAGGTTTTAGAGGTTAGGGCCTACCCTAATTGCCACGTGCTCCCTCTACTTCTCTCTAGATCTCTTCTTCCTCTATATCGGTTTTTCAACAACGCTTAGGAAAAGCCCTGCTGGAATAGATCCATGATACGTCCATTTTGCATCATGCTTTCATGTTGATATTTATCGCTTTATGGGTTGTTATTACACTTCACGGTACAATACTTATGCCTTTTCTTTCTTATTTTGCAAGGTTTACATGAAGAGGGAGAATGCCGACAGCTGGAATTCTGGCGTCAAAAAGGAGCAAGTTTGAGATACCTATTCTGCGCAACTCCAAAAGCCGTGAAAATCAACGAGGAATTATTTTGGAATTTATAAAAAATATTGGGCCGAAGAAGTACCAGAGGGGAGCGAGCAGGAGGCCACAAGCCTGCTAGGCGCGGCCTACCCCCTGGTTGTGCCTAGGGGGCTTGTGGGCTCCCTCTTGGCCCTCTGGCTCCCCTCTTTTTCTATAAGGAGGGTTTCGTTCCAGAAAAAACCAGGAGGAGGCTTTCGGGAGGAATCGCCGCCGCCACATGGCGGAACTTGAGCAGAACCAACACTCCTCTCATCGGAGGGGACTCATGCCGGGGAAACTTCCCTCCCGGAGGGGGAAATCGTCGACATCGTCATCACCAACACTCCTCTCATCGGAGGGGACTCATCACCATCAACATCTTGATCAGCACCATCTCATCTCCAAACCCTAGTTCATCTCTTGTAACCAATCTCCGTCTCGCGACTCCGATTGGTACCTGTAAGGTTGCTAGTAGTGTTAATTACTCTTTGTAGTTGATGCTAGTTGTATTACTTGGTGGAAGATTATATGTTCAGATCCTTGATGCTATTCAATACCTCTCTGGTCATGAATATTATTATGCTTTGTGAGTAGTTACTTTTGTTCCTGGGTACATGGGATAAGTCATGCTATAAGTAGTCATGTGAATTTGGTATTCGTTCGATATTTTGATGTGTTGTATGTCGTATCTCCTCTAGTGGTGTTATGTGAACGTCGACTACATAACACTTCACCATTATTTGGACCTAGAGGATGGCATTGGGAAGTAGTAAGTAGATGATGGGTTGCTAGAGTGACAGAAGTTTAAACCCTAGTTTATGTGTTGCTTCGTAAGGGGCTGATTTGGATCCAGTAGTTTAATGCTATGGTTAGACTTTGTCTTAATTCTTCTTTCGTAGTTGCGGATGCTTGTGAGATGGGTTAATCATAAGTGGGAGGTTTGTCCAAGTAAGGGCAGCACCGAAGCACCGGCCCACCCACATATCAAACTATCAAAGTAGCGAACGTGAATCATATGAACATGATGAAAACTAGCTTGACAGAAATTCCCATGTGTCCTCGGGAGCGTTTTACCTCCTATAAGAGTTTGTCCAGGCTTGTCCCTTGCTACAAAAGGGATTGGGCCACTTTGTTGCACCTTTGTTACTTTCTACTTGCTACGAATCATCTTATCACACAACTATCTGATACCGATAATTTCAGTGCTTGCAGAGATTACCTTGCTGAAAACCACTTGTCAGATCCTTTTGCTCCTCGTTGGGTTCTACAATCTTACTTATTGAAAGGAATACGATAGATCCCCTATACTTGTGGGTCATCAAGACTCTTTTATGGCACCGTTGCCGGGGAGTGAAGCGCCTTTGGTAAGTGGAATTTGGTAAGGAAACATTTATATAGTGTGCTGAAATTTATTGTCACTTGTCACTATGGAAACTAATCCTTTGAGGAGCTTGCTCGGGGTATCTTCACGTCGAACGGAAGCACAAGGAGTTTCTCCTCAACCTTCTGCACCTAATGAAAATATTTTCTCTGAATTTCCTTCCGGTATGCTTGAGAAACTTCTGGCTAATCCTTTTACCGGAGATGGAACATCACATCCAGACTTGCATCTAATCTATGTAGATGAAGTTTGTGGTTTATTCAAGCTTGCAGGTTTTCCCGAGGATGAGGTCAAGAAGAAGGTTTTTCCCTTATCTTTGAGGGATAAATCATTGACATGGTATAGGCTATGTGATTATATTGGATCATGGAACTACAACCGGTTGAAATTGGAATTTCATCAAAAGTTTTATCCTATGCATCTAGTACATCGTGATCGGAATTATATTTATAATTTTTTGCCTCATGACAGAGATAGCATCGCTCAAGCTTGGGGGAGGCTTAAATCAATGTTATATTCATGCCCCAACCATAAGCTCTCAAGAGAAATTATCATTCAGAACTTCTATGCTCAGCTTTCTCATGATGATCGCACCATGCTTGACACTTCTTGTACCAGTTCTTTTATGAAGAGAGAAATTGACTTTAGATGGAATTTATTGGAAAGAATTAAACGCAACTCTAAAGATTGGGAGTTTGATGAAGGTAAGGAGTCAGGTATGAATTTCAAGTTTGATTGCGTTCAATCCTTTGTTGAAACAAATACTTTTTGTGATTTTAGCGCTAAATATGGACTTGACTCTGAGATAGTAGCTTTATTGTGTGAACCATTTGCTGCTCATATTGATCTCCCTAAAGAGAAGTGGTTTAAATATCATCCTCCCTTAGAATTAAATGTAGTTAAACCCAATCCAGTTGAAGAGAAAGTCATTGCTTATAATGATCCTATTGTTCCCAATGCTTACGTTGAGAAACCACCTTTCCCTGTTAGGATAAAGGATCATTCTAAAGCTTCAACTGTGATACGAAGGGGCTACATTAGAACACCTACACCCTTGAGCAAATTAGAGTTGAACCTAGCATTGCTATTATCAAAGATCTCCTGTCCGACAATGTTGATGGCCATGATATTCACTTCTGTGAAGATGCTGCTAGAATTGCTAAACCACATGCTAGAGACAAACATAGGCATGTTGTTGGCATGCCTGTTGTTTCTGTTAAGATAGGAGATCATTGTTATCATGGTTTATGTGACGTGGGTACTAGTGTTAGTGCAATATTTCAATCCTTATATGATGAAATTAAAGACGAGATTGCACCTCTTGAGATGGAACCTATTGATGTCACTATTCAGCTTGCCAATAGAGATACTATCTGCCCTTTGGGAACTGTTAGAGATGTTGAAGTCTTGTGTGGTAAAACGAAGTATCCTGCTGATTTCCTCGTTCTTGCTACCACACAAGATAGCTTTTGTCCCATCATATTTGGCAGACCTTTCCTCAATACTGTCAATGCTCATATTGACTGTGAGAAGCAAACTGTCACTGTTGGCTTTGAAGGTGTGTCACATGAGTTCAGTTTCTCCAAGTTTGGTAGACAACCTCATGAAAAAGAGTTGTCTAGTAAGGATGAAACTATTGCCCTAGCTTCTATTGTTGTGCCTCCTACTGATCCCTTAGAGCAATACTTGCTTGAGCATGAAAATGATATGCATATGGATGAAAGGGATGAGATAGATAGAGTTATCTTTGAACAATATCATATCCTTAAGAATAATTTGCCTGTTGAACTGCTTGGAGATCCACCCCCACCAAAGGGCGATCATGTGTTCGAGCTCAAACAGTTGCCTAATACTCTTAAGTATGCTTATCTCGATGAAAAAGAGATATATCATGTTTTAATTAGTGCTAGCCTCTCAGAGCATGAAGAAAACAAGTTACTAAAAACTCTGAGGAAGCATCATGATCCTATTGGATATACTCTTGATGATCTTAAGGGCATTAGTCCCACTCTATGCCAGCAGAAGATTAAAACCGATCCTGATTCCAAACTAGTTGCCGATCATCAACGGAGATTAAATCCTAAGATGAAAGAGGTAGTAAGATAAGAAATACTAAAGCTCCTGGAAGCAGGTATTATCTATCCTGTTGCTCATAGTGATTCGGTGAGTCCGGTGCAATGCGTCCCTAAGAAGGGAGGTATTACCGTTGTCCCTAATGATAAGGATGAATTGATCCCACACAGGATTATTACTGGCTATAGGATGGTGATCGATTTTAGGAAATTGAATAAAGCCACTAGTAAAGATCATTACCCTTTGCCTTTTATCGACCAAATGCTAGAAATACTGTCTAAACACACACACACTTATGCTTTCTAGATGGTTATTCTGGTTTCTCCCAAATACCTCTTGCACAATCTGATCTGGAGAAAACCACTTTCACCTGCCCTTTCGGTACCTTTGCTTACAGACGTATGCCTTTTGGCTTATGTAATGCACCTGCCACCTTTCAAAGATGTATGATGGCTATATTCTCTTATTTTCGTGAAAAGATTGTTGAGTTTTTCATGGATGACTTCTCCTTTACGGGTCTTCTTTTGATGATTGCCTCAGCAACCTTGATCGAGTTTTGGAGAGATGTAAAGATACCAATCTTGTCTTGAATTAGGAGAAGTGCCACTTTATGGTTAATGAAGGCATCGTTTTAGGACATAAAATTTCTGAAAGAGTTATTGAAGTCGATAAGGCTAAAGTTGATGCGATCGAGAAAATGCCATGCCCCAGAGATATCAAAGGTATAAGAAGTTTCCTTGGTCATGTTGGTTTCTATAGAAGGTTTATTAAAGACTTCTCTAAGATTTCTAGGCCTCTTACCAATCTCTTGCAAAAGGATTTCCTTTTGTTTTTGATGATGATTGTGAGGAAGCCTTCGAAATACTTAAGAAGGCTTTGATAACTGCACCTATTGTTCAACCACCTGATTGGAACTTACCTTTTGAAATCATGTGTGATGCTAGTGATTATGTTGTTGGTGTTGTTCTAGGACAAAGAGTTGATAAGAAGTTCAATGTTATTCACTATGCTAGTAAAACTCTAGACAGTGCCCAAAGAAACTATGCTACTACGGAAAAGGAATTTTTAGCAGTCGTGTTTGCATGTGAAAAGTTCAGGTCTTACATTGTTGATTCCAAAGTCACTATTCACACTGAACACGCTGCTATTAAGTACCTCATGGAAAAGAAAGACGCTAAACCTAGACTTATTAGATGGGTTCTCTTGCTACAAGAATTTGATTTGCATGTTGTCGATAGGAAGGGTGCTGAGAACCCAGTAGCAGATAACTTGTCTAGGTTGGAGAATGTTCTTGATGACCCACAACCTATTGATGATAGCTTTCCTGATGAGCAATTGAGTGTCATCAATACTTCACGTAGTGCATCGTGGTATGCTGATTATGCAAATTATATCGTTGCCAAATATATACCACCTAGTTTCTGATACGTCTCCGTCGTATCTACTTTTCCAAACTCTTTTGCCCTTGTTTTGGACTCTAATTTGCATGATTTGAATAGAACTAACCCGGACTGACGCTGTTTTCAGCAGAACTGCCATGGTGTTGTTTTTGTGCATAAACAAAGTTTTCGGAATGTCCTGAAAATTTACAAAGAATTTTTCTGGAATAAAAGAAAAATACATGCGCAAAGATCCACCGGAGGGGGCGTGCTAGTGGGCCACAAGCCCCTGGGCCATGACCACCCCCCTAGGCCACGCCGTGAGGGCTTGTGGGGCCCACGTGGCACCACCGCCCCCAAACTCAGCTCTATATCTTCCATCTTGCCCAGAAAAAATATCAGAGAGAAGGTTTCATCGCGTTTTACGATACGGAGGCGCCGCCACCTCGTGTTCTTCATCTGGAGGGCAGATCTGGAGTCCGTTTCAGGCTCCGGAGAGTGGAGATCGCCGCCATCGTCATCATCAACCTTCCTCCATCGACAATTCCATGATGCTCTTCATCATTCGTGAGTAATCTCATCGTAGGCTTGCTGGACGGTGATGAGTTGGATGAGATCTATCATGTAACCGAGTTAGTTTTGACGGGGATTGATCCCTGGTATCCACTATGTTCTAGATTGATGTTGCTACTATTTGGCTATGCTTAATGCTTGTCACTAGGGCCCGAGTGCCATGATTTCAGATCTGAACCTATTATGTTGTCGCCAATATATGTGTGTTTTAGATCCTATCTTGCAAGTTGTAGTCACCTACTATGTGTTATGACCCGTCAACCCCGGAGTGACAATAGCCGGAACCACTCCTGGAGATGACCATAGTATGAGGAGTTCATGTATTCACCAAGTGTTAATGCGTTGGTCCCGTTCTTTGTTAAAAGGAGAACCTTAATATTCCATAGTTTCCATTAGGACCCCGCTGCCATGGGAGGGATGGACAATAGATGTCATGCAAGTTCTTTTCCCTAAGCACGTATGACTACATACGGAATACATGCCTACATTAGATTGACGAACGGGAGCTAGTTACATATTTATCCGTGTTATAGCTGTTAGATGATGAATCACATCCGTCATACTCATCCAGCACCGATCCACTGCCTACGAGTCTTTTACTACAGGTCCTTCCTACGTTACTTTGTTTAGGCTTGTCCCTTGCTACAAAAGGGATTGGGCCACTTTGCTACTACTGTTGCTACTGTTGTTACTCTGCTGTTGCTGCTACTATTGTTCCTTGCTACTTCGATGTTACTTGTTGCAAGATCTTTTCTGACACTGCTATCGGGGAAGAATAGTTACCCGCTCACGTGCAACCTACTGGCGCCATTGATACAACAGTTAGGAATAGTCTGCAGTCAACAGATCGTTTCTGGCACTGTTGTTATCATACTACTTTGCTACTAATACTTTGCTTGCAGACACTAATCTTTCAGGTGTGGTTGAATCTGACAAACTCAGCTGCTAATACTTGAGAATATTCTTTCGCTTCCCCTTTGGTGAACCAACAAATTTGGGTTGAATACTCTACCCTCGAGAATTGTGCGATCCCCTACACTTGTGGGTTATCAGTTTCACATACCAGCTGTCGTGGGTATAAGTCTGACAGTAGATGTGTAGGGTACGAAAGGATGGGCAGAGCCTTAGCTACGGCGAGGTTGTATGAGTTCAGGCCCCTCTGCGGTGGAGGTAAAAGCCCTACGTCTCAGTGCTCTTGGGAGCTTAGTGTCGAGTGGAATATAGGATTACAGTAAATGCTAACCCCTGCACCAGTGGGGAAGGGCGGCTTATATAGAGTGCGCTGCCCTTCACAACGGCTCAGTGGACAGGGGTGGAGTAGTGGCGAATAAATGCCTACATTACAGGTAATGTATGCCTTAAATGCTAATAATGGTGTATGAAAATGTATGACCGTTGCCCTCCTGGGAGGTTACGATGTACAGAGTGGAATTCAGTCGGTACGATAAATATGCTCCGAATGCTCGTTACCGACTGGATGATGGGGGGTCCTTAGTTCAGTCGGAACTGTCTAAGGGCCTTGCCCTCTATGAAGGGTAGTCATTGGGTAGGACCTATAGGGCAGGCCTATGACCCTACCCTGGGACTATAACCCCATCATTAGTCCCCGAATGGATCGGGGTTGGAACGACGAAGTGGTGCCTGGAGTACGGATCTGGTTGGTATGGATGTGACTTTGGTGTTGTTTGCCTCGATCCATTTTATCCTTTCGACCAGTGATCTGAGTGAATATACCAGTGAAACGAACCGTCAGGGACCGAGTGCTTCCGCGGAATCTTTCGATGTGACCGGTCAAACTGACAGCGGCGGATTTTCTGGGATCTTCAAATTTCGGTTGCCGCACGCTCAGCAGGGATGTCGACATCGTCATCGAGTAGTTTGTGCCGCCTCGATTACTGCGCCTTTATCTTCTCCACTAATATCGCAGTAGTCGGTCGGGGGATAAGATTTCGGGGCCACCTGTTAGTGACCCAGTCGGAACCTTATTTAAGCCTCTCCGGCGGGGGTTTCTTGTTGCGCTGCCCTTGTTAATCGCACTCGCCTCGCTTCTCCCGTAGCTCCCTGCGCGTTCCAAGCCTCCTCCTTCCTCTCCTCCTCTGCGGATCTGTTGCCTTCACCATGACGAAGGGGCAGACGAGCAAGCTCGAGTCGCAGAAGAAGAAGAAGAAGAAGAAGAAGAAGGCTCCTGCTCAACGGCGACAGCGAGCACTACCGGCGGGTTGGATCCAGGGGGATTTCCTCCCCTCCACGGTGACGGCGGACGACCTGATGGAGCTAGTGGAGCAAGGCATGATTGCCAACAAGTCGTGGAGGCTATCGGCGGAGGGCGAGACGGAGCCGGCGCCGCACGAGGGAGAGCGTGTCTTGCTGCTCAGCCACGTGTACAGGGGCTTCTCCTTGCCTCCCCACCCCTTCTTTAGAGGTATTATGAATCACTTCGGGGCGCAGCTCCATCATTTTCCTCCCAACGCGATAGCCCATCTCGCCGCATTCGTCACTCTTTGCGAGTGCTTTATTGGATGTCCCCCCATTGGGGGCTCTTTAAGTCAATCTTCTCCGCTAGGTCTCAGACTGTCAAAAAGCTTAGCCAGTCGGATGATAAAACCTATCTCCTCCAGCTCTGCGGGGGCTTAGGTTTCCAAAAGAAAACAAAGAGTAGCTACCCCCCTCTCCAGCTGTCCGAGTCAGTTAGGAACTGGCAGTCGACCTGGTTCTAGTGCCAGGACCTAGCTTGTCTGAATGCCGCGACTTGGTTGCCGCCCTTTATCCTAGACCGTCCGGCCCCTCCCAGGCAGCTTGCGCTCTCAAAGTTGGAAAAGATCCAGATCCAACCTCTGGTCGACGCGTTGATAGCTATCGTCCGCAAGGGAGTCACCGGCACAGATTTGCTGGAGACTTTTCTGGGTCGGCGCATCCAGCCGCTGCAAGCCCGACACCACGCCATGTGGCACTACGTGGGGCCCGAGGATTCCACTCGGACTCATCCAGAGTGCGTGATCGGGGAGACTGTGACAGGGTGGGTCCGCGGCATTACGGGCGCATGTGACAACCCCCAAGGAGCCCGGCGAGTGAGGCCCTTCCGCGCCGACAATCCTCCTCTGAATGAGGTGAGTGCATCTTGTCGAGTGCCTTCAATCTTCTTAGATCTATCGCTTTTCTTGTGTCGCCGCCTGGTGTCTGACGTTGTCGACTGTATTTTGTGCAGGAGTGGACCAACTGGCACTCTCCCGTATCGAACGGGAATCCCGCTGAGGAAGAGGAGGGCAGCAAGGAGGGCAGCGTGGATAGCGCCGAGTACGTCTCCGACAGTGGGGAAACGGAGGAGGAGTCTGGAGAGGAGGAGGGCGAGGTTGGGGAGCAGAGCTCGCCACCTCCACCATCAGAGCCTCGAACTAAGCGTCGTCACGAACCCGCGGCTCCGCCGGCTCCTCCAGCAGCTCCGAGTGCTCCGCCTGCTTCTCCCGTGGCGCCGAGTGCTTCGCCAGCTCCTCCCGTGGCTCCGAGTGCTCGGAGCGTGAAGAGGACCAGGGATGCTGCTGCCGAGCCCACGGACCAACCGTCCAAGGTGGCCAAACCAAGTGGGTCCAAGCCTCGGAAAGCTTTGCCTCGGATGAGGATCGCTGTTCCAGTTGCCTCAGCGTAAGTGTCTTGTTCTCCCATCTTCTTTCGGTATTTGATTGAAGTCATGCTTATCGGTCGAGTGGATTTTACTCGACAGAGCTGCTACCTCCGCCACCTCTCTGCCGCGCTAGGACGATGATCGCATGGATACGGATAACGCTGCCACATCCCAGCAAGGTATGTTGTGACGACTCCGAGAGTTTGCATTATTGTTTCGCGAGTGTTGCCTTTAATCTTGCCCTTTTTCTGTAACCTCATGTTGTTCAGTCAGGCTTCCTTCGGAGGTGATTCATCTAGAGGAGGACGACCAAAGGGGATCAGGGCCAACTTTGGCGCCTGTCCTTGAGGTTGTTCCATCTGGTGCTGCTCCCACCACGGACGCGCCGCCGACCGAGACGATGCCGTCGACTGAGGCGGTGCCCCTCGCGGAGGAACCGACTGGAGCGGGACTTGGGATGCCCAAGGAGTCTTCTGTCGTGCCAGGTCCGTCGACCGTCCAGTACGACGCCCGACACCTCCCGAAAGACCAAGTGGGAGCCGCCAAGGAGGCCATGGTGCAAGTGGAGTTGATGGTGGGTGATGCCAAGGGAGCGTACGTCTCCATCGCATCTTTGTACCAGAGAATCTTGGAGCTCCGGGACGATATCCGAGTAAGTGCGCTAGTAAGTGTTTACATTCCTCTTGTAACCCACTAGGGGTTTAAGTGATATACTCGGATACAGTAGGATTATTTTGCAGTGGGTTCACTCCTAGTGAACCTAGTGGGTGTAGTCCCCGAGACTTCTGTCGAGTGCTTGCACCGGCAGTTGTCTTTATATGCATTTTCAGTTATCTAAGTAGATCAGAGCTGGTCTGCCCGAATATTACCAGTGGGGGCACTCGGAGTGCATCCAGTGGATGTAGTCCCCGAGAGTAGTGTTACTCAAGTCGAGTAATAGCATTCTCGTAGATTTGTCTGTTTTTCATGTAGCTCAATAGGGTCTGCCTGTTCGAGCTTCATGCCACTGGGGTCACTCTTAGTGAACCCACTGGGTGTAGTCCCCGAGACCGCTATCGAGTGCTTGCATCGGCAGGGGTCTGAAGAACTTTGAGCTTTGTTTGTTTTCCTCGTTGAATGTGTCTGATCTTCCCTTTGCGCTGATTTGGTAGAAGACTTGCGAAATGGGATCCGCGTACAATACTGTGAAGGCTGAAAAGGTTCAGCTTGCTGCGGAATTGGAGGCGGTTGTGAATGACTTGGCTGGTGTGAAGGGGGCTCTTGCTGACCGAGAGAAGTCTTTGGAGGAGTCCCGGGAGACCAACAAGGCATTGGTGGCCGAAATTGAGAAAATGGGCAAGCAAAGAACTGAACTAATGGGTCAGATGAAGGTGATGAACCGTCGATGCATTTCGTAGGAGAAGTATGTAAACGACTGGGCAAGGAAGATGATTGCACTTCTCGGTGGTAAGATTTTTGCCGAGTGCTTCTTGACTTTGTAATTCATTCTGCGCTTACTTTCTGCTCTTCTTTTCTTTGCAGATTTTTGTCTGGACGCTGAGGCTGAAGCAGCCGACATTGAACGATCGGTTGTTCCAAACATTCCACTCGGCGACGAAGCCAATCGGGGCATGCTCCGAGCACATATTCGCCTTGGCATAGTGGGACCTTTTATAGGCCGTCTGAGAGAAGTCATTGGCCGGATCGACAAGGAGCTGTGGCCCGAAGACGATTCCCGGCAGGAAATAGAAGGGTTGATGACTCGGCTGGAGGACGTCCCGAACAGAGTGCATGCACGGAAGAAGTCTGCCGCTCGTTGTGGTAAGGACGTAGCGCTATCGCTGGTCTGAGTGCACTGCAAGGAAGCTCGCGAAGAAAAGCTGAAGGCGTTGCAGGTCGCCAACACCAAGAAGCTTCAATTCGAAGATTCATGGAGACCTTCCTCGAGACAGCCACTCGTATCGCGAACGGGATTGACCTTGAGACCTTTGTGGAGCCTGCCAGTCCCGGTGCCAGTCCTGATGACGCTTGAAAAACTTTACCTCGGTATGCTGAGTGGTATCTGTATCAAACTTGGGCCACTGCTGTTGGCCGTCACATTCGTGGTTCGGTGTGGATAAGCTTGATCCACACCAAGCCGACTATCGTAGATCCAATTTTGAATTCGAATCGAATATTTTGCTCTTCTTTCGCCAAGTTTATTTTCCGACACGATTTTGGCTCGTGGTTTTTGTTTGGCATTTCTTGGTGAAGCCAATGGCAAACATGCGGAGCATGTAATTGTCAGTTGTCTTCACATCCACATGAGCCTCAATGAGGGTCTCCTAAGCCTCCGAGTGGATCTCGAGGATACACTCGAAGGAAGCTTTTTACTTAGGCGATTCTGGATCGCAGCTAAGTCCCCGAGTGCGGCATCTCGTGCGCACTCGGAGTGAGTTGATACTCATGTAGTTGTCAGTTGTCTTCACATCCACATGAGCCTCAATGAGGGTCTGCTAAGCCTCCGAATGGATCTCGAGGATACACTCGAAGGAAGCTTTTTTACTTAGGCGATTCTGGATCGCAGCTAAGTTCCCGAGTGCGGCATCTCGTGCGCACTCGGAGTGAGTTGATACTCATGTAGTTGTCAGTTGTCTTCACATCCACATGAGCCTCAGTGAGGGTCTGCTAAGCCTCCGAGTGGATCTCGAGGATACACTCGAAGGAAGCTTTTTACTTAGGCGATTCTGGATCGCAGCTAAGTCCCCGAGTGCGGCATCTCGTGCGCACTCGGAGTGAGTTTTGTACTTAGGCGATGCTGAATCGCAGCTAAGTCCCCGAGTGCGGCTTTTGGTGCGCACTCGGAGTGAGTTTTGTACTTAGGCGATTCTGAATCGCAGCTAAGTCCCCGAGTGCGGCTTTTGGTGCGCACTCGGAGCGAGTTTTGTACTTAGGCGATTCTGAATCGCAGCTAAGTCCCCGAGTGCGACTTTTAGCGCACACTCGGAGAGAGTTTTTTACTTAAGCGGCTGTGGGTCGCAGCTAAGTCCCCGAGTGCGGCTGTTAGCGCACACTCGGAGAGAGTTTTTTAGACCGGAGTCTGCAAACGCAGAAGAATTTTGGACCTGCAAAAAATCAGTCTGCTTTGTATTACTTCAATGATACTTGTTCTTTACATTGCCTTCGTCGGCGGTCACGTGTAGAAGCGCTTCAGGAGATCTCCATTCCATGCTCGCGACTCGTCCGTTTCCCTGTCGAGGTTGTAGAGTCGATATGCTCCGTTGTTCAGCACCTTAGAGATGATGAAGGGTCCTTCCCAGGTGGGAGCCAACTTGTGAGGCCTCTGCTGGTCCACTCGGAGCACAAGGTCACCTGCTTGGAATGTGCGACTCCTGACGTGCCATGCGTGAAAACGCCGCAGATCTTGTTGATAAATTGTTGAGCGAGTCAGTGCCATCTCGCGCCCTTCTTCTAGTAGATCCACTCCGTCTTGCCTGGCCTGCTCCGCTTCGGCTTCGGAGAAGAGTTCGACTCGTGGAGAGTTGTGAAGCAAGTCACTCGGAAGGACTGCCTCTGCTCCATAAACGAGGAAGAACGGGGATCGCCCTGTAGATCTATTCGGAGTTGTGCGGAGGCCCCACAACACCGAAGGCAGCTCGGTGACCCATGCGCCGGCGGCATGTCCAACTTCTCGCAGGAGTCGAGGCTTCAACCCTTGAAGAATAAGTCCGTTCGCCCGCTCTGCTTGCCCGTTGGTTTGAGGGTGGGCCACAGATGCAAAATCCACTCGAATACCTTGGCCTGTGCAAAAACCTTTGAATCTGTCCGAGTCAAAGTTTGCGCCATTGTCAGTGATTATGCTGTGCGGGACTCCGAATCTGGAGATGATGTCTCTGACAAATTTGATGGCCGTAAGGGCGTCAAGCTTCTTGATGGGCTTGGCTTCAATCCACTTGGTGAACTTGTCGACTGCCACCAACAGATGAGTGAATCCCCCTTGGCCAGTTCTGAATGGACCGACTGTATCTAATCCCCACACTGCAAACGGCCAAACAAGAGGGATTGTCTTCAGCGCAGACGTTGGCTTGTGGGACTTGTTCGAATAGAACTGACAGCCTTCGCATCGGTCGACCATATCCTTTGCCATTTCATTCGCCTGCAACCAGAAGAAGCCAGCTCTGAATGCTTTGGCGACGATTGCTCTTGAGGAGGCATGATGGCCGCAAGTTCCCGAGTGAATTTCTTCCAGGATTAATTGTCCGTCCTCAGGGGATATGCATCGCCGAAGGACTCCTGAAACACTTTCCTTGTACAACTGGCCATCAATGACGGTGAAGGACTTCGACCTGCGGACCATCTGCCTCGCTTGGACTTCGTCCTCTGGTAATTCTTGCCTCAGGATGTATGCAATGAACGACATAGTCCAATCGGGGATGATAGCAAGAATCTCCATGATCAAATCAACCACAGCGGGGACCTCGACTTCAGTCGGATCTGTTGAACTCTTCGGTTGTACCGGTTCCTTTGTAAAAGGATCTTCTTTCACCGAAGGGAGATGTAGGTGCTCGAGGTAGACATCACTCGGGACTGGTCTCCGAGTGGATCCGAGTTTTGCCAACTCATCAGCTGCTTGGTTCTTCAGTCGCGGAACATGGTGAAGTTCCAGACCTTCAAACTTCTTCTCGAGCTTCCTTACTGCGTTGCAGTATGCAGTCATGGTGGGGTTCCTGACATCCCACTCCTTCATCACTTGATTAACCACCAAATCTGAATCGCCATAGACCATCAGGCGACGGACGCCGAGTGTGATGGCCATGCGCAATCCGTAAAGGAGAGCTTCATACTCTGCCTCATTGTTGGAAGAATCGAAATGTATCTGCAACACATACTTAAGCTTATCACCTTTTGGCGATATGATCACTATGCCAGTGCCGGTGCCATTCAGCATCTTGGACCCATCGAAGAACATAGTCCAATGAGTCGAGTAGATGTGAGTCGGTTGCTGTTGTTCTACCCATTCTGCTATGAAGTCAGCCAGAGCTTGAGACTTTATAGCCTTCTTGGCTTCAAACTTGATGTCGCAGTATAACATCTCCATAGCATACTTCGCCACTCGGCCTGATGCGTCTCGATTGTGGAGGATTTTCGACAATGGAGCATCAGAAACGACAGACACCGAGTGGTCTTAGAAATAGTGAGCCACCTTCTTTGCAGTCATGTAGATCCAATAAATAAGCTTTTGATAATGGGGATACCTCTGCTTGGAAGGAGTCAGGACTTCGGGGACATAATAAACTGGCCGCTGAACCTTGTACGCTTTGCCTTCTTCTTCACGTTCGACTGTGAGAACAGTGCTGACGACTTGATTTGTAGCCGCGATGTACAGAAGAAGGGGTTCTTTACTAAGCGGGGCAGTAAGAACCGGCTGGGTGGAAAGCAGGGCTTTGAGGTCGTCGAATGCAATCTGGGCTTCGTCTGTCCACTCGAAAGTATCTGATTTCTTCATGAGTCGGTACAGAGGTAACGCCTTCTCGCCGAGTCGAGCGATAAACCTGCTCAAAACCGCTAGGCAACCTGTGAGCCTTTGAACATCATGTATTCTGACCGGCCGCTCCATTCGGAGGATGGTCCTGATCTTTTCGGGGTTGACATCGATTCCTCGTTCGGAAACGAAGAAACCGAGTAACTTTCCGCTGGGAACACCGAATGAACACTTGGCAGGGTTGAGCTTGATATCGTACCTACGAAGGTTGGCGAATGTTTCTGCCAAGTCAGTCAGCAGGTCGGAACCTTTGCGTGACTTGACTACGATATCGTCCATATATGCCTCCACATTTCGACTGATCTGGTCAAGGAGGCATTTCTGGATCATGCGCATAAAAGTTGCTCCTGCATTCTTCAAACCGAATGGCATAGTGATGTAGCAGAAACACCCGAATGGGGTGATGAAGGCTGTTTTTAATTCATCCGGACCATACAGACGGATCTGATGATAGCCCGAAAAGGCATCAAGGAATGATAAATGCTCGCAACCCGCAGTCGAATCGACAACTTGATCAATGCGGGGGAGCGGGAAATGATCTTTCGGGCAGACCTTATTGAGATGCTTGAAGTCGATGCACATACGGAGGGACTTGTCCTTCTTGGGCACCATGACAACATTGGCGAGCCACTCGGAGTGGTGTACCTCGCGAATGAAGTTGGCTGCCAAAATTTTAGCCACCTCCTCTCCGATTGCCTTCCTTTTGTGCGCGGCGGACCGACGCAGGCGTTCTCGGATGGGCCGAGCGATAGCATCCACATGCAATCGATTCTCAGCCAACTCCGTGGGTATACCTGGCATGTTACCGGGCTTCCATGCGAAAATGTCCCAGTTCTCACGAAGGAATTGGATGAGCTCGGCTTCCTATTTTGGGTCAAGGGTGGTGGAGATGTTCGTCGGGGCGGCGGTGTCGTCCGTCGGGTGGATGCTGACTTTCTTCGTGTCGCCCGCCGACTGGAATGCGGACTCCGAAGCTAGCTTCTTCGAACGCATCAAGTCAGCGGGGTCGGCCGTCTTCTTGTACTCATCCAGCTCGAGGATGGCCATCTGCTGATCGGCAATCCGCGACCCCTGCTGCAGACACTCTTCGGCCCGCTGCCGATTGCCTCTGATGGTGATCACACCTTTGGGACCCGGCATCTTCAGCTTCAAATACACTAAAATGGACGGGCCATGAAACGTGCATACGCCGGATGGCCCAGAATTGCATGGTATGCACTCTGGAAGTCCACCACCTCGAATGTCAGCTTTTCCTTGCGGAAGTTCTTGTCGGAGCCAAAAACGACGTCCAACGCGATCTGGCCGAGTGACTTGGCCTTTCGTCCTGGGACGACTCCGTGGAACTGCATGCTGCTCTCGCTAAGTTTGGACATCGGAATGCCCATCCACTTGAGAGTGTCAGCGTACATGATGTTCAAGCCGCTGCCACCATCCATGAGGACTTTGCGCAGTCGGACTCCTTCCACTACCGGGTCGACTACCAGAGCCTGCCTCCCCGGGGTGGGCACGTGTGCTGGATGATCTGACTGATCAAAGGTGATCGCAGTCTGAGACCATTTGAGGAACGTAGGGTTGGTCGGGGTGGCCATGTTCACCTCCCTGTTCACCAGCTTCAGTCGACTCTTGCTTTCTACGTCAGCAAAAATCATCAA
The DNA here is from genome assembly GCF_904849725.1 of Hordeum vulgare subsp. vulgare. Lineage (NCBI taxonomy): Eukaryota > Viridiplantae > Streptophyta > Magnoliopsida > Poales > Poaceae > Hordeum > Hordeum vulgare. The sequence continues at coordinate 410,370,837 of NC_058521.1, read as the reverse complement.
TGTTGCGTGGACTTGGGGGAACGGATCCTCCTTGTCCTCATCATCCTGCTCGTTGTCCTTTTCACTCAGCTGCCCTTCGCCGAACCCTTGGATCAGGAGGCGACATTGCCGAGTGGTGTGCTTCGGGAATATGGCATTGCCTTCTTCATTCATCTTCGTGTGGATTGGACATGGTTGATCCAGGATGGAGTTCCCGAACTGCTTCTTCTTGGGGGTGTACTGAGCTTTCCCCTTGCCCTTAAACTTGGCATTTGTAATGGCAGCTGCCTCTGCCTGCGGAGTGGATGGAGCTTTCTGCTTTTGCTTCTGATTGCTGTTCCCATCTCCGTTGGCGACTGCCTTGTGCTTGCCGCTACGTATGCGGTCCTCTTCTTCGCCATTTGCATAGCGTGCGGCTATCTCCATCATCTTGCTCATGGAGATGTCGCATGTCCGACTGAACTTCAGGTACAGATCTCTGTACCGCACGCCTGCCTTGAATGCGCAGACTGCTTGATGCTCTCTGACGTTCTCCACCGTGTGGTAGAGGGTCGTCCAGCGCTGGATGAAATCGCGCAGGGGCTCATTCTGCTTATGGACGCAGTGCTGGAGCTCCACGAGACCAGCAGGGCGTTTGCACGTGCCCTCGAAGGTCCTGATGAACACTCGGGACAGATCTGCCCAGCTGTAGATGCTTGATGGAGCCAACTGATTCAGCCACGCTCGTGCCGAGCCGTCGAGCATCACGGGGAGATGTTTCATGGCGACCTGGTCATCTCCGCCACCGATCTGGACCGCCACTCGGTAGTCGTCCAGCCACGTTTTTGGCTTGGATTCTCCTGTGAACTTGCTGATCCCCGTCGCCAATCGGAAGTTGGGAGGGATGTCAGCTGAATGGATGGCCCGACTGAAGCACTCGGGGCCAGAGACAATGGTCCTGCTTCCACTCGGACGGTCTTTATCGTGACCATCACGGTGGGCTCGACTCCTGTCGACCTTCCTCTGGGCGATGTACCCTCTTGCGTCGGGCCTTGGATCATACGTGTCACCGACTGAACACCGATCATCATGATGTCGGGGCCCGTAAGGCCCACCCCGCGGAGGGGTGCGTGAACGGCGACGATCTTTGGGATTCGTGGAACGGCTGCCCCCTCTGCGTCGCTGATGAGAGTGGGGGCTGTAAACCGACTGATGCGTGTTCGCGTGAACAGAACTGTTGTGGATCCTGTTGTGCGACTAGGAGACCGCCGAATTCTGCTGTTGCGCCGTGTGCAACAGGGCATGGATCTGCTCGATCCCTCTACCAGCCTCCAGTCGGTTGGAGGGAATCGGCTATCTTGGCAGCGGCAGTCAGGTTGAGGACGGGTGTACGGAACACCTCGACGTTGCTCTGACGAGTGCGTCGACTGGCAGAACGGTGGTGTTGACGGCGAGCGCCGGACGATTCGCCGACCTCGTGCTCGTTCCGGCCAGTCCGGTGGGGACTTTCATGGGAATTTGCCATGAGAACTTCGGCTGCAGGCCCGCGACCCAAGTACTCGTAAGGTAACTCGGTTGGAACTGAGTCCAAGCACTGGGACGGCGGCGCGACCACAACCGACTCGAGGACCGCCACTTGAGAGGACGCGCTCTGGCATGTCTGGGCGTGTCGCACCCAACGCTGGAGCCGCGGACGGCGGGACCGCTTGTTGCGGCGCGTGTCGGGGGCGAAGGTCGACACCGGGGCCGACTGCTGGAGAAGAAGGACGCCGCGGGCACCAGCACGGAAGTGCGTAGCCCCGCGACTGGGGAGCGCCTCGACGTCGAGAGACGCATCCCGAAGCCATGCTGAATCGTCGACGATGAAGGAGAGTGCGCCGAAGAGGATCTCCCTACCCATGCATAAATCTCCGTCGGACGACATGATGAAAAGATGAAGCTGCAAACTCGCCGGAAGTCGCTTAGACGCCTGCCCCACTATGGGCGCCAACTGTCGTGGGTATAAGTCTGACAGTAGATGTGTAGGGTACGAAAGGATGGGCAGAGCCTTAGCTACGGCGAGGTTGTATGAGTTCAGGCCCCTCTGCGGTGGAGGTAAAAGCCCTACGTCTCAGTGCTCTTGGGAGCTTAGTGTCGAGTGGAATATAGGATTACAGTAAATGCCAACCCCTGCACCAGTGGGGAAGGGCGGCTTATATAGAGTGCGCTGCCCTTCACAACGGCCCGGTGGACAGGGGTGGAGTAGTGGCGAATAAATGCCTACGTTACAGGTAATGTATGCCTTAAATGCTAATAATGGTGTATGAAAACGTATGACTGTTGCCCACCTCGGAGGTTACGATGTACAGAGTGGAATTCAGTCGGTACGATAAATATGCTCCGAATGCTCGTCACCGACTGGATGATGGGGGGTCCTTAGTTCAGTCGGAATTGTCTAAGGGCCTTGCCCTCTATGAAGGGTAGTCCTTGGGTAGGACCTATAGGGCAGGCCTATGACCCTACCCTGGGACTATAACCCCATCACCAGTAAAAGAAGAAAATATTCTTTGATTTGAGACATTACTTTTGGGATGATCCTCACCTTTATAAAGAAGGAGTAGATGGTGTTATTAGACGTTGTGTACTTGAGCATGAACGGGGACAGATCCTACAGAAGTGTCACTCCGAGTCTTACAGAGGACACCATGCGGGTGATAGAACTGCACACAAGGTATTGCAATCAGGTTTCTATTGGCCCACTCTCTTCAAGGATGCCCGTAAGTTTGTCTTGTCTTGCGATGAATGTCAAAGAATAGGTAATATCGGTAAACGTCAGGAAATGCCTATGAACTATTCACTTGTCATTGAACCATTTGATGTTTGGGGTTTTGATTATATGGGACCTTTTCCAAAATCCAACGGGTATACTCATATCCTAGTTGTTGTTGATCACGTCACTAAGTGGGTAGAAGCTATCCCAACTAGTAGTGCTGATCACAACACCTCTATCAGGATGCTTAAAGAAGTTATTTTCCCTAGATTTGGAGTCCCTAGATATCTAATGACTGATGGTGGTTCACATTTCATTCATGGTGCTTTCTGTAAAACGCTTGCTAAGTATGATGTCAACCATAGAATTGCATCTCCCTATCATCCTCAGTCCAACGGTCAAGTAGAGCTAAGTAATAGAGAGATTAAACTAATTCTGCAAAAGACTGTCAATAGGTCTAGAAAGAATTGGTCTAAGAAGCTTGATGATGCACCGTGGGCTTATAGAACTGCTTATAAGAATCCCATGGGCATGTCTCCGTACAAAATGGTTTACGGTAAAGCATGTCATTTTCCTCTTGAGCTAGAGCATAAGGCTTATTGGGCAATCAAAGATCTCAACTTGGATTTCAAACTTGCTGGTGAGAAGAGGTTATTTGATATTAGCTCACTTGATGAATGGAGAACTCAGGCATATGAAAACGCCAAGTTGTTCAAAGAAAAGGTTAAGAGGTGGCATGATAAAAGGATACAAAAATGTGAGTTCGATGTAGGTGATTATGTCTTGCTATATAATTCTCGTTTAAGATTTTTTGCAGGCAAGCTTCTCTCTAAATGGGAAGTTCCTTACATTGTTGAGGAAGTATATCGTTCTGGTGCCATCAAGATCAACAACACGGAACGTAATTTTCCGAGAGTGGTAAATGGGCAAGGAATCAAGCATTATATCTCAGGTACTCCCATAAATGTTGAAAGCAATATTATCAATACCATAACTCCGGAGGAGTACATAAGGGATATTTATGAGCCTGTATCAGACTCCGAAAACGAGGAGGAATGTGATTCGGTAAGTAAACCGACTCCAAAACTTTTCCAGTAGGAATTTTTCTCCGTTTTGGAATTTTTAGAAAAATATAAAAATTTAAAGTAGTCCGGAAAGCGCACGAGGAGGCGACAAGCCTGCCAGGCGCGGGCCACCCCCCCTGGCCGCGCCTGGGGGTCTTGTGACCACCTCGTGTGCCTCCCGGACTCCGGTTTCTTGCGGAGTACTCCTTCTGGTCGAAAAAAACAGTATATATTCTCCCGAAAGGTCTGACCCTCGTATCATGCAAATTTCCTCTGTTTTCATTTCGAGCCTGTTTCTGCTGCAGATTTAGGGCAAGGATGTCTTCTCAAGATTCAGAGGGGGAGAGCTATGTGGCAGATTACCTTGCTAATCCCGAGATCTATGGGGACTTGGATCATTATGGTTGGACCACTGATGAGGAAGAACATTATGATCCCAAGGGGAAGGAAGGAACAAGTTCCGATGAAGAGGAAGCTCCTCTACCTCAATCTGGAAACACACATGTGGAGTTCAAGAAGTCGAGCCTTCCAAACTCAAGGAAGAAGTCTAAGATTTTATTTATCCCTTCTCGCCTTTTGCAGGAGAGTAAGCAAGAATTATGCCAAAGGGTGTTGAGGCTTGAAGAGGAAATTAACGATCTGAAGGAGCAGAATTTTATGCTCAAGAGGAAATTAAACAAGTTCAAGACCTCTGCAACAACTCCACCACCATCACCTTCAAAGGAAGACAACTAAGCACGGGTATGGTCAATCCCCTTGGCTTGTGCCAAGCTTGGGGGAGTTGCCCCGGTATCGTATCACCATCACATCTTTTGCCCTTACCTTCTCTTAGTTCGATCCTTTTTGGTTTTATCTTTCTCTAGTAGATTAAAGTTCTTAGTGTTTTAGGCTTGAGTTTTGCTTTGTGTCACCCCCGATGTATTCGAGTTCGTGAGTCATATAATAAAGAGAGTTTTAGTTAAGGGACTTGCCTCATGCCATGATCAAGAGAATGATAAAAGAAAAAAAGCATGAAAGATCATGTAATGAACTTATGGGAAGTGATAGCTTCACATATAAAAGGAATGTTGATTGAAACTTGTTGAGGGTGGACAAACGTAGACCTTGGTCATTGTTGCAATTAATAGGAAGTGATAAAGAAGGAGAGGTTCACATATAAATATATCATCTTTGACACCATCTATGATTGTAAACACTCACTAAACTATTGCATGCTCAGAACTAGATGTTGGACAAGGAAGACAACATAATGAATTATGTTTGCTTGGTGCCGAACAATGATTATCTGACTAGAGATCACATGGCATGTGACGCTTTCTTCCACCTCATATTAGCCAAAACTTCCGCACTAAGTAGAGATACTACTTGTGCATCCATAAACCTTCAACCCAGTTTTGCCTTGAGAGTCCACCATACCTACCTATGGATTGAATAAGATCCCTCAAGTAAGTTGTCATCGGTGCAAGCAATAAAAATTTCTCCCTAATTATGTATGATCTATTAGTGTGTGGAAAATAAGCTTTGTACGAACCTATGATGAGGAAGACATAAAAGCGACAGACTGCATAATAAAGTTCTTTATCACAGGAGGCAATATAAAGTGACGTTCCTTCACACTAACAGGACACACATCCAAACCTCAAAGCGCATGACAACCTCTGCTTCCCTCTGCGAAGGGCCTATCTTGTACCTTTACTTTTTGCCCTTTAAAGAGTCATGGTGATCTACACCAATTCCCTTTTTTCGCCTTTATCTTGGCCAACGTCATATGCTAGGGAAAGATCTATATTCATATGTCAACTTGGAAGTAAGTACTCATGAATTATTATTGTTGACATTACCCTCGAGGTAAATAGTCGGAGACGAAACTATAAGCCCCTATCTTTCTCTGTGTCTGACTGAAACTTTGATCTCATGAGTACCACGTGAGTTGTAGCAATTGTAGAAGACAAAAGGATGATTGTGTATGTGGATTTGCTTTACAAGCTCTTATTTGACTCTTTCCGATGTTATGATAAATTGCAATTGCTTCAATGACTAAAGGCTATTGGTTGTTAATTCTCAATAAGGTTCTTGATCCATACTTTACTTTGTGAAGGAATTGTCACTTTAGCATGAGAGATTATATGATGATATTGCTGTTCTCATTATGATCATGATGCCTGCATGTCCATATCTTGTTTTGTCGACGCCTCTCTCTCTAAACATGTGGGCATATTTATTGATCTCGGTTTCCGCTTGAGGACAAGCAAAGTCTAAGCTTGGGGGAGTTGATACGTCCATTTTGCATCATGCTTTCATGTTGATATTTATCGCTTTATGGGTTGTTATTACACTTCACGGTACAATACTTACGCCTTTTCTCTCTTATTTTGCAAGGTTTACATGAAAAGGGAGAATGCCGGCAGCTGGAATTCTGGCCTAAAAAAGGAGCAAGTTTGAGATACCTATTCTGCGCAACTCCAAAAGCCGTGAAAATCAACGAGGAATTATTTTGGAATTTATAAAAAAATATTGGGCCGAAGAAGTACCAGAGGGGAGCCAGCAGGAGGCCACAAGCCTGCTAAGCGCGTCCTACCCCCTAGTCGCGCCTAGGGGGCTTGTGGACTCCCTGTTGGCCCTCTGGCTCCCCTCTTTTGCTATAAGGAGGGTTTCGTTCCAGAAAAAATCAGGAGGAGGCTTTCGGGAGGAATCGCCGCCGCCACGAGGCGGAACTTGAGCAGAACCAATCTAGAGCTCCGGCAGGGTCGTCTTGTCGGGGAAACTTCCCTCCCGAAGGGGGAAATCGTCGCCATCGTCATCACCAACACTCCTCTCACCGGAGGGGACTCATCACCATCAACATCTTCATCAGCACCATCTCATCTCCAAACCCTAGTTCATCTATTGTAACCAATCTCCGTTTCGCGACTCCGATTGGTACCTGTAAGGTTGCTAGTAGTGTTAATTACTCTTTGTAGTTGATGCTAGTTGGATTACTTGGTGGAAGATTATATGTTCAGATCCTTGATGCTATTCAATACCTCTCTGGTCATTAATATTATTATGCTTTGTGAGTAGTTACTTTTGTTCCTCAGGACATGGGATAAGTCATGCTATAAGTAGTCATGTGAATTTGGTATTCGTTCGATATTTTGATGTGTTGTATGTTGTCTCTCCTCTAGTGGTGTTATGTGAACGTCGACTACATGACACTTCACCATTATTTGGGCCTAGAGGAAGGCATTGGGAAGTAGTAAGTAGATGATGGGTTGCTAGAGTGACAGAAGCTTAAACCCTAGTTTATGCGTTGCTTCGTAAGGGGCTGATTTCGATCCACTAGTTTAATGCTATGGTTAGACTTTGTCTTAATTCTTCTTTTGTAGTTGCAGATGCTTGCGAGAGGGGTTAATCCAAGTAAGGGCAGCACCTAAGCACCGGTCCACCCACATATCAAACTATCCAAGTAGCGAACGTGAATCATATGAACATGATGAAAACTAGCTTGACAGAAATTCCCATGTGTCCTCGGGAGCGTTTTACCTCCTATAAGAGTTTGTACAGGCTTGTCCCTTGCTACAAAAGAAATTGGGCCACTTTTTTGCACCTTTGTTACTTGCTACTTGCTACGAATCATCTTATCACACAACTATCTGTTACCGATAATTTCAATGCTTGCACAAATTACCTTGGTGAAAACCACTTGTCAGGTCCTTCTACTCCTCATTGGGTTCGACACTCTTACTTATCGAAAGGACTACGATAGATCTCCTATACTTGTGGGTCATCAATCCACCACCTCCACCACCATGCAGCCGTGCTGGAGAACTCATCTACCTCTCCGCCCCTCTTACTGGATCAAGAAGGCGGGGATCGTCATCGAGCTGTACGTGTGCTGAACGCGGAGGTGTCGTCCGTTCGGCACTAGATCGGGATGGATCGTGATGGGATCTCGGGACGGATCGTGATGAGATTGCGGGACGGGATGCGATTTAAATCGTGGAGATGTTCCACTACATCAACCGCGTTATATACACTTTCGCTTAGCGATCTACAAGGGTATGTAGATTCACTCTCCCCTCTCGTAGATGATCATCACCATGGATAGATATTGCGTGTGCATAGGAAATTTTTTTGTTTCCCATGCAACGTTCCCCAAAAGTGGCATCATGAGCTAGGTTCAGGCGTAGATGATATCTCAAGTAGAACACAAAATAGTTTGTGGGCGTTGATGTTCAATTTTCTACCCTCCTTAGCCTTTTATTAATTCAGTGGTATTGTTGGATTGAAGCGCCCTCACCAACTTTACTCGTACGCTTACGAGAGACCAGTTTCATCGACCGACATGCAACTTGTTGCGTAAAGATGACTGGCGGGTGTCTGTTTCTTCAACTTTAGTTGAATCGGATTTGACCGAGGCGGTCCTTGGAGAAGGTTAAATAGCAATTTGCATATCACCGTTGTGGCTTTGCGTAAGTAAGATGCGATCATACAAGATACCTGTAGCAGCCACGTAAAACATGCAACAACAAATTAGAGGACGTCTAACTTGTTTTTGCAGGGTATGCTTGTGATGTGATATGGCCAAAGACATGATATGATATATTGGATGTATGAGATGATCATGTTGTAATAGTTAAATATCGACTTGCACGTTGATGCTACGGCAACTGGCAGGAGCCACAGGGTTGTCTTTAACCTAACGTTTGTGCTTGCAGATGCGTTTACGATATTGCTAGGTAGTAGCTTTAGTAGTAATAACATAGATAGCACGACAACCTTGATGGCGGTACAATGATGGAGATCATGATGTGGCACCGGTGACGATGAAGATCATGCCGGTGCTTTAGTGATGGAGATCAAGAAGCACAAGATCATGGCCATATCATGTCACTTATGAATTGCATATGATGTTAATCCTTTTATGCACCTTATTTTTCTTAGAACGACGGTAGCATTATAAGGTGATCCCTCACTAAAATTTCAAGATAAAATTGTGTTCTCCCCGACTGTGCACCGTTGCGACAGTTCGTCGTTTCGAGACACCACGTGATGATCGGGTGTGGTAGACTCAACGTTCACATACAACGGGTGCAAAACAGTTGCACACACGGAACACTCGGGTTAAACTTGACGAGCCTAGCATGTACAGACATGGCCTCAGAACACAAGAGACCGAAATGTCGAGCATGAATCATATAGTTGATATGATCAACATGGAGATGTTCACCACTGAAACTATACTCAACTCACGTGATGATCGGACTTGAGTTAGTGGATTTGGATCATGCACCACTCGAGTGACTAGAGGAATGTCTATTTGAGTGGGAGTTATTAGTAATATGATTATCTAAACTAAATTATCATGAAGATAGTAAAAAGGTCTTTGCAAATTATGTTCTAGCTTGCGTTGTAGCTCTACTGGTTTTGATATGTTCCTAGAGAAAATTTAGTTGAAAGTTGATAGTAGCAATTATGTGTACTGGGTCCGTAAACCGAGGATTGTCCGCATTGCTGCACAGAAGGCTTATGTCCTTAATGCACCGCTCGGTGTACTGAACCTCGAGCGTCGTCTGTGGATGTTGCGAACGTCCGACATAATAGTTTAGTGTGTAATGCTTAACGTCTTAGAATTGAGGTGTCGAAGACATTTTGAAACGTCACGGAATATATGAGATTTTCCATGAGATGAAATTGGGATTTCATGCTCATGCCGTTGTTAAGAGGTATGATACCTCCGACAAGATTCTTTGTCTACAAAGTAAGGGAGAAAAGCTCAATCGTTGATCATGTGCTCAGATTGTCTGAGTGCTACAATCGCTTGAATCGAGTGGGAGTTGATCTTCGAGATGAAATAGTGATGGTTCTCCAAAGTCACTGCCACCAAGCTACTAGAGCTTCGTGATGAACTATAACATATCAAGGATATATATGATGATCCTTGAGCTATTCGCAATGTTTGACACTGCGAAAGTACAAATCAAGTAGGAGCATCAATTGTTGATGGTTAGTAAAACCACTAGTTTCAAGAAGGGCAAGGGCAAGGAGGGATACTCCATGAAACGGCAAACCAGTTGCTGCTCTAGTGAAGAAACCCAAGGTTTAACCCAAACCCGAGACTAAGTGCTTCTATTATGAGGGGAACGGCCACTGGAGCGAAACTACCCTAGATACTTGGTAGATGAGAAGGCTGGCAAAGTCGACAAAAGTATATTGGATATACGTGATATTGATGTGTACTTTACTAGTACTCCTAGTAGCACCAGGGTATTAGATATTGGTTCGGTTGCTAAGTGTTAGTAACTCAAAATAAAAGCTACGTAATAAACGGAGACTAGCTAAAGGCGAGGTGACGATATGTGTTGAAAGTATTTCCAAGGTTGATGTGGTCAAACATCACACGCTCCCTCTACCATCGGGATTAGTGTTGAGCATGAACATGATTAGGTTGTGTTTATTGCAATATGATTATTCATTTAAAGAGAATAACGATTATTCTATTTGCTTTAATAAATACCTTCAATGGTTTACTGAATCTCGATCGTAGTGGTACACGTGTTCATAATATTGATGTCGAAAGATACAAAGTAGTAATGATAGTACCACTTACTTGTGGCACTGTTGCTTGAGTTATACTGGTATAAAATGCATGAAGGAGCTCCATGCTGATGGATCTTTGTACTCACTCATTTTTGAAACGTTTGAGACATGCAAACCATGCCTATTGGTATAAACGCATGAAGAAAACTCCATGGAGATGGATCGTTTGGACTCACTTGATTTTTGAATCACGAGACATGCAATCATACCACATGGGCAAGATGACTTAAGGCCTCATTTTCCAGTAAGATGGAACAAGAAAGTAAATTGTTGGAAGTAATACATTTTGATGTGTGCAGTCCAATGAGTGCTGAGGCGCGCAGTGGATATCATTATGTTCTTACTTCACTTACGATTTGAGTAGATACAGGAGCATTTGCTTGATCACAAGTGTGAAATATTGAAAAGTTCAAGTTATTTCACAGTGAAGATCGTCGTGACAAGAGGATAAAATGTCTACGATATGATCATAGAGATGAATATCTGAGTTGCAAGTTTGGTACACAGTTAAGACAATGTGGAAATTGTTTCGCAACTCATGCCACCTGGAGCACCATAGTGTGATGGTGTGTCCGAATGTCATAGTCGCGTCCTATTGGATATAGCGCATACTATGATGTCCCTTATCGAAGTACCACTATCGTTTTTGGTTAGGCATTAGAGACAACCGCATTCACTTTAAATAAGGCACGACGTAATTCCGTTGAGCTGACAACGTACATCCAATCTCCCAGACTTTAAGTGGTCGGCCTTTAGCTTCAACCTCCATATCCCGAGGGTGGAGTGTTTCTCCGAGGCCTATTTAGCAAACTAAACTCGGGAGCCTTTAGAGAGAAACTAGGCTGCCCGGCTAAAGAAAACACTCGTGTCGGAAAAAGGAGTAGTAGAAAAATACTTTGCAATGACCAAGAAAAAAAATTATTATAAAGCAGCTCATAGAAATTCTTAAGAGCCCCCAAGTAACATGGGTAAAGGAAGTTTTTTTAACTAATAATGCTCTTAACAAGCTACGTTTTTAACAAACAACTTATTTGCTTAACACAAATATAATGCTTGGTTGAACCACACAGAAATTAGAAATTGAAAAGAGTTGAGTATTAAAGTGACTTAGCTGGTTAATGTGCTCGATGTTGATGACGAGAGCCGAGCTAGTGGAGGGTCAAGGTCATAGCCCCCAAGCCAGCCACGAGGTAGCCGACGAAGAGCTTGGTATGATGAAGTGAAAACACAACACTTCGGAAGGGCCGAGGTGAAACCCCAGGTCTAGCCGAGGAGACAAAGTAGTTCAACAGTGTGACAGCGAAGCCCCCACGTTAATCGACCATGTCGACGATGCAATTGGGTTGACGAAGGCGTGATGATGACGTCGGCGCACCGAGATGACTATCATACACGGTCAGAGACAATCACGTGTGCGCATAAAATAGTGCAAGCCAAAAGTAATATCAAATAATAATAAAAATCATCTACTTAATTAACTTAAGTGAAGTAAAAAAAATAGAAAAAATATAGCCTGAGCACCGAGGTGGCCGAGTGAAGAGCTCGGTTGGATGAAGCTGCGATGCGGCATGGCTGATGTGGCCAAGCGAAGCCCTTAATCGAGCCGAGATGACGAAGCTGGTCGACCGATGACGCCGAAGTACACGGAGAAGGTTGATGAAGAGATGGCGAAGCCCCCGGCCTAGCTGAAGTAACAGAGTAGTCCGGTAAGGTGGCGCTACAACCCCATGCCATCCGCTATGTCGAAGGAGGTTGGTGTGTTGAACGTCAGCTTGAAGAAGCGATGGTATAGTGATGCCAATGGAGGTCGGAATTTGTGACGCGATCAATGTTGGCTTGATGTAGTAACGGTGTGCCCGACCCATGCAACTCGTGGGCGACGATATTCTCCAGAGATTATTTGGCTCTCGCGATGTCGAACTCTTGGTCGGACCGCCGAGGTGTTGATCCGATGAGGTTGACCTCGGCTCAACAAAGCGATGATCTGCCCAATGCAGGTCGGTAGCCATGGAGCAACGTTGTCGGGCTGGCTTGACACCAGTGAAATGGTGAAGATTGCCTTGAAAAAGGCTTAAAATTTATGGTCATGTGTTTAAGAACAACACATAATACCTTAAAAAGTTTCCTTCAAAAAAGATGTCCAAAACCCCATTCATGAACAAAGATGAACTTGGGTCGAACTCGTTTTCGCGAACAAAACAGATCCAAAATTCATTGTACTCATCAGATATTTCCCAGAGTTTGGACGGTCGGATCAGGCTAAAAATTTAGGGGTGATCGATATAGGAATTCCTCAGCGGATGAAAACTGGGATTGTCCAATGGATGTTCGAGCTTGATACTGGACCCCTCGCCCTAAACTCCTCCAGATTCCCATACAGATTCCATAGGGCTCCGATATATCGGAGATCGCTGGAGATTCCTCCATCAGAACACAACGAAATTTTGCAGGCTTATTGTAGATACAATTCCACACTATTCCACCGAATCAATCGTCAAAACGACACTTGAGGAAACAGGGACAACAAACACAAATTCGATGCCCAGAAAAAACTACAATCAATCTCCACACGAGCCATCAATCCTTCTGCCGATCACACAACGGAACTCTCAATTAAAGCACCAATGTCGACGTCAAAACTGGCGGATCTCGGGTAGGGGGTCCTAAATTGTAGAACTTGGATCAATGGGTTGGACGAGATGAAGGAGAAGATGTTTACCCAGGTTTGGACCCTCTTGATGGAGGTAAAATCCTACTCTTGTTTATTTGATGATGGAGTATCGAATACAGAGTTGATCTACCTCGAGATCGTATGTTGTGGTCTAAACCTAAGGATGTAGACGTTATGTCTAATGAATATCTATCAACTAGTCTGGTCTCATCTTATATAACACACCGGAGGCCTAGGATAATAAGAGTCCTAGTCGGCTACGTAGGTGTAGAGGAGTCCTTGTCTTGATCGCCAAGTCTTGAGGAATCTTCCTCGTATATGTCATCGGTTGCCCAAAGTAGCCCAGGAGTCCAACCCATAGAGATAGGCCGATGGCCTGAGGACCCCTTAGTCCATGACTCCCTCAACCACCACACATAACTCATTAATACCCAATCGTAATCGAACCTTAAGTTAGCAGACCCTGCGGGTTCGAGAACTATGCAGACATGACCGAGACGCTCTCCGGTCAATAACCAATAACAGGACCTGGATGCCCATATTGGCTCCTACTATTCTATGAATATATTCATCGGTCGAACCACGATGTCAAGGATTCAATCAATCCTGTATACTGTTCCCTTGTCCATCGGTATGTTACTTGCCCGAGATTCGATCGTTGGTATCTCTATACATAGTTCAATCTCATTATCGGCAAGTCCACTTACTCGTTCCGTAATAAAATATCTTGTGGCTAACTCTTTCGTCACATTTTTTGCAAGCTTGTTGTGATGTTGTATTACCCAGTGGGCCGTGAGATACCTTTCCGTCACACGGAGTGACAAATCCCTGTCTCGATCCCTGCCAACTCAACAGGTACCCTTAGAGGTACCTATAGAGCACCTTTATAGTCACCCAGTTACGTTGCAATGTTTGATACAGAAAAGGCACTCTTCCGATGTCAGTGAGTTGCATGATCTCATGGTGATAGGAACATATATTTGATATGGAGAAAACAGTAGCAATAAACTGACACGATCATATGTTACGTTCATAGTTTCGGTCTAGTCCATCATAATTCCCCTAATGATGTGATCCCGTTATCAAATGACAACTCATGTCTATGGCCAGGAAAGCTAGACCATCATTGATCAACGAGATAGTACTTTAGAGGCTCACTAGGGACAGTGTATTGTCTATGTATCCATACATGTATTTGAGTTTCCAATCAATACAATTCTAGCATGGATAATAAACGATTATCATTGTAACATCCCAAAATTATAAATTTTGGAATGTTAATACAATTATTAGATTGATTGTTTGTTTGAGTGATTGAAACTTGAGTGGAATTTGAAACTTCTCAAAAAAAATGAGAGGGAATAAAATGACTTTCCCAAAATTTTCTATTTTGAATCCCTTTTCAATTTTGAATTTGAATATTTTCAAAACCCTTTAGTTAAAAAAATCAAACGAGAGGAGGAAAATGACACTCCAAAATCAGAGACAATGTCTTGATTCAAATTTTAAGTATTTGCAATTTATTTGAAATTCAAATTCCTTTTCATTTTAAAGATATTGCAAAAATATATATTTTTTAAAAAAGTATTTTATTTGGTTTTGAAAATATGTTCATATTTTAGAAAATTTTATTCTGAAAATTTTGATATATAATATGTCTATATAAAATGTTCTCTCTTTTTCATTTATACGTTTTCTCTTCTTTGTTTTAAAAAAAAATTGTTCGCTCGCAAAAAAAAAACAAAGGCCACGGCCGGCCTAACCTGCTCATGCGGCTGGCAAGTCTTTCAGCCCATCCCATGCGGCACTTCTTCCTTTCTTTTTATTTTCTCTTCACGTTACGTATATGTTTAGTCCCACATTGCCTATCTATGGACCATTAGACCTCCCTTCCACCTAAAAATATAGACCCATAGGAGCATCCAAAAATCATCTATTTCGGGTTAAATCAATCTTTTGGTTTAACTAGATTTATTAAATAAAAATATTTTTTCCTTGTCTTCGGCGGGATTTCTGGAAGTCGTCTCCTCATTGGAATTAATTCTTACTCTGCATTCTAAAGGTATTTCTCTTCGTATTTTTTTATACTCCCGTAGTTTATTATTCCTAGACTAGTATTCCTACACTAGTATACGGTAGAGTAATTAGATATATTATTTAGTCTTCGTATTTACACCTTAGTACTAGAATTCTTTTAGACATAGCACTTTTCTTCCGTAAAACAGCTTGGCCGTGATTTTTCAAATAGCCATAACTTTTTACTCGTTTATCCGAATTAGATGAAACCAACGCCTAGAGTTTCGATCCCACCTATCCGATGAACCTATCATATCAACTTTTTTGAAATTTTCAAATTTCGAAATTTGTTCATATTCATATTCAAACTTCTTTTAATCATATCTTTTTATCCGTAGCTCCGTTTTAGATGAATTCAATTGCGTCGGATTCGTATCAAAGTAATATTTCCGTTTGTATCATTAGTTTTAACTTTTCAACTTATAATTTTGATCAAATCAGATTTATCTATTAGTGCCCAAAAGTGTTCACATCGTTCTAAGCCGATTAAATGTTATATTGAAGTATTTGTATCTTTTGATCCGTTATTTCAAATCTAGTAATTCTTTTTTCTACACGCTCATATTGATCTCCTATATCCAGTAGCATCATTAGTTTCGACCTTTGAACCTTACAAATTTGAGCGATTCAAATTTATATTCGAACATTCATTTGATCTTATCTTGCAAATCGTACCACCTTTTCAATTGATTCCTTTTACCCCTAAACACTCATGTCATATATTTTTGTACGTAACCATCGTACTTCAGTTCAACTTCTCTTGACCTTTTGAATGCAAATTCAATTCATACTTCAATTTGCTATAAGTTGCGTTGTAGTGCTCCATTTCAAGAAATTCTTTCTACAAATAAATTCTTATGTCTTATACTATTTGTCAAACAACATTCATGTTGTTCTCCCAATATTTTTGATCATCTCCCATAGTGTATGCAAGTCGAGCTTATATAGCAATGGTTCCTCGTCCATTAACTCTTTTGATCTCATTCATGCACCTTCACTTTACAACACACTTAGGACCTTTTTATTAAACCTTAGTACGTTGTTATTTTGTACCAAGACATGCTTTGTTCTTATGTTCTCTTGGTTCTTCCTCTTTTGGCATGAATGTTTATTGAATGCTATTCATTTACGATAGATTGCTCGGAGTGTGGCGAGTAGAATTATCAGGATTTTGAGAGCGACTATCTTCATCAAGTAATACCAGGCAAGTCATTTTGATCATGTTATTTTACCTAAGTTTTCGATGCATGGTAGATCACCTCCTATGCCCAATTGCATGCTACCTAGGTACTTGGAAACTTTAGTATAAGTTGTAGTATCATGTGGTAGGAACACAACACCCCGATACTTGGCCCCGGGACGACAATTTCTTAATGTTATGCTTGAGTAGACGGGTTATCGGTTGAGTGTATACCACGAGTGATGCGAGGTTGATATAATAACCAAGACCGGACTAAGACAAGATTTTCAAGACCTCGGACGCAATGCAACTCTGGGTGAAGGACGGTTGATCGGCTCCCTGGAGAACCCAGTGGATGTCCGGGATGCTGGAGAGGCCATGTCATCCTGCGGAAAGCTTCACCCAGGCTCGAACAGATGGACGGAGACTTCAAGACTCAAGGCTTACCTGCACAGCCACAAGTCATTATGGGCTCTGGCTTGGTTGGACAACGTGGCGACTCTGGACAGGCGGTGCTAGCAGATGTAGACGAACGGTAGGAATGGATGGCACCGACAGGGATTCAGAGGGACCCGTTGAAAGACCATGTTTTGATCATCCGGTCTTCAAACACTCTGAAGTGTGAGGACAAAACCGGAGGCGATCAAATCTTGTGGGGAACGTGTGCAAAACTCTGCAGAGTGCCCAACCTAATCGATTAGCCGTGTCCACGGTCATGGACAACTTGAGCCGAAGGCATTGAATTTCCCCTGAACTCTCGACACAACTTAATAATGTTGTGGGTGTTAACAACTATTCGGGCACGAGAATTAGTTGGCGGAACCATCTCGTTAACAACAAACTATGTAGTAATATTTTGCTTTCAACCCCTCTTGTTGTAGGATAAAACTGGCTTTAGGCAAAACTTAGCCCCACCGGCCAAATATGCATGTAGAGATAGTTGATTATTATTTTACTCCTCTCTTTGATGACTTGCCGGCATATTCAATATGCTGACCTACACGGCTGCAACGTGTCATGTTGCAGAGTACTTTTCCGACCAGGAGTGAGGCTACGATCTACGCTCAGCGACATGCCCTTGGAGTCGGATGGACTCATCTACCTGATGCTTCTGCTAGTCTTCGTTAGATAATCTCATGAGTTGGCCTTCAGCCACTTTATTGTAATCCTTTATTGTAATAAAGTACTCTTTATGAGATTCGATTAATAAAGCTGTGCGATTGAACTCTTGAATATATACATTATGTATTGTGTGTGTACCAGCATGATTTTGGGATGGTACGGAAACACCAGAGGCTTGACTCGTCTTGAGTCGGGTCGCTACAATCATGAACAAGAAAATATAATAATAACCAATTTGTTATTGCCTCTAGGGCATATTTCCTACAGTCTCCCACTTGCACTAGAGTCAATAATCTAGTTCAAATCACCATGTGATTCACATTGTAATGAATCTAACACCCATATAGTTCTGGGGTTTGATCATGTCTTGCTTGTGAGAGAGGTTTTTAGCCAACGGGCGAGCAACATTCAGATTTGTGTGTACTTTAAAAATCTCTATGTCGTACTATAGATGCTACTACCATGCTTCACTTGGAAATATTCCAAATGACTGCTCCACTTTACGAATCTAGTTTGCTACTCAGAGTCATCTGAATTGGTATCAAAGTTTGCATCGACGTAACCCTTTACGATGAACTCTTTTATAACCTCCATAATCGAGAAACATTTCCACAGTCCTCATGTTACCAATGATAATTTTGACCGTTGTCGAGTGGTCCAATCCTAGATTACTCTTGTACCCCTTGACAAACTCATGGCAAGGCACAAATTAGGTACGATACACATCATGACATACTATAGAGCCTACGACTAAGACATAAGGGGCAAGCTTTGTCCTTTCTATTTCTTCCGCCATGGTCAGGCTTTGGGTCTTACTCAAATTCACGCCTTACAATTCAGGAAAGAACTCCTTCTTTGACTGATCCATTTTGAACTCCTTCAAAATCTTGTCAAGGTATGTATTCATTGAAAGTTTTATCAAGTGTCTTGATATATCTCTGTAGATCTTGATGTCCAATGTTCAAGTAGCTTAATACAGGTTTTCCTTTGAAAAACTCCTTTCAAACATCCCTATATGTTTTCCATATATCCTGCATCATTTCTGATCAATAATATGTCAACCACATATACTTACTGGAAATTCTATGGTGCTCCCACCCACTTTCTTGGAAATACAAGTTTCTCATAAACTTTGTACAAACCCAAAAGCTTTGATCATCTCATCAAAGCGTATATTCCAACTCTGAGATGCTTGCTCCAATCCGTAGAAGGATCGCTAGAGCTTGCATACCTGTTAGCATCCTTAGGATCGACAAAACCTTCTCGTTGTATCACATACAACCTTTCCTCAAGGAAACCGTAAAGGAAACAATGTTTTTACATCCATATGCCATATTTCATAACTGAAAAATGCAACAACTGCTAACCTAATTCCAACAGACTTTAGCATCACTACGGGTGAGAAAGTCTCATCGTACTCAACTCCTTGAACTTGTCAAAAACCGCTTTGCGACAAGTCGAACTTTTGAATGGTGACACTTACCATCATTATTTGTCTTCCTTTTAAAGACCCATTTGTACTTAATATGCTTTTAACCATCAAGTAGTCCTACCAAAGTCCACATTTTGGTTTTATACATGGATCCTCTCTTGGATTTCATGGCCTCTAGCCATTTGTCGGAATTCGGGCCCACCATCGCTTCTCCATAGCTCGTAGGTTCATTGTTATCCAATAACATGACCTCCAAGACAGGATTACTGTACTACTCTCGAGCAGTACGTTTCCTTTTAGACCTACGAGGTTGGTAGTAACTTGATCCGAAGATTCATGATCACCATCATCAGCTTCCACTTCAAATGTTGTAGGCGCCATAGGAAAAACTTCCTGCGCCCTTCTACTCTCTGGTTAAAGTGATGGTTGACAAACCTCATCAAGTTCCACCATCCTCCCACTCAATTCTTTCGAGAGAAACTCTTCCTTGAGAAAGGACCCATTTTCGCAACAAACACTTTGCCTTCGGATCTGAGATAGGAGGTATACCCAACTGTTTCCTTTGGGTATCCTATGAAGATGCATTTATCCGCTTCGGTTCGAGCTTATCAGGCTGAAGCCTTTTGACATAAGCATCAAGGCCAAACTTTAAGAAATGATAGCTTAGGTTTCTTGCCAAACCATAATTCATGCAGTGTCATCTCAATGGAATTATATGGTGCCCTATCTAAAGTGAATGTGGTTGTCTCTAACGCATAACTCCAAAACGATAGTGGTAATTCGATAAGAGACATCATAGTATGCACCATATCCAATAGGGCACATGTACGACGTTTGGACGCAGCATCACACTATGGTGTTCCAGGTGGCATGAGTTGTGAAATTTTTTCCACATTCTCTTAAATGTATACCAAACTCGCAACTCAAGATATTTACCTCTATGTTCACATTGTAGACATTTCATCCTCTTGTCACGACGATCTTCAACTGCACTCTGAAATTGCTTGAACATTTCAGTATTTCAGACTCATTATTCATCAAGTAAACACACCTATATCTACTCAAGTCAACTATGAAGTAAGAACATAATGTTATCCACGGCATGCTTCAACACTCATTGGACTGCATACATCAAAATGTATTATTTCCAAAAAGTCACTTGCTCGTTCCTTCTCACTGGAAAACGAGACCTTCTGTCTTCTTGCCCATGTGGCATGGTTTGCATGTATCAAGTGATTCTAAATCAAGTGAGTCCAAAATATCCATCTACATGTAGTTTCTTCATGTGTTTACACCAATAGGCATGGTTCGTATGTCTCAAAGGATTCAAAATCCAGTGAGTCCAAAGATCCATCAATATGGAGCTTCGTCATGCGTTTTATACCAGTATGACCTAAGCAGCAGTGCCAAAAGTAAGTGGTACTATCATTAATAATTTTGTATCTTTTGGCATACATACTATGAACATGTGTATCACTATGATCGAGATTCAATAAACCATTCACATTGGGTGCATGACCATTGAAGGTATTATTCATGTAAACAAAATAACTATTATTCTCTGACTTAAATTAATAACTAAATTGCAATAAACATGATCTAATCATGTTCATGCTCAACAAAAACACCAAATAACATTTATTTAGGTTTGACACTAATCCCTAAGGTATAGGGACCGTGCGATGATGATCACATCAACCTTGGAAATACTTCGAACACACTGTCACCTCACCTTTAGCTAGTCTCCGTTTATTCCGTAGCTTTTATTTCGAGTTACCAACATTTAGCAACTGAACCATATCTAAAACCCAGCTGCTACTAGGAGTACTAGTAATGTACACATCAATAACACGTATATCAAATATACTTCTGTTGACGTTGCGAGCCTTCTTATCTACCAAGTAACTAGGGCAGTCCCGCTTCAGTGACGTTCCCCTTGTAGGAGAACTTAGTCTCGGGTTTGGGTTCAACCTTGGGTTTCTTCATTGGAGCGACAACTCATTCTCGAAGTTTCCCTTCTTGCCCTTGCCCTTCTTGAAACTAGTGGTTTTACTAACAATCAACACTTGATGCTCTTTCTTGATTTCTACCTTCGCGGTGTCCAACTGTTGGGGATCATAGTAATTTCAAAAAAATTCCTATGCCATACAAGGATCTATCTATGGACAACCAGCAACGAGAGAGGTTGTAGAGCATCTTCATACCTTTGAAGATGGCTAAGCGGAAGTGTTACAATGAACGCGGTTGATGGAGTCGTACTCGCAGCGATTCAGATCGCGGTGGATTCCGATCTATGTGCCGAACTACGGCACCTCCACGTTCAACACACATGCAGCCCGGTGACGTCTCCAACACCTTGAATCAGCAAGGAGGAAGGAGAGGTTGAGGGAGAGAGCTCCAGCAGCACGACGGCGTGGTGGCGGTTGAGCTACCTGGTTCTCCGGCAGAGCTTCACTAAGCTATGCGGAGGACGAGGAGAGAGAGAGGAAGGGTTGCGCCGAGAGAGAGAGTTTTCGTGTTATCCAAAGGCCAAAACCCCTCCAATATATATAAGGGAGAGGGAGGAGGCGCCCACCCTTAGGGTTCCCACCCTAACGGGTGCGGCAGCCCCATCTGCACCAGGGAGGTGGCGGCCAGGGCTGGGAGAGGTGGAGGCGCACCCCTAGGTGGGCCTTGGGCCTCCTACGCTAGGGTTTCTCCCCCTTCCCTCTCTTGATGCGCCTTCGGCCTAGGTGGGAGGTGCACCATCCCACTTTGGGCTGGTTCCTTTCCACCTTTTGGCCCATGCTAGCCTTTGGGGCTGGTGGACCCTCCCGGTCGACCTCGGAACCCTTCTGATGGTCCGGGTACGTTACTGGTGATGCGCGAGACACTTTCGGTGTCCAAAACCTCACATCATATATATCAATCTTTACCCCCCCCCCCAGACCATTCCGGAGCTCCTCGTGACGTCCGCGATCTCATCCGGGACTCCAAACAACCTTCGGTAACCACGTACACTATTTCCCTATAACCCTGGCGTCATCAAACCTTAAGTGTGTAGACCCTACGGGTTCGGGAGACATGACCGAGGCATCTCTCCGGCCAATAACCAACAGCGGGGTCTGGAATTTCATGTTGGTTCCCACATGTTCCACGATGATTTCATCGAATGAACCACGATGTCAAGGATTCAATTAATCCCGTATGCACTTCCCTTTGTCTACCGGTATGATACTTGCCCGAGATTCGATCGTCGGTATTCCTATACCTTGTTCAATCTCGTTACCGGCAAGTCTCTTTCCTCGTTCTGTAACACATCATCCCGTGACTAACTCCTTAGTCACACTGAGCTCAATATGATGATGGATTACCGAGTGGGCACATACTCCTTAGTTCGAAGAACGGAGTCTTGGTCATCTTGCCCATGAGGCACGGTTTGGATGTGTCAAATGGTTCAAAATCAAGTGACTCCAAAAGTCCATCTGTATGGAGTTTCTTCATGCGCTTTACGTCAATATGACCAAGGCGGAAGTGCCACAAGTGTGTGGGACTATCATCATCAACCTTACATATTTTGGCACTCACACTATGAATATGTGTAAGATCACGATCGAGATTCATCAGGAATAAACCATTAACCAGCGGGGCATGACCATAAAACATACCACTCATATAAATAAAACAACCATTATTCTCATATTTAATTGAGTAGCCATCTTGCATCAAGCGAGATCCCGATACAATGTTCATGCCTAAAGCTGGTACTAAATAACAATTATTAAGGTTTAAAACTAATCCCGAAGGTAGATGTAGAGGTAGCATGCCGACGGCGATCACATCGACCTTGGAATCATTCCCGATGCACATCGTCACCTTGTCCTTAGCCAGCCTAGGCTTGTTCAGCACTTCCTGCTTAGAGTTGCAAATGTGAGCAACAACACCGGTATCAAATACCCAGGAGCTACTACGAGCGCTGGTAAGGTACACATCAATAACAAGTATATCACATATACCTTTGATGTTGCCATCCTTCTTGTCCGCTAAGTACTTGGGGCAATTCCGCTTCCAGTGACCGGTTCCCTTGTAGTAATAGCACTCAGTCTTGGCCTTGGGTCCTCTCTTTGACTTCTTCCCGGCAACTGGCTTACCGGGCATGGCAACAACTTTGTCGTCTTTCTTAAAGTTCTTTTTACCCTTGCCTTTCTTGAAACTGGTGGTCTTATTGACCATCAACACTTGATGCTCTTTCTTGATTTCTACCTCCGCAGATTTCAGCATTGAATACAACTCGGGAATAGTCTTTTCCATCCCTTGCATGTTGTAATTCATCACAAAGCCTTTGTAGCTAGGTGGAAGCAACTGGAGGATTCTGTCAATGAACACATCATCCGGAAATTCAACTCCCAGTTGAGTCAAACGGTTGTGCAACCCAGACATTCTGAGTATGTGCTCACTGAGAGAACTATTCTCCTCCATCTTACAACTAAAGAACTTTTCAGAGACTTCATATCTCTCGACCCGGCCATGATCTTGAAAAACAAGTTTCAGCTCCTCGAACATCTCATATGCTCCGTGTTGCTCAAAACGCCTTTGGATCCCCGGTTCTAAACTGTAAAGCATGTCGCACTGAACGAGAGAGTAGTCATCACTCCGCGACTGCCACGCATTTCTAGCATCCTGGTCTGCCGCGGGAACGGGAGAATCACCTAGCGGTGCATCAAGGACATATGCCTTCTTGGAAGCCATGAGGATGAGCTTCAAGTTACAAGCCCAATCCGCATAATTGCTACCATCGTCTTTCAGCTTGGTTTTCTCAAGGAAGGCATTGAAGTTGAATGAGACATTTGCGTTGGCCATTGGATCTACAATATTTAAAGACAATTTTAGACTAAGTTCATGATAATTAAGTTCATCTAATCAAATTACTAATGAACTCCCACTTAGATCGACATCCCTCTAGTCATCCAAGTGTTACATGATCCACGTCGACTAGCCCGTGTCCGATCATCACGTGAGACGGACTAGTCATCAATGGTGAGCATCTCCATGCTTATTGTATCAACCATACGACTCATGTTCGACCTTTTGGTCTCCCGTATTCGCGGCCATGTTTGTACATGCTAGGCTTGTCGAGTCAACCTAAGTGTTTTGCGTGTGTAAATTGGCTTACACCCGTTGTATGCGAACATTAGAATCTATCACACCTGATCATCACATGGTGCTTCGAGATAACGAACCTTCGCAACGGTGCACACTTAGGGGAATACTTATCTCGAAATTTTAATGAGGGGTCATCTGATATTTTCTACCGTCGTTCTAAGCAATAAGATGAAAAACATGATAAACATCACATGCAATCATATAGTGACATGATATGGCCAATATCATCTTTCTCCTTTGATCTCCATCTTCGGAGCACCATGATCATCATCGTCGCCGACATAACACCATGATCTCCATCATCATGATCTCCATCATTGTGTCTCCGTGAAGTCGACACACCAACTATTACTTCTACTACTATAGCTAACCATTAGCGATAAAGTAAGGTAATCAACATGCGTTGCATCTCATACAATAAATTAAGACAACTCCTATGGCTCGTGCCGGTTGTCATACTCATCGACATGCAAGTCGTGAATCCTATTACAAGAACATGATCAATCTTCTACATCACATCCTTTTGGCCATATCACATCACATAGCATACCCTGCAAAAACAAATTAGACGTCCTCTAATTGTTGTTGCAAGTTTAACATGGCTGGTTTGGATTTTTAGCAAGAATGCTCCTTACCTACGCGACAGCCACAATGTTGATATGCCAATGCTAATTATCCTTCATAAGGACCCTTATCATCGAATCCAATTTGACTGAAGTGGGGGAGACAGATACCCGCTAGCCACCTTATGCACCAAGTGCATGTCTGTCGGTGGAACCAGTCTCACGTAAGCGTACGTGTAAGGTCGGTCTAGGTCGTTTCATCCCACAATACCACCGAAAAAAGATAAGACTAGTAACGACAAGCAAGTTGACAAATCAACGCCCATAACTTTTATGGTCTACTCGTGCATAGAATCTATGCATAGAATTTGGCTCTAATACCACTGTTGGGGATCATAGTAATTTCAAAAAAAATCCTACACCATACAAGGATCTATCTATGGAGAAACCAGCAACGACAGAGGTTGTAGAGCATCTTCATACCTTTGAAGATCGCTAAGCGGAAGCGTTACAATGAACACGGTTGATGGAGTCGTACTCGCAGTGGAGCTCCTCGTGACATCCGGGATCTCATCCGGGACTCCGAACAACCTTCGGTAATCACGTACACTATTTCCCTATAACCCTAGTGTCATCGAACCTTAAGTGTGTAGACCCTACGGGTTCGGGAGACATGCAGACATGACCGAGACATCTCTCCGGCTAATAACCAACAGCGGGGTTTGGATATCCATGTTAGTTCCCACATGTTCCACGATGACCTCATCGGATGAACCATGATGTCAAGGATTCAATCAATCACGTATGCACTTCCCTTTGTCTACCGGTATGATACTTGCCCGAGATTCGATCGTCGGTATTCCTATACCTTGTTCAATCTTGTTGCCGACAAGTCTCTTTACTCATTCTGTAACACAACATCCCATGACTAACTCCTTAGTCACACTGAGCTCAATATGATGATGGATTACCGAGTGGGCCCAGAGATACCTCCGTCACACGGAGTGACAAATCCCGGTCTCGATTCGTACAACCGAACAGACACTTTCGGAGATACCCGAAGTGCACCTTTATAATCACCCAGTTACGTTGTGATGTTTGGTACACCCAAAGCACTCCTACGGTATCCAGGAGTTGCACAATATGATGGTCTAAGGAAATGATACTTGACATTAGAAAAGCTTTAGCATACGAACAACACGATCTAGTGCTATGGTTAGGATTGGGTCTTCTCCATCACATCATTCCCCAATGA
Organism: Hordeum vulgare subsp. vulgare; assembly: GCF_904849725.1. Taxonomy (NCBI): domain Eukaryota; kingdom Viridiplantae; phylum Streptophyta; class Magnoliopsida; order Poales; family Poaceae; genus Hordeum; species Hordeum vulgare. Next base: position 410,345,046 of record NC_058521.1, on the reverse strand, counting down.
TGTGATCCCGTTATCAATGACATCCAATGTCCATGATCAAGAAACCATGATCATCCATTGATCAATGAGCTAGCCAACTAGAGGCTCACTAGGGACACATTGTGATCTATATATTCACACATGTATTATGGTTTCTGGTTAATACAATTATAGCATGAATAATGGACAATTATCATGAACTCGAAATATAATAATAACAACTTTATTATTGCCTCTAGGGCATATTTCCAACACAAACATCGCGAATAGCTCACGCATTATCTTCTCCATGCATGGTAGCCTATAGTTCATCATGAAGCTCAGTAGCTTGGTGGCAGTGACTTTGGAGAACTATGTCAATCACTATCTCATCTGGAAGATCAACTCCCACTTGATTTAAGCGATTGTAGCACCCAGAAAATCTGAGCACATGCTCACCGATTGAGCTTTTCTCCTTCATTTTGTAGGCAAAGAATCTTGTCGGAGGTCTCATACCTCTCAACACGGGCAGGAGCCTGAAATCCTAATTTCATCTCTTGGAAGATCTCATATGTTGCGTGACGTTCAAAACATTTTGGAGCCTCAATTCTAAGATGTAAAGCATGACACACTAAACTATCATGTAGTCGTGAAAACGTGTATGTCAGATGTTCGCAACATCCACAGTCGACGCATGGGGGGGTAGCACACCCAGCGGTGAATTAAGGACATAAGCCTTCTGTGCAGCAATGAGGAAAATCCCCAGTTTATGGACCCAATCCGCATAATTGCTACTATCATCTTTCAACTTAGTTTTCTCGAGGAACATATTAAAAATACAAGGGATCTACAACGCAAGCTATTGATCTACAACATAATTTACAAAGACATTTTGACTATGTTCATGATAATGAGTTCAATTAATCATATTACTTAAGAACTCCCACTCAACTCAACATCCCTCAGGTTGTTCGACTGCGACATGATCCAAATCCAGCAACTCATGTCCGATCATCACATGAGATGAGGTGGTTTCAATGGTGAACATCTCCATGTTGATCATATCTACTATATGACACATGTTCGACCTTTCAGTCTCCTATGTTCTGAGGCCATGTTTGTGCATGCTAGGCTCGCCAAGTTTAACCCGAGTGTTTCGCATGTGCAAAACTTTCTTGCACTCGTTGTATGTGAACATAGAGTCTACCACACCCGATCATCACGTGGTGTCTCGAAACGATGAACTTTCGCAATGGTGCACACTCGGGGGAACACAATTTTATCTTGAAATTTTAGTGAGGGATCACCTTATAATTCTACCGTCATACTAAGCAAAACTAGGTGCATAAAAAGGATTAACATCACATGCAAATCAGAAGTGACATGATATGGCCACGATCTTGTGCTTTTGATCTGCATCTGCAAAGCATCGGCATGATCTCCATCATCACCGGCACAACACCATAATCTCCATCATTGTGTTGCCATCAAGGTTGTCGTGCCAACCACGTTGTCGGCATTCTGGGAATGGGAGCACCCAGACCTGCATGCATATGGCCCAGGGCCGGCCCACTTCATCAAGAAAACCAACGGGCTTGGCACCACTCAAGGCAAGGCCCTCGTGAGGGGTCAAGCCTCACGAGGAGGAACGGCATCCAGACCCGCATGGGGCCTCCTCAGGACCCCTCCAGAGCGGTGGATATTCCGAGGCGAGGCCCGGCCTCAGGAGTCAAGGGTGACGCAAGGGAAGGACAGGCGAGTAGCAGACAGCAGAGTGGAGCAGTGCCCCTTTAGTGCAAAGAGGGAAAGGACATACCAGGGTTCCAAAGGCATCTTCCAAAGGTTTCCCTTCTGGTGCAACAAGGCCGTTGCCGCTCGCGAGCAGGACAGACGTCATCCCCGGGCCCGCCCCTGCAGCGCGGGTAGCCCCTTTTGCAGGCGAAGACCACCTTTGGGCAGGAGAGCATGTTCCTGTGTTCCCCTTCAAAATTGACCATTGTGGGATCCCTTCCCGCCGAAACGATAAGGGAAGAGGACCCACGCCACCACTATATACAGAGAATAGGTTGTTTCGTAGAGGGGGCGATTCATTTTGACCGACGAGCACCACGCAAGGTCACACAGCCTCCGGAGGTGCCCAAGCACTATACTAGTTCATCAACCAACCTCCACGGGAGGCAATCCACCAAAGCAGGCGTAGGGTTTTACGCTTCACAACGGCCCGAACCTGGGTAAACTGTTTTGTTCTGTGTTTCCTTCACCATCGAGTGAGTTTCCTGCCATCCCAAGCGAGTAGCGAGCTAGGTGAGGCGAATCAGTGAGAGATCTCCGTACACGCCCCTGAGTTCGAAGCTTTAGGGTTTTGCGGAGCCCAATATCCGACACACGCTTCTACTACTATTTCTATCGTTTAGCGATAAAGTAAAACATTACATAACACTTAATAATTGACACGCAAGTCATCCAATAATTAAAGATAACCCTATGGCTCATGTCGTTTGCCGTAGCACCGACATGCAAGTCGATTTTAACTATTACAAAATGATCATCTCATACATAAAATATATATCATCATATCTTTGGCCATATCATATCACATCATACCCTACAAAAACAAGTTAGATGTCCTCTAATTTGTTGTTGCATGTTTTACGTTGCTACTATGGTTATCTAGCAAGAATGCTTCTTACCTAAGAAAAACCACAATGGTGGTATGCGAGTTGATTTTTAGGGCATGTGTGGGACTGCTTCAATTCATCAAAATCAGCTTCGTTTCATCAAATTCACTTTGGAGCAGTTTCATACAGAAGTTATAGCACTATCAATAAAATGTTTGGCTTCCATCTAGCTCCAACTTCAAGAATAGAAAATTTGGTGGAAAGAATCTATTTGATTGGTTGAGGGAAAGAAATGGAGGGGTATCCACTTACTGGTGGCAGTGGTGGGTAATTTCCCCCCAACTCCAGCTTCTAGAGTTTTTTGGAGCACCCTCTCAGGAGCTTCATAAAACTTTGAGCTTGTACCCCAGATTCTAGTTTTTTTGCGGAGCAGGATATCGTGGAGCTACCCCATTTGGCTTGTCTTTTCTAGAGAAGATCTTAATTTTAAGGAGGAGAGTAGTCCCAACAGGCTCTTAACCTTCTACAAGGACCATATTTGTTGAATCCAATTCAACTAAGGTGGGAGAGACAAACACCCGCCAGCCATCTTATGCAACAAAGTTACATGTATGTCGATGGAAAAGGTCTCTCGTACGTGGACGAGTAAGGTTGGTCCGCGCCGCTTCATCTCACAATACCGCTGAATCAAGAAAATACTAAGGAGGGAAGCAATCTGAATATCAACACCCACAAACTCCTTTGTGTTCTACTCGTGATGCCATCTACACATAGACCTAGCTCTGATAGCACTGTTGGGGAACGTCGCACGGGAAACAAAAAAATTCCTACGCTCAGCAAGATCAATCTATGGAGACTAACATCTACGAGAGAGGGAGTGCACCTACATACCCTTGTAGATTGCTAAGCGGAAGCATATATAACGTGGTTGATGTAGTTGAACGTCTTCGAGATCCAAATCACAATCCATCCTGCGATCCCATCACGATCCGTCCTGATCTAGTGCCGAACGAACGGCACCTCCGCGTTCAGCACACGTACAGCTCAATGACTTCTCTGTCTCCTTGATCCAGCAAGCAAGGGCGGAGAGGTAGATGAGTTTTCCGACAGCACGACGGCATGGCAACGATGGTGGTGGAGCTGTCCCGGCAGGGCTTCGCCAAGCACTACCGTGACGAACTAGAGGAAAGGTTGATTTAAAGGGAGAGGGAGAGGCTGTGCCGTGGCTTGTGTTTCTGCAGCCCTCCCTCCCCTCACATATATATAGGAAGAGAGGAGGAGGGAGGCGCCCTTGGGTTTCCCCTAGGGGTGGGGCGATGGCCAAGGGGGTGCCTTGGCCCCCAAGGCAAGTGGGGCGCCTCCCCTCTTGTCCCAACCCTTGCCCTAGCCACATGTGCCTTAGGTGGGAGGGGCAGCCATCCCACCAAGGGCTGGTGTGCCCCCTCTCATAGCCCATGGGGCCCTCCGGGGTAGATGGATCCCCGGGACACTTCTGGCACTCCCGTCACAAAACCGGTAAATCCTGGAACTTTTCCGAACTCGAGTACCGACTTCCCATATATCAATCTTTACCTTCGTACCATTCCGGAGCTCCTAGTGACATCCGTGATCTCATCCTGGACTCTGAACAACTTTCGGTTACGACCACACATAACTCATTAATACCCAATCGTCATCGAACCTTAAGTGTGCACACCCTGCAGGTTCGAGAACTATGTAGACATGACCAAGACACTCTCTGGTCAATAACCAATAGCGGGACCTCCATGCCCATATTGGCTCCTACATATTCTATGAAGATCTTCATCGGTCGAACAATGATGTCAAGGATTCAATCAATCCCTCATATTGTTCCCTTTGTCCATCGGTATGTTACTTGCCCGAGATTCGATCCTCAGTATCTCTATACCTAGTTCAATCTCGTTACCGGCAAGTCTCTTTACTTGTTTCGTAAAACAAGATCTTGTGGCTAAATCTTTAGTCACATTGCTTGCAAGCTTGTTGTGATGTTGTGTTACCGAGTGGGCCCTGAGTGTTGGGGAACGTCGTATGGGAAACAAAAAAATTCCTACGCACACGCAAGACTATCCATGGTGATGGTCATCTATGAGAAGGGAGAGTGCATCTACATACCCTTGTAGATCGCTAAGCGAAAGAGTATATAACGTGGTTCATGTAGTGGAACATCTTCGTGATCCAAATCGCAGCCCGTCCCTCAATATCATCACGATTCTTCCCGATCTAGTACCGAACGGACGACACCTACGCGTTCAGCACACGTGCAACTCAATGACGATCTCCGCCTTCTTAATCCAGCAAGAGAGACGAAGAGGTAGCTGAATTCTCCGATAGCACGATGGCGTGGCGGTCATGGTGATGGAGCTACTCCGACAGGGATTCATCGTACCGTACCGAACTAGTTACGGGGTGTCACGAAGTGGTGGAGGGAGAGAGGGTTGCGCCTTGGATTGAGGTGTAAAAGCCTCTCTCACCTCCACTATATATAGGAGGGAGAGGAGGGGTGGCGCCCTAGGGAAAGGCCCTAGGGTTCAGGCGAACCAAGAGGAGAGGGAGGAGTCCTCCTCCAACACAACTTGGAAGGAGTCCTCCTTCCCAATTCGGTTTTGTCCCACCCTTCTTTCCTTTTTCTCCCTTGGCCGAAATAGGCTTCCTTGGGCTGGCCACCAGCCCACTAAGGGCTGGTGCGCCACCCTTGGGCCTCTTTGGTTCACTCCCGGGTGGGTGGCCCTTCCCGGTAGAACTCCGAAACCCATTCGTCACTTCATGTACTTTACCAGTAATGCTCGAAAACCTTCGGGAAGCCAAATGATTACTTCCTATATATCAATCTTCATCTCCGGACAATTCCGGAAACGCTCGTGACGTCTGGGATCTCATCCGGGACTCCGAACAACATTTAGTTACCAACATCAATAATTCAACTATACCAAAACGTCACCGAACCTTAAGTGTGCAGACCATGTAGGTTCAAGAACTATACAGACATGACGTGAGACACTCTCCGATCAATAACTAATAGCGAGACCTAGATGCCCATATTGGCTCCTACATATTCTATGAAGATCATCATCGATTGAACCTCTATGTCAAGGATTCAGTTAATCCCATATGCTATTCCATTTGTCCATCGGTATGTTACTTGCCCAAGATTCGATCGTCGGTATCTCCATACCTAGTTCAGCCTCGTTACCGGCAAGTCTCTTTACTCGTTTCTTAATACAAGATCTCGTGACTAACTCCTTAGTCACATTGCTTGCAAGACTTATTGTGATGTTGTATTATCGAGTGGGCCCCGAGATACCTCTCCGTCATACGAAGTGACAAATCCCAGTCTCGATTCACGCCAACCCAACAGACACTTTCGGAGATACGTGTAGAGCACCCTTATAGTCACCCAGTTACATTGCGACGTTTGATACACACAAGGTATTCCTCCGGTGTCCGGGAGTTGCATGATCTCATGGTCATAGGAACAAATACATTGACATGCAGAAAACAATAGCAATAAACTGACACAGTCATATGCTATGTTCATAGTTTGGGTCTTGTCCATCACATCATTCTCCTAATGATGCGATCTCGTTATCAAGTGACAACACTTGTCTATGGCCAGGAAACCTTGACCATCTTTGATCAATGAGATATTCAACTAGAGGCTCACTAGGGGCAGTGTGTTGTCTATGTATCAACACATGTATTTGAGTTTCCAATCAATACAATTCTAGCATGGATAATAAACGATTATCATGAACAAGGAAATATAATAATAACCAATTTATGATTGCCTCTAGGGCATATTTCTGACAGTCTCCCACTTGCACTAGAGTCAATAATCTAGTTCACATCACTATGTGATTGTAATGAATCTAACACCCATGGGGTTTGATAACATCTTGCTTATGAGAGAGCTTTTAGTCAACATGTCTTAATCTTGTAGGTCGTGTATGCTTTAAAAATCTCTATGTCATCATGTAGATGCTGCTACCACACGCCATTTGGAACTATTCCAAATGTATGCTCCACTATATGAATCCGGTTTACTACTCAGAGTTATCCGGATTAGTGTCAAAGCTTGCATCGACGTAACCCTTTACGACGAACTCTTTTATCACCTCCATAATCGAGAAAATATCCTTAGTCCACTAGTTACTAATGATAACTTTTGACCGTTGTCCAGTAATCCATTCCTGGATCACTTTTGTACCCCTTGAAAGATTCATGGCAAGGCACACATCAGGTGCGGTACTCAGCATAGCATACTATAGAGCCTATGGCTAAGGCATAGGGGACGACCTTCATCCTTTCTCTTTCTTCTTCCGTGGTCGGGTTTTGAGTCTTACTCAAATTCACGCCTTTAAATGTAGTCAAGAACTCCTTCTTTGGTTGATCTATTTTGAACTCCTTAAAAATCTTGTCACGGTATGTATTCATTTGAAAGTTTTATTAAGCTTTTTGATCTATCTCTATAGACCTTGATGCTAAATGTTAAAGTAGCTCAATCCAGGTTTTCCTTTGAAAAATCCCTTTCAAACAACCCATTATGCTTTCCCGAAATATAACAATATTTCCGATCAACAATATGTCAACCACATATACTTATCAGAAATTCTATAGTGGTCCCACTCACTTTCTTGGAAATACAAGTTTCTCATAAACTACGTATAAACCCAAAAACTATGATCATCTTATCAAACCATATATTCCAACTCCGAGATGCTTGCTACAGTCCATAGAAGGATCGATGGAGCTTGCATACTTGTTAGAATCCTTAGGATCGACAAAACCTTTTGGTTGTATCACATACAACCTTTCCTCAAGGAAACCGTCGAGGAAACCATGTTTTGACATGCATCTCCAAGATTTCATGATAAATAATGCAGCAACTGCTAACATAATTCCAACAACTTTAGCATCGCTACGAGTGAGAAAGTCTCATCGAAGTCGACTCCTTGAACTTGTCGGAAACATCTTTAGGACAAGTCGAGCTTTCTTAATGGTGACATTTACCATCATCGTGTGTATTCCTTTTAAAAAATCATCTCTACCTAACAGCCTTTATGACCTTCGAGTAGTTCTTCCAAAGTCTACACTTTGTTTTCATACATGGATCCTATCTCGGATTTCATGGCCTTTGGCCATTCGTCGGAATTCGGGCCCACCATCGCTTCTCCATAGCTCGTAGGTTCATTGTTGACCAGCAACATGACCTCTAAGACAAGATTATCGTACTACTCTGCAGCAGTATGCGTCCTTGTCGACCTACGAGGTTTGTAGTAACTTGACCCGAAGCTTCATGATCACTATCATCATCTTCCACTTCCATTGGTGTAGGCCCACACGAACAACTTCTTGTGCCGTGCTACACACTGGTTGAAGTGATGGTTCAGTAACCTCATCAAGTTCCACCATCCTCCCACTCAATTATTTCGAGAGAAACTCTTCCTCGAGAAAGGACCCTCTTCTAGAAATAAATACTTTACTTTCGGATCTGAGATGGGAGGTATACCCAACTATTTTGGGTGCCCTATGAAGATGCATTTATTCACTTTGGGTTTGAGCTTATCAGGCTGAAAGCTTTTCACATAAGCCTCACAGCCCCAAACTTTTAAGAAACGACACCTCGGGTTTCTCCAAACCATAGTTCATACGGTGTCATCTCAACAAAATTACGTGGTGCCCTATTTAAAGTGAATGTGGTTGTCTCTAATTGTGAGTGCATCTAGTGCCCTTAGTGATTTTGGTGGTTTGAAGACTTATAGGTTAAGTAGCTAATGTGTTTTAAAGTGTACACAGGCTCTATAAGTCGCTGAGGAGTTTGAGTTATATGATGAATATCGACCCCTAAAAATGTATATCTTCGGCTGAAGAAATTGGTCTTATGCTGAAGATTTGGATCACGAAGAAATTGCGATGAAATTCATATTCCTCATGTAGATACTGAAGATGAGGAACTCGGTGTGTTCTTCAATTTGATATTTCATCTAAGTGAATGTGATCAGACCCAACTCCCCTCTGTGCTATACTCACCTAGTCTATTCAATTCTTCATATGCGTTCTACTTGAAACTTGTTCAAAATCCTCACTGTGTCCTTGTCAGCTGAGGATTTTGCAACGAAATCCTCAGATCTTCAAAAATGAGTTTTATATTGTTACACAGTAACTGAACCCCACTTCCCACAATCATATAAGCACGATCTCCACCGCTTTAATCTCAGGCTCCATGCGTCGTGCGAGACGAACATGCAAGGGCAGTTCGGTTCTAAAGATTCGCTCGAACAGTTTTTCACCTGAGCTATAAATAGGTCCTTACCCCTTCAGTTAAAACCCTTCGACCCCTCTTCATCTCTCCATTCGAGCTCAAACCTAGCGCCACCGCTAGCAATCTCGTCGCCGGTGAGGAACAGCTTCACTGCCTCGACCTCGTCATCGTCGAACTCGCGCCGGAAGCGGAATATCTTCCTCCGCCACCGCCGTAGCAGTCTTCTGCCGCCAAGTTAGGGCGTAGCAGACTGAAACCGAAGAGATTCTCACTTTTACTGCCTCTGCTCTTCGTGTTCGTCGCACAGGGTAATTAAAATCTTATTTTACTACCCCTGTTGATCTTCTATTTCACTTTAGATTCACGAAACCTGTTTTTCCTAAGTTTCTGTCAGCCTCACACACTCAATTCCTCAAACATTGGATGAATTTCACTAAGCCACAAAGATTCTTCATGAGATTCCTCAATTGTGTAAATTCTCGAATCTGCACAACTCTGGAACCCAAGATCAGAATGCTTAGTCAAATTCCTCAACCCACTGGTCAAATTCCTCAACTTCTAAAATTTCACTTTCTTCAAATTTGAGAACGCATATGACCTCTCCAAATTCCCCGCACCCATACTTTGTTCACAGGTACAAAATGTCAGCTGATGAATCACTAGGTTCTCATCAACTTAACTCATTTGCAGCATTCCTCGAAGAAACTTTACCAGGGTCATTAGAATCTTCAAGAGTGCAAATTCCTCAGCAAAAGCCTCAGTTCAAGAAAATGGAAGATGACAGAAAGCAGAAAGGAGGAAAGAAACTTGAACAGAACACTACAGTTAATATTCCTGATGACATATACGCTGACTACTGCACACCTAATGAGGAAATATATGGCAAAGAACCCATGCCGAAGCGCAAAATAAGGCTTCAAAAAATATAGTGCGGATGGACTAAGGAGTGGAAGGAATATCTCTATGTCACTCCAAAGTATGCGAAGAAATTCTCCCTCAAGCCACCTTGCAATAGGCCTCCTCTTGGTAATCAACAGGTTGCACATCCCTCAAGCGTTAAAACAGTTGAGGATTACCCTAAGGAGAAAGACAAACACTTGTCTAAACTGCAGAGGAAAGCAGAAGCTGCAGCAAAGAAATTCAATGAGGAATCTGCTGCTACCACTGCAGCCACCTCTTCTGTTGCTGAAGCTTCTGGTACAGCTATTCCTCAAATGAAGATTGTGCTAAAGAAACCAAAGGTCTCAGTGCCTAAAGAGCAATTGCTTCAGAAAGCTGCACCAGCACCAAAACCTTCAACAGCACCATAGGCCTCAAAACCTGAACAAAAGCAAATAGTCAAGCATCAGCCTGCTCATTCTAGCTCCTCTGTGCCTTCTGCCACGAGCTCTGCAACAAAGTCTTCACCAACTCTTTTGAAGACCAAAATGACTGCTGGAAGAGGCATCAGGCCCAGCCCAAGCAAAGTCATCAACATCCCTTCTGCATCAGAAGGGGGTGAGGAATTCGATGATGAAACTCTTCAAGCAATCATCAGAAACAAGCAGGAACAAGTTGCGCAAGCCTGAGGCAGCTCTATTCCTCTTGCCATGGACCCCAAGGTTCTGCTGCACTTCATCAATGTCTGGTATGAAGACCCCAAACACTCCCATTGATGATTTGAAGCTTCCCCTGGTCTGAGTCACATGGTTGCCACATTCATCACTGAGGCAAAATGGAAAGAGCAGCAAGCCAAGCAAGCAAAGGCTGCAAAACTGAAGAAGGAGAAATTCCTCAGGCAGAATCTCCTCAATCTGACGCCTGAAGCTCTTGTGTCCACCCAGGCTGAACTGAAGACTTTGACAGACAGGTACACGAACCTATCTGATCGTCAAAGTCTCAAGGTGAATTTCATCAAATTTGCAACTGATGCAATTGATGAATACAACAAGGTTGCTCCTCCTGTGCAACAAAAGCTACCTGAGTCCAGCTATTCGGTTCAGCTGACCGAAGAAGATGAAGCTGATTAACCTGTTGTTGAGGAAATGCCTCAAGAAACTCTAGCTGATGAAAATGCTCCAGCTGAAGAAAATGCTTCAGGTGAGGAAACTGTTAGGACTGAGACTGCACCAACTCCTGAAGAAAGAATTCCTTCACCTCAACCCTCAAAGGTGAAGAAGACGGTTCTGTCTGCATCATACGTGAAGAAGACCAAGGCTGCTCAGAAAGAAGCAAAGAAACGAAAAGCTTAAATGACCTCAGAATCATCAGTGGCCAAGGGCCCAAAGGTCACTCAGACAGAGTCTTCAACTGCACCACTGGATACTACGCCTCTGAATGTAGCTCCATCCTACGCACTTATTCCCTTCAGAATTGACTATGTCATTCCTGAAGAAGATGATGAAATGAAAGATGTTGAATCTGAAGAAATCATGGATGAGGAAATACAAATTGATGATATTCCTCAATCCTCCATTCCTCAAAAGACATCTGATGATACTGATTGCACCACTCCAGTTTTTCGTGATGACTTCTGGGAAGAGACTCATCACTCACCAAGGTCAACCCAAATCCCTCCTACTCCTGTTGCAACAGAGATCCTCACAGGATCTGATGGGAAGATCATTTGTGATGAATCTGCTCAAGGATCAGCTGCATCAGCTAATGATTTTGCCTCCTCCACCAAGCAAATTCCTCAAGCTGAGGAAACCCTCAAGCTGAAGAAAATCCTCAACCTGAGGAAAAAGGTCAAAATGAAGAAAATGCTCCTGCACCTAACACCAAAATTGATATTGTTGTGGTCAACCCAGAAACAACAATGATAGTAGCTCCCCTTCAAGAACAACATCATAATCTTCAGCCACAGCAAAATCAGCCCTTGTCGAGAAGGCCGAAGTTTCAAAAGGAAGCTTTCTATGAAGAACAGATGTACTTCACACGCGCAAATCCATATGATAAGCTTCGCATCAGGCGTCGCAAATTCTGGACGAGGACTCAGCTCAACTACTATGCCTCTATGCTCTACGGAACGAACAAAATATTTCAGCACAAGCATATTCCTCACGTTGACATGGAATAAATTCCTTGCTTCATCCCAGTCCTTAATGTTCTTCACGAAGCTGGATTGCTGCATCTCTGCACTGACATAGGTGATTGGAACAGCGACATAATTCTTTAGTTTTACGCTACTTTTCATATATCTGGAGACCAAAGGATGTCAACACTTGGGTGTTGGACAGGATGACTCAGCACACGCACTACAAAGCACCTGCCACTGAATTGCTCCGTGCGCTTCCAGTCTCAATTCCCTCAGAAAATGCAGTGCTTATGTATGATGAACGGGAGTTGCCCAATAGGCTGATGGAAGTCCTCATGAAGCCTTTGGCCAAGGGCCAACCCCCGAGGACTAGCTTTATGGTTCAAGACTTGAAGTATGAACCACGAACTGTCTACAGAATCCAGTGCAATGTCATCGCTCCAATTAAAGGCCATGATGATGAAGAAGATGTCATAGGCATCTTGAAGAATATCCTCTTCAACATCATCCATGGCATACCGATAAACCTTCATGACTTCTTCCTGAGTACTTTAGGTGATAATGCTATGTCTCCCTTTGACATGAAGAGTTATGCTCCTTGGATCATGAGATTCATCAGAAGCAGGTCAGGCATCAACTACCTTGCTGATTTTCCTAACCACATTGGATATCTGCCACCTACCAGAGTCATCAAGAAGACATTTGAGCCAGTTGAATGCAAAGGAAAAAGTGTCATTGATGAAGGAAAAAGCCCCTAGATAGCCAGTTCCGTGAAGCAGAGTCATATTCTTCATATGATGACACTGCTAACCAAGACCCGCCAAGCCCTGTTGCCCCAAGAGTGATGAATAACAGAGAGCTACTCCTCAGTCTTCATCAGAAGGTCGATCGCAATCACAAATGGGTAAAATGTCAATTCAATGCCCCAAGAGTGATGAATAACACAGAGCTACTCCTCAGTCTTCATCAGAAGGTCGATCGCAATCACAAATGGGTAAAACGTCAATTCAGTGCCATTTGTGAAAACCCTCAACGAGACTCAGAATGCAGTGAGGAAGAATCACTATTATCTTCATGAGGTGTTTGATCAAACCTGGGCCACCTTGGCTCATCCAAAGACTCAAGAGGAACTTGATGAATTGGAGTTTACTCAGGACTTTGACTGGTTGTGGCCTCCCAAGAAGAAATTCAAGCCAATTCCAGTTCCTGACCTTGAGGATAGTTCTTTTTCTTCATTCTGCACTGCAGAGTCTAATGAAGAACCAGAAGACACTGCTACTGGACCAAGGAAGAAGCCCATCGCCAAGAATCCTCATGCCTCTTCATCAGCCAAGAAGTGAAAGTCTTCATGGGGCGTTAGTCCTCAGTTTTGTCCCTTTTCGTCACTTGATGACAAAGGGGGAGAAATCTGATTTACTCTTCACGCGGGATATATTTTGGGGCTTATGAACTTTATTAAGTTACAAACTCTTGGCTCTTCTGAAGTGTTTTATGTAATGAGTTGTAACTTAAGCCCAATGGTACTCTGACGCTTTCGAACGTTTTTCTTCGCATGCTTATTCCTCAAAATATTAATGCACGCATGATGAAATTCGTCAGATACCATTTTTCATCATGCATTCACAAATTCCTCATATTATATGTCATATGTATGCATGATTTACAAGATACAGGGGGATCTCCATGATATAAATCATCAATGTGAATCTGGTGTGAAAAGCAATTTCCACAAAATATGCACATCTTCAGGGGGAGTCTCTCAGTATCTTGATTTTAAATTCCTCAAACTGAGTATTTACACTTCATATTTTTATCCCCGTTGAAAACTTAACCTAATTGTCATCAACCACCAAAAAGGGGGAGACTGTAAGTGCATCTAGTGCCCTTGGTGATTTTGGTGGTTTGAAGACTTATACGTTAAGTAACTAATGTGTTTTAAAGTGTACACATGCTCTATAAGTCGCTGAGGAGTTTGAGTTATACGATGAATATCGACCCCTAAAAATGTATATCTTCGGCTGAAGAAATTGGTCTTATGTTGAAGATTTGGATCAAGAAGAAATTGCGATGAAATTCATATTCCTCATGAAGATACTGAAGATGAGGAACTCGGTGTGTCCTGAAGAAAATCAGTCCGAAGACTTTGAAGCGTGAAGATTTATTCTTTCTGTTTCATTTTCTTCACTCTTGAGTCATACGAACACCGTACTATTAAAGGGGGTCGAGGTAATACTACGGAATGAATTTCCTCATGATGCTCAACCCAAGCCTAATCCTATAAAAGCCTCAAGTGAGGAATATGAGAGACATGAGGACTCTCACGGTTGAGAGTCCCGACCGTTGCCGCGATTCGCGCCACATCACCGATCTTATCCACACCAACGGTCATAATATTTAAGAGCATTTATGTGAAATCATGTCGGGATGCTCCCAGGCTATAAATAGTCGCCCCCACAACCATTAGTTGGTTGGCTGCTCCGCAAGAAACTGACACTTGTCATTTAGAGAAACCCAAATTCCTCAGAGTCTTCGAGAGTAAATCATCAAGTGAGGAAATACCCCAAACACCAAACCACAAACCCAAAACCAAGTGATTGAGCATCACTGAATAATTTGTTCTTGTGTGGAACTGAAGCATTTTACCTTTGAGGACTGTGCATCCTCGAGACGATTAGGCGTTATGGTCTAGAGCAATCCAGCAGTCAATTGTGGATCGCCAGGTGACCGAGTTTGTGAGGGTTTGGAAGTCTGCCCTGAAGACTTACCACGAGTGTTGAGCGAGGACTGTGTGACCTTATCTCAAGGAGAATACGGTAGGGACTGTGTGTCCTGGGATTGTGTGTCCTTTGGTTTCAATACCAAGCCGCTCCAAACCAGACGTACGACTGTCACAGTAGTTGGAACTTGGTCATCAACAACTATCTTCACTATGATGCGGGTCCTATTTCTTCAACTCTTTCAATTCCTCAATATTGTACGTTGAAGACTTTCATTGTCTCTGTTTGAAGAATTTGCTGAAGATTTTCTCTGAATTTCCTCAACCCAAATTCTTCACACTTGTTAATCCTCACATGCTTACTCTGTGTCTGCATACTGTGCAAACTATTTTCCATAATCCTCATCGAGAAAAATGCTATTGTAGTCTTTGCACTTTAGATCCTTTGTTGTTTCCGCTGCAAGTTATTCATCAGTGAGGAATTTCCTCAAAAGGAATTTCCTTAGAGATGAAATTCGAAAAATCGCCTATTAACCCCCCCTAGTCGATATAACGCACTTTCAATTGGTATCAGAGCAAGGTACTCCCTTGTTCTGTGTGATTTTGGTTTAACCACCTGGAGTTTTAGTTAAGTCGACTGCAGGTATGATCAAGGTTACTGCAGGATGCCCTACCTTCGAAGGAAAGGACTTACCCTACTGGAAGACCAATGTGCATATGCATCTTCAAGAAATTGACAATGATCTCTGGTATATTGTGGAACATGGCGTTCCCTCCATTGCTGCTACTGTCTCTGCCGCTGATGTCAAGAAATTCAAGCAACTTGATTCTCAAGCGAAGAATATCATCTGTGGCCATCTGAGCAAAGGTCAGTATGGCAGAGTGAGTGCTTTGGGCTCAGCAAAACAAATCTGGGAAAGGTTGTCCAAAGTCAATGAAGGAATATCAACTCAGCGTGACTCTTGTGTTGATGTTCTTCGCAATCTCTTCAATCGCTTCAAGAGACTTGACAACGAAAGCTGCCAAGATACCTTTGATCGCCTCACTGACATCTCAAATGAACTACAAGCATTGGGAGCTCGAGACATTACTGACCATGAAGTTGTGAAGAAACTGCTAAGTTCTTTGGATTCATCATTTGATACTTTGGTTCTGATGATTCAAGAAAGACCAGACTATAAGATGCTTGATCCTGCTGATATACTCGAAAGACTCAATACTCATGAATTCCAACAGGAAGAAAAGAGAGATATGTATGGACCAAACTATTCTAAACCTCGTGCAGTGAAGGCTAAAGCTATTTCCTCATCTGAAGAAGAAGACTCAGATTGCAGCATTGGTGATCCTAAAGAACTTGGATAGGAGCTTGCAATGCTCATGAGGAAATTCCAGAAGTTTACAAGACGTGGCCAGTTTGGTAAATCTTCAAGAAGAGACATGAGGAAATCAGAATCTTCATCTGAGGACTACAAGAATATAACCTACCACAAATGCAAGAAATCAGGTCACTATATTGTTGATTCTCCTCGCTGGGTGAAGGAATCAAAGAAGACTAAATACAAGGATGAAAGTTCTGATGACTCAAAGAAAACGAAGAAATCTTCAAAATCCTCATCCTCAAAGTCCTCATCGCACAAGAAGACTAGTTTCAGAAAAGCGCGGGCACTCATTGGCAAGGAAATGGATTCTGAAGAAGAATCTGAGGAATGTGATGAAGAGGAAGGTTATGAAGAAGACTCGAAGTCTGTTGTGGCAAGTCTTGCACTGGCTACCACATTCGTCAGCAAGTCAATCTTCAACCTTGAAGAAAACGACAACGCCATCTACACTGATGACTATGTTGATGACTTCGCTCCAACCTATTGCTTCATGGCAAAAGGTTCAAAGGTACCGAATGACACTTCCTCCTATGATTCAAGTGATTGTGAACCTGATGATTATAAAAAACCTAGTTATAGTAAACTTGCCAACATTGCAACTAAATAACAAACTGCCCTTGAAAAGCTTCAAAAATTGCTAGAAAGAAGCGATGACCTGTTGAATGATGAAATGAATCTTACCCAAATCCTCACTGAAGATTTTCTCTGAATTTCCTCAACCCAAATTCTTTGCGCCCATTAATCCTCGCCTACTTACTCTGTGCATGCGTACTATGCAAATTGTTTTCCATAATCATCATCGAGAAAACTGCTATTGTAGTCTTTGCACTTTAGATCCTTTGTTGTTTCTGCTGTAAGTTATTCATCAGTGAGGAATTTCCTCAAAAGGAATTGCCTCAGAGATGAAATTATAAAAATTGCCTAGTCACCCCCCTCTAGTCGATATAACGCACTTTCACTAATGCCTAACGAAAAAATGATAGTGGTAATTCGATAAGACACATCATAGCATGCACCATATCCAATAGGGTGCGGCTATGACGTTCAGACACACCATCACACTATGGTGTTCCAAGTGGCATGAGTTATGACACATTTTCACATTGTTTTAAATGTTTACCAAACTCGCAATTCAGATATATATTTACCTCCACGATCACATCATAGATATATTATCCTCTTGTCACGACGATCTTCAACTTCACTCTGAAATTGCTTGAAATTTTCAATATTTCAAACTTGTAATTCATCAAGCAAGTACACTGGTATCTACTTAAATCATTAGTGAAGTAATAACATAACGATATCCACTGTGTGCCTCGGCACTCGTTGGACTGCACACCTCAAAATGTATTATTTCCAACAAGTCACTGACTCGTTCCATCTCACTGAAAACGAGGCCTTCGGTCATCTTGCCCATGTGGCATGATTTGCATGTCTCAAGTGATTCAAAATAAAGTGAGTCTAAACAATCCATATGCATGGAGTTCTTCATGCGTTAATACCAATAGGCATGGTTCACATGTCTCAAACAATTTAAAAACGAGTGAGTCCAAAGATCCATCAGCATGGAGATTGTCCATGCGTTTTATACCAATATGACTCAAGCGGCGGTGCCACAAGTAAGTGGTACTATCATTACTACTTTTGGCATCAATATTATGAACATGAGTATCACTACGATCGAGATTCAATAAACCATTCATTTTAGGTGTAAGACCATTGAAGGTATTATTCAAGTAAACAGAGTAACCATTATTCTCTTTAAATGAATAACTGTATTGCGATAAACACAACCCAATCATGTCTATGCTCAACGCAAACACCAAATAACAATTATTTAGGTTCAACACTAATCCCGATGGTAGAGGGAGCGTGCGATGTTTGATCACATCAACGTTGGAATTACTTCCAACACACATCGTCACCCCACCCTTGCTAGTATCCTTTAATCTGTAGCTATAATTTCGAATTACTAACTTTTAGCAACTGAACCGGTATCTAATACCCTAGTGCTACTAGGAGTACTAGTAAGGTACACATCGACATCACGTATATCCAATATACCGTCGTCGACTTTGCCAGCCTTCTTATCTGCCAAGTACCTTGGGCAGTTCCGCTTTAGTGAATGTTCCGCTCATAATAAAAGCACTTAGTCTCGGGTTTGGGTTCAACCTTGGGTTTCTTTACTATAGTGGCAACTCGTTTGCCATTTAATGAAGTATGCCTTTTAACCCTTGCCCTTCGCGTAACTAGTGACCATCAACACTTGATGCTCCTACTTGATTTCTACCTTCACGGTGTCAAACGTCGCGAATAGCTCAAGGATCATCATTTCTATCCTTGATATGTTATAGTTCATCTTGAAGCTCTATAGCTTGGTGGTAGTGACTTTGGAGAACAATGTCAATCACTATCTTATCTAGAAGATCAACTCCCACTCGATTCAAGAGATTGTAGTACCCACACAATCTGAGAACATGCTCAATGATTAAGTTTTTCTCCCTTAATTTGTAGACAAAGAATCTTGTCGGAGGTCTTAGACCTCTCAACTCAGGCACGAGCCTGAAATCCCAATTTCATCCCTTGGAACATCTCATATGTCCCTTGACATTCGAAACGTCTTTGGTGCCTCAATTCTAAGTCGTTTAAGCATTACGCACAGAACTATCATGTAGTCATCAAAAACGTCTATGTCAGATGTTCGCAACATCTACAAAAGACGCTCGGGGTTTAGCAGACCGAGTGGTACATTAAGGACATAAGCCTTGTGTGCAGCAATGAGTACAATCCTCAGTTCACGGACCTAGTCTGTATAATTGCTACTATCATCTTTCAACTAAGTTTTCTCTAGGAACATATCAAAACAGTAGAGCTACAGCGCAAGCTACAACATAATTTGCAAAGACATTTGGACTATGTTCATGATAATGAGTTCAATTAATCATATTACTTAAGACCTCCCACTCAAATTGACATCCCTCTGGTCATTCGAGTGTCACATGATCCAAATTCACTAACTCAAGTCTGATCATCACGTGAGTTGAGTTTAGCTTCAAAGGTGAACATCTCCATGTTGATCATATCCACTATATGAGTCATGCTCGAGCTTTCGGTCTCCTATGTTCCGAGGTCATGTATGTACATGCTAGGCTCGTCAAGTTTAACCCGAGTGTTCCGCATGTGCAAAACTGCCTTGCACCCGTTGTATGTGAACGTAGAGTCTATCACACCCGATCATCACGTGGTGTCTCGAAACGACGAACTGTCGCAATGGTGCACAGTCGGGGAGAACACAATTTTATCTTGAAATTTTAGTGAGGGATCACCTTATAATCCTACCGTCGTCCTAAGAAAAATAAGGTGCATAAAAGGATTAACATCACATGCAAATCATAAGTGACATTATATGGCCATGATCTTGTGCTTCTTGATCTCCATCACCAAAGCACCGGCATGATCTCCATCGTCACCGGTTCCACACCATGCTCTCCATCATTGTGCTGCCATCGAGGTTGTCACGCTAACTATGTTGTTATTACTAAAGCTACTGACTAGTGATAAAGCAAAGCATCTCCTAGCGCAAAATAATTAAAGACAACCCTATGGCTCCTATCGGTTGCCGTAGCATCGACGCGCAAGTCGATATTTAACTATTACAACATGATCATCTCATACATCCAATATATCATATCATGACTTTGGCCATATCACATCACATGCATACCCTGCAAAAACAAGTTTGGCGTCCTCTAATTTGTTGTTGCAAATTTCACATGGCTGCTATGCGTATCTAGTATGATCGCATCTTACTTATGCAAAACCACAACGGTGATATGCAAGTTGCTATTGAACCTTCTCCAATGACCGCCTCGGTAAAATTCGATTCACTAAACTTGAAGAAACAGACACCCGCCAGTCATCTTTATGCAACAAGTTGCATGTTAGTCGATGAAACCGGTCTCTCGTAAGCGTACGAGTAAAGTTGGTCTGGGCCGCTTCAATCCAACAATACCGCCGAATCAAGAAAAGACTAAGGAGGACAGAAAATTTAACATCAACGCCCACACGCTATATTGCGTTCTACTCGACATATCATCTACGCATAGACCTAGCTCTGGTACCACTGTTGGATAATGTTGTATAAGAAGCAAAAAAATTATATGCACATGCAAGACCTATCCATGGTGATGATCATCTACAAGAAGGGAGAGTGCATCTACATACCCTTGTAGATCGCTAAGCGGAAGCGTATATAACACGGTTTATGTAGTGGAACATCTTCGTGATCCAAATCACAGCCCGTCCCTCAATCTTATCACGATTCTTCTCAATCTAGTGTCGTACGGACGACACCTCCGTGTTCAGCACACGTGCAGCTTGATGATGATCTCCGCCTTCTTGATCCAACAAGAAAGACAAAGAGCTAGCCGAATTCTCCTGTAGCATGACTGCGTGGCGGCGATGGTGGTGGAGCTACTCTGGCAGGGCTTCTCCATACCGTACCGAACTAGCTACGGGGTGTCATGAAGTGATGGAGGGAGAGAGGGTTGCGCCTTGGCTTGATGTGTAAAAAGCCTATCTCACCTCCACTATATATAGGAGGGAGGGGAGGGGTGGCGCCTTAGGGCAAGGCCCTAGGGTTCGGCCGAACCAAGAGGAGAGGGAGGAGTCCTCCTCCAACACAACTTGGAAGGGGTCCTCCTTCCCAATTCGGTTTTGTCCCACCCTTCTTTACTTTTTCTCCCTTGGCCAAAATAGGCTTCCTTGGGCTGGCCAGAAGCCCACTAAGGGCTAGTGCGCCATCCTTGGGCTTCTTTGGTTCTCTTCCGGGTGGGTGGCCCCTCCCGGTGGAACTCCTAAACCCATTCGTCACTCTCGGTACTTTACCAGTAATGCCTGAAAACCTTACGGAAGCCAAATGAATACTTCTTATATATCAATCTTCGTCTCCGGGCCATTCTAGAAACCATCATGACATCCTGGATCTCATCTGAGACTCCGAACAACCTTCAGTTACCAACATCAATAATTCAACTATACTGAAACGTCACCGAACCTTAAGTGTGGAGACCCTGCGGGTTCGAGAACTATGCAGACATGACGTGAGACACTCTTCGGTCAATAACCAATAGCTGGACCTGGATGCCCATATTGGCTCCTACATATTCTACGAAGATCTTCATTGGTTGAACCTCTATGTCAAGGATTCAGTTAATCCCGTATGCTATTCCCTTTGTCCAACGGTATGTTACTTGCGCGAGATTCGATTGTCGGTATCTCCATACCTAGTTCAGCCTCCTTATTGGCAAGTCTCTTTACTCGTTCCGTAATACAAGATCCCGTGACTAACTCCTTAGTCACATTGCTTGCAAGGCTTATTGAAAGCACAATTGCTCCCTAGGTTGCTTTTGATAATTGATCACAACATATGCATCATTGGACTAATATGTTCTCCAAGTATATTTGAGAAAAAGTTTAAAAGATGCTACGGCTTAAGGTTTATATGGAGATGCCCGTGGACGCCAGAAAGGAACAATGTTGGCTCAAGCTTCAAGCTAGAAGACTCTTCATTTTATATTTGTGAGAAATCACTTTTTGAGTCCACAAGAAAGCCAATACTATTAAAAGCGGATGAGGTAGTAAAATGAACTATTTGCTCAAATGCTCAAAGTTAGCCACCAAAACACTGAGTCATTTTCCCCACATATCCACTCTGTCAAGTTCCACATTCACAAATTCAGTGTCACCAACGTTTCCATATCAGACCCACCGAGTTTGACCTCACACGGGAACCCTAGCCATTCCCACCAAATCGGTGCAACCGAAACCAAGTCGGTGCTATCGAGTTCAATGTGACCAACATTCTCCTGCAAATATACACAAAATCGGAATTTCCGAGTTTGAGTATTGGTGCCATCGAGTTTGGCCATCTGACCGTTAGTCACCTTTTTGGTGCCACCGAGTTTCATATATCAGTCTCACCGAGATTCAAAAGTTCAAACCTTTAGTGCTAAGCGGTACCACCGAGTTGTCAACTTCGGTGTCACCGAGTTTGCCCTTTTGTGTGTAACGGTTGGGTTTTGGCTACTGCCTATATATACCCCTTCACCCAACTCTCATTACTGGGAGAAGCACTCAAAACACACACTTCACTGCCAGATCCAGTTTCTGAGAGAAAACCACCTACTCATGTGTCGAGACCAAGATATTCCAATCCTCCGTGGACGGAAGCCATGGTGGAATAGACAAGTCCGCTTCTTTGTGGACCCTCCATGGATGGAACCCTCCGTGGACTCTCCCAGTCGTTACCCTCCGTGGGTTGAAGTCTCCACTAACATGGACGTACGATTGCGCCACCTATCGGAACCATGCAAAAAATCATCGTGTCAACCTCATGCGTTTTGTCTCCCTACCTTACTCCTCTACTTTACACTTGCATGTTTACCTTTCCGCTGCTATACTATTAGAGTTGCATGTGTAGGGTGTACTTGACCTGCTATAACTGTCGTAGCTGCTTCTCAAATAGAATTGGAAAAATGCAATTTTTTTATCTTGTCAAGTAGTGTAATCACCCCCCCCCCCCCTCTAGACATAATTTCGATCCTACAAGTGGTATCAGAGCTTTGGTCTCCATTTCATTGGTTTAACAACCTAGGAGAGTATGGCATCTAGTGAGGGAAATTATCATCGTAGAGGGCCATATTTCGATGGCACTAATTTTGCTAGTTGGAAGCATAAAATGAAAATGCATATTCTTTGGAGAAGGGCATGAATCAGATCGTGATGCGACAGCTGATGACCTGAAGATGTTGCAACTTAATGCTCAAGCCTGCAACATCATCTTCAACTGCCTATGCCCCGAAGAATTCAACAAAATCAGTCGTCTTGAGAATGCAAAGAAATTTGGGATACTTTGGTTGATATGCATGAAGGTATTGATTCTGTAAGAGAATCTAAGTTCGATGTCCTTCAAAGTCAGCTTGACAAGTTCAAGATGAAGTATGGTGAAGGTGTCCTTGAAATGTACTCTAGGCTAGCTCTCATTACGAATGAGATTGCTGGCTTAGGAAGCGAAGAGATGACCGACAAATTCATCATCAAGAAGATACTTAGAGCTCTCGATGGCAAGTATGACACAGTGTGCACATTGATCCAAATGATGCCAACTTACAAAGATCTCAAGCCAACTGAAGTCATTGGTAGCATTATTGCTCATGAGATGTCACTCAAGGACAAAGATGTGCTGCACAACAAGTCAAGCGGTGCTTATAAAGCTTCATGTGATGCTCCCGCTACTTCAAAGGAGAATCTTGTCACCAATGAAGAGATAAGCCTCATGGTTAGAAAATTCAACAAGTTCTATAAGAGTAGAGGCAAAGAGAGAAGCTGAAGATCGAGACATGAAGAGAAGCATTAGTCCAGTCATGACCGAAACTGCTACAATTGTGGGAAGCTCGGACACTGCTCAAATGAGTGATCGGCTCCCTACAAAAGAAGGGAAGAGTCACCTCAAAGGTGAAGCTCAAGAGATGAGTCACCTCATAGAGAGAGAAGGAGTAGAGAAGATCACTATGAACGAAGACACTCACGGAGAGGCAAGGAATCGGAGAAAAAGGAAAAATACACCAAGAGCAGTTCAAGAAGAATACATCAAGCTCATGTTGGTGAATGGGTGTCTAGCTCCGAGTCTGATCACCACTCCAAGAGAAGCTATCACTCCCACTCCGACTATAGTCAAGATGAAGGTGTTGCGGGCATTGCACTTGTTTCCACCAACTCCTGTGACTTATTTGATTCACCAAATGAGGGAGACGGAAACTGCTTCATGTCTAAAGGCCCCAAGGTATCACATCCCGAGTATCTTGACTTTAGAAGTGAAGAGGATGACTTGTTAGGAGAAGATGACTTGCTTCTTGATAAAACTAGTGATTGCATTGAAAATGAACTTGCTAATTATCATGCTAGTCAAGAGAAATTGAATGATGATGATAAGAAATAAATTGAATGACTAACTCAAGAATTAAAAACTCTTAAGTTAGCTCACGAGACTACTTTAGAAGATCATAGAGGGCTTGCAAGAACCCATGAGAAGCTACGTGCTACCTCTTGACCTTGCATTGGTTTTCCCTTGAAGAGGAAAGGGTGATGCAACGAAGTAGATAAGTATTTCCCTTAGTTTGTAGAGAACCAAGGTATCCATCCACTAGGAGGAACAAGTGAGACTCCAATAGTAGTACCTACATAAATAATCAAACACTTGCAGCCAACGCTATAAAGGGGTTGTCAATCCCTTCAAAGTTATTTGCAAGGATGAGATCTCATAGAGATAGATATAAAATATTGATAGATCTGAAAGTAAAACTAAAGTAAATAAATTGCAGCAAAGTATTTTTGGTATTTTTGGTTTATAGGTCTGGAAATATAATAAGAAAATAGACCTCGGGGCCATAGGTTTCACTAGAGGCTTCTCTCATGAAGGAAAATAATACGATGGTTGAACAAATTACTGTCGATCAATTGATAGAAAAGCAAATAATTATGAAGATATCCAAGGCAATGATTATGCATATAGGCATCACATCCCTATCAAGTAGACCGAAATGATTCTGCATCTACTACTATTACTCCACACATCGACTGACTCATGCCTTCATCTAGAGTATCAAGTTCATGAAGAACAGAGTAACACATTAATTAAGATGACATGATGTAGAGGAATAAACTCAAGCAATATGATGAAAACCCCATCTTTTTACCCTTTATGGCAACAATACAATACATGCCTCGCTACCCCTATTGTCACTGGGTGAGGACACCGCAAGATTGAACCCAAAACTAAGCACTTCTCCCATTGTAAGAATTACCAATCTATTTTGCTAAACCAAACAAATAGTTGGAATAGACTTGCAAAGATATGAAATCATGCATATAAGAATTCAGAAGAGACTCAAATAATATTCATGGATAATCTGAACATGAACTCACAATTCATCGGATTTCGACAAACACACCGCAAAAGAGTATTACATCGGATAGATCTCCATGAAGATCATGAAGAACATGGTATTTAAGATAAAAGAGAGAGAAGAAGCCATCTAGCTGGTAGCTATGGACCTGTAGGTCTACGGTGAACTACTCACACATCATCGCAGGGGCAATGGAGTTGATGTAGATGCCCTCCGTGATCAATTCCCTCTCCGGCAGATTACCGGAAAAGGCTCCTAGATTGGATCTCTTGAGAACAAAGGCTCCCAGCGGCATAAAAGTATTCTCGTTCCTCTTTTTTGTGTTTCTGGAATACTTGGGATTTTATAGACCAAGAATTAGGGTTAGGAGACCTGTAGGGGGCACAAGCCAGGGGGCGTGCCCCCCCACCCAAGGCGTGACCTGTAGGCTTATGGCTTCCCGGCAACTGCCTTGCCCCCTACTCCAAGTCTGTTGCGTGTCTTCTGGTCCAAGAAAAATCTTTCTAGAAATTTTATTGAATTTGGACTCCATTTAATATTCCTTATCTGCGATATTCAAAAACGTGGAAAAAACACAAACAGGCACTAGGCTATAGGTTAATAGGTTAGTCCCGAAAATAATATAAAACAACATATAAATGCATATAAAACATCCAAAACATATAATATAATAGCATGGAACAATCAAAAATTATAGATACATTGGAGACGTATCGACATCCCCAAGCTTAATTCCTGCTCGTCCTCGAGTAGGTAAATGATAAAAAACAGAATTTTTGATGTGGAATGTTACCTAACATATTTATCCATGTAATATTCTCTAACGTGGCATGAATATTCAAATCCATAAGACTCAAAACAAATGTCTATATTCACATAAAAACAATAATACTTCAAGCATACTAATAAGGTAATTGCTTCATTTAAAAATAGCATGGTCTTATAAAGTTATCCCTACAAAATCATATGGTCTCGCTATGCTCCATCTTCACCACACAAAGTATCTAAATCATGCCCAACCCCGGTGAAAATCAAGCAATTGTTTCACACTTTTTATGTTCTCAAACCTTTTCAACTCTCACGCAATACATGAGCGCGAGCCATGGATATAGCACTATAGGTGGAATAGAATGTGGTGGAGGTTGCAAAAAGAAAGGAAGAAGGTAATCTCACGTCAACTAGGCATATCAACGGGCTATGGGGATGCCCATCTATAGATATTAATGTGAGTGAGTAGGGATTTCCATGCAACAAATGCACTAGATCTATAAGTGTATGAAAGCTCAACAAGAAAACTAGTGGTTGTGCAAAAGATGTGTACCACTAGTTATATGAAAGTGACAACATAAGAGACTCTCTATGCAGAACATGGTGCTATTTTCAAGCACAAGTGTGGAAAAAGATTGTAGCATTGTCCCTTCTCTCTTTCTCTCATCATTTTTTCCATTTCCCCTTTTTTATTTTTTTGGATGGGCTTCTGTGGCCTCTTTTATTTTTTTTATGGGCTTCGCTGGCCTCTTTTATTTTTTGTTAAGTCCGTAGACTCATCCCAAGTTGTGAGGGAATCATAGCTTCCATCATCCTTTTTCTCACACGAGACAATGCTCTAATAATGCAAAATCATCACACTTTTATTTACTTACAACTCAAAAGATTACAACTCGATGGCTAGAACGAAGTATGACAAGCAATATGAAAGTGATGGTGCGTGTCATAAAAATGGGACGGTGGTGTTGCATGGCAATATATCTCGGAATGGTTATGAAAATGCCATAATAGGTAGGTATGGTGGCTGTTTTGAGGGAAATATATGGTGGTTGTTTTGAGGAAAATATATGGTGGCTGTTTTGAGGAAGGTGGGTTTATAACCCACAAGTATAGGGGATCGCAACAGTTTTCGAGGGTAGAGTATTCAACCCAAATTTATTGATTCGACTCAAGGGGAAGCAAAAGAATATTCTCAAGTATTAGCAGTTGAGTTGTCAAATCAACCACACCTGAAAGATTTAGTGTCTGCAGCAAAGTATCAGTAGCAAGGTAGTATGATAGCAGCAATAGCAACAGTAACCAGTAGCAGCATAGTAACAGCAGTAGCAACAGAGTAACAGTAGCAGCAGCAACAGTAGTAGCGGCAAAGTAACGTAGCAAGGACCAGTAGTAAAAGACTCGTAGGCATTGGATCGGTGATGGATGATTATGCCGGATGTGATTCATCATGCAACAGCTATAACACGGAGAGATAAGTAACTAGCTCCCGTTCGTCGATATAATGTAGGCATGTATTCCGTATGTAGTCATACGTGCTTAGGGAAAAGAACTTGCATGACATCTATTGTCCATCCCTCCCGTGGCAGTGGGGTCCTAATGGAAACTACGGGATATTAAGGTTCTCCTTTTAATAAAGAACCGGACCAACGCATTAACACTTGGTGAATACATGAACTCCTCATACTATGGTCATCTCCGGGAGTGGTTCTGGCTATTGTCACTCCGGGGTTGTCAGGTCATAACACATAGTAGGTGACTACAACTTGCAAGATAGGATCTAAAACACACATATATTGGCGACAACATAATATGTTCAGATCTGAAATCATGGCACTCGGGCCCTAGTGACAAGCATTAAGCATGGCAAAGTAGTAGCAACATCAATCTCACAACATAGTGGATACTAGGGATCAATCCCCGTCAATCTAACTCGATTACATGATAGATCTCATCCAACTCATCACCGTCCAACAAGCCTACGATGATATTACTCACGAACAGTGAAGAGCATCATGGAACTGGCGATGAAAGAAGGTTGATGATGACGATGGCGACGATTTCCCCTCTCCGGAGCCCAGAACGGACTCCAGATCTGCCCTCCAAATGAAGAACAGGAGGTGGCGGCGCCTCCGTATCGTAAAACACGATGAATCCTTCTCTTTGATTTTTTTTCCGGGCGAAACGGAATATATAGAGCTGAGATTGGAGGCGGTGGAGCTCTGTGGGCCCCACAAGCCTGCCAGGCGTGGCCAGGGGGGTGGCCGCGCCTCTTGGGCTTATGGATCGCTGGCTCACCTCCTCCGGTGGATCTTTGCGTAGGTATTTTTCATTAATTCCAGAAAAAATCTCCGTAAATTTTCAGGTCATTCCGGAAACTTTTATTTTTGCACAAAAACAACACCATGGCAATTCTGCTGAAAACAGCCTTAGTCCGGGTTAGTTCCATTCAAATCATGCAAATTAGAGTCCAAAACAAGGGCAAAAGAGTTCGGAAAAGTAGATACGACGGAGACGTATCAACTCCCCCAAGCTTAAAGCCTTGCTTGTCGTCAAGCAATTCAGTTGACAAACTGAAAGAGACAAAAGAAAAACTTTGACGAACTCTGTTTGATCTTGTTGTTGCAACTATGTCTAACTCATAACCAGAGTTTGAGCAAGATCACAAGCAAACCACATAAGCAAATCACATCAAGGTCTCACGGTAAACTCATATCAATGGCATAATCAACTAGCGAGCAAATAATAACAAGTCTCGAATGTCAACACTTCAATCAAAACAATCATGAAGCAGTACGAACAGATGGTATCTCGCTAGCTTTTTCTGAGACCGCAAAACATAAATGCAGAGCACCTTCAAAGTCCAAGGGCTCACTAAACATTGTAATTCAAGGCAAAGAAGATCCAGTCACAGTCATACTCAACACAGATAAAAGCAAAGCATAAAAATGACAGAGGTGCTCTCTAATTGGTGCTTTTATAAGAGGAGGATGACTCAACAGGAACATAAATAGATAGCCCCTTCACAGAGGGAAGCATTGATTTGCACAGGTACTAGAGCTCGGGCTTTGAAAACAGAGATAATAATTTTGGGTGGCATGCTTTCATTGTCAACGCAATGACTAAGAGTTCTCAACATCTTCCATGCTACACATGCTATAGGTGGTTCCCAAATTAAAAAGTAAAGTTTTGACTCCCCCACCGCCAATCTATCACACTCCACGGCTAGCCGAATCCTCGGGTACCGTCCATACCAACATCAATCTAGGGGGAGTTTTTTTTGCAATTATCTTTTCGATTTGAGCATGAAACTAGGAATTCCAATTACCGTCCCCTTTCTCGTGAATGATAGTGAATAAACACATATCGAGGATAACACACCTACCATGGAAGATACTAATATCCCCCTGTCACCACATGAGCGGTTCGGGCATGCAAAACAGATTATTTCTTGAAGGTTTAGAGAGTGGCACATGCAAATTTACTTGGAACGGCAGGTAGATACCGCATATAGGTAGGTATGGTGGACTCATATGGAACAACTTTGGGTTTATGGAGGTGGATGCACAAGTAGTATTCCCGCTTAGTACAAGTGAAGGCTAGCAAAAAAATGGGAAGCGACCAACTAGAGAGCGACAACAGTCATCAAAATGCATTGAGATTAACTAACATTGAGTGCAAGCATGAGTAATACATAAATCACCATGAACATGAATATCATAGAGGCTATGTTGATTTTGTTTCAACTACATGCGTGAACATGTGCCAAGTCAAGCCACTTGAATCATTCAAAGGAGGATACCATCCTATCATACTACAACACAGTCATCTCAAAATTCATGTGGGCAACCAAGACAAACCATTATAAGCTCCTAGCTAAGTAAGCATGGCATCAGCAACTATGATCTCTAAGTTGTCATTGCAAACATGTTTCTCTCACAACAAAGCTGAACTAGGAACAGTGAGCTAGTCATATTTACAAAAACAAAATAGATCGAGTTCATACCAGCTTTTCCAGGCTCAGTCACTTCATCATATATCGTCATTATTGTCTTTCACTTGCACGACTGAACGATGTGAACAATAATAAGCATGCTCGTGCATTGGACTAAAGCTGGAATCTGCAGGCAAACACAAAGGAGAATACAAAGTAATATGGCTCTATGACAGCTAAACAGGTATGCATGCGAGAGCCACTAAACATTGTAACCAGGGTCTTCTTGTTGGAATTATGCCCTAGAGGCAATAATAAATATGTTTATTATTATAATTCTTGTATCAAGATAATCGTTTATTATCCATGCTATAATTGTATTGAATGAAGACTCATTTACATGTGTGGATACATAGACAAAACACCGTCCCTAGCAAGCCTCTAGTTGGCTAACCAGTTGATCAAAGATAGTCAGTGTCTTCTGATTATGAACAAGGTGTTGTTGCTTGATAACTGGATCACGTCATTAGGAGAATCACGTGATGGACTAGACCCAAACTAATAGATGTAGCATGTTGATCGTGTCATTTTGTTGCTACTGTTTTCTGCGTGTCAAGTATTTATTCCTTTGACCATGAGATCATATAACTCACTGACGCCGGAGGAATACTTTGTGTGTATCAAACGTCGCAACGTAACTGGGTGACTATAAAGATGCTCTACACGTATCTCCGAAGGTGTTAGTTGAGTTAGTATGGATCAAGATTGGGATTTGTCACTCCGTGTGACGGAGAGGTATCTCGGGGCCCACTCGGTAATACAACATCACACACAAGCCTTGCAAGCAATGTAACTTAGTGTAAGTTGCGGGATCTTGTATTACGGAACGAGTAAAGAGACTTGCCGGTAAACGAGATTGAAATAGGTATACGGATACTGACGATCGAATCTCGGGCAAGTAACATACCGAAGGACAAAGGGAATGACATACGGGATTATATGAATCCTTGGCACTGAGGTTCAAACGATGAGATCTTCGTAGAATATGTAGGATCCAATATGGGCATCCAGGTCCCGCTATTGGATATTGACCGAGAAGTCTCTCGGGTCATGTCTACATAGTTCTCGAACCCGCAGGGTCTGCACACTTAAGGTTCGACGTTGTTTTATGCGTATTTGAGTTATATGGTTGGTTACCGAATGTTGTTCGGAGTCCCGGATGAGATCACGAACGTCACAAGGGTTTCCGGAATAGTCCGGAAACGAAGATTGATATATAGGATGACCTCATTTGATTACCGGAAGGTTTTTCGGAGTTACCGGGAATGTACCGGGAATGACGAATGGGTTCCGGGAGTTCACCGGGGGGGGCAACCCACGCCGGGGAAGCCCATAGGCCATAAGGGTGGCGCACCAGCCCTTAGTGGGCTGGTGGGACAGCCCAAAAGGGCTCTATGTGCCATAGAGATAAAAATCAAAGAGAAAGAAAAAAAAGGGAGGTGGGAAGGAAGGGAAGGACTCCCACCCACCAAACCAAGTCCAACTCGGTTTGGGGGGGACTCCTCCCCCCTTGGACTCGGCCGACCCCGAGCCCCAAGGCAAGGTCCCCTCCCTCCCACCTATATATACGGAGGTTTTGGGGCTGATTTGAGACGATTTTTCCACGGCAGCCCGACCACATACCTCCACGGTTTTTCCTCTAGATCGCGTTTCTGCGGAGCTCGGGCGGAGCCCTGCTGAGATAAGGTCATCACCAACCTCCGGAGCGCCGTCACGCTGCCGGAGAAATCTTCTACCTCTCCATCTCTCTTGCTGGATCAAGAAGGCCGAGATCATCGTCGAGTTGTACGTGTGCTGAACGCGGAGGTGCCGTCCGTTCGGTACTAGACCGTGGGACTGATCGCGGGATTGTTCGCGGGGCGGATCAAGGGACGTGAGGACGTTCCACTACATCAACCGCATTCACTAACGCTTCTGCTGTACGATCTACAAGGGTACGTAGATCACTCATCCCCTCTCGTAGATGGACATCACCATGATAGGTCTTCGTGCGCGTAGGAAAATTTTTTTGTTCCCCATGCGACGTTCCCCAACAGTGGCATCATGAGCTAGGTTCATGCGTAGATGTCTTCTCGAGTAGAACACAAAAGTTTTTGTGGGCGGTGATGTGCGTTTTGCTGCCCTCCTTAGTATTTTCTTGATTCTGCGGTATTGCTGGATTGAAGCAGCTTGGACCGACATTACTCGTACGCTTACGAGAGACTGGTTTCATCGCTACGAGTAACCCCGTTGCTCAAAGATGACTGGCAAGTGTCGGTTTCTCCAACTTTAGTTGAATCGTCTTTGACCGAGGAGGTCCTTGGATGAGGTTAAATAGCAACTCATATATCTCCGTTGTGGTGTTTGCGTAAGTAAGATGCGATCCTACTAGATACCCATGGTCACCACGTAAAACATGCAACAACAAAATTAGAGGACGTCTAACTTGTTTTTGCAGGGTATGCTTGTGATGTGATATGGCCAACGATGTGATGTGATATATTGGATGTATGAGATGATCATGTTGTAATAGAAAATATCGACTTGCACGTCGATGGTACGGCAACCGGCAGGAGCCATAGGGTTGTCTTTATACTAACGTTTGTGCTTGCAGATGCGTTTACTATTTTGCTAGGATGTAGCTTTAGTAGTAATAGCATGAGTAGCACGACAACCCCGATGGCAACACGTTGATGGAGATCATGGCGTGGCGCCGGTGACAAGAAGATCGTGCCGGTGCTTTGGTGATAGAGATCAAGAAGCACGTGATGATGGCCATATCATGTCACTTATGAATTGCATGTGATGTTAATCCTTTTATGCACCTTATTTTACTTAGAACGACGGTAGCATTATGAGGTGATCTCTCACTAAAATTTCAAGATGAAATTGTGTTCTCCCCGACTGTGCACCGTTGCTACAGTTCGTCGTTTCGAGACACCACGTGATGATCGGGTGTGATAGACTCAACGTTCACATACAACGGGTGCAAAACAGTTGCGCACGCGGAACACTTGGGTTAAGCTTGACGAGCCTAGCATGTGCAGACATGGCCTCGGAACACATGAGACCGAAAGGTTGATCATGAATCATATAGATGATATGATACCACTGAAACTATACTCAACTCACGTGATGATCGGACTTGAGCTAGTGTAAGTGGATCATGCCCCACTCAAATGACTAGAGAGATGTACTTTTTGAGTGGGAGTTTAGCGAATAATTTGATTAAGTTAAACTCTAATTATCTTGAACATAGTCTAAGTCCACTTTGAATATATTTGTGTTGTAGATCATGGCTCACGCGACAGTCATCCTGAATTTTAATACGTTCCTAGAGAAAGCTAAGTTGAAAGATGATGGAAGCAACTTTGTAGACTGGGCTCGTAATCTTAAGCTAATCTTACAAGCTGGGAAGAAGGATTATGTCCTTAATGCTGCGTTAGGAGATGAACCACCCGCTACGGCTGATCAGGATGTTAAGAACGCTTGGTTAGCACGTAAGGAGGACTACTCAATAGTTCAATGTGCAGTCTTGTATGGCTTAGAACCGGGACTTCAACGTCGCTTTGAGCGTCATGGAGCATTTGAGATGTTCCAGGAGTTGGAGTTTATCTTTCAGAAGAACGCCCGGATCGAGAGGTATGAGACCTCCGATAAATTCTATGCTTGCAAGATGGAGGAAAACTCATCTGTCCGTGAACATGTGCTCAAAATGTCTGGGTACTCAAACCGTCTAGCTGAGCTGGGGATTGAAATCCCGCAAGAAGCTATCACTGACAGAATCCTTCAATCACTGCCGCCAAGCTATAAAGGCTTTGTGTTGAACTACAACATGCAAGGGATGAACAAGTCTCCCGGCGAGTTGTTTGCGATGCTGAAAGTCGCAGAGCCTGAACTCCGTAAAGAGCATCAAGTGTTGATGGTGAATAAGACCACTAGTTTCAAGAGAAACGGCAAAGGCAAGAAGGGCAATTCGAAGAAGAGCGGCAAGCCTGTTGCCAATCCGAGGAAGAAACCCAAAGTTGGACCTAAGCCAGAAACGGAGTGTTACTATTGCAAGGGTATGGGTCACTGGAAGCGCAATTGCCCCAAGTATCTGGCAGATAAGAAGGCGGCCAAAGAAAAATCAGGTATATTTGATATACATGTTATTGATGTGTACTTAACCGGCTCTCGTAGTAGTGCCTGGGTATTCGATACCGGTTCTGTTGCTCATATTTGCAACTCGAAACAGGAACTGCGGAATAGGCGAAGGCTGGCGAAAGATGAAGTGACGATGCGCGTAGGAAATGGTTCCAAGGTTGATGCAATCGCCGTCAGCACAGTGTCACTTCAGTTACTGTCAGGATTAGTGATGAACTTAAATCATTGTTATTTAGTGCCTGCGTTGAGCATGAACATTATATCTGGATCTTGTTTATTGCGAGACGGTTACTCTTTTAAGTCAGAGAATAATGGTTGTTCTATTTCTATGAGTAACATCTTTTATGGTCATGCACCGAATGTGAGAGGATTGTTCATATTGAATCTTGATAACGATACGCATATACATAACATTGAGACCAAAAGAGTTAGAGTTAACAATGATAGCGCCATATTTTTGTGGCACTGCTGCTTAGGTCATATTGGTGTAAAGCGCATGAAGAAACTCCATGCTGATGGACTTTTGGAGTCACTTGACACGTGCGAACCATGCCTTATGGGCAAGATGACTAAGACTCCGTTCTCCGGAACAATGGAGCGTGCAAGTGACTTGTTGGAGATCATACATACCGATGTGTGTGGTCCGATGAGCGTGGAGGCACGCGGCGGATATCGTTATTTTCTCACCTTCACTGACGATTTAAGTAGATATGGTTATGTCTACTTGATGAAGCACAAGTCTGAAACATTTGAAAAGTTCAAACAATTTCAGAGTGAAGTGGAAAATCATCGTAACAAGAAGATCAAGTTCCTACGGTCTGATCGTGGGGGTGAATATCTGAGTTTCGAGTTTGGCACTCACTTAAGACAATGTGGAATTGTTTCACAGTTAACACCGCCTGGAACACCACAGCGTAATGGTGTGTCCGAGCGTCGTAATCGTACTCTATTAGAGATGGTGCGATCTATGATGTCTCTTACTGATTTGCCGTTATCATTTTGGGGTTATGCATTAGAAACAGCTGCATTCACTTTAAATAGGGCACCATCAAAATCCGTTGAGACGACACCATACGAACTGTGGTATGGCAAAAGGCCAAAGTTGTCGTTTCTTAAAGTTTGGGGATGTGATGCTTATGTCAAAAAGCTTCAGCCTGAAAAGCTGGAACCCAAAGCGGAAAAGTGCGTATTCATAGGTTACCCAAAAGAGACAGTTGGGTACACCTTCTATCTCAAATCCGAGGGCAAAGTGTTTGTTGCTAAAAGCGGAGCTTTTCTCGAGAAGGAGTTTCTCGAGAGAGAATTGAGTGGGAGGAAGATAGAACTTGACGAGGTTGTCGAACCTCTCATCCCTCTGGATGGTGGCGCAGGGCAAGGGGAAACCTCTGTCATTGCGACGCCGGTTGAGGAGGAAGTTAATGATGATGGTCATGAAACTCCAGTTCAAGTTTCTGTCGAACCACGCAGGTCAACGAGACCACGTGCTGCTCCAGAGTGGTACGGTAATCTCGTCTTATCAATCATGTTGTTAGACAACAATGAACCTGTAAATTATGAAGAAGCAATGGTGGGCCCAGATTCCAACAAATGGCTAGAGGCCATGAAATCCGAGATAGGATCCATGTATGAGAACAAAGTGTGGACTTTGGAGGTACTACCTGAGGGCCGCAAGGCTATTCAGAACAAATGGATCTTTAAGAGGAAGACGGACGCTGACGGCAATGTGACCGTTTATAAAGCTCGACTTGTGGCGAAGGGTTTTTCACAATTTCAAGGAGTTGACTACGATGAGACATTCTCACCCGTAGCGATGCTTAAGTCCGTCAGAATCATGTTAGCAATAGCTGCATTTTTCGATTACGAGATCTGGCAGATGGATGTTAAAACGGCGTTCCTTAATGGTTTCCTTAAGGAAGAGTTGTATATGATACAACCCGAAGGTTTTGTCGATCCTAAGAATGCTAACAAGATGTGCAAGCTCCAGCGATCCATTTATGGACTGGTGCAAGCATCTCGGAGTTGGAACAAACGCTTTGATGAGGTGATCAAAGCATTTGGGTTTATACAAGTGGTTGGAGAATCTTGTATTTACAAGAAAGTGAGTGGGAGCTGTGTGGCGTTTCTAATATTATATGTGGATGACATATTGCTGATTGGAAACAACGTGGAGTTTTTAGAGAGCGTAAAGGATTACTTGAATAAAAGTTTCTCTGTGAAGGACCTAGGAGAAGCTGCTTACATTATAGGCATTAAGATCTATAGGGATAGATCAAAACGCCTAATAGGACTTTCACAAAGCACATACCTTGATAAAGTTTTGAAGAGGTTCAAAATGGAACAGTCCAAGAAAGGGTTCTTGCCAGTTCTACAAGGTACGAGATTGAGTAAGACTCAGTGCCCAGCAACTGATGAAGATAGAGAGCATATGCGCTCCGTCCCCTATGCTTCAGCCATAGGTTCTATCATGTATGCGATGCTGTGCACTAGACCGGATGTTAGCCTGGCCATAAGTATGGCAGGTAGGTTCTAGAGTAATCCAGGAGTGGATCACTAGACAGCGGTCAAGAATATCCTGAAGTACCTGAAAAGGACTAAGGAGATGTTTCTCGTGTATGGAGGTGACGAAGAGCTCGCCGTAAAAGGTTACGTCGATGCAAGCTTTGACACAGATCCGGACGACTCTAAGTCACAAACCGGATACGTATTTATTCTTAATGGGGGTGCGGTAAGCTGGTGCAGTTCCAAGCAAAGCGTCGTAGCAGATTCTACATGTGAAGCGGAGTACATGGCTGCCTCGGAGGCGGCTAAGGAGGGTGTCTGGATGAAGCAATTCATGACGGATCTTGGAGTGGTGCCAAGCGCACTGAATCCAATAACCTTGTTCTGTGACAACACTGGTGCCATTGCCTTAGCAAAGGAACCACGGTTTCACAAGAAGACCAGACACATCAAACGACGCTTCAACCTCATCCGCGACTACGTCGTGGGAGAGGACGTAAATATATGCAAAGTGCACACGGATCTGAATGTAGCGGACCCGCTGACTAAACCTCTTTCACGGCCAAAGCACGATCAACACCAGAACTGTATGGGTGTTAGATTTATTACAATGTAATTCGCATGATGATGTGAGGGCTAGATTATTGACTCTAGTGCAAGTGGGAGACTGTTGGAATTATGCCCTAGAGGCAATAATAAATATGGTTATTATTATAATTCCTGTATCAAGATAATCGTTTATTATCCATGCTATAATTGTATTGAATGAAGACTCATTTACATGTGTGGATACATAGACAAAACACCGTCCCTAGCAAGCCTCTAGTTGGCTAGCCAGTTGATCAAAGATAGTCAGTGTCTTCTGATTATGAACAAGGTGTTGTTGCTTGATAACTGGATCACGTCATTAGGAGAATCACGTGATGGACTAGACCCAAACTAATAGACGTAGCATGTTGATCGTGTCATTTTGTTGCTACTGTTTTCTGCGTGTCAAGTATTTATTCCTATGACCATGAGATCATATAACTCACTGATGCCGGAGGAATACTTTGTGTGTATCAAACGTCGCAACGTAACTGGGTGACTATAAAGATGCTCTACAGGTATCTCCGAAGGTGTTAGTTGAGTTAGTATGGATCAAGATTGGGATTTGTCACTCCGTGTGACGGAGAGGTATCTCGGGGCCCACTCGGTAATACAACATCACACACAAGCCTTGCAAGCAATGTAACTTAGTGTAAGTTGCGGGATCTTGTATTACGGAACAAGTAAAGAGACTTGCCGGTAAACGAGATTGAAATAGGTATACGGATACTGACGGTCGAATCTCGGGCAAGTAACATACCGAAGGACAAAGGGAATGACATACGGGATTATATGAATCCTTGGCACTGAGGTTCAAACGATGAGATCTTCGTAGAATATGTAGGATCCAATATGGGCATCCAGGTCCCGCTATTGGATATTGACCGAGAAGTCTCTCGGGTCATGTCTACATAGTTCTCGAACCCGCGGGGTCTGCACACTTAAGGTTCGACGTTGTTTTATGCGTATTTGAGTTATATGGTTGGTTACCGAATGTTGTTCGGAGTCCCGGATGAGATCACGAACGTCACAAGGGTTTCCGGAATAGTCCGGAAACGAAGATTGATATATAGGATGACCTCATTTGATTACCGGAAGGTTTTTCGGAGTTACCGGGAATGTACCGGGAATGACGAATGGGTTCCGGGAGTTCACCGGGGGGGCAACCCACCCCGGGGAAGCCCATAGGCCATAAGGGTGGCGCACCAGCCCTTAGTGGGCTGGTGGGACATCCCAAAAGGGCTCTATGTGCCATAGAGATAAAAATCAAAGAGAAAGAAAAAAAAAGGGAGGTGGGAAGGAAGGGAAGGACTCCCACCCACCAAACCAAGTCCAACTCGGTTTGGGGGGGGGAGTCCTCCCCCCTTAGACTCGGCCGACCCCCTTGGGGATCCTTGAGCCCCAAGGCAAGGTCCCCTCCCTCCCACCTATATATATGGAGGTTTTGGGGCTGATTTGAGACGATTTTTCCACGGCAGCCCGACCACATACCTCCACGGTTTTTCCTCTAGATCGCGTTTCTGCGGAGCTCGGGCGGAGCCCTGCTGAGACAAGGTCATCACCAACCTCCGGAGCGCCGTCACGCTACCGGAGAACTCTTCTACCTCTCCGTCTCTCTTGCTGGATCAAGAAGGCCGAGATCATCGTCGAGTTGTACGTGTGCTGAACGCGGAGGTGCCGTCCGTTCGGTACTAGATCGTGGGACTGATCGCGGGATTGTTCGCGGGGCGGATCGAGGGACGTGAGGACGTTCCACTACATCAACCGCGTTCACTAACGCTTCTGTTGTACGATCTACAAGGGTACGTAGATCACTCATCCCCTCTCGTAGATGGACATCACCATGATAGGTCTTCGTGCGCGTAGGAAATGTTTTTTGTTCCCCATGCGACGTTCCCCAAGACTTCTACCTTGACCCAAGGAAAAAGAAAACTATTTACACGGGAAAGCTCCCAACAAGCAAAAGAAGAAAAATAAAATCTTTTTGGGTTTTCTCAAATTAGACAGACACATGAAAAGAAAACGAGAAATAGCAAATAAACTAGCATGGATGATACAGTGACAAAGTGTGAACACCGACGAACAAAGTGAAAGCATAAGCAAGAATGTAAAGTCGGTGAGAAACACGTACTCGCCCAAGCTTAGGCTTTTGGCCTAAGTTGGTCTACTTCCAAGGAGGGAAATAACCAGCTCTGGGGTACTCCGGAGTGGACTGAGGATGCCACTGCTGTGTGAGCTCCTCTGGCTCCCACTGATAAACTGGCGTCTGGTACTCGACTGGTGGCTCGGGCACGGGCACCTGTGGTTGGGCTAAGCCCTAATATGCGTAGATGTCCGAGGGCATAATAGTGTACCTGCCTGCATGAAGATTGAACAAATAAGGAGCAGGCAAAGTAATAGTCTCACGAGTACCCTGACTAAATACCAGGTTATAAATCATCCTTCTATTTATATCTCTATCAAGAAAGTCATGGCGAACCATGCTATCGTAATCTAGTATCTCTCAGGAAGAAGAATTTCTTCTTCCTCGTCCAGTCTAATAGGTATCTCAAAGTGTCTAGCAAGACGAGTAGCATAGATACCTCCATAGACAACACCTTTAGAACGGTTCATGTTCCACCGTTGAGCTACTATAGCGCCCAAGCTATAAGTTTTATCGTTATAAAGGGCTTCATGCAAGACCGCAAGATCTGGGGAACTAAGTGACCCAGCTTTCCCACATCCAATCAAACATTTTCCCACAAATAATGAGAAGTACCGAAGCACGGGAAAATGAATGCTAGCAGCTCTAGCGCAAGACACTCCTCTCTCCTCTCCTACAGCAATTGTATCGATGAAAGCTTCCAAGTCCCGTGGACGAGGTTCATGAATATCCCCAACGTAAGTTAATTTGCAAACATTGCAAAAATCCTGGAGTGACATGCGTTGGGGGATATCATAAAGTTAGAACTTAACCATAGGAGGATTCTTCCTCGGATATAAGTTAAAGCTTTGTCCGAAGATATTAGTGAGGAGGAGGTATTGCGGACACTTATCTTCAATGAAGGCGGTAAGGCCTGCGTTCTTAACCAAGTGATAAAAGTCCTCATAAATTCCAGCGGCGCGTAAGAACACGTCGCTTGGCCACTCACACGCTCGAACTTCTGCGACTCGAGGGACCAGATACTTGGGCTTCTTCTCACTCCCATCATCCTTGGGGTCACGGCTTGACGAGCCTCTTAAGAACCTCCTCATCTTTACCTTTTTCTATCTCTGAAAATTTCTGAAATTTTTAGTGATTCTAAGGAAAAGTGAATAAGGCTCAACAAAACTTGTAGCAACTACTCCCACAAGTGCCTAGAGGCCATATTACGCATGAAAACTACCTGGGACCAGCTAAAATTAGCATGCAAAGCTCAAGAACATGGTCACCAAGGCAGCAAAAATACGTGAAGTATAAGGCACTAGAGCAAAAACTAATTGGACCAATGGAGGAGTCACTTACCAAGGAGTAATTTCCCCAAAACAGTTCGGAGAATGGTGCTTTGAGCAAAGAGATCGAAAATCCCAGCAAGAGGAGCAAGAACACGTGTTTGAGTTGCAAAATGATTTTTGCTAGAGGTAGGAAAACCAGATGAGGGCAAGAATGAGTGGAGGGGTGCATGTGGGCCCCACAAGCTTGGGTGGCGCGGCCAGGGGGTGCCCGCGCCTCCAGGGCTTGTGGCCCACTGGTGTAGCCCCCAGACAAGCTCTTCCTCTCAATATTTTTCAAAAATTCCAGAAAAAATCATACTTGATTTTCAGGACGTTCGGAGAACTTTTATTTTCGGGGTACTTTTCTACCGGACGCTAAAACAGAAAACAGGGAAAACTAAACTAAATCTGTCATTTTTCTTCTAAGCAACCAAAGGTGAAAGCTTAAAACAGAGGTTTGTGACTCCTTGATTCATCCATCTCATGGTCATTGAAAGAAATCCGTCAATGGGGTTGATCAAATTCCCTCGACAAAACTTCTCGAATCGCAAAAGAAGGCGGAGAATTTTCGAATAGTCACTAGGTCACCTCAATGGGGAAGTGTATTTCCCCAACAAGCAAATCATACTTCATCTTAACAGGAGGAATAGGGCATTCCAAGCTCCCAATAAGAATGGATGAAGTCTTTTCGATAACATTTATGCAATGTACTCGATATTGTTTCTTCGAAAAGTGCACCGTATGCTCATTACCATTACATGAAAAGTGACATTGCCTTTGTTGCAATCTATAATAGCCCCTGCAGTGTTTAGAAAGGGTCTTCCGAGGATGACCGCCATGGCATCGTCCTCAGGAATATCCAAGATAACAAAGTCTGTTAAGATAGTGACGTTAGCAACCACAACAGGCACATCCTCACAAATGCCGATAGGGAAAGCAGTTGATTTGTCAGCCATTTGCAGAGAGATTTCAGTGGTGTCAACTTATCCAGTTCAAGTCTATGATAAAGAGAGAGAGGCATAACACTAAGACCGGCTCCAAGGTCGCATAAAGCAGTTCTAACGTAGTTACCTTTAATGGAGCAAGGTATAGTGGGTACACCGGGATCACCTAGTTTCTTAGGAGTTCCACCCTTGAAGGTATAATTAGCGAGCATGGTGGAAATCTCAACCTCAGGTATCCTCCTCTTATTAGTCACAATATCTTTCATGTACTTAGCATACAGAGACATCTTGAGCATATCCGTCAAACGCATTTGCAGACACACAGGTCTGATCATTTCAACAAATCGCTCAAAATCCTCATCATCCTTTTTCTTGGATGGTTTGGAGGAAAGGGCATATGTTTCTGAACCCATGGTTCCCTTTCTTTACCATGCTTCCTAGCAGCGAATTCATTCTTATCGTATCTTATATTCTTTGGCTATGGGTTATCAAGATCAACATGTTCAATCTCCACATCCTTATCATTGCTAGGTTGAGCATCATCATGAACATCACTATTGGTATTATCATTAGGCTCATGTTTATCACCAGATTGTGTTTCAGCATCAGAGACACAGACATCGTTTGGACTCTCAAGTGTAGCAGCAACAGGGTTGCTAGCGTGCAAGTTCCTATCATCTTTCTTCTTCTTTCTAGGATGACTAGGTGCATCAATGCTAACTCCTTGA
Source organism: Hordeum vulgare subsp. vulgare (assembly GCF_904849725.1). Classification (NCBI taxonomy): domain Eukaryota; kingdom Viridiplantae; phylum Streptophyta; class Magnoliopsida; order Poales; family Poaceae; genus Hordeum; species Hordeum vulgare. Next base: position 410,303,014 of record NC_058521.1, on the reverse strand, counting down.
GAATCTTGTTCAATTCTCTTCGGATGACCCTCAGGATACAAAGGTTCCTGGGTCATTCTACCGCCTCTAGTGACGACTCTGACAGAATTGTCATTCAACTCATTGAGCAAGTCATTTTGAGCTTTAAGTACTTGTTCTACCTGAGTAGTAACCATAGAGGCATGTTTACTCAGAAGCTTAAGATCGTTGACATTTCTGTCCACACAAGCACTTAAATGACTAAGCATACGAGCATTCTGTTCCAATTGTCTGCTAACATAATCATTGAAACTCTGTTGTTTGGCAACAAAGTTATCAAGTTCATCCAGGCATAAGCTAGCAGGTTTATCAAAAGGAATATCACTCTCATCAAACCTACACAGAGAATTTACTTCTACTACCTATATCGGGTTATCAAGACCATGGATCTCTTCGATAGGTGGTAGATTTTTGACATCTTCAGATTTAATGCCTTTCTCTCACATAGATTTCTTGGCTTCTTGCATATCTTCAGGACTGAGGAATAGAATACCTCTTTTCTTCGGAGTTGGCTTAGGAGGTGGTTCGGGAATAGTCCAAGCATTCTCATTGCACAAGATGTTATTCAATAGAATCTCAGCTTGTTCTACGGTTCGTTACCTAAAAACACAACCGACACAACTATCTAGGTGGTCTTTGGAAGCAACGGTAAGTCCATTATAGAAGATATCAAGTATTTCATTCTTCTCAAGAGGGTGATCAGGCAAAGCATTCAGTAGCTGGACAAGGCTCCCCCAAGCTTGTGGGAGACTCTCTTCTTCAGCTTGAGCAAAGTTGTATATTTCCTGCAAGGCAGCTTGCTTCTTATGGGCAGGGAAATATTTTTCAGAGAAGTAGTAGACCATATCCTGGGGGCTACGCACACAACCAGGAGCAAGAGAAGTGAACCAGGTCTTCGCATCATCCTTTAGCGAGAAAGGAAACAACTTGAGGATATAGTAGTGGCGGATCTTTTCCTCACTAGTGAATAGGGTGGCTATATCGTGCAGTTTGGTAAGATGGGCTACAACCGTTTCAGACTCATAACCGTGAAAAGGATCAGATTCGACTAGAGTGATTAACTCAGGGTCGACAAACAATTCATAATCCTTACCGGTCACAAAGATAGGCGAAGTAGCAAACTTCGGGTCATATTTCATCCTAGCGTTCAGAGATTTTTCTTTCCACTTGCGCATTAATTTCTCAACATCATAGCTATCCTTACACGCAAGAAAGTCCTTAGCTATCTCTCCCTCCATAACATAATGCTCAAGCATAACAGGCAATTCAGGCATAATAGCAGGTTCTACTTCAATAGTATCAGCAATTTCAGAAGTATCATCACATCTAGCAACAACTCTAGCAATTTGTGCATCAAGGAATGCACCTAGTGGCAAAACATTATCAAGCATAGCATCATCAGGCATAGTATCAAGCATAGCATCATCAGGCATAGTATCAAGCATAGCATCATCAGGCATAGTATCAAGCATAGCATCATCACGCATAGTATCAAGCATAGCATCATCACGCATAGTATCAAGCATAGCATCATCATAAGCATCATGGGCAGCAGAAGTAGCATCATCAAGCACAGACGACATATCAAGATTTCTAGCAGGAGGTGATGTCGCAAACTTATTCATAATTGAAGGTGAATCAAGTGCAGAGCTAGATGGCAGTTCCTTACGTGTCCTCGTAGTTGAGGGCAAGACTTCAGTTCTTGGATCTATCAGATTCCTCATAGTGACCAGAAGACATCAATCCCAAGTGACTCGGAGAATATAGTTGTGCTTCTCCGGCAACGGCGCCAGAAAATAGTCTTGATAACCCACAAGTATAGGGGATCGCAACAGTTTTCGAGGGTAGAGTATTCAACCCAAATTTATTGATTCGACTCAAGGGGAAGCGAAAGAATATTCTCAAGTATTAGCAGTTGAGTTGTCAATTCAACCACACCTGAAAGATTTAGTGTCTGCAGCAAAGTATTAGTAGCAAGGTAGTATGATAGCAGCAGTAGCAACAGTAACCAGTAGCAGCAGAGTAACATGAGTAGCAATAGAGTAACAATAGCAACAACAACAGTAGTAGCGGCAAAGTAACGTAGCAAGGACCAGTAGTAAAAGACTCGTAGGCATTGGATCGGTGATGGATGATTATGTCGGATGTGATTCATCATGCAACAGCTATAACACGGAGAGATAAGTAACTAGCTCCCGCTCGTCAATCTAATGTAGGCATGTCTTCCGTATGTAGTCATACGTGCTTAGGGAAAAGAACTTGCATGACATCTATTGTCCATCCCTCCCATGGCAACAGGGTCCTAATGGAAACTACGGGATATTAAGGTTCTTCTTTTAATAAAGAACCGGACCAACGCATTAACACTTGGTGAATACATGAACTCCTTATCCTATGGTCATCTCCGGGAGTGGTTCCGGCTATTGTCACTCCGGGGTTGCCGGGTCATAACACATAGTAGGTGACTACAACTTGCAAGATAGGATCTAAAACACACATATATTAGCGACAACATAATAGGTTCAGATCTGAAATCATGGCGCTCGGGCCCTAGTGACAAGCATTAAGCATGGCAAAGTAGCAGCAACATCAATCTCAGAACATAGTGGATACTAGGGATCAATCCCCGTCAAAACTAACTCGATTACATGATAGATCTCATCCAACTCATCACCGTCCAGCAAGCCTACGATGACATTACTCACGAACGGTGAAGAGCATCATGGAATTGGCGATGAAGGAAGGTTGATGATGACGATGGCGACGATTTCCCCTCTCCGGAGCCCAGAACGGACTCCAGATCTGCCCTCCAGATGAATAACAGGAGGTGGTGGCGCCTCCGTATCGTAAAACGCGATGAATCCTTCTCTTTGATTTTTTTTCGGGCAAAACAGAATATATAGAGCTGAGATTGGAGGCGGTGGAGCTCTGTGGGCCCCACAAGCCTGCCAGGCGCGACCAGGGGGGGTGGCCGCGCTTCCTGGGCTTGTGGCCCACTGGCTCACCTCCTCTGGTGGATCTTTGCGCAGGTATTTTTCATTAATTCCAGAAAAATTCTCCGTAAATTTTCACGTCATTCCGAGAACTTTTATTTCTGCACAAAAACAACACCATGGCAATTCTGCTGAAAACAGCGTTAGTCCGGGTTAGTTCCATTCAAATCATGCAAATTAGAGTCCAAAACAAGGGCAAAAGAGTTCGGAAAAGTAGATACGACGGAGACGTATCATGGGTCTAATGTACCGGTGAAAGTTGCGCCGTACTAGAGAGGCTAGCAAAGGTGGAAGGGTGAGAGTGCGTATAATCTATGAACCCAACATTAGTCATAAAGAACTCACATACTTATTGCAAAAGCCTATTAGTTATCAAAGCAAAGTATTAGACGCATGCTCCTAGGGGAAGGGTTGGTAGGAGTTAACCATCGCGCTATCCCGACCTCCACACAAAGGTTAACAATCATTAAACAAGTCATGCTCTGACTTTATCACACAACGGTTCACTATATGTGCATGCTACGGGAATCACAAGCTTCAGCACAAGTATTTTTTCTAATTCACAATTACTTACTAGCATGACTCTCATATCACCATCCTCACATCTCAAAACTATATGCAAGGAATCAAACTTCTCATCATATTCAATGCACTTAATATGCAAGGAATCAAACTTCTCAAAACTATATCCCTCTTGGATGCCTATTATATTAGGACTAAATTCATAACCTAAACCAATTACCATGTTGTTTAAAGAACTTTCAAAATAATATAAGTGAAGTACGAGAGTTTAATAATTCCATGACACTATCGTGCTCTAAAAGATATAAGTGAAGTACTAGAGCAACATTGCCTAGCTCAAAAGATATAAGTGAAGCATAAAGAGTATTCTAATAAATTAATGATTCAGTGTATCTCTCTGTGTCAAAAGATGTGTGCAGCAAGGATGATTGTGGCAAAAAAGTAAAGATTCATATCATATAAGACGCTCCAATCAAAACACATATCATGTGGTGAATAAAAATATAGCCTCAAGTAAATTTACCGATGGATTGAAGACAAAAGAGGGGATGCCTTCCGGGGCATCCCCAAGCTTAGGCTCTTTGGTATCCTTGGATATGTCTTGGGGTGCCTTGGGCATCCCCAAGCTTGGGCTCTTGCCACTCCTTATTCTGTAGTCCATCAAATCTTTACCCAAAACTTGAAAACTTCACAACAGAAAACCCAACAAAAAACTCATGAGATCCGTTAGTATAAGAAAGATAAATCACGACTTAGCTACTGTTGTGAACTCATTCTTTATTTATATTGATGTAATATTTACTGTATTCTAATTTCTCCATGGTTCATACACCCCGATACAACCCATAGATTCATTAAAATAAGCAAACAACACAAAGAAAACAAAATCTGTGAAAAACAGAACAGTATGTAGCAATCTGTTTACTTCGAATACTTCTGTAACTCCAAAAATTCTGAAAACTTAGGATGACCTGAGAAATTTGTAAAACAATCTTGTTCAAGAATCCAGATCAAAAGCATGTTCCAGTGAATTTATAAAATTCCTAGACTGAGAGCAAAAGTTCCTGTTTTTCAGCAAAATCAACGTGCAAGCACCATAGATCATCCAAAAGGTCTTACTTGGCTCAAACACTAATTAAAACAAGAAAACAAATTATTACATAGGTAATAATATGTGCATCACACAAAAACATAATCCAAAACAAAAGCAAAAGAAATAAAATTGGGTTGCCTCCCAACAAGCGCTATTGTTCAACGCCCCTGGCTAGGCATAATGCAATAGATCTAGGTATTATCATCTTTGGTATGCAATCCATAGGTATCTCTCATTATAGATTCATAATGTAATCTTATTTTATTTCTAGGATTTTGCTCCATGCCTTTCCTTAATAGGAATTGGAATCTAATATTACCTTCCTTCATGTCAATAATTGCACCAATCATTCTAAGTAAGGGTCTACCAAGAATAATAGGACATGTAGGATTGCATTATATATCAACAACAATGAAATCTACACGCACATAATTCCTATTAGCAATAATAAGAACATCATTAATCTTTCTCGCAGGTTTCTTAATTGTGGAATCCGCTAGGTGCAAATTTAGAGAACAATCATCAAATTCACGGAATCCTAACACATCACATAAAGTTTTTGGAATTGTAGAAACGCTAGCACCCAAATCACACAAAGCATGGCACTCATAATCTTTGATTTTAATATTAATAGTGGGTTGCCACTCATCATAAAGTTTTCTAGTTATAGAGACCTCCAACCCAAGTTTCTCTTCAAAAGATTTCATCATGGCATCCACAATATGTTCAGTAAAAGCCTTATTTTGACTATAAGCATGTGGAGAATTTAACCTGGATTGCAACAAGGAAACACAACCAATTAAAGAGCAACTATCATAATTAAAATCCTTGAAATACGAAAGAGTGGGCTCATTGTTATTTAAACTTTTGACCTCTTCCATCCCACTTTTATCAATCTTATCACTAAGATCCATGAACTCCGAATCATTGGGATGCCTCTTAGCTAAAGTTGACTCATCTCCAATCCCATCTTTTTCAGGTTTTATGCTAGAAAACAAAGATTCAATAGGTGTCACACCATTCACTTTTAGATCTTCATCAATATTATCATGAGAAAACACCTTTTCAAGCCATTCACACTTAGCACGTATTCTAGCGGTTCTTTCTTTACACTAATCAATAGAAATTCTCATAGATATTAAAGACTCACTAATATCATGCTTGGGTGGAATAGATCTAATTTTTGAAGAATCAATCTCAAGAGAAATTCTATCAACGTTCCTAGCCAAATCATCAATCTTGAGCAATTTTTCTTCAATCATAGCATTCAAACCTTTTTGAGAGCTAATGAATTCTTTAATATTATTCTCAAGATCAGAGAGCATCTTATTATAATTTCCATAAGAATTGTTGTAGGAATTACCATAATTATTAGAGGAATTACAAGGAAACGGCCTAGGATTAAAATTACCTCTATACGCGTTATTGCCAAAATTGTTCCTACCAACAAAATTCACATCCATAGACTCATTATTATTTCCAATCAAAGAAGACAAAGGCATATAATTGGGATCAATAGGAGCACTCTTACTAGCAAACAATTTCATGAATTCGTCCATCTTTCCACTCAAAGTATTTATTTCTTCCATAGCATGCACCTTTTTACTAGTAGGGGATCTTTCGGTATGCCATTAAGAGTGATTTGCCATAATATTATCTAGGAGTTTAGTAGGTTCTTCTAATGTGATTTCCATAAAAGTACCACCTGCGGCTTAATCTAAAATATTTCTAGAAGGAAAATTCAATCCCGCATAAAAATTTGTATAATCATCCATAAGCTCAAACCATGCGCGGGGCAATTCCTAATCATTAATTTCATCCTCTCCCAAGATTGCGCAACATGCTCATGATCAATTTGCTTAAAATTCATTATATCGTTCCTAAGGGAGATAATCTTAGCGGGCGGAAAGTACTTGGAAATAAAAGCATGTCTACGCTTATTCCATGAGTCGGTACTATTTTTAGGTAAAGATGAAAACCAAGTTTTGGCACGATCCCGCAATGTGAAAGGAAATAGCTTTAATTTAACAATTTCATTATCCACATATTTCTTCTTTTGCATATCACACAACTCAAAAAAAGTATTTAGATGGGATGCGACATCTTCACTAGGAAGGCTAGAAAATTGTTCTTTCATAACAAGATTGAGCAAAGCGGCATTAATTTCATGAGATTCCGCACTAGCGACGGGAGCAATCGGAGTACTAATAAAATCATTATTATTAGTAGTGGAAAAATCACATAACTTGGTATTTTCTTGAGCCATCGTGATAAAGCAATCTAGCACACAAGCAAGCAAACAAAAAGATGAACGGAAAAAGGCAAATAAAAAGGGAAATCTTTTTGGTATTTTCTGAAAATGTTTTTAGAAGTGGGGGAGAGGAAAACGAGAGGCAAATGGCAAATAAAGTAAATGCAAGAGATGAGTTTGTGATGGGTACTTGGTGATCTTGCTATGTATCCTTTCCGGCAACGGCGCCAGAAATCCTTCTTGCTACCTCTTGAGATTGTGTAGGTTTTCCCTTGAAGAGGAAAGGGTGATGCAGCAAAGTAGAAAAGTATTTCCCTCAGTTTGTTGAGAACCAAGGTATCAATCCAGTAGGAGGAACAAGCGAGACTCCAATAGTAGTACCTACACAAATAATCAAACACTTCCACCCAACGCTGTAAGGGGTTGTGAATCCCTTCAAAGTTATTTGCAAGGATGAGATCTGATAGAGATAGATATAAAATATTGATAGATCTGAAAGTAAAACTAAAGTAAATAAATTGCAGCAAAGTATTTTTGGTATTTTTGGTTTATAGATCTAAAAATATAAGAAGGAAAATAGTCCCAGGGGCTATATGTTTCACTAGAGGCTTCTCTCATGAAGGAAAATAATAGAGTGGGTGAACAAATTACTGTCAAGCAATTGATAGAAAAACAAATAATTACAAAGATATCCAGGGCAATGATTATGCATATAGGCATCACGTCTGTATCAAGTAGACTGAAATGATTCTGCATCTACTACTATTACTCCACACATCGACCGACTCCTGCCTACATCTAGAGTATTAAGTTCATGAAGAACAGAGTAATGCATTAAGTAAGATGACATGATCTAGAGGAATAAACTCAAGCAATATGATGAAAACCCCATCTTTTTACCCTTTATGGCAACAATACAATACGTGCCTCACTACCCCTACTGTCACTGGGTGAGGACACCGCAAGATTGAACCCAAAACTAAGCATTTCTCCCATTGAAAGAATTACCAATCTAGTTGCCAAACCAAACAAATAATTCGAAGAGACTTGCAAAGATATGAAATCATGCATATAAGAATTCAGAAGAGACTCAAATAATATTCATGGATAATCTGAACATAAACTCACAATTCATCGATCTCGACAAACACACCGCAAAAGAGCATTACATCGGATATATCTCCATGAAGAACATGGTATTGAAGATCAAAGAGAGAGAAGAATCCATCTAGCTACTACCTATGGCCCCGTAGGTCTGTGGTGAACTACTCACACATCATCGGAGGGGCAATGGAGTTGATGTAGATGCCCTCCATGATCAATTCCCTCTCCGGCAGATTATCGGAAAAGGCTCCCAGATTGGATCTCTAGGGAACAGAGTCTCCCGGCGGCGTAAAAGTATTCTCGTTCCTCTTTTTTGCGTTTCTAAAATATTTGCGATTTTATAGGCCAAGTATTAGGGTTAAGAGACCTGCAGGGGGCCCACAAGCCAGGAGGTGCGGCCACTCACCAAGGCGCGCATTGTAGGCTTGTAGCCTCCTCTCAACTCCCTTGCCCCCTACTCCAAGTTTTTTGCGTGTATTCTGGTCCAAGAAAAATATTTCCGGAGATTTGATTCCATTTGAACTTCGTTTAATATTCCTTATCTGCAATTTCAAAAACGTGGAAAACAGAAACTGGCACTAGGATCTAGGTTAATAGGTTAGTCCCAAAAATAATATAAATAACATATAAATGCATATAAAACATCCAAAACATATAATATAATAGCATGGAACAATCAAAAATTATAGATACGTTGGAGACGTATCACTATGCTTTGAGAAGCTCAACTTGGAGCAAGAGCATGAGTTCTTAAAAGCGATCAATGATGATCTTCGAATGAAGAGTTCTTCGTATCTAGCCAAACAATTACTCCTGTTCAACTTTGTTCCACAAGTTAAACATAGGAACACTAGTAACAAAGGCAAGAAAGTTTCTTCATCTAGTAACAACTATGCTAAAGCTAAAACTAATAATATTGTTGCTGGTAGCTCTATTGATTCCACTAACAATTCTCTTAGCCAAGTTACACTTGAGCAAGAACATGATCTATTGAAAGGGATTATAGAGAAAGGTGTTTTCAAGAGCCTTGCCGGAAGTAAACAATTCGAGGAAATTGTGCACAAGCAAGGAGGACATCGGAAGAAACAAGGTGTTCGCTCCTTCAACGTCAACGGAGATGTTTCGGAAGAAGGTCCATATCCCACTCCTAAGTTTGTTCCCAAAGAGGAGAAGTGTGAACCCACTCCTCCCAAAGGAACAAGCTCACAAGATGGACTTCTGCCACAAGACCACAAAGGCAAGGGAAAGCTTCAAGATGAGATTGACCTATTTGAAGAAGAACCCCAAGCCAAGGTCAACTGGGTTCCTAAGGACACTACTAGCTCTACCTCAACAAGTGCTACCACAACTCCAAGGATTCCCATCAATTTGATGTGGATCCCCAAGAGGAAGAACTAGGTAAGTTCTTGAGGGGTGAATCCGCCAATGAAATTCACTCTTATTCATTTTGGCAAGAACTATTTGCAATAAACCTCGATCATATGCATTAGTTCAAGGAGTCACACATTCCCTCAAAGGTAAGCAAGGAACAAGGTAATTAATGCATCTTTTGATATCATACAATTTGTGTTCCACTCTGTGTTCATAGATATTCTTGCATATGCCCTCGTGCTTTGGGACTAACCCATGTAGGTGAGAAGAGTATGAAAACAACAAGGATTTCTCCCAACTCAAGATGATCTTCATCAACATTGAGCATCCACCACTACTTCACCTACTTGAAGTCTTCTACGACAAAACCCAAGGTTAGTTGACCCCTCTTATTGGGGATGTCATATCAAGGGGGAGCTTTACTCTAAGACTTGAGTATAAGCATCTCCCAAGGATATGAACACATTAATGCCTATGTAAAAGTGGTAACCCTACTTGTGCTTAACGATGAGTATAACCTATGATCAAGTATTCTTACTTGGCTCCTATGTCAATATACTCATATATAGATGACTTTGTCATCGCCCAAGTGCTTGATAGCTGCTAGGATGTATGTGCATGTTTACCATGTTGTTCTCTATCATTCTTATTGTGTGAGCATGTTGGTCTGCATGTGTTTGATCATTCGAGGACATCCAATTGTTGTTATTTTGCTCTTGATTTATCTTTTGCCAATTGGATGGACAAGAATGACTAGGACCCTTCTCTAGCTATCGATGCTATCTCATCTCAAGTTCTATTCATGCTTCATCACAAAATTTGAACAAGCACTTGTCGATCCCTCTGTGTGAAGGAGCACTCGGAGTTCCGTATCGTTAATGGCTAACCTCTAAAACTTCTCTATGAATGAACTCGGTGAAACCAACTTCACAAACTCGGTTCCACCAAATTCCAGAGTTGATCTAGATTTTTCAAGTCGATACCACCGGGATCACAAACTCAGTTCCACCGAGTTTCCTATCACCTGACAGTAGAGGAACTCGATGACACCGATTTCGTAATCTCGGTGACACCGAGACCAAACGGGTATATATTCCAACGAACTGATTCTTTGATTTCCAATCGTCAAAGTCATTTCACCCCAAAACCTAAGCTGCCTCCTGGACCCCTGGTCGTCGTCCTTGAGTCCCCGTGCTTCTCCGCCGCTAGGAATCGTTGTCGTAGCCGGACCACCGCCAAGCTAGGGTATGGTTCGGACCCCCTCTACGTTTCTCCATCTGATTCATATGCAATGGGAAATTTTTATCCATAAGCCACCATGTGCATCCTCTCTATCCACCAGATGAATCCCGTAGATTAGAGAACTAGGAAGTTTTTATAGTTAACAGTCCGCATACCCCATCTCGGTGACACCGAGTTGCAAAACTCGATGCTAACAATTTTGAACCTAGGGTTCCTGAGAATGGACTCGATGAGACTGAGTTGTCATTTTTGGTTCCACCAAAATGATGACCAAGTTTCTATTAAGGAGTTCATATGTCTCCGAGACTCCGAAAGTTCAAACTCGGTTCCACCGATATGTGTTGTGCAGAAAGTTAAAACTAAGGATTTATGTGTTCAAAATTTCAAAAACATCTGAATTTTGTGATGCTCATCGTTTCCGTCTTTCCTGTATCCACTTCACATGTTTTGTTGTTTGTTGTTGAGTTTGTGCTTGCGTGTTAGATATGTCTGGTTCAGAAGATAGTCAAAATGAATTCAGAGAGCAGAGTGTTGAGATGGCCTCAGGCACTAGTCCAGAGAAGTCTGCTTCTAACCCAAGTTCTCCTAGCTCTCATGGTTTGCCCAAGGCATCCACCAGGCAAAGGAAGAAACTAGTTTCTGATGAAGAGGACTCAGATTTTATGCCAGAGGAAACTTCAACTCCTTCAAAGGCTCCAAGGAAGACTGTCAGGAAAGTAACTGCTACCCCTGATAATTTGATAGCATCTAAATATGCCAGGAAGAGCACAACATTGTCCAAGGATGTACCTGCCAAAAAGGCTGGTGTGAAGAGGCCCAGGAAAATAATTGTCCATCTTGTTTGGAGAAAGCCTTCAATGTATGAAGACCTAGAAGATGTTGAGGAAGAAGCTCCTGAGGAGATCCCAGTTCCTCCCAAGAAGAAGAAGCTGATGGCTGATGCTATGAAATCTGCTCCTAAGACTCCTGCCAAAGAAAAGAAGGTTGTAGCTCCCGTACGGACTACCAAGGACATACCTGCAGCTACCAAGTGCAAAGGCCCTGCATGCAGTGCCCATGTTACAGAGGAGGAAGAAGATGAGAATGCACAAATTCTCAGGAAGCTCAGACCAACCCTTCCAATTCACAATGTTGCTCATCCAATAGCAGAAGATATGAAGAAGAGGAAGGATGCCAGACTAAGAAAGTGGAGAGCTAATGATCCATATGTTGTCAGAAGAAGAACTGATGTTGATCCACGGTTTCACACCAAGGAACAACAAGATTTTTATGAGACTGTCTTGTTTGACAAGAGTCATGCATATATCAAAGAAAATGAGAATTTCTTTCCCCATGTCCAAGAGAACTTCAGGTTAGTGGACATTGAAAAGTTTGCTGGCAAAGAGATGACCCCATGGAATGACGAGCCAATCATGCAATTCTATGCAACTGTTCATTTCTATGATGATTCTTTAGTCTGGATGACTGATGGTCACAAGTATGAAGCATTGCTGAATGGGTTGCAATCATTGGTGCCCCCTAGCAGGAAGATCGAGATGTAGATGTGTATGCAGAAGCAAAGCAGAGTCACAACTTAATGGCCAATATGTACAAGACAATTCCACACAAGTACTTGGCTAGTCACAAGATGGGTTCACTGTACTTTATGCAAGCACGCATTCCTACAACAAACACAATTCTGAGATACACCCTGATGCCTAAATCAGGAGATGAAAAGATGATTAGAGGACATTCCATAAACATGTTGCACCTGCTAGACACTCATACCAGATGCAGAGTGATGGATTTGATAGTAGAGACTATCCGGAGAACTGCAACGGATCAGAAGAGATCATGTGGATATGCTCCTTACATCCAAATGCTTATCAATGCCAAGACGGGCAAGCATGCATATCTACTTGATCGTCCCCATCTACCTATTCAGCCAGAGTTTGAAGACAATGAAGTGGTAATGGACGACAATGATCCCAACTCAGCTGCAGTAAGAACGGCAGCACAGGCAATAGAAGTTGTGGCTGCTAGAAATGGGCCACCTCGAGTTCCACGGCTCAGAACTCAAGCTGAGGAGATAACATTTCAAGTTAGCTTTGTCCAAGGCATGGAGAAGAACATTCAGGAAATACTGCATAGTCAGAAAAGCCTTGAGAGAGTCGTGGAAACTAAGTTTCATGACATGGATGTGAAGGTTTCTGAGTTGACAATGTTGGGGAACGTTACATGGGAAACAAAAAATTTCCTACGCACACGAAGACCTATCATGGTGATGTTCATCTACGGGAAGAGATTAGATCCACATACCCTTGTAGATTTCTAAGTGGGAAGCGTTAAGAAACGCGGTTGATTTAGTGGTACAGCTTCGTGATTCAAATCACCGTCGTCCCACGATCCGTTCCGATCTAGCGCCGAATGGACGACACCTCCGCGCTCAGCACACGTACAGCTCGGTGACGATCTCGGCTTTCTTGATCCAGCAAGAAAGACGGAGAAGTAGATGAGTTCTCCGGCAGCGTGATGGCGCGCCGGTGGTGGTGATAATCTACTCCTGTAGGGCTCCGCCCGAGCTCCGCAGAAATCCGATCAAGAGGAAGAACTACGTGGTATAGGTTTGAGTTGCACGTGGCAAAGTTGTGTCTCAAAAGCCCTAAAACCACCAATATATATAGGAGGAGGGGAGGGGCTAGCCTTGGGGCTCAAGGGAGCCCCAAGGGCGCCGGCCGATTAGGAGGAGGTGTACTCCCACCCCTATTCGGTTTGGGGGAAGGAGTCCACTCCTTCCTTCCCACCTCCCTCTTTCCTTGTTTTTTCTTTTCCTTTGGTTTTTTCCACTTGTGGCGCCATAGCCCTCTTAGGCTGGCCTCACCAGGCCACTAAGGGCTGGTGTGCCACCCTAGGGTTACTGGGTTCACTCCCGGGTGGGTGGGCCCCTCCTGGTGAATACCCGGACCCATTCGTCACTCCCTGTACTCTCCTCGTAATGCCCGAAAACTTTCCGGTGACCAAATGAAACCATCCTATATATCAATCTTCGTCTCTGGACCATTCCGGAAACCCTCGTGACGTCCGTGATCTCATCCGGGACTCCGAACAACCTTCGATCACCAACACATATAACTCAACTATACTAAAACATTATCGAACCTTAAGTCTGCAGACCCTGCGGATTCGAGAACTATGTAGACATGACCCGAGACACTCCTCGGTCAATATACAATAGCAGGACCTGGATGTCCATATTGGATCCTACATATTCTAGGAAGATCTTATTGGTTGAACCTCTGTGCCAAGGATTCATATAATCCCGTATAACATTCCCTTTGTCCTTGGGTATGTTACTTGCCCGAGATTTTATCATCGATATCCCTATACCTATTTCAATCTCGTTACTGGCAAGTATCTTTACTCACTCTATAATACAAGATCCCGTGACTTACACTTGAGTCACATTGCTTGATAGGCTTGTTTGTGATGTTGTATTACCGAGTGGGCCCCGAGATACCTCTGTGTCACACGGAGTGACAAATCTCAGTCTTGATCCATGCTAACTCAACGGACACCTTTGGAGATACTTGTAGAGAACCTTTATAGTCACTGAGTAACGTTGTAAAGTTTGATACACACAAGGTATTCCTCCGGTGTCAGTGACTTACATGATCTCATGGTCATAGGAATGAACACTTGACACGCAGAAAACAATAGCAACAAAATGACACGATCACATGCTACATTCTTTAGTTTGGGTCGAGTCCATCACATGATTCTCCTAATGATGTGATCCTGTTATCAAGTGACAACACTTTCATATGGTCAGAAAACCTTAACCATCCTTGATCAACTGGCTAGCCAACTAGAGGCTTGCTAGGGACATTGTTTTGTCTATATATCCACACATGTATCTATGCTTTCATTCAATACAATTATAGCATCGGTTATAAATGATTATATTGAAACAAGAAATATAATTATAACTATTTTATCATTGCCTGTAGGGCATATTTCCAATAGTCTGCCACCACACTCATTGGACCGCACACATTGGTATGTATGATCTCCAACAAGTCACTTGCACGCTCCATTGTTCCGGAGAACGGAGTCTTAGTCATCTTGCCCATGAGGCATGGTTCGCCTGTGTCAAGTGATTCAAAATCAAGTGACTCCAAAAGCCCATCGGAATGGAGTTTCTTCATGCGTTTTACACCAATATGACCTAAGCAGCACCGCCACAAAAATGTGGCGCTATGATTGTTAACTCTACATCTTTTGGTCTCAATGCTATGTATATGCGTATCATCACAATCAAGATTCAATATGAACAATCCTCTCACATTGGGTGCATGACCATAAAAGATATTACTCATAGAAATAGAACAACCATTATTCTCTGACTTAAACGAGTAACCGTCTCCCAATAAACAAGATCCAGATATAATGTTCATGCTTAACGCAGGCACTAAATAACAATTATTTAAGTTCATAACTAATCCTGATGGTAACTGAAGTGAGACTGTGCCGACGGCGATTGCATCAACCTTGGAACCATTTCCCACGCGCATCGTCACTTCATCCTTCGCCAGCCTTCGTTTATTCCGCAGTTCCTGCTTCGAGTTGCAAATATGAGCAACAGAACCGATATCAAATAACCAGGCACTACTACGAGAGTTGGTTAAGTACACATCAATAACATGTATATCACATATACCTGATTTTTCTTTGGCCGCCTTCTTATCAGCCAAATACTTGGGGCAGTTGCGCTTCCAGTGACCCATCACCTTGCAATAATAGCACTTTGTTTTCGGCTGAGGCCCAGCCTTGTGTTTCTTCGTCGGATTGGCATCAGGTTTGCCGCTCTTCTTGGAGTTACCCTTCTTGCCTTTGCCGTTTCTCTTGAAACCAGTGGTCTTATTGACCATCAACACTTGATGCTCTTTCCGGAGTTCTGACTCTGCGACTTTCAGCATCGTGAATAACTCGCCGGGTGACTTGTTCATCCCTTGCATGTTATAGTTCAGCACGAAGCTCTTGTAGCTAAGTGGCAGTGATTGAAGAATTCTGTCAGTGATAGCCTCTTCGGGAGTTCAATCCCCAGCTCAGCCAGACGGTTTGAGTACCCAAACATTTTGAGCACATGTTCACTGACACACGAATTCTCCTCCATCTTGCAAGCATAGAATTTATCGGAGGTCTCATACCTCTCGATCTGGGCGTTCTTCTGAAAGATAAACTTCAACTCCTGGAACATCTCATATGCTCCATGACGCTCAAAGCGACGTTGAATTCCCGGTTCCAAGCCATACAAGACTGCACATTGAACTACTGAGTAGTCCTCCTTACGCGATTGCAAGCGTTCAAAACATCTTGGTCAGACGTAGCAGGTGGTTCATCTCCTAGAGTAGCATCAAGGACATAATTCTTTTTCCCAGCTTGTAGGATGAGCCTAAGATTATGTGCCCAGTCTACAAAGTTTCTTCCATCATCTTTCAACTTAGCTTTCTCTAGGAATGTATTGAAATTCAGGGTTGCTAGTGCGTGAGCCATTGATCTACAACATAAAATTTTGCAAAGTGGACTTAGACTATGCTCAAGACAATTAGAGTTTAACTAATCAAATTACCAATAAACTCCCACTCAAAAATACATCCCTCTAGTCATTTGAGTGGTGCATGATCCAAATTCACTAACTCAAGTCCAATCATCACGTGAGTTGAGTATAGTTTCAGTGGTAAACATCTCTATGCTAATCATATCAACTATACGATTCATGCTCGACCTTTCGGTCTATTGTGTTCCGAGGCCATGTCTGCACATGCTAGGCTCGTCAAGTTTAACCCGAGTGTTCTACGTGTGCAACTGTTTTGCACCCATTGTATGTGAACGTTGAGTCTATCACACCCGATCATCACGTGGTGTCTCGAAACGACGAACTGTCGCAACGGTGCACGGTCGGGGAGAACACAATTTCATCTTGAAATTTTAGTGAGGGATCACCTTATAATGCTACCGTTGTTCTAAGGACTATAAGGTGCATAAAAGGATTAACATCACATGCAATTCATAAGTGACATGATATGGCCATGATCTTGTGCTTTTTGATCTCCATCACGAAAGCACCTGCATGATCTTCTTGTCACCGGTGCCACACTATGATACTCATCATCATGATCTCCATCATCATGACGCCATCGAAATTGTCGTGCTATCTATGCTATTACTACTAAAGCTACAACCTAGCAATATAGTAAACGCATCTGCAAACACAAACGTTAGTTTAAAGACAACCATATGGCTCCTGCCAGTTGTCGTAGCATCGACATGCAAGTCGATATTAACTATTACAACATGATCATCTCATACATCCAATATATCACATCATGTATTTGGCCATATCACATCACATGCATACCCTGCAAAAACAAGTTAGACGTCCTCTAATTTGTTGTTAAATGTTTTACGTGGCTGCTATGGGTATCTAGTATGATCGCATCTTACTTACGCAAAAACCACAACGGAGATGTGCAAATTGCTATTTAACCTCTCTCCAAGGACCGCCTCGGTCAAATCCAATTCAACTAAAGTTGAAGAAACAGGCACCCGCCAGTCATCTTTATGCAACGAGTTGCATGTTGGTCGATGAAACCAGTCTCTCGTAAGCGTACGAGTAATGTCGGTCACGGCCGCTTCAATCCAACAATACCGCCAAATCGAGGAAAGACTAAGGAGGGCAGCAAATCGAACATCAACGCCCACAAAACCTTTTGTGTTCTACTCGAGATAACATCTAC
Source organism: Hordeum vulgare subsp. vulgare (assembly GCF_904849725.1). NCBI lineage: Eukaryota > Viridiplantae > Streptophyta > Magnoliopsida > Poales > Poaceae > Hordeum > Hordeum vulgare. Next base: position 410,285,644 of record NC_058521.1, on the reverse strand, counting down.
GCATGAACCTAGCTCATGATGCCACTGTTGGGGAACGTTGCATGGGAAACACAAAATTTCCTATGCACACAAAGACCTATCATGGTGGTGTTCATCTACGAGAGGAGATTAGATCCACATACCCTTGTAGATCGCTAAGAGGAAAGCATTAAAAAATGCAGTTGATGTAGTGGTACAGCTTCGTGATTCAAATCACCGTTGTCCCATGATCCGTCCCACGATCCGTTCCGATCTAGCGCCAAACGGACGACACCTCCGCGTTCAACACACGTACAGCTCAATGACGATCCCGACCTTCTTGATCCAGCAAGAAAGACGGAGAAGTAGATGATTTCTCCGGCAGCGTGATGGTGCGCCGGTGGTGGTGATGATGTACTCCTGCAGGACTCCGCCCGAGCTTCGCAGAAATCCGATCTAGAGGAAGAACTACGTGGTATAGGTTTGAGTTGCACGTGGCAAAGGTGTGTCTCAAAAGCCCTAAAACCACCAATATATATAGAAGGAGGGGAGGGGCTAGCCTTGGGGCTCAAGGGAGCCCCAAGGGCGCCGGCCGATTGGGAGGAGGTGGACTCCCACCCCAATTTGGTTTGGGGGAAGGAGTCCACTCCTTCCTTCCCACCTCCCTCTTTCCTTGTTTTTTCTTTTCCTTTGCTTTTTCCACTTGTAGCGCCATAGCCCTCTTGGGCTGGCCTCACCAGCCCACTAAGGGCTGGTGTGCCACCCTAGGGTTACTGGGCTCACTCCCGGGTGGGTGGGCCCCTACCGGTGAATACCTGGAACCCATTCGTCACTCCCGGTATTCTGCCGGTAATGCCCGAAAAAATTTCGGTGACCAAATGAAACCATCCTATATATCAATCTTCATTTCCGGACCATTCCGGAAATCCTCGTGACATCCGTGATCTCATCTGGGACTCCAAACAACCTTCGGTCACCAACACATATAACTCAACTATACTAAAACATCATCGAACCTTAAGTGTGCAGACCCCGCGGGTTCGAGAACTATGTAGACATGACCCAAGACACTCCTCGGTCAATATACAATAGCGGGACCTGGATGTCCATATTGGATACTACATATTCTACGAAGATCTTATTGGTTGAACCTCTGTGCCAAGGATTCATATAATCCCGTATAACATTCGCCTTGTCCTTTGGTATGTTACTTGCCCGAGATTTGATCGTCAGTATCCCTATACCTATTTCAATATCGTTACCGGCAAGTCTCTTTACATGTTCTGTAATACAAGATCCCGTGACTTACACTTGAGTCACACTGCTTGCAAGGCTTGTTTGTGATGTTGTATTACCGAGTGGGCCCCGAGATACCTCTCCGTAACACGGAGTGACAAATCCCAGTCTTGATCCATGCTAACTCAACGGACACCTTCGGAGATACCTGTAGAGCACCTTTATAGTCACCCAGTAACGTTGTGACAATTTATACACACAAGGTATTCCTCCGGTGTCAGTGAGTTACATGATCTCATGGTCATAGGAATGAACACTTGACACGCAGAAAACAATAGCAACAAAATGACATGATCACATGCTACGTTCTTTAGTTTTGGTCTAGTCCATCACATGATTCTCGTAATGATGTGATCCAGTTATCAAGTGACAACACTTGCATATGGTCAGAAAACCTTAACCATCCTTGATCAACTGGCTAGCCAACTAGAAGCTTGCTAGGGACATTGTTTTGTCTATATATCCACACATGTATCTATGCTTTCATTCAATACAATTATAGCATGGATAATAAACGATTATCTTGAAACAGGAAATATAATAATAACTATTTTATCATTGCCTCTAGGGCATATTTCCAACAGACAACTATAGTCAAACAACTTCAACATGAAGTTGACTCACTGAAGATCCCACGCTCAAAAGATGAAGATGAAGAAGATGATGATGATGAGGAAGAGTCTCCTCCTCCCACTACTACTGAGTTCAGCACTAGGTGAAAGGACGTGAATGTCGCCTAGAGGGGGTGAATAGGCGCTTTAAAATAATTACGGTTTAGGCTTGCACAAATGCGGAATTAAACTAACGTTTAGTTTGTCAAGCAAAAAACCTAAAAAAACTAGGCTCACCTATGTGCACCAATAACTTATGCTAAGCAAGATAAACAACTAAGTGATAGCAAGATACATGACAAGAAACAATATGGCTATCACAAAGTAAAGTGCATAAGTAAAGGGTTCAGGTAAGAGATAACCGAGGCACGCGGAGACGATGATGTATCCCGAAGTTCACACCCTTGCGGATGCTAATCTCCGTTGGAGCGGTGTGGAGGCACAATGCTCCCCAAGATGCCACTAAGGCCGCCGTAATCTCCTCACGCCCTCGCACAATGCAAGATGCCGTGATTCCACTAAGCGACCCTTGAGGGCGGTCACCGAACCTGTACAAACAAGGTTGGGGCAATCTCCACAACTTAATTGGAGGCTCCCAACAACACCACGAAGCTTCACCACAATGGCATATGGATTAGAGGTGACCACAAATGCTCGGGGCAATCTCCACAACTTAATTGGATACCCCGACGCTTGCCCAGAGCTTTACACCACAATGATTGAGCTCCGAGGTACCACCAAGCTTCTAGGGGTACCAAGTACCCAAGGGTAATAAGCTTCTCAACTTCTCACTTCCACATATCACCGTGGAGAACTCAAACTGATGCACCGAATGCAATGGCAAGGGCACACGGAGTGCCCAAGTCTTTCTCTCCCAAATCCCACCAAAGCAACTAATGCTAGGGAGGAAGATGAGAGGAAGAACGAAGAAGAACACGAAGAACTCCAAGATCTAGACCCAAGCGGTTCCCCTCACTTAGAGGAGAAAGTGATTGGTGGAAATGTGGATCTAGATCTCCTCTCTCTTTTCCCTCAAGAACTAGAAAGAATCATTGGCGGGATTGAGAGTTAGCATGCTCAAAGAAGGTCAACAATGGGGGAAGAACATGAGCTAAAGAGATAAGGTTCAATGGGGAAGAAGACCCCCTTTTATATGTGGGGGAAAACCAACCGTTGTGCTTCACAACCCGCATAGAGCGGTACTACCGCTCGGTAGGTTCACCAGCCATGCTGAGGCAAAAAGGATGCGCAAATAAAGTCCGACGGAGCGGTACTACCGCTCGGTACAAGCGGTACTACTGCTCGCCACAGAAACTGCCTTAACTTTTGCATACGGACTCCGAATTCAACGAAACCAAGTTTGTTGGAAAGCTAACCACATGGGCTAACACAATCTTGATAGAAATATCAATAATAAGCAAATGATAGAAGGCCCATAATAAAATGCTGAGAACCCTTCTTCGAATAAGACCGGTAAAAACTCCCAACATCGAAAACATCATAGAAGATGCGTATGGACTCCGTTTTCGATGAACTCGAGATTGTCATGAAGATGACCATAAGCTCTAAAACTAACAAAGAGAAACACCAAACAAGAACCAAGAAGTATGATGAAAGGATGCAAATGGTTTGAGCTCTCAATGAACGATACGATCAAGCTACTCACTTGAGAGCCCCCCTTGACAGTACGACAATCTATCCTAAAACAGAAAACCTATCAAGGGCAAACCTATACCTTGCACCTCGTCCTCTTGAGCTATATGACGATGATCTTGGCTTCCTCAAGATGGACCACCTTTCTTGATTGTGTTGGCTTGATGAAGACTAGTTGATTGCTCCCCCATACACACTATGGGTGAGCCGCTCTTCAGCATATTTTCACAAGTCCATGGACACAATCCTCCATGGGTTGCATGATATCTTCCTCTTGACGCAAGCCCATGGAAACACACCTAACCCCACATAGAACTCTCACGAAGACCATGGGTTAGTACACAAACACGTAATGGACAATGCTTATCATACCATGGGATCAGTTGATCCCTCTCGGTACATCTTGTACGCTTTGTGTGTTGATCATCTTGATTTACTCTTTGTCCGACGATCTTGATCAACCTTGTGTCTCTATGACCATTCTTTGGATAATACCTTGAATACCACCTTGGTCATCATATAAACTCCTTGAACCCAACAAATGGACTTCAAGAAGTGCATATGGACAAATCCTAGAAATATAACTTAAGGCAACCATTAGTCCATAAGAATTGTCATCAATTACCAAAACCACATATGGAGAGATATGCTCTAACAATCTCCCCCATTTTGGTAATTGATGACAACCACTTCAAGAGAGTTTATATGAGGAAATAAGCATAACTAAGCGCACACATACAAAGCAATAATGCATGCGTGCAAGATGTAAAAGCTTACGCAATAAAAGCAAAACCATATAAACATATCCAAAGTAAACTCTCTAAACTTCCCCCCCATTGGCATCGATTGCCAAAATGGACGAGAAGTTTAGAAAGACAATATAGTAGGTGGTCCTCCAAAAAGTGTGTACTTCTGTGCAAATGAGTGTAAAGAAATACATAAATACAATGATAAGTAGTTGGAGGAAAACAAACTATATTGAGGACCCAAAGATTGCAAAAAGAAGGATCGTATGGCACAAAGACATACAAAATAGAAGCAAGCAATCAAAAGATACCATATGGAACAAACAATCACATCGTCCTTCGAACCACATGAATAAAAGATATTATGATAAAGGCAAAGGAGTGTTTTATAGAAACTAGAGAAGCTCCCCATGATTTGTGCACTAATAAGAGATTTTTGTATTTGATACAAGTGCACAAAATAGGATCATTGCTCCCCCAAAATTAATAAAAACACACAACGAGTGCAAGAAGATAGATGAGACAATAAGCATATCACTTGCACAAAACAAATGGTTGAGCAACATGTAAAAGAAGCAACTTAAGATAGGCTCAACCAAAATAATGTGCGTGAGTCATGGCAAAGCACTTGAGAAGACTAAGATAAGGATGAGCATTACTCATCAACATAGTCTTGATGAAATGAGAAACAAAGTGCAAGACATATCCTTCCCACACACACACACTACTAGAAAATGGGTTCACAAGCTTACAAAAAACAAATTGAGAACCAATGCTTGTGACAGCCCATGGTGAAGATAGGAAATAATAACCTTGTCAAGAGGAGGGATACCAATCAAAATGGAAAAACCCTCATCAAGACAAGCATGAGGAAAAATAATCTTCACCACAAAAGAGTGCATCAAGATGCAAGAATATAAGATACGCACTCAAGACAAATCCTTTCACGAAGCCACCAAAAACCGAAAAAGGAAATGCAACGGTGGACGTGAAAGAAAAGAGGATATCAATTAGAGATGTAACTTCTCTCATGTGTAACAGATTCTAGGTAGAAGACAATCATGATGATATATATCCACAAAGAAGGATGTACACACGAAATGGTTACAAGAAGGAACAAACAAGGTATCCAAAAGGAAGTCATAAATATATCAATAAGGTCTTTGCTTGGAAGCATAACACATGGACTAAATTTTTCTTATTGTACAATATGAACTTCCAACATACAAATATCAAAGACATCCCAACCAGCAATAAGACATCATCGTTCGGATGCTTTGAGAAAGGAAACAAGTACCACAAGAACGAATCAAGAGATTCATGCCAAGATGCAACCTGGAGAGAGAGACAGAACCACGAGAAGAGGGTATAACCCCTCGCGGTCCCGACGGCGCGGTAGTACCGCACGTCATCACGGTAGTACCGCCTGGCCAGCGGTTGTAAAATTTTGCTCCCGCTCGCTGGGCGGTAGTACCGTTCAACCAGCGGCAGCAGAAAAATACTATCGTGCTGAATGCAATAGTACCGTGTCGGTGCTGCTACTGCATGAGTGCAGTAGTAACACATCTCTAGCGGTAGTACCGTGGCTACCCACGGTAGTACCGCTCAACCAAGAGAAGACATGTTCGGTCCTTGCGAGGAATGTATGCATGAAGTAGATACTTGTTACCGAGACATCATTGGATTGACGTAGTAGATGGTTGTCCGTTGATCATCCTAACTTGGCTCCATTAAGCACACAGTGTCAACACCTTCCTTGTAGGTGAGCTGAGCATCCAATGCATCTCCAATTGTTCCTTGTAGGTGTGGTTTCATAATTGATCACAACATATGCATCATTGGACTAATATGTTTTCGAAGTATATTTCAGAAAAAGTTCAAAAGATTCTATGGCTTAAGGTTTATGTGGAGTTGCCCCTGGATGCAAGAAAGGAACAATGTTGGCTCAAGCTCCAAGCTAGAAGACTCTTCATTTTATATTTGTGAGAAATCATTTTTTGAGTCCATAGGAAAGCCAATACTATTAAAAGGGAATGAGGTAGTAAAATGAACTATTTGTTCAAATGCTCAAAGTTAGCCACCAAAACACTGAGTCATTTTTCCCACATATCCACTCTGTCAAGTTCCACATTCACAAATTCGGTGTCACCAACATTTCCATATCGGACCCACCGAGTTTGATCTCAGACAAAAAACCTAGTCATTCCAACCAAATCGGTGCAAGTGAAACCAAGTCTGTGCTACCGAGTTCAGTGTGACCAACATTTTGTTGCCAAGATACACAAAATCAAAATTTCCGAGTTTGAGCATCGGTGCCACCGAGTTTGGCCATCTGACCGTTAGTCACCTTTTCGGTGGCACTGAGTTTCATATATCGGTCTCACCGAGATTCAAAAGTTCACACCATTAGTGCTAATCGGTACCACCGAGTTGTCAACTTCGGTGTCACCGAGTTTGCCCTTTTGTGTGTAACGGTTGGATTTTGGCTACTGCCTATATATACCCCTTCACCCACCTCTCATTAGTGGGAGAAGCACTCAGAACAAACACTTCACTGCCAGATCCATTTTCTGAGAGAAAACCACCTACTCATGTGTCGAGACCAAGATATTCCAATCCTATCATTTGAAACTTGATCTCTAGCCTCCCCAAACTGCTTTCCACCAAATCAACCTCACTTACCCATGCATATTCTATGAGAGGGTGATTTGTGTTGAGGAGACTATCTTTAGAAGCACAAGAGCAGGGAGTTCATTGATCTACCACATCTATTATCTTTTGGAGGGTGGTGCCTCCTAGATTGGTTAGGTGTCACTTGGGAGCCTCCTACTTCGTGTTGTGCAGCTGAACCAAGATGTTTGTAAGGGCAAGGAGATTGCCTACTTCGTGAAGATCTACCGTGAGTAAGGCTTGTCCTCTGTGTAAAGAAACCGTGGTGGAATAGACAAGGCCGCTTATTTGTGGACCCTCCGTGGGTGGATCCCTCCATGGACTCTCGCAGTCGTTACCCTTCGTGGATTGAAGTCTCCACTAACATGGAAGTACGATAGCGCCACCTATCGAAACCATGCCAAAAATCGCCATGTCAACCTCATGCGTTTGATCTCCCTACCTTACTCCTCTAGTTTACACTTGCATGTTTTACTTCCCGCTGCTATACTATTAGAATTGCATGTGTAGGGTGTACTTGACCTGCTATAACTGTCGTAGCTGTTTCTCAAGTAGAACTGGGAAAAAGGCTAAAAAATTATCATGTCAAGTAGTTTAATCACCCCCTCTAGACATACTTTCGATCCTACAGTTATTGTGATATTGTATTACCAAGTGGGCCCCGAGATACCTCTCCATCATACGGAGTGACAAATCCCAGTCTCGATTCACGCCAACCCAACAGACACCTTCAGAGATACCTATAGAGCACCTTTATAGTCACCCAGTTACGTTGCGACGTTTAATACACACAAGGTATTCCTTTGGTGTCCGAGAGTTGCACGATCTCATGGTCATAGGAACAAATACATTGACATGCAGAAAACAGTAGCAATAAACTGACACGATCATATGCTACGTTCATAGTTTGGGTCTTGTCCATCACATCATTCTCCTAATGATGTGATCCCGTTATCAAGTGACAACACTTGTCTATGGCCAGGAAACCTTGACCATCTTTGATCAACGAGCTATTCAACTAGAGGCTCACTAGGGACAATGTGTTGTCTATGTATCCACACATGTATTTGAGTTTCCAATCAATACAATTCTAGCATGGATAATAAACTATTATCATGAACAAGGAAATATAACAATAACCAATTTATTATTGCCTCTAGGGCAAATTTCCAACACTGAGATACCTCTCCACGACACGAATTGACAAATCACAGTCTCGATCCATGCCAACTCAACATACACCCTCAGAGATACCTGTAGAGCACCTTTATAGACATCCAGTTACGTTGCGACGTTTGATACACACAAGGCACTCCTTTGATCCAGTGAGTTGCATGATCTCATGGTCATAGAAACAGATACTTGACATGCAGAAAATAGTAGCAATAAACTGACATGGTCATATGCTACGTTCATAGTTTGGGTCTTGTCCATCACATCATTCTTCTAATGATGTGATCCCGTTATCAAATGACAACTCATGTCCAGGGCCGGTCCTGAGATTTCAGGGGCCCGGGGCGAAACTCAAATTCGGGGCCCCTTACATAAACATCATGACAATAAAAATGTCACATGCTTGAAAGTATCAATGACGTCAATCGTTTTTTTCTAAAGAAGAACCCAAGGCGAAGACTGAAGTGAAGTAGCTGACCGCGGCACCTAGGAGAAGCCCATGATGTTGCTTGTAGCAAGTACTCGCCGCTTGTAGCGCTAGACTATAAAGTATCACGTTCGCATGGCTAAGATCTAACCAGTTCGCTTGATCTTTTTTATTAATTAGCTCCTTTCCTAATAAAAATGGGTAATTGAAAACTTCGTAATTAGTTGTTGATGTTTGTAACTCCTACAATTTATTCTACTTCTGTAGTTTTATAGGCATAAATTAATCTATCTAATGTTAAAAAAGAGCCATTGACTAACCAAGCACAATAATCAAAATTAGATACAAATAGCAAGCTAACCTTTTTCCTTGCACCATCGCCGCTCATGCTTAATCATGCAGGTGCGACCAGCCGGCCGGTCGGCCATACGCAGTGCATGCGTGCAGCTCTGGATCATTACCCCTTCACACCTTTTATCGATCAATTGTTTGCAACTTAATCAGACGCTCAACGTTGCGGCGATATTGATTGGCAGGCAATCGCGGAACGTGCGTCAGTGCATATGCTAGAAGGACATGGAGACCAGATCACCGGGGAAAGGAGTTGCGGACTCCATCGGCGACTCGACGCCGGCGCATCACGAGTTCGCTTCTCCACCTGCGACTCGCGATCGTGGCCAGTCGATCAGGGAATATGCGACGGCGCCTACTGTCTAGGGCAACCAACTGCTGCTACCAGTCTATCTGGGCCCATGGGCTACCTGCCTACGCACCGCATTTTGGGGCCCCCTAGATATCGGGGGCCCGTGGCGGCCGCCCCCCTGCCCCCCTCAGGGCCAGCCCTGCTCATGTCTATGGCGAGGAAACCTTGATCATCTTTGATCAACGAGCCAGTCCTTTAGAGGCTCACTAGGGAGAGTGTGTTGTCTATGTATCCATACATGTACTTGAGTTTTCAATCAATAAAATTCTAGCATGGATAATAAACGATTATCATGAACAAGGAAATATAATAATAATCAATTTATTATTGCCTTTAGGACATATTTCCAACACCTGACACAGCTGCAACGGTGGCCAATGACGACGGGCCTGCAACTCGACTTCTACAAGGGAGTCTCGGAGCACGTGGTCTGCACGTCGTTGTCGTCGCCGTCTGTTCTCCCCAGCGAGCTCGCCGCTCAGTGCGGGCAGTACAGTAACGAGATCGACCGGCTGCTCCAGGAACACGTGAGGATCCGCGCGCTTGCTTGATTAGTTTTGGCATTGCAAACGATGGATCTATATCTACATGGTGGTTGTTGCGATGACGATGATGATGATTGTGAGTTCGTTCTTTCTATGTAGACGGAGAGACTCCGGCTTGCGGTGGCCGACATGAGGCGTCGGTAGAACCGCTCGCTGCTGGGCGTCGCAGAGGCGTTGGCCGCGCGGCGGGTCAGGGTGATGGAGGCGGGAACCTTCAAGGCGGCACTACGAGGCGTCGAGGTGGAGGAGCGGCTAGCCCGTCTGAGGGTAGAGGCGGCTTCGTGGCAAGGCAAGGCGATGTGCGACCAGTCCGCGACGGCCGCGCTCCACGCGCAATTGCAGCATGCGGCGGCCACAAACACAGGCGAGCAACAACAAGGCCGCCTTGGACAATGACGGTGCGGCAAGTCAAAGCAATTTTTTTTGATCAAATTCGTTCACATGCGATACGAATCGAAACTGTACGGGTTACCGTGTAGTGATCCGGTTCAACGAGTCCGGTGATCGTAACTTGCGATTTCGTGAATACAATGACCAAAATGAACCTTAGAGTCAAGTTCAATTACTATAGATGTAACTAGCAAAAAACCCGTGCGTTGCACCGGAAAAAAAACTCACACTATTCACATCTTTTTTTCAACATGACGCCCTTCTCTGTCGAGTGCACTCTCCCGTGCACCAGGCTGCTCATGTGTTCGCGACTACCACTAACCTGCTGGCATCTTTATGTGCGTGTACGCGAGCAGATGCGAGCGCACTCTATCGCGCACCCGGCTGCTCCATTGCCGATAGTAACAAATCTCTCTCTTTCTCTCTCGCTCGGTCGTTCCAACTGGTTTCAAATAGCTAACCACCTGCCTCTCCATCAAACCCACCTCCCTCGTTCCCTCCCATGTTTCTCGCTTTTCCCCCGCGACCGAATCTCGTGCGGCGCCGTCTGCCTCCAAGTCCAATGGTGAACCAACAGGAGCTCTACCACCGGATCCTCGACGTCCCGAGGGGCACCTCGTTGCAGGGGCTCCGCACCGCGTACAAGGGCCTCGCCAAGAAATGGCACCCGGACAAGCACCCGCCGGCCTCCAAGCCCGAGGCCGAGGCGCGTTTCAAGGCCATCACCGAGGCCTACGAGGTGAGTGCCCAGCCGCCTCATCCCCGGTCACCTCCCTGCATGCAGGCGTCGTCGCCGTGGGAATCGCGTTCCTGATTCGCTGTGCTCGCGCGCGTCGGCGTGGGCTTCTTTTGGTTGTGCAGACGCTCCTGGACCAGCGCACCGTAGCTCCTCCATCCGTCGGAATCCTGCGAGAAACTTCAGAGCTTCAACTACTAATTAGGAATAATTATGTCAGAGTTGCTGATTCCTCGCCGTCCCAAGCCGCCGCCGTCGCTCGCGTGTCGCTCGCCCACAACGACCAGATCCAGCACTCCATCGACAGTACTTGCCCCTCACCGCGGATCCTGTCTGCCTCGGACCGGTACACAGCGCCACTCGCGTGTACCTCGCCGCGGATCCTGTCTGCCTCGGACCGGTACACAGCGCCACTCACGTGTACCTCGCCGCCATCAACCGGATCCAGCACTCCGCCGTCGGAACCTACCCCTCGCCGCGGATCATGTCCGCCTCGGACCGCTGCACCACATCTCGCCGTTTCCTTGCACCGTTCATCGTGCCCTGCTGCGTTGATTCGGCTGCATCATTGCGCCCTGCGCCTCCTCGACCCCGTCTCCTCGCGCCCGTGCGCCGCCCCCTCGGCCTTGCCTCCAGGGGACAAGCCCAAGCCGGAGCTTCCCAAGCTCCCTCGCCTCCGTCCGGCGGCGACGCATTGCAGTGCGTCCTCGGTGGTGGAGGACGGGAATGGATAAGCTGCCCACGTGTCCGGTAGTGAGCGAGCCGAGTGGTGATTGCCAGGGGGTTTACATAAAAACGAAACGTTTTTTAACTTACAACAGGAGTGCGGGTTAAATTCCAAGAAATATAAGGACTTTTCTAAAAAAACGGCGACGACGTAGACGACGGACGACAGAAGCACTACGTGCTTTATTATTAGGGGAGATTTTCTCGAGTATTATATACCATGAAAAAAAAACTGCTGTTGCGCACACCAATAATCTGCTTTCTATTGTCTCGGCGTAAACAAGGTTCTAATCTGAAATGCTGTTGTGAGTTGACCGAGATGCCCAAGCAACCGGAAGGGTAAAGCAGTAAATTGAGCAGGAGGAAAGCGAGGGTTTCGGCCTGACGTGCTCTTTATCTACCAAGCTCCGGGCGGCGACCATCACCAACCAGGTGCTCGCGGAGGTCGATCGATGGCGTCGGAGAAAGACGCGGCGCTCGCCGCCGTGCCCAACGACAACCCCACCATGTGAGACCCTTGCCTGTACCCCTCTCTCCTCCTCTCGCAAAGCCCGCACTAATCTGTCGCTGACGTAATGGTTCCGGCGCGGACTGCTCGATCTGTCGGACTGCGCTTCGCTGGCAAAAGCTGTGACAATAAAGATTTTGGTGGTTTCACATGTTGCAATTTTTCACTATGGTCTCGAGTAATTGTGCGGGGATTGATGAATTTGTAGTACGTATTTGAAATGGGTAGTGAAGGATCAGTGAACTAGTTTTGTCCCCAAGCTTCCCCAATGGTTGTATGCTGCTAGACTGCTGGGACATCATCAGTGACGCTGGTATGACTCGATAGGCGTCGTATTCCTTTACCAACTTGAACATTTGCAACGTGCAAAACAGAGTGCAAATCGGCGCCTGGCCAATAACGATATAGAAGTAGGGCATTAGTGCAAGCCATTTGTTAACGAAATGTTTCACCGTGTTGGCTATTGATTTGCAGCAGTAGTCCACTTATGGCTTCATCAGTTGAACTACACTGCTGCTGGTATTGTGCTTTTATGTTCATAGTAATTATCTTTGTAAGTAATCTGTAATATTTTCTAAAACGGTACCTTCATGTTTAGCTACTAATTTGTTGATGAAGGATTAGGGAACATGCCCTGGGTTAATGGGGTATACCGTACTGTTACCAACACTTTGTTATTTCTCCATTACAGAATTGCCTTGCTGAATAGATCAACTAATGCCTAAAAGGATGTGAAGAAAGCCGAGTATTTAAATTATGTATAGCAAAGCCTTTGAGCAGGTGCATCCATTTCTGAGTATATATTGCATGTGCAGATTTGACAAGATCATCAAAAAGGAGATACCTTCTACAGTGGTGTATGAGGATGAGAAGGTATTGTGTACTGGAGTATTTTGCTTTCTCCACTGTCAGTTAGGATGGAGAACATTTCAGTGATAACATGACCGAGGTTGCACTATCAATATTAATGAAATATCCTGCAGTGAAACTAAACTAGAGTGGATGCACATACTTGAGTTCACTAGAGAACAATGGGTTTTGTTAGAATATACCAGAGATGCAATTCATGCCATATAATCCGTTGAACAACTTGGGTTGCCATGCATTAAGGATTTTATTATAAAGGACTACATACAGTTGTTTGAGGAACTGGGACGGTTTCATCTAGTTAATGAACTAGAGAGCTAGGCAAGATAGCAACTCAGCTATTATCAAGATTAAAAAAGTGCTAGGCGTAAATTCCTAGTTTTGCGTATACCTGGCGCCTATCTTTCCCAAGTGCACACCTAGCAACGCTTAAGCTAGATGTTATGTTGCCATGCTGGTGCCTAAGAATGCTTAAGCGCACGTATATCAGTACTTTTTTTAATCATTGGCTATAATGATGTTACTGCTTACTACTGTTGTTCAAGCCACTTTTGGACAGCATGTACCAGTGGTTGGAATTCACAATATAGTTAAGCCTTAGTGGTTATCTAACATTCTGAATCTTCCCACTACGTCCGAGTTGTTGAGTTTTATTGATTTCTGATAAAAATAAGGAGCAACTGTAATATATGGACCCACAATTTACACCGAGACCATGCATTATGCTACTCATAGATGCCTGTACCTCAGACACACAGCATGTACACAGAATTTTATGATAATTCCATGCAAAAAATTTAGTTGCCCCCCTCCATGTTCATTCACTTGCAGATTAGCAAGGACCAATTGAAAATGTTGCATGGGTCATGTGGTAAATTTCCAGTTCTGCCAGTCAATCCTGTTAGAGTTATATTCTAGCCTGTATATTTTCCCCATTGTATGAGGGGTTTCCTGCATGTTTACCACCTGTACATGTATTTTTTCTATATAGGACAAATTTTATCTACCACCGGTGGTAGTTACCACCACTTGCGTTTTGTATGTTGTATGTAGTATCTATCAAATCGGAGAGTATGTAAGCGTAGTATGTAGTATATAATAATGTTTTGGTAGTATATATACTATTTTTTTTGGTAGTATGTATCATATTTTGTGTATGTTCTTTTTTACGTACAAAAATATATGTATTTCACAAATATAATAAAAACTATGGGCTAACTTGTAATTTTTTCATGTAACTCACTTTGAAAAATCTTATATATAATATATAAACATAATAAAAATAATAAATTAATATATATACTACGACATGATAGTATATGGAACATGTGGGGTAACTACCCCTGGGTGGTAGGATGTACTTTTCCTATATATATATTGGCCATTGCCCCTCGGGCAATACAGGTTGCATATTCTTAACATGGTATTAAAGCTCTAGGGGTTTTTTTTAGCACGCGCAACTCGTGCTTTTCCGATCCAGTCGCTGCGTCCGTCTCTGCTCGTATTTTCTTCGGCCGATTGTTGTCGCATTCGTGCTATCTCTCCCTCATCGACACTCACATTCGTTCCCTCCGCGCATTCCAGCAGCTCGGCGTGGCCCTGATCCAGGCGATCCAGCTGCTGCCCGTGGATGCTGCTCTACCTATTTCCTTCGTCCCGCTGGGCAGGTCCAGCCGCCAGGTCCTTGCCCACGATCCAGTCAATGGATCCCTTGCCCACGATCCTGCCGCCCTCGCGTCATCACCGCAATTGCTGTCCTCCCTCACCCGGCGCCCTCGCGCCCTCGTCGCATCTCCCCCGCCAGCTGCCGCCCTCGCCGGATGTCAGCCCTCGCCGGTTCTCCACTGCCAGCCGCCGCCCCTCGCCGGATCCCCCGCCAACTTCTCTTTTCTGCTGCTGGAGGCTGGCTGCCTTCCTAGCCGTTGGTGTTGACCTGCTGCTGCTGCTGGAGTCCGGCTGCCTGCCTAGCCGCCGGTGCTGCACCTGCTGGATGCTACTGGAGTCTGGCTGCTGCTGTAGCCTGGCTGCCTTTCTACTGCCGGTGTTGCTTGCTGCTACTCGATTCGCTCCTCTCAAGTGACCTGGCCACCACTGCTACTTCTGACCTGCCCTGTTTTGACGGTTGAGTAAAAAAAAAGTTCCGCCAGATGTCCTTGCATTTCGACGGTGTTCCTTATGCTGATCCCGTCTCACACATGCATTGTCTCTCAGTGCTCGTCTATGACGGTGTTTCCTTCGGCGTCTGCTGAAGACTGTGGTGGTCGCTCCCCTACGACTACTCTGGAGACTTCTGCATATGATGATTGTCGCTCTACACCGACTCCTCTTGCGACTTCCATCGGTGAACATCGCTCTTTGCCAGCACCTCTCGCGACTTCCATCGGTGGTACTGGTGCATATGACTCCATCGCCCGTGCTTCGCATACACGTCTTCCCTTCACGCTTGGTACTTGTCAGCATACGGCCTCGTCTTCTCCACCGGCCTTTATGAACGATACTGGTCATGCTACACCGCCACATTTAGTGGCTTTCACAGGTGGTGGTGGCCGCTTCTCTCCCGGTGCCACTGCGGCGCCTACTTCAGCTGTGTACTTCACCAAGGAGGAGATTGCGCGACTTTGTGCCCTGTTGATTGCCTCTGACTCTCGACTGTCGGGTGCATCTACACCGACATCTTCAGTTTCGCCCCTGACTGAGCAGGAGATTGTGCGATTTCGATGCCTGCTAGCTCCATCTTCTGGTTCTACATCTACATGTTTTGCTAAGGACTCTTCTGGCATTGTGAGACCACCTTCTACACAAGCAGGTACATCTCCATGGATTCTTGATACTGGAGCATCTTTTCATATGACCCATGATTCATCCACTCTATCCTATACCCGACCTCTTGATTCTCCTGTTCATGTTCTTACTGCTGATGGTACCTCTCTCTTGGTTACTAGCCGAGGCACTCTTAGCACTTCATCTTTTCATGTTTCCGATCTTGCTCATGTTCCTCGGCTTACCATGCAACTCATTTCTGGTGGTCAGTTGACTCTGGTTGCAGGGTCATTCTCGACTTTGACTCGTGTTCCGTTCTTGACCGTCACATTGGTGCTCTTCTTGGTGCTGGCCCCCGGCGCCGTCTCTCAGGGTCTCTGGGAGCTTGACTGGCTTCACCTTCCATCCGCTGCCTCTGCTGCCAGTCTCTCCACCTCTGTTGCCTTGTCTACCAGCTCTTTTCAGCAGTGGCATCATCGTCTGGGTCACTTATGTGTCTCTCGTTCTCATCCTTAGTTCGACGTGGTCTTCTCGGACCCGTCTCCGGCGGTGTGTCTTTAGAGTGTCAGGGTTGTCGGCTTGGTAAACAGGTTCAGTTACCTTATCCTCATAACGAGACCGTGTCTTAGCGTCCTTTTGACCTTGTTCACTCTGATGTCTGGGGTCCAGCTCCCTTTGCCTCGAAGGTAGGCCATCGCTACTATATTATCTTTATAGATGATTTCTCTCGACACACGTGGATATATTTCATGTCTTTTCGTAGTGAGGTCTTATCTATCTATAAGCGTATTGCTGCCATGGTTCACACTCAGTTCTCTACGCCTATTTGCGTGTTTCGTGCTGACTCTGCTGGATAGTATATCTCCAAGATGTTGCGTGGATTTCTTGCTGAGCAGGGTACTCTTGCTCAGTTCTCTTGTCCTGGTGCTCATGCTTAGAATGGCGTGGCTGAGCGCAAATATCGTCACCTTCTAGAGACGGCTCGTGCGATGATGATCGTCGCCTCTCTTCTGCCTCACTTTTGGGCCGAGGCTGTCTCCACTTCCACCTATCTCATCAACCTTTAGCCGTCCACTGCTTTACAGGGTGGCGTTCCTTTCGAGCGTCTCTTTGATCGTTCTCCCGATTACTCAACGCTTCGTTTGTTTGGTTGTGTTTGCAATGTTTTTCTTGCCCCTCGTGAACGCACCAAACTATCCACTCAGTCAGTTGAGTGTGTCTTCTTTGGTTATATCGATGAGCATAAGGGCTATCGTTGTTGGGATCCTGTCGGTCGTTAGATGCGTATTTCTTGGGATGTGACTTTTGATGAGTCCCGTCTCTTCTACCCGCGTCCATCTTCCTCGACCTTTGCAGTGGAGTATATATCTTTCCTCACTTTTCCTGACACACCTATCACTCCCGTTGAGCCCTTGCCCGTTCGTTCTACTGCCCCTGCTAAACCAACTATTGCAGATTCAATGCCATCATCTCCCATGGTTTCCTCACCCCACTTGTCACATGATTCTGCACCTTCATCCCCGGTGTCTTCTCCACCACCTTCGTCTATTCTGGAGATCCCTCCTCGTGTTCTTCTGGCTTTTCCTCAGTATTATACTCGTCGTCCCCGTGTTGTTTCTCTCCCTCCTGGTGTTCGTCCCATCACTTGTAAGTGGGTCTACAAGGTTGAGACTCGCTCTGATGGTTCTTTTGAGCGTTACAAAGCTCGTCTCGTGGCTCGTGGCTTTCAGCAGGAGCATGGTCGTGATTATGATGAGACTTTTGCTCCTGTGGCCCATATGACCATTGTTCGCACACTTCTTGCCGTGGCCTCTGTTCACCATTGGTCTGTGTCTCAGCTTGATGTTAAGAATGCATTTTTTAATGGTGAGCTGCGTGAGGAGGTTTATATGCAGCCCCCACCTGGGTATTTTGTTCCTGATGGCATGGTATGTCGTCTTCATCGCTTTCTTTATGGCCTTAAGCAAGCACCTTGCGCGCATTGTTTGAGCGCTTTGCCTCTGTAGTGACTGCCGCTGGTTTTTCAGCGAGTGTTCATGATCCAGCGTTGTTTATCCACCTTTCTGCTCGTGGTCGGACTCTTCCTCTTCTATACGTTGATGACATGATTATCACTGGCGAAGACCCCGAGTATATTGCCTTTGTGAAGGCTCGTCTTAGTGAGCAGTTTCTTATGTCTGATCTTGGTCGCTCTTCGCTACTTTCTTGGGATTGAGGTCTCTTCTACCTCTGATGACTTTTATATTTCTCAGGAAAAGTATATCCAGGATCTTCTTGCTCGTGCTGCTCTTACTGATGAGCACACTATTGAGACTCCCATGGAGCTCAATGTTCACCTCCGTGATAATGATGATGACCCCTTGCCTGATCCGACGCGTTACCGTCATCTTATTGGGAGTCTTGTCTATCTGGCTGTCACTCGTCCGGATATCTCCTATCCGGTCCATATTGTGAGTCAGTTTGTCTCTGCTCCCACTTCGGTTCACTATAGTCACCTCCTTTGTGTTCTTCGATATCTTCGGGGCACGATCTCTCATCGCCTGTTCTTTCCTCGCTCTGGTTCGTTACAGCTTCATGCCTATTCGGATGCTACGTGGGCTAGTGATCCCTCGGATCGCCGTTCACTTTCTGCTTACTGTATTTTTCTTGGTGGTTCTCTCATTGCCTGGAAGACGAAGAAGCATACTGCAGTTTCCCGTTCGAGCTGAGTTGCAAGCTATGGCTCTGTTGACGACAAAGGTGACTTGGTTAAGGTGGATACTTCAGGACTTTGGTGTTTCTGTCACTACACCTACTCTGCTATTACCTGACAGTACAGGTGCTATTAGCATTGCGCGCGATCCTGTGAAACATGAGCTCACCAAGCATATTGGTGTTGATGCTTTTTATGTGCGCGTTGGGGTGCATGATCAGGTTATTGCTCTTCAGTATGTGCCTTTCGAGTTATAGTTGGCGGATTTCTTTACGAAGGCACAGACTATAGCATAACATGGCTTCTATCTCTCCAAACTCAGTGTTGTTTATCCACCATGAGTTTAGGGGGGGGGGGGTAGAGTTATATTCTAGCCTGTATATTTTCCCCATTGTATGAGGGGTTTCCTGCATATTTATCACCTGTACATGTATATATATATTGGCCATTGGCAAGGCAATACAAGTTGCATATTCCTAACAAATCCACGCATCCTTGCCCTGTTATGAATTTGACATTAACATTCTTTTGAGGGCCTTACGCTATATACTTAAAAATGCTTAAATTGTTGAAGTTCATCAGTCTTCTGTTCTTATATTTTTGACTGAACACTTGAGTCGTGTTATTTCTTCTGTGCTATACTGCATCTGCTACTGTACCATATACTTAAGAGCTGTGGGTTCATTTTCCAGGTCCTTGCTTTCAGAGACATAAATCCTCAAGCTCCAACCCACGTTGTAATCATTCCCAAAGTCAAGGATGGATTAACCGGCCTTTCAAAGGTAATGTTCAACTGTTCATCCATAATCGCAGTTTTAAGTTTTCCAATTTAATCCAACTGGTCATCATGTAGTAGATCTATTAAAGTTTCCTGGAATTTAATGTGCTTAAGAGAAAATGATATTCATTTGCAATAATTTCTCCAGGCAGAAGAGAGGCATGTAGAGATACTTGGCTGCCTCCTCTATGCTGCAAAAGTTATCGCAAAGCAGGAAGGACTTGAAGATGGCTACCGTATTGTCATCAATGATGGCCCTAGTGGATGTATGCCCCCAGTTCAATGTGCTATTGGTTTTTAATGCCTATTCTTGTGCCCACTTGTCCATCGGTGACGGATATCTTTGTTTGCAGGTCAATCTGTTTACCACATCCATGTCCATCTCCTTGGAGGCAGACAGATGAACTGGCCTCCAGGCTAAAGAAGCTTCTGGTTGCCGATCAATCGTCATGGCAGCTATGTCCTTTGCATCTCAATCGAATAATTCCTGTAATTGACATAACAGTTTGTGCGACGAACATTTGCTCTATCTATGGAATTGCCGAAACTATCCTGCTGTGAGTGCATGGACAAGAAACTTGAACCTGAACCGGCTCATTGATGCATGCTGTGTTCTTTCTAGTCAGTCTGCTATTTTGTTAGTTCAGTAGTTCTGGTTACTGGGTTTTAACTATATTTCCGTGAATGCATCACGATCTTCACGTCTGCGTGCATGGACCTGCTGGTGTGTGCCCTGGTCTACCTATGGTGTGAACATTTGACGCGATTTTTTGGATCCTTTTGGGCCAAATGTCTATTCAGATCTTGCAGTCTCAGCTACCCCCCGGATTACAATATCTGATGATTAGACCCTGGGTCTCCGGAATCTAGATATGTGATGCTGTGCAGACCCTTATCTGACAGCTTCGGTGTAGAGTGCAATGTACGTGAGGCTGGCGAACGTGCTGGTGTGGCCGTATGGTTGCAATTGTCATTAGTGGTGTGAAGCAAAGAACAGGGGCAATGCATCTACTTTGATTACCTCCTTAATCGATATAAAGGTACCCAAGGAAAAAACAGGCTCCTCTGTTGCTGTGTACTGAAACAGGAAACCGCGTTTGCGACAGTTTGTTCTTGACGTTGCTCACTCTCTCACACAATATATGCTGATGCTTCTCTTGTGACACTTTAAGAGAACAACAACTCGACAAGCACAATGACAAGCCTCGTCGCCACTCTCCTGCGCCTCTTCTCCATCTTCTTCGTCGCCGCCGCGGAGGCCATCCGCCGCCTCGTCGGGTGGGCACGTCCGTCGCCCGTGCAGGAATGCCCGGAGGCGGTGGCGTGCTCCACGGAGCTACCCGTGGCGCGGTGCGGTGAGCAGCGTGGAGCGGGGCGCGAACGCTGCGTCTTCTGCCTGGGCGGCATGGAGGAGGGCGACGAGGTGAGGGTGCTCAGGTGTCAGCATCTGTTCCACCGCTGCTGCCTCGACCGGTGGCTGGCTACGCGGCCGGGGGCGACGTGCCCGCTCTGCCGTGGCAAGCTCCTTGCGGTCACAGCTACCAAGCGCGCCGGGGAAGAGGAGGAGGAGAGGAGCATCGAGGGGATGTGCATGGTCATGCTCATGGCCTACGTGCATAGCCATACTTCGGTTCCGGCGGTTTAACACGCATATGTCACGGTGGACGGCGACGGGTCCAACGACCTGATCGATGTGGACAGCACTCGTACTATCCGTCCCGTGGGATAGTGGTAGTTTCCGTGGAACGTTACCAAATGGATTTACAGTTGGGAGAGTGCATTTTCTCTCACAATTCAACGAATTAATTTTGAATACAGTATGTGCCCCAAATCACCGCACGACGGGGCAGCCTACATTTGGTTCTGTTTGTTTCGGGCTTAGCTAGCATACTCATAGGAAAAATGAAAAGTTGAAACAAACAAAGCAGTGTTATCTAGAACCAGTGTTAAACATTTTGAATACAGTATGTTTTATTTAAGTTAACTTCAAGTTATCTAGAACCAGTGTTAAACAAAGCTTCCACGTTGCCACATAACCGCGGGCACGGCTTTTCGAAAGATTTAACCCTGCAGGGGTGCTCCAACTAGTCCATCACAAATTACCACAAGCCGCATAGAAATCCTCAATCACGAAGCTCGCGATCTCGTCGGACTCCCTAGTGGAAAACCTCAACTCTGAGATTACCCAAAGCATCACCGGAATCCCGATGCACAAGATATCTCGTCAAAGGTAAAACTAATCCAGCAAGGCCGCCCGACGTGTCGACGATCCCGATAGGAGTCGCGTACCTCGTTCTCAGGACACGGCGGATGAGCTAGACGTCGGGATCGCTAAACCTCCGGGTGACCAAAGGGGCGCCGGACATCGCTCAGGTGGGGCCAACACTCATGAGGAGCACTGGCCCGGGGGTTGATTAAATTATCCTCGGGGTCCGGAAAGTCCCTATGCAGTTTATTAGGTGTTTAGGCAAATGTAGTATCAAAGTTGGGCCTTGCCAGACCAGCTTTAATCTAAAATGAATTATCAAGGGGGTCCCCATAACAACCCCGATCGTGTTAGGAGCGCTCAAATATGGAACATAACACCGGTAGCCGGAAACTAAGGGGGCAAAGGTGGAACAAAACACCAGGCTAGAAAGGCCGAGCCTTCCACCTTTTACCAAGTATATAGGTGCATTAAATTAAACAGCATTTAAATATGGTGATATAACAAGGAACCCATGCTTTCACATGGAAGCAATGCACCTGCAACTAGCAACGCTATCAACAGGATTAAGCAAGCGGTAACATAGCCAATCAGTGGTTTGCTAGGTCGAACAGGTTGAAGGTAATCATGGCATTGTTGAGAGGCTGATATTTAACAGGTGGTAGGCAACGAGACATAAACGATAGAAGCGATAAAACTAGCATGGCAATGATAGTAGTGGTATCTGGGGAAATGATCATCTTGCCTGAGATCCCGCTTGGAAGAAGAACGACTCCGTGAAGCAGACGAACCGACGTAGTCGAACGGGTCCTCACATCCGACACGCTTGCGGAACTCTATCGAGACGGGGAAACCGGAAACAAGCATCAACACACGATATTCACCACACGATGCACAACACATATGATGCATGAGCTACTGAATACACGCAAGTCACGGCATGACAAATCACACAACCAAACACTACACATTTAGTGAAGTTCAATATGCAACGAGTTGCATATTGACGAAACTCCACGCTAATTATTTAGTTCACTCCCGGTTATTTACACGGCAATGTTAATGTTGTTAAGCATGCAAGAGGTGAAGCGGAAATTAAACTACCTATTTAGACATTTTAAATGAGGTCGGAAACGACATATAGCATCTCCGAGACGACCTCACATGTTAATTTACAATTCTGTCCAGATCTGAATTAATGCATTTAATTGGTTGTTAAACAGAAAAACAAATAGGTTCACGTGATTCTACGCGTCAAGGCAAGCAACCTACACGTAGAGAACACCTCCAACGGAGCTACGGATCAAAAGTTACAAGCACCGCAAGATATGATGGCATGAATGCAAAATGTGTGCAACGACGGTCATGAGCACTTCAAAACATACATCACGCAAGAGAAAATGAAACTACACGAGATTCTAAGCAAGTTTCATGTAGGACGCGATCAGAACGGAGCTACGGTTCAACAACTACAAGCAAAACAAGAAATAACTACAAACTGCCCAAAACAGCTACATAGCAACTTCTACGCCTCACAACTCCGGCTACACAACTCCGATAAACTCAAGCAAGGCATGGCATGAAAGAGGGGAAGACGCACTACTACAAACAACTAACGACAACTAGCATGGCAGCAAGGAGCACTAGGAAAAGAAGACACAAAATGGCACCTCACGCACTATTTCAGACTTAGTGAAAATAACACCTCCTGAAAGTGCACTTTTCAGCCTGAAGCAATATTGACAGCAGCAAAACCTATAGCTACAGGAGTCCAAATGGCATGAAACTTAACAGCATGCTAGAGAAACATAAGGGGTACAACTAACTCCATTGGACCAACCCCAAAAGAGCTACAGATCACAAGCTAGAAGCAAAACAAAACAGCAACAAAATAATAACAGAATCCAGACTTAGAAATATTTCAGCTCCTCTAAAACAGCACTATTCAAGCAACTTGAGGACAGTCAAACAACACCTAAACATGCATTTCTATTGCAACTAAAAATACCAGGGGCTGAACAAAACACCCAAGATCAACTCTCCAGTTGACAACTAATTCAAACGAGGCCCGGAATAAAACCTACGGATTAAACAAAAGGGCTTCACGACAAAATATCTCACGAACTAACTTCCTCGAAAGCTAAAACTAATTGCACAGAAAAATCCATGGGATTTTTCTACCCCGGAAACATATATAATATGTGGGGTTTGCAACACGAAATAAAGCCACACATTAATGCGAGATAATACCTCTAAACGGGAAAATAAACTACCGGCACAACCCTACACGGAAAAATACGAGTGACCGCTCTAAAATACGCAGAAATATGGTCCCTAAAACATGGACATTAAATCTATGGCATACGGGCAATCCGGATACGCACGAAAATTAACTACGGAATGGATCCTAGTTAAACAGCACGTAAAACGAGGCATTAGGCACTCTAAACAGCGTTAAACAAATATGCACGTTGGATAATCGTGTTCTACTCGCGAAGCTACCCCAAAACGATATATAACACGCGTCGTTCCGACCTACGGTTTAGAAACTACGAACGTTCTAAGATATACCTACTTTCTGGAATATAAACAATTCCGAAAACAACCTAAAATCTTAACGGGCCGAATTGGAGGCGCATCATAGTTAATTCACGCCCTGGGCGAGGGATAGGCTTGCTGGGCTCACCTGCGTGGCCACTTGGGCCGATGGAACTCGCGAGCTAGGCCGGCCGCGGGGCCCACTGGCGGGCGCTGGAGGTCGGAGCGGCCTGGGGAGGCGCTGGGCCTAGGCCGTCCTGGAGGAGGCGCTGCGGGAGCCGGGGCCTGCTCGGGGCCCAGCCGAGCGGGGCTGGCTCGGTCGAGGCAGCAGCTCTACCGTGCTCCCGACGCAGCGACGGCGGCGCAGCTAGGGCACGCGGCTGCCCCGGATTCCGGCGAGGGACCTGCCGGCCAAGGCCGTCGGCGGCGGATCCGGCCTCGAGGTCGCCGGATCTGGACGTGGGGCTGGCGCAATGACGGGTAACGCGGCGGGAACGGCACGGCGGCGCTGGGGCAGGGAGAGACGGCGGCGAGGTGCAAGGCGGCGGCGGCGGGGGAAGACCGACGGCCGGCGGTGGAGCGCGGGCTCCGGCGGGAAGCTCGGGTACCGCCGGCTCCTGGCGGCGGCTCGCTGCGGGCAGGAGGCGCGGGGCGCACATGAGCGCAGGAGGCGGCAGCGGGCGGCGGCGCGCCGGATGGGCCCGGGACGGGCCGCGCGCGGGCCTAGCGGGCCGGCGGCGGGAGGAGGGAGACAGGTGGGAGGAGAGAGACTAGGGTTTGGTGGGGTGCGGAAATTGAGGAGGAATTTGAGGAAGGCTGTCTAAAAATTAAGGAGGAGGGGGTATTTATAAGGAAAAGGGGGCTCGGTTAACCGGAATCGCGATCCGGATCCAACCGCGGGGTCGGATTCGGACGATTCCGAACGCGGGGCGTGCTACGTGGCCGTGTTGTGTAGGCATCCGGAGACGAGAGGGAGAGCGGGCGACGCGGCACAAATTTTTAAAACATCGACAGACGTCCGACGAATAACCGAAGACGGTGCCGCTATGGTCGACTGTTCGGGTAGCAGACGGATTCCGATCGCGACGAAATTCGACAGGCGGCCTGGCTATATCTAATCGCGACCGCGTGCCAAGTTTCACCTCGAACAAAGAGTGTTTTAAACACACTTTAAAACAGGGTTTCGACGATGCCGCGGGCGCGTGCGTGTGCGGTCGGACTCGGAACGAACAACGACGAACACGAAGAGAAGCGGCAACTAACAACGAATGCAAGTTTGAAAACGGGCGGCAACGGAGACACCGATGCAATGCAGATGATGTGCATGATGCGATGATGATGCGGCAACTGAAAATAGACACGCGACGAAAACAGAAAGAAAAGGGGAAGCTTCTGGAACGTCGGCATCGGGGTGTCACAACACTCCTACACTACGAGAGGATCTCGCCCCGAGATCCAAGAATGAAAGGGGGAGAGGAAGAGAAAGAACAAGAGGTAAAAACTTAGTCGCTTCTTTGACAAACGAGTGAAACCAACGATCCTTGAAGGTTGCAAGGAGATGAAGAATGACATGAGAAAGAAGCCAGAATTCACGGAAAATTTCGGCAGCACTTCGGTAGGAAAAAGGGGAAAAAGATTCGAAAAGGTGGACGAAATAGACAATATCCACCACCAACAAGTAAATAGAACAAGAGAACACCATGATCTTGGTGGCACAACATAATAGACCCAAAAGAGCAACATCACAAAGCCTCCGGAACAATAGAATAGGAACTAACTCAAGCGGGAGAAGAGAATGAAGCAAAAGAATGAGAACTATCATCACAATAGAATTGAAGAGCCTCCGGATAGAAGAATAGACGGAGTAGTTGGAACACCAACAACGAAAAGAACAAGATAGTAGTGGGCTTATGAAAATCATCTCAACAAATATGAGGTGACAACCAACCACTACAAGAACCAAGGATAGATGAGAGCAAAGATACGAAAACTTCTTACACCGAGAGGATACATTGAGAGCTGGGATTAATGACAAGCACCATGATAGCAACAATCCATAAGAAAAGCTTTAGGTGAAATCCAAACCTAGATAGCTCAATGAAGAAATCATGGGTTGAAAATACCTCATGATCCTAGAATCGGTGGAATTAATTATCTCATTCTTGAAAGGAAAACTCTTCAAGTCTCCTACACTAACAAGAAGGCTACAATACCACCTCAAAGGATAAAGGAAGAACAAATGCACTTAGAAACGCAAGAGAACGGATACTTGAGGTTCTGCAACAAAATATTGAAGAACACTTTGAGAATGAATTGAAACCTTGATGAACCACCATGAAGGACCTCCGTATACAAAAGAATGATGCAAAGATATCAAGGTAGAAATGAATAAGATTATGGCCTTGCCAAGATTTAGATGAAGCTTCACAAAGAGATACTTGATAGAACTTAGAACTCCGGAAAAGAAAGATAAGAACACTAGAGAAAAGGAATTGATATCAAGAGCCACTCCGGAAGAAGAATTGAAATCTCTTGGAAGGAGGAAGAACAAGAATAAGAATTATGTTATGCTCATCCTTCATCAAGTTTAATTGATGACAAACAACGGATTTAGCATACCACTTATTCTACTAGAATTGAATCTTGAAGAGGCAGAGAGATAAGTACCACTTGAAGCAAAATTGAAGGAAGCACCGGTAAGAATTCACAATTGAATGGGAACACCACGAATTAATGAAGATACATGAAAATGAAGAGCTCATGAGCCACCTGAGAGAAAACTTGAATAAGACACTGGAATAATTGAGAGACGAACGAAGAGGCAACAATTTAGAAGAATTGAGGATGAAAGCTGAAAGCTGAGAATGAAGAATCTTCTAAAATGATGGCCTTCGGAGGACGAGAAAGAAAACAACCCTGAAAAGCACCGGATAGCAAGAAAAGGGATTACTCATGATTGGAACAATGAGAGAATAACACGAAGCTGAGATGACAATCTTCCCAAGAATGGAACAAGACTGAGAGAAACACCCCTTCGAATTTGCAAGCTAAGAATGATGACGAGGAACAACACCAAGAATAGCTGAGACCTCCGGAATAAAGAAGGATGCAAGGTTGAGCCAAATATGAGAATTAATTCCAATAGATCTTGGAGAAGGGATATGACTGATGAACTTCATACTTACGTCATAGTTGAAAAGAATTTAAAGATCTCCGGAGATGATTGAAAGAGTCAGGTGAGATCCTGGGAAAGAACCTGTGGGTTATGGGCCCACTCAAAGAAATCACGGTCGAAAAGATTACTAGAAAGATTGATATAGCACCGGTGTGAAGAGAACTGGATGAGGTTGAGCACCTCGAAATAATTAAAAGAATTGAAAACACGAAACTTCCGAGATATCTTCAACACTCCGGAAGAACAGAGAGGGATGAATAACCAAGATAGGCTGAAAGAATCTCCAACATAGGAAAGAATTACAAGGATGAAAAGGATATGAAGAACACGGATAACTGAATTAAATTCACCGGTAAGGATGACAAGAGTGAATAAAGATGAACATGAAGCTCCTGAGAATCTTCACAATGAACCACCGGGTACGAGAGAAAAGAACAGACAGCGGAAGCACAATGAAAAGAAAACTCTTGGATGAAAAATTGAATCACTTAAAAAAAGGGTGGGAGGGCGGGAAAAATAAAACAAAGACAACTTGGGATAGATGAGATGAACTCCGGATGGACTAAGAGAATTCTCTTGACAAATTGGAGAGGATTGAATCCACTTGGAGAGAAACACACCGGTTGAAAAGAATTGACATGACGACTCCGGTTGACAAGAATTGACATGACAATTGATTGAGCAAAAGGATTAGCACTCTCATATGAACATGAGAACACTGCTTAGAAAAGATCTGGAATCACCACTTGACATCGAAGCAACTTGAATTACCATATTTCAACAAAACAAAGGGTGTGGCTTACGAAACAAGCCAGAACAAACTCATGAGAAAGATTTCCGTTCGATATTTTCGTGGACAGGATCGCACGGGCACGATTTACAGAAGCCATCAAGTGCAAGGCAGTGCACCCGACATACGAAGCGTCCCCGAGTCGTAGCAAGCTACAAGGACTCTTTAAGACACAACGTGTACCGCTGTAAGTCGACCGTGAACAAACGAATCCACTAGATGTCGAACCCCAACCTAACATCATTTATTTGTTGGAAGATTGTCCTATAAGCAACTACTTGAATTCCCACCTATGAATTCCCGAAATATCTGGTCATGCAATCTGGTACACGGATACAAGGAGTAATAACACACAACTCCTATACTAACCCGTCACTTGTATCACATCCGTCAACACACGACCAGAATCTCGGACCTTCATCTACAACAGACCCTCGTGATCACAACGATACAAAGTATGGCAGTACTCCCGAACAATCTGCACCAGTACTGGGGACATCGGGGTTATCTCACCACTACTAGTATTGAAGCAATTACGAACATCCTTCGTACTAAGATACCAAGAAATCTGAATGATAACGATGTGCTCGAGAATCCCCTGGAGCTCAACTCCCCGGAAGAAGATCAAGTCAGACAGGAGGCACCAAGACAGAACTCCGTCACATCGGCATCATATAGATCCCAAGAATATCCGCGTGATCCTAAAAAAAATTTGAGTGAGAAGAGGAGTAGAATAAATTATTACGTCAAGATTCCTCACCAGAGCATAGAAGAGGAGAAAAAAAAATCCTACTCTCCGATATATAACTAGACTCAAATAGTTTTTCACTAGACTCGACTCGGCCAAGTTCGATCAATCAAGGGGGCTCCTAGGTCGGTCCTTGCTCTGATACCAACTTGTCACGCCCAAGATGCGATCCTATCCTCAATTTGGCACGAGGGCCTCGTCAGGGATAGAAGCGCATCTCGTCGTGTCGCAAGAATGGATATCGTTACAAGTACATGTACTGAAAAGAAGAGATATATAAAGAGTTGGCTTACACTCGCCACAAGCTACATCAGAGTCACATCAGTACATTACACAATCATCAAGAGTAAGAGCAGGGTCCGACTACAGACGAAAACAAACGACAAAAGAAGAACGACGTCCATCCTTGCTATCCCAGGCTGCCGGCCTGGAACCCGTCCTAGATCGAAGAAGAAGAAGAAGAAGATGAAGAAGCAACTCTAAATGAACAATCAACGCGCTCACGTCGAGTAACCTTTACCTGTACCTGCAACTGGTGTTGTAGTAATCTGTGAGCCACAGGGGACTCAGCAATCCCATTTCCAAAGGTATCAAGACTAGCAAAGCTAAATGGGTAAGGTATGGTTAAGTGGTGAGGTTGCAGCAGCGGCTAAGCATATGTTTGGTGGCTAAACTTATGAGTACAAGAAATGAGAGGGGGAAGATCTACGCATAGCGGACGTGAACTACGGATGATCAACTGAATGACCCTGAACACCTACCTACGCCAGTCATAACCCCACCGTGTCCTCGATCGGAGAAAGAACTCACGAAAGAGACAGTCATGGTTACGCACACAGTTGGCATGTTTTAATTAAGTTAACTTCAAGTTATCTAGAACCAGTGTTAAACAAAGCTTCCACGTTGCCACATAACCACGGGCACGGCTTTCCGAAAGATTTAACCCTGCAGGGGTGCTCCAACTAGTCCGTCACAAATTACCACAAGCCGCATAGAAATCCTCAATCACGAAGCTCGCGATCTCGTCGGACTCCCTAGTGGAAAACCTCAACTCTGAGATTACCCAAAGCATCACCGGAATCCCGATGCACAAGATATCTCATCAAAGGTAAAACTAATCCAGCAAGGCCGCCCGACGTGTCGACGATCCCGATAGGAGTCGCGTACCTCGTTCTCAGGACACGGCGGATGAGCTAGACGTCGGGATCGCTAAACCTCCGGGTGACCAAAGGGGCGCCAGACATCGCTCAGGTGGGGCCAACACTCATGAGGAGCACTGGCCCGGGGGTTGATTAAATTATCCTCGGGGTCCGGAAAGTCCCTATGCAGTTTATTAGGTGTTTAGGCAAATGTAGTACCAAAGTTGGGCCTTGCCAGACCAGCTTTAATCTAAAACGAATTATCAAGGGGGTCCCCATAACAACCCCGATCGTGTTAGGAGCGCTCAAATATGGAACATAACATCGGTAGCCGGAAACTAAGGGGGCAAAGGTGGAACAAAACACCAGGCTAGAAAGGCCGAGCCTTCCACCTTTTACCAAGTATATAGGTGCATTAAATTAAACAACATTTAAATATGGTGATATAACAAGGAACCCATGCTTTCACATGGAAGCAATGCACCTGCAACTAGCAACGCTATCAACAGGATTAAGCAAGCGGTAACATAGCCAATCAGTGGTTTGCTAGGTCGAACAGGTTGAAGGTAATCATGGCATTGTTGAGAGGCTGATATTTAACAGGTGGTAGGCAACGAGACATAAACGATAGAAGCGATAAAACTAGCATGGCAATGATAGTAGTGGTATCTGGGGAAATGATCATCTTGCCTGAGATCCCGCTTGGAAGAAGAACGACTCCGTGAAGCAGACGAACCGACGTAGTCGAACGGGTCCTCACATCCGACACGCTTGCGGAACTCTATCGAGACGGGGAAACCGGAAACAAGCATCAACACACGATATTCACCACACGATGCACAACACATATGATGCATGAGCTACTGAATACACGCAAGTCACGGCATGACAAATCACACAACCAAACACTACACATTTAGTGAAGTTCAATATGCAACGAGTTGCATATTGACGAAACTCCACGCTAATTATTTAGTTCACTCCCGGTTATTTACACGGCAATGTTAATGTTGTTAAGCATGCAAGAGGTGAAGCGGAAATTAAACTACCTATTTAGACATTTTAAATGAGGTCGGAAACGACATATAGCATCTCCGAGACGACCTCACATGTTAATTTACAATTCTGTCCAGATCTGAATTAATGCATTTAATTGGTTGTTAAACAGAAAAACAAATAGGTTCACGTGATTCTACGCGTCAAGGCAAGCAACCTACACGTAGAGAACACCTCCAACGGAGCTACGGATCAAAAGTTACAAGCACCGCAAGATATGATGGCATGAATGCAAAATGTGTGCAACGACGGTCATGAGCACTTCAAAACATACATCACGCAAGAGAAAATGAAACTACACGAGATTCTAAGCAAGTTTCATGTAGGACGCGATCAGAACGGAGCTACGGTTCAACAACTACAAGCAAAACAAGAAATAACTACAAACTGCCCAAAACAGCTACATAGCAACTTCTACGCCTCACAACTCCGGCTACACAACTCCGATAAACTCAAGCAAGGCATGGCATGAAAGAGGGGAAGACGCACTACTACAAACAACTAACGACAACTAGCATGGCAGCAAGGAGCACTAGGAAAAGAAGACACAAAATGGCACCTCACGCACTATTTCAGACTTAGTGAAAATAACACCTCCTGAAAGTGCACTTTTCAGCCTGAAGCAATATTGACAGCAGCAAAACCTATAGCTACAGGAGTCCAAATGGCATGAAACTTAACAGCATGCTAGAGAAACATAAGGGGTACAACTAACTCCATTGGACCAACCCCAAAAGAGCTACAGATCACAAGCTAGAAGCAAAACAAAACAGCAACAAAATAATAACAGAATCCAGACTTAGAAATATTTCAGCTCCTCTAAAACAGCACTATTCAAGCAACTTGAGGACAGTCAAACAACACCTAAACATGCATTTCTATTGCAACTAAAAATACCAGGGGCTGAACAAAACACCCAAGATCAACTCTCCAGTTGACAACTAATTCAAACGAGGCCCGGAATAAAACCTACGGATTAAACAAAAGGGCTTCACGACAAAATATCTCACGAACTAACTTCCTCGAAAGCTAAAACTAATTGCACAGAAAAATCCATGGGATTTTTCTACCCCGGAAACATATATAATATGTGGGGTTTGCAACACGAAATAAAGCCACACATTAATGCGAGATAATACCTCTAAACGGGAAAATAAACTACCGGCACAACCCTACACGGAAAAATACGAGTGACCGCTCTAAAATACGCAGAAATATGGTCCCTAAAACATGGACATTAAATCTATGGCATACGGGCAATCCGGATACGCACGAAAATTAACTACGGAATGGATCCTAGTTAAACAGCACGTAAAACGAGGCATTAGGCACTCTAAACAGCGTTAAAAAAATATGCACGTTGGATAATCGTGTTCTACTCGCGAAGCTACCGCAAAACGATATATAACACGCGTCGTTCCGACCTACGGTTTAGAAACTACGAACGTTCTAAGATATACCTACTTTCTGGAATATAAACAATTCCGAAAACAACCTAAAATCTTAACGGGCCGAATTGGAGGCGCATCATAGTTAATTCACGCCCTGGGCGAGGGATAGGCTTGCTGGGCTCACCTGCGTGGCCACTTGGGCCGATGGAACTCGCGAGCTAGGCCGGCCGCGGGGCCCACTGGCGGGCGCTGGAGGTCGGAGCGGCCTGGGGAGGCGCTGGGCCTAGGCCGTCCTGGAGGAGGCGCTGCGGGAGCCGGGGCCTGCTCGGGGCCCAGCCGAGCGGGGCTGGCTCGGTCGAGGCAGCAGCTCTACCGTGCTCCCGACGCAGCGACGGCGGCGCAGCTAGGGCACGCGGCTGCCCCGGATTCCGGCGAGGGACCTGCCGGCCAAGGCCGTCGGCGGCGGATCCGGCCTCGAGGTCGCCGGATCTGGACGTGGGGCTGGCGCAACGACGGGTAACGCGGCGGGAACGGCACGGCGGCGCTGGGGCAGGGAGAGACGGCGGCGAGGTGCAAGGCGGCGGCGGCGGGGGAAGACCGACGGCCGGCGGTGGAGCGCGGGCTCCGGCGGGAAGCTCGGGTACCGCCGGCTCCTGGCGGCGGCTCGCTGCGGGCAGGAGGCGCGGGGCGCACATGAGCGCAGGAGGCGGCAGCGGGCGGCGGCGCGCCGGATGGGCCCGGGACGGGCCGCGCGCGGGCCTAGCGGGCCGGCGGCGGGAGGAGGGAGACAGGTGGGAGGAGAGAGACTAGGGTTTGGTGGGGTGCGGAAATTGAGGAGGAATTTGAGGAAGGCTGTCTAAAAATTAAGGAGGAGGGGGTATTTATAAGGAAAAGGGGGCTCGGTTAACCGGAATCGCGATCCGGATCCAACCGCGGGGTCGGATTCGGACGATTCCGAACGCGGGGCGTGCTACGTGGCCGTGTTGTGTAGGCATCCGGAGACGAGAGGGAGAGCGGGCGACGCGGCACAAATTTTTAAAACATCGACAGACGTCCGACGAATAACCGAAGACGGTGCCGCTATGGTCGACTGTTCGGGTAGCAGACGGATTCCGATCGCGACGAAATTCGACAGGCGGC
This sequence comes from Hordeum vulgare subsp. vulgare, assembly GCF_904849725.1. NCBI lineage: Eukaryota > Viridiplantae > Streptophyta > Magnoliopsida > Poales > Poaceae > Hordeum > Hordeum vulgare. The sequence goes on along the minus strand of NC_058521.1, from coordinate 410,252,222 downwards.
CTGGCTATATCTAATCGCGACCGCGTGCCAAGTTTCACCTCGAACAAAGAGTGTTTTAAACACACTTTAAAACAGGGTTTCGACGATGCCGCGGGCGCGTGCGTGTGCGGTCGGACTCGGAACGAACAACGACGAACACGAAGAGAAGCGGCAACTAACAACGAATGCAAGTTTGAAAACAGGCGGCAACGGAGACACCGATGCAATGCAGATGATGTGCATGATGCGATGATGATGCGGCAACTGAAAATAGACACGCGACGAAAACAGAAAGAAAAGGGGAAGCTTCTGGAACGTCGGCATCGGGGTGTCACAACACTCCTACACTACGAGAGGATCTCGCCCCGAGATCCAAGAATGAAAGGGGGAGAGGAAGAGAAAGAACAAGAGGTAAAAACTTAGTCGCTTCTTTGACAAACGAGTGAAACCAACGATCCTTGAAGGTTGCAAGGAGATGAAGAATGACATGAGAAAGAAGCCAGAATTCACGGAAAATTTCGGCAGCACTTCGGTAGGAAAAAGGGGCAAAAGATTCGAAAAGGTGGACGAAATAGACAATATCCACCACCAACAAGTAAATAGAACAAGAGAACACCATGATCTTGGTGGCACAACATAATAGACCCAAAAGAGCAACATCACAAAGCCTCCGGAACAATAGAATAGGAACTAACTCAAGCGGGAGAAGAGAATGAAGCAAAAGAATGAGAACTATCATCACAATAGAATTGAAGAGCCTCCGGATAGAAGAATAGACGGAGTAGTTGGAACACCAACAACGAAAAGAACAAGATAGTAGTGGGCTTATGAAAATCATCTCAACAAATATGAGGTGACAACCAACCACTACAAGAACCAAGGATAGATGAGAGCAAAGATACGAAAACTTCTTACACCGAGAGGATACATTGAGAGCTGGGATTAATGACAAGCACCATGATAGCAACAATCCATAAGAAAAGCTTTAGGTGAAATCCAAACCTAGATAGCTCAATGAAGAAATCATGGGTTGAAAATACCTCATGATCCTAGAATCGGTGGAATTAATTATCTCATTCTTGAAAGGAAAACTCTTCAAGTCTCCTACACTAACAAGAAGGCTACAATACCACCTCAAAGGATAAAGGAAGAACAAATGCACTTAGAAACGCAAGAGAACGGATACTTGAGGTTCTGCAACAAAATATTGAAGAACACTTTGAGAATGAATTGAAACCTTGATGAACCACCATGAAGGACCTCCGTATACAAAAGAATGATGCAAAGATATCAAGGTAGAAATGAATAAGATTATGGCCTTGCCAAGATTTAGATGAAGCTTCACAAAGAGATACTTGATAGAACTTAGAACTCCGGAAAAGAAAGATAAGAACACTAGAGAAAAGGAATTGATATCAAGAGCCACTCCGGAAGAAGAATTGAAATCTCTTGGAAGGAGGAAGAACAAGAATAAGAATTATGTTATGCTCATCCTTCATCAAGTTTAATTGATGACAAACAACGGATTTAGCATACCACTTATTCTACTAGAATTGAATCTTGAAGAGGCAGAGAGATAAGTACCACTTGAAGCAAAATTGAAGGAAGCACCGGTAAGAATTCACAATTGAATGGGAACACCACGAATTAATGAAGATACATGAAAATGAAGAGCTCATGAGCCACCTGAGAGAAAACTTGAATAAGACACTGGAATAATTGAGAGACGAACGAAGAGGCAACAATTTAGAAGAATTGAGGATGAAAGCTGAAAGCTGAGAATGAAGAATCTTCTAAAATGATGGCCTTCGGAGGACGAGAAAGAAAACAACCCTGAAAAGCACCGGATAGCAAGAAAAGGGATTACTCATGATTGGAACAATGAGAGAATAACACGAAGCTGAGATGACAATCTTCCCAAGAATGGAACAAGACTGAGAGAAACACCCCTTCGAATTTGCAAGCTAAGAATGATGACGAGGAACAACACCAAGAATAGCTGAGACCTCCGGAATAAAGAAGGATGCAAGGTTGAGCCAAATATGAGAATTAATTCCAATAGATCTTGGAGAAGGGATATGACTGATGAACTTCATACTTACGTCATAGTTGAAAAGAATTTAAAGATCTCCGGAGATGATTGAAAGAGTCAGGTGAGATCCTGGGAAAGAACCTGTGGGTTATGGGCCCACTCAAAGAAATCACGGTCGAAAAGATTACTAGAAAGATTGATATAGCACCGGTGTGAAGAGAACTGGATGAGGTTGAGCACCTCGAAATAATTAAAAGAATTGAAAACACGAAACTTCCGAGATATCTTCAACACTCCGGAAGAACAGAGAGGGATGAATAACCAAGATAGGCTGAAAGAATCTCCAACATAGGAAAGAATTACAAGGATGAAAAGGATATGAAGAACACGGATAACTGAATTAAATTCACCGGTAAGGATGACAAGAGTGAATAAAGATGAACATGAAGCTCCTGAGAATCTTCACAATGAACCACCGGGTACGAGAGAAAAGAACAGACAGCGGAAGCACAATGAAAAGAAAACTCTTGGATGAAAAATTGAATCACTTAAAAAAAGGGTGGGAGGGCGGGAAAAATAAAACAAAGACAACTTGGGATAGATGAGATGAACTCCGGATGGACTAAGAGAATTCTCTTGACAAATTGGAGAGGATTGAATCCACTTGGAGAGAAACACACCGGTTGAAAAGAATTGACATGACGACTCCGGTTGACAAGAATTGACATGACAATTGATTGAGCAAAAGGATTAGCACTCTCATATGAACATGAGAACACTGCTTAGAAAAGATCTGGAATCACCACTTGACATCGAAGCAACTTGAATTACCATATTTCAACAAAACAAAGGGTGTGGCTTACGAAACAAGCCAGAACAAACTCATGAGAAAGATTTCCGTTCGATATTTTCGTGGACAGGATCGCACGGGCACGATTTACAGAAGCCATCAAGTGCAAGGCAGTGCACCCGACATACGAAGCGTCCCCGAGTCGTAGCAAGCTACAAGGACTCTTTAAGACACAACGTGTACCGCTGTAAGTCGACCGTGAACAAACGAATCCACTAGATGTCGAACCCCAACCTAACATCATTTATTTGTTGGAAGATTGTCCTATAAGCAACTACTTGAATTCCCACCTATGAATTCCCGAAATATCTGGTCATGCAATCTGGTACACGGATACAAGGAGTAATAACACACAACTCCTATACTAACCCGTCACTTGTATCACATCCGTCAACACACGACCAGAATCTCGGACCTTCATCTACAACAGACCCTCGTGATCACAACGATACAAAGTATGGCAGTACTCCCGAACAATCTGCACCAGTACTGGGGACATCGGGGTTATCTCACCACTACTAGTATTGAAGCAATTACGAACATCCTTCGTACTAAGATACCAAGAAATCTGAATGATAACGATGTGCTCGAGAATCCCCTGGAGCTCAACTCCCCGGAAGAAGATCAAGTCAGACAGGAGGCACCAAGACAGAACTCCGTCACATCGGCATCATATAGATCCCAAGAATATCCGCGTGATCCTAAAAAAAATTTGAGTGAGAAGAGGAGTAGAATAAATTATTACGTCAAGATTCCTCACCAGAGCATAGAAGAGGAGAAAAAAAAATCCTACTCTCCGATATATAACTAGACTCAAATAGTTTTTCACTAGACTCGACTCGGCCAAGTTCGATCAATCAAGGGGGCTCCTAGGTCGGTCCTTGCTCTGATACCAACTTGTCACGCCCAAGATGCGATCCTATCCTCAATTTGGCACGAGGGCCTCGTCAGGGATAGAAGCGCATCTCGTCGTGTCGCAAGAATGGATATCGTTACAAGTACATGTACTGAAAAGAAGAGATATATAAAGAGTTGGCTTACACTCGCCACAAGCTACATCAGAGTCACATCAGTACATTACACAATCATCAAGAGTAAGAGCAGGGTCCGACTACAGACGAAAACAAACGACAAAAGAAGAACGACGTCCATCCTTGCTATCCCAGGCTGCCGGCCTGGAACCCGTCCTAGATCGAAGAAGAAGAAGAAGAAGATGAAGAAGCAACTCTAAATGAACAATCAACGCGCTCACGTCGAGTAACCTTTACCTGTACCTGCAACTGGTGTTGTAGTAATCTGTGAGCCACAGGGGACTCAGCAATCCCATTTCCAAAGGTATCAAGACTAGCAAAGCTAAATGGGTAAGGTATGGTTAAGTGGTGAGGTTGCAGCAGCGGCTAAGCATATGTTTGGTGGCTAAACTTATGAGTACAAGAAATGAGAGGGGGAAGATCTACGCATAGCGGACGTGAACTACGGATGATCAACTGAATGACCCTGAACACCTACCTACGCCAGTCATAACCCCACCGTGTCCTCGATCGGAGAAAGAACTCACGAAAGAGACAGTCATGGTTACGCACACAGTTGGCATGTTTTAATTAAGTTAACTTCAAGTTATCTAGAACCAGTGTTAAACAAAGCTTCCACGTTGCCACATAACCACGGGCACGGCTTTCCGAAAGATTTAACCCTGCAGGGGTGCTCCAACTAGTCCGTCACAAATTACCACAAGCCGCATAGAAATCCTCAATCACGAAGCTCGCGATCTCGTCGGACTCCCTAGTGGAAAACCTCAACTCTGAGATTACCCAAAGCATCACCGGAATCCCGATGCACAAGATATCTCGTCAAAGGTAAAACTAATCCAGCAAGGCCGCCCGACGTGTCGACGATCCCGATAGGAGTCGCGTACCTCGTTCTCAGGACACGGCGGATGAGCTAGACGTCGGGATCGCTAAACCTCCGGGTGACCAAAGGGGCGCCAGACATCGCTCAGGTGGGGCCAACACTCATGAGGAGCACTGGCCCGGGGGTTGATTAAATTATCCTCGGGGTCCGGAAAGTCCCTATGCAGTTTATTAGGTGTTTAGGCAAATGTAGTACCAAAGTTGGGCCTTGCCAGACCAGCTTTAATCTAAAACGAATTATCAAGGGGGTCCCCATAACAACCCCGATCGTGTTAGGAGCGCTCAAATATGGAACATAACATCGGTAGCCGGAAACTAAGGGGGCAAAGGTGGAACAAAACACCAGGCTAGAAAGGCCGAGCCTTCCACCTTTTACCAAGTATATAGGTGCATTAAATTAAACAGCATTTAAATATGGTGATATAACAAGGAACCCATGCTTTCACATGGAAGCAATGCACCTGCAACTAGCAACGCTATCAACAGGATTAAGCAAGCGGTAACATAGCCAATCAGTGGTTTGCTAGGTCGAACAGGTTGAAGGTAATCATGGCATTGTTGAGAGGCTGATATTTAACAGGTGGTAGGCAACGAGACATAAACGATAGAAGCGATAAAACTAGCATGGCAATGATAGTAGTGGTATCTGGGGAAATGATCATCTTGCCTGAGATCCCGCTTGGAAGAAGAACGACTCCGTGAAGCAGACGAACCGACGTAGTCGAACGGGTCCTCACATCCGACACGCTTGCGGAACTCTATCGAGACGGGGAAACCGGAAACAAGCATCAACACACGATATTCACCACACGATGCACAACACATATGATGCATGAGCTACTGAATACACGCAAGTCACGGCATGACAAATCACACAACCAAACACTACACATTTAGTGAAGTTCAATATGCAACGAGTTGCATATTGACGAAACTCCACGTTAATTATTTAGTTCACTCCCGGTTATTTACACGGCAATGTTAATGTTGTTAAGCATGCAAGAGGTGAAGCGGAAATTAAACTACCTATTTAGACATTTTAAATGAGGTCGGAAACGACATATAGCATCTCCGAGACGACCTCACATGTTAATTTACAATTCTGTCCAGATCTGAATTAATGCATTTAATTGGTTGTTAAACAGAAAAACAAATAGGTTCACGTGATTCTACGCGTCAAGGCAAGCAACCTACACGTAGAGAACACCTCCAACGGAGCTACGGATCAAAAGTTACAAGCACCGCAAGATATGATGGCATGAATGCAAAATGTGTGCAACGACGGTCATGAGCACTTCAAAACATACATCACGCAAGAGAAAATGAAACTACACGAGATTCTAAGCAAGTTTCATGTAGGACGCGATCAGAACGGAGCTACGGTTCAACAACTACAAGCAAAACAAGAAATAACTACAAACTGCCCAAAACAGCTACATAGCAACTTCTACGCCTCACAACTCCGGCTACACAACTCCGATAAACTCAAGCAAGGCATGGCATGAAAGAGGGGAAGACGCACTACTACAAACAACTAACGACAACTAGCATGGCAGCAAGGAGCACTAGGAAAAGAAGACACAAAATGGCACCTCACGCACTATTTCAGACTTAGTGAAAATAACACCTCCTGAAAGTGCACTTTTCAGCCTGAAGCAATATTGACAGCAGCAAAACCTATAGCTACAGGAGTCCAAATGGCATGAAACTTAACAGCATGCTAGAGAAACATAAGGGGTACAACTAACTCCATTGGACCAACCCCAAAAGAGCTACAGATCACAAGCTAGAAGCAAAACAAAACAGCAACAAAATAATAACAGAATCCAGACTTAGAAATATTTCAGCTCCTCTAAAACAGCACCATTCAAGCAACTTGAGGACAGTCAAACAACACCTAAACATGCATTTCTATTGCAACTAAAAATACCAGGGGCTGAACAAAACACCCAAGATCAACTCTCCAGTTGACAACTAATTCAAACGAGGCCCGGAATAAAACCTACGGATTAAACAAAAGGGCTTCACGACAAAATATCTCGCGAACTAACTTCCTCGAAAGCTAAAACTAATTGCACAGAAAAATACATGCCCGGAAACATATATAATATGTGGGGTTTGCAACACGAAATAAAGCCACACATTAATGCGAGATAATACCTCTAAACGGGAAAATAAACTACCGGCACAACCCTACACGGAAAAATACGAGTGACCGCTCTAAAATACGCAGAAATATGGTCCCTAAAACATGGACATTAAATCTATGGCATACGGGCAATCCGGATACGCACGAAAATTAACTACGGAATGGATCCTAGTTAAACAGCACATAAAACGAGGCATTAGGCACTCTAAACAGCGTTAAACAAATATGCACATTGGATAATCGTGTTCTACTCGCGAAGCTACCCCAAAACGATATATAACACGCGTCGTTCCGACCTACGGTTTAGAAACTACAGACGTTCTAAGATATACCTACTTTCTGGAATATAAACAATTCCGAAAACAACCTAAAATCCTAACGGGCCGAATTGGAGGCGCATCATAGTTAATTCACGCCCTGGGCGAGGGATAGGCTTGCTGGGCTCACCTGCGTGGCCACTTGGGCCGATGGAACTCGCGAGCTGGGCCGGCCGCGGGGCCCACTAGCGAGCGCTGGAGGTCGGAGCGGCCTGGGGAGGCGCTGGGCCGAGGCCGGCCTGGAGGAGGCGCTGCGGGAGCCGGGGCCTGCTCGGGGCACAGCCGAGCGGGGCTGGCTCGGTCGAGGCAGCAGCTCTGCCGTGCTCCCGACGCAGCGACGGCGGCGCAGCTAGGGCACGCGGCTGCCCCGGATTCCGGCGAGGGACCTGCCGGCCAAGGCCGTCGGCGGCGGATCCGGCCTCGAGGTCGCCGGATCTGGACGTGGGGTTGGCGCAGCGACGGGTAAGCGGCGGGAACGACACGGCGGCGCTGGGGCAGGGAGAGGCGGCGGCGAGGTGCAAGGCGGCGGCGGCGGGGGAAGACCGACGGCCGGCGGTGGAGCGCGGGCTCCGGCGGGAGGCTCGGGTACCGCCGGCTCCTGGCGGCGGCTCGCTGCGGGCAGGAGGTGCGGGGCGCACAGGAGCGCAGGAGGCGGCAGCGGGCGGCGGCGCGCCGGATGGGCCCGGGACGGGCCGCGCGCGGGCCTAGCGGGCCGGCGGCGGGAGGAGGGAGACAGGTGGGAGGAGAGAGACTAGGGTTTGGTGGGGTGCGGAAATTGAGGAGGAATTTGAGGAAGGCTGTCTAAAAATTAAGGAGGAGGGGTTATTTATAAGGAAAAGGGGGCTCGGTTAACCGGAATCGCGATCCGGATCCAACCGCGGGGTCGGATTCGGACGATTCCGAACGCGGAGCGTGCTACGTGGCCGTGTTGTGTAGGCATCCGGAGACGAGAGGGAGAGCGGGCGACGCGGCACGAATTTTTAAAACATCGACAGACGTCCGACGAATAACCGAAGACGGTGCCGCTACGGTCGACCGTTCGGGTACCAGACGGATTCCGATCGCGACGAAATTCGACAGGCGGCCTGGCTATATCTAATCGCGACCGCGTGCCAAGTTTCACCTCGAACAGAGAGAGTTTTAAACACACTTTAAAACAGGGTTTCGGCGATGCCGCGGGCGCGTGCGTGTGCGGTCGGACTCGGAACGAACAACGACGAACGCGAAGAGAAGCGGCAACTAACAACGAATGCAAGTTTGAAAACGGGCGGCAACGGAGACACCGATGCAATGCAGATGTTGTGCATGATGCGATGATGATGCGGCAACTGAAAATAGACACGCGACGAAAACAGAAAGAAAAGGGGAAGCTTCTGGAACGTCGGCATCGGGGTGTCACATAGCCGCCGGCACCGCTTCCGCCCCATGCGCCGCCCCCGGGGCGGTCGACCTCCATGACCGCCGTCGGGGGTCGCGCCGCCCGTACCTAGGGTTCGTCCTCCGGTTTTGTTGACCGGCTGTCCTAAAGAGTCTTTTTTCCCGATCTCTGATCCGGGTATTCTCTCTTTTGCCGGTCTCTTGATCGACATTCTTCCTTTTTGGTTCTGTGCCCCTTTGGGTTGTAGTGTGGCGGCACGCGGTCCCCGTTGCCGCCTGAGATCGTCCCCGTGGCAGCACCGACCCACACACTACCGCTGCGTCGCCCCTTCGGGCCGTAGCGTCGTGGCACGCGGTCTATGCCGCCACCCAGGTCTTCGCGTCGTTGCCCCGACCCGCGCGCTGCCGCTTCGTCGCCCCTTTGGGTCGTACCACCGCGGCGCGCGGCCCACTCCGTCGTCCCCGCGCGTCGACTTCCTATGGTATGCGCCGCGCCGTCTCCTTCGGCACGGGAACGCCATCGTCCGCGCCAGTCTTCGTCATGCCGTCGGGCTCTTCCTCGCGTACTTCGAGCATCGCCGCCGTGCTCCTAACCAGCCGCCGCTGCTGCTCTCCTTTGGCGTTGCTGCAGCTCGCTCACCCGAGCCGCGCTGCCCGTCCACCTCCTTCATCTTCGTCCAGCAGCAGCTCATCGCCAACGTCGTCGTCGTCTTCCCCAACCACCTCGTCTACTCCGACCACCGCGGGCTTCATCGCCCCCGCCGATTTGCGTCGCAACCCGTCATCGAGTCCTTCTCTGCTAGCCTCCTCAACATGACGTACAAGTTGTGTGCAGGAACCCCGTCTACGCATGCCCGGTGTTGGCTACACTGAAGTGTGTCTTCGTCCCCGGTGTGTTCCCAGGCATGGCAAGCCTGGAGCGACGCATCGTCAACATCGACTTCGTCCGTCTACGCATGCGCGGTGCTGGCAACGCCGATGCATGCCTTCGTCCATGATGTGTCCCCGGGCTTGGCAAACCCGGCGCTACGCGTCGTCAACTACGTCTTCTTCTCGATGCACCACTACGTCGACACCACTGCGCCCATGACTAACTCAACTCCTCCTTGTGCCCGTGGCTTGATACGTCTCCATCGTATCTATAATTTTTGATTGTTTCATGCCAGTATTCTACAACTTTCATATACTTTTGGCAATTTTTATACTATTTTTGGGACTAACATATTGATCCAGTGCCCAATGCTAGTTCCTGTTTGTTGCATGTTTTTTGTTTCGCAGATTATCCATACCAAACGAAGTCCAAATGCAATAAAAAACTTACGGGGATTTTTTGGAATATTTATGATTTTTGGGAAGAAGAATCAACGCGAAACGATGCCCGAGGGGGTCACAAGCCCCCTAGACGCGGCCTGGGGGTGGGGCCGCTCCTGTAGTCTTGTGACCAATCTCTAAGGCGGTTAGGGCCCTTCTTTCTCCGCAAGAAAGATAATATCCGGAAGAAAGTCGTGTTAAAATTTCAGCCCAATCGGAGTTACACATCTCCAGGAATTTAAGAAACGGTGAAAGGCAGAATCTGGGAGCGCAGAAACAGAAGGACACACAGAGAGAGAGATCCAATCTCGGAGGGGCTCTCGCCCCTCCGCCGCCATGGAGACCATGGACCAGAGGGGAAACCCTTCTCCCATCTAGGGAGGAGGTCAAGGAAGAAGAAGAAGAAGGGGGGCTCTCTCCCCCTCTCTCCCGGCGGCGCTGGAACGCCGCCCGGGACATCATCGTGTGACGGCGATCTACACCAACACCTCCGTCATCTTCACCAACACCTCCATCACCTTCCCCCATCTATATGCAGCGGTCCACTCTCCCTCAACCCGCTGTACCCTTTACTTGAACATGGTGCTTTATGCTTCATATTATTATCCAATGATGTGTTGCCATCCTATGATGTCTGAGTAGATTTTCATTGTCCTACCGGTGATTGACGAATTGCTATGATTGGTTTAATTTGCTTGTGGTTATGTTGCTGTCCTTTGGTGCCCATCATATGAGCGCGCACGTGGATCACACCATAGGGTTAGTAGTACGTCGATAGGACTATGTATTGGAGGGCAAGGGTGACAGAAGCTTCAGCCTAGCATAGAAATTGATGCATACGGGATTGAAGGGGGACCAATATATCTTATTGCTATGGTTGGGTTTTACCTTAATGAACGTTAGTAGTTGCGGATGCTTGCTAATAGTTCCTATCATAAGTGCATAGAATTCCAAGTAAGGGATGACATGCTAGCAGTGGCCTCTCCCACATAAACCTTTAGCTCCTCGTTGAGTTAGACACTCTTACTTATCGAGAAAGGCTACAATTGATCCCCTATACTTGTGGGTTATCACGGCTCCACGGTGACTTCCTCGACACCGGCTACCCCGACTCGACATCAACCACGGCGTTCTTCGCATGGCTACCTCGACCACGACTACACTACCCTACGCTCTCAGCTATCTCGACAAATGCACAAAGGGCTACCGCCTTGCTTGAGCAACCTTGTCGGTTTCCACTCGAGCCACAACTTTCGTGATGCATCGACCGTTACGATTGTGGGGGGATGACTACAGGCTTACCGTCTCCGTCGTATCTATAATTTTTGATTATTTCATGCCAATATTCTACAACTTTCATATACTTTTGGCAATTTTTATACTATTTGTGGGACTAACATATTGATCCAGTGCCAAGTGCCAGTTCCTGTTTGTTGCATGTTTTTTGTTTCGCAGATTATCCATACCAAACGAAGTCCAAACGGAATAAAAAACCTACGGGGATTTTTTTTGGAATATTTATGATTTTTGGGAAGAAGAATCAACGTGAAACGATGCCCCAGGGGGTCACAAGCCCCCTAGCCGCGACCTGGGGGTGGGGCCACGCCTGGCAGGCTTGTGACCAATCCCTAAGGCGGTTGGGGCCCTTCTTTCTCCACAAGAAAGATAATATCCGGAAGAAAATCGTGTTAAAATTTCAGCCCAATCGGAGTTACGGATCTCTGGGTATTTAAGAAACGGTGAAAGGCAGAATCTTGGAGCGCAGAAACAGAAGGACACAGAGAGAGAGATCCAATCTCGGAGGGGCTCTCGCCCCTCCGCCGCCATGGAGACCATGGACCAGAGGGGAAACCCTTCTCCCATCTAGGGAGGAGGTCAAGGAAGAAGAAGAAGAAGGGGGGCTCTCTCCCCCTCTCTCCCGGCGGCGCCGGAACGCCGTCCGGGACATCATCGTGTGACGGCGATCTACACCAACACCTCCGTCATCTTCACCAACACCTCCATCACCTTCCCCCATCTATATTCAGCGGTCCACTCTCCCTCAACCCGCTGTACCCTTTACTTGAACATGGTGCTTTATGCTTCATATTATTATCCAATGATGTGTTGCCATCCTATGATGTGTGAGTAGATTTTCGTTGTCCTATCGATGATTTATGAATTGCTATGATTGGTTTAATTTGCTTGTGGTTATGTTACTGTCCTTTGGTGCCCATCATATGAGCGCGCACGTGGATCACACCATAGGGTTAGTAGTATGTTGATAGGAATATGTATTGGAGGACAAGGGTGACAGAAGCTTCAGCCTAGCATAGAAATTGATGCATACGGGATTGAAGGGGGACCAATATATCTTATTGCTATGGTTGGGTTTTACCTTAATGAACATTAGTAGTTGTGGATGCTTGCTAATAGTTCCTATCATAAGTGCATATAATTCCAAGTAAGGGATGACATGCTAGCAGTGGCCTCTCCCACATAAAACTTGCTATCGGTCTAGTAATGTAGTCAATTGCTTAGGGACAATTCTGCAACTCCTGCCACCACTTTTCCACACTCGTTAAACTAATGTAATTCTAACCAGCCCCTAGTTTTTATTTACGTGTTCTTTACTTTTCTTGCAAACCTATCCTTTCACGCCTACAAAGTACTTCTAGTTTCATACTTATTCTAGGTAAAGAGAACGTAAAGTGTGCGTAGAGTTGTATCGGTGGTCGATAGAACTTGAGGGAATATTTGTCCTACCTTTAGCTCCTCGTTGGGTTCGACACTCTTAGTTATCGAGAAAGGCTACAATTGATCCCCTATACTTGTGGGTTATCACGGCTCCACGGTGACTTCCTCGACACCGGCTACCCCGACTCGACATCGACCACGGCGTTCTTCGCATGGCTACCTCGACCACGACTACACTACCCTACGCTCTCAGCTATCTCGACAAATGCACAAAGGGCTACCACCTTGCTTGAGCAACCTTGTCGGTTTCCACTCGAGCCACAACTTTCGTGATGCATCGACCGTTACGATTGTGGGGGGATGACTACAGGCTTACCGTCTCCGTCGTATCTATAATTTTTGATTATTTCATGCCAATATTCTACAACTTTCATATACTTTTGGCAATTTTTATAATATTTTTGGGACTAACATATTGATCCAGTGCCAAGTGTCAGTTCCTGTTTGTTGCATGTTTTTGTTTCGCAGATTATCCATACCAAACGAAGTCCAAACGCAATAAAAAACCTACGGGGATTTTTTTTGGAATATTTATGATTTTTGGGAAGAAGAATCAACGCGAAACGATGCCCCAGGGGGTCACAAGCCCCCTAGCCGCGACCTGGGGGTGGGGCCACGCCTGGCAGGCTTGTGACCAATCCCTAAGGCGGTTGGGGCCCTTCTTTCTCCACAAGAAAGATAATATCTGGAAGAAAATCGTGTTAAAATTTCAGCCCAATCGGAGTTACGGATCTCTGGGTATTTAAGAAACGGTGAAAGGCAGAATCTTGGAGCGCAGAAACAGAAGGACACAGAGAGAGAGATCCAATCTCGGAGGGGCTCTCGCGCCTCCGCCGCCATGGAGACCATGAACCAGAGGGGAAACCCTTATCCCATCTAGGGAGGAGGTCAAGGAAGAAGAAGAAGAAGGGGGGCTCTCTCCCCCTCTCTCCCGGCGGCGCCGGAACGCCGCCCGGGACATCATCGTGTGACGGTGATCTACACCAACACCTCCGTCATCTTCACCAACACCTCCATCACCTTCCCCCATCTATATTCAGCGGTCCACTCTCCCTCAACCCGCTGTACCCTTTACTTGAACATGGTGCTTTATGCTTCATATTATTATCCAATGATGTGTTGCCATCCTATGATGTGTGAGTAGATTTTCGTTGTCCTATCGATGATTTATGAATTGCTATGATTGGTTTAATTTGCTTGTGGTTATGTTACTGTCCTTTGGTGCCCATCATATGAGCGCGCACGTGGATCACACCATAGGGTTAGTAGTATGTTGATAGGAATATGTATTGGAGGACAAGGGTGACAGAAGCTTCAGCCTAGCATAGAAATTGATGCATACGGGATTGAAGGGGGACCAATATATCTTATTGCTATGGTTGGGTTTTACCTTAATGAACATTAGTAGTTGTGGATGCTTGCTAATAGTTCCTATCATAAGTGCATATAATTCCAAGTAAGGGATGACATGCTAGCAGTGGCCTCTCCCACATAAAACTTGCTATCGGTCTAGTAATGTAGTCAATTGCTTAGGGACAATTCTGCAACTCCTGCCACCACTTTTCCACACTCGTTAAACTAATGTAATTCTAACCAGCCCCTAGTTTTTATTTACGTGTTCTTTACTTTTCTTGCAAACCTATCCTTTCACGCCTACAAAGTACTTCTAGTTTCATACTTATTCTAGGTAAAGAGAACGTAAAGTGTGCGTAGAGTTGTATCGGTGGTCGATAGAACTTGAGGGAATATTTGTCCTACCTTTAGCTCCTCGTTGGGTTCGACACTCTTAGTTATCGAGAAAGGCTACAATTGATCCCCTATACTTGTGGGTTATCACGGCTCCACGGTGACTTCCTCGACACCGGCTACCCCGACTCGACATCGACCACGGCGTTCTTCGCATGGCTACCTCGACCACGACTACACTACCCTACGCTCTCAGCTATCTCGACAAATGCACAAAGGGCTACCGCCTTGCTTGAGCAACCTTGTCGGTTTCCACTCGAGCCACAACTTTCGTGATGCATCGACCGTTACGATTGTGGGGGGATGACTACAGGCTTACCGTCTCCGTCGTATCTATAATTTTTGATTATTTCATGCCAATATTCTACAACTTTCATATACTTTTGGCAATTTTTATACTATTTGTGGGACTAACATATTGATCCAGTGCCAAGTGCCAGTTCCTGTTTGTTGCATGTTTTTTGTTTCGCAGATTATCCATACCAAACGAAGTCCAAACGGAATAAAAAACCTACGGGGATTTTTTTTGGAATATTTATGATTTTTGGGAAGAAGAATCAACGTGAAACGATGCCCCAGGGGGTCACAAGCCCCCTAGCCGCGACCTGGGGGTGGGGCCACGCCTGGCAGGCTTGTGACCAATCCCTAAGGCGGTTGGGGCCCTTCTTTCTCCACAAGAAAGATAATATCCGGAAGAAAATCGTGTTAAAATTTCAGCCCAATCGGAGTTACGGATCTCTGGGTATTTAAGAAACGGTGAAAGGCAGAATCTTGGAGCGCAGAAACAGAAGGACACAGAGAGAGAGATCCAATCTCGGAGGGGCTCTCGCCCCTCCGCCGCCATGGAGACCATGGACCAGAGGGGAAACCCTTCTCCCATCTAGGGAGGAGGTCAAGGAAGAAGAAGAAGAAGGGGGGCTCTCTCCCCCTCTCTCCCGGCGGCGCCGGAACGCCGTCCGGGACATCATCGTGTGACGGCGATCTACACCAACACCTCCGTCATCTTCACCAACACCTCCATCACCTTCCCCCATCTATATTCAGCGGTCCACTCTCCCTCAACCCGCTGTACCCTTTACTTGAACATGGTGCTTTATGCTTCATATTATTATCCAATGATGTGTTGCCATCCTATGATGTGTGAGTAGATTTTCGTTGTCCTATCGATGATTTATGAATTGCTATGATTGGTTTAATTTGCTTGTGGTTATGTTACTGTCCTTTGGTGCCCATCATATGAGCGCGCACGTGGATCACACCATAGGGTTAGTAGTATGTTGATAGGAATATGTATTGGAGGACAAGGGTGACAGAAGCTTCAGCCTAGCATAGAAATTGATGCATACGGGATTGAAGGGGGACCAATATATCTTATTGCTATGGTTGGGTTTTACCTTAATGAACATTAGTAGTTGTGGATGCTTGCTAATAGTTCCTATCATAAGTGCATATAATTCCAAGTAAGGGATGACATGCTAGCAGTGGCCTCTCCCACATAAAACTTGCTATCGGTCTAGTAATGTAGTCAATTGCTTAGGGACAATTCTGCAACTCCTGCCACCACTTTTCCACACTCGTTAAACTAATGTAATTCTAACCAGCCCCTAGTTTTTATTTACGTGTTCTTTACTTTTCTTGCAAACCTATCCTTTCACGCCTACAAAGTACTTCTAGTTTCATACTTATTCTAGGTAAAGAGAACGTAAAGTGTGCGTAGAGTTGTATCGGTGGTCGATAGAACTTGAGGGAATATTTGTCCTACCTTTAGCTCCTCGTTGGGTTCGACACTCTTAGTTATCGAGAAAGGCTACAATTGATCCCCTATACTTGTGGGTTATCACGGCTCCACGGTGACTTCCTCGACACCGGCTACCCCGACTCGACATCGACCACGGCGTTCTTCGCATGGCTACCTCGACCACGACTACACTACCCTACGCTCTCAGCTATCTCGACAAATGCACAAAGGGCTACCACCTTGCTTGAGCAACCTTGTCGGTTTCCACTCGAGCCACAACTTTCGTGATGCATCGACCGTTACGATTGTGGGGGGATGACTACAGGCTTACCGTCTCCGTCGTATCTATAATTTTTGATTATTTCATGCCAATATTCTACAACTTTCATATACTTTTGGCAATTTTTATAATATTTTTGGGACTAACATATTGATCCAGTGCCAAGTGTCAGTTCCTGTTTGTTGCATGTTTTTGTTTCGCAGATTATCCATACCAAACGAAGTCCAAACGCAATAAAAAACCTACGGGGATTTTTTTTGGAATATTTATGATTTTTGGGAAGAAGAATCAACGCGAAACGATGCCCCAGGGGGTCACAAGCCCCCTAGCCGCGACCTGGGGGTGGGGCCACGCCTGGCAGGCTTGTGACCAATCCCTAAGGCGGTTGGGGCCCTTCTTTCTCCACAAGAAAGATAATATCTGGAAGAAAATCGTGTTAAAATTTCAGCCCAATCGGAGTTACGGATCTCTGGGTATTTAAGAAACGGTGAAAGGCAGAATCTTGGAGCGCAGAAACAGAAGGACACAGAGAGAGAGATCCAATCTCGGAGGGGCTCTCGCGCCTCCGCCGCCATGGAGACCATGAACCAGAGGGGAAACCCTTCTCCCATCTAGGGAGGAGGTCAAGGAAGAAGAAGAAGAAGGGGGGCTCTCTCCCCCTCTCTCCCGGCGGCGCCGGAACGCCGCCCGGGACATCATCGTGTGACGGTGATCTACACCAACACCTCCGTCATCTTCACCAACACCTCCATCACCTTCCCCCATCTATATTCAGCGGTCCACTCTCCCTCAACCCGCTGTACCCTTTACTTGAACATGGTGCTTTATGCTTCATATTATTATCCAATGATGTGTTGCCATCCTATGATGTGTGAGTAGATTTTCGTTGTCCTATCGATGATTTATGAATTGCTATGATTGGTTTAATTTGCTTGTGGTTATGTTACTGTCCTTTGGTGCCCATCATATGAGCGCGCACGTGGATCACACCATAGGGTTAGTAGTATGTTGATAGGAATATGTATTGGAGGACAAGGGTGACAGAAGCTTCAGCCTAGCATAGAAATTGATGCATACGGGATTGAAGGGGGACCAATATATCTTATTGCTATGGTTGGGTTTTACCTTAATGAACATTAGTAGTTGTGGATGCTTGCTAATAGTTCCTATCATAAGTGCATATAATTCCAAGTAAGGGATGACATGCTAGCAGTGGCCTCTCCCACATAAAACTTGCTATCGGTCTAGTAATGTAGTCAATTGCTTAGGGACAATTCTGCAACTCCTGCCACCACTTTTCCACACTCGTTAAACTAATGTAATTCTAACCAGCCCCTAGTTTTTATTTACGTGTTCTTTACTTTTCTTGCAAACCTATCCTTTCACGCCTACAAAGTACTTCTAGTTTCATACTTATTCTAGGTAAAGAGAACGTAAAGTGTGCGTAGAGTTGTATCGGTGGTCGATAGAACTTGAGGGAATATTTGTCCTACCTTTAGCTCCTCGTTGGGTTCGACACTCTTAGTTATCGAGAAAGGCTACAATTGATCCCCTATACTTGTGGGTTATCACGGCTCCACGGTGACTTCCTCGACACCGGCTACCCCGACTCGACATCGACCACGGCGTTCTTCGCATGGCTACCTCGACCACGACTACACTACCCTACGCTCTCAGCTATCTCGACAAATGCACAAAGGGCTACCGCCTTGCTTGAGCAACCTTGTCGGTTTCCACTTGAGCCACAACTTTCGTGATGCATCGACCGTTACGATTGTGGGGGGATGACTACAGGCTTACCGTCTCCATCGTATCTATAATTTTTGATTATTTCATGCCAATATTCTACAACTTTCATATACTTTTGGCAATTTTTATAATATTTTTGGGACTAACATATTGATCCAGTGCCAAGTGTCAGTTCCTGTTTGTTGCATGTTTTTGTTTCGCAGATTATCCATACCAAACGAAGTCCAAACGCAATAAAAAAACCTACGGGGATTTTTTTTGGAATATTTATGATTTTTGGGAAGAAGAATCAACGCGAAACGATGCCCCAGGGGGTCACAAGCCCCCTAGCCGCGACCTGGGGGTGGGGCCACGCCTGGCAGGCTTGTGACCAATCCCTAAGGCGGTTGGGGCCCTTCTTTCTCCACAAGAAAGATAATATCCGGAAGAAAATCGTGTTAAAATTTCAGCCCAATCGGAGTTACGGATCTCTGGGTATTTAAGAAACGGTGAAAGGCAGAATCTTGGAGCGCAGAAACAGAAGGACACAGAGAGAGAGATCCAATCTCGGAGGGGCTCTCGCGCCTCCGCCGCCATGGAGACCATGAACCAGAGGGGAAACCCTTCTCCCATCTAGGGAGGAGGTCAAGGAAGAAGAAGAAGAAGGGGGGCTCTCTCCCCCTCTCTCCCGGCGGCGCCGGAACGCCGCCCGGGACATCATCGTGTGACGGCGATCTACACCAACACCTCCGTCATCTTCACCAACACCTCCATCACCTTCCCCCATCTATATTCAGCGGTCCACTCTCCCTCAACCCGCTGTACCCTTTACTTGAACATGGTGCTTTATGCTTCATATTATTATCCAATGATGTGTTGCCATCCTATGATGTGTGAGTAGATTTTCGTTGTCCTATCGATGATTTATGAATTGCTATGATTGGTTTAATTTGCTTGTGGTTATGTTACTGTCCTTTGGTGCCCATCATATGAGCGCGCACATGGATCACACCATAGGGTTAGTAGTATGTTGATAGGAATATGTATTGGAGGACAAGGGTGACAGAAGCTTCAGCCTAGCATAGAAATTGATGCATACGGGATTGAAGGGGCACCAATATATCTTATTGCTATGGTTGGGTTTTACCTTAATGAACATTAGTAGTTGTGGATGCTTGCTAATAGTTCCTATCATAAGTGCATATAATTCCAAGTAAGGGATGACATGCTAGCAGTGGCCTCTCCCACATAAAACTTGCTATCGGTCTAGTAATGTAGTCAATTGCTTAGGGACAATTCTGCAACTCCTGCCACCACTTTTCCACACTCGTTAAACTAATGTAATTCTAACCAGCCCCTAGTTTTTATTTACGTGTTCTTTACTTTTCTTGCAAACCTATCCTTTCACGCCTACAAAGTACTTCTAGTTTCATACTTATTCTAGGTAAAGAGAACGTAAAGTGTGCGTAGAGTTGTATCGGTGGTCGATAGAACTTGAGGGAATATTTGTCCTACCTTTAGCTCCTCGTTGGGTTCGACACTCTTAGTTATCGAGAAAGGCTACAATTGATCCCCTATACTTGTGGGTTATCACGGCTCCACGGTGACTTCCTCGACACCGGCTACCCCGACTCGACATCGACCACGGCGTTCTTCGCATGGCTACCTCGACCACGACTACACTACCCTACACTCTCAGCTATCTCGACAAATGCACAAAGGGCTACCGCCTTGCTTGAGCAACCTTGTCGGTTTCCACTCGAGCCACAACTTTCGTGATGCATCGACCGTTACGATTGTGGGGGGATGACTACAGGCTTACCGTCTCCGTCGTATCTATAATTTTTGATTATTTCATGCCAATATTCTACAACTTTCATATACTTTTGGCAATTTTTATAATATTTTTGGGACTAACATATTGATCCAGTGCCAAGTGTCAGTTCCTGTTTGTTGCATGTTTTTGTTTCGCAGATTATCCATACCAAACGAAGTCCAAACGCAATAAAAAACCTACGGGGATTTTTTTTTGGAATATTTATGATTTTTGGGAAGAAGAATCAACGCGAAACGATGCCCCAGGGGGTCACAAGCCCCCTAGCCGCGACCTGGGGGTGGGGCCACGCCTGGCAGGCTTGTGACCAATCCCTAAGGCGGTTGGGGCCCTTCTTTCTCCACAAGAAAGATAATATCCGGAAGAAAATCGTGTTAAAATTTCAGCCCAATCGGAGTTACGGATCTCTGGGTATTTAAGAAACGGTGAAAGGCAGAATCTTGGAGCGCAGAAACAGAAGGACACAGAGAGAGAGATCCAATCTCGGAGGGGCTCTCGCGCCTCCGCCGCCATGGAGACCATGGACCAGAGGGGAAACCCTTCTCCCATCTAGGGAGGAGGTCAAGGAAGAAGAAGAAGAAGGGGGGCTCTCTCCCCCTCTCTCCCGGCGGCGCCGGAACGCCGCCCGGGACATCATCGTGTGACGGCGATCTACACCAACACCTCCGTCATCTTCACCAACACCTCCATCACCTTCCCCCATCTATATTCAGCGGTCCCCTCTCCCTCAACCCACTGTACCCTTTACTTGAACATGGTGCTTTATGCTTCATATTATTATCCAATGATCTGTTGCCATCCTATGATGTGTGAGTAGATTTTCGTTGTCCTATCGATGATTGATGAATTGCTATGATTGGTTTAATTTGCTTGTGGTTATGTTACTGTCCTTTGGTGCTCATCATATGAGCGCGCACGTGGATCACACCATAGGGTTAGTAGTATGTTGATAGGACTATGTATTGGAGGGCAAGGGTGACAGAAGCTTCAGCCTAGCATAGATATTGATGCATACAAGATTGAAGGGGGACCAATATATCTTATTGCTATGGTTGGGTTTTACCTTAATGAACATTAGTAGTTGCGGATGCTTGCTAATAGTTCCTATCATAAGTGCATATAATTCCAAGTAAGGGATGACATGCTAGCAGTGGCCTCTCCCACATAAAACTTGCTATCGGTCTAGTAATGTAGTCAATTGCTTGGGGACAATTCCGCAACTCCTGCCACCACTTTTCCACACTCGTTAAACTCATGTAATTCTAACCAGCCCCTAGTTTTTATTTACGTGTTCTTTACTTCTCTTGCAAACCTATCCTTTCACGCCTACAAAGTACTTCTAGTTTCATACTTGTTCTAGGTAAAGAGAACGTAAAGTGTGCGTAGAGTTGTATCGGTGGTCGATAGAACTTGAGGGAATATTTTTCCTACCTTTAGCTCCTCGTTGGGTTCGACACTCTTACTTATCGAGAAAGGCTACAATTGATCCCCTATACTTGTGGGTTATCAAGACCTTTTTCTGGCGCCGTTGCCGGGGAGCAATAGCGTGGGGTGAATATTCTCGTGTGTGCTTGTTTGCTTTATCACTAAGTAGATTTATTTGCTGTTCTATGTTGTTCTCTATCTTTAGTTATGGATATGGAACACGAAATACCAAAAAAATTAGGTGTACTTGCTACTCATGGAGATGGGGAACGTCCTAAAACCCTCGACGCTCGTTATGTGGAAAATATTATGCACTTCTTTAATAATCCTGAGAAAACCACATTAAATTATATAATGGGATACATGTTGGATCAACGTGAATACTTTAGGGATTATCGCTTGACTCAAAAAGGGAAACTATTATGGGATCAAATTCATTTGTTGAAATGGTATGCTTGGGAGCTATGCTCGAGATATGATACTTGTTGCTCTAGGATGAAGGCTAAACACCTTCCCTTTTCTTGCAAATTTAATGCTAATGAAACCTTGGCTTCTTATGCTAATGGTATATATGATTACTATGATGTGGAACAAATAGAAGAGTTTGTTGCTTTTATGGGTGCTTATGAAATTGAAGCTCTGTTTAAAGGGTGTGATGATAATGATGATGCTGCTTACCGATCTAAAAATTTGGTTATGCTTCATTATTGTTATCCTCATTATGAATATAATGCCCATATTTATCGATTTATGGAGAAATTCTATGCTTCCCAATAAGAGACTAATATTTTGCAGGAAACTATGGAAGAAGAAAATGCTGAAACTGTGAGCTCATTAGATGAAAAAGGTAACGAGGAGAGCGAAGAACAAAATGAGGAAGAGCGGACTAGCTACCCGTGCCCACCTTCTAATGAGAGTAACTCTTCAACTCATACATTGTTTAATTCCCCTTCGTTCTTACCGAAGGATGAATGCTATGTTGATTGCTATGATCCCTTGGATTTGTTTGAAATATCCCTTTTTGATGAACTTGATGCTTGCTATGCTTGTGGCCATGATGCCAATATGAATGATGCTTATGAAGATGAACTTGCTATAGTTCCTTACGTTAAACATGAAATTGTTGCTATCGCACCCACTTATGATAGTCCTATTATCTTTTTGAACTCTCCCAACTACACTATATCAGAGAAGTTTGCTCTTATTAGGGATTACATAGATGGGTTGCCTTCTACTATGAAACATGATGATTTTGATGAATATAATATGCATGTGCTTGCTGCTCCTACTTGCATTTATTATGAGAGAGGAACTACATCTCCACCTCTCTATGTTTCCAATACGATAAAATTGCAAGAAACCGCTTATGCTTTGTATTGGCCTTTACTTGATGTGCATGAATTCTTCTTTTATGACATGCCAATGCATAGGAAGAGAGTTAGACTTCGTCATTGCATGATATATGTTACCTTGTGCTCACTACTAAATCACAAATCATTGTCAATTAAAATTGGCTTTGATATACCTTGGGATCCGGGTGGATCCATTACTTGAGCACTTTATGCCTTGCTTAATGGCTTTAAAGAAAGCGCTGTCTGGGAGACAACCGAAAGTTTTAGAGAGTCATTTATTTCTGTTGAGTTCTTTTATATAGTTTATAAATAAATAAAAATAGAGGGGAACTTAGAACTTTTTCAAAAAGAGAAGCGATTGAAAGGTGATGCATTGCGGAACTGAGGGTCAACCTTGAACACTTGTGTTCATGCTCATGGAAACAATGTAGAATTTTTCATGGAAGTTTCTCACAAAAATAATTATCCCCTTGTACAATTCCATTGTATTATAAAAATAATGTGCCAAGTAAAGCCTTTATGATTAGTTTGGGTTATAGTTGTTTGATCATGCTGAAAAAGACAGAAACTTTGTGCTCACGAAATTATTTTTAGTTCCCATCCAGAATGAGCTTCTGAGTTGATTATTTTTGCTTCTGATTGATATGAAAATTGACTTAATTATCATCATTTTTCAGAATTTTTGGAGTATCAGAAGTATGGTATAAGTTCAGATTACTACAAACTTTTCTGTTTTTTACAGATTCTGTATGCATTGTTCTCTTATTTTAATGAATCTATGGGTAGTATCGGGGGGTATGAACCATTGTGAAGTTGGATTACAGTAGATATAATGCTAATATGAATTTGGAATGAGTTCACAACAATACTTAAAGTGGTGATTTACTTTATTATACTAACAGATCTCACGAAGGTTTTGTTGAGTTTTGTGTGATTGAAGTTTTCAAGTTTTGGGTGAGACCACGATGGATGAAGGAATAAGGAGAGGCAAGAGCCTAAGCTTGGGGATGCCCAAGTCACCCCAAGGTAATATTCAAGGAAGACTCAAGCGTCTAAGCTTGGGGATGCTCCAGAAGGCATCCCCTGTTTCGTCTACAATCCATCGGTAATTTTACTCGGAGCTATATTTTTATTCGTCACATGATATGTGCAAATGCTTGGGGCATCTTTTTTTTCTCTTTTATGCACCATGCTGGTATGAGATAGTCCTTGGTTGATTTATAGAATGCTCTTTGCACTTCACTTATATCTTTTGAGTATGGCTTTATAGAATGCTTCATGTGCCTCACTTATATCATTTGAAGTTTGGATTGCCTGTTTCCCTACACATAGAAAACCGCCATTTGTAGAATGCTCTTTTGCTTCACTTATATTTGTTAGAGCGGGGCATATCTTTTGTAGAAAGAATTAAACTCTCATGCTTCACTTATACCTATTTAGAGAGTTAACAGGAGTTGGTCATTCACATGGTTAGTCATAAAATCCTACATAAAACTTGTAGATCACTGAATATGATATGTTTGATTCCTTGCAATAGTTTTGCGACATGAAGATGTGATATTAGAGTCATGGTAGTGAGTACTTGTGTATTCGTAGAAATACTTGTGTTAAGGTTTATGATTCCCGTAGCATGCACATATGGTGAACCGTTATGTGATGAAGTCAGAGCATGATTTATTTATTGATTGTCATCCTTTGTGTGGAAGTCGGGATCGCGCGATGGTTAACTCCTACCAACCCTTCCCTTAGGAGCATGCGTGTAGTACTTTGTTTTGATAACTAATAGACTTTTGCGATAAGTATGTGAGTTCTTAATGACTAATGTTGAGTCCATGGATTATACGCACTCTCAGCCTTCCACCATTGCTAGCCTCTCTGGCACCGCACAACTTTCGCCGGTGCATTACACCCACCATATACCCTTCCTCAAAACAGCCACCATACCTACCTATTATGGCATTTCAATAGCCATTCCGAGATATATTGCCATGCAACTTCCGGTTATTGTCACTCCGGGGTTTCCGGATCATAACACATAGTAGGTAACTACAACTTGCAAGATCGGATCTAAAACACACATATATTGGTGACAACATAATAATTTCAAATCTGAAATCATGGCACTTGAGCCCTAGTGACAAGCATTAAGCATGGCAAAGTAGTAGCAACATCAATCTCAGAACATAGTGGATACTAGGGATCAACCCCCATCAAAACTCACTCGATTACATGATAGATCTCATCCTACTCATCACCGTCCAGCAAGCCTACGAATAGATTACTCACGAACGACGAAGAGCTTCATGTAATTGGAGAGGGAAGAAGGTTGATCATGACGATGGCGACGATTTCCCCTCTCCGGAGCCCAAGAGGGACTCCTGATCTGCCCTCCAAATGAAGAACAGGTGGTGGCGGCGGCTCCGTATCGCATACGCGACGAAAACTTCTCTTTTTTATTTTTTCTGGGACGAAAGTGAACTCATAGACCCGAGGTTGGGGGCGGCAGAGCCGTGTGGGCCCCACAAGTGTACCCACCGCCACCAGGGGGTGGTGGCGGAGGCAGGGCTTGTGGCCCACTGTCCCACCCCCTCAGGTGGAACTTGGCGCAGATATTTTTCATATTTTCCATAAATGATCTCCATAGATTTCAGGACGTTTGGAGAACTTTGATTTCTGCACAAAAATAACACCAAGGCAATTCTGCTGAAAACAACGTCAATCCAGGTTAGTTCCATTCAAATCATGCAAATTAGAGTCCAAAACAAGGGCAAAAGAGTTTGGAAAAGTAGATACGATGGAGACGTATCAACTCCCCCAAGCTTAAAACCTTGCTTGTCCTCAAGCAACTCAGTTGACAAACTGAGAGAGAAAGAAAAACTTTGACAAACTCTGTTTGATCTTGTTGTTGCAACTATGTCTAACTCATAACCAGAATTTCAGCAAGATCACAAGTTAACCACATAAGCAAATGACACAAAGGTCTCACGGTAAACTAATATCAATGGCATAATCAGCTAACGAGAAAATAATAATGAGTTTAAAATACCAACACTTCAATCAAAACAAGCATGAAGCAATATGAATAGGTGGTATCTCGCTAGCTCTTTCTGAGACCGCAAAACATAAATGCAGAGCACTTTCAAAGATCAAGGGCTGACTAAACATTGTAATTAATAGCAACGAAGATCCAGTCATAGTCATACTCAATATCAATCAAAAGCAAAGCATAAAAATGACAGAGGTGCTCTCTAATTGGTGCTTATATAAGAGGAGGATGACTCAATAGGAAAATAAATAGACAGGCCCTTCGCAGAGGGAAGCATTGATTTGCAGAGGTGCCAGAGCTCAAGCTTTGAAAATAGAGGTAATAATTTTGGGTGGCATGCTTTCATTGTCAACGCAATGACCAAGAGTTCTCAATATCTTCCATGCTACTCATGCTATAGGCGGTTCCCAAACAGAAAAGTAAAGTTTTAACTCCCCCACCACCAATCAATCACACTCCACGGCTAGCCGAATCCTCGGGTACCGTCCATACTAACATCAATCCAGGGGGAGTCTTGTTTTACAGTTATGTTTTCGATTTAAGCGTGGAACTGGGCATTCCAATTACCGGCCCCTTTCTCGTGAATGACAGTGAATAAACACATGTCGAGGATAACACTCCTAGCATGGAAGATACCAATAGCCCCCTGTCACCACATGAGCGGTTTGGGCATGCAAAACAAATTATTTCTTGAAGGTTTAGAGAGTGGCACATGCAAATTTACTTGGAATGGCAGGTAGATACCGCAAATAGGTAGGTATGATGGACTCTCATGGAAAAACTTTTGGGTTTATGGAAGTGGATGCACAAGCAGTATTCCGCTTAGTACAAGTGAAGGCTAGCAAAAGACTGGGAAGCGACCAACTAGAGAGCGACAACAGTCATCAAGATGCAATGAGTTTGACTAACATTGAATGCAAGCATGAACATGATATAAATAACCATGAAGACGAACATCATAGAGGCTATGTTGATTTTGTTTCAACTACATGCATGAACATGCGCCAAGTCAAGCCACTTGAATCATTCAAAGGAGAATACCATCCTATCATACTACATCATAGTCATTTCAAAATCTATGTTGGCATTCAAGACAAACCATTAATAGCTCTCAGCTAAATAAGCATGGCATCAGAAACTATGATCTCTAAGTTGTCATTGCAAACATGGTTCTCTCACAACAAAGCTAAATATGGGTCGGCAAGCTAGTCATATTTACAAAACACAAAATAGATAGAGTTCATACCAGCTTTTCAGTCTCAGTCACTTCATCATATATCATCATTATTGCCTTTCATTTGCATGATCGAACGATGTGAACGATAATAAGCACATTGGACTAAGCTGAATTTGCAGGCAAACACAAAGGAGAAGACAAAGTAATATGGCTCTTTGAAAGCTAAACAGGTAAGCATGCAAGAACCACTAAACATTGTAACCAATATCTTCTACCTTGACACAAAGAAAAAGAAAACTATTTACACGGGAAAGCTCCCAACAAGCAAAAGAAGAAAGAAAAATATTTTTGGGTTTTCTCAAAAGGACACAAAACAAGAAAACAAGAAAACGAAAATAAACTAGCATGGATAATACAGTGGCAAAGTGTGAACACCGGCTAACAAAGTGAAAGCATAAGCATGAATGTAAAGTCGGTGAGAACACGTACTCCCCCAAGCTTAGGATTTTGGCCTAGCTTGGTCTACTCCCATGGATGATCCTGGCGAAACCCAAAGTCATAATGGGTGTTATACGGGAGTGCTGCAGCCACTGCCTGAATAGCTGCCTCACGAAGTCGAGCAGCAGTCGCCTCCCTCTCATACTCCTCTGCCTCTCCTATGGTTATATAGTATCTTCGTTTTACCTGAAAGTCAAAGAAAGCAGGAGCAGGAAGGGTAATATGGAAAACATGTCGCCGGTTAAATATCAAGCGGTATAGGAGGGATCCATGATATCTCTCAAGGAACTGGTAGCGTGTTAGAGCGACACGATCAAGGCAGGCTGTACGGAGAGGAGGGTCTTCTGGACGGATGGATACTCCAAGAAAATTTGCTAAGCGTGTAGCAAAAACTCCACCAAAGAAATCCCCCTCACTGGCATTTTTATTCAGCCTCCTTGCTATTATAGCTCCCATATTGAAGCTCCTGTCACCTGTTACTGCGCTCTTAAGGATACTGAGGTCGGAAGCGCATAGGCGACAATGTGCACCCTTACCGTTAATGCACCTAGCTATGAAGAGGGCAAGGTAGTGCAAGGCAGGGAAATGGATGCTTCCTATGGTGGCTTGCGTGATATATCTGGTTTCTCCAACAGTTATACTGGAGACAAAGTCTCTGACCGAAGACTTAGAAGGATCATTAATACTGCCCCCATCGGGTATCTTGCAAATCCTATTGAAATCCTCCAAATCCACGGTATAGGATTTATCGTACAGATCAAACAGTATGGAGGAGTCACGGCCAACTGAAAATTTAAATCTACGCATGAAAGAGGCAGTGAGCATAGCATACTGTTCACATTTATCTGAGAGGAATTCTTCTAACCCGGCATTGCGGATAAGTGTATCAAATTCATCCTTGAAACCTGCTTCGATCATGAACTCACCGGAAGGCCATTCACATGGTTGTACCGGTGCGTCCCTTAGTTGAAAAGGTTCAGGCTCCCGAAAAGAAAGACAGGGACCCTTCTTACTTGAGGAACCACCATGAAACTTCCTCCTGAACATAATTTCCTTTTGCTGAAATTTTTGAAGTTCAAGAGAAAAGTGAATGAAGACCATCCATACCTTGTAGAAACTACTCCTACTACTGCCTAGAGACCGTATCACGCGCTAAAACTGCTTGGGACCAGCTAAAATCAACATTTCTAGCTCAAGAACAGGGTCACCAAGGTAGCAAGAATACGCGAAGGATAAAGCAATAGAGCAAAAACTAATTGGACCAATGGAGGAGTCACTTACCAAGGAGTAATTTCCCCAAAACGGTTCGGAGAATGGTGCTTTGAGCAAGGAGATTGAAGATCACAGCCAAATGAGCAAGAACACGGGTTTGAGCTGCGATACAATTTTTTCTGGAGGTGGAAGAAGAGGCTGGGAGCTGGAATGAGTGGAGGGGGTCCCTATGGCCCCCACATGCTTGCCCTCCGCAACCAGGGGGGTGGCGGTGGCAGGGCTTGTGGCCCACTGGTCAGGCCCCCAGGCCAGCTCTCAGGCCCAGTAATTTTCAAAAAATCCATAAAAAATCATACTAAATTTTCAGGACCATCGGAGAACTTTTATTTTCGAGGTATTTTTCTCTGGGACGCTAAAACAGAAAACAGGAAAAACTGAACTACTTCTATCATTTTTCTTCTAAGCAACAGAAAATGAAAGCTTTAAAACAGAGGTATGTGACTCTTTGATTCATCCGTTTCATGGTCATCGAAATAAATCCGTCAATGGGATTGATCAAGTCCTCATGACAAAACCTTCTCGAATCGCAAGAGAGAACGGAGAATTTTCGAATAGCCACTAAGTCACCTCAATGGGGATATGTATCTCCCCAACAAGCAAATCATACTTCATCTTGACACGAGGAATAGGGCATTCAAAGCTCCCAATAAGAATCGATGAAGTCTTTTCGATTGCATTGATGCAATGTACTTGATATCGTTTCTTCGGAAAGTGCAATGTGTGCTCATTACCGTTGACATGGAAAGTGACATTGCCTTTGTTGCAATCTATAACAGCCCCTGCAGTGTTTAAAAAGGGTCTTCCGAGGATGACAGCCATGGCATCGTCCTCGGGAATATACAAGATAACAAAGTCTATTAAGATAGTGGTGTTAGCAACCACAACAGGCACATCCTCGCAAATGCCGATAGGGAAAGCAGTTGATTTGTTGGCCATTTGCAGAGAAATTTTAGTGGGTGTCAACTTATCCAATTCAAGTCTACGATAAAGAGAGAGCGGCATAACACTAACACCGGCTCCAAGGTCACATAAGGAAGTTCTTACGTAGTTTCCTTTAATGGAGCAAGGTATAGTGGGCACTCTGGGATCACCAAGTTTCTTAGGAGTTCCTCCTTTGAAAGTGTAGTTGGCAAGCATGGTGGAGATCTCAAGATCTGGTATCTTGCGTTTATTAGTCACGATATCTTTCATGTACTTGGCATACAGAGACATCTTGAGCATATCAGTTAACCGCATATGCAGAAAGATGGGTCTTATCATCTCAACGAAGCGCTCAAAATCCTCATCATCCTTTTTCTTGGATGGCTTAGGAGGAAAGGGCATAGATCTCTGAACCCATGGATCCCTTTCTTTACCATGCTTCCTAGTAGTAAAGTCATTCTTATCGTATTTCTTAGGTTGTGGGTCATCAGGATTAACCGTAGGTTCAATCTCCACATCCCCATCATTGCTAGGTTGAGCATTATTATGAACATCACTGTCCATATTGTCACCAGGTTCATGTTCATCACCAGATTGTGTTTCTGCATCAGACGCAGAAATATCATTAGGTTCTTCCGGTGTGACAGTATTTGGTGAACTGGCATGCAGGCTTCTATCATCCTTCTTCTTCTCCTTAGGATGACTAGGTGTATTAGCATTGATTCCTTGAGAATCTTGATCAATTCTCTTAGGATGACCTTCAGGATACAAAGGTTCCTGAGTCATTTTGCCTCCTCTAGTAATGACTCTCACAGAGTTGTCATTTAATTCATTGAGGAGGTCATTCTCAGCTTTAAGTACTTGTTCTACCTGAGTAGTAATCATAGAGGCATGTTTACTCAAAAGCTTCAGATCTTTGACATTTCTGTCTATACAAGCACTTAAATTGCTAAGCATACGAGTACTTTGTTCCAAATGTCTGCTAACATAATCATTGAAACTCTGTTGTTTGGCAACAAAGTTGTCAAATTCATCAAAGCATAGGCTAGTAGGTTTGTCAAAAGGAATATCACTCTCATCAAACCTACGCAGAGAATGCACTTCTACTACCTGCATTGGGTTATCGAGACCATGGATCTCTTCGATAGGTGGTAGATTTTTGTCATCTTCAGATCTAATGCCTTTCTCTTGCGTAGATTTCTTGGCTTCTTGCATATCTTTGGGACTGAGGAATAGAATACCTCTTTTCTTCAGAGTTGGCTTAGGAGGTGGTTCGGAATAGTCCAAGCATTATCGTTGATCAAGATGTTATTCAGTAGGGTCTCAGCTTGTTCTACAGTTCGTTCCCTAAAAACGCAACCGGCACAACTATCTAGGTTGTCTCTAGAGGCATCGGTAAGTCCATTATAGAGGATATCAAGTATCTTGTTCTTCTTAAGAGGGTGATCAGGCAAAGCATTTTGTAGCTGGACGAGCCTCCCCCAAGCTTGTGGAAGACTCTCTTCTTGGAGTTGAGCAAAGTTGTATATTTCCTGCAAGGCAGCTTGCTTCTTATGGGCAGGGAAATATTTCTCACATAAGTAATAGACCATATCCTGGGGACTACTCACACATCCAGGAGCAAGAGAGGTGAACCAGGCTTTAGCGTCATCCTTTAGAGAGAAAGGAAACAGCTTAAGGATATAGTAGTGGCGGATCTTCTCCTCATTAGTGAAAAGGGTGGTTATATCGTGTAGTTTGGCAAGATGGGCTACGATCGTCTCAGACTCATAACCGTGAAAAGGATCAGATTTGACTAGAGAGATTATCTCAGGATCGACAGGGAATTCATAATCCTTATCGGTGATAAAGATAGGTGAAGTGGCAAACTTCGGGTCGTATTTCATCTTAGCTTTCAGAGATTTTTCCTTCCACTTGATAAGTAATTTCTCAGCGTCATAGGCATCCTTACACGCAAGAAAATCTCCAGCTATCTCTCCCTTCATAACGTAACCCTCAGGTATATCAGGCAATTCATATCTAGGAGAACTAGATCTAACAGGAGCAAAAGCAGGTTCTGTCTCAATAGTATCGGCAGTATCAGAAGCATCATGAGCATTGGCAGTAACTCTAGCAATATGAGCATCAAGGAACACTCCTAGTGGAACATCAGGCAAAGTAGCATCTCTAGCAGTATCAAGCATAGCATCATCAGGCAAAATAGCATCTCTAGCATCATCAGACAAAGCAGTATCAAGCATAGCATCTCTAGCAGTATCAGGCATAGCATCAGGCATAGTATCAAGCATATCATCTCTAGCAGTAGCATCATAAGAATCATCAAGCATAGGCGACATATCAAGATTTCTAGCAAGAGGTGATGTCGCAAACTTACTCATAACTGAAGGTGAATCAAGTGCAGAGCTAGATGGCAATTCCTTACCTCCCCTCGTAGTTGAGGGCAAGACTTTGGTCTTCGGATCCTTCAGATTCTTCATAGCGATCAACAGATATAAATCCCAAGTGACTCAGAGAATATAGCAATACCTCCCCGGCAATGGCGCTAGAAAAATGCTTGATGTCAACTGTTCTTCCCCTTTGCATCGGCACCAGAAGAATGCTGCTAGCACTCTCCGGCAATCGAAACTAGAAGAATGTTGTTGATGGCCCACCAGCGCGTGGGATCGTAGCAGTTTTCGAGGGTAGAGTATTCGACCCAAATTTGTTGATCGCCGAAATAGGAGGTGAGAGAATACTCTCGAGTATTAGCAGTTGAATTTGTCAGATTCAACCACACCTGAAAGATTAGTATCCACAAGCAAAGTAGTAACAACAAAGTAGCGAGTAACGGCAGTGGCAAGGAACAACAGTAGTGACAGCAGTAGCAAGTAGCAACAGTAGCAAGCGACAATAATAGCAACAGTAGCAGCAGAGCAAGACAAGTAACAGCAGCAGCAACAGTAGTAACAGCAGCAGAGCAAGACAAGTAATAGCAGTAGCAACAGTAGTAACAGCAGGAGTGGGACAAACTCGTAGGCAATGGGTCGGTGATTTGTTTGGATGATATTCATCATGCAACAGTTATAACACGGAGAGATATGTGGCTAGCTCCCGTTCGTCAATGTGATGTAGGCATGCATTCCGTGTGTCATCATACGTGCTTAGGGAAAAGAACTTGCATGACATATATTGCCCATCCCTCCCGTGGCAGCGGGGTCCAAAAGGAAACTACGAGATATTAAGGTTCTCCTTTTAATAAAGAACCGGACCAACGCATTAGCACTTGGTGAACACATGAACTCCTCAAACTATGGTCATCACCGGGAGTGGTTCCGGTTATTGTCACTCCGGGGTTGCCGGATCATAACACATAGTAGGTAACTACAACTTGCAAGATCGGATCTAAAACACACATATATTGGTGACAACATAATAATTTCAAATCTGAAATCATGGCACTCGGGCCCTAGTGACAAGCATTAAGCATGGCAAAGTAGTAGCAACATCAATCTTAGAACATAGTGGATACTAGGGATCAATCCCCATCAAAACTAACTTGATTACATGATAGATCTCATCCTACTCATCACCGCCCAGCGAGCCTACGAATAGATTACTCACGAACGACGAAGAGCTTCATGGAATTGGAGAGGGAAGACGGTTGATGATGACGATGGCGACGATTTCCCCTCTCCGGAGCCCAAGAAGGACTCCAGATCTGCCCTCCATATGAAGAACAGGTGGTGGCGGCGGCTCCGTATCGGAAACGCGACGAAAACTTTTTTTTTTCTGGGACGAAAGTGAACTTATAGACCTGAGGTTGGGGGCGGCAGAGCCGTGTGGGTCCCACAAGCCTACCCACCGCCACCAGGGGGGTGGTGGCTGAGCCAGGGTTTGTGGCCCACTGACCCACCCCCTCAGGTGGAACTTGGCGCATATATTTTTCATATTTTCCATAAATGATCTCCGTAAATTTTCAGGACGTTTGGAGAACTTTGATTTCTGCACAAAAGTAACACCAAGGCAATTGTGCTGAAAACAGCGTCAGTCCAAGTTAGTTCCATTCAAATCATGCAAATTAGAGTCCAAAACAAGGGCAAAAGAGTTTGGAAAAGTAGATACGATGGAGACATATCGGTATCCACACATGTATCTATGTTTTCAATCAATACAATTATAGCATGGATAATAAACGATTATCTTTAAACAGGAAATATAATAATAACTATTTATCATTGCCTCTAGGGCATATTTCCAACATTCTCCCACTTGCACTAGAGTCAATAATCTAGTCCTCACATCGCCATGCGATTTACATTTAAATAAATCTAACACCCATACAGTTCTGGTCTTGATCATGTTTTGCCCGTGGAAGAGGTTTAGTCAGCAGGTCTGCTACATTCTAATCTTTGTGCACTTTTTAAATATTCACGTCCTCTCCTTCGACGTAGTCGCGGATGAGGTTGAAGCGTCGTTTGATGTGCCTAGTCTTCTTGTGAAACCTCAGTTCCTTTGCTAGAGCAATGGCACCAGTGTTGTCATAGAACATAGTTATTGGATTTAGCACGCTCGACACAACTCCAAGATCCGTCATGAACTGCTTCATCCAGAGACCCCCTTTTGCTGCCTCCGAGGCAGCCATGTACTCCGCTTCACATGTAGAATCTTCTACGACCCTTTGCTTGGAACTGCACCAGCTTACCGCACCCCCATTAAGAATAAATATGCATCCGGTTTGGGACTTAGAGTCATCCGAATCAGTGTCAAAGCTTGTGTCGACGTAACCTTTTACGACGAGCTCTTCGTCACCTCCATAAACGAGAAACATTTCCTTAGTCCTTTTCAGGTACTTTAGAGTATTCTTGACCACTGTCGAGTGATCCAGTCCTGGATTACTCCAAAACCTGCCTGCCATACTTATGGCCAAGCTGATGTATGGCCTAGTGCACAACATTGCATACATGATAGAACCTATGCGTGAAGCATAGGGGACGAAACTCATTTGTTCTCTATCTTCCGCAATTGCTGGGCACTGAGTCTTACTCAATTTTATACCTTGTAACACTGGCAAGAACCCTTTCTTGGACTGATCCATTTTGAACTTCTTCAATACCTTATCAAGGTATGTGCTTTGTGAAAGTCCTATCAGGCGTCTCGATCTATCCCTATAGATCTTAATGCCTAGAATGTAAGCAGCTTCTCCTAGGTCCTTCATAGAAAACTTTTATTCAAGTAATCCTTTATGCTCTCCAAAAACTCCACGTTGTTTCCAATCAGCAATATGTCATCCACATATAATATTAGAAACGCCACAAAGCTCCCACTCACTTTCTTCTAAATACAAGATTCTCCAACCACTTGTATAAACCCAACTGCTTTGATCACCTCATCAAAGCGCTTATTCCAACTCCGAGATGCTTGCACCAGTCCATAAATGGATCGGTGGAGCTTGCACACTTTGTTAGCATTCTTTGGGTCGACAAAACCTTCGGGTTGCATCATATACAACTCTTCCTTAAGAAAACAGTTAAGGAACACCGTTTTGACATCCATCTGCCAGATTTCATAATCAAAAAATGCAGCTATTGCTAACATGATTCAGACGGACTTAAGCATCACTACCGGTGGGAACGTCTCATCGTAGTGAACTCCTTGAACTTGTGAAAAACCCTTTGCCACAAGTCGAGCTTTATAAATGGTCACATTACCATCTACGTCCGTCTTCTTATTAAAGATCCATTTCTTCTGAATAGCCTTGCGGCCTTCAGGTAGTACCTCCAAAGTCCACACTTTGTTCTCGTACATGGATCCTATCTCGAACTTCATGGCCTCCAGCCATTTGTTGGAACCTGGGCCCATCATTGCTTCTTCATAATTCGCAGGTTCATTGTTTTCTAACAACATAACTCATAAGACATGATTACTGTACCACTCAGGAGCAGTACGCGATCTTGTCGACCTACGAGGTCCGATAGGAACTTGACCCAAAGTTTCATGATCTTCATCATCAACTTCCTCCTCAACCGGCAACTCAACGATGGGGGTTTCCCCTTGCCCTACACCACCTTCCACAGGGATTAGAGGTTCGACAACCTCATCAAGTTTTGTCCTCCTCCCACTCAATTCTTTCGAGAGAAACTCCTTCTCAAGAAAAGCTCCGTTTTTAGCAAAAAACACTTTGCCCTCGGATTTGAGATAGAAGGTGTACCCAACTGTCTCCTTTGGGTAACCTATGAAGATGCACTTTTCTGCTTTGGGTTCCAGCTTTTCAGGCTGAAGCTTTTTGACATAAGCATCACATCCCCAAACTTTAAGAAACGACAACTTTGGTCTTTTGCCATACCACAGTTCGTATGGTGTCATCTCAACGGATTTTGATGGTGCCCTATTTAAAGTGAATGCAGGTGTCTCTAATGCATAACCCCAAAACGATAACGGCAAATCGATAAGAGACATCATAGATCGCACCATCTCTAACAAAGTACGATTACAATGTTAGGACACACCATTACGCTATGGTGTTCCAGGCGCTATCAACTGTGAAACCATTCCACATTGTCTTAAGTGAGCACCAAACTCGAAACTCAGATATTCACCCCCTCGATCAGACCGTAGGAACTTGATCTTCTTGTTATGATGATTTTCAACTTCACTCTGAAATTGCTTGAACTTCTCAAATGTTTCAGACTTGTGCTTCATCAAGGTAGATATATCCATACCTACTCAAATTGTCAGTGAAGGTGAGAAAATAACGATATCCGCCGCGCGCCTCCACACTCATCGGACCGCACAAATCGGTATGTATGATTTCCAACAAGTCACTTGCACGCTCCATTGCTCCGGAGAACGAAGTCTTAGTCATCTTGCCCATGAGGCATGGTTTGCACGTGTCAAGTGAATCAAACTCAAGTGACTCCAAAAGTCCACGAGAATGGAGTTTCTTCATGCGCTTTACGCCAATATGACTGATACGTCCATTTTGCATCATGCTTTCATGTTGATATTTATTGCTTTTTGGGCTGTTATATTACTTGTGGTACCATATTTATGCCTTTTCTCTCTTATTTTGCAAGGTTTATTTGAAGAGGGAGAATTCAGGCAGCTGGAATTTTGGACTGGAAAAGGAGCAAATCTTAGTCCACTTTATGCACATCTCCAAATGCCCTGAAAAGTTACGTGGTTTTTTTTGGGATTATATAAAAAATACTGGGCGAAAGAACTACCGGAGGGGGGCTGCCAGGGCGCCACAAGCCCTGACACCGCCACCCCTGGTGGCGGAGTGGGGGCTTGTGGGCTCCCTGACGGCCCACTAGCCCCCCTCTTTTGCTATATGAAGCGTCTTGGTCCAGAAAAAATCAGACGAGAGCTTTTTCGTGGTTTCGCCGCCGCCACGAGGCGGAACTTGAACAGATCCAATCTAGAGCTCCGACAGGACGATCCTGTCGGGGAAACTTCCCTCCCGGAGGGGGAAATCGTTGCCATCGTCATCACCAACACTCCTCTCGTCGGAGGGGAGGCATCTTCGTCAACATCTTCATCAGCACCATCTCCTCTCCAATCCCTAGTTCATCTCTTGTAACCAATCTTCGTCTTGCAACTCCGATTGGTACTTGTAAGGTTGCTAGTAGTGTTGATTACTCTTTGTAGTTGATGCTAGTTGGATTACTTGGTGGAAGAGTTTATGTTCAGATCCTTGATGCTATTCATTACACCTCTGATCATGATTATGATTATGCTTTGTGAGTAGTTACTTTTGTTCCTCAGGACATGGGATAAGTCATGCTGATAATAGTCATGTGAATTTGATATTCGTTCGGTATTTTGATATGCTGTATGTTGTCTTTTCCTCTAGTGGTGTTATGTGAACGTCGACTACATAACACTTCACCATATTTGGGCCTAGAGGAAGGCATTGGGAAGTAGTAAGTAGATGATGGGTTGCTGGAGTGACAGAAGCTTAAACCCCAGTCTATGCGTTGCTTCGTAAGGGGCTGATTTGGATCCACTAGTTTAATGCTATGGTTAGACTTTGTCTTAATTCTTCTTTTGTAGTTGCGGATGCTTGCGAGAGAGGTTAATCATAAGTGGGATGCTTGTCCAAGTAAGGGCAGTACCCAAGCGCCGGTCCACCCACATATCAAACTATCAAAGTAACGAACGCGAATCATATGAACATGATGAAACTGGCATGACAGAAATTCCCGTGTGTCCTCGGGAGCGTTTTTCCTCCTATAAGACTTTGTTCAGGCTTGTCCCTTGCTGCAAAAGGGATTGAGCCACTTGCTGCATCGTTGCTACTACTTGTTACTTGTTACTTTTTGCTTGCTACGTTTCACCTCGCCACACAATCACTTGTTACCGCTACTTTCAGTGCTTGCAGTTATTACCTTGCTGAAATCCGTTTATCAGAGCCTTCTGCTCCTCGTTGGGTTTGACACTCTTACTTATCGAAAGGACTACGATTGATCCCCTATACTTGTGGGTCATCAATGACCTAAGCGACAGTGCTAGAAAAACATGGCGCTATCATTGTTAACTCTAACTCTTTTGGTCTCAATGTTATGTATATGTGTATCATCGCTATCAAGATTCAATATGAACAATCCTCTCACATTGGGTGCATGACCATAAAAGATATTACTCATAGAAATAAAACAACCATTATTCTGTGACTTAAATGAGTAGCCGTCTCACAATAAACAAGATCCAGATATAATGTTCATGCTTAACACAGACACTAAATAACAATTATTTAAGTTCATAACTAATCCTGATGGTAACTGAAGTGAAACTGTGCTGATGGCGATTTTATCAACCTTGGAACCATTTCCCACGCGCATCATCACTTCATCTTTCGCCAGCCTTCGTCTATTCCGCAGTTCCTGTTTTGAGTTGCAAATATGAGCAACAGAACCGGTATCGAATACACACGCACTACTACGAGAGTTGGTTAAGTAAACATCAATAACATGTATATCAAATATACCTGATTTTTCCTTGGCCGCCTTGTTATCAGCCAACTACTTGGGGCAGTTGCGCTTCCAGTGACCCAGTCCCTTGCAATAATAACACTCTGATTCAGGCTTAGGTCTAGCCTTGGGTTTCTTCGTCGGATTGGCAACAGGCTTGCCGCTCTTCTTGGAGTTACCGTTCTTGCCTTTGCCGTTTCTCTTCAAACTAGTGGTCTTATTGACCATCAACACTTGATGCTATTTTCGGAGTTCTGTCTCTGCGACTTTCAGCATCGCGAATAACTCGACGGGTGACTTGTTCATCCCTTGCATGTTATAGTTAAACACAAAGCTCTTGTAGCTTGGTGACAGTGATTGAAGAATTCTGTCAGTGATAGCCTCTTGCGGGAGTTCAATCCCCAGCTCAGCTAGACGGTTTGAGTACCCACACATTTTGAGCACATGTTCACTGACAGACGAATACTCCTCCATCTTGCAAGCATAAAATTTATCGGAGGTCTCATACCTCTCGATCCGGGTGTTCTTCTGAAAGATAAACTTCAGCTCCTCGAACATCTCATATGCTCCATGACGCTCAAAGCGACGTTGAAGTCCCGGCTCTAAGCATACAAGACTGCACATTGAATTACTGGGTAGTCCTCCTTACGTGTTAACCAAGCGTTCTTAACATCTTGGTCAGCCGTAGCAGGTGGTTCATCTCCTAGCGCAGCATTAAGGACATAATCCTTCTTCCCAGCTTGTAGGAGCAACTTAAGATTACAAGCCCAGTCTACAAAGTTGCTTCCATCATCTTTCAACTTAGCTTTCTCTAGGAACGTGACTGTCGCGTGCGCCATTGATCTACAACACAAATATTTCAAAGTGGACTTAGACTATGTTCAGGATAATTAGAGTTTAACTAATCAAATTACTTTCTTAACACCCACTCAAAAAGTACATATCTCTAGTCATTTGAGTGGTTCATGATCCAAATTCAATAACTCAAGTCCGATCATCACGTGAGTTGAGAATAGTTTCAGTGGTAAGCATCCCTATGCTAATCATATCAACTATACGATTCATGCTCGACTTTTCGGTCTCATGTGTTCCGAGGCCATGTCTGCACATGCATGGCTCGTCAAGTTTAACCCGAGTGTTCCGCGCGTGCAACTGTTTTGCACCCGTTGTATGTGAACGTTGAATCTATCACACCCGATCATCACGTGGTGTCTCGAAACGACAAACTGTCGCAACGGTGCACAGTCAGGGAGAACACAATTTCGTCTTGAAATTTTAGTGATAGATCACCATATAATGCTACCGTCGTTCTAAGCAAAATAAGGTGCATAAAAGGATTAACATCGCATGCAATTCATAAGTGACATGATATGGCCATCATCTTGTGCTTCTTGATCTCCATCACTCAAGCACCGACATGATCTTCTTGTCACCGGCGCCACACCATGATCTCCATCAATGTGTCTCCATCGAGGTTGTCGTGCTATCTATGCTATTACTACTAAAGCTACGACCTAGCAATATAGTAAACGCATCTGCAAACACAAACGTTAGTGTAAAGACAACCTATAACTCCTGCCGGTTGCCGTAGCATCGACATGTAAGTCGATATTAACTATTACAACATGATCATCTCATACATCCAATATATCACATCACGTCATTGGCCATATCATATCACAAGCATACCCTGCAAAAACAAGTTAGACGTCCTCTAATTTGTTGTTGCATGTTTTACGTGGCTGCTATGGGTATCTAGTATGATCACATCTTACTTACACAGAAACCACAACGGAGATGTGCAAATTTCTATTTAACCTCTCCAAGGACCGCCTCGGTCAAAACCAATTCAACTGAAGTTGAAGAAACCGATACCCGCCAGTCATCTTTATGCAACGAGGTTGCATGTCAATAGATGAAACCAGTCTCTCGTAAGCGTACGAGTTATGTCGGTCTGGGCCGCTTCAATCCAACAATACCGCCGAATCGAGAAAAGACTAAGGAGGGTAGCAAATCGAACATCACCGTCCACAAAATTTTTTGTGTTGTACTCGAGATAACATCTATGCATGAACCTAGCTCATGATGCCACTGTTGGGGAACGTTGCATGGGAAACAAAAAATTTCCTACGCACACGAAGACCTATCATGGTGATGTCCATCTACGAGTGGAGATTTGGATCTACGTACCCTTGTAGATCGCACAGCAGGAAGCGTTTAAGAAACTCGGTTGATGTAGTGGAATGTATTCACGTCCCTCGAAACTTCCCACGAACCATCTCGCGATCCGTCCCACGATCCGTTCCGATCTAGCGCCGAACGGACGGCACCTCCGCGTTCAGTACACGTACAGCTCGACGATGATCTCGGCCTTCTTGAGCCAGCAAACAAGATGGACAAGTAGATGAGTTCTCCGACAGCATGATGGTGCTCCGGTGGTGGTGATGATCTACTCCTGCAGGGCTCCGCCCGAGCTCCGTAGAAATCTGATCTAGAGGTGAAACTGTGTGGTATAGGCTAGAGTTGCACGTGGCAAAGTTGTGTCTCAAAAACCCTAAACCACCACTATATATAGGAGGGAGGGGGAGGGGCTAGCCTTGAGGCACAAGGCGTCAAGGGTGCGCCGGCCGCCAGGGAGGAGGAGGACTCCTCCTCCAATTCGGTTTGGGAAGGAGGAGTCTTCCTCTTCCTTCCCACCTCCCTCTTTCCGTTTTCTTTTTCTGTTCTTTTGGTATTTTCTTCATGTTGCGCCATGGGCTCCTTGGGCTGACTCCACCAGCCCACTAAGGACTTGTGGCGCCACCCTAGGGCCTTTGGCTCACTCCTGGGTGGGTGGGCCCCTCCCGGTGAACACCCGGAACCCATTCGTCACTGCCGTCACACTTCCGGAATTGCCCGACACTTTCCGTGACCAAATGAAACCATCCTATATATCAATCTTCGTTTCCAGACCATTCCGGAAACCCTCGTGACATCCGTGATCTCATCCGGGACTCCGAACAACATTCGGTAACCACACATATAACTCAACTATACTAAAACATCATCGAACCTTAAGTGTGCAGACCCTGCGGGTTCGAGAACTATGTAGACATGCCCCGAGGCACTCCTCGGTCAATATCCAATAGCGGGACCTAGATGCCCATATTGGATCCTACATATCCTCTAAAGATCTTATCGGTTGAACCTTAGTGTCAAGGATTCATATAATCCCGTATGTCATTCCCTTTGTCCGTTGGTATGTTACTTGCCCGAGATTCGATCGTCGGTATCCGCATACCTATTTCAGTCTTGTTACCGGCAAGTCTCTTTACTCGTTCCATAATACAAGATCCCGTGACTTACACTTAGTCACATTGCTTGCAAGGCTTGTGTGTGATGTTGTATTACCGAGTGGGCCCCGAGATACCTCTCCGTCACAGGGACTGACAAATCCCAGTCTTGATCCATGCTAACTCAAGGGACACCTTTGGAGACACCTGTAGAGCACCTTTATAGTCACCCAGTTACGTTGCGACGTTCGATGCACACAAGGTATTCCTTCGGTGCCACTGAGTTATATGATCTCATGGTCATAGGAACAAATACTTGAAACGCAGAAAACAATAGCATTAAAACGACGCGATCAATATGCTACGTTCATAGTTTGGGTCTAGTCCATCACATGATTCTCCTAACGATGTGATGTAGTTATCAAGTGACAACACTTGCATATAGTCAGAAAACCTTGACTATCATTGATCAACTGGCTAGCCAACTAGAGGCATGGTAGGGACATTGTTTTTTCTATGTATCCACACATGTATCTATGTTTTCATTCAATACAATTATAGCATGGATAATAAACGATTATATTTAAACAGGAAATATAATAATAACTATTTATCATTGCCTTTAGAGCATATTTCCAAAACCTAGGGGCTCCCTTGAGCCCCAAGGCTAGCCCCTGCCCTCCTCCTATATATACTAGAGGTTTTAGGGTTTTTGAGACACAACTTTGCCACGTGCAACCCTAAACCTCTACTTCGTAGTTCTTCCTCTAGATCGGTTTTCTGCAGAGCTCGGGCGGAGCCCTGCAGGAATAGATCATCACCATCACCAGCGCGCCATCACGCTGCCGGAGAACTCATCTACTTTCCTGTCTCTCTTGCTGGCTCAAGAAGGCGGAGATCATCATCGAGT
The DNA here is from genome assembly GCF_904849725.1 of Hordeum vulgare subsp. vulgare. Lineage (NCBI taxonomy): Eukaryota > Viridiplantae > Streptophyta > Magnoliopsida > Poales > Poaceae > Hordeum > Hordeum vulgare. The sequence continues at coordinate 410,209,414 of NC_058521.1, read as the reverse complement.
TGTACGTGTGCTGAACACGCAGGTGCCGTCCGTTCGGTGGTAGATCGGGACGGATCGTGGGACGACGGTGATTTGAATCACGAAGATGTTCCACTACATAAACCGCGGTTCTCAACACTTCCCGCTTAGCGATCTACAAGGGTTTGTGGATACGATCTCCCTCTCGTAGATCAACATCACCATGATAGGTCTTCGTGTGCGTAGGAATTTTTTTGTTTCGCATGCAACGTTCCCCAAAAGTGGTATCAGAGCTAGGTTCATGCGTAGATGTAATCTCGAGTAGAACACAAAAGTTTTCGTGGGCGTTGATGTTCGATTTGCTGCCCTCCTTAGTCTTTCTCGATTCGGCGGTATTGTTGGGTTGAAGCTGTCGGGACCCCGATCCTAAGCCATAGGAATCCAGCCTGTAACACATCGCATCCCTTTGCGGTCTCACGCACGGTTAACCCCACGGCTGCAGCCTTACCTTAGCCGGGACCGTTTGCGCCTTTTGACTCACGTGTGCAATTGTGTCACTAGCAATCCAATGACAAAGAACCCGGATCGACATGTCTAGTCATAAACCAAAGTGGCAGTTCCGCACAGGGACATGCATACATGACCCAGCAATGTAGGTGTCGGTCACCAGCGAATGTAGACGAGTCGTAGCAAGATACAAGGACTCCATTACACCGCGTGAAATTTCCCCAGAGGGGACATACACATCAGCTAAGAAGGACACGCGCCGGTCAACCAATGTGTCCGGAGCAGTAGCGAACTACCATGGCTCGATGGATCACAAAGGGGCATTTCCCTGTAAGGAGTGCTACTAAAGTTTACGGCTAGGTAATCGAACCCCATACATATCAAGTACGACACACGTACGCATGGCATAGCGATATGTATAGATACATCGATGGCATCACAACATAACCATAAGCATATAAGCTTTATTTAAAAGGCTCGGAAGAGCCAGTAAGGGTCTCACGACCCATCATAGCAGTCATTCAGTTACAAGCCAGCGGAAGTGTTTAAAACTGTGTGAGTATAGACAGGTGAAACTAGAAGGCACAAGGCCTGACTATACTACAGACCCAACCTAGGGCCAGATCGTAGCTGGGACACCAGCTATTCGTCGTTGTCGATGTCTAGGAAGAACCCTCCATTAGGGTCATTAGCAACCTGTGCAACAATTATTTAGCAAACATGAGTACGGAGGTACTCAGCAAGACTTTAGGATAACTAACTACTCATGCAATGTATCAATAAGGTATTGTGGGGTTTCATGCGGAAAGCCAGCATTTGACTCGTGGCTAGACAACTTGCATTTTTAAATAATTTTGACAACTTGATTTCTCGCACACGAGTCCACTAACACCACAACAATACTCCATCGTGGAATCATTCCGTCTCCATACGGAAATGCCGTCCATGACACTCACGCTTATCTTGACAATTTTATGAGTAGCCATTGAAATTATCTATGAACAACATATGTCTCCAAGTGGTCCATATCCGCGGACGCGGCTATTCGAATAGATCATAACCCTGCAGGGGTGTACTTCGTCACACACGCTCTCGCCACTTATCGCCATGTGCACGTCATGCACCTCGGCAACCTTCAAGTGGAAGCCCAGCGAGGGAGTCGGCCACGACCGTTAACCACACTAGTACCTAGTCCAGGTCTATCGCCTATCTGAGGGTAACCCGCACGGAAGTCCGGCCGAAGTTTCCGCCACGGCCCCAAACGATGTGCGCAGGGTTCCCAAGCCCACCATCTGGGTGCCACTTGGTACACCGTGCCACTGCCTACCGCATCACAGCCCACCTCTCAGGTCAGTGCTATGCACGACCTCCAGCATGACTATAAACACCAGAAACTACTTGCAACTCCTAGACCGAGTACTAAGCGATTAATAAGTCGAGCGGGGTCATATTTTAGGGCCCAACATGTGGTAGTATCTCGTCTTGGGTTACATACACGGAACTCAGTTCCTAAGGACGGTTCCAATGAAACAACCCGCCATGTACTCCTACACAGCCTTTCACCGATACCTTTACCAAATCAGGTTCAACACACAACCTTTGCTTACCGAACACATTCTCACAATTCTGTTCATCTCCCAGATGACAGACCATACACAACTCTAAGCATAGAATGCATAGCAGGATAAGGCACATCATGGCTCAAACAACTACCAGGTATGCTAGGTTGCAAGGTTCAGCTATTTACTGTGACAAGGATAGGTCATGCAAAGGAAGTGGGTTCAACAAACGTGGCAAAAGCATTTGAAGCATTTGATCCTAATGCAATAAGTAAGTGCAGGAGCGAGAACATGGGATTTATCGGGATGATCAAAATGGTTGCTTGCCTTGTTGCTCAGAGGAGGGACAATATCCGTCAATCGGATATTCGGTGGAATCCGGAGGAGCGGAGCCTACCGAAAGGAATGACAACAATCAATAACAATCATGTGCAACAAGATGATGCATGAGCATGGCATGAGGATGCAAGGTGGTATACTATTATAGCTAACATTTATTAGGTTTGAAGTTGATTTGAATCAAATTCAAATATCACTTCAAACGAGGTATTCTCGAATACCATTTTAATTGATTCGACCCGATGCTCAGATCAACTTGCTTTTAACATGCATGGAGATGGCAAGTTAGGTTGCTGGTTTGTAATTTGGACAATGTTTGATCATAACATTTGAAGTGGAATTTAAATAATTTCCAAATTCCATCTCCAAAGTATTTATGAAAGTTAACTTATTCCTTAATCTATATGTTTGGGTTCAGTAACATTTTCAAACATGTTTGAAAATGACATATTCAGATTCCTTGAATTTTTCTGATACTTTTTCATATATAAATTATTTTCATTGGAGTTACAGATTAATTTCTATGATTTTTAGAAGTTTTGGCATTTTTCTGGAATTCTTTTAAATCAGAAAACTCTTTACCGCATCAGCATGACATCAGCAGGTCCAACTGGCCGTTGAAAGTCAAACCTGGCGAGTGGGACCCACTGGTCAGTGACTCTGGTCAGTTTTAGATTAGTTTTAATCTTAATTAGCTAATTAACCTCACTGGACCCACATGTCAGTGACTTATTAGTTTATTTTATTTTATTTTTATTAGTCCAAATTATCCAAAGGCTGGCCCCACACGTCAGTGGCTCAGGCCAGCTAAGATCCACCGGCGGCGAGGTCGTCCTCGCCGGTGGGGAGCCTCCGGCGACCACCAGTACGGCGGAGGGCATCGGAAACTCGCTTCCGACGACCAAACGCACGGCGGAGACCACGGGGAGAACGGCCACTCGACGACGCGCACGATGGGGCAAACCCGAGGGGCTGGGGTGGCCGGAATCGACGCCGGCGACGAGCTCGGCGGCGACCAAGTTCGGCCATCAACGAAGTCATCGAACACAGGGTCAAATCGCGCGGGGCTGGGCTCCTAAAGCATCTACGTGACGTCCTGAGGCTGCTGGTGGCCTCAGACGGACCAACCCTTCACCGGAGGGCTACCGGCGACGAGCTGTAGCGGCGGTCCTCGTCGGGCTCCGGTGGAACTAGGCCTAGAGGAAGAGATTGACGGGGAAAACTTAGGGGAAAGCTGCGCAAGCTCACGAGGAGTGCAGAGGAGGGCTTAGACGGCTCGGGGAAGCGCTGAGGGCAATGAATCGAGCAGAGCTCGCCGGCGGCCGAAGGTTGAAGACGATGGTGACGTGGGCATTGCAGGGCTCGGCGAGGCTTCGGCTTCTGCAGGGAGGACCAACTCGTTGAGGCGGAGCTAATGGCACACTCGGGAGGAAGATCCTGTGGCTAGGGGCACGGGCAGCTTGAGCTCGAGCTCCTGTCAATGGAGGCAGTGGGGATCGGAAGAACCGAGAGGAGAGGGGGGAGATGGAGCACGGGAATGGATAGATACGTGCTCGGGGAGGTTATCCCCATGCTCGCCAGCGTGAAGCGGCGGCCAGGCAGGCAGAGAGCTGCGAGGAGGCGCGCGGCGTCGCGGCGGCCACCTCCTGCTCCTACCGGCGAGGAGGAAGACGATAGCGCGACTCGGCCTGGGCTGAGGTGAGCGACAGGTAATTCTTTCCTCCTTTTTTTCTGTTTTGTTTGTGTTTTGCTAACTATTTGATTTTCTATTTATTTCAGCTCCAAAATAGTTTGTAAAAAGTATTTTGAACACACCAGAATATTTGTTGGAATATATCCAACCATTCGTGGAGTTTTCAACATTTTTGAAAACTTAAAGTTTTTGAATTCAAATTTTAAACTTGAAACCAGTAGCTTTTTGCATTTATTTAAAATGCCAAATGTGTTAAGAAATTGGTTTTCTTCATTGCTTATTTTTTTTCAAGAATTATCAGAAAAGTTGAACTTTTCTTGAGGCCATTTTGGGTTCATTGATTTGAATAAAATTTATAATTCCTTTGAATTAAGAAGTGGCTAGGGTTTTGAGTTTCCCTTCACCACTTACTTTGATCTTGTTGCCATTTCCTTGGATGCAATGCAAAGAAAATATGAGCACAATGCTAAACCTTGGCTAGGGTTCCAGGGATGTGACAGAAGCGGCCCGGACCAACCTTACTCGTACGCTTACGAGAGACCTGTTTCATCGACCAACATGCAACTTGTTGCCTAAAGATGACTGGCGGGTGTGTGTTTCTTCAACTTTAGTTGAATCGTATTTTACCGAGGCGGTCCTTGGAGAGAGGTTAAATAGCAATTTGCACATCACTGTTGTGGTTTTGCGTAAGTAAGATGTGATCATACTAGATACTCATAGCAGCCACGTAAAACATGCAACAACAAATTAGAGGACGTCTAACTTGTTTTTGCAGGGTATGCATGTGATGTTATATGGCCAAAGACATGATGTGATATATTGGATGTATGAGATGATCATGTTGTGATAGTTAAATATCGACTTGCACGTCGATGCTATGACAACCGGCAGGAGCCATAGGGTTGTCTTTAAACTAATGTTTGTGCTTCTAGATGCGTTTACTATATTGTTAGGTTGTAGCTTTAGTAGTGATAGCATAGATAGCACGACAAACTCGATGGCGGCACGATGATGGAGATCATGGTGTGGCGCCGGTGACGATGAAGATCATGCTAGTGCTTTGGTGATGGAGATCAAGAAGCACAAGATCATGACCATATCATGTCACTTATGAATTGCATGTGATGTTAATCATTTTATGCACCTTATCTTGCTTAGAACTACGGTAGAATTATAAGGTGATCCCTCACTTAAATTTCAAGATAAAATGGTGTTTTCCCCGACTGTGCACCGTTGCGACAGTTCATCATTTCGAGACACCACGTGATGATCGGGTGTTATAGACTCAACGTTCACATACAATGGGTGCAAAAGAGTTGCACACGCGGAACACTCGGGTTAAACTTGACGAGCCTAGCATGTATAAACATGGCCTCAGAACACAAGAGACCGAAGGTCGAGCATGAATCTCATGGTTGATATGATTAGCATAGAGATTTTTACCACTGAAACTACACTCAACTCACGTGATGATCGGACTTGAGTTAGTGAATTTGGATCATGCCACACTCAAATAACTAGAGGGATGTCTATTTGAGTGGGAGTTTATTAGTAATATGATTAGCTGAACTCTAATTGTCTTGAACATAGTATAAGTAGACTTTGCAATATTTTATGTTGTAGATCAATGGCTCGCGCAGTAGCAACCCTGAATTTCAATACGTTTGTTAGAGCATATATCTGCATATGTGGTTTTGGTAATTGATGACAATTCCTATGGACTAATGGTTGCCTTAAATTATATTTATAGGATTTGTTCATAGGCACTTCTTGAAGTCCATCTGTTGGGTTCAAGGAGTTTATATGATGACTAAGATGGTATTCAAGGTATTATCCAAAGGCATAGAGACACAAGGTTGATCAAGATCTCAGACAAAGAGTAAATCAAGATGATCAACACACAAAGCGTACAAGATGTACCGAGAGGGATCAAGTGATCCCATGGTATGGTAAGCATTGTCCATTACAAGTTTGTGAACTAACCCATGGTCTTCATGAGAGTTCTATGTGGGGTTAGGTGTGTCTCCATGGGCTTGCGTCTAGAGGAAGATCTCATACAAAGCGTACAAGATGTACCGGGAGGGATCAAGTGATCCCATGGTATGGTAAGCATTGTCCATTACGTGTTTGTGTACTAACCCATGGTCTTCGTCAGAGTTCCATGTGGGGTTAGGTGTGTCTCCATGGGCTTGCGTCTAGAGGAAGATCTCATACAACCCATGAAAGATGACGTCAAGTGGTGATCGTCATCAAGATTGTTGTGTGCAAGTTCAAGTGGATCAACATGAAGATATCATGCTTGAAGCTTGCCATCCATTGTGGTGGTAATGGACTTGTGAAGATATACTGAAGAGCGGATCACCCATGTTGTGTATGGGGGAGCAATCAACTAGTCTTCATCAAGCCAACGCAATCAAGAAGGTGGTTGATACGTCTCAAACGTATCAATAATTTTTGATGGTTTCATGTTGTTATCTTGTCAACTTTGGATGTTTTATATACCTTGTATATCTTTTTTGGGACTAACTTATTAATTCAGTGCCAAGTGCCAGTTCCTATTTTTTCTGTGTTTTTGACTCTTTTCACATCTGATTTTAGAATGGAGTCCAAACGGAATAAAATCCCCGAAATAAATTTTTCCAGAACAGAAGAAGATCGGGGGACTTGAGGGCCAAGGCAGGAGGTCCACAAGGAGCCCACAAGCCCTGTTGCCGCGGCAAGGGGGCCTGCGGCGACCAGGCTTGTGACCTCCCTCGCGCTCCCCTGCCCTAGCTCTTCGGCCTATAAATTCCCTAAAATCCCAGAAAAAATTAGGGCGTCCACGAAACCACTTTTCCGCCGCCGCAAGCGTCCGTTTCCGCGAGATCTCATCTGGAGACCCTTCCCGGTGCCCTGCCGGAGCGGACTTTGGAGTTGGAGGGCTTCTACATCAACATCGTCGCCCCTCCAATGACTCGTGAGTAGTCCACTACAGACCTACGAGTCCGTAGTTAGTAGCTAGATGGCTTCTTCTCTCTCTTGGATCTTCAATACAAAGTTCTCCATGATCTTCATGGAGATCTATCCGATGCAATCCTCTTTGGCGGTGTGTTTGTCGAGATCCGATGAATTGTGGATTTGTGATCAGATTATCTATGAATTATACTTGAGTCTTTGCTGATTTCTTATATGCATGATTTGATATCCTTGTAAGTCTCTCCGAGTCTTGGGTTTTGTTTGGCCAACTAGATCTATGATTCTTGCAACGGGAGAAGTGCTTGGTTTTGGGTTCATACCGTGCGGTGACCTTTCCCAGTGACAGAAGGGGCAGCAAGGCACGCATCATGCTGTTGTCATCAAGGGTAACAAGATGGGATTTCATCATAGATTTGAGATTGTCCATCTACATCATGTCATCTTGCTTAAGGCATTACTCTGTTCTTATGAACTCAATACACTAGATGCATGCTGGATAGCGGTCGACGTGTGGAGTAATAGTAGTAGATGCAGAAAGTATCGGTCTACTTGTTTTGGACGTGATGACTATAGATATGATCATTGCCATAGATAACGTCATGACTTTGCACGGTTCTATCAATTGCTCGACAGTAATTCGTTCACCCTCCGTCTACTTGCTTTCATGAGAGAAGCCACCAGTGAACACTACGACCCCGGGGTCTATTCACAACTATCGTTTCCACTTTTACTTTTACTTTGCTTTGTTTACTTTTTGCTTTCAATTCTCACTTTGCAAACAATCTATAAGGGATTGACAACCCCTTCTTACCGTTGGGTGCAAGCTCTTTGTGTTTGTGCAGGTACTTGTGACTTGAATGCTCCTCCTACTGGATTGATACCTTGGTTCTCAAAGTGAGGGAAATACTTACCGCCACTGTGCTACATCACCCTTTCCTCTTCAAGGGAACACCAACGCAAGGCTCCAAGGCCTCGGGGCAATCCTTTGCATATTTGCCAAGGAAATCCCTATAGGCATAGCCAGCAGCAGAAGGATTCCTGGCGCCGTTGCCGGGGAAGGTCTTTTGTAACCATAGCAGAAAGATTTCTGGCGCCATTGCCGGGGAGGAGAGATCAAGTCAAGATCTATCCAAGTAGGTGTCACAAACTCATCTATTGCATTTACCTTTTTTGCGAGTTGCCTCTAGTTTTCCTCTCCCCCGCTTCACATTTGCCATTTTCATTTGCCCTTTTCTTCGTTTGCCTTTTTTGTTTGCCTTCCCTTTGCTTGTGTGCTATGTGCCTTCAATATGCTTGCATCTTCGCTTGTTGAAAATCTAGTGATATGGATCCTCACCCACTTGCTAATCTCTTTAAGAGATCCACTTATGTGGAACCAATTGCTAGTGAGTTGAGTGCACTTGACTTTCTCTATGGAGTTTTGCTTGAGATGCATGAATATGAAAATCGTGATGAAGAAATTTATGAAGTGATTCATGAGGGCTACTTGGATGAAAAGCATGATTGCAATGGTTTCACTATAAATTCTATCAGTGACAATCATGCTAAAAATATGCAAAACCCTAAGCTTGGGGGTGCTAGTATTGCTTTGACCACTACTTATTAAAATAATCATGATTGGGGTGATGCTTTGAAAATTTGTTTAAACCTCAAGATGAATATGATATTTGCAATAATATTGAAAGTGGGTTTGGAGAAGTCATGACTTTAGTTGATGATAATCCCACTATTTTTGAAGAGCGTCAACTTTGCATGCATGTGGATCATGAAAAGAATATCATATGTGATAGTTACATTGTTGAATTCGAATATGATCCCACATGTAATTGCTATGAGAGAGGAAAATATTATGGTAGAAACTTTCATGTTACCAAATTACCTCTCGTTATGTGGAGATTGCTATTGTCTCTTTCTTCTTCCTTGCTTATGGCAACTATTGGTTGTCTTGACAATCTGTTTTCCTATAAAATGCCTATGCATAGGAAGTATGTTAGACTATGATGTGATTTTCACATGCTTTATGATGCTCTCGTTGTGCTTCAATTCTTGTCTTTTGTGTGAGCATCATTGATTTATCAATGCCTAGCTAAGGGCGTTAAACAATAGCGCTTGTTGGGAGGCAACCCACCGAATCTTTCCTTTTTATTTCTGTTTTGTGTTTTCCACACTTTCATAATTCTTTTATGATTGTGTTTTTTTGTATTTCTTTTGCGTTTGTGCCAAGTGAAACCGCTATGATTAGTCTTGGGGATGATCGTTTGGTCATGCTGGAAAGACGGAAACTTTCTGCTCACGAAAAGAATTTTCATTTTTTTTTCTGTAAGATCTTTTGAGTTGATTCTTTTTGCTGCTGATTGCTACGCAATTTTTTCAGACTGCCGTAAGTTTTCAGAATTTTTGAACTACCATAAGTATACGAAGTATACAGATTGCTAGAGACTGGTCTGCTGTTAACAGATTCTGTTTTTGTTGAGTTGGTTGCTTATTTTGATGAAACTATGGATAGTATCGGGGGGTATTATCCATGGAAGATTGAAAATACAGTAACCCAACATCAAAATAAGTAGAATTTAAGTTTGCTACAGTACCTAAGGAAGTGGTGGTTTGCTATCTTATACTAATGTTATCACGAGTTTCTGTTTAAGTTTCGTGTTGTGAAGTTTTCAAGTTTTGGGTGAAGTTCTTATGGACAAAGAGATAAAGAGTGGCAAGATCTCAAGCTTGGGGATGCCCAAGGCACCCCAAGTTGATTTAAGGATGCCGAAAAAGCCTAAGCTTGGGGATGCCCCGGGAATGCATCCCCTCTTTCATGTTCAATCCATTGGTAACGTTACTTGGGGCTATATTTTTATTCACCACATGTTATGTGTTTTGCTTGGAGCATCTTGTATCGTAGGAGTCTTTTATTTTTGTTGTGTCACAATCTTCCTTGCTGCACACCTAGAGAGAGAGACATGCACTCACCGTGATTTTGTCGAGCTTCACTTATATCCTTTGGTTAGACAATTCAGCTCACATGTGCTTCACTTATACCTTTTGAGCTACTTGATTTTGCTCTATGTACTTCACTTATATCTTTTAGAGCACAGCGGTGCGTGGCTTGGCAGTTGATCTATTCTATGAAAGTAGTCTCAAAAGGGGTAGTTATCCAAAGGGATATGAAAACTTCCACCTTCATGTGCATTGAATAGTTAGAGAAGTTTGATTCATCTCAATTAGTTTTGAGTTGTGGTTGTGGTAATTTTGAAGTTATACTAGTAAGGTGTTGTGGATCTAGAAATACTTGTGTTGAAGTTAGTGATTCCCGTAGCATGCACGTATGGTGAACCGCTATGTGATGAAGTCTGAGCATGATTAGTCTATTGATTGTCATCCTTTGTGTGGCGGTCGGGATTGCGCGATGGTTTATACCTACCAACCCTTCCCCTAGGAGTATGCGTTGAATGCTTTGTTTCGATTACTACTAAAACTTTTGCAACAAGTATATGAGTTCTTCATGACTAATGTTGAGTCCATGGTTTAGATGCACTTTCACCTTCCACCATCACTATCTTCTTTAGTGTCGTGCAACTTTCGTCGGTGCATAAAACCCACCATAAGCCTCCCTCAAAACAGCCACCATACCTACCTACTATGGCTTGTTCAAAGCCATTCCGAGATATATTGCCATCCAACTACCACCATGACATGTGCCACCACTTCTACATTGCCATTGCATGATCATAAGATAGCTAGCATGATGTTTCCATTGATGTCTATGCCATGCTAGATCATTGTGACAGTACACTACCGAAGGCATTCCTTATAGAGTCATCATTGCTCTAAGTTTTGAGTTGTAAGTGTGATGATCATCATTGATGGAGCATTGTCCCATGTGAGGAAAGAAAAGAGGCCAAATATGCCCACCAAATAACAATAATAATAATAATAAGAGAGGCCAAAGAGCCCACCAAAAAAATGAGAGAAAAAGAGAGAAGGGACAATGCTACTATCTTTCCACACTTGTGCTTATTAAGCACCATGATCTTCATGATTGAGAGTCTCTCGTTTTATCACCACCATATAGCTAGTGGGAAATTTTCATTATATAACTTGGCTTGTATATTCCAATGATACGCTTCCTCAAAATTGCCTTAGGTCTTCGTGAGCAAGCAAGTTGGATGCACACCCACTAGTTTTCTTTAAGAGCTTTCACATACTCTTAGCTCTAGTACATCATTTGTATGGCAATCCCTACTCATTCAAGTTGATATCTATTGATGAGCATCTCCATAGCTCATTGATATGCCTAGTCAATGTGACCATCTTGTACTTGTTTGCCTTGCAACCTCCACCACACTCCATTCCACTTATAGTGCTAAAACCATGGCTCACGCTCATGTATTGCGTGAGAGTTGAAAAAGTTTGAGAAAGTAAAGGTGTGAAAACAAATACTTGGCCAATACCGAGGTTGTGCATGATTTAAATTCGTTGTGCAAGGATGATAGAGCATAGCCAGACTATATGATTTTGTAGGGATAACTTTCTTTTGGCATTGTTATTTTGAAAGTTCACGATTACCTTGCTAGTTTGCTTGAAGTATTATTGTCTCCACGTCAATAGCAAACTATTGTTTTGAATCTAATGGATCTGAACATTCATGTCACATAAGAGGAGTTACAAAGGACATCTATGCTAGGTAGCATGAAAGCATCAAAAATTCATTCTTCATCACTTCCCTACTCGAGGACGAGCAGGAGTTAAGCTTGGGGATGCTTGATACGTCTCAAACGTATCTATAATTTCTGATGGTATCATGCTGTTATCTTGTCAACTTTGGATGTTTTATATACCTTTTATATCTTTTTGGGACTAACTTATTAATTCAGTGCCAAGTGCCAGTTCCTGTTTTTTCTGTGTTTTTGACCGATTTCAGATCTGATTTTGGAACGGAGTCCAAACGGAATAAAATCCCCGAAATAAATTTTTCCAGAACAGAAGAAGATCGGGGGACTTGAGGGCCAAGGAAGGAGGTCCACAGGGAACCCACAAGCCCTGTTGCCCCGGCCAGGGGGGCCCGCGGTGACCAGGCTTGTGGCCTCCCTGGCGCTCCCCTGCCCTAGCTCTTTGGCCTATAAATTCCCTAAAATCCGAGAGAAAATCAGGGCATCCACGAAACCACTTTTCCGCCGCCGCAAGCTTCCGTTTCCGCGAGATCTCATCTGGAGACCCTTCCCGGTGCCCTGCCGGAGGGGACTTTGGAGCTGGAGCGCTTCTACATCAACATCATCGCCCCTCCAATGGCTCATGAGTAGTCCACTTCAGACCTACGGGTCCGTAGTTAGGAGCTAGATGGCTTCTTCTCTCTCTTGGATCTTCAATACAAAGTTCTGCATGATCTTCATGGAGATCTATCCGATGTAATCCTCTTTGGTGGTGTGTTTGTCGAGATCCGATGAATTGTGGATTTGTGATCAGATTATCTATGAATTATATTTGAGTCTTTGTTGATTTCTTATATGCATGATTTGATATCCGTGTAAGTCTCTCCGAGTCTTTGGTTTTTATTGGCCAACTAGATCTATGATTCTTGCAATGGGAGAAGTGCTTGGTTTTGGGTTCATACCGTGCGGTGACCTTTCCCAGTGACAAAAGGGGCAGCAAGGCACGCATCATGTTGTTGCCATCAAGGGTAACAAGATGGGTTTCATCATAGATTTGAGATTGTCCATCTACATCATGTCATCTTGCTTAAGGCGTTACTCTGTTCTTATGAACTCAATACACTAGATGCATGCTAGATAGCGGTTGACGTGTGAAATAATATTAGTAGATGCAGAAAGTATCGGTCTACTTGTTTTGGACGTGATGCCTATAGATATGATCATTGCCATAGATAACGTCATGACTTTGCACGGTTCTATCAATTGCTCGACAGTAATTCGTTCACCCTCCGTCTACTTGCTTTCATGAGAGAAGCCACTAGTGAACACTACGACCCCGGGGTCTATTCACAACTATCGTTTCCACTTTTACTTTTACTTTGTTTTGTTTACTTTTTTGCTTTCAGTTCTCACTTTGCAAACAAACTATAAGGCATTGACAACCCCTTCTTAGCGTTGGGTGCAAGCTCTTTGTGTTTGTGCAGGTACTTGTGAATTGAACGCTCCTCCTACTAGATTGATACCTTGGTTCTCAAACTGAGGGAAATACTTACCGCCACTGTGCTACATCACCCTTTCCTCTTCAAGGGAACACCAACGCAAGGCTCGAAGGTCTCGGGGCAATCCTTTGCATATTTTCCAAGGAAATCCCTATAGGCGTAGCCAACAGCAGAAGGATTCCTTGCGCCGTTGCCGGGGAAGGTCTTTTGTAGCTGTAGCAGAAGGATTTCTAGCGCCATTGTTGGGGAGGAGAGATCAAGTCAAGACCTATCGAAGTAGGTGTCACAAACTCATCTCTTGCATTTACCTTTTTTGCCAGTTGCCTCTAGTTTTCCTCTCCCCCGCTTCACATTTGCCGTTTTCATTTGCCCTTCTCTTCGTTTGCCTTTTTTGTTTGCCTTCCCTTTGCTTGTGTGCTATGTGCCTTCAATATGCTTGCATCATCGCTTGCTGAAAATCTAGTGATATGGATACTCACCCACTTGCTAATCTCTTTAAGAGATCCACTTATGTGGAACCAATTGCTAGTGAGTTGAGTGCACTTGACTTTCTCTATGGAGTTTTGCTTGAGATGCGTGAATTTGAAAATTGTGATGAAGAAATTTATGAAGTGATTCACGAGGGCTACTTGGATGAAAAGCATGATTGCAATGGTTTCACTATAAATTCTATTAGTGACAATCATGCTAAAAATATGCAAAACCCTAAGCTTGGGGATGTTAGTTTTGCTTTGACCACTACTTATTGCAATAATCATGATTTGGGTGATGATCTTCCTTATGATCTTGAAAATTTGTTTAAACCTCATGGTGAATATGATATTTGCAATAATATTGAAAGTGGGTTTGGAGAAGTCATGACTTTAGTTGATGATAATCCCACTATTTTTGAAGAGCGTCAACTTTGCATGCATGTGGATCATGAAAAGAATATCCTATGTGATAGTTAGATTGTTGAATTCGAATATAATCCCACATGTAATTGCCATGAGAGAGGAAAATATTTTGGTAGAAACTTTCATGTTACCAAATTACCTCTCGTTATGTGGAGATTGCTATTGTCTCTTTCTTCTTCCTTGCATATGGCAACTATTGGTTGTCTTGACAATCTGTTTTCCTATAAAATGCCTATGCATAGGAAGTATGTTAGACTTAGATGTGATTTTCACATGCTTTATGATGCTCTCGTTGGGCTTCAATTCTTGTCTTTTGTGTGAGCATCATTGATTTATCAATGCCTAGCTAAGGGCGTTAAACAATAGCGCTTGTTGGGAGGCAACCCACCGAATCTATCCTTTTTATTTCTGTTTTGTGTTTTCCACACTTTCATATTTCTGTTATGATTGTGTTTTTTGTGTTTCTTTTGCGTTTGTGACAAGTGAAACCGTTATGATTAGTCTTGGGGATGATCGTTTGGTCATGCTGGAAAAGACAGAAACTTTCTGCTCACGAAAAGAATTTTCGTTTTTTTATAAGTGCTTTTGAGTTGATCCTTTTTGCTGCTGATTTCTACGCAAATGTTTCAGACTGTCGTAATTTTTCAGAATTTTTGAAGTACCAGAAGTATACGAAGTATACAGATTGCTACAGACTGGTCTGCTGTTAACAGATTCTGTTTTTGTTGAGTTGGTTGCTTATTTTGATGAAACTATGGATAGTATCGGGGGGGGGGGGGGTATTAGCCATGGAAGATTGAAAATACAGTAACCCAACATCAACATAAGTAGAATTTAAGTTTGCTACAGTACCTAAGGAAGTGGTGGTTTGCTTTCTTATACTAATGTTATCACGAGTTTCTGTTTAAGTTTCGTGTTGTGAAGTTTTCAAGTTTTGGGTGAAGTTCGTATGGACAAAGAGATAAAGAGTGGCAAGAGCTCAAGCTTGGGGATGCCCAAGGCACCCCAAGTTGATTTAAGGATGCCGAAAAAGCCTAAGCTTGGGGATGCCCCGGGAAGGCATCCCCTCTTTTGTCTTCAATCCATCGGTAACGTTACTTGGGGCTATATTTTTATTCACCAGATGTTATGTGTTTTGCTTGGAGCGTCTTGTATCATAGGAGTCTTTTTATTTTTGTTGTGTTACAATCTTCCTTGCTGCACACCTAGAGAGAGAGACATGCACTCACCGTGATTTTGTCGAGCTTCACTTATATCCTTTGTTTAGACAATTCAGCTCACATGTGCTTCACTTATATGTTTTGAGCTAGTTGATTTTGCTCTATGTACTTCACTTATATCTTTTAGAGTATAGCGGTGCGTGGCTTGGCATTTGATCTATGCTATGAAAGTAGTCTCAAAAGGGGTAGTTATCCAAAGGGATATGAACACTTCCACCTTCATGTGCATTGAATAGTTAGAGATGTTTGATTCATCTCAATTAGTTTTGAGTTGTGGTTGTGGTAATTTTGAAGTTATACTAGTAAGGTGTTGTGGATCTAGAAATACTTGTGTTGAAGTTAGTGATTCCCGTAGCATGCACATATGGTGAACCGCTATGTGATGAAGTCTGAGCATGATTAGTCTATTGATTGTCATCCTTTGTGTGGCGGTCGGGATCGCGCGATGGTTTATACCTACCAACCCTTCCCCTAGGAGTATGCGTTGAATGCTTTGTTTCGATTACTACTAAAACTTTTGCAACAAGTATATGAGTTCTTCATGACTAATGTTGAGTCCATGGTTTAGATGCACTTTCACCTTCCACCATCACTATATTCTTTAGTGTCGTGCAACTTTCGTCGGTGCATAAAACCCACCATTAGCCTCCCTCAAAACAGCCACCATACCTACCTACTATGGCTTCTTCAAAGCCATTCCAAGATATATTGCCATGCAACTACCACCATGACATGTGCCACCACGTCTACATTGCCATGGCATGATCATAAGATAGCTAGCATGATGTTTCCATTGATGTCTATGCCATGCTAGATCATTGTCACGGTACACTACCGAAGGCATTCCTGATAGAGTCATCATTGCTCTAAGTTTTGAGTTGTAAGTGTGATGATCATCATTGATGGAGCATTGTCCGATGTGAGGAAATAAAAGTGGCCAAATATGCCGACCAATAATAATAATAATAATAATAATAATAATAATAATAATAATAATAATAATAATAATAATAATAAAGAGAGGCCAAAGAGCCCACCAAAAAAAATAAGAGAAAAAGAGATAAGGGACAATGCTACTATCTTTCCACACTTGTGCTTATTAAGCACCATGATCTTCATGATTGAGAGTCTCTCGTTTTTTCACCACCATATAGCTAGTGGGAAATTTTCATTATATAACTTGGCTTGTATATTCCAATGATAGGCTTCCTCAAAATTGCCTTAGGTCTTCGTGAGCAAGCAAGTTGGATGCACACCCACTAGTTTTCTTTAATAGCTTTCACATACTCTTAGCTCTAGTGCATCATTTGTATGGCAATCCCTACTCATTCACGTTGATATCTATTGATGAGCATCTCCATAGCTCATTGATATGCCTAGTCAATGTGACCATCTTCTCCTTGTTTGCCTTGCAACCTCCACCACACTCCATTCCACTTATAGTGCTAAAACCATGGCTCACGCTCATGTATTGCATGAGAGTTGAAAAAGTTTGAGAAAGTAAAGGTGTGAAAACAATTACTTGGCCAATACCGAGCTTATGCATGATTTTAATTCGTTGTGCAAGGATCATAGAGCATAGCCAGACTATATGATTTTGTAGGGATAACTTTCTTTTGGCCTTGTTATTTTGAAAGTTCATGATTACCTTGCTAGTTTGCTTGAAGTATTATTGTGTGCACATCAATAGCAAACTATTGTTTTGAATCTAATGGATCTGAACATTCACGTCACATAAGAGGAGTTACAAAGGACATCTATGCTAGGTAGCATGAAAGCATCAAAAATTCATTCTTTATCACTTCCCTACTCGAGGACGAGCAGGAGTTAAGCTTGGGGATGCTTGATACGTCTCAAACGTATCTATAATTTTTGATCGTTTCATGTTGTTATCTTGTCAACTTTGGATGTTTTATATACCTTTTATATCTTTTTTGGGACTAACATATTAATTCAGTGCCAAGTGCCAGTTCCTGTTTTTTCTGTGTTTTTGACTCTTTTCAGATCTGATTTTGGAACGGTGTCCAAACGGAATAAAATCCCCGAAATAAATTTTTCCAGAACAGAAGAAGACCGGGGGACTTGAGGGCCAAGGCAGGAGGCCCACAGGGAGCCCACAAGCCATGTTGCCGCGGCCAGGGGGCCCTCGGCGACCAGGCTTGTGGCCTCCCTGGCGCTCCCCTCTCCTAGCTCTTTGGCCTATAAATACCCTAAAATCCCAGAAAAATCAGGGCATCCACGAAACCACTTTTCCGCCGCCGCAAGCTTCCGTTTCTGCGAGATATCATCTGCAGACCCTTCCCAGTGCCCTGCCGGAGGGGACTTTGGTGCTGGAGGGCTTCTACATCAACATCATTGCCCCTCCAATGACTCGTGAGTAGTCCACTTCAGACCTACGGGTCCGTAGTTAGTAGCTAGATGGCTTCTTCTCTCTCTTGGAACTTCAATACAAAGTTCTCCATGATCTTCATGGATATCTATCTGATGTAATCCTCTTTGGTGGTGTGTTTGTCGAGATCCGATGAATTGTGGATTTGTGATCAGATTATCTATGAATTATATTTGAGTCTCTGCTGATTTCTTATATGCATGATTTGATATCCTTGTAAGTCTCTCCGAGTCTTGGGTGTTGTTTGGCCAACTAGATCTATGATTCTTCCCATGGGAGAAGTGCTTGGTTTTGGGTTCATACCGTGCGGTGACCTTTCCCAGTGACAGAAGGGGCAGCAAGGCACGCATCATGTTGTTGCCATCAAGGGTAACAAGATGGGCTTTCATCATAGATTCGAGATTGTCCATCTACATCATGTCATCTTGCTTAAGGCGTTACTCTGTTCTTATGAACTCAATACACTAGATGCATGCTGGACATCAATCGACGTGTGGAGTAATAGTAGTAGATGCAAAAAGTATCGGTCTACTTGTTTTGGACGGGATGCCTATAGATATGATCATTGCCATAGATAACGTCATGACTTTGCGCGGTTCTATCAATTGCTCGACAGTAATTTGTTCACCCTCCGTCTACTTGCTTTCATGAGAGAAGCCACTAGTGAACACTACGGCCCCCGGGTCTATTCACAACTATCGTTTCCACTTTTACTTTTACTTTGCTTTGTTTACTTTTTGCTTTCAGTTCTCACTTTTCAAACAATCTATAAGGGATTAACAATCCCTTCTTAGCATTGGGTGCAAGCTCTTTGTGTTTGTGCAGGTACTCGTGACTTGAATGCTCCTCCTACTGGATTGATACCTTGGTTCTCAAACTGAGGGAAATACTTACCGCCACTGTGCTACATCACCCTTTCCTCTTCAAGGGAACACCAACGCAAGGCTCCAAGGCCTCGGGGGAATCCTTTGCATATTTGCCAAGGAAATCCCTATGGGCGTAGCCAGCAGCAGAAGGATTCCTGGCGCCGTTGCCGGGGAAGGTATTTTGTAGCCGTAGCAGTGGTCCATCTTGAGGAAGCCAAGATCATCGTCATCTAGCTCAAGAGGAGGAGGTGCAAGGTATAGGTTTGCCCTTGATAGGTTTTCTGTTTCAGGATAGATTGTTGTTCTGTCAAGGGAGGCTCTCAAGTGAATAGCTCGATCGTATCGTTCGTTGAGAGCTCAAACCATTTCCATCCTTGCATCATACCGCTTCGGGACAGTAGTACCTCTCTGTGAGCGGTTGTTCTCCGTCGAACTTTTTGCAAAGACTTTCTCTAGCGGTAGTACCGCCAGGGGCTAGCGGTAGTACCGCAAGGGCTAGCGGTAGTACTGCTCCTCCCTGAGCATTAGTACCGCTGGGGGCAGCGGTAGTACCGCTGTGCGCGGGCTATAAGCGGGGGTAACGGTCTGATTTCTTCCCCCACTATATAAAGCGGGTCTTCTTCCCCCTTGACCTCATCTATTGGTTGAGCTCGTGTTCTTCCCCCATTGTTGACCTTCTTAGAGCTTGCTAACTCTCACTCCCTCCAATGATTCTTGCTAGTTCTTGAGGGAAAAGAGAGAGAAGATCTAGATCCACATCTCCACCAATCACTTTCTCCTCTATGTGAGGGGAACCCCTTGGATCTAGATCTTGGAGTTCTTTGTGAGCTCCTTGTTCTTCCTCTCATATTTCTCCATAGCTTTTGTTGTTGTGGAGGGATTTGAGTGTGAGGGACTTGACCACTTTGTGTGTTATTGCCATTGCATGAGTTGCATTGGTTTGAGTTCTCCACGGTGATACGTGGAAGTGAAGTTTGAGAAGCCATATTACCTTTTGGTACTTAGTACCCTAGAGATTGTTCTTCGTGGATGCTTTGGCGTCCTAGAAGCTTGGTGGTGTCTTGGAGCTCAATCATTGTGGTGTAAAGCTCCGGGCAAGCGTCGGGGTCTCCACTTAGGTTGTGGAGATTGCCCTAAGCAATTTGTACGGGTACCGGTAATCGCCCCCAAGGGTTTCCATTTGTACGGGTTCGGTGACCGCCCTCAAGGGTCCCTTAGTGGAATCACGACATCTTAAATTGTGCGAGGGCGTGAGGAGATTACGGTGGCCTTAGTGGCATATTGGGGAGAATTGTGCCTCCACACCGCTCCAACAAAGATTAGCATCCGCAAGGGTGTGAACTTCGGGATACATCATCGTCTCCGCGTGCCTCGGTTATCTCTTACCCGAACCCTTTACTTATGCACTTTACTTTGTGATAGCCATATTGTTTATTTTCATATATCTTGCTATCACTTAGTTGTTTATCTTGCTTAGCATAAGTTGTTGGTGCACATAGGTGAGCCTAGTTGTTGTAGGTTTTGTGCTTGAGAAATTAAACGTTAGTTTTATTCCGCATTTGTTCAAGCCTAAACCGTAATTAATTTAAAGCGCCTATTCACCCCCCTCTAGGCGACATCCACGTCCTTTCAACGTTCCTGCAGGAATAGATCATCACCATCACCGGCGCGCCGTCACGCTGTCGGAGAACTCGTCTACTTCCCCGTCTCTCTTGCTGGATCAAGAAGGCGGAGATCGTCATCGAGCTATATGTGTGCTGAACGTGGAGGTGCCGTCCGTTCGGTGCTAGATTGGGACGGATCGTGGGACGACGGTGATTTGAATCACGAAGTTTTTCCACTACATCAACCGCGTTTCTTAACGCTTCCCCCTTAGCGATCTACAAGGGTATGTGGATCCGATCTCCCTCTCGTAGATGAACATCACCATGATAGGTCTTCGTGTGCGTAGGAAATGGTTTGTTTCCCATGCAACATTCCCCAACACGTCGCACCTGCCCTAGTGGTAGGGTGGATCCATATGTCACGCCCAAGAAAGGCCTCGTGGGCATCAAGTGCTCGTAAGGCACCTAGAGCTGCTCGAAGGTGTCGATGGATAGAACATTGATGATAGTGCCTCCATCAATGAGTCTCTTGGTGACGCCTCTCGAGAAGCAAGTGGGTGTCGGGCTCCGCGTGCTGGACGATCCAACATATGGGATCCTCGTTGGGTGGTGATGATGCTCTGTCGGATTGCACCAGTGCACGCGCATCGGGGTGCTGACCATAGTCCTCGTCGAGCGGAGCAGTCAGAGGGGGCATGCCCTAACCTGCACGTGCGCCATGCGATAGTGGAGGAGGCAGGGAGTGGGAGAGCGTGGGAGCATCTCCAGCAGCGTTGACCAGCTTGATGATGCGCACCAGCCATGCATTTTGGCGGGCCGGGTGTGGCAATAGCACAACAACCCACACGCCATGATAAAAGTGGCTTGTGGAGCTGGTGGATAACGTCAGCCGTGGGAGGACTCCATAGCAGTGCGTCCAGGTGGCGGAAGCGGCTGCACGAACGGGTGGGCGGAGAGGCCTACGCCCACTGGTGTGGTGACGTGCTATACAAACGATTTTTAACCCCATTCTGCGATGGCATTTTAAACCATCACCTAGTGAGTTTCGCGATAGGGGGTCCTTCCCACATGACCCAGAAACCATCGGGTATAGGCCCTACAGTCACACACAGTGCGCAAAATGAGCTCGTGTGCGATCAGGCTAGCCATCGCATACAATCATACATGCCCAATTGTTTCCCATTTGTATGTACATCCCACACGGTCAATCAATGGAATACATTTCCGTTTGTATTTGCATTGCACACAGTCAATCCAACAAGAACGTTTTCGCTCGAATGTACATCCCACACGATGAATCCCAGACAAACGTTTCTGTTCGCACGTACATCACACACAATTTTCCCCGTCAAATTGTCAGTGATAGCATTGCCATTGCATAGGATATTAACAATTTTATCTTGCGTTTTTGAATGCATCACACACGGTGCATAGAAGAAACTTTGTGGCATAGGCTCCACATCACACACACTTTTTATGTGGAGAACATTTGCGCAAGGTGGCCTAATGCAAACAGTTTTGAAGAGGAAGTCGTGTGTGATTATTCATTGATCCAACATGTTTTGTTCCTAGAAAGCGTGTGTGTTGTCTTAGGTCATCGCCCATGGTGTTTTCTCAATAACCATTTGCAATAGAGAACCCCAATTAGCACGCTAATTTACCTATTATTAATAATCCATTTATTAATCAAATTGACACTTTATATTAAGCACACAATATATTTCATCGTATTATGAAATGAAGATTTAGTAATTGAAATACATCAGAGTACAACATCATATAGCTTCAGCACAAAGTTACACCATATAGGCATATAGCTAGCTAGCCCATTACGCAAGTGCACCAGCACCAAGTTTCACATGCAATATCTATAACCTTTGGAAATTAGCATGATAGATGGTAGATAGACAGATGAATCTCATCTGGAAAACTACTGAAGGGGAAGGCTAATATTGAGCCTTCATTGATGTTGAAGGTCTTTGCAAGTTTAGGCCAATGCATGTGGATGATTGACCATCCATCCTTTGTCCTCTTCAGGAAGACTTCAATATTGTACTGTGGGTGTTGTATGAATACCTTCCTCCTGACCATACAGGTGGTTTGAGAGGTAATCATGAGGGAACTGCTTTGGAAAGGCCTGAAAACAAGGATATGCATAAATATCTTCTCTAGATATGAAATGGCGCAGATGAATAACAAAGACAAGGTATAATAGTTAGTACCATCCTGTAGTGCACTAATGTCTTCTTGATTGTGCACACAAGGATCTTGTTATTTTTTGTCGCTAGTTTCTTGATCCTAACAATCTTTCTGAATTTCTTGACTTGACTCATAATCATGGACAACTCATTTCCCCATATGCAAAAAGGGTCAAACAGTGGGTCAAAACCTCTGATAGCAGGACCTACCTGTGCAAGACCGAATTGTTAAAAACCTAAATATTAGAATGGTTCGTGCAATTACACAATAATGTGCTACTCCCTCCATTCCTAAATATAAGTCTTTGTAGGGATTCCACTACAAACTACATACGGATGTATATAGACATACTTTAGAGTGTATGTTCACTCATTTTACTTCGTGTGTAGTCTGTAGTGAAATCTCTAGAAAGACTTATATTTAGGAACGGAGGGGTATTAGACAAAGGACCATGCATGTGCAAACCTCAATTGCAAACCTCAGTGCTTCCCATTGTTTCCCTACGACACATATAAGGTAGTTATTGATCAGGTTAAGTGAGGGTTAGCATGCTATCAGTAAAAGATGTTTATGAAAAATAAACACATTGCAGATTCAGCAAATTAATTGCAGCCACATGGAAAATCCATTTATCCAAACCAAGCATGATTAAAACTAGGAAATATAGAAATTGTATATGTTTGTCATGTATTAAGTGCAGCCAAATTCGATTTATTCCTCACATACATAACAATACAAAATTGTACCCACAACAATTGGACATCGGATTGCAGAAATGAACCAAGCAGTTAACAAAACACCACAACAAATGAACCAAACATTAACTGAGCACCACACTTCACAATATAACATACTCCTAATAGAAGATGAGACAGCTAACCAAACCAAGCATGCTTAACAACTTAGAAATATAGCAATTGTATTTGTTTCTCATGTATTTAGTACAGCCGAATTCGATTTATTACTGACATGGTAGACAATAAAAAAATGCACCCACAACAATTGAACATCGCATTGCAGAATTGAACCAAACAGTTAACTAAACACCACAACAAATGAACCAAACATTTACTAAGCACCACATTGCACAATATATAACATATTAGAACATCAGATAGTTAACCAAACCAAGCATGCTTGACAACTTGGAAATATAGCAATTGTATTTGTTTCTCATGTATTTTGTACAACCAAATTTTATTTATTTCTCACAAGGAGGATAATACAAAATTGCACCCAGAGGAATTGAACATCACATTGCAGAATTGAACCAAATAGTTAACTGAACACGACAACAAATTAACCAAACGGTTAACAAGTGAGCACCACTTTGCACGACATATAGAACATATACACTAGAGCATTGGATTGCATGGTAAAAGCGTGTAGGACAATTAACTAGAATTTGTTAAGGAAAGGCAGGAGAAACACATGCAATGGGTACACACCGAACATGCTTAACCGACGTACCTAGCTAACTGAACATAGGTCCTTATAGTGAGCTAATAAGACAAGCTACTCCTCATCATCGAAGATATCGATGATGATTGGCTCCTTGGACATGAAAGAGGGCGAGGCCTCCACATCGTGGGTGCCCTCCTCGTAGTGGTTAGTTAAATGAGCCACTCCGGGCACCAACTCGCTGGCTCTTGAGTTGAGGTAAGCATGGGCATGATGAGAAAACACCTCGTAGTCTTTGTCGAAGGCGCCGACGGTGGCCACGAGAAAATGCCATGATTTGTCGGTTAAAGCAGCCAACCGCGTCATGGAGTCATGTGTGAGGCATCGTAGGTGGCCTCGATGGTGAGGTGATCCTCTAAGATTTGGGGGTCAGCACGAATGATAGCCATCGCGACCTCATTCTCATGTGCGGTCGCGATTTTATTTTCCGCTGCCAAATGCTCCTTGAGCTCATGGCTATACAACGTGCACCATGGCTTAGGTCATCGCTTATTTGGAGTAGGGGTTGGTGATTTGGTTGGAAGGTGTCGCGTTAGTGGTCAGGGCATGTGGGATGAAGAAGGAGGAGGAGGATGGGGGTCGGGTGTGGATTAACTGCCTGGATCGATGAGGCCGAGCCGTGTGAAGGAGGGTCTCCGGCAAGGAGGCGGCACTGCAAGCAAGGAGTGAAGGTTTGAACATGGAAAGGAAGGTGGAAACAGGGGAAATATGGCGTTTGGTAAGGGGGAGGGGGAGGGTAGGTAGATATTTCTACGGAAGCCGAAAATTTTGCCTCGGTGCAGCGAAAAATCTGTCGCATAAAGTGTCATCAGACACGGTCCCTTATTTAGCATTGGGTACGATGTGTGAACATCAGAAATGATTCATATAGCTTCCTCATGTGTGATGAGTTTGAACATGCAAACTTTGGTCCGAATTTCCCTGCTTACAATGGTCATCCACGTCATTGCATTTTTTGGGTACACAAAAGAGCCTACAACACACCCACACTTCTTAATCAAGCAAGTTTAGCAATTAACCAGAGCTAGCTGATCTAAACATCACTCTCAAAAATTAAATATTGATGCTCTAAATTGAACAAAGAATACTACTCTGGCTGGCGCTCGTCGATCTCCGCCGCCTCCTCCATGTACACCTCGCGCCCGCTGATCTCCTCGAGAAGGGGCTCCATGGCATCCACCGCACCATACTCGACAAGCATCTCGCCATCCGCGTCCGCCATCCCGTTGGAAAAGGTCGCCACGAGCTGGGTGTGGGTGGTCGCGATCTGGGCTTGGACGGGCTCAGTCGTGACAAGGTATGCTGCAAAGGAACTGACGGCTGCTCGAACGCTCTCGATGATTGCCAACTCTTCGGTCCTGGGTTGCCGACCATTCTCGGAGAAGCTTCCTTCGATTTGCGCGGTGACCACCAAGAGCTGGGCATGGGCAGCCTCGACATGGTCCTGGGCGGCCTCCATGAAGGCTAAGGCCGCCGCTACAGAATGGATAGCTCGTGTGTTGCTCTTGCCAATTGCTATCCCCATCACACATGGTGCTACAACCACGTGAGTAGCAACGGCTACCGTTTGGGATGCCTTAGCCGCCCCATCGCAGATTATGACTTAGCTACCAAATAATATTCATTGCCTCTTCTTGCTTTCAAATTTTTTTGTTGTCAACATAGAACAAAAATGAGTGTCGTGTTCAATTTTGGAATTTTCGAGGGTTCATTTCGATATTTTATACATTAAGTGAGTTTTCTAGTCATTTATGTGCATAATTCAAATTTGAACTATAGGCGCATGCTCCAGTGCATAAAAATGGGTTGAAAATCAAAATGTGTGTCCTTGGTTGCATGCTTAAGCCCCATGCAAGAAATGGGAATGAATGTCAAACACATTGGCAGCGTCGCTTGGTCACAAACATTGAGATACATGGTTTTAAAATTCAAGTAAATCCAAAACTCGTTTGAAATTCATGAAACATGGCGTGCTATCAGGGAACAACATTAACATGTTGTGGTAAAGATTTTGTCCTATTTGGGGCAGGTTTGGCTATAAGCTTCCCACAAACCAGAGCTTCTCACAACAAGCCTCATGGTTATGGTAGGGAACGTGTCACCTTTATGGATGAAACGATATTCGTTGCCTCTTCTTGCTTTCAATTTTTTTTGCATCAACATAGAACAACAAGAGTGTTGTGTTAAATTTTGGAGTTCTTCAGGGTTCATTTGGACATTTCTATACATTAAGAGAGTTTTCTAGGCATTTTATGTGCATAATTCAAATCTGAACTACATGCACATGCTCCAGTGCAGAAAATGGGTTGAAAAATCAAATGTGTGTCGATGCGTGCATTCTTAGGTCCCATGCAAGAAATGGAATGAACTTCAACCAGCTCGGCATCATGCCTCGGCTGTAAACATTGAGATACTTGGTTTCAAAATTCTAGTAAATCCAAACCTCGTATGAACTTCATGAAACTTGGCATGCTATCATTGAACGGCATCAACATGCTATGGTAAAAAGTTTGTCCCATTTGGGGCACGTTCGGGTATAAGCTTCTCACAAACCAGAGCTTCTCACAACAAGCTTCATGGTTCTGATAGGGAATGTGCCTCCTTCGTGGATGAAACAACATTCGTTGCCTCTTCTTAATTTCAATTTTTTTCCTAGTGGCAACATAGAGCAGCATGAGTGTCTTGTTAAAACTTGAAATTTTTCAGGGTTCGTTTGAACAATTTTATACATTAACTAAGTTTTCTAGGCATTTGATGTGCATAATTCAAATTTGAACTATAGGCACATGCCCCATTCGAGAAAAATGGGTCGAAAAAACAAATGTGTGTCCTTGGCTGCATGCTTAGGTCCCATGCAAGAAATGGGAATGAACTTCAAACACCTCACCATCGTGCCTCGGCCGCAAACATTGAGATACTTGGTTTTAAAATTCTAGTAAATGCAAAACTCATCTGAAATTTATGAAACTTGGCATGCTATCACGGAATGGCACCTGACATGTTGTGGTATTTTTGTGTCCAATTTGAGAGAAGGTGCACTCGAATCAACAACCAACAAAGGCATTTTGAAACAAATAGCTGCCAGCTTATCATCTCAAAAGTTTGTATAATTTAAATCGTGGGTGTGCTCTTAACCATTCACGTGATGCCACACATCACAATTTTAATGGCTATGAGGTGTCATGCGGACAACTGCTTGAGTAGACGACAGGCGTGCAAGGGAAAATGTGTCGCATGGGATTTGTGCATCCCTTCATCGCAAATGTTTTAGATAGAACACCCGTATGCAAACGAGAGCTATGGTCCTTCCCCAGTAAACCAAGGGAGAATTTTCTGCGTAGGA
Source organism: Hordeum vulgare subsp. vulgare (assembly GCF_904849725.1). NCBI lineage: Eukaryota > Viridiplantae > Streptophyta > Magnoliopsida > Poales > Poaceae > Hordeum > Hordeum vulgare. Next base: position 410,182,283 of record NC_058521.1, on the reverse strand, counting down.
TTTGTGCATCTCTTCATTGCAAATAGTTCATACTAAAGACCGTATGCAAAGTGAAACTATGGTTCCTTCGCCGCTAAGCCAAGAGAAAATCTGGCAAGCATGATTTGTACATCCCTTCAACGCAAATGATTTGTTCAGATGACCCGTGTGCAACCACATATAAACAATTTGGTAAGATTTGCATCTATCATATTGGGTATATTGCAATTTGTGAAACTCGAAAGATTGAGATTTGTCGATCTAGTAACATTGCGCTTTGTCAACTTTGTAACACTGCCATTGTCAAAATTTGTAGCTAATAATCACTAGCACTATCTAATTTTTGCAACTAAAATTCAGTAAGCATAGGTTTCATTCATAGATTAAGCAGTCGTTCTTTATACAAATAGCTCAAGTAGACAGCTGAACTGACCAAACATTTCCCCAATTGTTGCCAACCACATACTAAAATAGCTAGTTCAACTATATATATTAGCTAATTTCCAGTACGTTGTATAGTTCAACCACATCTATAGTCATATGAACTAAGAAAATATCCCCTAAATACTACTACTATGGAGGGGCTTTGTACTACTTCCACGAGCCTCTCCTCTGCCGAGCACGCTCAGTAAGAGGTAGAGGAGGAGGAGCCTACCGACGAGTTGGATTGCAATATGGTACCTACCACTACTGCACCTTTAGTGACGCTCACCTCGAACGCCCTCCGTCGCTCGGGACGACCCATCTCAAAGCAGCGTGACTCCTCATAGATCTCCTCATTCCGCGCCTCTGCGGCGACGTGTGCTATGGCGGCGGTAAGAAAATTTGCATGCTCGACTAGGCGCTCCCTCTCCTCCCGTAGGAACTCGATGTAGTGTGCAAGGTCGCTCACGCACATGCGGGGCTCCACCTCCACCTCCCTCCTTCGAGCGATAGTGGCAGAGCGGGTGCTGACCCCAACGGTCAATGGTGGGCTGGCGGCCACGACGGCTGATGATGGGGTGGCGGCCACAACCGCCATGTCCCGCCTTCGAGCCACGGTGGCGGAGCGGGTGATGGCCACGGTGGCCAACAGTGGTATGGCGGCCATGACGGCCACCTCCCGCATTCAGGTCGCGATGGCGGAGCAGGCGATTGCCCTGACTTTCGACGGTGGTGTGGTGGGAACGACGACAAATGGTAGGGTGGCGGCAACAGCGCCCGACAATAGCTGCTGACGGGCAGCAGTGGGGAAGCGTGTGGTGGGTGTTGCACATACACCCAAAAGGGATGCCACACGCACTACACTATGTCGAGGACTACACCGCCGCCGTGGTGTAGCCTCCCAGCTAGAGTTGTGCTATGATGACGGCCGAGTGACTAAGCGACAATGATGAACCGGTGCCATTGGCGATTGTGGGAGAAGCAGACGAGATAAGCTATAGGGAAGGGGGGAATGTGGCGCGGGATTCGCCGACCCTGAGGGTTTATAAAACTGTGCGGTAAGCATTGGGATTTTGGGGGATTTCACTGAGTTGGGTGGTAAGCTTGCACGGCTATGCGAACATATGCGATTGCACGAGAACGGACTCACCGATGATTCATTGGTGCCACTTCGGGCCACCGCTTGGCTAACGCCTCCACGGTGCTCAAGCTTGCGCTCAAAGCCATCAGTGGCAACGGGGTGACAAGACGTGCGAGAGGAGGATGAAATGACATGTACACAAACGGTTAAAAAATGTTTGCAATTTAATGACCTATTACCTATGTCTAGGTTTAAAAATCTTATTTGTATTTTGTGCCAAATGTTGACTAAAGACTTTACTAATAAAATAGGAATGCATGTCGCCAAATATTATATCATTGGATTCGTATTTGAACATAGTCTCCAATTATATTATTTTTATAACAAGCATTAACACTTTGTTAGTTAAATTTAAGGTCAAAATATGGCACCAAATATAAAGGGGACTAATAGACCAAGACGGAGGTAGTCGCACATGGCCGCTCCCTACGCAGCATCGCAAATGATTGTTCGGCCATCGTGTGTTGTGGAATGCGGCATAGTTTCACATCATGCCGCTGACTCGCAACTGCCAGCTGGCTTGTAGGCAACCATTCCCTGCGTGTTCAACTGCTCTATACGTGTGGTTGTTCATGGTTGAGGCGTCTGTGGTGTGCTCTGCTAGTGTCCCTCCGCGCGCACTCTCCGCTCGCGTCCCTCCGTGCGCTCTGCACGCGTCCCTACATGTGCGCTGCGAGTGTTTGAGGCCAGTGCGTGATCATGTACGTTCATGTTGCCATTATGCATGCGGTTGCATCGGGTGTAGCCCCACGATGCAGTTACCCGCTGCAAAATCTATCACGCGGATGTGCCGAGAATCCAGGCCGCCCGGTCCCCATTTATTCTTGTGGCCATTTACCTTGATCTCTCGTGCCACACGACACAATAAGAACATCCACGATGACACATACTGAGAGGATATCCAGCAGTTCCAATGGCGCTTCCCGTGGCTCCGATGGCACTCCGAGCAGTAGACGATGAGATCGGGGGGGGGGGGGGCAGTTCACAATGCATCATTTAGTGGACACCCACATGAGGGGGAAGGTCCTCTCGATGGTGTACACGAATGAGTCGGTCCCGATGGAGAGCTCCATCCAAACTAGGGAGCAGTTGCTTGCTACGGACAAGTATGAAGTGGTCGGATGCAACCTCGAGTTCACCAGTAGTTGTGCATGCAAGATCAGAAGGTTGTCGTCGCTAGTTGTGCATGCGACATGACGTCCTCGTCTACCACGACCACCTGAAACAAGGCCTTGCGAGCGTGTAACATCCCAAAATTATAAATTTTGGAATGTTAATATAATTATTAGATTGATTGTTTGTTTGTTTGCTGAGTGATTGAAACTTGTGTGAAATTTCAAACTTTTCGAAACTTTTGAATGAGAGGGAATAAAATGACTTTCCCCTTCTCCGGTGAATTCAAATTCAAGCTTTTAAAAGCAACGAGAGAAGATGACATGACTTCTTCAACTATAAAGAATTTGAACGGAGATATTTGCATTGAATTCTTTTGCATTTCCATTCGTTTTCTTCGTGCAACAAAATGCCGGGAAATACATTTCCAGAGAGGAGGAACATGACCCTCGAACCCACGGGCATTTTGAAAGTTATTTGAACCCTCAAACTTAGAGGATCATTTGAAAATTATTTGCAAAAAGAAATAATGCTTTTAGGGATTTTTGGAAAAAATACTTTTTTCTGAAGTTTTTATTTTTACCGTGGAAAAATGCCCATCATTTATATTTTATTTTTCTGATAATTTTAGTATATAAAAACTCTTTATTCCGAATTGATTTGATTTCCTTTTTAACGTTTTAGTTTCCTAATTTTAAAAATAGGAAAGAAATTGTTTCTATTAGGAATAGGAGCTGGCCCATTAAGACATTCCTTTCACTGGCCCAACAAGAGATCATCTTCTTCCTCCTTTCTTCTCCACGTGACCGAAACTTGCCATCCATGGAGAGGAGAATCCCCACCTCCGGGATTCGCGAAGCTCATTCCTTCCCGGCGCCTCCCGTCGCCTCTATAAGAAGCCCCACGCCCTCCTCGCTCCATTCCCGTTGAAACCGCCGCCTCTCCTCGCCTCTAGCTCGTGCACCCCTCGCCGGAATCATCACCGGAAAACTCACCGGAGAGCTGCCAGGAACTCCATCTCGCCACCCCTGCACCCCTCCACCTTCGGCCACCACCCCACCACTTCGGCCTCACCACTCCACCCCTCCACCGCCCCCTGCTGCCCCTTCTCCACCTCCCCATCGCCATTAGCAACAGCAACCAGCAGTTTTCTTCCCTCCACCTCGCCCCCTACAGCCCCCCTCTCCACCTCGCCCCCTCCCCCCAGGAGCCCCACCACCCCACCTTCGCCCCCCCCCCTTCCCCACCCCCGCCGGCCCCTCCCCACCCCACCGGAGCACCTCCTTCCCACCTCGGCCAGCACAGGCACGGGAGCAGCTCCACCACGGTAAGAACTTCTCCTCCCTCTCTGTTATTTCCCTTCTCTTGTTTGTAGCCCTTAGATCCTATTTAGATGGTTAGATTAGATCCTAGGATAACTGTTCGGTTAGATTAGAAAAACCAGCGGTTTTTAGTTCCACTTATCTTTTAACCAGCGAGTTTGTTAGCCTCGGCCGTTTGCTCAAAACTTTGCAACAAACACCCCCCTTAGCCAATCAGAAGATGCCACATGGACCCTTGTCCACGAATCAGTTTTTTTTCCTTTTTTTGTTTTAATTCCAAAACAGAGAGAGTTTCAATTTTCTTTTGATCACAACTTTTGGTCCCTAAGTCCAATCATAGTGATTCTTCTTCCAGTAGCTCACAAATTTCCTGTAGTTTTTAAAAACATATAATTTGTCTATGTTTGAAATTTTCAAATATAAGTTAGAGCAGATTTAATTTAACCCTTGTTTTGCCTATTCCATGAGTTTAAAAATAGCTTTTAATTTGATTCTTTTTGGTACCGATCACTAGTGATCCTAGTTATCAGTGGTAAAAATTTCAGATTTGTTTGAGTATTTAAGCTCACTGTTTCATGTGAAACAAATTCTGTTTCACCGCTTTTAGGATTTCGGCTCATTCGTTTTATACTTTCGTTTTAATTTCTTTATTATTTCAGAAAGATTATTATTGTTTATTTATGTTAGTTAACAGTAGTTTTGCAACAAGTTTTTATTTTAGTTTTATTTGTTTTTATGAAAACAATTCTAGCTCCGTAGTAACGTGCAATTGTTTTCAGAGTTGTTTCAAATCCCGTTTGGGAATACTTTCAAAAAGTTTTGTGAAATTATTTTATTTTATCTTCGTTAAACTTATATCTTAGTTCCTTGTCATTATTTTCTGTTAGACAAAACTATTTAGTGGTTGACGTAGTAGAAGACTCTTTAGTCTTATTTGAAGTTTCTTTCGGATTTCTATTCGCTCTCGCTTTTGTTTTGATTGCTAGAATGATTGCTAGTATGAGTGCTTATGTGAATGATATGTTTGCTATATAGATTTCATCGGAGAGTGACGAGTAGTCTATCAAGTTATTTTCTCGAGGAATTCTTCTTCGTCAATATCACACGCAAGTCACTTTGATCATACTATCACCCATGTTTTTATGCATCGTAGTTCTACTATCCTATGCCCATTTGCATGCTGCCTAGGTGCTTGGAAACTTTAGCATAAGTTGTAGCATCATGTGGTAGGAACACAACAACCCCGATACTTGGCCCCGGGACGACAATTTCTTAATGCTATGCTTGAGTAGACGGGTTATCGGTTGAGTGTATGCCACGAGTGATGCAAGATTGATATAATAATCAAGACCGGACTAAGACAAGATTTTCAAGACCTCGGACGCAATGCAACACTGGGTGAAGGACGGTTGACCGGCTCCCTGGAAAACCCAGTGGATGCCCGGGATGCTGGAGAGGCCATGTCATCCTGCGGAAAGCTTCACCCAGGCTCAAAGAGACGGACGGATATTTTCAAGACCCAAGGCTTACCTGCACAGCCACAACTCATTATGGGCTCTGGCTTGGTTGGACAACACGGCGACTCTGGACAGGCGGTGCTAGCAGATGTAGACGAACGGTAGGAATGGATGGGCACCGATAGGGATTCAGAGGGACCCGTTGAAAGACCATGTTTTGATCATCCGGTCTTCAAACACCCTGAAGTGCGAGGACAAACCCGGAGGCGATCAAATCTTGTGGGGAACGTGTGCAAAACTCTGCAGAGTACTCAAACCTAATCGATTAGCCGTGTCCACGGTCATGGACAACTTGAGCCAAAGGAACTGAAGTTATCTGGATTTCTCAACACCATTAAATATATTTGATCAGGGTAATTATTGACAACTCGGGTATGAGAACTGGTTGGCGGAACCATCTCGTTAACAACCAACCTTTGTAGTAATATTTTTCTTTTAGCCCCTCTTGTTGTAGGAGAAAATTTTGCTTTGCGCTAAAAACTTATAGCCTCACCTGCCATATATGCATATAGTATAGATGATTACTTTTCACTCCCTCTCTTATGTGAATTGCCGGCATATTCAATATGCTGACCTACACGACTGCAACGTCTTATGTTGCAGATATTTTTCTTCGACGAGTAAGAGTACGATTCGGGGTTACGGTCTACACTCAACTTGCCGTTGGTGTTTATTGGGACTCCACTCCCTTGACTGCTTCCGCTGAGATATTTAAGGTATATATCAGTTTTACGCTACTTACATGTGATTGCACTTTGATATATACATTGATGTACTGTGTGTGCCTGCATACTGATCCAGGGATGGCACAGATACACAGAGGCTTGACTCGTCTTGAGTCGGGTCGCTACAGAGATGGTATAAGAGCACATGTTGACTGTAGGACGTGACCCTAGAAACTGGAAATTTCTTAGGAAAGGATCTCTCAAAAAATTTATTTTCAACAACACCTTTTACTTCTCGTCTCTTCTGATTTCATCGAGTGTTCCCTCTCACCTCAAAGAGTTAGACAATCCCCTTACCCCTTTGACCTCATGAATAATCAACGGAGTTCTACTTCAAAGTAAAGAGGATTTCACCACGCGTTTGAAGAATTGAAGCTACACCAACAGTAGACTCTCAAGACCCGAAGAACTCGAAGACCCTGAAGTGTCCGAATAATTATATGACCATTAGAAGTCCAAACCCCTTTTATATACTCACATTAGATACGATGATTTGTGAGCCGTCATTGGTGTGTGTTTTCCGACGGCCACAAATAAAACATATTCTCAAAAATTATTGTTTGAATTGTGTGTATCTCCCTCCCTCTCTTAACCGTCTCATCCCCAAAACCTCAACCCTACCAGATGGAGTATGAAGCTGGACTTGTAGTCTCTGGACCAATGACCCAACTAGAGGCTGATATATGGACTCAAAACATTGGGAACCACTTCGGGAGCAACTTGATCTCAAGGAAGTATGAAGTGGAACACACTCTCCAGTACTTTACCCAAAGTGCTGCTATCTGGTGGAAAATGCACCATGCCATACAAGTATGAAGTGGAAGAATTCAAGAAGACTCTGTTAAGATCCCGTCTCATTCAGAAGGGCTATGATAATCCGAAGGAGAAGACTTGTGCATGCAAGATCTGTGGAGAAATAAGACACACCCAGGAAGAACACACGGATGGATGCAATCGTTGTGAAGAAAATCACCCAGCTGAGGAATGCCCAACTAGTCAGGTGACTTGTTTCTTGTGTGAAGGAACCACCCACTACCCAGCTCAGTGTCACATTTACCCCAAGGTGCAACAGGTTGCCAAGCAGCAAAAAGATGCAGTGAAGGAAACCCTCAAGGAGAAGATTCTGGAAGAACCGGTGATGAACGAAAATATTGAAGACCCTCATGGACAAGGTCTGACCAGATTTTTCTCCAATGCATGCTACTCATGTGGAGAAGAAGGACATTATTCACAGGACTGCACGAAGAGAAGCCAAGAGTATCTAGGAAACTTCCTGACGGAAGAAGTGGAGTTTGATCCACTTGAAATAGAAGAACTGGCCAAAATAAAGGAGTCTGGAAAGAAGAAAAAGTACCCTCGGAAGAGCCAAATCTCTGCAGACATAGACCTGAGGCATGTCAGATGTTACAAGTGTATGGAATTTGGCCACCACAAATACATGTGCTCAGGAAGGAAGCCGGAAATCCAAGGAGCAAAAGCAAAAGCTAAGAAGCCTCGAGACTTGTCAGAACTCATTTGCTTTCGTTGCAAGGAAGCAGGACATTTTGCCAGCGATTGTCCACAAAGGAAGAAAGCTAGAATGGAGTAGTTTTGACCATGGCAATAAGTGTAATCCAAAGCACTCTTGTTTTTCATGAGATCATGGAGTTGAAATTTTTGTAACAGAAGTCCCTGAGATTGTAATAAAATCATGAATAAAGGGAATTTATTGTCTCATGATTGCCTATGTTGAAAATGTATGCATTGTTTCTCTACGAGCAAAGATCTCTGAACAATCATGAGGATATGAGAAAACATGGTCTATGTAGGCATGAGTATAATTCATTCCAAGTGTGGTAGTAATCAGTAAAACCACAGGATCCACTGAGTAGGAATGTACCATGATTACCAAGGAGACACATACATTCCTCTGAGTACCTATTTACTGGCACCTGCAGATGACAACTCTCTACGAGTCATTCCTCAAGGGCCCAGAAACGATCATGAACCTGACCAGTGATCATGATTACCCGAAAATCCTGACGGACATGATGAAGCACATTCATCTTGAAGGAGATGAGTCTACAAAGGCTACCCATTCATGGAAAGTGGAGTAGAACTTTGGTATGTGGAAGTACACCTCCATCATGTGAAAGGAGTTTGTCCAAAGACTATGGGGCAATACTTTTTCATTTCACATGTACCACGAGCAACCTTCTTTGATGCTGTTCGTGAAGCTGCCATGGAAGCCATACGTCAGATCGGAGAAATACTTGAAGCAAGACTCCGTCATACCCAGGAATACCTGAGTGAGGTACGTGCGGAGATGATGGAGATGAAGCTCATGGCCACCATGAGAAAGCAAAAGATGGATGATTTCAAGGAACACATTGGAAAGTTCCAGTGGAACTAAAGTACCTCCAAGAGAGACGAATGAATAATATTTGCAGAAATGCTTGACCATACCGAACAATGTGGATGGCAGCATTTGTAATAAATTACTTTTGAGTTAGAATTTTGAAGAAAGCAAGGATGTAATAAAGGATTGATTATGAAATGAATATGATTTATGGAAGAAGCTATGATGGATCAGCAAACCTTTTCTTAGGAACATACAAAAGCCAGAGAGTTGTGAAGATACGATAGATGTTTTGTTCAGCTTGCAGAACTAATGGATTATCCGAACTTCGTTCGTAGACAAGAGAAATTCTGCAACGCTTGTGAGGATGCCCAAGTGTTAGAATGCGAGATTCGCTAAACCTTATACAGAGAAATGATTTGGGTGCGGAATGGATTGATCACCATGACGACTTACTCTTATCATTTATCTTGCTATTCGGAATGGTAAATCTGAGAGACTTACCCATAGAGAGAGACGACGTTCTTTGAAGCTTTTGGTTAAGCCTCAGGATGGTATGATGAATGCCCCATGTACATGGCACCTACTGTCACGCGTAGGAAATTTTACGGTGAGAATGAAACCAAGACCCCTCTCTCTGCAGGATAACCACAAATGGTAGACCACCATGAGAATCATCGATAGGTTAGTTAGAACTGATCACGAGACTGTCAGTTAAAGAAGACCCAGTAACGGAAGAAGCTTATATCAACGGAAAAGCCCTCGTTTTTTTATGGAGACGTTATGAATATACCAGAAGATATGAAGACTGTGCGTTGTCAGTTGCCAAAACCCCAAAGGATCGTTAAAGCATTTTGAGGGACCAGTATCTCTCATTTTAAGTGTGGTAGCATTTCACCTTGCCGGAGTTTGGATTTGTTAGAAGACCCCCAAACCCTAACCTTTCTTTCTAGCCTCTTCGAATCTCGAGGACGAGATTCATTTTAAGTGTGGTAGTTTGTAACATCCCAAAATTATAAATTTTGGAATGTTAATATAATTATTAGATTGATTGTTTGTTTGTTTAATGAGTGATTGAAACTTGTGTGAATTTTGAAACTTTTCGAAACTTTTGAATGAGAGGGAATAAAATGAGTTTCCCCTTCTCCGGTGAATTCAAATTCGAGCTTTTAAAAGCAACGAGAGAAAATGACATGACTTCTTCAACTATAAAGAATTTGAACGAAGATATTTGCATTGAATTCTTTTGCATTTCCATTCGTTTTCTTCGTGCAACAAAATGCCGGGAAATACATTTCCAGAGAGGAGGGACATGACCCTCGAACCCACGGGCATTCTGAAAGTTATTTCAACCCTCAAACTTAGAGGATCATTTGAAAATTATTTGCAAAAAGAAATAATGCTTTTAGGGATTTTTGGAAAAAATACTTTTTTCTGAAGTTTTTATTTTTACCGTGGAAAAATGCCCATCATTTATATTTTATTTTTCTGATAATTTTAGTATATAAAAACTCTTTATTCCAAATTGATTTGATTTCCTTTTTAACGTTTTAGTTTCCTAATTTTAAAAATAGGAAAGAAATTGTTTCTATTAGGAATAGGAGCTGGCCCATTAAGACTTTCCTTTCACTGGCCCAACAAGAGATCGTCTTCTTCCTCCTTTCTTCTCCACATGACAAAAACTTGCCATCCATGGAGAGCAGAATCCCCACCTCCGGGATTCGCGAAGCTCATTCCTTCCCGGCGCCTCCCGTCGCCTCTATAAGAAGCCCCACGCCCTCCTCGCTCCATTCCCGTTGAAACCGCCGCCTCTCCTCGCCTCTAGCTCGTGCACCCCTCACCAGAATCATCACCGGAAAACTCATCGGAGAGCTGCCAGGAACTCCATCTCGCCACCCCTGCACCCCTCCACCTTCGGCCACCACCCCACCACTTCGGCCTCACCACTCCACCCCTCCACCACCCCCTGCTGCCCCTTCTCCACCTCCCCATCGCCATTAGCAGCAACCAGCAGTTTTCTTCCCTCCACCTCGCCCCCTACAGCCCCCCCTCTCCACCTCGCCCCCTCCCCCAGGAGCCCCACCACCCCACCTTCGCCCCCCCCCCTTCCCCACCCCCGCCGGCCCCTCCCCACCCCACCGGAGCACCTCCTTCCCACCTCGGCCAGCACAGCCACGGGAGCAGCTCCACCACGGTAAGAACTTCTCCTCCCTCTCTGTTATTTCCCTTCTCTTGTTTGTAGCCCTTAGATCCTATTTATATGGTTAGATTAGATCCTAGGATAATTGTTCGGTTAGATTGGAAAAACCAGCGGTTTTTAGTTCCACTTATCTTTTAACCAACGAGTTTGTTAGCCTCGGCCGTTTGCTCAAAACTTTGCAACAAACACCCTCTTAGCCAATCAGAAGATGCCACATGGACCCCTGTCCACGAATCAGTTTTTTTTTCCTTTTTTTGTTTTAATTCCAAAACAGAGAGAGTTTCAATTTTCTTTTGATCACAACTTTTGGTCCCGAAGTCCAATGATAGTGATTCTTTTTCCAGTAGCTCAAAAATTTCCTGTAGTTTTTAAAAACATATAATTTGTCTATGTTTGAAATTTTCAAATATAAGTTAGAGCAGATTTAGTTTAAACCTTGTTTTGCCTATTCCAGGAGTTTAAAAATAGCTTTTAATTTGATTCTTTTTGGTACCGATCACTAGTGATCCTAGTTATCAGTGGTAAAAATTGCAGATTTGTTTGAGTATTTAAGCTCACTGTTTCATGTGAAACAAATTCTGTTTCACCGCTTTTAGGATTTCGGCTAATTCGTTTTATACTTTTGTTTTAAAATAATTTCTTTATTATTTCAGAAAGATTATTATTGTTTATTTATGTTAGTTAACAGTAGTTTTGCAACAAGTTTTTATTTTAGTTTTATTTGTTCTTATGAAAACAATTCTAGCTCCGTAGTAACGTGCAATTGTTTTCAGAGTTGTTTCAAATCCCGTTTGGGAATACTTTCAAAAAGTTTTGTGAAAATTATTTTATTTTATCTTCGTTAAACTTATATCTTAGTTCCTTATCATTATTTTCTGTTAGACAAAACTATTTAGTGGTTGACGTAGTAGAAGACTCTTTAGTCTTATTTGAAGTTTCTTTCGGATTTCTATTCGCTCTCGCTTTTGTTTTGATTGCTAGAATGATTGCTAGTATGAGTGCTTATGTGAATTATATGTTTGCTATATATATTTCATCGGAGAGTGATGAGTAGTCTATCAAGTTATTTTATCGAGGAATTCTTGTTCGTCAATATCACAGGCAAGTCACTTTGATCATACTATCACCCATGTTTTTATGCATCGTAGTTCTACTATCCTATGCCCATTTGCATGCTGCCTAGGTACTTGGAAACTTTAGCATAAGTTGTAGCATCATGTGGTAGGAACACAACAACCCCGATACTTGGCCCCGGGACGACAATTTCTTAATGCTATGCTTGAGTAGACGGGTTATCGGTTGAGTGTATGCCACGAGTGATGCGAGATTGATATAATAATCAAGACCGGACTAAGACAAGATTTTCAAGACCTCGGACGCAATGCAACACTGGGTGAAGGATGGTTGACCGGCTCCCTGGAAAACCCAGTGGATGCCCGGGATGCTGGAGAGGCCATGTCATCCTGCGGAAAGCTTCACCCAGGCTCAAAGAGACGAACGGATATTTTCAAGACCCAAGGCTTACCTGCACAGCCACAAGTCATTATGGGCTCTGGCTTGGTTGGACAACGCGGCGACTCTGGACAGGCGGTGCTAGCAGATGTAGACGAACGGTAGGAATGGATGGGCACCGACAGGGATTCAGAGGGACCCGTTGAAAGACCATGTTTTGATCATCCGGTCTTCAAACACCCTGAAGTGCGAGGACAAACCCGGAGGCGATCAAATCTTGTGGGGAACGTGTGCAAAACTCTGCAGAGTACTCAAACCTAATCGATTAGTCGTGTCCACGGTCATGGACAACTTGAGCAAAAGGAACTGAAGTTATCTGGATTTCTCTACACCATTAAATATATTTGATGAGGGTAATTATTGACAACTCGGGTACGAGAACTGGTTGGCGGAACCATCTCGTTAACAACCAACCTTTGTAGTAATATTTTGCTTTTAGCCCCTCTTGTTGTAGGAGAAAATTTTGCTTTGCGCTAAAAACTTATAGCCCCACCTGCCATATATGCATATAGTATAGATGATTAATTTTCACCCCCTCTCTTATGTGACTTGCCGGCATATTCAATATGCTGACCTACACGGCTGCAACGTCTTATGTTGCAGATATTTTTCTTTGACGAGTAAGAGTACGATTCGGGGTTACGGTCTACACTCAACTTGCTGTTGGTGTTTATTGGGACTCCACTCCCTTGACTACTTCCGCTGAGATATTTAAGGTATATATCAGTTTTACGCTATTTACATGTGATTGCACTTTGATATATACATTGATGTACTGTGTGTGCCAGCATACTGATCCAGGGATGGCACAGATACACAGAGGCTTGACTCGTCTTGAGTCGGGTCGCTACAGAGCGTTTCGCCTGGTTTATCAACAACCCCGGCTATAGTTTCGCTACGGTGGACACCACCAATGATCTAAAAGCGCTCAATGTTTCGGGCTTGACCTGCCAGAATCTTGTCAGCATCCGTGACCACTACAAGGTGTGGGGCAGCACCAATAACAAACAGAACTCCTTGGTTGACCTCGCCTCGGCCATCATCGACCCCTACTACATGAAGATGACAGATGAGAGCATGAAGAACAAGAACACCTAGCACAATGCCTGGGATCAGAGACTGGATGAAGACCACGTGAAATACGCAGCCAAGGACGCATACAAAAGCTATGAAATGTATAGGCGGCTCATTGGCATGAGGAAGTGTCTTCGTCCTGCCCCAGACGCCGGATCGAGCCATAGAGTGGGAGCGTCACAAGAAGTAGATGACTAGATGATCATTTCTCCTAGTTTAGAATGCATGCAATTGTTTATTGACGTGCGTGCGAATGATTTGTGTAGTCACTTAGGTAATTGGATGTTTATTTATATATATATATATATATATATATATATATATATATATATATATATATGTTCTTCTTATGTAGACACAACAAATCATAAGGCTTATTATTAGTAATTGTTTGTGTTATTATCGGTCTTCGCACACATTTCTGATTACGGACCTGTTTGTCATGTATCACAAACATCTTGTTCACTTGAACTATTTCTCTTGTCTTGGCTCATCACAAACAGTTCATCCGGATGAACTGTATGCCCTCCGTTGCACACACCTTGATTTGGTTGACCAGTTATGTTGTGTTGCCTAATTACAGACAGTTCATCCAAGTGACCTGTATGTCATATATCTCACACACCCTCATCCGGTTGACTATTTCTGTTGTTTTGGATCACCGCAAACAATTTCTATGGATTAACCGTGTGCCACGCATCGCACACGCAACTCTGATCTGAATCGTGTTTGATGTTTGCACCATCGAAAACAGTTTGCATCATTTTTTACGGTTTTCTTATAGCACCGTTTGCGATTAATGCATCGCACACAATTTTTCCGAAGGTTTGTGATGTTAGTGTCGGGTTTGGACCATCCTACAGTAGTGGCCTCCCCGACCGGGGGCTCGATGGTGGCACGAGCATGCCTGCGACGATCAACGTTGGCGATGGACTCAGTGCGGACCCTCTCAGCCCGGTGAGCATACCTCTCGCGATGCGCCTTTGCCATGTCGACGGAGTGTGAAGCAGAGCATGAAGATGAACATGCAAATCCCCTACCTAGCATGTCAAATGACAGATATATATTTTGTGCCTACGGGAAACCTCTCAAGAACCTAGTTCAAAAACTGAGGATCTAGGTCCACCTACGACATTGCTTCTCTCCTATGACCAAGGCACACACGCAGAGCAGAAGAAGGACACTAGAGTTTACCCAGGTTCACACCACCTTGTGGTGTAAAACCCTACTCATGCTTTGTGTTTTCTGCTCAGTTGTCTTGCACAAGTGTTACAATCTACGAGAAAGAGGAAGCCTTCTTCCGAGGGGGGGATGGGAGCTCAGTCATTCATATCCTCTCTAGCGTCGCTGCCTGCTCCTCTTATCCTTGCCATGGGCCTCTCTTCCCAAAAAATTGGCGGGAAAAGGGCAACCACAGGTTGGCAATTCAAAGGGGGTCAAGCCTACAAGCTTTCCTGACAAAGGTGGTCTTCGTCCTGCCAAAGGCGCCGTCCATGAAACACTCGCGGGCTTGCCAGTGACGTCCATCCTGGCGGCCGGTGTCACATTGGTCTCCTTGCACCAATTGGGTATGTCTTAGAAATCACCTTCTGGGGGAACAGTTGCTTGCCATCCTTTTATCATCGAAGGGCAAAGATTATTCTATGGCACCTGCTAATGCCATCATTGCCTCCTCTTCTGGAGTTGTGCATCATCCACGTGGAGTGTAGACCATTGTGTGGCCACTATTGAAATGGCCTCTCTAAGCAGAGAGCCTTGCGGGGAGCAGCCTCATGGGGGAAACCTCGTAAGGCCTTTTGTTGCTAAAGGATGGACGTACGATGGGTCCCTCTCAAAGAGAGGTCGATACTCGTGAAGCCAGAGCTTCGCGGGGTGCTTCCAAGTTCCTCCAGTGTGCTAGGTGTCGCATTGGGCCTTATTCACATGAGCTACTGGGCCAACAGTAGATGGTCCATGGTATCCTAGTTCCACTAGACCGCCACATGTGTGCCTGATATCAAGCTACATCTAAAGAGTGTCATCTTAAGGCTGTGAAAAGAATTGTGAGATACTTGCATACACCAAACTTTGGCATTTGGTATCCTAAGGGATCTTCTTTTGAACTTAGGGGCTATTTTGACTCGGACTATGCCGGAGATAAGATTGATAGAAAATTCACTTCAAATACTTGACATTTTCTTGGGATATATCTTGTGTTTTGGTCCACCAAGAAACAAAATCCGGTATCTCTATCTACCGCCGAAGAGGAATACATTGTCGCCCGAGCTTGTTGTGCATAATTGTTATGAATGACCCAAACTCTTAAGGACTATGGAATACATGTGAAACATGTTCCATTGTTTTGGGCAATGAGAGTCCTATTAAGATTGCACACAACCCCGTGCAACATTATCGAACTAAGCATAGCCAAGTTTGTTATCATTTCATTCGAGATCATGTTATGAAAGGAGATATATATCTCAAACATGTTCATATCGATAAACAATTGGCGGACATCTTTACAAAGCCACTTGATGAGAAAATATTTGGTCACTTGAGGAGTGAGTTGAACATCATAGATGCTTCAAAAAAATTGAGTGACTCACTCGAATGCATGCAAGGGCATGAGCTTCATGACTATTCCTTGATACTATTGACATGATATTATCTCTTATCTTGGAAAACTACACTCCCTTGTATTGCATCTAACCTCTTGTAGGTACTTGGATGAACTACTCTTTATAATATTGTCAATTAACTCAAATCATAAGCAATCTTGTTATGGCCGAGTATCAACAACCATTCTTTGTGATGAAGGAAGAAGATATTACAAACTATATCCCTGCCAAACATTTGATGCAAAACTTTACTCTTGTCATTTGGATATATTCCTGTTATTCCTTGCATGACTAATCCATTTAGGAGGACCTACTTGAAATAAAGAAGGATTTCTCCGAACTCCAACCCTTGAGCATCCACAATAAGTCCACCTACGTGCTTTTGTCATCAACATCACTCAAAGGTATGTAATCATATCCTTCAAGAAGCTTTACTCCAAGTCATGAGTCCAAGCAACTCTAGGGATATGAAAACATCAAAATGCTTAAACAAAAAATGGTAACCGAACTTTGAGCTTAGCATGAATATGACATATGATCAATTGTTCTCACTTGGCTCCTAAGTCAATATACTCTAACATAGGTGACCTAGTCGCTGATCATCTTCTAGATGAAAGATCATGGGTGGTTAATCCTTTTGTTGCATGCTTTATTGCTACCATTCAATCTTCATCTAGTTGAAAATTCCTTGAAAATCTTATTGAAAATTCCTGGCAAATCCATCCAAGCATCCTGAAAATCACTTTCACAAAATTGGCCATGAATGCTTTTGCCAAGTTTCTATTTGCATCTCAGAATCACCGCGTGAGTAAATTCGGTGTCACAGATATAACAACTATGTTGCATATTGTTTCTTCTGTCACTACTGGGAAAGGACTTATAGGTGAACCCCATTAGTGGCTGGCATAGTTTAGCACCCGCCACTGCTAATCTGAAAAATTACTAGTGGTGCGTGCCAAATCTTGCCGCCACTCATGTTTGCTTACCAATGGCGGGTGCCAATTTGGGCCCGCCACACGTAACAACTATCCAAAGTGGCCATGAGACAAATGTTAGTAGAGTACAAACTCATGCCCTTGATACATCTCCGTCGTATCTATAATTTTTGATTGTTTCATGCCAATATTACACAACTTTCATATACTTTTGGCAACTTTTTATACTATTTTTGGGACTAACATATTGATCTAGTGCCCAGTACCATTTCCTGTTTGTTGCATATTTTTTGTTTCGAAGAAATTCCATATCAAACAAAGTCCAAACGGGATAAAAACTTACGGAGATTGTTTTGTAATATATGTGAATTCTGGGAAGTGGAATCAACAGAAGGCGGTGCCTGTGGGGCCCACAAGCCAGAGGGGCGCGACCTGGGGGGTAGGGCACGCCAGGCTGGCTTGTGGTCACCCCCTAAGGCGGTTGGTGCCTTTATTTTGCCGCAAGAAAGATAATATATGGATAAAAATTGTATTAAAATTTCAGCCCAATTGGAGTTACGAATCTCCGGGGATATAAGAAACGGTGAAACGCCAGAATCTGGAAGACAGAAAACATAGAAACGGAAAGAAACAGAGAGAGGGATCCAATCTCGGAGGGGCTCTCACCCCTCCGCCGCCATGGGGGCCAAGGACCAGAGGGGAAACCCTCCTCCCATCTAGGAGGGAGCCCAAGGAAGAATAAGAAGGAGGGGGGATCTCTCCCCCTCTCTCCGAGTGGCACCGGAATGCCGTCGGGGCATCATCGTGAAGGCGATCTACACCAACAACTTCGCCGCCGTCATCACCAACTCTCTACCCCCTCTATGCAGTGGTTCAACACCTCTTCTCCCTGCTATAATGTCTATTTAAACATGGTGCTCAACACTATATATTATTTCCCAATGATGTATGTCTATCCTCTGATGTTTGAGTAGATCCGTTTTGTCCTCCGGGTTGATTGATGATCATGATTGGTTTGAGTTGCATGTTTTATTATTGGTGATGTCCTATGGTGCTCTCCATACCGCCAAAGCGCGAGGGATCCCCGCTATAGGGTGTTGGAATGTGTTCATGATTTTCCTATGGTGGGTTGCTTGAGTGATAGAAGCATAAACCCGAGTTGGTGGGTTGTTGCATATGGGAGTAAAGAGGACTTAATACCTTATAATGCTATGGTTGGGTTTTACCTTAATGATCTTTTGTAGTTGTGGATGCTTGCTAGAGTTCCAATCATAAGTGCATATGATCCAAGTAGAGAAATTATGCGAGCTTATGCCTCTCCCTCATATAAAATTGCAATAATGACTACCGGTCTAGTTATCGATTGCCTAGGGACAAATAACCTTCTTGTGACAAAAAGATCTCTACTAAGACCAATTTAGTTGTTTCTTTATCTTAACTGCCGCTACTTTTTATTTACGTGTTCTTTATTTTCTTCCAAACATATCCTATCACGCCTACAAAGTACTTCTAGTTTCATACTTGTTCTAGGTAAAGCGAACGTTAAGCGTGTGTAGAGTTGTATCGATGGTCGATATAACTTGAGGTAATATTTGTTCTACCTTTAGCTCCTCGTTGGGTTCGACACTCTTACTTATCGAGAAAGTCTACAATTGATCCCCTATACTTGTGGGTTATCAAGACCTTTTTTTTGGTGCCGTTGCCGGGGAGCAATAGCGTGGGGTGAATATTCTCGTGTGTGCTTGTTTGCTTTATCACTAAGTAGATTTTATTTGTTGTTTAGCTTGTTTTAAATCTTTAGATATGGGTAGGAAACGCAAAATACCAAAAAATTAGATGTACTTGCTTCTCCAAAAGTTGAGGAACCACTAGTATTCCGTACCACCGAAGAATATTACTTGGGTCATCTTCGATCCATTTGTGCTCGTGCTGAAACCCCAACTAGCTTAGTTGAGGGCAAAACATTAAATGAGCATGCTTATTATGTGCGACACCGCTTATCTCAAAAAGGGGAACTTTTATGGCATCATATTAATACTTTGCAATGCTATGCTTGGAATTTATGTGAAATTTATGATTTTACTTGTTATTCTGAAGACCCTAAAAAACACCTTCCCTATCAATGTGAGTTTATCGATAATGGAATCGTATCTTCTTATGCCAAGGGTGTTTATAATTACTATGATATTGACCAAATTGAAGAATTTGTTGCTTTTAAGGGTGCCTATGAAATTGCTTCTTTAATTGAAAAGTATGATGCTACTCTTTACAAATGTGGAAGTTTTGCCGTACTTAAATATTGCTATGAAAACTATACTTCTAATGCTTATGTTAAGCCATATATTGAGGACTCCTCCGCTGTCCAAGAGGAGACTAATGTTTTGCAGGAATCTATGAAGAAGAAATTGATGACACTGTGAGCTCATTGGATGAAAAAGATGAGGAGGACAGCGAAGAACAAAAGGAGGAAGAGTGAATTAGCTACCCGTGCCCACCTTCTAATGAGAGTAACTCTTCAACTCATACATTGTTTAATTTCCCTTCGTGCTTACCAAAGGATGAATGCAATGATAATTGATATGATCCCTTGGAATCGTTTGAAATATCCCTTTTTGATGAACTTGATGCTTGCAATGCTTGTGGCCATGATGCCAATATGAATGATGATTATGGAGATGAACTTGCTATAGTTCCTTATGTTAAGAATGAAATTCTTGCTATTGCACACACACATGATAGTCTTATTATCTTTTTGAATTCTCCCAACTACACTATATTAGAGAAGTTTGCACTTATTAAGGATTATATATATGGGTTTCCTTTTACTATTACACATGATGATTTTGATAGATATAATATGCATGTGATTGTTACTCCTACTTGCAATTATTGTGAGAGAGGAACTACATCTCCGCCTCTCTATGTTTCCAATATGATGAAATTGCAAGAAATTGTTTATACTATGCATTGGCCTTTACTTTGTGTGCATGAATTGTTATTTTATGACATGCCGATGCATAGGAAGAGAGTTAGACTTCGTTATTGTGTGCTATATGTTACTTTGTGCTCACTACTAAATTACAAATCACTGTTAATTAAAATT
This sequence comes from Hordeum vulgare subsp. vulgare, assembly GCF_904849725.1. Lineage (NCBI taxonomy): Eukaryota > Viridiplantae > Streptophyta > Magnoliopsida > Poales > Poaceae > Hordeum > Hordeum vulgare. Next base: position 410,162,304 of record NC_058521.1, on the reverse strand, counting down.
GGCTTTGATATACCTTGGGATCTGGGTGGATCAATTACTTGAGCACCTTATGCCTAGCTTAATGGATTTAAAGAAAGCGCTGCCAGGGAGACAACTCGGAAGTTTTAGAGAGTCATTTTATTTTGTTGTGTGCTTTTTCAAAAATAAATAGGGGAACCTAAAACTTTTTCAAAAATAAAAGTGAAAGTGAGAGAGACAAGCATTGTTAAAATGGGAGCATGCCTTGAACTTTGTTCATGCCCATGGAAACCTTGTGAATCTTAGTTACACAAACTTTTCAACAAAAATAATTATCCCCTTGTATAAATGCATTGTATTATAAAAATAATGTGCCAAGATTTGCCTTTAGGATGATTAGATTCCTTGTTTGGTGTGTGCAGTGCAAAAACAGAAACTTTGGGTGTAGTGCGTGAATTTACATTTTTACTCGAATGTCAAAAGTTCCTGAAATTTTTACACAATACTTCTATGATTTTTTTCGTCCTAATTTTTTAGAAGTTTTAGAGTTACATAAGCATGGTGAATGTATAGATTACTACAGACTGTCATGTTTTTGTCAGATTCTGTTTTTGATGCATTGATTTGCTCGTTTTGATGAAACTATCGATTGTATCGGTGGTATAAGCCATGGAAAAGTTATATTACAGTAGATACAATGAAAAATCACAATATTAATTGGTTAGAAACAGTACTTAAAGTTGTAATTTACTTTATTATTACTAATGGATCTCATGATGGTTTTGTAAGTTTTGTGTGATTGAAGTTTTCAAGTTTTGGGCAAGATCACGATGGATGAAGGAATAAGGAGTGGGAAGAGACTAAGCTTGGGGATGCCTGTGGCACCCCAAGGTAATATTCAAGGACTCCCAAGAAACTAAGCTTGGGGATGCCCCGCAAGGCATCCCCTCTTTCTTCTAACAACCATCGGTAATTTCACTTGGAGCTATATTTTTATTCATCACATGATATGCGTAAATCATGGAGCGTCGTGTGCTTTTTATTTTTATTTTAATAATGCACCATGTTGGTATGATAAAGTCCTTGGTTGATTTATAGAAGTCTCTTTGCATCTCATTTATATATTTTTAGTATGGCGTTATAGAATGCTTCATGTGGTTCACTTATATCATTTGAAGTTTGGATTGCGTGTTTCTCTACACATAGAAAACCACCATTTGTAGAATGCTCTTTTGCTTCACTTATATTTGTTAGAGCATGGGCATATATTTTGTAGAAACAGTTAAACTCTCATGCTTCACTTATATCTATTTAGAGAGTTAACAAGAGTTGGTCATTCACATGGTTAGTCATAAAATCCTACATAAAACTTGTAGATCACGGAATATGATGTGTTTGATTCCTTGCAATAGTTTTGCGATAAAAAGATGGTGATATTAGAGTCATGCTAGTGAGTAATTGTGGATTGGTAGAAATTTTTGTGTTAAAGTTTGTGATTCCCGTAGCATGCACGTATGGTGAACCGTTATGTGAAGAAGTCGGAGCATGATTTATTTATTGATTGTCATCCTTTGTGTTGAGGTCGGGATCGCGCGATGGTTAATTCCTACCAACCCTTCCCCTAGGAGCATGCATGCAGTACCTTGTTTCGATGACTAATAAATTTTAGCAATAAGTATGTGAGTTCTTTATGACAAATGTTGAGTCCATGGATTATACGCACTCTCATCCTCCCACCATTGCTAGCCTCTCTAGTACCGTGCAACTTTCGCCGGTGCATTACACCCACCATATATCCTTCCCCAAAACGCCACCATACCTACCTATTATGGCATTTCTATGGCCAATCCGAGATATATTGCCCTGCAACTTCCACTGTTCCATTTATTATGACACACACCATCATTGTCATATTGCTTTGCATGATCTTAAGATAGCTAGCATGATGTTTTCATGGCTTGTCCATTTTTTGATGTCATTGCTAAGCTAGATCATTGCACATCCTGGTAAACTGTTGGAAGCATTCATATAGAGTCATATTTTGTTCTAGTGTCGAGTTGTAATTCTTGAGTTGTAAGTAAATAAAATTGTGATGATCATCATTGTTAGAGCATTGTCCCATGTGAGGAAAGGATGATGGAAGCTATGATTCCCTCACAAGTTGGGATAAGTCTCCGGACTTTACGAAAAATAAAAAAGGTCAAAGAAGCCCATATAAAAAAAAAGAGGCCAAACAAGCCCACCAAAAAAGGAGAAAATAAAATATAAGAAATGAGATAAAAGAGAGAAGGGGCAATGCTACTATTCCTTTTTCCACACTTGTGCTTCAAAGTAGCACCATGATCTTCATGATAGAGAGTCTTCTATATTATAACTTTCATATACTAGTGGGAATTTTTCATTATAGAACTTGGCTTGTATATTCCAAAGATGGGGCTTCCTCAAATTGCCCTAGGTCTTCGTGAGCAAACGAGTTGGATGCACACCCACTTAGTTTCTTTTTAAGCTTTCATACACTTATACCTCTAGTGCATCCGTTGCACGACAATCCCTACTCACTCACATTGATATCTATTGATGGGCATCTCCTTAGCCCGTGGATAAGCCTAGTTGATGTGAGACTATCTCTTTCTTTTCGTCTTCTCCACAACCTCCACCATATTGTATTTCACCTATAGTGTTATACCCATGGCTAATGCTCATGTATTGCGTGAAAGTTGAAAAAGTTTGAGAATACTAAAGTATGAAACAATTGCTTGGCCAAAACCGGGGTTGTGCATGATTTAATACTTTGTGTGATGAAGTTGGAGCATTGCCAGACTATATGATTTTGTAGGGATAACTTTCTTTTAGCCATGATATTTTGAGAAGACATGATTGCTTTATTAGTATGCTTGAAGTATTATTGTCTTAATGTCAAATGATAGAATATTGCTTTGAATCACTCCTGTCTTAATATTCATGCCATGATTACATTATATGATCAAGATTATGCTAGGTAGCATTCCACATCAAAAATTATCTTTTTTATCATTTACCTAGTCGAGAGCGAGCAGGAATTAAGCATGGGAATGCTGATACATCTCCGTTCTATCTATAATTTTTGATTGTTTCATGCCAATATTCTACAACTTTCATATACTTTTGGCAACTTTTTATACTATTTTTTGCACTAACATATTGATCCAGTGCTCAATCCAAGTTCCTGTTAGTTGCATATTTTTTGTTTCACAGAAAATCCATACAAAATAAAGTCCAAACGTGATAAAAACATGCGGAGATTTTTTTTGGAATATATGTGAACTTTAGGAAGAGGAATCAACAAAAGGCGGTGTCCGAGGGGCCCACAAGCCAGAGGGGCGCGACCTGGGGGGTAGGGCACGCCAGGCTGGCTTGTTGCCACCCCGTAAGGTGCTTGGTACACTTCTTTCTCCAAAAGAAAGCTAATATCCGGATAAAAATCGTGTTCAAATTTCAGCCCAATCGGAGTTAAGGGTCTCCGGGAATATAAGAAACGGTGAAACGCCAGAATCTGGAAGGTAGAAAAACGTAGAAATAGAAAGAAACAAAGAGAGAGAGATCCAATCTCGGAGGGGCTCTCGCCCCTCCACCACCATGGAGGCCAAGGACCAGAGGGGAAACCCTCCTCCCATCTAGGGGGACGCCAAGGAAGAAGAAGAAGGAGGGGGCTCTCTCCACCTCTCTCCCGGTGGCACCGGAACGCTGCCGGGGCCATCATCGTGACGACGATCTACACCAACAACTTCGCCGCCGTCATCACCAACTCTCCCACCCCCTCTATGCAGCAGTTCAACACCTCTTCTCCCCGCTGTAATCCCTACTTAAACAAGGTGCTCAACTCTATATATTATTTCCCAATGATGTATGGCTATCCTATGATGTTTGAGTAGATCTGGTTTGTCCTATGGGTTGATTGATGATCATGATTAGTTTGAGTTGCATGTTTTATTATTGGTGTTGTCCTATGGTGCTCTTCGTGTCGCGCAAGCGTGAGGGATCCCCGTTGTAGGGTGTTGCAATGTGTTCATTATTTGCCTATGGTGGGTTGCTTGAGTGACAGAAGCATAAACCTGAGTAGGTGGATTGTTGCATATGAGAGTAAAGAGGACTTGATACCTTATAATGCTATGGTTGGGTTTTACCTTAATGATCTTTAGTAGTTGCGGATGCTTGCTAGAGTTCCAATCATAAGTGCATTTGATCCAAGTAGCGAAAGTATGTTAGCTTATGCCTCTCCCTCATATAAAATTACAATAATAACTATGGTTCTAGTTATCGATGGCCTAGGGACAAATAACCTTCTTGTGACAAAAAGATCTCTACTAAGACCAACTTAGTTGTTTATTTATCTTACCTGCCCCTAGTTTTTATTTACGTGTTCTTTATTTTCTTGCAAACCTATCCTATCACGCCTACAAAGTACTTCTATTTCACACTTGTTCTAGGTAAAGCGAACAGTAAGCGTGCGTAGAGTTGTATCGGTGGTCGATAGAACTTGAGGGAATATTTGTTCTACATTTAGATCCTCGTTGGGTTCGACACTCTTACTTATCGATAAAGGCTACAATTGACCCCATATACTTGCGGGTTATCAGCCCTCCACTCATAACTCAGTTACCAGTGGTGGGCAGAAATACGTGTCTGCCACTGTTATTTTTGGTCTTGTAATAAATCTATGAAAAATAGCACTAGCGAGCTTTTATTTGGAACCGACATTGGAATAGAAATGACAATGACGGGCTCTGTCTTGTGTCCTCCACTGGATTTAAGAGATGCCCGCCACTGGCCTAAAAGCCCATGGAAACCCATAAACCATAACGAACCACCGACTACACCCTTCTCTCTTCCCCACCGCGCCTCTCCCTACCTCCTCCGACCTATGTAGCCAGGATCCACCCTCTCCTCCTCACCTCACCTTTGCCTCATATCCCTTCCTCTGTTGCAGGTCATCATGGATCGGACGGGGTGGGGCGATGGCAGCAGGGCGACGGATCCATCATGCTCGAGGAGAAGGAATAGCGGGAGCACATATCCCTCATCTACCATGGGCGCTCCTTCCCGAGCTCGACAATAGAAGCAGCATCAGGTTGCAGATCCCTCCAAGCGTCATGAACCCTAGCCCCTCCTCTAGGTTGGGTCCCAATCCATCCCGCTATCCCTATCTTATTCTTCTACTACTTATCATCATCTTCCCAAGATTTTTTACATATGTTGCTTGTGTGATTGAATTCAAGACAGAGAGGAGGGCCATGGATTGGAGGAGCCGCTCCCGCCTACTACTATAGGACACCATGGAATCCCCTCTCTTTCTACTCCTAGCAAATCCGCTCCGTTGCAAATTTTGGACACAACAATTTGAATGTGCAGTTTTATTTGATTTCAATTGTTCTGGACACAACCAATACATGGTTCAATTAAATGTACAATTTAATTCTTATGTGTTGTTTGATGTTTGCTTCACAAGGGGGAAAGTAGTGGATATATAGAACTTGTATATGATAGGTAAAAAAATCATGCATTGGCTTCTTGCTTTATGCTTGGATGTCAAGTGCTAATATATTATTTATCTCATGCAAATCTTTTCTGCATGATATGTTATTTGTTATATACCTTATGTTGGTTCAATTATGTTTTCTAATGTGTTATTTCTAACTTTTTGAACTACTTATAACTATTCAGTGCATTGAAACAGCAAGCGAGTTGGTGCATTTGACGAGATACCATCGCAAGTCATTCATATGGTTACTCTTGGCGTGACCTTAGCTAACCTAGGGTTGGTTCCTTCATCAACCAGGATCACAATTACTAGTTGGTTACTGTTCCATATTATATGTTCTTATGTTGTTCCATATGCATGGACTTTAGTAATAATAGATCTTTCTAGAATATTATAAATCTGTCAGCTAGTTTTATTTTTGTCTTGTTATCATGATGTACACTTTATAAATATACAACATTGCATTCGTTGGTACTGATTGGCCAACAAAGGAAGAGGATGAAGTTAGTGAAGGATGCAACAACGACGGGGGATAACAAAGACGATGCTGACATCTTATTCATCGCAAATTGGCGGTGCTTACATGGATAGTAAGTTAGCAGAATTCCTTTTAGACAGTCTTTCTATTTTGTATGCATGTCTTCCTTAGTTAATACTAGCTATTAGGTGCAAATCAACCCCTTAGTTGCTATTAGGATCAATGCTATATCCTGATAGGAAAGCATTTGTCTAGTCGATAAACTCTATTATCTTGAACCTTGCGACAAATGCAAGTTGTGATCAAACCTTTTAATCTTATTTTCTCATTACTTGTTATATCCACGGGAACAAGCTTATGTCTATTAGTTGTAATTTTTTGCCATAAGATTACTATGCTATACTAAGCCTACTAATTTATTTTTTGACTCAAGAAGAAACAATTTGGTGTACCAATTAATTTGTCCTATTTGAAAGTACTAGTACGAGTTATGTTCCTTGTAGCATTGTTGTCTGGTAATTGATATATTGTTAATTAGTCCTGACTGCTTTATAAATTACATAGTAGTTTTCTTTGTGATTTTTTCTAAGAGAATGATGTTTTTTCTCTTCATGCTCTTTAGCTTGTCTTTTTTATCATAAAATTTTCTTTTTGGTATTGTGCCATGCTTGTGCACCGTATATACATGTAAGTGTATCAGGTTTATTATATATCGTATGTTCATGCTTCGTAGGTTCACTTATTTTTATGTCAAGGTGATGTTGTTTCAGTGGAATAGTACCCATATTCTGGATGATACCATGATCTCTAATTGTTCCTAATCATACTAGTTCTTATACATCTCGGTTATCTTATTTCTTATAGACTTTATATGCACTTGCATGCTTGTTTGTTATCTTTAATTAGGTTTGGCAATGCACCAAGACTAAGGGCATCATTCCAACGGCACAGACAATCCAGAGTGCGATGAATATTTTACATTGTTATGAAATAAATTGTGTATGAGGTGCTGGAATATTTTTGTTTGTTATTCTGTTTCATCTTGTTATGTGTTATGGGACATTGTATGCTAGACTAGATATATATTTTATGGATTGTCTATGAATGTCAAACTTTGATGTATATAATCGATCATGGTATGTATGCCTGTATGAACATGTGTTGTGTTAACTAAAAAATGCTACCATGGCAGCAATATACGCTGCCAAGGCAGCATTTTTTGTTGGCCCGTGTACATAGAATAGTGGCGGGCTTGAATATGGGCTCGCCATTGTTGCCAATCCAAGTAGAACAAATCTTGGGCGAAATTAGTATTGGCGGGCCCAAATCCAGGCCCGCGAGCGGTGACCTTTCTAGGAGTGGCGGGCCGCTATTATCAATGGCAGGAGACCAATGGAGGGCCTGCCTAGGCCCCAAGCCTACCACTGAAGCCTATTTCGAGCTCTACACTAGTAGGCCTTTTCATAGCAGTGGGTACTACCAACTCGAAACCATTTGGTGCCACCGAGATTCCTCACAGGCTCAACACCCTTTTCGGTCTTAGCGATCACATTTGCCTCAGAGTCTCTGAAATTTGCTTTTGCCAGAGTTATTTGCCAAATTTCCTTGAACAAAATCTTAAGATGTTTTCAAGCCCATGCTCTATGACCCTCTATCTAGGATCCCTTACCCTCTAACCCTTCTTGTAAACTGATGCCAAAGAGGGAGAAATATCAAAGCTTATCTAAGAAAGGGGGAGTTTTAGGGGGATAAATAAAAATATCAAAAGCTTAAGGAGGAGAGAGGAAACATACTAGAAGGACAGAGATTAAGTGATTTGGATCCAATCTTTTCTACGTGATTTAGACCTTTTATCCTTTATATGTGCTTTAGACCTTTTCTCACACTACCTACTCCCAATATCTACATGATAAGATTTAGGGGAAGAGGAAGAAAGAAACTCACTACTCATGGGACAAAATTATATTTCTACTCTTTGGAGACATGCCACTCTTAGTAGAATATACATTATTCTACATACATTCCAAACCTTGGTGTATCCTTGAAACTATTTTGCATTTATATGAAAAGAACAGACTTGTGTTGTCTAACCTTGTTTTCTCAAGTACGTTCTTTCTAGTTAGAATGCTTAGTGCTTCAAGGTAAGTCTGTGCATCCTCTTCACGTTTCAGAATGACCTCTTTCTTATTGCACATATTTTTTGCAAGAGAGACTTATGCACATGAAATCACTTCATTCATATCTCTAGTTGATGCATGTATCCAAGGTACATGTGACTTGGTATGTATTTGTAAGTGCATCTAGTACCCATTAGTGATTTTAGTGGTTTGAAGACATATAGGTTAAGAGACAGATATGTTTGTGAGTGTACACAGGCTCTATAAGTCGGTGAGGAGTTTGAGTTATTCGATGAATATCGACCCCTAAAAATGAATGTCTTTGGGTGAAGACTTTGGTCATTCCTTAAATACTTTGATCGCAAAGAAATTGCAAAGAAATCGATATTCCTCACAAAGATATTGAAGATAAGGAATTCAGTGTGTCCTATAGAAAACACTCTGAAGACTTTGAAGCATGAAGATTTACTCTTTATGTTTCATTTTCTTTACACTTGAGTCTTAGGATCACCGTACTGTCAAAGGGGTCGAGGTAAAACTACGGAATGATTTTCCTCATGATGCTCAACCCAAGCCTAAATCTACCAAAGCCTCAAAGTGAGGAATATGAGAGACATGAGGACTTTCACGCGCCACCTCACTGATCTTATCCACCCAACGATCATATTATTTAAGGGCATTTATGTCAAATCATGTCGGGATGCTCCTAGGCTATAAATAGCCGTCCCCACAACCACTAGCTGGTTGGCTGCTCCAAGAGAAACTGACACTAGTCATTTAGAGCAACCCAAATTCCTCATAGCCTTCGAGAGAAAATCATCAAGTGAGGAAATACCCCAAACACAAAACCCAAACAAAAAACCCAAGTGATTGAGCATCACTGAAGAAGTTGTTCCTGTGTGGAACCAACGCTTGTTACCTTTGAGGACTGTGTATCCTCCAGATGGTTAGGCGTCAGGTTCTAGAGCATCCAGCAGTCAATTGTGGATCGCCGGGTGACGGAGTTTGTGAGGGTCTGGAAGTCTGCCCTGAAGACTTACCGCGAGTGTTGGGCGAGGACTGTGTGTCCTTAGCTCAAGGAGAATACGGTAGGGACTGTGTGTCATTTGGTTTCAATACCAAGCCGCTCCGAACGAGACGTACAACTGTCACAGTAGTTGGAACTGGGTCATCAACAATTATCTTCATCGAGCTATGTGTTCTATTTCTTCAACTCTTTCATTTCCTCAATTGTATATTGAAGACTTTCATATGTACTATTTGAAGAATTTGTCTGAAGACTTTCTCTGAATTTCCTCAACCCCAAATTCTTCACTTGAGTTAATCTTCACGTGCTTACTATCTACTTGTGAACTGTGCAAACCGGATCTCTAAAATCTCATCGAGTACTTTGCTCTAGATATTTTTGCACACCTCATCGTGTTCTATATCCATTGCACTTAGTTCATGACTGAGGACTTTCCTCACAAGGAATTTCCTGAGTGATGAAATTTTAAAAATCTCCTATTCACCCCCTCTAGTCGATATAACGCACTTTCAATTGGTATCAGAGCAAGGTACTCACTTGTTTTGTGTAATTTGGTTTAACCGTCTAGATTTTTAGTTATGTCGACCGCAGGTATGATTAAGGTTACTTAAGGATGTCCTACCTTCGAAGGAAAGGACTTCCCCTACTGGAAGACCAAGACGCAGATGCATCTTCAAGCAATTGACAATGATCTCTGGTATATTGTGGAAAATGGTATTCCCTCCATCACTGCTACTATCTCTGCCACTGATGTGAAGAAGTTCAAGCAACTTGACTCTCAAGCGAAGAATATGATATGTGGCCATTTGAGCAAAGGTCGGTATGGCAGAGTGAGTGCTTTGGGCACAACTAAGCTTATCTGGGATAGGCTGTCTAAGGTCAATGAGGGAGTCTCAACACAGTGTCACTCTCGTGTTCATATTCTTCGCGATCTCTTCAATCTCTTCAAGAGGCTTGACAATGAAAGCTACCAAGATACCTTTGATCACCTCACTGACATCTCAAATGAACTGCAAGCACTGGGAGCTAGAGACATCACTGACCATGAAGTTGTGAAGAAACTGCTACGATCTCTTGACCCATCATTTGGCACACTAGTTCTGATGATTCCAGAATGAAGAGACTACAAGATGCTTGATCCCGCTGATATACTTGAGAGACTCAATACTCATGAATTCCAACAAGAAGAAAAGAGAGATCTATATGGACCAAGCTACTCAAGACCTCGTGTGCTGAAGGCTAAGGCTATTTCCTCATCTGAAGAAGAAGACTCGGATTGCAGCATTGGTGACCCTGAAGAACTTGGACAAGAACTTGCAATGCTCATGAGGAAATTCCAGAAGTTCACAAAGCGTGGCTAGTTCGAAAAATCTTCAAGAAAAGATATGAGGAAATCAAAATCTTCATCTAAAGAGTACAAGAAAAGAACCTGCCACAAATGCAAGAAATTTGGTCACTACATTGTTGATTGTCCTTGCTGGGTGAAAGAATCAAGGAATAAGAAATACAAGGATGAAAGTTCTGATGACTCGAAGAAGAAGAAGAAATCTTCAAAATCCTCATCTTCAAAGTCCTCATAGCACAACAAGACCAGTTTCAGAAAGGCTCGGGCACTCATTGGCAAGGAAATGGATTTTGAAGAAAAATCTGAGGAATGTGATGAAGAGGAAGGTTCTGAAGTGGAGTCAGAGTCTGGTGTGGCAAGTCTTGCACTGGTTACCACATTCGTCAGCAAGTAAATCTTCAACCTTGAAGAAAATGACAACGCTATCTACACTGATGAATATGATTATGACTTCGCTCCAACCTATTGCTTCATGGCAAAAGGTTCAAAGGTACAAAACCATACTTCCTCCTCTGATTCTAGTGACTGTGAACCTGATGATTATCAAAAACCCAGTTACTATAAACTTGCCAACATTGCCACTAAGCAACAAAGTGTCATTGAACAGCTTCAGAAACCGTTGGACAGAAGCGATGATGTGTTGAACGATGAAATGAATCGTACTCAAGTCCTCACCTAAGATGTAAAAAGTCTTCAGTCTAGATTTGATAGTCTTCAAGATCGTTATGGCACACTCTTGGCTGACCATGAGAAACTTTCCTATGAATTTCTTCAAAGCAAGCTTGATCTTGAGAAGTTAAGAATGTCTCATGATGATCTTTGAATGGAAAATGATTCATTGCTTGCTCAACAAATCAGTACCGCTCAGGTTGAATTCATTCCACCATGTCTGAAATGCACCGAGCATGAAACTGGCAATTCTTCACCTGAATCATCAAATGCTTCTATCGCTACAAATTCTTGAACTTTTCCTATGGTATCAAATTCTTCACTTGAGGAAACTAGAAATGCTACAGATGAAAATGAAGGGTTGAAGGAATTGTATGTGACATGCATATACAAAAGTCTCAAAGGGCATCAAACCCTTTGTGATGTGCTCAAAAAGCAGATTCTGAACAGGAACCCGAGGAAAGAAGGCATTGCCTTCGAGAGGAAATTGAATGTCGATGCATCATACTAGAAACCTGAGCAGTACCCCAAAACCTCATGCGTTGCTGCTAAAGGCCCTCCCGTTGATCCATCCACTCTAACAAGCTTTACCTGTGAAAAATCCTATTCCTTTGATGAGTCATTTGACTCCAACTATAAACTGTTCAAAAATCAATCTGGTGAAGTATTTGCTCGATATATTGGAATTAACTGCAGGAATGGACCACCCCTCAGGAAGATATGGGTCCCCAAAAGTTGCTTGGAAAATCTTCAGGTGAATGTCCTCATGACACCATTGGTGAAGAACCAGGACCCCAGATGAAATTCCTCAGGTGGACCAAAGTCTTGACGAGGATCAAATTCCTCAAATGGTCAATATTATGCTCGTACTCTCTCTAATGCTTCTAATATGCAGGGAAACTACAAGGGACATGAATATGAGTGTTATTCCTTAAATCCTTATGTTCATAAGTCCTCAAAGAATTTCTATGCCTATTCATTTGAGTACTCTACCCCCCCCCCCTTACTGTGAAAAGAAGTGAATTAGCTTCAATGCCTCCATTCTCGTATGGTGCTCGCAGGATGATGAAATCTTTACCACCCCTTCAGATGTGGGTGGTGAAGAAATTGAACTAATCACTTCTGCAGGTCTGGTCTCCAGATGAAAGTCATCATATGAAGAATTTGCTGGAGACCTGAGGAAATTGCTTGATTCGACGCAAGCTAAAAATGATGAAATCATAACATTTGACACGTCCTCAAATTTACGGTTTATGAAATTCTTATCTGATGAAATTGATATCGTATTCTTCAAGTGAGAAGCATATGAGATGGTAATATGTACTATTTCATCTGCAGGATGACAAACCCAAGAATGCAGAGTGGGTTCTTGATAGTGGTTGCACAAATCACATGACTAGTGATAAAAGCTTGTTGATGAATATGCCACTGACTCCATCACCACTGAAGCAAAATCACTTATGCTGATAAAGGTAAAAGCAAGGTATTGGGAGTTGGTAAAGTGGCTATCTCCAAGGATTGGCACAAGGACAAAGTCATGCTTGTCGAATCCCTTGGGTTTAACCTCATGTCAGTCTCAATGCTTTGTGATCTTGATATGATTGTCATCTTTGGAAAAATATAGATGTGTAGTCATCATGGAATCTAACAAATCCAAAGTCTTCGAAGGCTTTAGGAGCGGATATTTGTATACTGTTGATTTTTCCACAGATCCTCAACCAGCCACATGCTTACTAGCAAAAACCCCAGAAGGCTCGTTATGGCATCGACGACTTGGTCATGCAGGCATGAGGAATTTGCACACGCTGGCAAATAAGAAGCATGTCATTGGCATCGAATCCGTCAAATTCCTCAAGGACCATCTATGCAGTGCATGTGAGTCTGAAAAAATAACCATATCCAAACACCCCTCGAAGACTATCATGACTACTACTTGTCCGTATGAATTGCTTCACATGGTTCTATTTGGACCTACTCATTATGCTACTCTAAACAATGCAGCATCTTTATATGGTTTTGTCATCGTTGATGACTACTCTCGCTATACTTGGGTACACATCATTCTGTATAAAACTAAAGTGCAGGAAGTCTTCAAACGATTTTCCTCAAGGGCCTCGACGAACTTCGGCGTCAAGATCAAACACATCAGGAGTGATAATGAGACAGAGTTCAAAAATACTAGTCTTAATGATAATCTTGATGAACTTGGTATTACTCATGAATTGTCTTCTCCTTATACTCCTCAACAGAATGGCATCGTTGAACGCAAGAACAGGACTCTGGTTGAAATGGCACAGACTATGCTTGAAGAATATCAGACTCCTCGTCGCTTTTGGCCTGAAGCAATCAACACAGCTTGCCACATCATCAACAGAGTATATCTTCACAAATTCCTGAAGAAAACCTCATATGAACTCCTCACTGACAAGAAACCCAATGTGAGTTATTTCAAAGTCTTCGGTGTAAGATGCTGGATTAGAGATCCTCACCATAGCTCAAAGTTTGCACCTAAAGCACATGAGGGTTTTATGCTTGGTTACGGAAAGGACTCGCACACCTACAGTCTTCAACACCTATCACAACAAGGTTGTTGAAACTGTAGATGTGTGGTTCGATGAAACTAACAACTCGCAAAGAGAGCAACTGCCTCGTGTGCCAGATTAATTGACTCCCGAGGAAACCGTCAAGCTCAAAGCTACTGAACATATCATTCCTACTGAGGAACAACCCCTTGTGGAAGAAGTCGTCCCCAACACTAATGGAATTCAAGCAGGTGCACCCGAGGAAAATGCTACAGAGCAAATTGCTCAGCAGAACCGAAGTCTTCAACCAACTCATCCAAGGATTGCAAATGAAGTGGAACTTGACAAAATCCTCGATGACATCAATGTGTCAGGTCCTCTCACCCGCTCAAAAGCTTCACATTTAGTTAACTTTTGTGGTCATTCCTCTTTTGTGTCTATCACAGAACCCTCAAAAGTTGCTGAAGCCTTCATGGAACCTGAGTGGATTCAAGCCATGCAAGATGAACTTCTTCAGTTCAAGCTAAATGACGTATGGGAACTCATCAAAAGACCACATCCTCGCAAACACAATATAATCGGCGCCAAGTGGATCTACCAAAACAAGCAAGACGAGGATGGTGAGGCTGTAAGGAACAAGGCAGGGCTTGTAGCCCAAGGCTACACACAGATTGAAGGAATTGACTTTGATGAAACGTTTGCACATGTTGCTAGACTTGAAGCTATTCGAATATTACTTACTTATGCTAACCATCAAAATATTACACTATATGAAATGGATGTGAAAAGTGCATTCCTCAATGGTAAGATTGAGGAAGAAGTATATGTTGCTCAGCCGCATGTTTTGAAGACCCGAAGCACCATGACAAAGCCTCTAGACTCAAAAAGGCACTTTATGGCCTCAAGCAAGCCCCTCAGGAGTGCTATGATACATTGAAGGAATTCCTGATGAAGAAAGGCTTCAAACCCGGTTCACCTGATCCTACTATTTTCATTAAATCCTATGACAATGAACTATTCATGTGCCAAATATATGTCGACGATGGTATTTTTGGTTGTACTTACAAACGTTACAGTGATGAATTTGCCTACATGATGGGTGAAGAATATCAAATGTCCATGATGGGGGGGTTGAACTTCTTCTTAGGACTACAAATTCGTCAACAACGCAATGTCATCTTCCTATCTCAGGAGAAATACCTCAAGGATGTTTTGAGGAAATTCGGCTGCAAGAATGCAAAGGCGTCAAGATTCCTATGCCTACCAACGTCCACCTCTGCACTGATGAAAATGGTAAATATTTCGATCAGCATGTATATCGTTCTATGATTGGCTCTTTATTGTACCTATGTGCATCTAGGCCAGATATAATGCTTAGTGTTTGCATGTGTGCATGTTTTCAAGCAAAACCAAAGGAATCACACCATAAGGGTGTGAAACATATTCTTCGATATCTAGCTCACACACCAATACTAGGATTATGGTACCCCAAGGGCTCAAA
Organism: Hordeum vulgare subsp. vulgare; assembly: GCF_904849725.1. NCBI lineage: Eukaryota > Viridiplantae > Streptophyta > Magnoliopsida > Poales > Poaceae > Hordeum > Hordeum vulgare. Next base: position 410,147,169 of record NC_058521.1, on the reverse strand, counting down.
TCTTCACCTCGTTGGATATTATGATTCTAATTATGCTGGTGACTGTGTGGATCGCAAGTCAACGTCGGGCACATGTCATTTCTGTGGAAGATCAATAGTCTGCCGGTCCTCGAAGAAGCAGAATTGTGTATCACTCTCCACTTCTGAAGCTAAATACATTGTTGCTGGATCTTGCTGTGCTCAACTGCTATGGAAGAAGCAAACCCTCAGAGACTACAACATCAACATGAAGAATGTGCCCCTCTACCGCGACAGTGAGAGTGCAATAAAAATCGCATACAACCCAGTACAACACTCGAAGACCAAGCACATCCAAACTCGTCATCATTCTCTTTGAGACCATATCCACAAGGGCAATATCATCATCGACCATGTCAAGACTGATGATTAGCTAGCAGATATCTTCACAAAGCCCTTGGATGAGAGAATGTTTTTCAAGTTGCGGTGTGAGCTAAACATCCTAGAATCTTCAAATGTTTTGTAAAAACATGCACACATCCTATCACTTATGCAAAATGGATGACTTAGATGTGCAACACACGAAGTAACGATTTTTTTCAATCACTGAAGAATATCACACCAAGTGTGAAGAAATTAACGAAGAATTTGGTTCTGAGGACCCTACGACAATTGTACGCGGCGCCTGAAATCATCATCCTTATACGGTGGGTCACGCCACCACCCAACTTTAAAATTCTTCAAGTTGGAAATTCTTCAAAGTTGAAATTCTTCAATCTCAGACTTTTCACAAATTCCTCAAAAAAAATTCAAAGTCTTCAAAATTTTCAATTTGTTCAAAACTTTCTCTAATGATCTTCATTTGATTATATATATATATATATATATATATATATATATATATATATATATATATATATATATATACATATATATATATATACATTAATGAGCTTTCAGTGTCCTCAACAACATTCACTTATTGCTAAATCTTCAAGTTGGTATTTCTTCTAAGTGAATGTGATCGGACCCAGCTCCCCTCTATGCTAAGCTCAACCCAGTCTATTCTAAATTCTTCATATGCATTCTGTTTGACACTTGTTCAAATCCTCATTGAGTCCTTGTCATCTGAGGACTTTGGAAGAAAATCCTCAAAATTCAAAAATTTATTTTTTTAACTTTACCACAGTAACCGCACCCACTACTCACGAACGGATAACCACGATCTCCACTGCTTAGATCGTGGATGGCACGTGTCATGCGGAGACGAAAGGGCAAGGGTCGTTTGGTCCAAACGTTTCTCCCCATACCGTTTTCACCTCACCTATAAATAGGCCCTTACCCCCCTCGGTCAAAACTCTTCTCTCCCTCTCGTCTTCTTCGCTCGAGCTCAAAACCTAGCGTCGCCGCCAGCGTATTCGTCGCTGGTGAGGAAAAGCTTCACTGCCTCGCCGTCGCCGTCGCCGGAATCACGTTGACTATAGAACATCTTCCTCCTCCGCTGCCGTAGTTGTCTTGAGTCATCAAGTTAGGGCACTGAAGATCTCGACCGAAGAACTTCCTCTTTTACTGCTTCAGTCCATCGCGTTTTTCGCACAGGGTAATTAAAATCCTATTTTACTGCCCCTCTTGATCTCTTTATTCTCTTTAGATTCGTGAAATCAATTTTTCCTCAGAAAATCTCTCAGTTGTGCACACCCATGTCTAGAACACTTGATAATTTCACTAAGTCACTAAATTCTTCACGAGATTCCTCAGTTGTGTAAATTTTTGAATCTGCACAACTCTCGAACCCAAGATCAGAATGCTTAGTCAAATTCCTCAACTCACTGGTCAAATTCCTCAACTTAATTAATTTTTCAATTTCCTCAATTCTGAGAACGCATATGACCTCTCCAAATTCTTCGCACCTATACTCTGTTCACACGTACAAAATGTCGGCTGACGAATCACTAGGTTCTCATCAACTTAACTCATCTGCAGCATTTCTTGAAGAAACATTACCTGGGTCCTCAGAATCATCAAGAATACAAATTCCTCAGCAAAAACCTCGGCTGAAGAAAATGGAGGAAGACAGAAAACAGAAGGGTGGCAAGAAGCTGGAATAGAACACTGCTTTTGAGATCCCTGAGGATATCTATGATGAGTATTGCCACAGGGCTAAACAAAAAATAAGGCTTCAGAAGATTTAACGCAGATGGGTGAATGAGTGGAAGAAATACAGATATGTCACTCCAAAATATGCCAAGAAGTTTTCCCTCAAACCTCCATGCAAAAGATTGCCACAGGGAGATCAACAAGCAGCACATCCCTCAAGATGTTGCACAATGAAAATCAAGATGTTTGCCTGGATGCTCATCATGGACAGACTTAACACGCAGGATATGCTGGAAAGAAGGCACTATAAGGTGTCTGAGGCCAACCTTTGTGTTCTTTGTCATGCTAGGGTCAAAGAGGATAGAGATCATCTCTTTTTTAACTGCCTCTTTTGTTGGAATTATGCCCTAGAGGCAATAATAAATATAGTTATTATTATAATTCCTGTATCAAGATAATTGTTTAGTATCCATGCTATAATTGTATTGAATGAAGACTTAAATACATGTGTGGATACATAGACAAAACACTGTCCCTAGCAAGCCTCTAGTTGGCTAGCCAGTTGATCAAAGATAGTCAGTGTCTTCTGATTATGAACAAGGTGTTGTTGCTTGATAACTGGATCACGTCATTAGGAGAATCACGTGATGGACTAGACCCAAACTAATAGACGTAGCATGTTGATCGTGTCATTTTGTTGCTACTGTTTTCTGCGTGTCAAGTATTTGTTCCTATGACCATGAGATCATATAACTCACTGACACCGGAGGAATACTTTGTGTGTATCAAACGTCGCAACGTAACTGGGTGACTATAAAGATGCTCTACAGGTATCTCCAAAGGTGTTCGTTGAGTTAGTATGGATCGAGACTGGGATTTGTCACTCCGTGTGACGGAGAGGTATCTCGGGGCCCACTCGGTAATACAACATCACACACAAGCCTTGCAAGCAATGTAACTTAATGTAAGTTGTGGGATCTTGTATTACGGAACGAGTAAAGAGACTTGCCGGTAAACGAGATTGAAATAGGTATACGGACACTGACGATCGAATCTCGGGCAAGTAACATACCGAAGGACAAAGGGAATGACATACGGGATTATATGAATCCTTGGCACTGAGGTTCAAACGATAAGATCTTCGTAGAATATGTAGGATCCAATATGGGCATCCAGGTCCCGCTATTGGATGTTGACCGAGGAGTCTCTCGGGTCATGTCTACATAGTTCTCGAACCCGCAGGGTCTGCACACTTAAGGTTCGACGTTGTTTTATGCGTATTTGAGTTATATGGTTGGTTACCGAATGTTGTTAGGAGTCCCGGATGAGATCACGGACATCACGAGGGTTTCCGGAATGGTCCGGAAACTAAGATTGATATATAGGATGACCTCATTTGATTACCGGAAGGTTTTCGGAGTTACCGGGAATGTACCGGGAATGACGAATGGGTTCCGGGAGTTCACCGGGGGGGCAACCCACCCCGGGAAAGCCCATAGGCCTTGGGGGTGGCGCACCAGCCCACAGCCCAAGAAGGCCCTATGCGCCATAGGAAGAAAATCAAAGAGAAAAAAAAGAGGAGGTGGGAAAAGGGGGAAGGACTCCTCCTTCCAAACCTAGTTGGATTCGGTTTGGAAGGGGAGGGTTGCCCCCCTTGGCTCGGCCGAAGCCCTTGAGGGTCCTTGGACCCCAAGGCAAGGCTCCCCCTCTTCCCCCTATATATACGGAGGTTTTAGGGCTGATTTGAGACGATTTTTCCACGGCAGCCCGACCACATACCTCCACGGTTTTTCCTCTAGATCGCGTTTCTGCGGAGCTCGGGCGGAGCCCTGCTGAGATAAGATCACCACCAACCTCCGGAGCGCCGTCACGCTGCCGGAGAACTCTTCTACCTCTCCGTCTCTCTTGCTGGATCAAGAAGGCCGAGATCATCGTCGACCTGTACGTTTGCTGAACGCGGAGGTGCCGTCCGTTCGGCACTAGATCGTGGGACTGATCGCGGGACGGTTCGCGGGGTGGATCGAGGGACGTGAGGACGTTCCACTACATCAACCGCATTCACTAACGCTTCTGCTGTACGGTCTACAAGGGTACATAGATCACACATCCCCTCTTGTAGATGGACATCACCATGATAGGTCTTCGTGCGCGTAGGAAATTTTTTGTTTCCCATGCGACGTTCCCCAACATCTTTAGCAGCAGGGTATGGTACTACCTTCAGATATCCTCGCAGGGTACTTCCATGTGGACCACTTCTTTGTCAGCCAGAAAGGATTTTCACCATCCTTTTTTCTCTGAAGTAGTGTTCACTGCCTGCTGGAATATTTGGACAGTCCGAAATGCCAGGATTTTCAACAATGAGCGTCCTAGATTTAGCAAATGGAAGTCTGGTTTTAGTCATGATATATCCCTTTTAGCTCACAGGATTAAGGCTAGATTTAAGGATGATCTACTTAAGTGGATATATTTTCTACCTCCTTGAGGTTTGTATCTCTCCACCCCCACCCCATTTGTATATCCTAACCCTCTCATGTACATGTAATCTCTCACTGGAATAAAAGAAAAGTTGTGGGGTGTTTCCCTATAGTAGCTTGTCAAAAAAGCAGCACATCCCTCAAGTGTAGCCACAATTGAGGATTACCCTGATGAAAAAGACAAGTATTTGTCTAAGCTGAAGAAAAAGGCTAAAGATGTTGTCACAAATTCAATGAGGACTCTGATGCTGCAGCTACTACTCCCACTTCTTCTGCTGCTGAGGCTTCTGCTACAGAAAAACCTCAGAAGAAGGCTCTGTTGAAGAAACCAAGTCTCAAACCAAAAGCCTCAACAACAGTTTCAAAAGAGAAAATTCCTGAGAAAATTGCAATAACTACAAAGTCTTCACCTCCTCTGCAAAAACAGTTGAGTAATCTTCAATCAAAAAACACAAGTTCCTCTGTGCCATTTGCGTGAGGCTCAGCTTCAAAATCTTCACCTAGTCTGTTGAAGACTAGGATTACTGCTGGTAGAGGCACCAAGCCTAGTCCAAGCAAAGTCGTCAATGTTCTTTCTGCATCAGAAGGAAGTGAAGAATATGATGATGAAACACTTCAAGCCATCATCAGGAACAAGCAGCAAAGAGTTGCACAAGCTACTCGTAGCTCCATTCCCCTCGCACTGGATCCTAAAGTACTACTGAACTTCATCGATCTGTGGTATGAGGATCCAAACACACCAATTGATGATTTGCAGCTTCCTCCTAGAGTAAGCCATATGGTTGCTACATTCATCAATGAAGCAAAATGGAAGGATCAGTGCTACGGCAACAAAAGTCCTTCCCCGGTAGTGGTGCCAGACATCCTTCTGTCATCTCTTGAGCTTGCGTTGGTTTTTCCCTTGAAGAGGAAAGGGTGATGCAGCACAGGAGCAGTAAGTATTTCCCTCAGTTTGAGAATCAAGGTATCAATCCAGTAGGAGAATCTCGTCAAGTCCAGAGTACCTGCGCAAACACAAAAGAGCTTGCACCCAACGCATTAAAGGGGTTGTCAATCCCTTCAAGATTGATTGCAAAGTGAGATCTTAAGGTGCAAAGTGCAACGAAGAAAAAGTGTAAGGCTTAAAATATGGTGTGGAGTAGACCCGGGGGCCATAGTGTTCACTAGAGGCTTCTCTCAAAATAGCAAATATCACGGTGGGTGAACAAATTACTGTCGAGCAATTGATAGAACCACGCAAAGTCATGACGATATCTAAGGCAATGATCATACATATAGGCATCACGTCCGAGACAAGTAGACCGATACTTTCTGCATCTACTACTATTACTCCACACATCGACCACTATCCAGCATGCATCTAGTGTATTGACTTCATGACAAACAGAGTAACGCCTTAAGCAAGATGACATGATGTAGAGGGATAAACTCAAACCAATGATGACAACCCCGTCTTTTTACCCTTGATGGCAACAACACGATGCGTGCCTCGCTACCCCTTCTGTCACCGGGTGAGGTCACCGCACGGTATGAACCCAAAACCAAGCACTTCTCCCATTGCAAGAATCATAGACCTAGTTGGTCAAACAAAACCCACAACTCGAAGAGAATTACAAGGATATGAAATCATGCATAAGAGAGATGAGAAGAAACTCAAATAAGATTCATAGATAATCTGATCATAAATCCACAATTCATCGGATCTCGACAAACACACCGCAAAACAAGATTACATCGGGTAGATCTCCATGAAGATCATGGAGAACTTTATATTGAAGATCCAAGAGAGAGAAGAAGCCATCTAGTTACTAGCTATGGACCCGTAGGTCTATGGTGAACTACTCACGCATCATCGGAGAGGTCATGGTGTTGATGAAGAAGCCCTCCGTATCCGAATCCCCCTTCGGCAGGGCACAAGAACGTTCCCCAGATGGGATCTTGCAGAGACAGAAGCTTGCGGCGGCGGAAAAGTACTTTCGATGATCTCTTGATTTTTTATGGGATTTTAGGGAATATGTAGGCGCAAAACCTAGGGAAAAGGAGCCTCAGGGAGCCCACAAGCCAGGGGCGCGGGCCCCCTGGCCGCACCATGAGGGCTTGTGGGGTCCCTGGTGGCCCCCTGCCCAGATTCTCCGGCTTCCCGATCTTTTTCTGTTCGGAAAAAATCTTTTTGGCAGTTTCATTCCGTTTGGACTCCATTCAAAATCCTCCTCTGAAAGGGGTCAAAAACATGGAAAAAACAGGAACTGGCACTTGGCACTGAGTTAATAAGTTAGTCCCAAAAAATATATAAAAGGCACGCAAAACATCCAAAGTTTTGTCACGGCAGATGTCCTCGTGAAAGGACTTAGTGTTGGAGCCATCGCACCTTGGTGGCGACTCAAAGGGGTTATGTGGGAGTGAGACAGAGATTTACCTAGGTTCGGCCCCTCGTGAGGAAGTAAAGGCCTACGTCCTGCTTGAAGTTTGTATTGATGATGTTTCGATTACAAGGGGGCGTAACTCGCCTGACCTAGCACTCGATGATTTCTAACCTGCCCTCTCCTTCCCTGGGACTCGCCTTTATATACAGGTCGAGTCCTTAAGGTTTACAAGGGTCCTTTCCTTTACACAAATCGTGATTCTTCCGATCTCTAAGTCGCCATCTTTCCAAGACTTGGAGATCTTCCCTACTATGGACTTCTCCCGAAGGTCCTCAACCGTCGTACAACTCCGAGCCTCGCTGGGCCAAGGCCGGAACCACTTGGAGATGAGTCGCTAGCTTGGGTGACCCGGCCCAACTAGGGCGGGTTAGCCAACACATAATATCCCCAACATTAGGCCCCAGATTGACTTGAATTTTTTCACGCCAATATCCTCACCCACTTAGGGGCAATTCATCTCACTCTTCTTATGCACCATGCACTTAAACCGCCATCTGTTGCGAAAAAACTCAAGTCGCCAAACCACTTCTTGTTGGCGCCTTCTTATCCCTTTAATCTCGGAAGAAATGATGACGTAATCTCCAACGGATCCTTCGGTATCGCTATCCCGAAAATTTTGGGGCGCCATCATGGCGAATCTTTATCTTTTTGGCAGTTCCCGCTCGTGGCGCCTCGATCCTAGCACCCGACCTGATAAATAGGCGGGAGGAGGGGACACGGCACATTTCCACCTACCCATCTTGTCGCCCTCTTCTTCCTCGCCGTCGCACTGAGAGCCTCGTCGCCACCTGAGAGCTTCGTCGCTGCCCGAGCACTTCATCGCCGCCCGAAAGCTCCGCCGTCGCCCGAGAACCTCGTCGCCGCCCGAAGGCTTCACCGTCGTCCGAGCACTTCGTCGCCGCCGGAGATCTTCGCCGCCGCTTCGAGATCTTCGTTGTCGTCCGAGATCTTTGCCGCCGTCCGGGAGCTGCCGAACGTGCGTCGCTCGCCGCGAATCTTTCTTCAGACACCCCCAGCTGCACTTACCAGGTCAGCCTCCCGCCATTGTAGGCAGATCTAAGCTTTTCGAAGTTCATGTCCACTGTTCCTTTAGAACATCACGAATAGCTTCATAATTCCCGGCTAGTTGGTGGTGACGATAGTGAACACGGCAACATTTTCCATACCCTCAGTTGCTTAGCCTTGATTTACAGACTTAAAAAGGATTTCACCGGATCGACCGTCCTGTTTTCATCTTAGTCATAGGCCGTTTTACCTAGTCCTTTTCGCATTCATTTCTGCCTGTTCTGCAGATCCATATATTACTGCATGTTGCGTGAAACCTGTTTATAGATTCAAACTTCACCATTTTGGCGGACACCACTGAAGCTCTAAACCATCTTTCCTTTAAGTAGTAAGAATTTCATAAGTCGCCCTGGTATCCTGACCCGGAACTTTATCGGCGAGTCAAAAACTCCCTCAGCTATCACGCAAACTGTTTTGGCGAGTCAAATGATCTGTTTCATCGATTAGTAGATGCTTGGCGAGTTAATTTACCCGTAATTTTGTCCCTTTGCAGCATGGGCACCGTTTTCAAAAGTGATTGGCTCCCGACCAAGGTTGATGATACTCTCCTTAATAATTATGTGAAAACGGGGAATCTGGACCCTCAAGAGGTTATCGGTTGGTGTTCCGGGTTAGGAGAGGAGATCCCCAACCCGAAAAAAGGGGAGATTGTTGTTTTTGTTGAACACTTTGAGCGGGGTTTTAAGCCGCCCGGATCAAAATTCCTCAGAGATGCCATGACCTTTATGAATGTCCGCCTCCAGGACTTAGGGCCCAACTCGATGAGCAATTTATGCCAGTTCCAGGTGTTCTGTGAGGCCTACTTGCGGATGGAACCCTCAGTTCCTTTATTCTGGTACTTCTTCCATTTGAATCGCCAGACAGAATTTTCCAATGGCCCTAGCTTGGAGCTTGGAGGTGTCAATGTTCAACATCGTAGGGATTGTTCATTCCCATCACTCGCCATGCCAAGCCATCCTAAAGGCTGGGGCGAGTCTTGGTTTTACTGCGAGGAGACTTCGCCTGAGGGTGAGAACAAGCTTCTTGGCTATAGGAAGGATCGCCTTCCAACAAATTTCAAACTCCCAGACAAGCTCACCGAAAAAGAGGAGTTAGACTTTATCCCAGTACTGTACGAGTTAAGATCTCTGACAAACAATGGCCTTACTGGGGTTGACTTAATCCGATGCTGGGTCGAATGGCGTATCCTCGCCTTAAGTCGCCGGGATGGATTAATGTGTGATTTTGATGGTACCCTGGATCACCCTTAGTGCTACTTCCACACAGCACTGACAGAAAATGATATTGTCACCATCATCAAGAAATTGACCGGCGAACCAGCGGCCAAGTGCGGCCAAATAGGTCTTAAGCTGTTCTGCAAGATCAACCCGGCACCAAAGGTAAATAACTTAACCCGCTTTTTGCTTTATTACTTCCGTCTCACTTGAGCTAAGATCTCTAAAAAATGATATTTCAGAAAGGTGACAAATTCTGGTCCAGGAGGCCAAAAAAGATGGCCTTGAAGCAAGCCAGGCCGCCTCCAAAGAAGAAATCCAAGGGCAAGGGCAAAGCCGCCGTCACTGAGCCATCTGGCGCCGATGAATCCCAAGTCGGCGACGTACTTCCAGAGGTAAAAATCCATCCTTTTTAACTCGCCATTCATTGTTGATAATTTTGTGTTTACGCCTCTGTAACTCTTGTGTAGAATGAGGAAAATGAAAGCCAGGAAGACTCCATCGAGATAATTTCTGTTTCCTTCGACTCATCTTCTCCTCCACCTAAGCTGGCCAGGCGAATTTGCTGGAAAGTTCCCTTCTCACACCCAAATGCTTGTTTGGATCCAAATTTCCTTTTGAAGAAAGCGCAACATGCCTCAAATCGGAAAACTCGGAGTCATTCTTGAAACTTGGTGTCCGGGTTACCAACAAGAACCAAGAAAAGGCACAATGAGGTATCTTTTAATAGCACCTCTTCATTTCCTTTTGGATCGCGTTTATAACTCGCTCACATCTTGAAGTGTTATTTTTGCAGAGTTCTCCTCCTTCATCCGGCGACTCAGTGATGTCAGCTCTTCCATCGATGATCCGCGTCCCAGGGTAAGTCTTTTATTACATTTACCTTGTTCTGATGGTGGTAATGTCTGTTTCTTTAAGCACACCCCCTTTTCCTTTTAGGGCACAGGCAAAGAAAAGGAAAACTGGCGGGTCAACTCCTAATACAGCTTCGGAGCCTCTTGAAAAATCGGCGCCGATCCAGGATAACCCGGCCCAAGATAAACCTGAAGATCAAGTGGACCTCCCAAGCTCGCCCAAGGAAACCATGGAAACGCCTAATCCGCCAAGTCCATTGAAAACAGCATAAGACCCAGACGCTGTGGTCATCACCGGCACTCGCTTTTCTAAGCCGGCCACAGCAGTTTTATCGAAGCATGTATCATCATCAGCTCAACCTGCTTTTGAGCATGAACTTTCCAAGGCTAAGCTCTCCCAGTATGAGAATCTTGAATTCAGAGAACTTTGCTCTGGCTTTGCAAGTCGCCTGGAGGCGAGTTATGAGATGGAAAAAAGTTTGCTTCTCATGCTGAAGAACAAACATGAGGTACGTCTTATTGCATATTGTATTGTCCTTATTAACCCCCAAGGGCCGGGTCATCAGAAAAAAGATGAGCCGGGTATTAATAGTAAAATGGATCTGTCGACCTGTAACCCCAAGGGCCGGGTCATCTGTAAAAAGATGAGCCGGGTCTTGATAATTGAAGAAAAACTTTTGACCTGTAACCCCCAAGGGCCGGGTCATCTATAAAAAGATGAGTCGGGTCTTGAGAATGGAAGAAAACTTTCGACCTGTAACCCCCAAGGGTCGGGTCATCTGTAAAAAGATGAACCGGGTCTTGATAATTGAAGAAAAACTTTCGACCTGTAACCCCCAAGGGTCGGTCATCTGTAAAAAGATGAGTCGGGTCTTGATACTGTATAATTTGTCTAAAAAATTATACATTAGCCTCCAAGTGTCAGGGATGTTGCTTGCAATAATTCTGAGACTTGCCCCTTGACTATATATTTCGACAGGAATCACTTACCCAAACTGAATCAGCATTTGGCGACTTGAAGAAAAATTTAACCGATCAACACGATGCTCGGGAAAAATCAGAAGAGAAGTGTCAACTGATCTTATCTGAGATGGAGAAGCTAATAGCCGACTTTAAAAAGGCTCAAGCTGATCAAGATGCCCTAATATAGCAAGCAGAAAAAGTTGAAGCTAAGTTGGATACTGTGCAACAAGAGCTGGCCGGCTTAAAGCGACATATCTCCAACATGGCACAAGCCGTCTTTGGTAAAAACCAACCCCTGACCTTGCATTTTGTAAATAAATAACTTGTAGAAATTGTTGACCATCATTACTCCTTATGGAGGTCCGAGAGCCGTCAATCTTCAGAAAGATTGTGTCCTGATGCTGAAGGCAATTTACACGTTAACGGAGCAGCTGTATACCGGAAGTGTGCTGACCATGAAAGCAGTGATGGGTGCCAAGGAACCCATAACATCAATAAAGAAGATCCTTGGCTGCTTATGTACTCTTCCTCCTCAAATTAGTGAGCTAACTCGGTCTGGTGGCCAAAAAGGAGCACTGACTACGCTGAGTCGGTGTTTGGCGTATGCTCCAGAAATAAACCCTGAAGAGGTAGCGGTAGGCATTCCCCAGCTCAAGGATGACGGGTCAGAATTTGCTGAAGAGGATTACCAGCGTGTTGTCAAAGAATCCCGTTTGGCAGCGACTTAGCTTGCCGCAAGCTTGGATTTATCAAAATACCAAGCCGCCTATGAAAACAAGAACAAGAAAGTTAACCCGCCAACCTTTGTAACGACCAGCTTAACTCTGCGTCGACCCAAGAATCCTTTTGACTTGGAGGTGGATCTCTCATCAGTGCTGAACGATGAAGATGAGTTCGCCGCGTTATCCAAGTGTAACTGGGTACAGGGCGACTTGCAAATTGAAGTCGGCCAGAGCTCACAGCAGGCGGATCCGAGGACATCAGTAGAATAAACCTTCATAGATTTGGCCATAAGAGCCATGTAATAAGTCTTTTTAAAAATCAAACTGCTTATGTGATGTCTTGAAAAACCCTTATGTCGCCCTTAAGGCGCTTTAGAATGCTTGACCCGCCGTCAAGGCGTTTTTATGATGCTTGACCCGCCATGGCTAGAATGATTTTGATCATCAACCTGTTAGGCTTAAAAACATATATCAAACCATCTCGGTGAGTAATGGATGATAATAAATAATAATCGACCCAAGATATTTGAGGCGAGTCAGAAAAAAGTCTGAAAGACCTTGTGGCAGTGCCAGGAAGGTAAAAAATAGCAATTTCGTCGGCTCATCAGGTCGCGACAGGATAGGACGAGTTAAATAAACTCAAGTGCTACCCGAGGGAGACTTTTGTATAAAAAGCTCAAGTATTTAGACCGGCTGATCAGGCACGAGTCAAGCTTCAGTGAAGCGGGTTCAGTGAACCAATGGTTTCTCTATTTTCCATGTGAGGCGCTAGCCGGTACCAGACATGTTTTAACCAAGGCGAGTTCAGGGTCCATGAGCGGAGTAACTCGCCAAGAGTTCATGGGTCCATATGGCGATTCGGCCAACACACAGTCCAGTATAACCATTTGTAATGCGGTAATTTTTCGCAAGCCAAATGGGTAGTAAGGCTGATCTCAGTGAGAGGAAGCCCCCAAGTGACCTATGATTAAGGGAAAGACCGTCATAGGATTGTAGAAGCGTATACGCTATTACCACAAAACGACTTGAGAACAAACTGCCCTCAAGTAAGTCGGCCTAATCCACAGAATCATATAAGGCGCCTATGTTTGAATCGCGCGCTTGTAGCGACTTCGACCCTCTTTGGCTTATCGATACCCAGTTTTGTAATAAGCGCATCGTGGCGACTTAAGCTCTTTGGTATGGATAGCGTCCATGCTTGGGCGACTTATTGAAGAATAAAAATAAAGATCCATACTTTTCAATAAGATGAATTAGCAGGAAAGCCCCCAAGCTGGGAGGCATCAATTTTATTGCTTTATAGGAAATGAAAAACTTACAAAATGTAGAGCTAATAGCTCAAGTGTAATAAGGCCGCAAGTGGGCTATGTTCCACGGGCGAGTTGACTCAACCTCCGTGGTTGGCCGATCAGGCCGTAGATCCACCAAATAGTAGGACCCGTTGCGAAGGCTTTTGCTGACGACGAACGGTCCTTCCCATGGTGGTGATAACTTATGCATGCTAGTACGATCTTGTATCAATCGAAGCACTAAGTCGCCCTCCTGAAAAGTTCGGCTCTTGACCCGGCGGCTGTGATAACGCCGTAAGTCCTCCTGATAAATGGTCGATCGGGCTGCAGCTAAATCGCGTGCTTCCTCCAAGGCGTCCAAAGAATCTTGACGCGCCAACTCGTTGTCCTGTTCCACATAAGCGGCAACTCTGGGCGAGTCATGCCTAATGTCAGTGGGAAGAACGGCTTCTGCTCCATATACCAGAAAGAAGGGAGTAAAACCCGTAGAACGGTTCGGGGTGGTCCGGATGCTCCATAGTACTGAAGGCAACTCCTCAACCCAACACCTCGGGGTACGTTCCAGGGGAACCATGAGTCGGGGTTTGATTCCTCGCAATACTTCCTGATTCGCCCGCTCCGCCTGTCCATTAGATTGCGGGTGAGCTACTGCAGAAACATCAAGCCAGATGTGCTCACGATGGCAAAACTCCTGCAGCGCTCCTTGAGACAGATTAGTGCCATTGTCAGTAATAATGATGTGTGGATACCCGAACCGGAAGATCAAGTTTTTCAAGAATTTGACCGCCGTCTCCGCATCGCAAGCTCCAACAGGTTCTGCTTCAACCCACTTGGTGAACTTATCAACCGCCACCAGCAGATGAGTTTTTTTGTTGGATGACATCTTAAAGGGGCCAACCATGTCTAACCCCCAGACCGCGAAAGGCCAAGTGATGGGTATCATCCTTAGTTCTTGAGCCGGCACATGGGCCTGTCATCCATAACGCTGGCATCCGTCACATCGACGAACTATCTCCTCTGCATCCGCATGGGCCGTCAACCAGAAAAAACCATGACGGGACGCTTTTGAAACCAAGGAGCGTGACCCGGCGTGATGCCCACAATCTCCGGAATGAATGTCATTTAGAATTATGCATCCTTCTTCGGAGGAAACACATCTTTGGAAAACCCTGGAAGTGCTTCGTTTATATAATTCGCCATTGATGATCACCATGGATTTGCTTCGCCGAACAATTTGGCGAGACAATACCTCATCCGAAGGTAACTCCCCTCGGGCGAGATAGGCCAGATACGGAAGAACCCAATCCGGCGTAACATGGAGAGTCGCCACGAACTGAGACTCAGGGTCTGGTATTGCCAACTCCTCCTCCAAAGGTAACCTTATGGAAGGATTATGCACAGTATCCAGAAAAACATTAGGGGGGAACCGGCTTACGCTGGGAACCAAGACGTGAAAGGGCATCAGTTGCTTCGTTAAGGCGCCGGCCGATGTGATCAACCTAATAGCCATGGAAGTGACCCGCCACATCAGGCACAGCCCTCCTGTAAGCCGCCATCAGAGCGTCCCAAGAATCCCAAGTACCTGAAACTTGCTGAGCCACCAAATCAGAATCGCCAAAACATCTGACCCGCATAAGGTTCATCTCCTTGGCGAGTCGCAAGCCATGAAGTAAAGCTTCGTATTCCGCAGCGTTGTTGGTACATGGAAACATGAGTCGGAGGACATAGCAGAATTTGTCTCCTTGAGGCGATATCAGCACCACGCCAGCCCCCGAGCCTTCCAACTGTCTAGATCCGTCAAAATAAATAGTCCAATATGTAAGGTCAGGCCTGTCTTTCGGGATCTGTAACTCGGTCCAATCGTTGACGAAATCAACCAAGGCCTGAGACTTGATAGCCATGTGAGGAGTGTATCGCACGTGGTGTGGTCTGAGCTTGATTGCCCACTTGGCGATTCGCCCTGTTGCTTCCCGATTCTGGATGATGTCCCCGAGGGGAGCGGAGCTAACCACCGTGATGGGATGCTCTTGGAAATAATGTTTGAGCTTCCGACTCGCCATAAAGACCCCATAAACTAACTTCTGCCAGTGTGGGTATCGCTGCTTGGAAAGAGTTAGCACCTCGCTAACGAAATACACCGGGCGTTGCATTGGATACTCCTTCCCTTCCTCCTTACTTTCGACGACCATTGCCACACTCACCGCTTTGGAGTTTGCCGCAATATACAAAGGCATGGGCTCTTTCTCAGTTGGGGCGGCCAAGACCGGCGGGTTGACCAGCTGCTGTTTTAGGGCTTCGAAAGCTTCGTTGGCTTAGTTTGTCCAAACAAAATGGTCAGATTTCTTAAGCAATTGATAAAGGGGAATAGCCTTTTCTCCCAGACGGCTTATGAAGCGACTTAAGGCCGCAATACGACCCGCCATCCGTTGGACTTGATTAACATTCGCCGGTTTTCCAAGGGAAGTAATCGCCTCGATCTTGTCCGGGTTAGCTTCAATGCCGCGCTCAGACACCAGGTAACCCAATAATTTTCCTGCAGGAACACCAAAGACACACTTGGTGGGATTAAGCTGCATCTGGTATACCCGCAGATTATCAAAAGTTTCCTTTAGGTCTCCCAGTAGTGTTTCCTTCCTGTGAGTTTTAACCACAATGTCATCAACGTAAGCATGAACGTTGCGTCCGATTTGGCCACGGAGGCAATTTTGGATGCAACGCTGATAAGTCGCCCCTGCACTCTTGAGTCCAAATGGCATGGACACATAGCAAAAAGCCCCGAAGGGGGTTATAAAAGTTGTTTTCTCCTGATCTTCCACGGCCATCTTGATTTGGTGATATCCGGAATAAGCGTCCAGGAAGCACAAACGTTCGCATCCCGCCACTGAATCAATAATTTGATCGATGCGTTGAAGAGCGAAAGGATCCTTTGGACAGGCTCTGTTAAGATCCGTGTAATCAATGCACATACGGAAGGTACCGTTCTTCTTGAGCACCAGGACCGGGTTAGCCAACCATTTGGGGTGGAATACCTCTACGATGAATCCGGCGGCCAAGATACGGGCAACTTCTTCCCCGATTGCCTTGCGTCATTCCTCATTGAAACTGCGAAGATATTGCTGAATCGGTTTTGCTTTTGGGTCAACATTAAGATGGTGCTCAGCGAATTCTCTCGGCACACCAGGCATGTCAGAAGGTTTCCATGCAAAGATGTCCCGATTCTCATGGATGAACTCGATGAGCGTGCTTTCCTATTTGGGGTCTAGACCCCCCCCCCCCGATAGTGAACTGCTTGGTTGAGTCGCCAGGGACGAAATCCACTGTCTTAGTGTCATCTGTTGGTTTGAACTTGAGGGGCGGCTCAGCGTCTGTCGTTGGCTTCTTTAAAGGTGACATGTCAGACGGATCAACATTGGCCTGGTGATATTTAAGCTCTTCCACAGCACATGCAACTTCTGCGTAAGCCGCATCCCCTTCTTCGCACTCTCTTGCGATCCTCCTATCACCATCAACCATGATGGGTCCTTTAGGACCAGGCATCTTGAGTTTAAGGTAAACATAGCAGGGGCGAGCCATAAACCGGGCGTAAGCCGGCCCCCCAAACAGCGCATGATATGGGCTTTTTAACTTGACCACTTCAAACATAAGCGACTCACTCCTGTAGTTAGACGTTGTTACAAACGCAACTGTGAGCCTAACTTGGCCTATGGGGTATGCCGATTTACCTGGGACAATCCCATGGAATACCGTGGTTGAGGGCATCAAATCTATCTGCAACAGGTTCATCCTTTGGAAGGTGTCGAAGTATAATATGTTGATGATGCTACCACCATCTATCAGTACCTTCGATAAGGTATACCCTCCAACTTGAGGAGCCACGACCAACGCTAAGTCGCCGGGATTGTCAACTCTTGGCGGGTGATCCTTCCTACTCCATGATATAGTCTGCTCGGACCAGTGGAGGTATCTAGGGAGTGCCGGCTCAGATAAACTGTACGCTCGATGACTCACCTTTTTATCACGCCTGCAGGCATTGGTGGTGAAAACGTGGTACTGCCCATTGCTTAACTGCTTGGGGTTGTTGCGGAAGCCGCCATTGTCATCCTGCCCCTGCGGAGCCCCCTGTGGGGGTGGTTGTTGAAAGACTCCTGGCGGGTTATACCGTCGTTGGTGATGCACCGGATACTGGCCACTGCTTGGTTGTGAGCCACCCTGAGCCCCGGGTTCGGGGAAGCCGCCGAAGGGGTTCTGGCGTTGATTAGGTGCGCCAAACTGTTCCTGCCGTTGGTCCGGCTCACCGTCATGCCCTTTTTAGATCGCCTCCGCCCGAAACTCCCGCATCACGTAACAGTCCTCCCAGGAATGAGTCGCCGGTCCGTCTGCCATGGCGTGTTGCGGGCACGGGCCCTTGAGTAACTCATTATAGTTGCGCGGCTTTTTGCCACTGTAACCCCTATTCTTCTTCTGGCGCTGGTTGCCACTGTTGGTGTTGGTGTTGGCGACTAAGTCCGAGGACTCTTCCTGCTGCCTTCTTTTGCCATTCGCTCCATGATTATGGCGGGCGCGTCCCTGGAACCGGGTATGATTTTTGGATGACTCGCCTTTCCTTGGCGAGTTGGCTTTACCACCATCTTCTCCGGGATCTTTGGTGTCGTCCGCCTCAGCGTACCTAGTGAGGGTGTCCATTAGCTCCCCCATGTCTTGGACTTTTCGCTTGAGTCGTCCCAACTTCTGCACCAAGGGCTCATAGTGGCAGTTCTGCTCCAGGATCAGCACAGCCTGAGCTGCCGTGATACCATCCGATGAATGAATGATTTCCGCGACCCGCCGCGACCAGTGGTGGGCCGACTCATCCGGGCGTTGAACGCAGTGCTGTAAATCGACTATTGTCATCGGGCACTTGCAGGTTCCTCGGAAGTTTTTGACGAAACACTCTTTTAATTCAGCCCAAGTCTGGATGGAGTTGGGGGGGCAAGTTCTTTAACCAAGTACGCGCCGTCCCTTCAAGCATCATTGTGAAGTATCTGGCGCAGACTGCTTCGCTTACATCGAGCATGTCCATGGCGATTTCGTAACTCTCGACCCATGACGCCGGCTCAAGGTCCGGAGTGTAGTTAGGCACCTTTCTTTGCCCTTTAAAATCCTTGGGCATTCGCTCGTTGCGAAGTGCGGGGGCCAAGCACGGCACCCCCACTTGTCTTCCGCTTCCAACAAGAGGCGTTGGGGCGACTCGGGTGTCCGGGTGATCCCGACGTGGCGGGTCTCGATGATCAGGCGAGTTGACCTGGGGAAAGGGTCGCGGTCCGATGGTTATGGCGGGCTGGTCCTCTGGTCGACTCCTGGTGCGGCTTGCTTGGGGAGTGGAGTGCAGCTGATCTAGGCTGTGTGAGAACTGGGCGTTTTGAACCACCGCCGTCTTCAACATCTCAATGGCGTTCCTTGCTTCTATCTCAGGTGGAGTGTTGCCATGAATCGGAAGGGATTCTAAATGGCGAGTTGCGGCAAGGACGTTGTCCACCGGGTTGGAAAAGTGATCTTGGGGTGTCTGGAATCGGGGAATGCGATCCACAGCTCGCTGAAACGGTGGGTTAGGTGGCTGGCCCGGCCCTCCCCCCGGGGAGTCTCCTGCCCCGAGAGTTCGTGGAGTGTCGAACAGGCGGGTCGGGTTGAGATCAGGGGGCAAACGACCCTGATGCCTCCGCTGATGGACGGCGTCAGATGCACGTTGATGCCTTTCGAGCCGCCAATTTTCGGTATTCAAGCGAGCCACCTCAGCGGTAATTTGAGCCTGCCGGGTCTCAATCCTGACGGCCTCCACCTCAGCATCCCGCTGAGCCTTTGCCACCCCATCTCTTAGTTTCGTCAGTTCCGTGTTTACCGCGTCCTGGTTTTCTGACGTTATGGGGGTCGCCATGAGCCTTGTTATCTCCGCCGCTAACTCCACCAATATCGCGGCCGGGCTTCTAGACGTTTCGCCAGTCCCATCTCCACCTGCCGGGTTTGGCGAGGGTTGAGTCGCCCCTGCCATGTAAACGGTGATCTGACGGCGAGTCCGATCAAGAACTTCGGGGTCCATGGCTAGTGACAAGCCCCCAAGGCAGCCCCCATGTAGAGACTGAATTGAATCTGAATCGCCCATGGACAATTCGTCATCAGTGTTGACCGGCGTGGTCTCTTGGGTCGCGGATTGTTCTGGTTCCTCAGATCCCTGCGAAAACCCAACAAAGACCGGACGGGTTAGGTTTGGCGTCGCAACAGGGCAGACGTACCTGGCCGGCTCGACGATGTCAGAGGAGGTGTCCGGCTCAGGCATAGGCAATCCAATCATGCCGACGAAGACGTTGATCTTGCCGAAGGGGATTCTGTAACCGGATTCGATCGAATCGGCCTCGGGCCCCCATAGCAAGTTGTCGATGTAGTACTTCCCGCGGCGGCTCCGAGTCATGAGCCCCGCTGCGTAGCTCCCGGACCCTGGTAGGGCTCCCTTTGAGAACTCAACTCCACCGTGCGAGGCCCCAAGGTGGGCGCCAACTGTCGTGGTTTTGTCACGGCAGATGTCCTCGTGAAAGGACTTAGTGTTGGAGCCATCGCACCTTGGTGGCGACTCAAAGGGGTTATGTGGGAGTGAGACAGAGATTTACCCAGGTTCGGCCCCTCGTGAGGAGGTAAAGGCCTACGTCCTGCTTGAAGTTTGTATTGATGATGTTTCGATTACAAGGGGACGTAACTCGCCTGACCTAGCACTCGATGATTTCTGACCTGCCCTCTCCTTCCCTGGGACTCGCCTTTATATACAGGTCGAGTCCTTAGGGTTTACAAGGGTCCTTTCCTTTACACAAATCGTGATTCTTCCGATCTCTAAGTCGCCATCTTTCCAAGACTTGGAGATCTTCCCTACTATGGACTTCTCCCGAAGGTCCTGAACCGTCATACGACTCCCAGCCTCGCTAGGCCAAGGCCGGAACCACTTGGAGATGAGTCGCCAGCTTGGGTGACCCGGCCCAACTAGGGCGGGTTACCCAACAGATAATATCCCCAACAAGTAGGGAAGTGATAAAGACTGAAATTTTGATGTGGACTGCTACCTAGCATAGTTGTCCTTTGCAACTTCTTTCACGTGACATGAATGTTCAGATCCGTAAGATTCGAAACAATAGTTTCCTATTGACATGAAAAAATAATACTTCAAGCAAACTAGCAAGGTAATCATGAACTTTCAAAATAACAAGGCCAAGGAAAGTTATCCCTACAAAATCGTATAGTCTGGCTATGCTCCATCATCCTCACACAACTAATGTAAATCATGCACAACCCCGGTATTAGCCAAGTAATTGTTTTTGCACTCTTACTTTCTCAAACTTTTTATAACTATCATGCAATACATGAGCGCGAGCCATGGATATAGCACTATAGGTGGAATAGAGTGTGGTGGTGGTTGTGAGACAAAAGGAGGAGATGGTCACATTGACTCGGCGTATCAAAGGGCTATGGAGATGCCCATTAATAGATATCAATGTGAACGAGTAGGGATTGCCATACAAGAGATGCACTAGAGCTATAAGTATGTGAAAGCTCAAAAGGAGAACTAGTGGGAGTGCATCCAACTTGCTTGCTCACGAAGACCTAGGGCAATTTTGAGGAAG
Organism: Hordeum vulgare subsp. vulgare; assembly: GCF_904849725.1. NCBI lineage: Eukaryota > Viridiplantae > Streptophyta > Magnoliopsida > Poales > Poaceae > Hordeum > Hordeum vulgare. The sequence continues at coordinate 410,126,470 of NC_058521.1, read as the reverse complement.
CCCATCATTGGAATATACAAGCCAAGTTATATAATGAAGATTCCCACTAGCATATGGTAGTGACAAAGCAAGAAGCTCTCAATCATGAAGAACATGGTGCTATTATGAAGCAAAAGTGTGGAAAAAGATAGTAGCATTGTCCCTTCTCTCTTTTTCTCTCATTTTTTTATTTGGGCTCTTAGGCCTCTCTTTTTTCTTTTCTCTTTATTTATTTGTTTATTTTTGGGCTCTTTGGCCCCCCTTTTTTTATTCCACACATGGGACAATGCTCTAATAATGATGATCATCACACTTTTATTTACTCACAGCTAAAAGCGTAGAACGATGATGACTCTATAGGAAATGCCTCCGGCAGTGTACCGGGATGTGCAACGATCTAGCTTGGCATATGACGTTGAAACATCTCGCTAGCTATCTTACGATCATGTAATGGCAATATGAGAGTGACGGCACAAGTCATGAGATGGAACGGTGGGAGTTGCATGGCAATATATCTCGGAATGGCTATGAAACTGCCATAGTAGGTAGGTATGGTGGTTGTTTTGAGGAAGGCATATGGTGGGTTTGTGCACCGGCAAGAATTGCGCGGCACTAGAGAGGCTAGCAATGGTGGAAGGTGAAAGTGCATCTATACCATGGACTCACATTAGTCATGAAGAACTCACATAGTTGTTGCGAAAGTTTTTATTAGTAATCGAAACAAAGTGCTAAACGCATACTTCGAGGGGAAGGGTTGGTAGGTGTTAACCATCACGCGATCCCGACCTCAACACAAAGGATGACAATCAATAGTTCAATTATGCTCCGACTTCCTAACATAGCGGTTCACCATACGTGCATGCTACGGGAATCACTAACTTCAACACAAGTATTTCTAGATTCACAACACCCTACTAACATAACTCTTAATATTACCAAATCCACGTCTCAAAACTAACTGAGAGGAATCAAGACTTCTCTTTCTACTCAATGCACATGAAGATGGAGGTTTTTGTATCCTCTTTGGGTACCTATCACCTTTGGGACTACTTTCATGGCATAAGCCAACTACCAAGTATCGCACCGCCGTGCTCTAAAAGATATAAGTGAAGCACATAGAGCAAATGTATCTAGCTCAAAAGATATAAGTGAAGCACTATGAGCATTCTAGCAAAATCACGATGAGTGCATGTCTATCTCTCTCAAAAAGGTGTGCAGCAAGGATGATTGTGACACAACAAAAAGAAAAGACTCCTATGATACAAGACGCTCCAAGCAAAACACATATCATGTGGTGAATAAAAATATAGCTCCAAGTAATGTTACCGATGGATTGAAGACAAAAGAGGGGATACCTTCCCGGGGTATCCCCAAGCTTAGGATTTTTGGTGTCCTTGAATTTGGCTTGGGATGCCTTGGGCATCCCCAAGCTTGAGCTATTTCCACTCCTTATCTCTTTGTCCATGAGAACATCACCCAAAACTTGAAAACTTCACCACACAAAACTTAAACAGAAACTCGTGATAACATTAGCACAAGAAAACAAACTACCACCTCTTTTGGTACTGTAGAAAACTTGAATTCTATCTATATTGGTGTTGGGCTACTGTATTCTCACTTTTCCATGGCTAGTACCCACCGATACTAACCATAGTTTCATCAAAACAAGCAACCAACTCAACAAAAACAGAATCTGTCAAAAACAGACCAGTCTGTAGCAATCTGTATACTTCGTATACTTTCGGTACCTCAAAAATTCTGAAAACTTACGACTGCCTGGGTAAAAGGCATATCAACCAGCAGCAAAAAGAATCAACTCAAAATCTCTTTCTGAATAAAAATGAAAAATCATCTCGTGAGTGAAAAGTTTCTGTCTTTTTCTAGCAGGATCAAACAACCATTACCAAGACTAGTCATAAAGGTTTTGCTTGGTTCAAACACAAAAAGAAACACAAAAAACACAATCACAACAGAATTATGATGGTGTGGACGCAACAAAACAGAAAGCAAAAGAAATAAATTCATTGGGTTGCCTCCCAACAAGCGCTATTGTTTAACGCCCTTAGCTAGGCATTGATAAATCAATGATGCTCACACAAAAGACAAGAATTGAAGCACAACGGGAGCATCATAAAGCATGTGAAAATCACATCTAAGTCTAACATACTTCCTATGCATAGGCATTTTATAGGAAAACAGATTGTCAAGACAACCAATAGTTGCCATATGCAAGGAAGAAGAAAGAGACAATAGCAATCTCCACATAACGAGAGGTAATTTGGTAACATGAAAGTTTCTACCACAATATTTTCCTCTCTCATAGCAATTACATGTGGGATCATAATCAAATTCAACAATATAGCTATCCCATAGGATATTCTTTTCATGATCCACATGCATGCAAAGTTGACGCTCTTCAAAAATAGTGGGATTATCATCAACTAAAGTCATGACTTCTCCAAACCCACTTTCAATATTATTGCAAATATCATTGCAACAAGTAGTGGACATAGCAAAATTAGCATCCCCAAGCTTAGGGTTTTGCATATTTTTAGCATGATTGTCATTAATAGAATTTATAATGAAATCATTGCAATCATGCTTTTCATTCAAGGAGCCCTCGTGAATCATTTCATAAATTTCTTCATCACGATTTTCAGATTCACGCATCTCAAGCAAAACTCCATAGAAAAAGTCAAGTGCACTCAACTCACTAGCAATTGGTTCCACATAAGTGGATCTCTTAAAGAGATTAGCAAGTGGGTGAGGATCCATATCACTAGATTTTCAGCAAGCGAAGATGCAAGCATATTGAAGGCACATAGCACACAAGCAACAGAAAGCAAGCGAGAGAAAAGGGCAAACGAAAAAGGCAAACTTGTGAAGTGGGGGAGAGGAAAACGAGAGGCAACGGGCAAACAAAGTAAATGCAAGAGATGAGTTTGCGACACTTACTTGGACGAGTTCTTGACTTGATCCTCCCCGGCAACGGCGCCAGAAATTCTTCTACTACGGCAACAAAAGTCCTTCCCCGGCAGTGGTGCCACAGATCCTTCTGTCGTCTCTTGAGCTTGCGTTGGTTTTTCCCTAGAAGAGGAAAGGGTGATGCAGCACAGGAGCAGTAAGTATTTCCCTCAGTTTGAGAACCAAGGTATCAATCTAGTAGGAGAATCTCGTCAAGTCCAGAGTACCTGCGCAAACACAAAAGAGCTTCCACCCAACGCTTTAAAGGGTTGTCAATCCCTTCAAGATTGATTTCAAAGTGAGATCTCAAGGCGGAAAGTGCAACGAAGAAAAAGTGTAAGGCTGAAAATATGGTGTGGAGTAGACCCGGGGGCCATAGTGTTCACTAGAGGCTTCTCTCAAAATAGCAAATATCATGGTGGGTGAACAAATTACTGTCGAGAAATTGATAGAACCACGCAAAGTCATGACGACATCTAAGACAATCATCATACATATAGGCATCACGTCCGAGACAAGTAGACCGATACTTTCTGCATCTACTACTATTACTCCACACATCGATCGCTATTCAGCATGCATCTGGTGTATTGAGTTCATGACGAACAGAGTAACGCCTTAAGCAAGATGACATGATGTAGAGGGATAAACTCAAACCAACGATGAAAACCCCATCTTTTTACCCTTGATGGCAACAACATGATGCGTGCCTCGCTACCCCTTCTGTCACTGGGTGAGGTCACCGCATGGTATGAACCCAAAACCAAGCACTTCTCCCATTGCAAGAATCATAGATCTCGTTGGCCAAACAAAACCCACAACTCGAAGAGAATTACAAGGATATGAAATCATGCATAAGAGAGATCAGAAGAAACTCAAATAAGATTCATAGATAATCTGATCATAAATCCACAATTCATCGGATCTCAACAAACACACCGCAAAATAAGATTACATCGGATAGATCTCCATGAAGATCATGGAGAACTTTGTATTGAAGATCCAAGAGAGAGAAGAAGCCATCTAGTTACTAGCTATGTACTCGTAGGTTTATGGTGAACTACTCACGCATCATCGGAGAGGTCATGGTGTTGATGAAGAAGCCCTTCGTATCCGAATCCCCCCTCCGGCAGGGCACCAGAACGTGCCCCAGATGGGATCTTGCGGAGAGAAGCTTGCCGCGGCGGAAAAGTACTTTCGATGATCTCTTGATTTTTTATGGGATTTTAGGGAATATATAGGCGCAAAACCTAGGGCAAAGGAGCCTCAGGGAGCCCACAAGCCAAGGGGACGCGGCCCCCTGGCCGCGCCATGAGATGTGAGGTCCCTGGTGGCCCCCTGCCCTGATTCTCCGGCTTCCCGATCTTTTTCTGTTCCAGAAAATATCTTTTTGTCAGTTTCATTCCGTTTGGACTCCGTTCAAAATTCTCCTCTAGAAGGGGTCAAAAACATGGAAAAAACACAGGTACTGACACTTGGCACTGAGTTAATAAGTTAGTCCCAAAAAATATATATATATGGCATGCAAAACATCCAAAGTTTGACAAGATAATAGCATGAAACCATCAAAAATTATAGATACGTTGGAGACGTATCAATCAGCAAGCCAAACAAGTTAGGCTTGCAAAAGTTAAAAAGGAGAAATATTTGAAGCAAAACCTCCTCAACCTGTCGCCTGAGAAACTTGTTTGTACTCAGGCACAACTGAAAACCCTCACGGACAAGTACACTAGTCTTCATGCTGATCGGAAGGGGGCCAAAGTGCAATTCGTCAAAGCCGCAACTGCTACAATTGATGAATGCAGTAGCAGAATTGCCGCTCCGAAGCAGCAAAAAAATCCTCAGCCAAGCTATAATGTGCAACTGACTGAGGATGATGAAAATGAAGAACTAGCTGCTGAAGAAATTCCTCAGAATATTTTAGGTGAAGAATCTGCCAGGCCTGTCGCTTCAAAGCAGTGCCTGATGAAAATGCACCTTCACCAAAGTCTTCAAAGGTTAAGAAAGTGACTACTCCGTCTGCAGCAGACGTGAAGAAAACAAAAGCTGCTGAAAAAGAAGCTAACAGAGAAAAGCTTCAAGTACTTCAGAGTCTTCAGAGGCAAAACGCCTGAAGACTATGCCTACCTCATCATCAGCCCCAATGGATGCTACTCCCCTCAACGTAGCACCATGATATATGATGGTTCCATTCGGTGAAGAATACATCATTCCAGAAGAGGATGAAGAAATGGAGGAAAATTGCTCTGGTGCATCCACACCGATGGATGAGGAAATTCAAGCAGTTGAAAATCGCAATCACAAGTGGGTAAAACACCAATTTGGTGCCATTGTGAAAACCCTCAACGAGACTCAAAATGCACTCAAGAAAAATCATTATTATCTTCATGAGGTATTTGATCGCAGTTGGGCCACCTTGGCTCACCTGAAGGCTCCCGAGGAACATGCAGAAATGGAATTTACTCAAGACTCTGACTGGTCGTGGCCTCCAAAGAAGAAATTCAAGCCAATTCCAGTTCCTGACTTGGAGGACAGCTCATTTTCTTCATTCTGCACTACAGAATCAGATGAAGAACCTGAGGATACTGTAACTAGTCCAACCAACAAATCTGCCTCCAAGGATGCTCACGCCTCTACATCAACACAGAAGTAAAATTCTTCAAGGGCGTTAGTCCTCAGTTTTGTCCCTTTTTCGTCACTTGATGACAAAGGGGGAGAAATTTGAGAGTTATTCTTCAAGCGGGATTCTACTTATGGGCTTATAAACTTTATTAAGTTACAAACTCTTGGTTCTTCTGAAGTTTTTGATGTAATGAGTTGTAACTTAAGCCCGATGGTGTTCTGACTCTTTTGAACGTTTTTCCTCGCATGCTTATTGCTCTAGTTTATTAATGCAGGCATGCTAAAATTCATCAGACACAATTTTCCATCATGCATTTCTAATTCCTCATATTATATGTCAAATGCATGCATGAATTGCAAGATACAGGGGGAGATCTCCATGATATAAATCATCAATGTGAATCTGCTGTTCAAAGCAAATTCTTCAAAACATGCACATCTTCATGGGGGGTTTCTTTGTATCTTGACTTCAAATTCCTCAAACTATGTACTTACATTCCATATTATTATCACCATTGAAAACTTAACCTAATTGTCATCAACCACCAAAAAGGGGGAGATTGTAAGTGCATCTAGTGCCCCTTAGTGATTTTGGTGGTTTGAAGACTTACAGGTTAAGAGACTGATATGTTTGTGAGTGTACACATGCTCTATAAGTCGGTGAGGAGCTTGAGTTATTCGATGAATATCGACCCCTAAAAATGTATGTCTTCGGGTGAAGACTTCGGTCATTCCTTGAAGACTTTGATCGCGAAGAAATTGCGAAGAAATCGATATTCCTCATGAAGATATTGAAGATGAGGAATTCGGTGTGTCCTGTAGAAAACACTCTGAAGACTTTGAAGCGTGAAGATTTACTTTTTCTGTTTCATTTTCTTTACACTTGAGTCATAGGAACACCGTACTGTTAAAAGGGGTCGAAGTAAAACTACGGAATGATTTTCCTCATGATGCTCAACCCAAGCCTAAATCTATCAAAGCCTCAAAGTGAGGAATATGAGACATGAGAACTTTCACAGTTGAAAGTTCCAACCGTTGTCGCGCCACGCACCACCTCACTGATCTTATCCACCCAACAGTCATATTATTTAAGGGCATTTATGTCAAATCATGTCGGGATGCTCCCAAGCTATAAATAGCCGCCCCCACAACCACTAGTTGGTTGGCTGCTCCAAGAGAAACTGATGTCAGTCACTTAGAGCAACCCAAATTCCTCATAGACTTTGAGAGAAAATCATCAAGTGAGGAAATACCCCAAACACCAAACCCAAACCAAAAACCCAAGTGATTGAGCATCACTGAAGAAGTTGTTCCTGTGTGGAACCGACGCTTGTTACCTTTGAGGACTGTGTATCCTCCAGACGGTTAGGCATCATGGTCTAGAGCATCCAGCAGTCAACTGTGGATCGCCGGGTGATCGAGTTTGTGAGGGTTTGGAAGTCTGCCCTGAAGACTTACCACGAGTGTTGGGCGAGGACTGTGTGTCCTTAGCTCAAGGAGAATACGGTAGGGTCTTTGTGTCCCGGGACTGTGTGCCTTTTTGTTTCAATACCAAGCCGCTCCGAACCAGACGTACAACTGTCACAACAGTTGGAACTGGGTCATCAACAACTGTCTTCATCGAGCTAGGGGTTCTATTTCTTCAACTCTTTCATTTCCTCAATTGTATATTGAAGACTTTCATCTGTATTGTTTGAAGAATTTGTCTAAAGACTTTCTCTGAATTTCCTCAACCTCAAATTCTTCACTTGAGTTAATCTTCACCTGCTTACTCTATACTTGAGAACTGTGCAAACTGAATCTCTAAAATCTCATCGAGTACTTTGTTGTAGATATGTTTGCACACGTGATCCTCTTCTATATCCGCTGCACTCAGTTCATGACTGAGGACTTTCCTCACAAGGAATTTCCTCAGTGATGAAATTTTAAAAATCTCCTATTCACCCCCCCTCTAGTCGATATAAGGCACTTTCAGTACTCTCTTCTTTGTGTGCCCACGCATTCCAAAGGAAACTATCCTTTAAAGGACTACACACATATATGGGGAACTTAGTTAAGTCATATGTCTTTCGAATCTATCATATATAATGTTGCATATTTCAAATTGAAGCTTTGATGTATGTTGTCATCAGTTACAAAAAAAGGGAGAGATTGAAAGCACAAATGCTCCCTTGGTGGTTTTGATGATTAATGGCAACATACATTGCCTCTTGGACTAACACTTTTATCTAGTCTATTTCAGATCTAGTCCAAAGTGTGGAGTGGCTGGGAATTGTGAAAAGGATCCCCATGATGCAAGGAACATCTATTGGCAAAAGGTTCAAGACTCTACATTTTACTTTATGTGAGAAATCACATTTGAGTCCATAGGAAAGCCACTACTATTAAAAGGGGATGAGGTATTTATAATGATCTGGTTACTCAAGTACTTGGAGATATGCCACCAAAAACCTCACCCAAACCCTCAGAAAAACATTATGTCCAAAAACCTAAACTATAAAAAATCGGTGCCACCAACCTATTCCATATCGGCCCCACCGAGGTTTCCTTAGACAAAACCCAAGGCAAACCCTAGCACCTCGGTACCATCGAGATTCACTTCGATATAGCCTAAAAACAGTGACCACCTTGCTCGTATATAATTGTCAAAAGTCAGAATTTCCGAGTTTTGCTTTTCGATGCCACCGAGACACTAGAACTACCTAGGACAACTGAATCGATCTCACAAAGTTGTTATCCTTCGATCTCACCAAGAACCCAAAGGTTAGGACATTTTGCACTAGTCGGTAAAACCAAGTTTTTACTTCGGTTTCATCGAGTTGGGCAACAAAGTTGTAACGATTGGATTTTTGAGATGGCCATAAATACCACCCACTCCCTCTCTGTCATGGAGAGATCCCTTAGAACATTTTTTCACACTTTCACAATTCATTTTCTGAGAAAGAACCACCTATTCACGTATTGATATCAAGATATTGCAATCCAACCATATGAATCTTGATTTCTAGCCTCCCCAAGTTGCTTTCCACGCAATCATCCTATTCTACCAAGCCAAATTTTGTAAGAGAGTGATTGAGTGTTGAGAAGTCTATCTTTATAAGCACAAGAGCAAGAAGCTCATCATCCATACACCATCTATTACCTTTTGGAGAGTGGTGTCTCCTAGATTGGTTATGTGTCGCTTGGGAGCCTCTAAATCGCATGTAGTTAAACCAAGAAGTTTGTAAGAGCATGGAGATCGCCTACTTCATGAAGATCTACCCCAAGTGAGGCTACTCCTTCATGGACATAAGTGATGATGGAATAGACAAGGTTGCTTATTCATGGACCCCTTCTGGGTGGAGCCCTCAGTGTACTCGCACAACCGTTACCCTGTGTGGATTGAAATCTCCATCAACATGGATGTACGATAGCACCACCTATTGAAACCATGTCAAAAATTGCCATGTCTTCATTACATTTGATCTTCCTACTCTACCATCCTTTATGTTTCTTTTTTTTGAAGGAAAAATGTAAGGGAAACCCCCCACAATGAGTTTTTTTGAAATAATAAGAACCCAAATTTGCGCCCGTGGGGACTTGAACTTGGGTGGCTCGGTTGTACATCCACTCCACTGGCCAAGTGAGCTAGGCTCACTTCCTGTCCTTTATGTTTCTTGAAAATGCATGATGCTTACTTTCTAGTGCCCGATCTCTAGATATGCACGTGTAGAAACTCTTGGATGCAACTTAACTTGTGTAAAATCTGCCTAAATTTCAAATCAACTAAAAATTGCTCACATATCTTGTTAAGTGTCTATTTCTAGACGCCGCTTCTCGATCCCACATATTGTAAACGACCTAATGCTTGTACGAGTTAAATAAAGTGGGCCATACACTAAAAATGCAAGTGAGTGGTTTTCCATCTCGTGTGATCCCCACATTGGAGATGTTTCTTCCATTTTGTGATAGCTTGTTGCATACGTCCGGACCTCGCTGTCTGGACCGCAAAATCCATCCAATGCAGTCCTGTATCGGTTCACAAGGGGGTCTAGACATACTTTGTCCTGAAATATGAGACAAATATGGGGGGGGAGTGTTGCGGGAGTTTGGACACGCGAAACGTTGGACTACGACACTCCCAACCCACCCAAACCCCCCTGGTGGTCCCATTTTCTTCCACTCCGCCCCTTCCCCCCTTACTTTGCATACACACCCTCCACCTCCGTCGTCGCTCTTGTACATGTCTGGCCGCCATAGAGTCATTGTTGAACATCCGCAACTAGCACCAGCGCGCCCTCTTGCCTCTATGACGGTGTTGCCCACCCTAGAGTTGTTTGTACCGAGGTACACTATGTCCCTTTGTGGAAACCTTCTTAACGGACACCACGCCTGACAAGTGTTCGATGAAATGCCATTGAGCTTATTTTCAAACGCTATGTCGTTTTTAAAGTACGAAGAATAGTGTGAGCTAGTCCACCATGAAAGGTGAGTTGTTATGCGATAGACAGTTGGTTGTATCTGTGGATTTCGTAGGCAGGAGCAGAGGGGAGACTTTGTGGCAGCAAGTGCATGCATCGTTTCATCGACGAAAGCACATTGCGTCCTATGACATGTACACCGTTCAAGCACGTAACGTGAGGTCGTTACCGTATCGCTGGTACACTATCCACACTAGCGTGACCAAGTTTTGTAACGTGGTTTGTCAGTTGGAGGCAAGCTGGCCATTCCACGCGGCAAAGGACGAGATTGTAAGTTTTACTTCCTCTTGTTTATTTATTGATTGATTCATTCGCTCGATGTTGGCCTACCCATTATGTAGCCCGCACGCACTGCCATGGTGTATCACAAGGCAAAGGGACGATCATTTACATGCACACAACGATTGGATGAAGATGAAGGGGGGGTGTATGTATGGGAAGGTATGATCCGCTCATGAAAAACTTGTTGGACATCCGATTAATCTAGTCGAATTTAATAATTGTTGTACTAGACTTAATTTGCATGCTATGTATGGATGATTTGTGCTATTTTCTATCCGATCTTTGATGAATATATGTTGATTTGCACAAATTTCGTTCGGGTAGTTCAGATGATATTTGAAATGTATGTGACTACGGTTGAATGACGGTGTTACGCATTCGGGTCCGTGAATTGATTTTTTGTCCGTAGATGGATGCAGAAAGGGCGTGTTTGTTGCGTGCATGAGGCCCAACCAGGCCCGCGCGGGAAGAAAACTGGCTGTTTGGTGGGCTGCATACACTGTTGAGCCTGCATGGCACGATGTTTAAAGCACTCCTAGGCCTCGCTCCGTGGGAACACTCGAATCAACAGTTTCTCTAGAGCCAGGGCCGAGCAGTGCACGTGGGCGACAGCGGCTGCACGCGCACGACCACTCTTGAGAAGTCGCGTTGCTTCCCAAAGCGTCGGCAATTATTAGCCTCACCGCGCCTCACCGCTGCCTCTCCCCACTCTCCCCCACTCTCCCAACTCTCACCGGCGGAGGCGGATCGGAGGATAGCAAGAATACCACCGGACTCCATCACCGGTGAGTGGATCATCACCTGGCCCGCGGCAATGGCGGTAAGCACTTTTCTTTTCGTCATGCACTACTTTTTCGCGTTCGATCCGACGGTAGATTCGATCCATGGCGGAGAGGGGAATGGGGAATAGAGGTAGATAAGCATGGCATTTGATACTAGTTCATGCAAGATCGGAATGGAGGTAGATGCAGATGTAGTGGTTGGCCTTCATCTTCATGCAAGATCGGGATTGGGGGTACACAACAAACATTGGCTAACCGCGCCGTTGAGGCGTACAGAGCGGTGGGTCGAGTGGCTGGCCTTGATCTTCTAGTCCATCGCCGTGCGGGGCGGCGGGTCGTCCTCATCCTCGGTAGAGTCGAGGTCGATCTGCCAGCTATGATGGCCTGCCTGTGGCGCCCTCACTAGCATCTGCACCGGTTCTTCCTCCTCGTTAGGCTCCCCACCGATGATCGTTGGCGGCACGATTGCCGTCTCCCAGTACACTGCGGCACGGCGGTGATTAGGAGCCCAGTAGTTCTTGCACTTGGACCACCTCTTCCTCTGTTTAGCGTCATCGGAGACGGCCTGATTCATGGCCCAGCGAATGATGTCGACTGCCATCACGCCCTTCGCTGGGTTAGGAATCAACGTCTTCAACTCCTGTGCAGTGGCCCTCATGAGCACTGCATCAGATTCCTTGTGCATGTCAGGCATGGAGCCGAAGTTCGAGCACACCTCCATGGTGTTCTCAAACTTGGTGTGGTCACCAGTCGACCACCCGAGGAAGAAGGTCCTCCAGCCAATACCCCAAGGGAAGGGGTTGGCGTTGGAGTTTGAGCTGGAGCTCATGGCGATGGAGAGGAGGAAGGTTGATAGTGAGAGAAGAGATGGGGCGGGTAAGTAGTGGTGGTCAGGTTGAGTAAATATAGGCACGATGGAGAGGAGGAAGAGTGACAGTCATGTCGTTTTAACTACATGCTCTTCAATGAGCCATGAACTCTGTCTGTGCCTGACTCCATGAATTGTGTGCAGGTCGAGGAGAGCAATGAGATGGGCACGGAGGTGCTCCTGGCCGTTGACAAGAAAGGCAAGGAGGCGGTTCATCCAATGCCCGAGGTGGTGCTTCCGCCCATCGCTGAGGAACAACCGAAGACTCCAATGGTTGGCGACGACGAGCGCATGGAGGATCCCCCAGCAGCAAGCGCCGCAGCTACAACCACTACCATGAGGAGGGTGGCCCAACTCACTTCTGCAAGGTCATCCTTGCACCGAAGCTTGAGTGCATCCCCATGCCCCTGGAGTTGACCAAGCACTTCGCCGCGGTGCCGACGGAGTTCAAGCCGAAGAACAACATCGGCTGCTCGTGGAGGGTGACGGTCAAGCTGATGAACGGCAGGGTGACCCTGGATCAGGGTTGGGCCACCTTCGCCGCCGTTCATCAGATAAATATCGGCTACATGATGACGTTCAAGCTCCTGACTCCCGACACCCTCGAGGTCATCATCTTCGACGACGATGGCATTGAGGTGGTCAACAAGTGCGGGAAGCACGACGAAGCCTTCGCCGCCAGGGACTAGGGCCGGGGCACCTCCTTCCTAAGTACTATCGAGTCTGCTTGAACTATGGTTTATGCGCTGATTTATTTGAACTATCATTGTGAACTATGCTGTTAAGTAGCTGAACCTTTGTGTGGTACATGGTTGCGTCGAAGTGTGCTGGTAACCTCATCAACTAGCCAAATAGGTTATCACACACCACGCGTTGCATTCAACCAAACACCATGCCTTGGGTTTGTCCACTAACATGCACGCAACCAAACATCGGCAATATGATTCAACCCATGCAGCCAAGAGGGCATGCATGCAACCAAACAACTTGCAGATGGTGCATTTGAAGCTGTTTTTGTTCAACCAAGCTGAGTTGAGAAGGTTATGCAATCCATCTACCGTAGACTAAAAGAACGACACACTTCCAAAATAAATTATGGGTTGCCATCGAAGATACCGCTTGTGTGAGTTGAATAAAGCGGGTCATACCCTAGAAAAATGCAAGTGACTGGTTGTTCATCTGGAGTGAGCGAGATATTTCTGCCATTTTCTGAGAGCATTGTTGCATACAAACATTATACGTATTTGTTATTGTTACGAAACAAGATAGGGACAACATCGGAGAAAGGCTTCACCGCCCGATCGTGCGCTTGGACGCTCCAGATCGCACCTTCATCGTACTCTTATCCACCTGAAGCCCTCCCCTCCATGGGTTCTCTCTCCGAGCAGCGACCTCCCTCCCGCTCTCCCCGTCCCGACCGCTGCCTCCATCGAGGAGGTAGGAGTCTAGGTAGATCAGCGAGCTGGTTGGCGGACAGCTCTTTCGGCGGGCAATCACAGAAGCCACGCCGTACGCGAGGCGGGCGCGCAGGCCAGGTTCGGCAAGCAGTCGCCCCCAGCTAAATTCTGCCATGGCGAGGCTTCCCGGTCTGCGTTGCTGCGACCTTGCCGCCCGCGGCTCCCTCCCTCCTCTCGGCCTTGCCTGCCGCCCTCGCAGGTCGCCCCGCGCCTCGCCTCTACGCTACTCGTCTCTCCAAGGTACACTGCCTAGCTTCACCAATGCTCAGAATTGTATGGCGCGTGGAAATTCGGTACTTCCTCCATTTTTATATACAAGGTCACGAAAAATCACGAATGCATGCATAACGAATTAAATAGGTTACTAGTAAAAGAAATATCATTAATGTTTGCCTCGTATCGTTGGTGGTCTTGTATAGATGCAAAATATATATTCCGTAGTAACCTCGTATAAGGGAGTACCTCAGAAGTCGAAATAGAATTCTCTTCTTGCATTTCTCGGGGTTACTTCTCGCGATGCTAAAAATGGGTCGGGATTACTTGGCCACAGCATTCTGATTTTGAACACGTTATTTTCTCCATGCGTTGGTGTATTTAAATCCATGCTATAAAGAGAAGAAGGCCAAAGGAGTACTGTACTAAGCACCAAGATGGTTCTGCATTTGTTCTTTCATACTAATCCCGTGGTCTCATTGTTGGAACTGATAGCCGGTGACAGTTTCGGGGAGGATGTCTTGCGCATGTTCCTTGAGGATAGGCAGACGAATGGGGACTTGGTGTCCAAAGTCGCTGACATGGTTTTGAGGAGAAATGACACAGGTCTTGATGTGATAGAGGCTACCACGGACCATGAAAATGCTGAAGATGTTGGACAACTTGAAGATGTAAGCTGTAACAGTCGTGTTGTCTACTTATCTACTGTTGCAAGGCATAACTGACTCTGACTGAACAATGGAATGCAGTTCAGGGAGGATGTTATGAGTCAAGGAGTCGTGGGATTCGAGGCAAGTGGAGATTTTATGTCCGGTGATACCAGCCTTACTGCGAGAAGGAGGCTTTCTGCTCTGGTATGTCACGACCGTGCTTTAGGATTATTACTGTTCATTATCTTGACTTTTGACCATGTTTTCGGAGAGGTAATTGATAGATTGGCATGTTCTTGCAAATGATGACAGGCTGGGCAGAAAGAAAGTGATAAAAGGAAGGAATTCAACCTTCTGAGATATGAAGCAGTAATTTTCACTACCAGTGTTTCATGTTCTGATGCATTCAGTAGGAAAAAATATCATATCCAGCTGCTCGTGTTTTTTTCCCCACAGATCAAGGATGAACTTTTGCTCTTGACCGTTGGAATTGGAGCCGCTTGCACTGTATATTGTGTCCTAGTCTTCTCTCTGGAGGTATTTTGACCCTAAACTTTATATCAAAGCAGACACACATTTTTGCACTAACCATGAATGATTGAATTTTTTTTACAAAGAGAATATATTAATATCATGAAGATACCAATTACATCCAACCTCTACAACAACGAAATGTCCTAAAGACATTACGGATGCACACAACCCGAAAACTTGAAGAAGTAAAAAAAAGATCCCGCTACGGTGATCAATTCCTTGTAGCTGCAACACAAACCACCACCAAGACCACTCGAAGTCCAAATTCTCCAAAAACGACGCCTCCAAGAAGGAAACGGTGCATAAGCGCCATCGTCGCCCGATCATAAATCTTAAGTTTTCACCCTGAAGAAATCCACGCTCTCAAAACAATGTCTTCAGCAAGGCCATTGCCAGGCACAACCAATTAAGGCCAGACCTTGGATTTTCACCCTGAAAGAACACACTATGTACTCCTCATGTGTTGTCGCCCCCACTTGTCAATGCCGCTGCTACGAGTCACGAAACACCAAGCAAAGTCCTCATCGCCTCGAAGACTCGGTCCACCATTACTAGGCCTCGGATCTCAGCCATCATGACATTCTCCGTCACTGTCTTCACCATGAAAATCGAAATACCGACATGTCCCATAATGTCAACAGACAACGAAGCTTCGCATCACGCCCACCTGAAGCCACACGGGTTGAAATGAGGGCGTACACGACCGAATCCCATCCAATCCATCAATCTACGGGCAACAGGCACCCAATGGAGATCTCCGGTGGAGCCTTCCGGAACTCGTCAATGGACAGATCAATGAATGTCGACATCTAGCAGAACACCATCTTGGCGCGAAAATAACCCTAGTTTCTTCAGGTGGGCGTACTCCTAATCCAGATTGCCGCCAACAGCTGAGGGGGGAGACAACCAAATCAGGCTCCCCGAGCCAAGTCACTCCAGACTCGCATCCCGCAGCGGACAGGTCGGAGCGCCGCCGCCGAAGACGCAGATGTCGTCCCTGTCCACCCCGCACGCACTGAGCGCCGCCGTGTTGTGAGGAGTGTGAAACATAATGTTGTGGGAAACTGCACGACACCCAAATACGGGTGTGGCTATCTCATATATATATATATATATATAAGGGTACACCAAGTGTACAAATACATGATACATGGTATACACAGAAGCTACGTATATACATAGTCTAACACCCTCCCTCAATCTTAACTGTGGCCTGAAGTGCTAAGCAAGTTAAGATTGGTCTACAACCTTCGAACTGAAGCTGTGGAAGTGGCTTCGTGAAGATGTCAGCAAGTTGATCTTTGGAGGAGATAAACTTGATATGAAGAAGCTTCCGTGCAACACGTTCCCTCACAAAATGATAGTCAACTTCGATGTGCTTGGTACGAGCATGGAAAACTAGATTGGACGAAAGATAGGTCGCACCAATGTTGTCACACCAAAGGACCGGTGGCTGCTCTAGAGAGACTCCCAACTCTCTGAACAGGGACTGCACCCAGATAAGCTCAGCTGTGGCATTGGCAACTGCTTTATACTCTGCTTCGGTTCTACTCCATGAGACCGTGAGCTGCTTGCGCGCACTCCAAGCGATCAAGTTAGGACCAAAGAAGAAGGCATAGCCCCCCGTTGATCGCCGGACATCAAGGCTCCCAGCCCAATCCGCATCAGAAAATGCAGAGAGAGCACACGACGAGGCAGAACGAAGATGCAAACCATACGTCACAATATGTGAGAGATAACGCAGGATGCGCTTCACCGCCGACCAGTGTGAAGTCCGAGGAGCATGAAGATACTGACACACACGGTTGACTGCATAGGAGATGGTTGGCCGTGTGATAGTCAAATACTGCAAGCCATCAACAACACTGTGATACTCAGTAGCATCATCCGAAGGAAGTAAAGTACCATCCAGAGGCGATAACCGATCCGTCGCAGACATAGGAGTAGTGACATGCTTGCATTGCAGCATACCAACACGTTGCAGCAAGTCCAGAGAATACTTCTGCTGAGTGAGAGTCAAGCAGCAGATGACCGTGAGACCTCCAGGCCAAGGAAGTAATGCAGAGCACTCAGGTCCTTGACAGCAAAGTGAGCACCGAGAGCAGACAACAGGCGGTCGGCGACCGTCACGGAGGAACTAATGAGGATAATATCATATTGAATTCATGCTCCAACCAACTCATCCAAAAGTCCGAACTATGTTGATAATATCATATTGAGGAACTAATGATGGTGCCATCAACAAGGAGGCCTGTGCCTAGATCCTGACGAAGTGGCAAGCCCCGGCCACCCATGCCATCATTTTGGTAGTCCGATGGTATGATGAACTCTCCTATGCTATGTACAGACCATGTATGAGCTATGTGCTATGGAATGAAAGTACGTGTGTTGATCTACGTTGCATGCTTGTGTATGTATTTGGGGGTTTGGATATGAGGGGGATGGCTTCGGAAGCGGAAAATGAGCTGCAGGCCAGAGCTGTCCTCGGACGTGTCTACAAATTAGCTCTGTCCGATTGGAGATGCTCGGGTGACATAGAAAAATGTGCATTGGTATTTGTACTTGAATATGGGACACTGTGAATGGTCTTGGCGTTTAATGGCATATACCTGCATAGACAAGCTAATAAGCTCTGTTTGGACAAAATGCTTACATATTTTCTTGAAGAATCTATGATCATTAGTTTCTATATAGTCTGTTAAGCTCATGTTTAACTTTACCTGAAATATTGGTAATTGATCGGCAACTAAATTTCGCTGAATGGTGGTATGACTGAATCTTTGATGTTCTTATTGAACAGGCTGGTATCAGTTACGCTTTTGGAGTTGCTTTCAGGTTAGCTAAACAGGATTCCTTTACAGCTCAAGAATTGAAAGTTCATGATGTTTCTTTTCGAGTGCTGTCATGAAGCCTGTCTAAAGATACTCTAATATACGAGAAAGTTGTAACTTGTGTTTCATTTTCAAAGATATAATATAAATATAACCACTCACATTATATTGAGCAGCTGGTTGTATCTTCAACTTCTGTATCGACGCGCAGATAGCCTGTCAAAGGAAGATGTTCCTGAAGTTTTTCTAAAGAAGAAAGTGAAGAAGTAGGTTTGGAAATGTCTTTGTCTGTGATCTGTACTCAGTCTCCTATCCCTCATGTTTAGAATGTTTGATCTATAATTGTTGTGTACATGCAAATGCTAGAATCGGCATTCGAAGCGAGGATTTGAAGGATACATTAGATAAGACATTGGGTGGCTCTCTGTTTGTTCTTTCATCCCCAAGGCTTATAATTCCTGCAGTGATTTTTGGACTGTCAACCTTTTCTAGTCATTTTCAAAATAACATTTTTAACTTTGAGGTAAAGTACAACTCTTTGTCATTACAGATTGCATTCAATTGGTACTGCTTATTATGTTAGACTTATCTTGACCTTATGAATATGTGATATATCATTTATCTGTTTGCAGCTTGTTCCAGGGATGATGGGGTTCTTCGCGTACAAGGCCGCAGCTTTGGTACAAGTCTACAGAGATAACGATGATCTTAGATTGATACTCCCCGAAGATGATCCTGACTACAGCTGAAAAGTTTTGACCACGTTGATGTATAGTTTATGTTACAGTTTTAAATAAACCCTGCTGATCTTTTGTGTGAATGATAAAAGTTAATAATGCAATGACAGAAGGGGTGGTAAAGAGCACCATTCTGTTTCCAGATACAACATTACAGCTTAATTGGGATACTCTTGCAATCACAGGCTGCAGAAAGCAATGCACCAGTAGGGAAAAAAAAAGGGAGAATTGGAGTGCAATGCATGCAGCAACCAGCAATTGCCATACACCACAGCAAGTCGGAGACTGCAGAGGAGTATTCTTACTAGTACTTTCTAGCTAAATGTTTTCCAGAGTAGTCAGTTACAAATTTTGCAAGCTTAGTGCTGGGCACTTCACCACTAGTACTATTAACAAGATGATGATCAGAAGCTGGCCGAGTTCCTCCGGCGGAGCTGGTTCTTTGGCTCCTGCTGCGGCACACAGTGCACCACCGGTTCAAATGCCTGCATCACACAGCAATTCGACGCGTCAGGTACGCAGAGCAAAACTGAAGATACTACATTTTGCCTCGCACACACACGGATCTGGGCTCACAATTTTCTAGGCACTTGGGTGGGGGTCAGGATTTCGTACGCCCGAAAAAATGCAGACAAGGACACAAATCTCACCTTTCCGAGAGGTTGTCACTGGCAGGCTTATACATGCTGTCTTCAGATTTCATGACATATGCATTGAAAGGAGCACAAGACTATTACTAGTACAAAAAATCCCAGAAAACGAAAAATGTGCGGTGCGAGGTAGATGTGCAAATTTTTCATGGATATTAGTAAAACTTTGCGCATCAAAGCTGAAAGCCTGAAACAGATGGGCAGCAATACTATACTACTCGTATTTATTTATGAGCATGGAGCTGGGGAGGAGCTTATTATCTTACTACTACCAGCAACTACTGTGATGCTGACTGCATGGTTGTAAATTGGTAACGAAGGGACTGAGCTGGCAGACAAAGAGATAAAACCTTCCCAAAAACCTAATTTTAGTTCCATCCAATAGGTTAAAAAAAATAACCATCTTCTTATCATATGTTAATGAATCCAATCAGCAGCCAGCAGGGAATAGACATTGACTATTCTTCCTGTAAAGGGAGGTGAGATAGATAGAAATGAAAATGATTGATCCTCCACCGTGTTATCCATTGATGATCAAGCAAATGCAGCATGTTGGCTAATTATTTACTCCCTCTGTATCATAATACTTTAGGTGGAAAGAACTAGTCTAATCTTCCCCATCGACAAGTATTATGGTGCAGAAGGAGTTAAAGAAACACGCTAGAAAAAGTAGTTTTCGTAGGGTGAAAAATATTGACATAATGCAACGAGATAAGTTTTTGTACAAGATGAAGCGGTCAGAAGGTGTCGACTTGATTGGGTAGAACTTTATGGTCCATCCATCATCATCTGACATCCTCTGGTAACCACTCCAGAGCAAAGCCAACGACGCACAGACAGCGAAAGAAAGAAACACACAAGGGCGGGCTCATCAGCAATAGCAGACCACGCTATACATGCATCAGCACGACAGGAGAAGCAGAAAAAAATAATAAATCCAGAAATGAACAGTTTCGCTCCCACTGATTGACCACCCGACGTTGAGTGGCAATGGATAGCGGTTTGTTTTCGTTCCAGCTTTGTCCTATGTTAGCCCCTGGTATTACGGGGTTACTGTATATGTTACTGGAGGCGTTTCGTAGCCAGCATGAAAAGCGACGAGGCCTGGTATTGTTGTTGATGGAATTCATCGATCTCTTGAGCAACTTGAGATGTGTGGACTAGGTTGGGAGTTGGGAGTAGTACCTTGTAACTCCTGAGCTGCTGGTTCTCCTCTTCCAGCCGGGAGATCTTGTTCTCGAGCTCGTTCGTGTACGCCTGCCGTAAGAGCCAAATGGAAGCGAGTGAGCGTGCAACAAATGCGAGAGGGAGAGATTTGGGGTCTCGAGAGGGACCCACCTGCTTCCTCGCGCGCGACCTCGCCGCCGACTCCCGGTTCTTGATCATCCGCTTCTTCCGCCGCTCCACCGTCTTCTCCCCGGGGCCGCCCGCGGCGGCACGCTTCCGTCCGGACATGGTGGCCCCGTCGTGGTCGTGGTCGTGGTCGTGGTACAGCGCGTCCAGCACCGGCCCGGCGCCCACCCCTAGCGGCCGCGGCAGGGGACGCCCGACGTTGGTGTGGCGCTGCTGCCCCGGCACCGGGGCAGCGGGATTGTACTGCTCGGCCCAGTGGGCGCCCCCCGCATCGGCACCGGGCCTGGACAGGTAGTCTTCCAGCGTCATCTGGGTGCCGCCCTGGATGTCCCGCCACACCTCGTCAGCCGTCTTCCTAGCCGAGCCGGCCGTGCGGAGGAGGTCGTCGAGGTTGACGCCGTGCAGCTGGCCCTCGACGTCGCTCAGCGTGAGGCTGCAGAGCGAGCCCTGGCGCGAGATGGCCCCACCGGACGGCATTGCCTGAGTTCCCATTCACTCACTAGCCGCGCGGACAGGGACACCACACAAGAAACACCTGGAAGAAACGTAAGCGTACACTTGCATGGCAGCGCGGAGAGATGCCGCTCCACCTCTTCTCTCCTTTCCCTTGGAGGCGAGGCTGGCTGGACAGCTGAAGAAGAAGAAGAAGAAGGCAGAGGGGAGTTGGGGAGGCAAGGATTTACGATTCCTCAAAGGGAGTGGTGGGCTTGGGCCGATGGGGGCAGACAGGCGATGCCTCAAGATGGGAAGAATCCAAAAAGAGAGGAGGGAGAGGGGGGGAGAGAGAGAGGGAGAGGAAAAGAGCTCCTGGTTTTTTAGCGAGGCCAGCCTGAGCCAAGGTTCCTAGCTTTGCTTTCAACTCCGTCGCCTTTTCGCCCGGTGGAATTTTTAGTTTAGTTTATTTATTTGTG
This sequence comes from Hordeum vulgare subsp. vulgare, assembly GCF_904849725.1. Taxonomy (NCBI): domain Eukaryota; kingdom Viridiplantae; phylum Streptophyta; class Magnoliopsida; order Poales; family Poaceae; genus Hordeum; species Hordeum vulgare. The sequence goes on along the minus strand of NC_058521.1, from coordinate 410,105,177 downwards.
GTGGGCGGGCGCTGCTGCAGTCTCTGCAGGCTGGCTAGCGATAGCGAGCAGGGACAACGGGTCAGCGAGTGCCACAGAGACCGGGCCCGCTAAATAGTCCGTTCCATTCAGACGTGCTGTGCAAAATTGGTTGGAATTTCGACCTAGTATAGCAAGTACTGTAGTAAACGATACCGTATGTCTTCAAAGCAAAGCAAAGCAAAGCAAAAACATTCCGATCGAGCGGGAGCCGAAAGTAGACAAAGATTCAGGGGCGAATCGTGGCGCGAATATACCACTTGTGTGAACCACAACGGCTACATTGGTTTGACCTCTCGCTAGAGGAAAGAGGAGCGAGAGCTAGGCTGGTGCCGAATTGCAGGGATGACCAGATGAGCCCGGTAAACGAGGGCGACTCAAGACCTTTCACCGCGCCCAAGACATGGTTCGGATCGTTCAACTTGATCACTGAGTTGCAATTTGTGTTGTCAATAAAAGCATCTACAGCCCAACCATGCCATGAGAACACTGATCGATCAGGTTTAATTTTTTTCTTTTCGCATCCAATTCTTTTAGAGCAACTCTAATGGGCTGATTCAAACGGATGACGATTTTGTCCGTTTTTTGTCCGTTTGGGTCGGTCAGGCGGACACAAACGTCCGCTTCGATGTTTGGGTCGGCGCATGCGTCCAACGCTGGCTCGACACATTTTTGCCGGCATGCACCAAACATGCATAATTTAAACATTAAAAAAGCCGGCCACGAAGGCCGACCAGAGTCCACGCGTTACATTATTAATGAAAAAAAGAAAGAAAAAACTAGGCGTCCTCGGCGGCGGCGGCGAGGTCGGACTGTGTCGGAGAGGGGGCGGGCTGTGCCGGCGCGGGGGCGAGGTCGGGCTGTGCCGGAGCAGGGGCGTGCTGTGCCGGCGCGGCTAGTGCTGGTGTCGGCGGTGGTGCAGCACGGGCGCGCTCGTGCGCCTGGTGCATCGCCATCTGAGCTTCAAGGTAGGCAGCCTCCTCTGAAAGAAGTGGGCGAGGGTGGACGACGAGGGTGTTCTAGAAGAAGCCGGGCGTAGCACGGGCGCGCTCGTGCGCCTGGTGCATCGCCCTCTTAGCCTGCAGGTAGACGACCTTCTCTGGCAGCATCGCGCAGACATAGACGACGAGGTTGTCGCCGTTGTCCATGGTTGATGGGTCGTCGACGAGGAAACAAAGGGGTGGAGAGATGGGGACGTGGGAGGGTTCTGGAAGCAGATGGCGAAATCCCACCGCGCGCTCGGATTAAGAAAGGTCGGCCGCGGTCGTTGACGCATGGGCCCGAGGATGGCAGACGTCATAAATTATATTGACTGCGGTGGTTGAGGGCGGACATCGAGGGGGCGCTTCGCGTCCGCTTCGCGTCCGTGTCGTGCCGACGCATTTCAGTCCCAATTTTGGACCAGAAATGGGTCGGCACGGACGCGAAGCGGACGCGTTTTGGCAATGGGTCGGCGCGTTGGGCCATCATTTTTGTCCGCGCCGATCCAAACGGACGGCGGCGGACGAAATGGGTCGCGCCATTGAAGTTGCTCTTATATTTCATCCTTCATACCCATACAAAAGCATGCAGAATATATCCTACATACTAACTAGTGTACTAAGCTTCTTCCTCACCGGAATTGGCCTATGTCAGAGTCTGATCCGCCTGCGCCGGAGCCTGAGCCGCCTGCACGGTCGCTTGCGTCGCCTGCGCTTCCTCCATCCGACGCCTGGTGTTGGAGCATATTACTCCATATGTGATTTTGGTAATTGATGACAATCTCCATGGCTAATGGTTATCTTAAGTTATATTCAAAGGATTTGTTCATAGACACTTCTTGAAGTCCATCTGTTGGTTTGAAGGAGTTTATATGATGACCAAGGTGGTATTCAAGGTATTATCCAAAGAATTGTCATAAAGACACAAGGTTGATCAAGACTAAGTCAAAGGGTAAATCAAGTTGATCAACACACAAAGCGTACAAGACGTACCTAGAGGGATCAAGTGATCCCATGGTATGGTAAGCATTGTTCATTACGCTTTGTGTACTAACCCATGGTCTTCGTGAGAGTTCTATGTGGGTTTAGGTGTGTTTCCATGGGCTTGAGTCAAGAGAAAGATTGCATACAACCCATGAAGGATGACATCAAGTGGTGATCATCATCAAGATTGTTGTGTGCAAGTTCAAGTGGAGCATCACGAAGAAACCTTGCTTGAAGCCTTTCGTCCATTCTGGTGGCAATGGACTTGTGAAGATGTGCTCAAAAGTGGATCACCCATAGTGGGGTATGGGGGAGCAATTTACAAGTCTTCATCGAGCTAGCGCAATCAAGAAAGATGGTCCATCTTGAGGAAGTCAAGATCGTAATCATCTAGCTCAAGTGGACTATGTGCAAGGTATAGGTTTGTCCTTGATAGGTTTTATATTTTAGGATAGATTGTCGTACTGTCAAGGGGGGCTCTCAAGTGAGTAGCTTGATTGTATCGTTCGTTGAGAGCTCAAACCATTTGCATCATTGCATCATATTTCTTGGTTCTTGTTTATTGTTTCTGTTTGTGAGTATTAGAGCTTATGGTCATCGTTATGACAAGCTCGAGTTCATCGAAAACGGAGTTCATGTGCATCTTCTATGATGTTTTTGATGTTGGAGGTTTTGCTGGTTCTTCATTCATAGAGGTTTCACATCTCTATATCATTTCCATTTTAATAACTGCATGTTTTTAAGATTTTCATAGAGGTTTCACATCTCTATATCAATGTTGTATAGCTCTTGTCGTTCTGAATCCAACAAGCTTGAGTTTGCTCAATTCGGAGCTCATTTGCGAAAGTTATGACAGTTCTGTGCAGGTTCTCTGTTCCAAGCGGTAGTACCGCTCCCAGGAGCGGTACTACCTCTTATCACCGGTAGTACCGCCCGGGCCAGCGGTAGTACCTCTCAGAGCGGTAGTGCTCTGCTGGTACCGCTGGCCTGTACCGCTACATGGAAGTGCGAACACTTTCGTGCTCGAACTTTGCGGTAGTACTGGGTGGTAGTACTGCCCGCAGGGCTTGTTACTACCGCTCCGAGCGGTACTATCGACCCTGCCTCCTCTCTGTTCGGGCTCCCCTGCCTGAGCGATAGTGAGCGGTACTACCGCTTATCATCGGTAGTACCGCTCCCAGGAGCGGTAGTATCGCTCTCGCTCGAGCTGACGGGGTGGGTAACGGGCAGATTCCTTCCCCTTATAAAAGGGGGTCTTCTTCCCCAATGATTTTCTATCCGTTGAGCTCGTGTTATTCCCCCATTGTTGACCCTCTTCGAGCTTGCTAACTCTCAATTCCTCCAATGATTCTTGCTAGTTCTTGAGGGAAAAGAGAGAGGAGATCTAGATCCACATCTCCACCAATCACTTTCTCCTCTATGTGAGGGGAACCCCTTGGATCTTGATATTGGAGTTCTTTGCGAGCTCCTTGTTCTTCCTCTCATATTCCTCCATAGATTTTGTTGTTGTGGAGGGATTTGAGTGTGGGGGACTTGACCACTTCGTGTGTTCTTGCCATTGCATTACTTGCATTGGTTTGAGTTCTCCACGGTGATACGTGCAAGTGAAGTTTGAGAAGCCTATTACCCTTGGGTACTTGGTACCCTAGAAATTGTTCTTCGTGGATGCTTTGGTGTCCTAGAAGCTTGGTGGTGCCTCAGAGCTCAATCATTGTGGTGTAAAGCTCCGGGCAGGCGTCGGGGTCTCCAATTAAGTTGTGGAGATGGCCCCGCATTTGAGGTCACCTCGAAGCCATATGCCATTGTGGTGAAGCTTCGTGGTGTTGTTGGGAGCCTCCAATTAAGTTGTGGAGATTGCCCCAACCTTGTTTCTATGGGTTTGGTGACCTCCCTCAAGGGTCCCTTAGTGGAATCACGACATCTTGCATTGTGCGAGGGCATGAGGAGATTACGGTGGCCTTAGTGGCATCTTGGGAGCATTGTGCCTCGAGACCGCTCCAAACGGAGATTAGCATTTGCAAGGGTGTGAACTTCGGGATATATCGTCGTCTCCGTGTGCCTTGGTTATTGTCGTGGTTTTGTCACGGCATATGTCCTCGTGAGAGAAATTAGGTGTGAGGCCATCGCAACTAGGTGGAGACTTGAGAGGGATTTGTCGGAACCGAGATACGCGAGTTTACCCAGGTTCGGCCCCTCCGATGGAGGTAAAAGCCTACGTCCTACTTGTGTTTCATTGATGAAGATGATGATCTCGATTACAAGGGTGTGGAATCGCTACCTCTAATCTCGAGGGTGTCTAATCTGTCTATCTCTAATGACTTGAACTTGTCCCTGTTGGGGCGCCTTACCCCTCCTTATACAGGTGGAAGGGGTAGGTTTACATGTAGAATCCTACTAGGAGTAGTACTAGGATTAGTCTCTCTTGAATCCTAATCTAGGTCTTGTTTCCTTCCCGGGGGAGTCTTTCCTCTTCTTGGTCCTTCTCTGTGAGCCGGCCCTCCCATGAGCCGTCTTTTGGGCCGTTGGGTCTTTGTCGTTTGTGTGAGTCGCCTGTCGGGTCATGTATGAGCCGCACGCCAGGTCACTAATGAGTCACGAGTGAGTAGCCATGTCTCAGCCGGTTCATACTTCAAGTCGGGTTTACACCGTGGGGTATATCCCCGACATTAGCTCCCGTGTTAGCTTGAATTTATTCATGGTAAGCTCCTGAAATAAAAATAATAAATATGTTAAGGGAACGGCTCACCCATTAGCCGTTTCATTTCAATGACGTGGCTCCTCGAAAATACTGGTTTCTTCGAGCTGTCTTCACAATCATCTTGCAGGTATGTGTCCTTTGCAATAAAATACATATGCCATTGAGTCGGCCTCCATTGCTTTTGGCTTGACAAAAAATTTAGACTTAAAATAACCTTCTCGTGCTGAGCCAGCTTTGAATACTTCCGTCTTGAAGATGTTTAGAGCTTGTCAAAGTTGCGATCGTCGAAGTTGTCGGGTTATGATTAATAATGTCGGGTCAAACAACTAAACTTCAATTGACTTGATCAAATTATTGGGGATAAAGAAATCCGTGTGATGTTGATCCGGTCTTTCAATGCTTCAACTAGATAAAAATATGTTAAGTCGTTCTCTCAATGCTTCAGCTCCACGACGAAATGAGACCAGTCTCGCTCACAATTGACATCTTGAAAATTCTCTTCAATTTTTTGATATATCCATATTACATGTAGCCCCCAAGCTCCAAGTTTATCAGTTCGTGATGACTTTGACCCCTTTCAAAACTAATGACAACTACTATCACAAATGAACTTGACAAGCACCCTTGCGAGAAGAATTGAACGGAGTTGTTGGAAAAACAACAACGAAAAGAACAAGACAGTAGTGGGCTTATGGAAACCTTTCAAAACTAATGAAGTGACAACCAGCCACTAACCGAAACAAGGATTGATTGGGAGAAACAAGATATGAAAAATTCTTACACCAAGAGGATACATAGAGAACTTGGATTAATGACAAGCACCATGATAGCAACAAACCATAAGAAAAGCTTTAGGTGAAATCCAACCCAATATAGCTCAATGAAGAAATCATGGGCTGAAAATAACACATGATCAAAGGATTAGGTGGGTTTACATATTAATTCTTGAAACAAAATCTCTTCGAGACTCCTACACTAACAATAATGCTATAATACCACCTCAAAGGATAAAGGAAGAACAATTGCACTTGGAGATGCAAGAGAATAAAACTTGAGGTTCTCCAATAAGAATCTTGGAGAACACTTGAGAATGGATTGGAACCTTGATGAACCACGATGAAGGACCACCGTATACAAATGAATGATGCAAAGATATGAAGGTAGAAGGAATACGATTAAAGGCCTTGCAATGATTTAGAAGTAGCCTCACAAAGAGATACTTGAGAAAAAAAAACTTGGAACTCCGGAAAAGAAAGATAAGAACACTTGAGAAAAGGAATTGATATCAAGAGCCACTCCGGAACAAGAATTCAAAATACTACGAACAAGAATAAGAATTATGTTATGCTTATCCTTCATCAAGTTTAATTGATGACAAGCAACAGATTTAGCATACCACTTATTCATCTTGAAAGAATCTTGAAGATACAGAGAGATAAGCACCACTTGAAGCATGAATGAAGGACGCATCGGTGAGAATTCACAACTGAATGGAATATCAAGAAAGCATGGAGACACAAGAGAATGAAGAGATCATAAGCTAGCTGAGAGAAAACTCGAACAAGACACAGGATAATCGAGAGACGAGCGAAGAGACAACAATTGAGAAGAATTGAGGGAGAAAGCTGAAAGCTGAGAACGAAGAATCTTCTGAAATGATGGCCTTCGGAGGATCGAGAATGAAAACAACTCAGAAATGCACCGGATAGCGAGAAAGGATTTACTCATGATCGAAAACAATTAAGATGATGGCACAAAGATGAAATGATGAATATCCAAGAGAATAGACCAAGATTGAGAGAAACACTCCTTTAGATTTGCAAGCTGAGAATGATGATGAGAAACAACACCAAGGATAACTGAGACACTCCGGAATAAAGAAGAATGCAAGGTTGAGCCAAATATGAGAATTAACTCAAATTGATTTTGAAGAAGGAATAAGACTGATGAAATTCATACTTACGTCATAGTTGAAAGAATTAGAGATCTCCGGGAAAGAATTAAAAGAGCCAGAAAAGATCCTGGGAAAGAATCTGTGGGTTATGGGCCCACTCAAAGAAACCACCGTTGAAAAGATTTCTTAGAAAGAGAGATATTGCACCGGTACAAATGAAAACTAGATGAGGTTGAGAACCTCGAAATAATGAAAGATCTGAAACAAGAAACTCTGAGATGTCTTCAACGCTCCGGATGGAATAGAGATATCTGAATAAACAAGATAGGCTGAAACGAATCTCCAACATAGGAAAGACTTACAAGCACGAAAAGGATATGATGAACACGGACAACTGCATTAAATTCACCGGTAAGGAAGACAAGAATGAACAAATATGACGCGAATCTCCTGAGAATCTTCACAATGAATCACCGGCTACAAAAAGGAAGAAGAGATAGCGGAAGCATCACTGAATAAGAAGGCACTTGGATGAAATCCAAACACTGAAGAAAAGGGCAGGAGGTTGGGGAAAAACAAAGACAGCTTGGGACAGATGAGATGAACTCCGGAATAAAGAGAGAATGATCTTGCAAAAACTGGAGAAGATTTATTCACTGAAGAGAAGCACATCGGTTGAAAAGAATTAACATGACGACTCCGGTTGACAAGAATTGATATGACAATTTGAATGAACAAAAGAATTTGCATTCTCACATAAAAACTATGAGAACACCTCCTGGAAAGATCTGAAATCACCACTTGACATCGAAGCAACCTGAATTACCATATTCCAACAAAACAAAGGGTGAGGCTTATGAAAGAAGCCAGAACAAACTCATGAGAAAGATTTCGTCCGATATTTTCGTGGACAGGAATCTACTAGATGTTGAACCCCAACCTAACATCATGCATTTGTTGGACGATTGTCCTATAAGGAACTACTTGAATTCCCACCTATGAATTCCCGAAATATCTGGTCATGCAATCTGGTACACGGATACAAGGAGTAATATCACACAACTCCTATAGTAACCAGTCACCTCTATCACATCCGTCAACACACAACCAGAATCTCGGACCTTCATCTACAACAGACCCTCGTGATCACAACGATACAAAGTATGGTAGTACTCCCGAACAATCTACACCAGTACTGGGGACATCGGGGTTATCTCGCCACTACTAGTATTGAAGCAATTACGAACATCCTTCATTCTGAGATACTAAGAAATCTGAATGATAACGATGTGCTCAAGAATCCCCTGGAGCTCAACTCCCCTGAAATTTAAAGCAGATAGGAGACACCAAGACAGAACTCCGTCACATCGGCATCATATAGATTCCAAAAATATCCGCGTGATCCTAAATTTTTTTTGAGTGAGAAGAGGAGTAGAATTAAATTATTACGTCAAGATTCCTCACCAGAGCATAGAAGAGGAGAAAAAAGAATCCTACTCTCCGATATATAACTAAACTCAAAGCAGTTTTTCACTAGACTCGACTCGGCCAAGTTCGATCAATCAAGGAGGGCTCCTAGGTCGGTACTGCTCTGATACCAACTTGTCACGCCCAAGATGTGACCCTATCCTTAATTTTGCACGAAGGCCTCGCCAGGGATAGAAGCGCATCTCGTCGTGTCACAAGAATGGATATCGTTACAAGTAGATGTATTGAAAAGAAGAGATTTATATAGAGTTGGCTTACACTCGCTACAAGCTACATCAGAGTCACATCAGTACATTACATAATCATCAAGAGTAAGAGCAGGGTCCGACTACGGACGAAAACAAACGAGAAAACAAGAACGACGTCCATCCTTGCTATCCCAGGCTGCCGGCCTGGAACCCATCCTAGATCGATGAAGAAGAAGAAAAAGAAGCAACTCCAAATGAACAATCAACGCGCCCGCGTCAAGTACCCTTTACCTGTACCTGCAACTGGTGTTGTAGTAATCTGTGAGCCACATGGGACTCAGCAATCTCATTTCCAAAGGTATCAAGACTAGCAAAGCTTAATGGGTGAGGTATGGTTAAGTGGTGAGGTTGCAGCAGCGGCTAAGCATATATTTGGTGGCTAAACTTACGAGTACAAGAAAATAATAGGGGGAAGATCTACGCATAATGGACGTGACTACTAATGATCAAATGAATGATCCTGAACACCTACCTACGTCAGACATAACCCCACCGTGTCCTCGATCGGAGTAAGAACTCACGAAAGAGACAGTTACGGTTAAACAAAGTTTTAATTAAGTTAACTTCAAGTTATCTAGAACCAGTGTTAAACAAAGTTTCCACGTTGCCACATAACCGCGGGCACGGCTTTCCGAAAAGATTTAACCCTGCAGGGGTGCTCCAACTAGTCCATCACAAATTACCACAAGCCGCATAGAAATCCTCAATCACGAAGCTCACGATCTCGTCGGATTCCCTAGTGGAAAACCTCAACTCTGAGATTACCCAAAGCATCACCGGAATCCCGATGCACAAGATATCTCGTCAAAGGTAAAACTAATCCAGCAAGGCCGCCCGGCGTGTCGACGATCCCGATAGGAGCCGCGTATCTCGTTCTCAGGACACGACGGATAAGCAAGTGTACGAGTGCCAAACCTCGAGTTTCCTCGCGGTGGCCCCGCACAGTGCTCTGTTTTGGACCAGCACCATCAGCACTGGCCCTACCTGTATTATGTAAAATTACTCCTCGGGTAGCGCTAACTCCCTATGTATTTCAGTATTATCAAATTATTATGTTGGGCAAATAGTACCAATGTTGGGCCTTGCCAGACCAACTTTAATCTAAAACGAATTATCAAGGGGGTCCCCATAACAACCCCGATCGTGTTAGGAGCGCTCAATTATGGAACATAACACCGGTAGCCAAAACTAAGGGGGGCAAAGGTGGAACAAAACACCAGGCTAGAAAGGCCGAGCCTTCCACCTTTTACCAAGTATATAGGTGCATTAAATTAAATAGCATTTAATAGGGTGATATAATAAGGAACCCATGCTTTCACATGGAAGCAACTATACCTGCAACTAGCAACACTACACAGGGTTAAGCAAGCGGTAACATAGCCAATCAGTGGTTTGCTAGGTCGAACAGGTTGAAGGTTATCATGGCATTGTTGAGAGGCTGATATTTAACATGTGGTAGGCAACAAGACATAAACGGTAGCAACGGTAAAACTAGCATGGCAATGATAGTAATGGTATCTGGGGAAATGGTCATCTTGCCTGAGATCTCGCTTGGAAGAAAAATGACTCCGTGAAGCGGACGAACCGACGTAGTCGAACGGATCCTCACACTCCGAAGCGGTCGGAACTCTATCGAGACAAAGCAAATTGGAAACAAGAATCAACACACGATATTCACCACAGCACATGCATGGCATGATGCAATTCACATATGATGCATGATCAGTTGAATATATGCAAGACATGGCATGGCAATTGACACGTCAAAAGCTACACATTAAGTGAAGCTCAATACGCACGAGTTTGCGTATTGACAGAACTCCACATTTAATTACTAAGTTCATTCTTGCTTAGGTACACGACAATATTAAATGTTGATAAACATGGCAAGAGGTGAAGCGTAATTAACCTACCTATCTAGGCATTTTAAATGAGGTCGGAAACGACGTATAGCATCTCCGAGATGACCCCATGTGTTATTTACTAAATTTGTTGAGATCTGTCCTATCACATTTTTATGTTGGTTAAACGGCAAAAGAAAGTGGTTCTCATGAAACTACACATCATTCTAGACGATTTACATATATAGCTCATCTCCAACGGAGTTACGGTCTAAAAGACACGAACAACAAAAGATCGTATGACATGGATGCAACATGCATGAACAAAAAAAAACACACAGGACGACAAGAAAAGAGAGGCCATGAGGGTTGCTCCGTGGACCTCCAGGATTCAAACCAAACAACTAACCAGCTGGGTTGGCTACTGGTGTGTGATATAACAAAGGCTTGACAGAAGCTGCAATAGAGGAAGGAGGTCATCCTCGGGAGGAAAAATGCATAAAACAAAAACATGCAGCTTCGGGGATCTGAACCATCAACCTGTTGCTAGAAACGAATGCACTGACCAGCTGAGCTACGAGTAGATGGTGATTCACAACGGGGTTTTGCTCAATCAGAATCAGTCTAACCAACCAGTCTGAACGAACAACCGAACACAAAAGCAAAAAATAACAGGGGCGCCTGGGATTCGAACCTAGGATGTGTGGGCTAGCAGGGCTGGCCAGCTGAGCTACGCTCGAATTGTTATAAAAGGATGCAGACTTAGCTAGAAGAAGCATACCCTGTCGCTGGTTGAAAAAAATTCTAAAACCAAACAATCAAACGGTTCGTTCTGTTCCTGTGGCTGGGGTTGCTCGATCTGGTGTTCATGCACCATGGCCATGGCGGACGGGGCTTGCAGGGCTGGTCATGACGAGGCTCCGGCAAAGGGGCAAGTTGGGAACATGTCCGAGGAGGCGCGGCTTGCCAGATCTGGGCTTGGACGAGGCTCCGGCTGCTGCTGTGATCGACCGGAGGTGGCTTGCGTTCCTGCTGTATAGAGCGAGGGAGCCATGACAGAAGGGGAGGAAGAAGGGATACACAGGAGATGGAGGAAGAGGCCGATGGCATCTCACCTATGGCGGTGCTTCGGTGGAGGCAGCGCGGCTTGGGGCAGACCCGACGGAGCTGGGCAGCTCGGGGTCAAGCAGCAGGAGGGAACAAGGAAGCGGCGGCTCCTGTTCATGGCTTCGGGATAGAGCTCCTATGGTTCTGCAACAACACGAGAAGGAGAGAGAGATTAGAGAAGAGGATAAGAAAAGAGAGAGGAAGAAGAGAGGGACGGCGCAGGGTCCTGGCCTGGACGGGCGGCAACGCTCCTATTGCCGGCGACGAGGCCCTCGGGGCGGCGCGACCGCGAAGGGCACGAGGGGCGGCTTGGGTCTCGTTCCAGCGAGATAGATCGGCTGTGTCTGTGGGGCTTCTCCGCTTCGATGCAGACGCTCGAGGCTGGCTACGGGAGGGAGCTCGGCTCAGGTTGGTCCGGTGGGGAAAGCGAGGAGTGGCGGCGGGCGATGGGACAAGAGTCTAGGATCTAGGGTTTGGTGTGAATTGGTCTAGATGGACCCATGTATAGCAAGTGGATTAGATTTAGGGGCACCTCGACCCTCCGATTTAGATCGGGTGGTCGAGATAAATAGGTTAGGAAGTCCGCTGGACAAACCGAAGACGGTTTGCGGTAAAACGGGGTTGATCCGGACCTAACGGTTACAACCGTGTGTTTCGGGTACCGGGAGGTTTTCGGACTAGGCTGCGCGTAGGGTCGGTGCACTGTGCACAGGGGCTAGGCGGAGATGAGAGGGAAAACGGTTGACCCGGCAACGATTTTCAAGACACCGACAAACGTCCGACGATATACCGAATACGGTGTCGCTACGGTCGACCGTTCGGGTACCAGACGAACTCCGATCATGACGAAATTTGACAGGCGGCCTAACTATAACTAATTATGACTGCATGCCAAGTTTCACCCCGATCAGAGAAAGTTTTAAACACACTTTTAAAACAGGGTTTGATGATGCCGCGGGTGCGTGCGAGTGCGGTCGGGCTTAGAACGGACAACGACGAGAACCGACGACTAACAAAGGATGCAAGTTTTGAAAACTGGCGGCAACGGGATGCCGATGCAATGCTGATGATGCGCATGATGCGATGATGATGCGACAAATAAAAATAGACACACGACAAAAACGGAAAGAAAAGGGGAATCTTCTGGAACGTCGGCATCGGGCTGTCACACCATCCTATGATGTCTGAGTAGATTTTCATTGTCCTATCGGTGATTGATGAATTGCTATGATTGGTTTAATTTTCTTGTGGTTATGTTGCTGTCCTTTGGTGCCCATCATATGAGCGCGTGCGTAGATCACACCATAGGGTTAGTAGTATGTTGATAAAACTATGTATTGGAGGGCCAGGGTGACAGAAGCTTCAGCCTAGCATAGAAATTGATGCATATATCTTATTGCTATGGTTGGGTTTTACCTTAATGAACGTTAGTAGTTGCGGATGCTTGCTAATAGTTCCAATCATAAGTGCATAGAATTCCAAATAAGGGATGACATGCTAGCAGTGGCCTCTCCCACATAAAACTTGCTATCGGTCTAGTAACATAGTCAATTGCTTAGGGACAATTCCGCAACTCCTACCACCACTTTTCCACACTCGTTAAAGTAACGTAATTGTTTCTTTATCTTAGCAGCCCCTAGTTTTTATTTACGTGTTCTTTCTTTTCTTGCAAGCCTATCCTATCACTCCTACAAAGTACTTCTAGTTTCATACTTGTTCTAGGTAAAGCGAACGTAAAGTGTGCGTAGAGTTGTATCGGTGGTCGATAGAACTTGAGGGAATATTAGTCCTACCTTTAGCTCCTCATTAGGTTCGACACTCTTACTTATCGAGAAATCCTACAATTGATCCCCTATACTTGTGGGCTATCAAGACCTTTTTCTGACGCCGTTGCCGTGGAGCAATAGCGTGGGGTGAATATTCTCGTGTGTGCTTGTTTGCTTTATCACTAAGTAGATTTATTTGCTATTCTAAGTTGTTCTTTATCTTTAGTTATGGATATGGAACACGAAATACCAAAAAAATTAGGTGTACTTGCTACTCAAGGAGATGGGGAACCTCCTAAAACCCTCGATGCTCGTTATGTGGAAAATATTATGCACTTCTTTAATGATCCTGAGAAAACCCCATTCAATTATATAATGGGATACACGTTGGATCAACGTGAATACTTTAGGGATTATCGCTTGACTCAAAAAGGGAAACTATTATGGGATCAAATTCATATTTTGAAATGGTATGCTTGGTAGCTATGCTCGAGATATGATATTACTTGTTGCTCTAGGATGAAGGCTAAATACCTTCCCTTTTCTTGTAAATTTAATGCTAATGAAACCTTGGCTTCTTATGCTAATGGTATATATGATTACTATGATGTGGAACAAATAGAAGAGTTTGTTGCTTTTATGGGTGCTTATGAGATTGAAGCTCTGTTTAAAAGGTGTGATGATAATGATGATGCTGCTTACCGATCTAAAAATTTGGTTATGCTTCGTTATTGTTATACTAATTATGAATAATGCCCATATTTACCAATTTACGGAGAAATTCTACGCTGCCCAAGAAGAGATTAATATTTTGCAGGAAACTATGGAAGAAGAAAATGCTGAAACTGTGAGCTCATTAGATGAAAAAGATGACGAGAAGAGCGAAGAACAAAAGGAGGAAGAGCAGACTAGCTACCCGTGCCCACCTTCTAATGAGAGTAACTCTTCAACTCATACATTGTTTAATTTCCATTCGAAGGATGAATGCTATGTTGATTGCTATGATCCCTTGGATTCGTTTGAAATATCCCTTTTTGATGAACTTGATGCTTGCTATCCTTGTGTCCATGATGCCAATATGAATGATGCTTATGAAGATGAACTTTCTATAGTTCCTTATGTTCAACATCAAATAGTTGCTATCGCACCCACTTATGATAGTCCTATTACCTTTTTGAACTCTCCCAACTACACTATATCGGAGAAGTTTGCTCTTATTAGGGATTACATAGATGGGTTGCCTTCTACTATTACACATGATGATTTTGATGAATATAATATGCATGTGCTTGCTTCTCCTACTTGCAATTATTATGAGAGAGGAACTACATCTCCACCTCTCTATGTTTCCAATACGATAGAATTGCAAGAAACTGCTTATGCTATGTATTGGCCTTTACTTGATGTGCATGAATTGTTATTTCATGACATGCCAATGCATAGGAAGAGAGTTAGACTTCGTCATTGCATGATATATGTTACCTTGTGCTCACTACTAAATCACAAATCATTGTCAATTAAAATTGGCTTTGATATACCTTGGGATCCGAGTGGATCCATTACTTGAGCACTTTATGCCTAGCTTAATGGCTTTAAAGAAAGCGCTGCCTGGGAGACAATCCGGAAGTTTTAGAGAGTCATTTATTTCTGTTGAGTGCTTTTATATAGTTTAAAAACAAAAAAAATATAGAGAGGAACTGAAAACTTTTTCAAAAAGAGAAGCGATTGAAAGGTGATGCATTGCGGAAGTGAGGGTCGACCTTGAACACTTGTGTTCATGCTCACGGAAACAATGTAGAATTTTTCATGTAAGTTTCTCGCAAAAATAATTATCCCCTTTTACAATTACATTGTATTATAAAAATAATGTGCCAAGTAAAGCCTTTATGATTAGTTTGGGTGATAGTTGTTTAATCATGCTGAAAAAGACAGAAACTTTGTGATCACGAAATTATTTTTAATTCCTATCCAGAAAGAGCTTTTGAGTTGATTCTTTTTGCTGCTAATTGATATGAAAATTGCCTAATTTAATATTTTTTCAGAATTTTTGGAGAATCAGAAGTATGGTATAAGTTCATATTACTACAGACTGTTCTGTTTTTGACAGATTCTGTTTTCTATGCATTGTTCTCTTATTTTGATGAATCTATGGGTACTATCGGGGGGTATGAACCATGGTGAAGTTGGATTACAGTAGATATAATGCTAATATGAATTTGGAATGAGTTTACAATAGTACTTAAAGTGGTGATTTACTTTATTATACTAACGGATCTCACGAAGGTTTTGTTGAGTTTTGTGTGGTTGAAGTTTTCAAGTTTTGGGTGAGACCACGATGGATGAAGGAATAAGGAGAGGCAAGAGCCTACGCTTGGGGATGAACGAGGCACCCCAAGGTAATATTCAAGGAAGACTCAAGCGTCTAAGCTTGGGGATGCCCCGGAAGGCATCCCCTCTTTCGTTTACAATCTATCGGTAATTTTACTCGGAGCTATATTTTTATTCGTCACATGATATGTGCAAATGCTTGGAGAGTCTTTTGTGTTTATTTTTCCTTTTTATTTTTTGCACCATGATGGTATGAGATAGTCCTCGGTGGCTTTATAGAATGCTTGATGTGTTTCACTTATATCATTTGAAGTTTGGATTGCCTGTTTGCCTACACATAGAAAACCGCCATTTGTAGACTGCTCTTTTGCTTCACTTATATTTGTTAGAGCGGGGCATATCTTTTGTACAAAGAATTAAACTCTCATGCTTCACTTATACCTGTTTAAGAGAGTTAACAGGAGTTGGTCATTCACATGGTTAGTCATAAAATCCTACTTAAAACTTGTAGATCACTGAATATGATATGTTTGATTCCTTGCAATAGTTTTGCGACATGAAGATGTGATATTAGAGTCATGCTAAGTTAGTAATTGTGTATTCGTAGAAATACTTGTGTTAAGATTTGTGATTCCCGTTGCATGCACGTATGGTGAACTGATATGTGACGAAGTCGGAGCATGATTTATTTATTGATTGTCATCCTTTGTGTGGAAGTCGGGATCACACGATGGTTAACTCCTACCAACCCTTCCCTTAGAAGCATGCGTGTAGTACCTTGTTTCGATGACTAATAGACTTTTGCAATAAGTATGTGAGTTCATAATGACTAATGTTGAGTCCATGGATTATACGCACTCTCACCCTTCCACCATTGTTAGCCACTCTAGTACCGCGCAACTTTCGCCGGTGCATTACACCCACCATATACCCTTCCTCAAAACAGCCACCATAGCTACCTATTATGGCATTTCCATAGCCATTCCGAGATATATTGCCATGCAACTTCCATCGTTCCGTCTATTATGACACGCACCATCATTGTCATATTGCTTTGCATGATCGTAGGATAGCTAGCATGATGTTTTCATGGCTTGTCCGTTTTTTGATGTCATTGCTATGCTAGATCATTGCACATCCCGGTACACCGCCGGAGGCATTCATATAGAGTCATATCTTGTTCTAAATATCAAGTTGTAAGTAAATAAAAGTGTGATGATCATCATTATTAGAGCATTGTCCCATGTGAGGAAGTAATAAAAGAGGCCAATGAAGCCCAAATAAAAAAAGAGGCCAAAAGATCCCACAAAAAAATGAAAATGAAAAAAAAATTTAAAAAAGAGGCCAAAGAGCCCAAACAAAAAAAATGAGAGAAAAAGAGAGAAGGGACAATGCTACTATCCTTTACCACACTTGTGCTTCAAAGTAGCACCATGATCTTCATGACAGAGAGTCTCATATATTCTCACTTTCATATACTAGTGGAAATTTCATTATAAAACTTGGCTTGTATATTCCAATGATGGGCTTCCTCAAATTGCCCTAGGTCTTCGTGAGCAAGCAAGTTGTATGCACACCCACTCAGTTTCTTTTTGAGCTTTCATACACTTATAGCTCTTGTGCATCTGTTGCGTGGCAATCCCTACTCACTCACATTGATATCTATTGATGGGCATATCTATAGCCCGTTGATACGCCTAGTTGATGTGAGACTATCTCCTCCTTTTTTTCTTCTCCACAACCACCATATTCTATTCCACCTGTAGTGCTATGTCCATGGCTTACGCTCATGTATTGCGTGAAAGTTGAAAGAGTTTGAGAACACTAAAGTATGAAACAATTGCTTGGCTAAAACCGGGGTTGTGCATGATTTAAATACGTTGTGTGGGGAAGATGGAGCATAGCCAGACTATATGATTTTGTAGGGATAACTTTCTTTGGCCATGATATTTTGAGAAGACATGATTGCTTTGTTAGTATGCTTGAAATATTATTGTCTTTATGTCGAATGATAGACTATTGCTTCGAATCACTCGTGTATTAGTATTCATGCCATGATTAGATTATATGATCAAGATTATGCTAGGTAGCATTCCACATCAAAAATTATCTTTTTTATCATTTACCTACTCGAGGATGAGCAGGAATTAAGCTTGGGGATGCTGATACGTCTCCATTGTATCTATAATTTTTGATTGTTTCATGCCAATATTCTACAACTTTCATATACTTTTGGCAACTTTTTATACTATTTTTGGGACTAACATATTGATCCAGTGCCCAGTGCCAGTTCCTGTTGCTTGCATGTTTTTTGTTTCGCAGATTATCCATACCAAACGAAGTCCAAACGCAATAAAGAACCTACGGGTATTTTTTTGGAATATTCATGATTTTTGGGAAGAAGAATCTACGCGAAAGGATGCCCGAGGAGGTCACAAGCCCTAGAGGCGCGCCCCCTAGGCCGCGGCTGGCAGGCTTGTGACCAATCGCTAAGGCGGTTGGGGCCCTTCTTTCGCCGAAAGAAAGATAATATCTGGAAGAAAATCGTGTTAAAATTTAAGGCCAATCGGGAATTACGGATCTCTGGGAATTTGAGAAACGGTGAAAGGCAAAATCTGGGAGCGCCGAAATAGAAGGACACACAGAGAGAGATCCAATCTCGGAGGCGCTCTCGCCCCTCCACCGCCATGGAGACCATGGACCAGAGGGGAAACCCTTCTCCCATCTAGGGAGGAGGTCAAGTAAGAAGAAGAAGAAGGGGGGCTCTCTGCCCCTCTCTCCCGGCAGCGCCGGAACGCCGCCCGAGACATCATCGTGTGACGGCGATCTACACCAACACCTCCATCATCTTCACCAACACCTCCATCACCTTCCCCCATCTATATTCAGCGGTCCACTCCCCGCAACCCGCTGTACCCTCTACTTGAACACGGTGCTTTATGCTTCATATTATCATCCAATGATGTGTTGCCATCCTATGATGTGTGAGTAGATTTTCGTTGTCCTATCGGTGATTGATGAATTGCTATGATTGGTTTAATTTGCTTCTGGTTATGTTTGCTGTCCTTTGGTGCCCATCATAGGAGCGCGCGCGTGGATCACACCATAGGGTTAGTAGTATGTTGATAGGACTATGTATTGGAGGGCAAGGGTGACAGAAGCTTTAGCCTAGCATAGAAATTGATGCATATGGGATTGAAGGGGGACCAATATATCTTATTTCTATGGTTGGGTTTTACCTTTATGAATGTTAGTAGTTGTGGATGCTTGCTAATAGTTCCAATCATAAGTGCATAGAATTCCAAGTAAGGGATGACATGCTAGCAGTGGCCTCTCCCACATAAAACTTGCTATCGGTCTAGTAATGTAGTCAATTGCTTAGGGACAATTCCGCAGCTCCTACCACCACTTTTCCACACTCGTTAAACTAACGTAATTGTTTCTTTATCTTAGCAGCCCCTAGTTTCTATTTACGTGTTCCTTATTTTCTTGCAAGCCTATCCTATCACTCCTACAAAGTACTTCTAGTTTCATACTTGTTCTAGGTAAAGTGAACATAAAGTGTGCGTAGAGTTGTATCGGTGGTCGATAGAACTTGAGGGAATATTTGTCCTACCTTTAGCTCCTTGTTAGGTTCGACACTCTTACTTATCGAGAAAGGCTACAATTAATCCCCTATAATTTTGGGTTATCAGTTGCCCCCCACCCGGTGAACTTCCGGAACCCATTCGTCACTCCCGGTACAATGCCGGTAATGTCCGTAAACCTTCCGGTAACCAAATGAAACCATCCTATATATCAATCTTCATTTCCGGACCATTCTGGAAACCCTCGTGACATCTGTGATCTCATCCGGGATTCCAAACAACATTCGGTACCACACATATAACTCAATTATACTAAAACATCGCCGAACCTTAAATGTGCAGACCCTGCGGCTTTGAGAACTATGTAGACATGCCCCGAGGTACTCCTCGGTCAATATCCAATAGCAGGACCTGGATGCCCATATTGCATCCTACATATTCTCCGAAGATCTTATCGGTCGAACCACAGTGTCAAGGATTCATATTATCCCGTATGTTATTCCCTTTGTCCTTCAGTATGTTACTTGCCCGAGATTCGATCGTCGGTATCCGCATACCTATTTCAGTGTCGTTACCGGCAAGTCTCTTTACTCGTTCCATAGTACAAGATCATGTGACTTACACTTAGTCACATTGCTTGCAAGGCTTGTGTGTGATGTTGTATTACCGAGTGGGCCCCGAGATACCTCTCCGTCACACAGAGTGACAAATCCCACTCTTGATCCATACTAACTCAACGGACACCTTCAGAGATACCTGTAGAGCACCTTTATAGTCACCAATTACGTTGCGGCGTTTGATACACACAAGGTATTCCTCCGGTGCCAGTGAGTTATATGATCTCATGGTCATAGGAACAAATACTTGACACGCAGAAAACAATAGCAATAAATCGACACGATCAATATGCTACGTTCATATTTTGGGTCTTGTCCATCACATGATTCTCCTAATGATGTGATCCCATTATCA
The DNA here is from genome assembly GCF_904849725.1 of Hordeum vulgare subsp. vulgare. Lineage (NCBI taxonomy): Eukaryota > Viridiplantae > Streptophyta > Magnoliopsida > Poales > Poaceae > Hordeum > Hordeum vulgare. The sequence goes on along the minus strand of NC_058521.1, from coordinate 410,085,266 downwards.
AGTAACAACACTTGTCTATGGTCAGGAAACCTTGACCATCTTTGATCAACGAGCTAGTTGCTGCGGCAACAAAAGTCCTTCCTTGGCGCTTAGGAATTCTTCTTGTTACTTCTCTGGTTTGCGTCGGTTTTTCCCTTGAAGAGGAAAGGGTGATGCTTCACAGGATCAGTAAGTATTTCCCTCATTTTGACAACCAAGGTATCGATCCAGAAGGAGGGCCTCGTCAAGTCCAGAGTACATGCGCAAACACAAACAAGCTTGCACCCAACGCTTCAAAGGGGTTGTCAATCCCTTCAAGATTGTTTGCAAAGTGAGATCTGAAGGCGGAAAGTGCAACAAAGTAAAAAGTGTAAGGCTGAAAATATGGTGTGGAGTAGACCCTGGGGGCCATAGTGTTCACTAGAGGCTTCTCTCATAATAGCAAATATCACGGTGGGTGCACAAATTACTATCGAGCAATTGATAGAATCGCGCAAAGTCATGACGATATCTAAGGCAATGATCATACATATAGGCATCACATCCGAAACAAGTAGACCGATACTTTCTGCATCTACTACTATTACTCCACACATCGACCGCTATCCAGCATGCATCTAGTGTATTGAGTTCATGACGAACAGAGTAACGCCTTAAGCAAGATGACATGATGTAGAGGGATAATCTCAAACCAATGATGAAAACCCCATCTTTTTACCCTTGATGGCAACAACATGATGCGTGCCTCGCTACCCCTTCTGTCACTGGGTGAGGTCACCGCACGGTATGAACCCAAAATCAAGCACTTCTCCCATTGCAAGAATCATAGATCTAGTTGGCCAGACAAAACCCACAACTCGAAGAGAATTACAAGGATATGAAATCATGCATAAGAGAGATCAGAAGAAACTCAAACAAGATTCATAGATAATCTGATCATAAATGCACAACTCATCGGATCTCGACAAACACACCGTAAAAGAAGATTACATCGGATAGATCTCCATGAAGATCATGGAGAACTTTGTATTGAAGATCCAAGAGAGAGAAGAAGCCATCTAGTTACTAGCTATGGACCCGTAGGTCTATGGTGAACTACTCATGCGTCATCGGAGAGGTCATGGTGTTGATGAAGAAGCCCTCCGTATCCGAATCTCCCCTCCGATAGGGCACCAGGACGTGTCCCAGATGGGATCTTGTGGAGACAGAAGCTTGTGGCGGCGGAAAAGTACTTTCAATGATCTCCTGATTTTTTTGGGTTTTTTAGGGAATTTATAGGCGCAACCCCTAGGTTAGGGGGCGCTCAGGGGGCCCACAAGCCTGGGTGGCGCGGCCTATCCCCTAGCCGCGGGGTGGGGGCTTGTGGGGCCCCTGAGGCTCCCCTGCTTGGCTCCCAAGCTTTCCGATCTTCTTCCATCCCAGAAAAAATCTTTTCGGGGATTTTCTTCCGTTTGGACTCCATTTCAAAATCTCCTCTGAAAGGGGTCAAAAACATGGAAAAAACAGGAACTGGCACTTGGCACTGACTTAATAAGTTAGTCCCAAAAAACATATAAAAGGCATGCAAAACATCCAAAGTTTGACAAGATAATAGCATGAGACCAACAAAAATTATAGATACGTTGGAGACATATCAAGCATCCCCAAGCTTAACTCCTGCTCGTCCTCAAGTAGGGAAGTGATAAAGAATGAATCATTAATGTGGAATGCTACCTAGCATAGTTGTCCTTTGCAACTTCTTTCACGTGACATGAATGTTCAGATCCGTAAGATTCAAAACAATAGTTTGCTATTGACATGAAAATAGTAATACTTCAAGCAAACTAGCAAAGTAATCATGAACTTACAAAATAACAAGGCCAAAGAAAGTTATCCCTACAAAATCATATAGTCTAGCTATGCTCCATCATGCTCACACAACTAATGTAAATCATGCACAACCCCGGTATTGGCCAAGTAAATGTTTTCGCACTCTTACTTTCTCAAACTGTTTATAACTATCACGCAATACATGAGCGCGAGCCATGGATATAGCATTATAGGTGGAATAGAGTGTGGTGGTGGTTGTGAGACAAAAAGGAGGAGATGGTCACATTGACTCGGCGTATCAAAAGGCTATGGAGATGCCCATTAATAGATATCAATGTGAATGAGTAGGGATTGCCATACAAAAGATGCACTAGAGCTATAAGTATGCGAAAGCTCAAAAGGAAAACTAGTGGGTGTGCATCCAACTTACTTGCTCACGAAGACCTAGGGCAATTTTGAGGAAGCCCATCATTGGAATATACAAGCCAAGTTATATAATGAAAATTCCCACTAGCATATGGTAGTGACAAAGCAAGAAGCTCTCAATCATGAAGAACATGGTGCTATCATGAAGCACAAGTGTGGAAAAAGGTAGTAGCATTGTCCCTTCCCTCTTTTTCTCTCATTTATCTTTTTTTCATTTGGGCTCTTAGGCCTCTTTTTTATTATTTTTATTTTTTTATTTTTGGGATCTTTGGCCTCTTTTTTTTATTTCCTCACATGGGACAATGCTCTAATAATGATGATCATCACACTTTTATTTACTCACAACTCAAAGATCACAATGATGATGACTCCATAGGAAATGCCTCCGGCAGTGTACCGGGATGTGCAACGATCTAGCATGGCGTATGACGTTGAAACATCTCGCTAGCTATCTTACGATCATGCAATGGCAACATGAGAGTGACGGCACAAGTCATGAGACAGAATGGTGGGAGTTGCATGGAAATATATCTCGGAATGGCTATGAAAATGCCATAGTAGGTAGATATGGTGGCTGTTTTGAGGAAGGAATTTGGTGGTTTGTGCACCGGCGAGAATTGCGCGGCACTAGAGAGGCTAGCAATGGTGCAAGGTGAAAGTGCATCTATACCATGGGCTGACATTAGTCATGAAGAACTCACATACTTATTGCGAAAGTTTTTATTAGTAATCGAAACAAAGTGCTAAACGCATACTCCGAGGGGAAGAGTTGGTAGGTGTAAACCATCGCGCGATCCCGACCTCAACACAAAGGATGACAATCAATAGATCAATTATGCTCTAACTTCCTAACATAGCGGTTCACCATACGTGCATGCTACGGGAATCACTAACTTCAACACAAGTATTTCTAGATTCACAACACCCTACTAACATGACTTTTAATACTACCAAATCCATGTCTCAGAACTATTTGAGAGGAATCAAAACTTTTCTTTCTACTCAATGCACATGAAGATGGAGGTTTTTGCTTCCTATTTGGGTATCTATCACTTTTGGGACTACTTTCATAGCATAAGCCAACTACCAAATCACGCACCGCCGGGCTCTAAAAGATATAAGTGAAGCACATAGAGCAAAAGTATCTAGCTCAAAAGATATAAGTGAAGCACTATGAGCGTTCTAGCAAAATCACGATGAGTGCATGTCTCTCTCTCTCAAAAAGGTGTGCAACAAGGATGATTGTGACACAAAAAGAAGAAAAGACTCCTAAGATACAAGATGCTCCAAGCAAAACACATATCATGTGGTGAATAAAAATATAGCTCCAAGTAATGTTACCGATGGATTGAAGACGAAAGAGGGGATGCCTTCCCGGGGCATCCCCAAGCTTAGGATTTTTGGTGTCCTTGAATTTGGCTTGGGATGCCTTGGGCATCACCAAGATTGAGCTTTTTCCACTCCTTAACTCTTTGTCCATGAGAACATCATCCAAAACTTGAAAACTTCACAACACAAAACTTAAACAGAAACTCGTGATAACATTAGCACAAGAAAACAAACTACCACTTCTTTTGGTATTGTAGCAAACTTGAATTCTATATATATTGATGATGGGCTACTGTATTCTCACTTTTCCATGGCTAGTACCCCCCCCCGATACTAACCATAGTTTCATCAAAACAAGCAACCAACTCAACAAAAACAAAATGTGTCAAAAATAGACCAGTCTGTAGCAATCTGTATACTTCGTATACTTCTCGTACCTGACAAAATCTGAAAAATTACGACGACCTGGGCAAAAATCATATCAATCAGCAGCAAAAATAATCAACTCAAAATCTATTTCTGAATAAAAATGAAAAATTATCTCATGAGCGAAAAGTTTCTGTCTTTTTCCAGCAGGATGAAACAACCATTACCAAGACTAGTCATAAAGGCTTTGCTTGGCTCAAACACAAAAAGAAACACAAAAAACACAATCACAACAGAATTACGAAAGTGTGTACGCAACAAAACAGAAAGAAAAAAATAAATTCATTGGGTTGCCTCCCAACAAGCGCTATTGTTTAACGCCCTTAGCTAGGCATAGAAGCGATAGAATCACGTATCGTCGTCTTTGGTGCTCAAACCATAAGTGGCGTGATCACTTATCATCTTAAGGTTTTAATATTTCTTGCTGGATGATTCACCACTACTTTGAGGAACAAAGACAGACTTGGTGATTTTATTGTGGGCAAAATTTGGAGTATTCTGCACAGCGACAAAAGCGGAACTCAAGTTAGTTATAACATCCTCTAGTTTGCCAATCCTAGCAGAATCATGACCTAGCTTTTCGTTAACTGTGGGTTCCTTCTCCTTTAAATTTTTCAAAACCATTCCCACCTTGGATCCATACTGAGTGATTTGATTGTGGATCTTTTTATCCAAATTCTCAATGAGTTCAATCGTAGCAACTTTATTTTCAATAACGTCCAGCCTACGCATCACATGTTCTAGAGTTAAGGTAGTTCCATTAACCATGAGTGGGGGTGAGCCTACCAAATTTATCACAGCTCCGTAAGAATCAACGGTATGGCTACCCAAGAAATTTCCACCTACGATGGTGTCAAGAATATACCTATTCCAAGGAGAAACACCCACATAAAAACTGCGAAGCAAGACAGTAGTGGATTGCTTATGAGTAGATCTACTGTGAGCGTTGCAAATCCTATACCAAGCGTCCTTTTAGTTTTCTTCCTCAATTTCTTTGAAATTGAGGACTTCGCTCTCGGGAGTATTGTTTGAAGTGGTGGATCTAGCCATCAGGATAGACTATCCCACACATACGAGCAGAAAGCAAGCGAGGGAAAAGGGCGAACGAAAAAGCGAACGACATAAGGCAAATTGGTGAAGTGCGGGAGAGGAAAACGAGAGGCAACTAACAAACAAAGTAAATGCAAGAGCTGAGTTTGCGACACCTACTTGGACGAGTTCTTGACTTGATCTTCCTCCCCGGCAACGGCGCAAGAAATTCTTCTGCTGCTGCAACAAAAGTCCTTCCTTGGCGCTTAGGAATTCTTCTTGTTACTTATCTGGTTTGCGTCGGTTTTTCCCTTGAAGAGGAAAGGGTGATGCAGCACAGGAGCAGTAAGTATTTGCCTCAGTTTGACAACCAAGGTATCGATCCAGAAGGAGGGCCTCGTCAAGTCCAGAGTACCTGCGCAAACACAAACAAGCTTCCACCCAACGCTTCAAAGGGGTTGTCAATCCCTTCAAGATTGTTTGCAAAGTGAGATCTGAAGGCGGAAAGTGCAACAAAGTAAAAAGTGTAAGGCTGAAAATATGCTGTGGAGTAGACCCTGGGGGCCATAGTGTTCACTAGAGTCTTCTCCCATAATAGCAAATATCACGGTGGGTGAACAAATTACTGTCGAGCAATTGATAGAACCGAAAAAGTCATGACGATATCTAAGGCAATGAACATACATATAGGCATCACGTCCGAGACAAGTAGGCTGATACTTTCTGAATCTACTACTATTACTCCACACATCGACCGCTATCCAGCATGCATCTAGTGTATTGAGTTCATGGTGAACAGAGTAACGCCTTAAGCAAGATGACATGATGTAGAGGGATAATCTCAAACCAATGATGAAAACCCCATTTTTTTACCCTTGATGGCAACAACATGATGCGTGCCTCGCTACCCCTTCTGTCAGTGGGTGAGGTCACCGCACGGTATGAACCCAAAACCAAGCACTTCTCCCATTGCAAGAATCATAGATCTAGTTGGCCAGACAAAACCGACAACTCGAAGAGAATTACAAGGATATGAAATCATGCATAAGAGAGATCAGAAGAAACTCAAATAAGATTCATAGACAATCTAATCATAAATCCACAATTTATCAGATTTCGACAAACACACCACAAAAGAAGATTACATCGGATAGATCTCCATGAAGATCATGGAGAACTTTGTATTGAAGATCCAAGAGAGAGAAGAAGCCATCTAGTTACTAGCTATGGACCCGTAGGTCTATGGTGAACTACTCACGCGTCATCGCAGAGGTCATGGTGTTGATGAAGAAGCCCTCCGTATCCGAATCTCCCCTCCGGAAGGGCACCAGGACGTGCCCAGATGGGATCTTGCAGAGACAGAAGCTTGCAGCGGCGGAAAAGTACTTTCGATGATCTCGTGATTTTTTTGGGATTTTTAGGGAATTTATAGGCGCAACCCCTAGGTTAGGGGGCGCTCAGGGGGCCCACAAGCCTGGGTGGCACAGCCTACCCCCTGGCCGCGGGGTGGGGACTTGTGGGGCCCCTGAGGCTCCCCTGCCTTGGCTCCCAAGCTTCCCGATCTTCTTCCGTCCTAGAAAAAATCTTTTCAGGGATTTTCTTCCGTTTGGACTCCGTTTCAAAATCTCCTCTGAAAGGGGTCAAAAATATGGAAAAAACAGGAACTGGCACTTGGCACTGAGTTAATAAGTTAGTACCAAAATATATATAAAAGGCATGGAAAACATCCAAAGTTTGACAAGATAATAGCATGAAACCATAAAAAATTATAGATACGTTGGAGACGTATCACTAGTCAAGTAGAGGCTTACTAGGGACAGTGTTTTGTCTATGTATCCACACATGTATTTGAGTTTCCAATCAATACAATTATAGCAGGGAAAATAAACGATTATCACGAACAAAGAAATATAACAATAACTAATTTGTTATTGCCTCTAGGGCATATTTCCAACAGTCTCCCACTTGCACTAGAGTCAATAATCCAGTTCACATCACCATGTGATTTCAACGAATCCAACACCCATATAGTTCTGGGGTTTGATCACGTTTTGCTCGTGAGAGAGGTTTTAGTCAACGGTTCTGAATTTTTCAGACCCGTGTGTGCTTTACAAATCTTTATGTCATCTTATAGATGCTGCTACTACGTGCTATTCGGAAATACTCCAAATATCTACTCTACTATATGAATCCGTTTTACTACTCATAGTTATTCGGATTAGTGTCAAAGCTTGCATCGACGTAACCCTTTACGACGAACTCTTTAACTACCTCCATAATCAAGAAAAATTCCTTAGTCCATTAGTTACTAAGGATAACTTTGACCGATGTTCAATGATTCAAACCTTTATCACTCTATGTACCTCTTAACAGACTTGTGGCAAGACACTCATCAGGTGCGGCACACATCATGTCATACTTTAGAGTCTATGGCTAAGGCATAGGAGACGACCTTCGTCTTTTCTCTTTCTTCTACCGTGGTCGGGCTTTTGAGTCTTTACTCAAATTCACACCTTACAACACAACCAAGAACTCCTTCTTTGCAAATCTATTTTGAACTCCTTCAAAAACTTGTCAAGGCATGCATTTCATTTGAAAGTTCTATTAAGCGTTTTGATCTATCTCTATAGATCTTGATGCTCAATGTTCAAATAGCTGTATCCAGGTCTTCCTTTGAAAAACTCCTTTCAAACAACCTTTTATGCTTCATAGAAATTCTACATTACTTCCGATCACCAATATGTCAACCACATATACATATCAGATATTCTATAGTGCTCCCACTCACTTATTTGGAAATACAAGTTTCTCACAAACCTTGTACAAACCCAAAAGCTTTGATCATCTCATCAAAGTGTATATTCCGACTCCGAGATGCTTGCACCAGTCCATTGAAGGATCACTGGAGTTTGCATACTTGTTAGTATCCTTAGGATCGACAAAACCTTCTGGTTGTATCACATACAACCTTTCCTCAAGAAAACCGTTGAGGAAACAATGTTTTGACATCCTATGTGCAATATTTCATAAACAATGCAGAAATTGCTAACATAATTCCAACAAACTTTTAGCATCGCTATGAGTGAGAAAGTCTCATCATAGTCAATTCTTTGATCTTGTCGGAAACATATTTGCGACAAGTCGAGCTTTTCTTAATAGTGACTTTTCACCATCATTGTCTGTCTTCCTTTTAAAGATCCATCTTTACTTAATAGTCCTATGACCATCAATTAGTTCTTACAAAGTCTACACTTTGTTTTCTTTCATGGATCCTCTCTCGGATTTCATGGCCTCCAGCCATTTGTCAGAATCCGGGCCCACCATCGCTTCTCCATAGCTCGTAGGTTCATTGTTGTTCAACAACATGACCTCCAAGACAGGGTTACCGTACCACTCTGTAGTAGTACACGACCTTTGTCGACCTAAGAGGTTTGTAGTAACTTGATCCGAAGCTCAATGATCACCATCATCAGTTTCCACTTCAATTGGTGTAGGCGCCACAGGAACATCTTCCTGCGCCCTGCTACACACTGTTTGAAGTGACGGTTCACTAACCTCATCAAGTTCCACCACCTTCCCACTCAATTCTTTCGAGAGAAACCTTTCCTCGAGAAAGGACCCATTTCTAGAAACAAACACTTTGCTTCCGGATCTGAGATAGGAGATGTATCCAACTGTTTTGGATATCCTATGAAGATGCATTTATCCTCTTTGGGTTTGAGCTTATCAGTCTGAAACTTTTTCATATAAGCATCGCAGCCCCAAACTTTCAAGAAACGACAACTTAGGTTTCTCCAAACCATAATCTATATTGTGTCATCTCAACGGAAATACGCGGTGCCCTATTTAAAGTGAATGCGGTTGTCTCTAATGCATAACCCATAAACGATAGTGGTAATTCGATAAGAGACATCATAGTATGCACCACATCAAATAGGGTGCGGCTATCACGTTCGGACACACCATCACACTATGGTGTTCTAGGTGGCATAAATTTTGAAACAATTTGCACATTGTCTTAACTGTGTACGAAAAACTCACAACTCAGATATTCATCTCTATGATCATATCGCAGGCAGTTTATCCTCTTGTCACGACTATCTTCACTCTGGAATAGCTTTGAAATTTTCAATATTACAGACTTGTGATTCGTCAAGTAAATATTCCTGTATCTACTCAAATCGTGAGTTAAGTAAGAACATAACGATATCCACTTCGTGCCTCAACACTCATTGGGCTGCACACATAAAAAATGTATCACTCCCAACAAGTTACTCTCTTGTTCCATGTGGTATGTTTTGCATGTCTCAAGTGATTCAAAATCAAGTGAGTCCAAACGATCCATCTGCATGGAGTTTCTTCATGCGTTAATACCAACAGGTATGCTCTGCATGTCTCAAATGTTTCAAAAATGAGTGAGTACAATGATCCATCAGCATGGAGCTTCTTCATGCATTTTATACCGTCATGACTCAAGCGGCAATGCCACAAGTAAGTGGTACTATCATTATTGTGTGTATCTTTTGGCACCAATATTATGAACATGTGTAACACTACGATGGAGATTCAATAAACCATTGAAGGTAATTATTCAAGCAAATAGAATAACCATTGTTCTGTTTAAATGAATAATCGTATTGCAATAAACACGATCCAATCATGTTCATGCTCAACGCAAACACCAAATAACAATTATTTAGGTTTTAACACCAATCCCGATGGTAGAGGGAGCGTGCGATGTTTGATCACATCAACCTTGGAAATACTTCCAACACGTATCGTCACCTCGCCTTTAGCTTGTCTCCGTTTATTCCGTAGCTTTTATTTCGAGTTACTAATCACTTAGCAATCGAACCGGTATCTAATACCCTCATGCTACTAGGAGTACTAGTAAAGTACAGATCAATATCATGTATATCAAATATACTTTTGTTGACTTTGCCTGCCTTCTCATCTACCAAGTATCTAGGGTAGCTTCGCCTCATTGACCGATCCCCTCATAATAGAATCACTTAGTCTTGGGTTTGGGTTCAATCTTGGGTTTCTTCATTAGAGCAACAACTGGTTTGCCGTTTCATGAAGTGTCCCTTCTAGACCTTGCCCTTCTTGAAACTAATGGTTTACTAACCATCAACTGTTGATGCTCCTTCTTGCTTTCTACTTTTGAAGTGTCAAACATTGCGAATCGCTCAAGGATCATCATATCTATCCTTGATATGTTATAGTTAATCACGAAGCTCTAGCAGCTTAGTGGCACTGACTTTCGAGAACCATCACTATCTCATCTGGAAGATTAACTCCCACTTGATTCAAGCGATTGTTGTACTATCTGAGAACATGCTCAACGATTTGAGCTTTTCTCCTTTACTTTGTAGACAAAGAATCTGGTCGGAGGTCTCATACCTCTCAACAAGGGCACGAGCATGAAATCTCAATTTCATCTCTTAGAACATCTCTTATGTTTCGTGACGTTTCAAAGTGTCTTCGGCGCCTTTCTTCTAAGCCATTAAGTATTACACACTGAACTATCACGTAGTCATCAAAATCGTGTATGTCAGATGTTCGCAACATCCACAGACGACCCTCGAGGTGTAGCACACTGAGTGGTGCATTAATGTAACATCCCAAAATTATAAATTTTGGAATGTTAATATAATTATTAGATTGATTGTTTGTTTGTTTGAGTGATTGAAACTTGAGTGGAATTTGAAACTTCTCAAAAAAAAATGAGAGGGAATAAAATGACTTTCCCAAAATTTTCTATTTTGAATCCCTTTTCAATTTTGAGTTTGAATATTTTCAAAACCCTTTGAAAAAAAAATCAAACGAGAGGAGGAAAATGACCCTCCAAAATCAGAGACAATGTCTTGATTCAAATTTTAAGTATTTGCAATTTATTTGAAATTCAAATTCCTTTTCATTTTAAAGTTATTGCAAAAAAATAATTTTTTAAAAAAGTATTTTTATTGGTTTTGAAAATATGTTCATGTTTTAGAAAATTTTATTCTGAAAATTTTGATATATAATATGCCTATATAAAATGTTCTCTTTTTTTCGTTTATACATTTTTGTTCTTTGTTTTAAAAAAAATTAATTTTTTTTGTTCGTTCGCAAAAAAAAAAAAACAAAGTCCACGCCTCGTCGTACTACTCATGTGGCCGGCCGATTCCTTTGGCCCATGAGACACCTTTGTCCCTTTTTTTTCTATTTTCCCTACACTACGTATATGTTTAGTCCCACATTGCTTATCTATGGACCATTAGACCTCCCTTCCACCTATAAGTATAGACCCATAGGAGCATCCAAAAATCATCTATTTTGGGTTAAATCAATCTTTTGGTTTAACTAGATTTATTAAATAAAAATATTTTTTCTTCTCTTCGGCGGGATTTCTCGAAGTCGTCTCCTCATTGGAATTAATTCTTACTCTGCATTCTAAAGGTATTTCTCTTCGTATTTTTTTATACTCTCATAGTTTATTATTTCTAGACTAGTATTCCTACACTAGTATATGGTATAGTAATTAGATATATTAATTAGTCTTCATATTTACACAATAGTACTAGAATTCTTTTAGACATAACACCTTTCTTCTGTAAAACAGCTTGACCCTGATTTTTCAAATAGCCATAACTTTTTACTCGTATATCCGAATTAGATGAAACCAACGCCTAGAGTTTCGTCTTGATCCCACCTATCCGATGAACCTATCATATCAACTTTTTTTGAAATTTTCAAATTTCGAAATTTGTTCATATTCATATTCAAACTTCTTTTGATCATGTCGTTTTATCCGTAGCTCCGTTTTAGATGAATCCAATTGCGTCGGATTCGTATCAAAGTAATCTTCCTGTTTGTATCATTAGTTTAACTTTTCAACTTATAATTTTGATCAAATCAGATTTATCTATTAGTGCCCAAAAGTGTTCACATCGTTTTAAGCCGATTCAATGTTATATTGACGTATTTGTATCTTTTGATCCGCTAGTTCAAATCTAATAATTCTTTTTTCTACACGCTCATATTGATCTCCTATATCCAGTAGCATCATTAGTTTTGACCTTTGAACCTTACAAATTTGAGCGATTCAAATTTGTATTCGAACATTCATTTGATCTTATCTTGCAAATCGTACCACCTTTTCAATTGATTCCTTTTACCCCTAAACACTCATGTCATATATTTTTGTACGTAACCATCGTACTTCAGTTCAACTTCTCTTGACCTTTTGAATGCAAATTCAATTCATACTTCAATTCGCTATAACTTGCGTTATAGTGCTCCATTTCAGGAAATTCTTTCTGCAAATAAATTCGTATGTCTTATACTATTTGTCAAATAACATTTATGTTGTTCTCCCAATTTTTTTGATCATCTCCCGTAGTGTATGCAAGTCGAGCTTATATAGCAATAGTTCATCGTTCATTAACTCTTTTGATCTCATTCATGCACCTTCACTTTACAACACACTTAGGACCTTTTTATTAAACCTTAATACGTTGTTATTTTGCACCAAGACATGCTTTGTTCTTATGTTCTCTTGGTTCTTCCTTTTTGGCATGAATGTTTATTGAATGCTATTTGTTTGCGATAGATTGCTCGGAGTGTGGCGAGTAAAATTATTAGGATTTTGAGAGCAACTATCTTCATCAAGTAATACTAGGCAAGTCACTTTGATCATACTATCACCTATGTTTTTTGCATCGTAGTTCTACCATCCTATGCCCAATTGCATGCTGAGTAGGTACTTGGAAATTTTAGTATAGATTGTAGTATCATGTGGTAGGCACACAACAACCCCGATACTTGGCCCCGGGACGACAAATTTCATATTGCTATGGTTGAGTAGACGAGATTTCGGTTGAGTGCATAACACGAGTGATGCGAGGTTGACTAAATAATCAAGACCGGTTAAGACAAGATTTTCAAGACCTCGGACGCAATGCAACTCTGGGTGAAGGACGGTTGATCGGCTCCCTAGAGAACCCAGTGGATGACCCGGGATGCTGGAGAGGCCATGACATCCTGCGGAAAGCTTCACCCAGGCTCAAAGAGACGGACGGATATTTTCAAGACCCAAGGCTTACCTGCACAGCCACAAGTCATTATGGGCTCTAGCTTGGTTGGACAACGCGGTGACTCTGGACAGGCGGTGCTAGCAGATGTAGAAGAACGGTAGGATTGGATGGGCACCGAAAGGGATTCAGAGGGACCCGTTGAAAGACCATGTTTTGATCATCCGGTCTTCAAACACCCTGAAGTGCGAGGACATACACGGAGGCGATCAAATCTTGTGGGGAACGTGTGCAAAACTCTGCAGAGTACTCAAACCTAATCGATTAGCCGTGTCCACGGTCATGGACAACTTGAGCCAAAGGAACTGAAGTTATCTGGATTTCTCAACACCATTAAATATATTTGATGAGGGTAACTATTGACAACTCGGGTACGAGAACTGGTTGACGGAACCATCTCGTTAACAACCAACAATGTAGTAACATTTTGCTTTTAGCCCACTCTTGATGTAGGAGAAAACTTGCTTTTTCGCTAAAACTTATAGCCCCACCTGCCATATATGCATATAGTATAGATGATTACTTTTCACCCCTCTCTTATGTGACTTGCCGGCATATTCAATATGCTGACCTACACGGCTGCAACGTCTTATGTTGCAGATATTTTTCTTCGACGAGTAAGAGTACGATTCAGGGTTACGGTCTACACTCAAATTGCCGTTGGTGCTTATTGGGGCTCCACTCCCTTGACTGCTTCCGCTGAGATATTTAAGGTATATATCAGTTTTACGCTATTTACATGTGATTGCACTTTGATATATACATTGATGTACTGTGTGTGCCAGCATACTGATCCAGGGATGGCACAGAAACACAGAGGCTTGACTCGTCTTGAGTCGAGTAGTTGCAGAAATGGTATCAGAGCACATGTTGACTGTAGGACGTGACCCTAGAAACTGGAAATTGCTTAGGAAAGGATCTCTCATATTTTTTATTTTCAAGAACAGCTTTCACTTCTCATCTCTTCTGATTTCATAAAACGTTCTCTCTCACCTCAAATAGTTAGACAATGCCCTTTCCCCTTCGACCTCATGAAGGATCAACGGAGTTCTACTTCAAAGTAAAGAGGATTTCACCACGCGATTGAAGAATTGAAGCTACACAAACACAAGACTCTCAAGACCCGAAGAATTCGAAGACCCTGAAGCGTTCAAATGTTTATATGACCATTAGAAGTCCAAACCCCTGTTATATACCCACGTCAGATACGATGATTTGTGAGCCGTCATTGGTGTGTGCTTTTCGACGGCCACAAATAAAACCTATTCTCAAAAATATTGTTTGTATTGTGTGTATCTCCCTCCCTCTCTTACCCGTCTCATCCCCAAAACCTCAACCCTACCAGATGGAGTATGAAGCTGGACTTGTAGTCTCTGGACCAATGACCCAGCTGGAGGCTGAAATATGGATTGAGAACATGGAGAACCACTTCGGGAGCAACTTGATCTCAAGAAAGTATGAAGTGGAACACGCTCTCCAGTACTTTACCCAAAGTAAAGTTATCTGGTGGAAAAGGCATCATGCCATACAAGGATTTAGTGGAGCAGAATCCTGGGACGAATTCAAGAAGACTTTGTTAAGATCCCGCCTTATTCAGAAGTGCTATGATAAGCCCGATGAAGAAGCCTTGTGCATGCAAGATCTATGGAGAAATAGGACACACCCAGGAAGAACAGAAGGATGGATGCCCTCATTGTGAAGAAAATCACCCAGCTGAGGAATGCCCAACTAGTCAGGTGACTTATTTCTTGTGTGAGGGAACCACCCACTACCCAGCGGCGTGTCACATTTACCCCAAGTATGCCTGAAACCCATAGACCCCGGGACTAACAAGGATCAAGTACTATCTTTTTGGAGAAGGAAACTTGTATCATCAAACGTTTTCTTAGGAGCATACGACAACCTGAGAGTGGTGAAGAAATGATAGATGTCTTGTTCAGCTTACAGAACCAATGGTTTATCCGAACTTTGTTCGTGGACAAGAGAAACTCTGCAACGCTTGTGAGGATGCCCAAGTGTTAGTATACGAGATTCACTAAACCTTATACAAGGTAATGATTTCAGTGCGACATGGCTTGGCCACCATGACGACTTACTATTATCATTCTCTTTCTATTCGGAATGGTAAATCTGAGAGACTTACCCATAGTGAGAGACGACGTTCTTTGAAGCTTTTGTTTAAGCCTTAGAATGGTATGATGAAAGCCCCATGTACATGGCACTTGTTATCACGCGTAGGAAATTTTACGGTGAGGATGAAGCCAAGACCCTTCTTTCTGCAGGATAACCACAAATGGTAGACCACCATGAGAATCATCGATAGGTTATTTAGAATGGTCACGAGACTTGTCAGTTAAGAAAACCCAGTGAAGGAAGAATCTTATATCAACAGAAGAACCCTCGATTTTGATGGAAACATTATGAATATAATGGAAGAACTTCACCAAAGAAGTTACCATGAAGAATGTGACGAGTGAGATGCCAAGACCCCAGAGGATTGTTAAAAATTTGAGCGACCAGTAACTCTCATTTTAAGTGTGGTAGCACCCCACTTTGGAGGAGACTATATTTGTTAGAAGACCCCCCCAAACCATAACCTTTTCTTTCTAGCCTCCTCGCATCTCGAGGACGAGATTCATTTTAAGTGTGATAGTTTGTAACATCCCAAAATAATAAATTTTGGAATGTTAATATAATTATTAGATTGATTGTTTGTTTGTTTGAGTGATTGAAACTTGAGTGGAATTTGAAACTTCTCAAAAAAATGAGAGGGAATAAAATGACTTTCCCAAAATTTTCTATTTTGAATCCCTTTTCAATTTTGAGTTTGAATATTTTCAAAACCCTTTGAAAAAAAATCAAACGAGAGGAGGAAAATGACCCTCCAAAATCAGAGACAATGTCTTGATTAAATTTTTTAAGTATTTGCAATTTATTTGAAATTCAAATTCCTTTTCATTTTAAAGTTATTGCAAAATAATAATTTTTTAAAAAAGTATTTTTTTTGGTTTTGAAAATATGTTCATGTTTTAGAAAATTTTATTCTGAAAATTTTGATATATAATATGCCTATATAAAATGTTCTCTTTTTTTTCGTTTATACGTTTTTGTTCTCTGTTTAAAAAAAAATTAATTTTTTTTGTTCATTAGCAAAAAAAAAAACAAAGTCCATGCCTGGCCGTACTACTCATGTGGCCGGCCGATTCCTTTGGCCCATGAGACACCTTTGTCCCTTTTTTTTTCTATTTTCCCTACACTACGTATATGTTTAGTCCCACATTGCTTATCTATGGACCATTAGACCTCCCTTCCACCTATAAGTATAGACCCATAGGAGCATCCAAAAATCATCTATTTCGGGTTAAATCAATCTTTTGGTTTAACTAGATTTATTAAATAAAAATATTTTTTCTTCTCTTCGGCGGGATTTCTCGAAGTCGTCTCCTCATTGGAATTAATTCTTACTCTGCATTCTAAAGGTATTTTTCTTCGTATTTTTTTATACTCTCATAGTTTATTATTTCTAGACTAGTATTCCTACACTAGTATACGGTAGAGTAATTAGATATATTAATTAGTCTTCGTATTTACACATTAGTACTAGAATTCTTTTAGACATAGCACCTTTCTTCTGTAAAACAGCTTGACCCTGATTTTTCAAATAGCCATAACTTTTTACTCGTATATCCGAATTAGATGAAACCAACGCCTAGAGTTTAGTCTTGATCCCACCTATCCGATGAACCTATCATATCAACTTTTTTTGAAATTTTCAAATTTCGAAATTTGTTCATATTCATATTCAAACTTCTTTTGATCATGTCGTTTTATCCGTAGCTCCGTTTTAGATGAATCCAATTGCGTCGGATTCGTATCAAAGTAATCTTCCTGTTTGTATCATTAGTTTAACTTTTCAACTTATAATTTTGATCAAATCAGATTTATCTATTAGTGCCCAAAAGTGTTCACATCGTTTTAAGCCGATTCAATGTTATATTGACGTATTTGTATCTTTTGATCCGCTAGTTCAAATCTAATAATTCTTTTTTCTACACGCTCATATTGATCTCCTATATCCAGTAGCATCATTAGTTTCGACCTTTGAACCTTACAAATTTGAGCGATTCAAATTTGTATTCGAACATTCATTTGATCTTATCTTGCAAATCGTACTACCTTTTCAATTGATTCCTTTTACCCCTAAACACTCATGTCATATATTTTTGTACGTAACCATCGTACTTCAGTTCAACTTCTCTTGACCTTTTGAATGCAAATTCAATTCATACTTCAATTCGCTATAACTTGCGTTATAGTGCTCCATTTCAGGAAATTCTTTCTACAAATAAATTCGTATGTCTTATACTATTTGTCAAATAACATTTATGTTGTTCTCCCAATATTTTTGATCATCTCCCTTAGTGTATGCAAGTCGAGCTTATATAGCAATAGTTCATCATTCATTAACTCTTTTGATCTCATTCATGCACCTTCACTTTACAACACACTTAGGACCTTTTTATTAAACCTTAATACGTTGTTATTTTGCACCAAGACATGCTTTGTTCTTATGTTCTCTTGGTTCTTCCTTTTTGGCATGAATGTTTATTGAATGCTATTTGTTTACGATAGATTGCTCGGAGTGTGGCGAGTAAAATTATTAGGATTTTGAGAGCGACTATCTTCATCAAGTAATACTAGGCAAGTCACTTTGATCATACTATCACCTATGTTTTATGCATCGTAGTTCTACCATCCTATGCCCAATTGCATGCTGAGTAGGTACTTGGAAATTTTAGTATAGATTGTAGTATCATGTGGTAGGCACACAACAACCCCGATACTTGGCCCCGGGACGACAAATTTCATATTGCTATGCTTGAGTAGACGGGATTTCGGTTGAGTGCATAACACGAGTGATGCGAGGTTGACTAAATAATCAAGACCGGTTAAGACAAGATTTTCAAGACCTCGGACGCAATGCAACTCTGGGTGAAGGACGGTTGATCGGCTCCCTAGAGAACCCAGTGGATGACCCGGGATGTTGGAGAGGCCATGACATCCTGCGGAAAGCTTCACCCAGGCTCAAAGAGATGGACGAATATTTTCAAGACCCAAGGCTTACCTGCACAGCCACAAGTCATTATGGGCTCTGGCTTGGTTGGACAACGCGGTGACTCTGGATAGGCGGTGCTAGCAGATGTAGAAGAACGGTAGGATTGGATGGGCACTGACAGGGATTCAGAGGGACCCGTTGGAAGACCATGTTTTGATCATCCGGTCTTCAAACACCCTGAAGTGCGAGGACATACACGGAGGCGATCAAATCTTGTGAGGAACGTGTGCAAAACTCTGCAGAGTACTCAAACCTAATCGATTAGCCGTGTCCACAGTCATGGACAACTTGAGCCAAAGGAACTGAAGTTATCTAGATTTCTCAACACCATTAAATATATTTGATGAGGGTAACTATTGACAACTCGGGTACGAGAACTCGTTGGCGGAACCATCTCGTTAACAACCAACAATGTAGTAACATTTTGCTTTTAGCCCACTCTTGATGTAGGAGAAAACTTGCTTTTTCGCTAAAACTTATAGCCCCACCTGCCATATATGCATATAGTATAGATGATTACTTTTCACCCCTCTCTTATGTGACTTGCCGGCATATTA
Organism: Hordeum vulgare subsp. vulgare; assembly: GCF_904849725.1. Classification (NCBI taxonomy): domain Eukaryota; kingdom Viridiplantae; phylum Streptophyta; class Magnoliopsida; order Poales; family Poaceae; genus Hordeum; species Hordeum vulgare. Next base: position 410,066,520 of record NC_058521.1, on the reverse strand, counting down.
AATATGCTGACCTACACGGCTGCAACGTCTTATGTTGCACATATTTTTCTTCGACGAGTAAGAGTACGATTCAGGGTTACGGTCTACACTCAACTTGCCGTTGGTGTTTATTGGGACTCCACTCCCTTGACTGCTTCCGCTGCGATATTTAAGGTATATATCAGTTTTACGCTATTTACATGTGATTGCACTTTGATATATACATTGATGTACTGTGTGTGCCAGCATACTGATCCAGGGATGGCACAGAAACACAGAGGCTTGACTCGTCTTGAGTCGGGTCGCTACAATTAAGGACATAAGCCTTCTACGTAGCAACGAGGACAATCCGCAGTTTCACGGACTCAGTCCGCAAAGTTGCTACTATCATCTTTCAACTAATTTTTCTCAAGGAACATATAAAAAATAGTACAGCTACAACGCAAGCTACATCATAATTCGCAAAGACCTTTTGACTATGTTCATGATAATTAGTTCAATTAATCATATTACTTAAGAACTCCCACTCAAAAAGTACATCTCTCTAGTCATTTGAGTGGTACATGATCCAAATCCACTAACTCAAGTCCGATCATCACGTGAGTTGAGAATAGTTTCAGTGGTAAGCATCTCTATGCTAATCATATCAACTATACGATTCATGCTCGACCTTTCGGTTTGATGTGTTCCGAGGCCATGTCTGCACATGCTAGGCTCGTCAAGCTTAACCCTAGTGTTCCGCGTGTGCAACTGTTTTGCACCCGTTGTATGTGAACGTTGAGTCTATCACACACGATCATCACGTGGTGTCTCAAAACAACAAACTGTAGCAACGGTGCACAGTCGGGGAGAACACAATTTCGTCTTTATGCAACGAGGTTGCATGCCAATCGATGAAACCAGTCTTTCGTAAGCGTACGAATAATGTCGGTCCGGGCCGCTTCAATCCAACAATACCGCCGAATCAAGAAAATACTAAGGAGGACAGCAAATCGAACATCACCGTCCACAAAACCCTTTGTGTTCTACTCGAGATAACATCTACGCATGAACCTTGCTCTGATACCACTGTTGGGGAACGTTGCATGGGAAACAAAATTTTTCCTTTGCACACGAAGACCTATCATGGTGATGTCCATCTACGAGAGGAGATTTGGATCTATGTACCCTTGTAGATCGCACAACAAGAAGCGTTAAGAAACACGGTTGATGTAGTGGAACGTCCTCATGTCCCTCGATCCGCCCCACGAACCGTCCCATGAACCGTCCCGCGATCCGTCCCACGATCCGTTCCGATCTAGCGCCGAACGGACAACACCTCCGCGTTCAGCACACGCACAACTCGACGATGATCTCGGCCTTCTTGATCCAGCAAGCAAGACGGAGAAGTAGATGAGTTCTACGGCAGTGTGACGGCGCTCTGGTGGTAGTGATGATCTACTACTGCAGGGCTCCGCCCGAGCTCCGCAGAAATCCGATCTAGAGGTAGAACTATGTGGTCTAGGGTTGAGTTGCAGGTGGAAAAAGTTGTCTCAAATCAGCCCTAAATCACCACTATATATAGGAGGGAGGGGGAGGAGGCTTGCCTTGAGGACCAAGTCCCCAAGGGTGCGCCGGCCAGGAAGGAGAGGAGGATTCCTACTCCAATTAGGATTGGAAAGTGGAGTCCTTCTCTTCCTTCCCACCTCCGCCCTTTTTTTCCTTTCGCTTTGGTTTTTTCTCTTCTTGGCGCCAAGGCCCTCTTGTGCTTTCCCACCAGCCCACTAAGGGCTGGTGCGCCACCCTAAGTCCATTGGGCTTCCTCCGGGTGGGTTGCCCCCCTCCCGGTGAACTTCGGAACCCATTCGTCACTCCCGGTACAATGCCGGTAATGTCCGAAAACCTTCCGGTAACCAAATGAAACCATCCTATATATCAATCTTCATTTCCGGACCATTCCCGAAACCCTCGTGACATCCGTGATATCATCCGGGAATTCGAACAACATTCGGTAACCACACATATAACTCAACTATACTAAAACATCGCCGAACCTCAAGTGTGCAGACCCTGCGGGTTCGAGAACTATGTAGATATGCCCCGAGGTACTCCTCGGTCAATATCCAATAGCGGGACGTGGATGCCCATATTGGATCCTACATATTCTCCGAAGATCTTATCGGTTGAACCTTGCTACGACGCTAGAAATCCCGGGCAACGGCGCCAGAAATCCTTCTGCTACCTCTTGAGCTTGCGTTGGTTTTTCCCTTGAAGGGGAAAGGGTGATGCAACACATGAGCAGTAAGTATTTCCCTCAGTTTGAGAACCAAGATATCAATCCAGTAGGAGAATCAAGCCAAGTGTCCAGAGTACCTGCGCAAACACAAACGAGCTTGCACCCAACGCTATAAAGGGGTTGTCAATCCCTTCAAGATTGATTGCAAAGTGATATCTGAAGGAGAAAAGTGCAACGAAGTAAAAGCGGAAGGCTGAAAATATGGTGTGAAGTAGACCCGGGGGCCATAGTGTTCACTAGAGGCATCTATCAAAGTAGCAAATATTACGGTGGGTGAATAAATTACTGTCGAGCAATTGATAGAACCACGCAAAGCCATGACGATATCTAAGGCAATGATCATACATATAGGCATCATGTCCGAGACAAGTAGACCGATACTTTCTGCATCTACTACTATTACTCCACACATCGACCGCTGTCCGGCATGCATCGAGTGTATTGAGTTCATGACGAATGGAGTAACGCCTTAAGAAAGATGACATGATGTAGAGGGATAAACTCAAACCAATGATGTAAACCCCATCTTTTTACCCTTGATGGCAACAACATGATGCGTGCCTCGCTACCCCTTCTGTCACTGGGTCAGGTCACTGCACGTTATGAACCCAAAACCAAGCACTTCTCCCATTGCAAGAATCATAGATCAAGTTGGCGAAACAAAACCCACAACTCGAAGAGAATTACAAGGATATGAAATCATGCATATAAGAGATCAGAAGAAACTCAAATAAGATTCATAGATAATCTGATCATAAATCCACAATTCGTCGGATCTCGACAAACACACCGCAAAATAAGATTACATCGGATAGATCTCCATGAAGATCATGGAGAACTTTGTATTGAAGGTCCAAGAGAGAGAAGAAGCCATCTAGCTACTAGCTATGGACCCGAAGGTCTATGGTGAACTACTCACGCATCATCGGAGAGGTCATGGTGTTGATGAAGAAGCCCTCCGTATCCGAATCCCCCCCTCCGGCAGGGCACCAGAACGTGCCCGAGATGGGATCTTGTGGATACAGAAGCTTGCGGCGGCGGAAAAGTATTTTCGTGGATCTCTCCAGTAGTTTTGGATTTTCAGGAATTTATAGGCGGAAGAGGTAGGGCATACGAGCCACAGGGGGCCCACAAGCCTGCTAGGCGCGGCCCCCTGGCCGCGCCTAGGGGGCTTGTGGTGTCCCCTGGTGGCTTCTGCCTTGGTTCTCATGTCCCGTGCGTATCTTATGTTCTGGAAAAAATCTTTTCGGAAGTTTTATTCCGTTTGGACACCGTTTAAAATCCTCCTCTGAAAAGGGCAAAAAACACGAAAAAACAGGAACTGACACTTGGCACTGAGTTAATAAGTTAGTCCCAAAAAAGATATAAAAGGCATACAAAACATCCAAAGTTTGACAAGATAACAACATGGAACCATAAAAAATTATAGATACGTTGGAGACGTATCAAACCTCAGTGTCAAGGATTCATACAATCCCGTATGTTATTCCCTTTGTCCTTCGGTATGTTACTTGCCCGAGATTTGATCGTCGGTATCCGCATACCTATTTCAATCTTGTTACTGGCAAGTCTCTTTACTCGTTCCATAATACAAGATCCCGTGACTTAAACTTAGTCACATTGCTTGCAAGGCTTGTGTGTGATGTTGTATTACCGAGTGGGCCCCGAGATACCTCTCCGTCACACGGAGTGACAAATCCTAGTCTTGATCCATACTAACTCAACGGACACCTTCGGAGATACCTATAGAGCACCTTTATAGTCACCCAGTTACGTTGCGACGTTTGATGCACACAAGGTATTCCTCCGGTGCCAGTGAGTTATATGATCTCATGGTCATAGGAAAAAATACTTGACACGCAGAAAACAATAGCAATAAAACGACACGATCAATATGCTACGTTCATAGTTTGGGTCTTGTCCAACACATGATTCTCCTAATGATGTGATCCCGTTATCAAGTGACAACACTTGTCTATGGTCAGGAAACCTTGACCATCTTTGATCAACGAGCTAGTCAACTAGAGGCTTGCTATGGACAATGTTTTGCCTATGTATCCACACATGTATTTGAGTTTCCAATCAATACAATTATAGCATGGATAATAAACAATTATCACTAACAAAGAAATATATTAATAACTAATTTATTATTGCCTCTAGGGCATATTTCCAACACATGGAAATATAGTATTTTTACTAGAAGTAGTGCTAATGTCGACAAGAGGCTCACTTGATGTTACATGGGTAGTAATAGCCTCATGAGCTAAATTTAGCACATTGTGGGATACTAGAAGATCATCATGAGAGCTTGTGAGCATTACATGACTTTCTTCCAATTTCATATAATTGCTAGATAGCAACTCAAGTTGATCCCTTAGCTCAACATTCTCCTTTAAAATGGATGCTTCGCAAGAAATAGAGTTAGTAGCACAAGCATTGTCATTAACAACAAGAGGACAAGGCAACTTGGCAAGCTCTTTAGCATAAGAAGCTTCAAGTTGGGCATGAGACTCAGTGAGATCGATGAGCAAACTCTTAAAAGCCCTTGAGTCATTTTTGAGGTGCCCTTAGTCCTCAAGGAGTTTAGCATGAGCAACTTCAAGCTTGTCATTTTTAGTTCTAAAATCATTAGCCACCTCGAGGGCTCTATCATGGGATTCCTTTAATCTAGATAATTCTAGAGCAAAGGTCTCCTCAAGAGATTCCTTGTTAGTTTGTTCATTTTCAAGAGCTTGGGATAGCTCTGCTATCTCATTAGCGTAATCACGCTCATGACCTTCCATTGTATCAATGGTGGACTCATGCTCCTCGAAATGAGCTTCCAACTCCGTAATGTATTTATTGCCCTCAGTGGCAATAGACATGATTTCCATGAAGTTGGAACAAGTAAGTTTATTCTTATAAAGAGATTTAAAAATCATTTCACCCTTAAATTTTAAGGATGCAATATTATCACTCTCTTAATCATTATCATCATCCTCATTATCATCATCATCATCATCATCATCATCAAGAGATATATTGCGATTCAAGGTAGGAGATACCTTTGAAGCCTTAGCCATAAAGAAAAAGTGAGAAACAATAGATGATGATGTAGGGTGCATTGAAGAATCATTCAAAGCCACATCTTGTTCCATGGAGTGATGGATTTCCTCTACATTGTTAGCACAACAACTCGAGGAAATAGATACATTTTTATGATGGCAACAAGATATAGAAAGATTTCGTCAAGTAGTTTTTACATGATATGCAAGGACTATCAACACAAACATATAAAACATTTAGAGTGCTGTAAGTGTTAATACACAAAGATGAGGCATTGCAATAATATAGTGATGAAGGATCATCAACAATAAGCCCACTATTATCATCAACAATAAGCCCACTATTATCATTGCAATGATCACCACTACTCACCATATCATTACCTTCTGGCAATCCACATGTAGGTGAAGTATATGAAGTTAAGAAGACCACACGACCGGAGGTGGAGGGAGAACAATCATTCCCACAAATCTTGGAAATACCATATTTATCTTGAAGCTTTGTCCACAACTCATGAGCATCCCGGAATAGCATGGGTTGAAATATAACTACATTGCAGAAAGCATCAAAAAGCACATTAAAAGCTTGAGCATTGAGATAAGAGTTTTTCTCATCCTCTAAAGATATATTTTGAGAATCCGTTGGAGGAAAAAAACCCATATCTAAAATTCACTCCAAATTTGGGTCGATGACCCTAAAGAGATTAAGAATGCGAATTACCCAAACATCAAATTTGTGCCATCAAAACTAAGAATGTAAGAGAATCCTAAACCCCTAGTCAACATCCTTACTTTCTAGGTGGTTAAACCTAATAATGAGAGACCTAGCTCTGATGCCAATTCAAAGGACGTGGATGTCGCCTAGAGGGGGGGGGGGTGAATAGGCGCTTTAAAATAATTACATTTTAGGCTTGAAAAAATGCAGAATAAAACTAATGTTTAATTTGTCAAGCACAAAACCTAAAACAACTAGGCTCACCTATGTGCACCGACAACTTATGCTAAGCAAGATAAACAACTAAGTGATAGCAAGATATATGACAAGAAACAATATGACTATCACAAAGTAAAGGGCATAGGTAAAGGGTTTGGGTAAGAGATAACCGAGGCACGCAGAGACGACGATGTATCCCGAAGTTCACACCCTTGCAGATGCTAATCTCCATTTCGAGTGGTGTGGAGGCACAATGCTACCCAAGATGCCACTAAGGCCACCGTAATCTCCTCACGCCCTCGCACAATGCAAAATGTCGTGATTCCACTAAGGGACCCTTGAGGGCGGTTGATAACCCACAAGTATAGGGGATCGCAACAGTTTTCGAGTGTAGAGTATTCAACCCAAATTTATTGATTCGACTAAAGGGGAAGCCAAAGAATATTCTCAAGTATTAGCAGTTGAGTTGTCAATTCGACCACACGTGAAAGATTTAGTATCTGTAGCAAAGTATCAGTAGCAAAGTAGGGTGATAGCAGCAGTAGCAACAGTAGCCAGTAGCAATAGTGACAGCAGTAGCAGCAGAGTAACAGGAGTAGCAACAGAGTAACACTAGCAGCAGTGATAGCAGTAGCAGCAAAGTAACGTAGCAAGGACCAGTAGGAAAAGACTCTTAGGCATTGGATCGGTGATGGATGATTATGCCGTATGCTATTCATCATGCAACAGTTATAACACGGAGAGATATGTAACTAGCTCCAGTTCGTCAATGTAATGTAGGCATGTATTCCGTATGTAGTCATACATGCTTAGGGAAAAGAACTTGCATGACATCTATTGTCCATCCCTCCCATGGCAGCGGGTTCCTAATGGAAACAACGGGATATTAAGGTTCTGCTTTTAATAAAGAACCGGACCAACGCATTAATACTTGGTGAATACATGAACTCCTCATACAATGGTCATCTTCGGGAGTGGTTCCGACTATTGTCACTCCGGGGTTGCCGGGTCATAACACAGAGTAGGTGACTACAACTTGCAAGATAAGATCAAGAACACACATATATTGGTGAGAACATAATTGGTTCAGATCTGAAATCATGGCACTCGGGCCCTAGTGACAAGCATTAAGCATGGCAAAGTAGTAGCAACATCAATCTCAGAACATAGTGGATACTAGGGATCAATCCCCGTCAAAACTAACTCGATTATATGATAGATCTCACCCAACCCATCACCGTCCAGCAACCCTACAATGAGATTACTCACGAACGCTGAAGAACATCATGGAATTGGTGATGAAGGAAGGTTGATGATGACGATGGCGACGATTTCCCCTCTCCGGAGCCCAGAACGAACTCCAGATCTGTCCTCCAGAGGTAGAACAGGAGGTGGCGGTGCCTCCGTATTGTAAAACGCGATGAACTCTTCTCCTTGATTTTTTTTCTGGACAAAACGGACTAAATAGAGCTGGATTTGGAGGCGGTGGAGCTTTGTGGGCCCCACAAGCCTGCCAGGCGCGGCCGGGGGGGGGGGCGCCTGGTGGGCTTGTGGGCTCACGGCTCCACTTCCTCCGCTGGTTCTCGCACCAGTATTTTTCATAAATTCCACAAAAATTCTCCGTAAATTTTCAGGTCATTCCGAGAACTTTTATTTCTACGCAAAAACAACACCATGGCAATTCTGCTGAAAAGAGCGTTAGTCCGGGTTAGTTCCATTCAAATCATGCAAATTAGAGTCCAAAACATGGGCAAAAGAGTTCGGAAAAGTAGATACGACGGAGACATATCAACTCCCCCAAGCTTAAAGCTTTGCTTGTCCTCAAGCAATTCAGTTGACAAACTGAAAGAGACAAAAGAAAAACTTTTACGAACTCTGTTTGATCTTGTTGTTGCAACTATGTCTAACTCATAACCAAAATTTCAGCAAGATCACAAGCAAACCACATAAACAGATGACATCTAGGTCTCATGGTAAACTCACATCAATGGCATAATCAACTGGCGAGCAAATAATAATAAGCCTCAAACGTCAACACTTCAATCAAAACAATCATGAAGTAGTGCGAACAGATGGTATCTCGCTAGCTCTTTCTGAGACCGCAAAACATAAATGCAGAGCACCTTCAAAGACCAAGGGCTGACTAAACATTGTAATTCATGGCAAAGAAGATCCAGTCACAGTCATACTCAACACAGTTAAAAGAAAAGCATAAAAATGACAGAGGTGCTCTCTAATTGGTGCTTTCATAAGAGGAGGATGACTCAACAGGAACATAAATAGACAGGCCCTTCGCAGAGGGAAGCACTGATTTGCAGAGGTGCCAGAGCTCAAGCTTTGAAAACAGAGATAATAATTTTGGGTGGCATGCTTTCATTGTTAACGCAATGACCAAGAGTTCTCACCATATTCCGCGCTACACATGTTATAGGCGGTTCCCAAACAGAAAAGTAAAGTTTTGACTCCCCCACCACCGATCAATCACACTCCACGACTAGCTGAATCTCGGGTGGCGTCCATACCAACATCAATTGAGGGGGAGTTTTGTTTGCAATTATCTTTTCGATTTGAGCATGGAACTAGGCATTCCAATTACCGACCCCTTTCTCGTGAATGATAGTGAATAAACACATATCAAGGATAACACGCCTAGCATGGAAGATACTGATAGCCCCTGTCACCACATGAGCAGTTCGGGCATGCAAAACATATTATTTCTTGAAGGTTTAGAGAGTGGCACATGCAAATTTACTTGGAACGACAGGTAGATACTGCATATAGGTAGGTATGGTGGACTCATATGGAACAACTTTGGGTTTATGGAAGTGGATGCACAAGCAGTATTCCCGCTTAGTACAAGTGAAGGCTAGCAAAAGACTAGGAAGCGACCAACTAGAGAGCGACAACAGTCATCAAAATGCATTCAGATTAACCAACATTGAGTGCAAGCATGAGCAGGACATAAATCACCATGAACATGAATATCATAGAGGCTATGTTGATTTTGTTTCAACTACATGCGTAAACATGCGCCAAGTCAAGACACTTGAATCATTCAAAGGAGGATACCATCCTATCATACTACATCATAGTCATCTCAACATTCATGTTGGCATCCAAGGCAAACCATTATAAGCTCCTAGCTAAGTAAGCATGGCATCAGCAAGTATGATTTCTAAGTTGTTATTGCAAACATGTTTCTCTCACAACAAAGCTGAATCAGGAACGATGAGCTAGTCATATTTACAAAAACAAAATAGATCGAGTTCATACCAGCTTTTCCAGGCTCAGTCACTTCATCATATATCGTCATTATTGCCTTTCACTTGCACGACCGAACGATGTGAACAATAATAAGAGTGCTCGTGCATTGGACTAAGCTAGAATCTGCAAGCAAACACAAAGGAGAAGACAAAGTAATATGGCTCTATGACAGATAAGCAGGTATGCATGCGAGAGCCACTAAACATGGTAACCATGGTCTTCTACCTTGACCCAAAGAAAAAGAAAACTATTTACACGGGAAAGCTCCCAACAAGCAAAAGAAGAACAAGAAAATCTTTTGGGGTTTTCTCAAACTAGACAGACACACGAAAAGAAAACGAGAAAAAGAAAATAAACTAGCATGGATGATACAGTGGCAAAGTGTGAACACCGACTAACAAAGTGAAAGCATAAGCAAGAATGTATTGTCGGTGAGAAACACGTACTCCCCCAAGCTTAGGCTTTTGGCCTAAGTTGGTCTACTCCCAAGGAGGGAAATAACCAGCTCCGGGGTACTCCGGATTGGACTGAGGATGCCACTGTTGTGTGAGCTCCTCTGGTTCCAACTGATAAACTGGCATCTGGTACTCGACTGGTGGCTCGGGCACGGGCACCTGTGGTTGGGCTAAGCCCCAATATGCGTAGATGTCCGAGGGCCTAATAATGTACCTTCCTGCATGAAGATTGAACAAAGAGGGAGGAGGCAAAGTAATAGTCTCACGAGTACCCTGACTAAATACCAGGTTATAAATCACCCTTCTACTTATATCTCTATCAAGAAAGTCATGGCGAACAATGCTATCGTAATCTAGATATCTCTCAGGAAGAAGAATCTCTTCTTCCTCGTCCAGTCTAATAGGTATCTCAAAGTGTGTGGTAGGACGGGTAGCATAGATACCTCCATAGACAACGCCTTTAGAACGGTTCGTGTTCAACCGTTGAGCTACTATAGCGCCCAAGCTATAAGTTTTGTCGTTATAAAGGGCTTCGTGCAAGACCGCAAGATCTGGGGAGCTAAGGGACCCAGCTTTCCCACGGCCAATCAAACATTTTCCCACGAATAGTGAGAAGTACCGAAGCACGGGAAAAGTATGCTAGCAGCTCTGGCGCAAGACACTCCTCTCTCCTCTTCTACAGCAATAGTATCTATGAAAGCCTCGAAGTCCCGTGGACGAGGTTCATGAATATCCCCAACAAAAGGCAATTTGCAAACATTGCAAAATCCTGGAGTGACATGCGCTGGGGGATATCATCAAGTTTGAACTCAACCATGGGAGGATTCTTCCTCGGATAGAAGTTAAAGCTTTGTACGAAGATATTATTGAGGAGGAGGTATTGCGGACACTTATGTTCAACGAAGCCAGTAAGGCCTGCGTTCTCCACCAAGTAATAAAAGTCCTCATAAAGTCCGGCGGCGCGTAAGAACACATCGCTTGGCCATTCGCACGCTCGAACTTCTACAACTCGAGGGACCGGATACTTGGGATTCTTCTCACTTCCATCATCCCTGGGTCACGGCTTGAAGAGCCTCTTAAGAACCTCCTCATCTTTTCCCTTTTCTATCTCTGAAATTTTTAGTGACTCTAAGGAAAAGTGAACAAGGCTCAACAAAACTCATAGCAACTACTCCCACAAGTGCCTAGAGGCCATATTAGGCATCAAAACTACTTGGGACCAGCTAAAATTAGCATGCAAAGCTCAAGAACAGGGTCACCAAGGCAGCAAAAATACGTGAAGTATAAGTGTAACATCCCAAATTTTGGAATGTTAATATAATTATTAGATTTGCTTGTTTGTTTGATTGAGTGATTGAAACTTGAGTGAAGTTTGAAACTTTTCAAAAACTTTTGAATGAGAGGGAATAAAATGACTTTCCCCTTCTCCGGTGAATTCAAATTCATCCATTTAGAATCAATGAGAGAAGATGACATGACTTCTTCAAATTATAAAGATTTTGAATGAAGGTGGCATTTGAATTTCTTTCAATTGTTGTTTTGCAAATTCGTTTTCTTTTTCACTCACGGAGTGCCAGGATTATTATCTTGCCAAGCAAGAAAGAGTGGAGAAACATGACCCTCCAAACCAGGGGCATTTATTTGAAGTATTTGAACCATAAAACCCCAGGGTTTATTTGAAAATTATTTGCAAAAAGAAATAAAGCATTTAGGGGATTTTCTGAAAAACATTTTTTTAGAAGTTTTTATTTTTGCCGTGGGAAAATGCCCATCATTTAGATTTTATTTTTCTGATAATTTTAGTATATAGAAACTCTATATTACGAATTTATTTAGTTTCCCTTTTAATTGTTTACTTTCCGGTTTTGAAAATAGGAAAGGAATCCCCATTATTTGGAAACTAGAGCAGCCCCATTAAGGCACTTTTCCAAAATTGGCCCAACCGACACTTCTTCTTCCTCCTCTCGTTCCTTTCCTTCCCACGCAATGGCAGAAGCTCCATGGAAGCTTCCCTTCCCCGATTCGCGGGATTTGTTGCCTCCCCTCGCCTCCCGTCGCCCCTATAAGAACCCCCATGAGCTCCTCGTTCCATTCCCCTAGCTAACTCCTCTCCTCCCGGCCCGTAGCCTCGGCGCCACCATCTCCATCTTCTCTGCCAACAAAAGCTCACAGGGAGCTCTCTCGTCGCCCCTTCATCGCGAGGCCAGTCCCAGGATCGCCCCCATCTACCGCATCACGCCACCGCCGCCACCCTCCTCCATCGCCCCACCCCCCATTGCCAGGAGCCCTCCCCCATCGCCCTGCAGCCCCCGCACCTTCCCCTCGCCAGGAACAACCCCCTGCACCGCATCGCCCCAGGAGCGCCTCCCTCCCCCCACAGCGCCCCTCCACCGAACCCCCTCCTCCGCCACCCCACCCCGCCGGAGACCTCTCCCCACGCCGGAGCCGCCCTCCCCCACGCCGGCCATCGTTGGAGCAAGCCCCTGCTCGGTTCTGTCATGGGAGGTAACTCCTTTCTGTTTTTTTTCTTTTGATTGTATTGTTTTTTTAGTTAGATCCACCGTTAGATCTAGATCCAACCGTGTGTATTAAAAATAAGATACCCCTTCGGTTCTTGTAAAAGAACCGGTGGTTTTTTTTGTTAGTCGACGTAGATTGGTTAGTTTACGGACGCTTGCTAGATAGCCAAAAACGTGCACACATATTAGCCAATCAGATCTTGCCACGTCGCCGTTTTTATTTTTTAGTTTAATTCTGTAACAGATTTAGTTCCGTTTTTGTTTTCTTTATAACTTTTGATCTAGAAGTGCAATGAAGCTGATTCTTTTTGTGTTAGATCACAATTTTCTTGTAGTTTCCGAAAATATATAATTTGTCTATGTTTGGATTTATATAATTTGAATTAGATCAGATTTGAATTAAAGCTTGTTTTGCTTATTCTGGGAGTTTAAAAATAGCTTTTAATTTTATTCTTTTTGCTACTGTTCCCAAGTGACATTATTTATCAGTGGCTAAAGTTTCAGAATTTTTTGAGGGATTTAACTCATTATTTCATGTAAAATAAATTATGTTTTAGTTCTTTTAGAATTATATATACTTCTTTTTCTATAGTTGTTTTTAAATTAGTTTATTTTATATTCGAGGAAGTTTATATTTTGTTTTCTGTTAGATAACAATAGGTTTTAAACAAAAATAAAATTTTATTTTTATTTTTTATCAAGAAATCAATTCTAGTTCTCTAATAACTTGCAATTGATTTCCCTATTAGTTTAACTCCCATTTGAAAATACTTTCAAAATAGTTTCATGAAAAATACTTTATTTTGTTTTAGTTAAATTTATATTCTATTCTCTGTTATTTAAGTATTTTATTTTCTGTTAGACAAAAATTATTTTTGTGAATGTTGTAGTAGAAGACTCCCTAGCTCTCTTTGAAGTTCCCATTTCGATTCTTATTCGATCTTTCATATTGTTTTGATTTCATCTACTTTTATTGTTGTTTGATATTTGATTCCTAGAATGATTGCTAGTGTGAGTGCTTATGTGAATACTATGTTGCTTATATAGATTTCATCGGAGAGTGACGAATAGTTCTATCAAGTTATTTCTCAAGAATGATAGTTCTTCTTCGTCAACCTCACCAGGCAAGTCATTTGATCATGTATCACCTATGTTTTATGCATCGTAGTTCTACCATCCTATACCCATTTGCATGCTGACTAGGTACTTGGAAAAATATGGTTACTTGATGTAGTATCATGTGGTAGGCACCCCAACAACCCTGTTACTTGGCCCGGGACGACAAATTCTATTATGCTATGCTTGAGTAGATGGGGTTCTGGTTGAGAGTCTATCACGAGTGATGCGAGAATACTTTAATAACCAAGACCGGTTAAGTCAAGACTTTTCAAGACTCGTGATGCAATGCAACTCCGGGTGAAGGATGGTTTAGATGGGCTCCCTGGAGAAACCAGTGGACGACCCGGGATGCATGGAGAAGTGCCATGACATCTTGCGGAAAGCTTCACCCAGGCTCAAAGAGATGGACGGATATTTTCAAGACCCAAGGCTTACCTGCACAGCCACAAGTCATTATGGGCTCTGGCTTGGTTGGACAACGTGGCGACTCTGGACAGGCGGTGCTAGCAGATGTAGAAGAACGGTAGGATTGGATGGGCACCGACACAGGATCAAAGGGACCCATTGAAAGACCATGTTTTGATCATTCGGTCTTCAAACACCCTGAAGTGTGAGGACATACCCGGAGGCGATCAAATCTTGTGGGGAGCGTGTGCAAAACTCTACAGAGTACTCAAACCTAATCGATTAGCCGTGTCCACGGTCATGGACAAATTGAGCCAAAGGAACTGAAGTTATCTGAAATTCTCAACACCATTATATATATTTGATGTGGGTAATAATGATAACTTGGGTATGCGAACTGGTTGGCGGAACCATCTCATTAACAACCAACAACGTAGTAATATTTTGCTTTTAGCCCCTCTATTGTTGTAGGAGAAAACTTTGCTTTTCCACTAAAAACTTACAGCCCCACCTACCATATATGCATATAGAATAGATGATTACTTTTCACCTCTCTCTTATGTGACTTGCCGGCATATTCAATATGCTGACCTACACGGCTGCAACGTCTTATGTTGCAGATATTTTCTTCGACGAGTAAGAGTACGATTCAGGGTTACGGTCTACACTCAACTTGTCGTTGGTGTTTATTGGGACTCCACTCCCTGTGACTGTTTCCGCTGAGATTTTTAAGGTATATATCAGTTTTACGCTATTTACATGTGATTGCACTTTGATATATACACTGATGTACTGTGTGTGCCAGCATACTGATCCAGGGATGGCACAGATGCACATAGGCTTGACTCATTTTGAGTCGGGTCGCTACAATAAGGCACTAGAGCAAGAACTAATTGGACCAATGGAGGAGTCACTTACCAAGGAGTAATTTCCCCAAAATAGTTCGGAGAATGGTGCTTTGAGCAAGGAGATTGAAAATCCCAGCAAGAAGAGCAAGAACATGGGTTTGAGCTGCGAAACGATTTTTTCTAGAGGTAGGAGAAGCAGATGAGAGCTGGAATGACTAGAGGGGTGCACGTGGGCCCCACAAGCCAGGTAGGCGCGGGCAGGGGGGTGCCCGCGCCTCGAGGGCTTGTGGCCCACTCGTGCAGCCCCCAGACTAGCTCTTCGTCTCAGTATTTTTCAAAAATTCCACAAAAAATTATACTTGATTTTTAGGACGTTCGGAGAACTTTTATTTTCAGGGTACTTTTCTACGGGACGCTAAAACAGAAAACAGGGAAAACTAAACTAAACCTATCATTTTTCTTCTAAGCAACCGAAAGTGAAAGCTTGGAACAGAGGTTTGTGACTCCTCGATTCATCAATCTCATGGTCATCGAAAGAAATCCGTCAATGAGGTTTATCAAGTCTCCTCGACAAACCTTTTCGAATCGCAAAAGAGAACGGAGAATTTTCGAATAGTCACTAGGTCACCTCAAGGGGGATGTGTATCTCCCCAACAAGCAAATCATACTTCATCTTAACAGGAGGTATAGGGCATTCAAAGCTCCCAATAAGAATCGATGAAGTTTTTTCGATAGCATTGATGCAATGTACTCGATATTGTTTCTGTGGAAAGTGCATTGTATGCTCATTACCGTTGACATTGAAAGTGACATTGCCTTTGTTGCAATCTATAACAGCCCCTGCGGTGTTTAAAAAGGGTCTTCCGAGGATGACCGCCATGGCATCGTCCTCGGGAATATCCAAGATAACAAAGTCTGTTAAGATAGTGCCGTTCGCAACCACAACAGGCACATCCTCGCAAATGCCGATAGGGAAAACAGTTGATTTGTCGGCCATTGGCAGAGAGATTTCAGTGGGTGAAAACTTATCCAGTTCAAGCCTACGATAAAGAGAGAGAGGCATAACACTAACACCAGCTCCAAGGTCGCATAAAGCAGTTCTAACGTAGTTACCTTTAATGGAGCAAGGTATAGTGGGCACACCGAGATCACCTAGTTTCTTAGGAGTTCCACCCTTGAAGATATAATTAGCAAGCATGGTGGAAATCTCAACCTTAGGTATCCTCCTCTTATTAGTCACAATATCCTTCATGTACTTAGCATACGGAGACATTTTGACAGGTCTAATCATTTCAACAAATCGCTCAAAATCCTCATCATCCTTTTTCTTGGATGGTTTGGGAGGAAAGGGCATGGGTTTCTGAACCCATGGTTCCCTTTCTTTACCATGCTTCCTAGCAGTGAACTCATTCTTATCATATCTTCTATTCTTAGGTTGTGGGTTATCAAGATCAACAGGTTCAATCTCCACATCCTTATCATTGCTAGGTTGAGCATCATCATGAACATCACTGTTGATATTATCATTAGGCTCATATTCATCACCAGATTCTGTCTCGGCATCAGAAATAGAGACATTGTTTGGACTCTCAGGTGTAGCAGCAAAAGGGTTGCTAGCGTGCAAATCCCTATCATTTTTCTTCTTCTTTCTAGGATGACTAGGTGCATCAGTGCTAAGTCCTTGAGAATCTTGTTCAATTCTCTTTGGATGACCCTCATGATACAAAGGTTCCTGGGTCATTCTACCGCCTCTAGTGACAACTCTGACAGAATTGTCATTCAACTCATTGAGCAAGTCATTCTGAGCCTTAAGTACTTGTTCTATGTGAGTAGTAACCATAGAGGCATGTTTACTCAAGAGCTTAAGATCATTGACGTTTCTGTCCACACAAGCACTTAAATGACTGAGCATACGAGCACTCTGTTCCAATTGTCTGCTAACATAATCATTGAAACTTTGTTGTTTGGAAACAGAGTTATCAAATTCATCCAAGCGTAAGCTAGCAGGTTTATCAAAAGGAATATCACTCTCATCAAACCTACGTAGAGAATTTACTTCTATTACCTGTATCGGGTTATCAAGACCATGGATCTCTTCGATAGGTGGTAGATTTTTGACATCTTCAGATTTAATTCCTTTCTCTCGCATAGATTTCTTAGCTTCTTCATATCTTCAGGACTGAGGAATAGAATACCTCTTTTCTTCGGAGTTGGCTTAGGAGGTGGTTCGGGAATAGTCCAAGCATTCTCATTGCACAAGATGTTATTCAGTAGAATCTCAGCTTGTTCTACGGTTCGTTCCCTAAAAACACAACCAGCACAACTATCTAGGTGGTCTCTAGAAGCATCGGTAAGTCCATTATAGAAGATATCAAGTATTTCATTCTTCTCAAGAGGGTGATCACGCAAAGCATTCAATAGCTGGACGAGACTCCTCCAAGCTTGTGGGAGACTCTCTTGTTCAGCTTGAGCAAAGTTGTATATTTCCTGCAAGGCAGCTTGCTTCTTATGGGCAGGGAAATATTTTTTAGAGAAGTAGTAGACCATATCCTGGGGGCTACGCACACAACCAGGAGCAAGAGAAGTGAACCAGGTCTTAGCATCTTCCTTTAGCGAGAAAGGAAATAGCTTGAGGATATAGTAGTGGCGGATCTTTTCCTCACTAGTGAATAGGGTGGCTATATCGTGCAGTTTGGTAAGATGGGCTACAACCATTTCAGACTCATAACCGTGAAGAGGATCAGATTCGACTAGAGTGATTAACTCAGGGTCGACAGAGAATTCATAATCCTTATCAGTCACAAAAATAGGCGAAGTAGCAGACTTCGGGTCGCATTTCATCCTAGCGTTCAGAGATTTTTCTTTCCACTTGCGCAGTAAATTCTCAACATCATAGCTATCCTTACACGCAAGAAAATCCTCAGCTATCTCTCCCTCCATAACATAACGCTCAGGCATATCAGGCAATTCACATCTAGGAGAGCTAGTTCTAGCAGGGAAAATAGGAGGTTCTACTTCAATAGTATGAGCAGTTTCAGAAGTATCATCACATCTAGCAGCAACTCTAGCAATTTGTGCATCAAGGAATGCACCAAGTGGCAAAGCAGTATCAAGCATAGCATCATGACGCAAAGCAGTATAAAGCATAGCATCATCAGGCAAAGTAGTATCAAGCATAGCATCATCATAAGCATCATGGGCAGCAGAAGTAGCATCATCAAGCACATGCGACATATCAAGATTTCTAGGAGGAGGTGGTGTCGCAAACTTACTCATACCTGAAGGTGAATCAAGTGCAGAGCTAGATGGCAGTTCCTTACCTGTCCTCGTAGTTGATGGCAAGACTTTAGTTCTTGGATCTATCGGATTCCTCATAGTGACCAGCAGACGTAAATCCCAAGTGACTCAGAGAATATAGCTGTGTTTCCCCGGCAACGGCGCCAGAAAATGGCACGTTGACGGGAGAATATTCTTGACTTGGCTTCCCCCGCAATGGAGCCAGAAAATAGCACGTTGAAGGGAGAATATTCTTGACTTGGCTTCCCCGGCAACGGCGTCAAAAAATGGTCTTGATAACCCACAAGTATAGGGGATCGCAACAGTTTTCGAGGGTAGAGTATTCAACCCAAATTTATTGATTCGAATCAAGGGGAAGCCAAAGAATATTCTCAAGTATTAGCTATTGAGTTGTCAATTCAACCACACCTGAAAGATTTAGTATCTGCAGCAAAGTATCAGTAGCATAGTAGGGTGATAGCAGCAGTAGCAGCAGTAACCAGTAGCAATTGTGACATGAGTAGCAGTAGAGTAACAGTAGTAGCAATAGAGTAACAGTAGCAGTAGTGATAGCAGTAGCAACAAAGTAACATAGCAAGGACTAGTAGGAAAAGACTCGTAGGCATTGGATCGGTGATGGATGATTATGCCGGATGCTATTCATCATGCAATAGTTATAACACGGAGATATATGTAACTAGCTCAAGTTCGTCAATGTAATGTAGGCATGTATTCCGTATGTAGTCATACGTGCTTAGGGAAAAGAACTTGCATGACATCTATTGTCCATCCCTCCCATGGCGGCGGGGTCCTAATGGAAACTACAGGATATTAAGGTTCTCCTTTTAATAAAGAACCGGACCAACGCATTAACACTTGGTGAATACATGAACTCCTCATACTATGGTCATCTCCGGGAGTGGTTCCGGCTATTGTCACTCCGGGGTTGCCGGGTCATAACACATAGTAGGCGACTACAACTTGCAAGATAAGATCAAGAACACACATATATTGACGAGAACATAATAGGTTCAGATCTGAAATCACGGCACTCGGGCCCTAGTGACAAGCATTAAGCATGGCAAAGTAGTAGCAACATTAATCTCAGAACATAGTGGATACTAGGGATTAATCCCCATCAAAACTAACTCGATTACATGATAGATCTCATACAACCCATCACTGTCCAGCAAGCCTACGTTCAAATTACTCACGAACGGTGAAGATCATCATGGAATTGGCGATGAAGGAAATTTGATGATGACGATGGCGACGATTTCCCCTCTCCGGAGCCCAGAACGAACTCCAGATCTACCCTCCAGAGGAAGAACAGGAGGTGGCGGCGCCTCCATATCATAAAACGCGATGAACTCTTCTCGTTGATTTGTTTCCGGATAAAAAGGATTAAATAGAGCTGGATTTGGAGGCGGTAGAGCTTTGTGGTCCCCACAAGCGTGCCAGGCGCGGCCAGGGGGGCGCGCCTGGTGGGCTTGTGGGCTCACGGCTCCACTTCCTCCACTGATTCTTGCGCCAGTATTTTTCATAAATTCCACAAAAATTCTCCGTAAATTTTCAGGTCATTCCGAGAACTTTTATTTCTATGCAAAAACAACACCATGGCAATTCTGCTGAAAACAGCGTTAGTCCGGGTTAATTCCATTCAAATCATGCAAATTAGAGTCCAAAACAAGGGCAAAAGAGTTCGGAAAAGTAGATACAATGGAGACGTATCAGCGGTCACCGAACTCGTACAAACAAGGTTGGGGAAATCTCCACAACTTAATTGGAGATCCCCACCCTTGCACGGAGCTTTACACCACAATGATTGAGCTCCGAGGCACCACCAAGCTTCTAGGGGTACCACATACCCAAGGGTAATAAGCTTCTCAACTTCTCACTTCCACGTATCACCGTGGAGAACTCAAACCAATGAAAATAATGCAATGGAAAGAACACATGAAGTGGTCAAGCCCCTCACACACAAATCCCTCCACAGGAACACGGAGCTATGGAGAAATATGAGAGGAAGAACACGGAGCTCACAAAGAACTCCAAGATCAAGATCCAAGGGGTTCCCCTCACATAGAGGAGAAACTGATTGCTGGAGATGTGGATCTAGATCTCCTCTCTATTTTCCCTCAAGAACTAGCCAGAATCATTGGAGGGATTGAGAGTTAGCAAGCTATTAGAAGGTAAACGATGGGGGAAGAAAACGAGCTCAACGGATGGATCAGGTCTAATGGGGAAGAAGACCTCCTTTATATAGTGGGGGGAAGAATCCAACTGTTACCCCCGCTCACAACCCGACCGGAGCGGTACTACTGCTGCTAGGAGTAGTACTACCGCTGCCAGAACGTTCGAGGGAGCGGTAATAAAAAACTACTACCGCTGGATAGTGAAACTGCCATAACTTTCGCATGCGAACACCGAATCGAGCAAACTCAAGCTTAAGAGTTATCTTAAGAACATGCAGTTATGAGAATGGCAATGATATAGAGATGTGAGACCTCTAAGAATGAAGAACCGGCAAAAACTTCCAACATCGAAAACATCATAGAAGATGCATATGGACTCCGTTTTCGATGAACTCAAGCTTGTCATGATGATGACCATAAGCTCTAAAACACACAAGGAAAAACACCAAACAAGAACCAAGAAATGATGCAAGGATGCAAATGGGTTGAGATCTCAACGAACGATACGATCAAGATACTCACTTGAGAGCCCCCCTTGACAGTACTGCAAACTATCTTACGATAGAAAAACCTATCAAGGACAAACCTATACCTTCCACCTAGTCCTCTTGAGCTAGATGATGATGATCTTGGCTTCCTCAAGATGGACCACCTTTCTTGATTGCTCCCCCATACTCACTATTGGTGAGCCACTCTTCAGCACATTCTTCACAAGTCCATTGCCACCACAATGGACAGCAAGGTTCAAGCATGATATCTTCGTGATGCTCCACTTGAAATTGCACACCAAAATCTTGATGACGATCACCACTTGATGTCATCCTTCATAGGTTGAATGAGATCTTCCACTTGACGGAAACCCATGGAAACACGCCAAACCCCACATAGAACTCTCACGAAGACATGGGTTAGTACATAAAAGCGTTATGGACTATGCTTACCACACCATGGGATCACTTGATCCTCCTCGGTACATCTTGTACGCTTTGTGTGTTGATAATATTAATTTACTCTCTACCTAGTCTTGATCAACCTTGTGTCTTTATGGCCAATCTTTGTATAATACTTTGAATACCACCTTGGTCATCACAAACTCCTTGAAACCAACAGATGGACTTCAAGAAATGCCTATGGATAAATCCTTTGAATATAACTTAAGGCAACCATTAGTCCATAGGGATTGTCATCAATTACCAAAAGCACATATGGAGAAATATGCTCTAACGGCCCGCAAGGGCCAGCTCATCAGTGTGTGATGGGTCGGGTCTTCAATTTGGACCTCATGATCTGTGAAACAACTGAGTGTTGTAGCCCCCAAGTGCGGAGTTTGTCTGCTTGCGTCAACTCGGGACTGACACGTTCTTCTCCTTTTAAAATAAAACATCATATGATGTAGCCCCCAAGGACCGGGTCATTATGTAATAATGAGTAGGGACTTTGTAAATCTGATTATGAAAACTTGAGCGGCAATGTGTATCCCCCAAGGGTCGGGTCTTTATAAAAATGATGAGTCGGTTCTTCCTTGAATTCATACTTTGATAAAGAGCGACATGTGGCCCCCAAGGGTCGGGTTATCTCTTTGAGATAGCCGAGTCTATTGATGATGTTATGATTTGAGAGAGCAGTTTGCATTAGCCCCCAAGTGCCATGGTGCATGATTGAAGCAACATGGGAATTTGATACTTTGATGTAATCTTGGTTTGAATAATGTAGCCCCTAAGTACCGGGTCATGTGCCTGCAGCGACTCGGTACTATTCTTTCCATTGTAGAATAAAATCATATCCACTCTATGAACTGTTTATGCCTTTGTGATGAAAGAAATCCTTGACCGTGGTTGCAATGTAACACGACAAATATATGTTTGAGAAGTCATAAATGTTGCGGTTTACTATGGAGCACAAGTTGAAGAAATCCAAGAGCCGGTCAATTAAATGATCCGACATTAAATGTGATAGGGAGGCTCTTTCAAAATAGTATTTCTTCCGAGCTAGCTTAAAAACCCCAATCATTGAACACTGGTTATGATAAACCATGATGAAGATCGAGCCACATTGGTTATCAAAGAGCGCTTTGCTCCTGCAGAAATTTATGCTTTGACCCGATTTGAAGACCGGCATGTTATGTATGTATGATGCATGATGCAATGCAAGATGATGCATGTATATGATACAATAGTTCCAGTTTTCTGAGAAAAGGTAACACCATAGTACGGCATCAAGTCACTTTTAATAGGCCGAATCAGTGAGACTCGGCACGGAGACGAGCTTGCATGGCTCTAGTCATGCCCTAAGATGGGTTTTTGCACAAACCTTTTATAATTTAGACTAGCGGATTAGGCTCAAGTCAGGCTTTAGTGAAGCGGGTTTCTTGAATCCATGGTTTATCTATTTTCCATATGCCGGCTCTCACACGACACATCAATGCTTTAACCTTGGCAAGTTCAGGGTCCGCAATGGATTGACTCGCCAAGAGTACACGGGGCCTAATAAGGGGAGTCGCAAAGGCATACAGTCGAGTATAACCATCGTAAAGCGGTAATTTTTCGCAAGCCAAGAGGGTCAGAAAAGCTAAACTTAATGAGTTGGAAGCCCCCAAGTGACCAATGATCAGGGAAAAGCGAGGCATAGGATTGTAGAAGACAATGCTATTACTACAAAAAACAACCTCGGGACTAATAGCCCGTGATGTCTACTACACAACTTTATCCTTGTAGACTCGTGTTGGTCCTCCAAACGCATAGTTTTGTAGGACAGTAGCATTTTTTCCTCAAGTAGATGACCTAAGGTTTACCAATCCATGGGAGGTGCAGGGTGAAGATGGTATCTCTCAAGCAACCCTGCAATAAAATACAAGAAATATCTTGTGTCCCCCAACACACCCAATACAATGGTAAATTGTATAGGTGCACTAGTTAGGCGAAGAGATGGTGATACAAATGCAATATGGATGGTAGATATAGGTTTTTGTAATCTGGAAATATAAAAACAGCAAGCAAAACATTGTATTGATGCTTGGAAATAAGGCCTAGGGTACATACTTTCACTAGTTCAATCTCTCAACAATGCTAACATAGTTGGATCCCTCAACGTGCAACAAAGAATCACTCCAAAGTTCCTATCTAGTGGAGAACAATAAGATGAAATTGGTGTAGGTAGTAGAACCACCTCAAAGTTATTCTTTCCGATCAATCTATTTAAGAGTTTGTACTAAGATAACATCAAGCTATCCTTTCCGTTCAATCTATTCAAGAGTTTGTACTAAGATAACATCAAGCTATCCTTTCCCTTCGATCTATCTAAGAGTTCGTACTAGAATAACACCAATGATACATATCAATCGACCCTAATGTCACCTAGATACTCCAATGTCACCTCAAGTATCTGTGGGTAAATTATGCGACATGCATCAAACAATTTCAGAGCTATCATATTCAATCCAATACAAAGAACGTGCAAGGAGCACCCCAAGATTTCTATTGGAGAACATGGTATGAGAATGTGCAATCAACCCCTATGCATAGATCCCCAAGGTCACCGGAACCCGCAAGTTGATGCCTCAACATATATCAAGTGCTCTCATACCAATATGCTTAATCCAACATGACGAGATCTTCAAGGAAAAGACTCAAATCATCACAACTAGATGGCAAGGGAAATACATCATATGATCCAACTATATTAACAAAGCCCGTGTTCTTGAGATCATGCCATCTCAAGAACACGAGAGAGAGAGAGAGAGAGAGAGAGAGAGAGATTGAACACATAGCTATTGGTATATACCCTCTGCCTCGAGGGTGAACTACTCCCTCCTCGTCATGGCCACCGCCGGGATGATGAAGATGGCCACCGGTGATGGTTTTCCCTCTCCGACAGGGTACTGGAATCGCTCCAAATTGGTTTTTCGGCGATACAGAGAGTTACGGCGGCGGAGCGGAAGTTGTCTCTTTATTACTGGGGTTTGTGGGATTTATAGGATTTTTCAGCATTGGAATCACGCGCAACGGAGCCATGTGGGCCCCACAAGCTATGCGCCCTGTTGTCTTGTGCCTCCGTGGTAGCCCTCCTCTGGTGGTTCTTCGCTCCGATGTTACTCGTATGTTCTAGAAAAAATCATAAAAAAGTTTCAGGCAATTCTGAGAACTTTCATTTTCTAAACAAAAAAAACCATGGTAATTTTGCTGAAAACAGCGTTAGTCCAGGTTAGTTCTAAATAAATCATATAAAGTGCATCAATACCATATAAAGTTATTATAAACATAGACAAATATGACATGAATACTTCATAAATTATCGATATGTTGGAGAAGTAATAGCATGCCCAAGCTTAATTCTCATAAGGCTTCTCAAGATCGAGTAGCAAGTTATTCACATGTTAAAGTATAGACCATAAACTTTCTTGAAAAATAGCAAACTATGTTTTCAGTCATCAAACAATTACAATTCATGTTATTTTCAGGAAGGGTCTATGTAGGAGCTTTGGTTCAGAAAATTCCACATACTCAACTATCATTTAGTCTTCCATGATTGCTCACACTCAAAGTATATTTTTAGAACAAGCAGTTTGAGTCAAACACAAGGAAGATAGGGGCTTAAAGTTTCTCCTCCCAACTTATTTATCTCGGGGATAATGTCAACAAATAATGAATCATGATCACCTATATTCAATTGGATATATGTGTCTGGATCCTTCCCCACCACATGATACTTGCCCACTAAGGAATTAAAAGATTGGAATAAGAAGTTGACTTGACATGAAAAGTAAAAGATAGGCCCTTCACAGAGGGAAGCAGAGGTTGTCATGCACTTTTTATTTTTGGATGTGCAATCTGTTAATGAAAAGGAACATCACTTTATATTTCTCCTTGTGATGGCAACCTTTATTATGCAGTTTGTCGCTTTTATTTCTTCACCATCTCAAGTTTGTACAAAGCTTATTTTCCCTTCCTATAAAAGATCATACATATTTAGGAGCATTTTTATTGCTTTTTGGACCGATGAAAACTTACTTGAAGGATCTTATTCAATCCATAGGTAGATATGGTGGACTCTCATGACAAGAAACTAGGTTCAAGGATTTGGATGCACAAGTAGTATCTCTACTTAGTACGAGGCTTTGGCTAGCAAAAGGTTCTAAACAAGCACCACATGTTAGAGGATCCATGACAATATAACTGCTATGTGAATATAAACAAACATAACCATTAAGTTGTCTTCCTTGTCCAACATCAACTACTTGATCAAGTTTGAAAATAATTAATGGGGCTCACAATCATAGAAGATGTCCAAGATAGTATATCTATATGTGAAACGTCTCTTCCTTCAATGTTCTTTCATGAATCGTTTAAATGACCAATGTTATGTTTGCTAACTTCCAATAATTTTTACCGCTTATACTCCTAGTATGTGAATTCACTACTCCCCATGGGATAAGCGTATGAAGCATATATATAATTTCACATTTATTATATTCCATTCATTCAACGTTTTACTCTTACGGTATAAGTGAAGCACAAGAGTAAACATCAAACTACTCTCAAAAGATATAAGTGAAGATCAATGAGTAGTCAAACAATTAAGTAGCTATATGATGACTCTCTCTCAGTAAAGAATTTTAGATCTTGATATTTTATTCAAACAGCAAACGAAACAAAAATAACACTCCAAGAATAGCATATATCATCTGAATGAATAAAAAATTAGGCTCAACATAGGCTAACCGATAGTTGACGACGAGGGGTGGGATGTGTAGCATCCCCAAGCTTAGATGCTCGAGACTTATTGTAATATTGTCGGGGGGTGCCTTGGGCATCCCCAAGCTTGATATTTTGTATCTCGTTCAATCTTCTCATGTCTGGTTTCCCCTATGTCTCAAAAACTTCATCCACACAAAACTTGAAAAGAACTCGTGAGATAGGTTAGTACACATAAGAATAAATCAACACTTCATGTTCTGCCAAGACAAGTTGCATAATAATTTTCAAACATTATCTACTGTATACTACCATTTCCACAATTTATATCTACCAATATATGTCATGAAAACTATAGAAGAAGTAGATAACAAAACTATGACATCAATCTGTTTAAACAGGACAGTCTGTAGCACTTTATTAAAACAGTGTACTTCTGTATCTCCAAAACTTATGCAAATTTAGGAAATGATAAAGAATTTGTATGATCCTGCTGTGTAAAAACTTCAGAAACTTTCCATGTTCCAGTAAAATTACATAATTCAAATACTACAACAACAGTTTCTGTTTTTATACAACACAAATCACACATGCAATTCAAGCATTCTAAAGGCAATTCTTGGAAATTTTTATTGAAAAGCAAGATTACAAATAACATCTAACAGAGAACAAAAAAAATAAAATGATGCTCCAAGAAAAACACATATTATGTGATGAATAAAAATATAGCTTCAAGTAAGATATACAGATAGTATCGAAGATGAAAGAGGGGATGCTTTCCGGGGCATCCCTAAGCTTAGACGCTTGGGTCTTCCTTGAATATTACATTGGGGGTTCCTTGGGCATCCCCAAGATTAGGGTCTTTCCACTCCTTATTCTCCTCATATTGGCATCTCACCAAAAACTTGAAAACTTCAATCACACAAAACTTAACGGAACTTCGTGAGATGGGTTAGTACAATAAAGATAGATCATTGACTTAGGTACTGTCAAGACAAGATTCATAATTGTTACCACATAATACCTACTGTATTCTATCATTCTCATAATTTATATCACTCAATATAAGCTATAGAAACACTAAAACAAGCAAACTATGCATGCAAAACAGAATCTGTCAAAAACCGAATAGTCTCTAAAGATATGACTGAACACCATACTTACGTAACACTAAAAATTATGAAAAAATAGGAACACGCATAGATTTTTCATATAAAAACGGTGTAACAGTTTAAGTATTTTTTGGCTTTCCAATAAAATCACACAATTCATATACTGGAGGCAAAAGTTTCTGTTTTTGCACAAATTCAAACTAACAATTTTCCACACTATCCCAAAGGCTTTACTTGGCACTTTATTGAAATAAAATACACAAAACATGATTAATAAAGTATATTAATCATGTGAACACAAAGAACAGAATGTAAAAGTGTTGTGTTGTCTCCCAACAAGCACTTTTCTTTAAAGCCTTTTTAGCTAGGCATGATGATTTCACTGATGCTCACGTAAAAATATTGAATTGGAACACAATGGGAGCATCATGAAGCATATGAAAAGCACATTTAAGTTTAACCCTTTTGCTATTCATAGGTATTTTGTGAGCAACCAGTTTTTGGGAACAAGAATCAACTAGCATAGGAAGCCAAAAGAAGCATATCTTCAAGATTTTCAACACATAGGGAGGAAACTTGATATTATTGCAATTCCTACAAGGATATGTACCTCCCTCATAATAATTTTCGATGGCATCATGAAGGAATTAAAAAATATAACTATAACAGAAAGCATTATCTTCATGATGCACAATCATGGAATTTTCTTTTCTCTCCACATAAGTAATTTTCTCCCCATTCATAGTAGTGGGAGCAAACTCAACAAAATAACTATCATGAGACAATTGATTGGCATAACCAAATTGAATATTAAAATCACGATGAAAAGTTTCATGGTTATCATTACTCTTTATAGCATACATGTCATCATCATAATCATTATAAATAGGAGGCATGACATCATCATGATAAATTTGCTCATCAAAACTTGGGGGACTAAAAATATCATCTTCATCAAACGTAGCATTCCCAAGCTTGTGGCTTTGCATATCATTAAAATCATCGACATTCAGAGAATTTAAACTAACAACATTTCAATCTTGCTCATCATTTGATGAATTCTCATTAAATATTTTCAAAATGTCTTCGTCTAAAAATTGAGCACAATTTTCCAAACCATTATTTCCACGAAAGACATTAAAAAGACTAAACCATTGAGGCAATGTAAACTCCATTTTTTGTAGTTTTATTTTATAAAACCAAACTAGTGAAAAATAAGAAACTAAAATATTTAATTGCAAGATCTGGAGATATAGCTTCAAGCACTCATCTCCCCGGCAACGGTGCGAGAAAATAGCTTGATGTCTACTACACAATTTTATTCTTGTAGACTCATGTTGGGCCTCCAAGCGCAAAGTTTTGTAGGACAGTAGAAATTTCCCCTCAAGTGGATGACCTAAGGTTTATCAATCCATGGGAAGTGTAGCATGAAGATGGTCTCTGTCAAGCAACCCTGCAATCAAATATAAAAGAAATCTCTTGTCTCCCCAACACACCCGATACAATGGTAAATTGTATAGGTGCACTAGTACGGCAAAGAGATGGTGATACAAGTGCAATATGGATGGTAGATATAGGTTTTTGTAATCTGAAAATATAAAAACAGCAAGGTAACAAGTGGAAAATAGCGAGCAAAATGTTGTATTGATGCTTGGAAATAAGGCCTAGGGTACATACTTTCACTAGTTCAATCTCTCAACAATGCTAACATAGTTGGATCCCTCAACGTGCAACAAAGAATCACTCCAAAGTTCCTATCTGGTGGAGAACAATAATATGAAATTGGTGTAGGTAGTAGAACCACCTCAAAGTTATTCTTTCCGATCAATCTATTCAAGAGTTCGTACTATGATAACATCAAGCTATCATTTTCGTTCAATCTATTCAAGAGTTCGTACTAACATAACATCAAGTTATCCTTTCCATTCGATCTATCTAAGAGTCCGTACTAGAATAACACCAATGATACATATTAATCGACCCTATTGTCACCTAGATACTCCAATGTCACCTCTAGTATTTGTGGGTAAATTATGCCACATGCATCAAACAATTTCGCAACTATCATATTCAAAACAACACAAAGAACGTGCAAGGAGCACCCCAAGATTTCTATAGAGAACATGGTATGAGAACGTGCAATCAACCCCTATGCATAGATCTCCAAAGTCACCGAAACCCGCAAGTTGATGCCTCAGCATATATCAAGTGTTGTCGTAACAATATGCTCAATCCAGCATGACGAGATCATAAAGGAAAAGAATCAATTCATCACAACTATATGGTAAGGGAAATACATGATATGATCCAACTATATGAAGAAAGCACGTGTTCTTGAGATCATGCCATCTCAAGAACGAGAGAGAGAGAGAGAGAGAGTACACATAGCTACTGGTATATACCCTCAGCCTCGAGGGTGAACTACTCCCTCCTCGTCATGGCCTTCGCTGGGATGATGAAGATGGCCACTCGTGATGGTTTCCTTCTCCGACAGGGTGCTAGTATCGCTCCAGATTGGTTTTTCGGCAATAGAGAGAGTTGCGGCGGTGGAGCGGAAGTTCTCTCTTTATTTCTGGGGTTTCTCAGAGTTATAGGATTTCTCAGCGTTGGGATCACGCTCAACGGAGCCACGTGGGCTCCACAAACCATGACGGCGCAGCCAAGGCCCACGTCGCGCCCTGTTGGCTTGTGCCTTCGTGGCAACCCTCCTTTGGTGGTTCTTCGCTCCAACGTTGCTCATATGTTCTAGCAAAAATCATAAAAAAGTTTCGGGCGATTCCGAGAACTTTCATTTTCTGCACAAAAAACAACACCACCGTAATTCTGCTGAAAAGAATGTTAGTCCGTGTTAGTTCTAAATAAGTAATATAAATGCATCAATACCATATAAAGTTATTATAAACATAGGAACATATGGCATGAATACTTCATAAATTATCGATCATTGGAGACAAGGTTGTCAGAATCGCGATTCTGAATCGGATCGGAGCCGCGACGACACGATCGCAAATCGTAGAATCTTCACTATCAGGATCATAAAAACGTAGATTCTTGTTGGGGAACGTCGCATGGGAAACAAAAAATTTCCTACGTGCACGAAGACCTATCATGGTGATGTCCATCTACGAGAGGGGATTTCCGATCTACGTACCCTTGTAGATCACACAGCAGAAGCGTCAGTGGACGCGGTTGATGTAGTGGAACATCCTCACGTCCCTCGATCTGCCCCGCGAACCGTCCCACGAACCGTCCCGCGATCCGTCCCACGATCTAGTGCCGAACGGACGGCACCTCCGCGTTCAACACACGTACAACTAGACGATGATCTCGGCCTTGTTGATCCAGCAAGAGAGACGGAGAGGTAGATGAGTTCTCCGGCAGCGTGACGGTACTCCGGAGGTTGGTGGTGATCTAATCTCAGCAGGGCTCCGCCCGAGCTCCGTAGAAACGCGGTCTAGAGGTAAAACCATGGAGGTATGTGGTCGGGCTGCCGTGACAAAAGTTGTCTGAAATCAGCCCTAATAGCTCCATATATATAGGAGGAGGGGAGGGGAGGCTTGCCTTGAGGCTCAAGGAGCCCCAAGGGCTGCGCCACCAAGGGAGGAGGAGTCCTCCTCCAATCCTAGTCCAACTAGGATTGGAAGGTGGAGTCCTTCTCTCCTTTCCCACCTCCTTTTTTTCTCTTTGATTTTCTATCTATGGCGCATAGGGCCTTCTTGGGCTGTCCCACCAGCCCACCAAGGGCTGGTGCGCCACCCCCAAGGCCTATGGACTTCCCCGGGGTGGGCTGCCCCCCCCCCCCCCTGGTGAACACCCGGAACCCATTCGTCATTCCCGGTAACTCCAAAAACCTTCCGGGAATCAAATGAGGTCATCCTATATATCAATCTTCATTTCCGGACCATTCCGGAAACCCTCGTGACGTCCGTGATCTCATTCGGGACTCCGAACAACATTCGGTAACCAACCATATAACTCAAATACGCATAAAACAACGTCGAACCTTAAGTGTGCGGACCGTGCGGGTTCGAGAACTATGTAGACATGACCCGAGTGACTCCTCGGTCAATATCCAGTAGCGGGACCTGGATGCCCATATTGGATCCCACATCTTCTACGAAGATCTTATCGTTTGAACCTCAGTGCCAGGGATTCATATAATCCCGTATGTCATTCCCTTTGTCCTTCGGTATGTTACTTGCCCAAGATTCGATCGTCAGTATCCGCATACCTATTTCAATCTCGTTTACCGGCAAGTCTCTTTACTCATTCCGTAATACAAGATCCCGCAACTTACACTAAATTACATTGCTTGCAAGGCTTGTGTGTGATGTTATATTACCGAGTGGGCCCCAAGATACCTCTCCATCACACGGAGTGACAAATCCCAGTCTCAATCCATACTAACTCAAGGAACACCTTCGGAGATACCTGTAGAGCATCTTTATAGTCACCCAGTTACGTTGCGACGTTTGATACACATAAAGCATTCCTCCGGTGTCAGTGAGTTATATGATCTCATGGTCATAGGAACAAATACTTGACACGCAGAAAACAGTAGCAACAAAATGACACGATCAACATGCTACGTCTATTAGTTTGGGTCTAGTCCATCACGTGATTCTCCTAATGACGTGATCCAGTTATCAAGCAACAACACCTTGTACATAGTCAGAAGACCCTGACTATCTTTGATCAACTGGCTAGCCAACTAGAGGCTTGCTAGGGACAGTGTTTTGTCTATGTATCCACACATGTATATAAGTCTTCATTCAATACAATTATAGCATGGATAATAAACGATTATCTTGATACAGGAATTATAATAATAACTATATTTATTATTTCCTCTAGGGCATAATACCAACAGTCTCCCACTTGCACTAGAGTCAATAATCTAGCCCTCACATCACCATGCGAATTAGATTGTAATAAATCTAACACCCATACAGTTCTGGTGTTGATCATGCTTTGCCCGTGGAAGAGGTTTAGTCAGCGGGTCTGCTACATTCAGATCCGTGTGCACTTTGCATATATTTACGTCCTCCCCTTCAACGTAGTCGCGGATGAGGTTGAAGCGTCGTTTGATGTGTCTGGTCTTCTTGTGAAACTATGGTTCCTTTGCTAAGGCAATGGCACCCGTGTTGTCACAGAACAAGGTTATTGGATTCAGTGCGCTTGGCACCACTCCAAGATCCGTCATGAACTGCTTCATCCAGACACCCTCCTTAGCCGCCTCCGAGGCAGCCATGTACTCCGCTTCACATGTAGAATCAGCTACGACGCTTTGCTTGGAACTGCACCAGCTTACCGCACCCCCATTAAGAATAAATACGTATCCGGTCTGCGACTTAGAGTCATCCGGATCTGTGTCAAAGCTTGCATCGACGTAACCCTTTACGGCGAGCTCTTCGTCACCTCCATACACGAGAAACATCTCCTTAGTCCTTTTCAGGTACTTCAGGATATTCTTGACCGCCGTCCAGTGATCCACTCCTGGATTACTCTGGAACCTGCCTGCCATACTTATGGCCAGGCTAACGTCCGGTCTAGTGCACAATATTGCATACATGATAGATCCTATGGCTGAAGCATAGGGGACGGTGCTGATATGCTCTCTATCTTTATCAGTTGCTGGGCAGTGAGTCTTACTCAATCTCGTACCTTGTAAAACTGGCAAGAACCCTTTCCTGGACTGTTCCATTTTGAACCTCTTCAAAACTTTATCAAGGTATGTGCTTTCTGAAAGTCCTATCAGGCGTTTTGATCTATCCGTGTAGATCTTAATGCCTAGAATGTAAGCAGCTTCTCCTAGGTCCTTCATAGAGAAACTTTTATTCAAGTAATCCTTTATGCTCTCCAAAAACTCTACGTTGTTTCCAATCAGTAATATGTCATCCACATATAATATTAGAAACGCCAGAGAGCTCCCACTCACTTTCTTGTAAATACAAGATTCTCCAACCACTTGTATAAACCCAAATGCTTTGATCACCTCATCAAAGCGTTTATTCCAACTCCGACATGCTTGCACCAGTCCATAAATGGATCGCTGGAGCTTGCATACCTTGTTAGCATTTTTAGGATCGACAAAACCTTCGGGTTGCATCATATACAATTCTTCCTTAAGGAAACCGTTAAGGAACGCCGTTTTGACATCCATCTGCCAGATTTCATAATCGAAAAATGCAGCTATTGCTAACATGAATTTTACAGACTTAAGCATTGCTACGGGTGAGAATGTCTCATCGTAGTCAACTCCTTGAACTTGTGAAAAACCCTTTGCCACAAGTCGAGCTTTATAAACGGTCACATTGCCGTCAGCGTCCGTCTTCTTCTTAAAGATCCATTTGTTTTGGATAGCCTTGCGGCCCTCAGGCAGTACTTCCAAAGTCCACACTTTGTTTTCATACATGGATCCTATCTCGGACTTCATGACCTCCAACCATTTGTTGGAATCTGGGCCCACCATTGCTTCTTCATAATTTGCAGGTTCATTGTTGTCTAACAACATGATTGACAAAACGGGATTACCGTACCACTCTGAAGCAGCACGTGGTCTCGTCGACCTGCGTGGTTCGATAGGAACTTGAACCGGAGTTTCATGATCATCAGCATTAACTTCCTGCTCAACCGGCATCGCAACGACAGGGGTTTCCCCTTGCCCTGCGCCACCATCCAGAGGGATGAGAGGTTCGACAACCTCACCAAGTTCTATCTTCCTCCCACTCAAATCTCTCGAGAGAAACTCCTTCTCGAGAAAAGCTCTGTTTTTAGCAACAAACACTTTGCCCTCGGATTAGAGATAGAAGGTGTACCCAACTGTCTCTTTTGGGTAACCTATGAAGATGCACTTTTCCGCTTTGGGTTCCAGCTTTTCAGGCTGAAGCTTTTTGACATAAGCATCGCATCCCCAAACTTTAAGAAACGACAACTTTGGCATTTTGCCATACCACAGTTCGTATGGTGTCGTCTCAACGGATTTTGATGGTGCCCTATTTACAATGAATGCAGCGATGTCAAATTTATAACCTCAAAACGATAATGGCAAATCGGTAAGAGACATCATAGATCGCACCATCTCTAATAAAGTACGATTAAGACGTTTGGACACACCATTACTCTATGGTGTTCTAGGCGGTGTCAACTATGAAACAATTCCACATTGTCTTAAGTGAGCACCAAACTCGAAACTGAGATATTCACCCCCACGATCGGACCGTAGGAACTTGATCTTCTTGTTACGATGATTTTCAACTTCACTCTGAAATTGCTTGAACTTTTCAAATGTTTGAGACTTGTGCTTCATTAAGTAGACATAACCATACCTACTCAAATCGTCAGTGAAGGTGAGAAAATAACGATATCCGCCGCGTGCCTCCACGCTCATCGGACCGCACACATTGGTATGTATGATTTCCAACAAGTCACTGGCACGCTCCATTGTTCCGGAGAACGGAGTTTTAGTCATCTTGCCCATGAGGCATGGTTCGCACGTGTCAAGTGAATCAAAGTCAAGTGACTCCAAAAGTCCATCAGTATGGAGTTTCTTCATGCGCTTTACACCAATATGACCTAAGCGGTAGTGCCACAAAAACATGGCTCTATCATTGTTAACTCTAACTCTTTTGGTCTCAATGTTATGTATATGTGTATTATCACTATCAAGATTCAATATGAACAATCCTCTCACATTGGGTGCATGACCATAAAAGATGTTACTCATAGAAATAGAACAACCATTATTCTCTGACTTAAAAGAGTAACCTTCTCGCAATAAATAAGATCCAGATATAATGTTCATGCTCAACGCAGGCATTAAATAACAATTATTCAAGTTCATAACTAATCCTAATGGTAACTGAAGTGAAACTGTGCCGATGGCGATTGCATCAACCTTGGAACCATTTCCTACGCGCATCGTCACTTCATCTTTCGCCAACCTTCGCCTATTCCGCAGTTCCTGTTTCGAGTTCCAAATATGAGAAACAGAACCGGTATCGAATACCCAGGCACTACTACGAGAGCCGGTTAAGTACACATCAATAACATGTATAACAAATATACCTGATTTTTCTTTGGTCGCCTTCTTATCAGCCAGATACTTGGGGCAGTTGCGCTTCCAGTGACCCATACCCTTGCAATAGTAGCACTCTGTTTTAGGCTTAGGTCTAGCTTTGGGTTTCTTCGTCGGATTGGCTACAGGCTTGCCGCTCTTCTTTGAATTAGCCTTCTTCCCTTTGCCGTTTCTCTTGAAACTAGTGGTCTTATTCACCATCAACACTTGATGCTCTTTACGGAGTTGAGACTCTACGAATTTCAGCATCGCAAACAACTCGCCGGGTGACTTGTTCATCCCTTGCATGTTGTAGTTCAACACAAAGCCCTTATAGCTTGGCGGCAGTGATTGAAGAATTCTGTCAGTGATAGCCTCTTGCGGGAGTTCAATCCCCAGCTCAGCTAGACGGTTTGAGTACCCAGACATTTTGAGCACATGTTCACTAACAGACGAATTCTCCTCCATCTTGCAAGCATAGAATTTATCGGAGGTCTCATACCTCTCGATCCGGGCGTTCTTCTGAAAGATAAACTTCAACTCCTGGAACATCTCATATGCTCCATGATGCTCAAAGCGACGTTGAAGTCCCGGCTCTAAGCCATACAAGACTGCACATTGAACTACTAAGTAGTCCTCCTTACATGTTAACCAAGCGTTCTTAACATCTTGGTCAGCCGTAGCGGGTGGTTCATCTCCTAGCGGAACATTAAGGACATAATCCTTCTTCCCAGCTTGTAGGATCAACTTAAGATTACGAGCCCAGTCTACAAAGTTGCTTCCATCATCTTTCAACTTAGCTTTCTCTAGGAACGTATTAAAATTCAGGGTGACTGTCGCGTGAGCCATGATCTACAACACAAATATATTCAAAGTGGACTTAGACTATGTTCAAGATAATTAGAGTTTAACTTAATCAAATTACTTGCTAAATTCCCACTCAAGAAATACATCTCTCTAGTCATTTGAGTGGTTCATGACCCACTTACACTAGCTCAAGTCCGATCATCACGTGAGTTGAGTATAGTTTCAGCGGTAAGCATCCCTATGCTAATCATATCAAATATATAATTCATGATCGACCTTTCGCTCTCATGTGTTCCGAGGCCATGTGTGCACATGCTAGGCTCGTCAAGCTTAACCCGAATGTTCCGCGTGTGCAACTGTTTTGCACCCGTTGTATGTGAACGTTGAGTCTATCACACCCGATCATCACGTGGTGTCTCGAAACGACGAACTGTAGCAACGGTGCACAGTCGGGGAGAACACAATTTCGTCTTGAAATTTTAGTGAGAGATCACCACATAATGCTATCATCATTCTAAGCAAAATAAGGTGCATAAAAGGATTAACATCACATGCAATTCATAAGTGACATGATATGGCCATCATCACGTGCTCCTTGATCTCCATCACCAAAGCACCGACAAGATCTTCTTGTCACCGGCACCACACCATGATCTCCATCAACATGTCGCCATCGGGGTTGTCGTGCTACTCATGCTATCACTACTAAAGCTACATCCTAGCAAAATAGTAAACGCATCTGCAAGCACAAACGTTAGTTTAAAGACAACCATATGGCTCCTGCCGGTTGTCGTAGCATCGACGTGCAAGTCGATATTATCTATTACAACATGATCATCTCATACATCCAATATATTACATCACATCGTTGGCCATATCACATCACAAGCATACCCTGCAAAAACAAGTTAGACGTCCTCTAATTTGTTGTTGCATGTTTTACGTGGTGACCATGGGTATCTAGTAGGATCGCATCTTACTTACGCAAACACCACAACGGAGATATATGAATTGCTATTTAACCTAATCCAAGGACCTCCTCAGTCAAATCCGATTCAACTAAAGTTGGAGAAACCGACACTTGCCAGTCATCTTTGAGCAACGGAGTTACTCGTAGCGATGAAACCAGTCTCTCGTAAGCGTACGAGTAATGTCGGTCCAAGCCGCTTCAATCCAACAATACCGCGGAATCAAGAAAAGACTAAGGAGGGCAGCAAGACGCACATCACCGCCCACAAAAACTTTTGTGTTCTACTAGAGATTACATCTACGCATGAACCTAGCTTATGATGCCACCGTTGGGGAACGTCGCATGGGAAACAAAAAATTTCCTACGCGCACGAAGACCTATCATGGTGATGTCCATCTACGAGAGGGAATTTCCCTTTTAGATCGCACAGCAGAAGCGTTAGTGAACGCGGTTGATGTAGTGGAACGTCCTCATGTCCCTCGATCCGCCCCGCGAACCGTCCCACGAACCGTCCCGCGATCCATCCAACGATCTAGTGCCGAACGGACGGCACTTCCGCGTTCAGCACACGTACAGCTCGATGATGATCTCGGCCTTCTTGATCCAGCAAGAGAGATGGAGAGGTAGATGAGTTCTCCGGCAGCGTGACGGCGCTCCGGAGGTTGGTGGTGATCTAATCTCAGCACGGCTCCTCCCAAGCTCCGCAGAAACGCGATCTAGAGGTAAAACCGTGGAGGTATGTGGTCGGGCTGCCGTGGCAAAAGTTGTCTCAAATCATACCTAATAGCTCCATATATATAGGAGGAGGGGAGGGGAGGCTTGCCTTGAGGCTCAACGAGCCCCAAGGGCTGCGCCACCAAGGGAGGAGGAGTCCTCCTCCAATCCTAGCCCAACTAGGATTGGAAGGTGGAGTCCTTCTCTCCTTTCACACCTCCTTTTTTTTCTTTTCTCTTTGATTTTCTATCTATGGCGCATAGGGCCTTCTTGGCCTGTCCCACCAGCCCACCAAGGGCTGGTGCGCCACCCCCAAGTCCTATGGGCTTCCCCGGGGTGGGCTGCCCCCCCCCCCCCCGTGAACACCCGAACCCATTCGTCATTCCCGGTACATTCCCGGTAACTTCGAAAACCTTCCGGTAATCAAATGATGTCATCCTATATATCAATCTTCATTTCCTGACCATTCTAGAAACCCTCGTGACGTCCGTGATCTCATCCGGGACTCCGAACAACATTCGGTAACCACGTATATAACTCAAATACGCATAAAACAACGTCGAACCTTAAGTGTGCAGACCCTATGGGATCGAGAACTATGTAGACATGACCCGAGTGACTCCTCGGTCAATATCCAATAGCGGGACCTGGATGCCCATATTGGATCCCACATATTGTACGAAGATCTTATCGTTTGAACCTCAGTGCCAGGGATTCATATAATCCCGTATGTCATTCCCTTTGTCCTTCGGTATGTTACTTGCCAGAGATTCGATCGCCAGTATCCGCATATCTATTTCAATCTCGTTTACAGGCAAGTCTCTTTACTCATTCCGTAATACAAGATCCCGCAACTTACACTAAGTTACATTGCTTGCAAGGCTTGTGTGTGATGTTGTATTACCGAGTGGGCCCCAAGATACCTCTCCCTCACACGGACTGACAAATCCCAGTCTCGATCCATACTAACTCAACGAACACCTTCGGACATACCTATAGAGCATCTTTATAGTCACCCAGTTACGTTGCGACGTTTGATACACACAAAGCATTCCTCCGGTGTCAGTGAGTTATATGATCTCATGGTCATAGGAACAAATACTTGACACGCAGAAAACAATAGCAACAAAATAACACGATCAACATGCTACGTCTATTAGTTTGGGTCTAGTCCATCATGTGATTCTCCTAATGATGTGATCCAGTTATCAAGCAACAACACCTTGTACATAGTCAGAAGACCCTGACTATCTTTGATCAACTGGCTAGCCAACTAGAGGCTTGCTAGGGACAATGTTTTGTCTATGTATCCACACATGTACATAAGTCTTCATTCAATACAATTATAGCATGGATAATAAACGGTTATCTTGATACAGGAATTATAATAATAACTATATTTATGATTGCCTCTAGGGCATAATACCAACAATTCTATGAACCAAAATCGTAGACTCAGAGGGGTTTGTTTGGATCGTAACGTCGTAGAATCGGACAACGGAATCGCGATTCTGACAACCTTGGTTGGAGACGTGTTAGTACCCAGGTAAGACGGCTTGATTTTCCTTACCACAATTGGTGCCTATGTTTGAACCATGCATCATGGCAACTGGTCCTCTTTGTCTTATCGACATCTATGTTTAAATGATTGCAACATGGCGGATCATCCTCTTTGATACTAATAGCGTCCATGTTTGAATGACCTCCTTACGGCGGTTCATCCTCTTGGGTGACTTTTTAATCAGCCACCAAAGTGGGAGTGCGCCCATGTTTGAACGGTCGCCTCATGGCGGCTCGTCCTCTTGGGGGGCTTTGAAATCTCCAGTCAATGAGGCAGGGAACCCATGTTTGAGTGGTCACATCATGGTGGCTCGTCCTCTTGGCGACTTTAAATCTTTTCGCCAATGAGGCACCAACCCCCGGGACCGGCTTAACTTTCCTGTAATGACCCCGGGGTTTTGAATTATTCAGCCCGGTTGAATCTACCGAGCCATGTTTGTGTATCCCCCGAGTCATAAGTCGACTCAAGGAGGTGGCTTGAGAGTCTCCATACTTGATTGTGTCATAAGCCGACATAATGTTGATGGTTTGAACAATGGATTTTAAACAAACTGGAGACGACGTAGTGAAATGATGATCTTTGTGATGCTCATCGGATGTCTTTGGAAAATATCTTGACGAAATCGAGTGCATATATGCCTTTTGACCCATGCTTTGTTCTCAGGTAGTCCGGCTCTCCTAGCTCCTCCAGGGCCATTTTTTCTTTTCTTTGTCGCTTGCTTTGAATTGTCGGCTCAATTATTGCCGACTCAAATTGTAGCTGCACCAGGGATGTTTCCTTCATAACAAGCTCTCGTGTTTCTTTTGATATGTTGAGGTGGATAGTGTTGGCAAATGAGTCTATCATTGAGCAACCCAACGCAAGTGGGAGCTGGTCCGTGTTTTGATGATGTTGTGTAAGACATGAATGTCATTTTTCCTTTGCTCCAATGTTGTTGGGGAGACGGGCTGCAAAGGCAGTTTGCATGCGTCCATTGGGCGTCTTGTATAGGCAAACACTGCACCGATATGTTGATGGAGAACAGACCGTGGGTACGATGGCTTGCACGCACATGTTGGGTGACTCGTACAGGAGAGCACTACACCGGTATGTTGATGTAGACTGGACTGGAGGGATGGGGTCTTGCGCGCTTCCATTGGGCGGCTCGCATAGGCAAGCACTGCACCGGCGGGTTGATGTAGATGGGACCATGGCGGCGACGCTTGCGCACGTCTGTTGGGCGGCTCATATAGGCGAGCACTACACCGGTGTGTTGAGTTGAATGCGAGAGTTGTCTGGCGATTTGGCATGGATTCGAGAATCGGTCGCAGCGTTGTAAGCCGCCTTGGACGTGCACACATGAGAGTTGGCCACATCATTGTAAGTCGTCTTGCTTGCACGGACGTGAGAGTTGGCCGCGTCATTGTAAGCCGTCTTGATCGCGCGGACGTGAGAGTCGCCCGTGTCGTTATAGACTGACACAGACGATGAATGTCCTGTGACGTTTGTTGGCCGATACGGATAGTGAATCGCCGGTGTCTTTGATTGACACGAGCTTCGTACTCGCAATATGACACCGCTTTTGTAATGATAATTGTCTTGCATAAAAAATACTATATGCCAGAGTAATTGCTTTTGGATGAGTTAATATGTATGAAAAATAGATAGGATGAATATCACCTGGATTTTTTGTCGGATGAACGCGAACACTAGCGCCCGATAATGTTGGACGCAATCTGTATCCGTGGTATGACAGTCATTTTTGCAGTGTGTATTTTTCCTTCCGGGTAGGGTGCGTGTGTTGCCAAACTTTGCCCGATGGGGAAACCAACATCGCTATGCAAAGCTAACAGAGGGACAACCTTCTAACACAAGGCCGGTCAAATCACCCCCTTTGAACGATACGTGGTGTAGTAGATCGAGCAAGTCTTCTCAATCAAATGCATCAGAAAGGGGCCATACATGGGGCACTTACGCTTAGACACCACAGAACAGAGCTCAGACCACATAACATGAGAGATATCCAGAGGTTGCACCTGACTCTTGAACTTGTGCTGCTCATAGAACAGAAGCATGTCGAGCAGATAGGAGTGGACCTGATCCAGATTGCCAACACGGGGAAACAAGGTGGCGCGAAAGATGCGGTGCATGATATCGAAGAAGGGTTCCAGCACCCAAGTGGACTTTCCTGTAGTAGAGGAGATCTTCTCGGTGCTAAACTTATACAGGGCTTGCTTGTGGGTAGCAGCATACTCATGGTGAGGACGGAATCCTAGAGGGATCTCAAGACCCTTGTCCTCAATGTGGACAAGATCCATAAAGGATTTTCTAGGGAGCAGAAAGCAGCCTACCATTGGTCATCCATTTAAGAGTCCGAGCCTCGTCAGTACCTAGGTGAACCATCTCAAGGAACACCGCAATAATATGAGCATCAAAGTCCTTGTTGAACTGCATAATACCAAGCATGCCTAGCTTCTCACCGAGGGAGAGAGCATTCCTGAAATACTTTTCATTGCGCTGCATATGTTCAACATCAATAGACTTGACATGAGGAACATACAGGTTCTCCCTTGGCTTCAGAATGTCATTGTAGATGGACAGTTGCTTCCGAGTCCAAAAGGGACGGTTGAGCATTGAAGGCTCCTGAGGATCCACATAGGAATTAAGCTTGC
This sequence comes from Hordeum vulgare subsp. vulgare, assembly GCF_904849725.1. Classification (NCBI taxonomy): domain Eukaryota; kingdom Viridiplantae; phylum Streptophyta; class Magnoliopsida; order Poales; family Poaceae; genus Hordeum; species Hordeum vulgare. The sequence continues at coordinate 410,024,643 of NC_058521.1, read as the reverse complement.
ACGACATCCAGAATTCCTTAGCAGTCAGACTAGCCATGGATTGGGACTTCAAGGGCCTGACATCCGGGGGCTTCCCCTTGGATTTGGAAGTGGACTGACTGACTTGCACGACAGGAACAACCTCTTGTCATTGGCTGGAACTATCATCCTCAGAAGAACGGTACCTCTTCGTGCTTCCACGCTTGGGATTCGTGAGAAAAAGCACAAGAGAAAAAGCACATCCAGACGAAAGCACGAGAGAACATCGATGAGAACATGACAGCAAGACACAATGAGAGACGATAAAAAAAGGATAAACAAGAAGAACAATATGGAAAAGGCCAGCCCAGGGCGGTACTACCGCTAATGAGGGGTAGTACCGCTTAGAACTCGACTGGGATGAAAACCACCATAGGTCAGATCCGGTACTACCGAGGGTGCCTTGACCTCAAAATTTTCAAAATATTAACATATTTAAACTCAATCTATCATCCATTCCCCTCATGTGCCGCAAATCGGAACCAAAAGACCTAGATACATCACATATTGTCCAAGACCAAGATCCGAAAAGGAGACCAAAGGAGGGAAGAACAGGGACAATACCGGTATCCATGGCAAGAGGAGAGGGTGGAGAACGATCCCTCCGGTTGAAATTGCAAATGGGTGGCCAAAAACGGAGATCGGGGACGGCCACCACAACCTAAGGGTCGCCTGGAGAGAGATACCCACGAGGAGGAGTGGGGATGAATGGGAAAGTGGAGAGAAAACTGCCCCTGCCCAGCCCCATAAACCCCCCTGTGGGAGACTCGAAGCGGTAGTACCGCTGCCCTAGCAGTAGTACCGCCGCTTTGGGCGGTACTACCTCTTATCATCGGTAGTACCGGTGGGGCAGCGGTAGTACAACTCCAGAAGTCCCCAAAAACGTCCAAAATATCAGAAAAACTCAAACTTTGATGAATAAAAATATAAAAGGCCATTCCAACTAGGTGAGTTCACTCCAAAATGAAAAGAAACATAGAGAGAGAATAACTTGGAGTGAAAGAGACAAACATGAGAAGATCCCGTGACATAAATGCCATAAGGAATGGGGCGCAGTGGCTGAAGCCACCTATGTTTGAGTTGGTAGGTATGGAACCACGAAGATTTTAACCTTGGGCCCAAAACAATAACTCATCATTGAAGCACAAGTGTCATCGAGATGACTAAAGTGAACGACCAAATCGTTTTATGCATAATAGGTGGAAGGTGAGTTTATTGAGAGAACAACACTCCCCCTAAATCCATGCTACACCTAAACAAGATAAAATGATGAGAGTGGTAGGGTGTGCCTAGTTTCAATCCACATTGCTCAAATCAATGATATTTATCTCATGCCTTAACTCACGAAATCTTGCTTCATTCAATGGCTTTGTGAATATATCTTCAAGCTATTTATTAGTGTTGAGGTAAATGAGATCAATCTCCCCACGCTTGATATGCCCCCGGATGAAGTGGTGACGAATACTGATGTGCTTCATATTACAATGTTGAACCGGGTTGTTGGAGATAGAGATGGAACTAATATTATGACAGTAAAGAGGCACTTTGTCACAAGTGACATCGTAATCCTTTAAGGTTTGCCTCATCCATAGCAACTGAGCACAACAACTTGCAGTAGCTACATATTCAGCCTCGTTGGACGAGAGAGAAACATTTTTTTGTTTCTTGGAAGTCCAACTTACCAGAGAGCGGCCAAGGAATTGGCAACCTCCGGAAGTTGACTTCCTATCCACATGGTATCCCGCCCAATCGGAATCCGAGTATTGTGTGAGATCAAATGAAGCCCCTTTGGGATACCATAAGCCAAAGTTTGGGGTATGAGCCAAATATCAAAAGATTTGCTTGACCGCCACATAGTGATTATCCTTGGGTGCGGATTGAAATCGTCCACAAATTCCCACACTCAACATAATATATGGTCTAGATGCATAAAGGTAAAGCCGAGATCTGATCATAGAGCGATATACCTTTTGATCGATAGCTTTACCATTGGGATCAAGGTCAAGATGGCAGTTGAGAAGCATGGGAGTGTTGGCCTTGGCTGGTTTGAGATCATCCATCTTGAACATTTTGAGCATGTCTTGAGTCTATTTTTCTTAATTGGTGAAGGTTCCTTGACTTCGTTCCTTGACTTTGAACCCAAAGGAAAACTTCAATTCTCCAGTCATAGACATCTCAAACTTTTTAGTCATTAGTGCATCAAATTCTTCATTAAAAGCTTTGTTAGGAGAACCAACAATAATATCATCTACTTATAGTTGGCATATGAACAAGTTCCCCTTGACCTTCTTAGTAAAAAGAGTGGGGTAAATTTTCCCAACTTCAAATCCACGGTCATGTAACATCTTGGTAAGGTGCTCATACCACGCACGCGGGGCTTGTTTAAGGCCATAGAGTGCCTTATCGAGAACATACACATTATTAGGGAACTTGGGGTCCTCGAACCCCGGGGGTTGCTTGACATAAACAAACTCCTTAAGGGGACTATTAAGAAATGCAATCTTCATATCCATTTGGTATTATTTGAAGTTATGATGAGAAGCAAATGCAAGCAGTATGTGTCGTGGTTTTGTCACGGTAGATGTCCTTGTGAAAGGACTTAGTGATGAGGCCATCGCAGCTACGTGGCGACTCAAAGGGGTTGATCGGGAAACGGGAGGTGAGTTTACCCAGGTTCGGCCCCTCAGATTGAGGTAAAAGCCTATGTCCTGCTTTGTGTATATTGATGTGGGAATCGATTACAAGGTTGCGGATCCGCCTGACCCAGCTCTCGATTGATGTTAACTTAACCCTATCTGCCCTAGAGACTCACCTTTATATATAGGTCGAGGCTCTAGGTGTTATAAGATTCCAACTCTCATTACAATTTTAAGCCGGTTTAACTCTAACCCGCCTTGTCTCCCACACAATGAAACTCCTGGTGTTTCTTTCCTTACATGGACTGCAAGCCGCCTTTGTTGAGTCTTGGGCCAACAATTTCATCTGGCGCCTTCCTCTTCTTTGATAACGACCCATCTTGACCATAGGGATAGAGCCGCCATTATCCTGACCCGGCCCACAGGGCGGGTCTTACAACGGGATAATATCCCCAACATTAGGCCCTAGATTGACTTAAATTTATTCATGTTAATAGATTTTATTTCAACCTTTGGCGGCTCAAAGGAAACGTCATCTTATTCCCAATGGAAAAATCACCGACTTGTAAACCTTTCTGTGACTTTCCGCCACGTGGAGTAATGACGTCACTTGTTCCGTAATTCCAGAAATCTCCATGACGTCACCCAATGACTCCTTCCGATCTCATTTGTACAGGCCGAAAATCGAGGTGCCATCAATTCTGCATTTACTATGCTTCCTAGTTTCCCACGCCTGCTGTTTCCATTTCCTCCCTCCGGTCCTTCAATATCGACGGCGTATCTTTTTTACTTTTACCCTAGCTCGACCCTTGACGTGTCGCCGCTACATTTTCTTCGGCGATCCCCTCCGATGCACGAATTCCTTCGTTCATCTCTGCGCCCAACTTTGGTCTTTTTCCTCCGCCACTCGACACCGTCAAGTATGCCTTCATCTCCTTGTATAGATTTACTCAAATCACGTGTCGTAGTTCGCCGGAGCTCCTCTAGGGTTCGTCGTACTTCCATTAGTAGTGTTAGTTGATGTACTCCTTTAAATGCAGTGAAACTCCCTTGACAAGTAGTGGAAATGGATGCGAGATGAATCTAGCAAAAACTTTACTCATATCTCTGCATGTAAATCTGTCACCCTTTAGTTGATGTCGCCGCTGTTCTTCACTGTTTTTATTTCAACCATTTATTTTTCTTTTCTGCACTGCTGGTAGATCCAAATTGTTCTGTAGTTTTGATAAAAAACTGTTCTTCCAACACTTACCAAAATTCAATCGTCCGTGGTCCTTCTCGACCTTGCGGCGACTTACTATGACATTAGTTTAGTCTTTTTCATGACCCATCATTATCATGCACCTTCCCATTCTTAGGCAACTTAGAACATTGCAATGTCCCGTCTTGCTAGTCATTTTAGAGTAACCCGCCATTTATATCTATGCAACTGACCTTTTTTCGGCTTAGGACATTATGTTAAAACCATCGAAGTGCGACTGGTTACCCTCTAATATTGACGAAGCCGCCTTACAAGGTTTCGTGTCAATGGGAATCTTGCTTCCTGAAGAGGTGATTGAGTGGAGGGCTCCTGCCAAAGAAGCTCGACCTCAACCCACCGAAGGGGAAGTAGTAGTCTTTGTTGACCACTTAGAACGAGGCTTCTCGCTCCCCGACTCAAAGTTCTTTCGAGACGCCCTCGACTTTTTCCATCTCCACCCCCAACATCTGGGTCCCAATTCAATCAGTAACATGTGCCAATTTCAGGTTTATTGTGAAGCATATTTGGATATAGAAACCACCATTTGTCTGTTCAGAGAATTTTTCTATTTAAATCGCCAAACATAATGTGATGATGGTCCTAGCTTGGAGCTTGGCGGAGTTACCATCCACAGGCGTAGTGAAACTAGCTCCCTGTTGCCGCCTTGCCCAGTCATCCTAAAGGTTGGGGAAAGATGTGGTTCTACTGCAAGAACACCGCTCCAGATCACGAGACTCCCCTACCAGGTTACAGAGAAGATCGCCTTCCAATGGACTTTCAACTTCCTGAACCTCTAACTTCGGAAGAACAAGCTGCCCACAAACTATTTGGCCCCGGCTGAGGGCTCTAAACGCCAATGGTTTGACCGGCGTCGACTTGATCCGCTGTTTGATTGAATGGCGGATCATGCCTCTGAGCCGCCGGGGGGGTCTGATGTGTCAATATGATGGTAATTTGAACAATGGTCAGTGTTTCACGAATGTCATGCTTGACACTGAAGAAATCAATAGTCTCGTGAAAAAGCTATGTGGTGAAACCAAAAAGGCTTGTTCCAAAATTGGTCTAAAGCCGTTTTGTCGTGCCAACCCTGCTCTTGAGGTAGATAATTTTACCTCACATCCGATTGATTTGATGCCTTCTTATGTTCCTTGGTAGAACCAACTTGCCCTTTTTACATAAAAATGCACCCTTCTAGAAGCGTAAGGTCGTCAAGCCACCGGTAAAAAGACTGAAGACCCTTGCCAAGAAGAAAAAAGCAAACCCGTCATGGTTGAGTCATCTGTCATGGGCAAGTCACCACATGTTGAAGACGTGTGTGAGGTAAATACCTGGACTGTCCCGTTAAGGCATCATAGACCTGTTCTAACCATGTACTTAAGCTTCCAGGGAGAAGACGGGGAAAGTGATGCTGAAGAGGCTGAGGTTATTTCCATTTCTTCTTATTCAAGTATTTCCTTGGAAAGACCTCAAAGGTGGGTTTGTAGGAAAGTCCCTCACTTGGATCCTAAATTCCTTTTGAAGAAGGCCTTATATACTCCAAAGCACCATACCCGTAGCTCTTCGGGTGATCTTATGGCGGGTTTACCTGAAAAAACATCCGACCGCAAACGTCGAACTGAGGTACTTTCTTATTTCCTATCAAGTTTTATTGAAAACCTTTGCCTACATTCATCAAACCCTGTAACTATAACAGGTCTCTCCTCCTTCATCTGGCGACTCAGCATCTTCCAAACTACTCCCTCTTGTCCATCTCCCAGGGCATGACATCAATTGTTGTATGTATTTTTCCTTATGATGTTCAATTTAAGTGTATCTTGACCTTTCATCTTTGTAGAGCTCAATCTAAGAAACGGAAAATGTGCGGGTCAACTCTAAACAATGACAAGGCTGGAATGGATGCAGCAGATATTCATGTTCGTGATATTCCGGATGAAGATATTGGGGCTCATGCTGATCCTCCTGAAGGCGCCACCATAGATAATATCCCTGATGCCCAAGTTACTCCATGCAGAACTGATAGTAAGGTGGTGGAGCCGAGTCACAAAGATAAGCACAAGCCACCAAGTCCCATGAACTCAACCAAAGGCGCTTTACCCGAAGATGATGTTGTCATTATCACTGGGAAGGGTCATACAACCCTTTCCGCAATGTGTTGGCAAAGCACACTGCCAAGGCGTCTCCACCAAGATGACGGTAGGAAAATCTGTACTTGACCTTCCCAACATCGAGAGGTTAAACTTCGAAGATCTTCACGTAGGATTATTGAACCGCCTCGCATCGAGCCGAGATTTCCAAGTCCGTTTAGCAAATATGATGGAGAGAAGATATGAGGTATTTACGGAACAAACTATCTTATGTATCCTCCTTTAGTATCCTCCTTTAGCCCCCAAGGGCCGAGTCATCTTCTTGAAGATGAGCCGGATCTTGTGCAATAATCTTTGAAAGCTTCAACCTTTAGCCCACAAGGGTCGGGTCATCTTCTTGAAGATGAGCCGGGTCTTGTTTAATAACATGTAGAAAGCTTCAACCTGTAGCCCCCAAGGGCCGGGTCATCTTCTTGAAAATGATCCTGGTCTTCTTTAATAACCTGTAGAAAGCGTCAACCTGTAGCCCCCAAGGTTCGGGTCATCTTCTTGAAGATGAGTCGGGCCTTGTTTAATAATCTGTAGAAAGCTTCAACCTGTAGCCCCCATGGGCCGGGTCATCTTCTTGAAGATGAGTCGGGTCTTGTTTAATAAACTATAGAAAGCTTCAACCTATAGCCCCCAAGGGCTGGGTCATCTTCTTGGAGATGAGTCGGGTCTTTCTTAGTAGTCTTTGAAATGCTTCAACATGTAGCCCCCAAGGGCCGGGTCATCTTCTTGAAGATGAGCCGGGTCTTGCTTAATAGAAATGAAAAACTTATCTTCTCTGTGAGAAAAAAAAGTACAATAGCCCCCAAGTGTCGAGTGGATTGCTTGCAATATGCTTGAGACTTGTCCGTCCACCTTTGAACGCAACCCTATAATATTAAGGTCACTAATCTTTCCTGTCTAATTTTGTAGGAGAGGATTAGGCCAACTGACGTATCCCTAAGCGATATGCAAAAAAGCCTGGGATGCCAACAAGACACCAGGGCCATACTAGAAGAAAAACTCCGGGCCACAATGGCAGAGCTTGGACAGGTCAGAACTGAATATCTAAAGTATAAGGAGTCAATCGCGGCGGAACAAGCCGCCCTTGAAAAATGAGCAGAGAAAGCCGAGGGTCAACTTGCAGAAGCTACAACAGAATTGTCTGGCCTGCGTCAACATATCTCCAAGATGACCAACGCTATTTTTCGTAAGTCCTTCATAATGTTGGAAATATGCCCTAGAAGCAATAATAAATTATTTATTATTATATTTCTTAGTTCATGATAATCGTTTATTATCCATGCTATAATTGTATTGATTGGAAACACAATGCATGTGTGGATACATAGACAAAACACTGTCCCTAGTAAGCCTCTAGTTGACTAGCTCGTTGATCAAAGATGGTCATGGTTTCCTGACAATAGGCAAGTGTTGTCACTTGATAACGGGATCACATCATTAGGAGAATCATGTGATGGACTAGACCCAAACTAATAGACGTAGCATGTTGATCGTGTCATTTTGTTGCTACTATTTTCTGCGTGTCAAGTATTTGTTCCTATGAGCATGAGATCATATAACTCACTGACACCGGAGGAATGCTTTGTGTGTATCAAACGTCGCAACGTAACTGGGTGACTATAAAGATGCTCTACAGGTATCTCCGAAGGTGTTCGTTGAGTTAGTATGGATCGAGACTGGGATTTGTCACTCCGTGTGACGGAGAGGTATCTCGGGGCCCACTCGGTAATACAACATCACACACAAGCCTTGCAAGTAATGTGACTTAGTGTAAGTTGCAGTATCTTGTATTACGGAACGAGTAAAGAGACTTGCTGGTAAACGAGATTGAAGTAGGTATACGGATACTGACGATCGAATCTCGGGCAAGTAACATACCGAAGGACAAAGGGAATGACATACGGGATTATATGAATCCCTGGCACTGAGGTTCAAATGATAAGATCTTCGTAGAATATGTAGGATCCAATATGGGCATCCAGGTCCCGCTATTGGATATTGACCGAGGAGTCACTCGGGTCATGTCTACATAGTTCTCGAACCCGCAGGGTCTGCACACTTAAGGTTCGACGTTGTTTTATGCGTATTTGAGTTATATGGTTGGTTACCGAATGTTATTCGGAGTCCCGGATGAGATCATGGACGTCACGAGGGTTTTCGGAATGGTCCGGAAACGAAGATTGATATATAGGATGACCTCATTTGATTACCGGAAGGTTTTCGGAGTTACCGGGAATGTACCGGGAATGACGAATGGGTTTCGGATGTTCACCGGGGGGGGGGGGGGCAGCCCACCCCGGGGAAGCCCATAGGCCTTGGGGGTGGCGCACTAGCCCTTGGTGGGCTGGTGGGACAGCCCAAGAAGGCCCTATGCGCCATAGATAGAAAATAAAAGAGAAAAGGAAACAAAAAGGAGGTGGGAAAGGAGAGAAGGACTCCACCTTCCAATCCTAGTTGGACTAGGATTGGAGGAGGACTCCTCCTCCCTTGGTGGCGCAGCCCTTGGGGCTCCTTGAGCCTCAAGGCAAGCCTCCCCTCCCCTCCTCCTATCTATATGGAGCTATTAGGGCTGATTTGAGACAACTTTTGCCACGGCAGCCCGACCATATACCTTCACGGTTTTTCCTCTAGATCACGTTTCTGCGGAGCTCGGGCGGAGCCCTGCTGAGATTAGATCACCACCAACCTCCGGAGCGCCGTCACGCTGCCGAAGAACTCATCTACCTCTCCGTCTCTCTTGCTTTATCAAGAAGGCCGAGATCATCGTCGAGCTGTACGTGTGCTGAACGCGGTGGTGCCGTCTGTTCGGCACTAGATCGGAGCGGATCGTGGGACGGATCGCGGGACGGTTCGTGGGAGGGTTCGCGGGGCGGATCGAGGGACGTGAGGACGTTCCACTAGATCAACCGCGTTTCTTAACGCTTCTACTGTGCGATCTACAAGGGTACGTAGATCGGAAATCCCCTCTCGTAGATGGACATCACCATGACAGGTCTTCGTGCGCGTAGGAAATTTTTTGTTTCCCATGCGACGTTCCCCAAACAGTGGCATCATGAGCTAGGTTCATGCGTAGATGTCTTCTCGAGTAGAACACAAAAGTTTTTGTGGGCGGTGATGTGCGTTTTGCTGACCTCCTTAGTCTTTTCTTGATTACGCGGTATTGTTGGATCGAAGCGGCTCGGACCGACATTACTCGTACGCTTACGAGAGACTGGTTTCATCGCTACGAGTAACTCCGTTGCTCAATGATGACCGGCGAGTGTCGGTTTCTCCAACTTTAGTTTAATCGGATTTGATCGAGGAGGTCCTTGGATGAGGTCAAATAGCAATTCATACATCTCTGTTGTGGTGTTTGCGTAAGTAAGATACGATCCTACTAGATACCCATGGTCACCACGTAAAACATGCAACAACAATTAGAGGACGTCTAACTTGTTTTTGCAGGATATGCTTGTGATGTGATATGGCCAACGATGTGATGTGATATATTGGATTTATGAGATGATCATGTTGTAATAGTTAATATCGACTTGCACGTCGATGGTACGGCAACCGGCAGGAGCCATAGGGTTGTCTTTAAACTAACATTTGTGCTTGCAGATGCGTTTACTATATTGCTAGGACGTAGCTTTAGTAGTAATAGCATGAGTAGCACGACAACCCCGATGGCGACACGTTGATGGAGATCATGATGATGGAGATCATGGTGTGACGCTGGTGACAAGAAGATCGTGTCGGTGCTTTGGTGATGGAGATCAAGAAGCACATGATGATGGCCATATCATGTCACTTATGAATTGCATGTGATGTTAATCCTTTATGCACCTTATCTTGCTTAGAACGACGGTAGCATTATGAGGTGATCTCTCACTAAAATTTCAAGACAAAATTGTGTTCTCCCCGACTGTGAACCGTTGCGACAGTTCTTCGTTTTGAGACACCACATGATGATCGGGTGTGATAGACTCAACGTTCACATACAACGGGTGCAAAACAGTTGCACAAGCGGAACACTCGGGTTAAGCTTGACGAGCCTAGCATGTGCAGACATGGCCTCGGAACACATGAGACCGAAAGGTCGAGCATGAATCGTATAGTTGATATGATTAGCATAGAGATGCTTACCACTGAAACTATTCTCGACTCACGTGATGATCGGAGTTGAGATAGTGGATTTGGATCATGTACCACTCAAATGACTATAGAGATGTACTTTCTGAGTGGGAGTTCTTAAGTAATATGATTAATTGAACTAATTGTCATGAACATAGTCTAATGGTCTTTGCGAATTACGATGTAGCTTGCGCTATAGCTCTACTGTTTTTATATGTTCCTAGAGAAAATTTAGTTGAAAGTTGATAGTAACAAACTTTGTAGAGGATTGTCCTCGTTGCTACACAGAAGGCTTATGTCCTTAATGCACCACTCGGTGTGCTGCACCTCGAGCGTCGTCTGTGGATGCTGTGAACATCCGACATACACGTTTCTGATGAGTACACGATAGTTCAGTGCAAAATACTTAATGGCTTAGAAGCAAGGCGCCGAAGACGTTTTGAAATGTCACGGAACATAAGTAATGTTCTAAAGAGATGAAATTGTGATTTCATGCTTGTGCCCTTGTTAAGAGGTACGAGACCCCCGACAAGATTCTTTGTCCACAAAGTAAAGGAGAAAAGCTCAATTGTTGAGCGTGTTCTCAGATTGTCTGAGTACGACAATCTCTTGAATCAAGTGGGAGTTAATCTTCCAGATGAGATAGTGATGGTTCTCCAAAGTCACTGCCACCAAGCTGTGAGAGCTTCGTGATGAACTATAACATATCAAGGATAGATAAAATGATCCTTGAGCGATTCGCGATGTTTGACACTGCGAAAGTAGAAATCGAGAAGGAGCATCAATAGTTGATGTTAGTAAAACCACTAAGTTTCAAGAAAGGCAAGGGCTAGAAGGGATACTTCGTGAAACGGCAAAACTGTTGCTGCACTAATGAAGAGACCCAAGATTAAACCCAAACCCGAGACTAAGTGCTTCTGTAATGAGGGGAACAGTCACTGAGGCGGAGCAACTCTAGATACTTGGTAGATAAGAAGGCTGGCAAAAGTCGCAAGAAGTATATTTGATATACATGATGTTGATGTGTACTTTACTAGTACTCCTAGTAGCACGAGGGTATTGGATACCGGTTTGGTTGCTAAGTGATTAGTAACACGAAATGATAGCTACGGCATAAACGGAAACTAGCTAAAGGCGAGGTGACGATATGTGTTGGAAGTGTTTCCAAGGTTGATATGATCAAAACGTCGCACGCTCCCTCTACCATCGGGATTGGTGTTAAACCGAAATAATTGTTATTTGGTTCTTGCGTTAAGCATGAACATGATTGCATCGTGTTTATTGCAATACGATTATTCATTTAAAAGAATAATGGTTACTCTATTTGCTTGAATAATCACCTTCAATGGTTTATTGAATCTCGATCGTAGTGTTACACATGTTCATGATATTGGTGCCAAAAGATACGAGGTAATGATGATAGTACCACTTACTTGTGGCACTGCCGCTTGAGTCATGTTGGTACAAATTGCATGAAGAGGCTCCATGATGATGGGTCTTTATACTCAGCTGATTTTGAATCACTAGTGACATGCAAATCATACCACATGAGCAAGGCCTTGTTTTCATTGTGATGAAACAAGATACTAACTTGTTGGAAGTGATACATTTTGATGTATGCAGTCCAATGGGTGCTGAGGCACGCAGTGGATATCATTATGTTCTTACTTCAATGACGATTTGAGTGGATACAAGAGTATTTACTTAATGAATCACAAGTCTGAAATATTGAAAAGTTCAATTCTGTTTTGGAGTGAAGTTCCTCGTAACAAGAGGATAAATTGTCTACGATATGATCATGGAAATGAATATCTGAGTTACGAGTTTTGGTACATAGTTAAGACAATGTGGAAATTGTTTCGCAGTTCATGCCACCTGGAACATCATAGTTTGATGATGTGTCTGAATGTCGTAGCCACGCACTATTTGGTATGGTGCATGCTATGATGTCTCTTATCGAATTACTACTATCGTTTATGGGTTATGCATTAGAGACAACCGCATTCACTATAAATAGGGCACCGCGTATTTCCGTTGAGATGACACAGTATAGATTGAGGTTTAGAGAAATCTAAACTGTCGTTTCTTGAAAGTTTGGGGCTTCGACACTTGTGTGAAAAAGGTTTCAGTCGAATAAGCTCAAACCCAAAGTGGATAAATGCATCTTTATAGGATATCCAAAACAGTTGGGTACATCTCCTATCTCAGATCCGGAAGCAAAGTGTTTGTTTCTAGAAACGGATCCTTTCTCGAGGAAAGGTTTCTCTCGAAAGAATTGAGTGGGAGGGTGGTAGAACTTAATGAGGTTATTGAACCATCACTTCAACTAGTGTGTAGCAGGGCGCAGGAAGTTGTTCCTGTGGCGCCTACACCAATTGAAGTGAAAGCTGATGATGGTGATCATCGAGCATCGGATCAAGTTACTACAAGCCTCGTAGGTTGACAAGGTCGCGTACTACTGCAGAGTGGTACGGTAACCCTGTCTTGGAGTTCATGTTGTTGAGCAACAGTGAACCTACGAGTTATGGAGAAAGCAATGGTGGGCCCGGATTTCGACAAATGGCTGGAAGCCATGAAATCCGAGAGAGGATCCATGTATGAAAACAAAGTGTAGACTTTGGAAGAACTACTTGATGGTCATAGGACTATTGAGTAAAGATGGATCTTTGAAAAGAAGACAGACGATGATGGTGATAAGTCACTATTAAGAAAAGCTCGACTTGTCGCAAAGATGTTTCCGACAAGATCAAACAGTTGACTATGATGAGACTTTCTCACTCGTAGCGATGCTGAAAGTCTGTTAGAATTATGTTAGTTGTTGGTGCATTATTTATGAAATATTGCACATAGGATGTCAAAACATTGTTTCCTCGACGGTTTCCTTGAGCAAACATTGTATGTGATACAACCAGGAGGTTTTGTCGATCCTAAAGATACTAGCAAGTATGCAAGCTCCAGCGATCCTTCAATGGACTGGTGCAGGCATCTCGGAGTTGGAATATACACTTTGATGAGATGATCAAAGATTTTGGGTTTGTACAAGGTTTATGAGAAACTTGTATTTCCAAAGAAGTGAGTGTGAGCACTATAGAATTTCTGATAAGTATATGTGGTTGACATATTGTGGATCAGAAGTAATGTAGAATTTCTGTAAAGCATACAAGGTTGTTTGAAAGGAGTTTTCAAAGGAGTACCTGGATTGCGCTACTTGAACGTTGAGCATCAAAGATCTATGGAGATAGATCGAAAGCGCTTAATAGAAGTTTCAACAAGATGCATGCCTTGACAAGTTTTTGAAGGAGTTCAAAATAGATCACCAAAGAAGGAGTTCTTGGTTGCGTTGTGAGGTATGAATTTGAGTAAGACTCAAAACCCGACCCAGGCAGAATAAAGAGAATAGACGAAGGTCGTCTTCTATGCCTTGGTCGTAGAATTTGACGTATGCCATGCTGGGTACCGCACCTGATGTGTGCCTTGACTCAAAGTCTGTTGAGAGGTACACAGAGTGATCCATGATTGAATCACTAGCAGCGGTCAAAATTTATCCTTAGTAACTGATGGACTAAGGAATTTTTCTCGATTATGGAGGTGGTTAAAGAGTTCGTCGTAAAGGGTTACGTCGATGCAAGCTTTGACACTAATCCGAATAACTATGAGTAGTGAAACGGATTCGTGTAGTAGAGTAGATATTTGGAGTATTTCCGAATAGCACATAGGATCAGCATCTATAAGATGACATAAAGATTTGTCAAGAACACACGGATCTGAAAGTTTCAGAACCGTTTACTAAAACCTCTCTCACGAGCAAGACGTGATCAGACCCCAGAACTATATGGGTGTTGGATTCATTGAAATCACATGGTGACGTGAACTAGATTATTGACTCTAGTGCAAGTGGGAGACTGTTGGAAATATGCCCTAGAGGCAATAATAAATTATTTATTACTATATTTCTTAGTTCATGATAATCGTTTATTATCCATGCTATAATTGTATGGATTGGAAACACACTGCATGTGTGGATACATAGACAAAACACTGTCCCTAGTAAGCCTCTAGTTGACTAGCTCGTTGATCAAAGATGGTCAAGGTTTCCTGACCATAGGCAAGTGTTGTCACTTGATAACGGGATCACATCATTAGGAGAATCATGTGATGGACTAGACCCAAACTAATAGACGTAGCATGTTGATCGTGTCATTTTGTTGCTACTGTTTTCTGCGTGTCAAGTATTTGTTCCTATGAGCATGAGATCATATAACTCACTAACACCGGAGGAATGCTTTGTGTGTATCAAACGTCGCAACGTAACTGGGTGACTATAAAGATGCTCTACAGGTATCTCCGAAGGTGTTCGTTGAGTTAGTATGGATCGAGACTGGGATTTGTCACTCCGTGTGACGGAGAGGTATCTCGGGGCCCACTCGGTAATGCAACATCACACACAAGCCTTGCAAGCAATGTGACTTAGTGTAAGTTGTGGGATCTTGTATTACGGAACGAGTAAAGAGACTTGCCGGTAAACGAGATTGAAATAGGTATACGGATACTGACGATCGAATCTCGGGCAAGTAACATACCGAAGGACAAAGGGAATGACATACGGGATTATATGAATCCCTGGCACTGAGGTTCAAACGATAAGATCTTCGTAGAATATGTAGTATCCAATATGGGCATCCAGGTCCCGCTATTGGATATTGACCGAGGAGTCACTCGGGTCATGTCTACATAGTTCTCGAACCCGCAGGGTCTGCACCTTAAGGTTCGACGTTGTTTTATGCGTATTTGAGTTATATGGTTGGTTACCGAATGTTGTTCGGAGTCCCGGATGAGATCACGGACGTCACGGGGGTTTCCGGAATGGTCCGGAAACGAAGATTGATATATAGGATGAACTCATTTGATTACCGGAAGGTTTTCAGAGTTACCGGGAATGTACCGGGAATGACGAATGAGTTCCGGATGTTCACCGGGGGGGCAGCCCACCCCGGGGAAGCCCATAGGCCTTGGGGGTTGCGCACCAGCCCTTGGTGGGCTGGTGGGACAGCCCAAGAAGGCCCTATGTGCCACAGATAGAAAATCAAAGAGAAAAGGAAAAACAAGGAGGTGGGAAAGGAGAGAAGAACTCCACCTTCCAATCCTAGTCGGACTAGGATTGGAGGAGGACTCCTCCTCCCTTGGTGGCGCAGCCCTTGGGGCTCCTTGAGCCTCAAAGAAAGCCTCCCCTCCCCTCCTCCTATATATATGGAGCTATTAGGGCTAATTTGAGACAACTTTTGCCACGGCAGCCCGACCACATACCTCCACGGTTTTTCCTCTAGATCGCGTTTCTGCGGAGCTCGGGCGAAGCCCTGCTGAGATTAGATCACCACCAACCTCGGGAGTGCCGTCACGCTGCCGGAGAACTCATCCACCTCTCTGTCTCTCTTGCTGGATCAAGAAGGCCGAGATCATCATCGAGTTGTACGTGTGCTGAACGCGGAGGTGCCGTCCATTCGGCACTAGATCGGAGCGGATCGTGGGACGGATCGCGGGACGGTTCGCGGGGCGGATCAAGGGACGTGAGGACATTCCACTACATCAACCGCGTTTCTTAATGCTTCTGCTGTGCGATCTACAAGGGTACGTAGATCGGAAATCCCCTCTCGTAGATGGACATCACCATGACAGGTCTTTGTGCGCGTAGGAAAATTTTTGTTTCCCATGCGACGTTCCCCAAACACATAAAACATGTTATCACTATGACACGAGGTGCTCGACGACTTATATATCCCTTGTTCCTTTATAGGCCCTCGATCCGCCAATCTTCAAGACAATTCAGTATTGAAGCTGAAGGCCATATACACTCTGACGGAGCAACTGTATGATGGCGGCTTGTTGACTGTTAAGGCTATTTGGGGAGATAAAGACCCAGTAAAATACATCAAAGACATGCTGAGGCGACTCTCAACTATTCCTCAGCATATAGCTGAAATAAGGAAATCATCCGCGTGCAAGGGAGTGATGGAGGCCATGAGCCGGGCACTAGCTTATGATCCAGAAATCAAGCCGGATGAAATAGTTGGCGGCTTCCCGGAATATAAGGATGACAATACAGAATTCACGGAAGAAGACTACTCGAAATGCGTAAAGGACATTTGAAAGGACGTGGATGTCGCCTAGAGGGGGGTGAATAGGCACTTTAAAATAATTACAGTTTAGGCTTGAACAAATGCAGAATAAAACTAACGTTTAATTTGTGAAGCACAAAACCTACAACAACTAGGCTCATCTATGTGCACCAACAACTTATGCTAAGCAAGATAAACAACTAAGTGATAGCAAGATATATGACAATAAACAATCTGGCTATCACAAAGTAAAGTGCATAAGTAAAGGGTTCGGGTAAGACATAACCGAGGCACGCGGAGACGATGATGTATCCCGAAGTTCACACCCTTGCGGATGCTAATCTCCGTTGGAGCGGTGTGGAGGCACAATGTCCCCCAATATGCCACTAAGGCCACCGTAATCTCCTCACGCTCTCGCACAATGCAAGATGTCGTGATTCCACTAAGGGACCCTTGAGGGAGATTACCGAACCCGTACAAATGGCAAACCTTGGGGGCGGTCACCGATACTCGTACAAATTGCTCGGGGCAATCTCCACAATCTAATTGGAGACCCCGACGCTTGCCCGGAGCTTAACACCATAATGATTGAGCTCCGAGAGACCACCAAGCTTCTAGGAAGCCAAAGCATCCATGAAGAACAATATCTAGGGTACTAAGTACCAAAGGTAATAAGCTTCTCAAACTTCACTTCCACGTATCATCGTGGAGAACTCAAACGATGCAACTAATGCAATGTCAAGGGCACACGGAGTGCCCAAGTCCATCTCTCCCAAATCCCACCAAACAACTAATGCTAGGGAGGAAAATGAGAGGAAGAACGAAGAAGAACACGAAGAACTCCAAGAACTAGACCCAAGGGGTTCCCCTCACTTAGAGGAGAAAGTGATTGGTGGAAATGTGGATCTAGATCTCCTCTCTCTTTTCCCTCAAGAACAAGCAAGAATCATTGGAGGGATTGAGAGTTAGCAAGCTAGAAGAAGGTCAACAATGGGGGAAGAACATGAGCTCAAGAGATAAGGTTCAATGGGGAAGAAGACCCCCTTTTATAGGTGGGAAAAATCCAACCGTTATGCTTCACAGCCCGCACATAGCGGTGCTACCGCTCATGGAGCGGTACTACCACTTGGTAGGTTCACCAACCATGTTGAGGCCAAAAAGGATGCAGAAAACAGTCCGGCGGAGCGGTACTACCGCTCCTGGAGCGGTAGTAAAAAATTACTACCGCTCCGGGGGTAGTCCTACCGCTACACGAGCGGTACTACCGCTGGCACGAGGAGCGGTACTACCGCTGGATACTGAAACTGCTCTAACTTTCGTGTACGGACTCCGAATTCAATGAAACCATGTTTGTTGGAAAGCTAACGACATGGGCTAACACAATATCGATAGAAATATCAATAATAAGAAAGTGAGAAAAGTCCCATAAGAAAATGGTGACAACCCTTCTTCGAATAAAACCGGTAAAAGCTCCCAACATCGAAAACATCATAGAAGATGCATATGGACTCCGTTTTTGATGAACTCGAGCTTGTCATGAAGATGACCATAAGCTATAAAACTCACAAAGAGAAACACGACACAAGAACCAAGAAGTATGATGCAAGGATGCAAATGGTTTGAGCTCTCAACGAACGATACGATCAAGCTACTCACTTCAGAGTGATACGTCTCTGTCGTATCTACTTTTCCGAACTCTATTGCCCTTGTTTTGGATTCCAATTTGCATGATTTGAATGGAACTAACCCGGACTCACGCTGTTTTCAGCAGAATTGCCATGGTGTTGTTTTTGTGCAGAAATGAAAGTTCTCGGAACGTCCTGAAAATTTACGGAGATTTGTTCTCGAATAAAAGAAAAATACCTGCGCAAAGATCCACGTGAGGGGGCGTGCCAGTGGGCCACAAGCCCACACGGCGCGGCCACCCCCTAGGCCACGCCATGCAGGATTGTGGGGCCCATGTGGCACCACCGCCCCCAATCTCAGTTCTATATCTTCCGTTTTGCCTGGAAAAAAATCAGAGAGAAGGTTTCATCGCGTTTTGCGATACGGAGGCGCCGCCACATCCTGTTCTTCATCTGGAGGGCAGATTTGGAGTCCGTATCGGGCTCCGGAGAGGGGAAATCGTCGCCATCGTCATCATCAACCTTGCTCCATCGACAAGTTCGTGATGCTCTTCGTCGTTCGTGAGTAATCTCATCGTAGGCTTGCTGGATGGTGATGAGTTGGATGAGATCTATCATGTAATCGAGTTAGTTCTTGACTGTTATTGATCCCTAGTATCCACTATGTTCTAGATTGACGTTGCTACTACTTAGCTATGCTTAATGCTTGTCACTAGGGCCCGAGTGCCATGATTTCAAATCTGAAACTATTATGTTGTCGCCAATATATGTGTGTTTTAGATCCTATCTTGCAAGTTGTAGTCACCTACTATGTCTTATGACCCGGCAACCCCGGAGTGCCAACAGCCGGAACCACTCTCGGAGATGACCATAGTACGAGGAGTTCATGTATTCACCGCGTGTTAATGCGTTGATCCGGTTCTTTATTAAAAGGAGAATCTTAATATCCCGTAGTTTCCATTAGGACCCCGCTGCCACGGGAGGGATGGACAATAGATGTCATGCAAGTTCTTTTCCCTAAGCACGTATGACTACATACGGAATACATGCCTACATTAGATTGATGAACGGGAGCTAGCCACATATCTCTCCGTGTTATAGTTTTTACATGATGAATCACATCCATCATACTCATCCATCACCGATCCACTGCCTACGAGTCTTTTACTACTGGTCCTTGCTACGTTGCTTTGCCTAGGCTTGTCCCTTGCTACAAGAGGGATTGGGCCACATTGCTGCTGTCACTATTGTTGTTACTTTGCTGCTGCTGTTGCTACTGCTGTTACTTGTTACTTTGCTGCTGCTACTACTGTTCCTTGCTAATCCGTTGTTACTTGTTGCAAGACTTTGTTGGCGCTAACATCCCGTCAACAAGGCTTTTTCTGGCGCCGTTGCCGGGGATTGCCAAAGCTTTTTCTGGTGCCGTTGCTATCGTACTACCTTGCTACTGATACTTTGCTTGCAAACACTAATCTTTCAGGTGTGGTTGAATTGACAACTCAGCTGCTAATACTTGAGAATATCCTTTAGCTTCCCCTTGTGAGAGAATCAATAAATTTGGGTTGAATACTCTACCCTTGAAAACTGCTGCGATCCCATACGCTTGTGGGACATCAAGGCTTTTTCTGGCGTCGTTGCCGGGGAAGCACAACTATATTCTTTGAGTCACTTGGGATTGACGTCTGCTGATCACTATGAGGAGTCCGAAATATCCAAGAACTAAAATCTTGCCTTCCACTACGAGGAGAGGTAAGGAACTTCCATCTAGCTCTGCACTTGATTCACCTTCAGTTCTGAGTAAGTTTGCGACTTCGCCTCCTGCTAGAAATCTTGATATGTCGCCTATGCCTGATGATGTTATGCTTGATACTATGCCTGATGATGCTATGCTAGATACTATGCCTGATAATGCTATGCTAGATACTATGCCTGATGATGGTATGCTTGATACTATGCTTGCTATGCCTGATACTGCTTCGCCACTAGGTGCCCTTGATGCACAAATTGCTAGAGTTGCTGCTAGATCTGATGATACTTCTGAAACTGCTGATACTATTGAAGTAGAACCTGATACTATGCCTGAATTGCCTGTTATGCCTGATACGCGCTATGTTATGGAGGGAGAGATAGCTGAGGATTTTCTTGCGTGAAAGGATAGCTATGATGTTGAGAAACTTTTGCGCAAGTGGAAAGAAAAATCTCTGAACGCTAGGATGAAATACGACCCGAAGTTTGCCACTTCGCCTATCTTTGTGACCGATAAGGATTATGAATTCTCTATCGACCCTGAGTTAATCACTCTGGTCGAATCTGATCCTTTTCACGGTTATTAGTCTGAAACGGTTGTAGCCCATCTTACCAAACTGCACGATATAGCCACCCTATTCACTAGTGAGGAAAAGATCCGCCACTACTACATGCTCAAGTTGTTTCCTTTCTCGCTAAAGGATGATGCTAAGACCTGGTTCACTTCTCTTGCTCCTGGTTGTGTGTGTAGCCCCCAGGATATGGTCTACTACTTCTCTGAAAAATATTTCCCTGCTCATAAGAAGCAAGCTGCCTTGCAGGAAATATACAACTTTTCTCAGGCTGAAGAAGAGAGTCTCCCACAAGCTTGGGGGAGGCTCATCCAGCTACTGAATGCTTTGCCTGATCACCCTCTTGAGAAAAATGAGATACTTGATATCTTCTATAATGGACTTACCGATGCTTCCAAAGACCACCTAGATAGTTGTGCCGGTAGTGTTTTTAGGGAACGAACTGTAGAACAAGCTGAGATTCATTTGAGTAACATCTTGTGCAATGAGAATGCTTGGACTATTCCCGAACCACCTCCTAAGCCAACTCCAAAGAAAAGAGGTATTCTATTCCTCAGTCTTGAAGATATGCAAGAAGCCAAGAAATCTATGCGACACAAAGGCATTAAATCTGAAGATGTCAAAAATCTACCACCTATCGAAAGAGATCCATGGTCTCGATAACCCGATATAGGTAGTAGAAGTAAATTCTCTGCGTAGGTTTGATGAGAGTGATATTCCTTTTGATAAACCTACTAGCTTATGCCTGGATGAATTTGATAACTTCGTTGCCAAACAACAGAGTTTCAATGATTATGTTAGCAGACAATTGGAAAAGAATGCTCGTATGCTTAGTCATCTAAGTGCTTGTGTGGACAGAAATGTCAATGATCTTAAGCTTCTGAGTAAACATGCCTCTATGGTTACTACTCAGGTAGAACAAGTATTTAAAGCTCAGAATGACTTGCTCAACGAGTTGAATGACAATGCCGTCAGAGTCGTTACTAGAGACGGCAGAATGACCCAAGAACCTTTGTATCCTCAGGGTCATCCAAAGAGAGTTGAACAAGATTCTCAAGGTGTTAGCACTGATGCACCTAGTCATCCTAGAAAGAAGAAGAAAGATGATAGGAAACTGCACGCTAGCAACCCTGTTGCTGCTACCCCCGAGAGTCCAAACGATGCCTTTGTCTCTGATGCTGAAACGCAATCTGGTGATGAACATGAGCCTAATGATAATATCAATAGTGATGTTCATGAAGATGCTCAACCTAGCAATGAAAAGGATGTGGAGATTGAACCTAGTGTTGATCTTGATAACCCATAGCCTAAGACTAAGAGATATGATAAGAATGACTTTGCTGCTTGGAAGCATGGTAAAGAAAGGGGGCCATGGGTTCATAAACCTATGCCCTTTCCTCCCAAGCCATCCAAGAAAAAGGATGATGAGGATTTTGAGCGCTTCGTTGAGATGATCAGACCTGTCTTTCTGCAAATGCGTTTGACGGATATGCTCAAGATGTCTCTGTATGCTAAGTACATGAAAGATATTGTGACTAATAAGAGGAGTATACCTGAGGTTGAGATTTCTGCCATGCTTGCTAACTATACCTTCAAGGGTGTAACTACGAAGAAACTAGGTGATCCCGGTGTGCCCACTATACCTTGCTCCATTAAAGGCAACTACGTTACAACTGCGTTGTGCGACCTTGGAGCCGGTGTTAGTGTTATGCCTCTCTCTCTTTATCGTAGACTTGAACTGGATAAGTTGACACCCACTGAAATCCATCTGCAAATGCCCGACAAATCAACTGCTTTCCCATCTGCATTTGCGAGGATGTGCCTGTTGTGGTTGCTAACACCACTATCTTAACAGACTTTGTTATCTTGGATATTCCCGAGGACGATGCCATGGCAGTCATCCTCGGAAGACCCTTTATAAACACTTCAGGGGCTGTTATAGATTGCAACAGAGGCAATGTCACTTTCCATGTCAACGGTAATGAGCATACGGTGCACTTTCCGAAGAAAGAATATCGAGTACATTGCATCAATGCTATCGAAAAAACTTCATCGATTCTTATAGGGAGCTTTGAATGCCCTATTCCTCATGTCAAGATGAAGTATGATTTGCTTGTTGGGGAGATACACATCCCTATTCAGGTGACCTAGTGACTATTCGAAAATTCTCCATTCTCTTTTGCGATTCGAGAAAGTTTTGTCGAGGGGATTTGATCAACCCCATTGACGGATTTCTTTCGATGACCATGAGATGGAGGAATTGAGGAGTCACAAACCTCTGTTCCAAGCTTTCACTTTAGGTTTCTTAGAAGAAAAATGATAGGTTTAGTTTAGTTTTCCCTGTTTTCTGTCTTAGCGTCCGGTAGAAAAGTACCCTAAAAATAGAAGTTCTCCGAACGCTGTGAAAATCTAGTATGATTTTTTCTGGAATATTTGAAAAATACTGGGACAAAGAGTCGGTCTGGGGGCCACACCAGTGGGCGACAAGCCCTAGGGGCGCGGGCACCCCCTGGCCGCGCCACCCAGGCTAGTGGGGCCCACAGGAACCCCCTCCACTCATTCTTGCTTCCATCTGCTTCTCCTACCTCCAGAAAAAATCGTTTCGCAGCTCAAACGCGTTTTCTCCTCTTGCTGGGATTTTCGATCTCTTTGCTCGAATCACCGTTCTCCGAACTGTTTTGGGGAAATTACTCCTTGGTAAGTGACTCCTCCATTGGTCCAATTAGTTTTTGCTCTAGTGCCTTATACTCCGCGTATTTTTGCTGCCTTGGTGACCATGTTATTGAGCTTTGCATGCTGATTTTAGCTGGTCCCAAGTAGTTTTGATGCGTGATATGGTCTCTAAGCACTAATGGGAGTAGTTGCTACGAGTTTCGTTGAGCCTTATTCACTTTTCCTTAGAATCACTAAAAAATTCAGAAATTTTCAGAGATAGAAAAGGGAAAAGATGAAGAGGTTCTTGAGAGGCTCTTCAAGCCGTGACCCCAAGGATGATGGGAGTGAGAAGAAGCCCAAGTATTTGGTTCCTCGAGTCGCGGAAGTTCGAGCGTGCGAGTGGCCAAGTGACGCGTTCTTACGCGCCGCTGGAATTTATGAGGACTTTAATCACTTGGTGGAAAACACAGGCCTTACCACCTTCGTTGAAGATTAGTGCTCGCAATACCTCCTCCTCACTAATATCTTCGTACAAAGCTTTAACTTCTATCCAGGGAAGAATCCTCCTATGGTTGAGTTTAAACTTTATGATATCCCCCATCGCATGTCACTCCAGGATTTTTGCAATGTTTGCAAATTACCTTATGTTGGGGGTATTCATGAACCTCGTCCACGGGACTTGGAAGCTTTTATCGATACAATTGCTGTAGGAGAGGCGAGAGGAGTGTCTTGCGCTAGAGCTGCTAGCATTCATTTTCCCGTACTTTGGTACTTCTCACTATTTGTGGGAAAATGTTTGATTGGCCGTGGGAAAGCTGGGTCACTTAGTTCCCCAGATCTTGCAGTCTTGCGTGAAGCCCTTTATAACGATAAAATTATAGCTTGGGCGCTATAGTAGCTCAATGGTTGAACCTTAGCCGTTCTAAAGGTGTTGTGTATGGAGGTATCTATGCTACCCGTCTTGCCAGACACTTTGAGATACCCATTAGACTGGAGGAGGAAGAAGAGATGCTTCTTCCCGAGAGATATCTAGATTACGATAGCATGGTTCGCCATGACTTTCTTGATAGAGATATAGGTGGTAGGATGATTTATAACCTGGTATTTAGTCAAGGTACTCGTGAGACTATTACTTTGCGTGCTCCTTCTTTGTTCAATCTTCATGCAGGCAGGTACACTATTATGCCCTAGGACATCTACCCATATTGGGGCTTGGCCCAACCACAAGTGCCCCTGCCCGAGCCACCAGTCGAGTACCAAACGCCAGTTTATCAGTGGGAGCCGGAGGAGCTCACACAACAGTGGCATCCACAGTCCACTCCAGAGTACCCAGGAGTTGGTTATTTCCCTCCTTGGGAGTAGATCAAGCTAGGACAAAATCCTAAGCTTGGGGGAGTACTTGTTCTCACCGACTTTACAATCTTGCTTATGCTTTCACTTTGTTAGCCGGTGTTCACACTTTGCCACTGTATCATCCATGTTAGTTTATTTTCTTTTTCTCGTTTTCTTTTCGTGTTTCTGTCTAGTTTGAGAAAACCCAAAAAGATTTTATTTTTCTTCTTTTTCTTGTTGGAAGCTTTCCCGTGTAGATAGTTTTCTTTTTCTTTGGGTCAAGGTAGAAGATATTGGTTACAATGTTTAGTGGCTCTTGCACGCATACCTGTTTAGCTTTCAAAGAGTCATATTACTTTGTCTTCTCCTTTGTGTTTGCCTGCAGATTCCAGGTTTAGTCCAATGCACGAGCACTCTTATTATTGTTCACAACATTCGGTCGTGCAAGTGAAAGGCAATAATGACGATATATGATGAAGTGACTGAGCCTGGAAAAGCTGGTATGAACTCGATCTATTTTGTTTTTGTAAATATGACTAACTCATCATGCCTGATTCAACTTTGTTGTGAGAGAAACATGTTTGCAATGACAACTTAGAGATCATAATTGCTTATGCCATGCTTATTTAGCTAGGATCTTATAATGGTTTGTCTTGGTTGCCAACATGAATGTTGAGATGACTATGATGTAGTATGATAGGATGGTATCCTCCTTTGAACGTTTCAAGTGGCTTGACTTGGCGCATGTTCACGCATGTAGTTGAAACAAAATCAACATATCCTCTATGATGTTCATGTTCATGGTGATTTATGTCCTACTCATGCTTGCACTCAATGTTAGTTAATCGCAATGCATTTTGATGACTGTTGTCGCTCTCTAGTTGGTCGCTTCCCAGTGTTTTGCTAGCCTTCACTTGTACTAAGCGGGAATACTGCTTGTGCATCCACCTCCATAAACCCAAAGTTGTGCCATATGAGTCCACCATACCTACCTATGTACGGTATCTACCTGCCGTTCAAAGTAAATTTGCATGTGCCACTCCCTAAATCTTCAAGAAATAATCTGTTTTGCATGCCCGAACCGCTCATTTGGTGACAGGGGCTATTGGTATCATCCATGCTAGGCGTGTTATCCTCGATATGTGTTCATTCACTATCATTCACGATAAAGGGGCCAGTAATTGGAATTCCCAGTTCCATACTCAAATCGAAAAGATAATTGCAAACAAAACTCCCCCAGGATCGATGTTGGTTTGGACGTGGAGTGTGATTGATTGGTGGTGGGGGAGTCAAAACTTTACTTTTCTGTTCGGGAACCGCCTATCGCATGTGTAGCGTGGAAGATATTGAGAACTCTTAGTCATTGCTTTGACAATGAAAGTACGCCACCCAAAATTATTAACTCTGTTTTCAAAGCTTGAGCTCTGGCACCTCTGCAAATCAATGCTTCCCTCTGCGAAGGGCTTGTCTATTTATGTTCCTGTTGAGTCATCCTCCTCTTACAAAAGCACCAATTAGAGAGCACCTCTGTCGTTTTTATGCTTTGCTTTTAACTGTGTTGAGTGTGACTATGACTGGATCTTCATTGCCATGAATTACAATGTTTAGTCAGCCCTTGGTCTTTTAAGGTGCTCTGCATTTATGTTTTGCGGTCTCAGAAAGAGCTAGCGAGATACCATCTATTCGTACTGTTTCATGTTGTTTTGATTGAAGTGATGACACTTGAGGCTTATTATTATTTGCTCGCTAGTTGATTATGCCATTGATATGAGTTTACCGTGAGACCTAGATGTCATTTGCTTTTGTGGTTTGCTTGTGATGTTGCTGAAATTCTGGTTGTGAGTTAGACATAGTTGCAACAACAAGATCAAACAGAGTTCGTCAAAGTTTTTCTTTTGTCTCTCTCAGTTTGTCAACTAAGTTGCTTGAGGACAAGCAAGGTTTAAGCTTGGGGGAGTTGATACGTCTCCGTCGTATCTACTTTTCCGAACTCTTTTGCCCTTGTTTTGGACTCTAATTTGCATGATTTGAATGGAACTAACCCGGACTGAAGCTGTTTTCAGCAGAATTGCCATGGTGTTGTTTTTGTGCAGAAATGAAAGTTCTCGGAACGTCTTGAAAATTTACGGAGATTTTTTCTGGAATAAAATAAAAATACCTACGCAAAGATCCACGTGAGGGTGTGTGCCAGTGGGCCACAAGCCCACACGGCGCGACCACCCCCTAGGCCGCGCCATGCAAGCTTGTGGGGTCCACGTGGCACCAACACCCCCAATCTCAGTTCTATATCTTCCGTTTCGCCTCGAAAAAAATCAGAGAGAAGGTTTCATCGCGTTTTTCGATACGGAGACGCCGCCACATCCTGTTCTTCATCTCGAGGGTGGATCTGGAGTCCGTTTCGGGCTCTGGAGAGGGGAAATCGTCGCCATCGTCATCATCAACCTTTCTCCATCGACAATTCCGTGATGCTCTTCATCGTTCGTGAGTAATCTCATCGTAGTCTTGCTGGACGGTGATGAGTTGGATGAGATCTATCATGTAATCGAGTTAGTTCTTGACAGGGATCGATCCCTAGTATCCACTATGTTCTAGATTATGTCGCTACTACTTGGCTATGCTTAATGCTTGTCACTAGGGCCCGAGTGCCATGATTTCAGATCTGAACCTATTATGTTGTCGCCAATATATTTGTGTTTTAGATCCTATCTTGCAAGTTGTAGTCACCTACTATATGTTATGACCCGGCAACCCCGGAGTGACAATAGCCGGAACCACTCCCAGAGATGACCATAGTATGAGGAGTTCATGTATTCATCGCGTGTTAATGTGTTGGTCTGGTTCTTTATTAAAAGGAGAACCTTAATATCCCGTAGTTTCCATTAGGACCCCGCTGCCACGGGAGGGATGGACAACAGTTGTCATGCAAGTTCTTTTCCCTAAGCACGTATGACTACATACGGAACACATGCCTACATTAGATTGATGAACGGGAGCTAGCCACATATCTCTCCGTGTTATAGCTGTTACATAACGAATCACATCTGTCATACTCATCCATCACCGATCCACTGCCTATGAGTCTTTTACTACTGGTCCTTGCTACGTTACTTTGCCTAGGCTTGTCCCTTGCTACAAGAGGGATTGGGCCACTTTGCTGCTGTCACTACTGCTGTTACTTTGTTGCTGCTGTCGCTACTGCTGTTACTTGTTACTTTGCTGCTGCTACTACTGTTCCTTGATACTCCGCTGTTACTTGTTGCAAGACTTTGTTGGCGCTAACATCCCGTCAACAAGGCTTTTTCTGGCGCCGTTGCCGGGGATTGCCAAAGCTTCTTCTGGTGTCGTTGCTATCGTACTACGTTGCTACTGATACTTTGCTTGCACACACTAATCTTTCAGGTGTGGTTGAATTGATAACTCAGATGCTAATACTTGAGAATCTCCTTTAGCTTCCCCTTTTGAGCGAATCAATAAATTTGGGTTGAATACTCTACCCTCGAAAACTGTTGCGATCCCATACGCTTGTGGGACATCAGAGAGCCCCCCTTGACAGTACGGGAATCTATCCTAAAATAGAAAACCTATCAAGGGCAAACCTATACCTTGCACCTCGTCCTCTTGAGCTAGATGATGATGATCTTGGCTTCCTCAAGATGGACCACCTTTCTTGATTGCGTTGGCTTGATGAAGACTAGTTGATTCCTCCCCCATAGTTCCCCATACACACTATGGGTGAGCCGCTCTTCAGCATATGTTCACAAGTCCATTGCCATCACAATGGACGGCAAACTCCAAGCATGATATCTTCGTGCTAATCCACTTAAACTTGCATGCCGCAATCTTGATGACGATCACCACTTGACGTCATCCTTCATGGGTTGTATGAGATCTTCCTCTAGACGCAAGCCCATGAAAACACACCTAACCCCACATAGAATTCTCACGAAGACCATGGGTTAGTACACAAACACGTAATGGACAATGCTTACCATACCATGGGATCACTTGATCCCTCTCGGTACATCTTGTACGCTTTGTGTGTTGATCATCTTGATTTACTCTTTGTCTGACGTTCTTGATCAACCTTGTGTCTCTATGACCATTCTTTGGATAATACCTTGAGTACCACCTTGGTCATCATATAAACTCCTTGAACCCAACAGATGGACTTCAAGAAGTGTCTATGGACAAATCCTATAAATATAACTTAAGGCAACCATTAGTCCATAGGGATTGTCATTAATTACCAGAACCACATATGGAGAAATATGCTCTAACAATCTCCCCCATTTTGGTAATTGATGACAACCACTTCAAGAGAGTTTATATAAGGAAATAAGCATAACTAAGCGCACAAATATAAAGCAATAATGCATGCGTGCACGAAGTAAATGCTTACGCAGTAAAAGCAAAACCCTCTAAACATATCCAAAGTAAACTCTCTAAACTTCTCCCCCATTGGCCTCGATTGCCAAAATGGATGAAAAGTTTGGAAAAACAATATAGTAGGTGGTCCTCCAAAAAGTGTGTACTTCTCAACAAATGAGTGCAGAGAAATACACATATATAATTATAAGAAGTTGGAGGAAAACGAACTATATCGAGGACCCAAAGACTGCAAATAAAAGAATTTTATGCTACAAAGACATACAAAAATAGAGGCAAGCAATCAAAAGATAACAGATGGAACAAACAACCATATGGTCCTTCGAACCACATGAATAAAAGATATTATGATAAAGGCAACAGAGTGTTCTATCAAAACTAGAGAAGCTCCCCATTATTTCTACACGAATAAGAGATTTTTGTATTTGATACAAGTGCACAAAATAGGATCGTTGCTCCCCCAAAATTAATAAAAACACACAACGAGTGCAAGAAGATAAATGAGACAATAAGCATATCACTTGCACAAAACAAATGGTTGAGCAACATGTAAAAGAAGCAACATAAGAATAGGCTCAACCAAAATAATGTGTGTGAGTGATGGCAAAGCACTTGAGAAGACTAAGATAAGGATGAGCATTACTCATCAACATAGTCTTGATGAAATGAGACACAAAGTGCAAGACATATCATTCCCACACACACATACTAGAAAATGGGTTCACAAGCTTACCAATAAACAAAACAAAAACCAACACTTGTGACAACCCATGGTGAAGATAGGAAATAAGAACCTTGTCAAGAGGAGGGATACCAATCGAAATGGCAAAACCCTCATCAAGACAAGCATGAGGAAAAATAATCTTCACGGCCAAAGAGTGCATCAAGATGTAGGAAAATAAGATACACACTCAAGACAAATCCTTTCACGAAGCCACCAAAAACTGAAAAAGGAAATGCAATGGTGGACGTGAAAGAAAAGAGGATATCAATTAGAGATGTAACTTCTCTCATGTGTAAAATATTCTAGGTAGAAGACAATCATGATGATATATATCCACAAAGAAGGATGTACACACGAAATGGTTACAAGAAGGAACAAACAAGATATCCAAAAGGAAGTCAAAAATATATCAATAAGATCTTTGCTTGGAAGCATAGCACATGGACTAATATTTTCTTATTGTACAATATGAACTTCCAACATACAAACATCAAAGACATCCCAACTAGCAATAAGACATCATCGTTCGGATGCTTTGAGAAAGGAAACAAGTACTACAAGAACGAATCAAGAGATTCATGCCATGATGCAACCTGGAAAAGAAAAGACAGGTTTGGGCCTTTGCAAGAAATGAATGCATGAAGTAGATACTTGTTACCGAGACAACATTGGATTGATGTAGTAGATAGCTGTTCCTTGATCATCCTAACTTGGCTCCAATAACCACATGGTCTCAACACCTTCCTTATAGGTGAGTCGAGCATCCAACGCATCTCCAATTGTTCCTAGAACAACAAAACAAACAAAATGGTGCCCAAGCTCATTGGGACCAAAGAGTTAGAAAACCAACAATACATAGGACAAACTCCACATACATATGTGCACATATATATGAATTTTAATTTCATGCACACTTTAGCCAATTTATGACAAGGTGGAGTTTCCCCTATATATTGGGTCAAAGAAAGAAAGCAAGCAAAAGAAGCTATATATAGTAAATATGCATGCTCAAGGCTTTCAAGAATCAACTCAACACAAAGTTGATAATACACCAAAAGACAAGGTATCAAGTGATAATAAGATACCAAACAAAAAACTATCACTTGAAGGATATCAATTAAAAGATACCTCAAGGAATGAGATATCCATTTACACATGCCAAATAAAAGGAAACAAGATACCAATTGAAGGAAAACAAACACGAGGTATCTAGTTTCCAAAAGAGAGCTAGGTTCCAACAAACCAAACCCTCGACAAAATTTCATGATGGCACAAAGCATCATAAAGAGCAAGACTTGCCTCCCATCGACACACACTTGATGGGGATCAAAATATTTTATGATGGGCGAATAAAGAGAGTGTTCTAAAGAAAATAGGATAGCTCCCCCAAGGGATGTGCATTATATAGAATTTGCATTTAAATACAAAATGCACAAGATGGGATCATCACTTTATCTATATCTATAAAAACACTAGACATGTTAAAATAGATCCACAAGAGGCAAGGAAGACAAACGAAACACAAAATCCAATGTAAAGACGATTAGCAATTCCTACCACATGATGGGAATACCAATTGTCAAGGACAAGAAGTATTTTGGAAATGATACTCATTGGTAGATCGCAAATATATCCAAGATCATCTTTACCCATAAAACGCAAGCAAATGACACTTGTAGAGAAAACATGCCACCTAGGAACAAGATAATTTACAATATCAACACTAAGTGGCAATACCTCAAATGTACACATTCTCTAGGCTTGTAATATGCAGATAGCATATTACTCCCCCATAATGTGATAAACCAACAATATTAAAAAGTGGCAAATTAAAACCAACAAGAGATAATTAATGGACCATATAGAATTTGAATTTCTCATGAGTAAGACATACCACATAGAAACTAGATAATCTTGAAATATCAATCCTAAGTGGTATTCCCCATGTATACACATTTATAGGATTGTGAGGTGTGCAAAGCACATTACTCCCCCGCAATGGGATAATCCATTAATCTCTCACAAGAGCCGACAAAGATACAAACAAGATGCAAAATGGCTCAATACAAGACTCACATGTACATGATATGCAAACCAATATACACATACTCGATTACTCAACATAAGCAAGTTGGAAGCACAACATGTACAAACACGTGCAAGGTACAAAACCACAATATGCAAAGGGGCAAGCAACTAACAATGTAAACAGTTTAAGTACAAGTTACCGTAAGGAGGCACATTGGATATAAGATAGAAACTCGATAATCCAAATGACTTGGCTTGAGAAAATATGAATGATGAAGACCCCTTAATTCTTCATTATGTATCCAAGTCTATAATATCCTCCACAAACACCTATTGATCAAGTTTGAGCTTGTTGGTCCCCAACCACGTTGGGTCCTAAGAGGTTAGTCACAATAGGCTTGGCAACCCAAATGGTATTTTTCTTGACACCACTTTGAGTACCAAT
This sequence comes from Hordeum vulgare subsp. vulgare, assembly GCF_904849725.1. Lineage (NCBI taxonomy): Eukaryota > Viridiplantae > Streptophyta > Magnoliopsida > Poales > Poaceae > Hordeum > Hordeum vulgare. The sequence goes on along the minus strand of NC_058521.1, from coordinate 409,992,875 downwards.
AAACTTGGCAAACACATTGCCAACCTTATCCTTCCCAACTGAATAGATATCATCAATAATGATTGGGTTGGATAAATTACCTCTCGTGCAAGAACAAGCGAAGTGACCCTTCTCATGACATAAGTAGCAACATCTACCCTTTAATTTCTTCCCTATTGATTTCTCAACATTAGGAGTATTGGCTTGGGTCTTATTGGGAAGGGGATTTCTTCAACTTGTAGTTGAGTATGTGAGTGTACTTGTGGCCTCTTCCCTTGTTGCTTGTGACTTTGGGGCTTCTTCTTTAGTGGGCAAGATCTAACATGGTGCCCTTCAATTTTGCACTTGAAGCAAATAATCTTGGCCGAATTCTTGACTTGTTCTTGGCCCTTCTTCTTGAAGATTTTGGACTTATTCTTCTTGTTGGAGTTGAATCCAAGTCCATATTTGTCATTTGGGCATTTTTTCCATACAAGACATTGTTGACTGTGGACATTCCTTCATGACTCTTTTCCAAGCCTTTCTTCAAGGAAGTGACTTGGGCCTTGAGCTCTTTGATTTCCTCTACATGGTTAGTATCAACACAAGTACTAGAGGAAGTATAAGCTTCATTGTTAGAGCAACAAGGCATGGAAATTAATTCATCACAAGATGTAGCAACATTGTGAGTAGATGAATTACGAGGACTAGTGCATGGCAATTTAGCTTTTTGACTAGAAGTAGTGCTAATGTCCACATGAGGCTCACTCGATGTTACCTTGGTAGTAATAGCCTCCTAAGCTACTTTAGCACATTATGGGATATTATAAGATCATCTTGAGAGCTTGTGAGCATTACATGACTTTCTTCCAATTTCCCATAATTGCTAGATAGCAACTCGAGTTGAGCCCTTAGCTCAACATTCTCCTTTAAAATGGATTCTTCACAAGAAGTAGAATTAGTAGCACAAGCATCATTATTAAAAATAAGAGGAGAAGGCAACTTGGCAAGCTCTTTAGCATATGAAGCTTCAAGTTGAGCATGAGATTCGGTGAGTTCGATGAGCGAACTCTTAATAGCCTTTGACCCATTTTCAAGGTGCTCATAGTCCTCAACGAGTTTAGCATGTGCAACTTCAAGCTTATCGTTTTTAGTTCTAAATCCATTATCCACCTCGAGAGCTCTATCATGGGATTCCTTTAATCTAGATAATTCTATAGCAAAGGTTTCCTCAAGAGATTCCTTGGTGGTTTGTTCATTTTCAAGAGCTTGAGATAGCTCTGCGATCTCGTTAGAGTCTTCACGCTCATGACCTTCCATTGTCTCAATGGTGGCCTCATGCTCCTCGAGATGAGCTTCCAACTCCTCAATGCATTTCTTGCCCTCAGTGGCAATATACATGATTTCCAAGAAGTTGGAACAAGCAAGTTTATTCTTATAAATAGATTTAAAAATCATTTCACCCTTAATTTTCAAGGATGCAATATTATCACTCTCTTCATCATTATTCTCATCCCCATTATCATCAACATCATCATCCTGAGGTATATTGGGATTCTAAGTAGGAGATACCTTTGAAGCCTTAGCCATAAGGCAAAAGTGAGTCACAATAGATGATGATGTAGGATCCTTTGAAGCATCATTCAAGGCCACATCTTGTTCCATGGAGTGATGAATTTCCTCTACATTGTTAGCACAGCAACTCGAGGAAATATATACATTTTTATCATGGCAACAAGATATAGGAAGCATATCATCATGAGATTTAGTCAAGCAGTTTTTACATGATATGCAAGGACTATCAACACAAGAATGTAATACATTTAGAGTGCTCGAAGTGTTAATGCCCAAAGATGAAGCATTGCAATAATATAGTGATGAAGGATCATCAACAATAAACCCACTATCATCGTTGCAATGATCACCACTACTCACCATATCATTACCTTGTGGCAATCCACATGTAGGTGAAGTAGATGAAGTTGAGAAGACCATACAACCGGATGTGGAGGGAGAACAATCATTCCCACAAATATTGGACATACCATATTTATCTTGAAGCTTTGTCCACAACTCATGAGCATCCCGGAATGGCATGAGTTGAAATATAACTACATTCCTCAAAGCATCAAAAAGCACATTAGAAGTTTGAGCATTGAGATAAGAGTTTTTCTCATCCTCTAAAGATATATTTTGAGAATCCTTTGGAGGATAAAAACCCATATCTATAATTCGCTCTAAATTTGGGTCCAAGACCCGAAAGTGATTAAGCATGCAAATTACCCAAACATCAAAATTTGTGCCATCGAAACTAAGAGTGTCAGTGAATCCTAAACCCCTACTCGACATCCTTACTCTCTAGGTGGTTAAACCTAATAAAGAGAGACCTATCTCTGATCCCAATTGAAAGGACGTGGATGTCGCCTAGAGGGGGGGTGAATAGGCGCTTTAAAATAATTACGGTTTAGGCTTGAACAAATGCGGAATAAAACTAACGTTTAATTTGTCAAGCACAAAACCTACAACAACTAGGCTCACCTATGTGCACCAACAACTTATGCTAAGCAAGATAAACAACTAAGTGATAGCAAGATATATGACAATAAACAATATGGCTATCACAAAGTAAAGTGCATAAGTAAAGGGTTCGGGTAAGAGATAACCGAGGTACGCGGAGACGATGATGTATCCCCAAGTTCACACCCTTGTGGATGCTAATCTCCGTTGGAGCGGTGTGGAGGCACAATGCTCCCCAAGATGCCACTAAGTCCACCGTAATCTCCTCACGCTCTCGCACAATGCAAGATGTCGTGATTCCACTAAGGGACCCTTGAGGGCGGTCACCGAACCCGTACAAATGGCAAACCTTGGGGGCGGTCACCGATACCCATACAAATTGCTCGAGGCAATCTCCACAACCTAATTGGAGACCCCGACGCTTGCTCGGAGCTTTACTCCACAATGATTGAGCTCCGAGACACCACCAAGCTTCTAGGACGCCAAAGCATCCACGAAGAACAATATCTAGGGTACTAAGTACCAAAGGTAATAAGCTTCTCAAACTTCACTTCCACGTATCACCGTGGAGAACTCAAACAATGCAACTAATTCAATGGCAAGGGCAGACGGAGTGCCCAAGTCCTTCTCTCCCAAATCCCACCAAAGCAACTAATGCTAGGGAAGAAAATGAGAGGAAGAACGAAGAAGAACACGAAGAACTCCAAGAACTAGACCCAAGCGGTTCCCCTCACTTAGAGGAGAAAGTGATTGGTGGAAATGTGGATCTAGATCTCCTCTCTCTTTTCCCTCAAGAACTAGCAAGAATCATTGGAGGGATTGAGAGTTAGCAAGAATCATTGGAGGGATTGAGAGTTAGCAAGTGATACGTCTCCAACGTATCTATAGTTTTTGATGGTTTCATGCTATTATCTTGTCAAACTTTGGATGTTTTGTATGCCTTTTATATATTTTTTGGGACTAACTTATTAACTCAGTGCCAGGTGCCAGTTCCTAATTTTTCCATGTTTTTGACCCCTTTCAGAGGAGGATTTTAAACGGAGTCCAAACGGAACGAAACTGCCAAAAAGATTTTTTCTCGAACAGAAAAAGATCGGGAAGCCTCAGAATCAGGGCAGGGGGCCTGCAGGGACCCCACAAGCCCCCTAGCCGCGGCCAGGGGGCCCGCGCCTCCCAGGCTTGTGGGCTCCCTGGGACACCTCTGCCCTAGGACTTTCGCCTATAAATTCCCTAAAATCCTAGAAAAAATCAGGAGATCATCGAAAGTACTTTTCCGCCGCCGCAAGCTTCTGTCCCCGCAAGATCCCATTCGAGGCACGTTCTACTACCCTGTCGGAGGGGGGATTCGGATACGGAGGGCTTATTCATCAACACCATGACCTCTCTGATGATGCGTGAGTAGTTAACCATAGACCTACGGGTCCATAGCTAGTAGCTAGATGGCTTCTTCTCTCTCTTGGATCTTCAATACAAAGTTCTCCATGATCTTCAGGGAGATCTATCCGATGTAATCTTATTTTGCGGTGTGTTTGTCGAGATTAGATGAATTGTCGATTTATGATCAGATTATCTACGAATCTTATTTGAGTTTCTTCTAATAACTCTTATACATGATTTCATATCCTTGTAATTCTCTTCGATTTGTGGGTTTTGTTTGGCCAACTAGATCTATGATTCTTGCAATGGGAGAAGTGCTTGGTTTTGGGTTCATACCGTGCGGTGACCTCACCTAGTGATAGAAGGGGTAGCGAGGCACGCATCGTGTTGTTGCCATCAAGGGTAAAAAGATGGGGTTTTCATCATTGGTTTGATATTATCCCTCTACATCATGTCATCTTGCTTAAGGCGTTACTCTGTTCGTCATGAACTCAATACACTAGATGCATGCTGGATAGCGGTCGATGTGTGGAGTAATAGTAGTAGATGCACAAAGTATCAGTCTACTTGTCTCGGACGTGATGCCTATATGTATGATCATTGCCTTAGATATCGTCATGACCTTGCGCGGTTCTATCAATTGCTCGACAGTAATTTTTTTACCCACTGTGATATTTTCTATTTCGAGAGAAGCCTCTAGTGAACACTATGGCCCCCGGGTCTACTCCACACCATATTTTGAGCCTTACTATTTTACTTTGTTGCACTTTCCGCCTTCAGATCTCACTTTGCAAACAATCTTGAAGGGATTGACAACCCCTTTATAGCATTGGGTGCAAGCTCTTTTGTGTTTGTGCAGGTACTCTGGACTTGATGAGATTCTCCTACTGGATTGATACCTTGGTTCTCAAACTGAGGGAAATACTTACTGCTCATGTGCTGCATCACCCTTTCCTCTTCAAGGGAAAAACCAACGCAAGCAAGTCTCCGTCAACGTGCAAAATTCTGGCACTGTTGTTTGAGAAGTAGGAGAAGGATTTCTCGCGCCGTTGCCGGGGAGGATCAAGTCAAGAACTCATCCAAGTAAGTGTCACAAACTCATCTCTTGCATTTACTTTTTGCCTGTCGTTTTCCTCTCCCCCACTTCTGAAAATCAAAAATTTACAAAAAAATCTTTGCCTTTTTCGTTTGCCTTTTTCATTCGCCCTTTCTTTCACTTGCTTTCTGTTTGCTTGTGTTGCCATGTGCCTTCAATATGTTTGCATCTTCGCTTGCTAAAAATCTAGTGATATGGATCCTCATCCACTTGTTAATATCTTTAAGAGATTAAATTATGTTGATCCAATTGCTAGTGAGTTGAATACACTTGACTTTCTCTATGTAGTTTTGCTTGAGATGCGTGAATCTGAATATCGTGATGAAGAAATTTATGAAATGATTCACGAGGGCTCCTTGAATTAAAAGCATGATTGCAATGATTTCATTATAAATTCTATCAATGACAATCATGCTAAAAATATGCAAAACCCTAAGCATGGGGATGCTAGTTTTGCTATGTCCACTAGTTGTTGCAATGATATTTGCAATAATATTGAAAGTGGGTTTGGAGAAGTCATGACTTTAGTTGATGATAATCCCACTATTTTTAAAGAGCGTCAACTTTACATGCATGTGGATAATGAAAAGAATATCCTTTTTGATATCTATTTTGTTGAATTTGATTATGATCCCACATGTAATTGCGATGAGAGAGGAAAATAGTGTGGTAGAAACTTTCATGTTACCAATTTACCTCTCGTTATGTGGAGATTGCTATTGTCTCTTTCTTCTTCCTTGCATTTGGTAACTATTGGTTGTCTTTCCAATTTGTTTTCCTATAAAATTCCTATGCATAGGAAGTATGTTAGACATAGAAGTGATTTTCACATGCTTTATGATGCTCTCGTTGTGCTTCAGTTCTTGTCTTTTGTGTGAGCATCACTGAATTATCAATGCCTAGCTAAGGGCGTTAAACAATAGCGCTTGTTGGGAGACAACCCAATTAATTTATCTTTTTATTTCTATTTTTTTGTGTCCACTCCATCATAATTCTGTTATGATAGTGTCTTTTGTGTTTATTTTTTTGTTTGAGCCAAGCAAAACCTTTATGACTAGTCTTGGTAATGGTTGTTTGATCGTGCTGGAAAAAGACAGTAACTTTTTGCTCACGAGATGATTTTTAATTTTATTCAGAAAGAGCTTTTGAGTTGATTCTTTTTGCTGCTGGTTGATATGCCTTTTTCCCAGGCAGTCGTAATTTTTCAAAAAAATTGAGGTAACAGAAGTATACGAAGTATACAAAGTGCTACAGGCTGGTCTGTTTTTGACAGATTCTGTTTTTATTGAGTTGGTTGCTTGTTTTGATGAAACTATGGTTAGTATCGGGTGGTACTAGCCAGGGAAAAGTGAGAATACAGTAGCCCTACACCAATATAAGTAGAAATCAAGATTGCTACAGTACCTAAATAGGTGGTAGTTTCTTTCTTGTGCTAATGATATCACGAATTTCTGTTTAAGTTTTGTGTTGTGAAGTTTTCAAGTTTTGGGTGACGTTCTCATGGAAAAAGAGAAAAGGAGTGGAAAGAGCTCAAGCTTGGGCATGCACAAGGCATCCCAAGCCAAATTCAAGGACACCACAAAGCCTAAGCTTGGGGATGCCCCGGGAAGGCATCCCCTCTTTTGTCTTCAATCCATCGGTAACATTACTTGGAGTTATATTTTTATTCACCACGTGATATGTGTTTTGCTTGGAGCGTCTCGTATCTTAGGAGTCTTTCCTTTTTGTTGTGTCACAATCATCCTTGCTGCACACCTTTAGAGAGAGACATGCACTCATCGTGATTTTGCTACAATGCTCATTGTGCTTCACTTATATCTTTTGAGCTAGATAATTTTGCCCTATGTGCTTCACTTAGATCTTTTAGAGCACGGCGGTGCGTGACTTGGTAGTTGGTTTATGCTATAAAAGTAGTCCCAAAGGTGGTAGGTACCCAAAGAGGATACAAAAACCTCCATCTTCATGTGCATTGAGTAGAAAGAGAAGTTTTGAGTCCTCTCAATTAGTTTTGAGACATGGATTTGGTAACACTAAGAGTTATGTTAGTAGGGTGTTGTGAATCTAGAAATACTTGTGTTGAAGTTAGTGCTTCTGGTAGCATGCACGTATGGTGAACCGCTATGTTAGGAAGTCAGAGCGTAATTGATCTATTGATTGTCATCCTTTGTGTTGAGGTCGGGATCGCGCGATGGTTAACACCTACCAACTCTTCCCCTAGGAGTATGCGTTTAGCACTTTGTTTTGATTACTAATAAAAACTTTTGCAACAAGTATGCGAGTTCTTCATGACTAATGTGAGTCCATGGTATAGATGCACTTTCACCTTCCACCATTGATAGCCTCTTTAGTGCCGCGTAATTCTCGCCGGTGCACAAACCCACCAAATGCCTTCCTCAAAACAACCACCATATCTACCTACTATGGCATTTTCATAGCAATTCCGAGATAATATTGCCATGGAACTCCCACAGTTCCGTCTCATGACTATTTCTAGGGAGCGGTAGTAAAAAATTACTACCGCTCCGGGGGCGGTACTACCGCTACAGGAGCGGTACTACCGCTAGCACGAGGAGCGGTACTACCACTGGATACTGAAACTGCTCTAACTTTCGCATACGGACTCCGAATTCAACGAAACCAAGTTTGTTGGAAAGCTAACGACATGGGATAACAAAATGTTGATAGAAATATCAATAAGAAGCAAGTGAGAAAAGTCCCATAAGAAAATGGTGCTAACCCTTTTTCGAATAAGACCTGTAAAAACTCCCAACATCGAAAACATCATAGAAGATGCATATGGACTTTGTTGTCGATGAACTCGAGCTTGTCATGAAGATGAACATAAGCTGTAGAACTCAAAAAGAGAAACACCAAACAAGAACCAAGAAGTATGATGCAAGGATGCAAATGGTTTGAGCTCTCAACGAACGATACGATCAAGCTACTCACTTGAGAGCCCCCCTTGACAGTACGGCAATCTATCCTAAAATAGAAAACCTATCAAGGGCAAACCTATATCTTGCACCTCGTCCTCTTGAGCTAGATGACGATGATCTTGGCTTCCTCAAGATGGACCACCTTTCTTGATTGCGTTGGCTTCATGAAGACTAGTTGATTTCTCACCCATACACACTATGGGTCAGCCGCTCTTCAGCATATCTTCACAAGTCCATTGCCACCACAATGGACGGCAAACTCCAAGCATGATATCTTCGTGCTAATCCACTTAAACTTGCACGCCGCAATCTTGATGACGATCACCACTTGACGTCATCCTTCATGGGTTGTATGATATCTTGCTCTAGACACAATCCCATGAAAACACACCTAACCCCACTTAGAATTCTCACGAAGACCATGGGTTAGTACACAAACACGTAATGGAAAATGCTTACAATACCATGGGATCACTTGATCCCTCTCGGTACATCTTGTACGCTTTGTGTGTTGATCATCTTGATTTACTCTTTGTCTGACGTTCTTGATCAACCTTGTGTCTCTATGACCATTCTTTGGATAATACCTTGAATACCACCTTGGCCATCATATAAACTCCTTGAACCCAACAGATGGACTTCAAGAAGTGTCTATGGACAAATCCTATAAATATAACTTAAGGTAACCATTAGTCCATATGGATTGTCATTAATTACCAAAACCACATATGGAGAAATATGCTCTAACAACATTCGTCCTGCAGCAAGCCGCCTTGCTGAAAGCCTGTATCTTCTGAAATATCAATCAGCTTATGATGATGAAGGGAGATGCATGGCGACTCTAAGCTTCACGCCTTTGTACTTAGCACCTCAGCGCCGTAAGCCTCCTTTTTCCCCTGATGCTGACCCGTCAACCATTTCACAGACAAAACTGAATTTCATGCCTTAATCAATTGCACATGGGATGTGGGCAACTTCCAGATCCAAGACCAGGAAACCTCAACACAAGATGAGCTCGCGACGGCCTAGAAGTGGCGACTCTTCGAAGCTTCAGGCTGCAGAAAAGAGTGAACCCGGCCAAATCTTTCCATCGGGTTGTAACATAATAAATCTCTGGCCTTAAAGAGCCATGTAATCGTTGTTTCGGAACATGCCCAACAACTGCTTTTGTCTATGCAAAGTATGTTTAAATTTTCATGGCATTACCTTTGTAATAGAAGTCGCCTTGATTTGGCGAGTTGAAGAAGAGGTATACTCCCGCTTTGACCACCACCTCTTTGGATGATTTTAGTATTTGTTGTGGAATCTTCTGCTTGAAAACATAGTCACCATATAAGGTGTAAAATGAGTCGGCTCTGTGAGTCACGGTGGGTAGATGGACTTGCAAGGCTCTAATCATACCCAAAGAAGTTTTTGCAAAAACCTTTATGTGTTTAGACCGGCTAATCAGGCTCTCAAGCTTCAATGATACAGGTTCAGTGAACCCATGGTTTGTCTATTTTCCACATGCTGGCTCTCGCAAGTATCTCAATGTTTTAACCTTGCGAGTTCAGGGTCCAATACTTGGATTGACTCACCGAGAGTATACGGGTCTTATGGGCGAGTCGCTTCAAACATACAATCTAGTATAACCATTCAGTAATGCGTTAAATTTTCGCTGGCCAAGAGGGTATTAAGGTGGGACTCAATGAGTCAGAAGCCCCCAAATGACCTATGATCAAGGAAAAACGGGCATAGGATAGCAGAAGACAATGCTATTACTGCCAAATGACTTGGGAACTAGTACCCCCCAAGTAAGCCGGTTTTATCATTCATGATCATACATAGGCGCCTATGTTTGAACCATGCATCATGGCACTTGATCCTCTTTGGCTTTACTGGTACCTATGTTTGAGTGGTCGCATCAAGGCGACTTACTCTCTTTGATACCAGTAGTGTCCATGTTTTAATAGCCTCTCCAATGGCGGCTTATCCTCTTGGGTGACTTAATTTTAATCAATAAAGACTCATGCTCAGATGAGGCTGAAACAACAGAGACCCCGAATTTCATGGGCGTTGGCTTTATTGATATAATGTAAAGAGTACACAAAGATCGAAATATGTACATAGATAAGGAGCCAATGGCTCTAAGTATAGTAAGGCCGCTGATGAGCGATGTTCCAGGGGCGGGTTGTCTCTTCCTCCATGGTTGGTTTGGCGGGGCGTAGATCAATTTGGTAGTATGAGCCGTTGCGGAGGTTCCTGCTGACGACGAAAGACCCCTCCCAAGGGGGGTAAGCTTGTGCATACCCGTATGATCTTGAATCAACCGAAGAACCAAGTCGCCCTCCTGGAAGACCCAGCTTTTAACACGTCGACTATGATAACGACGTAACTCTTGCTGGTAAATCGCCGATCGTGTAGCAGCCAAATCACGCTTCTCTTCCACGGCGTCCAAACAATCCTGACGCGCCTGCTCATTATCAGTTTCAACATATGCGGCGACTCTGGGAGAATCGTGCTTCATATCACTTGGAAGAACCGCCTCTGCCCCGTAGACAAGGAAAAAGGATTGTACCCAGTTGACCTATTAGGCGTTGTCCTAATACTCCATAACACAGAGGGGCGCTCTTCAACCCAACAATCTGGAGTGCGCTGCAAAGGAACCATGAGCCGGGGCTTGATCCCACACAATATCTCCTGGTTAGCCCGCTCAGCCTGACCATTAGATTGTGGATGAGCTACCGAAGACACATCAAGACAGATGTGATCTCGCTGACAAAAATCCTTCATTGCCCCCTTAGATAAATTAGTACCATTGTCGGTGATGATGCTATGAGGGTAGCCAACGAATGATCAGCTTCTTGAGGAACTTGACTATCGTTTCTGCTTCACAGTTACTAACTGGTTCCGCTTCAATCCAGTTGGTAAATTTGTCAACCGCAACCAGCTGATGTGTCTTCTTGTCCGAAGATCTTTTAAAAGGGCCAACCATGTCAAGTCCCCAAACTGCAAAAGGCCACGTAATGGGAATCATGCGCAACTGCTGAGCCGACACATGTGCCTGACGTCCGAACTTCTGACATCCATCATCGCCTTGACGTACTATGTCTTCAGCATCGGCATGAGCCGTCAACCAGTAATAACCATGACGAATAGCCTTTGACACCAGAGATCGTGACCCGACATGATGTCCAAAGTGGCCCGCATGTATCTCATTGAGAATCTCTCTCCCTTCTTCAGGTGAGACACAATGCTGGAAAATCCCACAAGTGCTTTGTTTGTGCAACTCACCTTTATGTATAACCATGGATTTGCATCATCACACGATCTGTCTGGTGAAAACTTCATCAGATGGCAACTCACCTCGAGCCAGATAAGCCATGTAATGTACCGTCCAATTAGGAGTTGGTATGAGGGCCGCAACCAATTGTGACTCCGGGTCAGGAATTTCTATGTCTTCTTCTGAAGGCAATTTGACAGAAGGGTTATGCAAAACATCCAAGAACACATTAGGAGGGATAGGCTTACGTTGTGACCCAAGCCGGGAAAGAATGTCAGTCGCCTCATTCTGTCGATGATCAATATGATCAACCTGATAGCCATGGAAATAACCCGCCACCTCGGTGACCGCTCGCCTGTAAGACGCCATCAACGGATCCTTGGAATCCCAGGTACCTGACACTTGCTAAGCCACTAAATCTGAGTCGCCCAAGCACCTGACTCGGCTCAAATTAATCTCCTTAGCTATTATGAGCCCGTGCAATAAAGCTACATACTCAGCTGCATTGTTAGTGCAAGGAAACATATGCTGCAGAACATAGCAAAACTTGTCCCCTCCTGGAAATGTCAATACCACTCCGGCGCCTGAACCTTCCAATTGCCTAGATCCATCGAAATGAATCGTCAAGTAGGTGTTGTCTGGCCTGTCTTCCGACACTTGTAGCTCGGTCCAATCATTGACTAAATCCACCAAATCCTGAGACTTGATAATTGTATGCGGTGCATACTTCACATGATGGGGACCAAGTTCGATCGCCCATTTAGCAATTCGCCCCGTAGCCTCTCAATTCTGTATAATGTCCCCAATAGGTGCAGAACTAACTATGGTGATGGAGTGATCCAAAAAGTAGTGCTTCAACTTCCGATTTGCCATAAAGATCCCAAAGACCAACTTCTGCCGATGTGGATACCGTTGCTTGGACAAGGTTAACACCTCGCTAATGAAATACACTGGTCGATGTACTGGGTATTCCTTGCCTTCTTCCTTGCGTTCAACAACCACTGCCATGCTCACCGCTTTAGAATTAGCACCAATGTACAAGAACATTGGCTCCTTGTCAGCTGGAGCTGCCAGCACGGGCGGCTCAGCAAGTTGTCTTTTGAGGGCCTCAAACCCTTGATTGGCAGCATCAGTCCAAACGAAGTGCTCTGTCTTCTTGAGCAGTTGATAGAGTGGGATGGCCTTCTCACCCAGGCGACTTATAAAGCAACTAAGTGCAGCGATACGACCCGCCATATGCTGGACCTGGTTAATGTTGGCCGGCTTCCCAAGTGAGTTAGTCGCCTTAATCTTGTTCGGGTTAACCTCTATGCCACGCTCGGATACTAAAAATCCAAGTAACTTTCTAGCAGGGAGCCCAAACACGCACTTCGTGGGGTTAAGCTTCATCTGATAGACCCAGAGGTTGTCAAACGTCTCCTTGAGATCACCTAGAAGTGTCTCCTTCTTCTACGACTTTACCACAATGTCATCAACATAAGCATGAACGTTGCGCCCAATCTGACTGTGAAGGCAATTCTGGATGCATCGCTCATAAGTTGCCCCGCGCTCTTGAGCACAAAGGGCATTGAAGCATAACAAAAGGCACCAAAGGGGTGATAAAAGTCGTCTTCTCCTGATCCTCCTTGGCCATTTTGATCTGATGGTAACCTTGAAAGTGCGTTATATCGACTAGAGGGGGGGTGAATAGGAGATTTTTAGAATTTCATCACTCGGGAAATTCCTTTTGAGGAAATTCCTCACTGATGACTAACTTACAGCGGAAACAGTAAAGGATCAGAAGTGCAAACTTTCACAACAGCAGTTTTTCAGAGTGAAGAATGTGAAAACATATTGCACAGTGAGCAGGCACGCAGAATACAGATGAGGAATAACTAACGTGAAGAATTTGGGGTTGAGGAAATTCAGAGAAAGTCTTCAGCAAATTCTTCAAACAGTCACAGTGAAAGTCATCAACACATAATACGGGGAAAGTAAAGAGTTGAGGAATTAGAACCCGTTTCTCAGTGAGGACAGTCGTTGATGACCCAGTTCCAACTGTTGTGACAGTCGTACATCTGGTTTGGAGCGGCTTGTTATTGAAACCAAAGGACACCCAGTCCCGGGACACACAGTCCCTACCGTATTCTCCTTGAGCTAAGGACACACAGTCCTCGCCCAACACTCGTGGTAAGTCTTCAGGGCAGACTTCCAAACCCTCACAAACTTGGTCACCCGGCGATCCACAATTGACTGCTGGAAAGCTCTAGACCATGATGCCTAACCGTCTGGAGGATGCACAGTCCTCAAAGGTAACAGGCTTCAGTCCCACACAGGAACAACTTCTTCAGTGATGCTCAATCACTAGGTTTGGTTTGTGGTTTCGGTGGGTGTTGTATTTCCTCACTGATGAATTTCTCTCGAAGGCTGTGAGGAATTGGGTTGCTCTTATGACAAGTGTCAGTTTCTAACGGAGCAGCCAACTAGCTAGTGGTTGTGGGGGTGGCTATTTATAGCCTGGGAGCATCCCGACATGATTTGACACTAATTCCCTTAAATAATATGACCGTTGGAGTGGATAAGACCAGTGACTTGGCGTGGCTATCGAAACGGTCGGAACCCTCAACTGTGGGAGTCCTCATGTCACTCATATTCCTCACTTGAGGCTTTTGGTAGGATTAGGCGTGGGTTGAGCATCATGAGGAAATTCATTCCATAGTGTAACTTCGACCCCCTTTAACAGTACGGTGTTCCTATTACTCAAATGCGAAGAAAGTAAAACAGAAAGTGTAAATCTTCATGCTTCAAATTCTTCAGAATGACTTTCTTCAGGAACCACCGGTCTTTTCAATATCAGTATCTTCATGAGGAATATCAATTTCATCGCAGATTCCTCACGATTCATTTCTTCAGCTTCAAACCAATTTCTTCAACGAAGACATATATTTTTAGGGGTCGATATTCTTCAAATATCTCAAACTCCTTAATGACTTATAGATCCTGTGTACACTCATAAACACATTAGATACTTAACCTATAAGTCTTCAAACCACCAAAATCACTAAGGGGCACTAGATGCACTTACAATCTCCCCCTTTTTGGTGGTTGATGACAATTAGGTTAAGTCTTCAACAGGTATCAAAAATATGAAGTGTAAATACTCATTTGAGGAATTTAAAACAAGATTCAGAGAGACTCCCCCTGAAGATGTGCATATCTTGAGGATTTTTCTTTTCACAGCAAATCCACATTGATGATTTATATCATGGACATCTCCCCTGAGTCTTGTAAATCATGCATACATGTAACATATCATATGAAGAAAATGAAGATGCATGATGACAAATGGTATCTGACAAATTCCAGCATGCGTGCATTAAAACTTGAGGAATAAGCATGCGAACAAAAACGTTCAAAAGCGTCAGAGTACCATCGGGCTTAAGTTACAACTCATTACATAAAAACTGCAGAAGAGCCAAGAGTTTGTAACTTAAATATAGTTTATAAGCCCCAAAAATATCCCGCTTGAAGACTAACTCTCGAGTTTCTCCCCTTTGTCATAAAGTGGCGAAAAGGGACAAACTGAGGACTAACGCCCGTGAAGACTTCACTTCTTGGCGGTTGAGGAAGAGGCGTGATGCTTCTTGGGAGTAGTCTTCTTCCTTGGGCCGGTAGCAGTGTCAAGATGTTCTTCATCAGATTCAGTAGTGCGGAATGAAGAAAAGGAGTTGTCTTCAAGGTCTGGCACTGGGAGGCCACGACCAGTCAAAGTCTCGCTCAAAGTCCATTTCTTCAAGCTGAGTCTGAGTATTCAGATGTGCAAGTGTAGCCCAGGTGCGATCAAAAACCTCATGCAGATAGTGATGGTTAATCTTCACAGAGTTCTGTGTTTCAGTGAGGGTTTTGACAATGGCACCAAACTGGCGTTTGACCCATTTGTGGTTGCGATCCACCTTCTGGTGAAGACTGAGGAGGAGCTCTCTGGTATTCAGCACGCGAGGAGGAACGGGGCTTGCTGGACGAGTCTCAGTATCGTCCCATGAAGAATAAGCTTCTGGCTCTCTGAACTGGCCATCAAGGGGCCTACTGCCTTCTTCAATCACTGATTTTCCTTTTCCTTCAATGGGCTCGAAAGTCTTCTTGTTGACCCGGATAGGAGGCATATAACCAACATGGTTTTGACAATCAGCGTGAAAGTTGATGCCTGTCCTTGTCCTGATGAATCTCATGATCCACGGGGCATATATCTTGTGATCAAAAGGGCACATAGCATTGTCGGCCAAAGTGCTCAAGAAGAAATCATGGATATTGATAGGAATACCATGAATGATGTTGAAGAGGATATTCTTCATGAGGCCTACAACATCTTCTTCATCGTCATGGCCTTTGATCGGTGTGAGCACACTGCAGAGGATTCTGTAGACAGACCTGGGTGTGTCCTTGAGCTCGTGGACAAGGAAGGTTGTTCTTGAAGATTTTCCTTCAGCCAAAGGCTTCATGAGGACTTCCATCATTCCATTTGGCAGCTCACGCTCACCATAAAGCTTAACAGCCTCATCTGAGGGAATTGGTACGGGCAGTTCTCTGAGGAGTTCAGTAGCAGGAGCCTTGTAGTGAGTGTTTTGTGACATCCAGTCAAACACCCAAGTGTTGATGTCTTCAGGGTTACCAGATATGTGAAGAGTGGCATAGAACTGAAGAATTAACTCGTTGTTCCAGTCAGATATGTCGGAGCACATTGGGAGCAAACCTGCATCATGGAGTACACTGAGGACTGGCTCCAGGCAAGGTATTGCTTCAAGCTCAACATGAGGAATATGCCTGTGCTGGAATATCTTGTTTCGTCCACAAAGCACAGAGGCATAGTAGTTCATCTGAGTCCTAGTCCAAAACTTCAGATGCCTCATTTGAGGCTTGTCATAGGGGTTCTCTCCGATGAAGTACATGCGTTCTTCAAAGAAATTCTCCTTCTGAAACTTTGGACGCTTGGAGAATGGCTGACGCTAAACTGGTTGAAGATTTTGCTGAGGAATAGGAGGGGAGACAACAATAGCAGTCTCTGGGTTGAGCACAATGAATGCATTGTCTTGGGCAGGTGCATTCACTTCAGCATTTTCCTCAGAGTGAGGAATTTCAGCAGCTGGTACTTCAGGCTGACGAGATGGTGCTTGCTCTGGCTGAGCTTCAGGCTGAGGAATTTCTGCTTCTTTCTCAGTTGGAGGAGTTGGATCAGCCTGTTCCTCATCTTGAGGAGTTTGCTCAGAGTGTTGAATTTCGTCAGCTTGAGTATTTTCAGCTTGTTTTTCCTCAGCTGGCTTTGTCGCAGAGGCAGTTTCATCAGCTGGTGCAGCTGATGCTTGAACATTTTCTGTCTGAGGAATGGGAGGTTGAGGACTGTCGTCTATCTGAATTTCCTCATCAGTGTGTTCCTCAGGGGCGACATCTTTCATTTCCTCATCTGCCTTTTTTGCTGGATCATCAATGATGACCATCTCATAGGAAGGAGCGACATTCAGGGGCACAGGGTCCAGAGGAGCAGATTCTTCAAGTGCTTTGAGGCGCTTCGCCTCTGTTTCTTCTTTTACTGAGGAGGCCTTTCTCTTTTGGGCTTCCTTTTCAGCAGCCCTTGTTTTCTTCACGTCTGATGCAGACGGAATCATCTTCTTCACCTTTGAAGCTTTTGGTGAAGGGGTTCTCTCTACAGATTCTTCAGCTGGTATTGAGGAACCAGCTGGAACAGAGTCATCAGCCTGCTTTGATGAAGCAGCTGGATCAGGAGCAGTCTCATCAGCGGAAGCAAATTCATCAGTTGGAGTTTCCATGATGATTCATCTGCTGGCTCCTCAATCAAGGGCTGAGGAGTTGGTGCTGGGGGTGCGGCTCTCTGGTTGTAGTCATCAACGGCACTAGTGGCCAGCTTGATGAAATTGCTCTTGAGGCTTTTGCGATCTGACAGCTTGGCGTACTTGTCAGTCAATTTTTGCAGCTCTGCCTGTGTTGTCACCAGTGCATCAGGAGTCAATTTGAGGAGATTCTGCCTGAGGAATTTCTCCTTTTTGATCTTTGCAACTTTGGCCTGCCTGGCCTGCTGTTCTTTCCACTTGGCTTCATTAATGAAAGTGGTCACCATGTGACTGATGCCAGGCGGAAGCTTCCAGTCATCAATTGGAGTGTTTGGGTCCTCATACCAGATGTCGATGTAGTCAAGGAGGACCTTGGGGTCCATGGCCAGAGGAATGACACTGCCTGATGCTTGAGCTACTCTTTCTTGCTTGTTTCTGATGATGGCTTGCAGGGTTTCATCATCAAATTCATCACTTCCCTCTGATGCAGACGGGACTGTGATGATTTTGCTGGGGCTGGGCAGAGGTGCACGTTCAGCAGTTACCAAAGTCTTCGCAGGAGGTGTTGAAGACTTTGTCTCTGAGCTGGTTGCAGCTGGGAGTGAGGAGCTGGAGCTGGCGGTTGTAGGCTTCACGACTTGCTTCTGTACTGGTTTCTCTTGAGGCTTTGGAGGTGGAGCTGAGGATTTTGGTACTGAGGAGATTGGTGCTGAGGGCTTTGGCGCTGATGGTTTTGGTGTGGAAGGTTTTGGTAATGAGGGTTTTGGTGCTAAGGGTTTTGTGACAGAAGCCTGAGCAGACTTCTCTTGAGGCTTTGAAGCCCTTGGCTTTGATGGCACCTAAGGCATTTATTGTTTTGACTGCATTTGAGGAATTTCTGAGCCTGAGGTTTCTGCAGCTGAGGAATTAGCAGCACCTAAGGCAGCAGTTGAGGATTCATTAAATTTCCTCACTGCAGCTTCTGCCTGTTTCTTGAGCTTGGCCAGATGCTTTTCTTTCTCATCTGGATAGTCATCAATGGTCATGAGGCTTGAGGGATGTGCTACTTGATGATCCTCAAGTGGGGCCCTTCTGCTAGGAGGCTTCAGAGCGAATTTCTTCGCGTATTTGGGAGTCACAAACCTGTACTCCTTCCATTCCTTCGCCCATCGGCGTTCAATCTTCTGCAGCCGTATCTTTCTCTTGGCCATTGTCTCATTTTCATCAGGCGTGCAATAGTGCAAGTAAATGTCCTCAGGGATATCAGCAGCTGTGTTTTGCTCAAGTTTCTTTCCTCCCTTCTGTTTTCTGTCTTCCTCCATTTTCTTCAGTTGAGGATTTTGCTGATGAGCCTTGAAGAGTTTCTTCCTGAAATTCTGCAAATGAGTTAATGTGATGAGAACCGAGAGAATCATCAGCTGACATGTGTGTACCTGTGAACAGAGTATAGTTGCGAGGAATTTGGAGAGGTCATATGCGTTCTCAGATTTGAAGAAAACGAAAAAGTTTGGCAGTTTGAGGAATATAACCAGTGGTTGAGGAATTTGCCTAAGCATACTGTTCTTGGGTTCCAGAGTTGTACAGATCCGAAAATTCGCACAATTGAGGAATCTCGTGAATATCTTAGATGCTTAGCATAGTTCATCAATGATTGTGGTGATAGGTAGTGTTTGAGGAATCAACTGCGCATCGTATCTTGAGGAAAAACAGATTTCACATAGAAGATGTAAAATTTTAGATCTAACTTGCTGTAAATATGGGATATATTTATCCTGGAAGGTGCGCACGAAGAGCACAGAAAGTTGTGTGTGGAGAGGCTCTTCGTTCGAGTGTCCAATGCACCCTAACTCGGCGACAGAGGACGTCTACGCCGGCAGCGGACGAAGATGGTCTGACTCCGGCGTGGTTCCGGCGACGGAGAAGTCGAGGCAGTGAAGCTCTTCCTCACCGGCGACGAGACTACTAGCGGTGGCGCTAGGGTTCGGTGGAGTGTGCTGTGGCAGGAGAGCGATGAGGAGAAGAAGAGGATGCCGAGGGGGATAAGGACATATTTATAGCCAAAAGTTACTGTTGGCGCGAGAATGTCGAACCAAATAGCCCCTGCCTCTACGTCTCCGCACGACACGTGTAGCTCCCGTACGATGCGGTGGAGATAGTGGAGATCGTGGTTATCCGATCGTGGAAAGTGGGGGTTCAGTTACTGTGTCTTTAAAGAAACAATTTTTGAAGATTTGAGGATTTTCGTTACAAAATCATCAGCTGACAAGGACGCAGTGAGGATTTTGAACACAGTTTCAAGTAGAACGCATATGGAGAATCGAATAGACTGGATGAGTATAGCATAGAGGGAAAGTAGGGTCCGATCACATTCACTTAGCAGAAACATCAACTTGAAGAAATAGCAATAAGTGAATGCTGTTGAGGACTAGAAATCACAGTCTATCTAGTCAAATGAAAGTCATCAAGTGTTTTTGAGGATTTTTGTAATAAATCATCACAATGAAGAACAGCTGTTTTGAAGAAAAACGCATTGTGAGGAAATTGATCATTTGAAGAAAATCAACTTGAGGAATTTCACATTGGGCGGTGGCGTTACCCACCATATAAGAATGTTGATTACAGACGCCGCGTACAATTGTTGTAGGGCCCTGAGAATCAATTTCTTCATTAATTTCTTCACATTCAGAGTGACATTCTTCATCAGTTGAAGAAAATCGATTCATCATGTGTTGCACATCTAAGTCATCAACTTTGCATAAGTGTTAGGATGTGTGCATGTTTTTTTTACAAAACATTTGAAGACTCTAAGATATTTAGCTCACACCGCAACTTGCAAAACCTTTTCTCATCCAAGGTCTTAGTGAAGATATCTGCCAGTTGATCATCAGTCTTCACATGGTCAATGAGGATATTGCCCTTGAGGACATGGTCCCGAAGAAAATGATGACGAATCTGGATGTGCTTGGTCTTCGAGTGTTGTACTGGGTTGTATGAAATCTTGATAGCACTCTCATTGTCACAGTAGAGAGGCACATTTTTCATGTTGATGCCGTAGTCCTTGAGGGTTTGCTTCATCCATAGCAATTGAGCACAACAAGAACCAGCAGCAATGTACTCAGCTTCGGCAGTGGAGAGTGATACGCAGTTCTGCTTCTTTGAGGACCAGCAAACTAGTGATCTTCTGAGGAAATGGCATGTGCCAGAAGTTGACTTGCGATCCACACGGTCACCAGCATAGTCTGAATCAGAATATCCTACCAAATGAAGATTGGAGCGCTTGGGATACTATAACCCTAGTGTTGGTGTGTGAGCAAAGTATCGAAGAATATGTTTCACAGCCTTATGGTGTGATTCCTTTGGTTTTGCTTGAAAACGTGCACACATGCAAACACTAAGCATTATATCTGGCCTGGATGCACATAGATACAATAAATAGCCAATCATAGAACGATATACCTGCTGATCGAAATCTTTACCATTTTCATCAATGCCGAGGTGGCCGTTGGTAGGCATTGGAGTCTTGGCACCTTTGCATTCGTGCATGTCGAATTTCCTCAGAACATCCTTGAGGTATTTCTCGTGTGATATGAAGATTCCATTGCTTTGTTGACGAATTTGAAGACCTAAGAAGAATTTCAGCTCCCCCATCATGGACATCTGATATTCTTCACTCATCATGTAGGCAAATTCATCACTGTATCTTTTGTCAGTACAGCCAAATATGATATCATCGACATATATTTGACATACAAACAGCTCATTATCATAGGATTTTGTGAAAAGAGTTGGATCGAGTGAACCAGGTTTGAAGCCTTTCTTCATGAGGAATTCCTTCAATGTATCATACCATGCCCGAGGGGCTTGCTTGAGGCCATAAAGAGCCTTTTTGAGTCTGAAGACTTTGTCTGGATTCTTTGCATCCTCAAAACCTGGGGGCTGAGCAACATATACTTCTTCCTCAAGCTTACCATTGAGGAATGCGCTTTTCACATCCATTTGATATAAGATGATGTTATGATGATTAGCATAAGCAAGTAGTATTCGAATAGCTTCAAGTCTAGGAACAGGTGCAAAAGTTTCATCGAAATCTATTCCTTCAACCTGGGTGTAGCCTTCGGCTACAAGTCGTGCCTTGTTCCTCACCACTTGACCGTCCTCATATTGCTTGTTTCGGAAAATCCACTTGGTGCCGATGATGTTGTGCTTGCGAGGATCTGGTCATTTGACGAGCTCCCATACGTCATTCAGCTTGAATTGAACAAGTTCGTCTTGCATAGCTTGGATCCACTCCGGTTCCAGAAAAGCCTCACCAACTTTTGAGGGTTCTGTGATGGATACAAAGGAAAAGTGCCCACAAAAGTTAACTAAGTGTGAAGCTTTTGAGTGAGTGAGAGGACCTGGCGCGTTGATGTCGTCGAGGATTTTGTCAAGTTCTACTTTGTTTGCAATCCTCGGATGAGCTGGTTGAGGATTTTATCTGGGCTGAGGAAGTGGTGCTGGTGCAATTTCCTCGGGAGCATCTTCTTGGTTTTATCAGCGATGGGGATCGTTTCTTCACCAATTTCCTCAGTGGGGACAATGTCTTCAGTAGGCTTAAGCTTTATTGCTTCCTCGGGAGACAGTTTATCTAGATCAGAAGGCAATTGCTCTCTTTGCGAGCCATTAGTTTCATCGAACCGCACATCTACAGTCTCAACAACTTTGTTGTGATAGTTGTTGAAGACTCTGTAAGTGTGCGAGTCCTTTCCATAACCGAGCATAAAACCTTCATGTGCCTTAGGTGCAAATTTTGAGCTATGGTGAGGATCTCTAATCCAGCATTTTGCACCGAAGACTTTGAAATAATTTACATTGGTTTTCTTGTCAGTGAGGAGTTCATATGAGGTTTTCTTGAGGAATTTGTGAAGATATACCCTGTTGATGATATGGCATGCAGTGTTGATTGCTTCAGGCCAAAAGCGACGAGGAGTCTGATATTCTTCAAGCATAGTTCTTGCCATTTCAACCAGAGTCATGTTCTTCCTTTCGACGACACCATTCTGCTGAGGAGTATAAGGAGTAGACAATTCGTGAGTAATACCAAGTTCATCAAGATAATCATCAAGACCAGTGTTTTTGAACTCTTTTCCATTATCACTCCTGATATGTTTGATCTTGATGCCAAAGTTCGTCGAGGCCCTTGAGAAAAATCGTTTGAAGATTTCCTGCACTTCAGTTTTATACACTATGATATGCACCCAAGTGTATCTGGAATAATCATCAACTATGACGAAGCCATATAAAGATGCTGCATTGGTTAGTGTGGCATAGTGAGTAGGTCCAAATAAATCCATATGAAGCAATTCGAATGGACGTGTAGTGGTCATGATGGTTTTAGAGGGATGCTTGGATCTGGTCATTTTCCCAGATTCACAAGAACCGCAGAGATGATCCTTGAGGAATTTGACTGATTCGATGCCGATGACATGCTTCTTCTTCGCGAGCGTGTGCAAATTCCTCATGCCTGCATGACCTAGTCTTCGGTGCCACAGCCATCCTTCTGAGGTTTTTGCTAGTAAGCAAGTGGCTGGTTGAGGACCTGTAGAGAAATCAACAATGTACAAATCCCCTCTTCTTACACCTTCAAAGACTTTGGATCTGACAGATTCCATGATGACTAGACATCTATATCTACCGAAGATAACAATCATATCAAGATCACAAAGCATCGAGACTCACATAAGGTTAAAACCAAGGGATTAAACAAGCATCACTTTGTCCATATGCCTATCCTTGGAAATAGCCACTTTGCCAAGTCCCAATACCTTGCTTTTACCTTTGTCAGCATATGTGATTTGCTTCAGAGGTGACGGAGTTAGTGGCATATTCATCAGTAAGCTTTTATCACCAGTCATGTGATGTGTGCAGCCACTATCAAGAACCCACTCAGTATTCTTGGGTTTGTCATCCTGCAGATGAATTAGTACAGCTTACCATCTCATATGCTTCAGTTTTTGAAGAATATGATACTAATTTCATCAGATCAGTAATTTCATCATAACAGAAATGTAAGGACGTGTGAAATATTTCTATTTCATTAATCATTAGCTTGCGTCCTATCAAGCATTTCCTCAGGTCTCCAGCAATTTCTTCAGATGATGATTTTCATCTGGAGACCTGACCTGCAGAAGTGATTAGTTTGATTTCTTCACCACCCACATCTAAAGGGGTGGCAAAGCGTTCATCATCCTGCGAGCACCATACGAGAAAGGTGGCATTGAAGCCAATGCACTTCTCTTAACAGTAGGGGGATTAAAGTACTCATATGAATATGCAGAGAACTGGTTTGAGGATTTATGAACATAATGATTTGAGGAGTAACTCTCATATTCATATTCCTTGTAGTTTCCCTGCATGTTAGACGCATAAGCACGGGTACGAGCATAGTTTTGACCAGTTGAGGATTTTGATCCTCTTGAAGACTTTGGTCCTCCTGAGGAATTTGATTTGGGGTTCAGATTCTTTAGTGGGGGTGTCGTGAGGACATTCACCTAAAGATTTTCAAGACAGCTTTTGGGAACCCAGATTTTCCTCGAAGGAGGGCCATTCCTGCAGTTAGTTCCAACATATCGAGAAAATACTTCACCAGATTGATTTTTGAACAGTTTATAGTTGGAATCAAATGACTCATCCGAGGAATAGGATAATTCACATGAAAAGCTAGTTAGATTAGATGGATCAAAAGGAGGCCCAGTAGCAGCACCCCATGAGGTTTTGGGATACTGCTCAGGTTTCCAATAAGATCCATCAGCATTTAATTTCCTCTCAAAGGCAATTCCTTCTTTCCTCGGGTTCGTGTTCAAGATCTGCTTTTTGAGCACATCACAAAGGGTTTGATGTCCTTTGAGGCTTTTGTACATGCCTGTCACGTACAATTCCTTCAACCCTGCATTTTCATCAGTAACATTTGTGTTTTCCTCAAGTGAGGAAATAGACACAACAGGTGAAGTTGAAAAATTTATAGCAATGGTAGCATTTGATGATTCTAGTGAGGAATTAGCAGTTTCGCGTTCAATGCATTTAAGACATGGAGGAATAAATTTAACTTGACTAGCGCTGATCTGTTGAGCTAGTAACGAATCATTTTCCATACGAAGATCATCATGAGACATCCTCAGCTTCTCAAGATCAAGCTTCCTTTGAAGAAATTCATAGGAAAGCTTCTCATGATCAGTGAGGAGTGTATCATAACGATCCTGAAGATTATCAAATCTAGACTGAATACTTTTCATGTCATAAGTGAGGATTTGGGTAAGGTTCATTTCGTCATTCAACAGATCATCACTTTTGTCTAGCAGTTTCTGAAGCTTTTCCAGGGCAGTTTGTTGTTTAGTGGCAATGATAGCAAGTTTACTGTAACTGGGTTTCCTATAATCATTAGGTTCACAGTCACTTGAATCAGAGGAGGAGGCATTATTTGGTACCTTTGAACCTTTTGCCATGAAGCAATAGGTTGGAACGAAGTCATCAGCATAGTCATCAGTATGGATGGTGCAATTATCTTCTTCAAGATTGAAGATTGACTTGCTGACGAAGGTGGTAGCTAGTGCAAGATTAGCCTGTCCGGATTCTGAGTCTTCATCAGAACCCTCTTCTTCATCACATTCCTCTGATTCTGCCTCGGAGTCCATTTCCTTGCCAATAAGTGCCCGAGCCTTTCTGAAACTAGTCTTCTTGTGTGATGAGGGCTTTGAAAATGAGGATTTTGAAGATTTCTTCTTCTTCTTCGAGTCATCAGAACTGTCATCCTTGTATTTCTTCTTCTTTGATTCCTTTCCCCAACGGGGACAATCAGCAATGTAATGACCTGATTTCTTGCACTTGTGACATGTTCGTTTCTTGTAGTCCTGAGATAAAGATTCTGATTTCCTCATGTCTCTTCTTGAAGATTTACCGAACTGACCACGTCATGTAAATCTCTGGAATTTCCTCACAAGCATTGCAAGCTCCTGTCCAAATTCTTCAGGGTCACAAATGCTGTCATCTGTGTATACTTCTTCAGATGAGGAAATTGCTCTAGCCTTCAGTGCACGTGTTCTGGAATAGCTTGGTCCATATAGATCTCTCTTTTCTTCTAGCTGGAATTCATGAGTATTTAGCCTTTCAAGTATATCAGCTGGATCAAACATCTTGTAGTCTGGTCTTTCTTGAATCATCAAAACTAAAGTATCAAATGAAGAATCCAAAGTTCTCAGCAGTTTCTTCACAACTTCATGATCAGTGATGTCTCGAGCTCCCAGTGCTTGCAGTTCATTTGATATGTCAGTGAGGCGATCAAAGGTGTCTTGGCAGCTTTCATTGTCATGTCTCTTGAAGCGATTGAAGAGATTGCGAAAAATATCAACACGAGAGTCACGTTGGGTTGATACTCCTTCATTTACCTTGCACAGTCTCTCCCAGATCCGTGTTGCAGAGCCCAAAGCACTTATTCTTCCAAACTGGCCTGGGCTCAGATGGCCACAGATGATGTTCTTCGCTTGAGAATCGAGTTGCTTGAATTTCTTCACATCAGTTGCAGTGACACTGGCAGAGATGATGGGGACGCCATTTTCCACAATATACCAGAGATCATTATCAATAGCATGTAGATGCATTTGCATTTTGTTCTTCCAGAAGGGAAAGTTCTTTCCTTCGTATGTAGGACATGCTGCAGTCACCTTAAACATGCCTGCAGTCGGCATAACTAAAAATCCAGGTGATTAAACCAAAATCACACAGAACAAGGGAGTACCTTGCTCTGATACCAATTGAAAGTGCGTTATATCGACTAGAGGGGGGTGAATAGGAGATTTTTAGAATTTCATCACTGAGGAAATTCCTTTTGAGGAAATTCCTCACTGATGACTAACTTACAGCGGAAACAGTAAAGGATCAGAAGTGCAAAGTTTCACAACAGCAGTTTTTCAGAGTGAAGAATGTGAAAACAGATTGCACAGTGAGCAGGCACGCAGAATACAGATGAGGAATAACTAACGTGAAGAATTTTGGGTTGAGGAAATTCAGAGAAAGTCTTCAGCAAATTCTTCAAACAGTCACAGTGAAAGTCATCAACACATAATACAGGGAAAGTAAAGAGTTGAGGAATTAGAACCCGTTTCTCAGTGAGGACAGTCGTTGATGACCCAGTTCCAACTGCTGTGACAGTCGTACATCTGGTTTGGAGCGGCTTGGTATTGAAACCAAAGGACACCCAGTTCCGGGACACACAGTCCCTACCGTATTCTCCTTGAGCTAAGGACACACAGTCCTCGCCAACACTGGTGGTAAGTCTTCAGGGCAGACTTCCAAACCCTCACAAACTTGGTCACCGGCGATCCACAATTGACTGCTGGAAAGCTCTAGACCATGACGCCTAACCGTCTGGAGGATGCACAGTCCTCAAAGGTAACAGGCTTCAGTCCCACACAGGAACAACTTCTTCAGTGATGCTCAATCACTAGGTTTGGTTTGTGGTTTCGGTGGGTGTTGTATTTCCTCACTGATGAATTTCTCTCGAAGGCTCTGAGGAATTGGGTTGCTCTTATGACAAGTGTCAGTTTCTAACGGAGCAGCCAACGAGCTAGGGGTTGTGGGGGGTGGCTATTTATAGCCTGGGAGCATCCCGACATGATTTGACACTAATGCCCTTAAATAATATGACCGTTGGAGTGGATAAGACCAGTGACTTGGTGTGGCTATCGAAACGATCGGAACCCTCAACTGTGAGACTCCTCATGTCACTCATATTCCTCACTTGAGGCTTTTGGTAGGATTAGGCTTGGGTTGATCATCATGAGGAAATTCATTCCATAGTGTAACTTCGACCCCCTTTAACAGTACGGTGTTCCTATTACTCAAATGCGAAGAAAGTAAAACAGAAAGTGTAAATCTTCATGCTTCAAATTCTTCAGAATGATTTTCTTCAAGAACCACCGGTCTTTTCAATATCAGTATCTTCATGAGGAATATCAATTTCATCGCAGATTCCTCGCGATTCATTTCTTCAGCTTCAGACCAATTTCTTCAACTGAAGACATATATTTTTAGGGGTCGATATTCTTCAAATATCTCAAACTCCTTAATGACTTATAGATCCTGTGTACACTCATAAACACATTAGATACTTCACCTATAAGTATTCAAACCACCAAAATCACTAAGGGGCACTAGATGCACTTACAAACCTGAATACGCGTCCAGAAAGCATAGTCGCTCGCAACCCGCCGTGGAGTCGATGATCTGATCAATACGGGGCAGCGCAAAGGGATCCTTGGGACAAGCTTTGTTAAGATCTGCATAGTCGATGCACATACGGAAGGTGTCGTTCTTGTTGAGAACCAAGACCGGGTTAGCCAACCATTCAGGATGAAAAACTTCGACAATGAAACCAGCAGCTAAGAGTCGGGCAACTTCCTCTCCAATTGCCTTGCGCCTCTCCTCGTTAAAACGACGAAGGTATTGGCGAACCAGCTTCATCTTGGGATCTACATTGAGATGGTGCTCGGCGAATTCTCTCGGTACACCTGGCATGTCAAAAGGTTTCCATGCAAAGATGTCCCAATTCTCACAGATGAATTCAATGAGCGCGCTTTCCTATTTGGGATCCAAACCGGTCCCAATGGTGGACTGCTTTGAAGAGTTGCCAGGGACAAAATCCACCTGCTTGGTATCATCTACTGACTTAAACTTAAGGGGCGGTTCAGAGTAGACTGTGGGTCTCTTCAATGGGCTCATGTCAGCCGAATCCACGTTGGCTTGGTGGTACTTCAGCTCTTGTGTAGCACACCGTGACTCAGCGTACGCGGCGTCCCCCTGTTCACATTCTTGGGCTATGTTCCAGCTTCCATTGACCGTGATCGTACCATTGAGACCCGACATTTTAAGCTTGAGATACACATAGCAATGCCGGGCCATAAAACGAGCGTAAGCCGGCCGGCCAAACAAAGCATGATAAGGGTTCTTGATTTTGACGACTTAAAACGTCAATGACTCACTTCTGTAATTGGACTCATCACCGAAGGCCAGATTCAACTTAATCTGACCAACAGGGTATGCCGACTTACCTGGGACGATGCCGTGGAAGACCGTGGTCGACGGCATCAAATTCTCTTCCTTAAAGTTCATCCGCCGGAAGGTGTCATAGTATAGAATATTGATGCTGCTACCTCCATCCATAAGGACCTTAGAAAGTGTATACCCTCAAACCTAAGGCGCCACCACTAATGCCAACTCGCCAGGGTTATCAATCTGGGGCGGATGATCGGCCCTGCTCCACGTCATAGGCTGCTCAGACCAATTTAAGTATCGGGGAACATCCTGCTCATTCATATTGATAGTCCTCTGTCTCACCTTCCTGTCCCTCTTGCAAGAGCTCGTGGTAAAAACATGGTACTGTCCACCATTCAGCTGCTTAGGGTTGCTCTGGAACCTGCCCTGGTTGTTTGGCTGCTGGAATTCTCCCCGGTCATTATACTGCTGGTTGCCTTGACCAAACGACTGTCCACCATTGTTATGTGAGCCGCCTTGCCCTTGAGCCCCCGGGTTAGGAAAATCACCAAACGAAGAACCACGTGCCCTGCCCGAACCAAACTGATCCTACGGGGCGCCTTCGCCACCTCCTTGATGACCTCGGGACGCGTGAAGGCGAAACTCCTGCATCACAAAACAATTCTCCCAAGAATGAGTAGACGGGACACCTGGGGTACTATGCTTGGGACAAGGTCCCTTGAGCATCCCCTCATAATTACGTGGCTTCTTCCAAGTGAAGCCTCGATCTTCGAAACCGCCCTGATTCGTGTTCTAGCATTGATTTCGTGGCCCGGCATTGGTGTTAGCAACAAAATCAGAGACACCATCATGTTGCCTCCTCTTTCCGTGACCTCCCTGGTTATTATTGCACCCAGAGTGTTGGTGGTGTCTCTTTCCTCCTGCACCTCTTCTGGCTCCATCGACCTTCTCATCATCAGAACCGGTGTCCTTCATCCCATCCGACTTAGCATACTTGGTGAGGGTGTCCATCAGTTTGCCCATATCCTGCACCTTTCACTTGAGGCGGCCAAGCTTCAACACCAGGGGTTTGAAATGACAGTTCTTTTCCAGAATCAACACGACCCGAGCCACCGAAATATCATTCGAGGAGTGGATGATTTCCGTGACCCGCCAGGTCCAATGATGGGCGGATTCATCTGCCCGCTGAACACAATGCTGGGGATACACAATGGTCATCGGACGCTTCAAGTCCCACGGAAATTCTTGAAAAAATGCTCCTTGAGTTATGCCCAGGTGTTGATGGAGTTTGGCGGTAGGTTCTTCAACCATGTACGAGTCGGCCCTTCCAACATCATGGTGAAGTATTTGGTGCAGACCGCATCACTGACATCGAGCATGTCCATGGCCAGCTCATAACTTTCTACCCATGCCCCCGGCTCAAGATCAGGAGTGTAATTGGGCACCTTGCGCGGACCTTTGAAGTCTTTGGGCATGCGTTCATTGCGTAGGGCAGGTGATAGGCAAGGGACTCCGACATTCCTACCTTGGCCACCATGTCCCGAGGTTGGTTGAGCATGACCTGGAATTCCTTGACCCGCCAAGGCTGCCATTGCTTCCACTTCGGCCTGTCGGGCAGCTCATGCAGCGTTGACAAGCGCATGAGCATTGGGTGTTGGTGGCTCTGTTGGATTGGCCTGAGGTTGATGTCGACGGGCATCACTGGAAATCGCCGGAGGGTCATCTGGGCGGCTCTTTGTAGGGCTCACCTGTGGCGCGGAATGCGGACGATCGCGACTGTAAGAGAATTGTGCCTGCTGGATGACCGCAGTCTTTAGCATCTCTATGGCCTTTCGTACCTCCACCTCCAGGGCAGTATTCCCACAGATGGGGAGAGAATCCACATGGCAAGTCGCAGCCAGCACGTTATCCACCGGATTGGAGAAGTGACCCTGAGGTGTTTGGAAGTGTTGACTCGCCTACGGGTTCAACGGGGGTTGCATTGGCTGTTGGACGATCTCCCCATGTGGTTGTCCTGGCGGGTTGCATTCTGCCCCGAGCGTTTGCGGGCTGTTGAACAAGTGGGTTGGATTAAGGTTGGGCGGGATACGACTGTTGGGGAACGTCGCATCGGAAACAAAAATTTTCCTACGCGCACGAAGACCTATCATGGTGATGTCCATCTACGAGAGGGGATGTGTGATCTACGTACCCTTGTAGACAGTACAGCAGAAGTGTTAGTGAACGCGGTTGATGTAGTGGAACGTCCTCACGTCCCTCGATCCGCCCCGCAAACCGTCCCGCGATCAGTCCCACAATCTAGTGCCGAACGGACGGCACCTCCGCGTTCAGCACACGTACAGCTCGACGATGATCTCGGCCTTCTTGATCCAGCAAGAGAGAGGGAGAGGTAGAAGAGTTCTCCGGCAGCGTGACGGCGCTCCGGAGGTTGGTGGTGATCTTATCTCAGCAGGGCTCCGCCCGAGCTCCGCAGAAACGCGATCTAGAGGAAAAATCGTGGAGGTATGTGGTCGGGCTGCCGTGGAAAAGTCGTCTCAAATCAGCCCTAAAACCTCTGTATATATAGGGGGAAGAGGGGGAGCCTTGCCTTGGGGTCCAAGGACCCCTAAGGGTTTCGGCCGAGCCAAGGGGGGCAGCCCTCCCCTTCCAAACCGAGTCCAACTAGGTTTGGAAGGAGGAGTCCTTCCCCCTTTTCCCACCTCCTCTTTTTTTTCTTTTCTCTTTGATTTTCTTCCTATGGCGCATAGGGCCTTCTTGGGCAGTCCCACCAGCCCACTAAGGGCTGGTGTGCCACCCCCAAGGCCTATGGGCTTCCCCGGGTGGAGTTGCCCCCCCCCCCCCGGTGAACTCCCGGAACCCATTCGTCATTCCCGGTACATTCCCGGTAACTCCGAAAACCTTCCGGTAATCAAATGAGGTCATCCTATATATCAATCTTCGTTTACGGACCATTCCGGAAACCCTCTTGACGTCCGTGATCTCATCCGGGACTCTGAACAACATTCGGTAACCAACCATATAACTCAAATACGCATAAAACAACGTCGAACCTTAAGTGTGCAGACCCTGCGGGTTCGAGAACTATGTAGACATGACCCGAGAGACTCCTCGGTCAATATCCAATAGCGGGACATGGATGCCCATATTGGATCCTACATATTCTACGAAGATCTTATTGTTTGAACCTCAGTGCCAAGGATTCATATAATCCCGTATGTCATTCCCTTTGTCCTTCGGTATGTTACTTGCCCGAGATTCGATCGTCAGTATCCGTATACCTATTTCAATCTCGTTTACCGGCAAGTCTCTTTACTCGTTCCGTAATACAAGATCCCGCAACTTACACTAAGTCACATTGCTTGCAAGGCTTGTGTGTGATGTTGTATTACCGAGTGGGCCCCGAGATACTTCTCCGTCACACGGAGTGACAAATCCCAGTCTCGATCCATACTAACTCAACGAACACCTTCAGAGATACCTGTAGAGCATATTTATAGTCACCCAGTTACATTGCGACGTTTGATACACACAAAGTATTCCTCTGGTGTCAGTGAGTTATATGATCTCATGGTCATAGGAACAAATACTTGAGACGTAGAAAACAGTAGCAACAAAATGACACGATCAACATGCTACGTCTATTAGTTTGGGTCTGGTCCATCACGTGATTCTCCTAATGACGTGATCCAGTTATCAAGCAACAACACCTTGTTATAATCAGAAGACACTGACTATCTTTGATCAACTGGCTAGCCAACTAGAGGCTTGCTAGGGACAGTGTTTTGTCTATGTATCCACACATGTATATAAGTCTTCATTCAATACAATTATAGCATGGATAAAACGATTATCTTGATATAGGAATTATAATAATAACTATATTATTATTGCCTCTAGGGTATAATTCCAACAGTCTCCCACTTGCACTAGAGTCAATAATCTTGCCCTCACATCATCATGCAAATTACATTGTAATAAAACTAACACCCATACAGTTCTGGTGTTGATCATGCTTTGCCCGTGGAAGAGGTTTAGTCAGTGGGTCTGCTACATTCAGATCCGTGTGCACTTTACATATATTCATGTCCTCCCCTTCGACGTAGTCGCGGATGAGGTTGAAGCGTCGTTTGATGTGTCTGGACTTCTTGTGAAACCGTGGTTCCTTTGCTAAGACAATGGCACCCGTGTTGTCACAGAACAAGGTTATTGGATTCAGTGCACTTGGCACCACTCCAAGATCCGTCATGAACTGCTTCATCCAGACACCCTCCTTAGCTGCCCCCGAGGCAGCCATGTACTCCGCTTCACATGTAGAATCTGCTACGACGCTTTGCTTGGAGCTGCACCAGCTTACCGCACCCCCATTAAGAATAAATACGTATCCGGTCTGCGACTTAGAGTCATCCGGATCTGTGTCGAAGCTTGCATCGACGTAACCTTTTACGGCGAGCTCTTCGTCACCTCCATACACGAGAAACATCTCCTTAGTCCTTTTCAGGTACTTTAGGATATTCTTGACCGCCGTCTAGTGATCCACTCCTGGGTTACTCTGGAACCTACCTGCCATACTTATGGCCAGGCTAACGTCCGGTCTAGTGCACAGCATTGCATACATGATAGAACCTATGGCTGAAGCATAGGAGACGGTGCTCATATGCTCTCTATCCTCATCAGTTGCTGGGCACTGAGTCTTAATCAATCTCGTACCTTGTAAAACTGGCAAGAACCCTTTCTTGGACTGTTCCATTTTGAACCTCTTCAAAACTTTATCAAGGTATGTGCTTCGTGAAAGTCCTATCAGGTGTTTTGATCTATCCCTGTAGATCTTAATGCCTAGAATGTAAGCAGCCTCTCCTAGGTCCTTCATAGAGAAACTTTTATTCAAGTAATCCTATATGCTCTCCAAAAACTCTACGTTGTTTCCAATCAGCAATATGTCATCCACATATAATATTAGAAACGCCACAGAGCTCCCACTCACTTTCTTGTAAATACAAGATTCTCCAACCACTTGTATAAACCCAAATGCTTTGATCACCTCATCAAAGCGTTTGTTCCAACTCCGAGATGCTTGCACCAGTCCATAAATGGATCGCTGGAGCTTGCACACCTTGTTAGCATTCTTAGGATCGACAAAACCTTCGGGTTGCATCATATACAACTCTTCCTTAAGGAAACCCTTAAGGAACGCCGTTTTGACATCCATCTGCCAGATTTCATCATCGAAAAATGCAGCTATTGTTAACATGATTCTGGCGGACTTAAGCATCGCTACGGGTGAGAATGTCACATCGTAGTCAACTCCTTGAACTTGTGAAAAACCCTTTGCCACAAGTCGAGCTTTATAAACGGTCACATTGCCGTCAGCGTCCGTCTTCCTCTTAAAGATCCATTTGTTCTGAATAGCCTTGCAGCCCTCAGGCAGTACTTCTAAAGTCCACACTTCGTTCTTATACATGGATCCTATCTCGGACTTCATGGCTTCTAGCCATTTGTTGGAATCTGGGCCCACCATTGCTTCTTCATAATTTGCAGGTTCATTGTTGTCCAACAACATAATTGATAAGACGGGATTACCAGACCACTCTAGAGCAGCACGTGGTCTCGTTGACCTGCGTGGTTCGAAAGAAACTTGAAACGGAGTTTCATGATCATCATCATTAACTTCCTCCTCAACCGGCGTCGCAACTACAGAGGTTTCCCCTTGCCCTGCGCCACCATCCTGAGGGATGAGAGGTTCGACAACCTCGGCAAGTTCTATCTTCCTCCCACTCAATTCTCTCGAGAGAAACTCCTTCTCGAGAAAAGCTCCGTTTTTAGCAACAAACACTTTGCCCTCGGATTTGAGATAGAAGGTGTACCCAACTGTCTCTTTTGGGTAACCTATGAAGATGCACCTTTCCGCTTTGGGTTCCAGCTTTTCAGGCTGAAGCTTTTTGACATAAGCATCACATCCCCAAACTTTAAGAAACGACAACTTTGGCCTTTTGCCATACCACAGTTCGTATGGTGTCGTCTCAACGGATTTTCATGGTGCCCTATTTAAAGTGAATGCAGCTGTTTCTAATGCATAACCCCAAAACGATAACGGCAAATCGGTAAGAGACATCATAGATCACACCATCTCTAATAAAGTACGATTACGACGTTCGGACACACCATTACGCTGTGGTGTTCCAGGCGGTGTCAACTGTGAAACAATTCCACATTGTCTTAAGTGAGCACCAAACTCGAAACTCAGATATTCACCCCCACGATCAGACCGTAGGAACTTGATCTTCTTGTTACGATGATTTTCAACTTCACTCTGAAATTGCTTGAACTTTTCAAATGTTTCAGACTTGTGCTTCATTAAGTAGACATAACCATATCTACTCAAATCGTCAGTGAAGGTGAGAAAATAACGATATCCGCCGCGTGCCTCTACGCTCATCGGACCACACACATCGGTATGTATGATTTCCAACAAGTCACTTGCATGCTCCGTTGTTCCGTAGAACGGAGTTTTAGTCATCTTGCCCATGAGGCATGGTTCGCACGTGTCAAGTGAATCAAAGTCAAGTGACTCCAAAAGTCCATCGGCATGGAGTTTCTTCGTGCGCTTTACACCAATATGACCTAAGCGGCAGTGCCACAAAAATATGGCGCTATCATTGTTAACTCTAACTCTTTTGGTCTCAATGTTATGTATGTGTGTATCGCTATCAAGATTCAATATGAACAATCCTCTCACATTGGGTGCATGACCATAAAAGATGTTACTCATAGAAATAGAACAACCATTATTCTCTGACTTAAAAGAGTAACCGTCTCGCAATAAACAAGATCCAGATATAATGTTCATGCTCAACGCAGGCACTAAATAACAATGATTCAAGTTCATAACTAATCCTGATGGTAACTGAAGTGAAACTGTGACGATGGCGATTGCATCAACCTTCAAACCATTTCCTACGCGCATCGTCACTTCATCTTTCGCCAGCCTTCGTCTATTCCGCAGTTCCTGTTTCGAGTTGCAAATATGAGCAACAGAACCGGTATCGAATACCCAGGCACTACTACGAGAGCCGGTTAAGTACACATCAATAACATGTATATCAAATATACCTGATTTTTCTTTGGCCGCCTTCTTATCAGCCAGATACTTGGGGCAATTGCGCTTCCAGTGACCCATACCCTTGCAATAGTAACACTCTGTTTCAGGCTTAGGTCTAGCTTTGGGTTTCTTCGTCGGATTGGCAACAGGCTTGCCGATCTTCTTTGATTTACCCTTCTTGCCTTTGCCGTTTCTCTTGAAACTAGTGGTCTTATTCACCATCAACACTTGATGTTCTTTACGGAGTTCAGACTCTGCGACTTTCAGCATCGCAAACAACTCGCCGGGTGACTTATTCATCCCTTGCATTAGTAGTTCAACACAAAGCCTTTATAGCTTGGCGGCAGTGACTGAAGGATTCTGTCAGTGATAGCCTCTTGCGGGAGTTCAATCCCCAGCTCAGCTAGACGGTTTGAGTACCCAGACATTTTGAGCATATGTTCACTGACAGACGAGTTCTCCTCCATCTTGCAAGCATAGAATTTATCGGAGGTCTCATACCTCTCGATCCGGGCGTTCTTCTGAAAGATAAACTTCAACTCTTGGAACATCTCAAATGCTCCATGACGCTCAAAGCGACGTTGAAGTCCCGGTTCTAAGCCATACAAGACTGCACATTGAACTACCGAGTAGTCCTCCTTACGTGCTAACCAAGCGTTCTTAACATCCTGATCAGCCGTAGTGGGTGGTTCATCTCCTAGCGCAGCATTAAGGACATAATACTTCTTCCCAGCTTGTAAGATTAGCTTAAGATTACGAGCCCAGTCTACAAAGTTGCTTCCATCATCTTTCAACTTAGCTTTCTCTAGGAACGTATTAAAATTCAGGGTGACTGTCGCGTGAGCCATGATCTACAACACAAATATATTCAAAGTGGACTTAGACTATGTTCAAGATAATTAGAGTTTAACTTAATCGAATTACTCGCTAAACTCCCACTCAAAAAGTACATCTCTCTAGTCATTTGAGTGGTTCATGATCCACTTACACTAGCTCAAGTCCGATCATCACGTGACTTGAGCATAGTTTCAGTGGTAAGCATCCCCATGCTAATCATATCATCTATATGATTCATGATCGACCTGTCGGTCTCATGTGTTCTGAGGCCATGTCTGCACATGCTAGGCTCGTCAAGCTTAACCCGAGTGTTCCGCGTGCGCAACTGTTTTGCACCCGTTGTATGTGAACGTTGAGTCTATCACACCCGATCATCACGTGGTGTCTCGAAACGACGAACTGTAGCAACGGTGCATAGTCGGGGAGAACACAATTTCGTCTTGAAATTTTAGTGAGAGATCACCTCATAATGCTACCGTCGTTCTAGGCAAAATAAGGTGCATAAAAGGATTAACATCACATGCAATTCATAAGTGACATGATATGGCCATCATCACGTGCTCCTTGATCTCCATCACCAAGCACCGGCACGATCTTCTTGTCACCGGTGCCACACCATGATCTCCATCAACGTGTCGCCATCGGGGTTGTCGTGCTACTCATGCTATTACTACTAAAGCTACATCCTAGCAAAATAGTAAACGCATCTGCAAGCACAAACGTTATTATAAAGACAACCCTATGGCTCCTGCCGGTTGTCGTACCATCGACGTGCAAGTCGATATTATCTATTACAACATGATCATCTCATACATCCAATATATCACATCACATCGTTGGCCATATCACATCACAAGCATACCCTGCAAAAACAAGTTAGACGTCCTCTAATTTTGTTGTTGCGTGTTCTACGTGGTGACCATGGGTATCTAGTAGGATCGCATCTTACTTACGCAAACACCACAATGGAGATATATGAGTTGCTATTTAACCTCATCCAAGGACATCCTCGGTCAAATCCGATTCAACTAAACTTGGAGAAACTGACACCCGCCAGTCATCTTTGAGCAACGGAGTTACTCGTAGCGATGAAACCAGTCTCTCGTAAGCATACGAGTAATGTCGGTCCGAGCCGCTTCGATCCAACAATACCGCGGAATCAAGAAAAGACTAAGGAGGGCAGCAAAACGCACATCACCGCCCACAAAAACTTTTGTGTTCTACTCGAGAAGACATCTACGCATGAACCTAGCTCATGATGCCACTGATGGGGAACGTCGCATGGGAAACAAAAAATTTCCTACGCGCACGAAGACCTATCATGGTGATGTCCATCTACGAGAGGGGATGTGTGATCTACGTACCCTTGTAGACCGTACAGTAGAAGCGTTAGTGAACGCGGTTGATGTAGTGGAACGTCCTCACGTCCCTCGATCCGCCCCCGCGAACCGTCCCGCGATCAGTCCCACGATCTAGTGCCGAACGGACGGCACCTCCGCGTTCAGCACACGTACAACTCGACGATGATCTCGGCCTTCTTGATCCAGCAAGAGAGAGGGAGAGGTAGAAGAATTCTCCGGCAGCCTGACGGTGCTCCGAAGGTTGGTGGTGATCTTATCTCATCACGGCTCTGCCCGAGCTCCGCAGAAACGCGATCTAGAGGAAAAACCGTGGAGGTATGTGGTCGGGCTGCCGTGGAAAAGTCGTCTCAAATCAGCCCTAAAACCTCCGTATATATAGGGGGGAAGAGGGGGAGCCTTGCCTTGGGGTCCAAGGACCCCTAAGGGTTTCGTCCGAGCCA
Organism: Hordeum vulgare subsp. vulgare; assembly: GCF_904849725.1. Lineage (NCBI taxonomy): Eukaryota > Viridiplantae > Streptophyta > Magnoliopsida > Poales > Poaceae > Hordeum > Hordeum vulgare. The sequence continues at coordinate 409,955,169 of NC_058521.1, read as the reverse complement.
AGGGGGGCAGCCCTCCCCTTCCAAACCGAGTCCAACTAGGTTTGGAAGGAGGAGTCCTTCCCCCTTTTCCCACCTCCTCTTTTTTTTCTCTTTGATTTTCTTCCTATGGCGCATAGGGCCTTCTTGGGCAGTCCCACCAGCCCACTAAGGGCTGGTGTGCCACCCCCAAGGCCTATGGGCTTCCCCGGGGTGGGTTGCCCCCCCCCCCCCCGGTGAACTCCCGGAACCCATTCATCATTCCCGGTACATTCCCGGTAACGCCGAAAACCTTCCGGTAATCAAATGAGGTCATCCTATATATCAATATTCGTTTCCGGACCATTCCGGAAACCCTCGTGACGTCCGTGATCTCATCCGGGACTCCGAACAACATTCGGTAACCAACCATATAACTCAAATACGCATAAAACAACGTCAAACCTTACGTGTGCAGACCCTGCGGGTTCGAGAAGTATGTAGACATGACCCGAGAGACTCCTCGGTCAATATCCAATAGCGGGACCTGGATGCCCATATTGGATCCTACATATTCTACGAAGATCTTATCGTTTGAACCTCAGTGCCAAGGATTCATATAATCCCGTATGTCATTCCCTTTGTCCTTCGGTATGTTACTTGCCCGAGATTCGATCGTCAGTATCCGTATACCTATTTCAATCTCGTTTACCGGCAAGTCTCTTTACTCGTTCCGTAATACAAGATCCCACAACTTACACTAAGTCACATTGCTTGCAAGGCTTGTGTGTGATGTTGTATTACCGAGTGGGCCCCGAGATATCTCTCCGTCACACGGAGTGACAAATCCCAGTCTCGATCCATACTAACTCAACGAACACCTTCGGAGATACCTGTAGAGCATATTTATAGTCACCCAGTTACGTTGCGACGTTTGATACACACAAAGTATTCCTCCGGTGTCAGTGAGTTATATGATCTCATGGTCATAGGAACAAATACTTGACACGCAGAAACCAGTAGCAACAAAATGACACGATCAACATGCTACGTCTATTAGTTTGGGTCTAGTCCATCACGTGATTCTCCTAATGACGTGATCCAGTTATCAAGCAACAACACCTTGTTTATAATCAGAAGACACTGACTATCTTTGATCAACTGGCTAGCCAACTAGAGGCTTGCTAGGGACAGTGTTTTGTCTATGTATCCACACATGTATATAAGTCTTCATTCAATACAATTATAGCATGGATAATAAACGATTGTCTTGATACAGGAATTATAATAATAACTATATTATTATTGCCTCTAGGGCATAATTCCAACAACGACCCTGGCGCCTCCTCTCGTACACGGCTTCCGACGCAACTCGCTGACGCTCAAGTCGCCACGCCTCCAGCTTTAGACGTTCCTCCTGCTCGTCCATCTGGGCTCGTTGATCCATCATCCGGGTCTTCTCCACATCAATCTAGCGTTGTATCTGGGCCATCTCTTCACGGAGTTTAGCTAATTCGGTGTTAACCTCCGTCAGATTGTCAGCCGTCACAACCACCTCCATAAGTTTTGCCATCTCTACCATCAGATCTGACATAGCCTGAGCTGGGGTTTTACTTGATCCGCTAGCTCCATTGGCGTTTGCGGTGCTTCGCTGATCCTGAGCCGCCGTAGCCCCTTCCATATAGATGGCGATCTGGCGGGGGTGCTCCCGTGGTTCTTCGGAAATCGCCGCCTCAGGGAAACCGCCCAGCCTTCCCTCATGGAGAGGGCAGATTGAATCAGTGTCTCCAATCGATGACTCACCATCTGAATTGACACGGGTGTCTCCGTCAGCTTCCGGCTCCTCTAGGAGGGTGACTCCTTGCGTGAAGCCGACGAAGGCGCGACGTCGTCTGAGCTGACGCGCGGCGGGGTGGGCGAGCCGAGCCGGCTCGACAATGTCGGTGCAGATGTCCGACTCGGGAACCGGCATTCCAACTTTGCCGATGAAGACGTTGATCTTGCCGAAGGGGACCCGGTACCCGGATTTGATCGATCCGGCCTCGGAACCCCAGCCTGAGTTGTCGATGTAGTATTTTTCGCGGCGGCTCTTCGTCATAAGGCCGACCGCATAGCTCCCGAACCCTGGAAGGGCTCCCTATGAGAACTCAACTCCACCGTGCGCACGTCCCACGGTGGGCGCCAACTGCCATGGTTTTGTCACGGCAGATGTCCTTGTGAAATGACTTAGCGATGAGGCCATGATACTTCTCCATCGTATCTACTTTTCCAAACTCTTTTGCCCTTGTTTTGGACTCTAATTTGCATGATTTGAATGGAACTAACCCGGACTAACGCTGTTTTCAGCAGAATTGTCATGGTGTTGTTTTTGCGCAGAACTAAAAGTTCTCGGAATGACCTGAAAATTTACGGAGAACTTTTGTGGAATATATAAAAAATACTGGTGCAAGAATCAGCGGAGGAAGTGGAGCGTGGAGCCCACAAGCCCACCAGGCGCGACCCCCCCTAGCCGCGCCTGGCAGTCTTGTGGGGCCCACAAAACTCCACCGCCTCCAAATCCAGCTCTATTTAGTCCATTTCGCCCGAGAAAAATCGAGTAGAAGAGTTCATCGCGCTTTACGATACGGAGGTGCCGCCACATCCCGTTCTTCATCTGGAGGGAAGATCTGGAGTCCGTTCTAGGCTCCAGAGAGGGGAGATCGTCGCCATCGTCATCACCAACCTTCCTTCATCGCCAATTCCATGATGCTCTTCACCGTTCGTGAGTAATCTCATCGTAGGCTTGCTGGACGGTGATGGGTTGGATGAGATCTATCATGTAATGGAGTTAGTTTTGACGGGGATTGATCCCTAGTATCCACTATGTTGTGAGATTGATGTTGCTACTACTTTGCCATGCTTAATGCTTGTCACTAGGGCCCGAGTGCCATGATTTCAGATCTGAACCTATTATGTTGTCGCCAATATATGTGTGTTCTTGATCCTATCCTGCAAGTTGTAGTCACCTACTATGTGTTATGACCAGGCAACCCCGGAGTGACAATAGCCGGAACCACTCCCGGAGATGACCATAGTATGAGGAGTTCATGTATTCACCAAGTGTTAATGTGTTGGTCCGGTTCTTTATTAAAAGGAGAACCTTAATATCCCGTAGTTTCCATTAGGACCCCCGCTGCCACGGGAGGGATGGACAATAGATGGCATGCAAGTTCTTTTCCCTAAGCATGTATGACTACATATGGAATACATGCCTACATTACATTGACGAACTAGAGCTAGTTACATATCTCTCCGTGTTATAACTGTTGCATGATGAATAGCATCCGGCATAAACATCCATCACCGATCCAATGCCTACGAGTTTTTCCTATTGGTCCTTGCTACATTACTTTGTCGCTACTGCTGTCACTGCTGCTACTGTTACTCCGTTGCTACTGTTGTTACTCTGCTGCTACTGTTGTCACTTTGTTGCTACTGGTTACTGTTGCTACTTTTGTTATCATACTACTTTGCTACTGATACATTGCTGCAGATACTAAGACTTTCAGGTGTGGTTGAATTGACAACTCAACTGCTAATACTTGAGAACATTCTTTGGCTTCCCCTTGTGTCGAATCAATAAATTTGGGTTGAATACTCTACCCTCAAAAACTGTTGCGATCCCCTATACTTGTGGGTTATTAGGCCATCGCAGCTATGTGGTGACTCAACGGGGTTGATCGGGAAACAGGAGGCGAGTTTACCCAGGTTCGGCCTCCCAGATTGAGGTAAAAGCATACGCCCTGCTTTGTGTATATCGATGTGGGAATCGATTACAAGGTTGCGGATCCGCCTGATCTAGCTCTCGATTGATGTTAACTTAACCCTATCTTCCCTAGAGACTCGCCTTTATATACAGGTCGAGGCTCTAGGTCTTACAAGAGTCCAACTCTCATTACAATTTGTAAGCCGGTTTATCTCTAACCCGCCTTGTCTCTCACGCAAGGAAACTCCTGGTGTCTCTTTCCTTACATGGACTGCAAGTCGCCTTTGTTGAGTCTTGGGCCAACCGTCTCATCTGGTGCCTTCCGCTTCTTTGATAAGGGCCCATCTTGACCATAGGGATAGAGCCGCCATTATCCTGACACGGCCCACAGGGCGGGTCTTACAACAGGATAATATCCCCAACAGTATGCGAAAAGATTCAAGGCGAGCGACAGGAGCAAAGGTTTCACCGTAGTCGATACCCTTGACTTGGGAGTAGCCTTGTGCTACCAATCTTGCCTTGTTCCGAGTGACGACACCGTTTGCATCTTGCTTGTTCTTAAAGATCCACTTTGTCCCAATGACATTGTGGTTTTCCTTTGGTCTTTGCACTAGACACCACACTTTGTTGCGCTCGAAGTTATTGAGTTCTTCATGCATGGCGTCAACCCAATCAATGTCTTCGAGATCCTCTTGTACCTTTAGTGGTTCAATGCAAGAAAAAAATGCATGATGGGCACTAAAGTTTGATAGTTGACGACGTGTGGTTACCCCTCTCTATAAGCCGCAGTAGACATTCTCCAGCACATGAGAAAGATTTTTGAGTGTTTTGGCAGTCTTGGTCGTACGCCTTTCTTGAATCTCCTCAGGGGTGAGCTGAGAAGCCTGTTTAAGACTTTTACTGCCTTTTTGAGTTTGCCCTTGATGTTGAGATTGATTTTGTTCTTGTGCTTGCTCTTGATCTTGAACTTTGTCTTGATCTTGAGCTTGCTCTTGATCTCGGGCATCCTCAGAGGGGTGAGCAGAATGAAGGACATCATTTGGTGCACGACCATCTTGAGGTTGACCTTCCCCTTGATCGGGATCACTAGGATGAGGGCCTTTAGAGCGTTTTTGGAAGCATGTGGGTCTTGCATCGGTGATGGGTCCAAATGAGTGGAACATTGTCCTTCTCCTTCCACCACAAGGGGTTCCTCAATGGACATGAAGTATCCCACACCCATTCTTCTTATGGCTTGGGGAGGAATTTCATCACCTACATCATAAAGACCACTTTGCTCCACTTGGGAGCCATTATTCTCATCAAGCTTCATGTTACACATCTCCTCAATGAATCCCGAGGACTTGTTGAGGACATGGTAAGCGCGAGAGTTTGTAGCATAACCAACAAATATACCCTTTTGAGCTCTAGGTTCAAATTTAGACAAACGAGCACCTTCCTTAAGAATGAAACACTTAAAGCCAAACACCCGGAAGTACTCGAGGTTGGGCTTGTTACCGATAAGAATTTTATTTGGAGTCTTGTTCAAGCCTTTGCGAAGGTAGAACCGATTGGATGCATGACATGCGGTGTTGATGGCTTCGGCCCAAAAGTTATAAAAGATTTAAACTCCGCCATCATGGTTCTTGCCGCATCCATCAACATCCAGTTCTTCCTTTCTGCCACACCATTTTGTTGAGGAGTGTAAGGAGCAGAGTATTGATGCTTCATTCCTTCATCACTCAGAAATTCATTTAGGGTGTAGTTCTTGAACTCGGTGCCATTGTCACTTCTGATCATCAATATTTTGCATTATGTTGACGTTGAGCTTCATTAGCAAAGTCGATGACGGTTTGTTGAGTCTCACTCTTTCTCTTGAAAACTATACCCAGGTATATCTTGAATAATCATCCACTATCACCAAGCAATACTTTCTTCCCCCAAGACTATCATAAGAAGGAGAACCAAAGAGATCCATGTGAAGGAGTTCCAAGGTCCTTTTCATGTAGATGATAGTTGTGGGGCGGTGAGCTGTCTCATGAATCTTTCCTTCAATACATGCACTGCAAGCACTATCTCTGGCGAAACTCACATTGGTTAGTCGAAGAACGTGATCCCCTTTGAGGAGACTTTGCAAAGATCTCATATTGACATGGGCTAGCCGGCGATGCCAAAGCTTCCCCACATCAACTTTAGCAATTAAGCAAGTCGCTGTCTCAGTGGGTCGCTCCGAAAGTTAACCACATAGAGATCATTCTCGACATGCCCAACAAAGGCTACATTAAGAGTCTTGCTCCATAAAAGGGCCACAGAGTTAATGCCAAAGAAAGTACTAAAGCCCATAAGTGCAAGTTGATGAACATAAAGTAAATTGTATGCGAGGGTCTCCACAAGCACAACCTTTTCAATGGTAGGTTCCGGAGAAATTACCACCTTGCCAAGACCCAATACCTTTGAAATTTCATCATCACCAAAGGAGACTTGGGTGGCAATGGATGGGTCGGGATGAACGTCCACCACCAAGTTATTGCTTCCGGTCATATGATTTGTTGCTCCACTATAGAGAAACCATGACACCCTACCGGAAGCAAACTCCCGCATAAGATCAATGCTTGGATTTAGGTACCCATTTTTTAATGGGTCCTCTTAATCTAGAAACAAGGGTCTTAGGAACCCAGATGGATTATGAAATGTACTCATCATAAGAACCAACAAACTTAGCAAAAATATTTCCATCACTGGCACGACACAACACATAGGAGGGATTAAAGCCGTCGGCTGTGTTGGGTAGAGGGGTATTGCCCTTCGCGGCATTACCACCCTTAGCTTGGTCCTTTTTCTTCCCATGAGTACCCTCCCCTATTTTAACAAAGGTTTCCATAAGCTGGGGAGGTTGCTTGGCCTTCTTCTTCTTGTTCTTCTTCTTAGACTTGGGTGCAAACCCAACTCCTTCCTTTGCAACCACTTCCTTTTGACTTCTCAAAAGGTCATTAAGATTCTTCTCACCTTGGATACATGTCACAAGGCCTTTCTCAATCCGCTCTTTCAATTTGGAGTTCTCCTCCACAAGATGTGCATGCTCACAACAGGGGTTAGTAGCATGGACATTATCAATCAAGACAAATGGACAACAAGTGGTTATTTCCTTAGTGAATTTTACTTGGAGTTGAGCATGACACTCTTTTAAAGAGACATGAGCACTCTTCAAGGCCTTGTGAACCTTGTCAAGTCTTGCAAGCTCTTTCTTGAGTCTATCATGATCAAGCCCAAGTGCACCCTTTTCGGATTGAAGCACACGGGTAAGAACAACAGCATGATCAAGATCCTTTTTTTTATCTTAGCAAGGTCATTTCTAGGCGACTCCTCAAGAATTAATCAAAGTCCTTGCTATTTTTCAAGAGCAATGGAAACATCCGCAATCTCATCGCCATAGTCACGACTATGACCTTGTAGCATAGAATAATATCTTCATGAGATTCAATAAGGTCATTAGCCTCACCGAGTTGTTCCAAGAGAGAAACAACATACTTCTTGGATTTACCCTTGAGATTTCTCATGAAATTACCAAAGGAGTTTTCCTCCTCCACCACCTCTTCCTTTTCATCTCCGCTATCCACGGTAGTGGAAATGATAGCTTTGATGTTGCAAGTTTGAGTGTTAGATGTTACCTTGTTGGATGCCTTGGCCATCAGACAATTGGCAACGCGATTCTTGTTGGGGGCCTTGAAGAGAGACACCATGCTTGGAGAAGAAGATGCAATGGCCACCGTGGCTATTCCCATTGCTTCACCACTTGTCTCATCGTCATCATCCTCATCGGAGAGGTACTCTTCTTGAGCCACCAACCCCTTAAGGGGCACATTCTTGGGGAAGTTGTTCTTGTTTGGGAAAGATTTGGTCTTGTCTCTGTGAATGAGCTTTCTACCATTGTCTTCCCTCTACTCATAGGGACAAGCTGCCACAAAGTGACTCACATTGCCACAGTTGTAGCAAGTTCTCACATGTTGCTTTCCCTTAAACCCGCTGGAATTGTTCTTGGAGAAGTTGGGCCTTGGGTTTTTCTTGTTGCCCCAAAACTGCCTTGATGCAAGAGCCACGTGCTCGTGGTAGGCATACTTGGTGTCTTCAGGACAAGATTCTTCTTCGTCTTCCTCAACTTCCTCCACAACAGCCTTGGCCTTCAAAGCAAGGTTGGGGGAGTCTTTTCTTAACCAATGAACTCGGGCTAGAGCATTGTCAGCGGTCGTGTTCAATATGTTCATGGCAATAAACTCATCCAACACATCGCTTGAGGACAAGGATTGAAAGTACGGCCTTTGACGGATGACGGAGGACATGGACTTGTTGAAGGGCATGATGGCCTTCAGAAACTTACGCTTAATCCAATCATCATCCACATCTTTGCTTCCGTGATCTTGGAGAGCAACAACAAGAGTTGTAACTCTTCGGTAGAGCTCACGAGGTTCCTCATCCTCGATCATAGCAAATTCATCGGACTCATCAAGAACCACTTCATAGTTGGAGTGTTGAATGCTTGATCTTCCCTTGTACATGGGGATGATGTGCTCCCAAAATCTTTGGCACGAGTGAAGGGACGCAAGTGAGGAAGGTCTTCAATAGGGACTGATTCTTGAAGGATGAACAAAGCGGAGTGATTGAGTTGATTGTCAACCTCTTCTCTTGGCGTGAGGTTACTTGGATCATGCGGGTAGAAACCCTGCTCAATAATTCTCCAAAGTTGTGTTGAGTTGTCGTTCAAATGAGACTTGATACGAAAAAACCCAATTAGCAAAATCATTCTTAACAAGTGTAGGAGGAGGACCATGATTAACAATATGCTCTGTGTGAACTGGTCCTCCATGGTCCATGGGAGGTGGGACAGATGCAAAGGTATTTGCCCCGCTCATTCTGTGAGGCAATTTGTTTCTATGAGTACTAGCATTTTCCTTTTCAGGATTGGTTTCCGAACGAGAGGCAATGGGATTAATCATAGGCAATGGTTCAAAAGAAGGCTTCAAACCCTCAAGGAAATCTTTGAGCATGTTTTTGACCTCGATAGCCACTAGGACTTAAATGTGGACATGAACTCATTTAACTCCTCACGAGTGAGCGAGTTCGCAGTAGCTCCCTCGGATATCTCCCTGATACGTCTCCAACGTATCTATAATTTTTTATGGTTCCATGCTATTATCTTGTCAAACTTTGGATGTTTTGTATGTCTTTTATATCTTTTTTGGGACTAACTTATTAACTCAGTGCCAAGTGCCAGTTCATGTTTTTTCCGTGTTTTTGACCCTTTTCAGAGGAGTATTTTAAACGGTGTCCAAACGGAATAAAACTTCCGAAATGATTTTTCCAGAACAGAAGATACGCACGGGACATGAGAACCATGGCAGAAGCCACCAGGGGACTCCACAAGCCCCCTAGGCGCGGCTAGGGGGGGCGCGCCTAGCAGGCTTGTGGGCCCCCTGTGGCTCGTCTGCCCTACCTCTTCCGCCTATAAATTCCTGAAAAATCCAAAACTGCGGGAGAGATCCACGAAAATACTTTTCCGCCGCCACAAGCTTCTGTCTCCGCAAGATCCCATCTAGGGCATGTTCTGGTGCCGTGCCGGAGGGGGGATTCAGATACGGAGGGCTTCTTCATCAACACGATGACCTCTCCGATGATGCATGAGTAGTTCACCATAGACCTTTAGGTCCATAGCTAGTAGCTAGATGGCTTCTTCTCTCTCTTGGATCTTCAATACAAAGTTCTTCATGATCTTCATGGAGATCTATCCGATGTAATCTTCTTTGCGGTGTGTTTGTCGAGATCCGATGAATTGTGGATTTATGATCAGATTATCTATGAATCTTATTTGAGTTTCTTTTGATCTCTTATATGCATGACTTCATATCCTTGTAATTCTCTTCGAGTTGTGGGTTTTGTTTGGCCAACCTGATCTATGATTCTTGCAATGGGAGAAGTGCTTGGTTTTGGGTTCATACCGTGCGGTGACCTCACCCGTGACAGAAGGGGTAGCGAGGCACGCATCGTGTTGTTGCCATCAAAGGTAAAAAGATGGGGTTTATATCATTGGTTTGAGTTTATCCCTCTACATCATGTCATCTTGCTTAAGGCATTACTCTGTTCGTCATGAACTCAATACACTAGATGCATGCTGGATAGCGGTCAATGTGTGGAGTAATAGTAGTAGATGCAGAAAGTATCGGTCTACTTGTCTCGGACGTGATGCCTATATGTATGATCATTGCCTTAGATATCGTCATGACTTTGCGCGGTTCTATCAATTGCTCGACAGTAATTTGTTCACCCACCATAATATTTGCTATTTTGAAGAGAAGCCTCTAGTGAACACTATGGCCCCCGAGTCTACTTCACATCATATTTTCAGCCTTTCACTTTTACTTCGTTGCACTTTCCGCCTTCAGATCTCACTTTGCAATCAATCTTGAAGGGATTGACAACCCCTTTATAGCGTTGGGTGCAAGCTCGTTTGTGTTTGTGCAGGTACTCTGGACACTTGGCTTGATTCTCCTACTCGATTGATACCTTGGTTCTCAAACTGAGGGAAATACTTACTGCTCCTGTGCTGCATCATCCTTTCTTCTTCAAGGGAAAAACCAACGCAAGCTCAAGAGGCAGCACTCCCCAACCCTGTCCTCATCTCCATCCATACTCTTTGGGTGGTGAAACCCTTAATAAAGAGACGAGGCTCTGATACCAATAGAAAGGATTGATATGGTTGACTAGAGGGGGGTGAATAGGCAACTAACAAACTTTAAGCTTTTCTTTAAACAAATTAGGTTTAACAACAAATAGGTTGTCTAGATATGCAAATAGGAGAGCAGCCTATTTGATGCTAACGAAAACAATAGGAAGCAATAATTAAATACAAGTAAAGGTAAGAAATAACCACAAGTGGAACCGATGAAGACGAGGATGTGTTTCCGAAGTTCCTTCCCTTTGATGGGAAGTACGTCTCAGTTGGAGCGGTGTGGAGGCACAATGCTCCCCAAGATTCACTGAAGCCACCATATTCTCCTCACGCCCTCACTGTTGGGGAACGTTGCATGGGAAACAAAAATTTTCCTACGCACACACAATTCCTATCATGGTGATGTTCATCTACGAGAGGAGATTTAGATCTACCTACCCTTGTAGATCGCACAGCAGGAAGCGTTAAGAAACGCGGTTGATGTAGTGGAACGTCCTCACGTCCCTCGATCCGCCCCGCGAACCGTCCCACGAACCGTCCCGCGATCCGTCCCACGATCCGTCCCGCGATCCGTCCCACGAACCATCTCGCGATCCGTTGCACAAACCGTCTTGCGATCCATCTCAAGATCCGTTCTGATCTAGTGCCGAACAGACGGCACCTCCGCGTTCAGCACATGTACATCTCGACGATGATCTCGGCCTTCTTGATCCAGCAAGAGAGACGGAGAGGTAGATGATTTCTCCGGCAGCGTGACTGTGCTCCGGAGGTTGGTGGTGATCTATCTCAGAAAGGCTCTGCCCGAGCTCCGCAGAAATACGATCTAGAGGAAAAACCGTGGAGGTATGTGGTCGGGCTGCCGTGGCAAAGTTGTCTCAAATCAGCCCTAATACCTTAGTATATATAGGAGGGAGGGGAGGGACCTTGCCTTGAGGCTCAAGGAGCCCCAAGGGGTCGGCCGAAGTGGGGGGAGGAGGATTCCTCCTCCGATCCTAGTCCAACTAGGATTAGAAGGTGGAGTCCTTCTCTATTTTCCCACTTCCCCTTTTTTTCTCTTTGATTTTCTTTCTCTCCTGCGCAGGGGCCTTCTTGGGCTTGCCCACCAGCCCACTAAGGGCTGGTGCGGCATCCCTAAGGCCTATGGGCTTCCCCGGGGTGGGCTGCCCCCCCCCCCCGGTGAACATCCGGAACCCATTCGTCACTCCCGGTACATTCCCGGTAATGCCGAAAACTTTCCGGTAATCAAATGAGGTCATCCTATATATCAATCTTCGTCTCCTGACCATTCCGGAAACCCTCGTGACGTCCGTGATCTCATACGGGACTCCGAACAACATTCGGTAACCAACCATATAACTCAAATACGCATAAAACAACGCCGAACCTTAAGTGTGCAGACCCTGCGGGTTCGAGAACTATGTAGACATGACCCGAGGGACTCCTCGGTCAATATCCAATAGCGGGACCTGGATGACCATATTGGATCCTACATATTCTACGAAGATCTTATCGTTTGAACCTCAGTGCCAAGGATTCATATAATCCCGTATGTCATTCCCTTTGTCCTTCGGTATGTTACTTGCCCGAGATTTGATCGTCAGTATCCGCATACCTATTTCAATCTCGTTTACCGGCAAGTCTCTTTACTCGTTCCGTAATACAAGATCCCGTGACTTACACTTAGTCACATTGCTTGCAAGGCTTGTGTGTGATGTTGTATTACCGAGTGGGCCCCGAGATACCTCTCCGTCACACGGAGTGATAAATCCCAGTCTTGATCCATACTAACTCAACAGGCACCTTCGGAGATACATGTAGAGCATCTTTATAGTCACCCAGTTACGTTGTGATGTTTGATACACACAAAGCATTCCTCTGGTGCCAGTGAGTTATATGATCTCATGGTCATAGGAATAAATACTTGACACGTAGAAAACAGCAGCAACAAAATGACACAATCAACATGCTACGTTTATTAGTTTGGGTCTAGTCCATCACATGATTCTCCTAATGTTGTGATCCCGTTATCAAGTGACAACACTTGCCTATGGTCAGGAAACCTTGACCATCTTTGATCAACGTGCTAGTCAACTAGAGGCTTACCAGGGACAGTGTTTTGTCTATGTATCCACACAAGTATTGTGTTTCCAATCAATACAATTATAGCATGGATAATAAACAATTATCATGAACAAAGAAATATAATAATAACTAATTTATTATTGCCACTAGGGCATATTTCCAACACTCACACGATGCGAGGTGCCGTGATTCCACTAAGTGATGCCCTTGAAGGCGGCGACCGAACCCTTACAAACAAGGTTGGGGCAATCTCCACAACTTAATTGGAGGCTCCCAACGAGACCATGAAGCTTCACCACAATGGAATATGGCTTCGAGGTGATCTCAATCGTCTAGGGTGCTCAAGCACACAGGAGTAACAAGATCCGCATGAAATTAGTGGGGAGAATCAAATTTCTCTTGGTGGAAGTGTAGATCAAGGCCCTCTCAACCAAACCCTAGAATATCAAGAAGTTTTGTTGGCTAGGGAGAGAGATCGGGATAAAACAGAGCTTGGGGGCAAAGGTGGAGTTATCAGGGAAGAAGAACCCAATTATATAGTGGGGAAGGGAATCTGCCCGTTACCCACCCCGTGTGCACGAGACAAAGCGGTACTACCGATGATAAGAGGTAGTACCGCTCATGGGAGCGGTCCTACCGCTCAGGCAAAAGGAGACAAGCCAAAACTGAGGCAGAGACGCTAGTACCGCTAAGGGTGGTAGTAACACGCGGTAGTACCGTGCTACGGGCGGTACTACCGCCGTGTACTACTGCAAAATGCGCCCAAAAATAGTGTTCGCACTTTTGAGAGCGGTACATGCCAGCGGCACTAGCAGAAAACTACCGTACTGAGCGGTTCTACCGCCCGTAGGGCGGTACTACCGGTGATAAGAGGTAGTACCGACAAATGCAAGGCATGTTTAGGCAGGGTAGAAAATCTCCATCGAAGCGAAAAATGGGTGAGGGAGAAGTGTACGTGATGATTCCACCCAGACTTTTCCAAAGTGGATCCCCTCTTAATAGTATGACTTTTCCTACGACCCAAGCACACCAACAACGAAGCGTAAGAGCGAAAACCGTCTTCACATCAAAACACCGAGGGGCAAGAATTGTCTTTGTGCAAACCTAGGAAATACCTGAAAGGCTTATTGCACACGATTAGTCCGCAAAAGTATCGTCATCAATCACCAAAATTACACGAGTAGAAATATGCCCTTACAACTGTCATACCTTACTGCCTATCTTTATTTGAAGCTTTGATCGTATGTTGTCATCAATTACCAAAAAGGGGGATTGAAAGCACATATGCTCCCTTGGTGGTTTGATAATTCATGACAACATACATTGTCTCTTCGACTAATAGGTCTACCTAGCTTATTTCAGATATAGTCCACATAGAGCATTGACTAAGGATTGTGAGGAGAAGCCCCAAGCAAGGAAAGGAATAGGATTGGCCAACCTTCAAGCTTCAAGTCTCTACATTTTACATTTTGTGAGAAAAAATCATTTGACTCCATAGGAAAGCCAATAGTATTAAAACGGGACGAGGTGTCTATGATGATCTAGTTGCTCAAGTACTTAGAGATTAGTCACCAAAAGTACTCATGAAATTCTCCCACAAATATTCTATCCAAACCCTAAAGTCAATTTTGGTGCCACCAATATTTCCAAATCGGCCCTGCCGAGTTTTACCCTAGACAAAACCTTTGCCAAACCCTAACATCTCGGTACTACCAAGTTTGGTTTCGGTCTGACCGAAAAACATTGACCAACTCATTGGATAGACATTTGCTAAATTGAGATCTCCGAGTTTTGCAAATTGGTGTCACCGAGTTTTGTAATTGCCAAGGCCTGCCAAAATTCGACCCTCCACTATTTCTATATCGGTCTCACTGAAAAGCCTAAAGTTGCCACATTTTGCACTAGTCGGTGCAACCGAGTTTTTTTACTTTGGTTTGACCGAGTTATGCAATAATGTTGTAACGGTTGGATTTTTGGAGATGCCTATATATACCTCACCACCTGCCTCTCGTTCAAAGAGGAAACACTTAAAACGAACCAACACTTGCACCATCCATTTTCTAAGAGAGAGCAACCTACTCATGTGTTGAGATCAAGATATTCCAATCCTATCATATGAATCTTGATTTCTAGCCTCCCCAAGTTGCTTTCACCCAATCAATCTCTTCTATCCAAGCCAAATATCTCAGAGAGTGATTGAGTGTTGATGAGACTATTTTTTGAAGCACAAGAGCAAGGAGTTCATCACACTACCACATTTATTACCTTTTGGAGAGTGGTGTCTCCTAGATTGGTTATGTGTCGCTTGGGAGCCTCTGACTTCGTGTGGAGTTGAACCAAGAAGTTTGTAAGGGAAGGAGATCGCCTACTTCGTGAATATCTACCCCGAGTGAGGCTAGTCCTTCATGGACGATAGTCATGATGGAATAGACAAGGTTGCTTCTCCATGGACCCTTTGTGGTCTGAGCCCTGCGTGGACTCTCACGACCGTTATCCTCCGTGGGTTGAAGTCTCCATCAACGTGGACGTACGATAACATCACCTACAAGAACCACGCAAAAAGTCACCGTGTCGTCTTTGTGTTTGATCTTCCTAACTCTACTCCTTACTATCATGTGCATGTCTTTACTTTTCGCTCTTATACTTGTAGACTTGCATGTGTAAGATGTGTTTGACTTGCTGTAATTGCTAAAATATGCAAACCATTAAAATTTGAAAAGGATTAAGTTTTAATTTTGTCAAATAGTCTATTCATCCCCTCTAATATCCCTTCTAGTGATCCCACAACTCCCCGCGTGACTCCTTTGAAGGTGCGTCCTACATTCCGTGCTCATCACCGAATGTACATTGTGATGAGTTTGTGTGCAAACATAATGTCCGATTTATTAGCTGTATGTACTCTTTTGAAGGTCATGCTTCTATTATCGAAGCTCGTAATCTAGTATGCTATCTTGTTCCAACCCATGGAAAGTATGCTATCTAAATGCAGATTCATATGCCCATGGGTAGAGGGCGTCCCCACTCTTCAACCTGGCCTAGTTTGTATCCTACTCTATATAAACTTTGTAAAAAAAACCCAGTAAAACAGACATTTGGTGACTGAGCTCACTGAAGCTTGAAATTTTTGAAGAATTCAAAATTCAACTTTTTTGGTTTCAAAAAAATCTAAAAAAAGTTGTGCAAGTAGACAATGATGTTATTTGTATGTGTGTAATTTTTATGAATCAAATACCTTGAAATATGATCTGGATAAGAAATATAAATTCATGGTATGAAAGAATGAATAGTATCATGTGTTAAAAAGCTTCAGATTTGTCGTTTTTATACAAGTCACATTTCAACGTATTTTGCTCTGAAAATTTACACACATGTATGTTATGTCTTCATTAATCTCTGTATATTCTTAAATTTGTCTGAAATATAAAAATATAAATTTACACGAATTTTAAATTTTATATTTGAATGACTGCATGGAGCTCTACCTCCAAAAGCAATTTAGGAAAACCCAGCCGTTAAGCAAAGCAACCGTTTGTGCCTCGGGTAGAAAAAACGGACGTTCGATTCTAAAAAAAAAAAGAAAAAAAAGGAGGATCGAGTCATTGCTTTGGATCGAAGGATCCTGCCCGCAGCTGAGTTCCTCCTTCGCTCTTCCAAGTTCCAAGTCCAACCCCCTTCTCCCCTCCCCCTCCCCCTCCCCGCTTCTTCTTAAAGCTTCGAGTCAGAATCAACCCCCTCCCCAACGCAAGGCAGACTTCTTCTTCCCTCATTCGTCCTCCTCCCAATCACCGGATCCCGGAATCAGCCAGGACCAGGACCCCTCCGTACGTGAGCTCGGTTGTTCTCCCCTGGCTAGTATAATCCAGCGGAAGGTATGCGCATGCTTCGCGGAGTTTCTCCAAATCGTGAAAAAGGCATTAGGTTTTGAAGTTAGGCGGATGAAGCTGTGGGGGTCGATGGGGGAATAGAATTTGGTGGGAGTAGGGCTCTGAAGGCACTCTTAATATGTCGATGGTGTTGTAGAAGGATTGCGATTTCCTTTTGAGTCTGCATTTAGAGGGCACTTTAAATTCCTCTCTTTTTTTTCCTTTTATTTACTTTAGAGAAGCCGCACTATATAAGTGATTTGTTCCAGATGAATATTTTGTGTGCTGTATGCTTAGCTCGACATATATATTCGTGCTTCAGTGCACTGCTAAGATGTTGATTTTGTATCTGTTTTTTCTTGTTGTTCTGACTCTTTTTCTGGCATAGTACTTCATGTCAGCGAGCAATCTTAGGCGGCGGCTCCATCATGCGGATGTTGATGGAAGGAAGAATGAACATGTTGACATATGCCATGTAGATTCCCTGGATGAACCTCTACTAGGGAAGTCTAGTTATGATGATGGCGGATCAGAAGTTAGTAATTTTCTAAACATAATTTCATAACTTCTTCCAACCTTGGGGGTGAATGCAGAGTATTGACAAATGTCCTTACCTCCTGAAGGTATATGACCCCAGAAGGCAAGACTTGTGGGATGATGATGATAGGAAAAAGGAACAATTACACTGGTCGTTTCTTTTCTCAAATTTGATTGCACAGTGGGCACAGTGGTTAGGTACTGCTCTACGCATTCATCTATACACTCTGTAATGCTTGACACTGACGGACTGTTATATTGTCTTCTAGTTTGATGGTTTTCTATCACTTGGTATGCGAATTTACATATTAAATTATTATTCATCTTTGCCAAATATAGATTCACTGATTAGTTCGTGTAAACGGGTAGGCAGGTAGCTATCATGAAATTAGAAGTAATATTTCTGATTTCAAATCCATGACATATCTTTGATTGTATCAAGTCATGTAAACAATATACTGATGTGGCAATGCTCTATCTTGGAAGTCGTTGAGTTTTTGTTCTAGACGAATTTCTAGTAGCTATTGATGTACTTCCTAGCCATGATTTTAATTCTGTGATATACTGATATTCTTCTGTCCTTTTTGCTATTTGTTGCAGCAAATATTATTGTAAGCTCCGGGTCAATTTTTGGTAGGTTGTTTCCCTTTTCTTCGGATAACCAAACCAGCAATCCAGTATATCTTAGTCCCTTGCAGGTAACATGTGGAACAAAGTTAGATAAAACAGGCCCTTAGAATTATTTAAGTTCTGAACTTCTGTTTTACAGGAAGAAAGATTGGACAATTTAAGACGCAGATTGAAAATCCCTTTTGACGGTTCCCGTATTGAGCACCAAGTACATACAACCCATTTGGAAAGCTCGGGCATGCCCTTCTATTATTATTTTTCCACTAGTCGTGCTCTCATAGAAGCAAAGCAACTGATCTGCATTATTCTTTTTAGGACGCCTTGAAACAACTGTGGAAGTTAGCTTACCCAAGTCGTGAGATTCCTCCTCTAAAATCAGAATCGTGGAAGGAGATGGGTTGGCAAGGCACTGATCCATCAACAGATTTCAGGTCTCCTTTGAATGGTCTTGACTGTTATGTACCAGGCTACGCTTATGGTGTAGTTTACTCAATTGATAAAGCCATCTAACACAAATAGTCTCCATGCAGGGGTGGTGGATACATATCATTGGAGAACCTCATCTTTTTCGCTAGGAACTACCCAGTAAAGACCTAGACTCCAAAACTGCGGTCATATCTCTGTTATTATATAGTTTCGTCTGATCATTACATCTGTTCTGTATCAGGCATCCTTTCAAATGCTTCTGAACAAAGTGCAAGGTCAAAGAGCAGATTGGGAGTACCCTTTTGCAGTTGCTGGTATCAACATTTCATTCATGCTGATCCAGATGTTGGATCTGCAATCAAGTAAGAGCACGAGCAATTCATTGCTTCTAAGAAAATTGCTAGAACTTGGTTCGAAGAAAACTAAATTTTCTCCGGTGTTACTTTTTGTAACACCTACTTATGGGCCCACATGTCAGATATTATATTCCTTTATCATCTACCTTCCTCTCAATATTGAGCCAACTTGGGTCCCACACATAGTCAACTCTCGTAGAACCTGGTTCTGGTACTAGAGTGGGCACTAAGATTTGTTAGTACCAGTGAAATTACCAACATTGGCCATGCTCTGTAATGCTATTGTTCCTAATTCCTAGTTTCTGCGCTTCTCACTTCTTCGCAGCTGTTCCATCTTCAAAGTCAGGAGTCCGTTTCCTGGAACTACTCGGACGAGATGAAAATGCATTTGATCACCTCTATTGTGTAGCCTTTCGGATGCTTGACGCCCAGTGGCTCGTGAAACGTGCCTCATATATGGAGTTCAATGTAAGCTTTTTTGCATTCCTTGTAGGCTAATCCTGCTTTTAGTTGTACCATTAATCTGTAATTAGCTGCATTACTATTTGGTTGTGTCAGGAGGTGATGAAATCCACGAGAACTCAGTTGGAGCGTGAACTGGTTTTAGAGGATGTATTGGCGGTCAAGGACCTACCGTCTTACACAATGCTGGACAAATAATAGAGCTTCTGCATTTGATTTGCCGTGAGATAGATCTGACCCTGCTATGGGGGAT
Organism: Hordeum vulgare subsp. vulgare; assembly: GCF_904849725.1. Taxonomy (NCBI): domain Eukaryota; kingdom Viridiplantae; phylum Streptophyta; class Magnoliopsida; order Poales; family Poaceae; genus Hordeum; species Hordeum vulgare. The sequence continues at coordinate 409,936,160 of NC_058521.1, read as the reverse complement.
CGGAGAGCGGGATGGGTCGACTCAGACTGAAGGGCTACTAACTTGATGTGTCGGTGTCTGGTGATAAATTGTGTATGGCCCCTTGTTGTGGTTGTATATTGTTGCATGTAGTCCATTATTCAACTTGATCGTGAGGAAAATTTGAGGCGTTCAACATGTATATATGTAAGCATGTTGTTCATGTATCTCTGCAGCTTTCATACTTGCCACAATAAAAAAATAAAGGAGGTAAATACACTGGGAGTGCCTAAACTTGCATTCGATGGTCACTTTGGTAGCTTATAAGTTGCAAAACGCAAGTTTCTGTTGCTTGAACTTGCCTCGATGTGCAAATATGATGCCTCATCTGGTATGCCATGCCTGTGTGGTGCGTGTATTCTTGTTTGTAGCTGTCTACAGTCTACTCTGAGGTGTGCATGTGGGCCCCGCTTGTCAGCATAATAGAGAAATAAACCTCTCTTGAGGTACGTGGATCCTACATATCATCTTGCGGGGTGTAGAAATATGAACAAACAACGGTGTTGTCCACGATTCAACCCCAAAGACCTCATGTGCTACACATCACACATGCACATTGTTATGATCCTGGATAAGCAAGGTACACTGACAGTCTTGGGAAGATACGTCTCTATATGAGGTGTGCATCCAACATATCATCTCGTGGGGTGTAGAAATATGAACGGTCTCTATATGAGGTGTGGATCCAACATATATCATCTAATGGGGTGTAGAAATATGAACGAACAATGGTGTTGTCCACAATTCAACCCCAAAGACCTCATATGCTACACATCACATATGCACATTGTTATGATCCTGGATAAGCGAGGTACACTGACAATCTTGGGAAGATATGCCTGTTTAGTGGTGGGACGGGCTTCAAAGATTTACAGTTGTTCAATGACGAGCAAAGCAGGCCTGGAGACTGCTAGACAAGCCAGATAGTTTATGTGCCTTCGAGGACGATACTTTTTGGATGGGAACTTTTTACAAGCTCGCTACCCTACGGATGCTTCGGTGACGTGGAGAGCCATTTGCCAGCGGAGGAAAGTTCTGAAAGCAAGCCTCTCATTAGGCTTATAGGTGATGGACGAATGACTGAAATTTGGCATAACCAGTGGATCGAGGGAACTATCTTAATGAAGTCATTGGGCATATTTTCATATAAACTGATTCATCTAGTTCATATCTCATTGAGGAGGATTCTGGAAGGTGGGTCGAAAAAGTGATGCACACAATGTTCATTGCACCAGATGCAGATGCTATACTGAAAATGTCGAGGCCCGGGATATGACTTGCTGATTTTTTTGGGCTTGGGCATGGGAGCGCATGAGCGTTTTCTCAGTACGGTCGATGTACGAAATGTTGTTAGTGTTAGGTTGATCTTTTCCGCGTGTGCCCAACGGCCCACCGGATCCTTGATCCATGTGCCCTGATCGGGCGCGCCCAACCCATTATGGTTGGTGGGCCCATGTGGGGGCCGGGGCACGAGTTACGAGGTTCGCCGCCGCCACTTTCCCCACCTACACGCCCTATCAATCTAGGGTTAACGCGGTGTTCACGGAAAGCACTACCGCCACCACATCTCTCTCTGTCACCGCCGCCGCCACCACCTCACCGATGGAGGCCGGCGGGAGCTCCTCAAGTGTAGGACAAGGTAAATCCACCGTCTATGCTACTGGGATCCTAGCCTACACCATTGACTGATCCTATCAATGGTATTAGCCCAGGTAGGTGTATTTGATTTTCGGTAGCAAAGAGAGAAATCCCCAAGCCCCAAAGAACCCTAGCAGGGCAAAGAAAACCGGAGAGGGCCTCGGGCCTCGCCGGCAAAGAGCGCCACCGTAAGGCCGCGCCGACCCTCTAGATCTCGACGCGCATCGGCAAGCAGAGGCATCGGAAGAAGGTACCACCTCTCCAGGGGCAAAGAACAAATCGGGTCGAATCCGAAAAACAAAAAGAAATGCAAATAAAACCACTCCCTCCGAGGGCAAAGAACAACCCCACAGGGGCGAAGAGCTCCATTACCAAACCGCTCGACAGCGGCGCGCTCACCGCAAGGCGGACGCGCAGCCGGCGAGGGGGTTGGCAACGAAGCGGTTTGGGGACGCGCAAATACACTCCCTACGGGGTACAAAGGAGGGAGACCCCGCTCAGAGGGAAAGGGAGGCCTCTGCGCCTTGACCCACACCGACTGCGAGAGAGAGCCGTGCGGGAGAGAACAAGAAACAACGGCGCGCACGGCGCTGTGGTTGGTGAGCCCGCCGCCAGTGGCCGAGCTTCACCCCCTCATGGTGCCACGCGATAGAGAGGTTGGAGAAGGAGAGAGTGCTCCGCAGGGGAGAGAAACCCAGCTCGGGCTCGCGCGGCGCGGTGGCGTGACGCCGCCACCAGCGCCGGAGCTCCCCGGCTGTGTGGTGCCACGCAAGGGAGAGAAACCCAGCTCGGGCTAACGACGAGAGAGAGAGAGAGAGAGAGAGAGGCGCGGCGGGAAAAAATGAACCCTAGGGTTCCCCATTGGTGGTTGCAGGGCTTTTTGTCCCACGCGAAAGGGGCGGACAACCGTCGGATTAGATCTGACGGCCCCGATCGAGCGGCCGGGAAAACCCTAGCCTCCAGTGGGCTGTCAGGCCAAAAGGGGAGGAGGCCCGGCCCAGGCCAAAGAGGCGCCCCAGGCCACGGGCTGCGCGGGAGCACTCCTCGGGCCAGGCCGGTTACGGCCGAGAGCAAAGCTGACAATTTTTTTTTCTGTTCAGTTTTTTAGGCACATTTCAAACAATTTTAAATTTCCTTTTCTATGCATTAATTTTCCAATGATTTTTTTTATAAAATAGAGAAGTAAATAGAAATTTTCCTGCAAAGAAAAATAAAAGTTTCTGAAAATAAAAATAGAGTTTTTTTCAAAAAAAAATCATGGATTTTATAAAGAGGATAATAAAGTTCATGAATTTTTTATTTAGTAACAGTGTAAAGTAGAAAAAGTACATGAATTTTATTTTCACGTTTTCCGCTGCAAAGCATTTATGCATTTATTTTAGTGCTCTTTTTACAAAGAAAATAAAAGTTAAGAGAGAATTACAATTAAAGAGCACATTAAAGTGACTGTTTATTAAAATAGAATATGATTCTGTTATTTTTTTACCAACGTTGTTAATAAGATAATCATGTTTTATCGTTATTAGAATTAAAGGTGCATTTATTTCTATTTTTGCCCAAGGGTAATATAGTTTTAATTGCATAGACAATTGTGTGTTTAATTTGACCAACGTTAGATTAATGCATATGATTGTTATATAGTTTTTGTTGCAGAAGGATGGCGATATCGATGAAGACGTGGGCCACCGAATTAAGGCTGGGTGGATGAAGTGGCGCCAAGCTTCTGGCGTACTCTGTGACAAGAGAGTGCCAGAAAAGCTAAAAGGTAGGTTTTATAGGACAACTATCCGACCTGCGATGTTGTATGGCGCGGAGTGTTGGCCAACCAAGAGACGACATATCCAATAGTTAGGTGTAGCAGAGATGCGCATGTTGAGATGGATATGTGGCCACACAAGGAAGGATCGGGTACAGAATGACGATATACAGAGAGACTTGGGGTAGCACCGATTGAAGAGAAGCTGGTCCAGCATCGTCTCAGATGGTTTGGACATATTCAACGGAGGCCACCGGAAGCGCCGGTGCATAGCGGACGGATAAAGCGTGCTGAGAATGTTAAGAGGGGTCGTGGTAGACCAAACTTGACATGGGAGGAGTCCGTCAAGAGAGACCTGAAGGTTTGGAATATCGACAAAGACTTAGCCATGGACAGGGGTGCGTGGAAGTTAGCTATCCACGTTCCAGAGCCATGACTTGGCTTCGAGATCTTATGGGTTTCAACTCTAGCCTACCCCAACTTGTTTGGGACCGAAAGGCTTGGTTGTTGTTGTTGTTGTTGTTGTGATTGTTATACTGATCTCACTTAAATTGTGATAACTAAAAGATATTACCTAAAAGATATTCCGACACTCAGAGGTGATAACTACTGTGAGTGGAGGAAGAAAGTAGACATGGATTTTGTCTGTGCTGAGGTGGACTGGGTTCTGGAGGAACCACAACCCGTTAAACCTCCACAGCCAGTGAGAGATGCAAAAGACACTGATGTTGTATGGGAGAAAAAGCAGAGGGATCATGCTCCAGTGGAGATGTCCTACACGCTCAGCAATCAAAAGTGGATCAACGCCAACAAAAAGTGTCTGGCATTTATAAAGAATACAATTGAGAACGCCATTGTGGGCTCAATTGCAGAGTGCACTTCCACAGGGGAGATGATTACCAAGATAAAGAGCCAGTTCACTGGTTCTTCAAAGACATATGCCACCCAGTTGATAAAACAACTGGTTACAGAGAACTACACTGGTGGTGTCCATGGCATTAGAGAGCACATCCTTTAGATGAGCAACATGGAAGCAAAGCTCAAGCCAATGGACGCGGAAATCAGACCAGCACTCCTCGTGCACTTGGTCATGGCTTCACTGCCAAAGGAGTTTGAAACTTTTGTTGTAAACTATAACATGTCACCTCAAACAAGGGACATTGAAAAGAGAATAGCAATGTGTGTCCAAGAAGAGGACAGACTGAAAGCCTCACATGGTGGTTCAATCAACTATGTGAAGGACAATAAGAAAAAGAATTTCAGTCAAAACAGCAAAGGTTCTCCTTCAAATCCACATGGTAAAGGCCCCTCGCATTTTCAGCATCAGCAAAAGCCTCTTCGAGTGGACAGGGACACTTGTCTCCACTGCAAGAAGACAGGGCACTACAAAAAGGATTGCCCTGACTGGGTAAAGACCATCATGGCAAAAAGAGGTAACGACATCGTTTCCTTTGTTAATGAATCCCTGTATTCACAGTTGTTGAAATTTACTTGGTGGATTGACTCAGGTGCAACTATTCATGTTGCAAACTCTTTACAGGGATTCCGTACGACGAGGACTATGCAAAAAGAGAAAGAAGTATTGAAGTCACAAATGGCGTCCAAGCAGAAGTTGAAGCTGTCGCCGACATCTCCTTGGAGTTGGCTGAAGGATTCAATCTTTTGCTTAGAAACATCCTATTTGTTCCTTCATGCAATAGACATTTAATAAGTGTTCCTTGCTTAGATAAAGACAATTACAAATGTTATTTTGGACATGGCAAGTGTGCCATATGGTATAATAATGCTTATGTTGGTGTTGCTTTACTTCATAACGAGCTTTATTTGTTATCACTTCGTAAAAAAGTGCATTACGTGTGTAATGTGAATGAGCAAGATTCCTCATGGAACAAAGAACAAAAGAAAAGAAAGAGAACTCACGACTCCTCGAAGTTATGGCACTATCGTTTGGGCCATATTTTGAAATGGAGGATAGAAAGACTAATTAAAAGTGAGATTCTTCCTCCACTAGAGTTCCCAGATTTAGAACAATGCATTGATTGCGTTAAAGGAAAGTATGTAAAACAAATTAAAAAGGGTGCAAACCGAAGCACCGGAACACTAAAATATCCACATTGACATTTGTGGACCATTTTCCGTGAAAAGCATGGATGGCTATGACTCATTCATAACATTCACAGATGATTACTCCTATTTCGGTTATATTTATCCAATCAAAGAAAGAAATGAAGCATCGGATAAAACCAAAATTTTCAAAGTTGAAGTTGAAAATCAGCTTGACAAAAGAATAAAGATAGTGAGATCTGACCGCGGGGGGGGGGGGGGGGGGGTAAGTGTTGGGGAACGTTGCATGGGAAACAAAAATTTTCCTACGCACACGAAGACCTATCATGGTGATGTTCATCTACAAGAGGGAGATCGGATCCACATACCCTTGTAGATCTCTAAGAGGGAAGCGTTAAGAAACGCGGTTGATGTAGTGGAACAGCTTCGTGATTCAAATCACCGTCATCCCACGATCCGTTGCGGTCTAGCGCCGAACGGACGACACCTCCGCGTTCAGCACACGTACAGCTCGATGATGATCTCCGCCTTCTTGATCCAGCAAAAGAGACGGGGAAGTAGATGAGTTCTCAGGCAGCGTGACGACGCGCTGGTGATGGTGATGATCTATTCCTGCAGGGCTCTTCCCGAGCTCCGTAGAAAACTGATCTAGAGGAAGAACTACGAAGTAGAGGTTTAGGGTTGCAGGTGGCTAAAGTTGTGTCTCAAAAACCCTAAAACCTCTAGTATATATAGGAGGAGGGGAGGGGCTAGCCTTGGGGCTCAAGAGAGCCCCTAGGGCGTCGACCGAGTGGAGGAGGAGGGTACTCCAACACCAATTCGCTTTGGGGAAGGAGGAGTCCCCTCCTTCCTTCCCACCTCCCTCTTTTTTTTCTCCTTTGATTTTTCTTCTAGCCGACATAGCTCCATTGGGCTGGCCTCACCAGCCAACCAAGGGCTGGTGCGCCACCCATGGGCTATTGGGTTCTCTCCCGGGTGGGTGGCCCCCTCCCGATAAAAACTCAGAACCCATTCGTCACTCCCGGTACACTGCCGGTAATGCCCGAAATCTTTCCGGAGGCCAAATGAAACAATCCTATATATCAATCTTCGTTTCCGGACCATTCCGGAAACCCTCGTGATGCGTGATCTCATCCGGGACTCTGAACTACCTTCGGTCACCAACACCTATAACTCAACTATACCGAAACGTCACCGAACCTCAAGTGTGCAGACCCTGCGAGTTTGAGAAATATGCAGACATGACCTGACACACTCCCCGGTCAATATCCAAGAGCGGGACCTGGATGTCCATATTGGATCCTACATATTATACGAAGATCTTATCGGTTGAACCTCTGTGCCAAGGATTCATATAATCTCGTATATCATTCCCTTTGTCCTTCGGTATGTTACTTGCCCAAGATTTGATCGTCGGTATCCCTATACCTATTTCAATCTCATTACCGACAAGTCTCTTTACTCGTTCCGTAATACAAGATCCCATGACTAACACTTGAGTCACATTGCTTGCAAGGCTTATATGTGATGTTGTATTACCGAGTGGGCCCCGAGATACCTCTTCGTCACACGGAGTGACAAATCCCAGTCTTGATCCATGCTAACTCAACCGACACCTTCGGAGATACCTGTAGAGCACCTTTATAGTCACCGAGTAACATTGCGACGTTTCATACACACAAGGTATTCCTTCGGTGTCAGTGAGTTACATGATCTCATGGTCATAGGAATGAATACTTGACACGCAGAAAACAATAGCAACAAAATGACACGATCACATGCTACGTTTATATTTGAGTCTTGTCCATCAAATCATTCTCCCAATTTTGTGATCCAGTCATCAAGTGACAACACTTGCATATGGTCAGAAAACTTTAACCATCCTTGATCAACTGGCTAGTCAAATAGAGGCTTACTAGGGACATTGTTTTGTCTATATATCCACACATGCATTTATGTTTTCATTCAATACAATTATACCATGGATAATAAACGATTATCTTGAAACAGGAAATATAATAATAACTATTTTATCATTGCCTCTAGGACATATTTCCAAAGTCTCCCACTTGCACTAGAGTCAATAATCTAGTCTCACATCGCTATGTGATTTACATTGGAATGAATCTAACACCCATACAGTTCTGGTGTTGATCATGCTTCGCTCGTGGAAGACGTTTAGTCAGCGGATCTGCGACATTCAGATCCGTGTGCACTTTGCAAATATTTACGTCCTCTCCTTCGACATAGTCGAGGATGAGGTTGAAGCTTCGTTTGATGTGTGTGGTCTTCTTGTGAAACATCGGTTCCTTTGCTAGAGCAATGGCACCAGTGTTGTCACAGAACATAGTTATTGGATTTAGTGCGCTCGGCACAACTCCAAGATCTGTCATGAACTGCTTCATCCAGACACCCTCCTTAGCTGCCTCCGAGGCAGCCATGTACTCTGCTTCACATGTAGAATGTGCTACAACGCTCTGCTTGGAACTGCACCAGCTTACCGCACCCCCATTAAGAATAAATACGTATCCGGTTTGATACTTAGAGTCATCTGGATCAGTGTCAAAGCTTGCATCGACGTAACCCTTTACGACGAGCTCTTCGTCACCTCTATAAACGAGAAACATTTCCTTAGTCCTTTTTAGGTACTTCAGAATATTCTTGACCGCCGCCCAGTGTTCGACTCCTGGATCACTTTGAAACCTGCCTGCCATACTTATGGCCAGGCTGACATCTAGTCTTGTGGACAACATTGCTTACATGATAGACCCTATGGCTGAAGCATAGGGGACGATACTCATCTTTTCTCTATCTTCCACACTTACTCGACACTGAGTCTTACTCAACTTTATACCTTGTAACACTGGCAAGAACCCCTTCTTGGATTTCTCCATTTTGAACTTCTTCAAAACTTTATCAAGGTATGTGCTTTGTGAAAGTCCTATTAGGCGCCTTGATCTATCTCTATAGATCTTAATACCTAATATGTAACCAGCTTCTCCTAGGTCTTTCATTGAAAAACATTTGTTCAAGTAATCCTTTACGCTCTCTAAAAACTCCACATTGTTTCCAATCAGCAATATCTCATCCACATATAATATTAAAAACGCTACAGAGCTCCCACTCACTTTCTTATATATACAAGATTCTCTAACAACTTGTACAAACCCAACCGCCTTGATCACCTCATCAAAGCGCTTATTCCAACTCCGAGATGCTTGCACAAGTCCATAAATGGATCACTGGATCTTGCATACTTTGTTAGCATTCTTTGGACCGACAAAACCTTCGGGTTGCATCATATACAACTCTTCCTTCAGAAAATCATTAAGGAACGCCGTTTTTACATCCATCTGCTAGATTTCATAATCGAAAATGCAGCTATTGCTAACATGATTCAGACGGACTTAAGCATCGCTACCGGTGAGAATGTATCATCGTAGACAACTCCTTGAACTAGTGAAAAACCCTTTGCCACAAGTCGAGCTTTTATAAATGGTCACATTACCGTCCGCGACCGTCTTCTCCTTAAAGATCCATTTGTTCTGAATAGACTTACGACCTTGAGGTAATACTTCCAAAGTCCATACTTTGTTTTCATACATAGATCATATCTCGGACTTCATGGCCTCTAACCATTTGTTGGACTCCGGGCCCACCATTGCTTCTACATAATTCGCACGCTCATTGTTGTCTAACAACATGATAGATAAGACAGGATTCCTGTACCACTCAGGAGCATTACGTGATCTTGTCGACCTACGAGGTTCGATAGTAACTTGATCCGAAGCTTCATGATCATTATCATTAGCTTCCTCCTCAACTGGTGTTGCCTCGACAAAGATTTCTCTCTGCCCCGCACCACCATCCTGTTGGAGCAGAGGTTCCACAACTTCATCAAGTTCTATCTTCCTCCCACTCAATTCTTTCGAGAGAAACTCCTTCTCAAGAAAAGCTCCATTCTTAGCAACAAACACTTTTCCCTCGGATCTAAGATAGAAGGTGTACTCAATTGTCTCTTTTGGGTAACCTATGAAGACGCACTTTTCCGCTTTGGGTTCCAGCTTTTCAAGGTGAAGCTTTTTGACATAAGCATCGCATCCCCAAACTTTAAGAAATGACAACTTTGACTTCTTGCCATGCCATAGCTCATATGGTGTTGTCTCAACGGATTTTGATGGTGCCCTATTTAAAGTAAATGCAGCTGTCTCTAATGCATAACCCCAAAACGATAATGACAAATCTGTAAGAGACATCATAGATTGAACCATATCTAACAAAGTGCGATTACGACGTTCGGACACACCATTACACTGTGGTGTTCCAGGCGGTGTCAACTGTGAAATGATTCCACATTGTCTTAAGGGAGCACCAAAATCGAAACTCAGATATTCGCCCCCTCGGTCAGATCGTACGAACTTGATCTTCTTGTTATGATGATTTTGAACTTCACTCTGAAATTGCTTGAACTTCTCAAACGTTTCAGACTTGTGCTTCATCAAGTAGATATATCCATACCTACTCAAATCATCAGTGAAGGTGAGAAAATAACGATATCCGCCGCGCGCCTCCACACTCATTGGACCGCACACATAAGTATGTATGATGTCCAACAAGTCACTCGCATGCTCCATTGTTCTGGAGAACGAAGTCTTAGTCATCTTGCCCATGAGGCATGGTTCGCACGTGTCAAGTGATTCGAAATCAAGTGAATCCAAAAGCCCATCAATATGGAGTTTCTTCATGCGCTTTACACCAATATAACCTAAGCGGCAGTGCCACAAAAAGGTGGCGCTATCATTGTTAACTCTACATCTTTTGGTCCCAATGTTATGTATATTTGTGTCATCACAATCAAGATTCAATATGAACAAACCCCTCACATGGGGTGCATGACCATAAAAGATATTACTCATAAAAATAGAACAACCATTATTCTCTGATTTAAATGAGTAACCGTCTCGCAATAAACAAGATCCAGATATAATGTTCATGCTTAACACAAGCACTAAATAACAATTATTTAAGTTCATAACTAATCCTGATGGTAACTGAAGTGAGACTGTGCCGACGGCGATTGCATCAAACTTTGAATCATTTACCACGAGCATCGTCACTTCATCCTTCGCCAGCCTTCGTTTATTCCACAGTTCCTGCTTTGAGTTGCAAATGTGAGCAACAAAACCGGTATCAAATACCTAGGCACTACTACGAGAGTTGGTTAGGTACACATCAATAACATGTATATCACATATACCTGGTTTGGCGTTGGCCGCCTTCTTATCAGCCAAATATTTGGGGCAGTTGCGCTTCCAGTGACCCATCCCCTTGCAATAATAGCACTTTGTTTCGAGCTTAGGTCCAACCTTGAGTTTCTTCGTCGGAGTGGCAATAGATTTGCCGCTCTTCTTGGAGTTACCCTTCTTGCCTTTGCCGTTTCTCTTGAAACCAGTGGTATTATTGACCATCAACACTTGATGTTCTTTCCGGAGTTCTGACTATGCGACTTTCATCATCGTGAATAACTCGCCGGGTGACTTGTTCATCCCTTGCATGTTATAGTTCAAAACAAAGCTCTTGTAGCTAGGTGGCAGTGATTGAAGAATTCTGTCAGTGATAGACTCTTGCGGAAGTTCAACTCCCATCTCAGCTAGACGGTTTGAGTACCCAGACATTTTGAGCACATGTTCACTGACAAACGAATTCTCCTCCATTTTGCAAGCATAGAATTTATTGGAGGTCTCATACCTCCCGATCCGGGCATTCTTCTGAAAGATAAACTTCAACTCGTGGGACATCTCATATGCTCCATGGCGTTCAAAGCGTCGTTGAAGTCCCAGTTCTAAGCCATACAAGACTGCACATTGAAGTACTGAGTAGTCCTCCTTACGTGCTTGCCAAGCGTTCAAAACATCTTGATCAGACGTAGCGGGTGATTCCTCTCCTAGCGCTGCATCAAGGACATAATTCTTTTTCCCAGCTTGTAGGATGAGCCTCAGATTATAAGCCGAGTGTACAAAGTTGCTACTATCATCTTTCAGCTTAGCTTTCTCTAGGAACGTATTGAAATTCAGGGTTGCTACTGCGTGAGCCATTGATCTACAACATAAAATATTGCAAAGTGGACTTAGACTATGTTCAAGACAATTAGAGTTTAGCTAATCAAATTACTAATAAACTCCCACTCAAATAGACATCCCTCTAGTTACTTGAGTGAGGCATGATCCAAATTCACTAACTCAGTTCCGATCATCACGTGAGTTGAGTGTAGCTTCAGTGGCAAACATCTCTATGCTAATCATATCAACTATACGATTCATGCTCGACCTTTCGGTCTCTTGTGTTCCGAGGCCATGTCTGCACATTCTAGGCTCGTCAAGTTTAACCCGAGTGTTCAATGTGTGCAACTGTTTTGCACCCGTTGTATGTGAACGTTGAGTCTATCACACCTGGTCATCATGTGGTGTCTCGAAACAACGAACTATCGCAACGGTGCACAGTCGGGGAGAACACAATTTTATCTTGAAATTTAGTGAGGGATCACCTTATAATGCTACCATCGTTCTAAGCAAGATAAGGTGCATAAAAGGATTAACATCATTCAATTCATAAGTGACATGATATGGTCATGATCTTGTGCTTCTTGATCTCCATCACCAAAGCACCGGCATGATCTTGATCGTCACCGGCGCCACAGCATGATCTCCATCATCATGCCACCATCGAGGTTGTCATGCTATCTATGCTATTACTACTAAAGCTAGAACCTAGCAATATAGTAAACGCATCTGCAAACACAAATGTTAGTTTAAAAACAACCCTATGGCTCCTGCCGGTTGCCGTAGCATCGACGAGCAAGTCGATATTTAACTATTACAACATGCTCATCTCATAGATCCAATATATCACATCATGTCTTTGACCATATCACATCACATGCATACCCTGCAAACACAAGTTAGACGTCCTCTAATTTGTTGTTGCCTGTTTTACGTGGCTGCTATGGGTATCTAGTATGATCGCATCTTACTTACGCAAAACCACAACGGAGATGTGCAAATTGCTATTTAACCTCTCTCCAAGGACCGCCTCGGTCAAATCCAATTCAACTAAAGTTGAAGAAACAGGCACCCGCCAGTCATCTTTATGCAACAAGTTGCATGTTAGTCGATGGAACCGGTCTCTTGTAAACGTACTAGTAATGTTAGTCCGGGCCGCTTCAATCCAACAATAACGCCGAATCGAGAAAAGACAAAGGAGGGCAGCAAATCGAACATCAATGCCCACCAAAACTTTTGCGTTCTACTCGAGATTATATCTATGCATGAACCTAGCTCATGATGCCACTGTTGGGGAATGTTGCATGGGAAACAAAAAATTTCCTACGCACACGAAGACCTATCATGGTGATGTTCATATACGAGAGGGAGATCGGATCCACATACCCTTGTAGATCGCTAAGCGGGAAGCGTTAAGAAACACGGTTGATGTAGTGGAACAACTTCATGATTCGAATAACCGTCGTCCCACGATTCGTTCGGATCTAGCACCGAACAGACGACACCTCCGCTTTCAGCACACGTACAGCTCAATGACGATCTCCGCCTTCTTGATCCTGCAAGAGAGACAGGGGAAGTAGATGAGTTCTCCGGCAGCATGACAGCGCGCCGGTGATGGTGATGATCTATTCCTGCACGGCTCCGCCGGAGCTCCGCAGAAAACTAATCTAGAGGAAGAACTACGAAGTAGAGGTTTAGGGTTGCACGTTGCTAAAGTTGTGTCTAAAAAACCCTAAAACCTCTAGTATATATAGGAGGAGGGGAGGGGCTAGCCTTGGGTCTCAAGAGAGCCCCTAGGGCATCGGCCGAGTGGAGGAGGAGGGGACTCCAACTCCAATTCGGTTTAGGGAAGGAGGAGTCCCCTCCTTCCTTCCCACCTCCCTCTTTTTTTTTCTTTGATTTTTCTTATAGACGACATAGCCCCATTGCGCTGGCCTCACCAGCCCACCAAGGGCTGGTGCCACCCATGGGCTATTGGGTTCTCTCCCGGGTGGGTGGCCCCCTCCCGGTAAAAACCCGGAACCCATTCGTCACTCCCGGTACACTGCCTGTAATGCCCGAAATCTTTCCAGAGGCCAAATGAAACAATCCTATATATCAATCTTCGTTTACGGACCATTCCGGAAACCCTCGTGACGTCCATGATTTCATCCGGGACTCCGAACAAACTTCGGTCACCAACACCTATAACTCAACTATACCGAAACGTCACCGAACCTTAAGTGTGTAGACCCTGCGGGTTCGAGAACTATGCACACATGACCTGAGACACTCCCCGGTCAATATCCAACAGTGAGACCTGGATGTCCAAATTGGATCCTACATATTCTACGAAGATCTTATCGGTTGAACCTCTGTGCCAAGGATTCATCTAATCCTGTATATCATTCCCTTTGTCCTTCGGTATGTTACTTGCCCGAGATTTGATCGTCGGTATCCCTATACCTATTTCAATCTCGTTATCGACAAGTCTCTTTACTCGTTCCGTAATACAAGATCCCGTGACTAGCACTTGAGTCACATTGCTTGCAAGGCTTATATGTGATGATGTATTACCGAGTGGGCCCCGAGATACCTCTTCGTCACACGGAGTGACAAATCCCAGTCTTGATCCATGCTAACTCAACCGACACCTTCGGAGATACCTGTAGAGCACCTTTATAGTCACCCAGTAACGTTGCGACGTTTTATACACACAAGGTATTCCTCCAGTGTCAGTGAGTTACATGATCTCATGGTCATAGGATTGAATACTTGACACGCAGAAAACAATAGCAACAAAATGACACGATCACATACTATGTTCATAGTTTGGGTCATGTCCATCACATCATTCTCCCAATGATGTGATCCAGTCATCAAGTGACAACACTTGCATATGGTCAGAAAACCTTAACCATCCTTGATCAACTGGCTAGTCAACTAGAGGATTACTAGGGACAATGTTTTGTGTGTATATCCACACATGCATTTATGTTTTCATTCAATAGAATTATAGCATGGATAATAAATGATTATCTTGAAATAGGAAATATAATAATAACTATTTTATCATTGCCTCTAGGGCATATTTCCAACAGGGAGTACTACTGTCGACACACTCCATATAGCCAAGTTCCTGTACCTTTTGCAAAGTTCTTGCAGGAGACTGGCATAATAGCCCAGTATTCAATGTCGCGCGAACCTCAACGAAATGGAGTAGGTGAAAGGCGTAACCGTACACTTATTGATATGGTGGCAACATGATGAGTTACTCCAACTTGCCATTGGGATTATGGATGGAGGCGCTTAAAACCGCCATTCACATTCTCAATAGGGTGCCAAGTAAGTCAGTGCCCAAAACACCATACGAGCCGTGGACAGGAAAAGTACCATCCTTGCAACACTTCGATGTGTGGGGGTGCCCAAATGAGGCCAAAATGTTTAATCCAAACATTGCAAAGTTAGATCCCAAAACAGTGAGTTTCCATTTCATTGGCTATCGTGATAGATCAAAAGGTTTTCGTTTCTACTATCGAGAAAGATACACAAAGTTTGTAGAAACGAGACATGCGGTCTTCTTAGAGGTCGAAATGATGAGGGGGAGCATGGTAGCTTGAAAATTTGATCTTGAGGAGAAGAGGGTGCATGCACCTAATCCGATGATTCATGAGCCATTTTTCTCACTACCTGTTGTGACTCCAACCATGAAAACTATGGGAGAAGATCTGGAACCTGTCCTTCAGGATCTGACTGAACCTGTTGCTGAACATGAAAGGGAGGTACAACAGCCAATCTTAGAGGATGTGCCAGAGAATGAGGCACTTAGAAGGTCTAACAGAACTAGAAGATCAGCTATTCCTGCTGATTATAAAGTTTATAACACAGAATTGGTTCATATGGAAGGTGATCCCGCTTCATATGAAGAAGCCATGAGAATCCCTCACTCATCAAAATGGCCGGAGGCAATGGAAGACGAGATGAACTCGATGAGTTCCAATGATGTTTGGGACTCAGAGATTATTCCTAAAGGAGCCAAAATAGTAGGTTGTAAATGGGTCTACAAAATAAAGCATGACTCTAATGGGAATATAGAATGCGACTTTTTCCCTAGTCTCATGTAAGGATTCCTTCAGAATCATAATGGCATTAGTTGCACATTTTGATTTAGAGCTGCATCAAATAGATGTAAAGACGGAATTTCTAAATGGAGATTTAAAAAAATGTCTACATGAAACAACCCAAGGGTTTTATAATGGAAGGCAAGGAAGATATGGGATACCGCCTAAAGAAATCCATTTGTGGACTAAGGCAAGCCTCTAGACAGTGGTATCTAAAGTTTAACGATACAACTAAAAGATTTGGATTTAAAGAAAATGTTGAGGATAACTGTGTTTATGCAAAGTTCAAAAATGGGAAATACATTTTCCTAATCTTGTATGTGGATGATATCTTCCTTGCTAGCAATGTTGTTAGTCTACTACAAGAAACAAAGAAGTTTTTATCCTCAAACTTTGATATGAAAGATCTTGGTGATACTTCATATGTTTTGGGCATTGAAATTCACCGAGATAGGAAAAATGGAGTCTTAGGACTATCGCAGAAAGCATATTTAGAGAAGGTTCTCAAAAAGTACAATATGCATGCGAGTAAGGCCACACCTGCTCCTATAGTCAAGGGCGATAGTTTTGGGAAATTCCAATGTCCCAAGAACCAGTACGAGCTCGATGAGATGAAAGCAGTACTATATACTTCGGCTATTGGAAGTTTAAAGTATGCACAAGTGTGCACCCGCCCTGACTTAGATTTTATCACCGGGGTACTCGGTAGATATCAAGAGAATACAGGCCTAGAGCATTGGAAGATGGTAAAGAAAGCATTGCGCTATGCGCGAGGCACAAAGGCTATCATACTAACATACATAAGATCTGATTCCCTAGAGATAAAAGGGTATTCAGACATAGATTTTGCGGGAGATAGAGATGATAGAAAATCCACGTGAGGATACGTGTTCACTCTCGCTGGAGGGGCTATTTCCTGGAAAAGCTCCAAATAGACCGTAGTTGCAAGCAGAGTTTATAGTATGTTTTGAAGCCACCGGGCAGGTGATATGGCTACAGAAATTTATACCCGAATTTAAAGTGTAGTACTGGAATTCAGAATTTTGCCGTCTGCCTTGCCTTTGCCGTCTGCTGACGCATGGCAAAGGTACTCTTTGCCGTCAGCTGTCACAGTGCTGACGGCAAATAGGTGGCTCATGGCAAAGGTTTAATTTGTCGTCGGCCACCTCTTTGCCGTCCGCTGGCGGATGACAAAGGATCCCTATGCAAACGACAAAGGTTGGGCAGACGACAAAGCCCCCCCCCCCAAACGGCCGAAACCGCACCCCTACCCACCCCGCCCCATTGCCGTCTGCCACTCTCCCTTTGTAGACGGCAAAGGGGACATGGCCCTAACGACTCGGGCGCCTCCCCTAACGGCTCCCACCCCGCACCCCACTCCCTGCCCGCCTACCCCCCCCCTCTCTCTCTCTCTCTCGCGCGCGCCGTCGTCTGCCCACCCGCCGCCGCCGTAGCTCCCCTCCCCAGCCACCCGCGCCACCGCCCTCCCACCCGCCGCCCCTCCGACCTCCCTCCCGACCGCCGCCCCCATCCCACGTCCCTCCCGGCCGCCACCCGCCCCTCCCACCTCCCTCCCGGCCGCCCCCATCCCACCTCCCTCCCGGCCGCCGCCACCCCCCTCCCACCTCCCTCTCGGCCGCCCCCGTCCCCTCCCACCTCCCTCCTAGCCGCCGCCCCCTCCCACCTCCCTCCCGGCCGCCGCCCCCATCCCACCTCCCTCCTGGCCGCCCCCCTCTCACCACCCTCCCGGCCGTCGCCCCCCTCCCACCTCCCTCCCGGTCGCCGCCCCAGCCACACCTCTCATGTGCCGACGACCTCGGCGCCCCCCGGTTAGTACTGTTTATTTTTATTTTTTTCCTGTTTTTTCTTCTTCTTTTTTGCTAGAATGTCCGAATAATAAAAAGAAAAAGTAGAAGAAGAATGTGTAGTTTAGTGATAGATTTAGTTTTTTTCTAATTTTTATGTTAAATTAGATAGTTAGTTTATTAGGTAGAAAAAGTAGATAGAAAAGAAAAAAAAAATAGATAGAAAAAAACTTAGAAGAAAATAAGAGAATAATAAACTAGAAGAAAAAAAGAAGAGGAGGAAGAAGAAGAAGAAGAAAGAGGAGAGGAGGAGAAAGATAAAAGAAAGAAGAAGAAGAAGAAGAGGAGGAGGAGGAGGAGGAGAAAAAATACGAATAATAATAATAATAAGATGATCAAGAAGAAGAAGAAGAAGAAAAAGAGGAGAGAGGAGAAGAAGAAAGAAGAGGACCCCGACCCGTGACCCCCGGCCCCCGACCCCGGCGCGCGACGCCACCAATCCCCGACCCTCGACCCCCTACCTCCGACGCCACTAACACCCGAGTCCAGACCCCGACGCCGACACCACTGACCCCCGACCCTCGACACCCGACTCCCGACTCCCGACCCCCGATTCCACTAACCCCCGACCCCCGACGCCCGACGCCATTGACCCTCGACTCCAGACGCCACTGACACTCGACCCCCGACCCCCGACGCCCGACGCCACTGACCCTTGACTCTCGACGCCACTGACCCTCGACCCCCGACCATCGACCCCCGACGGCACTCACCCTCGACCCCTGACCCCCTACCCCGACCCCCGACGCCACTGACCCCCAACCCCCGAGCCCCGACACCTCTTCGGCCTCTTGTTGACCGAAAAGACCCCAACCCCTGATGCCAGTGACCCTCGACCCCCGACGAAACTGACCCCCGACCACCGACACAACTAACCCTCGACATCCGACGCCACCGATACCCGACACCACCGACCATCGATGCCACCGACACCAGACACCACCGACCATCGACGCCACTAAGCCGACGGGGTCATAGTTTTGTAAATTATGAGTTAGGTCACATAGTTATGTTAATTATAAAAACATCATATTTGTGTTGATCGTGTGAATTTCAATGTGCAGTTGTTCGACGACCTCCACGTGTGTTGGACGAGCTCTGCCCCTGTGTTTGTTGGTGAGCACAAATGACTTCTCCTCGTACCCCCTTAATTTGCTCTGTTTTGGTCTTCGTGACGACGAAACTTGCTAGCTATAGGTTTCTTCAATCATGAGTATGCGGGACCAGTATGCGTCTCCCGTTCGAAAGGGCGACATCTATAAATATGCATGTCTTCGCATATTTATAACCTCCATCCTTCCGAATTGTCCAACGTTATCCATGGACAACCTGAGTATGTGTAGATTGGGTTCGTTTTCCCGTATGTTGTGCTCCGAATCCGATGCGTAATTTCGTCAGTGCCTCCCTGTTGTTCTCCGGGTACACATCCTCTCTGCTTATTACCGAGACGTGTATCAGAGAATAGCGCGGAGGTGTTGCCGAAATTCTGCGTCGCATCTGGAGCGGAGCATGGGGAAACGAACCCAATCTACACATACTCGGGTGGGATTAGGACCTATCTTTACCTATTAGCGTGTAGGTTGCATGGACGTAATAAAACTGACAAACTTGATTAGCGGATGAATATAGATGATGAATTATATATTTATTTCTTGTGCGCCCATAGGTAGCTAGGCAACATGAGTGATCGTGCTTGGATGTACACTGGTCACCCTAGTCAGAAAGACATGACCAATGAATGGTTAACAAAAACCAGGGGGTTTGTGAGAGCCGCATTTGCAAATGGCCAGCAAAAACATGGTGCCCCTGTCCCAACTGTGACAACTCGAAAAAGCAGACAGAGTTTGAAATGGGTAAACACCTGCAGAAGTGGGGTTTTACGCCTAATTATATGGTGTGTACTTTTCATGGCGAGTCTGACCAACATGCCAGAGCTAAGGTGATTCGTCATCGCACCGACGAGCATGGTACCGGGATCGAAGACATGGTGCAAGACTTTGATGATGCTCGGGATTCGAACGATGAGATGGAGGAATCTGCAAAGGCCTTCTATGAAATGTTGGAGTCTTCAAAACGTCCTCTCCACGAGCAGACTGAGCTTTGTCAGCTGGATGCCATCGCGCAAGTAATGGCTCTAAAGGCTCAATTCAACCTAGGCAGAGAATGCTACGACGCGATGATGACGATATTTGGACCCTTTCTACCCAAAGGCCATATAAGGCCTACAAACATGTGCCAGTCAGAGAAAATCCCCCGTGTACTTAAGATGCCCTATGAGAAGATACAGGTCTGTGAGAATGGATGTGCCTTATTTAGGCTTGAGTATGCGGCCTTGAACTATTGCCCCATTTGCAATTCTTCCAGGTATATTGTGGTAGACAACGATATGGGTGAGAAGAATCATACCAAAATCCCCATTAGTGTTCTTCGGTATCTGCCAATCGTACCAAGACTTCAACGTATTTTCATGGTCGAAGAGACGACCAGACAGATGACATGGCACAAATTGGGCAAAATAACCGAACTAGATGTGGATGGGAACAAGATGCTGGTACACACTTCAGATGGTTTTGCATGGAGGCACTTCGATGCATTACATAAGGATAAATCGGAAGATCCAAGGCATCCTAGAGTTGCCATCAGGACAGATGGGTTCAATGTGTATGGCATGGAAAGGGGAGGACTTTAACCCGAGCGAGGGGCTTATTGATCCAGAGCTGGTGATGATAGATGGCAACGGGAGGCCTCATGGCTCGATCGCCATTGGAGACGGCCTTATACGTTGTCCTAGCACTCTCTGGAAGATAAAGGGACGCCAAACGAGATCCTGTCCTGAGATAACACCTCGTCCACGGCCAGTCGAGCTCGCCATCGAGGTTAGTTTAGTGGACTCAACTATCTTTCCGCATTATGTTGTGCGTTGGAACCAATATGATTACAATGCTAACAATGAGTTGTGTTGCAGGCTGCTATTCTGAAAGAGAGAGAGGCAATGCAGGCAGTTTTGGCGGAGAAGGATAAGGAGATGAAGGAGCTGGAGGAGAGGACGACTGCATTGGTGGAGGCAGAGAGGGCACATAATGATGCGTCTAACAGGGCCATATACGAGCTCTTTGTGGTAAGTTTATTCTTCATATTATTTCAAATCTTGCATTTTAATGTCCGTTTCATTAATAACTAAAAAGTTTGACTTGTCGAAACCAAATGTACATTCTATGTGCGAGAAGACCGGCCAAGTCCCTCCGGCGATGCCAGTCATTAACATGGCGGGGACGATGAGTTTCATTTCAATGCAGTGATCTTAAGAGTGTCCTCATGCTAACGACACATTGCAAACGATGTTTGGTGCAAAATATCTCCCGAAACGCATCGCACGACCCTTCTACAGTGGAGCCTTCTCCAGGTGAAACAAGCCAGAGCCACCGTGCTTCACCGTCGTGATGACGATAATGGTATGTTATCCTCCTTCTTCTTCTCTCCTCCTTCTTTTCCTTCTTCTTCTCCTTCTTGTTTTATTCTTCTTCTCCTCTTCCTTCTCCTTCTCCTTCTCCTCCTCCTCCTCCTTCTACTTTTTCTTCTCATTCTTGTTCTCTTCTTGCTTCTTCTCTTTCTTCTTCTACATACCTTATTTGCCCCAACATAGACATAGACATACTTAGCTAACTGTCCTCCAAAATGACATAATTAGCTTAGTTAGGTAAAAACATCATAAGAACCTTGGTTAGCTCATTAAAATGACATACTAAGCTCATAATGGCCTATTTAATAAACAATTACCTATACTTACCTAATTATCCTCCAAAATGACATAATTAGCTCCAAAAAGGCATAATTAGCTCTAGAATGGCCTATACTTAGCTTGCCTTCCACCTAAATGACATAATTAGTTAGTTAGCTCCAAAATGGCCTATTTAATAAAAATGACATATACTTAGCTAATTATCCTGCAAAATGACATAATTATCTCCAAAAAGGCATAATTAGCTAATTTAGCCCGAAGAAGGGGACAAGAGGAGAAGAAAGAGGAAAAATGAAAAGAAGGAAGAAGAAGAAGAAGGAGAAGGAGAAGGAGGAAGAAGAAGGAGAAGAAGGAGAAGGAGGAGAGAAGCTCCTTCTCCTTCTTCTCCTTCTTCTCCTTCTTCTTGTCCTTCTTCTTTTCTTCTTCTTCTCCTCTTCCTTCTCCTTCTCCTCCTCCTCCTCCTTCTTTTACTTCTCCTTCTTCTTCTCCTCTTGCTTATTCTCTTTCTCTTCTTCTACATATCTTAGACTCATCCAACAAAGACTAAATTGGTTAATTATCCTACAAAATGACATAATTAGCTTAGTTAGGTGAAAACATCATAAGAACCTTGGTTATCTCATGAAAATGACAAATTTAGCTCAAAAATGAAATAATAAGCTAAAAATGGCATAAGAACCTTGGTTAGCTCATGAATATTATATACTTAGCTTGGCTTCCACCTAAATGACATAATTAGCCAATTTAGCTCCAAAATGCCTTAATAATCATAGTTGGCTCCAAAATGACATATTTTACCCAAGTTAGCTCTAGAATGGCCTATACTTAGCTTGGCTTCCACCTAAATGACATAATTAGCTTAGTTAGCTCCAAAATGGCCTATTTAGTAAAAAATGACATATACTTAGCTAATTATCCTCCAAAATGACATAATTAGCTCCAAAAAGGCATAATTAGCTAATTTAGCCCGAAGAAGGGGACAAGAGGAGAAAAAAGAGGAAAAATGAAAACAAGGAAGAAGAAGAAGAGAAGAAGAAGAGAAGAAGAAGGAAAAGGAGAAGGAGGAAGAAGAAGGAGAAGAAGAAGGAGGAGAGAAGCTCATTCTCCTTCTTCTCCTCCTCCTTCTCCTTCTTGTTGTCCTTCTTCTTGTCCTTCTTCTTCTCCTTTTCCTTCTCCTTCTCCTCCTCTTCTCCACCTCCTCCTCCTTCTTCTTTTACTTCTCCTTCTTATTCTCCTCTTGCTTCTTCTCTTTCTCTTCTTCTACGTAGCTTAGACTCATCCAACAAAGACTAAATTGGCTAATTATCCTACAAAATGACATAATTACCTTAGTTAGGCGAAAACATCATAAGAACCTTGGTTAGCTCATTAAAATGACAAATTTAGCTCCAAAATGAAATAATAAGCTCAAAATGGCATAAGAACCATGGTTAGCTCATGAATATTATATACTTAGCTTGGATTCCACCTAAATGACATAATTAGCCAAATTAGCTCCAAAATGCCTTAATAATCATAGTTGGCTCCAAAATGACATATTTTAATCAAGTTAGCTCTAGAATGGCCTATACTTAGCTTGGCTTCCACCTAAATGACATAATTAGCTTAGTTAGCTCCAAAATGGCCTATTTAACAAAAAAATGACATATACTTAGCTAATTATCCTCTAAAATGACATAATTAGCTCCAAAAAGGCATAATTAGCTAATTTAGCCCGAAGAAGGGGACAAGAGGAGAAGAAAGAGGAAAAATGAAAAGAAGGAAGTAGAAGAAGAAGAGAAGAAGAAGGAGAAGGAGAAGGAGGAAGAAGAAGGAGAAGAAGGAGAAGGAGAAGAAGGAGAAGGAGGAGAGAAGCACCTTCTCCTTATTCTCCTTCTTCTTGTCCTTCTTCTTTTCTTCTTCTTCTGCTCTTCCTTCTCCTTCTCCTCCTCCTTCTCCTCCTCCTCCTCCTTCTTCTTTTACTTCTCCTTCTTCTCCTCCTCTTGCTTCTTCTCTTTCTCTTCTTCTACGTAGCTTAGACTCATCCAATAAAGACTAAATTGGCTAATTCTTCTACAAAATGACATAATTAGCTTAGTTAGGTGAAAACATCATAAGAACCTTGGTTAGCTCATTAAAATGACCAATTTAGCTCAAAAATGAAATAATAAGCTCAAAATGGCATAAGAACCTTGGTTAGCTCATGAATATTATATACTTAGCTTGGCTTCCACCTAAATGACATAATTAGCCAATTTAGCTCCAAAATGCCTTAATAATCATAGTTGGCTCCAAAATGACATATTTTACCCAAGTTAGCTCTAGAACGGACTATACTTAGCTTGGCTTCCACCTAAATGACATAATTAGCTTAGTTAGCTCCAAAATGGCCTATTTAGTAAAAAATGACATATACTTAGCTAATTATCCTCCAAAATGACATAATTAGCTCCAAAAAGGCATAATTAGCTAGTTTAGCCCGAAGAAGGGGACAAGAGGAGAAGAAAGAGGAAAAATGAAAACAAGGAAGAAGAAGAAGAAGAGAAGAAGAAGAGAAGAAGAAGGAGAAGGAGAAGGAGGAAGAAGAAGGAGAATAAGAAGGAGGAGAGAAGCTCCTTCTCCTTCTTCTCCTCCTTCTTCTCCTTCTTCTTGTCCTTCTTCTTGTCCTTCTTCTTCTCCTTTTCCTTCTCCTTCTCCTCCTCCTTCTCCACCTCCTCCTCCTTCTTCTTTTACTTCTCCTTCTTATTCTCCTCTTGCTTCTTCTCTTTCTCTTCTTCTACGTAGCTTAGACTCATCCAACAAAGACTAAATTGGATAATTATCCTACAAAATGACATAATTAGCTTAGTTAGGTGAAAACATCATAAGAACCTTGGTTAGCTCATTAAAATGACAAATTTAGCTCCAAAATGAAATAATAATCTCAAAATGGCATAAGAACCATGGTTAGCTCATGAATATTATATACTTAGCTTGGATTCCACCTAAATGACATAATTAGCCAAATTAGCTCCAAAATGCCTTAATAATCATAGTTGGCTCCAAAATGACATATTTTACTCAAGTTAGCTCTAGAATGGCCTATACTTAGCTTGGCTTCCACCTAAATGACATAATTAGCTTAGTTAGCTCCAAAATGGCCTATTTAACAAAAAAATGACATATACTTAGCTAATTATCCTCTAAAATGACATAATTAGCTCCAAAAAGGCATAATTAGCTAATTTAGCCCGAAGAAGGGGACAAGAGGAGAAGAAAGAGGAAAAATGAAAAGAAGGAAGAAGAAGAAGAAGAGAAGAAGAAGAGAAGAAGAAGGAGAAGGAGAAGGAGGAAGAAGAAGGAGAAGAAGGAGAAGGAGAATAAGGAGAAGGAGGAGAGAAGCACCTTCTCCTTATTCTCCTTCTTCTTGTCCTTCTTCTTTTCTTCTTCTTCTGCTCTTCCTTCTCCTTCTCCTCCTCCTTCTCCTCCTCCTCCTCCTTCTTCTTTTACTTCTCCTTCTTCTCCTCCTCTTGCTTCTTCTCTTTCTCTTCTTCTACGTAGCTTAGACTCATCCAACAAAGACTAAATTGGCTAATTCTCCTACAAAATGACATAATTAGCTTAGTTAGGTGAAAACATCATAAGAACCTTGGTTAGCTCATTAAAATGACCAATTTAGCTCAAAAATGAAATAATAAGCTCAAAATGGCATAAGAACCTTGGTTAGCTCATGAATATTATATACTTAGCTTGGATTCCACCTAAATGACATAATTAGCCAATTTAGCTCCAAAATGCCTTAACAATTATAGTTGGGCAAAATGACATATTTTACCCAAGTTAGCTCTAGAACGGACTATACTTAGCTTGGCTTCCACCTAAATGACATAATTAGCTTAGTTAGCTCCAAAATGGCCTATTTAATAAAAAATGACATATACTTAGCTAATTATCCTCCAAAATGACACAATTAGCTCCAAAAAGGCATAATTAGCTAGTTTAGCCCGAATAAGGGGACAAGAGGAGAATACAGAGGAAAAATGAAAAGAAGGAAGAAGAAGAAGAAGAGAAGAAGAAGAGAATAAGAAGGAGAAGGAGAAGGAGGAAAAATAAGGATAAGGAGAAGGAGGAGAGAAGCTCCTTCTACTTCTTCTCCTCCTTCTTCTCCTTCTTCTTGTCCTTCTTCTTTTCTTCTTCTTCTCCTCTTCCTTCTCCTTCTCCTTCTCCTTCTCCTTCTTCCTTCTCCTTCTCCTTCTTCTTGTCCTCTTGCTTCTTCTCTTTCTCTTCTTATACGTAGCTTAGACTCATCCAACAAAGACTAAATTGGCTAATTATCCTACAAAATGACATAATTAGCTTAGTCAGGTGAAAACATGATAAGAACCTTGGTTAGCTCTTTAAAATGACCAATTTAGCTCAAAAATGAAATAATAAACTGAAAATGGCATAAGAACCTTGGTTAGCTCATGAATATTATATGCTTAGCTTGGCTTCCACCTAAATGACATAATTAGCCAATTTAGCTCCAAAATGCCTTAATAATCATAGTAGGCTCCAAAATGACATATTTTACCCAAGTTAGCTCTAGAATGGCCTATACTTTTCTTGGCTTCCACCTAAATGACATAATTAGCTTAGTTAGCTCCAAAATGGCCTATTTAAGAAAAAATGACATATACTTAGCAAATTACCCTCCAAAATGACATAATTAGCTCCAAAAAGGCATAATTAGCTAATTTAGCCCAAAGAAGGGGACAAGAGGAGAAGAAAGAGGAAAAATGAAAAGAAGGAAGAAGAAGAAGAAGAGAAGAAGAAGAGAAGGAGAAGGAGAAGGAGGAAGAAGAAGGAGAAGAAGGAGAAGGAGGAGAGAAGGTACTTATCCTTCTTCTCCTCCTTCTTCTCCTTCTTCTTGTCCTTCTTCTTTTCTTCTTATTCTCCTCTTCCTTCTCCTTCTCTTCCTCCTCCTCCTCCTTCTTCTTTTACTTCTCCTTCTTCTTTTCCTCTTGCTTCTTCTCTTTCTCTTCTTCTACGTAGCTTAGATTCATCCAACAAAGACTAAATTGGCTAATTATTCTACAAAATGACATAATTATCTAAGTTAGGTGAAAACATCATAAGAACCTTGGTTAGCTCATTAGAATGACCAATTTAGCTCAGAAATGAAATAATAAGCTCAAAATGGCATAAGAACCTTGGTTAGCTCATGAATATTATATACTTAGCTTGGCTTCCATCTAAATGATATAATTAGCCAATTTAGCTCCAAAATGCCTTAATAATCATAGTTGGCTCCAAAATGACATATTTTACGCAAGTTAGCTCCATAATGGCCTATACTTAGCTTCGCTTCCACCTAAATGCCATAATTAGCTTAGTTAGCTCCAAAATGGCCTATTTAATAAAAATGACATATACTTAGCTAATTATCCTCCAAAATGACATAATTAGCTCCAAAAAGGCATAATTAGCTAATTTAGCCCGAAGAAGGGGGCAAGAGGAGAAGAAAGAGGAAAAATGAAAAGAAGGAAGAAGAAGAAGAAGAGAAGAAGAGAAGAAGAAGGAGAAGGAGAAGGAGGAAGAAGAAGGAGAAGAAGGAGAAGGAGGAGAGAAGCTCCTTCTCCTTCTTCTTCTCCTTCTTCTTGTCCTTCTTCTTTTCTTCTTCTTCTCCTCTTCCTTCTCCTTCTCCTCCTCCTCCTCCTCCTCCTCCTCCTTCTTCTTTTTCTTCTCCTTCTTCTTCTCTTCTTGCTTCTTCTCTTCTTTCTTCTTCTCTTCTTGCTTCTTCTCTTTCTTCTTCTACGTAGCTTATTTTCCCCAACAAAGACATACTTAGCTAATTATCGTCCAAAATGACATAATTAGCATAGTTAGGTAAAAACATCCTAAGAACCTTGGTTAGCTCATTATAATGACTAATTTAGCTCCAAAATGACATAATAAGGTGAAAATGGATTAATAATCATAGTTTGTTACAAGATGACATATTTTATCCAAGTTAGCTCTAGAATGACCTATACTTAGCTAAGTTCTCTCCTAAATGACATAATAAGGCTATGTAGCTCCAAGATGACATATTCCACCTAACTTAGCTATTAAATGGCCTATACTTAGCTAAGTTATCTCCGAAATAACCTATATATACTTATTCATCTAGTATTCTTCTTCTAACTTTCTTATTTGTCATTTTCCAGATTACATTCACTTCACGGGAATCTTGGATTATATTGATGGAATGCTTGAATATGATTTCTTGTACCATGGCTTCACGGAAGCTTGTATTGAAACTATTGTAGTATATGGATATATATGAAACTTTGTATGGATGGATGAAACTGGTGTAATATATGGTTTGGTACGGATGCAACTTGCATAATATGTATGTACTATGGATGAAAGTTATTTGAATACGGTTATGCGTACGGAAACAAATTTATTTTCGTCAAATGTATATATATATATATATCCTGATTATTGTCAAAATTGCTGGATATAATAGGAAATAAAATAAGAAGGGGTTGTTTTGAGCCTTTGCCATGAGGGGGCAAACGACAAAGGACTCAGGGCAGCCGGCAAAGGGGTCAAGGCTAACGGCAAAGGGGGAGGGGGCTGGGTGCAAAGGTGGAGGGAGAGGGGCTGGGTGCCCCCTTTGCTGTCAGCCCCCTCATGGCAAAGGGGGGGAGGGCAGACGACAAAGAGGGGAGGGAGAGAGGGGCTGGGTGCCCCCTTTGCCGTCATCCCCCTCATGGAAAAGGGAGGAGGGCAGACGGCAGAGGGGGGGGGGGGAGAGAGAGGGACTGGGTGCCCCCTTTGCCATGAGGGGGCTGACGACAAAGAGGGGAGGCATGCCGTTAATACTTAACGAGACCGTCTGTGGATCTGTCGTCCCATTTAATTTGCCGTCTACCCCCCTCATGGCAAAGATTCTTTGCCGTCCGCCTTACAAAAGCAGACGGCAAATAACCTCTTCACCGGATATTTTTTTGCCGTCAGCTGACGGACGGCAAAGCCTTTGCCGTCCGTGGTTCCCCCCTTTGCCGTCAGCCATGGCAAACGACAAATTCTCAGATTCCTGTAGTGGTGGTAGATTGTATTCACAAGCCTCTAAAGATGTACTGTGACAACCAGCCTGCAGTATGTTATGCTCACAACAACTAGTTGAGTAATGTTACCAAGACAATAGATATAAAGTATTATGTTGCGAAAGATAAAATCCACGATCACACTATAAGTCTCGAGCATATAAGGACAAAGGATATGCTTGCGAATCTGCTAACGAAAGGCTTACCACCCAATGTGTTCAAGGAACACTTAGCCGGCATGGGGTTAATGGAAAACCTATGATTCCTGGATCATAAGAGGCCCAAAAGGAACGGAATTTGTTTCTAAACAAAACGTATGTTGTAGCTGTATGATTCTATCGGCAATTAAGTTGTGACAATGAGACATGCTCTATGTACCAATATGTGATGGAACAAATAAAGTACAAAGTATAAAGTTAAAGTAAAAGTTGAAATCAAGGGGGAGAATGTTGTGTTGATCTCTTTCTTGTGGGCCCAAGGGCCCACCGGACCCTTGATCCATGTGCCCTGATCGGGGGAACCCAACCCATTATAATTGGTGGGTTCCTGTGACCCGCGCTATATTAACAGAGGTGGGGGCCGGGGCACGAGTCACAAGGTTCGCCGCTGCCACTTTCCCCACCTACATGCCCTACTGATCTAGGGTTAGAGCGGTGCTCATGAGAAGCACTATCGCCACCACATCTCTCTCTGTCGCCGCCGCCGTCACCACCTCACCGATGGAGGCCGGCGGGAGCTCCTCAAGTGCAGGACAAGGTAAATCCATCGTCTATGCTACTGGGATCCTAGCCTACACCATCTACCGATCCTATCAGTTAGAGCAAGCTTAGCGAGGTCCAAATATGCCAAGTTCCTCTACACATGGGGAGGATTGCTGAAGAGCGTTATGGATGTTCCATGTCCAACCAAAAGTTAGGGTGTTTTGTGGAGGGTTCTTAAGAATATGTCAAGCCTTTTATGCTCAAGGGGGAGATACCGTTAAGGAAGAGAAAGATAGCAATAAAAAAATATGTACATACTACAACTATATTTGGATTGAACTTGTCTTACCCTACCTACTCCCAGTATCTGCATGCTATGATTTAGGGGGAGAGGAAATTCTTACATATTCATCCTTAAGGGTGAAATTCCTAAAAATTCTCTTGGAGACATATTTATCATCAAATCAAATTTCTCATATGTTCTCCATATCTTGGTACTTTTGAAGTTCTTTGCATCTTTACAGTAGAGTACTCTTGTGTTATCTAACAATTTTTCCCAAGTGTACTCCTACTGCTAAGACGCTCAAGAACCTCAAGGTAAGTATATGCATCATATCCTTGTTCATGATGATCTCTTGTCTCTTGCACATATTGTTTCCATGGGTGAGTCTTGCACGTGGAAGCTCTTCATTCACATATGTTTGATGTCTATAGCCAAGATCTATATGACTTGTGTTGTCCTTCTACCATGTGTGTGCCCATGCAGTCCAAAGCAACTATCCTTTAAAAAGGGATAGCACACATTTAGGGGAGCTTGTACTAGTCATGTATCTATCAAAGCTATCATATTCTAATGTTTATCTTTATTTGAAGCTTTGTGTGTATCTTGTCATCAGTTACCAAAAAGGGGGAGATTTAAAGCACATATGCTCCCTTGGTGGTTTTGATAATTCATGACAACATACATTGTCTCTTGGACTAACACTTTTTCCTAGTATATTTCAGGTATAGTCCACACAGAGCATTGTCTAAAGGATTGTGAGGAGAAGCCCCTAGATTCAAGAAAAGGAATAGGATTGGCTCAAGCTTCAAGCAAGAAGACTCTACATTTTACATTTGTGAGAAATCACTTTGAGTCCATAGGAAATACAATACTATTAAAAGGGGGTGATGTATTATGATGAATTGGTTGCTCAAGTGCTTAGAGGTAGCCACCAAAAATACTCAGCCGATCTCCCATAAAATATCTCTGTTCAAAACCATATTAGCAAAGTAGGTGCCACCAAGTTTTCCCACTCGGCCCTACCGAATTTTCACTAGACGGATCCTTTGCCAAACTCTACCATCTCGGTACCACCAACTTTCACATCGATGCGCCACCGAGATTCAGTGGCCAACTTTCTGCTGAGAAGATTTCAAGAATCAGAATTTTCGAGTTTGAAATTGGTCTCACCAGATTTGGAAATTGGTCTAGGCCATCGTATCGGTACCACCGAGATTCCTATATCGGTCTCACCAAGAATTCTGAAGTTGCCACATTTAGTGCAACTCGGTACCATCGAGATTCATTTTGGTGTTACTGCGTTGGGAAATAATATTCTAACGGTTGGATTTCGGGGAATGCCTATATATACTCCATCCGCCTATCTCTCATTCGTAGAGGAAGCACTCACAACACACTTACACTTGCCAGATTCATTTTTCTGATAGAGAGCCCCTACTCATGTGTTGAGTTCAAGAATTCCAATCCAACCATTTGGAACCTGATCTCTAGACTCCCCAAGATCCTTTCCACAAAATCAATCTGTCCTACCCATGCCAAATATGTGAGAGAGTGATTGAGTGTTGATGAGACTATCTTTTGAAGCACAAGAGCAAGGAGTTCATCGTTCTAGTGCATCTATTACATTTTGGAGGGTGGTGCCTCCTAGATTGGTTAGGTGTCGCTTGGGAGCCTCCTACTTCGTGTTGTGGAGTCGAACCAAGAAGTTTGTACGGGCAAGGAGATCGCCTACTTCGTGAAGATCTATCGTGAGTGAGGCTAGTCATGTGTGGACGAAAGCCGTGGTGGAAGAGCCAATGCCGCTTCTTCGTGGACCCCTTGTGGGTGGAGCCCTCCATGGACTCTCGCAGCCGTTACCCTCCGTGGGTTGAAGTCTCCACTAACATGGACGTATGATAGCACCACCTATTAGAACCATGTCAAAAATCGTCGTGTCAACTTCTTTGAGTTTGATCTTGCTAAAGTTTACTTCTTACTACATGTGCAAAGTCTTTACTTTCCGCTGCCATATTTGTTGACTAGCATGTGTAAGGTGCAGTGGACTTGTTAGAATCACTAAAATCTACCAACCTAAATTGGGAAAAGGCTGCGATTTTAAGTTATGCAAGTACTCTATTCACCCCCCTCTAGACACCTCTTTTATCAATTTTACACGAGTAGATACCACCAAAGAGCACTATGTGTGTTTAATAATTTCAAAAAAGAAAAAACAATTTTGTTCTTTTTTTGCGAGTAAAACCATTTTTGTTTTTTGTTTCCTTTCTCATCTATTGTAAGATATCGCATTCATATTGTGCCCCCATAGTGAAAAAGGATAAAATAAATAAATAAACAAGATAGTGTTGAAGTCGGGGTGATACATGTAGTTGTGTGCTTAGTGTCAGACATGCAACAACCCCTCCCTCTAGAAAACACCACTGAGCTTCAGTCGTATTGATGATATGCAGTTGCAGTCATGACACGACAATTGTAGTTGGATGCCTCGTGGTAGACATGCAATTGGCCCTTCCTCGACAAAAAACACAACATAGTTGTAGTTAGGGCCAACACTTGTCGTTGCATGCCTAGCAGCACATACAAAAATGTTCCTCCCGACAAAACACTACAGAGTTGCAATCGGGGTGACAAATGCAGTTGCATGCCTAGTGTCAAACATGCAATTGCCCCTCCATGTAAAAACACTACATAGTTGTGGTCGCATCGAAGACATGCAGTTGCAGCCGGGTTACAACACTTGAAGTTGCATACCAAGTGGCAGTCAAGCAAATGCCCCTCAAGGAAAACACTACATACTTGCAGTCGATTTGAAGACATGCAGTTGCAGTCGGGTTGTGACACTTGAAGTTCCATACCTAGTGGAAAACATGCAATCGCCTCTCCACGACAAAACACTACATAGTTGTGGTAGCATTGAAGATATGCGGGTGCAGCCGAGTTGCGACACTTGCAGTTGCATACCTAATGGCAGACATGCAATTGCCCCTGCATGACAAAACATTACATAGTTGCAGTCATGTTGAAGACATGTAGTTGCAGTCGGGTTGCGACACTTGCAATCGCATACCTAGTGGCATACATGCAATTGCCCCCCACGACAAAGAAATACATAGTTGCAGTCGCATTGAAGACATGCAGTTGCAGTCGGGTTGCGGCACTTGCAGTTTCTTGCCTAGTTGCAAACATGCAATTGTTCTCCCGACAATACACTGCAAAGTTCTAGACGGGGATTACACTTGAAACTACACATCTAGTGACAGACATGCAACTTCCCCTCCCCGGGAAAACACAACAGAATTACAGTCATATCGAAGACATGCAATTGCACTTCAGAGGTAATGCTTGCAGTTGCGAGCCTAGTGATAGACATGCAACTACCCTCCTCCCTTGAAAAAAATACCACCTAGTGTCTCGTAAAAAACATTTACTTACAATCAAGGGCGATTGTGCAACCAGAAGGCAATGTTTAAAAAAAATGTTGTTTATAAATAGATAAAAATAAAAAAGTTAACACGAACTATGTCGTTTTCTAGAAATGGAGCAATAAAAATGAAGCTAAAAATACACACCATCCACTCGCAAATTTTCCCCCAAAACATCCAAACATGCATATAACACTAGATCTCAACTTGCACGTGGATGGTCAAAAGAGAATACAACAAAAGTTCAATTGTAAAATGCCCCCTATCATGCATGTTCTGATCTCACCACCACACAAACCTCATCGTAATTGTGGACGTGTTGTACCCCTTAACGTTGCACATGGATTTCGATGCATGTAGTCGTGTATGCGTCGTAGCTTTGTAATTGGAGGTGGTTCTGATAATTACAATTGTGCATAATTAGTGCGAGATTTTTTAGTGAAAAGAAGAAACACATCTGCATGGTGTACTAGAAAACAAGGCATATAAACATGATGAAAAAATATGTTTGGCCATACATGAATGAAACAAGGTAAACGATAAACAACAATAGACAACTTACAAATAAGCAAACAAAATAAATAATCAAGAAGAAAAGACATCAACAAGGTGAGAGTCAAAATCCTCCGACGTGTCGTTCTACAAATTTTACATGTTCCATATTTTAAATAATAAATACAAAAGTAAATTAGAAATACAAGTAAAACTTCTTGATACAAATGAAAAGATAAATTAATACACTAAACTAGAAAGAGAAAAAAGTAAAAAAGTGCAAGTTCATACACATAGGGAGCTTCCCCAATAAGCTTCCTACTTCTCTTCTTAGCAAAAATAAGCTTCCTACTGTACACATTGAAAACACCTAAGATAAAAGGCCAGGAAACTACTACCCAGCCCATCGCACGTGCCCTACGTAGACACACAAAAAGAATAAAAAAAATGGGTTGCTCGCACACCTTAACATGCTAAGTCGAAGCAAAACAATCAACATCGCAGGTTTTAAAGCATTAAATAATCAAACGCCCCCCTCCTCGGATTTTTCACTGTTCTAACCTTTTTGTTGAAGTTGTGCACAAAATAAACCCGATTTGAAAAGATTTCATGATCTAACCCTTTTCAAAATGCCACAAGCCGTGGCGTTGCTGTCCCACTACAAAACGCCACTCAAGTGTGGCGTTTCTTACCACCACCCTAACGCGAGTCTGCTATGGAGTTTTTCTTTCCTTGCAACACCATGGTTTTTCTGGCATTTCAGGCAAGCACTGCAACGCCAATAGCTATGGCATTTCTTCCTGCCTATTTATTATGGGGCCATCCTCCACTCACCACTCACTCTCTTCTTCCACCACTCTCAGTCTCTTATCTCCCCGAGCTGCAGCCCCCTTTCCCCATTTCTCCCCCACTTCTCCCCTCTCAAATCCTTTCAAAAGGATTGGTTTGGTCCGTGGATCCGGTATCATTTGCATTGCTTGAGGTAATCTCCTTCATCTCCCCATTTTTTATTGGTTGGAATTGTCTATTTGGGTGGTTTTTTCTCATGTGTTGTAGCCCTAATAATGAGTATAGTTTTTGCAATAATTAGTATAGATGTTCTTAGTTTATCTACTAATGAGTATAGTTGTTCCATTTATGTTGCATTGTATTGGTTGGTTTATGATTATTGATAAGATTTAGTGTTAGGGTTAGGGTTAGGGTTTGGGTAATGCCTAATTTGTATCGAAAAGGGTTAGGGTTAGGGTTTGGGTAATGTTTTGTTAGTTGTTTTGTTAGGAATGTGTTATACTTAGAATTGGTAATTTTGTTCCCTTTTTAGATGAACAAGATTGTGAATATTCATTATGTTGACAAAGAGGCATTCATGAATGTTGATATTGTTGACAAATATGAGGAAGTGTTGACATTTCTTGAGAGTCCTACTTATGAAGAGGTTGTGGCAGAAACTCGGATAAGATTGAAGTGGGTTGATCCAAGTGACCAAGTAGAATTATTAGGAAGATATGATGTTGGGTCGGCACACAAGTGTCGAATGAAGACAGTGCCTATCAAGTCCAATTTGCATTGGTTTGCATACAAGGAGGTTGTTGCATCCTCGATAGTCAAGTCACTCGAAGTGTTCGCTAGTATGGTGGTCAATGCTCCTCTTTTTCATGTTGACTTGAACCAACCCTTAGTAGATGATTTGAGCCCGTATAGTGGTGTGGCACCTATTGTTGAGCATAAAGTTGAAGTGGAAGCCAATGAGTATCCCCAATATGAGTTCGGAGGTAGTGCACCGATCAAAGATGATGGCCAAGACTCCGACGAAGAGTATGAGAGGCACCACAACATTGTTGGTGACGTAGAGGCTCAAGTAAGGCATGATGACATGGATCCTGACATTGTGTATCAGTGTGCTTGTGTGGATGAGTTGGATGATGAAGGCCCGGTGAATGAGTTGGACGAGGATGGATTCACTGGGAAAGAAGAGGAGTGGTATACAAAAATCACCGGTAGGGATCACAAAGTTCCCTTGTTTTGTGATGTTAGCCTTGCAGATAAGGCTATAGTTGACGGTGGCATGAGCAAGACAATTGAGGCTAGAATGTTCCCAAGTAGCACACCCGACGCGATTTCTACGTCTAACCTAAAGAAAGGTTTGATGTTAGAGCACATGCTAGAATTCAAGATGTGGTTGTGTGAGTATGCCGTCAAACACTACAGGCCTTTCATACTTGTGCAATCAGACTGCCACAAGCGATACACCGTGAAATGCAAGGTAGAAAAATGAAAATGGAAAGTCAATGGAAGACTCAGGAAAGATGGTTGGTGGAAGATAAGTAGTTGCCGTGGAACTCACCAATGCACACCGTCGACCGATGAAGCACCGACGACACACCATCAGCTAACCTCGGAATTCATCGGTTATAAATACCAGAAACATATAGCTTTATTGGGCGCTACAGCCTCAATTGTTTTGCTCATGCCACCGTCATCTATAGCCTTATCTGCAAGGCTAACATCACAAAACAAGTCGCTTTTACTCTTACGAGAGGTTTGGATATAAGGTCAAGTACGGGAAGACATGGAAGGCCAAACAAGTCGCTTTTAGAATGTTGTACGGTGGATGGGAAGAGGTGTACAACATGCTACCCCGGTTGCTGGGCGCGATGGCTTATAGAAACCCCAAAATTTACCAGTATGTCCAAGATATTGAAGGAGTGTTCCGTTGTGCCTTTTGGACGTTTGGCCCATGCATTGCACCTTTTGAGCATTGTCCTCCGGTTTTTCCTATAGATGGAACATTCCTGACAAGCAAATACAAGGGCACACTAATGATAGCAATGGCACATGATGCTAATGATCAGGTGTTGCCTGTGGCATTTGCTTTGGTGTCAGTGGAGAACCAAGACAACTAGGAATGGTTCAAGAGACTTGTGAGAAGCACGGCCATTCCTCCCAATAGGGAGGTATGCATCATACCCGATCGGCACCAAGGCATATTGAAGGTCGTGGATATTCACATGCCAAGGCATGCGGGGCTTCACCATCGATGGTGCATGAGGCACTTCATTGCAAACTTTTCCAGGGCTTGTAAGAACAAGGATATGGTGAAGGATCTTAACTCCGCATGTGTGGCCTTCTTCGTTGATTCGTTCACGGAACGATTGAACATAATCTATGAGAAGGAAAATGAAGGTGGGAAAGATTTCCTAGAAAGGAATATAGATGAGAGACATAAGTGGTCACGGGCATGTGACGAAGGAGGCATGAGATATGGCGACATGACAAGCAATCTTGTTGAGTGCTTCAACTTTGTCTTGAAGGGGGCACGTCAGTTGCCGGTGACGGCAATAGCTGAATGTACCTTCTACAAGCTCAATGAGTATTTTCTGAAGCACTCCGAAGAAATCGACAAGTTGATTGGTGAGAGTGAGAAGCCTCCCAATGAGATCTATCCGAAGAAGGTTGTCGAGTGGCTAGAGTTTCAAAAAGAGAAGTCAGCCATGCAACGAGCCACTTGTTTCGATAATGCTGAAATGAAATACCAAGTGGATGAGCCAGGCGGTACAACGAGAGATGGGCAATCATATGGTGGTTGCTCATTTACGGTGTCCCTTCGCACGCGGCATTGCACTTGTGAGTGGCCTAGTAAGTACCACTGGACATGCTCGCACATGATGACGGCATGTCGCATGAGGAATTTGCCTTTCTCTGCTGGTGTAGTTGTGAGGTTCCATGAATTCAACTTGCAAACTCATAAGTTAACATGGGCGTCGAGATTCCACCCTTTTCTTGACCCGTCACAATTGCCAGAGTATCACGGCCCTAATATTAGGCCAGATCCAGAGATGATTGTTCAGCCGAAGGGTAGAAGGAGAACAAAACGATACAGAAATGATATGGATCACCTCATGAGCACCAGAGAGTTTGGTAGAGGACATTTCATGGAGCCACGTGATAGGAACCAATGCGGTTATTGCAATGAAATGATACACAATAAGAGGACTTGCAAAACAAACAAAACTTCAAGAGGTCACAATGCATCTACTAGTGATGTGGGTGGCAGAGGTGGTTCAAGTGCTGGTGGTGAAGGCGGTTCAAGTGGTGGCCTTGCTGTGGGCCGAGGATCCGGCAGTGGTAGATGTGGTGGTTCAAGTGGTGGGCTTGCTGTGGTCCGAGGATCCGGCGGTGGTAGACGTGATGGTTCAAGTGGTGGCCTTGCTTTGGGCCGAGGATCGAGCGGTGGTAGACGTGGTCGTTCAAGTGCTCGTGGTAGTGCTGGTCGTAGAGGAGGTTTTATGGGTAGAGGTTCGGGTGGTAGAAGAGGAATGTTCGGATACCTACAACGACCATTTTCGTAAGTTTGATATATTTCATTATTATTGTCATGTTGTACATTTTCTTCATGTTGTTTTTCTCTTTACTAACTAATGTCTTGTAATTTTTTGTAGGTATGGCGTCTTCTCAACCCAACAAAGCAACAAATGAAGGCGGTGGAGGACAGAGAGGGGGAAGGTGAGATGCCGGGGTGGTGGGACAAGGCTTTCAAGAAGGTGAGAGAGGAAGAGGCAACCTCTCTAGCAAAGAAGAAGGTAGAGGAGTAGGAAAGTAAGCGAGAGGAGGATTGGATAATGACATGTCGAGGCCTTGATATGGAGAAGAGGCTGAAGAAGCAGAGTAAGATGGCTGAAGAGCAAGGGATGAAGGAATTTTGCGAGATAACTGCGAAGCTTTGGTCTTTGGACACAGAAAAGAAAGAGAGGGAGCACAAGCGCTTCATAGAGAAGGTGGTTCACGAGGCAAGTCTCATAAGGAAAAGGGAGGAGGAGGAAGAAGAAGAAGATTGGAAGAAGAAGAAGGGAAATGGACTTGGCCCTTTCTCTACATAGTAGAGCTACGTCGTTGTCATCATGTTGTGCACTTTATTGTGCACCTTCGAATTTTAATTTAGTATTCCATCTCTATGTGCACTCTACATCGCTATAGGAACTCCATTCTGTGTACTATTAGTCGCTATGTGATGTTTGAACTTTAATTTCTATGAATCTATGTGATGTGTGTACTTTATATGGGCTATGTGATGTGTGTACTCTTTGTTCTTTAGCAATACTCTTTATGTGATGTGTATACTATATGAATCTTATATCCCATATTACATTTATCAAGGAAAATGCATAGTTTCAAAAGCCTCTGTGTGAAACGCCATCCTTGTTGGCGTTTCGGCCTCCTGTCAAAATGCCAGAGGCTCTGGCGTTCCTTTAAACCAGTACTTGCCACACTTGTTCTTTGGCAGTGTTTACATATAGATGGAAAATGCCACGGTCGCCTGGCGTTGCAGCCTCTACGTGAAACGCGAGCCTTGTTGGCATTTTTTCCTCCTGTCAAAACGCCAAGGAATCATTGGCATTCCCTTAAACCAGTACCTGCCACACTTCTTCCCTAGCAGCGTCTGCATAGTGCTTGGAAACGCCAGTGTTGCCTGGCGTTGCGGACTCTACTGGAAACGCCAACTAGGCTGGCATTTTTGGCCCATTTTGCTAGTTTATAGTTCATACTTAAAACTAGCATGATATATTGATAGTCTATACCAAATATTAACAGTTTATACCCAAATATTGAGAGTGTAAATAGCATGACATGACAAGTTCACTAGTTCAAAAAACTCCATAAGCCAAATTCATAGTTCATACTTCAAACTACATAAAACTCCATAAGCCAAGTTCATAGTTCATACTTCAAACTACATAAAACTCCATAAGACAAGTTCATACTAGCATGACATGACACTAATAGTTCATACTTCAAACTACAAGCCACGTTCGTAAAACTCCATTGTGTGTACTTCACTTCCTCCCTCTCTTCGCAGCCATCTTGCCCTTAGTGATGTAGCCCTCTGGATTGTTCTGCCGGCCAGGACGTCGGATGTTCCTTGAGCTAGCTCGACGTGTTTCTTGTTGGAAATATGCCCTAGAGGCAATAATAAATAAGTTATTATTATATTTCTTAGTTCATGATAATCGTTTATTATCCATGCTATAATTGTATTGATTGGAAACACAGTGCATGTGTGGATACATAGACAAAACACTGTCCCTAGTAAGCCTCTAGTTGACTAGCTCATTGATCAAAGATGGTCAAGGTTTCCTGACCATAGGCAAGTGTTGTTACTTGATAAAGGGATCACATCATTAGGAGAATCATGTGATGGACTAGACCCAAACTAATAGACGTATCATGTTGATCGTGTCATTTTGTTGCTACTGTTTTCTGCGTGTCAAGTATTTGTTCCTGTGACCATGAGATCATATAACTCAGTGACACCGAGGAATGCTTTGTGTGTATCAAACGTCGCAACGTAATTGGGTGACTATAAAGATGCTCTACAGGTATCTCCGAAGGTGTTCGTTGAGTTAGTATGGATCAAGACTGGGATTTGTCACTCCGTGTGACGGAGAGGTATCTCGGGGCCCACTCGGTAATACAACATCACACACAAGCCTTGCAAGCAATGTGACTTAGTGTAAATTGCGGGATCTTGTATTACGGAACGAGTAAAGAGACTTGCCGATAAACGAGATTGAAATAGGTATGCGGATACTGACGATCGAATCTCGGGCAAGTAACATACCGAAGGACAAAGGGAATGACATACGGGATTATATGAATCCTTGGCACTGAGGTTCAAACGATAAGATCTTCGTAGAATATGTGGGATCCAATATGGGCATCCAGGTCCCGCTATTGGATATTGACTGAGGAGTCTCTCGGGTCATGTCTACATAGTTCTCGAACCCGCAGGGTCTGCACACTTAAGGTTCGGAAACGAAGATTGATATATAGGATGACCTCATTTGATTACTGGAAGGTTTTCAGAGATACCGGGAATGTACCGGGAATGACGAATGGGTTTCGGGAGTTCACCGGGGGGGGCAACCCACCCCGGGGAAGCGCATAGGCCTTGAGGGTCGCGCACCAGCCCTTAGTGGGCTGGTGGGACAGCCCAAAAGGGCACTATGCGCATAGAAAAGAAAATCAAAGAGAAAAGAAAAATAAAGAGGAGGTGGGAAGGGAAGGAAGGACTCCCACCCACCAAACCAAGTCCAACTCGGTTTGGGGGGGAGCCTTCCCCCCTTGGCTCGGCCGACCCCCTTGGGGCTCCTTGAGCCCCAAGTCAAGGTCCCCTCCCTCCCACCTATATATACGGAGGTTTTAGGGCTGATTTGAGACAACTTTGCCACGGCAGTCCGACCACATATCTCCACGGTTTTACCTCTAGATCGCGTTTCTGCGGAGCTCGGGCGGAGCCCTGCTGAGACGAGATCATCACCAACCTCCGGAGCGCCGTCACGCTGCCGGAGAACTCTTCTACCTCTCCGTCTCTCTTGCTGGATCAAGAAGGCCGAGATCATCCTCGAGCTGTACGTGTGCGGAACGCGGAGGTGCCGTCCGTTCGGCACTAGATCGTGGGACTGTTCGCGGGCCGGATCGAGGGACGTGAGGACGTTCCACTACATCAAGCGCGTTCACTAACGCTTCTGCTGTACGGTCTACAAGGGTACGTAGATCACACATGCCCTCTCGTAGATGGACATCACCATGATAGGTCTTCGTGCGTGTAGGAAATTTTTTGTTTCCCATGCGACGTTCCCCAACAGTGGCATCATGAGCTAGGTTCATGCGTAGATGTCTTCTCGAGTAGAACACAAAAGTTTTTGTGGGCGGTGATGTGCGTTTTGCTGCCCTCCTTAGTGTTTTCTTGATTCCGCGGTATTGTTGGATCGAAGCGGCTCGGACCGACATTACTCGTACGCTTACGAGAGACTGGTTTCATCGCTACGAGTAACTCCGTTGCTCAAAGATGACTGGCGGGTGTCAGTTTGTCCAACTTTAGTTGAATCGGAATTGACCGAGGAGGTCCTTGGATGAGGTTAAATAGCAATTCATATATCTCCGTTGTGGTGTTTGCGTAAGTAAGATGCGATCCTACTAGATACCCATGGTCACCACGTAAAACATGCAACAACAATTAGAGGACGTCTAACTTGTTTTTGCAGGGTATGCTTGTGATGTGATATGGCCAACGATGTGATGTGATATATTGGATGTATGAGATGATCATGTTGTAATAGATAATATCGACTTGCACGTCGATGGTACGGCAACCGGCAGGAGCCATAGGGTTGTCTTTATAACTAACGTTTGTGCTTGTAGATGCGTTTACTATTTTGCTAGGATGTAGCTTTAGTAGTAATAGCATGAGTAGCACGACAACCACGATGGCGACACGTTGATGGAGATCATGATGATGGAGATCATGGTGTGACGCCGGTGACAAGAAGATCATGCCGGTGCTTTGGTGATAGAGATCAAGAAGCACATGATGATGGCCATATCATGTCACTTATGAATTGCATGTGATGTTAATCCTTTTATGCACCTTATTTTGCTTA
Source organism: Hordeum vulgare subsp. vulgare (assembly GCF_904849725.1). Lineage (NCBI taxonomy): Eukaryota > Viridiplantae > Streptophyta > Magnoliopsida > Poales > Poaceae > Hordeum > Hordeum vulgare. The sequence goes on along the minus strand of NC_058521.1, from coordinate 409,894,554 downwards.
GAACGATGGTAGCATTATGAGGTGATCTCTCACTAAAATTTCAAGACGAAATTGTGTTCTCCCCGACTATGCACCGTTGCGACAGTTCTTCGTTTCGAGACACCACGTGATGATCGGGTGTGATAGACTCAACATTCACATACAACGGGTGCAAAACAGTTGCACACACAGAACACTCGGGTTAAGCTTGACGAGCCTAGCATGTGCAGACATGGCCTTGGAACACATGAGACCGAAAGGTCGAGCATGAATCGTATAGTTGATATGATTAGCATATAGATGCTTACCACTGAAACTATTGTCGACTCACGTGATGATCGGACTTGAGATAGTGGATTTGGATCATGTACCACTGAAGTGACTAGAGAGATGTACTTTTTGAGTGGGAGTTCTTAAGTAATATGATTAATTGAACTAATTGTCATGAACATAGTCTAATGGTCTTTGCGAATTACGATGTAGCTTGCGCTATAGCTCTACTGTTTTATATGTTCCTAGAGAAAATTTAGTTGAAAGTTGATAGTAGCAAACTTTGAAGAGGATTGTCCTCGTTGCTGCGCAGAAGGCTTATGTCCTTAATGCACCACTCGGTGTGCTGCACCTCGAGCGTCGTCTGTGGATGCTGTGAACATCCGACATACACGTTTCTAATGACTACACGATAGTTCAGTGCAAAATACTTAATGGCTTAGAAGAAAGGCACCGAAGACGCTTTGAAACGTCACGGAACATAAGTGATGTTCTAAAGAGATGAAATTGTGATTTCATGCTCGTGCCCTTTTTGAGAGGTACGAGACCTCCGACAAGATTCTTTGTCCACAAAGTAAAGGAGAAAAGCTCAATCGTTGAGCGTGTGCTCAGATTGTCTGAGTACGACAATCACTTTAATCAAGTGGGAGTTAATCTTCCATACGAGATAGTGATGGTTCTCCAAAGTCACTGCCACCAAGCTGTGATAGCTTCGTGATGAACTATAATATTTCAAGGATAGATACAATGATCCTTGAGCGATTCGCGATGTTTGACACTGCGAAAGTAGAAATCAAGAAGGAGCATCAATAGTTGATGGTTAGTAAAACCACTAAGTTTCAAGAAAGGCAAGGGCTAGAAGGGATACTTCGTGAAACGGCAAAACAGTTGCTGCACTAATGAAGAGACCCAAGATTAAACCCAAACCCGAGAATAAGTGCTTCTGTAATGAGGGGAACAGTCACTGAGGCGGAGCAACTCTAGATACAGATAAGAAGGTTGGCAAAAGTCAAAAGAAGTATATTTGATATACATGATGTTGATGTGTACTTTACTAGTACTCCTAGTAGCACGAGGGTATTGGATACCGGTTCGGTTGCTAAGTGATTAGTAACACGAAATGAAAGCTACGGCATAAACGGAGACTAGCTAAAGGCGAGGTGATGATAAGTGTTTCCAAGGTTGATATGATCAAACGTCGCACGCTCCCTCTACCATCGGGATTGGTGTTAAACCTAAAAAATTGTTATTTGGTGCTTGCGCTAAGCATGAACATGATTGGATCGTGTTTATTGCAATACGATTATTCATTTAAAGAGATTAATGGTTATTCTATTTGCTTGAATAATCACCTTCAATGGTTTATTGAATCTCGATCGCAGTGTTACACATGTTCATGATATTGGTGCCAAAAGATACGAGGTAATGATGATAGTACCACTTACTTGTGGCACTGCCGCTTGAGTCATGTTGGTATAAATTGCATGAAGAGGCTCCATGCTGATGGATCTTTATACTCACTTGATTTTGAATCACTAGTGACATGCAAACCATACCACATGAGCAAGTCCTTGTTTTCATTGAGATGAAACAAGATAGTAACTTGTTGGAAGTGATACATTTTGATGTATGCAGTCCAATGGGTGCTGAGGCACGCAGTGGATATCATTATGTTCTTACTTCAATGACGATTTGAGTAGATACAAGAGTATTTACTTAATGAATCACAAGTCTGAAATATTGAAAAGTTCAATTCTGTTTCGGAGTGAAGTTCGTCATAACAAGAGGATAAACTGTCTACGATATGATCATAGAAATGAATATCTGAGTTACGAGTTTTGGTACGCAGTTAAGACAATGTGGAAATTGTTTCGCAGTTCATGCCACCTGGAACATCATGGTGTGATGATATGTCTGAACATCATAGCTACGCACTATTTGGTATGGTTCATGCTATGATGTCTCTTATCGAATTACCACTATTGTTTATGGGTTATGCATTAGAGACAATCGCATTCACTTTAAATAGGGCACTGCGTATTTCCGTTGAGATGACACAGTATAGACTGAGGTTTAGAGAAATCTAAGCTGTCGTTTCTTGAAAGTTTGGGGCTTCGACACTTTTGTGAAAAAGTTTCAGTCTGATAAGCTTGAACCCAAAGAGGATAAATGCATCTTCATAGGATATCCAAAACAGTTGGGTACATCTCCTATCTCAGATCCGAAAGCAAAGTGTTTGTTTCTAGAAACGGATCCTTTCTCGAGGAAAGGTTTCTCTCGAAAGAATTGAGTGGGAGGGTAATAGAACTTGATGAGGTTATTGAACCGTCACTTCAACCAGTGTGTAGCAGGGCACAGGAAGTTGTTCGTGTGGCGCCTACACCAATTGAAGTGGAAGCTGATGATGGTGATCATTGAGCTTCGAATCAAGTTACTACAAACCTCGTAGGTCGACAAGGTCGCGTACTGCTGCAGAGTAGTACGGTAACCCTGTCTTCGAGGTCATGTTGTTGAGCAACAGTGAACCTACGAGTTATGGAGAAAGCGATGGTGGGCCCAGATTCCGACAAATGGCTGGAAGCCATGAAATCCGAGAGAGGATCCATGTGTGAAAACAAAGTGTGACTTTGGTAGAACTACTTGATGGTCATAGGACTATTGAGTAAAATGGATCTTCAAAAGAAGACAGACGATGATGGTGATAAGTCACTATTAAGAAAAGCTCGACTTGTCGCAAAGATGTTTTCGACAAGATCAAACAGTTGACTATGATGAGACTTTCTCACTCGTAGCGATGCTAAAGGTCTGTTAGAATTATGTTAGTAGTTGATGCATTATTTATGAAATATTGCACGTAGGATGTCAAAACATTGTTTCCTCGACGGTTTCCTTGAGCAAACATTGTATGTGATACAACCAGAAGGTTTTGTCGATCCTAAAGATACTAGCAAGTATGCAAGCTCCAGCGATCCTTCAATGGACTGGTGCAAGCATCTCGGAGTTGGAATATATATACTTTGATGAGATGATCAAAGATTTTGGGTTTGTACAAGGTTTATGAGAAACTTGTATTTCCAAAGAAGTGAGTGGGAGCACTATAGAATTTCTGATAAGTATATGTGGTTGACATATTGTGGATCAGAAGTAATGTAGAATTTCTGTAAAGCATACAAGGTTGTTTGAAAGGAGTTTTCAAAGGAGTACCTGGATTGCGCTACTTGAACGTTGAGCATCAAGATATACGGAGATAGATCAAAACGCTTAATAGAAGTTTCAACAAGATGCATGCCTTGACAAATTTTCGAAGTACTTCGAAATAGATCAGCAAAGAAGGAGTTCTTGACTGTGTTGTAAGGTGTGAATTTGAGTAAGACTCAAAACCCGACCACGGCAGAATAAAAAGAATAGACGAAGGTCGTCTTCTATGCCTTAGCCGTAGACTCTAAAGTATGCCATGCTGAGTACCGCACCTGATGTGTGCCTTGACTCAAAGTCTGTTGAGAGGTACAGAAAGTGATCCATGATTGAATCACTGATCAGCGGTTAAAGTTATCCTTAGTAACTAAATAGACTAAGGAATTTTTCTCGATTATGGAGGTGGTTAAAGAGTTCATCGTAAAGGGTTACGTCAATGCAAGCTTTAACACTAATCCGAATAACTATGAGTAGTGAAACGGATTCGTATAGTAGAGTAGATATTTGGAGCATTTCCGAATAACACATAGTAGCAGCATCTATAAGATGACATAAAGATTTGTAAAGAATGCACGGATCTGAAAGTTTCAGAACCGTTGACTAAAACCTCTCTCACGAGCAAGACGTGATCAGACCCGAGAACTATATGGGTGTTGGATTCGTTGGAATCACATGGTGATGTGAACTAGATTATTGACTCTAGTGCAAGTGGGAGACTGTTGGAAATATGCCCTAGAGGCAATAATAAATTAGTTATTATTATATTTCTTAGTTCATGATAATCGCTTATTATCCATGCTATAATTGTATTGATTGGAAACACAGTGCATGTGTGGATACATAGACAAAACACTGTCCCTAGTAAGCCTCTAGTTGACTAGCTCGTTGATCAAAGATGGTCAAGGTTTCCTGACCATAGGCAAGTGTTGTTACTTGATAAAGGGATCACATCATTAGGAGAATCATGTGATGGACTAGACCCAAACTAATAGACGTAGCATGTTGATCGTGTCATTTTGTTGCTACTGTTTTCTGCGTGTCAAGTATTTGTTCCTATGACCATGAGATCATATAACTCACTGACACCGAGGAATGCTTTGTGTGTATCAAACGTCGCAACGTAACTGGGTGACTATAAAGATGCTCTACAGGTATCTCCGAAGGTGTTCGTTGAGTTAGTATGGATCAAGACTGGGATTTGTCACTCCGTGGGACGGAGAGGTATCTCGGGGCCCACTCGGTAATATAAAATCACACACAAGCCTTGCAAGCAATGTGACTTAGTGTAAGTTGCGGGATCTTGTATTACAGAAGGAGTAAAGAGACTTGCCGGTAAACGAGATTGAAATAGGTATGCGGATACTGACGATCGAATCTCGGGCAAGTAACATACCGAAGGACAAAGGGAATGACATACGGGATTATATGAATCCTTGGCACTGAGGTTCAAACGATAAGATCTTCGTAGAATATGTGGGATCTAATATGGGCATCCAGGTCCCGCTATTGGATATTGACAGAGGAGTCTCTCGGGTCATGTCTACATAGTTCTCGAACCCGCAGGGTCTGCACACTTAAGGTTCGACGTTGTTTTATGCGTATTTGAGTTATATGGTTGGTTACCGAATGTTGTTCGGAGTCCCGGATGAGATCACAGATGTCACGAGGGTTTCCGGAATGGTCCAGAAACAAAGATTGATATATAGGATGACCTCATTTGATTACCGGAAGGTTTTCGGAGTTACCGGGAATGTACCGGGAATGACAAATGGGTTCCGGGAGTTCACCGGGGGGGCAACCCACCCCGGGGAAGCCCATAGGCCTTGAGGGTGGCGCACCAGCCCTTAGTGGGCTGGTGGGACAGCCCAAAAGGGCCCTATGCACCTAGAAAAGAAAATCAAAGAGAAAAAAAAAGGAGGTGGGAAGGGAAGGAAGGACTCCCACCCACCAAACCAAGTCCAACTCGGTTTGGGGGGAGCCTTCCCCCCTTGGCTCGGCCGACCCCCTTGGGGCTCCTTGAGCCCCAAGGCAAGGTCCCCTCCCTCCCACCTATATATACGGAGGTTTTAGGGCTGATTTGAGACAACTTTGCCACGGCAGCCCGACCACATATCTCCACGGTTTTACCTCCAGATCGCGTTTCTGCGGAGCTCGGGCGGAGCCCTGCTGAGATGAGATCATCACCAACCTCCGGAGCGCCGTCACGCTGCCGGAGAACTCTTCTACCTCTCTGTCTCTCTTGCTGTATCAAGAAGGCCGAGATCATCATCGAGCTGTACGTGTGCGGAACGCGGAAGTGCCGTCCGTTCGGCACTAGATCGTGGGACTGTTCGCGGGATAGTTCGCGGGGCGGATCGAGGGATGTAAGGACGTTCCACTACATCAACCGCGTTCACTAACGCTTCTGCTGTACAGTCTACAAGGGTACGTAGATCACACATCCCCTCTCGTAGATGGACATCACCATGATAGGTCTTCGTGCGCGTAGGAATTTTTTTGTTTCCCATGCGATGTTCCCCAACATTTCTTCCATTGTCTGAGTAGGTTCACTTGGTTGCGTAGCGTATTCCATCTTCGAAGCCCCAAACTCAATGAAGTCCGGATTCGCAACCTTGTTGGTTGTCTCCTCTTCTTCTTTAACTTCCTCGATATGTGCCTGGCTCAAAGAAGCACATGGTAATTTGGAAGACAGACGAGCGGTAGAAACACGTGGTCGGCTGGAAGACGGACGAGCAGAGGAATGCACAATTCTGCCCTGACCACGTGCCCGCACATTGGTGGATGAAACACTGTGGCAAGACAGTAAATTGGCTAGTGTGCGGCATCGATTGGCGACCTTCTGCACAATGAAAAGACATTGACATGTTAATATGCTAACAAAGCTACAACAAAAAAAGGTTAGCCAGGCATCTAACCTGCAGAGTAGTTCTAACAAGCCCGTCTGTTTCTGGACCTGGGGCACGGCCAAGCACCACGTTAGTATCATTGATACATCTCCATAGCTCCGTGCACTGGATAAAACATATATGACACACCACCCATGAATAAATGACACATGCTCATATTTTAAAGGAGGGACGTACCACTCAGTCATGAAGAGGCCCATAGACAAGATGCGCTCCAACTGTCTCCCTAATAGAATTGTTGAACGCAGCATCAACAGCCTCACTTGGCAGTAAGTCCAAGCAATCCGAATGAGTCCAAGCACCCTTGTGGATAACTCTGTACTCTTTATGCATCCACTCCAAATGCCTTAACTATGCCACCTCGTCAGTGTCTGGTGTTTGATCAGTTTCAACTCGAGCATTCCTCTGAGCATTCCACATGTCCACCCACATAATCTGGTGCTCCTCCCAAATGATGAGACTCTTATTGGTTTGTCGGTTTGCCCTACAAAGCAATAGAATAATACATCAATTACATTTTCTCGTGTTAGACATTGATGAAAAGTTGAGCACAAAAAACTCACTTATGTAGCACCACACTTGTCTCGACGTGATCCGGCGGGCTGCGTTGTTGGACTCTGAACTGCTTTGAAACACGATGAGGAAGATGCCACTCCACCGCAAAAAAGCATATCATGGGGAACCGCACACGCCAAAGATGTTGGTCACGAAGGCACATGTTGCTCAGAGGGAACTGCCAAAGTATCGTGTAGGGCCTCCAATTAACCTACATCACAACAAGTCACTCGACCATCCATGAAAAATTTCAGAAAAGTTGCTAAAGCATTTGGCCAATTACCTGTTCATAAGTCAGCATCTCAAGCTCGCTTATGTATGCCTTATACCACCCCATAACTGTGATACTCGTCCATTGGACATTAGCCCATGTGTGTGCGATGGTGGGGTACCGCTCCTCATCTCCGTCAAACGGGTACTGCTACGTCGACAGAAACCTTTTGTCGTCTCTTGAGCTTGCGTTGGTTTTCCCTTGAAGAGGAAAGGGTGATGCAGCACAGGAGCAGTAAGTATTTCCCTCAGTTTGAGAACCAAGGTATCAATCGAGTAGGAGAATCTCGTCAAGTCCAGAGTACCTGCACAAACACAAAGAGCTTGCACCCAACGCTACAAAGGGGTTGTCAATCCCTTCAAGATTGATTGCAAAGTGAGATCTGAAGGCGAAAAGTGAAACGAAGAAAAAGTGTAAGGCTGAAAATATGGTGTGGAGTAGACCCGGGGGCCATAGTGTTCACTAGAGGCTTCTCTCAAAATAAAAAATATTACGGTGGGTGAACAAATTACTATCGAGCAATTGATAGAACCGCGCAAAGTCATGATGATATCTAAGGCAATGATCGTACATATAGGCATCATGTCCGAGACAAGTAGACCGATACTTTCTGCATCTACTACTATTACTCCACACATCGACCGATATCTAGCATGCATCTAGTGTATTGAGTTCATGACGAACATAGTAACGCCTTAAGCAAGATGACATGATGTAGAGGGATAAACTCAAACCAATGATGAAAACCCCATCTTTTTACCCTTGATGGCAACAACACGATGCGTGCCTCGCTACCCCTTCTGTCACTGGTGGGGTCACCGCACGGTATGAACCCAAAACCAAGCACTTCTCCCGTTGCAAGAATCATAGATCTAGTTGGCCAAACAAAACCCACAACTCATAGAGAATTACAAGGATATGAAATCATGCATAAGAGAGATCAGAAGAAACTCAAATAAGATTCATAGATAATCTGATCATAAATCCACAATTCATCGGATCTCAACAAACACACCGCAAAAGAAGATTACATCGGATAGATCTCCATGAAGATCATGGAGAACTTTGTATTGAAGATCCAAGAGAGAGAAGAAGCCATCTAGCTACAAGCTATGGACCCGTAGGTCTATGGTGAACTACTCACGCATCATCAGAGAGGTCATGGTGTAGATGAAGAAGCCCTCCGTATCCGAATCCCCCCTCCGGCAGGACGCGAGAACGTGCCCCAGATGGGATCTTGCGGAGACACAAGCTTGCGGCGGCGAAAAAGTACTTTCGATGATCTCCTGATTTTTTCTGGGATTTTAGGGAATTTATAGGCGAAAGACCTAGGGCAGAGGAGGCCCAGGGAGCCCACAAGCCTGGGAGGCGCGCCCCCCTGGCCGTTGCTTGGGGGCTTGTGGGGTCCCTGGTGGCCCCCTGCCCTGGTTCTCAGGCTTCTCGATCTTTTTCTGTTTCGAAAAAAATCTTTTTGGCAGTTTCGTTCCATTTGGACTCCGTTTAAAATCCTCCTCTGAAAGGGGTCAAAAACAAGGAAAAAACAGGAACTGGCAATTGGCACTGAGTTAATAAGTTAGTCCCAAAAAATATATAAAAGGCATACAAAACATCCAAAGTTTGACAAGATAATAGCATGAAACCATGAAAAATTATAGATACGTTGGAGATGTATCAGGTACCTCCAAGGTTCTTCCGGAGGAAGGCTGAGGTTATGGCCAACAGGGATACGCTCCCACATCAAACTTGTAGGGCCCAAACGAATCCTCCAAGAGTGGACGTCGGATTACTCCTCATACATGATCCATCCAATTACAGATTTAATAAAATGAAAAAGCAACATATACCCATTTAATATAATGAAAATGCATCATATAACCATTGAATAAAATGAAAATGCATGATATTAAGCCGTACCTGACGGTACAAGAACGCTAGTGCCGCCGAACCCCAACTCCACTTAACATCCGAGTCACGAAGAGGATACAAGAATATCCATGAGGCTGTGTCCCCCGTGCCATCCGGGAACACCACTTGGGTCAAAAGATTCCAGAGGTAAGCCCTGGCGAACCTCTCCACAACAGCCAGACTAGCATCCTTTGGGAACTTGCGAAAATGTCTATGTATCCAAGAGAACAACACACCGGATGGCCTAGGATCCTTCCTCGTTTCATAAGTCCATGGCTCAGGTTCAACACCAACCAATGCTGCAACCCGTTGTCGCCACCCATCAGACCTAACCTTCCCTGTAAGATCCGTGTCCTCGATTAGAACCCCGGTGATCATAGCAATATCCTCCAGAGTTGTGGTCATCTCACCAGGAGGAAGGTGAAAAGAGTGCGTCTCCGGCCTCCAACAGTCCCTAAGGGCGGTAAGGGTCGTGGCATTCAACCATGGTGGTGTGCCTTTAAAGTTGAGCACAAACTGAAGAAGATCCATTCTTCTAAAATAAGGCTCGTACCGAGGATCATATAAGAGAGATTCATTCGGGTTGTGCCCCCTCAAACGAAGTAGTGGAGGAACCTAAACAAACAAACACATAATTTGTTACTTGTCTCAACTTGTCACAATATGAAAATCATGGAATATAGAAAAATAATCATCAAGACCAGCATAATTACCTCTCCTCTTTCCAGTAGCACCGCACGATGCTTCTTCTCATAGAAATGATCAAGGCTCGGATATTTATCCGGCTGAAACATCCTACATAATATGAACAAAATTCATTTCGGCATTAACCTAGTGCCAAAAACAATCACACTAGACCTAGTGCCAAAAACCTAGGCATTCACCTAGTGTCAATAATATGAACAAAATCTAGGAATTCACCTAGTGCCAATATTATGAACAAAACCTAGGCATAAACCTGGTGCCAATAATATGAACAAAACCTAGGTTACACCTAGTGCCAACAAAAACTACACCTATTGCCAAAAACATAGGCATTCACCATCACAAATTTAGTTTTACTTTACAACATATGCATTAACCATCACAAAATAGATCTTAGTTCAAAACCTTGGTTACACCTAGTGAAAAAAAAATACAAAGGTATTGGAAAAACTAATTGGAGGGATTGGAGGAGCTTACCGGCCTTTTCGATTTGCCCCAAAGAACCCACAAAATGCTTGAGGGAGGAGGGAGATCGAAGGGGGGATATGGAGGAGGAGGGAGAAATTTTTCGCCCAAGATCGAAGGGAAGAGGAGGAAGAAAAGGTGGTTGCTGGGCGATGGGCCGGGCTGAGCAGATATGGCCCCTCGAAACGCTAGGGAGGTTGGCGTTTGTAAGGTGACAACCAACGCCATGATAAACTGACGTTCCAATGAAGGCAGGAAATGCCACATTAGAAGGGCGTTTCATTGTTGACCTGCAACGCCATGGTGTATGTTGTTTCTAAAAAGGGTCAAAACGTGAAATTGTTTCGGGGCGAGTTCGTTCTGTGAATTTTTTACGTCACGTGGGTCAGAACAGTGAAAAAATCCCACTTCTCCCGCAACGTCCCCATGGGCGCATGGGAGGCAAACCCTAGCCGCCAGCTCGCGCTCCTCCTCCCCTCCCTCAATGCCGCCAGGGGACACGACTCGGCGAACCTCTGCTACCTAGCATAGTTGTCCTTTGCGATCTCCTGATTTTTTCTGGGATTTTAGGGAATTTATAGGCGAAAGACCTAGGGCAGAGGAGGCCCAGGGAGCCCACAAGCGGGGGAGGCGCGGGCCCCCCTGGACGCGGCTAGGGGGCTTGTGGAGTCCCTGGTGGCCCCCTGCCCTGATTCTCAGGCTTCCAGATCTTTTTCTGTTTCGGAAAAAATCTTTTTAGCAGTTTCGTTCCATTTGGACTCCGTTTAAAATCCTCCTCTGAATGGGGTCAAAAACAAGGAAAAACAGGAACTGGCACTTGGCACTGAGTTAATAACTTAGTCCCAAAATATATATAAAAGGCATACAAAACATCCAAAGTTTGACAAGATAATAGCATCAAACCATCAAAAATTATAGATACGTTGGAGACGTATCATGCATCCCCAAGCTTAACTCCTGCTCGTCCTCGAGTACGGAAGTGATAAAGACTGAATTTTTGATGTGGAATGCTACCTAGCATAGTTGTCCTTTGCAACTTATTCCGTAAGATTCAAAACAATAGTTTGCTATTGACATGAAAACAATAATACTTCAAGCAAACTAGCAAGGTAATCATGAACTTTCAAAATAACAAGGCCAAAGAAAGTTATCCCTACAAAATCATATAGTCTGGCTATGCTCCATCATCCTCACACAACTAATGTAAATCATGCACAACCCCGGTATTGGCCAAGTAATTGTTTTCGCACTCTTACTTTCTCAAACCTTTTATAACTATCACGCAATACATGAGCGTGAGCCATGTATATAGCACTATAGGTGGAATAGAGTGTGGTGGTGGTTGTGAGACAAAAAAGAGGAGATGGTCACATTGACTCGGCGTATCAAAGGGCTATGGAGATGCCCATTAATAGATATCAATGTGAATGAGTAGGGATTGTCATACAAAGGATGCACTGGAGCTATAAGTATACGAAAGCTCAAAAGGAGAGCTAGTGGGTGTGCATCCAACTTGCTTGCTCACGAAGACCTAGGGAAATTTTGAGGAAGCCCATAATTGGAACATACAAGCAAGCTTATATAATGAAGATTCCACTAGCATATGGTAGTGACGAAACGAGAGGCTCTCAAACATGAAGAACATGGTGCTATTATGAAGCACAAGTGTGGAAAAAGATAGTAGCATTGTCCCTTCTCTCTTTCTCTCTCTTTTTTTATTATTTTTTTATTTGGGCTCTTAGGCCTCTTTTTTTCTCTTTTTTTTATTTGGGCTCTTTGGCATCCTTTTTTTTTATTTACTCACATGGGACAATGCTCTAATAATGATGATCATCACACTTTTATTTACTCACAGCTCAAAGCTTAGAAATGACTCTATAGGAAATGCCTCCGGCAGTGTACCGGGATGTGCAACGATCTAGCTTGGCATATGACGTTGAAACATCTCGCTAGCTATCTTACGATCATGCAATGGCAATATGAGAGTGACGACACAAGTCATGGGACGGAATGGTGGGAGTTGCATGGCAATATATCTCGGAATGGCTATGAAAATGCCATAGTAGGTAGGTATGGTGGCTGTTTTGAGGAAGGCATATGGTGGGTTTATGTACCGGCGAAAGTTGCGCGGTACTAGACAGGCTAGCAATGGTGGAAGGTGAAAGTGCATCTATACCATGGACTCACATTAGTCATGAAGAACTCACATACTTGTTGCGAAAGTTTTTATTAGTAATCAAAACGAAGTGCTAAACGCATACTCCGAGGGGAAGGGTTGGTAGGTGTTAACCATCGCGCGATCCCGACCTCAACACAAAGGATGACAACCAATAGATCAATTATGCTCCGACTTCCTAACATAGCGGTTCACCATACGTGCATGCTACGGGAATCACTAACTTCAACACAAGTATTTCTAGATTCACAACACCTTACTAACATAGCTCTTAATATTACCAAAACCGTGTCTCAAAACTAATTGAGAGGAATCAAGACTTCTCTTTCTACTCAATGCACATGAAGATGGAGGTTTTTGTATCCTCGTTGGGTACCTATCACCTTTGGGACTACTTTCATATTATAAGTCAGCTACCAAGTCACGCACCGCCGTGCTCTAAAAGATCTAAGTGAAGCACAAAGAGCAAAACTATCTAGCTCAAAAGATATAAGTGAAGCACTATGAACATTCTAGCAAAATCACGATGAGTGCATGTCTCTCTCTAAAGGTGTGCAGAAAGGATGATTGTGACACAAAAAAACAAAAGATTCCTAAGATACAAGACGCTCCAAGCAAAACACATATCATGTGGTGAATAAAAATATAGCTCCAAGTAACGTTACCGATGGATTGAAGACGAAAGAGGGGATGTCTTCCCGGGGCATCCCGAAGCTTAGGATTTTTGGTGTCCTTTAATTTGGCTTGGTATGCCTTGGGCATCCCCAAGATTGATCTCTTTCCACTCCTTATCTCTTTGTCCATGAGAACATCACCCAAAACTTGAAAACTTCACAACACAAAACTTAAACAGAAACTCGTGATATCATTAGCACAAGAAAACAAACTACCACCTCTCTAGGTACTGTAGCAATCTTGATTTCTATTTATATTGGTGTTGTGCTAATGTATTATCACTTTTCCATGGCTAGTACCCCCCTATACTAACCATAGTTTCATCAAAACAAGCAACCAACTCAACAAAAATAGAATCTGTCAAAAACAGACCAGTCTGTAGCAATCTGTATACTTCGTATACTTCTGGTACCTGAAAAATTCTGAAAAATTACGACGGCCTGGGAAAAGGCATATCAACCAGCAGCAAAAATAATCAACTCAAAATCTCTTTCTAAATAAAAACGAAAAATTACCTCATGAGCGAAAAGTTTCTGTCTTTTTCAAGCAGGATCAAACAACCATCACCAAGACTAGTCATAAAGGTTTTGCTTGGCTCAAACACAAAAAGAAACACAAAATACACAATCATAAAAGAATTATAATAGTGTGGATGCGACAAAACATAAAGAAAAAGAAATAAATTCATTGGGTCGCCTCCCAACAAGCGCTATTGTTTAACGCCCTTAGCTAGGCATAAGGCGGTAGAATCATGTATCGTCGTCTTTGGTGCTCAAACCATAAGTGGCCCTCATCATGGATTCATAAGGCAATCTTCTTTCTTTCTACGAAAGTGCTCCGTGCCCTTCTTTGAAGGAAATTGAAATCTAATAGTCCCTTCCTTCATATCGATGATGGCACCGATAGTCCTTAGGAAAGGTCTACCAAGAATAATAGGGCTTGTAGGATTGCAATCAATGTCAAGCACAATGAAATCCACGGGTACATAGTTCCTATTTGCAATAATAAGAACATCATTGATCCTTCCCATGGGTTTCTTTAAAGTAGAATCCGCAAGATGCAAATTAAGAGAACACTCTTCAATCTCATTAAAACCCAAAACATCACATAAAGACTTTGGAATCGCGGAAACGCTAGCACCCAAATCACACGAAGCATTGCATTCATAGTTTTTGATTTTGATTTTGATAGTAGGTTCCCACTCATCATGAAGCTTTCTAGGGATAGAGACTTCCAATACAAGTTTCCCTTCAAGAGATTTTATCATAGCTTCGACGATATGATCGGTAAAGGCCTTGTTTTGGCTATAAGCGTGTGGAGAGTTTAGCATGGATTGCATCAAGGAAATGCATTCAATCAAGGAGCAACTATCATAATTGAATTCCTTGAAATCCAAAGTAGTAATTTTATTACTACTCAAAGTTTTAATATCCTCTACTCCACTTTCAATGCTTTTAGCATCAAGATAGGTGGACTCCGAATCATTGGGGCGTTTTTCAACCAAAGTGGATTCATATCAAGCCCCATCATCATTGGGTTTGACACAAGAAAACAAAGATTCAATGGCAGTCACACCAAGCACTTTAAGAACTTCGTGATTCTTATCACGAGAACACGCCTTTTGAAGCCATTCATGTCTAGCACAAATTTGGGCAGTTCTTTCTTTGCTCTCAATCATGGAAACACGCATAGCTTTGAAAGTTTCATCCATATTGATTTGGGGAGGAGCACATCTAACTTTCAAAGCATCAATATCCCTAGACATTCTATCAACGCTCTTAGCCAAATCGTCAATTTTGAGTAGTTTTTCCTCTATGGACGCATTGAAGATTTTTTGCGAGTTGATAAACTCTTTGATATTACTCTCTAGATTAGAGTGTAATCTATTGTAATTTCCATGAGTATTGTAGTAGGAGTTGCCAAAGTTATTAGTGGAGTTACTAGGAAAAGGCCTAAGAACATAGTTTCCTCTAAAAGCATTGTTGTTGCCAAAATTATCCCTACCAACAAAATTAACGTCCAAGCTAGAGTTGCTACTCTCAATCCAAGAAGACAAGGGCATATCATTAGGATCTAAAGGAGAACTTCTACTAGCAACCAAATTCATTATAATTAACTCATCCATCTTAGCACTCAACGAGTTAATTTCTTCTATAGAGTGTACCTTCTTACTAGTAGGTGACCTTTCAGTGTGCCACTGAGAGTTGTTCGTCATGATATTGTCTAAGAATTTTGTGGCTTCTCCTAACGTGATTTCCATGAACGTTCCACCGAAGGCGGAGTCCAAGATATTTCTACAAGGGAAATTCATGCCAGCGTAGAAGATTTGTATAATCATCCAAAGACTCAAGCCATGAGCGGGACAATTTCTAATCATCAATTTCATTCTCTCCCAAGATTGTGCAACGTGTTCATGATCAAGTTGCTTAAAATCCATGATATCATTACGGAGAGAGATAATCTTAGCCGGCGGAAAATACTTGGATATATAAGCATCTTTGCACTTATCCCAAGAATCGGTACTATTTTTGGGCAAAGACGAAAACCAAGTTTTTGCTCGATCTCTCAACGAGAAAGGAAAAGGCTTCAATTTAATCACATCATTATCCACATCTTTCTTCTTTTTCATGTCGCAGACCTCTATGAAGGTATTACGATGGGATGTGGCATCTTCACTAGGAAGGCCGGAAAATTGCTCTTTCATAACAAGATTTAGCAAAGCGGCATTGATTTAGTATGACTCCGCACTAGTGGAGGGAGCAATCGGAGTACTAATAAAATCATTATTATTAGTATTCGAGAAGTCACAAAGTTTGGTGTTTTCAGTCATGGTGACTTCGGCAAGGAAGCAAGCACACAAGCGAACAAAGAGCAAGCGAGAAAAAGGGCGAACGAAAAAGGCAAACGAAAAAGGCAAATTGGTGAAGTGGGGGAGAGGAAAACGAGAGGCAACTGGCAAACAAAGTAAATGCAAGAGATGAGTTTGCGCCACTTACTTGGATGAGTTCTTGACTTGATCCTCCCCAGCAACGGCGTCAGAAATCCTTCTGCTACGTCGACAGAAACCTTCTATCGTCTCTTGAGCTTGCGTTGGTTTTCCCTTGAAGAGGAAAGGGTGATGCAGCACAGGAGCAGTAAGTATTTCCCTCAGTTTGAGAACCAAGGTATCAATCCAGTAGGAGAATCTCGTCAAGTCCAGATTACCTGCACAAACACAAAGAGCTTGCACCCAACGCTACAAAGGGGTTGTCAATCCCTTCAAGATTGATTGCAAAGTGAGATCTGAAGGCGGAAAGTGAAACGAAGAAAAAGTGTAAGGCTGAAAATATGGTGTGGAGCAGACCCGGGGGCCATAGTGTTCACTAGAGGCTTCTCTCAAAATAGCAAATATTACGGTGGGTGAACAAATTACTGTCGAGCAATTGATAGAACCGCGCAAAGTCATGATGATATCTAAGGCAATGATCATACATATAGGCATCACGTCCGAGAAAAGTAGACCGATACTTTCTGCATCTACTACTATTACTCCACACATCGACCGCTATCTAGCATGCATCTAGTGTATTGAGTTCATGACGAACAGAGTAACGCCTTAAGCAAGATGACATGATGTAGAGGGATAAACTCAAGCCAATGATGAAAACCCCATCTTTTTACCCTTGATGGCAACAACACGATGCATACCTCGCTACCCCTTCTGTCACTGGGTGAGGTCACCGCACGGTATGAACCCAAAACCAAGCACTTCTCCCATTGCAAGAATCATAGATCTAGTTGGCCAAACAAAACCCACAACTCGAAGAGAATTACAAGGATATGAAATCGTGCATAAGAGAGATCAGAAGAAACTCAAATAAGATTCATAGATAATCTGATCATAAATCCACAATTCATCGGATCTCGACAAACACACCGCAAAAGATGATTACATCGGATAGATCTCCATGAAGATCATGGAGAACTTTGTATTGTAGATCCAAGAGAGAGAAGAAGCCATCTAGCTACTAGCTATGGACTCGTAGGTCTATGGTGAACTACTCATGCATCATCATAGAGGTCATGGTGTTGATGAAGAAGCCCTCCGTACCCGAATCACCCCTCCGGCCGGGCACCAGAACATGCCCCAGATGGGATCTTGCGGAGACAGAAGCTTGCGGCGGCGGAAAAGTACTTTCGATGATCTCCGTATTTTATCTGGGATTTTAGGGAATTTATAGGCGAAAGACCTAGGGCAGAGGAGGCCTAGGGAGCCCACAAGCCTGGGAGGCTCGGGCCCCCCTGGACATGCCTAGGGGGCTTGTGGGGTCCGTGGTAGCCCCTGCCCTGATTCTCAGGCTTCTCGATCTTTTTCTGTTTCAGAAAAAAACTTTTTGGCAGTTTTGTTCCGTTTGGACTCCGTTAAAAATCCTCCTCTGAAAGGGGCCAAAAACAAGGAAAAATAGGAACTAGCAATTGGCACTGTGTTAATAAGTTAGTCCCAAAAACTATATAAAAGGCATACAAAACATCCAAAGTTTTAAAGATAATAGCATGAAACCATCAAAAATAATAGATACGTTGGAGACGTATCAGGTACCTCCAAGGTTCTTCCGGAGGAAGGCTGAGGTTATGGCCAACAGGGATACGCTCCCACATCAAACTTGTAGGGCCCAAACGAAACCTCCAAGAGTGGACGTCGGCTTACTCCTCATACATGATCCATCCAGTTACAGATTTAATAAAATGAAAAAGCAACATATACCCATTTAATATAATGAAAATGCATCATATACCCATTGAATAAAATGAAAATGCATGATATTAAGCCGTACCTGACGGTACAAGAACGCTAGTGCCGCCGAACCCCAACTCGACTTAACATCCCAGTCACGAAGAGGATACAAGAATATCCATGAGGCTGTGTCCCCCGTGCCATCCGGAAACACCACTTCGGTCAAAAGATTCCAGAGGTAAGCCCTGGCAAACCTCTCCACAACAGCCAGACTAGCATCCTTTGGGAACTTGTGAAAATGTCTATGTATCCAAGAGAACAACACACCGGATGGCCTAGGATCCTTCCTCGTTTCATGAGTCCATTGCTTAGGTTCAACACCAACCAATGTTGCAACCCGTTGTCGCCACCCATCGGACCTAACCTTCCCTGTAAGAGCCCTGCCCTCGATCAGAAGCCCGGTGATCATAGCAATATCCTCCAGAGTTATGGTCATCTCACCAGGAGGAAGGTGAAAAGAGTGCGTCTCCGGCCTCCAACAGTCCGTAAGGGCGGTAAGGGTCGTGGCTTTCAACCATGGTGGTGTGCCTTTAAAGTTGAGCACAAACTGAAAAAGATCCATTCTTCTAAAATAAGGCTCATACCGAGGGTCATATAAGAGAGATTCATTCGGGTTGTGCCCCCTCAAACGAAGTAATGGAGGAACCTAAACAAACAAACACATAATTTTTTACTTGTCTCAACTTGTCACAATATGAAAATCATGGAATATAGAAAAATAATCATCAAGACCAGCATGATTACCTCTCCTCTTTCTAGTAGCACCGCACGATGCTTCTTCTCATAGAAATCATCAAGGCCCGGATATTTATCCGGCTGAAACATCCTACATAATATGAACAAAATTCATTTCGGCATTAACCTAATGCCAAAAACAATCACACTAGACCTAGTGCCAAAAACCTAGGCATTCACCTAGTGTCAATAATATGAACAAAACCTAGGCATTTCACCTAGAGCCAATATTATGAACAAAACTTAGGCATAAACCTAGTGCCAATAATATGAACAAAACCTAGGTTACACCTAGTGCCAGCAAAAACTACACCTATTGCCAAAAACATAGGCATTCACCATCACAAATTTAGTTTTACTTTAAAACATGTGCATTAACTATCACAAAATAGATCTTACTTCAAAACCTAGGTTACACCTAGTGCAAAAAAAAGATACAAAAATACAAAGGTATTGGAAAAACTAATTGGAGGGATTGGAGGAGCTTACCGGCCTTTTCGATTTGACCCAAAGAACCCACAAAATCCTTGAGGGAGGACGGAGATCGAAGGGGGGATATGGAGGAGGAGGGAGAAGTTTTTCGCCCAAGCTCGAAGGGAAGAGGAGGAAGAAAAGGTGGTTGGTGGGCAATGGGTCGGGCTGGGCAAATATGGTTCCTCGAAACGGCAGGGAGGTTGGCGTTTCTAAGGTGACAGCCAACGCCATGATACACTGGTGTTCCAATGAAGGCAGGAAACGCCACATTAGAACGGTGTTTCATTGTTGACCTGCAACGCCACGGTGTATGTCGTTTCTAAAAAGGGTCAAAACGTGAAATTGTTTTGGGGCGAGTTCGTTCTGTGAATTTTTTATGTCACGTGGGGCAGAACAGTGAAAAAATCCCCCTTCTCCCGCAACGTCCCCACGGGCGCATGGGAGGCAAACCCTAGCCGCCAGCTCGTGCTCCTCCTCCCCTCCCTCAATGCCGCCAGGGGACACGACTCGGCGAACCTCTGCCGGCTCCGACGGAGGCGGGGCACTCTTCTTCCCCTCGTGCAGGTGGCAAGACTTGGGGTGGCTCGGGCCTTGATGTCGTGCTGGGTGCCGGGTGCGGCAACACGATTGTGTGTCGATGCTGGTTGATAGCGGCGAGCCGGTGGTGATGCGTTCGACGATGCGACGTTGGCGGGAGCGCCTTGGTTGCCAGGGACGGCGGGGTCGAGGCCAGATCTGGGGCATGATGACGCGGGCTACACGTCTCTGCGCCTGCCATGGCCACGGGGGGTGGTGGTGCAATGCAACAACGACTGGCTGGTGATGTGTGTTGGGGGTTGGGGACAGCGACCGGGATGACCCGACCAGATCTGACTTTGTGGCAACATGGGTGGCGTAGCAGCCTCGCGTGACTGGTGCTTCGGTCATGGGTGGCAGCGTGTGGAGGCCCCACACCAGTGGTGGCCTCCTGGTGGCGTGGGGGCTACCCAGTGGCTTGGCAGCTCTGCACACGCCGACTGTCGGCTTCTACTCCTGGGTCGGCTCGTGTGCGGGCGGACCGTATCGACCCTCGTTTCACCCTCTCGTTAGGTGCTTGTTACGTGCACTAGAGAGCTGGGCCTCTCCCATCTGCGGTTCATCTCTCGTCTCGCCTCCAGGGTAGCGAAACTGAGCTCGTTGTGATCACTGAAGGGACGTCTAGGGGGGGGTGAATAGACTAATTGACAAATAAAAACTTAACATTTTCCCAATTTTAATGGTTGGCAGATTTTCACAATTCTAACAAGTCTAGCACACCCTACACATGCAAGACAACAAGTATAGGAGTGGAAAGTAAAGACATGCACATGAATGCACATGAAAGTAAGGAGTAGAGATAGGAAGATCAAACAGCAAGATGACACGAAGATTTTTGGGTGATTCCCATAGGTGGTGCTATCGTACGTTCGCATTGCTGGAGACTTCAACCCACGGAGGGTAACGGTTGCGCGAGTCCACACAGGCTCCACCCACAAGGGGTCCACTAAGAAGCAACCTTGCCTATTCCACCATGGCTTACGTCCACGAAGGACTAGCTTCAGTCAGGGTAGATATTCATGAAGTAGGCGATCTCCTTGCCCTTACAAAGTTCTTGGTTCAACTCCACACGAAGTAGGAGGCTCCCAAGCGACACCTGATCAATCTAGGAGACACCACTCTCCAATAGGTAATATATGTGGTATCTATGATGAACTCCTTGCTCTTGTGCTTAAAAAGATAGTCTCCTCAACACTCAATCACTCTCTCAAAACATTTGGCTTTGGTAGAAAAGATTGATTGGGTGGAAAATAACTTGGGGAGACTAGAAATCAAGATCAATATGGTTGGAGTGTAATATCTTGATATCAACACATGAGTAGGTGGTTTTCCCTCAGAAAATAGATGGGGCAAGTGTTGGTTTTTGTGAGTGCTTGATATGTCTTCGTCGTATATATAATTTTTTATTGTTCCATGCCAATATTATATAACTTTCAAATATTTTTGCCAACATTTTATATGATTTATTGGACTAACATATTGTTCCAGTGCCAAGTGCGAGTTCCTATTTGTTGCATATTTTTTGTTTCGGAGGATATTCATATCAAATGAAGTCCAAACGCGATATAAATTTACACAAAATTATTTTGGAATAGATGTGATTTTAGGGAGGTGGAATCAACGCAAACGAAGGCCCACAGCCTCCACTAGACACGAGGGCGCGCCTGGGCCCCCTGATGTAGGGTGGTGTCTAGTGGGCACCTCTTAACTCGGTTGGGGCTCTTCTTCAGGCGCAAAAAACTAATTTATGGATTTAAATCCCCTAAATTTTCATCCCGATCAGAGTTACGGATCTCCAGGAATTTCAGAAACGGTGAATGACCAGAAAACAGGAACGCGAAATAGAAGAGAACACAGAGGGAGATCCAATCTTGGAGGGGCTCCTTCCCCTCCGCCAACTTGAAGGCCATGGACCAGAGGGGGAACTCTCCTCCCATCTAGGTGGAGGCGAAGGAATAAGAAGGAGGGGGATCTCTCCCCATCTCTCTCGGTGGCGCCGGAGTGCCGCCAGGGCAAGGAGCGTGACGGCGATCAACATCAACAATCTTGCCACCATCAACGCCAACTCTCTCCCCCTCTATGCAGCAGTGTAACACCTCTTTCCCCTCTATAACTCTCTACTGAAACATGGTGCTCAACACTACATACTATTTCCCAGTGATATGTGGTTATCCTATGCTGTTTGAGTAGATCCGCTTTGTCTTACGGGTTAATTGTGATATGATTTTATTGACATGAGTTGTGTGATGATATGGTGTTGTACTAAAGTGTAACATCCCAATTTTCCTAATTGGGAATGTTTTATATTGTAGCTAAGCATCTATGCATATTGATTGAAATAAAGTTGGCATTTGAATTCTTTCGTCTTTTGATTTGCATTTCCATCTTTTTCCTTGCATGAGAAATGCCCGGGGAAATACTCTCTTGCACGCAAGAGAGAGAGCAGAGGAAAATGACCCTCCAAAGTGCGGGCAATTTCTGAAATATTGGAGCCAAGAAATCCAAAGATTATTTGCAAAAATATTTGCAAAACGAAAATAAAGCATTTTGAGGAATTTCTGAAAAAACATTTTTTTAAGTTTTTATTTTTGCTTTGGAAAAATGTTATTCGGGTAGAGGATATTTTTCTGATTTTTTTGGTATATAATACTCTATATTAAATATTTGATTTATTTCCTTTTATTTCACTTTTGTTTTTCTGTTTCGGAAAAGATATAAATAGGAAAGTCTTGTTTCTTTTTTTTAGGCAACCGCCCCGAGCGCTTAATAGCTGTGGGCCGCCACCCCCACAGCCCACGGACCGAATCCCTTAGATCTCGGCCGCCCTACCTTTCCTTCCCCGCCTCTCTCCCGCTGCCACGCGGGCCCCTCCCCTGGCCGACCCTTCCTCCCCCACGGTCGTCTCCCTCCTCTCCTTCCTAATTCATGCCCGAACCCAGCCTGCATCCCAGGAAACTCGGGAGCCCTCGGGCCCCTCTCTTCCTTCCTTCCCCGGCCCTCTCTCCCCGCCTATAAGTACCCCGAGCCCCGGCCGCACCCGTTCCCACCGTCACCTCGCCGAACCGCCGCCCACCCGAGCCCCTGCCGCAGCCTCACCGGAGCCCGTGCTCCTCCACCTTTGGCCTCCTGGAAGCAGCCACCCCGGCGCCACTCCCCCGCTCCGCCCGACGCCTCCCCTCGCCGGAGGACAGCCGTCGCCGCCCCCCGTCCCGTCGCCACCACCCCGGAGCCCCTCCTCTCGCCGGCGACCCACCCCTCGCCGGAGTTGCCTCCCACTGCCATGGTAAGGTCTCCCTCCTCCTGTTGTTTTTCTTTTTTGTCTTAGTAGCCCTTAGATCCATATTCTACGATGTAGATTAGATTAGGATACCCCTTCGGTTTAGATCAGAAAACCGCACTGGTTTTTTTTCACTTAAAACGGTTAGCCAGTAGTTTCTGTTAGCCCTCGGCCATTTGCTCCTAACGATTTCAACAAACGCCCCCGCAGCCTATCACAGCGCGCCACGTATACCCCATGTTAGTTAGCTAGTTAGCTTCTTTTTTTCTGTCTAATTGCAAAAACAGAAAAGTTTCTGTTTTGTTTTGGCCATAACTTTTGATCCCGAAGTCCAATGATATTGATTCTTGTTCCAGTAGACTCCAATTTTTCTGTAGTTTTTAAAAACATATAATTTGTCTATGTTTGAAATTTTAAGATATAAGTTAGATAAGATTTAGTTTAAACCTTGTTTTGCCTATTCCAGGAGTTTAAAAAATGATTTTGAGTTGATTCTTTTTTGCTACTGCTTCCTAGTGATTAAATCTTACTGTGGTAGAAGTTTCAAAAAAAAATTAGTATTTTTACTGGTGTTTTTAACAGAAACAAGTTTCTGCCTTAGTAACGCGTGTTGAATTCTTTTACTTAGGCCATAGCAAATCCTCACTTGTGATGTTATTTTTACTTGTTGCTTGATTGTAGTGCTTATGGTGTGTTTTGTGTTTGTATCGGTAGACCATCCGGAGTGCGAAGCGTGTTACTTAGAAGCGCTCGATCAAGGCAACTATCATCAAGGCAAGTCATTTTGATCATGTTATTTTCCTATGTTTTCTATGCATAGTAGTTCACCTTTCTTTGCCCAATTGCATGATGCCTAGGTACTAGGAAACTTTAGTATAAGTTGTAGTATCATGTGGTAGGCACACAACAACCCCGATACTTGGCCCCGGGACGACAATTTCTTAATGCTATGCTTGAGTAGACGGGCTTTCGGTTGAGTGCATAACACGAGTGATGCGAGGTTGATTAAATAATCAAGACCGGTTAAGACAAGATTTTCAAGACCTCGGACGCAATGCAACTCTGGGTGAAGGACGGTTGATCGGCTCCCTGGAGAACCCAGTGGATGCCCGGGATGCTGGGGACGGCAATGACATCCTGCGGAAAGCTTCACCCAGGCTCGAAGAGACGGACGGAGACTTCAAGACTCAAGGCTTACCTGCACAGCCACAATTCATTATGAGCTCTGGCTTGGTTGGACAACGCGGCGACTCTGGACAGGCGGTGCTAGCAGATGTAGAAGAACGGTAGGAATGGATGGGCACCGACAGGGATTCAGAGGGACCCGTTGAAAGACCATGTTTTGATCATCCGGTCTTCAAACACCCTGAAGGAAGAGGACATACTCGGAGGCGATCAAATCTTGTGGGGAACGTGTGCAAAACTCTGCAGAGTGCCCAACCTAATCGATTAGCCTTGTCCACGGTCATGGACAACTTGAGCCGAAGGCATTGAAATTCCCATGAACTCTCGACACAACTTAATAATGATGTGGGTGTTAACAACTATTCGGGTACGAGAATTGGTTGGCGGAACCATCTCGTTAACAACAAACAATGTAGTAATATTTTGCTTCCAACCCCTCTTGTTGTAGGATAAAACTGGCTTTATGCAAAACTCATAGCCCCACCTGCCAAATATGCATGTAGAGATAGTTGATTATTATTTTACTCCTCTCTTTGATGACTTGCCAGCATATTCAATATGCTGACCTACACGGCTGAAACGTATCATGTTGCAGAGTACTTTTCCGACCAGGAGTGAGGCTACGATCTACGCTCAGCGACATGCCCTTGGAGTCGGATGGACTCGTCTACCTGATGCTTCCGCTAGTCTTCGTTAGATATCTCATGAGATGGCCTTCAGCCACTTTATTTTAATCCTTTATTGTAATAAAGTACTCTTTATGAGATTTCGATTAATAAAGCTGTGTGATTGAACTCTTGAATATATACATTATGTACTGAGTGTGTACCAGCATGATCTTGGGATGGTATGGAAACACCAGAGGCTTGACTCGTCTTGAGTCGGGTCGCTACAGAAATGGTATTCAGAGCACACGCTGACCTTAGGACGTAACCTCTAGGAATGGAAAAGCCATCGGAAGAAAACTATTTTCTTATGTCTATAAATCATCTATTTCCTCTTCTGATCATTTCTGACATCTCTCCGATTTTCCAATGTTTTAGATGGCCACATTCGTCCCTGTTAAGTTCACGAAGTTTTGCCAGCCCGACGCCACTATGCCGTTCGGAAAGGAGCTGGTGCAGATCACCAAGGACTTGAGGATTGCTCTGCCGACTATCACAGGGAAGCCAACTTCGTCTTACCCGGAGGATTCACGCTACAGGATCGAGGTGCACGTTCTCGGAAGGACATTCCAGCCGCGCACTGAGCCGGTGGATTTCAAGTTCATCGCACCCAACTGGATTCTCGGAAGGGACATGGCGATCCATTGTGCCCTCGGACGTATCAAGGAAGAATACAAAGGCAGCCCTATTTCTCCAGACCTATTCACCGTATCCCGGTGAAACAAAGACGGAGAAATCATCTCTAGCAAGACCAAGGACACTCGCTTGTCTTATGCCCAGACCTTGGAGAAGCACAGCGGGACTCTGGAGCATCGTGCGATCAAGGACGCCAGGAAGATCAAGCAACTGTCACTCCGCGAGCTTGAGCTAGAAGAAGCAGCCCGGGAAGCCCACTATGAGCACGAACTGGAGGCGAAGGACTTTCTGGAGCGGATCGAGAAGCTGAAGACTCGAGTTGCATACCTGGAGGAGGAACTGGACATGGGCGAGAACCTTCATCCCGAAGGAGACGTAGCCCCCTTGATCAGCAACGACGAGGACTATGAAAAAAGCTGCACCGAAGGACCCATCACCATGCTTTTCTGAGGAGGACACTTAGACTAGACCAACAAATTTACTTTATCATTATACGTTTTAGGCCGATGTTTAGGATTATCGAATTTTGTATCCTCGTGTGAACCTTTGTGATGATATTGAATAAAATGTGTGGCGTGATACTTGTTTGTTGCATTCATATGGGTAGTGTAATTACTCTTAGACGATTGTTCTATGCTAATCTCACCCCTCCACAAACATCAGATGCCTCCGAGACGTGCCCCTGAGTCCAACCTTCCGCTGGAACTCACCCAGTTGATCCAGCAACAAAACACCCTGATGCAGCTGATCATCCAGAACCAGAACAATAACAACAACCATCATCCACACCAGGCCGACAATCTCACCCGTTTCCTGAGGTTGAACCCTCCAACTTTCTCCAGCAGCATTGAGCCCATTGTGGCAGATGATTGGCTCCGCAAGATGGAGCGTGAACTTATCACTGCAGGTTGTTCCGAAGCTGAGAAGGTGCGCTTTGCCGCGCATCAACTTGAAGGCCCTGCAGCTGCTTGGTGGGAGAACTACACCACCACTTACCCCATTGTTGGAGTCACTTGGGAGCAATTCAAGCAAGCCTTCCGCACCGCACATGTCTCAGCTGGTGCAATGAGTCTAAAGAAGCGTGAGTTTCGCAACTTACGCCAGGGGAATCGCGCTGTGGCCCAGTATGTCGATGAATTCAGCATGCTCGCCCATTATGCACCTGGAGATGTGGCCGATGATGCGGCAAAGCAGGAAAAGTTCTTGGAAGGACTCAATGATGAGCTGAGCATTCAGTTGACTGTAGCCACCTTCAACAACTACCAGGAGCTGGTTGATAAGGCCCTCATCTTGGAGGGGAAACACCAGCAGATGGAGAATCGCAAGCGAAAGTATGGGGTTGGAAAGTTCAACTCCGGCACTCAGCAGAAGCCTCGCTACACCCCCTATTCAGGGAATACCGGGAGTGGATCCGGTAAGTTTGGAGGACACGTTCAGCATAACCACCCAGTGCACAACCATGGAGGCCACAACCATGGAGGAAATGGGAACCACCGCAACAACAGTAACTTCAAGAATGGCGGTACTGGCACTCAGCAGCATTCAGCTCCAGCTCAGAAGGATCTGAATCACATCACCTGCTTCAAGTGTCAGAAGGCGGGACACTATGCCACTGAATGTCCCTAGAACAAGCAGGGAAACGGAAACGGCAACGGCAACTCTGCAGCAAAGAAGCCCAATCCTTTTCCTCGAGCTCACGTGAACCACATTGATGTTGAAGAGGTCTATGATCACCCCGATACTGTGGTTGGTAAGTTTTTGCTAAATTCACGTCCAGTATTGGTACTTTTTGATTCTGGTGCAACACATTCATTCATATCAAGGGTAGTTGTGGAAAGGTATAGTTTGCCAACTAGAACACTCAGCCAGCCTATTAAGGACAGTTCCCCAGGAGGCATGATGACAGCCGGGATAGGATGCCATGCTTTCAATCTCAACATCGGGAACCATAATTTTCCCACCGACCTCATCGTATTAGAGTCCCAGGAATTGGATGTAATCCTAGGCATGGATTGGTTGGCCAAGTATGAAGGGAATATTGATTGTGCCCTTAAGTCTATTTTGCTCAGCACCCCCGAGCAGAAGCAGATTAAGTACGTGTCTCAGCGCCCGACACGGAGTAAGCGAGTAAACTCTCTCACGGGAGTAGTCCAGGAGGAAGTACCGATTGTACAGGAGTACCCAGATGTATTTCCGGAGGAATTGCCGGGCATGCCACCCAATAGAGAGATTGAGTTCTTGATTGAGCTATTACCCGGAACAGCCCCGATATCCAAGAGACCCTATCGGATGCCCGCAAATGACTTGATAGAAATCAAGAAGGAAATTAAGGATTTGTTGGACAAAGGGTATATTCGCCCAAGTTCTTCACCTTGGGGAGCCCTAGTGCTCTTGGTTGAAAAGAAGGACAAGTCCTTGAGAATGGTTGTCGATTATCGTGCATTGAACGATGTGACCATCAAGAACAAGTACCCCTTGCCGATGATCAATGATCTGTTTGATCAGTTAGTTGGAGCTTACGTATTCTCAAAGATCGATCTTCGATCCGGGTACCATCAGTTGAAGATTCGTGAACAGGATATACCCAAGATAGCCTTCACCACTCAGTACGGCTTGTATGAATACACGGTCATGTCATTTGGACTGACTAATGCTCCGGCATATTTTATGAATCTGATGAACAAGGTATTTATGCAATACTTGGACAAGTTTGTCGTGGTGTTCATCGATGACATACTGATATTCTCCAAGAACGAAGAGGGACACAAGGAACATCTGCGTCTAGTTCTGGAGAAACTTCGAGAGCATAAGCTGTATGCAAAGTTCAGCAAATGTGAGTTTTGGTTGAAGGAAGTCGGATTCCTCGGACATGTCATCTCAGGAGAAGGAATAGCAGTGGACCCTGCCAAGGTCGCAGCAGTCACCGAATGGGTAGCACCCACTTCAGTCAAGGAGATCCGCAGTTTCCTCGGACTTGCCGGATATTACCGGAGGTTCATTGAGAATTTCTCAAAGATTGCCAAGCCCATGACAGAGTTGTTGAAGAAGGAATCCAAGTATGTTTGGACTGGGGAATGTGAAACCAGTTTTCAAGAGCTGAAGAAACGTCTTGTTACAGCCCCAGTGTTGATATTGCCGAACATTCGGAAGGATTTCCAGGTTTACTGTGACGCTTCTCGTCAAGGACTCGGAGGAGTGCTCATGCAAGAAGGCAAAGTTGTAGCCTATGCATCCAGACAACTCAGACCTCATGAGTTGAATTATGCCGCACATGACTTGGAACTAGCAGCCGTAGTGTACGCTCTCAAGACCTGGAGACATTTCCTGATCGGAAATAGTTGTGATGTTTACACTGATCACAAGAGCCTGAAATATATCTTCACGCAGAAGGAGTTGAACTTCAGACAGAGGCGATGGCTAGAGTTGATCAAGGACTATGACATGAGATTGCATTATCACCCAGGCAAGGCAAATGTTGTAGCCGATGCGTTGAGCCGCAAGAGTTATGTGAACACACTCATAGCTGGAGGATTACCCCAGGAGTTAGTCGATGACCTCCGAGAGCTCAAATTGGAAATAATTCCAAGAGGATTTGTTGCCACACTGGAAATTCAGTCCACCTTGACCGAAAAAATCCGTGAGGCACAGAAATCAGACAAGGAGATAGCTGAGGTTAAGCAGAAAATGGAAGACGGGAAGGCTAAAGGTTTTCGTGAGGATGAACACGGAACTTTATGGTTTGAGGATCGCATCTATGTGCCCAATGATCCCGAACTCAGGAAGTTGATACTTCAGGAGGCCCATGATTCCCCGTACTCGATACACCCTGGCAACACCAAGATGTATCTGGATCTGAAAGAAAGTTTCTGGTGGACAGGATTGAAGAAAGACATTGCCGAGTTCGTAGCTATATGCGATGTTTGTCAGCGAGTAAAAGCCGAGCATCAGAAGCCAGCAGGTTTGCTCCAACCTCTGCCGATACCCGAGTGGAAATGGGAAAAGCTTGGTATGGATTTCATCACCGGATTACCGAGGACCCGTTCTGGCTATGATTCTATTTGGGTTGTGGTCGATCGTTTGACCAAGGTAGCTCACTTTATTCCTGTGAAGACTACTTACACGAGTGCCAAGCTGGCCAAGATATATATGACCATAATCGTATGTCTGCACGGAGTACCAAAGAGCATTGTGTCAGATAGAGGGACTCAGTTCACATCCAAATTTTGGCACCAACTGCATGAAACCTTGGGAACGAGATTGGAGTTCAGTACAGCTTTTCACCCGCAGACAGATGGACAGACCGAGAGAGTCAATCAGATTCTGGAGGACATGTTGAGAGCTTGCGCACTAGACTATGGGTCTAGTTGGGATGACAATTTGCCTTATGCCGAGTTCTCATACAACAACAGCTACCAGACCAGTCTGAAGATGGCCCCTTTCGAAGCTCTATATGGAAGGAGGTGCAGAACACCGTTGATGTGGGATGGAGTTGGAGACCGACAACTTTTTGGTCCCGACCTTATCCGAGATTCTGAAGAGAAGGTCAAGCTAATTCGTGACTGACTCAAGATAGCTCAGTCCAGGCAGAAGAGTTATGCTGACAAAAAACGCAAGGAAGTAACGTACGAAGTGGGAGACCGAGCATATCTTCGGGTGTCTCCGCTTCGAGGAATCAAGAGATTCGGTGTGAAAGGAAAATTAGCACCTCGTTTCATTGGCCCCTACAAAATTCTTGAACGTAGAGGCGAAGTTGCATATAAATTGGAACTGCCGGAAGGATTGTCCGGAGTTCATGATGTCTTCGATGTTTCCAAGTTGAAGAAATGCCACGCTGAGATGGCCGATGTTCCGTTGAGAGATACAGTGCCCCTAGAGGCCATACAGCTTGACAGTGATCTGACGTATGAGGAGAAACCCGTCAGGATTTTCGAGACTGCCAACAGAGTTACCCGCAGCAAGATCATCAATTTCTGCAAGGTGTTGTGGAGCCACCACACCGAGGAAGAAGCCACCTGGGAACGAGAAGAGGATCTTCGTCGAGACCACCCGCACCTGTTTTCTAGCCAACCCGAATCTCGAGGGCGAGATTCATCTTAAGGTGGTAGGTTTGTAACATCCCAATTTTCCTAATTGGGAATGTTTTACATTGTAGCTAAGCATCTATGCATATTGATTGAAATAAAGTTGGCATTTGAATTCTTTCGTCTTTTGATTTGCATTTCCATCTTTTTCCTCGCACGAGAAATGCCCGGGGAAATACTCTCTTGCACGCAAGAGAGAGAGCGGAGGAAAATGACCCTCCAAAGTGTGGGCAATTTCTGAAATATTGGAGCCAAGAAATCCAAAGATTATTTGCAAAAATATTTGCAAAAAGAAAATAAAGCATTTTGAGGAATTTCTGAAAAAACATTTTTTTAAGTTTTTATTTTTGCTTTGGAAAAATGTTATTCGGGTAGAGGATACTTTTCTGATTTTTTTCGTATATAATACTCTATATTAAATATTTGATTTATTTCCTTTTATTTCACTTTTGTTTTTCTGTTTCGGAAAAGATATAAATAGGAAAGTCTTGTTTCTTTTTCTTTTTTTAGGCAAAAGCCCCGAGCGCTTAATAGCTGTGGGCCGCCACCCCCCCCCCCCAGCCCAGGGACCGAATCCCTTAGATCTCGGCCGCCCTACCTTTCCTTCCCCGCCTCTCTCCCGCTGCCACGCGGGCCCCTCCCCTGGCCGACCCTTCCTCCCCCACGGTCGTCTCCCTCCTCTCCTTCCTAATTCATGCCCGAACCCATCCTGCATCCCAGGAAACTCGGGACCCCTCGGGCCCCTCTCTTCCTTCCTTCCCCGCCTATAAGTACCCCGAGCCCCGGCCGCACCCGTTCCCACCGTCACCTCGCCGAATCGCCGCCCATCCAAGCCCCTGTCGCAGCCTCACCGGAGCCCGAGCTCCTCCACCTTCGACCTCCTGGGAGCAGCCACCCCGGCGCCACTCCCCCGCTCCGCCCGACGCCTCCCCTCGCCGGAGGACAGCCGCCACCGCCCCCCGTCCCGTCGCCACCACCCCGGAGCCCCTCCTCTCGCAGGCGACCCACCCCTCGCCGGAGTTGCCTCCCACTGCCACGGTAAGGTCTCCCTCCTCCTGTTGTTTTTCTTTTTTTTCTTAGTAGCCCTTAGATCCATATTCTACAGTGTATATTAGATTAGGATACCCCTTCGGTTTAGATCAGAAAACCGCATTGTGTTTTTTCACTTAAAAAGGTTAGCCAGTAGTTTCTGTTAGCCCTCGGCCGTTTGCTCCTAACGATTTCAACAAATGCCCCCGCAGCCTATCACAGCGCGCCACGTATACCCCCTGTTAGTTAGCTAGTTAGCTTCTTTTTTTCTGTCTAATTGCAAAAACAGAAAAGTTTATGTTTTGTTTTGGCCATAACTTTTGATCCCGAAGTCCAATGATATTGATTCTTGTTCCAGTAGACTCCAATTTTTCTGTAGTTTTTAAAAACATATAATTTGTCTATGTTTGTGTCACATCCCTAACCCTTAAGCAATATAGCATTGTGCTCATGTC
Organism: Hordeum vulgare subsp. vulgare; assembly: GCF_904849725.1. Classification (NCBI taxonomy): domain Eukaryota; kingdom Viridiplantae; phylum Streptophyta; class Magnoliopsida; order Poales; family Poaceae; genus Hordeum; species Hordeum vulgare. Next base: position 409,862,565 of record NC_058521.1, on the reverse strand, counting down.
TTCTTTGCATTTGCATCTAAGAAGTTTCAACAAAAACAACAAAGTGGCAAAGGAAAAACTCAAAACCCTAGCCACCATTTCAATTAAAGGAAATTTGAAACTAGTTCAAAATCAATGAACCCAAAATGGCCTCAAGAAATGTTCAAACTTTCTGATAAATCATGAAAGTAAATGAGCATTGGAGAAAACTATTTTCTTGACACTTTAAGCATTTTAAATAAATGCAAAAGCCACTGGTTTCAAATTTAAAAATTGAAATCAGAAACTATAATTTTCCAAAAATGTTGAAAACCTTGGAAATGAGTGGGGATATTATAACAAATATTTCAGGAGGTCTAAAATAGTTTTTACTTTTTGTTTTGGAGCTGAATTAATTAGCAAAACAATAATTAGTAAAACAGAAAAAACAAAAACAGAAAAAAAGGAAAAACCTTACCTGTCGCCTAAGCCTCGCCCGGCCCATCTCCCCGCTCGTCCCCTCCCTCGCGCCAGTAGGCAGCAGGAGGTGGCCGCCGCCCCCTCCGGCGCGGCCACGCACCTGCGTGCCTGCCTGGCCGCCGCCTCGCGCTGGCGACGATGGGGATAAGCTCCCCAGAGCCTCCCCTATCCATTCCCCGCCTCGGTTCTCCTCCTCCTCCCGGATCTCCTCCTCCTCCTTGCTGCCGCCATTAGAGCTGAGCTCGAGCTCGAGCTGCCCGTGCCCCTGGCCATAGGATTCCCACCCAGAGCACGCCTTTAGCTCCGCCTCGTCGCCCTAGTCATCTCTGCAGAAGCCGAAGCTTCCTCAGGCCCTGCAACGCCCGCAACGCCGTCGTCTTCCACCTCCGGCCGCCGGACCTCTCCCGTCGATTCGTCGCCCCCAGGCCTTCCCCGAGCCGTCTAAGCTCTGCTCTGCACTCCCCGTGAGCATGCGGTCGTTTCCCCTAAGTTTCCCCCGTCGATCCCCTCCTCTAGCTCTAGTTTCACCGGAGCCCGACGAGGACCGCCGCTGCCGCTCGTCGCCGGTAGCCCTCCGATGATCAGCCCGTCCTTCCGAGGGCACCAGCAGCTCCAGGTCGACGCGTAGATGCCGTAGCAGCTAAGAACCGAGCGTAGATCCCCCTGATTCAAAGACCCCGATGACGCCCGAGCCTTGGCCGCCGCCAAGCTCATCGCCGGCGTCATCTCCGGCCAGATCAGCCCCGGCTAGGCGCAGAAATGAAGCTGCGGGAGACGTGTCGTTCCTCTGGTGCTCTCCGCGCAGCATTTGGCCCCCTGTGCGCCGTTTCCGAGCCCCTCCGCCGTGCTGGTGGTCGCCGGAGGCTCCCCGCCGGCAAGGATTACCTCGCCGCCGGTGGATGTCGACGTGGCAAAGCTAACCCAGCATCTCAGGGCTTAATCACTCGCTGACAAGTGGGCCCAAGGCCAAGTCAAACCTCAGTTAGGGCTGGTCAGCGCGGGATTAGTCCCAGAGAAGCTGACCAGTGGGGCCCCCCTGTCAGGTTTGACCTGAACAGGTCGGCTGACCTGCTGACGTCAGCCTGATGCAATAAATAGAATTTCCAGTATAAAACTAATTCAGGAAATTGCTAAAAATTGTAAAAACCATAGAAATTAATCTGTAACTCCAATGAAAATAATTTATATATGAAAAAGTATCAGAAAAATTCAAGGATTCTGATTATGCTATTTTCAACTATGTTTGAAAAAGTTACAGAACCCTAAATTGTGGAATAAGGAATAATTCAATTCTTATAATCACTTTATAAATGGAATTTGCAAAAATATTCAAATTCCATTATATATGCAATGATCACACACTGTCCTAATTACAACTCAGTACCATAACATGACATTTCATGCATGTTAACATCAAGTTGATCTGAGCATCAGGTCGAATCAATTAAACCGGTATCCGAGAATACCCCGTTTGAATTGCTATTCGAATGTGATTCAAATCAACTCTAAACCTATTACATGTTGAAAATAATAAATTATCACCTTGCATTCTCATGCCATGCTCATGCATCATTTTGAGTGCATATGATTGTTATTGAATGTTGCCATTCATTTCGGTAGGCTCCGCACCCCCGGATTCCACCGAATATCCGTCCGACGGATATCGTTCCTCCTCTGAGCAACAAGGCAAGCAACCCCTTTGATCATTCCGATAACTCCCATGTTCTTGCTCCTGCACCTATTTATTGCATTAGGATCAAATGCTTCAACTGCTTTTGCCACGATAGTTGAACCCACTTCCTTTGCATGACTTAACCTTGTCACAGTAAATAGCCGAACCTTGCAACCTAGCATACCTGGTAGTTGCCTGAGCTATGATGTGCCTTATCCTACTATGCATGCTATGCTTAGAGTTGTGTATGGTCTGTCATCTTGGAGATGAACAGAAATGTGGAATGTGTTCGGTGAGCAAAGGTTGTGTGTTGAACTTGATTTGGTAAAGGTACCGGTGAAAGGCTGTGTAGGAGTACATGGCGGGTTGTTTCATTGGAACCGTCCTTAGGAACTGAGTTCCATGTATGTAATCCAAGACTAGATACTACCACATGCTGGGCCCTGAAATATGACCCTGCTCGGCCTATTAATCGCTTAGTACTCGGTCCAGGAGTTGCAAGTAGTTTCTGGTGTTTATAGTAATGCTGGAGGCCGTACATGGTGCTGACCTGAGAGGTGGGCTGTGATGCGGTAGGCAGTGGCACGGTGTACCAAGTGGCACCCGGATGGTGGGCTTGGGAACCCTGCGCACATCGTTTGAGGCCGTGGCGGAAACCCCAGCCGGACTTTCGTACGGGTTACTCTCAGATAGGCGATAAACCTGGACTAGGTACTGGTGTGGTTAACGGTCGTGGCCGACTCCCTCGCTGGGCTTCCGCTTGAAGGTTGCCGAGGTGCATGACGTGCACATGGCGATAAGTGGCGAGAGCGTGTGTGACGAAGTACACCCCTGCAGGGTTATGATCTATTCGAATAGCCGCGTCCGCGGATATAGACTACTTGGAGACATATGTTGTTCATAGATAACTTCAATGGCTACTCATAAAATTTGTCAAGATAAGCGTGAGTGTCGTGGACGGCATTTCCGTATGGAGACGGAATGATTCCACGATAGTGTATTGTTGTGGTGTTAGTGGACTCGTGTGCGAGAAATCAAGTTGTCAAAACTAATTTCAAAATGCAAGTTGTCTAGCCACGAGTCAAATGCTGGCTTCCCGCATGAAACCCCACCGTACCTTTTGATACCTTGCATGAGTAGTTAGTTCTCCTAAAGTCTTGCTGAGTACCTTCGTACTCATGTTTGCTTAATAAATGTTGCAGAGGTTGCTAATGACCCTAATGGAGGGTTCTTCGTAGACATCGACGACGACGAGTAGCTGGTGTCCCAGCTACGATCTGGCCCTACGTCGGCTCTGTAGTATAGTCAGGCCATGTGCCTTCTAGTTGCACTGTCTGTACCCAGACAGTTTATAACTCTTCCGCTGGCTTGTATTTGTATGACTGCTATTATGGGTCGAGAGACCTTAATGTGTAATATTATGTGTGTGGCTCTTCCGAGCCTCTTGAATAAAGGTTGTATGTTTATGGTTATGTTGTGATGCCATCGATGTACCTATACATATCGGTATGCCATGCGTACGTGTGTCATACTTGATATGTATGGGGTTCGAATACCTAGTCGTGAACTTTAGTAGCACTCCTTACAAGGAAATGCCCCTTTGTGATCCAACGAGCCTTGGTAGTCCGCTACTGCTCCGGACACATTGGTTGACCGGCATGTGTCCTTCTTAGCTGTTGTGTCTGTCCTCTTTGGGGAAATGTCACGCGACGTAATGGAGTCCTTGTAGCTTGCTACGACTCGTCTACGTTCGCTGATGACCGACACCTCCTTTGTTGGGTCATGTATGCCTGTCCTTGTGCGGAACTGCCACTTTGGTTTATGACTAGACATGTCGATCCGGGTTCTTTGACATTGGATTGCTAGCGACACCTATCGCATACATGAGTCAAAAGACGCAAACGGTCCCGGCTAAGGTAAGGCTGCAGCCGTGGAGTTAACCGTGCGTGAGACCACAAAGAGATGCGATGTGTTACAGGCTGGATTCCTATGGCTTAGGATCGGGGTCCCGACAGCGTTGGTATCAGAGCCTGACTGACTGTAGGATTACTAAGCCAAACTGGTCGAAGTTGAGTCTAGAATTGCTTTAGTTATACATAAGGGAATGTTTTGTGGAAGGGAACGTAAGACTCTTGTTCTCTTCTCAAGTTATTCTATTCTGATCATCCTCGTCTCTTCTGCGGGAATTAAGGACTAGGTTACTCATCTTCTCCTAGGCTCGTGTTTCCGATCGGTAGCTTATAGGACTACGGGTCGAGAGATATTGGGTTTCTTTTATTCCTAGGAAGCAGGAAGTAAGTTTGGTGACCAGAGAGTTGAACTTGATAGTTGAGTGGTTACGCTATTCCATTTTGGGTTGTCTCAAAATTTGTTTTTGAGCATTTACAGCCGTTATGCTGCCCAATTTTGCATTCAAAGCTCTAATGCTTTTTCATTATTCTCTATTTACAGATGCCTGGCCGTCCTTCTTGTCAGGTGGTACGTCTGACCAGGTGCATTGATGTACCGGGTCATACGGCCATGCTGGTCAGGGTGATGTCGGTGTGCGGTTACCGCTGGTACCCCGAGTACACAGTGGAGGAACAGTACCAAGACTTCAACCAGAGCCAGTACATCTGCACTGTTAGGGTATTTCCAGACTACCCTGGAGCGGAGAAGCCAATCCATTGGTCCTATGGGTTGGGGGTCACCGTTGACATGGCAGTACAGGATGCTGCCTATTCAATGCTGACTATTATGAGAGCAAGACATGCACTGCTGCAGAACTCAGAGTTCTGCTATGTTCCGGCCTCTCAGTCCGGTGAAGAGGGATACCTGAGTGGAGTCTATTTTGATTCTTCTATGGAGGATCCACTTCTGCAGTCCACTCTTGAGATGCTAGAGAACAGAGACAGGGATGCTCGTGCTCTCTGCATGGAGCTTTATGCTACCCGTTCCCGTTTGTGGACAGCTTTAACGCAGCTGGCACCGGTAGTCCAGACAGGGTATGGAGAGATGGAGATGCTGAACCCTGTTAGGACCCATCTTCCGGCTCACGTTGACTGGCCAGCTATAGGAGGAGTCACACCTCTTCGGGGACCCCTCTTACCACCAGTCAGGGGACCAAGGCCACATCCGTGTCCTTATGGATCCCAGGGATCTCAGGCTAGAGTGTTTCCTGATCCGCAGGTTGAGCTTCCAGGTCCTGGAGGTAATCTCTATGAGATGTTCTATGCGGATGCCTGAGCTGTGAGCGGAAGGATAGTATGGTAGTAGTCGTACATTCACAGTCCTGCGTGACTTGTGAAGTATGGTAGTAATGTGAAATGAATTCCGGAGGCCTAGATAAATAATGTATAGGAAGCTTGTACGCCTCTGATGAGTAGTTTCACAATTTCAGTAGTTTGCTCTTCGAGTAAGTTTGTACTGAACTATGTAAGGGTGTGTATGGACCATGGTGTATATATAGCAGTTGCTTGTTACCATGTTGTTCGGATATTCATTTCCGCATTCCGTGTGTTCAGTACATTCTTAATCCATAGCTAGTATTGATATGATATTGGTCTAAGCTATGAGTTTGTTTGTCAGGATGGTGTTCACCAGGTTGAACCGTGCCCGTGCTCATGAGCAAGGTGAGGGCTGTCCATCAGGCCCTCTGGAATATGGACAGAAAGAGAGAGGAGTTATGTGCCTTCACTCAGGGCAAGTTGTCTGTGGATGCCTATAGACGCGAGTTCGGTAACCTCGCCCGCTATGCAACAGAGGAGGTGTCTACTGACGCCAAGAAGCAAGCAAGATTCCGTAAGGGTCTGAGCCCTGAGCTCCGTCGAGACCTACGCCTCCATGAGTGTGCAAGTTTTCAAGCCCTGGTCAACAAAGCGATCCGTGCGGAGACTGGTCATACTGACTTCGAAGCCACAAGGAAGCACTCCCGTGACTTTGGCTCATCTTCTGGTTCCGCGTTTCCAAAACGCAGGCTGTGGGTTCCAAACAGTTCTCTGCCGCCAAGATACACTCCGAGGCCATCCTACGTGGCGCCTCAGACGAATCAGGCCAACCCTCCAGCAAAAGCTTATGGTGGTCCAGCTAGCAATGCTGCACCACGTGCCAACCAGGTGATATGCTACAAGTGTGGAGAACCAGGGCATTATTCCCGTGAGTGTCCTCGGAATGTGGGTGCCAAGTAACCCGGAAAGTCCGTCGGGCAGGCCAAGTCGGGCAAAGCTTATTATGTGAAGCCAACTCCTGCACGTGGCCGTGTGAACTATGTGTCAGCAGAAGAAGCTGCAGAGGATCCCGACGTCATGCTGGGTACGCTTCTTGTTAATCATCACCCAGCGTCCGTTCTCTTTGACACTGGGTCTTCGCATTCCTTCATTTCAGAAAGTTATGCACAGTTGCATAACATGTCATTTTGTGATATGCCAATCCCATTGGTCGTCCAAACCCCTGGTAGTAAATGGAAAACCTCTAGGATAACCTATGACAATGAAATTCTAGTAGACAGGCTAGTTTTTCTAGCCTCATTGATAGCATTGAAATCTTCGGATATTAATATCATCTTGGGCATGGACTGGATGTCAGCTCACTATGCCAAGATTGATACTCATTCTAGAAATGTCCAGCTTACCCATCCCTCGGGTGAGATAGTAAATGTCTCTACTCGAGTTGCCAAATGCCAACTCTATTCCCTAAATGCCAACCCTCTTCCGGAACTTGAAGACATTCCGGTAGTCCGTGACTTCCCGGATGTTTTTCCAGAGGAACTGCCAGGAATTCCACCTGATAGAGATGTAGAGTTTGTGATAGATCTTGTTCCGGGAACTGTTCCAATAGCCAGAAGACCTTATAAGATGGCACCCCTGGAGCTAACCGAACTTAAGAAGCAATTAGATGAGGCCTTGAACAAGGGTTTCATTCGTCCTAGCTCTTCTCCTTGGGCTTGCCCCGTCCTCTTCGTCAAGAAGAAAGACGGAACGGATCGGATGGTTGTAGATTACCGACCAGTTAATCTGGTCACCATTGAAAACAAGTAACCGCTCCCCAGGATCAACGACCTGTACGATCAGCTCGCTGGATCCTCAGTCTTCTCCAAAATGGATTTGAGGTTGGGATACCATCAAATCAAGATTAAGAACGGGGACATTCCAAAAACGGCTTTTGTTACTTGTTATGGCCAATATGAGTACACCGTTATGTCCTTCGGTTTAACCAATGCCCCAGCCACCTTCTCTCGACTGATGAATTCAATCTTCATGGAGTATTTGGATAAATTCGTCGTAGTATACCTCGATGATATTCTCATCTACTCGAAGAATGAACAAGAACATGCCGAGCATTTAAGGCTGGTATTGATGAAACTTTGAGAGCATCGCCTTTATGCCAAATTTTCAAAATGTGAATTCTGGTTACCAGAAGTGACCTATCAGGGTCACGTAATCTCTGGTAAGGGTATTGCTGTCAATCCCGAGAGAGTTCAAGCTGTCCTTGATTGGACTCAACCTGAATCGGTTAAGCAAGCTAGGAGTTTTCTTGGTCTAGCGAGCTATTGTCGCCGCTTCGTCGAGAATTTCTCCAAGGTTGCAAAGCCTCTAACTGAACTCCTCAAGAAGGATAAAAAGTTCGAGTGGACACCACAGTGTGAGCATAGTTCTCAGGAACTGAAAAGATGCCTGACTTCTGCACCTGTGTTGCTACCACCAGATTTTTCTAAGGACTTGTTATCTATTGCGACGCCTCGCGACAAGGATTAGGTTGCATTCTCATGCAAGATCGTCATGTGATCGCATACGCATCTCAACAGTTGCGTCCACATGAGGATAATTATCCCACACATGACCTTGAGCTTCCAGCTGTGGTCCATGCACTAAAAACCTGGCGACATTACCTTTTGGGTAATCGTTGCGAAATATTCACTGATCACCAAAGTCTGAAATACATCTTCACCCAGCCGGATTTGAATCTCAGGCAAAGACGGTGGGTTGAGTTGATCTCGGATTACGACTTAGGGATAACTTACACCCCGGGGAAGGCCAATGTTATGGCCGATGCACTAAGTCGTAAATCTTATTGTAACAATTTGATGCTACAACAAGGTCAACCACATCTCCATGAGGACTTTCGGAAGTTGAATCTTCATATTGTTCCTCAAGGATTCCTTTCTACCCTGGTGGCGAAGCCTACTCTTAAGGATCAAATTATAGCTGGCCAAAAGCGTGACAAGGGTATATCACGGATCAAGGAGAATATTTTTAGCGGAAACGCTAAAGAATTTTCCATGAATGATCAAGGTGTTGTGTTCTTCCAGAATCGTTTAGTGGTTCCTAAGAACCCACATCTAAGGCAGTTAATCCTAAAGGAGGCTCATGATTCTCCTCTCACCATTCATCCCGGTAGTACTAAGATGTATCAGGACCTACGCCAGAGGTTCTGGTGGACTAGGATGAAGAGAGAAATTGCTGAGTTCGTTGCTAACTGCGATGTTTGTCGTCGAGTTAAGGCAGAACATCAAAGGCCTGCTGGCACCCTTCAACCTTTAGCTATCCCTGAATGGAAATGGGATAAAGTTAGCATGGATTTCATTACCGGATTTCCCAAGACCAAGAAAGGGAATAATGCTATCTTTGTGGTCATTGACCGTCTTTCCAAAGTGGCTCATTTTCTTCCCGTTCGTGAGAGTATAACAGCTAGCCAGCTAGCAGAGTTATATATCTCTCGAATACTGTCTCTTCATGGTGTTCCCCTGGAGATTAACTCGGACCGTGGAAGTATCTTTACTTCTCGCTTCTGGGAAAGTTTTCAGAATGCCATGGGGACTCACCTATCTTTTAGCACTGCTTTCCATCCCCAATCAAGTGGTCAAGTAGAAAGAGTGAATCAAATCCTAGAAAATATGCTCCGAGCTTGTGTTATATCGTTCGGTATGAATTGGGAAAAGTGCCTTCCATTCGCCGAATTCGCTTATAACAATAGTTACCAATCGAGCTTGGGCAAAGCCCCTTTTGAAGTTCTCTATGGACGAAGATGTCGAACCCCGATTAATTGGTCAGAAACCGGAGAGAGGCAACTCTTTGGCCCGGATATGATCCAGGATGCAGAAGAGCAGGTTCGCATTATTCGTGAAAAGTTGAAAATAGCCCAGTCTCGTCAAAAGAGCCAATATGATCGTCATCATAAGGCTGTGACCTTTGAAGTTGACGAGAAGGGTTACCTTCGGGTTACACCTTTGAAGGGTACCCATCGTTTCGGTATCAAGGGCAAATTGGCTCCTCGTTACATTGGTCCTTTTCGCATTCTTGCCAAACGAGGAGAAGTTGCCTACCAGTTGGAACTTTCTCCGCATCTTTCTAAGGTTCTGTTGGAATTATGCCCTAGAGGCAATAATAAATGTATAGTTATTATTATAATTCCTGTATCAAGATAATAGTTTATTATCCATGCTATAATTGTATTGAATGAAGACTCATTTACATGTGTGGATACATAGACAAAACACCGTCTCTAGCATGCCTCTAGTTGGCTAGCCAGTTGATCGATGATAGTCAGTGTCTTCTGATTATGAACAAGGTGTTGTTGCTTGATAACTGGATCACGTCATTGGGAGAATCACGTGATGGACTAGACCCAAACTAATAGACGTAGCATGTTGATCGTGTCATTTTGTTGCTACTATTTTCTGCGTGTCAAGTATTTATTCCTATGACCATGAGATCATATAACTCACTGACACCGGAGGAATGCTTTGTGTGTATCAAACGTCGCAACGTAACTGGGTGACTATAAAGATGCTCTACAGGTATCTCCGAAGGTGTTAGTTGAGTTAGTATGGATCAAGACTGGGATTTGTCACTCCGTGTGACGGAGAGGTATCTCGGGGCCCACTCGGTAATACAACATCACACACAAGCCTTGCAAGCAATGTAACTTAGTGTAAGTTGCGGGATCTTGTATTACGGAACGAGTAAAGAGACTTGCCGGTAAACGAGATTGAAATAGGTATGCGGATACTGACGATCGAATCTCGGGCAAGTAACATACCGAAGGACAAAGGGAATGACATACGGGATTATACGAATCATTGGCACTGATGTTCAAACGATAAGATCTTCGTAGAATATGTAGGATCCAATATGGGCATCCAGGTCCCGCTATTGGATATTGACCGAGGAGTCTCTCGGGTCATGTCTACATAGTTCTCGAACCCGCAGGGTCTGCACACTTAAGGTTCGACGTTGTTTTATGCGTATTTGAGTTATATGGTTGGTTACCGAATGTTGTTCGGAGTCCCGGATGAGATCACGGACGTCACGGGGGTTTCCGGAATGGTCCGGAAACGAAGATTGATATATAGGATGACCTCATTTGATTACCGGAAGGTTTTCGGAGTTACCGGGAATGTACCGGGAATGACGAATGGGTTCCGGGAGTTCACCGGGGGGCAACCCACCCCGGGGAAGCCCATAGGCCATAAGGGTGGCGCACCAGCCCTTAGTGGGCTGGTGGGACAGCCCAAAAGGGCTCTATGCGCCAAGGATAAGAAATCAAAGGAAAAAGAAAAAATAGGGAGGAGGTGGGAAGGGAGGGGGACTCCCTCCCACCAAACCTAGTCCAACTCGGTTTGGGGGGAGAGTCCTCCCCCTTGGCTCGGCCGACCCCTTGAGGGTCCTTGGACCCCAAGGCAAGGCCCCCCTCCCTCCCACCTATATATACGGAGGTTTTAGGGCTGATTTGAGACGACTTTTCCACGGCAGCCCGACCACATACCTCCACGGTTTTTCCTCTAGATCGCGTTTCTGCGGAGCTCGGGCGGAGCCCTGCTGAGACAAGGTCATCACCAACCTCCGGAGCGCCGTCACGCTGCCGGAGAACTCTTCTACCTCTCCGTCTCTCTTGCTGGATCAAGAAGGCCGAGATCATCATCGAGCTGTACGTATGCTGAACACGGAGGTGCCGTCCGTTCGGTACTAGATCGTGGGACTGATCGCGGGATTGTTCGCGGGGCGGATCGAGGGACGTGAGGACGTTCCACTACATCAACCGCGTTCTCTAACGCTTCTGCTGTACGATCTACAAGGGTACGTAGATCACTCATCCCCTCTCGTAGATGGACATCACCATGATAGGTCTTCGTGCGCGTAGGAAAATTTTTGTTTCCCTTGCGACGTTCCCCAACAGTGGCATCATGAGCTAGGTTCATGCGTAGATGTCTTCTCGAGTAGAACACAAAAGTTTTTGTGGGCGGTGATGTGCGTTTTGCTGCCCTCCTTAGTCTTTTCTTGATTCCGCGGTATTGTTGGATTGAAGCGGCTTGGACCGACATTACTCGTACGCTTACGAGAGACTGGTTTCATCGTTACGAGTAACCCCCTTTGCTCAAAGATGACTGGAAGGTGACGGTTTCTCCAACTTTAGTTGAATCGGATTTGACCGAGGAGTTCCTTGGATGAGGTTAAATAGAAACTCATATATCTCCGTTGTGGTGTTTGCGTAAGTAAGATGCGATCCTACTAGATACCCTTGGTCACCACGTAAAACATGCAACAACAAAATTAGAGGACGTCTAACTTGTTTTTGCAGGGTATGATTGTGATATGATATGGCCAAACGATGTGATGTGATATATTGGATGTATGAGATGATCATGTTGTAATAGAAATATCGACTTGCACGTCGATGGTACGGCAACCGGCAGGAGCCATAGGGTTGTCTTTATACTAACGTTTGTGCTTGCAGATGCGTTTACTATTCTGCTAGGATGTAGCTTTAGTAGTAATAGCATAAGTAGCACGACAACCCTGATGGCAACACGCTGATGGATGATCATGGTGTGGCGCCGGTGACAAGAAGATCGTGCCGGTGCTTTGGTGATGGAGATCAAGAAGCACGTGATGATGGCCATATCATGTCACTTATGAATTGCATGTGATGTTAATCCTTTTATGCACCTTATTTTGCTTAGAACGACGGTAGCATTATGAGGTGATCTCTCACTAAAATTTCAAGACGAAATTGTGTTCTCCCCGACTGTGCACCGTTGCTACAGTTCGTCGTTTCGAGACACCACGTGATGATCGGGTGTGATAGACTCAACGTTCACATACAACGGGTGCAAAACTTGCGCACGCGGAACACTCGGGTTAAGCTTGACGAGCCTAGCATGTGCAGACATGGCCTCGGAACACATGAGACCGAAAGGTCGATCATGAATCATATAGTTGATATGATTAGCATAGGGATGCTTACCACTGAAACTATACTCAACTCACGTGATGATCGGACTTGGGATAGTGTAAGTGGATCATGAACCACTCAAATGACTAGAGAGATGTACTTTTTGAGTGGGAGTTTAGCACATAATTTGATTAAGTTGAACTCTAATTATCTTGAACATAGTCTAAGTCCACTTTGAATATATTTGTGTTGTAGATCATGGCTCACGCGACAGTCATCCTGAATTTTAATACGTTCCTAGAGAAAGCTAAGTTGAAAGATGATGGAAGCAACTTTGTAGACTGGGCTCGTAATCTTAAGCTAATCTTACAAGCTGGGAAGAAGGATTATGTCCTTAATGCTGCGCTAGGAGATGAACCACCCGCTACGGCTGATCAAGATGTTAAGAACGCTTGGCTAGCACGTAAGGAGGACTACTCAATAGTTCAATGTGCAGTCTTGTATGGCTTAGAACCGGGACTTCAACGTCGCTTTGAGCGTCATGGAGCATTTGAGATGTTCCAGGAGTTGGAGTTTATCTTTCAGAAGAACGCCCGGATCGAGAGGTATGAGACCTCCGATAAATTCTATGCTTGCAAGATGGAGGAAAACTCGTTTGTCAGTGAACATGTGCTCAAAATGTCTGGGTACTCAAACCATCTAGCTGAGCTGGGGATTGAACTCCCGCAAGAGGCTATCACTGACAGAATCCTTCAATCACTGCCGCCAAGCTATAAAGGCTTTGTGTTGAACTACAACATGCAAGGGATGAACAAGTCTCCCGGCGAGTTGTTTGCGATGCTGAAAGTCGCAGAGTCTGAACTCCGTAAAGAGCATCAAGTGTTGATGGTGAGCAAGACCACTAGTTTCAAGAGAAACGGCAAAGGAAAGAAGGGCAATTCAAAGAAGAGCGGCAAGCCTGTTGCCAATCCGCCCAAGAAACCCAAGGATGGACCTACGCCTGAAACAGAGTGCTTTTATTGCAAGGGTATGGGTCACTGGAAGCGCAATTGCCCCAAGTATCTGGCAGATAAGAAGGCGGGCAAAGAAAAATCAGGTATATTTGATATACATGTTATTGATGTGTACTTAACCGGCTCTCGTAGTAGTGCCTGGGTATTCGATACCGGTTCTGTTGCTCAAATTTGGAACTCGAAACAGGAACTGCGGAATAGACGAAGGCTGGCGAAAGACCAAGTGACGATGCGCGTAGGAAATGGTTCCGAGGTTGATGCAATCGCCGTCGGCACAATGTCACTTCAGCTACCATCGGGATTAGTGATGAACTTAAATCATTGTTATTTAGTGCCTGCGTTGAGCATGAACATTATATCTGGATCTTGTTTATTGCGACACGGTTACTCTTTTAAGTCTGAGAATAATGGTTGTTCTATTTCTATGAGTAACATCTTTTATGGTCATGCACCGAATGTGAGAGGATTGTTCATATTGAATCTTGATAGCGATACGCATCTACATAACATTGAGACCAAAAGAGTTAGAGTAAACAATGATAGCGCCATATTTTTGTGGCACTGCCGTTTAGGTCATATTGGTGTAAAGCGCATGAAGAAACTCCATGCTGATGGACTTTTGGAGTCACTTGACTTTGATTCACTTGACACGTGCGAACCATGCCTCATGGGCAAGATGACTAAGACTCAGTTCTCCGGAACAATGGAGCGTGCAAGTGACTTGTTGGAAATCATACATACCGATGTGTGTGGTCCAATGAGCATAGAGGCACGCGGCGGATATCGTTATTTTCTCACCTTCACTGACGATTTAAGTAGATATGGTTATGTCTACTTGATGAAGCACAAGTCTGAAACATTTGAAAAGTTCAAGCAATTTCAGAGTGAAGTGGAAAATCATCGTAACAAGAAGATCAAGTTCCTACGGTCTGATCGTGGGGGTGGATATCTGAGTTTCGAGTTTGGTGCTCACTTAAGACAATGTGGAATTGTTTCGCAGTTAACACCGCCTGGAACACCACAGCGTAATGGTGTGTCCGAACGTCGTAATCGTACTTTGTTAGAGATGGTGCGATCTATGATGTCTCTTACTGATTTGTCGTTATCATTTTGGGGTGATGCATTAGAAACAGCTGCATTCACTTTAAATAGGGCACCATCAAAATCCGTTGAGACGACACCATACGAACTGTGGTATGGCAAAAGGCCAAAGTTGTCGTTTCTAAAAGTTTGGGGATGTGATGCTTATGTCAAAAAGCTTCAGCCTGAAAAGCTGGAACCCAAAGCGGAAAGGTGCGTCTTCATAGGTTACCCAAAAGAGACAGTTGGGTACACCTTCTATCTCAAATCCGAGGGCAAAGTGTTTGTTGCTAAAAACGGAGCTTTTCTCGAGAAGGTGTTTCTCTCGAGAGAATTGAGTGGGAGGAAGATAGAACTTGACGAGGTTGTCGAACCTCTCATCCCTCTGGATGGTGGCGCAGGGCAAGGGGAAACCTCTGTCGTTGCGATGCCGGTTGAGGAGGAAGTTGATGATGATGATCATGAAACTCCAGTTCAAGTTTCTGTTGAACCACGCAGGTCGACGAGATCACGCGCTGCTCCAGAGTGGTACGGTAATCCCGTCTTATCAATCATGTTGTTAGACAACAATGAACCTGCAAATTATGAAGAAGCAATGGTGGACCCAGATTCCAACAAATGGCTAGAAGCCATGAAATCCGAGATAGGATCCATGTATGAGAACAAAGTGTGGACTTTGGAGATACTACCTGAGGGCCGCAAGGCTATTCAGAACAAATGGATCTTTAAGAAGAAGACGGACGCTGACGGTAATGTGACCGTTTATAAAGCTCGACTTGTGGCAAAGGGTTTTTCACAAGTTCCAGGAGTTGACTACGATGAGACTTTCTCACCCGTAGCGATGCTTAAGTCCGTCAGAATCATGTTAGCAATAGCTGCATTTTCCGATTATGAAATCTGGCAGATGGATGTCAAAACGGCGTTCCTTAAGGGTTTCCTTAAGGAAGAGTTGTATATGATGCAACTCGAAGGTTTTGTCGATCCTAAAAATGCTGACAAGGTGTGCAAGCTCCAGCGATCCATTTATGGACTCGTGCAAGCATCTCGGAGTTGGAACAAACGCTTTGATGAGGTGATCAAAGCATTTGGGTTTATACAAGTGGTTGGAGAATCTTGTATTTACAAGAAAGTGAGTGGGAGCTCTGTGGCGTTTCTAATATTATATGTGGATGACATATTACTGATTGGAAACAACGTAGAGCTTTTGGAGAGCATAAAAGGTTACTTGAATAAGAGTTTCTCTATGAAGGACCTAGGAGAAGCTGCTTACATTCTAGGCATTAAGATCTATAGGGATAGATCAAAACGCCTGATAGGACTTTCACGAAGCACATACCTTGATAAATTTTTGAAGAGGTTCAAAATGGAACAGTCCAAGAAAGGGTTCTTGACAGTTTTACAAGGTACGAGATTGAGTAAGACTCAGTGCCCAGCAACTGATGAAGATAGAGAGCATATGCGCTCCGTCCCCTATGCTTCAGCCATAGGTTCTATCATGTATGTGATGCTGTGCACTAGACCGGATGTTAGCCTGGCCATAAGTATGGCAGGTAGGTTCCAGAGTAATCCAGGAGTGGATCACTGGACAGCGGTCAAGAATATCCTGAAGTACCTGAAAAGTACTAAGGAGATGTTTCTCGTGTATGGAGGTGACGAAAAGCTCGCCGTAAAAGGTTACGTCGATGCAAGCTTTGACACAGATCCGGACGACTCTAAGTCGCAAACCGGATACGTATTTATTCTTAATGGGGGTGCAGTAAGCTGGTGCAGTTCCAAGCAAAGTGTCGTAGCAGATTCTACATGTGAAGCGGAGTACATGGCTGCCTCGGAGGCGGCTATGGAGGGTGTCTGGATGAAGCAGTTCATGACGGATCTTGGAGTGGTGCCAAGCGCACTGAATCCAATAACCTTGTTCTCTGACAACACTGGTGCCATTTCCTTAGCAAAGGAACCACAGTTTCACAAGAAGACCAGACACATCAAACGACGCTTCAACCTCATCCGCGACTACGTCGAGGAAGAGGACGTAAATATATGCAAAGTGCACATGGATCTGAATGTAGCAGACCCGCTGACTAAACCTCTTCCACGGCCAAAACATGATCGACACCAGAACTGTATGGGTGTTAGATTTATTACAATGTAATTCACATGGTGATGTGAGGGCTAGATTATTGACTCTAGTGCAAGTGGGAGACTGTTGGAATTATGCCCTAGAGGCAATAATAAATGTATAGTTATTATTATAATTCCTGTATCAAGATAATAGTTTATTATCCATGCTATAATTGTATTGAATGAAGACTCATTTACATGTGTGGATACATAGACAAAACACCGTCCCTAGCATGCCTCTAGTTGGCTAGCCAGTTGATCGATGATAGTCAGTGTCTTCAGATTATGAAGAAGGTGTTGTTGCTTGATAACTGGATCACGTCATTGGGAGAATCACGTGATGGACTAGACCCAAACTAATAGACGTAGCATGTTGATCGTGTCATTTTGTTGCTACTGTTTTCTGCGTGTCAAGTATTTATTCCTATGACCATGAGATCATATAACTCACTGACACCGGAGGAATGCTTTATGTGTATCAAACGTCGCAACGTAACTGGGTGACTATAAAGATGCTCTACAGGTATCTCCGAAGGTGTTAGTTGAGTTAGTATGGATCAAGATTGGGATTTGTCACTCCGTGTGACGGAGAGGTATCTCGGGGCCCACTCGGTAATACAACATCACACACAAGCCTTGCAAGCAATGTAACTTAGTGTAAGTTGCGGGATCTTGTATTACGGAACGAGTAAAGAGACTTGCTGGTAAACGAGATTGAAATAGGTATGCGGATACTGACGATCGAATCTCGGGCAAGTAACATACCGAAGGACAAAGGGAATGACATACGGGATTATACGAATCCTTGGCACTGATGTTCAAACGATAAGATCTTCATAGAATATGTAGGATCCAATATGGGCATCCAGGTCCCGCTATTGGATATTGACCGAGGAGTCTCTCGGGTCATGTCTACATAGTTCTCGAACCCGCAGGGTCTGCACACTTAAGGTTCGACGTTGTTTTATGCGTATTTGAGTTATATGGTTGGTTACCGAATGTTGTTCGGAGTCCCGGATGAGATCACAGACGTCACGAGGGTTTCTGGAATGGTCCGGAAACGAAGATTGATATATAGGATGACCTCATTTGATTACCGGAAGGTTTTCGGAGTTACCGGGAATGTACCGGGAATGACGAATGGGTTCCGGGAGTTCACCGGGGGGGCAACCCACCCCGGGGAAGCCCATAGGCCATAAGGGTGGCGCACCAGCCCTTAGTGGGCTGATGGGACAGCCCAAAAGGGCTCTATGCGCCAAGGATAAGAAATCAAAGGAAAAAGAATAAAAAAAAGGGAGGAGGTGGGAAGGGAGGGGGACTCCCTCCCACCAAACCTAGTCCAACTCGGTTTGGGGGGGAGAGTCCTCCCCCTTGGCTCGGCCGACCCCTTGAGGGTCCTTGGACCCCAAGGCAAGGCCCCCCTCCCTCCCACCTATATATATGGAGGTTTTAGGGCTGATTTGAGACGACTTTTCCACGGCAGCCCGACCACATACCTCCACGGTTTTTCCTCTGGATCGCGTTTCTGCGGAGCTCGGGCGGAGCCCTGCTGAGACAAGGTCATCACCAACCTCCGGAGCGCCATCACGCTGCCGGAGAACTCTTCTACCTCTCCGTTTCTCTTGCTGGATCAAGATGGCCGAGATCATCGTCGAGCTGTACGTGTGCTGAACACGGAGGTGCCGTCCGTTCGGTACTAGATCGTGGGACTGATCGCGGGATTGTTCGCGGGGCGGATCGAGGGACGTGAGGACGTTCCACTACATCAACCGCTTCTCTAACGCTTCTGCTGTACGATCTACAAGGGTACGTAGATCACTCATCCCCTCTCGTAGATGGACATCACCATGATAGGTCTTCGTGCGCGTAGGAAATTTTTTGTTTCCCTTGCGACGTTCCCCAACAGGTTCATGTCTCGCAACTCAGGCGTTGCTGCTCGGATCCTATCCGTGAAGTGGACCACGAAACGCTTGATCTACAAGATAACCTTTCTTACCGAGAATACCCTGTGCGTATTCTTGATCAAGCTGAGCGTACCACTCGACGTCGAAACCTCAAGTTTCTTAAAGTTCAATGGTCAAATCATTCTGAAAAGGAGGCAACTTGGGAAAGAGAGGATCGTCTCCGACTTGAGTATCCTACGTTATTCCCGACGACTTCTAAATCTCGGGACGAGATTCTTTTGAGTGGGGGTGAGTTGTCACATCCCTAACCCTTAAGCAAGATAGCATTGTGCTCATGTCTTCTTTGCATTTGCATCTAAGAAGTTTCAACAAAAACAACAAAGTGGCAAAGGAAAAACTCAAAACCCTAGCCACCATTTCAAATAAAGGAAATTTCAAACTAGTTCAAAATCAATGAACCCAAAATGGCCTCAAGAAATGTTCAAACTTTCTGATAAATCATGAAAGTAAATGAGCATTGGAGAAAACTATTTTCTTGACACTTTAAGCATTTTAAATAAATGCAAAAGCCACTGGTTTCAAATTTAAAAATTGAAATCAGAAACTATAATTTTCCAAAAATGTTGAAAACCTTGGAAATGAGTGGGGATATTATAACAAATATTTCAGGAGGTCTAAAATAGTTTTTAATTTTTGTTTTGGAGCTGAATTAATTAGCAAAACAATAATTAGTAAAACAGAAAAAACAAAAACAGAAAAAAAGGAAAAACCTTACCTGTCGCCTAAGCCTCGCCCGGCCCATCTCCCCGCTCGTCCCCTCCCTCGCGCCAGTAGGCAGCAGGAGGTGGCCGCCGCCCCCTCCGGCGCGGCCACGCACCTGCGTGCCTGCCTGGCCGCCGCCTCGCGCTGGCGACGATGGGGATAAGCTCCCCAGAGCCTCCCCTATCCATTCCCCGCCTCGGTTCTCCTCCTCCTCCCGGATCTCCTCCTCCTCCTTGCTTCCGCCATTAGAGCTGAGCTCGAGCTCGAGCTGCCCGTGCCCCTGGCCATAGGATTCCCACCCAGAGCACGCCTTTAGCTCCGCCTCGTCGCCCTGGTCATCTCTGCAGAAGCCGAAGCTTCCTCAGGCCCTGCAACGCCCGCAACGCCGTCGTCTTCCACCTCCGGCCGCCGGACCTCTCCCGTCGATTCGTCGCCCCCAGGCCTTCCCCGAGCCGTCTAAGCTCTGCTCTGCACTCCCCGTGAGCATGCGGTCGTTTCCCCTAAGTTTCCCCCGTCGATCCCCTCCTCTAGCTCTAGTTTCACCGGAGCCCGACGAGGACCGCCGCTGCCGCTCGTCGCCGGTAGCCCTCCGATGATCAGCCCGTCCTTCCGAGGGCACCAGCAGCTCCAGGTCGACGCGTAGATGCCGTAGCAGCTAAGAACCGAGCGTAGATCCCCCTGATTCAAAGACCCCGATGACGCCCGAGCCTTGGCCGCCGCCAAGCTCATCGCCGGCGTCATCTCCGGCCAGATCAGCCCCGGCTAGGCGCAGAAAT
The DNA here is from genome assembly GCF_904849725.1 of Hordeum vulgare subsp. vulgare. Classification (NCBI taxonomy): domain Eukaryota; kingdom Viridiplantae; phylum Streptophyta; class Magnoliopsida; order Poales; family Poaceae; genus Hordeum; species Hordeum vulgare. The sequence goes on along the minus strand of NC_058521.1, from coordinate 409,842,656 downwards.
GAAGCTGCGGGAGACGTGTCGTTCCTCTGGTGCTCTCCGCGCAGCATTTGGCCCCCTGTGCGCCGTTTCCGAGCCCCTCCGCCGTGCTGGTGGTCGCCGGAGGCTCCCCGCCGGCAAGGATTACCTCGCCGCCGGTGGATGTCGACGTGGCAAAGCTAACCCAGCATCTCAGGGCTTAATCACTCGCTGACAAGTGGGCCCAAGGCCAAGTCAAACCTCAGTTAGGGCTGGTCAGCGCGGGATTAGTCCCAGAGAAGCTGACCAGTGGGGCCCCCCTGTCAGGTTTGACCTGAACAGGTCGGCTGACCTGCTGACGTCAGCCTGATGCAATAAATAGAATTTCCAGTATAAAACTAATTCAGGAAATTGCTAAAAATTGTAAAAATCATAGAAATTAATCTGTAACTCCAATGAAAATAATTTATATATGAAAAAGTATCAGAAAAATTCAAGGATTCTGATTATGCTATTTTCAACTATGTTTGAAAAAGTTACATAACCCTAAATTGTGGAATAAGGAATAATTCAATTCTTATAATCACTTTATAAATGGAATTTGCAAAAATATTCAAATTCCATTATATATGCAATGATCACACACTGTCCTAATTACAACTCAGTACCATAACATGACATTTCATGCATGTTAACATCAAGTTGATCTGAGCATCAGGTCGAATCAATTAAACCGGTATCCGAGAATACCCCGTTTGAATTGCTATTCGAATGTGATTCAAATCAACTCTAAACCTATTACATGTTGAAAATAATAACTTATCACCTTGCATTCTCATGCCATGCTCATGCATCATTTTGAGTGCATATGATTGTTATTGAATGTTGCCATTCATTTCGGTAGGCTCCGCACCCCCGGATTCCACCGAATATCCGTCCGACGGATATCGTTCCTCCTCTGAGCAACAAGGCAAGCAACCCCTTGATCATTCCGATAACTCCCATGTTCTTGCTCCTACACCTATTTATTGCATTAGGATCAAATGCTTCAACTGCTTTTGCCACGACAGTTGAACCCACTTCCTTTGCATGACTTAACCTTGTCACAGTAAATAGCCGAACCTTGCAACCTAGCATACCTGGTAGTTGCTTGAGCTATGATGTGCCTTATCCTGCTATGCATGCTATGCTTAGAGTTGTGTATGGTCTGTCATCTTGGAGATGAACAGAAATGTGGAATGTGTTCGGTGAGCAAAGGTTGTGTGTTGAACTTGATTTGGTAAAGGTACCGGTGAAAGGCTGTGTAGGAGTACATGGCGGGTTGTTTCATTGGAACCGTCCTTAGGAACTGAGTTCCGTGTATGTAATCCAAGACTAGATACTACCACATGCTGGGCCCTGAAATATGACCCTGCTCGGCCTATTAATCGCTTAGTACTCGGTCCAGGAGTTGCAAGTAGTTTCTGGTGTTTATAGTAATGCTGGAGGCCGTGCATGGTGCTGACCTGAGAGGTGGGCCGTGATGCGGTAGGCAGTGGCACGGTGTACCAAGTGGCACCCGGATGGTGGGCTTGGGAACCCTGCGCACATCGTTTGAGGCCGTGGCGGAAACCCCAGCCGGACTTTCGTACGGGTTACTCTCAGATAGGCGATAAACATGGACTAGGTACTGGTGTGGTTAACGGTCGTGGTCGACTCCCTCGCTGGGCTTCCGCTTGAAGGTTGCCGAGGTGCATGACGTGCACATGGTGATAAGTGGCGAGAGCGTGTGTGACGAAGTACACCCCTGCAGGGTTATGATCTATTCGAATAGCCGCGTCCGCGGATATGGACTACTTGGAGACATATGTTGTTCATAGATAACTTCAATGGCTACTCATAAAATTTGTCAAGATAAGCGTGAGTGTCATGGACGGCATTTCCATATGGAGACGGAATGATTCCACGATAGTGTATTGTTGTGGTGTTAGTGGACTCGTGTGCGAGAAATCAAGTTGTCAAAACTAATTTCAAAATGCAAGTTGTCTAGCCACGAGTCAAATGCTGGCTTCCCGCATGAAACCCCACCATACCTTTTGATACCTTGCATGAGTAGTTAGTTCTCCTAAAGTCTTGCTGAGTACCTTCGTACTCATGTTTGCTTAATAAATGTTGCAGAGGTTGCTAATGACCCTAATGGAGGGTTCTTCGTAGACATCGACGACGACGAGTAGCTGGTGTCCCAGCTACGATCTGGCCCTACGTCGGCTCTGTAGTATAGTCAGGCCATGTGCCTTCTAGTTGCACTATCTGTACCCAGACAGTTTATAACTCTTCCGCTGGCTTGTATTTGTATGACTGCTATTATGGGTCGAGAGACCTTAATGTGTAATATTATGTGTGTGGCTCTTCCGAGCCTCTTGAATAAAGGTTGTATGTTTATGGTTATGTTGTGATGCCATCGATGTACCTATACATATCGGTATGCCATGCGTACGTGTGTCATACTTGATATGTATGGGGTTCGAATACCTAGTCGTGAACTTTAGTAGCACTCCTTACAAGGAAATGCCCCTTTGTGATCCAACGAGCCTTGGTAGTCCGCTACTGCTCCGGACACATTGGTTGACCGGCATGTGTCCTTCTTAGCTGCTGTGTCTGTCCTCTTTGGGGAAATGTCACGCGACGTAATGGAGTCCTTGTAGCTTGCTACGACTCGTCTACGTTCGCTGATGACCGACACCTGCTTTGTTGGGTCATGTATGCCTGTCCTTGTGCGGAACTGCCACTTTGGTTTATGACTAGACATGTCGATCCGGGTTCTTTGACATTGGATTGCTAGCGACACCTATCGCATACGTGAGTCAAAAGACGCAAACGGTCCCGGCTAAGGTAAGGCTGCAGCAGTGGAGTTAACCATGCGTGGACCACAAAGAGATGCGATGTGTTACAGGCTGGATTCCTATGGCTTAGGATCGGGGTCCCGACAGCTTGAAATTTTCAAATATAAGTTAGATCAGATTTAGTTTAAACCTTGTTTTGCCTATTCCAGGAGTTTAAAAAATGATTTTGAGTTGATTCTTTTTGCTACTGCTTCCTAGTGATTAAATCTTACTGTCGTAGAAGTTTGAAAAAAAATTATGTATTTTTACTGGTGTTTTTAACAGAAACAAGTCTGTGCCTTAGTAACGCGTGTTGAATTCTTTTACTTAGGCCTTAGCAAATCCTCACTTGTGATGTTATTTTTACTTGTTGCTTGATTGTAGTGCTTATGGTGTGTTTTGTGTTTGTATCGGTAGATCATCCGGAGTGCGAAGCGTGTTACTTAGAAGCGCTCGATCAAGACAACTATCATGAAGGCAAGTCATTTTGATCATGTTATTTTCCTATGTTTTCGATGCTTAGTAGTTCACCTTTCTTTGCCCAATTGGATGCTGCCTAGGTACTGGGAAACTTTAGTATAAGTTGTAGTATCATGTGGTAGGCACACAACAACCCCGATACTTGGCCCCGGGACGACAATTTCTTAATGCTATGCTTGAGTAGACGGGCTTTCGGTTGAGTGCATAACACGAGTGATGCGAGGTTGATTAAATAATCAAGACCGGTTAAGACAAGATTTTCAAGACCTCGGACGCAATGCAACTCAGGGTGAAGGACGGTTGATCGGCTCCCTGGAGAACCCAGTGGATGCCCGGGATGTTGGGGACGGCCATGACATCCTGCGGAAAGCTTCACCCAGGCTCGAAGAGAAGGACGGAGACTTCAAGACTCAAGGCTTACCTGCACAGCCACAAGTCATTATGGGCTCTGGCTTGGTTGGACAACGCGGCGACTCTGGACAGGCGGTGCTAGCAGATGTAGAAGAACGGTAGGAATGGATGGGCACCGACAGGGATTCAGAGGGACCCGTTGATAGACCATGTTTTGATCATCCGGTCTTCAAACACCCTGAAGTGCGAGGACATACTCGGAGGCGATCAAATCTTGTGGGGAACGTGTGCAAAACTCTGCAGAGTGCCCAACCTAATCGATTAGCCGTGTCCACGGTCATGGACAACTTGAGCCGAAGGCATTGAAATTCCCCTGAACTCTCGACACAACTTAATAATGATGTGGGTGTTAACAACTATTCGGGTACGAGAATTGGTTGGCGGAACCATCTCGTTAACAACAAACAATGTAGTGATATTTTGCTTCCAACCCCTCTTGTTGTAGGATAAAACTGGCTTTATGCAAAACTCATAGCCCCACCGGCCAAATATGCATGTAGAGATAGTTGATTATTATTTTACTCCTCTCTTTGATGACTTGCCAGCATATTCAATATGCTGACCTACACAGCTGCAACGTATCATGTTGCAGAGTACTTTTCCGACCAGGAGTGAGGCTACGATCTACGCTCAGCGACATGCCCTTTGTAACATCCCAAAATTATAAATTTTGGAATGTTAATATAATTATTAGATTGATTGTTTGTTTATTTGCTTGAGTGATTGAAACTTGTGTGAAATTTGAAAGTTTTCAAAAACTTTTGAATGAGAGGGAATAAAATGACTTTTCCCTTCTCCGGTGAATTCAAATTCAATCTTTTAAAAGCAAAGAGAGAAGATGACATGACTTCTTCAACTATAAAGAATTTGAACGGAGATATTCGCATTTGAATCCTTTTTGCATTTTCATTCGTTTTCTTCGTGCAACAAAATGCCGGGAAATACATTCCAGAGCGGAGGAACATGACCCTCGAACCCACGGGCATTTTGAAAGTTATTTGAACCCTCAAACTCAGAGGATCATTTGAAAATTATTTGCAAAGAGAAATAATGCTTTTAGGGATTTTTGGAAAAATAATTTTTTCTGAAGTTCTTATTTTTGCCGTGGAAAAATGCCCATCATTTATATTTTATTTTTCTGATAATTTTAGTATATAAAAACTCTCTATTCCGAATTGATTCAATTTCCTTTTTAACGTTTTAGTTTCCTAGTTTTGAAAATAGGAATAGAATCACTTTTATTAGGAAATAGGAGCTGGCCCATTAAGCACTTTCCAAACTTGGCCCAAGAAGATCATCTTCTTCCTCCTCCTCCTTTCACGTGACAGAGAAACTTTCCCTCCATGGAGAGGAGATCCCCACCTCCGGGATTCGCGACGCACATACCTTCCCGGCGCCTCCCGTCGCCTCTATAAGAAGCCCCTACCTCTCCTCGTTCCATTCCCGTCGAAAAGTTCACCTCTCTTCGCCCCTAGCTCGTGCCCCACCTCGCCGGAGTCGTCACCGGAAACTCACCGGAGAGCACCAACAGGAGCTTCCTCCTCCACCTCGCCGGCCCCTCCACCTCTCCTCCCTCGCGGCACCCCCCTCCTCCACTTCGGCCTCCTCCACCGCCGCCCCCTTGCCACCCCGCCACCCCTCCACCCCCTGCTGCACCTCCCCATCTCCATCACCAGCGAACAGCAGCAGTTTTCCTCTCCACCTCGCCCCCTGCAGCCCCCTCCACCTCGCCTCCCCACCCCCCACCTTTGCCCCCCCCTTCCCCACTCCCGTCGGCCCCTCTCCCTTCCCCACCGGCGACCCAGCCCCCCCCCTCGGCCACCATTGGCAGCCACGGGAGCACCTCCAGCCACGGTAAGTCTCCACCCCCCCTCCTGTTTCTTTTTGTTTTATGTAGTAGCCCTTAGATCTTTAACCAGTGGTGTAGATTAGATCTTTTAGTACCCTTTCGGTTTAGTTGAGTAAACCAGCGGTTTATATTCACTTATACTATTAGCCAGTGGTTTTTGTTAAGCCTAGGCCGTTTGCTCCTAAGTTAGCAGCAAACACCTCCCGCAACCTATCACAACATGCCACGTGTACCCCCTATTTGTAGATAGTTAGCTTCAGTTTTTTCTGCCTGTTTGCAAAAAAACAGAAAGTTTCAATTTTGTTTTGGCCACAACTTTTGATCCCGAAGTCCAATGACATTGATTATTTTTCCACTAGCTCACAAATTTCCTGTAGTTTGTAAAAACATATAATTTGTCTATGTTTGAAATTTCCAAATATAAGTTAGATCAGATTTAGTTTAAATATTGTTCTGCCTATTCCAGGAGTTTAAAAATAGATTTTAATTTGATTCCTCTTGGTACTGCTCACTAGTGATCTTATTTATCAGTGGTAAAAATTTCAGATTTGTTTGAGTATTTTAGCTCACTGTTTCATGTGAAACAATTTCTGTTTCACCACTTTTAGGATTTCGGCTAATTCCTTTTCTATTTTTGTCTTAAAAATTTTTATTTTAGTTTTATTTGTTTTCATGAAATCAATTCTAGATCCTTAGTAACTTGCAATTGTTTTCACCGTTGTTTCAAATCCCGTTTGGGAATACTTTCAAAAAGTTTTTTGAAAAATACTTCATTTTATCTTAGTTAAATTTATATCTTAGTTCCTTGTTATTATTTTCTGTTAGACAAAAAAACTATTTAGTGTTTGACGTAGTAGAAGACTCCCTAGTCTTATTTGAAGTTTCTTTCGGATTCCTATTCGTGTTCTTCTTTTGTTTTGATTGCTAGAATGATTGCTAGTATGAGTGCTTATGTGGATGATATGTTTGTTATATAGATTTTATCGGAGAGTGGCGAGTAGTCTATCAAGTTATTTTCTCGAGAAATTCTTCTTCGTCAACATCACAGGCAAGTCACTTTGATCATACTATCACCTATGTTTTATGCATTGTAGTTCTACCATCCTATGCCCAATTGCATGCTGCCTAGGTACTTGGAAACTTTAGCATAAGTTGTAGTATCATGTGGTAGGAACATAACAACCCCGATACTTGGCCCCGGGACGACAATTTCTTAATGCTATGCTTGAGTAGACGGGTTTTCGGTTGAGTGTATATCACGAGTGATGCGAGGTTGATATAATAATCAAGACCGGACTAAGACAAGATTTTCAAGACCTCGGACGCAATGCAACTCTGGGTGAAGGACGGTTGATCGGCTCCCTGGAAAACCCAGTGGATGCCCGGGATGCTGGAGAGGCCATGTCATCCTGCGGAAAGCTTCACCCAGGCTCAAAGAGACGGACGGATATTTTCAAGACCCAAGGCTTACCTGCACAGCCACAAGTCATTATGGGCTCTGGCTTGGTTGGACAACGCGGCGACTCTGGACAGGCGGTGCTAGCAGATGTAGAAGAACGGTAGGAATGGATGGGCACCGACAGGGATTCAGAGGGACCCGTTGAAAGACCATGTTTTGACCATCCGGTCTTCAAACACCCTGAAGTGCGAGGACATACTCGGAGGCGATCAAATCTTGTGGGGAACGTGTGCAAAACTCTGCAGAGTACTCAAACCTAATCGATTAGCCGTGTCCACGGTCATGTACAATTTGAGCCAAAGGAACTGAAGTTATCTGAAATTCTCAACACCATTATATATATTTGATGAGGGTAATTATTGACAACTCGGGTACAAGAACTGGTTGGCGGAACCATCTCGTTAACAACCAACCTATGTAGTAACATTTTGCTTTTAGCCCTTTCTTGTTGTAGGAGAAAAATTTGCTTTACGCTAAAACTTATAGCCCCACCTGCCATATATGCATGTAGTATAGATGATTACTTTTCACCCCTCTCTTATGTGACTTGCCAGCATATTCAATATGCTGACCTACACGGCTGCAACGTCTTATGTTGCAGATATTTTTTTTCTTCGACGAGTAAGAGTACGATTCAGGGTTACGGTCTACACTCAACTTGCCGTTGTTGTTTATTGGGACTCCACTCCCTTGACTGCTTCCGCTAAGATATTTAAGGTATATATCAGTTTTACGCTATTTACATGTGATTGCACTTTGATATATACATTGATGTACTGTGTGTGCCAGCATACTGATCCAGGGATGGCAAGAAGAATATGAATGGCTTAAAGTCTAGCAACGGGGGCGTAGGTCTCACCGTAGTCCATACCTTCGACTTGTGTGTAACCCTGTGCTACTAGATGCGCCTTGTTGTGTATGACTTGGCCATCTTCCTCTTGCTTGCTCTGAAACACCCATTTCGTATCAATGATGTTGTGCTCATCCTTGGGCTTCTCCACTAGTGTCCACAATTCATTCCTCTCGAAGTTGTGTGGCTCTTCGTGCATGGCATTCACCCAATCCTGGTCTTGGAGTGCTTCTTCTACCTTCATAGGCTCAATGCTAGAGATAAATGAGTAATGCTCACAAATGTTTGCTAAATAGTTTTAGAACAAGTGATTCTCCCAGTTTGTATCTCACCGAGAATTTGTTCTATGAAATGATTCTTGTTCACTCTTGCTCGAACACGTGGTAGATTTGCTTGTTGTACCTTCCTCATCATCATCTTCGTTGTTGTTGAAGGCTTCATATCCTTGAGGTGGTGGTGAAGGAGTTTGAGGTGGATCATCATGATGTACGTCTTCCTCCTCTTCATCTTGTCGTGTACCGCTTGTGGGTGCCTCCTTGTCGTTTTGTGGTTTGCCTTAGCAACAAGTAGGAGCTTCCACTTGTGTTCATGAAGTACTTTCCTTTACTGCCTTGAGACGTATCTTGTCGATGGACAAGTTTTGATTGGCTTCCGAAGGTTCCTTATATCCTACATCATTTGGCAATTGTTCGACTTGCGAACCATTAGACTCATCAAACTTCACATCTACCGTGTCTTCAACTTTTCGAGTGAAGTTGTTGTAGACACGATAAGTGCGAGTGTTTGAACCTTAACCAAGTAGGAAACCTTCATGAGATTTAGAATCAAATTCAGAATGACGATGCTTATCAACAATGTAGCACTTTGAGCCGAATACCCAAAAGTATCCAACTTGGGGTTTGTTACTGGTAAGTAGGTCGTATGACATTTTACCGAGAAGCTTGTGTAGGTAGAATCGATTTTTTGCATGACAAGTTGTTTCCACGGCTTCCGCCCAAAAGTGTGTTGGCGTTTTGTATTCGTCAAGCATCGTTCTAGCCATCTCTATGAGAGTCCGGTTCTTCCTCTCAACAACTACATTTTGTTGAGGTGTGTATGTAGCCGGGAACTCATGTCAGATACCTTCTTCGTAAAGAAAAGTATCCACATTAGTGTTCTTTGATCCACTGTTACTCCGAACTTTCTTGATCTTCACTTCAAACTGATTTTGGCCTTTACGAGCGAAGTTCTTGAATATCTTTTGTACATGTGACTTGTCATCAAGAAAGAATACCCATATAAATCTATAAAAATCATGAACTATAACTAGACCAAGATAATCTCCACCGAGGCTCTTGTAAGCATTGGAACTAAAGAGATCCATGTGAAGCAGGTCAAGTGGTGTCCTAGTAGTCATGATGTTCTTCACGGAATGACTTCCTCCCACTTGTTTTCGTGCTTAACAAGCACTACAAAGTCTATCTTTGCCAAAGATAACATCTCTGACACCAAGTATATGATCACCTTTGATAAGCCTGTCTATATTACGTATACCTACATGTCCTAGCCTTCTATGCCATAGCCAACCTTTAGATGATTTTGCAATAAGACAAGTACGAGGTTTTGCTCTTTTAGTGAAATCGACAATGTATAGATCACCTCTACGAAAACCGGTAAAGACCATGTTATGATTATCTTGATAGAACACTTGGCAATCTACTTTGGTAAATAGCACATTGAAACCAAAGTCGGCTAGTGTAGATACAAAAAGAGGATTGTAGCCAAGCGATTCAACAAGCATGGCATTTTGAATAGAATTATCATGAGATATGGCCACCTTACCAATACCTAGTACCTTACTATCGGAGTTGTCTCCAAAAGTCACATACCTCCATGGTCCATGGTCTGGTGTGATTTCTTGAAACGTGCCTCTATCTCCCGCTATGTGATCGATGCATCGAGTATCAAGTATCCACTCTTCTCCTCCACCCATGTAGTCTTTGGAGTTTTCCATGAGACTTAGTCTCTTCATAGTATTTTCATGTTCAATGTCAAACCCCTCATCTTCGTCGTAGTAGCCATGCTCCATATCGTCATAGTGAATTGGAATATCCTCGTCACAAGAATCAAGAGATTCGTTAGAATTTTGACCATAACAATGTTCAAGTTTATGAATGTGAATGGCTTCAATAATGATGATATTGATGGTAATGACATCTCCTTTAGCACACATGAGGTCACGAATTCAAACAAGTGTTTATCAAAGTTTGGATCATTAGGCTTCATTTTGTAAAAGGCAATAGATTTATGAAGAATGACATTAAGAGTTTTCAAAGAGTAGTTAGGTCATCTTTTCTCCAAATCTTTCCACAAGGTATAAGCACACTTAAAGTTTTTCATTTGATCCAACACAACTCTTGGTAATCCACTAATGATAAGATTAATAGTTCCAAGGTTACGAAGCATATCAGTTTCTTCCTCGTGAGAAGGATGTAAGGGATCAATGGGAGACACATAGGGATTTTCAACATGCTTGCTCAAATGAAATTCATCGAATAGATCAAGCATTTTGTCTTTCCATTGACTATAGTATTCCCCATTGAGAATATGCACTCTACAACTAAGACTCCCCAAACTAGACACATCCATCTTCCTCCAATGATATTGAAACCAAAAGCATGGAGACCAAAGCTCTCATACCAATTGTGGGATCCCTGAAGGGATGTATAGGGGGGGTGAATAGACTACTTGACAAAATAAAAACCTAAAAATTTCCCAATTTTAGTGGTTGGCAGATTTTAACAATTCTAACAAGTCTAGCACACCCTACACATGCAAGTCAATGAGTATACCAGCGGAAAGTAAAAGACATGCACATGAAAGTAAGGTGTGGAGATAGGAAGATCAAATGCCATGATGACACATAGATTTTTGGCGTGGTTCCGATAGGTGGTGTTATCCTATGTCCACGTTGATGGAGACTTCAACCCACGGGGGGTAACGGCTGCGCGAGTCCACGGAGGGCCCCACCCACAAGGGTTCCACAAAGAAGAAACCTTGTCTATTCCACCATGGCTTACGTCCACGAAGTACTAGCCTCACTTGGGTTTTATCTTCACGAATTAGGTGATCTCCTTGCCCTTACAAACTTATTGGTTCAACTTCACACAAAGTCAGAGGCTCCCAAGCGACAACAAACCAATCTAGGAGACACCACTCTCCAAAAGGTAATAGATGTGGTATGTGTGATGAACTCCTTACTCTTGGGCTTCAAAAGATAGTCTTCTCAACACCCAATCGCTCTCTCATAGATTTGGCTTTGGTAAAAGAGATTGATTGGGTGGAAAGCAACTTGGGGAGGCTAGAAATCAAGATACATATGGTTGGAGTGGAATATCTTGATCTCAACACATGAGTAGGTGGTTCTATCTTAGAAAATAGATGGGGAAAGTGTTGGTTTGTTCTGAGTGCTTCCTCTGCGAGTGAGAGGTAGCTCGAAGGATATATATAGGCATCTCCAAAAAGCCAACTGTTACAACATTATTGCCCAACTCGGTGAAATCAAAGTGAAAACTCGGTTGCACTCTACTGCAAAATGTGGCAACTTTTGGCGTTTTAGTGAGACCGATATATAAATCTCAGTGAGTCCAATATGGCTGGCCTAAGCAGTTATCCAAACTCGGTGGGACTGATTTGCAAAAATCATAAATTCTGATTTTCAACAAATGGCAAGGAGGGAGTTTGGCACCATTTTTCGGTTGCACCAAAATCAAACTTGGTGGCACCAAGATGGTTGGGTTGACTCTGGATTCTGTGTAGGGTAAAACTCGGTAGGGCCGATCCTGGAATGTTGGTGGCACCAAATTTGAGTGTTAGGCTTTGGTCAGAATATTTTATCGAAGAATTTCATGAGGATTTTTGGTGGCTAACTCTAAGCACTCGAGCAACCAGATCATTATAGATACCTCATCCCCTTTTAATAGTATTGGATTTTCTATGGACCCAAATGTGATTTCTCACAAAATGCAGTAGTCTTGATGCTTGAAGCTTGGCCAATCCTATTCCGCTCCTTCCTTGGGACTTGTCCACACAATCTAGCCAATTCTCTCTATGGACTTCAGCTGATATAAAATAGATAAAACTATTAGTCCAATAGACAATGTATATTGTTATGAATTACCAAAACCACCAAGGGAGCATATGTGCATTCAGCCCGGTGCTGCAGGACCGAGCTCGTCTTGCGATCGGTATGGCAGGATAGGTCGATGGAGGCCAGTTTTGGTTGGCCTATTGGGTCTCAGCGCTGGGGGCGTCCAGAGGTACGAAAGACGACTCCTTTCTCTCGTCTCTTTGGTTGGGGTGGTGGCGTGTCTCGGATGCGGTGGTGTTAGGGTCCTGGATGACGGGGCGGTGGCCTTGATGGTGGTAGCGCGGTGCTCATGACGAGAGCCTGTGGGTCGATTATGCCTGGTGACCATGGTCGTGTGTACGGTGTGGTAGCTGAGGTGTGGCATTCGATGGCGGTGAGTATTGACTGGGGTGAAAGCATGTTCTATCTTCGGACGAACCGGTGGCGACGAAGCTGGTTCCCTTCTTAAAGGCATCGTCGCAGCTCTCATTGCCCGTCGTGGTGCTTCATAGGAAACTCTGATCCTCGGATCGGACGATGGCGACGCTCCGATGTCGTAACCTTTCTGAAGGCGTCGCCTTGAAGCCCACGAGGATCAAACGATGGCGACGCTCCGGTGTAGTAACCTTTCTGAAGGCGCCGCCTTGAAGCCCATGATTCGTCGTATGCGGCTTCATCTTTTCGTGCTCACGTGCGTGGATTGCGATGATGTATGTCTATGACGTACGTGTGTATCGAAATGTTGACGGTTGGTTGCTTTATATAAAAAGCGGACACATCATTAAATATTATTAAATCTTAATTGATTGAGATTTAGCATACTCTAATATAAAATGTTGAATTCTAACTATTACTGATGCAACGGAAATGAATAACCAGAAATGTTGAATTCTTACAATAACCAGAAATGTTGAATTCTTACAATGCGTTGCACCGTCATTTTTCGATAGAAGGGCTAACGCTAACTATTACCGAAGTTGTTTTGAAACCGTTTGAGCTCGGATGAACGGTAAATTCAAATAATTAGTAACAGATTTTAAAGAATATTATTTTTTGGCACAAAACATTCATGTTCTTTTCACTCGCTACGAAGTCATATTCGTGCAGCAGGTTTTGGAGAAAAAAGCAGGATTCATAATTTTTGTTTCTTGCTTTGCCCGCGGGTTGAGAAAACATCGATGTTTGTTGCAAAAGAATCAGATTTTTCGGGGGAAAAAAGGGTCGTATTTTACTGTGAGCAATGCTAGATCCACGTAAACTTACGTGAGGATTTTACATAAAAAATGATGTGGAGGTAATTTATTGGATAAGGATTAGTGGCTGGGGCCCACCCCAATTGAAATCAGGGGGCAGAAAAGTTTTATAAAGAAAGATTACGTAACAACACGTACAGCCTGTACGTAGGCGTCCCAACTATTTAGGTCTTTCTTTGTACAAGGCCAACTATTTAGGTCTTTCTTTGTACAAGGCCAACTAATTGCCATCTTGGGAACGATAGGAAATGTTGAATTCTTACACTAAATTCGCTTATGATCATGATGTCTCTTGTAATTTGGTCGGTGAACTCTTATGATTTTCTGTGTAAGCTCGCTTCGTGAAGGATGTACATGTACTGATATTATCAGATCAAAAAAATTCTGTCGTGTACGCCTCGGCGGCATGGTGGCATTCTCTATAAACAAAAAATTGTACGCCTAGGCAACCATGATGGCATTCCCTCCCTGAAGGAAAAAGTTCTTTCGTGTACGCCTTGGCGAACACAACACACACAGGTAGGTAGACCAGTCCTGAGAGGCACCGGACTCGACGTAAACAGTACACACAGGTAATGCAAGAAGTCGTACGAAGACACTGGAGAGCAGTAGAGCATTTACGGATTCACGAAACCAAGGGACGCACACTACTTAAGACAGAAGGTAGTAGTAAAAGAAACTTGAAAACTCAACGAAAAAAAAAAACTTGAAAACGAAGGCTCTACTGGACCTCCACTAGTAGGTTGTACTAAAGTTTATTGTCGCTGCCGTCCACAGGTTGACGGCATGCATGGCAGGAGAGCGCGATACGTGTGCACGTCGCACCGAAGGCGCGCCCGCGTGCGGGCGCGTGTGTCGCCCGGCCGCTCACATCTTGCCCTTGCGGTGCGCGCAGGACGAGCCGGCGCACCCTTCCACGCACTTCTCGACGCATTTGTCCAGCCGCTCCGCCGCCCGCTCCTTGGCCAACCGGTCCTTCTCATCGAAGTACACGGACGCCGCCTTCTCCGCGGCGCGCTCCTTCACCTCGCGCTCGTCCTCGTCGCCCAGCCGGATGCCGTGCCCTGCAGCGTCGTGCTGCTGCGTGCCGGAGCCAACCGTCAGCTTCTCCTTGATCGCGCCCGTCATGTTGCCCAGCGCCCCGAACAGGCCGGTTCCTTGCTGACCCCTGCGTACGCATCAACACGTAAATGTGTATGTGAATCCTACTAGTTTGACTTGTGTTCTACTTAATCGGTTGAGAGGGGCAAACCTATCGGCATCGTGGGTGCCGGCCGTCTCCCTTGCCTTGTCGGCGGCTGTCTGCGTGGTCGCCATTGTCCTGTCCCTAGCTTCCTGCGCGGTCCCCTTGGTGGCGTCGGTGTACTCGCCGGCCTTCTGCTGTGTCACGTCCTTGGCCTGCCTCGCCTTCTCGGCGGCGGCGTCCCTCGTCTCCTGGGCCTTGTGCACTGTGGTCTCCTTGGCCTCCTGCGTCTTCCCGGCCAAGGCGTCCTTGTACTCTCCCAGCTTGTTCTTGGTAGCCTCAGCGGTCTGACTCGTCTTCTGCGCCACGGTGTCCTTGGCCTCCGTCGCCTTCTCGACGGTGTAGTCCTTGGCCTCGCCGAGCTTGTTCCTGGTGGCCTCCGCCGTCTCGCTCGTCTTGTGCGCGAGGCTGTCGTTAGTCTCCTTGGCCTTCTCGGCGGTGTAGTCCTTGTACTCGCCCAGCTTGTTCCCGGTGGCGTCCGCCGCCTGGTAGGTCTTGTCTGCGGCGGTGTCCTTGGCGCCGCCGAACGTGCGGCCCACCGCGCTCGCCAGGGACTTTGCGCCCTCCTGCACGCTCTCCAGGATGCCGCCGCCGCCGCGTGGGTGCTCCACGTAGGCACCGCCGCCCAGTGCGCCGTGCTCCCGGTCCGCGCGGGCGCGCGAGATCTCGTCCGCCGCGCGTCGCGCGTCCATCTCCGCCTGCATTACCCGCTCGTCCCGCGCGCGCGCGATCTCGTCCGCCGCGCGGCGAGCGCCGGCCTCGGCCCTCGCCTCCCGCTGATCTTGCCTCGACGACATGGTGGCGCGCTGTGGTTCAACTTCTCTAGAACTTGCTCGCTCGTGATAGTGCTGTAGTGTTGGCTGTAGTGTGTTGCAGTACACAAGTGACTGAGCTAGTGTTTGTGCAAGTATGTATATACTCCTCCACGAGTAATGTGAGCGTGACACGTACCTCTGGGAGGTGGACGCGTGTGCCTCGGGCTGCAAGACAGGGCTTGCTGACACATGTGTGTGATGCGGACACGTGCCTACGGAGCGGCGACGTCGTCACTAAGCTTCTTCCATGGGCTTCTACTGTTGCCTTGTGCATGGTACGGGGAAGTGCGTGCGATAGAAGTGAGTGATTGGATTGGATCGCGGGAACAAGTATGTGAGGTGACGCTGCTTCGCTATTTCTTTTGACTTCTTAAAAAAATGTATTCTCAAATATTTCAAAATTTAAATATTTATCTTTAAAAATTTATGCAGTGTTAAAAGAATGGCTGCTGCACAACTTTTAGAAATTGTTGATTGGCATTCAAATAAATACACATTAAAAATGTTCACATGTTTCAAAAACAATGTTCATAATATTATAAAATATGTATTCGATGTAAAACAAGTGATCAGGAAATAAAAAACCAATGTTTTGTACCATTACAAAGTGTACTTGGCACTTCAAAAAAATATTCACGCATTTTAAAAATACGTTCACGACATTTTAGGAAAACTAAAGTAGTACAATGATGTTAGCTTATGTTTTACAAATTTCCATACAATTATAAAAATGTTAAATGTGTATTTGGAAAATTGGTAACACGTTTTCAAAAACATGTTCAATGTGTAATTGTTTTTTGAACAATTGTTGGTCCGTTAAAGAGTGGAAACAACCAGGAAAATGCATCAGTACACATGGCTTGATCACAACTTGAGTAGCTTCTAACAGTAGGGCAAGCAAAACATCAATGAGAAGAAAAGAACCACTAGCATAGGGCTAGATCGCTTGGAATACATTTCTCGACATAGTTGTGGTCGTGTGTTCACTAGTCACCGCTCCACAAGGGATCATAGCCAGTTATCATCTCGAGAAGGGCACGTTGAAGATCGACGTAGGAAACTTTCAACCGATGGAGCACATAGCTCATTCGATCCAAGATGTATTTTAGACTTTTGGATCGAAACACTCAAAACAATCTATCTATTAGTTTCTCGAAAATAAGTGAAATTAGGTCAAATGTAGTATCACATAAGCACTACACTTTGTCACTTTGACCCAAGCTTATAATATTCCATATAAGACCTATCTTGATATCCTAAATGAGCGAGTGATGGTGTCCTAAACTACGGGGTACTAACCTAGTCGGCCCACATTCCTTGGATTCGATCGATGGATCCTCCTCTTTCTCAAGATGGACTCTGAAAGCTGCACGATGGGGCGTTATCGGGACTACATACGCCGAAGGCTTGACGTATACTCCAAGACTTCTCGTATCGTGCCCACGCCAAGAAACCGACCTTGTAACCCTAGATATCGTACCCGTCGTGTATATAAGCCATAGTATTTAGCCCGTAGAGGGGACATACATCATCACAACATTATTTGCGTAGCCTTAGGGTTAGAACACTACTTACGATCTCGAGGTAGATCAAGCTTGTACTCGATACTTCATCGTCAATATAAACAAGAGCAAGACGTAGGGTTTTACCTCCATCAAAAGGGTTCGAACCTGGATATACCTCGTCTCCCTGTTCCTATTACCATCCGTCCGAGATCCCCAGCACGGGACCCCATACCTCGATGTCTGTCGTTTTTCACACCGACACTGATGCTCTCATTGAGAGTTTCGCTGTGAGATCGATACAAGGATCGATGGCTAATCTACACATCAATTGCAACAACGGAAACGGGAACGTTTACATACCCGGCCAACTTTTCGTGTTTGGCATCATGACCTTCTGCACCGATTTGACCGGCCTTCTGGCCTCCGTCGAAAACTATGCCCCGGATTAGATCGTGACCTTTGGAGGCCTGGAATACACAGCGGACTCCCGCGGAGAACTCATCCTGTCAGGCTGGACGTCCGACCGATTGGAAGGGCTACCCGACAACGAAGGATCGACTCCGGAACCGATCACCTTTGAGGACGGTGGAATGGAAACCCTGGTGTCGCCGGAGAACTCCGTTGTAGCGACTCCGGGCGATCTTCCGTCGAACCCCGGTCCGGACCCATGACCAACCCCTCTTTCTGAAGCTACGTTGGATCTCGAGCTGATCCCGACACAGGAAACCGAATCACCCCTAGATCCCCTCCATGCTGGAAACACGCCAAGCTATACACCGGGCATGCTTCGTGTCAGGCCCGCTTATAGCTAGACAATGAACCCCGAAGAACTATCTCACCTGAACGAGATGCTCGGTCGTATCGATAGCATGTCTATCTCGACTTCGGTTTATGACAATATCGTACTTAAAGCCGACGATCGGGAAATTTACGTCCCACCCATCACCCACCTAGTCACCACGGTCGATGAATCAACCGACGTGCTAGACTACCATGAGGCCACAGACATGGATTAAGACGTCGATGGCCCCACACAACACACTTCGCCCTTGGTAAACACTCGCAAGTGGTCTGCAACATCCACCTACGATGTTTACATGGTGGATACCCAAAAATCCCCTCCAGGACGTCACCGTAGACGTTAAACGAAAAACAATGGGGAACCCAACAACAACAACGCCATCACCGATGAAGATGAGGCAATGTCCAGCGACGTCGATAACACTAGAGATGACCCTCAAGCCTCCCCAGTATGGAACGACAATCCCGAGGACAAAGATCCCAGTGACCTCTTTGAAGGGGACGATGACAACTGCATGTCAGAGTCCGAGGAGAATGAGTTCCTCGGTACCGATGACTATATCCTCCCCGTAGACCCTCTCCAACAAGAGCGCTTCCGGCGGCGCCTCATCGCCACCGCTCAAAGCATGAAACGCAAGCATCAGCTGCTGCAAGCAAATACAAATGCACTGAATAAAAAGTGGGTCGAAATACTCTCGACCGAACAAGATCTTGAAGATTGAAGCCGTAGCATGCCAAAATCATACTACGTAGGCATGTGTTGCCGGAGTTCGATGAAGAACTAGTCGCCGACGCGCTTGACCGACCCCCTAGAGGTCGGGGCAGGCCGTTGCGGGAAAACCTCACTACCCGGCTGTCTTCTCGTCGTAATGGCAAGGATCCATGGATTACCTAGACCCTCATGACATTCGACATCACATCGAGGCTAACCGAGCGCCTCTCCTATCCATCTATGGCTCAAGAGGATAAATGCCAGCCAGGCCCGACGGCTATGACACCTGGTTAGACAGGAACGGTCGTGCCCGAGAGCAAGGCTACACATGGCTCTCCCCCAATATCCGATGGGATACTACCCAGTTCCGAGGTCTAGCCCACCCGATCTGCTTTACACACAGGGCAATGGAATATCAATTTCCAGAATCATTCAAGCCCATCAATATAGAATCATACGATGGCACCATATACCCAATAGTGTGGATCAAAGATTTTCTTCTCCACGTACACATGGCTAATGGAGGCGACCTCCATGCCATCAAGTATCTGCCGCTCAAGCTAAAGGGGCTAGCTAGACATTGGCTCAACAGCCTGCCTCCTTATTCTATTGGCTGGTAGGAAGACCTTCAAGCCGCCTTTAGTGCAAATTTTGAAGGCACTTACGTCCGACCTGCGGACTCCCACGAGCTCATTTGTGTCACCTAGCTGCCAGGAAAATCTGGTCGAAAGTACTGGAACAGTTTCCTTACTAAAAAGAACCACATCATAGACTGCTCTGACACGAAAGCCATCGCTCCATTCAAAAACAGCATCTCAGATGAATGGCTTGCCCACCAGCTCGGCCAAGGCATGCCGAGGAACGTGTCAACCCTCACTTCATTGAGGACCCGCTTTTGCGCGGGGGAAGACAGTTGGCTCACACCAAGCACTCGCAATGGTGAGGCACACACTTCGGAGACACGTGACACTGATGACCCACAAGTATAGGGGATCAATCGTAGTCCTTTCGATAAGTAAGAGTGTCGAACCCAACGAGGAGAAGAAGGCTCTGATAAACGGTTTTCAGCAAGGTAATAACTGCAAGCACTGAAAGTAGCGGTAACAAGTGATGGTGTAGTGAGGTGAAACGTAGCAAGCGAAAAGTAACAAGTAACAAGTAGTAGCAAGGTGCAGCAAAGTGTCCCAATCCCTTTTGTAGCAAGGGACAAGCCTGAACAAAGTCTTATAAGAGGAAAAACGCTCCCGAGGACACACGGGAATTTTTGTCATGCTAGTTTCATCATGTTCATATGATTCACGTCCGTTACTTTGATAGTTTGATATGTAGGTGGACCGGCGCTTGGGTACTGCCCTTACTTGGACAAGCATCCCACTTATGATTAACCCCTCTCGCAAGCATCCGCAACTACGAAAGAAGAATTAAGACAACGTCTAACCATAGCATTAAACTAGTGGATCCAAATCAGCCCCTTACGAAGCAACGCATAGACTGGGGTTTAAGCTTCTGTCACTCTAGCAACCCATCATCTACTTACTACTCCCCAATGCCTTCCTCTAGGACCAAATATGGTGAAGTGTTATGTAGTCGACGTTCACATAACACCACTAGAGGAAAAGACAACATACGACATATCAAAATACCGAACGAATACCAAATTCACATGACTATTATCAGCATGACTTATCACATGTCCTCAGGAACAAAAGTAACTACTCACAAAGCATAATCATAATCATGATCAGAGGTGTAATGAGTAGCATCAAGGATCTGAACATAAACTCTTCCACCAAGTAATCCAACTAGCATCAACTACAAAGAATAATCAACACTACTAGAAACCTTACAAGTACCAATCGGAGTCGCGAGACGGAGATTGGTTACAGGAGATGAACTAGGGTTTGGAGAGGAGATGGTGCTGACGAAGATGACTCCCCTCCGACGAGAGGAGTGTTGGGGATGACGATGGCGACAATTTCCCCCTCCGGGAGGAAAGTTTCCCCGGCAGGATCGTCCTGCCAGAGCTCTAGATTGGATCTGCTCAAATTCCGCCTCGTGGCGGCGGAGAATCCACGAAAAAGCTCCACCCTAAATTTTTCTCGGATGAAATCCTTCATATAGAAAAAGAGGGGGCCAGTGGGCCACCAGGGTGCCCACAAGCCCTGTTGCCACGGCCAGGAGGGTAGGCCGCGGCAACCAGGCTTGTGGGCCCCTGGCAGCTCCCCTCTGACACTTCTTTCACCTAGTATTTTTTACATATTCCCAAAAAAATCCACGTTGATTTTCAGGGCATTTGGAGTTGCGCAGAATAGAGGACTCAGACTTGCTCCTTTTCCAGTCCAGAATTCCAGCTGCCGGTATTCTCCCTCTTCAAATAAACCTTGCAAAATAAGAGAGAAAAGGAATAAGTATGGTACCACAAAGTATAATAACAGTCCATAAAGCGATAAATATCAACATGAAAGCATGATGCAAAATGGACGTATCAACTCCCCCAAGCTTAGACCTCGCTTGTCCTCAAGCAAAAACCAAGATCCATAAACATGTCCACATGTTTAGGGATGAAGGTGTCAACAAAACAAAATACGTACATGAGGGCACCATGATCACACATAGAACAACAATACCTCATAGAGATTCTTATGGGAAAGTAACAATTCCTTCACAAAGCAAAGTATGAAACAAAAACCTTACCGAGAAGTAGCCAACAACAGTCCATAGTCCTTGAAGCAATTGCAATTTATCATAACATCAGAAAGAGTCAAATAAGAGCTTGTAAAGAAAATCCACATACTCAATCATCTCTTTTGTTTTCCACAATTGTTACAACTCACGTGGTACTCATGGTATCAAAGTTTCAGTTGGACACATAGAAAGATAGGGGCTTATAGTTTTGCCTCCCAACCATTTACCTCAACGGTAAAGTCAACAATAATAAAGCATAAGTACTCATCTCCAAGTTGATATATGAATATAGATCTTTCCCAAGCATATGACGTTCACCAAGAAAAAGGCAAAATAAGGAATTGGTGAAGATCACCAAGACTCTCACAAGGACAAAAGTAAAGGTACAAGATAGGCCCTTCGCAGAGGGAAGCAGAGGTTGTCATGCGCTTTTGAGGTTTGGATGCGTGTCCTCTTAGTGCGGAGGAACGTCACTTTATATTGCCTCCTGTGATAAAGAACTTTATTATGCAGTCTGTCGCTTTTATGTCTTCCTCATCACAGGTTCGTACAAAGCTTATTTTCCACACACTAATAGATCATACATATTAGAGAGAAATTTTTATTGCTTGCACCGATGACAACTTACTTGAGGGATCTTATTCAATCCATAGGTATGTATGGTGGACACTCACGGCAAAACTGGGTTGAAGGTTTATGGATGCACAAGTAGTATCTCTACTTGGTGCGGGAGTTTTGGCTAATATGAGGTGGAAGCAAACGTCACATGCTAAGGGATCTCTAATCATATAACATTGTTTGGAACTAAGCAAACACAATTCATTATGTTGTCTTCCTTGTCCAACATCTACTTCTAATCATGTAATAGTTTGGTGAGTGCTCACAATTATAGAAAGTGTCTAAGATGATATATTTATATGTGAACCTCTCTTTCCTTATTACTTCTTATTAATTGCAACAATGACTGAAGTTTCAATCATCATACTTGTTATATGTGAAGTTATCACTTTCCATAAGATCATCTCATGATTTTTCATGCTATCGTTCTTTTCGTACTTTTGATCACGGCACAAAACAAAGCCCTTGACTAAGATACTCTTTATTATATAGCTCACAAGCTCGAATACATCGGGGGAGACACAAGGCAAAAGACTCAAACTAAACACTAAAGACTTATTCCACTAAGAGAAGAAATAAAAACTGAAAAGGAAATAACTAAAACAAAGGTAAAAGCAAAAGATATAAAGGTGATACGATACCAGGGCAACTCCCCCAAGCTTGGCATAAGCCAAGGGAGTTGCCCATACCAATGCTTAGTTGTCTTCCTTTGGTGGTGAAGCTGGTGGAGTTGTTGAAGGAGTCTTGAGCTTGTCTAATTTCCACCTGAGCATAAAGTTCTGCTCCCTCAGATCGTCATTTTCCTTCTCAAGCTTCAACACTCTACGACAAAGTTCCTGCTTACTCTCCTGCAAGAAACGAGAGGGGATAAACAAGGTCTTAGGCTTCTTCCTTTGGTCAGGGAGGCTTGACTTCTTGAACTCCACATGAGTGCGTCCAGGTTGAGGTAGAGGAGCCTCCTCTTCATCGGAACTCGTTCGTTCCTTCCCCTTGGGATCATAATCCTCTTCCTCGTCAGTGGTCCAGCCATATGGTTCCAAGTCCCCATAGACCTTGGGGTTAGCAAGGTAATCAGCCACATAGCTCTCCCCTTGTGAATCTTGAGAAGACATCTTGACCTAGATCTGCGGCAGAAAACAGGCTCGAAACTAAAACAGAGGAAAACTGCGTGATACGGAGATCAAAACCCTCGGGCGTATATATAATGATTTTTTCTGGACCAGAAGGAGTGCTCTGCAAGAAAACAGAGTCCGTGAGGCACACGAGGTGCCCACAAGCCCTGTTGCCGTGGCCAGGGGGGAGGCCGCGGCAACCAAGCTTGTGGCCGCCTCGTGCGCTCTCCGGACTGCTTTTTATTTTTCTAATTTTCCATAAATTCCAAAATGGAGAAAATTTCCTATCGGAAAAGTTTCGGAGACCAATTACGTACCGAAACACATATCTCTTTGTTTTCAGGGTCTAAAACAGGCTGATAAACATCCCTTATGTACTCCTCTGGAGTTATGATATTGATGATATTGGTCTCAACATTTAATGGAGTACCAGAGATATAATGCTTGATTCTTTGCCCATTGACCACTCTAGGAAAATTACCTTCCGTGTTATTGATTTTAATGGCACCGGAACGATATACTTCCTCGAGAACGTAGGGACCTTCCCATTTAGAAAGAAGCTTGCCTGCGAAGAATCTTAAACGATAATTGTATAGCAGGACATAATCACCTACATTGAACTCTTGTTTTTGTATTCTTTTATCGTTCCATCTCTTAACCTTTTCCTTGAATAACTTGGCATTCTCATATGCCTGGCCCCTCCATTCATCTAATGAGCTGATATTAAACAACTGCTTCTCACCGGCAAGTTTGAAATCGAAGTTGAGCTCTTTGATTGCCCAATAAGCTTTGTGTTCCAGCTCAAGAGGTAAATGACAGGCCTTACCGTAAACCATTTTATACGGCGACATGCCCATGGGATTCTTATAAGCAGTCCTATAAGCCTATAGTGCATCGTCAAGTTTGCTAGGCCAATTCTTTCGAGATCTATTGACGGTCTTTTGTAAGATCAATTTGATCTCCCTATTACTCAACTCCACTTGAGAACTAGACTGAGGATGATAATGATATGCAACTCTATGGTTGACATCATGCTTAGCGAGCATCTTGCGGAAAACACCATGAATGAAGTGTGAACCGCCATCACTCATCAGATATCTAGGGACTCCAAATCTTGGGAAAATAACTTCTTTAAGCATCTTAATAGAGGTGTGGTGATCAGCATTTCTAGTGGGGATAGCTTCTACCCACTTAGTGACGTAATCCACAGCAACTAAGATGTGAGTATACCCATTGGAATTCGGGAAAGGTCCCATATAATCAAAGCCCCAGACATCAAATGGTTCAATGACAAGTGAATAGTTCATATGCATTTCCTGACGCTTACTGATGTTCCCTATTCGTTGGCATTCGTCACAAGACAAGACAAACTTACGGGCATCCTTGAAGAGAGTGGGCCCATAGAAACCTGATTGCAATACCTTATGAGCAGTTCTGTCTCCAGCATGGTGTCCTCCGTAGGCCTCGGAATGACACTTCTGCAGGATCTGTCCCTGTTCATGTTCAGGCACACAACGTCTAATAACACCATCTAATCCTTCCTTATAAAGGTGAGGATCATCCCAAAAGTAGTGTCTCAAATCAAAGAAGAATTTCTTCTTTTGCTGGTAGGTGAAACTGGGTGGTATGTATTTGGCTACGATATAGTTTGCCTAATCAGCATACCACGGTGCACTATGTGAAGTGCGGATGACATTTAATTACTCATCATGAAAGCTGTCATCAATAGGTCATGGGTCATCAAGGACATTCTCTATCCTAGACAAGTTATCTGCTACAGGGTTATCAGCACCCTTTCGGTCAACAACGTGCAAATCAAATTCCTGTAGCAGGAGAACCCATCTTATTAGCCTAGGCTTAGCGTCCTTCTTCTCCATAAGGTACTTAATAGCAGCATGATCAGAGTGAATAGTGACTTTGGAGTCAACTATATAAGATCTGAACTTTTCAGATGCAAACACGACTGCTAAAAACTCCTTTTCCGTAGTGGCATAGTTTCTTTGGGCACTGTCTAGAGTTTTACTAGCGTAGTGAATAACATTCAACTTCTTGTCAACTCTTTGTCCTAGAACAGCACCAACAACATAATCACTAGCGTCGCACATGATTTCAAAGGGAAAGTTCCAATCAGGTGGTTGAACAATAGGTGTGGTTATCAAGGCCTTCTTAAGTATTTCGAAAGCTTCCTCACAATCCGAGAGCTTCCTCACAATCCTCATCAAAAACAAAAGGAACATCCTTCTGCAAGAGGTTGGTAAGAGGCCTAGAAATCTTAGAGTAGTCTTTAATGAACCTTCTATAGAAACCAGCATGACCTAGGAAACTTCGTATACCTCTGATATCTGTGGGGCAAGGCATTTTCTCAATTGCATCTACCTTAGCCTTATCAACTTCAATGCATTTCTTAGAGATTTTGTGTCCTAAACTGATGCCTTCATTAACCATAAAGTGGCACTTCTCCCAATTCAAGACAAGATTGGTGTATTTACATCTCTGTAAGACTCGATCAAGGTTGCTGAGACAATCATCAAAGGAAGACCCGTAAACAGAGAAGTCATCCATGAAAACCTCGACAATCTTTTCACAAAAGTCAGAGAATATAGACATCATACATCTTTGAAATGTGGCACGTGCATTACATAAGCCAAAAGGCATATGTCTATAGGCAAAAGTACCGAAGGGGCAGGTGAAAGTGGTTTTCTCCTGATCAGATTGTGCAACAGGTATTTGTGAGAAACCTGAATAACCGTCTAGAAAGCAGAAGTGTGTGTGTTTAGATAGCCTTTCTAGCATCTGGTCGATAAACGACAAAGGATAATGGTCTTTCCTAGTTGCCTTGTTCAGTTTCCGAAAGTCTATTACCATTCTATAGCCAGTAATAATCCTCTGTGGGATTAGTTCATTCTTATCATTAGGAACGATGGTGATACCTCCCTTCTTAGGTACGCAATGTACTGGACTTACGCAATCACTATGAGCAACAGGATAAATGATTCCTGCTTCCAAAAGCTTTAATATTTCTTTTCTCACGACCTCTTTCATCCTCGGATTTAATCTCCATTGATGATCACCAACTGGCTTAGAATCAGGATCGGTTTTAATCTTGTGCTGACATAGAGTGGGACTAATACCCTTAAGATCATCAAGAGTATATCCAATAACAGCACGGTGCTTCCTCAATGTTTTTAACAACTTCTTATCTTCGTGATTCGAGAGGTGAGCACTAATAATAACAGGATATATCTCCTTTTCATCAAGATAGGCATACTTAAGAGTATCTGGTAACTGTTTTAGCTCGAATGCAGGATCACCCTTTGGTGGGGGAGGATCCCCAAGCAATTCAACAAGCAGATTATTCTTAAGAATAGGATATTGTTCTAAAACAATTTTATCTATCTCATCTCTTTCATCCATATGCATATCATTTTCATGCTCAAGCAGATATTTCTCTAAAGGATCCGTAGGAGGTATGACAATAGAGGCAAGAGCAATGATTTCATCCCTACCAGACGACTCTTTTTCATGGGGTTGTCTTCCAAACTTACAGAAGTTAAATTCATGAGATACACCCTCGAAACTAAGAGTGACAGTCTGTTTAATGCAATCAATATGAGCATTGACAGTGTTGAGAAAGGGTCTACCAAATATGATGGGACAAAAGCTATCTTGTGCAGTAGCAAGGATGAGGAAATCACTAGGATACTTCGTCTTACCACACAGGACTTCTACGTCTCTCACAATTCCCAGAGGGCAGATAGTGTCTCTATTAGCTAGCGTAATAGTGGCATCAATGGGTTCTAACTCAGCGGGTGCAATCTCATCTTTGATTTCATCATAAAGGGACCGGGGTATTGCACTAACACCAACACTCATATCACATAAACCATGATAACAGTCATCTCCTATCTTGACAGAAACAACGGGCATGGAAACTACAGGTCCGTATTTGTCTTTCCGTGAGGTTTAGCAATTCTAGCGGAGTCCTCACAGAATTTGATAACATGCCCGTCTATGTCTTCGTCTAAGAGATCTTTGATAATAGCAACACTAGGTTCAACTCTAATTTCCTCAGGGGGTGCAAGTGGTCTAATGTAACCCCTACGTATCATAGTTGGAGCTTTAGAATAATCCTTTTTCCTAGCAGGGTAAGGTGGTTTCTCAGCGTAGGCACAAGGAACAATAGGATGACTAAAGGCAATAACTTTCTATTCAACTAGATTGGGTTTAACTATGTTGACTTCTACAGGAGGATGATACTTAAACCACTTCTCTTTGGGAAGATCAACATGAGCAGCAAAAGATTCACATAGAGAATCTACTATCTCAGAGTCAAGTCCATACTTAGCGCTAAAATCTCTAGAAGTGTTTGTTTCAACAAAAGATTTAACGCAATCAAACTGGAAATTCATACCTGACTCCTTACCTTCTTCAAGCTCCC
Organism: Hordeum vulgare subsp. vulgare; assembly: GCF_904849725.1. Lineage (NCBI taxonomy): Eukaryota > Viridiplantae > Streptophyta > Magnoliopsida > Poales > Poaceae > Hordeum > Hordeum vulgare. The sequence continues at coordinate 409,815,501 of NC_058521.1, read as the reverse complement.
AATCTTCAGAGTTACGTTTGATTCTTTCCAATAAATTCCACTTGTGGTCAATATCCTTCTTCATAAAAGAACCGGTACAACAAGTGTCAAGCATGGTACGATCTTCATGAGAAAGCCGAGCATAAAAGTTTTGAGTGATAATTTCTCTCGAGAGCTCATGATTGGGGCATGAATATAGCATTGATTTAAGCCTCCCCCAAGCTTGAGCTATGCTTTCCCTGTCACGAGGCCAAAAGTTATAAATATAATTCCGATCACGATGTACTAAATGCATAGGATAAAACTTTTGATGAAATTCCAATTTCAACCGATTGTAGTCCCATGATCCAGTATCATCACATAGCCTATACCATGTAAACGCCTTATCCTTCAAAGATAAAGGAAAGACTTTCTTCTTTACCTCATCCTCGGGCAAACCTGCAAGCTTAAATAAACCACAAACTTCATCTACATAGATCAGATGCAAGTCTGGATGTGATGATCCATCTCCTGTAAAAGGATTGGCCAGTAGTTTCTCAAGCATACCCGAAGGAATTTCATAAAACATATTTTCAGTAGGTACCTCAGGTTGAGGAACAACTCCTCGTGCTTCCGTTTGTGGTGAAGATACCCCGAACAAACTCCTCAAAGAAACAGTTTCCATAGTGACAAGTGACAATAAATTTCAGCACACTATATAAATGTTTCCTTACCAAATTCCACTTACCAAAGGCGCTTCCCTCCCCGGCAACAGCGCCAGAAAAGAGTCTTGATGACCCACAAGTATAGGGGATCAATCGTAGTCCTTTCGATAAATAAGAGTGTCGAACCCAACGAGGAGAAGAAGGCTCTGATAAACGGTTTTCAGCAAGGTAATAACTGCAAGCACTGAAAGTAGCGGTAACAAGTGATGGTGTAGTGAGGTGAAACGTAGCAAGCGAAAAGTAACAAGTAACAAGTAGTAGCAAGGTGCAGCAAAGTGGCCCAGTCCCTTTTGTAGAAAAGGACAAGCCTGAACAAAGTCTTATAAGAGGAAAAAGGCTCCCGAGGACACACGAGAATTTCCGTCTTGCTAGTTTCATCTTGTTCATATGATTCGCGTTCGTTACTTTGATAGTTTGATGTGTGGGTGGACTGGCGCTTGGGTACTGCCCTTACTTGGACAAGCATCCCACTTATGATTAACCCCTCTCGCAAGCATCCGCAACTACGAAAGAAGAATTAAGACAACGTCTAACCATAGCATTAAACTAGTGGATCCAAATCAGCCCCTTACGAAGCAACGCATAGACTGGGGTTTAAGCCTCTGTCACTCTAGCAACCCATCATCTACTTACTACTCCCCAATGCCTTCCTCTAGGCCCAAATATGGTGAAGTGTTATGTAGTCAACGTTCACATAACACCACTAGAAGAAAAGACAACATACGACATATCAAAATACCGAACGAATACCAAATTCACATGACTATTATCAGCATGACTTATCCCATGTCCTCAGGAACAAAAGTTACTACTCACAAAGCATAATCATAATCATGATCATAGGTGTAATGAGTAGCATCAAGGATCTGAAGATAAACTCTTCCACCAAGTAATCCAACTAGCATCAACTACAAAGAGTAATCAACACTACTAGCAACCTTACAAGTACCAATCGGAGTCGCGAGACGGAGATTGGTTACACGAGATGAACTAGGGTTTGGAGAGGAGATGGTGCTGATGAAGATTTTTATGGAGATGACTCCCGTCCGACGATAGGAGTGTTGGTGATGACGATGGCGACTATTTCCCCCTCCGGGAGGGAAGTTTCCCCGGCGCGATCGTCCTGCCGGAGCTCTAGATTGGATCTGCTCAAGTTCCGCCTCGTGGCGGCGGAGAATCCACGAAAAAGCTCCACCCTGATTTTTTCTCAGACGAAACCCTTCATATAGCAAAAGAGGGGGGCTAGTGGGCCACCAGGGAGCCCACAAGCCCTGTTGCCGCGGCCAGGGGGGTAGGCCGCGGCAACCAGGCTTGTGGTCCCTTGGCAGCTCCCCTTCTGAGACTTCTTTCACCCAGTACTTTTTATATATTCCCAAAAAAATCCACGTTGATTTTCAAGGCATTTGGAGTTGTGCAGAATAGAGGACTTAGACTTGCTCCTTTTCCAGTCCAGAATTCCAGCTGCCGGTATTCTCCCTCTTCAAATAAACCTTGCAAAATAAGAGAGAAAAGGCATAAGTATGGTACCACAAAGTATAATAACAGTCCATAAAGCAATAAATATCAACATGAAAGCATGATGCAAAATGGACGTATCAGACACCAATGGAAAGCCTCAACGCAATAAAAATAAGCACACGCGAAAAAATGGCAGGAGTGTCACACAGGACGCCACAGTCAATGTAGAGTTCATTGGACCTTGATCCGGACAGTAAAGGAAACCCTTTAAAGGGAATAAGGGTGGACCTAGTGAGCTAGATAGAACCGTGGATCGACCGTGCCAAATTCATGACACCCAGGACAAACTAGCAACCCACTCTAACATGAATTGTTGGGTATTCAAACAAGCTTGCAAGGTAGCAACAGCGGGTCAAGGTAAAACCCGAAATCGCAATGAAGACGAGGATGAACCTTGGAGGCCCAACAACGGAAGACAAAAGAAGTTTCCTAATGAGATAATAGAGGTTAACATGAACTACGTTATCCACATCCCACAAAGGGAGAGGAAGCGCTTACTTTGGGAGATCTATGCATTAGGGCCAATCACCGTGAAGTTCAACCCGTGGTCGACTTACCCGATGACATTCGACAAACATGACCATCCGACCAACATCAGGCATGAAGGATTAGTTGCACCTTGTCCTCGACCCAATTGTCAATGGTTTCCATCTGATGTGTGTCCTCATGGACGGAGGAAGAAACCTCAACTTAATATACAAGGACAAGGCCAGGAAGATGCCCATTGACTTATCTCGGATCAAGCTGAGCAGCACTACCTTTAAAGGCGTCATACCATGCGTTGAGGCTTGTTGCACCAGAACTGTGTCACTCAATGTTGTTTTTGGATCGCCCGAGAGCTTCAAAAGTGAAGAATTAATCTTCGACATTGTACCCTTCTGAAGTGGATACGATGCACTCCTAGGGTGCACAATGTTTGCTCGCTTCAACGCGGTCCCGCACTATGCTTGCCTAAAGCTCAAAATGCCATGGCCTAACGGTGTTATAAAAATCAATGGTAAGAGCCCAAATAAAAAAGAGGCCAAAGAGCCCAAGTAATAAAGAAAAAAAGAGAGAAAAAGAGAGAAGGGACAATGCTACTATCTTTTTCCACACTTGTGCTTCACAATAGCACCATGTTCTTCATGATTGAGAGTCTCTTCATTTGTCACCACCATATGCTAGTGGGAATCTTCATTATATAACTTGGCTTGTATATTCCAATGATGGGCTTCCTCAAAATTGCCCTAGGTCTTCGTGAGCAAGCAAATTGGATGCACACCCGCTAGTTCTCCTTTTGAGCTTTCACATACTTATAGCTCTCGTGCATCCTTTGTATGGCAATCCCTACTCATTCACATTGATATCTATTAATGGGCATCTCCATAACCCTATGATACGTTGATAACCCACAAGTATAGGGGATCACAACAGTTTTCGAGGGTAGAGTATTCAACCGAAATTTATTCATTCGACTCAAGGGGAAGCCAAAGAATATTCTCAAGTATTAGCAGTTGAGTTGTCAATTCAACCACACCTGAAAGATTTAGTATCTGCGGCAAAGTATCAATAGCAAAGTAGGATGATAGCAGCAGTAGCAACAGTAACCAGTAGCAGCAAAGTGACAACAGTAGCAGCAAAGTAACAACAGTAGCAACAGAGTAACAGTAGCAGCAGTGACAGCAGTAGCAGCAAAGTAACGTAGCAAGGACCAGTAGGAAAAGACTCGTAGGCATTGGATCGGTGATGGATGATTATGTTGGATGCTATTCGTCATGCAACAGTTATAACACAGAGAGATAAGTAACTAGCTCCAGTTCGTCAATCTAATGTAAGCATGTATTCCGTATGTAGTCATACGTGCTTAGGGAAAAGAACTTGCATGACATCTATTGTCCATCCCTCCCGTGGCAGCGGGGTCCTAATGGAAACTACGGGATATTAAGGTTCTCCTTTTAATAAAGAACCGGACCAACGCATTAACACTTGGTGAATACATGAACTCCTCATACTAGGGTAATCTCCGGGAGTGGTTCCGGCTATTGTCACTCCGGGGTTGACGGGTCATAACACATAGTAGGTGACTACAACTTGCAAGATAGGATCAAGAACACACATATATTGGCGACAACATAGTAGGTTCAGATCTGAAATCATGGCACTCGGGCCCTAGTGACAAGCATTAAGCATGGCAAAGTAGTAGCAACATCAATCTCAGAACATAGTGGATACTAGGGATCAATCCCCGTCAAAACTAACTCGATTACATGATAGATCTCATCCAACCCATCACCGTCCAACAAGCCTATGATGAGATTACTCACGAACGGTGAAGAGAATCATGGAATTGGCGATGAAGGAAGGTTGATGATGATGGCGACGATCTCCCCTTTCCGGAGCCCAAAACGGACTCCAGATCTGCACTCCAAATGAAGAACAGGAGGTGGCGGCACCTCCATATCGTAAAACGCGATGAACTCTTCTCCTTGATCTTTTCCGGGCAAGATGGACTAAATAGAGCTGAGATTAGAGGCGGTGGAGCGTTGTGGGCCCCACAAGCCTGCCAGGCGCGGCCAGGGGGGCCCGCGCCTGGTGGGCTTGTGGGCTCCACGCTCCACTTCCTCCGCTGATTCTTGCGCGAGTATTTTTTATATATTCCACAAAAGTTTTCCGTAAATTTTCAGGTCATTCCTAGAACTTTTATTTCTGTGCAGAAACAACACCACGGCAATTCTGCTGAAAACAACATTAGTCCGGGTTAGCTCCATTCAAATCATGCAAATTAGAGTCCAAAACAAGGGCAAAAGAGTTCGGAAAAGTAGATACGACGGAGACGTATCAACTCCCCCAAGCTTAAAGCCTTGCTTGTCCTCAAGCAATTCAGTTGACAAACTGAAAGAGACAAAAGAAAAACTTTTACGAACTCTGTTTGATCTTGTTGTTGCAACTATGTCTAACTCATAACCAGAATTTTAGCAAGATCAGAAGCTAACCACATAAGCAAATGACATCTAGGTCTCACGGTAAACTCATATGCATGGCATAATCAACTAGCGAGCAATAATGACAAGTTTCAAACGTCAACACTTCAATCAAAACAATCATGAAGCAGTACGAACAGATGGTATCTCGCTAGCTCTTTATGAGACCGCAAAACATAAATGCAGAGCACCTTCAAAGACCAAGGGCTGACTAAACATTGTAATTCATGGCAAAGAAGATCCAGTCACAGTCATACTCAATACAGTTAGAAGCAAAACATAAAAATGACAGAGGTGCTCTCTAATTGGCGCTTTTATAAGAAGAGGATGACTCAACAGGAACATAAATAGACAGACCCTTCGCAGAGGGAAGCATTGATTTGCAGAGGTGCCAGAGCTCAAGCTTTGAAAACAGTGATAATAATTTTGGGTGGCATGCTTTCATTGTCAACGCAATGACTAAAAGTTCTCACCATCTTCCACGCTACACATGCTATAGGCGGTTCCCAAACAGAAAAGTAAAGTTTTGACTCCCCCACCACCGATCAATCACACTCCACGACTAGCCAAATCCTCGGGTGCCGTCCATACCAACATCAATCCAGGGGAGTTTTGTTTGCAATTATCTTTTAGATTTGAGCATGGAACTGGGAATTCCAATTACCGTCCCCTTTCTCGTGAATGATAGTGAATAAACACATATCGAGGATAACACGCCTATCATGGAAGATACTGATAGCCCCCTGTCACCACATGAGCGGTTCGGGCATGCAAAACAGATTATTTCTTGAAGGTTTAGAGAGTGGCACATGCAAATTTACTTGGAACGGCAGGCAGATACCGCATATAGGTAGGTATGGTGGACTCATATGGAACAACTTTGGGTTTATGGAAGTGGATGCACAAGCAGTATTCCCGCTTAGTACAAGTGAAGGCTAGCAAAAGACTGGGAAGCGACCAACTAGAGAGCAACAACAGTCATCAAAATGCATTGAGATTAACTAACATTGAGTGCAAGCATGAGTAGGACCACTAGTGGAAAACGGGCCTTTGGCCGGGACCCTTTAGTCCCGGCCTGCCTCTGGGCCGGGACTAAAGGCCTGGCCACGTCGCCCCAATTCTCAATGGCTCCCTCGAGGCTTTAGTCCCGTCCCGTAAAGAGCCTTTAGTCCCGGTTCGTGTCCCAAACCGGGACTAAAGGGCTACGCGGTGGGCAGCCCGCATGTGCGCCACCTTTAGTCCCGGTTTGTGTCTCAAACCGGGACTAAAGTCCTCTGCCTATATATAGCACAGCCCCCCTCTCCCCTCTTCCTTGCATTTTTCTTGGATGGAGGATTGTGGGTGGGTGCTAGCTCTCCACTTTTTTTGATGCACTAGAGGTGTTTGTTGAAATGTGTGTTAGAGCGATGCCGCTTTAGTTCACCGAACACAACTACGATATGAGATGCCTGAGCCACGCTTAAACCTCTTCCTCTTTATTTCTACTTATTCTAAAAGGTTAGCAACTATATTTCCTCGTTTAGACCATGCGGTACTAATTTTTAGGATCGTGATTGTATTTGATATACTGTCGTATAACACAGATGAGCCATCCATGGATGTACGATGATCGATGCACAACCGCTTACAGAGAAGGCGTGCATTCTTTTCGAGATGCAGCCGATGCGAACAAGCATGGTGGTGGCTATATGTTTTGTCCATGTGTTGAATGTCGGAATGAGAAGGATTACACTTCCTCAAGAGTCATTCAGAGCCACCTGCTTCGGTCCGGTTTTATGTCGGGCTATAATGTTTGGACCAAGCACGGAGAAAGAGGGGTTATGATGGAAGACGACGATGAAGAAGAAGAGAACGATGATGACAACTACCGATCTATGTTCCCTGAGTATGCTGATACCGCAATGGAAGACAATGAAGAAGAAGATCAGGATGAAGAATGGGAACCAGATGAGCCCGCTGATGATCTTGGCCGGGTCATTTCTGATGCATGGCGAGGTTGCGACACAGAAGAGGAGAGGTTGCAGTTCGAGCAGATGTTACAGGACCACAACAAATTGTTGTACCCAACTTGTGAAGATGGCCAGAAGAAGCTGGGTAGCACACTGGAATTGCTGAAGTGGAAGGCAGAGACCGGTGTGACTGACTCGTCATTCGAAAAGTTGCTGGTACTGATGAAGAAGATGCTTCCAAGAAAGAACGAATTGCCCGCCAGCACGTACGAAGCAAAGAAGCTTGTCTGCCCTCTAGGATTAGACGTGCAGAAGATACATGCATGCCCTAATGACTACATCCTCTACGCGGTGAGAAGTACGAGAATATGGATAAATGCCCGGTATGCACTGCATTGCGGTATAAGATCAGAAAAGATGACCCTGGTGATATTGAGGGCGAGCCACCCAGGAAGAGGGTTCCTGCCAAGGTGATGTGGTATGCTCCTATAATACCACGGTTGAAACATCTGTTTAGAAATAAAGATCATGCGAAGTTGTTGCGATGGCACATGGAAGATCGTATGAAATACGATAAGTTGAGGCACACCGCTGATGGTCGGCAGTGGAGAAAAATCGAGAGAGAGTTCCCGAGATTTGCAGCTGACGCAAGGAACTTATGGTTAGGTCTGAGTACAGATGGCATGAATCCTTTTGGGGAGCAGAGTTGCAGTCACAGCACCTGGCCCGTTACTCTATGTATCTACAACCTTCCTCCTTGGTTGTGCATGAAGCGGAAGTTCATTATGATGCCAGTGCTTATCCAAGGTCCAAAGCAACCTGGCAACGATATTGATGTGTACCTAAGGCCATTAGTTGATGAACTTTTATAGCTGTGGGCCGAACCAGGTGTACGTGTGTGGGACGAGCACAAACAAGAGGAATTTGACCTTCGAGCGTTGCTTTTCCTAACCATCAATGATTGGCCTGCTCTTAGTAACATTTCAGGACAGTCAAACAAGGGATACAATGCATGCACGCACTGTTTGGATCAGACAGAAAGTATATATCTGGACAAATGTAGGAAGAATGTGTACCCGTACAATCATCGTTTTCTTCTGCCCAAGCATCCCTTAAAGAAAAAGGCAAGCATTTCAATGGCAAGGCAGAACCCCGGGGGAAGCCTATCATCCGTACTGGTGCTGAAGTATTTGATACGTCAAAGATTTAAAAGTAATCTTTGGAAAGGGTCCTGGCAGCCAACCTGTTCCTAACGACCCTGATAAGCGCGTACCCATGTGGAAGAAGAAATCTATATTTTGGGAGCTACCCTACTGGGAAGTCCATGAGGTCCGCTCGGCAATCGACGTGATGCACCTGACGAAGAATCTCTGTGTGAATATTCTAGGCTTCCTGGGCTTGTATGGGAAGTCAAAAGATACACCGGAAGCACGGGAGGACCAGGAACGTCATAAAGGAAGAGATGGCATGCATCCACGGCAGTTTCAAGGGCGTGCCAGCTACGCTCTTACTAAGGAAGAGAAGGAAATCTTCTTTGAAGTCCTTTTCAGTATCAAGGTCCCGACTGGCTTCTCGTCGAATATAAAGGGAATCGTAAATATGAAAGACAAAAAATTCCAAAACCTAAAGTCTCATGACTGCCACGTGCTTATGACGCAATTGCTTCTGGTTGCATTGAGGGGAATTCTACCGGAAAATGTTCGCCTGGCAATTGTGAAGGTATGTGCATTCCTCAATGCAATTTCTCAGAAGGTAATCGATCGAGAAAGTCTATCAGGGTTACAGATTGATGTGGTCCAATGTCTGGTCAGCTTTGAGTTGTTGTTCCCGCCATCCTTCTTCAATATAATGACACACCTCCTAGTTCACCTAGTCGAAGAGACTAGAATTCTCGGTCCTCTGCTTCTACACAATATGTTCCCCTTCGAGAGGTTCATGGGAGTCTTAAAGAAATATGTTCGTAACCGTGCTAGGCCAGAAGGAAGCATCTCCAAGGGCTATGGAACATAGGAGGTCATTGAGTTTTGTGTGGACTTTCTTCCTGACCTTAAGCCGATTGGTGTTCCTGAATCTCGGTATGAGGGTAGGCTGACAGGAAAAGGCACACTAGGAAGGAAAGCAAAAGTATGTATGGACGGGCATTCTTTCTCTCAAGCACACTACACAGTTCTACACAATTCCATCGTGGTGGCTCCGTATATCGTGCGACACAAGAATATTCTACGCTCCGAAAACCCGGGGAAGGCTGACTCTTGGATTAAAGGGGAACATGAGAAGACTTTCGGCAGTTGGTTGCAGACACATCTCATGAATGATGACACCGTTGAAGATGAGTTGTACTGTTTGGCCAGGCCACCATCTTCGACTATATGTACTTTCCAAGGATATGAGATAAATGGGAATACATTTTACACGGTTGCCCAAGATAAAAAGAGCACCAACCAAAATAGTGGTGTCCGCTTTGATGCAACAGACGAGAATGGGCACTGTTTGGAAACATATTACGGGTACATAGAGGAGATATGGGAACTTGACTATGGACCTACTTTTAAGATCCCTTTGTTTCGGTGCAAATGGGTGAAGCTGACAGGAGGCGGGGTAGTTGTAGACCAAAAGTACGGCATGACAACAGTGGATCTCAACAATCTTGCGTACATGGACGAACCATTTGTCCTAGCCAATGGTGTCGCTCAGGTTTTCTATGTGAAGGACATGTCTACAAAAACGAGAAAAAGAAATCAGCAAAAGAAGATATCGTCCGATGAGCCAAAACGCCACATAGTTCTTTCAGGGAAAAGAAACATCGTGGGAGTAGATGAGAAGACAGACATGTCAGAAGATTATAATAAGTTTCATGGAGTTCCGCCCTTCAAAGTGAAAACTGACCCAAGCATCCTACTGAATGATGAAGATTCTCCATGGCTATGACCCAGAAGAAAACAGAAATAATAGATAGGAATATTGGTGCAATAATGTAATAATGTATTAAAACTTTTATGTAATGCATGTATGGAATGTACTAAATTTCAAACACTTTTCATTTACATAGTATCCATGTAAGAGATGAGTTCTCGTTCGAAACCCTGATACTTCGAGAGAGATTATCTGTTTTGTACACGAAGTGCATCCATTTTTTGTCGTAGCCCTCTCAACTTTTTAACACATGCTATGTGGGTGAAATGATGATAGCATGCCAACTTTCAACATTTTCAGAGTTCATTTGTTGTGCTTTTCAATTTCAGGGTCAAATTGGCGATTCATCTCTATTATGAAATTAAATATATCAAAAAACCATTGCAGAACATATGACCAAATTAATACAAGTTCATCATCACATTAAAGCCAAAGAACAGTAGTGATCAAATGTTATTATTGCAAAAAATAAATACATAAAGTTCTCTCATAAAACAACATACAACTATGTAAAACATTTAAATGCAACAACAAACGCGATCAAAATCGCAACTAAGGTAACAATTGACCCAACAACATAATGATACCAAGCCTCTTTATCAATGGCATATTTTCTAATATTCCTAATCTTCAAGCGCATTTCATCCATCTTCAAGCGCATTGCATCCATCTTCAACCGCATCGCATCGATCTTCATCTTGCGATCATCGATGACATCGGCGACATGCAACTGCAGTTCCATATCCTTATCCTCAATTATTTTCAATTTTTTCTTCAAGTATTTGTTTTCTTTTTCAACCAAATTTAACTTCTCGACAAGAATTTTTATGTGGGTTGGAATTTCCGGTTCACATACCTCCTAGATTAAAAAAATATATGTCACGTTGGTCGTCATAATTGTCATAAACACTAAATAAAACAAATAGTTATAAAAGATAATATATACCACATCTGAATCATAGACAGGACGAGGGCCGACGGAGGCGGATACCAAAACCATCGCACTATATAATAACAAAAAATAATGAAAGATAGTAATTTATACAAGTATGTATCTAAATCATATAAGTAAGATTTTTTTTCTTTTAAAAAGAAGATAAGAACAAGAGGCTCACCACGGTGATGCTCGCGACGAGATCGACACGGGGTGAAAGGATGAAGTAGCTAACCTTTTAAAACACTTGTGCAGTTGGTGCACGGCCAAACCTAGACAAATATTAAGGAAAACGGAGCTTGGAGGTCGAGCTTGGAGAGGAGAAAGCTTAAGTAGAGTGGCTCGGGCATTTCATCGAACACGTCATGTGCATGAACTAGAGTGGCAAGAGCATGGCATGGTCACACTTCAACAACCAAAAAACAGGGGATATGGTGGGCTGGGGCGAGGGTTTATATAGGCAACACTTTAGTCCCGGTTCTTGCCACGCCCCGGGACTAAAGGACCCTGCTTCCCGCCTTTTGGTCTGCCGAAAAAGGGCCTTTAGTTCCGGGTCGTGGCTCCACCCGGGACTAAAGGGTGTCTTTAGTCCCGGTTCGAGCCACGACCCGGGACTAAAGGACCCTGCTTCCCGCCTTTTGGTCTGCCGAAAAAGGGCCTTTAGTCCCGGGTCGTGGCTCCAACCGGGACTAAAGGGGTCTTTAGTCCCGGATCGAGCCCCGAACCGGGACTAAAGATCCACCTGTATAAGCGGGAGTTGGAAAATTTCGAACCCAAATCGTCCATTTCTCTTCTTCTTCCTCCCGTTCTCCTGCCCGGCGCGGCACCGACAAACTCGACGACGCCGTGAGGCTGCCCGCCGTCCTGCTCGCCGCCGCCTGTTGTCCTCCTCGCCGTCGGCATCGTCCTGCTCGCCGCCGCCGTCCTCCTCGTCGCGCGCCGCCGCCCTCCTCGCCGCGCGCCGCCGCCCTCCTCGCCGCCGCCGTCGTCCTCCTCGCCGTGCGCCGTCGACACCTCCGGCAGGTAAGTCCCCCACCCCCTCCTCCCCAACACTCCGGCCAGTAGAAGAAAAGAAGAAAAAGGAGAAGAAAAGAAGAAAAAGGAGAAGAAAGGAAGAAAAAGGAGAAGAAAAGAAGAAAAAGGAGAATAAAGGAAGAAAAAGGAGAAGAAAGAAAGAAAAAGGAGAAGAAAGGAAGTAAAAGGGAAGGAGAAGAAAAGAAGAAAAAGGAGAAGAAAAGAAGAAAAAGGGAAGAAAGGAAGAAAAAGGAGAAGAAAGGAAGAAAAAGATTTTTTTTGTCATTTAATTCCTATTGTTATTAGGTTTGTGCTAGATTATTAGGGTTAGTAATATGTAGAATTAGGAAAAAGGAAAATAAGAAGAGGAGGAGAAGAAAAGAAGAAAAAGGAGAATAATAAGAGGAGGAGAGGAGAAGAAGAGGAAAAATAGAAGAAGAGGAGAAGTAGAAGAAGAGAAAAAATTAGAAGAGGAGGAGAGGAGAAGTAGAAGAAGAGAAGAGGAGAAGTAGTAGAAGAAGAGGAGAAGTAGGAGGAGAAGGAGAAGTAGAAGAAGAGGAGAAATAGAAGAAGAGGAAAAATTAGTTTAGGGTTACAACAAGAAGAAATATTTTTTTGTCATTTAATTTTGCTATTGTATAGTGTATATGCTTAATTTTGCTATTGTATATGCTTAAGTGTTAATAGTTTATTTTTGCTATTGTATAATGTTAAGTGTTAATAGTTTATTTTTAGCAAGAAAATTAATAGAACTAGTTTAATTTTGCTATTCTATATGCTTAAGTGTCCGGGACTGGGCTCCGCCCGGCTGGTATTTTAGAGTTTAGGTTCTAGCCAAGATCCGGGACTAAAGGTCCTCCTATATAAAACGCACTTCGAAGTTTCCAACCCCTCTTATATAGTTTGTTAGTTTATTAGTTAATCAAATGTCCATTTTTTGCAGAACTATGGATCCACATATCAGGAACCTCGAAGAGGAAGAACTTCTCGAAGATATAATCAAAGACGGCCCCGATGTTGAACCAGCTGTATCTCCGTCTTCATATCTAGACCCCTCCGGATATGGAATAGAGGTCGACCGACACGAAGATGAAGCCGATGGGGCAGTAGATAGGTCCAATGAAGGAGAAGGTGATAGCTCCACTGATGGAGAAGCCGGTGAAGAAATAATAAAGTCCGGCGAGGTATACATATGAAGTTCGACAATCACTTGTAATATGTGAAAAATATTGGAGATAGCTCTATATTGTATACATATACATTCATTTGACGAATGTTTCTCCCTCTTAGGCCTCCACATCGAGCAAAGCTACGAAACGAGGCCCGACTAGAAAGTTGGATGCACGGACGCATTACACCTTTGAGGTGATATTGCCTACGAGCGAACCCAAGCTTCCTAAGAATGTTGCTGACACATTCAAGAAGCAATGCGGAGTTCTCGTTAGGGATCACGTCCCGATCAGCGTTCGGGAGTGGAACAAGCGCAAAGAGACAGCCGATAGTGACTATGTCACCGAAAGGTACAAAGATAATCTTTGGAATAATCTCATGTCACATTTCAACCTGCCAGAATGTGAGAATGAAGACGCCGTAGACAAACTGAGGGCCAAAGTCAAGCAGTGGACTCTAAAGAAGATGGCCTAACTGTTCCGTAGCTGGAAGAAGAAACTATGGAAAAACTATCTGAAGACAAAGAAAGTGCCAGTATTCGAGGGGTATCTAGCCAAGCAGGGGAATCACTGGAAGACATTTCAAGAGTACAAGGAGTCACAAGATGCCCAGGCATTATCAGGAAAGAACAAGATAAATGCTGACAAGAAGAAATATCACCACAAGCTGGGGCCAGGGGGCTATGAGACTGCCATCCCAAAGTGGGATAAGAAAGAGCAAGATCTGCTAGATAAAGGCATCGTACCTGAACCACTCAGTGATGAGTGGGAATTGAGAGAAAGAAATTGGTTCCTCGCGCATGGTGGTTCGTACGACGAAAAAACAGGGGACCTCATCTGCACTGACGGTGTTAGGATACCCAGGGAGAATTGGAAAAGGATAGTGAAAGAAATTAAGGAGGGAAAAAGAAAGTTCACTGCAGATAGAGAGAAAGATTTGCTCACACTTGTCCTCGGCAATGACGAACATGGAGGACGAACGCGAGGCTTCGGTCCTTCTTACCCGTGGTGGCTTGGGTTTGCCAGAGGCCAAGGCACTTACAGAAGCCGAGAGAGAGCAAGGAAGCGGCAGCAGGATGAGGAGAATGACAAGTTCAACCAGTTGCTTGCCAGGATTAACGAGCAACAGAAGCAGATTGATGAGCTTAGAGGAGTAGCGCGCGAGGCAGATCCTGCACTTGATATTACCGGCGCCCCATCTAAGCGGAAAAGCAACGTGGCTAAATCTGAGGCCCCGCCCGACGATGCACGAAGAATGATAGAGGGCGGTCCCGTCTACCCCGTGGATGGAATCAAGGAGTCAACATCATGTGAACTCCATCAGAAATTCAAGAACATATCCATGAAGGTGGCCATCGGACAAGCTTTACCTTCTGTCCCTGATGCACGTTGGCATGGCCGTGAGATTCCAGCTGGCTTTGCTAAAGTCGGGGTGGATGAAATCATGACGGGGTTTCATGATATGGAGCTCGACATAGCTGGACCTGAAGATGAGAGGACACTCGGAGAAGTACTGGGTGGAGTCATCCTATGGGACAAGAACTACATCAAGCTTCCATACTCGGCCCCAAGGACAACACTGCCTCTGAGTCGTCGCTGGTCACCTACACCTCCATTACCTCCAAGCCCTCCACATGACGTCGGCCAACACAACACGAGTCCATCTCGATCACCGCCACCGGACTTGGGTCGTCCGTCTCCGCCGCCGCCCGCTCCGGATACTAAGCGGGAGCATGCCACCAACAACGCTCCGCCGACGATTCCTAAGCCACGGAGCCCCCCAAAGCGCAAACGGTCGCCCCTCCCAAAGGTACGTCATGCTAATCTTCCTATCAGACCTTATTATTGTACCCCCGAGGAAAACGCCAGGATAGCAAAGGAACATCATGATGCACAGATGAAAAAGAAGGAACCCGAGCCCCGCCCGGAATACACCGAGAAGCAAATAGCATTTGCAAAATACTTCATGACCCTTCCATCACAGTATGACTTACACCATAAGCCTGATGACTATACACGCACATTGCAGAAGGAAGTGAAAAAGAGCAGATCACCTCCAAGCCCTCCACATGACGTCGGCCAGCACAACACGAGTCCATCTCGATCACCGCCGCCGGACTTGGGTCGTCCGTCTCTGTCGCCGCCCGCTCCGGATACTAAGCGGGAGCGTGCCACCAAGAACGCTCCGCCGACGATTCCTAAGCCACGGAGCCCCCCAAAGCGCAAACGGTCGCCCCTCCCAAAGGTATGTCATGCTAATATTCCTATCAGACCTTATGATCGTACCCCCGAGGAAAACGCCAGGATAGCAAAGGAACATCATGATGCACAGATGAAAAAGAAGGAACCCGAGCCCCACCGGAATACACCGAGAAGCAAATAGCATTTGCAAAATACTTCACGACCCTTCCATCACAGTATGACTTACACCATAAGCCTGATGACTATACACGCACGTTGCAGAAGGAAGTGAAAAAGAGCAGATCACATGCAAGTGCAAGTGCGAGCAAATCAAGTTCAACTACAAGAAAGAAAAAAAATCATACGTTCCTCAGCTTGGACAACAGGCCAAACAGTCGATCCCACCCCTCAAGGTGTTAACCGAGAATGTTCCCCCTCCGGTGCAGGGGCTAGCTTTTGAAATAGCAAAGGAGTTGGCGGCTGAATGTGGTGTCTCGGTTGAAGATTTGCTGGCTTCCCAAGACGATAGGTTACCCAAGGCTGTGGTAGCCCCTAAGCCACAGTTTGTCATGGGTGAGCCTTTGGTCAGCAAAGATGATCTCCCAACAAATATGCGTTACTTGCATCAATGGTACTTAAGTGAATCAAAGAATGGGAGAACGATGATCGTGCTGAGTGTCCCACGGGAGTACTATGGCCGCCCCGAAGAAATCCATATTGACTTTGATGAACTCTTCCAGATGTACAATGGCGACGCCCTCGACAAATCGCTTATGAGTTGCTATTGTCTGTAAGTTTTTCAATTCGTTGTCTACATATAACTTGTTTAGTTATTTCAATTCATTGTCTATATATAACTTGTACTCTATTATAAGATTCTGGATTGTAAAAGTAAGAACATCCTAAATATTGGGTTTATTGACCCAGATAAAATACATATAGCGACGCTAACTGATTATCCCAAGGAGACGGAGGAAAACCTTCTAAGGTTTCTAACAGATCAAAATTTCTGTGACCACATACTGTTTCCATACAACTTCAGGTGAGGGTCTTTACTCTGTTGTGTCCATTCACTTATAAGTGTAATTGATAAGTTACTGACACACACACACACACACACACACACACACACACACACACATATATATATATATATATATATACATGTGCATCTTCCATTGGATTCTGTTGGACATTCAAATTGATAAGGGAAGAGTTGATGCCTTCGACCCATTATCGAGACCCTTGGAACAGTTCCAAAGCCTGTAGGACATGCTCCAAGGGTAATTTCAATCATTCTTGCGCTCTATCGGTCTCTTTCGATGATTTTCTGATATATCAATTAATGAAAAACTTAGCAAATCATTATCCTTGTCGGGCAGGGTTTGGAAGCGGTTCAAGTGCGTGACTCCCGGTATCGAGCTTGAGAAGCTGACCTTTAGAGCGGCTCAGGTAAGTAGTAGTATGATATACTTCTATTTTCAATACATTTATGATGCTAGATTATTATTTTGATTATATATATTCTATTCTCGTAAAGTGCGACCAGCAGCCACGGGGGACGCATCTATGCGGATACTATGTTTGCGAGACCATTCGCACGTTTACCTCTGAGCACAAGGATCACAGATTCGACGTAAGCAATGAACATTCACACCTTTATTTTTACCCGTCATTCTTTGTTATCATGATTGATATTCATATTCATCTCCTCTTCTTATATAGCACACGACCATGACGACGAAGGTCCTACCAGAGCAACGCGCGATTGCTGTTGCAGAGGAGCTTGCGACCTTTCTGAGGACGGAAGCTATAGATGACAAAGGACGATTTAGTGTAGCTAGGGGCCATTACTGATGTTCGTCCATGTAATCGAATAGACGGGCTCTAGTCCCGATAATTCAGATCTCCATATAATTGTATATATATGCTCGCTTGTAAGATAAGTTAACCTTATATATATATGCATAATTATTTCTATTTAAATTATATGAAAACTAATTCCTGAACACTAAACGAGGCATCACGTTAATCTCCGAACACCTAAACCCTAAAACCCTAAAACCCAAAAATAATTTCATTCAGAAAAAACCCAAAAATAAGCAAAATCTGAAACTCTTTAGTCCCGGCCCGTGTAACGAACCGGGACTAAAGGTCCTACCCCTGGGGCGCTACGAGGCGCCCACGTGGAGCACCTTTAGTCCCGGCTTGTAACAGGGCCAGGTCTAAAGGTTAGGCCTTTAGTCCCGCCCCTTTAGTCCCGGTTGGTGAACCCGGACTAAAGCCCCTTACGGGCCGGGGCTAAAGGCCCCGTCCCCACTAGTGGACATAAGTCACCATGAACGTGAATATCATAGAGACTATGTTGATTTTGTTTCAACTACATGCGTGAACACGCGCCAAGTCAAGCCACTTGAATCATTCAAAGGAGGATACCATCCTATCATACTATATCATAGTCATCTCAAAATTCATGTTGGCAACCAAGACAAACCATTATAAGCTCCTAGATAATTAAGCATGACATCAGAAACTATGATCTCTAAGTTGTCATTGCAAACATGTTTCTCTCACAACAAAGCTGAATCAGGAACGATGAGCTAGTCATATTTACAAAAACAAAATAGATCGAGTTCATACCAGCTTTTCCAGGCTCAGTCACTTCATCATATATCGTCATTATTGCCTTTCACTTGCACGACCGAATGATGTGAACAATAATAAGCATGCTCGTGCATTGGACTAAGCTGGAATCTGCAAGCAAACACAAAGGAGAAGACAAAGTAATATGGCTCTATGACAAATAATCAGATATGCATGCGAGAGCCACTAAACATTGTAACCATGGTCCAAAGAAAAAGAAAACTATTTACACGGGAAAGCTCCCAACAAGCAAAATAATAAAAAGGAAATCTTTTTGGGTTTTCTCAAACTAGACAGACACACGAAAAAGAAAACGAGAAAAAGAAAATAAACTAGCATGGATGATACAGTGGCAAAGTGTGAACACTGACGAACAAAGTGAAAGCATAAGCAAGAATGTAAAGTCGGTGAGAAACACGTACTCCCCCAAGCTTAGGCTTTTGGCCTAAGTTGGTCTACTCCCAAGGATGGTACGGGCGATACCCAAAATCATAATGGGGGTTATAAGGGAGCGCTGCAGCCACTGCCTGAATAGCTGCCTCACGAAGATGAGCAGCCTTTGCCTCCCTCTCATACTCTTCTGCCTCTCCTCTGGTTATGTAATATCTCTGTTTTACCTGAAAGCCAAAGAAGGCAGGAGCAGGAAGGGTAATATGGAAAACATGCTGTTGGTTAAATATTAACTAGTATAGGAGGGATTCATCATCCCTCTCAAGGAACTGATAACGCGTCAAAGCGGTGCGATCAAGGAAGGCTGTATGAAGCGGGGGATCTCCTTCGCGGATGGGTACTCCAAGAAAATTTGCTATGCGGGTGGCATAGATCCCACCAAAGAAATCCCCTTCATTAGCATTATTATTCAGCCTCCTTGCTATTATAGCTCCCATGTTGAAACTTCTATCACCCGTTACTGTGCTCTTAAGAATACTAAGGTCGGGTGCACAGAGGTGACAATGCTCAATCTTGCCATTAATGCATCTGCCTATGAAGAGGGAAAAGTAATGAAAGGCAGGAAAATGAATGCTCCCCATGGTAGCCTGCGTAATATCTCTAGTTTCTCCAACAGTTATACCAGAAAAAAATCTCTAACCGAAGATTTAGGAGGATCATTGAGACTACCCAAAATAGGTATCTTGCAAATTCTGTTGAAATCCTCTAAATCCATGGTATACGATTTTTCATAGAGATCAAACAGTACAGATCTATCACGGCCACCTAAAAATTTGAATCTATGAACAAAAGAGGCAGTGAGAGCAACATACTGTTCACATTTTTTGGAGATGAATTCTTCGAGTCCGACGTTGTGAACAAGTGTATCAAACTCGTCTTTGAAACCTGCCTCAATCATGAATTCATCAGAAGGCCATTCACATGGTTGTACCTGTGCGTTCCTCGATTGGTAAGGATCGGGCTCCCGAATCGCAAGGCGGGGACCTCTCTTGCTTGAGGAACCACCATGATAGTTTCTCCTGAACATCTTCCTTTTCTGAAATTTTCATTGACCCAAAGGAAAAGTGAACAAGGCTCAACAAAACTCATAGCAACTGCTCCCACAACTGCCTAGAGGCCATATCACGTATCAAAACTACTTGGGACCAACTAAAATTAGCATGCAAAGCTCAAGAACAAGGTCACCAAGGCAGCAAAAATACGCGAAGTATAAGGCACTAGAGCAAAAACTAATTGGACCAATGGAGGAGTCACTTACCAAGGAGCAATTTCCCCAAATAGTTTGGAGAATGGTGCTTTGAGCAAGGAGATCGAAAATCCCAGCAAGAAGAGCAAGAACACGGGTTTCAACTGCGAAACGATTTTTTTCTGGAGGTAGGAGAAGCAGATGGGAGCTGGAATGAGTGGAGGGGGTGCACGTGGGCCCCACAAGCCAGGTAGGTGCGGCCAGGGGGGTGCCCGCGCCTCTAGGGCTTGTGGCCCACTGGTGCAGCCCCCACACTAGCTCTTCATCTCGGTATTTTTCAAAAATTCCAGAAAAAATCATACTTGATTTTCACGACATTCGGAGAACTTTTATTTTTGGGGTACTTTTCCACGGGACGCTAAAAGCAGTAAAAAGGGAAAACTAAACTAAATCTATCATTTTTCTTCTAAGCAACCGAAGGTGAAAGCTTGGAACAAAGGTTTGTGACTCCTCGATTCATCCATGTCATGGTCATCGAAAGAAATCCGTCAATGAGGTTGATCAAGTCTCGTTGACAAACTTTTCGAATCGCAAAAGAAGACGGAGAATTTTCGAATAGTCACTAGGTTACCTCAATGGGGATTTGAATCTCCCCAACAAGAAAATCATACTTCATCTTAACATGAGGAATAGGGCATTCAAAGCTCCCAATAAGAATCGATGAAGTTTTTTCGATAGCATTGATGCAATGTACTCGATATTGTTTCTTTGGAAAGTGCACCGTATGCTCATTACCGTTGACATGGAAAGTGACATTGCCTTTGTTGCAATCTATAACAGCCCCTGCAGTGTTTAAAAAGGGTCTTCCGAGGATGTCCGCCATGGCATCGTCCTCGGGAATATCCAGAATAAAAAAGTCTGTTAAGATAGTGACGTTAGCAACCAGAACACGCACATCCTCGCAAATGCCGATAGGGAAAGTAGTTGATTTGTCGGCCATTTGCAGAGAGATTCCAGTGGGTGTTAACTTATCCAGTTCAAGTCTACGATAAATAGAGAGAGGCATAACACTAACACCGGCTCCAAGATCGCATAAAGCACTTCTAACATAGTTGTCTTTAATGCAGCAAGGTATAGTGGGCACACCGGGATCACCTAGTTTCTTAGGAGTTCCACCCTTGAAGGTATAATTAGCGAGCATGGTGGAAATATCAACCTCAGGTATCCTCCTTTTATTAGTCACAATATCTTTCATGTACTTAGCATACGGAGACATTTTGAGCATATCTGTCAAACGCATTTGCAGAAAGACATGTCTAATCATTTCAACGAATCGCTCAAAATCCTCATCATCCTTTTTCTTGGATGGTTTGGGAGGAAAGGGCATCGGTTTCTGAACCCATGGTTCCCTTTCTTTACCATGCTTCCTAGCAGCAAATTCATTCTTATCGTATCTCTTATTCTTAGGTTGTGGGTTATCAAGATCAACAGGTTCAATCTCCACATCCTTATCATTGCTAGGTTGAGCATCAGCATGAACATCACTATCGATATTATCATTAGGCTCATGTTCATCACCAGGTTGTGTTTCGGCATCAGAGACCGAGACATCGTTTGGACTCTCAGGTGTAGCAGCAACAGGGTTGCTAGCGTGCAAATCCCTATCATCTTTCTTCTTCTTTCTAGGATGACTAGGTGCATCAGTGCTAACTCCTTGAGAATCTTGTTCAATTCTCTTAGGATGACCCTCAGGATACAAAGGTTCCTGGGTCATTCTACCACCTCTAGTGACGATTCTGACAGAATTGTCATTCAACTCATTGAGCAAGTCATTTTGAGCTTTAAGTACTTGTTCTACTTGAGTGGTAACCATAGAGGCATGTTTACTCACAAGTTTAAGATCATTGACATTTCTGTCCACACAAGCACTTAAATGACTAAGCATACGATCATTCTGTTCCAATTGTATGCTAACATAATCATTGAAACTTTGTTGTTTGGCAACAAAGTTATCAAATTCATCCAGGCATAAGCTAGCAGGTTTATCAAAAGGAATATCACTCTCATTGAATCTACGAAGAGAATTTACTTCTACTACCTGTATCGGGTTATCAAGACCATGGATCTCTTCGATAGGCGGTAGATTTTTGACATCTTCAGATCTAATGCCTTTCTCTTTCATAGATTTCTTAGCTTCTTGCATATATTCAGGACTGGGGAATGGAATACCTCTTTTCTTCGGAGTTGTCTTAGGAGGTGGTTTGAGAATAGTCCAAGCATTCTCATTGCACAAGATATTATTCAATAGAATCCCAGCTTGTTCTACAGTTCGTTCCCTAAAAACACAACTGGCACAACTATCTAGGTGGTCTCTAGAAGCGTCGGTATGTCCATTATAGAAGATATCAAGTATTTCATTCTTCTCAAGAGGGTGATCAGGCAAAGCATTCAGCATCTGGACGAGCCTCCCCCAAGCTTGTGGGAGACTCTCTTCTTCAACTTGCACAAAGTTGTATATTTCCTGCAAGGCAGCTTGCTTCTTATGGGCAGGGAAATATTTTTCAGAGAAGTAGTAGACCATATCCTGGGGGCTACGCACACAACCAGGAGCAAGAGAAGTGAACCAAGTCTTAGCATCATCCTTTAGCGAGAAAGGAAATAGCTTGAGGATATAGTAGTGGCGGATCTTTTCCTCACTAGTGAATAGGGTGGCTATATCATGCAATTTGGTAAGATGGGCTACAACCGTTTCAGACTCATAACCGTGAAAAGGATCAGATTCGACCAGAGTGATTAACTCAGGGTCGACAGAGAATTCGTAATCCTTATCGGTCACAAAGATAGGCGAAGTAGCAAACTTCGGGTCGTATTTCATCCTAGCGTTCAGAGATTTTTATTTCCACTTGCACTGTAAATTCTCAACATCA
Source organism: Hordeum vulgare subsp. vulgare (assembly GCF_904849725.1). Lineage (NCBI taxonomy): Eukaryota > Viridiplantae > Streptophyta > Magnoliopsida > Poales > Poaceae > Hordeum > Hordeum vulgare. The sequence continues at coordinate 409,792,974 of NC_058521.1, read as the reverse complement.
TAGCTATCCTTACACGCAAGAAAATCCTCAGCTATCTCTCCCTCCATAACATAACGCTCAGGCATATCAGGCAATTCATATCTAGGAGAGGTAGCTCTAGCAGGAAAAATAGGAGGTTCTACTTCAATAGTATCAGCAGTTTCAGAAGTATCATCACATCTAGCAGCAACTCTAGCAATTTGTGCATCAAGGAATGCACCTAGTGGCAAAGCAGTATCAAGCATAGCATCATCAGGCAAAGCAGTATCAAGCATAGCATCATCAGACAAAGCAGTATCAAGCATAGCATCATCATAAGCATCATGGGCAACAAAAGTAGCATCATCAAGCACATGCAATATATCAAGATTTCTAGCAGTAGGTGGTGTCGCAAACTTACTCATAACTGAAGGTGAATCAAGTGCAGAGCTAGATGGCAGTTCCTTACCTGTCCTCGTAGTTGAGGGCAAGACTTTGGTTTTTGGATCTCTCAGATTCTTCATAGTGACCAGCAGACGTAAATCCCAAGTGACTCAGAGAATATAGTTGTGCCTCCCTGGCAACGGCGCCAGAAAATAGTCTTGATAACCCACAAGTATAGGGGATCGCGACAGTTTTCGAGGGTAGAGTATTCAACCCAAATTTATTGATTCGACTCAAGGGGAAGCCAAAGAGTATTCTCAAGTATTAGCAATTGAGTTGTCAATTCAACCACACCTGAAACATTTAGTATCTGTGGCAAAGTATCAATAGCAAAGTAGGATGATAGCAGCAGTAGCAACAGTAACCAGTAGCAGCAAAGTGACAGCAGTAGCAGCAAAGTAACAGTAGTAGCAACAGAGTAACAGTAGCAACAGTGACAACAGTAGCAGCAAAGTAACATAACAAGGACCAGTCGGAAAATACTCGTAGGCATTGGATCAGTGATGGATGATTATGCCGGATGTTGTTCATCATGCAACAGTGATAACACGGAGAGATAAGTAACTAGCTCGAGTTCGTCAATCTAATGTAGGCATGTATTCCGTATGTAGTCATACGTGCTTAGGGAAAAGAACTTGCATGACATCTATTATCCATCCCTCCCGTGGCAGCGGGTTCCTAATGGAAACTACGGGATATTAAGGTTCTCCTTTTAATAAAGAACCAGACCAATGCATTAACACTTGGTGAATATATGAACTCCTCATACTATGGTCATCTCCGGGAGTGGTTCCGGCTATTGTCACTCCGGGGTTGCCGGGTCATAATACATAGTAGGTGACTACACCTTGCAAGATAGGATCAAGAACAGACATATATTGGCGACAACATAATAGGTTCAGATATGAAATCATGGAACTCGGGCCCTAGTGACAAGCATTAAGCATGGCAAATAGTAGCAACATCAATCTCAGAACATAGTGGATACTAGGGATCAATCCCCATCAAAACTAACTCGATTACATGATAGATCTCATCCAACCCATCACCGTCTAGCAAGCCTACGATGAGATTACTCACGTACGGTGAAGAACACCATGGAATTGGCGATGAAGGAAGGTTGATGATGACGATGGCGATGATCTCTCCTCTCCGGAGCCCAAAACGGACTCCAGATCTGCCCTCTAGATGAAGAACAGGAGGCGGCGGCACCTCCGTATTGTAAAATGCGATGAACTCTTCTCCTTGATTTTTTTCCGGGTGAGACAAACTAAATAGAGCTGAGATTGGAGGGAGTGGAGCGTTGTGGGCCCCACAAGCCTGCCAGGCGCGGCTAGGGGGGCCCGCGCCTAGTGGGATTGTGGGCTCCACGCTCCACTTCCTCCGCTGATTCTTGCGCCAGTATTTTTATATATTCCACAAAAATTCTCCGTAAATTTTCAGGTCATTCTGAGAACTTTTATTTCTGCGCAAAAACAACACCATGGCAATTCTGCTGAAAACAGCGTTACTCCGGGTTAGTTCCATTCAAATCATGCAAATTAGAGTCCAAAACAAGGGCAAAAGAGTTCGGCAAAGTAGATACGACGGAGACGTATCATACGCCGAGTCAATGTGACTATCTCCTCCTTTTTTGTCTCACAACCACCACTACACTCTATTCCACCTATAGTGCTATATCCATGGCTCACGCTCATGTATTGCGTGATAGTTGAAAAAAGTTTGAGAAAGTAAGAGTGCCGAAAACAATTACTTGGCCAATACCGGGGTTGTGCATGATTTACATTAGTTGTGTGAGGATGATGGAGCCTAGCCAGACTATATGATTTTGTAGGGATAACTTTCTTTGGCCTTGTAATTTTGAAAGTTCATGATTACCTTGCTAGTTTGCTTGAAGTATTATTGTTTTCATGTCAATAGCAAACTATTGTTTTGAATCTTACGGATCTGAACATTCATGTCAGATGAAAGAAGTTACGAAGGACAACTATGCTAGGTAGCATTCCACATCAAAAATTCAGTCTTTATCACTTCCCTACTCGAGGACAAGCAGGAGTTAAGCTTGGGGATGCTTGATACGTCTCCAACTTATCTATAATTTTTGATGGTTTCATGCTATTATCTTGTGAAACTTTGGATGTTTTGTATGCCTTTTAAACCTTTTTTGGCACTAACTTATTAACTCAGTGCCAAGTGCCAGTTCCTGTTTTTTCCGTGTTTTTGACCCTTTTCAGAGGAGGATTGTAAACGGTGTCCAAACGGAATAAAACTTCCGAAAAGATTTTTTCCAAAACAGAAGATACGCGTCAAACTTGAGAACCAAGGCAGGGGCCAGCAAGGGACCCCACAAGCCCCCTAGGCGCGGCCAGGGGGCCCGCGCCTTCCAGGCTTGTGGGCTCCCTGGGCCTCCCCTGCCCTAGCTCCTTCGCCTATAAATTCCCTAAAATCCCAGAAAAAATCAGGAGATCAACAAAAATACTTTGCGCCGCCGCAAGCTTCTGTCTCCGTAAGATCCCATCTAGGGCACGTTTTGGTGCCCTGCCGGAGGGGGATTCGGATACGGAGGGCTTCTTCATCAACACCATGACCTCTCCGATCATGCGTGAGTAGTTCACCATAGACCTACGGGTCCATAGCTAGTAGCTAGATGGCTTCTTCTCTCTCTTGGATCTTCAATAGAAAGTTCTCCATGATCTTCATGGAGATCTATCCGATGTAATCTTCTTTTGCAGTGTGTTTGCCGAGATCCGATGAATTATGGATTTATGATGAGATTATCTATGAATCTTATTTGAGTTTCTTCTCATCTCTCTTATGCATGATTTCATATCCTTGTAATTCTCTTCGAGTTGTGGGTTTTGTTTGGCCAACTTGATCTATGATTCTTGCAATGGGAGAAGTGCTTGGTTTTGGGTTCATACCGTGCGGTGACCTCACCCAGTGACAGAAGGGGTAGCGACGCACGCATCATGTTGTTGCCATCAAGGGTGAAAAGGTGGGGTTTTCATCATTGATTTGAGTCTATCCGTCTACATCATGTCATCTTGTTTAAGGCGTTACTCTGTTCGTCATGAACTCAATACACTAGATGCCTGCTGGATAGCGGTCGATGTGTGGAGTAATAGTAGTAGATGCAGAAAGTATCGGTCTACTTGTCTTGGACGTGATGCCTATATGTATAATCATTGCCTTAGATATCATCATGACTTTGCGCGGTTCTATCTATTGCTCGATAGTAATTTGTTCACCAACCATAATATTTGCTATTTTGAGAGAAGCCTCTAGTGAACACTATAGCCCCCGGGTCTACTTCACACCATATTTTCAGCCTTACTCTTTTACTTCGTTGCACTTTCCGCCTTCAGATCTCACTTTGCAATAAATCTTGAAGGGATTGACAACCCCTTTATAGTGTTGGGTGCAAGCTCTTTTGTGTTTGCGCAGGTACTCTGGACTTGACGAGATTCCCCTACTGGATTGATACCTTGGTTCTCAAACTGAGGGAAATACTTACTGCTCCTATGTAGCATCACCCTTTCCTCTTCAAGGGAAAATCAACACAAGCCAAGTCTCCGTCAACGTGCCAATTTCTAGCGCTGTTGTTTGAGAAGTAGCAGAAGGACTTCTGGCGTCATTGCCGGGGAGGATCAAGTCAAGAACTCATCCAAGTAAGTGTCGCAAACTCATCTCTCGCATTTAATTTTTTTGCCTCTCGTTTTCCTCCCCCCCACTTCTGAAAAACAAAAATTTACAAAAATATTTGCCTTTTTCGTTATCGATATCTTCCATGCTAAACAAATTAGCAGCGGTTCCCAAGCGGTAAAAGTGAAGGTTTACTCCCTTTCCACCAATCAAACACACTCCACAACTAGCTGAATCCACAGGTGCCGTCCATACTAACAACAATCTAGGGGGGTTTTGTTTAATTATTTCTGATCTATGATTTGGGATTGGGAGTCCCTTTTTACAAGCCCCTCTCATGCAAGGACGAGTGAATAAACACTCATCATGAGAATAGCCCTCTTAGCATGGAAGATACTGACCGCCCTGTGTCGCTTCATGAGCGTTCAACGCAAAGAAAACAGAAGTTTAGTTGGAATATTAGAGGTGGCACATGCAAATTTACTTGGAATGACAGGGTAATACCGCATATAGCTAGTTATGGTGGGATCATCTGGAATAACTTTGTTTCAAGGATTTTGATGCACAAGCAGTATTCGTGCTTAGTACGGGCGAATGCTAGAAATAGGTTGGGAAGCGACCAGCTAGATTGCGAAGACGGTCATGAACATGCTTTATGAATAATCATCGTTGCATACTAGCATGGGTAGGATATAAACACCATGAACATAAAATATCGTGGAGGCTATGTTAGTTTTGATTCAACTACATGCGTGGACATGTGCCAAGTCAAGCCACTCGAACATTCGTAGGAGGATACCATATCATCATACTACATCACAACATTTTAATGCATGTTGACATCCAAGATAAATCATTATTCACTCTTAGCTACTCAAGCATGGCATGAACATCTATAATCTCTAATTGTCACTTCAAACATATTTGATCATAATACGTTGAATCATGGATACTGGTCTAAACATATTTAAAAAACAAAAAAAAGAGTTCATATCCGCTCCTCGTTGCCACAGTCACTTCATCAAATATCATCATTATTGCCTTTCACTTGCATGACCGAACTATATGAAAATAATAATAGTGCAAGAGTGCCATGGACTAAGCTGGAATCTGCAACGTTTTATTCAAGAGGAGAAGACAAAGTAATATGGGCTCTTCATTAGATCAATAATAATGCATATGAGAGCCACTCAATATTTTCATCATGGTCTTCCTCTTGGGTATAACTCAAAGAAGGGAAAAGGAATTCATAGAAACACACTAAAATATTTTTGGAGTTTTTAGTTTTTTTTCAAGAAGAAAGCAAGTTAAAGAGGGGAAACTAAAACGGGAAAAACTATTTACAGTGGAAAGCTCCCAACAAGTAAAAGAAGAAAAGAGAAATATTTTTGGGTTTTCTGCAAGTTTTTTCAAACACACAAGAAGAAGGCAAGAAAGTAAATCTAACAAGGGTAGCACCATGCAAGAGTGTGAACACCGACAACTAGAATATGTAATCATGAATATAAATTCGGTGGAAAAACGTACTGCCTCCAAGCTTAGGATTTTGGCCTAGATTGATAATCACCACCCGTAGTAGCCCGAGTAATAGTCAGTGTGGTAACTCATGAAAGCACTTGGTGCAGCCTATGCGGCCTGACTGGCAGCCTCCACTGCCGCGTTGTACTCATGCGCCTCCCTCTCATAGACATAATATGTTACTTTCTCCTGATAATCAAAGAGGGAAGGTGCATGCAAAATAATAGGCACAATAGATTTCTTATTAAACATTAGGTTGTAGTTATAATCAGTAGCGGCGACCTTTATGAACTTATGGCACTTCATGGTCTCAAATTCTAAATACCGAATAGGAAGAATAGGGTTACTAGACCGCGGTGATATGCCACACTTCTTAGCTAAACGAGAGGCATAAACCCCGCCATAAAAATAACCACTCTCAGAATTGCGTTGCAATCTGCGTGCTATGATTGCTCCCAAATTATAGCATTTAATTCTAGTTAACGCAGTATGCATGAGACTCAAGTCTCGGGCACATAAAGTACTACAATCTTGCTTGCCCAGTATGCATTTTCCACTAAAGAGTCCTAAATAATTAACAGAAGGAAAATATATACTATTTATTCTGCCTTGAGTTACTCCCTATCTTCGGCAAAGCAAAGACTAGTTTAAAATGTCTCATATTCGATTTTTGGCGGTTCATCTAACGAACCCCATTGTGGAATTTTACATGCATCAGAGAAATCATCTGTAGACATAGTGAAGGCATTTTCATAGAGATTAAAGGAGACTCCAAATTCTCGAGGATGAAATTTAAATCCCTTAGTGAAAGTTTCAGTAAGATGATAATGTTGCATACAGTTATCTACGATGAAGGGTGCAAGCTTACTATTATGAATGTATCGCTCAAATTCTTCCTTAATGCCTGCACCCAACATGAAGTCACCACTTGGCCAAAGTCACGATTTGGCGTGGGCTTCTCGCATCAAACTTTCACTTGGCTCAACATAAGACTGTCGTATCAGAGTCTCACTAGATGATGCCTCCGAGGACTTACTCCTCAAAGAACTCCTTTTGGACCAGCTCATTATTCATACATATAATTTGTAAATATTTTTGGGGCAAAACTGAAAATAACAAAACTTTACAAGAATGGTTGCAACTACTCATAGGGATGCCTAGAGTCTAGAACAACCACTCAAACTACTTGGAATTTCAAGGATTCAACACACAAGCTCATCTACAACATCACCTAGAGTAGCTAATTACTCCTAAGATAAACCACTAGAGCAAAAACTAATTGGAGGAATGGGGGGAGTTAAATACCCAGGAGCAATCTCTCAAAATAGTTTCGAAACGGAGTTTCGAGCAACGAGATCGAAATCCACGGATTTGAGAGAGAACACGAGAAAGAGAGCTAGAGGGATTTTTTCCTGGAGGTGAGTGATGAAGTGGGATGAAGGAATAAGTTAGGGGATCCCCGAGGGGCCCACTAGACATCTGACTGCATCAGGGGGGCTAGCGTGCCTTGGTGTCTAATGGCCACCTAGGACAACCTTTGTAGTGTTCTTAGTCCAGAAAATCTCAAATATTTAGATCATTTTGAGAACTTCTATTTTTGGGCACTTTTTATTGCATGGATTTTTTAGCAAACTGGCTAATCATGACATTTATTGCTTTAAAATAAAAATAACAGGAAAAGTAAAATGAATACAGAAAATTGTGCCTACTAAATTCATCGACCTCATGCTTCTTGAAAATGACTCATTAATAAGGTTGATCAAGTCTTAAAAACCACTTCCAATTAGCATGATCCCGAAGAGTTATCGTAAAACACTAAGTTACCTCCATGGGGATGTGCATATCCCCAACAATAAGTATCTCATATTTATTTTTGGAAGCTTTCATTGATGGTAGTCGGAGAATTTTCAATAACATTAACACCATTCACTTGAAATTGTTTCCTCGGAAAATGCATCGTATGTTCTTTACCATTGACATGAAAAGTTATCTTGCTTTTGTTGCAATCAATAACAGCCCCTGCAGTCTTCAAGAAAGGTTTACCAAGGATAATTGAAATGTTGTCATCCTGGAGTATATCAAGTATAACAAAGTCTATCAAGATAGTAACATTTGCAGCAACAATGGGTACATCCTCACAAATACCAATATGTATGGATGTTGATTTGTCAGCCATTTGCAATGAAATTTCAGTAGACGTAAGTTTACTCAATTCAAGTATTTTGTATAAAGAGAAAGGCATAACACTAACATCAGCTCCTAGATCACATAAAGGAGTTTTCACATAGTTATTTTTGATGGAACATGGTATAGTTGGTATTCCTGGATCTCCTAGTTTTTTAGGTACTCTATCCTTAAAGGTATAATTAGCAAGGATGGTAGAGATTCCATCTTTAGGTATTTTTCTTTTATTAGTGATGATGTCTTTCATGTACTTAGCATAAGGGGCCATGTTTAAAATATCAGTTAAACGAGTACACAGAAAGACTGGCCTAAGCATTTCAGCAAAGCGTTCAAATTCTTCATCATCTTTCTTCTTAGTTGGTTTAGGTGGGTAAGGAATGTGTTGCTGAACCCATGGCTCTCTTTCTTTGCCATGCTTTCTATCAACAAAATCTCTTTTATCATAATGTTTATTCTTAGGTTGTGAGTTATCAAGATCAATAGTAGGTTCTATCTCAACATCATTATCTAGTTCTTTAAAATTGTCTAGTTGAGCATCTACATGAGCATCATCGTTATCATTTTCATTATCACTAGGTAAATGATCACTAGCAGATTGAGTTTCAGCATCAGAGATACAAATATGATTAGGATTAGCAGAAGGTTTCTCTAATTCGGGTTCACTAGAAGTACGCAAGGTCCTATCATTTTTCTTTTTATTTTTCTTACTAGAAGGACTAGGTGCATCAATGTTAATTCTTTGTGAATATTGTTCAACTCTTTTAGGATGACCTTCTAGATATAGTGGATCTTGAGTCACTGTTCCTCCTCTAGTAATTACTCTAACAACATAATCATTCATATTATTAGTCATTTCATGAAGTAACTCACTTTGAGATTTAGCAACTTGTTCTAGTTGGGTTTGAACCATAGAAGCATGTTTTCCTACACTTCTTACATCATTGGCGATTCTAAATAACAAGTCACTTAAGCGATCAATCATATCAGAGTTTTATTTCAATTGCTTCATGACATAGGAGTTGAAATGATCTTGCTTTATAATATAATTATGAAACTCATATAAGCATTGACTAGGATGTTTCTTGTAAGGGATGTCACATTCATCAAACTTTAGAAGAGAATTTACCTCCACCACATGTCGTGGTATTTGGAGACCATGTATTTCTTCGATAGGTGGTAAATTCTTGACATCTTTAGCTTTGATGCCCTTTTCCTTCATACATTTCTTTGCCTCTTGCATAGTTTCAGGACTAAGGAATAAGATACTTCTCTTCTTCAGAGTAGGCTCAGGTGGTGGTTCAGGAAGTGTCCATTCATCATAGTTCTTCAATATATTAGTCAATAATTCCTCAATTGTTTGATAGTTTGTTCCCTGAAAATACAGCGAGCACAACTATCTAGGTGGTCCCTAGAAGCACCGGTTAGTCCATTATAAAATATATCAAGTATCTCATTTTTCTTACGAGGATGATCAGGCAAAGCATTAAGTAATTGGACAAACCTCCCCCAAACTTGTGGGAGACTCTCTTCTTCAATTTGCACAAAGTTAAAATTTTCATGTAAGGCATCTTGTTTCTTATGAGCAGGAAAATATTTTTGAGAGAAGTCGTAAATCATATCCTCGGGACTACGCACACAACCAGGATCAAGAGTATTGAACCAAATCTTAGCATCACCCTTTAATGAGAACGGAAATAATTTGAGGATATAGTAGTAGCAAATTTTCTCATCATTAGTAAATAGGGTGGCTATATCATTTAGCTTAGTGAGATGTGCCACAACAGTTTCATTTTGATAGCTGAAAGGGATCGAGATGGACCTAGAGGGGGGGGGGTGAATAGGTACAATTACAAATTTTAATCGTTACTTAGAAATTTTAGGCAATATTGCGGAATATGAAAGTGATCCTAACAACTGCAAGGATGAAGGTTAAGCTATGTGTACCAAGCACGACAACAAGTAGGAGATAATAAAGCAAAAGTAAGTACTCAACGACAAGTAACAAGTAGGGAGTTAGGGTTAGGGATAACCGCAACTCCGAGATACGATGATGCATGCCGATGTTCACTTCCTTTGAGGGAAGCTACGTCACCGTTTAAAGAGGTGGATGTTACCACGAAGGCACACCAACGCCACGAAGGCTCGCCCTACTCTCTCCTTGAGACAACACCACCAAGGCATTTCTCAACCATTAGTGGTAGGCCTTTGAGGTGGCCTGCAAATCCTCACAAACTTTTCGGGGGTAATCACAAAGGTTTGATTCCTCTCCGAAGAACTCTTACCGCCTAGGAGTCTCCAACCTCCAAGAGTAACAAGATAACGGGAACTACTCAAAACTTGCTCAAATCACAAATAGCTTTGGTTGAGAGGAGAGGGAGATGGTCTATCTTTTTATTGGAACAACACTCATAGGAACTCACAGATGCACTTGGGATCTAGGATTTGGTGTAGACAAATGGGAGTGAGAGAGAAAGGTGTTCTTGGAATATTTTAACTGTGTTGGAAAACCCCCCACATGAGGTGGGAGAAGTCTTATATATTTGTGATAGAAAAATGGATGTTCGAGCCACTTATGATGTGTAGTTTCCAGACGTCCGATAGTTCTCGGTCATCCGAGGATTTGGATCTGATGGCTGGCTCCGGATTTCCAAAGGACATCGATCATCCGACGTCCGGACATCCGAGAACCACCGGTCGTCCGGACAAGAGCAAAACAACCATAAGGGAAATAGAGAAAGAGGTATTTCCTATATTTTTGAGCAAGTTTCTTGCGAGGCCCAGTGACCCCCTCTTAATAGTGAGGGGGCCCTATACTCAAGAATGCTAAATAAAATGATAAAAAACTTTGTCTTCTCTCTTCGTTCTTAAGCATCCTGGACATGATAGTCACGATCCATACAACACTTTCTTGGGAACAAAACGTAAGATACACTTGATGGAGATGATTAGTTTCCTATATGTATGTTGTAAACAACATGAAAATATGATTAAGGGCATGATTACACTTTCATTCTCCCACTTTTTGGTAGTAGATGACAACATACATATAGCTCTCAAAAGTAAAATAGTCTTATGTAACTTAGGAGAGATCTGTTATAGAGCTCCCCCTTATTATATGCATAGTAAAATAATTATGGTCGGAAGCTCCCCTTACTTGATAATGAGTGCATCAAAAATATCATATAAATCAATATGGAAGTAGAATGTCTTATGATAACACATCACTCATATAAGGCATAATCATTCATCATCCATAAATAGCATTACATTAAGGATATCATATCATAAAAGGTATTGATTCATCATCCATAAATATCATTACATTAAGGATAGCATATCATAAAAGGGTCACAGGACTAACAAGTCGAATACTAAGATAATCTCCTCCCCCTTTGACATCAAGTACCGAAAAGGGAAGGACGAGGACAAGCAACCACACACTCAGAGATCACTGTCATCATCATCATCACCATGGGTGCCACTGCCACCTGCCTCATTAAGGAAGTCAGCCAACTCGGGGCCAGAAGGAAAACCAAAGTCAGAAGGAGGAGCAGTAGGAAGACCCTCATCCTCACTCACATCAGTTGTTCGAGAGTCTCTCAGATGAGCATTTAGAGCATTCTTAGAAGAGATAATGCGAGTGACCACATCGTGGTTTCGTGAGCACTGAAAAGTGAAAGCCTTCATCATGGTAGAATGGGGTTTCCCAAGAAAATGAGCAAAGCGACCCAAAGAGGCAGAGCGAGATGAGATAGAACAAGACCGAGTAGCAGACCGTCGAGGAGGAGCGGATGAGGATTTCTTGGGAGCCTAATCATCCTCCATGTGAGGGGGAATGACCCATTTGTAATGCACATGAGTTCGAGCAATGGAAAAGGGGGACACGTGCTCAATGAGAGCCTGAATAAAAGGAGCATGAAGAAAGACTCGCTTGTATTGCAAACTAGCGAGGCGAATCTCATGCCGTAAAAAGTGAGCAACATTGATTTTCCCTTTAGGACGTTCATTAAGGTGAGTCATGAGATCGATGCAATATCCTCTACAAGGTCCCTTGTCACCCATCTTGGGATAGATGGTGCGAATGACGCACTGAAAAATGATATAGAAATAAGACCTCCAAATAGAAACTTGATTGAGATCCTTGCCCTTTTCCTCTTCATCAAGATCATAGATGCCTTTTAAAAGATAGCCACATGCTTCAACGGCTCTAGGTGCATGATTTGGATCACTCTTATGGATTTTAAAACCGGTGTCAGGAAAGCCAAGAGCGGCGACAAATTGAGCATAAGAGGCTGAGAACTCGGTGTCAGAAGTCACCCAAGTGACGGTCTTATCCGGACCAAAGAGACAAGTGGCATAGAACTGATGAATGGAAGCATGATTGAAGTTACGTTTAAAAGACAATGGTGCATCAAGACCAGAAGACTCAATGAGATTAATGGCACCCAGATATTTTTCCAGATGAGTGCGAATATTATCTAAGTCAATATAATGATGAACAAACAGACCTTTGGGAAGAATGACAGTGGAGAAAATGTGTGCCTGAACATTTGTGCAAAAACGAGAGTCCATGGAATCATGCAAAACAGAGAATTGATCAGTGTCACGACGAAACTTAAGATAGGCAGATTAGGGACTTTGGGGAAATCCTTTATCACGCGACCAAGAGAGGGAGGAGTCTCAGGAGAGATGTGGCGAGCATAACCTTGAGGCTGATCCAGAGGCAGAGGAGGCATGTATGACGGCCTCCGATGTAATGCCCCAAGTGTGTAACCTTCCCTTTTTGGAACCTTCTTCATGTGGGTCCAACTTGTCATGGACATGAGAGGTATCTATGCTTATGATTTCATGTGATGTCACCTTGTATTTCTTCCTTGCATGCATGCATGCCATATTATTTCATGTCCATGTCCTTGTGTTGTTGCTTTGTGTTTTCATGAGGTGTGGTGTGTGATGTGAAGCTTGTGTGGAGAATGCATGTGATAGGAAGAGCAACCTTGTGGGTTGCATAAGATTTCAAAAACTTCTCCCTCTTTATTATCTCAAGCTCTTTTCCCACTTGTTCCTTTCCTGATTTAAAAATGCCCATGTTTTTGCATGTTTTGTGATGGATGTGGAGAGGTGGTGTTGCTGTTTTGAATGTGTGTTTAAAAGGTTCAAATAATTACAAAACAGATCAAACAATTGCTGTTTTGTAAATATTTATTTGCCCCAAATATTTCTTTTGCAATTTATTCAAATAGGTCATATTTTTCCATGACCAGGGGTATTTTTGTTTTGATTTTATCCCCAATATTTTAGCTTGTGTTTTTATTGCTTTTCTCTGGGTTATATCTATTAATAAAAGCCCCAGGGTTTTATTTTCTTTTATGTGGCGCTTCAGGTGCGCTTCCTCCCCCTGGCGGACTAGTTCCCTCTTCCCCTGTGCTGAAGCTCAGCTCCCACATCCCTCCTTCTCCTTCAGACGTCGTTTCCCCCCTCTGCCTCCTTTCCGTCAGCTTGCAGAGAGAGCGCGCGTGCCGCCATGAGGGCTCGGACGTCGAGGTCCCTATATAACGTGGATGTCCGTGCCTCCCCTCTTCCTAGGGTTTCCCTCTTCCATCCGCCGCCGCCGTTCCTTCCCCATCTCCCTCCTCTTCTTCCTTCCCCTCAGGTAAGCCCCTGTAGCTAGGACTATATATATAGAGAGAGAGAGAAGCACCTCGCCGGTGTCTACCCCGCTCCCGTCGGCGTCCGGCGCCGCCGTCATGTCCAGGGGCACGGGAGAGGTGCCCGCGCCCCATTACCGTCCTCGGTGAGGCCGGGGAGCGACCTCACCGACGGCCAGCTCGACGTCAACGCCTCGGTCCCGGTGCACTTCGTTCTGTGCTTCGGTCTATGGCAGGATCTCCTTCGGCGCGTATTCTTCCTCTCCAGTCGGCCTCCACCACCGTACGGCTTCCCCTCTTCCTTCCGTAGGTGAGGAATATCTCCTCCCTCCGTCCTCCTCACTTGGATCGGCATAGATCTCGCCGGAGTGCCTCTGTTCAGGGAATAGATCAACCTGCAGTGTTGTGTGAGTGTTCTGTGTTGGATGTGCTCCGTAGTCGTGAGTGCAGAGAGGGGCTTCCTCCCCCTCGTGGTAGCAGCGCCGAAGCCGTGGTGTTTATCCTCGTCGTAGTAGCATCGTAGAGAGAGCTAGCCCTGGTGTTGTTTCCTGTCGCCGGCGACTCTCCGTGCAGAGCAGAGTGCTATCTGCTCCTGGAAGTATTCCTTGCTGTATGTCCTTTCTCTGTCAGACTTCCGAAGCGTAGCGTAGTGGTATGTGCATATGTGTGTTCTCATGAGAACGTGGGTTCGACTGCCAGTGGATGCACCTCCCCTTTTTGGTTGTTTTACGGTAGCAGTTCGACAACGATGTAGAGTAGGTTATCCTGTTTGGAGTCCCTCCTCTGTCGAGTACTTGGTGCCTAGCAGAGTGGTGTGTAGCAGTGTTGTGGCTCCAAAGGGGCAGGGTTCGAACCCTCACCCATATTTTTTTTGTTTGTTCTTTCTTTTGTTTTACTTTCTTTTTTGCATAAGCATGTTGGTATTTTGGCTATAAATTCTTGGATAATCCTGTGGCATTCATTCATGCCCTTTAACACCATGTGTTGTTGTGCTTGTGCTTGTAGTTTTATTTGCATGTGTAGAAGATGTGCTTGTGCATTTGTGTTCTAGGTGCTAAGTGTGCTAGTGATCTAGCTTGAGGGTGTGCCCTAGCCCTTTCATGCAAGTGTTTGCATGTGTAGTTGTTGTGGTGTAGTTGTGCTTGTGCCTTTGGCGCACAAGTGAGAGTGAGTGTGTGTGGATGGGTTTCCCCCTCCCCACACACCTTGTTTATATGTGGTGTAGGTAGTTGATGATGTGTGTTTGTGAGTGTGTGGTGTTTGCACTTGGAGTGTATTGTAGAATTATCATGTGTAGGAGTGCATCTAAAGGATTGGGGGCATGTATATATAGGGTTGCTAGATCCTATGTGCAGGTGATGTTATTATGTTGTGCTTGTTGCTTGTGATGGTGTGGTGGTGTGCCAAGGCACATAGGTATGAGGTCTACCCCTCATGTACCCCATTGATGTTCTGGACATATGCACATGCTTCTATAGATATAGTTCTAGTGAGTAGCACATGTGATGATGCACTATTCACTACATATGATTCTATGTAGAATTTCTTTTCTAGTTTGTGCCCATTTGTTCCAAGCAAGTGCATAGGTATTATATATGATTTTGGGGTAGAAACATCCCAGTAATCCATTGGTGAAGTCATTTTTTCCTTTGGAACATTTTCTGGAGATGACTTATTCGAGTTTTGTTCTATGTTTAGAGCTTGGTTCCATGAGATGTGGTGTGCCCAAGGGTTTGATTCTTGGTTGTTGTAGTTAAGGGTGACCCCTCTACCAATTGATGCTTTTGTTTCATGCTTAGGAAGTCATATGTGCAAGTGGTGCCCATTCAAAGTAGGCATGTGGCTGAAATTCCAGATTAGAGAAAATCTCACTAAGTGTGAGAATCTGTTTATATTTTCTTCTCCTGTTGATGAGCTTGTGCAGGTCAATGTGTTGTGATTCAGCCTTAGATTTCAACTGGAAAGTTGAAGCTTATGCGTTTTCCTAGATCCCTTAAATTTTCATTCCATTTGGAGTCATGTAGCTATTGTTTTGGGTCCTGTCAAAATGCTTCAGAGCATAAACAAATAGTGAGAATCTGGAATTTTCACGAAGTCCCTGAAATCTGATATTTTTGGGCAAGTTTGCAGCTGTGTAACTTTCTGTGTGGAACTCCTTTGTGTGATATTTTTTTTTGTGCTTGTAGTACTCTTGGATAGCTACTGCCACATATCTTATTTGGCATGTTTGGGTGGCTGTAGGTGCTTTGCATGTAGCTCACAAAGTCCTATGATGCTGTTTATGGCAGATTGTGTAGTTTTGGTGTTTTGATGTTTGTGAGTGCATAGATGATGGTGTGGTGTTCTTATTTGCTCCACCCCATCCATGTTGGTTTGTTTTATGTCTTGGCAACCTGGGAATACCAGAGTTATGCCATTGGAGTGTGTTGTGATGAATTTGGCACGTAGCACTTCACTTCTTGTTTCGGTGTTTCCCGTTGATCCGTAGCTCCGTTTGTAATGTTCTTTATATGATTTTGCATCGTTTTCACGTGACACATCTGATCATGGCATTCTCATTCATGTCAAGATAGCTTAGAGTGCATTGCTGTCCAGGAAAATGTATTTACTTCTCATGCGTGTGCTAGTGATAGAAGTAGAGATGCATGTTCATATTCATCTCATGCATCATGTGCTTGTTGCATCTTGAGGTGCTGTTGTTCATTGGATGTTATTATTATGTTGGGTAGCACCGGGATCGGAGAACGAGTACGTGGATTCGGGAGAGTACGTGCAGGACGAACAAGAGCAGTTCCAAGCTGAGGATATCACAGGCAAGATGATATGACCTTGATTCCATCTCTAGACTTGTTATGCTAGATTACGTTTCCTTGTCATATGCTCGCTGCCTACCACTGGAATAATTGCCTCCTGAATTTCCATGAAACTCACACACTTATCCCTTCCTAGCAAATCTTGAATGGCTAAGTAGGCTTTGCTCAGCTACTAATGTTAGCATTGCTAGTTGCAGGTGCTTTGTCTCATGTGATAACATGAGCTTGATATCATTATGCTAAATCTGTTATTTAATTAATGCACCTATATACTTGGTAAATAACGGAAGGCCTATCCTTTTGCTGGGTGTTTTGTTCCGTTATTTCCGCCATAGTTACCGGCTACCGGTGTTTGATTCCATACTGATCGCTCCTAACACGTTTGGGGTTGTTATGGGGACCCCTTTGATAAATCGTGTAGTGTTAAGACTTGTCCGGCAGGACCCAACATTGGTTTTAATCTGCTAATCACTTAATAATAATCTGCATAGGGAATAGCTACCCCGAGGAATTTAATCAACAACCCGGGCCAGTGCTCCTCATGAGTGTTGGTCCCACCTGAGCGATGTACGGGGCCCCACTGGTCACCCAGAGGTTTAGCCATCTCGACGTCTAGCTCATCCGTCGTGTGCTGAGACTGAGATACGCGGCTCTTATCAGGGTCGTCAACACGACGGGAGGTCCTGCTAGTCTTGTCTTACCTTAGCGATATATCTTGCACATAGGAATCCCGGTGAAGCTTTGGTTCTCCCACAGTTGAGGTTTTCCTCTAAGGAATCTGATGAGATCACGAGATTCGTGATAGCGGATTACTTTGCGGCCCGTGTACGTTTGTGATGGACTAGTTGGAGCACCCCTGCAGGGTTTAATCTTTCAGAAAGCCGTGCCCGCGGTTATGTGGCAACTTGGAATATTTGTTAATATCCGGTAATAGATAACTTAAACATAAGTTAATAAAATTGCCAACTGTGTGCATAATCGTGACTGTCCCCTTTGAAGATCTCTCTTCGATCGGGAACACGGTGGGGTTATGATTGACGTAAGTAGGTGTTCAGGATCACTTAGTGATCATCTATCATCGACCTCTAGAATAGACCACCATCAATTCAAGTATTATGTAAGTTAGCCACCATATAAAGCTTAGGATCCTGCAACCTAAATACTCCACCTTCCCAACCCAATAACTTGACTAGTTCCGGCAGTGAGGTCATAGATTGCTGAGTCCCGGTGGCTCACAGATTCCTTCACAACACCAATAGGTTCAGGTACCCCCGAGATAGGTGATCCCGACGGCACGCACTTGACGTGGCAGTACTATGAGGAGAACGACCGCCTGTACGTGAACTATCCAGAAGACTGAGGCGTGGTCGTGATCATGGGAAGCATGCAAGGTAGCATAGTCATTTCTCATGTTTTGTAGTCCGTAGCAGAACTACCTTGTTTGGATGCGTGATGTAACTCTGATATATTTATGAGATGACAGTTGAATCCCTTATTGTCATTCCTCTATTATTTATGTATGTGCTATGTTACCATGTTTGCGAAACGCTTAGATGCGCTTCTTTCCAATTCGGGGCCTCGATCCCCAAATCGGAAAGGACCGCATCTTAGTCGTTACATCTGAGTACCGGGCTTTGTACAATTTCTGCGAATCCCAACAAATTCAACATGTTCTTCATAATCCATCTCTTCTTCGTAGTCGGAATCCTCCGAGGATGAAACGGTTCCACGAACCGGACGCTTGGCGAGGCACTTGGGAGGACGAGCCCGTTCTTGGGAGTCGTCGGACCCCGCACCATGGGAGGCACGAAAGGACGAATCCACAGGGTTCTTACACCCGGAGTGCTTGATCTTCGGCATAGTAAATCCCCTCAGGACGCAAGAAGGGAGGAGCTCTGGCTAGAGAAGTAGGCGGAGGGAGCCTGACGGTGGCCTGGCGGCGCAAGGGAGAATACCGAACATGGGAGACGGTGCGGGGAGTTAGGTCAACGTCCCATACCCGCGGGCCTCTAGATTTTATATGGCGGCCGAAACGTCGGATGTTCGGACATCAATGAGGGGTCGGATGACCGAGAAACATCGGATGTCCGAGAGGGACAAAAAGGAGATAGAGGTAATCAAGGAGAATTTTCAGTTTTCATGGACACCCATGACAGTGAGATGATGGAGGATAGCCTAACACATGAACACCCAATATTGTGTTAATAGAGATGACTCTAGCTAAACAGCTCTAACAATGTTCATGAAAGGGGGGTGGTGGTTTAAGCCAACATGTTTGAGTAAACATGGGATGGCACTACGAAGATATGAACTTGATCCCATCACCACAACTCCATCATTTAAAGCACCAAGTCATCAAAGCGAACAAAGTAAGTTTGAGAGTGTTGGGTTGATTTATGCATCATATATAGGGTGAGAGAACTCATGAATTGAATGTCTCCCCCTGAATACATGCCTACACCTAGAAAAGACATGAAGTAAGTGTATGCAGGTGTACAAGATTTCACATAATGATATCAAGCTCCAAGATACCAAGTTCACGCCTAAGTTGAAAAAACCTTGCTTCATCCAATGGTTTGGTGAAGATGTCTTCCATTTGCATATCTGTACCAACATGAGCAATATCAATGTCACCCTTTTGCACATGATCTCTCAAGAAGTGATACCTAATATCAACGTGTTTTGTGCCAGGGTGATCAATAGGGTTCTCAGCAATCTTGATGGCACTTTCATTATTGCATAAAAGAGGCACATGTCTATAGGCGATACCATAATCCTTCAAAGTTTGCCTCATCTATAGCAATTGAGTTGCACAACTTGCGGTTGCAATTTATTCAGCTTCAACATTGGAGAGGGAGACACAATTCTGCTTCTTCGAAGACCAACTTACCAAGGAGCGTCCAAGAAACCGACATGCACCGGAAGTAGACCTCCGTCCCACTTTGTCACCAGCCCAATCCGCATCTGTGTACCCAATGAGGTCAAACTTTGCATCCTTTGGGTTCCATAAACCCAAATTTGGGGTGTGAACAAGGTATCTAATAATATGCTTAATCGCTTTATGATGAATTTCCCTAGGGGAAGCTTGAAATCTTGCACATATGCCTACACTTAACATGATGTCTGGTCTAGATGCACAAAGATAAAGCAATGGACCAATCATATAGTAGTAAATAGATGGGTCAAAAGGAATACCGTTGGTGTCTTCGGTGAGAACAAGTTTTGTGGGCATGGGTGTGTTACATGGGTTAGCATTTGGCATGTCAAACTTCCCTAGAATGTCCTTGAGGTATTTTGTTTGAGACAAGAAAATTCCTTCTTGAAATTGTTGTATTTGAAATCCTAGAAAGAACTTCAAGCCACATTGAGTGACATTTCAAAGGTCTTGGTCATGGAGGCCGCAAACTTCTTGCACAAATGAATGTTAGGAGAACCAAAAATGATGTCATCCACATAGATTTGGCATAAGATCAAATCAAATTTATCCCTCTTATTAAAAACAATAGGATCGATCACCCCTCTCACAAAACCATCATCGAGTAGAAACTTAAGATGATCATACCAAGCACGCGGTGCTTGTTTGAGGCCATACAAAGCCTTGTGAAGTTTATACACATAGTCTTTGTGATCGTGGTCAACAAACCCACGTGGTTGTGATACATATACTTCTTCTTGTAGAGTACCATTAATAAAAGCATTCTTGACATCCATTTGTTGTAACATAAAACCATTGAAAGAAACATAAGCCAGTAAGATGTGAATAGACTCGATACGGGCAACGGGAGCAAAGGTCTGACCAAAGTCTAAACCTTCAACTCCCGAGTACCCTTGTGCCACTAACCTTGCCTTGTTGTGGATGATTATGCCATTCTCATCTTGCTTGTTCTTAAAAATCCATTTTGTTCCAATGACATTGTGTTCCTTAGTTGGTTTTTGACTAATGACCATACTTTGTTGCGTTTAAAACTGTTCAACTCTTCTTGCATAGCGACGAGCCAATCATTGTCCATCAACGCATCTTGCACCTTGAGTGGCTTAACACTAGAGATAAAAGAAAAGTGAACACAAAATATTGTTAATTATCTACGAGTGACTCTACCTTCCGATATGTCGTTAAGAACTTGATCACCATCGACACGACCGGCCACTCGTGGCATGATGGAGGTCAGGGTCTCACGAGGTTCAACTTCATTTCCATCATTTACATCCTCAACATATGGATCATTAGTGTGTGGTGGAAGATATTCTTCTTCATGTTGCATTTGTTGAGGTTCATCATCAATGATTGCATTTTCTTGTTCTTGCTCTTGTTGATGATCTTGTTATTGAGTGTGATCATGGTGAGGGACGTGTTCTCCTTTTTGATCCTGAAAAACGGGCATAGTTTGAGCACTAGGATCTTGTGGAGGTATGGGTGTTGAAGTGACTTGAGGACGAGAGAAACTTCCATATTCTTCATCGTCATCATGAGGTTCTTGTTCCATTGGAAGAAGAGCACAAACACCCATTGTCAAAATATCTTGAGAGGGATCTTCTTCACCTACATCACTTACATCAACTTGCTCCCCATGGGAGCCATTAAATTCATCAAACATCACGTCACAAGTTTCTACAACACATCCATCAGATTTGTTGTAGACTCTATAGGCCTGAGAGTTTGATCCATAACCAACAAATATCCCCTCAATTGTTTTGGATTGACATTTTCCGAACCGTTTCCTCTTCTTGAGGATGAAACACTTGCACCCGTATACACGAAAGTACTTGACATTTGGCTTGTTCCGGGTTAGGAGCTCATATGGAGTCCTCTCTAATACCGTGCGGAGGAAGAGCCCGTTTGATGCATGGCATGCTGTGTTGACAACCTCAGCCCAAAAACTATGTGGTGACTTGTATTCATCCAACATGGACCTTGCCTTTTCCATGAGTGTACGGTTCTTCCTCTCGGCTACACCATTTTGTTGACGAGTGTAGGGTGCGGAATATTGATGCTCAATCCCCTCATCACTAAGAAATTCTTCCAAGGTGTAGTTCTTGAACTCGGAGCCATTATCACTTCTTATTGCCAAGATTTCTTTGTCAAACTTGCGTTGGGCTTGCTTGGCAAAATCAATGAAGGCGATCTTCGTCTCGTCTTGGACATGAGGAAAAACACCCATGTATATCTTGAGTAATCATCAGCAATGACAAGTTCATACTTTTTCCCACCAAGACTATCCCATGCCGGAGGCCCAAAAAGATCCACATGAATGAGCTCCAAAGGCCTTGAAGTAGATACAATATTCTTGGGTGGGTGCTTTGATTGTTGTTGCTTCCCGGTTATGCATGCACTACACACACGATCTTTCTCAAAAGATACATTGGTTAGTCCAAGGATGTGATTACCCTTTAAGAGATTTTGAAGATTTCTCATGCCGACATGGGCTAGCCGGTGATGCCATAGCCACCCCTTGTCGGCCTTGGCCATTAGACAAGTTGCATGGAATGTGCTCTCTTTCGAGAAATCAACCATGTAAAGGTTTCCATCCAACTCTCTGCTACTTCTCAAACAACAGCGCCAGAAATTGGCACACTGACGGAGACTTGGCTTGCGTTGGTTTTTCCCTTGAAGAGGAAAGGGTGATGCATCATAGGAGCAGTAAGTATTTCCCTCAGTTTGAGAACCAAGGTATCAATCCAGTAGGAGAATGTCGTCAAGTCCAGAGTACCTGCGCAAACACAAAAGAGCTTGCACCCAACGCTATAAAGGGGATGTCAATCCCTTCAAGATTGATTGCAAAGTGAGATCTGAAGGTGCAACGAAGTAAAAGAGTAAGGCTGAAAATATGGTGTGAAGTAGACCCGGGGGCCATAGTGTTCACTAGAGGCTTCTCTCAAAATAGCAAATATTACGGTGGGTGAACAAATTACTGTCGAGCAATTGATAGAACCATGCAAAGTCATGACAATATCTAAGGCAATGATCATACATATAGGCATCACGTTCGAGACAAGTAGATCGATACTTTCTGCATCTACTACTATTACTCCACACATCGACCGCTCAGGCTGGGCATTCGGTTCCCCCGAACCGATCGGGTCGGTTCCTTGGTCTATCAAAAATTTCGGTTTTATCAAATCATAGACCGAATGCTCAGTAAAAAATTAGCTAACCGATGATCCTTTGCACCGAAATTTTGGTTCGGTCGTCCGTTCTACTGAACAAAGATATATTAAATAACAGACATAATCACTGCTTATGTACAATGCAGTGCACGTACTAGTAGCAGGAGCCTTCATACATTATTCTCATCTACAGTGGGTGTAGCTCTCCTATTGATTCTCCCGAGCAAAACTTTACTATGGTGGCAGCTCCTTTACTACTAGTACTACTATACGAGAGAAGTAGTACAGCGACGGTGGCTCTTCCCGATGCGCCGTGGGAGTTGTAAACTTGACCAGTGAAAAGAGCAATTGAGTACAACAATGGGGGAGCAGGTGGGACCAGTGTTGGTTACTCGGTTTCTGGTCCATTCGGGTAACTGAGGGATGAAACAGAATTCACCGGATCAAATTCGGTTTTCATGAAATGCAAACCGGACGTATGACCGTAATTCTCCGTTTCGATGAATTCAGATTCGGTGTCGGTTAGTTCGGTTCAGGGAATCGGTTTACGGGTTATATGCCCAGCCTCATCGACCGCTATCAAACATGCATCTAGTGTATTGAGTTCATGACGAACAGAGTAACGCCTTAAGCAAGATGACATGATGTAGAGGGATAAACTCAAACCAATGATGAAAAGCCCATCTTTTTACCCTTGATGGAAACAACACGATACGTGCCTCGCTACCCCTTCTGTCACTGGGTGAGTTCACCGCACGGTATGAACCCAAAACTAAGCACTTCTCCCATTGCAAGAATCATAGATCAAGTTGGCCAAACAAAACCCACAACTCGAAGAGAATTACAAGGATATGAAATCATAAATAAGAGAGATCAGAAGAAACTCAAATAAGATTCATAGATAATCTGATCATAAATCCATAATTCATTGGATCTCGACAAACACACCGCAAAGAAGATTACTTCTGATAGATCTCCATAAAGATCATGGAGAACTTTGTATTGAAGATCCAAGAGAGAGAAGAAGCCATCTAGCTACTAGCTATGGACCCGTAGGTCTATGGTGAACTACTCACGCATCATCCGAGAGGTCATGGTGTTGATGAAGAAGCCCTTCGTATCCGAATCTCCCCTCCGGCAGGGCACCAGAACGTGCCCTAGATGGGATCTTGCGGAGACAGAAGCTTGCGGCAGCGGAAAAGTGTTTTTGTTGATGTAACATCCCAAAATTATAAATTTTGGAATGTTAATATAATTATTAGATTGATTGTTTGTTTGTTTGAGTGATTGAAACTTGAGTGGAATTTGAAACTTCTCAAAAAAAATGAGAGGGAATAAAATGACTTTCCCAAATTTTTTCTATTTTTAATCCCTTTTCAATTTTGAGTTTGAATATTTTCAAAAACCTTTGATTAAAAAAATCAAACGAGAGGAGGAAAATGACCCTCCAAAATCAGAGACTATGCCTTGATTCAAATTTTAAGTACTTGCAATTTATTTGAAATTCGAATTCCTTTTCATTTTAAAGTTATTGCAAAAAAATAATTTTTTTTGGTTTTGAAAATATGTTCATGTTTTAGAAAATTTTATTCTGAAAATTTTGATATATAATATGTCTATATAAAATGTTCTGTTTCATTTATACGTTTTTCTTCTTTGTTTTAAAAAAATGTTCGTTCGAAAAAAAAACAAAGGCCACGGCTGCTCATGCGGCTGGCCAAAGTTTTTTGCCCATGCGGCCCTTCTTCTCTCTTTTTTTCTATTTTCTCCTCTTTACGTATATGTTTAGTCCCACATTGCCTATCTATGGATCATTAGACCACTATTCCACCTATAAATATAGACCCATAGGAGCATCCAAAAATCATCTATTTCGGGTTAAACAATCTTTTGGTTTAACTAGATTTATTAAATAAAAATATTCTTTTCTCTTCGGCGGGATTTCTCGAAGTCGTCTCCTCATTGGAATTAATTCTTACTCCGCATTCTAAAGGTATTTCTCTTCGTATTTTTTTTACTCCCGTAATTTATTATTTCTAGACTAGTATTCCTACACTAGTATACGGTAGAGTAATTAGATATATTAATTAGTCTTCGTATTTACACATTAGTACTAGAATTCTTTTAGACGTAGCACTTTTCTTCCGTAAAACAGCTTGGCCGTGATTTTTCAAATAACCATAACTTTTTACTCGTTTATCCGAATTAGATGAAACCAACGCCTAGAGTTTCGTCTTGATCCCACCTATCCTGTGAACCTATCATATCAACTTTTCGAAATTTTCAAATTTCGAAATTTGTTCATATTCATATTCAAACTTCTTTTGATCATATCATTTTATCCGTAGCTCCGTTTTAGATGAATCCAATTGCGTCGGATTTGTATCAAAATAATCTTCCTGTTTGTATCCTTAGATTTAAGTTTTCAACTTATAATTTTGATCAAATCAGATTTATCTATTAGTGCCCAAAAGTGTTCACATCGTTCTAAGCCGATTAAATGTTATATTGAAGTATTTGTATCTTTTGATCCACTAGTTGAAATCTAGTAATTCTTTTTTCTACACGCTCATATTGATCTCCTATATCCAATAGCATCATTAGTTTCGACCTTTGAACCTTACAAATTTGAGCGATTCAAATTTGTATTCGAACATTCATTTGATCTTATCTTGCAAATCGTACCACCTTTTCAATTGATTCCTTTTACCCCTAAACACTCATCTCATATATTTTCGTACGTAACCATCGTACTTCTGTTCAACTTCTCTTGACCGTTTGAATGCAAATTCAATTCATACTTCAATTCGCTATAACTTGCGTTGTAGTGCTCCATTTCAAGAAATTCTTTCTACAAATAAATTCTTCTCTCTTATACTATTTGTCAAACAACATTCATGTTGTTCTCCCAATATTTTTGATCATCTCCCATAGTGTATGCAAGTCGAGCTTATATAGCAATAGTTCATCGTCCATTAACTCTTTTGATCTCATTCATGCACCTTCACTTTACAACACACTTAGGACCTTTTTATTAAACCTTAGTATGTTGTTATTTTGCACCAAGACATGCTTTGTTCTTATGTTCTCTTGGTTCTTCCTTTTTGGCATGAATGTTTATTGAATGCTATTCGTTTACGATAGATTGCTCGGAGTGTGGCGAGTAGAATTATCAGGATTTTGAGAGCGACTATCTTCATCAAGTAATACCAGGCAAGTCACTTTGATCATACTATCACCTATGTTTTATGCATCGTAGTTCTACCATCCTATGCCCAATTGCATGCTGCTTAGGTACTTGGAAATTTTAGTATAGATTGTATTATCATGTGGTAGGCACCCAACAACCCCGATACTTGTCCCCGGGACGACAATCTTCCTATTGCTATGCTTGAGTAGACGGGATTTCGGTTGAGTGCATAACACGAGTGATGCGAGGTTGATTAAGTAATCAAGACCGGTTAAGACAAGATTTTCAAGACCTCGGACGCAATGCAACTCTGGGTGAAGGACGGTTGATCGGCTCCCTGGAGAACCCAGTGGATGACCCGGGATGCTGGAGAGGCCATGACATCCTGCGGAAAGCTTCACCCAGGCTCAAAGAGACGCACGAATATTTTCAAGACCCAAGGCTTACCTACACAGCCACAAGTCATTATGGGCTCTGGCTTGGTTGGACAACGCGGCGACCCTGGACAGGCGGTGCTAGCAGATGTAGAAGAACGGTAGGAATGGATGGGCACCGGCAGGGATTCAGAGGGACCCGTTGAAAGACCATGTTTTGATCATCCGGTCTTCAAACACCCTGAAGTGCGAGGACATACACGGAGGCGATCAAATCTTGTGGGGAACGTGTGCAAAACTCTGCAGAGTACTCAAACCTAATCGATTAGCCGTGTCCACAGTCATGGACAACTTGAGCCAAAGGAACTGAAGTTATCTGGATTTCTCAACACCATTAAATATATTTGATGAGGGTAATTATTAACAACATGGGTACGAGAATTGGTTGGTGGAACAATCTCGTTAACAACCAACAATGTAGTAACATTTTGCTTTTAGCCCTCTCTTGATGTAGGAGAAAACTTGCTTTTCGCTAAAAACTTATAGCCCCACCTGCCATATATGCATATAGTATAGATGACATTTTACCCCCCCTCATATGTGACTTGCCGGCATATTCAATATGCTGACCTACACGGCTGCAACGTCTTATGTTGTAGATATTTTCTTCGACGAGTAAGAGTACGATTCAGGGTTACGGTCTACACTCAACTTGCCGTTGGTGTTTATTGGGACTCCACTCCCTTGACTGCCTCCGCTGAAATATTTAAGGTATATATCAGTTTTACGCTATTTACATGTGATTGCACCTTGATATATACATTGATGTACTGTGTGTGCCAGCATACTGATCCAGGGATGGCCCAGAAACACAGAGGCTTGACTCGTTTTGAGTCGGGTCACTATAGTTGATCTCCTGATTTTTTTCTGGGATTTTACGGAATATATAGGCGAAAGACCTAGGCAGAGGAGGCCCAGGGAGCCCACAATCCTGGGAGGCGCGGGCCCCTTGGCCGCGGCTAGGGGCTTGTGGGGTCCCTGGTGACCCTCTGCCTTGGTTCTCAAGTCTCCCAATCGTCTTCTGTTTCAGAAAAAATCTTTTTGGAAGTTTTACTCCGTTTGGACTCCATTTCAAATCCTCCTCTCAAAAGGGTCAAAAACATGGAAAAAACAGGAACTGGCACTTGGCACTGAGTTAAGAAGTTAGTCCCAAAAAAGATATAAAAGGCATACAATACATCCAAAATTTGACAAGATAATAGCATGGAACTATCAAAAATTATAGATACGTTGGAGACGTATCAAGCATCCCCAAGCTTAACTGCTGCTCGTCCTCGAGTAGGGAAGTGATAAAGGCTGAATTTTTGATGTGGAATGCTACCTAGCATAGTTGTCCTTTGTAACTTGTTTCATGTGACATGAATGTTCAGATCCGTAAGATTCAAAACAATAGTTTGCTATTGACATGAAAACAATAATACTTCAAGCAAACTAGCAAGGTAATCATGAACTTTCGTAATAACAAGGCCAAAGAAAGTTATCCCTACAAAATCATATAGTATGGCTATGCTCCATCATCTCACACAACTAATGTAAATCATGCACAACCCTGGTATTGGCCAAGTAATTGTTTTCGCACTCTTACTTTCTCAAACCTTTTTCAACTATCACGCAATACATGAGCGTGAGCCATGGATATAGCACTATAGGTGGAATAGAGTGTGGTGGTGGTTGTGAGACAAAAAAGGAGGAGATGGTCTCATTGACTCGGCGTATCAAAGGGTTATGATAGGTATCAAATAGATATCAATGTGAATGAGTAGGGATTGCCATACAAAGGATGCACTAGAGCTACAAGTATGTGAAAGCTCAAAAGGAGAACTAGTGGGTGTGCATACAACTTGCTTGCTCACGAAGACCTAGGGCAATTTGAGGAAGCCCATCATTGGAATATATGATACGTCTCCAACGTATCTATACATTTTTTATGGTTTCATGCTATTATCTTGTCAAACTTTGGATGTTTTGCATACTTTTTATATATTTTTTGGGACTAACTTATCAATTCAGTGCCAAGTGCGAGTTCCTGTTTTTTCCATGTTTCTGACCCATTTCAGAGGAGATTTTGAAACGGAGTCCAAACGGAAGAAAATCCTCGAATAGATTTTTTTTGGAACGGAAGAAGATCGGGGAGCTTGGGAGCCAAGGCAGGGGAGCCCCAGGGGCCCCACAAGCCTCCACCCCACGGCCACGGGGCGCGCCATCCAAGCTTGTGGGCCCCCTGGACGCCCTTTGCCCTATGAATTTCGCCTATATATTCCCATAAATTCTAGAAAAAATCAGGAGATCATCGCAATCACTTTTCTGCCGCCGCAAGCTTCTGTCTCCGCAAGATCCCATCTGGGGCACGTTCTGGTGCCCTGCCAGAGGGGGGATTCGGACACGGAGGACTTCTTCATCAACACCATGACCTCTCCGATGATGCGTGAGTAGTTCACCATAGACCTACGGGTCCATATCTAGTAATTAGATGGCTTCTTCTCTCTCTTGGATCTTCAATACAAAGTTCTCCATGATCTTCATGCAGATCTATCCGATGTAATCTTCTTTCGCGGTGTGTTTGTCGAGATCCAATGAATTGTGGATTTATGATCAGATTATCTGTGAATCTTATTTGACTTTCTTCTGATCTCTCTTATGCACGATTTCATGTCCTTGTAATTCTCTTCAAGTTGTCGGTTTTGTCTGGCCAACTAGATCTATGATTCTTGCAATGGGAGAAGTGCTTGGTTTTGGGTTCATACCGTGCGGTGACCTCACCCAGTGACAGAAGGGGTAGCGAGGCACGCATCATGTTGTTTCCATCAAGGGTAAAAAGATGGGATTTTCATCATTGGTTTGAGATTATCCCTCTACATCATGTCATCTTGCTTAAGGCGTTACTCTGTTTGTCATGAACTCAGTACACTAGATGCATGCTGGATAGCGGTCGATGTGTGGAGTAATAGTAGTAGATGCAGAAAGTAACGGTCTACTTGTCTCGGACGTGATGCCTATATGTATGATCATTGCCTTAGATATCGTCATGACTTTGCGCGGTTCTATCAATTGCTCGACAGTAATTTGTTCACCCACAGTGATACTTGCTATTTTGAGAGAAGCCTCTAGTGAACACTATGGCCCCTAGGGTCTACTCCACACCATATTTTCAGCCTTACATTTTTTACTTCGTTGCACTTTCCGCTTTCAGATCTCACTTTGCAAACAATCTTGAAGGGATTGACAACCCCTTTGAAGCGTTGGGTGCAAGCTTGTTTGTGTTTGCGCAAGTACTCTGGACTTGACGAGACCCTCCTTCTGGATCGATACCTTGGTTCTCAAACTGAGGGAAATACTTACTGCTCCTGTGCTGCATCACCCTTTCCTCTTCAAGGGAAAAACCAACGCAATCCCAGCCTCTGTCAACGTGTCAATTTCTAGCGCTGTTTTCTGTGGGATAGCACAAGAATTTCTGGCGCCGTTGTCGGGGAGGAAGATCAAGTCAAGAACTCATCCAAGTAGGTGTCGCAAACTCATCTCTTGCATTTACTTTGTTTGCCAGTTGCCTCTCGTTTTCCTCTCCCCCACTTCACAAATTTTCCTTTTTCTTTTGCCTTTTTCGTTCACCTTTTCGCTCGCCCTTCTCTCGCGTGCTCTTTGTTTGCTTGTGTGCTTGCTTTCTTGCTGAAGTCGCCATGAACGAAAACACCAAACTTTTGACTTCTCGAATACTAATAATAATGATTTTATTAGTACTCCGATTGCTCCCGCCACTAGTGGGAGTCATACGAAATCAATGCCGCTTTGCTGAATCTTGTTATGAAAGAGCAATTCTATGGCCTTCCTAGTGAAGATGCCGCATCCCATCTCAATACCTTCATTGAGCTTTGCGATATGCAAAACAAAAAATATGTGGATAATGACGTGATTAAATTGAAGCTTTTTTCCTTTCTCGTTGCGAGATCGCGCAAAAACTTGGTTTTCTTCTTTGACCAAAAATTGTATCGATTCTTGGGATAAGTGCAAAGATGCTTATATATCCAAGTATTTTCCACCGGCTAAGATCATCTCTCTCCGTAATGATATCATGAATTTCAAGCAACATGATCATGAGCATGTTGCACAAGCTTGGGAGAGAATGAAATTAATGATTAGAAATTGTCCCGCTCATGGCTTGAGCCTTTGGATGATTATTCAAATCTTTTATGCTGGCTTGAATTTCGCTTCTAGAGTCCATCTATCTTGATTCTGAGTCCATCTATCTTGATGCTAAAAGCATTAAAAGTGGAGTAGAAGACGTTAAAACTTTGAGTAGTAATGAAATTACTACCGTGGATTTCAAGGAATTCAACTATGATAGTTGCTCCTTGATTGAATTCATTTCGTTGATGCAATCCATGTTGAACTCTTCACATCCTTATAGCCAAAACAAAGCCTTTACCGATCATATCGTCGAAGCTATGATAAAATCTCTTGAAGAGAAACTTTAATTGGAAGTCTCTATCCCTAGAAAGCTTCATGATGAGTGGGAACCTACCATCAAAATCAAAGTCAAAAACTATGAGTGCAATGCTTTGTGTGATTTGGGTGCTAGTGTTTCTGCGATTCCAAAGTCTTTATGTGATGTTCTGGGTTTTAATGAGATTGAAGAGTGTTCTCTTAATTTGCATCTTGCTGATTCTACTGTCAAGAAACCCATGGGAAGGATCAATGATGTTCTTATTGTTGCAAATAGGAACTATGAACCCGTGGATTTCATTGTGCTCGACATTGATTGCAATCCTACTTGCCCTATTATTCTTGGTAGACCTTTCCTAAGGACTATCGGTGCTATCATCGATATGGAGGAAGGGGATATTAGATTTCAATTTCCTTTAAGGAAGGGCATGAAACACTTTCCTAGAAAGAAAATAAGATTTCCTTATGAATCCATGATGAGGGCCACTTATGGTTTGAGCACCAAAGATGACAATACGTGATTCTATCGCTTCTATGCCTAGCAAATGGCGTTAAACAATAGCGCTTGTTGGGAGGCAACCCAATGAATTTATCGTTTTCTTTCTGTTTTGTTGCGTCCACACCATCAAAATTCTGTTTTGATTGTGTTCTTTGTGTTCCTTTTTGTGTTTTAGCCAAGCAAAACCTTTATGACTAGTCTTGGTAATGGTTGTTTGATCTTGCTGGAAAAAGACAGAAACTTTGCGCTCACGAGATGATTTTTCATTTTTATTCAGAAAGAGCTTTTGAGTTGATTCTTTTTGCTTCTCATTGATATGCTTCTTGACCAGGCCATCGTAAGATTTTTGATTTTTTTAAGGTACCAGGAGTATACGAAGTATACATATTGCTACAGATTGGTCTATTTTTCACAGATTCTGTTTTTGTTGAATTGGTTGCTTGTTTTGATGAAACTATGGTTAGTATCGGGGGGGGGGGGGGTACTAGACATGGAAAAGTGAGAATACAGTAGCCCATCATCAATATAGATGGAATTCAAGTTTGCTACAGTACCAAAAGAAGTGGTAGTTTTTTTCTTGTACTAATGTTATCACAAGTTTCTGTTTAAGTTTTGTGTTGTGAAGTTTTCAAGTTTTGGGTGATGTTCTCATGGAAAAAGAGATAAGGAGTGGAAAGAGCTCAAGCTTGGGGATGCCCAAGGCATCCCAAGCCAAATTCAAGGACACCAAAAAGCCTAAGCTTGGGGATGCCCCGGGAAGGCATCCCCTCTTTTGTCTTCAATCCATCGGTAACATTACTTGGAGCTATATTTTTATTCACCACATGATATGTGCTATGCTTGGAGCGTCTTGTATCTTCGGAGTCTTTGATTTTTGTTGTGTCACAATCATCCTTGCTGCACACCTTTTTGAGAGAGAGAGACATGCACTCATTGTGATTTTGCTAGAATGCTCATAGTGCTTCACTTATATCTATTGAACTAGATACTTTTGCTCTTGTGCTTCACTTATATCTTTTAGAGCACGACGGTGCGTGATTTGGTAGTTGGCTTATGCTATGAAAGTAGTCCCAAATGTGTTAGGTACCCAAAGAGGATGCAAAAACCTCCACCTTCATGTGCATTGAGGAGAAAGAGAAGTTTCGATTCCTCTCAATTAGTTTTGAGACATGGATTCGGTAATATTGAGAGTATGTTAGTAGGGTGTTGTGAATCTAGAAATACTTGTGTTGAAGTTAGTGATTCCCACAACATGCACGTATGGTGAACCTCTATGTTAGGAAGTCGGAGCATAATTGATCTATTGATTTACATCCTTTGTGTTGAGGTCGAGATCGCACGATGGTTTATACCTACCAACTCTTCCCCTCGCAGTATACGTTTAGCAGTTTGTTTCGATTACTAATAAAAACTTTCCAATAAGTATGTGAGTTCTTCATGACTAATGTGAGCCCATGGTATAGATGCACTTTCACCTTCCACCATTGCTATCCTCTCTAGTACCGCGCAATTCTCGCCGGTGCACAAACCCACCCAATTCCTTCCTCAAAACAACCACCATACCTACCTACTATGGCATTTTCATAGCCATTCCGAGATATATTGCCATGCAACTCCCACCGTTCCGTCTCATGACTTGTGCCGTCACTCTCATATTGCCATTGCATGATCGTAATATAGCTAGCGAGATGGTTCAATGTCATACGCCATGCTAGATCATTGCACATCCCGGTACACCACCGCAGGCATTTCCTATGGAGTCATTGTGATCTTTGAGCTGTGAGTAAATAAAAGTGTGATGATCATCATTATTAGAGCATTGTCCCATGTGAGGAAAAAAAAGAGGCCAAAGAGCCCAAAAACAAAAAAAAAATAAAAGAAAAGAAAAGAAAAAAGAGGCCTAAGAGCCCAAACGAAAAAAGAGAGAAAAAGAGAGAAGGAACAATGCTACTATCTTTTTCCACACGTGTGCTTCATGTTAGCACCATGTTCTTCATGATTGAGAGCTTCTTGCTTTGTCACTACCATATTCTAGTGGGAATCTTCATTACATAACTTGGCTTGTATATTCCAATGATGGGCTTCCTGAAAATTTCCCTAGGTCTTCGTGAGCAAGCAAGTTGGATGCACACCCACTAGTTTTCCTTTTGAGCTTTCACATACTTATAGCTCTAGTGCATCTCTTGTATGGCAATCCCTACTCATTCACATTGATATCTATTAATGGGCATCTCCATAGCCTATTGATACGCCGAGTCAGTGTGACCATCTCCTCCTTTTTGTCTCACAACCACCACCACACTCTATTCCACCTATAGTGCTATATCCATGGCTCGCGCTCATGTATTGCGTGATAGTTATAAAAAGTTTGAGAAAGTAAGAGTGCAAAAACAATTACTTGGCCAATTCTGGGGTTGTGCATGATTTACATTAGTTGTGTGAGGATGATGGAGCATAGCCAGACTATATGATTTTGTAGGGATAACTTTCTTTGGCCTTGTTATTTTGAAAGTTCATGATTACTTTGCTAGTTTGCTTGAAGTATTACTGTTTTCACGTCAATAGCAAACTATTGTTTTGAATCTTACGGATCTGAACATTCATGTCACGTGAAAGAAGTTGCAAAGGAAAACTATGCTAGGTAGCATTCCACATCAAAAATTCATTCTTTATCACTTCCCTACTCGAGGACGAGCTAGAGTTAAGCTTGGCGATGCTTGATACGTCTCCAACGCATCTATAATTTTTGATGGTTTCATGCTATTATCTTGTCAAACTTTGGATGTTTTGCATGCCTTTTATATATTTTTTGGGACTAACTTATTAACTCAGTGCCAAGTGCCAGTTCCTGTTTTTTTCCATGTTTTTGACCCCTTTTAGAGGAGATTTTGAAACGGAGTCCAAACGGAAGAAAATCCCCGAAAAGATTTTTTTTTGGAACGGAAGAACATCGGGGAGCTTGGGAGCAAAGGCAAGGGAGTCCCAGGGGCCCAACAAGCCTCCACCCCGCGGCCAGGGGGTGCGCCATCCAGGCTTGTGAGCCCCCTGGATGCCCTTTGCCCTATGACTTTCGCCTATATATTCCCATAAATTCTTGAAAAAATCAGGAGATCATCGCAATCACTTTTCTGCCGCCGCAAGCTTCTGTCTCCGCAAGATCCCATCTGGGGCACGTTCTGGTGCCCTGCCGGAGGGGGGATTCGGACACGGATGGCTTCTTCATCAACACCATGACCTCTCCGATGATGCGTGAGTAGTTCACCATAGACCTACGGGTCCATAGCTAGTAACTAGATGGCTTCTTTTCTCTCTTGGATCTTCAATACAAAGTTCTCCATGATCGTCATGGAGATCTATCCGATGTAATCTTCTTTTGCGGTGTGTTTGTCAAGATCCGATGAATTGTGGATTTATGATCATATTATCTATGAATCTTATTTGAGTTTCTTCCGATCTCTCTTATGCATGATTTCATATCCTTGTAATTCTCTTCGAGTTGTGGGTTTTCTCTGGCCAACAAGATCTATGATTCTTGCAATGGGAGAAGTGCTTGGTTTTGGGTTCATACCGTGCGATTACCTCACCCAGTGACAGAAGGGGTAGCGAGGCACGCATCATGTTGTTGCCATCAAGGGTAAAAAGATGGGCTTTCATCATTGGTTTGAGATTATCCCTCTACATCATGTCATCTTGCTTAAGGCATTACACTACTGGAATTCAGAAATTTGCCGTCTGGCTTTCCTTTGCCGTCTGCTGACACATGGCAAAGAGCTTCTTTGCTGTCAGCTGGCACAAAGCAGACGGCAAAGACAACACCTAAGACAAAAGTTTTCTTTGCCGTCGGCCATCCCTTTGCCATCGGCCAGCGGACGGCAAAGGAACCACAGGCGGATGGCAAAGGGAAGGCAGACGACAAAGGGGGTGCCACCCTAACGGCCGGAGCCCACCCCACCCCAACCACCCCTTTGCCGTCTGCCACCCAGCCTTTGCAGACGGCAAATGGGGCTCCCTCTCTAACGGCGCATAGCCCCCCACCCCTCCGCTAACGGCTCTCGCGCCCACTGCCCGCTCTCTCTCTCTCGCCCTTCCCTCAATCTCTCTCGCCTGATTCCTCCCGCCGCCGCCGTCGTCGGAGCCGCCCCACCCCCTGCTGCGTGCCCCTTGCCGCCCCCTGCCCCCCCTACCGCGCGCCCCCTGCCGCCCCCTGCCGTGCGCCCCCTGTCCCCCTGCCATCGTCCACCGCCGCCGCCGCCGCCCCCGGCCCTCGTCCACCGCCGCCCACACCACCCCGCCGGTGAGTTCTTCTTCCTTTTCTTTTTTAATAAGTTAACTACTTTAGTTAGTTTATTAGATTAGTTTTTTTATTATATATAGGGTAATTTAGTTAGTTTATTTGGTTAGATTATTAGGCTAATTAGGTTAGTTAGTTAGGTTAGAATAAAAAAAGAGGAAAAGCAGAAGGAAAAAATGAAAAAGAAAAAAGGAAAAGAAGAAAATAATTAGAAGAAGAACGAAAAGAAGAAGGAGAAGAAGAAGAAGAGGAGGAGGAGAAAGAAGAAGAAGAAGAAAAAGAAGAAGAAGAAGAAGAAGAAGAAGAAGAGGAGGAGGAGGAGGAGGAGAAAGAAGAAGAAGAAGAAGAAGAAGAAGAAGAGGAGGAGGAGGAAGAGGAAGAGGAGAGAAAAGAAGAAGAAGAAGAAGAAGAAGAAGAAGAGGAGGAGGAGGAGGAGAAAGAAGAAGAAGAAGAAGAAGAAGAAGAAGAAGAAGAAGAAGAAGAAGAAAAAGAAGAAGAAAAAGAGAAGAGAGGAGAAGAAGAAAGAAAAGGACCCCGACCCCCGACCCCCCGCCCACGACCCCCGACGCCCGACGCCACCAACCCCCGAGGCCCGACGCCACCAACCCCGGACCCTCGACCCCCGACCCTCGACGCCACTGACACCCGACTCCCGACCCCCGACACCCGACACCACTGACCCCCGACACCCGACTCCCAACCCCTGACGCCCGACGCTACCAACCCTCGACGCCCGACGCCACCAACTCCCGACCCTCGACCCCCGACCCCCGACGCCACTGACACCCGACTCCCGACACCCGACCCCCGATGCCCGACACCACTGACCCCCGACCCCAACTCCCGACGCCCGACTCCACTGACCCCCGACCCCCGACCCCCGACCCCCGACTCCCGACCCCCGACGCCCGACACCACTGACCCTCGACCCCCGACCCCCGACGCCACTGACCCTCGACCCCCGACCCCCGACGCCCTAACCCCCAACCACGGGCCCCCGACACCTCTTTGGCCTCTTGTTGATCGAAAATACCCCAACCCCCGACGCTAGTGACCCTCGACCCCCGACGACACTGACCCCCGACCATCGACGCATTTAACCCGACTCCCGACCACCGACACCGACACCACCGACCCTCGATGACACTGACTCCCGACGCCACTAAGCCCCGACCCCCGACACCTCTTCTACCTTCTTTTGAACGAGAAGGTGCTTTTCGGCCTTCCAGAGGCCCACGAGGTCATAGTTTTGTAAATTATGAGTTAGGTCACATATTTTCGGATTATATTAATTATAAAAACATCGTATTTGTGTTGATCGTGTGAATTTCAATGTGCAGTTGTTCGACCTCCACGTGCGTTGGACGAGCTCCGCCCTTGCGTTTGTTGGTGAGCACAAATGACTTCTCCTCCTACCCCCTTAATTTGCTCTGTCCCTGTCTTCGTGCCGATGAAACTTGCTAGCTATTTGTTTCTTCAATCATGAGTATGCGTGACCAGTATGCGTCTCCCGTTCGAAAGGGCGACATCTATAAATATGCATTTCTTTGCATATTTATAACCGACATCCTTTCGAATTGTCCAACATTATCCATGGACAGCCCGAGTATGTGTAGATTGGGTTTGCTGTCCCGTATGCTGTGCTCCGGATCCGATGTGGAATTTCACCAGTGCCTCCCCTGTTGTTCTCCGGGTACACATCCTCTCTACTTATTGCCGAGACGTGTATCAGGAGAACAGCGGGGAGGTGCTGCCGAAATTCTGCGTCGCATCTGGAGCAAAGCATGGGAAAACGAAACCAGTCTACACATACTCGGGTGGGATTAGGACCTATCTTTACCTATTAGCGTGTAGGTTGCATGGACGTAATAAAACTGACAAACTTGATTAGCGTATGAATATAGATGATGAATTATATATTTATTTCTTGTGCCCCCATAGGTAGCTAGGCAACATGAGTGATCGTGCTTGGATGTACACTAGTCACCCTAGTCAGAAAGACATGACCCATGAATGGTTAACAAAAACCAGGGGGTTTGTGAGAGCCGCATTTGCAAATGGCCAGCAAAAAACATGGTGCCCATGTCCCAATTGCGACAACTGGAAAAAGCAGACAGAGTTTGAAATGGGTAAACACCTGCAGAAGTGGGGTTTTACGCCTAATTATACGGTGTGGACTTTTCATGGTGAGTCTGACCAACGTGCCAGAGCTGAGGTGATTCGTCGACGGACTGAAGAGCATGGTATCGGGATTGAAGACATGGTGCAAGACTTTGATGATGCTCGGGATTCGGACGATGAGATGGAGGAATCTGCAAAAGCCTTCTATGAAATGTTGGAGTCTTCAAAACGTCCTCTCCACGAGCAGACTGAGCTTTGTCAGCTGGATGCCATCGCGCAAGTAATGGCTCTGAAGGCTCAATTCAACCTAGGCACAGAATGCTACGACGCGATGATGACGATATTTGGACGCTTTCTACCCAAAGGCCAGGTACTGCCTGCAAACCTGTACCAGTCAGAGAAAATCCTCCGTGTACTTAAGATTCCCTATGAGAAGATACATGCCTGTGAGAATGGTGTAGGAAATATGCCCTAGAGGCAATAATAAATTAGTTATTATTATATTTCTTTGTTCATGATAATCGTTTATTATCCATGCTATAATTGTATTGATTGGAAACACAGTGCATGTGTGGATACATAGACAAAACACTGTCCCTAGTAGGCCTCTAGTTGACTAGCTCGTTGATCAAAGATGGTCAAGGTTTCCTGACCATAGGCAAGTGTTGTCACTTGATAACGGGATCACATCATTAGCAGAATCATGTGATGGACTAGACCCAAACTAATAGACGTAGCATGTTGATCGTGTCATTTTTTTGCTACTGTTTTCTACGTGTCAAGTATTTGTTCCTATGACCATGAGATCATATAACTCACTGACACCGGAGGAATGCTTTGTGTGTATCAAACGTCGCAACGTAACTGGGTGACTATGAAGATGCTCTACAGGTATCTCCAAAGGTGTTCGTTGAGTTAGTATGGATCGAGAGTGGGATTTGTCACTCCGTGTGAAGGAGAGGTATCTCGGGGCCCACTCGGTAATACAACATCACACACAAGCCTTGCAAGCAATATGACTTAGTGTAAGTTGCGGGATCTTGTATTACGGAACGAGTAAAGAGACTTGCCGGTAAACGAGATTGAAATAGGTATGCGGATACTGACGATCGAATCTCGGGAAAGTAACATACCGAAGGACAAAGGGAATGACATACGGGATTATATGAATCCTTGGCACTGAGGTTCAAACGATAAGATCTTCATAGAATATGTAGGATCCAATATGGGCATCCAGGTCCCGCTATTGGATATTGACCGAGGAGTCACTCGGGTCATGTCTACATAGTTCTCGAACCCGCAGGGTCTGCACACTTAAGGTTCGACGTTGTTTTATGCGTATTTGAGTTATATGGTTGGTTACCGAATGTTGTTAGGAGTCCCGGATGAGATCCAGGACGTCACGAGGAGCTCCGGAATGGTCCGGAGGTGAAGATTGATATATAGGAAGTCATGTTTTGGTCATCGGAAAGGTTTCGGGCTAATCGGTAGTGTACCGGGAGTGCCGGGAGGGGTGCCGGGGACCATCAGGAGGGGTGTCACGCCCCAAGGGGTCTCATGGGCTATGGGAAGAGATAAACCAGCCCCTAGTGGGCTCGAATATGTTCCCACTAAGGCCCATAAGGTTTGAGAAGGAAAAAACACAAGGTGGAAAGTGTTTCCAAGTGGGAAGGTGGAATCCTACTCCAAGTA
Organism: Hordeum vulgare subsp. vulgare; assembly: GCF_904849725.1. Lineage (NCBI taxonomy): Eukaryota > Viridiplantae > Streptophyta > Magnoliopsida > Poales > Poaceae > Hordeum > Hordeum vulgare. The sequence continues at coordinate 409,753,998 of NC_058521.1, read as the reverse complement.
GGATTGGAGTAGGACTCCTCCACCTCCAATTTCGTCCAAACCTTGAGGGTTTGAGGCTGCCTCTTCCCTCCCCCTCCCTCCTATATATACTGAGGTTTTAGGGCTGATTTGAGACGACTTTTACCACGGCAACCCGACCGCATACCTCCATGGTTTTTCCTCTAGATCGTGTTTCTGCGGAGCTCGGGCGGAGCCCTGCTGAGATTAGATCACCACCAACCTCCGGAGCGCCGTCACGCTGCCGGAGAACTCATCTACCTCTCCGTCTCTCTTGCTGGATCAAGAAGGCCGAGATCATCGTGGAGCTGTACGTGTGCTGAACGCGGAGGTGCCGTCTGTTCGGCACTAGATCGGAGCGGATCGTGGGACGGATCGCGGGATGGTTCGTGGGACGGTTCGCGGGGCGGATCGAGGGACGTGAGGACGTTCCACTACATCAACCGCGTTCACTAACGCTTCTGCTGTGCGATCTACAAGGGTACGTAGATCGGAAATCCCCTCTCGTAGATGGACATCACCATGATAGGTCTTCGTGCGCGTAGGAAATTTTTTGTTTCCCATGCGACGTTCCCCAACAAATGGATGTGCCTTATTTAGGCTTGAGTATGCGGCCTTGAACTATTGCCCAATTTGCAATTCTTCCAGGTGTATTGTGGTAGACAACGGCATGGGTGAGAAGAATCAGACCAAAATCCCCATTAGTGTTCTTCGGTATCTGCCAATCGTACCAAGACTTCAACGTCTTTTCATGGTCGAAGAGACAGCCAAACAGATGACATGCCACAAATTGGGCAAAAGAACCGAACTAGATGCGGATGGGAACAAGATGCAGGTACACACTTCAGATGGTTTTGCGTGGAGGCACTTCGATGCATTACATAAGGATAAATCGGAAGATCCAAGGCAACCTAGAGTTGCCATGAGCACGGATGGGTTCAACGTGTATGTTATGATAGCAGCACAATACAGTTGTTGGCCTGTATTTGTCATTCCATTAAATTTGCCACCCGGAGAGATTATGAAAAGAAAGAACATTTTCCTGACGTTGATAATTCCACGGCCCAACTATCCGGGGAAGAATATGAATGTGTACATGCAGCCGCTTAAGGATGAGTTGCAAGAATCCTGGGATAATGGGATCAAGACCTACGACGCGGCTACCTAAACAAATTTCAAAATGCATGTGTGGTACATGTACTCGACGCATGATTATCCGGCGTTTGCGCTATTCGATGGCTGGTGTGTGCATGGAAGGTTCCCGTGCACCACATGCAAGGCAGCTCTTCAGTTCTGTTGGCTGCAGGCTGGTCGCAAGTATTCTTGCTTCGACATGCATAGACAAATCCTGAATCCTGACCATAAGTTCAGAAAAGACAAGAAGAATTTCATCAAAGGTAGAGTTGTCAAAAACACTGCACCAGCTGCGTTGACAGGCCAACAGACCCTTGATCAGTTAAACGCTCTCGAGCTTGATCCTTTGCATCCAGGATACTTCAAAGGGTATAATACGGAACACGCGTGGACTCACAAGTCATGCTTATGGGATCTGCCTTACTTTAGAGAAGTCCTTTGCCCACACAACATTGACGTGATGCACACTGAAAAGAATATTGCGGAGGCCATTGTTCGGCATAGAGGGAAGTCAAAAGATAATCCTAAGGCTAGAATCGACCTGGAGGCTCTATGTGATAGACAGTTGCAAAACTTGCGACAACAGAAAGGAAAGCAAAGCATAGCGAAGCCAAAGGCATGGTTCAATCTTGATAGGCCAGCTATGAGGGAAATGCTATTGTGGGTGAAAATGTGGTTGATGTTCCCCGATGGGTATGCTGCAAATCTAAAGAGGGGCACGAGTCTTGAGAAATTGAAAATATTTGGGCTCAAGAGTCATGATTGGCACATATGGATTGAGCGGGTAATGCCGGTGATGTTGCGTGGCTTTATCGCTGAGGATGAATGGCTAGTACTGGAAGAGCTGAGCTATTTCTTCCATTCTCTTTGTGCGAAAATACTATCGCCTCGCGTGCTAGATGAAATGGAAGAGTTGGCGCCGGATTTGATCTACAAATTAGAAAAGATCTTTCCACCGGGCTTCTTTAATCCAATGCAACATTTGATTTTGCATCTCCCAACTGAGGCAAGAATGGGGGGCCCGTTCAAAATCGATGTTGCTACTCAACTGAGAGGATGCAGAAGACGCTTCGAGCTAAGTGTAAAAATAAACGTAGAATTGAAGCATCGATGGCCGAGGCATTCATTGCTGAGGAGGCGGCAAACTTCGTGACAGCACACTACGAAGCCAAAAATCATCATTTGCATAACCCGAAGCCTCGGTACAATGATGGCGATCGATAAAAAGTTCGATCCAACCTCAGCCTATTCAAAGGTAAGCTCGCACCATCCGGTGCTTTGAAAGGGAAATCGTTGGATGTCGAAGAATGGCGGACCATTTCATTGTATATCTTCACCAACCTAACAGAAGTGCGGCCGTACATCGAGTAAGTTCTCGGTAATTTATTGTTCCACAACTTCTAATTGCTTTGAACTACTCTTATTCCTGGATATTTGATATAGTTGATACGTCGCCGAATTCTCGGATGGAGTGGTCATCAAAAAGGATTCCGCCGAAGAGTATGAGCTTCTCGCAAAGCATGGAGGCGACTGTCCCGGTTTCATCTCTTGGTTCAAACAAAGGGTGATTAATTACCATTAAGGGCCCATTTGATTTCTTGGTCTAATTTGCGGCTAATGCATCCATTCTTTCGTATTAAATTTGTAGGCTGATGCAGAGTCTATGGACGCCGAGTTGAGACAAGTCGCTAATGGTTTTGACTCTAAGGTCCGTTCATTTGACAAATACAACATCAACGGGTATCACTTTCGTACCTTTGGCAAAGAGCTATCTATGCCCGACCTAAAGTCTACAAATTGTTTTGTCTCTGCTATCGGCGAAGGAGACACCGAGTATTATGGAAGAGTTGAAGCAATTTATGAACTTCTATTCTATGGTGAAAACCCACCGACCGTCGTAGTCTTCAAATATTATTGGTTTGAGCCGAGGGAGACTAGAAGGACTCATGAACATATAGGACTAGTCGAAATCATGCAAAACACCCACTTAGATGTTCCCGATGTCTATATTACGGCTCAACAGGCGACACAAGTTTTCTATCTACCGTGGGCCTGCCAAACTGATCCAAATCTCAAAGGTTGGGATGTTATTTATGAAGTGCCACCACATTTTAGACCACCTACCCTCAATGAAGAGGATTACGAACCTCACATTAACCCAGACACATATGAAGGAGAATTCTTCCAAGAAACACGTATGTCCAAGAAACGTTTCAAGAACCGCTCTACTTCACCCCAGAACATTGAAGTAGACAGCGACAGTGAATCCATCTTAACCCCTGAGCCCGAACAGGAAGAGCTGGAAGAAGAAGAGGTTACTGCTGCGGATGACCTGTCACTTCTTGACCGATTACATAATGGTGGCCTTCCACATGTTCTTCGTGATAGTGATGATGATGATGATGCATTTATTGATGATAGTGATGATCATGATGCATTTATTGACCCCGAAGCATATATAGACGAGCACGATTGTTATTAGTTCATGTCAGGTATTCAACTATTATACTATATATAAATTTTGAGGTCATGTTAGGTATTCAATTTTTATTAGTCATGTTGGTATTTATGACGATGATACACTTAAATTATATACATTTTATTAGTCCTATTGGTATTTATGTTGTACTAATTTCATTTACTCTTTGTCATGACAGGTGTTGAAAGATGGTGGGAAAGGGTCGAAAGCACTCCGCGACTCCTTCTTCGTCGGGGGGTGATGGGATGGGTACTTCCATTCCTGCCTCACCTCTTCGGAGAGTGTTGCTCTCTACTATGCAAGGAGCACCCCCCGTGAGAGGAGGTCGACCCCCCGCGAAGCCGAGAGGCACTAACGGTACATGTTGTATTCATGTTGGTATTTATGTTGTACTCATGTTGTATGCATATTGGTATTTATATACATTTTATTACTCATATTGGTATTTATGTTGTACTAAAGGTACACGCGGCCACGAGAGAGGTAGGGCGGTGGTTGCCACGCCTTCTGAGGTGGCGGCTACACGGTCTCCGCCACCACCCCAAGCTGATTCACCTGAGCACAGGACTTCTAGGGTGGATTCGTCTGAGGTGGAGGCTACATGGTCTCCGGTTCACGAGCCTCGGGTCGACGAGCCTCAGGTCGACGAGCCTTCGACCCACGAGACTCGTGTCCCAAAGGCTTCCTTCCAGGCGACTCCAGAGCAAAGCAGGGATGAGGGTACATCCCAAGAGACCCAGTGGGATACCTGGGCTGAGCCAAGTGGCCATGCTGGTAGCGACGAGGAGCTGGGTGAGGGGGCTACCGACTACCAGCATGGTAGTTCGGGGCTCCCGCTCGTGCCAGCGACCCCCGAGCAGAGGTGGTCGATTAGGTCAAATGGGGACAAGTAAGTTAATTTACTCTTATTTAACCTTTTGCCTTCGCGTTTTCTCAAATATCTAATGTTTTGGCTTTAATTTTTCATAATGTAGGGGTTGGATTGTTGCCAAGGGTGTCCGCAAGCCCAACAGCGTCCTTGGTGTTCTTTGCTGTAAAAACTTCCCAGGGTTTGTTACGTTGCCCGGTCGGGAGCGAGAGGTAAGAATGACTTGGGAGCACTACTTGGGTGCCCCGGCCCCGCCGGAGGTGGAGATCGACGGTGTTTTGTGCGACACGAGGGCGGACATGGTGATCCGAAAGTTCTGGGTAATTTCTCCTTCAGACAATTATAAATCAACCATAGCTATTTATTGTACTAATCGGTGTTGTCTCGTTTGCAGACCTACTACAGGTGTGAGGAGGGATACGAGGAGGACGCGACAAAGGTTATCGAAACCGAATGTCGCCGCCTACTTCAAAACTTTCGGGACGAGGCTCGGGTGCAGGCTGTTCGAGACTACTATGCCATGCGGCGTATTAGGCTTGACAAGGCGAAGTGTCGTGATGCTAAGATGGAGAAGGAGCATTACATGAAGGTAATTACATATTATTAAGGCTTTGTAGTTAGTTTCCTTGATTTGGTTCTTACGCGCTCAAATTTCTCTTTATTAACTTAGGTGCCCCCGAGATGGTGTGTGGATAAGATGGATTGATGGGAGGCCTTGGTGGATCAGTGGTGCTCCGAAACGTGGGAGGCCAGCCACAACAACGCCAAGGAGAGGCGTGGCAAAATGGTTGGCGTGCCACACCATCAAGGGAGCGTCAACTTAACCCAATTTGGCGAGAACTGGGTATGTGGTTTGCTTCATGCCTCATGCAATTCATTCTTAATGCTATCTTGAGCCCTTTACTAATACAATTTTCCTCTCTCTCTCTCCCTTTTAGGCGCGTCACAATAAGACGGAGGCGCCACAGATGTACGACCGGTATGCGACGGCCCATACTGCCTCGTACAAGAAGGTCAAGGCATTCTCTGAGTCTGACCTCGAGTATCCAGAAAACTTCACCAACATGTCCTCCCACCACAACCTCGTGAAGTACAGAGATCACGGGAAGGCGAGGAAAGGGGAGGACTTTAACCCGAGCGAGGGGCCTATTGATCCAGAGCTGGTGATGATAGCTGGCAACGGGAGGCCCCATGGCTCGATCGCCATTGGAGACAGCCTTATACGTTGTCCTAGCACTCTCCGGTAGATAAAGGCACACCAAACGAGCTCTTGTCCGGAGATAATACGTCGTCCATGGCCAGTCGAGCTTGCCATCGAGGTTAGTTTAATGGACTCAACTATCTTTCCGCATTATGTTGTGCGTTGGAACCAATATGATTACATTGCTAACAATGAGTTGTGTTGCAGGCTGCTATTAAGAAAGAGAGAAAGGCAATGCAGGAGGCTATGGCAGAGAAGGATAAGGAAATTAGGGAGCTGGAGGAGAGGACGACTGCATTGGTGGAGGCGGAGAGGGCACGGAATGATGCGTCTAACAGGGCCATATACGAGCTCTTCGTGTTAATTTTCTTCTTCATGTTATTTCAAATCTTGCATTTGAATGTCCGTTTCATTAATAAATAAAAATTTTGACTAGTCGAAACCAAATGTACAGTCTATGTGCGAGAAGAACGACCAAGTCCCTCCGCCGATGCCAGTCATTAACGTGGCGGGGACAGTGATTTGATTTCACTACAGTGATCTTAAGAGTGTCCTCATGCTAACTACACATTGCAAATGATGTTTGGTGCAGAATATCTCCCGAAACGCATCGCATGACCCTTCTACAGTCGAGCCGTCTCAAGGGAAGCCTTCTCCAGGTGAAACAAGCCAGAGCCACCGTGCTTCACCGCTGTGATGGCGATAATGGTATGTTATTTCTAGTGTTTTAATAAAAAATAACTAGACTTCCATCTAAATGACATAATTAGCTTAGTTAGCTCCAAGAAAGGCTAAATTGGCAAATTATCCTACGAAATGACATAATTAGCTTAGTTAGCTCCAAAATGACCTATTCAATAAAAATGACCTACAGTTAGCTAAGTTCTCTCCTAAATGACATAATAAGGCTTACGTAGCTGCAAGATGACCTATTCCCCCTAACTTAGGTATTAAATGGCCTATAATTAGCCTAGCTAGATCCAAAATGCCTTAATAAGCATAGTTTGCTCCGGAATGACCTATTTTACCCAAGTTAGCTCCGAAACGACGTATAGTTAGCTTGGGTTCCACCTAGAAGATATAATTAGCTTAGTTAGCTCCTAAATGGTCTATTTAATAAAACATGACCTATACTTAGCAAATTATCCTCGAAATGACATAATTAGCTCCAAAAAGGCATTCTTAGCCAATTTAGCCCGAAGAAGGGGACAAGAGGAGAAGAAAGAGGAAAAAAGAAAGGAAGGAAGAAGAAGAAGAGGAGAAGAAGAAGAAGGAGAGGGAGGAGGATAAGAAGAAGGAGGAGAAGGAGGAGAAGAAGGAGAAGGAGCTCCTCCTTCTCCTTCTTCTTCCTCCTTCTTCCTCCTTCTCCTTCTCCTTCTTCTTTTCTTCTTCTTCTCCTCTTCCTCCTCCTTCTCCTCCTCCTCCTCCTCCTCCTCCTTCTTTTACTTCTTCTTCTCTTTCTCTTCTTCTACGTAGCTTAGACTCATCCAAGAAAGGCTAAATTGGCTAATTATCCTACGAAATGACATAATTAGCTTAGTTAGCTCCAAAATGACCTATTTAATAAAAAATGACCTACAGTTAGCTAAGTTCTCTCCTAAATGACATAATAAGGCTTACGTAGGTGCAAGATGACCTATTCCCCCTAACTTAGGTATTAAATGGCCTATAATTAGCCTAGCTAGATCCAAAATGGCTTAATAAGCATAGTTTTCTCCGGAATGACCTATTTTACCCAAGTTAGCTCCGAAACGACCTATAGTTAGCTAGGGTTCCACCTAGATGACATAATTAGCTTAGTTAGCTCCTAAATGGTCTATTTAATAAAACATGACCTATACTTAGCTAATTATCCTCGAAATGACATAATTAGCTCCAAAAAGTTATTCTTAGCCAATTTAGCCCGAAGAAGGGGACAAGAGGAGAAGAGAGAGGAAAAATGAAAGGAAGGAAGAAGAAGAAGAAGAGAAGAAGAAGAAGGAGAAGGAGGAGGATAAGGAGAAGAAGGAGGAGAAGAAGGAGAAGGAGCTCCTCCTTCTCCTTCTTCTTCTTCCTTCCTCATCCTTCTCCTTCTCCTTCTCCTTCTTCTTTTCTTCTTCTTCTCCTCTTCCTTCTCCTTCTCCTCCTCCTCCTTCTTTTACTTCTTCTTCTCTTTCTCTTCTTCTACGTAGCTTAGACTCATCCAAGAATGGCTAAATTGGCTAATTATCCTATGAAATGACATAATTAACTTAGTTAGCTCCAAAATGACCTATTTAATAAAAAATGACCTACAGTTAGCTAAGTTCTCTCCTAAATGACATAATAAGGCTTACGTAGCTGCAAGATGACCTATTCCCCCTAACTTAGGTATTAAATGGCCTATAATGAGCCTAGCTAGATCCAAAATGGCTTAATAAGCATAGTTTGCTCCGGAATGACCTATTTTACCCAAGTTAGCCCGAAACGACGTATAGTTAGCTAGGGTTCCACCTAGATGACATAATTAGCTTAGTTAGCTCCTAAATGGTCCATTTAATAAAACATGACCTATACTTAGCTAATTATCCTCGAAATGACATAATTAGCTCCAAAAAGGCATTCTTAGCCAATTTAGCCCGAGGAAGGGGACAAGAGGAGAAGAAAGAGGAAAAGTGAAAGGAAGGAAGAAGAAGAAGAAGAGAAGAAGAAGAAGAAGGAGAAGGAGGAGGATAAGGAGAAGGAGAAGAAGGAGGAGAAGAAGGAGAAGGAGCTCCTCCTTCTCCTTCTTCCTCCTTCTTCCTCCCTCTCCTTCTCCTTCTTCTTTTCTTCTTCTTCTCCTCTTCCTTCTCCTTCTCCTCCTCCTCCTTCTTTTACTTCTCCTTCTCTTTCTCTTCTTCTACGTAGCTTAGACTCATCCAAGAAAGGCTAAATTGGCTAATTATCCTACGAAATGACATAATTACCTGCGTTAGCTCCAAAATGACCTATTTAATAAAAAATGACCTACAGTTAGCTAAGTTCTCTCCTAAATGACATAATAAGGCTTACGTAGCTGCAAGATGACCTATTCCCCCTAACTTAGGTATTAAATGGCCTATAATTAGCCTAGCTAGATCCAAAATGGGTTAATAAGCATAGTTTGCTCCGGAATGACCTATTTTACCCAAGTTAGCTCCGAAACGACCTATAGTTAGCTAGGATTCCACCTAGATGACATAATTATCTTAGTTAGCTCCTAAATGGTCTATTTAATAAAACATGACCTATACTTAGCTAATTATCCTCGAAATGACATAATTAGCTCCAAAAAGTCATTCTTAGCCAATTTAGCCCGAAGAAGGGGACAAGAGGAGAAGAAAGAGGAAATATGAAAGGAAGGAAGAAGAAGAAGAAGAAGAGAAGAAGAAGAAGGAGAAGGAGGAGGATAAGGAGAAGGAGAAGAAGGAGGAGAAGAAGGAGAAGGAGCTCTTCCTTCTCCTTCTTCTTCCTCCTTCTTCCTCCTTCTCCTTCTCCTTCTTCTTTTCTTCTTCTTCTCCTCTTCCTTCTCCTTCTCCTCATCCTCCTTCTTTTACTTCTTCTTCTCTTTCTCTTCTTCTAGGTAGCTTAGACTCATCAAGAAAGGCTAAATTGGCTAATTTTCCTACGAAATGATATAATTAGCTTAGTTAGCTCCAAAATAACGTATTTAATAAAAAATGACCTACATTTAGCTAAGTTCTCTCCTAAATGACACAATAAGGCTTACGTAGCTGCAAGATGACCTATTCCCCCTAACTTAGGTACTAAATGGCCTATAATTAGCCTAGCTAGATCCAAAATGGCTTAATAAGCATAGTTTGCTCCAGAATGACCTATTTTACCCAAGTTAGCTCCGAAACGACCTATAGTTAGCTAGGGTTCCACCTAAATGACATAATTAGCTTAGTTAGCTCCTAAATGGCCTATAATTAGCTAATTTATCTCTGAAATAACCTATATATACACTTCTTAATCTAGTATTATTCTTCTAACTTTCTTATTTGTCATTTTGCAGATTACCTTCACTTCACGGGAAGCTTGGATTATATTGATGGAATGCTTGAAGATGATTTCTTGTACCATGGCTTGTATTGAAACTATTGTAGTATATGGATATATATGAAACTTTGTATGCATGTGGATGAAACTGGTGTAATATATGGTTTGGTACGGATGCAACTTGCATAATATGTATGCACTATGGATGAGAGTTATTTTAATATGGTTATGAGTTCGGAAAGAAATTTATTTATGTCAAATATATATATATATATATATCCTGATTATTTTTAAAAATGCTGGATATAATAAAAAATAAATTAAAATGGGGCAGGTTCCCCTCTTTGCCGTCTGCCCCCACATGGCAAAGGGGGGTGGGCAGACGACAAAGGGGGGAATCTGCCCCCTCTGTTTCCCCTCTTTGCCGTCTACCCCCACATGGCAAAGGGGGGGTGAGCAGACGGCAAAGGGGGAATCTGCCTCCTCTGTTTCCCCTCTTTGCCGTCTTCCCCCACATGGCAAAGGGGGGGGGGGGGGAAGACGGCAAAGGGGTGAATCAGCCCCCCCTCTCTCCCCTCTTTGCTGTCTGCCCCCACATGGCAAAGGGGGGGACGGCAGACGGCAAAGAGAAGACGTCTGCCGTTAACACTTAACGGGGACGTTGCAGTATATGCCGTCCCAGTTAATTTGCCGTCTACCCCCTCATGGCAAAGAATCTTTGCCGTCCGCTTTACAAAAGCAGACGACAAAGAACCTCTTCACCGGATTTTTTTTACCGTCTAGTTTGCCGTCTGCTGACCGACGACAAAGCCTTTGCCGTCCGTGGTTGCCCCCTTTGCCGTCTGCCATGGCAGACGTCAAATTTCTGAATTTCAGTAGTTTTACTCTGTTCGTCATGAACTCAATATACTAGACGCATGTTGGATAGCGGTCGATGTGTGGAGTAATAGTAGTAGATGCAGAAAGTATCGGTCTACTTGTCTCGGATGTGAAGCCTATATGTATGATCATTGCCTTAGATATCGTCATGACCTTGCGCGGTTCTATCAATTGCTCGACAATAATTTGTTCACCCACCGTGATACTTGCTATTTTGAGAGAAGCCTCTAGTGAACACTATGGCCCCCAAGGTCTACTCCACACCATATTTTCAGCCTTACACTTTTTACTTCGTTGCACTTTCCGCCTTCAGATCTCACTTTGCAAACAATCTTGAAGGGATTGCCAACCCCTTTGAAGTGTTGGGTGTAAGCTTGTTTGTGTTTGCGCAGGTACTTGACGAGACCCTCCTTCTAGATCGATACCTTGGTTCTCAAACTGAGGGAAATACTTACTGCTCCTGTGATGCATCACCCTTTCCTCTTCAAGGGAAAAACCAACGCAAGCCGAGCCTCTGTGAACGTGTCAATTTCTGGCGCTGTTGTCTATGGGATAGCAATATAGAAGCCAAGTTATATAATGAAGATTCCCACTAGCATATGGTGGTGACAAATCAAGAGACTCTCAACCATGAAGAACATGGTGCTATTATGAAGCACAAGTGTGGAAAAAGATAGTAGCATTGTCCCTTCTCTCTTTTTCTCTTTTTTATTTGGACTCTTTGGCCTCTTTTTTATTTGGGTTCTTTGGCCTTTTTTTTTATTTCCTCACATGGGACAATTCTCTAATAATGATGATCATCACACTTTTATTTACTCACAGCTCAAAGCTTAGAACGATGATGACTCTATAGGAAATGCCTCCGGTAGTGTACCGGGATGTGCAACGACCTAGGTTGGCGTATGACGTTGAAACATCTCGCTAGATATCTTACGATCATCCAATGGCAATATGAGAGTGAAGGCACAAGTCATGAGACAGAACGGTGGGAGTTGCATGGCAATATATCTTGGAATGGCTATGAAAATGCCAAAGTAGGTAGGTATGGTGGCTGTTTTGAGGAAGGCATATGGTGAGTTTGTGCACCTGCGAAAATTGCGCGGCACTAGAGAGGCTAGCAATGGTGGAAGGTGAAAAGGAATCTATACCATGGACTCACATTAGTCATGAAGAACTCACATACTTGTTGCGAAAGTTTTTGTTAGTAATCGAAACAAAGTGCTAAACACATACTCCTAGGGGAAGGGCTGGTAGGTGTAAACCATCGCGCGATCCCGACCTCAACACAAAGGATGACAATCAATAGATCAATTATCCTCCGACTTCCTAACATAGCGGTTCACCATACGTGCATGTTACGGAAATCACTAACTTCAACACAAGTATTTCTAGATTCACAACACCCTACTAACATAGCTCTTAATATTACCAAATCCACGTCTCAAAACTAATTGAGAGGAATCAAACTTCTCTTTCTACTCAATGCACATAAAGATGGAAGTTTTTGTATCCTCTTTGGGTACCTATAACCTTTGGGACTACTTTCATAGCACAAGCCAACTACCAAGTCACGCACTGCCGTGCTCCAAAAGATCTAAGTGAAGCACATAGAGCAAAATTATCTAGCTCAAAAGATATAAGTGAAGCACAATGAGCATTCTAGCAAATTCACGATGAGTGCATGTCTCTCTCAAAAGGTGTGCAGAAAGGATGATTGTGACACAACAAAAAGAAAAGACTCCTACGATACAAGACGCTCCAAGGAAAACACATATCAAGTGGTGAATAAAAAATATAGCTCCAAGTAATGTTACCGATGGATTGCAGACGAGAGAGGGGATGCCTTCCCGGGGCATCCCCAAGCTTAGGCTTTTTGGTGTCCTTGAATTTGGCTTGGGGCGCCTTGGGCATCCCCAAGCTTGATCTCTTTCCACTCTTTATCCCTTTGTCCATGAGAACATCACCCAAAACTTGAAAACTTCACAACACAAAACTTAAATAGAAACTTGTGATGTCATTAGCACAAGAAAACAAACTACCACCTCTTTAGGTGCTGTAGCAATCTTGATTTATATTTATATTGGTGTTAGATTACTGTATTCTCACTTTTACATGGCTAGTACCCCCGATACTATCCATAGTTTCATAAAAACAAGCAACCAACTCAAAAAAAGAATTTGTCAAAAACAGACCAATCTGTAGCAATCTGTATACTTCGTATACTTCTGGTACCTCAAAAATTCTGAAAAATTACGAATGCCTGGGCAAAAGGCAGATCAACCTGTAGCAAAACGAATCAACTCAAAATCTCTTTCTGAATAAAAATGAAAAATAATCTCGTGAGCGAAAAGTTTCTGTCTTTTTCCAGCAGGATCAAACACCATCACCAAGACTAGTCATAAAGGTTTTGCTTGGCTCAAACACAAAAGAAACACAAAAGAAACAATCATAACAGAATTATGATAGTGTGGACGCAACAAAACAGAAAGAAAAAGATAAATTCATTGGGTTGCCTCCCAACAAGCGCTATTGTTTAACGCCCTTGGCTAGGCATTGATAATTCAATGATGCTCACATAAAAGACAAGAATTGAAGCACAACGATGGCATCATAAACATGTGAAAATCACATGTAAGTCTAACATACTTCCTATGCACAGGCATTTTATAGGAAAACAGATTGTCAAGACAACCAATAGTGACCATATGCAAGGAAGAAGAAAGAGATAATAACAATCTCCACATAACGAGAGGTGATTTTGTGATATGAAAGTTTCTACCACAATATTTTCCTCTCTCATAATAATTACATGTGGGATCATATTCAAATTCAACCATATAACTATCACAAAGGATATTCTTTTCATGATGCACATGTGGGATTATCATCAACTAAAGTCATGACTTCTCCAAACCCACTTTCAATATTATTGCAAACATCATATTCATCATGAGTCTTAAACAAATTTTCAAGATCATAAGAAAAATCATCACCCCAATCATGATCATTGCAACAAGTAGTGGACATAGCAAAACTAGCATCCCCAAGCTTAGGGTTTTGCATATTTTTAGCATGATTGACACTAATAGGATTTATAGTGAAACCATTGCAATCATGCTTTTCATTCAAGGAGCCCTCGTGAATCACTTCATAAATTTCTTCATCACGATTTTCAGATTCACGCATCTCAAGCAAAACTCCATAGAGAAAGTCAAATGCACTCAACTCACTAGTAATTGGATCAACATAATTGGATCGCTTAAAGAGATTAGCAAGTGGATGAGGATCCATATCACTAGATTTTCAGCAAGCGAAGATGCAAGCATATTGAAGGCACATAGCACACAAGCAAAGGAAAGGCAAACGAAAAAGGCAAATACTTTTGTAATTTTTTTTTCAGAAGTGGGGGAGAGGAAAACGAGAGGCAAAAAAGTAAATGCAAGAGATGAGTTTGCGACACTTACTTGGATGAGTTATTGACTTGATCCTCCCCGGCAACAGTGCCAGAAATCCTTCTGCTACTTCTCAAACAACAGCGCCAGAAATTGGCATGTTGACGGAGACTTCGCTTGCGTTGGTGTTTCCCTTGAAGATGAAAGGGTGATGCAGCACAGGAGCAGTAAGTATTTCCCTCAGTTTGAGAACCAAGGTATCAATCCAGTAGGAGAATCTCGTCAAGTCCAGAGTACCTGCGTAAACACAAAAGAGCTTGCACCCAACGCTATAAAGGGGTTGCCAATCCCTTCAAGATTGATTGCAAAGTGAGATTTGAAGGCGGAAAGTGCAACGAAGTAAAAGAGTAAGGCTGAAAATATGGTGCGAAGTAGACCCGGGGGCCATAGTGTTCACTAGAGGCTTCTCTCAAAATAGCAAATATCACGGTGGGTGAACAAATTACTGTCGAGCAATTGATAGAACTGCGCAAAGTATTGATGATATCTAAGGCAATGATCATACATATAGGCATCACGTCCGAGACAAGTAGACCGATACTTTCTGCAACTATTACTATTACTCCACACATCGACCGCTATCCAGCATGCATCTAGTGTATTGAGTTCATGACGAACAGAGTAATGCCTTAAGCAAGATGACATAATGTAGAGGGATAAACTCAAACCAATGATGAAAACCCCATCTTTTTACCCTTGATGGCAACAAGACGATACGTGCCTTGCTACCCCTTCTGTCACTGGGTGAGGCACCGCACGGTATGAACCCAAAACCAAGCACTTTTCCCATTGAAAGAATCATAGATCAAGTTGGCCAAACAAAACCCTCAACTCGAAGAGAATTACAAGGATATGAAATCATGCATAAGAGAGATTAGAAGAAACTCAAATAAGATTCATAGATAATCTGATCATAAATCCACAATTCATCGGATCTCGACAAACACACCGCAAAGGAGATTACATCTGATAGATCTCCATGAAGATCATGGAGAAATTTGTATTGAAGATCCAAGAGAGAGAAGAAGCCATCTAGCTACTAGGTATGGACCCGTAAGTCTATGGTGAACTACTCATGCATCTTCGGAGAGGTCATGGTGTTGATGAAGAAGCCCTCCGTATCTGAATCTCCCCTCCGCCAGGGCACCAGAACGTGCCCCAGATGGGATCTTGCGGAGACAGAAGCTTGCGGCGGCGGAAAAGTGTTTTCGTTGATCTCCTGATTGTTTCTCGGATTTTAGGTAATATATAGGAAAAAGACCTAGGGCAGAGGAGCCACCGGGAACCCACAAGCCTGGGAGGCGCGGGCCCCCTGGCCGTGGCTAGGGGGCTTGTGGGGTCCCTGGTGACCCTCTGCCTTGGTTCTCAAGTCTCCCGATCGTCTTCTGTTTCGGAAAAAAAATTCGGAAGTTTTATTCCGTTTGGACTCCGTTTAAAATCCTGCTCTCAAAAGGGTCAAAAACACGGAAAAAACAGGAACTGGCACTTCGCACTGAGTTAATAAGTTAGTCTCAAAAAAGATATAAAAGGCATATAAAACATCCAAAGTTTGACAAGATAATAGCATGGAACTATCAAAAATTATAGATAGGTTGGAGACGTATCACTCTCCAACAAAAGCCACTTCAAGAGTATCTTTCTTAAAGACTTTCATATCCGTTAGTCAAAATAGTGTAGCATAACCAATGGAAGCCAGTTGGCGAACAAAAAGCAAATGGTATTTATGGGATTGGACAAGCATAGCATTTGCAAGAGTCGTGTCATTTGTTATAGAAACCTTGCCCAACCCGAGTACCTGTCCTTTTGATCCTCCACCGAACACAATGCTCATAAATGGTTGAATAGCTTCCATGAAATCAAAAATCAATTTGCTATCTCCAGTCATATGGTTGGTGCATCCACTATTGATCACCCATTTGACTCCACCAGAGAAAGCAACCTACAAACAATTTATGACTTCGTTAGAGTCAGCCATTTTACAATGGGACCTCTCAAGTTAGTCACAAGGGTCTTAGGGACCCAAATAGCATAGAACTGGAATGCATTACGAGGACCAACAAAATTACCATAAACCTCTCCATCCTTTGTTTTACGATGTACATAGGATGGAGGCATGAACTCTTTTGGCTTGTTGAGAGTGGGAATGCCCCTAGTGGCCTTCCCACTCACAACCTTACCTTTCTCCTTGTGCCCTTCTTGTACAAATGTTTCTTTGAGAGGCGTGGGGCACTTGTGATGAGACGTATTCTCCTTGCTTGTGCTATGGTCAAATCCGAGCCCTTCCTTGGCAAACACTTCATTGTGTTGGCTTAGTACCTCATTAAGGTTCTTTTGTCCTTGAGCACATGTCATTAGTACTCTGTCGAGTTTTGCCTTTAGAAAACGGTTTTCCTCAAGGATATATGCTAGGTCACCACTAGAGTTAGTAGTACAAGCATCAACATTGATAATAAGTGTGGGGTAAACCTTGGGTAGAGTTTCAAGATAAGTAAGTTTGAGCGTCTCAAAGCTCTTTGTAAGAAGAGTGATCTCCTCTTCCTTAGTCTTGAGCGACACGGATAGAAGCTCACAATCCTTAGAGAGAGAACCATAAGATTCCACAAGGTTATTTTTATCATTTATCAACTCCTTTCACGATTTCTTGGCCTTTTTCAGGGAGGCAAGATTTTTAGCATGATCATCAATGTTTGCACCAGTTTTTAAGCATAGTTCATCATTTCGTGCTTCCTCATATTGGACTTTCCGCTCAAGGATTTGGTACTTTTCCTTTTCGTA
This sequence comes from Hordeum vulgare subsp. vulgare, assembly GCF_904849725.1. NCBI lineage: Eukaryota > Viridiplantae > Streptophyta > Magnoliopsida > Poales > Poaceae > Hordeum > Hordeum vulgare. The sequence goes on along the minus strand of NC_058521.1, from coordinate 409,737,235 downwards.
GGTGACGAGGGTTTCGAGTTCCTTAATGGTAGTGGTGTTCTTACTCACCATCTCCACAAGCATACGAAACATAGTGAGCTTCTTTCCTGTAAGGGAGCACATGAACTTATTCAATTTTGTGAGCATAGGATCATCTATATCGTCATCATCAGACTTATCCTCCGCATGAAGATACCCATCACATGTAGTAGACGACAAAAGAGGGGGATTTGAGCGTGGGGTTACCTTGACCTTGTTAGGAGAGTTTTTGTCCTCTCCATCTTCTATGAAGTCCTTTGCCATTAAACACTTGTGAGTGTGGCCCTTGTAGTCTTCCATATAGTTGTAGGTGACAACATCACCACTCTTGTTGACTAATCTCAAGGTGTTTTGTGAATCTTGAGCTACTCCGGCAACCCCACCAACATCATCTGGATCTAATTCTTCATGAGAAACCATTGCTTTCCCATCTCTCCTTTTGAGCTTGGAGTTCATAGGATTTGGCAACTTCTTCTTTGAAAAGGTCTTGGGAAACATTGGTTTATCTTCTTTCTTCTCATAAAAGCAATAGTTGGAGAAGTGGTTGGTTTCCTCACATTTGTAGCATTTTCTCACTTTCTTCTTGTAGAATCTTCCCTTGAATTTTCCCACGCTAACTTCTTGACAAATTGGGCAATGTCTTCATATGAAGGGCTCTCATCGGAGTCAATCTCATCACCATCTTCTTCTTCTTCTTCACTTTGCGCTTCCTCACATACATGCTTGGCCTTCAAAGCAAGATTGATCTTTGATGTTGAGGTACCATGCATGGCAACATGTTTTGTAGCACCTGCCTTTGACACTTTGAATAGTTGGAAAGTGGATATCATGTCATTCAGAATCATTTCCTTGAACCCACGATGTTGTCTTATGTCCCACACCACTTGGTAATGATATGGAGCAATAGCATGAAGTAGCTTGTCCACGAGAAATCTCTTAGTCAAGTTGAATCCATCTTGTGTCTTGTCACAACCACATGACTCAATGTTAGCGGTGAGAGTCATGAGAGGCTCTAGGAGCTGCTTGGGGGATTCACTTTTTTCCATACAAAAGTTTTGCAATTGGCCCTTGGCAGTTTCATACTAAGCAATCCGAAGGGTGGAGGTACCGGTCTTGGTCCTTACAATGTTGTCCCATAATTCCTTGGCACTTGTGATGTGTATGTAAGGTCTACATTGCTTACCATTCATTCCTTTTCTTGCGCACATGATTGTGGTGTCGTTGAGATGTTTGTCATAAGTGTCGCTTGGAATGAGATTCTTTTGGTCGACGAGGTGGTAGACATGCTCCAGAAGGTTTAACATTTCATTATTGGCGTACCTAAGATGATCCTGCATACCAACTCTCCACAAAGAAAAGTCGGAACTGTCATCAAGCAAGGGAGGTTTCCCTCCAGTATTATACTTAGGTTTCTCAACTTGAGGTCTAGCATAAAGCCATGGAACACTAGTTTGATCATTGCTAATAGGTTGTTGGCCAAGTGAAGGAATAAGCATAGTTGGCGTCGAGGCCGCACCACGTGGAGGTGATGCAATCATCATGGATAATGTGGCTAATCTTATTTGTACCAAGGCCTCAAGAGAAGCATCATGCTCGTCCTTTTTCTTAGCAAGAGCCCGTTCCATATCCTCAGAAGTGAAGGACTTCACTTCCGTGGAAGCCGCGCCCTTATCCTTCGGATCTGTAACACGGGGAGTCCCATCAGGGTTCATCTCGCTCTAGGGCGGTTAAGCCACAAGAATAGAGCACGAGGCTCTCATACCAATTGAAAGGGATCGAGATGGACCTAGAGGGGGGTGAGTAGGTACAATTACAAATTTTAATCGCTACTTAGCAATTTTAGGCAATATTGTGGAATATGAAAGTGAGCCTAACAATTCCAAGGATGAAGTTTAAGCTATGTGTACCAAGCACGGCAACAAGTAGGAGATAATAAAGCAAAAGTAAGTACTAAAAGACAAGTAACGAGTAGGGAGTTAGGGTTAGGGATAACCGCAACTCCGAGAGACGAGAATGTATGCCGATGTTCACTTCCTTGGGGGGACGCTACATCACCGTTTAGAGAGGTGGATGTTACCACGAAGGCACACCAACGCCACGAAGGCTCACCCTACTCTCTCCTTGAGACAACACCACGGAGGCGTTTCTCAACCACTAGTGGTAGGCCTTTGAGGTGGCCTCCAAACCCTCACAAACTTTTTGGGGAAACCACAAAGGTTTGATTCCTCTCCGAAGAACTCCTACCGCCTAGGAGTCTCCAACCTCGAAGAGTAACAAGATCACGGGAACTGCTCAAAACTTGCTCAAATCACAAATAGCTTTGGTTGAGAGGAGGAGAGGGAGAAGATCAATCTTTTGATTGTAACAACACTCATAGGAACTCACAGATGCACTTGGAATCTAGGATTTGGTGTAGAAAAAGGGAGCGAGATAGAAAGGTGTTCTTGGAATTTTTTGATTGTGTTGGACAACCCCCACATGAGGTGGGAGAAGACTATATATAGTGGTGATAGAAAAATGGCCGTTGGAGCCACTTATGTTGTGCAGTTGCAGGACACCCAACAGTTCTTGGTCGTCCGGATAGCCACGAGGGGTCGGACGTTCGACAGGGGTCGGTCGTCCGAAGAAACAGGAAGGAGCAGGTCAGCACAACATCTGGTGGAAATAATGAACATCATACGACCGTGCGGAGGACGTCGGCCGTCCAGGGCACGGTCGTCCGGAAGGGGTCGGAAGTCCGACAATTTGGATCCGGTGAGTGGTTACGGATTACCGACCGTACCCGGACGTCCGTAGCTCAAACGACCAGAGGGACCGAAGATCCTAGGATTTGGATCTGATGGTGGCTCCAGATTTCCGGAGGACGTCAGTCATCTGGCGTCCAGACATGTGAGAACCACTGGTCGTCCAAACAAGAGCATAACAGTCATAAGGGAAATAGAGAAAGAGATATTTCCTAGATTTTCGAGCAAGTTTCTTGCGAGACCCAGTGATCCCCTCTTAATAGTGCGGGGTCCCTATACTCAAGTATGATAAATAAAATGATAGAACACTTTGTCTTGTTTCTTCGTTCTTAAGCATCATGGACATGATAGTCACAATCCACACAACACTCTCTTGGGATCAAAACCTGAGATACACTTGATGAAGATGATTAGTTTCCTATATGTATGTTGTCAACACATCAAAATATGATTAAGGGCATGATTGCATTTTCAATAGCCACGAAAAGGATCAGGTTGAACCAAAAGTAATTATTTCTCGGTCGATAGAGAATCATAATCCTTACCGGTAACAAAGATAGGTGAAGTAACAAAATTAGGATCATATTTCATTCTAGCATTCAAGGATTTTTCTTTCAACTTGCATGGTAGTTTCTTAAGGTCATTTCTATCCTTACGAGCAAGAAAGTCTCTTGCAGTTTCTTTATCCATAACATAACCTTTAGATATTTCAGGCATTTCAGTTCTAGGATAGTCGTGGCTAAGAGGTATTTCAATATTTTCAGTAGCAAAGACTTCATCAATTTTAACAGTATCATCAGTTTTAGCATGCTCTATTTCTTTAGTTGTAGCAAGTTGTTCATCAAGAAATTCACCTCGTGGGACAACATCATCAAGCAAGGTAAAAGCATTATCATAAGCATCATTCATAGCAGAGGTAGCATCATCAATTACTTGCGACATATCTGGATTAATAGCATGTGGTGGTGGTATTGTAAGTCTACTCAAAACAGATGGTGAATCAAGTGCAGAGCCAGATAGCATTTCTATACCTTCCCTCATCTTAGAGGGAACAATCTTGGTTCTTAGATATTTCTGATTCTTCATAGTGATCAATAAATAGATATCCCAAGTGACCCAGCAAATATAGCTATGCTCCCCTCGCAACGGCGCCACAAAGCGTTCTTGATAACCCACAAGTATATGGGATCGCGATAGTTTTTTAGGGTAGAGTATTCAACCCAAATTCATTGATTTGACACAAGGGAAGCCAAAGATATTTGTAGTTATTAGTACCTGAGTTGTCATTTCAACGACACTTGGAAATTTAGTATCTGTAGCAAAGTGATCAGTAGCACAGTAATATGACAGTTTTGATAGTAGTGGTAACAGTAGCAGAAATAACGGTAATAGTAACATCAATTTTGTAGCAGTTGTAACAACAATTGCAACAATAGTAACTTAGCAAGCACAATATGTGGAAAATTCGTAGGCACTGGATCGGTGATATTGCTGGATAATATACATCATATAACAGTCACAACATAGGGCGACATAGACCTAGGTCCCATTCTGTTGGAATTATGCCCTAGAGGCAATAATAAATATAGTTATTATTATAATTCATGTATCAAGATAATCGTTTATTATCCATGCTATAATTGTATTGAATGAAGACTCATTTACATGTGTGGATACATAGACAAAACACTATCCCTAGCAAGCCTCTAGTTGGCTAGCCAGTTGATCAAAATAGTCAGTGTCTTCTGATTATGAACAAGGTGTTGTTGCTTGATAACTCACTAACACCGGAGGATGTTGATACATCACGTCATTAGGAGAATCACGTGATGGACTAGACCCAAACTAATAGACGTAGCATGTTGATCGTGTCATTTTGTTGCTACTGTTTTCTGCGTGTCAAGTATTTGTTCCTATGACCATGAGATCATATAACTCACTAACACCGGAGGAATACTTTGTGTGTATCAAACGTCGCAACGTAACTGGGTGACTATAAAGATGCTCTACAGGTATCTCTGAAGGTGTTAGTTGAGTTAGTATGGATCAAGACTGGGATTTGTCACTCCGTGTGACGGAGAGGTATCTCGGGGCCCACTCGGTAATACAACATCACACACAAGCCTTGCAAGCAATGTGACTTAGTATAAGTTGCGGGATCTTGTATTACAGAACGAGTAAAGAGACTTGCCGGTAAACGAGATTGAAATAGGTATGCGGATAGTGACGATCGAATCTCGGGCAAGTAACATACCGAAGGACAAAGGGAATGACATACGGGATTATATGAATCCTTGGCACTGAGGTTCAAACGATAAGATCTTCGTAGAATATGTAGGATCCAATATGGGCCTCCAGGTCCCGCTATTGGATATTGACCGAGGAGTCTCTCGGGTCATGTCTACATAGTTCTCGAACCCGCAGGGTCTGCACACTTAAGGTTCGACGTTGTTTTATGCGTATTTGAGTTATATGGTTGGTTACCGAATGTTGTTCGGAGTCTCGGATGAGATCACGGACGTCACGAGGGTTTCCAGAATGGTCCGGAAACGAAGATTGATATATAGGATGACCTCATTTGATTACCAGAAGGTTTTCGGAGTTACCGGGAATGTACCGGGAATGACGAATGGGTTCCGGGAGTTCACCGGGGGGGGCAACCCACCCCGGGGAAGCCCATAGGCCTTGAGGGTGGCGCACCACCCCTTAGTGGGCTGGTGGGGCAGCCCAAAAGGGCCCTATGCGCATTGGAAGTAAAATTAAAGAGAAAGAAAAAAAAGGAGGAGGTGGGAAGGGAAGGAAGGACTCCCACCCACCAAACCAAGTCCAACTCGGTTTGGGGGGAGACCTTCCCCCCTTGGCTCGGCCGACATCCTTGGGGCTCCTTGAGCCCCAAGGCAAGGCCCCCCCTCTCCCACCTATATATACGGAGGTTTTAGGGCTGATTTGAGACGACTTTTCCACGGCAGCCCGACCACATACCTCCACGGTTTTTCCTCTAGATCGCGTTTCTGCGAAGCTCGGGCGGAGCCCTGCTGAGACAAGGTCATCACCAACCTCCGGAGCGCCGTCACGCTGCCGGAGAACTCTTCTACCTCTCCGTCTCTCTTGCTGGATCAAGAAGGCCGAGATCATCGTTGAGCTGTACGTGTGCTGAACGCGGAGGTGCCGTCCGTTCGGTACTAGATCGTGGGACTGATCGCGGGATTGTTCGCGGGGCGGATCGAGGGACGTGAGGATGTTCCACTACATCAACCGCGTTCACTAACACTTCTGCTGTACGGTCTACAAGGGTATGTAGATCACTCATCCCCTCTCGTAGATGGACATCACCATGATAGGTCTTCGTGCGCGTAGGAAAATTTTTGTTTCCCATGCGACGTTCCCCAACAGTGGCATCATGAGCTAGGTTCATGCGTAGATGTCTTCTCGAGTAGAACACAAAAGTTTTTGTGGGCGGTGATGTGCGTTTTTCTGCCCTCCTTAGTCTTTTCTTGATGCCGCGGTATTGTTGGATTGAAGCGGCTTGGACCGACATTACTCGTACGCTTACGAGAGACTGGTTTCATCGCTATGAGTAACCCCGTTCCTCAAACATGACTGGCAAGTGTTGGTTTCTCCAACTTTAGTTGAATCGGATTTGACCGAGGAGGTCCTTGGATGAGGTTAAATAGCAACTCATATATCTCCGTTGTGGTGTTTGCGTATGTAAGATGCGATCCTACTAGATACCCATGGTCACCACGTAAAACATGCAACAACAAAATTAGAGGACATCTAACTTGTTTTTGCAGGGTATGCTTGTGATGTGATATGGCCAACGATGTGATGTGATATATTGGATGTATGAGATGATCATGTTGTAATAGATAATATCGACTTACACGTCGATGGTACGGCAACCGGCAGGAGCCATAGGGTTGTCTTTATACTAATGTTTGTGCTTGCAGATGCGTTTACTATTTTGCTAGGATGTAGCTTTAGTAGTAATAGCATGAGTAGCACGACAACCCCGATGGTGACACGTTGATGGAGATCATGGTGTGGCGCCGGTGACAAGAAGATCGTGCCGGTGCTTTGGTGATGGAGATCAAGAAGCACGTGATGATGGCCATATAATGTCACTTATGAATTGCATGTGATGTTAATCCTTTTATGCACCTTATTTTGCTTAGAACGAGGTAGCATTATGAGGTGATCTCTCACTAAAATTTCAAGACGAAATTGTGTTCTCCCCGACCGTGCACCGTTGCTACAGTTCGTCATTTCGAGACACCATGTGATGATCGGGTGTGATAGACTCAACGTTCACATACAACGGGTGCAAAACAGTTGCGCAAGCGGAACACTCGGGTTAAGCTTGACGAGCCTAGCATGTGCAAACATGGCCTGGGAACACATGAGACCGAAAGGTCGACCATGAATCATATATATGATATGATTTTTATAGGGATGCTTACCACTGAAACTATACTCAACTCACGTGATGATCGGACTTGAGCTAGTGTAAGTGGATCATGAACCACTCAAATGACTAGAGAGATGTACTTTTTGAGTGGGAGTTTAGCAAATAATTTGATTAAGTTAAACTCTAATTATCTTGAACATAGTCTAAGTCCACTTTGAATATATTTGTGTTGTAGATCATGGCTCACGCGACAGTCACCCTGAATTTTAATACATTCCTAGAAAAAGCTAAGTTGAAAGATGATGGAAGCAACTTTGTAGACTGGGCTCGTAATCTTAAGCTAATCTTACAAGCTGGGAAGAAGGATTATGTCCTTAATGCTGCGCTAGGAGATGAACCACCCGCTACGGCTGATCAGGATGTTAAGAACGCTTGGTTAGCACGTAAGGAGGACTACTCAGTAGTTCAATGTGCAGTCTTGTATGGCTTAGAACCGGGACTTCAACGTCGCTTTGAGCGTCATGGAGCATTTGAGATGTTCCAGGAGTTGAAGTTTATCTTTCAGAAGAACCCCCGGATCGAGAGGTATGAGACCTCCGATAAATTCTATGCTTGCAAGATGGAGGAGAACTCGTCTGTCAGTGAACATGTGCTCAAAATGTCTGGGTACTCAAACCGTCTAGCTGAGCTGGGGATTGAACTCCCGCAAGAGGCTATCACTGACAGAATCCTTCAATCACTGCCGCCAAGCTATAAAGGCTTTGTGTTGAACTACAACATGCAAGGGATGAACAAGTCGCCTGGCGAGTTGTTTGCGATGCTGAAAGTCGCAGAGTCTGAACTCTGTAAAGAGCATCAAGTGTTGATGGTGAATAAGACCACTAGTTTCAAGAGAAACGACAAAGGCAAGAAGGGTAATTCAAAGAAGAGCGGCAAGCCTGTTGCCAATCCGACGAAGAAACCCAAAGCTGGACCTAAGCCTGAAACAGAGTGTTACTATTGCAAGGGTATGGGTCACTGGAAGCGCAATTGCCCCAAGTATCTCGCAGATAAGAAGGCGGCCAAAGAAAAATCAGGTATATTTGATATACATGTTATTGATGTGTACTTAACCGGCTCTCGTAGTAGTGCCTGGGTATTCGATACTGGTTCTGTTGCTCATATTTGCAACTCGAAACAGGAACTGCGGAATAGACGAAGGCTGGCGAAAGATGAAGTGACGATGCGCGTAGGAAATGGTTCCAAGGTTGATGCAATCGCCGTCGGCACAGTTTCACTTCAGTTACCATCAGGATTAGTTACGAACTTGAATCATTGTTATTTAGTGCCTGCGTTGAGCATGAACATTATATCTGGATCTTGTTTATTGCGAGACGGTTACTCTTTTAAGTCAGAGAATAATGGTTGTTCTATTTCTATGAGTAACATCTTTTATGGTCATGCACCCAATGTGAGAGGATTGTTCATATTGAATCTTGATAGAGATACACACATACATAACATTGAGACCAAAAGAGTTAGAGTTAACAATGATAGCGCCATATTTTTGTGGCACTGCCGCTTAGGTCATATTGGTGTAAAGCGCATGAAGAAACTCCATGCCGATGGACTTTTGGAGTCACTTGACTTTGATTCACTTGACACGTGCGAACCATGCCTCATGGGCAAGATGACTAAGACTTAGTTCTCCGGAACAATGGAGCGTGCAAGTGACTTGTTGGAAATCATACATACCAATGTGTGTGGTCCAATGAGCGTAGAGGCACGCGGCGGATATCGTTATTTTCTCACCTTCACTGACGATTTGAGTAGATATGGTTATGTCTACTTAATGAAGCACAAGTCTGAAACATTTGAAAAGTTCAAGCAATTTCGGAGTGGAGTTGAAAATCATCGTAAAAAGAAGATCAAGTTCCTACGGTCTGATCGTGGGGGTGAATATTTGAGTTTCGAGTTTGGTGCTCACTTAAGACAATGTGGAATTGTTTCACAGTTGACACCGCCTGGAACACCACAGCGTAATGGTGTGTCCGAACATCGTAATCGTACTTTATTAGAGATGGTGCGATCTATGATGTCTCTTACCGATTTGCCATTATCATTTTGGGGTTATGCATTAGAAACAGCTGCATTCACTTTATATAGGGCACCATCAAAATCCGTTGAGACGACACCATAGGAACTGTGGTATGGCAAAAGGCCAAAGTTGTCGTTTCTTAAAGTTTGGGGATGTGATGCTTATGTCAAAAAGCTTCAGCCTGAAAAGCTGGAACCTAAAGCGGAAAAGTGCATCTTCATAGGTTACCCAAAAGAGACAGTTGGGTACACCTTCTATCTCAAATCCGAGGGTAAAGTGTTTGTTGCTAAAAACGGAGCTTTTCTCGAGAACGAGTTTCTCTCGAGAGAATTGAGTGGGAGGAAGATAGAACTTGACGAGGTTGTCGAACCTCTCATCCCTCTGGATGGTGGCGCAGGGCAAGGGGAAACCTCTATCGTTGCCACGCCGGTTGAGGAGGAAGTTAATGATGATGGTCATGAAACTCCGGTTCAAGTTTCTGTCAAACCACGCAGGTCGACGAGACCACGTGCTGCTCCAGAGTGGTACGGTAATCCCGTCTTATCAATCATGTTGTTGGACAACAATGAACCTGCAAATTATGAAGAAGCAATGGTGGGCCCAGATTCCAACAAATGGCTAGAAGCCATGAAGTCCGAGATAGGATCCATGTATGAGAACAAAGTGTGGACTTTGGAGGTACTGCCTGAAGGCCGCAAGGCTATTTAGAACAAATGGATCTTTAAGAGGAAGACGGACGCTGACGGCAATGTGACCGTTTATAAAGCTCGACTTGTGGCAAAGGGTTTTTCACAAGTTCAAGGAGTTGACTACGATGAGACATTCTCACCCGTAGCGATGCTTAAGTCCGTCAAAATCATGTTAGCAATAGCTGCATTTTTCTATTATGAAATCTGGCAGATGGATGTCAAAACAGCGTTCCTTAACGGTTTCCTTAAGGAAGAATTGTATATGATGCAACCCGAAGGTTTTGTCGATCCTAAGAATGCTAACAAGGTGTGCAAGCTCCAGCGATCCATTTATGGACTGGTGCAAGCATCTCGGAGTTGGAACAAACGCTTTGATGAGGTGATCAAAGCATTTGGGTTTATACAAGTGGTTGGAGAATCTTGTATTTACAAGAAAGTGAGTGGGAGCTCTGTGGCGTTTCTAATATTATATGTGGATGACATATTGCTGATTGGAAACAACGTGGAGATTTTGGAGAGCATAAAGGATTACTTGAATAAAAGTTTCTCTATGAAGGACCTAGGAGAAGCTGCTTACATTCTAGGCATTAAGATCTATAGGGATAGATCAAAACGCCTGATAGGACTTTCACAAAGCACATACCTTGATAAAGTTTTGAAGAGGTTCAAAATGGAAAAGTCCAAGAAAGGGTTCTTGCCAGTTTTACAACGTACGAGATTGAGTAAAGACTTATTGCCCAGCAACTGATGAAGATAGAGAGCATATGCGCTCCGTCCCCTATGCTTCAGCCATAGGTTCTATCATGTATGCAATGTTATGCACTAGACCGGACGTTAGCCTGGCCATAAGTATGGCAGGTAGGTTCCAGAGTAATCCAGGAGTGGATCACTGGACAGCGGTCAAGAATATCCTGAAGTACCTGAAAAGGACTAAGGAGATGTTTCTCGTGTATGGAGGTGACGAAGAGCTCGCCGTAAAAGGTTACGTCGATGCAAGCTTTGACACAGATCCGGACGACTCTAAGTCGCAAACCGGATACGTATTTATTCTTAATGGGGGTGCGGTAAGCTGGTGCAGTTCCAAGCAAAGCGTCGTAGCAGATTCTACATGTGAAGCGGAGTACATGGCTGCCTCGGAGGCGGCTAAGGAGGGTGTCTGGATGAAGCAATTCATGACGGATCTTGGAGTGGTGCCAAGCGCACTGAATCCAATAACCTTGTTCTGTGACAACACGGCTGCCATTGCCTTAGCAAAGGAACCACGGTTTCACAAGAAGTCCAGACACATCAAACGACGCTTCAACCTCATCCGCGACTACGTTGAAGGGGAGGACATGAATATATGCAAAGTGCACACGGATCTGAATGTAGCAGACCCGCTGACTAAACCTCTTCCACGGGCTAAGCATGATCAACACCAGAACTATATGGGTGTTAGATTTATTACAATGTAATTCGCATGATGATGTGAGGACTAGATTATTGACTCTAGTGCAAGTGGGAGACTGTTGGAATTATGCCCTAGAGGCAATAATAAATATAGTTATTATTATAATTCCTGTATCAAGATAATCGTTTATTATCCATGCTATAGGTGTATTGAATGAAGACTCATTTACATGTGTGGATACATAGACAAAACACTTTCCCTAGCAAGCCTCTAGTTGGCTAGCCAGTTGATCAAACATAGTCAGTGTCTTCTGATTATGAACAAGGTGTTGTTGCTTGATAACTGGATCACGTCATTAGGAGAATCACGTGATGGACTAGACCCAAACTAATAGACGTAGCATGTTGATCGTGTCATTTTGTTGCTACTGTTTTCTGCGTGTCAAGTTTTTGTTCCTATGACCATGAGATCATATAACTCACTAACACCGGAGGAATACTTTGTGTGTATCAAACGTCGCAACGTAACTGGGTGACTATAGAGATGCTCTACAGATATCTCCGAAGGTGTTCGTTGAGTTAGTATGGATCAAGACTGGGATTTGTCACTCCGTGTGACGGAGAGGTATCTCGGGGCCCACTCGGTAATACAACATCACACACAATCCTTGCAAGCAATGTGACTTAGTATAAGTTGCGGGATCTTGTGTTACGGAACGAGTAAAGAGACTTGCCGGTTAACGAGATTGAAATAGGTATGCGGATAGTGACGATCGAATCTCGGGCAAGTAACATACCGAAGGACAAAGGGAATGACATACGGGATTATATGAATTCTTGGCACTGAGGTTCAAACGATAAGATCTTCGTATAATATGTAGGATCCAATATGGGCATCCAGGTCCCGCTATTGGATATTGACCGAGGAGTCTCTCGGGTCATGTCTACATAGTTCTCGAACCCGCAGGGTCTGCACACTTAAGGTTCGATGTTGTTTTATGCGTATTTGAGTTATATGGTTGGTTACCGAATATTGTTCGGAGTCCCGGATGAAATCACGGACATCACGAGGGTTTCCGGAATGGTCCGGAAACGAAGATTGATATATAGGATGACGTCATTTGATTACCGGAAGGTTTTCGGAGTTACCGGGAATGTACCGGGAATGACGAATGGGTTCCGGGAGTTCACCGGGGGGCAACCCACCCCGGGGAAGCCCATAGGCCTTGAGGGTGGCGCACCAGCCCTTAGTGGGATGGTGGGACAGCCCAAAAGGGCGCTATGCGCATTGGAAGAAAAATCAAAGAGAAAGAAAAAAAAAAGGAGGAGGTGGGAAGGGAAGGAAGGACTCCCACCCACCAAACCAAGTCCAACTCGGTTTGGGGGGGGGGAGACCTTCCCCCCTTGGCTCGGTCGACCCCCTTGGGGCTCCTTGAGCCCCAAGGCAAGGCCCCCCTCTCCCACCTATATATACGGAGGTTTTAGGGCTGGTTTGAGACGACTTTTCCACGGCAGCCCGACACATACCTCCACGGTTTTTCCTCTAGATCGCGTTTCTGCGAAGCTCGGGCGGAGCCCTGCTGAGACAAGGTCATCACCAACCTCCGGAGCACCGTCACGCTGCCGGAGAACTCTTCTACCTCTCCGTCTCTCTTGCTGGATCAAGAAGGCCGAGATCATCATCGAGCTGTACGTGTGCTGAACGCGGAGGTGCCGTCCGTTCGGTACTAGATCGTGGGACTCATCGCGGGATTGTTCGCGGGGCGGATCGAGGGACATGAGGACGTTCCACTACATCAACCGCGTTCACTAACGCTTCTGCTGTACGGTCTACAAGGGTACGTAGATCACTCATCCCCTCTCGTAGATGGACATCACCATGATAGGTCTTCGTGCGCGTAGGAAAGTTTTTGTTTCCCATGCGACGTTCTCCAACACATTCATCGTTATAATGTAGGCATGTATTTCGTAAGTAGTCATACGTGTTTATGGAAAAGAACTTGCATGACACCTTTTGTACTACCCTCCCGTGGCAGCGCAGTCTATAAGGAAACTAAGGGATGTTAAGGCCTCTTTTTCATAGAGAACCAGAACAAAGTATTAACATATATTAAATACATGAACTCCTCAAACTATGTTAATCACGAGAAAGAATCCCAATAATTGGTGCATATAACTTGCAAGATCGGACTAGGAACATAGATATAATGGTGAAAACATAAATAGTTCATATCTGAAAACATAGCAATCATGCCCTAGTGACAAGCATTAAGCATAGCAAAGTCATAGTAACATTTATCTCCGAACATAGTGGATACTAGGGATCAAGCCCTAACAAAACTAACTCGATTACATGATGAATCTCATCCAGCTCTTCACCGACCTTTAAGCCTACGAAGGGATTACTCACTCCTGGTAGAGAGCATCATGGAATTGGCGATGGAGGAGGGTTGGTCATGATGAAGACCGTAGATTCCCCTCCGCGAACCCCCAAACGGACTCCAGATTAGGCCTCTCGATGAGGAACATGAGGTGGACGCGGCTCCATAGCGTGAAACGTGATGAAACTTCCTCTCTGATTTTTTCTGCAAAAATAGGAATTTATAGCGCTGGAATTAGGGTCATCGGAGCCATGTGGACCCCACTAGACACGAGGTCGCGCGAGGGGGGCCTAGCACGCCCTGATGTCTAGTGGGCTGTTGTGGCCTCCCCTTTGGTGGATCTTGGTTCCAATATTTTTTATATATTTCATAAAAAATCTCCAAAAAGTTTCGTCCCATTCCATGAACTTTTATTTCTACACAAAACAACACCATGGTACTTCTGCTGAAAACAGTGTTAGTCTGGGTTAGTTTCATTCAAATCATGTAAATTAGAGTCCAAAACAAGAGCATAAGTGTTAGTAAAAGTAGATATGATGGAGACATATCACTGCTCGTTCGGCCGTCGACTTCTGTTCGGCAGCCTCTTGCCTCGTTTTCTTCAACCCGGCCTTGAGGTTCTCGATCTCCGCGCCAACAACTGCATCTATCATAAAACAACCCATACTTAAGGATAAAGCAAAAACTACCTCACCGAAGTTAGGAAAATAATAATATTAAAAAGCAGTCCAGTTCGGAATTACCTTGTGCGTCATCGAATCGCTTGTTGAGACGGTCGAGCTCATGCTTAGAGCTCTTCAGCTTGCACTTCATCTCTGCCCGCTCCACAGCGTTGGGAGGTGCCACCAAAGATGAGGCCTACATAAACAGTTTACATGTGTCAGACTCCCAAGTTATCAAATTTTGAATCCTCTCTCACGAGTTTTTCAATCATGCTAGAGACTTGGGGCTACGGCTCACTTAAATATTATCGATGTTTTTTCCGTACTATTTCACCCCCACATGAGTTTTTCAAACTCACATAGTGCTTAGGGGCTACTGTATATAGGTATTGCGTATAAATACAAAAATTACAATTTTCTCGTAAAAAGGAATGGTATTTGATTTACCATGAAGCCCATGAAAAGGTCGTTGGAAGCTTCATTTAGTCTGCTGTCGACACATTGAACACTTTGTAAAACCGCATGATACACTCATTTTGCATCATGAATTACTATTGATATTTGTGTTGCTCCTGTCCATTATCCATTATTGTCATACAATTCTTATGGCTTTTCTCTCTGAATATGGAAGGTACATCACTGAGAGGGAAATATCTAAAACTAGAGTTCTCGACTGGAAATCGAGAAAAAGGTAGAAAAATCAACTTGCTCCAAATGACCTTAAACTTTACGGCAATTTTTTCTGGAATATTTGAGAATTTCATGGCTAAATATATGCCGGAGAGGGGCCACCAGTTGGGCACAAGCCAGCAGGGCATGGCCCCCTGGTCGCACCCTTATGGCTTCTGGGGCCCCAGCTAACCCTCTCGCGAGCATCTTCTCCTATATGGTGTGTTTTAACCTTGAAAAAAATCATAAGTTATCTTTCAAGATGAAGCGTCGTTGTCTAGAGCAGGAAACCTGGGCAGAGGCCCTTTTGCTCTCCGACAGAGAGATTCTACTAGGGAATTCCCCTCCGGGAGGGGGAAATCGAAGCCATCATCATCATCAATGCTTCCTCCTTTGTGGGAGGACCAATCTTCATCAACATCTTCACCAGCGCCTTCTCATCTCCAACGCTAGTTCATCATGTGTATTCAGTCTTTCTCTCAAAACCTCAGATTGGTACCTCTGGGTTACTAGTTGTGTTGATTACATCTTGTAGTTGATGTTTGTTGGATTACTTGGTGGAAGATATTACATTCAGATCCTTAATTATTATTATTACAACTCTTATCTTGAACATGTTGACGATGTGTGAGTAGTAATTATTGTTCCTTCGAACATGGTAGAAGTATTGTTATAAGTAATCATGTAAACTTGGTATTCGTTCGATATTTTGATGATATGGACGCTGTTACTTATCTTAGTGGAGTCATGTTAACGTGGACTACATGACACTTCACCATGTAATGGACCTAAGGGAAGTCATTGTGTAGTAACAAAATAGATGATGGGGTGCGAGAGTGACAGAAGATTAAATCCTAGTTTATGTGTTGCTTCATAAGGGGCTGATTTGGATCCACATGTTTTATGTTATGGTTAGATTATTGTTGATTCTTGTTTTGAAGTTGTGGATGCTTGTGACAGGGGGTAATAATAAGTAGGTTGTTAGTTCAAGTACAAAACAACACGTTAGCAGTGCTCCACCCACATATGAAATCATCAAAGTCGCAAACACGAATCAACTTAATATGGTAAACATGACTAGACAGAAATTCCCATGTGTCCCCGGAAGCGCTTGCTTTATATAAGGAACTTTTAGGCCTATACTTTGCTATAAAAATTATTGTACTACCTTTCTTCACCTTTCCTACTATTGTTACTTGTCACTTGTTATGAATTATCTTGCTACAAAATTATCTAGCACTGTTACTTACAGCACTTGCAGAGAATTCCTTGCTGAAAACTACTTATCATGTCCTTGTGCTCCTCGTTGGATTCGACACTCTTACATATTAAGAGGACTACAATTTATCCCCTATACTTGTGGGTCATCAAGACTATTTCTGGCGCTATTGTCGGGGAGTGAAGCGCCTTTGGTAAGTGGAACTTGGTAAGGAAACATTTTCGGTACATGTTGAAACTTACTATTGCTATCACTTTAAACGGACACCCTTTGAGTGGCTTGTTCGGGGCATCTTTGCCTCGAACAGAAGTTGAGGAAATTGCTCCTCAAACCATTGAACCTACTGAAAATATTTACTATGAGATTCCTTCGGTATGGTAGAGAAACTGGTGGCTAATCCTTATAATGGTTCAACTCATCTTGATTAGCATTTGATATATGGATGAGATTTTTTGATTGTTTAAGCTTTCAGGTCTACCTAGAGACAAAGTTAATATGAAAGTTTTCCCTTTATATTTGGAGGTAAATCACTAATATTGTACATGCTATTGGATGATATGGGATCATGGTATTGGAATCGCTTGAAGCTAGAATTTCATCAGAAGTTTTATCATATGCATCCAATTCATCATGATCAGAATTTTATTTATAATTGTTGGCCTCGTGAACGAGAAAGCATCTCTCAAGCTTGGGGGAGTCTTAAATCTATGATGCACACCTTCCACAACCATGAGCGCTCAAAGGAATTGATCATAGAGATTTTTTATGCTCGACTTTCTCATGATGATCAAACATTACTCGATGCTTCCACTATCAGTTCCTATATGAAGGATACTATTGAATTCAGATGGGATCTTCTGGAAAATATTAATCACACCGCTGAGTATTGGGAACTCGGTCAAGGTAAAGAGTCAAGTATAAAACTTTATTTTGATTATGTTAAATATTTTATGAAAACTTCTCCTTTTCATGAGTTTAGCAACAAATATGGCCTTGACTCTGAGATAGTAGCTTCTTTGTGCGAATCTTTTGCTACCTATGTTGACCTGCCTAAGGAAAAGTTGTTCAAATATCATCCTCCCATTGAAACTCACCTGAGCAACCTGCTAGAATTAAGAAGGAAGAAATAATTGTTAACCATGTTGATCCTATTATTCCTACTGCTTACAATGAGAAACCTGCTTTCCGTGTTAGGATCACAGAACATGCTAAAGCTACAATAGTGGTTAATAAGAGTTATGTTAGAACACCTACACCTTATGAACTAATAAATGTTGAGCCTAATGTCTCTATAGTTAAAGATCTCCTACTTGATAATATCAATGAGCTGGTTATTTACCTCTGTGATGAAGTTGCTAGCATTGCAAAACCTATTAGAAACAAACGAGATGAACAAGAGAAAAATAAACTGGTGGTAGGCACACCTATCATCTCTATTAAAATTGGAGATCATTGCTATCATGGTCTGTGTGATATTGGTGTTAGTATTAGTGCTATACCCTTTACATTATGTCAAGAAATTATGCATGATATAGCACCCTCTGAAATTGAAGATATTGATGTCACTATTAAGCTTGCAAACCGTGATACTATTTGGCACTGGGGATTGTTAGACATGTTGAAGTCTTGTGCAGAAAAGTCAAGTACCCCACTAATATCTTAGTACTTGGTTCGGAACAAGATAAGTTTTGTCCCATCATATTTGGTAGACCATTCTTGAATACAATTAATGCTGAAATTAATTGTGCTACTGAGAAGGTTAAAGAGAGCTTTGGTGATATTTCTCATGAGTTTAACTTCTCTAAGTTTAGAAAGCAGCCACATGAAAAAGAAAGTTCCTAGTAAGGATGAAATAATTGGTCTCGCCTATTGTTGTACCTCCTACTGAGCCACTAGAACAATATTTGCTAGACCATGAGAATGATATGCGTCTGATTGAAAGGAATAAAATAGATAGGATGCTCCTTGATCAACAACCTATCCTTGAGCACGATTTACCACTTGAAATTTGAGGATATCCTCCTCCACCCAAAGAAGATCTCGTATTTGAGCTTAAGGCTTTACCTCATACTTTGAAATATGCTTATCTTGATGACAAGAAGATATATCCTGTTATTATTAGTGCTAACCTTTCAGAACATGAATAAAAGAGATTACTCAAGAATTTAAGGAAGCCCACGGCTGCTATTGGATATGCTCTTGATTATCTTAATTGCATAAGCCCCACTCTCTGTCAGCACAAGATTAATATGGAACCTGATGCTAAACCAATTGCTGATCATCCACGCCGTCTCAACCATAAGATAAAAGAGGAGGTAAGAACTAGAATACTAAAACTTTTGGAGGCTGGTATAATCTATCCTATTGCTGATAGTAGATGGGTGAGCCCTATTCATTGTGTTCCTAAGAAAAGTGGTATAACTATTGTTCCTAATGATGAACATGAACTTATTCCACAAATGATAGTAACTGGTTATAGGATGGTAATTAATTTCTGCAAATTGAACAAGGCTACTAGAAAATATCATTACCCCTTGCCTTTTATTGATCAAATGTTAGAAAGATTATCTAAGCACACACACTTTTGCTTTCCAGATGGTTACTCTGGATTCTCTTAAATACCCGTGTCAAAAGAGGACAAACAGAAAACTAACTTTACTTGCCCCTTTGGAACTTATGCTTATAGGTGTATGCCTTTTGGTCTATGCAATGCACCTGCTACCTTTCAGAGATGTATGACTGCTATATTCTTCGACTTTTGTGAAAAGATTGTTGAGGCTTTCATGGATGATTTTTCTGTTTATGGAACTTTCATTGATGCTCGCTTGAGAAACCTTGATCAAGTTTTGCGGAGATGTGAAAAAGCAAATCTCGTCTTGAATTGGGAGAAGTGCCACTTTATGGTGAATGAAGGTATAGTACTTGGGCATAAAATTTATGTAGGCGGTATTGAGGTGGATAAGGCAAAGTTGATGCAATAGAGAAAATGCCTTGCCCAAGAGATATCGAAGGTATAAGAAGTTTCCTTGGTCATGCTGGTTTCTATAGGCGTTTCATTAAATATTTCTCCAATATTTCTAGGCCATTAACCAATCTTGTCCAGAAAGATGTTCCTTTTATTTTGATGATGAATGTGTTGAAGCCTTTTAAATACTTAAGAAAGCCTTAATTTCTGCACCTATTGTCCAACCACCTAAATGGAACCTAGCCTTTGAAATTATGTGTGATGCTAGTGATTATGTTGTTGGTGTTGTTCTAGGGCAAAGAGTAGACAAGAAATTGAATGTTATCCATTATGCTAGTAAGACCCTAGACACCGCTCAAAGGAATTATGTTACTACTAAACAAGATTTTCTAGCAGTTGTGTTTGCATGTGATAAGTTTAGGTCTTACATTGTTGATTCTAAAATAACTATTCACACTAATCATGCTGCTATTAAATACCACATGGAAAAGGAAGTTGTTAAACCTTGACTAATTAGATGGTTGTTACTACTCCAAGAATTTTATTTGCATATTGTTGATAGGAAGGGAGCTGATAACCCTGTAGTAGATAAGTTATCTAGGATGGAAAATATTCTTAATGACCCACTGCATATTGATGATAATTTTCCTCACGAACAACCTGCTGTTATAAACACTTCATGTAGTACTCTCTCGTATGCGGATTATGCTAATTACATTGTTGCTAAATATATTTCGCCTAGCTTCACCTATCAACAAAAGAAAAAAAATCTTCTATTATTTACGACATTACTTTTAGGATGACTCACGTATTTATAAAAAAGGAGTAGATGGTGTTATTAGGCGTTGTATACTTGAGCATTAGGAGGAACAAATTCTAAGAAAGTGTCATTCTGAAGCCTACGAAGGACATCATGCTAGTGACAGAACTGCACACAAGGTATTACAATCCAGTTTCTATTGGCCTACTATTATTAAAGATGCTCGGAAGTATCTCCTTTCTTGTGATGAATGCCAAAGAGTTGGTAATATTGGTAAAGGTCGAGAAATGCCTATGAACTATTCACTTGCTATTGAACCATTTGATGTGCGGGATTTTGAGTTTATGGGACGTTTTCCTTCCTCAAATGGTATACTCGTATTCTAGTTGATGTTGATTATGTTACTAAGTGGTAGAAGCTATTCCAACTAGTAGTGTTGATCATACCACTTATATTAAAATGCTTAAAGACATTATCATTACGAGGTTTGGTGTCGCTAGATATTAAATGAATGATGGTGGTTCACATTTTATTCATGGTGCTTTTCGTAAATTGCTAGCTAAGTATGATGTTAACCATAGAATTGCATCACCTTATCGTCCTTAGTCTAGTGGTCAAGTTGAACTGAGCAATCGGGAAATAAAATTAATCTTACAGAAGACTGTCAATAGGTCCATAAAGAGTTGGTCTAAGAAACTTGATGATGCATTGTGGGCTTATAGGACTGCTTATAAGAATTCCATGGGGATGTCCCCATATAAAATGGTCTATGGAAAAACTTGCCATTTACCTATTGAGTTAGAACATAAGGCTTATTGGGCAATTAAAGAATTTAATTAGATTTTAAACTTGTCGGTCAGACGAGGTTATTTCATATTAGCTCACTGGATGAATGGAAGACACAAGCTTATGGAAATGCTAAGTTGTTTAAGGAAAAGGTTAAATGACGGCATAACAAAAGAATTCGAAAGCGAGAATTCAATTTATGAGACTTAGTGCTTTTGTACAATTCTCGTTTTAGTTTTTTTGGAGGGAAACTCCTCTCCAAATGAGAAGGACCTTATGTTGTTGAGGAGGTTTATCGCTCCAGTGCTATAAAGATTGTGAGGTAAAAGTCCGAGAGTGGTGAATGGGAAAATAATCAAGCATTATATTGCAGGTACAACCATTAATGAGGAAACTGATGTCATCCAAGTCATAACACAACAGGACCACAAAAATGAATTCTTTTCGAATACTCCAGAAACCTAAAAAAGGGGCAGGTACGTGGTACGGTAAGTAAACTGGCTGCAAAAATTCCAAAAAATATTTTTACATGTTTTGTTATTTAAGAAAAATACAAACTTAAATTGGAGTCTAGGGGGCCCACGAGGGAAGCACAAGCCAATAGCGCGCCCCCTGGCCGCGCGCTGATAGTTTGTGGGACCCTCGTGCACTTCCCGGACTTTGAATTCTTCCCGAGCACATATTCTTACGTGGAAAATTTCACTATAGATACTGCCATGTGTTTTGATCAACGCATCGTGAGTTTCTCCTGTGTTCTTGTTTCAAGCTATTTTTCTGGTAGGCGTGAGAATATGTCGTCTCAAGATTCATATGGAGAGAGCTATGTCTCACACTATATTTTAGACTCAAAGATCTTTGGTGGTAGCTATCCCTACCTTTTGTCAACTGAAGAGGAGGAGGACAATGATTTGGAGAAAATGAAGGAAGCCAGCTCAGATGAAGACAAAGTTCCACTACCTCGGCCCAAAGATATGCATATGTAATTTAAGAAGTCCAGCCTCCCAAATAGGGTAAAGAAATCTAAGGGTCAATTTATCCCGTCATGTTTTCTGCTGGAAAGCAAGATGGCATTATGCAAAAAGATATTTAATACTGAGCAAGAGAACGATGACTTGAGGGAGGAGAATTTTATCTTTTGACGTAAGCTAGAGAAGAAGAATGTTGCTACATCACCACCATCATCACCTAAAGAGGACACTTGAGTACATGGGTATGGGCACCACCCTTGGCTTGTTCTAAGCTTGGGGGAGGTGCCTCGGCATCGTATAACCATCACTTCCATCATTACTATCTGTCTTAGTTCGATCCTTAGTTGTTTCATGATATAGAGAAATAAATTTCTGATTTGCTTTGCCTAGAATTTTTTGCTTTGAGTTCTATCTATCCTTGTAATCGAGTATGTGAGATATATAATAAAGATTAGTTGAGTTTTGGTGGTTTACCCATGGATACCCATCATCATAGCATGTCAATAGAAAGAAAGGTAAAGATCATTTTCTCATCTCATGAGAAGTAACGACTTCACACAAAAAGGGTATAAGTGATAAAGGTGTTGATAGTAAACAAACATAGTATTAGTCATTATTGCAATCTAAGCAATATTTTGATAGTGGAGAGGAGACTCACATATAAATACACTATCCTGACATCTTTTATGATTCTGAGCCTTCATCAAATATTCTATAATGATCAAATGTTGATGTTCGACATGGAAGACAACATAATGATCATAGTAGTTTATGTTCACACAGAAGTTATATGGTCTTGGATCCTTCAACATGTCATGCTTACCTTGGATGCTTTGCTAGCCCAAAAATTCCGCACCAAGTAGAGATAGTACTTGCGCATCCATAACCGTGAAGCCCAGTTTCTTGACATGAGAGTCCACAATACCTACCTCTGCTTCCCTCTAAGAAGGGCCTATCTTTTACTTTCAGGAGTTTAATTGTGTGCTTGAGTCGATAAAGTTCACCCCTCTTCCAACCTATTAATTCTATAGTGGAAAACATCATGTGTTGAGGAAATATTCAGATTTATATATCAAAGTGGATGTAGATGATCATGATTTATTATTGTTGACATTACCCTTGATATAAATAAGTTGGGCGGTGTATCATTTAAGCCCTTATCTTCCTATGTGTCCTATGGAAACACGAGCTCCGAAGATATGCCTTGAGCATAAGCAATCATAGTAGATTAAATGATAGTTGAGTATGTGAACTGGCCAAAAATAAAGCTCTTATATAGACTCTCCTCTAGTTTATGATGAATTATGATTTCCCCAATGACTAATAGCATAGTTTATTGATTTTCAATAAAGTTTATGCTTCATACTTGTAACGCCCCGGACACACCCGCCGGCGGTCGTTACTCCTGGCGGGATCTAGACTGGCCCCACATATCAATACTAGTCTTTTCTGTGCACTTTGTCCTCACTCATGCGCATCCGGGATCAACTTCCCGGTCGGTCACCCATCTTAGAACTACTCCAAGCCAAGCACGCTTAACTTGTGAGTTCTATTCGAATGGGATCCCGGAAAAGAAGGAATTCCTTATTGATATGAGTAGTCTATCATCCCTAATAAGCCAGGCTATCACATACACCACCACTCAGAGGAACCGACGTCCTCGTTGGGCCACAGGAGCGTTCCCTCTTGGTACAAACGTCTGTGCATCCAGTCCAGTACATGTACCATGTCGTGTGCCACGACGGGTCACAAACGTCATGAACAACATGACCGCACACATGTCCGCAAACATCCGTGTAACCGCGTGGGTCGGCTCTGATACCAAACTTGTAACGCCCCGGACACACCCGCCAGTGGTCGTTACTCCTGGCGGGATCTAAACTGGCCCCACATATCAATACTAGTCTTTTCTGCGCACTTTGTTCTCACTCATGCGCCCCCGGGATCAACTTCCAGGTCGGTCACCCATCCTAGAACTACTCCAAGCCGAGCACGCTTAACTTGTGAGTTCTGTTCGAATGGGCTCCCGAAAAAGAAGGAATTCCTTATTGATATGAGTATTCTATCATCCCTAATAAGCCAGGCTATCACAATACTCCAATAGTTTTCAATGGATTGTTACTTGTTTATGAGAAGTTATATGATAAAATACGTGTTGCTATGCTAATATTCATGATGCTCTCAAACTCGTATTCCGTTTTTATTGACACCTCTCTCTCGAATCATGTGGTCATTATTTTCGAGTTCGGCTTTCGCTTGAGGACAAGCGAGGTCTAAGCTTGGGAGAGTTGACATGCTCATTTCGCATCATGAATTACTATTTGATATTTGTGTTGATCCTGTCCATTATCCATTATATTCATAGAATTATTCTCCCTTTTCTCCCTGAATATGCAAGGTATATCACTTATAGGGAAATATCTGGAAAATGGAATTCTAGACCGGGAAACCGAGAAAAGGGAAGAAAAATCAACTTGCTCCAAATGGCCTAGAACTTTATGGAGATTTTTTTTGGAATATTTGAGAATTTCTGGGCCAAAAATATACTGGAGAGGGGCCACGAGCTGAGCACAAGCCAACAGGCTGTGCTCCCTCTCACCTCGTGATAGCTTGTGGGGCCCAAGCTGACCCTCTGGCGACCATCTTCTCCTATATGGTGTGTTTTACCCTAGAAAAAAATCATAAGTCATCTTTCAGGATGAAGGGCCCTTGTCTCGAGGTGGAAACCTGGATAGAGGCCCTTTTGCTCTTCGACAGGGAGATTGTGCAGGGGGAATTCCCCTCCATGAAGGGGGAAATCGAAGCCATCATCATCACCAGTGCTTCCTCCTTCATGGGAGACCCAATCTTCATTAACATCTTCACCAGCACCATCTCATCTCCAACACTAGATCATCACATTCATTAAATATTTGTCTCAAAACCTCAGATTGGTACCTGTGGGTTACTAGTTGTGTTGATTACATCTTGTAGTTGATGCGTGTTGGATTACTTGGTGGAACATATTATGTTCAAATCCTTAATTATTTTTATTACACCTCTGATCTTTAACATGTTGATAATTTCTGAGTAGTAAGTATTGTTCCTGAGGAGATGGGATAAGTCTTGTTATAAGTAATCATGTAAAGTTGGTATTCATTCAATATTTTGATGATATGGATGTTTTTACTTCTCTTAGTGGTGTCATCTGAACATCGACTAAACGAAACTTCACCATGTAATGGTACTAAGGGAAGTCACTCTGGAATAACAATTAGATGATGGGTTGCGAGAGTGACAAAAGCTTAAACCCCAATTTATGTGTTGCTTCATAACGAGCTGATTCGGATCCACATGTTTCATGCTATTTTTAGAATATTCTTAGTTATATTTTTGTAGTTGTTGTTGCTTGCGAGAGGGGGTAATCATAAGTTGGTTTATAGTTCAAGTAAGGAAGATACCTTAGCACCGGTCCACACACATATCAAATCATCAAAGTAGCAAACACGAATCAACTTAATATGATAAACATGACTAGACAGAAATTCCCATGTGTCCTCTCGAGCGCTTGCTTTATATAAGAGAACTTTCACTCCCATACTTTGCTATAAAAAGGATTGGGCTACCTTGCTGCACCTTTGCTACTATTATTACTTGTCACTTGTTACGAATTATCTTGCTACAAAACTATCTATCACTTTTAGTTACAGGACTTGTAGAGAATTACTTGTTGAAAACTACTTACCATTTCCTTCTGCTCCTCGTTGAGTTCGACACTCTTTCTTATTGAAAGGACTAAGATTGATCCCCTATAATTGTGGGTCATCACTGCACCTAGAAGAGTGTGGTGTTCTTCGGTGATGGAGGAGTCATTTAAACTCTCCTCTATCACGACCGACCACCTGTTCTGGGCCCGCTCTGTTGCGGGTGGTTCCTATGGCGGCATTTCAGTTTCTCCTCTCAGAGAAGACGGAATAGATGACTCTTCAGAGAGAGCTCTGGCTGACTGGGCTCCCCTCTTTGCTTGCTAGAAGGGATTCACCCTGCTGGTCTTCGACGAGTGAGGTGTTAACCCTCTGCTATGATATCATCACCCCCTCCCCTTGTGTCTTGCTTGGGGAGAGGGGGGGTCTTCCTGGATACCACTTCCCCGATCTCCTCGGGAACCAGAGGAAGTGTGTTGTTTGATGCGGTTCCGCTCTCCGCCAGTTTGGCTACGAGGGAGTCCCCCCCTGAGGCCTGGTCGGTGGGGAGATTATGTGACGGGCTACAATATGAAAGTATACACATAGTCAATAATGAAACTTCAATACGGAAAACGATGGTCTTTGGATTGATACCTTTGGGCTGGGGGCTTGACCCTAGGGTTCCTTCGAGGAACCCTCTTAAAAGCCTTAGACTCCCCGTTGGAGTCTGAGGCGTCATCGAACAAGACCATTTTGGCCCTGCATTGCCTTTTGGGGGCAGTGCGAGGTAGATCTCCCTCAACGTCTTAGGACGATGTCCTTCTTATTATGTGGGAGGAGTCACTCTCCTCCCCGCCCACTTCCTGATCCCCCGCAAGAGCAGAAGAGGCGTGGGTGTCTTCAGGTCTAGTGTCTAGAGGTCCTTTTGAGCGGAGGCCTCCCCGCGCCTTCTTATTCTCTTCCTTCTTCTTTTCCTTCTTCTTTGGCTGCACGTATGGCTTTTCGACCAGCATGGACGCCAGTAAGGCCGTCCTCGGGTCCACGCGCAGCGGTGCCAAGCAGTTGATCTGTTTGGATTTCTCTAGCCAGTTCTGCGAATATGGAGAATAAAGGGTCAAGAGCCTTGTTAAAGGGAAGAATCTGAACATAACTCATGAAATCTTATCATACCTCTCCAGGAGGGTGTGTGGCATCAAGACCCATGTCTTCCTCCTCGGCGGGCCAAGTCTTTTGCGGCTTGAACAACACGTTCCACAACTTGCTATGGGTGTGGAGGTAAAATGGGTGCATGGTGACCGGGTCTTCTGGATTGTAGGACCACATGGGGGTGGCCCAATGTTGACAGGGGAGGAGGCGGCAGCAAAGCATGACATGAACCACTTTGGTCCGCTCAAATTTCTTATTCACCGGCTCGTAGACGCATCTCTGCACTGACTCCACATCTGTGGTTGACCCTAAATCAAGCCCCTTCCTCATCCACGACACTAGCGTGGCGGGAGGTTCGGATCTAAATCCGAAGGGAGCTGTCTAGTATGCGCCACATGGTTCAGTGATGTAGAACCACTCGTGTGCCTCATCTTGATAGTGTTTATAAAGAACCGCCCGTCCACTGTACCACGGGGAGCTTGGTGATGATCACCCCTCCCCCCCCCCCCCCCCCCCGCAGTCTGCTTGCTCGTCACTAACCACTTTCGGCTTGACATAATTTTTTTAACCACAAGCCGAAATGTGGGTGGACCCACAGAAAGGGCTCGCGGACGATAATGAAGGGTGAGATATACATGAAAGAATTTGGGAGGAGATCATGAAAATCTAACCCATCGAAAAACATAAAAACCCTTACAAAGGGGTGGAGAGCAAAGCCGAGTCCCCGGATGAAGTGGAGGATAAACACCACCATCTCACCTGGTTTAGGCATGGGGATGACTTGGCCCGTCTGCTAAGTGCGATGAGCTATGTCAATTCGAAGATAGCCAACATGCTTCAACTCGTGGATGTCGTTGTTGGTGACGCGGGAGACCTCCCACTTACCCCTAGAACTAGAGCCGGCCATGGCTTAACTAGGGAGTGATTTGAGGAGATTGGAGGGAAGATGTAGCCTAGATGCATAGAGCTCAGGACATGGGGAAGGCGATGGCAATGCGAGATTTGAGAAGCGTGTGGAGATTGTGGTGATAGTTTCTCTTTTATAAGATATTGAAATACCAAGAGCCCCTTTACTACGTCACAGATGTCGCCACTTCCTGATATAATCATGCAGTTATGCGTGTGTGTGATAGTTGAATTCGTAAACCATATCACTTGAAAAGAGGGGAACTTTCTCCATATTGATGGGATGTTCCAATGGAGAAAGTGCCTCGAACTGCGAATTGAGTTTTTTTGTAACTGGTTAGTGGTCGTGACCGGCCATGACCTTTCGCTGAAAGGTTGTCAGATAAAGGCACCGTTCACACATAAGCGATTGGCCTTCGATGCCGAGAAATGCACACAGGTTTGGAAATAAGGAAGACATCGATGGGCGAACTAAAGCTGGCCGAACATAAATGGGGAGAAGAACTCGCCCCGCAGGCCAAAGACTCCAACCATGAGAAGCTGCTAGGAATCAAGATTACCACAGTGGAGGCAAGCTCGGGGGCTACTGAGGGAGTTAGGGACTAAGGGGTCCTCGGTCCACCGGCCTATCTCAACGTCCGAGATCTCATACGGGACCCCGAACAACTTTCAGTCACCAACATATATAACTCAATAATACCAAATCGTCACCGTACATTAAATGTGCAGACCCCGCGTGTTCGAGAACTATGCAAACATGACCGAGACACCTCTACGGTTAATAGCCAATAGCAGGACCTGGATGCCCATATTGATTCCTACATATTCTACAAAGACCAATATTGGTCAAACCACGATGCCAAGGATTCAATCAATCTCGTATGCGGTTTTGTTTGTCTATCGGTATGTTACTTGCCCAAGGTTCAATCGTTGGTATCACCATACCTAGTTCAATTTTTTTACCGGCAAGTCTCTTTACTCATTTCATAATACAAGATCCCGTGACTAACCCCTTAGTCACATTGCTTGCAAGCTTCTTGTGATGTTGTATTATTGAGTGGGCCAGAGATACCTCTCCATCATACCAAGTGACAAATCCAAGTCTTGATCCATCCCAACCCAACAGACACCCTCGGAGATACCTATAGAGCACCTTTATAGTCACCTAGTTATGTTGTGACGTTTGATACACATAAGGCATTCCACCGGTGTGAGGGAGTTGCATGATCTCATGGTTATAGGAACTTATCCATTTACATGGATAAAGAAGTAGAAATAAACTAATATGATCAGATACTATGATTACAGTTGGGTCTTGTCCATCACATCATTCTCCTAATGATGTGACCCTGTTATCAAATGAAAACTCATGTCTATGGTTAGGAAACCATAACCATCTTTGATCAACGAGCTAGTCTAGTAGAAGCTCACTAGGAACACAGTCTTGTTTATGTATCCACACATGTATTTGAGTTTCCAATCAATAAAATTATAGCATGGATAATAAAAGATTATCATGAACAAGGAAATATTATAATAACTAATTTATTATTGCCTCTAGGGCATATTTCCAACAGTCTCCCAATTGCACTAGAGTCAATAATCTTGTTCACATCATCATGTGAGTAACACCAAATGAGTTCTGGGCTTTGATCATGTTTTGCTTGTGAGAGAGGTTTTAGTCAACGAATCTGCAACCTTCAGATTCATGTGTACTTTGCAAATCTCTATGTCATAATGTACATGGTGCTACCATCCTTCACTTGGAGCTATTCCAAATGACTGCCCAATTATAGGAATATGGTTTGCTACTCAGAGTCATCCGTATTGGTGCCAAAGCTTACATCGACGCAAACCTTTATCACAAACTCTTTTATCACCACCATAATTTTGAAACATTTGCTTAGTCCTTGCTCCTTCTCAAACAACAGCGCCAGAAATTGACACATTGACGGAGACTTGCTTGCGTCGGTTTTTCCCTTGAAGAGGAAAGGGTGATGCGGCACAGGAGCAGTAAGTATTTCCCTCAATTTGAGAACCAAGGTATCAATCCAGTAGGAGAATCTCGTCAAGTCTAGAGTACCTGCGCAAAGACAAAAGAGCTTGCACCCAATGCTCTAAAGGGGTTGTCAATCCCTTCAAGATTGATTGCAACGTGAGATCTGAAGGCGGAAAGTGCAACCAAGTCAAAGAGTAAGGCTGAAAATATGGTGTGAAGTAGACCCGAGGGCCATAGTGTTCACTAGAGGCTTCTCTCAAAATAGCAAGTATTACGGTGGGTGAACAAATTACTATCGAGCAATTGATAGAACCGCGCAAAGTCATGAAGATATCTAAGGCAATGATCATACATATAGGCATCACGTCCGAAACAAGTAGACCGATACTTTCCGCATCTACTACTATTACTCCAGACATCGACCGCTATCCAGCATGCATCTAGTGTATTGAGTTCATGACAAAGAGAGTAACGCCTTAAGCATGATGACATGATGTAGCGGGATAAACTCAAACCAATGATGAAACCCCATCTTTTTACCCTTGATGGCAACAACATGATGCGTGCCTTGCTACCCCTTCTGTCACTGGGTGAGGTCACCGCACGGTATGAACCCAAAACCAAGCACTTCTCCCATTGCAAGAATCATAGATCAAGCTTGCCAAACAAAACCAACAACTCGAAGAGAATTACAAGGATATGAAATCATGCATATAAGAGATCAGAAGAAATTCAAATAAGATTCATAGATAATCTGATCATGAATCCACAATTCATCGGATCTCGACAAACACACTGCAAAGAAGATTACATCGGATAGATCTCCATGAAGATCATGAAGAACTTTGTATTGCAGATCCAAGAGAGAGAAGAAGCCATCTAGCTACTATCTATGGACTCGTAGGTCTATGGTGAACTACTCACGCATCAACGGAGAGGTCATGGTGTATATGAAGAAGCCCTCCGTATCTGAATCCCCCCTCTGGGAGGGCACCAGAATGTGCCCCAGATAGGATCTTGCAGAGACAGAAGCTTGCGGCGGCAAAAAAGTGTTTTCGTGGCTCCCCTGATTTTTTCTGGGATTTTAGGGAATATATAGGCGAAAGACCTAGGGCAGAGGAGGCCCAGGGAGCCCACAAGCCTGGGAGGCGCGGGCCCCCCTGGCCACGTCTAGGGGGCTTGTGGGGTCCCTGGTGACCCCTGCCTTGGTTCTCAAGTCTCCCGATCTTCTTCTATTTCGGAAAAAATCTTTTAGGAAGTTTCTTTCCGTTTGGACTCCGTTTGAAATCTTCCTATGAAAAGGGTCAAAAACATGGAAAAAACAGGAACTGGCACTTGGCACTGAGTTAATAAGTTAGTCCCAAAAAAGATATAAAAGGCATACAAAACATCCAAAGTTTGACAAGATAATAGCATTAAACCATCAAAAATTATAGATACGTTGGAGACGTATCAAGCATCCCCAAGCCTAACTCCTGCTCGTCCTCGAGTAGGGAAGTGATAAAGACTGAATTTTTGATGTGGAATGCTACCTAGCATAGTTGTCCTTTGAAACTTCTTTCACGTGGCATGAATGTTCAGATCCGTGAGATTCAAAACAACAGTTTGCTATTGACATGAAAACAATAATACTTCAAGCAAACTAGCAAGGTAATCATGAACTTTCGAAATAACAAGGCCAAAAAAATTTATCCCTACAAAATCATATAGTATGGCTATGCTCCATCATCCCCACACAACTAATGTAAATTATGCACAACCCCGGTATTGGCCAAGTAATTATTTTCGCACTCTTACTTTCTCAAACCTTTTTCAACTCTCACGCAATACATGAGCATGAGCCATGGATATAGCACTATAGGTGGAATAGAGTGTGGTGGTGGTTGTGAGACAAAAAGGAGGAGATGGTCACATTGACTCGGCGTATTAAAGGGTTATGGAGAGCCCATTAATAGATATCAATGTGAATGAGTAGGGATTGCCATACAAAGGACGCACTAGAGCTATAAGTATGTGAAAGCTCAAAAGGAGAACTAGTGGGTGTGCATCAACTTGCTTCCTCACGAAGACCTAGGGCAATTTGAGGAAGCCCATCATTGGAATATACAAGCCAAGTTATATGATAAAGATTCCCACTAGCATATGGTGGTGAAGAAACGAGAGGCTCTCAATCATGAAGAACATGGTGCTATTATGAAGCACAAGTATGGAAAAATATAGTAGCATTGTCCCTTCTCTCTTTTTCTCTCTTTTTTTATTTGGGCTCTAAGGCCTCTCTCTTTTTTTTTGGGCTCTTTGGCCTATTTTTTTATTTTCTCACATGGGACAATTCTCTAATAATGATGATCATCACACTTTTATTTACTCACAGCTCAAAGCTTAGAACGATGATGACTCTATAGGAAATGCCTCCGGCAGTGTACCGAGATGTGCAATGATCTAGCTTGGCGTATGATGTTGAAACATCTCGCTAGCTATCTTACGATCATGCAATGGCAATATGAGAGTGACGACACAAGTTACGAGATGGAATGGTGGGAGTTGCATGGAAATATATGTCGAAATGGCTATTAAAATGCCATAGTAGGTAGGTATGGTGGCTGTTTTGAGGAAGGCATATGGTGGGTTTGTGCACCGGCGAAAGTTGCGCGACACTAGAGAGGCTAGCAATGGTGGAAGGTGAAAGTGCATCTATACCATGGACTCACGTTAGTCATTAAGAACTCACATACTTGTTGCGGAAGTTTTTATTAGTAATCAAAACAAAGTGCTAAACGCATACTCCTAGGGGAAGGGTTGGTAGGTGTTAACCATCGCGCGATCCCGACCTCAACACAAAGGATGACAATCAATAGATCAATTATGCTCCGACTTCCTAACATAGCGGTTCACCATACGTGCATGTTACGAGAATCACTAACTTCAACACAAGTATTTCTAGATTCACAACACCCTACTAACTTAACTCTTAATATTACCAAATCCACGTCTCAAAACTAATTGAGAGGAATCAAACTTCTCTTTCTACTCAATGCACATGCAGATGGAGGTTTTTGTATCCTCTTTGGGTACCTATCACCTTTGGGACTACTTTCATAGCACAAACTAACTACCAAGTCACGCACCGCCGTGCTCTAAAAGGTCTAAGTGAAGCACATAGAGCAAAATTATCTAGCTCAAAAGATATAAGTGAAGCACGATGAGCATTCTAGAAAATTCACAATGAGTTCATGTCTCTCTCAAAAGGTGTGAAGCAAGGATGATTGTGACACAAAAAAAAGAAAAGACTCCTACGATACAAGACGCTCCAAGAAGAACACATATCATGTGGTGAATAAAAATATAGCTCCAAGTAATCTTATCGATGGATTGAAGACGAAAGAGGGGATGCCTTCCCGGGGCATCCCCAAGCTTAGGCTTTTTGGTGTCCTTGAATTTGGCTTTGGATGCCTTGGTCATCCCCAAGCTTGAGCTCTTTCCACTCTTTATCCATTTGTCCATGAGAACATCACCCAAAACTTGAAAACTTCACAACACAAAACTTAAACAGAAACTCGTGGTATCATTAGCATAAGAAAACAAACTACCACCTCCTTAGGTACTGTAGCAATCTTGATTTCTATTTATATTGGTGTTAGATTACTGTATTCTCACTTTTCCATGGCTAGTACCCCCCAATACTATCCATAGTTTCATCAAAACAATCAACTCAAAAGCTCATTCTGACTAAAAATGAAAAATAATCTCGTGAGCGAAAAGTTTCTGTCTTTTTCCAGCAGGATCAAACAACCCTCACCATGACTAGTCATAAAGATTTTACTTGGCTCAAACACAAAAAGAAAAAAAAACACAATCATAACAGAATTATGATGGTGTGGACGGAACAAAACAGAAAGAAAAAGATAAATTCATTGGGTTGCCTCCCAACAAGCGCTATTGTTTAACGCCCCTAGCTAGGCATAAAGCGATAGAATCACATATCGTCGTCTTTGGTGCTCAAACCATAAGTGGCCCTCATCATGGATTCATAAGGCAATCTTATTTTATTTCCAGGAATGTGTTCCATACCCTTCCTTAAAGGAAATTGAAATCTAATATTCCCTTCCTTCATATCGATGATAGCACCGATAGTCCTCAGGAAAGGTCTACCAAGAATGATAGGGCATGTAGGATTGCAATCAATGTCAAGAACAATGAAATCCACGGGTACATAGTTCCTATTTGCAATAATAAGAACATCATTGATCCTTCCTATGGGTTTCTTGACAGTACATCCGCAAGATGCAAATCAAGAGAACACTCCTCAAACTCATTAAAATCCAGAACATCACATAAAGACTTTGGAATCACAGAAACACTAGCACCCAAATCACACAAAGCATTGCATTCATACTTTTTGATTTTGATTTTATTAGTAGGTACCCACTCATCATGAAGCTTTCTAGGGATAAAAACTTCCAATTCAAGTTTCTCTTCAAGAGATTTTATCATAGCTTCGACGATATGATCGGCAAAGGCCCTGTTTTGGCTATAAGCGTGTGGAGAGTTTAGCATGGATTGCATCAAGGAAATGCATTCAATCCAGGAGCAACTATCATAGTTGAATTCCTTGAAATCCAAAGTAGTAATTTCATTACTACTCAAGGTTTTAATATCTTCTACTCCACTTTCAATGCTTTTAGCATCAAGATAGATGGACTCCGAATCATTGGGGCGTTTTTAAACCAAAGTGGATTCATATCCAGCCCCATAATCATTAGGTTTGACACAAGAAAACAAAGATTCAATGGGAGTCACACCAAGCACTTTAAGATCTTCGTGATTCTCATCACGAGAACACGCCTTTTTAAGCCATTCATGTCTAGCACGAATTTGGGTGGTTATTTCTTTGCTCTCACTCATGGAAACATGCATAGATTTCAAAGTTTCATCCATATTGATCTTGGGAGGAGCACATCTAACTTTCAAAGCATCAATATCACTAGACATTCTGTCAACGCTCCTAGCCAAATCGTCAATTTTGAGTAGTTTTTCCTCTATGGACGCATTGAAAATCTTTTGTGAGTTGATAAACTCTTTGATATTACTCTCTAGATCAGAGGGTAATCTATTGTAATTTCCATGAGTATTGTTGTAGGAGTTGCCAAAGTTATTAGAGGAGTTACTAGGAAAAGGCCTAGGAACATAGTTTCCTCTAAAAGCATTGTTGTTGCCAAAATTATTCCTACCAACAAAACTAACGTCCAAGCTAGCGTTGTTACTCTCAATCAAGGAAGACAAGGGCGTATCATTAGGATCTAAAGGAGCACTTCTACTAGCAACCAAATTCATTCACTCATCCATCTTAGCACTCAACGAGTTAATTTCTTCTATAGCGTGTACCTTTTTACTAGTAGGTGACCTTTCAGTGTGCCACTGAGAGTAGTTCGTCATGATATTGTCTAGGAGTTTTGTAGCTTCTCCGAACGTGATTTCCATGAATGTTCTACCTGAGGCGGAGTACAAGATATTTCTAGAAGCGAAATTCAAGCCAGCGTAAAAGATTTGTATTGTCATCCAAAGACTCAAGCCATGAGCGGGACAATTTCTAATCATCAATTTCATCCTCTCCCAAGATTGTGCAACATGTTCATGATCAAGTTGCTTAAAATTCATGATATCATTACGGAGAGAGATAATCTTAGCCGGCGGAAAATACTTGGATATGTAAGCATCTTTGCACTTATTCCAAGAATCAATACTATTTTTGGGCAAAGACGAAAACCAAGTTTTTGCTCGATCTCGCAACGAGAAAGGAAAAAAGCTTCAAATTAATCACATCATTATCCACATCTTTCTTATTTTGCATATCGCAAAGCTCAATGAAGGTATTAAGATGGGATGTGGCATCTTCACTAGGAAGGCCGGAGAATTGCTCTTTCATAACAAGATTCAGCAAAGCAGCATTGATTTTGTATGATTCCGCACTAGTGGCGGGAGCAATCGGAGTACTAATAAAATCATTATTATTGGTATTCGAGAAGTCATAGAGTTTGGTGTTTTCAGTCATGGTGACTTCAGCAAGCAAGCAAGCACACAAGCGAACAGAAAGCAAGCGAGAGAAAAGGGCGAACGAAAAAGGCAAAAAAATTCATAAACTTTTGTTTTTCAGAAGTGGGGGAGAGGAAAACGAGAGGCAAAAAAGTAAATGGAAGAGATGAGTTTGCGACACTTACTTGGATGAGGTCTTGACTTGATCCTCCCTGGCAACGGCGCCAGAAATCCTTCTGCTACTTCTCAAACAAGAGCGCCAGAAATTGACACATTGACGGAGACTTGCTTGTGTTGGTTTTTCCCTTGAAGAGGAAAGGGTGATCCAGCTAGATGGCTTCTTCTCTCTCTTGGATCTTCAATACAAAGTTCTCCATGATCTTCATGCAGATC
This sequence comes from Hordeum vulgare subsp. vulgare, assembly GCF_904849725.1. Lineage (NCBI taxonomy): Eukaryota > Viridiplantae > Streptophyta > Magnoliopsida > Poales > Poaceae > Hordeum > Hordeum vulgare. Next base: position 409,701,361 of record NC_058521.1, on the reverse strand, counting down.
TATCCGATGTAATCTTGTTTCCGGTGTGTTTGTCGAGATCCGATGAATTGTGGATTTATGATCAGACTATCTATGAATCTTATTTGATTTTCTTCTGATCTCTTATATGCATGATTTCATATCCTTGTAATTCTCTTCGAGTTGTGGGTTTTGTATGGCCAGCTTGATCTATGATTCTTGCAATGGGAGAAGTGCTTGGTTTTGGATTCATACCGTGCGGTGACCTCACCCAGTGATAGAAGGGGTAGCGAGGCACGCATCATGTTGTTGCCATCAAGGGTAAAAAGATGGGGTTTTCATCATTGGTTTGAGTTTATCCCTCTACATCATGTCATCTTGCTTAAGGCGTTACTCTGTTCGTCATGAACTCAATACACTAGATGCATTTTGGATAGCGGTCGATGTGTGGAGTAATAGTAGTAGATGCAAAAAGTATCGGTCTACTTGTCTCGGACGTGATGCCTATATGTATGATCATTGCCTTAGATATCGTCATGACTTTGCGCGGTTCTACCAATTGCTCGACAGTAATTTGTTCACCCACCGTAATACTTGCTATTTTGAGAGAAGCCTCTAGTGAACACTATGGCCCCCGGGTCTACTCCACACCATATTTTCAGCCTTACACTTTTTACTTCGTTGCACTTTCCACCTTCAGATCTCACTTTGCAATCAATCTTGAAGGGATTGACAACCCCTTTAAAGCGTTAGGTGCAAGCTCTTTTGTGTTTGCGCAGGTACTCTGGACTTGACGAGATTCTCCTACTGGATTGATACCTTGGTTCTCAAACTGAGGGAAATACTTACTGCTCCTGTGCTGCATCACCCTTTCGTCTTCAAGGGAAAAACCAACGCAAGCCCAGTCTCCGTCAACGTGTCAATTTCTGGCGCTGTTGTCTGTTGTCGTAGGAGAAGAATTTCCGGCGCCGTTGCCGGGGAGGATCAAGTCAAGAACTCATCCAAGTGAGTGTCGCAAACTCATCTCTTGCATTTACTTTGTTTGCTAGTTGCCTCTCGTTTTCCTCTCCCCCATTTCACAATTTGCCTTTTTCGTTTGCCTTTTCGTTCGCCCTTTTTCTCGCTTACTCTTTGTTCGCTTGTGTGCTTGCTTGCTTGGTGAAGTCACCATGAATGAAAATACCAAACTTTGTGACTTCTCGAATATTAATAATAATGATTTTATTAGTACTCCGATTGCTCCCGCCACAAGTGCGGAGTCATATGAAATCAATGTCGCTTTGCTGAATCTTGTTATGAAAAAGCAATTCTTCGGCCTTCCTAGTGAAGATCTCGCATCCCATCTCAATACCTTCATTGAGCTTTGCGATATGCAAAAGAATAAAGATGTGGATAATGATGTGATTAAATTGAAGCTTTTTCCTTTCTCGTTGCGAGATCGCGCAAAAAATTGGTTTTCGTCTTTGCCCAAAAATAGTATCGATTCTAGGGATAAGTGCAAAGATGCTTATATATCCAAGTATTTTCTGTCGGCTAAGGTTATCTCTCTCCGTAATGATATCATTAATTTTAAGAAACTTGATCATGAACATGTTGCACAATCTTGGGAGAGGATGAAATTGATGATTAGAAATTGTCCCGCTCATGGCTTGAGTCTTTGGATGATTATACAAATCTTCTACGCTGGCTTGAATTTTGCTTCTAGAAATATCTTGGACTCCGCCTCAGGTGGAACGTTCATGGAAATCATGTTAGGGGAAGCCACAAAACTCCTAGACAATATCATGACGAACTACTCTCAGTGGCACACAGAAAGGTCACCTACTAGTAAGAAGGTACACGCTATAGAAGAAATAAACTCGTTCAGTGCTAAGATGGATGAGTTAATGAATTTGGTTGCTAGTAGAAGTGCTCCTTTAGATCCTAATGATATTCCCTTGTCTTCCTTGATTGAGAGTAGCAACGCTAGCTTGGACGTTAATTTTGTTGGTACGAATAATTTGGCAACAACAATAGAGGAAACTATGTTCCTAGGCCTTTTCCTAGTAACTCCTCTAATAACTTTGGCAACTCCTACAACAATACTGATGGAAATTACAATAGATTACCCTCTAATCTAGAGAGTAATATCAAATAGTTTATCAACTCACAAAAGATTTTCAATGCGTCCATAGAGGAAGAACTACTCAAAATTGACAATTTAGCTAAGAGCGTTGATAGAATGTCTAGTGATATTGATGCTTTGAAAGTTAGATGTGCTCCTCCCAAGATAAATATGGATGAAACTTTGAAAGCTATGCGTGTTTCCATGATTGAGAGAAAAGAAAGAACCGCCCAAATTCGTGCTAGACATGAATGGCTTAAAAAGGCGTGTTCCCGTGATAAGAATCACGAAGATCTTAAAGTGCTCGGTGTGACTCCCATTGAATCTTTGTTTTCTTGTGTCAAACCTAATGATAATGGGGCTGGATATGAATCCACTTTGGTTGAAAAGTGCCCCAATGATTCGGAGTCCATCTATCTTGATGCTAAAAGCATTGAAAGTGGAGTAGAAGATATTAAAACTTTGAGTAGTAATGAAATTACTACCATGGATTTCAAGGAATTCAATTATGATAGTTGCTCCTTGATTGAATGTATTTCCTTGATGCAATCCATGTTAAACTCTCCACACGCTTATAGCCAAAACTAGGCCTTTACCGATCATATCATCGAAGCTATGATAAAATCTCTTGAAGAGAAACTTGAATTGGAAGTCTCTATCCCTACAAAGCTTGATGATGAGTGGGAACCTACTATCGAAATCAAAATCAAAAACTATGAATGCAATGCTTTGTGTGATTTGGGTGCTAGTGTTTCCGCGATTCCAAAGTCTTTATGTGATGTTCTGGGTTTTAATGAGATTGAAGACTGTTCTCTTAATTTGCATCTTGTGGATTCTATTGTCAAGAAACCCATGGGAAGGATCAATGATGTTCTTATTATTGCAAATAGGAACTATGTACCCATGGATTTCATTGTGCTTGACATTGATTGCAATCCTACATGCCCTATTATTCTTGGTAGACCTTTCCTAAGGACTATCGGTGCTATCATCGATATGAAGGAAGGGAATATTGGATTTCAATTTCCTTTAAAGAAGGGCATGGAACACTTTCCTATAAAGAAAATAAGATTGCCTTATGAATCAATGATGAGGGCCACTTATGGTTTGAGCACCAAAGACGATGATACGTGATTCTATCGCTTTTATGCCTAGCTAAGGGTGTTAAACAATAGCGCTTGTTGGGAGGCAACCCAATGAATTTATCTTTTTTCTTTTTGTTTTGTTGTGTCCACACCATCATAATTCTGTTGTGATTGTGTTTTTTGTGTTTGAGCCAAGCAAAACCTTTATGACTAGTCTTGTTAATGGTTGTTTGATCTTGCTGGAAAAAGACAGAAACTTTTTGCTCACGAGATGATTTTTCATTTTTATTCAGTAATAGATTTTGAGTTGATTATTTTTTCTGATGATTAATATACCTTTTTCCCAGGCAGTCGTAACTTTTCAGAATTTTTGAGGTACCAGTAGTATACGAAGTATACAGATTGCTACAGACTGGTCTGTTTTTGACAGATTCTGTTTTTTTGTTGAGTTGGTTGCTTGTTTTGATGAAACTATGGTTAGTATTGGGGGGTACTAGCCATGGAAAAGTGAGAATACAGTAGCCCAACACCAATATAGATAGAATTCAAGTTTGCTACAGTACCAAAAGAGGTGGTAGTTTGTTTTCTTGTGCTAATGTAATCACGAGTTTCTGTTTAAGTTTTGTGGTGTGAAGTTTTCAAGTTTTGGGTGATGTTCTCATGGACAAAGAGATAAGGAGTGGAAAGAGCTCAAGCTTGGGTATTCCCAAGGCATCCCAAGCCAAATTCAAGGACACCAAAAAGCCTAAGCTTGGGGATGCCCCGGGAAGGTATCCCGTGTTTCGTCTTCAATCCATCGGTAACATTACTTGGAGCTATATTTTTATTCACCACATGATATGTGTTTTGCTTGGAGTGTCTTGTATCGTAGGAGTATTTTGTTTTTGTTGTGTCACAATCATCCTTGCTGCACACCTTTTTGAGAGAGAGAGAAACATGCACTCATCGTGATTTTGCTAGAATGCTCATAGTGCTTCACTTATATCTTTTGAGCTAGATATTTTTGCTCTATGTGCTTCACTTATATCTTTTAGAGCACGGAGGTGGGTGACTTGGTAGTTGGCCTATGCTATGAAAGTAGTCCGAAAGTTGATAGGTACCCAAAGAGGATATAAAAATCTCCATCTTCATGTGCATTGAGTAGAAAGAGAAGTCTTGATTCCTCTCAATTAGTTTTGAGACGTGGATTCGGTAATATTAAGAGTTATGTTAGTAGGGTGTTGTGAATCTAGAAATACTTGTGTTGAGGTTAGTGATTCCCGTAGCATGCACGTATGGTGAACCGCTATGTTAGGAAGTCGGAGCATAATTGATCTATTGATTGTCATCCTTTGTGTTGAGGCCGGAATCGCGCGATGGTTAACACCTACCAACCCTTCCCCTAGGAGTATGCGTTTAGCACTTTGTTTCGATTACTAATAAAAACTTTCGCAACAAGTATGTGAGTTCTTCATGAATAATGTGAGTCCATGGTATAGATGCACTTTCACCTTCCACCTTTGCTAGCCTCTCTAGTGCCGCGCAACTTTCGCCGGTACACAAACCCACCATATGACTTCCTCAAAACAGCCACCATACCTACCTACTATGGCATTTTCATAGCCATTCCGAGATATATTGCCATGCAACTCCCGCCGTTCCGTCTCATGACTTGTGTCGTCACTCTCATATTGCCATTTCATGATCGTAAGATAGCTAGCGAGATGTTTGAACGTCATATGCCAAGCTAGATCGTTGCACATCCCGGTACACTGCCGGAGGCATTTCTTATAGAGTCATCATCATTCTAAGATTTGAGATGTGAGTAAATAAAAGTGTGATGATCATCATTAGAGCATTGTCCCATGTGAGGAAATAAAAAAAAGGCCAAAGAGCCCAAAAAAAGAGGCCAAGACCCAAAAAAAGAGAGAGAGAGAAAAAGAGAGAAGGGACAATGCTACTATCTTTTCGCACACTTGTGCTTCATAATAGCACCATGTTCTTAATGATTGAGAGCTTCTTGCTTTGTCACTACCATATGCTAGTGGGAATCTTCACTATATAACTTGGCTTGTATATTCCAATGATGGGCTTCCTCAAAATTGCCCTAGGTCTTCGTGAGCAAGCAAGTTGGATGCACACCCACTAGTTCTCCTTTTGAGCTTTCACATACTTATAGCTCTAGTGCATCCCTTGTATGGCAATCCCTACTCATTCACATTGATATCTATTAATGGGCATCTCCATAGCCTTTTGATACGCCGAGTCAATGTGACCATCTCCTCCTTTTTGTCTCACAGCCACCACCACACTCTATTCCACCTATAGTGCTATATCCATGGCTCACGCTCATGTATTGCGTGATAGTTATAAAAAGTTTGAGAACGTAAGAGTGTGAAAACAATTACTTGGCCAATACCAGGGTTGTGCATGATTTACATTAGTTGTGTGAGGATGATGGAGCATAGCCAGACTATATGATTTTGTAGGGATAACTTTCCTTGGCCTTGTTATTTTGAAAGTTCATGATTACCTTGCTAGTTTGCTTGAAGTATTATTGTTTCATGTCAATAGCAAACTATTGTTTTGAATCTTACGGATCTAAACATTCATGTCACGTGAAAGAAGTTGCAAAGGACAACTATGCTAGGTAGCATTCCACATCAAAAATTCAGTCTTTATCACTTCCCTACTCGAGGACGAGCAGGAGTTAAGCTTGGGGATGCTTGATACGTCTCCAACATATCTATAATTTTTTATGGTTTCATGTTATTATCTTGTCAAACTTTGGATGTTTTGTATGCATTTTATATATTTTTTGGGACTAACTTATTAACTCAGTGCCAAGTGCCAGTTCCTGTTTTTTCCATGTTTTTGACCCCTTTCAGAGGAGGATTTTGAACGGAGTCCAAATGGAATGAAATTGCCAAAAAGATTTTTTCCGAAACAAAAAAAGATGGGGAAGCTAGAGAATCAGGGCACAGGGCCTGCAGGGACCCCACAAGCCCTCATGGAGCGGCCAGGGGGGCCGCGCCACCCTGACTGGTGGTCTCCCTGGGCCACCTCTGCCCTAGGTTATGCGCCTATATATTCCCTAAAATCCGAGAAAAAATCAGGAGATCATCGAAAGTACTTTTCCGCCGCCGCAAGCTTCTGTCTCCGTAAGATCCCATCTAGGGCACGTTCTGGTGCCCTGCAGGAGGGGGTTCGGATATGGAGGGCTTCTTCATCAACACCATGACCTCTCCGATGATGCGTGAGTATTTCACCATAGACCTACGGGTCCATAACTAGTAGCTAGATGGCTTCTTCTCTCTCTTGGATCTTCAATACAAAGTTCTCCATGATCTTCATGGAGATCTATCCGATGTAATCTTCTTTTGCGGTGTGTTTGTCGAGATCCGATGAATTTTGGATTTTTGATCAGATTATCTATGAATCTTATTTGAGTTTCTTCTGATCTCTCTTATGCATGATTTCATATCCTTGTTATTCTCTTCGAGTTGTGGGTTTTATTTGGCCAACTAGATCTATGATTCTTGCAATGGGAGAAGTGCTTGGTTTTGGGTTCATACCGTGCGGTGATCTCACCCAGTGACAGAAGGGGTAGCGAGGCACGCATCGTGTTGTTGCCATCAAGGGTAAAAAGATGGGGTTTTCATCATTGGTTTGAGATTATCCTCTACATCATGTCATCTTGCTTAAGGCGTTACTCTGCTCGCCATGAACTCAATACACTAGATGCATCCTGGATAGCGGTGGATGTGTGGAGTAATAGTAGTAGATGCAAAAAGTATCGGTCTACTTGTCTCGTACGTGATGCCTATATGTATGATCATTGCCTTAGATATCATCATGACTTTGCGCGGTTCTATCAATTGCTCGACAGTAATTTATTCACCCACCGTAATACTTGCTATTTTTTCAGAAGCCTCTAGTGAACACTATGGCCCCCGGGTCTACTCCACACCATCTTTTCATCCTTACACTTTTTACTTTGTTGCACTTTCCGCCTTCAGATCTCACTTTGCAATCAATCTTGAAGGGATTGACAACCCCTTTAAAGCGTTGGACGCAAGCTCTTTTGTGTTTGCGCGGGTACTCTGGACTTGACGAGATTCTCCTACTGGATTGATACCTTGGTTCTCAAACTGAGGGAAATACTTACTGCTCCTGTGCTGCATCACCCTTTCCTCTTCAAGGGAAAAACCAATGCAAGCCTAGTCTCCGTCAACGTGTCAATTTCTGGCGCTGTTGTCTGTTGCCGTAGCAACAACCATCTGGCAGATTTCATAATTGAAAAATGCAGCAACTGTTAACATAATTCTAATAGACATTAGCATCAGTACGGGTGAGAAAGTCTCATTGTAGTCAACTCCTTTAACATGTTGGAAACCTCTTTGCGACAGGTCAATCTTTCTAAATGGTGACATTTACCATCATCGTGTGTCTTCCTTTTAAAAATCCATTGGTACTTAATAGGCTTACGACCATCAAGAAGTTTTTCCAAAATCCACACTTTGTTTTCATACATGGATCCTATCTAGGATTTTATGGCCTCGAGCCATTTGTCGGAATCTAGGCCCACCATCGCTTCTTCACAGCTTGTAGGTTCATTGTTGTCCTACAAAATGACCTCCAAGACAGGATTAATGTACCCCTCTCGAGCAGTACGTGTACTTGTCGACCCATGAGGTTTGGTAGTAACTTGATCTGAAGCTTCAGGATCACCATCATTACCTTCCTCTTCAACTAGTGTAGGTGTCACATGAATATCTTCCTGCGTCGTGCTACTCTATAGTTGAAGTGATGGTTCAATAACCTCATCAAGTTCCACCATTCTCCCACTCAATTCTTTCGAGAGAAACTCTTTCTCGAGAAATGCCCCATTTCTGGCAACAAAAACTTTGCCTTCGGATCTGAGATAGGAGGTATACCCAAATGTTTCCTTTGGGTATCCTATGAAGACGCGTTTATCCGCTTTGGGTTCGAGCTTATCAGGATGAAGCCTTTTGACATAAGCATCGCAGCCCCAAACTTTACGAAATGACAACTTAGGTTTCTTGCCAAACCATAGTTCATACGGTGGCATCTCAATGGGATTATATGGTGCCCTATTTAAAGTGAATGAGGTTGTCTCTAAGGCATAACCCCAAAAAGATAGCGGCAAATCGGTAAGAGACATGATAGTACACACCATATCCAATAGGGGACGGCTACAATGTATGGACACACCATCACACTATGGTGTTCCAAGTGGCATGAGTTGTGAAACAGTCTCCACAATGTCTTAAATGTAAACCAAACTCGTAACTCAGATATTTGCCTCCACGATCACACCCTAGACATTGTATCCTCTTGTCACGACGATCTTTGACTTCACTCTAAAATTTCTTGAACTTTTCAACATTTCAGACTTGTGATTCATCAAATAAATATGCCCGTATCTACTCAAATCATTTTTGAAGTAATAACATAACGATATCCACTGCATGCTTCACAACTCATTGGACTGCATACATCAAAATGTATTATTTCCAATAAGTCACTTGCTCATTCGATCTCACTGGAAAACGAGGCCTTGAGTCATCTTGCCCATGTGGGATGGTTTGCATGCCTTAAGCGATTCAAAATCAAGTGACTCCAAAAAATCCATCAGCATGGAGTTTCTTCATGGCTTGAGACATGCGAGCCATGAAGCAATTCAAAATCGAGTGAGCCCAAAGATGCATCAGCATGGAGTTTCTTCATGTGTTTTACACCAATATGACCTAAGCAACAGTGCCACAAGTAAGTGGTACTATCACTACTAACTTTGTATCTTTTGGCATCAATACTATGAACATGTGTATCACTACGATCGAGATTCAATAAACCATTCAACTAGGGTGCATGATCATATAAGATATTATTCATGTAAACAGAATAACCCATTATTCTCTAACTTACATCAATAAATGTGTAGCAATAAACAAAAAAATATAATGTCCATGCTCAAGGAGACACCAAATAACATTTATTTAGGTTTATGACTAATCCCGAAGGTAGATGGAGTGTATGACGGTGATCACATCAACCTTGGAACCACTTCCAACACACATCTACACCTCACCCCTAGCTAGTGTCTATTTTATTCCTCCACTCCTGTTTTGAGTTACTAACGTTAGAAATTGAACCGTATCAAATACCCAGGATCTACAGCGACCACTAGTAAGGCAAACGTCAATGACATGTATATCAAATATACTTTTGTTGACATTGCCAGCCTTCTTATCTGCCAAGAATCTAGGGTAGTTTCGCTCTCAGTGACTGTTCCCCTCACAAGAGAAGCACTCAGTCTCGGGTTTGGGTTCAACCTTGGGTTTCTTCATTGGAGCGACAACTAACTTGCCATCCTTGAAGTTTCCCTTCTTTCCCTTGCCCTTATTGAAACTACTGGTTTTACTAACCATCAACACTTGATGCTCCTTCTTGATTTCTACCTTTGCGGTGTAAAACATCACGACTAGCTCAGGGATCATCATATCCATCCCTGGCATGTTATAGTTCATCACGAAGCTCTAGCTTGGTGGCAGTGACTTGGAGAACTATGTCAATCACTATCTTATCTGGAAAATCAACTCCCACTAGATTCAAGCGATTGTAGCACCCAGACAATCTGATAACATGTTCACCGATTGAGCTATTCTCTAACAACTTTTAGGCAAAGAATCTTGTCGGAGGTCTCTTAGCTCTCAACATGGGCATGAGCCTAAAATCCCAATTTAAGCTCATGGAACATCTCATATGCTTCGTGATGTTCAAAATGTCTTCAGAGCCTCAATACAAAGCTGTAAAGCATGACACACTGAAATATCAAGTAGTCATCAAGAGCGTGTCTATCAGATGTTCAGAACATCCACATATGTTGCTTGAGGGGGTGGCACGCCGAGCGGTGCATCAAGGACATAAGCCTTCTATGTCGCAATGAGGATAATCCTCAGTTTATGGAACCAGTTCGCATAATTTCTACTATCATCTTTCAACTTAGTTTTCTCTAGGAACGTATTAGAATACAAGGGAGCTACAATACAAGCTATTGTTCGACAACATACTTTGCAAAGACAACTTAGAATATGTTCTTGATAATGAGTTCAATTAATCATATTACTTAAGAACTCCCACTCATATCAACATCCCTCACTCTGTTCGAGTGTGACATGATCCAAATCCACCAACCCAAGTCTGATCATCACGTGAGATGATGTGGTTACAATGGTGAACATCCCCATGTTGATAATATCTACTATATAACTCATGTTAGACGTTTCAGTCTCCTGTGTTCCGAGGCCATGTCTGTACATGCTAGGCTCGTCAAGTTTAACCCAAGTGTTCTGCATGTGCAAAACTGGCTTACACCCGTTGTATGCGAACGTAGAGTCTATCACACCAGATCATCACGTGGTGCCTCAAAACGACAAACCTTTGCAACGGTGCACACTTGGGGAGAACACAATTTTATCTTGTAATTTTAGTGAGGGATCATCCTATACTGCTACCTCGTCCTAACCAAAATAAGATGCATGAAAGGATTAACATCACATGCAAATCATAATAGTGACATGATATTGACATCATCATCTTGTGCTTTTGATCTCCATCTCCAAAGCACCGGCATGATCTCCATCGTCATCGGCATGACACCATGATATCCATCATCGTGTCGCCATTGAGGTTGTCGTGCCAACTATGCTTCTACCACTATTGCTAACTCATAGAGATAAAGTAAAGAAAAAAGGCATAAATAATTAAAGACAACCCTATGGATCCTCTCAGTTGTCGTACTCATCAACATGCAAGTCGTGATAATCTATACAAAACATGTTCATCTCATAAATAACATATATATAATCATGTCCTTGGGCATATCATATCACAACATACCCTGCAAAAGCAAGTTAGTTGTCCTCTGCTTTCTTATTGCATGTTTTACGTGGCTGTTATGGGTGACTAGCAAGAACCGTTTTTACCTACACAAAGCCACAAGGGTGATATTCAAGGTGCCTTGGGCGCCTTAGGGAGGAGTCCATCCCCTCCAAGGCACCTCCCACCTACCACGCTTGGGCGCATGGGCCTCTAGGGGTCGGCTGCCCACCCCATCAGGGGTTGGTGCGCCACCTCTTCAGCCCATGTGTCCCCCTCGGGGTGGGTGGGCCCCTCCCGGTGGACCCCGGAACCGATTCGGTACTCCTAATACAATACCGGAAATAACTAAAACTCTTCCGGAAACCGAATACCACTTTCCTATATATAAATATTTACCTCCGGACCATTTTGGAACTCTTCGTGACGTGTGGGATCTCATGCGGGACTCCGAACAACTTTCGGTAACCAACATATATAACTCAATCATACCAAATCATCACCGAACAATATGTGTACACACCCTGCTGGTTCAAGAACTATGCAGACATGACTGAGACACCTCTACGGTCAATAACCAATAGGGGTACCTAGATGCCCATATAGATTCCTACATATTCTACAAATATTTGTATTGGTCGAACCACGATGCCAAGGATTCAATCAATCCCGTATGCAATCCCCTTTGACTATCGGCATGTTACTTGCCCATGATTCGATCATCGGTATCACCATAGATAGTTCAATATCATTACCAGCAAGTCTCTTTACTCATTCCATAATACAAGATCCTGTGACTAACCCCTTAGTCACATTGCTTGCAAGCTTCCTATGATGTTGTATTGCTGAGTGGGCCCAAAGATACCTCTTCGTCATACGGAGTGACAAATCCCAGTCTCGATCCATGCCAACCCAGCACACACCCTCGGAGATACCTGTAGAGCACCTTTATTGTCACCCGGTTACGTTGTGATGTTCGATACACACAAGGCATTCCTCCGGTGTCAGGGAGTTGCATGATCTCATAGGGATAGATACATTGACATGGATAAAGCAGTAGCAATAAACAAATATGATCAGATGTTATGCTTACAGTTGGGTCTTGTCCATCACATCATTATCCTAGTGATGTGACCCCATTATTAAATGATAAATCATGTCTATGGTTAGGAAACCTTAACCATCTTTCATCAACGAGCTAGTCTAGTAGAGGCTCACTAGGAACACAGTGTTGTCTATGTATTCTAGTTTCCAATCAATACTATTATCGCATGAATAATAAATGATTATCATGAATAACGCAATATGATAATAACTAATTTATAATTGCCTCTAGGGCATATTTACAATAGTTGCTTCATCCCCTCTTCGGGAAAAAACCCAACTCAGATCACAAGTATCAGGTAGGATTTCTAGCGTCGTTGTCGGGGAGTATCACTAACTTACTATCAAGTACCTTCTCACAACTTATCATTCACCTATTCTAGTTTTTATTTGCTGTCAAATTTTTCTTTCTATAAAAATAAAAAATAAAAAATATTAACCTTTGCTAGTTTACTTGTTTGCTTGATTTACTTGCTAGTTTACTTGTTCTGCTTGTTACTTTGATTTCTCACTCACCATGTCTCAATATGATGTCTACTACACAACTTGTTCTTGTAGACTCGTGTTGGGCCTCCAAGCGCAAAGTATTGTAGGAAAGTAGCAAATTTCCCTCAAGGTTTATAAATCTGTGGGAGGCATAGGATGAAGATGGTCTCTCTCAAACAACCCTGCAACCAAATAATAAAAAGTATCTTGTGTCCCCAACACACCAAATACAATGGTAATTTGTATAGGTGCACTAGTTCAGCGAATAGATGGTAATACAAGTGTAGTAATGATAGTAATATAGTTTTCGTAATCTAAAAATATAAAAACAGCAAGGTAGCAAGTAACAAAAGTGGACATAAATGGTAATGCAATGCTTGAAAATGAAGCCTAGGGTCCGTACTTTCGCTAGTGCAATCTCTCAACAATGCTAACATAGTTAGATCATATAACAATCCCTCAATGTGCGATAAATAATCACTCCAAAGTTCCTATCTAGCGTGGAACATAAGAAGAAATTGTTTGTAGGGTACGAAACCACCTCAAAGTTATTTTTTCCGATCAATCTTTCCAAGAGTTCGTACTAAGATAACAAGTTAACCTTTCCCGTCAATCTATCAAGAGTTCATACTAAAATAACACTATAACAAATTCAGATTCATAATACTAAATCCAACACAAAGAACTTCAAGGAGCACACCAAGATTTCTATCGGAGAACATAGTATGAAAACATGCAATCAACCCCTATGCCTAGATTACCCTCTAGTGGTTCTTTGCTCCAATGTTTCTCTTTTCTTCCAAAAAAATTGTGAAAAAGTTTCATCCTATTTCGAGAACTTTTATTTCTGCACAAAAAACAACACCACAGTAGTTCTGCTGAAAACAACATTAGTCTGAGTTAGCTCTAAATAAATCATATAAAGTGCATAAAAACCATATAAAAGTATTGTAAACATAGGCAAACATGGCATGAATACTTCATAAATTATCGATACATTGGATACATATCAGTATCCCCAAGCTTAATTCCTACTCGATGATAAAATAAATAATTTATGAAGTGTGAATGCTGGCATAGTTCATAAGTTTCATCCATGATAATTTCAATCACTTTTCCTAGCATCATAACAACAACTCTTTCTCATAAAAATCATCATGATAAAGTGGCAACCAATTTACATGTTATGGTTCAAATAATGAACTCTCTAGAAACTTAACAACCTATGTTCTTAGTCACCAAACAATTGCAATTCAACTTATTCTCAACAAAGTCTAAGTAAGAGCTCCACATACTCAATCATCATATAGCCTTCTATGATTGCTAGTACTCAAAGCATATTTTTAGAACAAATGGCGTCCATCAAACACAGAGAAAGATAGGGGCTTAATGGTTGGCCTCCCAACTCATTTATCATAGAGATAATTGTCAACAATAATAAGTCATGATCAAATATATTTGACTGGCCATATGTGCCTAGATCTTTCCCCACCACATGATGCTTGCCAACTAGAGAATAAATGAGGCTGAAATGAGAATGCATACTATTGACCCTTGCATAAAAGTAAATACTGAAAGGTAAAAGATAGGCCCTCTTTAGAGGGATGCAGAGTTTGTCATGCGCTTTTTGGTTTTGTATGCACAATCCCTTAATGCCAAAGAACGTCACGTTATATTGCCCCTTATGATAGCAACCTTTATAATGCAGTCCGTCGCTTTTATTACTTTGCCATCACAAGTTCATACAACGCTCAATTTTCTCTTACACTAAATGATCAAACACATTTAGAAGCAATTTTTATTACCTTTTTTTTGCACCAATGACAACTTACTTGAAGGATCTTATTAAATCTATAGGTAGGTATGGTGGACAATCATGGCAAGAAACTGGGTTGAAGGGTTTTTGGATTAACTATTAGTATCTCTAATTAGTATGAATTTTTGGCTAGCAAAAGATCCTAAGAAAACACCTCATGTTGGAGGATCCATAACAATATAAGTTATATGCAAATTTACACAACCATAACTCATTACGTTGTCTTCCTTGTCCAACTTCGAATAATATGCTCAAATTTTAAAATAATGAATGGGTGTTCAAAGTCATAGAGGATGTCCAAGATAATATATTTATATGTGAAAGTTCTCTTTGTTATACCAATCATTCATGAATTCCTTGTATGACCAATATTGTTGTGACATCCTCGACTTTTGCTACAGTAAATATTGTAACTAAGCTACAGTGATCACCCGCTAATGATGCCACATCATCGAGAATTACCGTCGTTGACCCGCATTGAATTTCTATCCGGATTCAGAAGTTGAAAACAAAAGAAAAGTATATTTATAAATTCATATTAACTATTAAAGTAAGATATGTATAAAAAGAAAGTATTAAAAATAATAATAAAAAAAGAAAGAAAATAAAAGAAATTAAAAAGAAAAAAAAGAAATTAGAAAGAACAAATAATAAAAAAACAAAAAAACAAAACAAAACAAAAAAGAAGAAGAAAAGGAAACCCCCCCACCCCCCTGGCCGACTTGGCCAAAGTGGCCCAGCCGAGCCGGCCCACCCCACGCCCCTGAAACCCTAGGGCGAGGGAGCCCCCTGCCTCGCTCCCTCCCCTCCCACTAGCGCTGCCGCCAGGGCTCCCGCCCTCGATCCCGCAGCCTACTCCCCTCGTGGGGGCCCCCTCCCACCGACAACTCTCCCTCTCGCACCCCACGTGGCCCCCCATCGATCTCCTCTCTCTCTCGGTCCTATCCCCCCCCCCCCCCCGCCGAGAGGCTCCCACCTCCTCCTCTCATTCACCCACCCCACCGACACCTCCCATCTCTCTCTCGAACCTCCAACCACGGAGAGACTCGGAGGCTCCCAGTCCCCGTCACCCCCCCCCCCCTCAGATCCACCTCTCCCCCACCGGCCTCCACTCCCCACCCGACCGGCCACCACCCGAGGCCCCCTCTCCAACCCGAAGCCCCCCTCCTCACCTCACCAACTCCGGCGGGCCAACCCGCCGGCCAGCCTCACCTCGGCCGGCCCCCTCCTTCAAAGCCGGCCCACCCTCCGGGAGGGCCTCTTGCTCATCGACCGACCTCACCGGCACCGCATCGTCTTCCTCCTCTAAGTCACCTCCGCATTCCCGTGAACTCCGTCTTCACCGGGCCGTCTCATCAACGTTGGTGAGCCCCTCCTCGGGCTCCTCCCACCATCGCGTTCCCCTCACCGTCCCGGTTCCGTTCCGGCAAACGGGACTCCGATCCATCGACGGTAGTGACCGGTGGGAAGGATTGAACATTCGGTTCTTTCATGTTGAGTTAGCAGATAGACTCTCTCCGTGTTAACACACACAGTTGTGAGAGAGATGTGAGATGTGAGAAAGAAATAAAAATAAACGTTGTATTTCCGTATGTATGTATGAGATGCGATGTATGTATTTGCGTATATAGGTATTTCGAGGAATACGATAATTGCATGATTATGTATGTGTGGGAAAAATGAGTATTTGGCTTAAAAGTCACTTCCCGGTGGGGCCAACACACCCGCTGTCTATGACAGGGAGGCCCCCACCCCTTTTAAAGAAAAGTGAAATTAAAATATAAAAATAAAAATAATGTTTTTTATTAAATAAATAAATAAATATATCAGTTAATTAGTTCATTGGATAATTAGAATAATTAGAGCATGTCACGTGGGTCCCCCATTAAATTAATCTGATAAATCAATATTTAATCTATATTAAAACTTGTGCCTATGATGTTCGGGACCCGCTGGTCAGTTGACCAGTCAAATGTTGATGTCAGCATGACATCATGCTGATGTCATAATAGCTTTTTATTAAATTATTTAAATCTGTTTTTGATTCCTAATTATTGAATAAAACTTAAAAAATTAATATTAAATAAGCCGTAAGTCAGATCAACATATTTTCAACATGAAAGTTGATCAGCAGAAGGAGGCGAACCCGGATACACGGTCCATTCATGTGTCACGCGTCCCTAGCATAGCAAACATGGAACATTTCCATCGTTTCCAGTATGACCGGTAGTAGACCGAGACCCGGAAAATATCGTCAGATATTCTTCCGACCCGTCTATGATAGATGTTCCTGCGTTAGCTCATGTCTAGCCTATATCTTCCCATGTCATGCTTTGTGTTGCACCGTTGCTATTATTTATTGTTTCTTCCCCCTCTTCTTACCGGTAGACCCCGAGACTGACGCTGCTGCTGGGTACATCTACGACCCTGCCGATCAGTCCTTTGCCGTAGAGCAGCAAGGCAAGCAAACCCGCCCCCCTTGATCATTCCTATATCGCCTATGTCTTTCTTCCTACTGCTAGCATTAGTATTTTGCTACTGTTGTAGTTAGCTCCTATATCTGATGCATAGCCTATTTTTCATGAACTGCTACTTTCAGTCCTGTACCTTTAATATGCCTAGTATAGGTGGAGCAGTCATCCCCTCTGACCCCGTAGTTCAGTTGTCCCGCTTGTTTTCAAATCTCGATCCCCGATCGACGAGCCAGCCCTGACACAGCACATACACCCCCCTTAATTGTACGACGCTACAGAGATACTATCGGGTACCGAGGGTGACACCTCGCTAAGTACTCCTGATGATATCTCTGTAGTATAGCTAGTCGGTCGTGGTTATCGAGGGTGATTCCTCTTTCACCATTCCCGACGATGCCTCTGTCGTGCAACCCCTCAGGTGTGGGACCCTCGAGGGTGATTCCTCTAAGCCCACCTTGACGGGTACATCGTTCGGAATCCAACGAGGGTGATACCTCGGATTCCCCCCGATGTTACAACCACACAGTTACTCGACCATGTTACTGGGATCTTTGGTGATTAGTTGTAAGACGGGTGGATTCCCGTGAGACTGTGTTGATGGCCTAATTAAAATGTTAATGGATTTGGGTATTTGATCTGGGTTGGTCGGAGACCTTTTCGCACTAACCGGCTACGCGGGAAGAATTATGGGTACTCGGCGTCGCGGTATCAACCGAAGCTTTTCAGATGTAAGCAATGTAGCAGCATGCGCCCGAGTGGTCCCGAGATGCATCGCTCTTGTGATGAAGGGATGCTAGGACTGACGTCGGCCGCCCACGCCACATGCAGGAGCGCGAAGGGGAACTAGACCCACGAACCCTTTGTGCTTAGGAGTTAGACCGGCGGGCTGGCCTCTCTGATTAGTCTTAGGTGGGGCTGCGACGTGTCGATATTCCGAGGCCGGGCAGAACCCAGAAAAGTATGTCCGCCCAGTGTGTTATTGAGCGTGACGGGACATGTGGTGCACCCCTGCAGGGATGAAAATTAACTATTCGGATAGCCATGTCCACGGTTACAGGACGACTTGGAGTTGTGCCCCGATCTTATACAACTACAATGGTTACTTAACTGGAATTAGTTTGCCTCACGATTGCTTCCTTGCAGGGAGTCGAGGGAGGATCTTTAGGCGTGACCTCACTTTAATATTGCTGCAACAATATGACTATTATTGTTTTACCCCGTGTTCTGCTCTCGTCTATTGCTGCAAGACCCTGAAGATGCTAGTCTTCGATAGGACTAGGCCTTCTCTCTCTATTCTCGCATTGCTGCAGTCAGTCCACATATAACCCCCCCTGCTTTGATACTGATGCATACTTAGAATAGATCTGATGTAAGACTTGCGAGTACTTTGGATGAGTACTCACCGCTGCTTTGCTCCCCCTTGTCCCCTTGATCCGTTTGCTGCGACCAGATGATGGAGCCCAGGAGATGGAGGTCCCCGCCGACGACGACTGCTACCCCGACGGTGCCTACTACTACGTGGAGGCCGCTGATGATCAGGAGTAGTTAGGAGGTTCCCAGGCAGGAGGCCTCACCTCGTTCGATCGTTGTATCTTTTGTGTTGTACAGACATAAAACATGGGGTGCCTTAGATAACCGATAGTTGTTGGTTTAGAAAGGTGGAATGCGTAGCATCCCCAAGCTTAGATGCTTGAGAATTCTTCAAATATTAACTAGGGGTGACTTGGTATTCACCAGACTTGAGATTTTTTGTCTCCTTAATTCCTTTATATCATGGTTTCACCTAAGTCTCAAATACTTCATCCACACAAAACTTCAAAAGAACTCGTGAGATAGGTTAGTACACATAAAAGTAAATCAACACTTTATGTACTGCCAAGAAAAGTTGAATAATAATTTTAAAATAGTATGTACTGTATACTATCATTTACACATTTATATCTACCAATATATGCTATGGAAACTATAGCATAAGTAGATAGCAAAACTATGACAACAATCTGTCCAAATAGAACAGTGTGTAGAAATCTATATAAAAAGTGTACTTATGCATCTCCATGAATTTTTACAATTTAGTATGTGATAAAAAAATTATAACAGTACTGTGTAAAAATTTCACAAGCGTTCCACGTTCCAGTAAAATATGATAATTTAAATACTACAACATAAGTTTCTGTTTTTATACAACACACATCACACATGCAATTTAAGCATTCTAAAGGAAATTCTTGGAACTTTTTATTGAAAAATAAGATCATAAATAAAATCTAACAGAGAACAACAAAATAAAATGACACTCCAAGCAAAACACATATCATGTCATGAATAAAAATATAGCTCCAAGTAAGATATAACGATAATGTTGGAGATGAAAGAGGGGATGCCTTCCGGTGCATCCCCAAACTTACACGCTTGAGTCTCCCTTGAATATTAACTTGGCGGTGCCTTGGGCATCCCCAATATTAGTTTCTTGCAGCTCCTTATTCTCCTCATATTGTTATCTCACCCAAAACTTGAAAACTTCATTCACACAAAACTTAACGGAACATTGTGAGATGGGTTAGTATGACAAATATAGATCATTCACTTAGGTACTGCCAAGACAAGATTCATAATTGTTCTCATATAATACCTACTGTATTATATCATTACCATAATTTATATCACTAAATATAAGCTATGGAAACACTAAAACCAGCAAACTATGGATGAAAATCAGAATGTGTCAAAAACAGAACAGTCTGTGAAGATCTGCATTAAAACAATAGTTCCCTGATTTTAAAATTTTTGAAACTAAGAAAACGTAGAGAATTTTCATACCAAAACTGTGTACAAATTTCAGAATTTTTTGATGCCCCAGTAAAATCAGAGAAATTCTGCACAAGACGTAAAATTTTCTATTTTTGCACAGAATCAAACAAGCAAGTATCCACACTATCCCAAAGGCTTTACTTGGCACTTTATTGAAACAAAAGCTATAAAACATGATTATTACAACATATTAATCATGTGAAAACTCAAAAATATAAAGGATAAATATTGGGTTGTTTCCAAAAAAGCGCTTTTCTTTAATGCCTTTTATCTAGGCATGATGATTTCAATGATGCTCACATAGGAATAGTAATTGAAACATGCAAAAAGAGCATCATGAATCACATGAAAAACACATTTAAGTCTAACCCACTTCCTATGCATAGGGATTATGCAAGCAAAAAGTTTATGTGAGCAAGAATAAATTTTCATAGGAATGCAAAACAAGCATGACTTAAAAACTTTGAACACATAGGGAGGAAACTTGATATTATTGCAATTCTTACAAGCATATGTTCCTCCCTCCTAATAATTTTCAGTAGCATCATGAATAAATGCAACAATATAGCTATCACATACAACATTGTTTTCACGATGCACAAGCATATAATTTTCATTACTACCCACACAAGCAAAATTCTTATCATTCATAGTAGTGGGAGCAAACTCAACAAAATAGCTATCATGTGACAGTTGATTGGCATAATCCGATTGAAAATGAAAATCATGATGACAAGTTTCATGGTTTTTATTACTCTTTATAACATACATGTCATCACCATAATCATCATAGATAGCAACTTTGTTGGCATATTCAATTGAAACCTCTTCCAAAATAGTGGATTCATCACTAAATAAATTCATCACCTCTCCAAATCCACTTGTATCATTATGAAAAGATTCAACACCCTCCAAAATAGTGGTATCATTAGTACCTAGAGTTGACACTATTCCAGACCCACTTTCATCAATATAATCATCATAAATAGGAGACATGCTTTCATCATAATAAATTTGCTCATCAAAACTTGGGGGACTAAAAATATCATCTTCATCAAACATAGCATCCCCAAGCTTGTGGCTTTGCATATCATTAGCATAATGGATATTTAGAGAATTCATACTAACAATATTACTATCATGCTCATCATTCAAGGCATTCACATTAAGAATTTTCATCCATTCTCCCTCTAGAAAATGAGCACAATTTTCCTTTCCATCATTTTCAAGAAAGACATGATTGAGATGAACAATATGAGACCACCACAATTCTATTTTTTGTAATTGTTTTATGAATCAAACTAGTGAAAACAATAAACTAAAAGATTTAACTGCGATATCTAAAGATATACCTTCAAGCACTCACCTCCCTAGCAACGGCACCAGAAAATAGCTTGATCTCTACTACACAACTTGTTCTTGTAGACTCGTGTTAGGCTTCCAAGTGCAGAGTTTTGTAGGAGAGTAGAAAAATTTCCCTCAAGATGATGACCTGAGGTTTATCAATACATGGAGGTGTAGGATGAATATGGTCTCTCTCAAACAACCCTGCAACCAAATAATAAAATGTCTCTTGTGTCCCCAACACACCAAATAGGCAAATACAATGGTAGTTTGTATAGGTGCACTAGTTAGGCAAAGAGATGGTGATACAAGTGTAGTAATTATAGTAGATTTAGTTTATTGTAATATGAAAATATATAAACAACAAGGTAGCAAGTAACAAAAGTGAGCATAAACGGTATTTCAATGCTCGAAAATGAGGCCTAATGTCTGTACTTTCGCTAGTGCAATCTCTCAACAATCCTAACGTAGTTAGATCATATAAAATCCCTCAACGTGCGATGAAGAATCGATCCAAAGTTCTTATCTAGTGAAGAACATAAGAAGAAATTGTTTGTAGGGTACTAAACCACCTCAAAGTTATTCTTTTCAATTAATCTTTCCAAGAGTTCGTACTAAGATAACAAGTTATCCTTTCCAATCCATCTATCAAGAGTTCATACTAAGATAACACCATATCAATTTTAGATTCATAATACTCAATCCAACACAAATAACTTCAAGGAGCACACCAATATTTCTATCAAAGAACATGGTATGAACACGTGCAATCAACCCCTATGCCTAGATTACCCCACTGTCAGCTCAGGAATCCACGAGTTGATGCCACAATATATATCAAGTGAATTACTTGAAGACCCCAATGTCACTACGGGTATCCGCATGCAAGGCATATATCATGTGCTCCCAAACCTTAATATTCAATCCAATATAATGAGATCTTAAAGTGAAAGAGTCAATTCATCACAACAATAGCATGGGACAAACATCATATGATCCAACTATATCAACACGGCCCGTGATATATCAAGATCATGATATCTTAAGAACAAGAGAGAGAGAAACACATAGCTACTGGTACAAACCCTCAGCCCTGAGGGTGGACTACTCCCTGCTCATCATGGTGGCTGCCAGGATGATCAAGATGGCCACCAGAGATGATTTCCCCTCTCCGGCACGGTACCGGAACATCTCCAGATGGGTATATCGTGGCTACAAAGGCCTGCAACGGCGGAACTTCTCGTCTAGTGTTATTTCTAGAGGTTTCCATATTTATAGGATTTTTGGGCGTTGGAATCACGCCAAGATGGGCCACGAGGTGCCCGCTAGATATCATCGCACGCGAGGGATGCTAACGCGGCCTGTAGTCTAGTGGGCACCAGCCCCCCCCCCCCCCCCCGGTCAGGTGGTTCTTTCCTCCAGTATTTCTCTTTTCTTCCAAAAAAATCATCAAAAAGTTTCGTCCAATTCCGAGAACTTTATTTCTGCACAAAAAACAACACCACAGTAGTTCTACTAAAAACAACGTCAGTCCGGGTTAGTTATAAATAAATCATAGAAAGTGCAACAATACCATATAAAAGTATTGTAAACATAGGCAAACATGGCATGGATACTTCATAAATTATCAATACATTGGATACATATCACAAGACAACACTAAGTTCTCTGATTTCTCAAATACCCCGCCATTAGTGCGGAGTTCTATGATATAAATGTTGCATTGCTGAATCTTGTGATGAAAGAACAATTTTTGGGAAGTCCTAATGAGGATCCCGTTGCTCCCCTCAATACCTTTCTTGAATTATGTGATATGCAAAAGAAAGAGAACATTTATAATGATGTGGAAAAATTAAAATTATTTAGTTTTTCATGGTCTACGTGTGGACTACTGTGTGGACTGTTGCATGGAGGATAGTAGCAGCGGCAGCAGCGGATCTTCTGGCACCGATGACAGCGGCAACAGCTCCTTCTCCGGCGGCATCGGGGGAGGTAGCAGCTCCGATGGATCCATGGGTTCCCATGTGAAGGAGGAGGATTCCGACTGAGCGCATCCGGGATGCCGGCGTCGAGGTCACCAACAGCGGCCCTCGAGGGTTCGTCCTTCCTTTTCTTGTGTCATTTCACCTTTCCTGCAATGCAACATGTTGGCCCCGCAGGGCGTGTAAGAAGGATTATGTTCTCCAAACTTCGAATCGAATGTTATTTTGGATTGAAAATAAACTTGTCCTCGACATTCTTTGACAAGCTTGGGTCCAACCCCTGAGCGTGGCTACGGAGGCTCCTCAGACGTAAGGCCCTCCGGGGGAAACCCCATGGAGGAGCGCCCTATGTCGACGGCACGCACTTGTCTTCCTGTGTCTGGGCGTCGCGTGAGAGGTACACCCCATGGCCTTGATGAGGTGGCACGTGCATGGAGTGTGCCCGCGAGGCACAACCCAACTCTCTAGGTTCGCAACATCGACAGGGCAGACCTAGGCCGAGGCGCCATGCCCAGCCCCCGCGAGCACGAGGCCCAGGGCAGGTTGCTTGGCGCACACCTCAAGGGCGTTCCCGTGTTGTCGTCGTTGTCGCCCCCCAGGGCGAGGTATGGGGCCTCCACTAGGTGCAGTCGTGGTAAGAAAAGGAAGAACCAAGGAAACTCCAAAAAACCAGAGGACCAGAACTTCAATCAAAAACTTGAACCTAACTTGTTGGCGAGCCCAAAAAGGGCGGCGCGGCTGCCGCATCAGCATAGATCAGCCTGGTGGGCTCGTTCATAGGTCGAAGAAAAAGGTGAATGAAAACGACTGTCGTATCTAGCACAAATCAGCCATAAAAACAAAAGTGGTTGCCATATCCAGCACGGGCCAACCTAAAAAGAAGAGCGCGACTTGATACGTCAATATCGTATCTATAATTTTTGATTGTTTCGTGCCAATATTCTACAACTTTCATATACTTTTGGCAACTTTGTATACAATTTTTGGGACTAACATATTGATCCAGTGCCCAGTGCCAGTTCCTGTTTGTTGCATGTTTTTTGTTTCGCCGAATATCCATACCAAACGAAGTCCAAACATAATAAAAACTTACAAGGATTTTTTTGAATATTTATGATTTTTGCGAAGAAGAATCAACGCGAGGCGATGCACGGAGTGCCCACAAGCCCTATAGCCGCGGACAGGGGGTGGGCCCGCGGCTGGCAGGCTTGTGGTCGAAAGAAAGATAATATCTGGAAGAAAACCGTGTTAAAATTTCAGCCCAATTGGAGTTACGGATCTTCAGGAATTTCAGAAACGGTGAAACGCGGAATCTGGGAGCGCAGAAACAGAAGGACACAGAGAGAGAGAGAGATCCAATCTCGGAGGGGCTCTCGCCCCTCCGCCACCATGGAGATCATGGACCAGAGGGGAAACCCTTCTCCCATCTAGGGAGGAGGTCAAGGAAGAAGAAGAAGGAGGGGGGCTCTCTCCCCCTCTCTCGCGGCGGCGCCGGAACGCCGCCCGGGACATCATCGTGTGACGGCGATCTACACCAACACCTCCGTCATCTTCACCAACATATCCATCATCTTCCCCATCTATATTCAGCGGTTCACTCTCCCGCAACCCGTTGTACCCTCTACTTGAACATGGTGCTTTATGCTACATATTATTATCCAATGATGTGTTGCTATCCTATGATGTCTGAGTAGATTATCGTTGTCCTATCGGTGGTTGATGAATTGCTATGGTTGGTTTAATTTGCTTGTGGTTATGTTGTTGTCCTTTGGTGCCCATCATATGATCGCGCGCGTGGATCACACCATAGGGGTTAGTTGTATGTTGATAGGACTATGTATTGGCAGGCTAGAGTGACAGAAGCTTCAGACCTAGCATAGAAATTGATGCATATGGGATTGAAGAGGGACCAATATATCTTATTTCTATGGTTGGGTTTTACCTTAATGAACGTTAGTAGTTGCGGACGCTTGCTAATAGTTCCAATCATAAGTGCATAGAATTCCAAGTAAGGGATGACATGCTAGCAGAGGCCTCTCCCACATAATACTTGCTAGCGATCTAGTAACGTAGACAATTGCTTAGGGACAATTCCGCAACTCCTACCACCACTTTTCCACACTCGTTAGACACTCGTAGTTGTTTCTTTATCTAACCAGACCCTAGTTTTATTTACGTGTTCTTTACTTTCTTGCAAGCCTATCCTATCACTCCTACAAAGTACTTCTAGTTTCATACTTGTTCTAGGTAAAGAGAACGTAAAGTGTGTGTAGACTTGTATCGGTGGTCGATAGAACTTGAGGGAATATTTGTCCTACCTTTAGCTCCTCGTTGGGTTCGACACTCTTACTTATCGAGAAAGGCTACAATTGATCCCCTATACTTGGGGGTTATCAAGACCTTTTTCTGGCGCCGTTGCCAGGGAGCAATAGCGTGGGGTCAATATTCTCGTGTGTGCTTGTTTGCTTTATCACTAAGTAGATTTATTTTTTGTTCTAAGTTGTTCTCTGTCTTTAGTTATGGATATGGAACACGAAATACCAAAAAAATTAGGTGTACTTGCTACTCATGGAGATGGGGAACCTCCTAAAACCCTCGATGCTCGTTACATGGAAAATATTATATACTTCTTTAATAATCCTGAGAAATCCCCATTCAATTATATAATGGGATACATGTTGGATCAACGTGAATACTTTAGGGATTATCGCTTGACTCAAAAAGGGAAACTTTTATGGGATCAAATCCATTTGTTGAAATGGTATGCTTGGGAACTATGCAAGAGATATGGTGTTACTTGTTGCTCTAGGATGAAGGCTCCACACCTTCCCTTTTCTTGTGAATTTAATGATCATATAACCCTGGCTTCTTATGCTAATGGTCTATATGATTACTATGATGTGGAGCAAATAGAAGAGTTTGTTGCTTTTATGGGTGCTTATGAAATTGAGGCTGTGTTTAAAGGATGTGATGATAATGATGATGCTCCTTACCGATCTGTAAATTTGGCTATGCTTCGTTATTGTTATACTAATTATGAATATAATGCCCATATTGAATTATTTAAGGAGAAATTCTATGCTGCCCAAGAAGAGACTATTATTTTGCAGGAAACTATGGAAGGAGAAAATGCTGAAATTGTGAGCTCATTAGATGAAAAAGATGAAGAGGAGAGCGAAGAACAAAAGGAGGAAGAGCGGACTAGCTACCCGTGTCCACCTTCTAATGAGAGTAAATCTTCTACTCATACATTATTTAATTTCCCTTCGTTCTTACGGAAGGATGAATGCTGTGATCCCTTGGATTCGTTTGAAATATCCCTTTTGATGAACTTGATGCATGATATGCTTGTGGCCATGTTGCCAATATGAATGATGCTTATGAAGATGAGCTAGCTATAGTCCCTTATGTTAAACATGATTATTTTGATGAATATAATATGCATGTGCTTGCTGCTCCTACTTGCAGTCATTATGAGAGAGGAACTACATCTCCACCTCTCTATGTTTCCAATACGATAAAATTGCAAGAAACTGCTTATGCTATGTATTGGTCTTTACTTGGTGTGCATGAATTGTTCTTTTATGACATGCCAATGCATAGGAAGAGATTTAGACTTCGTCAGTGCATGATATATGTTACCTTGTTCTCACTACTAAATTTCAAATCATTGCTAATTAAAATTGGCTTTGATATACCTTGGGATCCGGGTGGATCCATTACTTGAGAACTTTATGCCTAGCTTAATGGCTTTAAAGAAAGCGCTGCCTGGGAGACAACCCGGAAGGTTTAGAGAGTCATTTATTTCTGTTGAGTGCTTTTATTTAGTTTAAAAACAAAAAAAATATAGAGGGGAACTTAAAACTTTTTCAAAAAGAGAAGCGATTGAAAGGTGATGCATTGCGGAAGTGAGGGTCGACCTTAAACACTTGTGTTCATGCTCATGGAAACAATGTAGAATTTTTCATGGAAGTTTCTCACAAAAATAATTATCCCCTTGTACAATTCCTTTGTGTTTTCAGAAATAATGTGCCAAGTAAAGCCTTTACGATTAGTTTGGGTGATAGTTGTTTGATCACGCTGAGAAAAGACAGAAACTTTCTGCTCACGAAATTAATTTTCATTTTTATTCTGGAAGAGATTTTGAGTTGATTCTTTTTTCTGCTGATTTATATGCAAATTTTCCAGACGTTCGTAATTTTTCAGATTTTTTGAGATACAGAGGTATATGGAATATACAGATTGCTATAGACTGTTCTGTTTTGACAGATTCTGTTTTCTATGCATTGTTCTCTTATTCTGATGAATCTATGGGTAGTATCGGGGGGTATGAACCATGGTGAAGTTGGATTACAGTAGATATAATGCTTATATGAATTTATAATGAGTTCACAACAGTACTTGAAGTGGTGATTTATTTTATTATACTAACGGATCTCACGAAGTTTTGTTGAGTTTTGTGTGATTGAAGTTTTCAAGTTTTGGGTGAGAGCATGATGGATGAAGGAATATGGAGAGGCAGGAGCCTAAGCTTGGGGATGCCCGAGGTACCCCAAGGTAATATTCAAGGAATACTAAAGCGTCTAAGCTTGGGTATGCCCCGGAAGGCATCCCCTCTTTCGTCTACAATCTATCGGTAATTTTGCTCGGAGCTATATTTTTATTCGTCACATGATATGTGCAAATGCTTGGAGCGTCTTTTGTGTTTATTTTTCCTTTTTCTTTTATGCACCATGCTGGTATGAGATAGTCCTTGGTTGGCTTTATAGAATGCTTCTTGTGCTTCACCTATATCTTTTGAAGTTTGGGTTGCCTATTTCCCTACACATAGAAAACCGCCATTTGTAGAATGCTCTTTTGCTTCACTTATATTTGTTAGAGCGGGGCATATCTTTTGTAGAAAAAATTAAACTCTCATGCTTCACTTATACCTATTTAGAGAGTTAACAGGAGTTGGCAATTCACATGGTTAGTCATAAAATCCTACAAAAAAACTTCTAGATCACTGAATATGATATGTTTGATTCCTTGCAATAGTTTTGCGACATGAATATGTGATATTAGAGTCATGCTAGTGAGTAATTGTGTATTCATAGAAATACTTGTGTTAAGGTTTGTGATTCTCGTAGCATGCACGTATGGTGAACCGTTATGTGATG
Source organism: Hordeum vulgare subsp. vulgare (assembly GCF_904849725.1). Taxonomy (NCBI): domain Eukaryota; kingdom Viridiplantae; phylum Streptophyta; class Magnoliopsida; order Poales; family Poaceae; genus Hordeum; species Hordeum vulgare. Next base: position 409,673,157 of record NC_058521.1, on the reverse strand, counting down.
AAGTCGGAGCATGATTTATTTATTGATTGTCATCCTTTGTGTGGAGGTCGGGATCGCGCGATGGTTAACTCCTACCAACCTTTCCCCTAGGAGCATGCGTGTAGTACCTTGTTTCGATGACTAATAGACTTTTGCAATAAGTATGTGAGTTCTTTATGACTAATGTTGAGTCCATGGATTATACGCACTCTCACCCTTCCACCATTGCTAGCCTCTCTAGTACCGCGCAACTTTCACCAGTGCATTACACCCACCACATAGCCTTCCTCAAAACAGCCACCATACCTACCTATTATGGCATTTTCATAGCCATTCTCAGATATATTTCCATGCAACTACCACCGTTCCGTCTCATGACATGTGCCACCACTTCCATATTGCCATTGCATGATCGTAAGATAGCTAGCATGATGTTTCCATGGCTTGTCCATTTTTTTGATGTCATTGTTATGCTAGATCATTGTCACGGTACACTACCGAAGGCATTTCATATAGAGTCATCATTGCTCTAAGTATTGAGTTGTAAGTGTGATGATCATCATTAATAGAGCATTGTCCCATGTGAGGAAATAAAAGAGGCCAGCGAAGCCCATTTATAAAAAAGAGGCCAAAGATGCCAACCAAAATAAAAAAATAAAAATAAAAAAAGAGGCCAAAGAGCCCACAAAAAAATGAGAGAAAAGGGAGAAGGGACAATTGCTACTATCCTCTTTCCACACTTGTGTTTCAAATAGCACTATGATCTTCATGACAGAGAGTCTCCTATGTTATCACTTCCATATACTAGTGGGAAATTTTCATTATATAACGTGGCTTGTATATTCCAATGATGGACTTCCTCAAAATTGCCCTAGGTCTTCGTGAGCAAGCAAGTTGGGTGCACACCCACTAGTTTATTTTGTGAGCTTTCATACACTTATAAGCTCTAGTGCATCCGTTGTGTGGCAATCCCTACTCACTCACATTGATATCTATTGATGGGCATCTCCATAGCCCGTTGAAACGCCTATTTGATGTGAGACTATCTCCTCCTTTTTTTGTCTTCTCCACGACCACCATATTCTATTCCACCTATAGTGCTATGTCCATGGCTCATGCTCATCTATTGCGTGAAAGTTGAAAAGGTTTGAGAACACTAAAGTATGAAACAATTGCTTGGCTAAAACCGGAGTTGTGCATGATTTAAATACGTTGTGTGGGGAAGATGGAGCATAGTCACACTATATGACTTTGTAGGGATAACTTTCTTTGGCCATGATATTTTGAGAAGACATGATTGCTTTGTTAGTGTGCTTGAAATATTATTGTCTTTATGTCAAATGATAGACTGTTGCTTCGAATCACTCGTGTTTTAGTATTCATGCCATGATTAGATTATATGATAAAGATTATGCTAGGTAGCATCCCACGTCAAAAATTATCTTTTTTATCATTTACCTACTCGAGGACGAGCCGGAATTAAGCTTGGAGATGCTGATACGTCTCCGTCGTATCTATAATTTTTTATTGTTTCATGCCAATATTCTACAACTTTCATATACTTTTGGCAACTTTTTATACTATTTTTGGGAGTAACATATTGATCCAGTGCCCAGTGCCAGTTCTTGTTTGTTGCATGTTTTTTGTTTCGTAGAATATCCATACCAAACGAAGTCCAAACGTAATAAAAACTTACGGGGATTTTTTTTGGAATATTTATGATTTTTGGGAAGATGAATCAACGCGAGGCGATGCACGGAGTGCCCACAAGACCTGTAGTCGCGGCCAGGGGGTGGGCCCGCGGCTGGCAGGCTTGTGGCCACTCCTAAAGGCGGTTGGAGCCCTTCTCTGTCCACAAGAAAGAGAATATCTGGAAGAAAATCGTGTTAAAATTTCAGCCCAATCGGAGTTAGGGATCTCTGGGAATTTAAGAAACGGTGAAACGCAGAATCTGGGAGCGCAGAAACAGAAGGACATAGAGAGAGAGAATAATCTCGGAGGGGCTCTCGCCCCTCAGCCGCCATGGAGATCATGGACCAGAGGGGAAAACCTTCTCCCATCTAGGGAGGAGGTCAAGGAAGAAGAAGAAGAAGAAGGAGGGGGGCTCTCTCCCCCTCTCTCCCGGCGGCACCGGAACGCCACCCGGGACATCATCGTGTGACGGCGATCTACACCAACACCTCCATCATCTTCACCAACATCTCCATCATCTTCCTCCATCTACATTCAGCGGTTCACTCTCCCGCAACCCGTTGTACCCTCTACTTGAACATGGTGCTTTATGCTACATATTATTATCCAATGATGTGTTGCTATCCTATGATGTCTGAGTAGATTATCGTTGTCCTATCGGTGATTGATGAATTGCTATGGTTGGTTTAATTTGCTTGTGGTAATGTTGCTGTCCTTTGGTGCCCAACATATGATCGCGCGCGTGGATCACACCATAGGGTTAATTGTATGTTGATAGGACTATGTATTGGCAGGCTAGAGTGACAAAAGCTTCAGACCTAGCATAGAAATTGATGCATATGGGATTGAAGGGGGACCAATATATCTTATTGCTATGGTTCAGTTTTACCTTAATGAACGTTAGTAGTTGCGGACGCTTGCTAATAGTTCCAATCATAAGTGCATAGAATTCCAAGTAAGGGATGACATGCTAGCAGAGGCCTCTCCCACATAATACTTGCTATCGATCTAGTAACGTAGTCAATTGCTTAGGGACAATTCCGCAAATCCTACCACCACTTTTCCACACTCATTAGACACTCGTAGTTGTTTCTTTATCTAACCAGCCCCTAGTTTTATTTACGTGTTGTTTACTTTCTTGCAAGCCTATCCTATCACTCCTACAAAGTACTTCTAGTTTCATACTTGTTCTAGTTAAAGCGAACGTAAAGTGTGCGTAGAGTTGTATCGGTTGTCGATAGAACTTGAGGGAATATTTGTCCTACCTTTAGCTCCTCATTGGGTTCGACACTCTTACTTATCGAGAAAGGCTACAATTGATCCCCTATACTTGTGGGTTATCATGACTCGCGAGGCGTCTTTTTTGGATCGCCTTCTTCGCTAGTGCAGCGCATGAGGACTGGCAATAGGACGTGGGCGTGGGGGCTTCACCACGGCCATGACGCAACTCATTGTGGGGTTATGCATAGGAGGCCCCCGGGCGTGTACATACCAACACTCATTATTACGTGAGAGGGTCACGGGCGGCGATAGTTGGGCCGATACCCCAGGCACAAGGCTCGGGAGTTCCTAACTCGGTCTTCAGGTGCGCTCCTGAGGCCTAAGCACGGGTGCTTTTCACACCCAACGTGCCCCCAGGAGCGCCGTTGCATGCCCCCACGGCCCAAGCATGAGTGTCGTTCACACCCCGCGTGGCGGAGAGAGCACTTCTTCAGGAGAGTCACCATGTGGAGCGGCAAGGCTCCCGTCTAACTCCGAGTCATGTCGTATTTCTCTTGTTTGTGATGGCTTATCGAGAGGGTGCGACACTAAGGATCTTGGCGAGATGGCTAACATGGGTGGCCAGCCCGTGGACCAGAGCTCGGTCACTTAGATTTCTTGGCGTTGTGAGGACAAGTCCTCCACACATGCCGTGTCTAACCCCTCACCATCGATCCTTCCTTGGGCAGTTGTAGGGGCACGTCATTTCCCGGTGGCGTCGGAGCATCAGAGCTTAAAGTTCAAACAAACTATACCATCTCAAGTGAAGGTTAATCGAGCCTTTTTTACATGTCCAGAAAGCCCCCGCTCGAGGCGAGACGAAGTACACGGGATTGCATGAGTCAGGCAACCCAAAAGGCCACCTGTCGGCCCTGCTACTGTGGGAGCATTGGGCCTCTTGACGACGCGCACTGTCGAGCCCTACCCCTACGGAAGGGGAGGGCGACTGGCTCCGGAAGCTCCAACGCGTCATGGGGGTGACTCTTGAGGCCCCGAGGGCCCATGGGGTCCAGCACTTCGTGAAGTGCGCGCAACCCCACTTCCTACTGCTTGCCAGACTTTTGAACTATGATCTCCCGTGTCCTCGGTGCCCCGCACCACGCTTGCCGGACTTCACAAAGTGCGTGTGACCCCAGATTGCGAAGGCCGAGGTGCACCTCCACGCGGGCCAGACAACCCCCAGGCGGGAGCCCTCGAGCCCAACCCGACGAAGGTGTCGGGCGCAACCCCCTATGCCAGGGGGAAGTGTGTGATGGTCGAAGGTGCAGGGCACGCGGCGCCGACACCTGCCGCGGCTCTCCCCGGTCTGACAGTGCAAATGCGGGCCTGGCGTCGGGCAGTACGCACTTCTGTGCATTGTGGGTGCGCGTGTTGTGGTGAGCACACAACACCCTGCCGACCCCTTCGGGCGTGCCTGTGCGGAGGCCCGATGGTGGCCCACAGCCGTCCACCGGGACTCGGAGGAGAAAGAGCATAGCACCGCCACACCTCACCCACACCCCACGAGCTGAGACCAAGCGGATCGCCGCGTGGTGGTGGAGGCGGTTCGCTTGCTGACACCCCCCCCCCCCCCCCCCGCTTAAGGCATCGGGGGATGAAGCAGAGCATAGGGTGCCAAGGCCCTCCTCGCGATGGCGAAGAGCTCTACGATATGGTCCGCCTAGGCGTCGTATCCTCCTTTAGTCAGGCGGTTGTGGAGCAACTCACCCGCCATGAGCACTGCATCCTGCGAGTTCAGATCTCCCACATGAACGCAGGTCACGGTGGACGGTGCGGGGGGGGAGCAGACGCCCTGTCGTGCTCGGGGCACGAGGAGCCCTGTTACCCGTGGTTGATGGCGATGATGGTCTCCACGCCGTTGGGCGAGTAGCGGCCGCCCTACGCTGAGCTCCCGGGGCGTGCGTAGCGAGCGTCGGCCATGGGGTTAGTGAAGTTGGTGCGAAACTGGAGCGGTAGAGCGGCTGTGCACCCCTACTGGCGTGCAAAATGTGAGAATTGGGGATCTGCAGACCCAAGGAAAGGTTCGAACTCTGGGGTGTGCTTGCTCTCCTGCCTTGTTCTACCTTTCAACTTCACGACGACTCTTCGGCAGCAGAAGCTTAAGGGAAGCAAACCATGAGACACGACATTTTTCCCACGTTCGGGCCACCTTGAGGTGTAAAACCCCACTCCTGCTTGTTTTTGGGATTGCTTGAGGTGGAAGACGAGTACAAAGATGGGTTATTTACCTAGTGGATATGATGGTGGTCGGATCCCCTTCTACGGAGTCTAGGCCTCTCTTTTATACTGGTCATGGTCCTCTTCCCCTGAAAAACATTGGTGGGAAGGGTTGCCACAACGACCATTTTGAAAGGGAATAGGACTGTAGTCCGCCCTGACAAAGGTGGTCTTCGCCTGCAAAAGACTCTCTTCATGACGCGTTGGTTGGCTCGGGGGTGACCTCCATCTTGTCGAGCCCCCAGCTCTTGTCTTCTTGCACTGAACGGAAAACCCTTGGGAGTCTATTTAGGAGCACTCTAGCTGGCCTCTCTTCCTTAGCATCGGAGATGAAATACTCCGTGTCCATGGCTGCTGGCACCGCTCGTGCCGCGCCTGTGCAACCTGCATCACCCACAAGGAGGCTCAGGGCTATGGGGCCCTACTATGTTGCCCTTAGTGAGCTCGCCTTGCGAGAGCCTCGGGCTGGCCTCGGTACGCGCACTTGCTGCGGGCGTCCCCTCGTGATCCTCGGTGGTAGTCCCTTGACACTTGCCTCATGAGGCAAGGGCCCTCGTGAGGGTCTTCCTCGCTGAGCTTGCCGGTGGGCCAAACCAGGATCATGTTACGGTGGGGCTGTAGGCCGACAGGCCTGGGTACCCCCGGTCCCAGAGGCCCGACAAATGCAACCCATATTGTCCAATAATACATGGGAGACCTTTTCTATGAACTATAGGTGCAATAATTAATATGAAAGAGGGAAACATAATATTCCAATTTCTATTTAATAAAGGGATGGAACACTTCCCTATAAATATAATTAAACCACTTTATGTATCTATCACGAGGTCTACTTATGGATTAGGTGTCAAATATGAGAACACTTGAAACTATGCAATATGCCGAGCTAGGGCGTAAAATAATAGCGCTAGTTGGCAGGCAACCCATTAGTTATCTTATTTTTCTTGTTCTACTTTATGTTTGTGTGAGATAATATGATTATTGATACTGTAATGATTGTGTTTTTTATGTTTAAATTAGTGTTTGTGCCAAGTGAATCCTTTGAGATGATCTGAATGATAAGTAGAATTGATACAATGCAAAAACATAAACTTTTGCGCCGAGTGCATAATTTGTCTGATTTTACTCGAAGTTCTTTTTGATCTTATTTTTTACAAACTATTTTCATATAAATTCCTCACGTTGTCCTAAGTAGTTAGAAATTTTTGGAGTTACACAAGTAGGGTGTCATTGCTGATCACTATAGACTGTTCTGTTTTAGACAAATTCTATTTTTTTGCTTGCATAGTCTGCTTGTTTTGATGATGATATAGATTATATTGGGGGTAAAATTCATGGAGAAGTTAGAATAGAGTATCTTATGCAATAACAAAAAATGAATCAATTTATAACAGTACCTAATGTTTATGGTTCGCCTAGCCTACTAACTGGTCTCATGAGTTTTTTGTTGAGTTTTGTGTGCTGAAGTTTTCAAGTTTTGAGTGTTATGGTGATGGATGAAGGAATAAGGAGCAGAAAGAGCCTAAGCTTGGGGATTCCCAAGGCACCCCAAGGTAATATTCTAGGAACACTCAAGCATCAAAGCTCGGGGATGCCCAGGAAGGCATCCCATCTTTCATCTAAATCCATCGATATGTCACTTGGAGCTATATTTTTATTCGTCACATGGTATGAGTTTTGCTTGGAGCATCGTGTATTGTAGTTTACTTTTGTTTTAGTTTTTCAATAATCATTTTTATGTAAATACCCACTTGATAGAGACACATGTTCACCATGATTTGTTAGAATAATCTTTGTGCGTCACACATATCTTCTTAGCTAAGCAGTATCTCTAGTACTTCACTTATATGTTTTAGAGCAGGGTGGCGTATAGATTTTATAGAAATAGTTGCACTCTTGTTTTTCACTTAAATTTGTTTGAGAGTTACTAAATAGTGACCATAATTTCATGGTTTATAAGACTAGTCCAAAAATAGTAGGTATTCAAGGAGTGCATAATCAAAACCACATGTAGCGCATAAAAGAGAAATTGTGGGTTAATGATAATGATGTGTTAATATGAAAGGATATGAGTGCACGATTGTTGGCTAGTAAAAATATCGATATTTAGAGGATGTTAATTTTATTTTCAGCTAAATATTCTTTATGGCTCAGCGATGATGTGTGAGAATTCTTATTCCTCATTGAAATCTTGTGCAGCTTAGGTCGGGGGCCCGCGATGGTTAACTCCTACCAACTTCCCCCTAGGGGCATGTGAGTAGTACTTTGCTTCTAGGGAGCTAATAAAACCTTGTGATAAGTATGTGAGTACTTTATGAATAATGTGAATCCATGGATGTAGGAATTCTCACCACCTCATATTTGATAGCCTCTTCAGTATTGTGCATTGCCCATTCTCACCTCGAGGATCGGTGCGAACTTCGCAGGTGCATCCAAACCCTGCGACATGATACACTTTGTTGCACATAAGCCACCTTATATATTCCTCAAAACAGCCACCATAACTACCTATCATGGCATTTCCATAGTCATTCTGAGATATATTGCCATGCAACTCTCACCGTCACATCATATGACTAGTACACCCATTGTCATATTGCTTTGCATGATCATGTAGGTGACATAATATTTGTGGCAAAGCCACCGTTCCTAATTATCATACATGTTATGCTAGATCATTGCACATCTTGGTACACTTCTAGAGGCATTCGTATAGAGTCATATTTTCTAGTAGTTTTTCATATTGAGTTGTAAGTAAATAGAAGTGTGATGTTATTCATTATTTAGGGCATTGTCTCAGTGACGAAAGGATGGTGGAGACAATTAGTCCCCCACATGTCAGGATGAGACCCCGATGAAAGAAAAAAAAGTAGAAAAACAGAAAAAGAGAGCAAGAAGAAAAAGAGGGAAGAAATAAAAAAAGAGAACAAATAAAAATGAGAGAATAGAGAGAAGGATTAGTGCTACTACCTCTTTTTACACAATTGTGCTTCAAAGGAGCACCATGTTTTTCATATAGAGAGTCTCATCTTTTGCCACTTTCATATGCTAGTGGAAATTTTTCATTATAGAAGTTGTCTTGTATATTCCAATGACGGGCTTCCTCCAATGCCCGAGGTCTTCATGAGCAAGCAAGTTGGATGCACACCCACTTAGATTCAGTCAAGCTTTCATACACTTATTGCTCTAGTGCTTTCGGTGCATGCCAATCACTACTCCTAGCATTGATATAAATTGATGGGCATCTCCATAGCCTTTTGATACCTACCACCATATTCTATTCCACCTATATGTTGTGTCCATGGTTCACGCTCATGTATTGAGTGAGTAGTAAAAAGCTAAAGCGTGTTAAAAAGTATGGTCCAATTGCCTGACTTAACACTATGGTGCTTGACATTTGTACTTATGTGGTGAATACATAGCCATGCCATCCTAATATGAAAAAAATAAATGGGGGTAAACATTCTTTAAGGATCATATATTTTTAACATTCATTATCATGTTACTTATGTTCATGGATATTACTATGTTGATGTTTGTTAGTTTATTGTTTCTCAATGATCTTACCTTCAATAGATTACATGTTGGGTAACATGTCACATAGTTTTTTTTCTTTTTATCATTTACCTACTCGAGGACGACCAGGAATTAAGATTGGGGATGTTGATACGTCTCCAGCGTATATATACTTGTTGATTGTTCCATGCTATAATATTATCATTCTAGGATACTTTTTGGGCATTTATTTGTTGATTCATATTATTTTTGAGAACTAACCTATTAACCTAGTGCCAAGTGCCAGTTGTTGTTTGGTGCATGTTTTTGCGTTTTCAGCTTTACAGTTCCAAATACCACAAAACTTTTCGATGATTTTTTTGGACCAAAATAAGAACTAGAAGCTTTGGGAGAAGATCAAAGGCCGCATGAGGACCTCACAAGCCAACAGGGCGCATCCAGGGGGTGGCCATGCCTTGTTAGCTTGTGGGGCTCCCTCGGCTCTCCTGACCTTGTTCTCTGGTTTATAAATTCTGATATACTCCAAAAACCATAGAGGATCTCCCAAAACACTTTTTCCGCCGCAACAAGTCTATGTTCCGTCGTGTGCCCATCTGGAGCCCTGGTCTCATGCCCTGTCGGAGGGGGGTCAATCATGGAGGGATTGCACTTCAACCTTGCTGCTCCCATGGTGATGTGTGAATAGTCTACCATAGACCTATGGGTCCATAGCTAGTATCTAGATGGCTCTATCTCTCTATGTTCTTCAATACAAAGTTCATCGCATCTCCGAGATGATCCACTCGATGTAATCACTTTGTTTGGTGCGTTTGTTGGTATCCAATGAATTGTGAATTTATGTACAAATTATTCATGAAAAAGATTTGAGTCTTATTTGAAATATTATTTTGTTCTAATTTGCATGATTATTATAGCTTCATAAATGTATCCGATCTATTGATTTGGTTTGGCCAACTAGATAGATCTATCTTCAATGAGAGGGGTGTGTTGTAGTGGGTTGAATCTTGTGTTGCACAATCCCAGTGACAGAAAGAGATGACACATATTTGTATTTCTGACACTAAGGATACAATATTGGGGTTGATTCATATTAATTGGATTTTATTTGTCTACATCATGTCATTGTTCTCTAGGCATTACTCTGTTTTACTTAATACTCTAGATGCATGTTAGATAGTGGTCGATGGGTGGAGTAATAGTAGTAGATGCAGACACGAGTCGGTCTACATGATTATGGACGTGTTTCCTATATACACATAATCATTTTCGTGAATAAATATTGCATAACTATGCGCTTTTTTATCAATTACCCAAGAGTAATATGTTTACCACCATATGCCTTCTTTGAGAGGGATGCCACTAGAGAACACTATGGCCCCCGGGTCTATTCACGTATAAGTTTACAAACGCTACTATTTCCTTGCCGACTTTATTTAATATATTTTTTTTCAATTTATATCTATCCAACTATCATCTACACTACTTATTTGCTTGCGAGTAACGAGTCAACGGGATTGACAACCCTCTTGCCCGTATTGGGTGCAAGTGTTTGCTCTTTTGTGTGTAAGTGCTGAAGAAGGGAGTTGTGTGGACCTCCTATTGGTTCAAAAACCTTGGTTCTTACTGATGTAAATACTTATCTATGTTGTGCTACATCATCCCTCCTCTTCGGGTAAAAACCAATGCAGATGACAAGTATCAAATACCTCAACAATCTTTTCACAAAAGTCAAAGAATATAGGAGTCATGCATGTTTGAAAGGTAGCACGTGCATTGCATAAACCAAAAGGCATACGCTTATGAGCATAAGTTCCAAATGGGCATGTGAAAGTTGTTTTCTCTTGGTCCAATTTTGATATAGGTTTTTAAGAAAAAACCAGAATATCCATCAACAAAGCAAAATTGTGTTTGCTTAGATAATCTTTCTAACATTTGATCAATAAAAGGCGAGGGGTAATGATCTTTTCTAGTAGCTTTGTTTAATTTCCTAAAGTCAATTGTCATCCTATAACCAGTAACTATCCTTTGTGGTATAAGTTTAGTTTTATGAGTAGGAACAATAGTTATACCTCCTTTCTTAGGAACACAATGATCAGGACTTACCCATCTACTATCAACTATGGGATAGATTATACGTGCCTCTATAAGCTTTAATATTTGAGTTCTTGCCACTTCTTTTATTTCAGGATTCAAGCGACGTTTATGATTAACAACATGTTTAGCATCCAGTTCCATATTAATTTTGTGTTGACATAGAGTGGGACTAATGCCCTTAAGGTCATCAAGAGTATATCTAATAGCAGCTCGGTGCTTCTTCATAGTTTTGAGTAACCTCTTTTCTTCATGATGTGAATGGTTAGCACTAATAATAACATGATATATCTTCTTATCATCAAGATAAGAATATCTCAAAGTATCAGGTAATTTCCTTAGCTCAAACACGGGATCTCCCTTAGGTGGAGGAGGATCTCCTAAAATGTCAACCCGCAAGTTGTGTTCAAGAATAGATGTTTATTTGTAGAATGTTTCATCTATTTAATTTCTCTCATTCATATGCATATCATTTTCATGGTCTAGAAGGTATTGTTCTAAAGGATTAGTAGGAGGCACATCAATAGAATCAAGACCAATAATTTCACCTTTGCTAGATAACTCTTTCTCATGTGGTTGTCTACCAAACTTAGAGAAATTAAATTCGTGAAGCACATCAAAAAAATCTTACTTTAACCTCCTCAGTAACACAATTAATTTCAGCATTCACATTATTCAAGAAAGGTCTACCAAATATAATGGGACAAAAGCTATCTTGTTGTGAACCAAGTACTTAGAAATCAGTAAGGTACTTAATTTTTTCACACAAGACTTCAACATCTCTAATAATCCCAAGTGCTGAAATAGTTTCTTTGCTTGAAAGTTTAATAGTGACATCAATATCTTCAATCATCGCGGGTGCTATATCATTCATAATTTCTTGGTATAAGGTAAAAGGTACAACACTAATACTAGCACCATTGTCACACAAGCCATGATAATAATGATCTACCATTTTAACAGAAACAATGGGCATGCCAGCAACTAATTTATTTTTGTCTAACTCATCCTGCTCGTTTCTAATAGGTTTTGCAATTCTAGTAGCTTCGCCACAGAAATAAATAACTTGTCCATCAATATTATCAACTAGGAGATCTTTAACCATGGCAATATTAGGTTCCAATTTTATTTGTTCACAAGGTTTAGGTGTCCTACTATGACTTTTGTTAACCATGATTGCAGGTGTGGCATGATCCTTAGTCCTAACACGAAAAGGTGGTTTATCAATGGAAGCACTAGGAGCAACTAGATCAACATGGTTAACAATTATTTCCTCCTTAACCTGAATGTTTTCCTCTAATAATTCTTCAATGGGTTGATGAAATTTAAATAATTGTCCTTAGGGAGATCAACATGTGTAGCAAATGATCCACGGAACTAAGATATAATCTCAGAGTCAAGTCCTGTAACATCCCAATTTTCTTAAATTCGGATGTTAATAGATCATTCATATGCATCTCATATTTTATGCATCATTGTGTTCTTCTGAAAATTTTATCGTTATGTGACTGCGGGCAATTTATTGGAGTGGAGATAATATGACTTCTCCCCCCGTCGAATTTAAGTGCATAACGTTTCGAATTTTTATTTTAAAGTCACCATTTGGTTTTGCAAATTTTCTAAACTCCGAAGTATTCTTTTTGTTGTTGAGTTTTTCGATCGCGTTGTGTGACCTATTGCATAAAACTATTTTTAAAAGTTGCATTAGGTGGAACTAGGGTTTCCATAGAAATATTATAAGTATTGGTATATATGTATATGTATATTATATATATATATATTAGTAGTATATTTTTTCTGTTTTGTTTTTCTCCTAAGTATTCTAGTGCATATACGTATATTAGTACCTACTCTTTTTCTAGTATTTTTGTTAGCTAGGAAAATATATTTTTTTCTGTTTTGTTTTTTTTTCTTTCTTTTTGTTGCTGCTGTTTGTTTGTTTTTAAAAAAAAAAAGAAACCTGCCAGGCCGAGCCAAAGTGGCTCAGCCCAGCCGCCACCCCAGCATGCATCGCATGCAAGCCATGCATGCAGCCCCAACCTCCCCACGTAATCTCCTCTCTCTCCCTTATTTCTCTCCTCTCTCTCCCGTTTTATTTCTCTCTTTTCTCTCCTCTCTCTCTCCCAGCGCTTCCCTCTCCTTCCTTAATTCTCTCTTCCTTTCTCTTCACCACGTCTCTCCCTCTCTTTCCTTTTTTCTTCAAGACCGCAGCTTCCTCCCAGCTTCCTCTCTTCGCCCTTGATTTCCTTCCACCCCGTGCACTCTCCTCCTTCCTTCTTTCTCCTCCCTCTCTTTCCTTCCCTACAGGAACCGTGATTTCTTTCTTTTATCCTCCCTCCCCTTCCATAGCTGCCACCTCCCCTAGGACTATATAAACCCCTCCCCACCGCCACCCCTCCCCAACCCTAGCCGCCGCCACTTCACCCCGCCACCGCTACCTCACCCCGCCGCCGCCCTAGCCGCCGCCGCGAGCAGTGGCAGCAGCCCGAAAAGCTGCTGCACCTCGGCCTCGCCAGGAGGAGGAGCCCTCCCCGAGCTCTCTCTCCACCGCCGCCTCTTCCCCGCGGAGGAGGAACTACTCCCCCGCCGCCCGACGTCTCCACCGCCGGAGCTACTCCCTCCTCCCCGCCGGCCAACTCTCCTTCCACGGTGCAACACCCTCCAGCAACAGGTAGCTAACTCCCTCTCTCTCTCTCTATTGGCATGCAACCCCTCCTAGCCATTAGATCCCATGCAATCCCATGCAATGGCTAGGATTAGAACACTAGTACCCCTTCGGTTTATTCCAGAAAACCATTAGGTTCTTTTAGCCACTTATGCATTAACCGGCGACCTTGTTAGCCTTAGGCCATTTGCTCGAAGTCACGAAACAAACGCCACCGCAGCTTGCCACGTGTTAGTACTAGTAGCAGCAGTTTTTTTCGGTTTTGACTGCAAAAACAGAAAGTCTCAATTTTGTTTTGGCCAAAACTTTTTATCCCTACGTCCAATGACATTGATTCTTTTTCCAGTAGCTCACAAATTTCCTGTAGTTTTTAAAAATATATAATTTGTCTAAGTTTGAATTTTTTTTATATAAGTTAGAGCAGATTTAGTTTAAACACTGTTTTGCTTATTCCAGGAGTTTGAAAAATGATATTGATTTGATTCTTTTTGCTACTGTTTTCTAGTGATAAAATCTTACTGTGGTAGAATTTGGAGATTTTTAAAGTATTTTTACTGGTGTTTTAAACAGAAACAAGTTTCTGCCTTACCGGCGCGCGATAAATTCTTTTGTGTAGTCTTTTGCAAATCATTGCATGTGATGTTATTTTTACTTGTGGCATGATTGAATTGCTTATTGTGTGCTTTGTGTTTGTATCGGTAGATCATCCGGAGTGCGAAGCGTGTTACTTAGAGACGCTCGAGCAGGACAACTATCATCAAGGCAAGTCATCTTTGATCATGTTATTTTACCTATGTTTTCGATGCATAGTAGATCACCTTATTTGCCCAATTTGCATGCTGCCTAGTTACTTGGACACTTTAGTCATAGGTGTGGTATCATGTGGTAGGAACACCAACACCCCGATACTTGGCCCCGGGACGACAATGTTATATATGCTATGCTCTAGTAGACAGGTTATCGGTTGAGTGTATTCCACGAGTGATGCGAGGTTGATATAATAATCAAGACCGGACTAAGACAAGATATTCAAGACCTCGGACGCAATGCAACACTGGGTGAAGGACGGTTGATCGGCTCCCTGGAAAACCCAGTGGATGCCCGGGATGCTGGAGAGGCCATGTCATCCTGCGGAAAGCTTCACCCAGGCTCAAAGGGACGGACGGAGACTTCAAGACTCAAGGCTTACCTGCACAGCCACAAGTCATTATGGGCTCTGGCTTGGTTGGACAATGCGGCGACTCTGGACAGGCGGTGCTAGCAGATGTAGACGAACGGTAGGAATGGATGGGCACCGACAGGGATTCAGAGGGACCCGTTGAAAGACCATGTTTTGATCATCCGGCCTTCAAACACCCTGAAGTGCGAGGACAAACCCGGAGGCGATCAAATCTTGTGGGGAACGTGTGCAAAACTCTGCAGAGTACCCAACCTAATCGATTAGCCGTGTCCACGGTCATGGACAACTTGAGCCGAAGGCATTGAATTTCCCCTGAACTCTCGACACAACTTAATAATGACGTGGGTGTTAACAACTATTCGGGTACGAGAACTGGTTGGCGGAACCATCTCGTTAACAACAAACTATGTAGTAATATTTTGCTTTCAACCCCTTTTGTTGTAGGATAAAGCTGGCTTTATGCAAAACTTAGCTCCACCGGCCAAATATGCATGTAGAGATAGATGATTATTATTTTACCCCCTCTCTTGATGATTTGCCAGCATATTCAATATGCTGACCTACACGGCTGCAACGTATCATGTTGCAGAGTACTTTTCCGACCAGGAGTGAGGCTACGGTTCTACGCTCAGCGACATGCCCTTGGAGTCGGATGGACTCGTCTACCTGATGCTTCCGCTTAGTCTTCGTTAGATAATCTCATGAGTTGGCCTTCAGCCACTTTATTATACTCCTTTATTGTAATAAAGTACTCTTTATGAGATTTCGATTAATAAAGCTGTGTGATTGCACTCTTGAATATATACATTATGTACTGTGTGTGTACCAGCATGATCTTGGGATGGTACAGAAACACCAGAGGCTTGACTCGTTGAGTCGGGTCGCTACAGAAATGGTATTCAGAGCACACGCTGACCTTAGGACGTAACCTCTAGGAATGGAAAAGCCTTAGGAAGAAAACTATTTTCTCTTATATCTTATATTTCCTCTTCTGATCATTTCTGACTTCTCTCCGATTTTCCTATGATTAGATGGCCACCTTCATCCCTGTTAAGTTCACGGAGTTTTGCCAGCCCGACACCACTATGCCGTTCGGAAAAGAGCTGGTGCAGATCACCAAGGATTTGAGGATTGCTCTGCCGACTATCACAGGGAAGCCAACTTCGTCTTACCCGGAGGATTCACGCTACAGGATCGAGGTGCATATTCCCGGAAGGACATTCGAACCGCGCACTGAGCCGATGGATTTCAAGTTCATCGCACCCAACTGGATTCTCGGAAGGGACATGGCGATCCATTGTGCACTCGGACGTATCAAGGATGAATACAAAGGCTTCCCTATTTCTCCAGACCTATTCGCTGTATCCCGGAGAAATGAAGACGGAGACATCATCTCAAGCAAGACCAATGACGCTCTCTTGTCTTATGCCCAGACCTTGGAGAAGCACAGCGGAACTCTGGAGTATCACGCGATCAAGGACGCCAGGAAGATCAAGCAACTGTCACTCCGCGAGCTTGAACTTGAAGATGCAGCCCGGGAAGCCCACTATGAACATGAACTGGAGGTGAAGGACTTTCTGGAGCGGATCGAGAAGCTGAAGACTCGAGTTGCCTACCTGGAGGAGGAACTGGACATGGGCGAGAACCTTCATCCCGAAGGAGACGTAGCCCCCGTGATCAGCAACGACGAGGACTATGAAGAAAGCTCCACCGAAGGACCCGACACCATGCTATTCTGAGGAGGACACTTAGACTAGACCACCAAATTTACTTTATCGTTATACGTGTTAGGCTGATGTTTAGGATTATCGATTTTGTATCCCCGTGTGAACCTTGTGATGATTGAATAAAATGTGTGGTGTGATACTTGTGTGTTGCATTCATATGGGTAGTGTAATTACTCTTAGACCATTGTTCTATGCTAATCTCACCCCTCTACAAACATCAGATGCCTCCAAGACGCGCCCCTGAGTCCAACTTTCTGCCGGAACTCACCCAGTTGATCCAGCAACAAAACACCCTGATGCAGCTGATCATCCAGAACCAGAACAACAACAACCGTCATCCACCCCAGGCCGACAACCTTACCCGTTTTCTGAGGTTGAACCCTCCAACTTTCTCCAGCAGCATTGAGCCCATTGTGGCAGATGATTGGCTTCGCAAGATGGAGCATGAGCTCATCACCGCTAGTTGTTCTGAAGCTGAGAAGGTGCGTTTTGCCGCGCATCAACTTGAAGGCCCTGCAGCTGCTTGGTGGGAGAACTACACCACCACTTATCCCATTGCTGGAGTCACTTGGGAGCAATTCAAGCAAGCCTTCCGCACCGCACATGTCTCAGCTGGTGCAATGAGTCTGAAGAAGCGTGAGTTTCGCAACTTACGCCAGGGGAGTCGCACTGTGGCCCAGTACGTTGATGATTTCAGCATGCTCGCCCATTATGCACCTGGAGATGTGACTGATGATGCGGCCAAGCAGGAGAAGTTCTTGGAAGGACTGAATGATGAGCTGAGCATCCAGTTGACGGTAGCCACCTTCAACAACTACCAGGAGCTGGTTGATAAGGCCCTCATCTTGGAGGGGAAACATCAGCAGATGGAGAACCGCAAGCGAAAATATGGGGTTGGAAAGTTCAACTCCGGCACTCAGCAGAAGCCTCGCTACACCCCCTACTCAGGGAATACCGGGACTGGATCCGGTAAGTTTGGTGGACATGTTCAGCATAACCACCCTGTGCACAACCATGGAGGCCACAACCATGGAGGAAATGGGAATCACCGCAACAACAACAACTTCAAGAATGGCGGTACTGGCACTCAGCAGAATTCAGCTCCAGCTCAGAAGGATCTGACTCACATCACTTGCTTCAAGTGTCAGAAGAAGGGACACTATGCCACTGATTGTCCCCAGAACAAGCAGGGAAATGGAAACGGCAACGGAAACGGCAACGACAACGGCAACTCTGCAGCTAAGAAGCCCAATCCTTTTCCTCGAGCTCAGGTGAACCACATTGATGTCGAAGAGGTCTATGATCACCCCGATACTGTGGTTGGTAAGTTTTTGCTAAATTCACATCCTGTATTGGTACTTTTTGATTCTGGTGCAACGCATTCATTCATATCAAGGGTAGTTGTGGAAAAGTATAGTTTGCCAACTAGAACCCTCAGCCAACCTATTAAGGTCAGTTCCCCAGGAGGCATGATGACAGCCGGGATAGGATGCCAAGCTTTGAATCTCAACATCGGGAACCATAATTTTCCCACCGACCTCATCGTATTAGAGTCCCTAGGATTGGATGTAATTCTAGGCATGGATTGGTTGGCCAAGTATGAAGGTAATATCGATTGTGCCCTTAAGTCTATTTTGCTCACCACCCCCGAGCAAAAGCGGATTAAGTACGTGTCACAGCGCCCGACACGGAGTAAGCAAGTAAACTCTCTCACGGGAGTAGTCCAGGAGGAAGTACCGATTGTACAGGAGTACCCAGATGTATTTCCGGAGGAATTGCCGGGCATGCCACCCGATAGAGAGATTGAATTCTTGATTGA
Organism: Hordeum vulgare subsp. vulgare; assembly: GCF_904849725.1. Lineage (NCBI taxonomy): Eukaryota > Viridiplantae > Streptophyta > Magnoliopsida > Poales > Poaceae > Hordeum > Hordeum vulgare. The sequence goes on along the minus strand of NC_058521.1, from coordinate 409,655,011 downwards.
GCTATTACCCGGAACAGCACCGATATCCAAGAGACCTTATCGGATGCCCGCAAATGACTTGATAGAAATCAAGAAGCAAATTAAGGAGTTATTGGACAAAGGGTATATTCGCCCAAGTTCTTCACCTTGGGAAGCCCCAGTGCTCTTGGTTGAAAAGAAGGACAAGTCCTTGAGAATGGTTGTCGATTATCGTGCATTGAACGATGTGACCATCAAGAACAAGTACCCCTTGCCGATGATCAATGATCTGTTTGATCAGTTAGTTGGAGCTCGCGTATTCTCAAAGATCGATCTTCGATCTGGGTATCATCAGTTGAAGATTCGTGAACAGGATATACCCAAGACAGCCTTCACCACTCGGTACGGCTTGTATGAGTACACGGTCATGTCATTTGGACTGACTAATGCTCCGGCATATTTTATGAATCTGATGAACAAGGTATTTATGGAATACTTGGACAAGTTTGTCGTGGTGTTCATCGATGACATACTGATATTCTCCAAGAACGAAGAGGAACACAAGGAACATCTGCGTCTAGTTCTGGAGAAGCTTCGAGAGCATAAGCTATATGCAAAGTTCAGCAAATGTGAGTTTTGGTTGAAGGAAGTCGGATTTCTGGACACGTCATCTCAGGAGAAGGAATAGCAGTGGACCCTGCCAAGGTCGCAGCAGTCACCGAATGGGTAGCACCCACTTCAGTCAAGGAGATCCCCAGTTTCCATGGACTTGCTGGATATTACCGGAGGTTCATTGAGAATTTCTCAAAGATTGCCAAGCCCATGACAGAGTTATTGAAGAAGGAATCCAAGTATATTTGGACTGAGGAATGTGAAACCAGTTTTCAAGAGCTGAAGAAACGTCTTGTTACAGCCCCAGTGCTGATATTGCCGAACATTCAGAAGGATTTCCAGGTTTACTGTGACGCTTCTCGTCAAGGACTTGGAGGAGTGCTCATGCAAGAAGGCAAAGTTGTAGCCTATGCATCCAGACAGCTCAGACCTCATGAGTTGAACTATGCCACACATGACTTGGAACTAGCAGCCGTAGTGCACGCTCTCAAGACCTGGAGACATTTCCTGATCGGAAATAGTTGTGATGTTTACACTGATCACAAGAGCCTGAAGTATATCTTCACGCAGAAGGAGTTGAACCTCAGACAGAGGCGATGGCTAGAGTTGATCAAGGACTATGACATGAGATTGCATTATCATCCAGGCAAGGCAAATGTTGTAGCCGATGCGTTGAGCCGCAAGAGTTACGTGAACACGCCCACAACAGGAGGATTACCCCAGGAGTTAGTCGATGATCTCCGAGAGCTCAAATTGGAGATAATTCCAAGAGGATTTGTTGCCACTCTGGAAATTCAGTCTACTTTGACGGAAAAGATCCGTGAAGCACAGAAAGCTAACAAGGAGATAGCTGAGATTAAGCAGAAAATGGAAGACGGGAAAGCTAAAGGTTTTCGTGAGGACGAACACGGAACTTTATGGTTTGAGGATCGCATCTATGTGCCCAATGATCCCGAACTCAGGAAGTTGATACTTCAGGAAGCTCATGATTCCCCGTACTCGATACACCCCGGTAACACCAAGATGTATCTGGATCTGAAAGAAAGTTTTTGGTGGACAGGATTGAAGAAAGACATTGCCGAGTTCGTAGCTATATGCGATGTTTGTCAGCGAGTAAAAGCCGAGCATCAGAAACCAGCAGGTTTGCTCCAACCTCTACCGATACCCGAATGGAAATGGGAAAAGCTTGGTATGGACTTCATCACAGGATTACCCAGGACCCGTTCTGGCTATGATTCTATTTGGGTTGTGGTCGATCGTTTGACCAAGGTAGCTCACTTCATTCCGGTGAAGACTACCTACACGAGTGCCAAGCTGGCCAAGATTTATATGACGAGCATCATATGTCTGCACGGAGTACCGAAGAGCATTGTGTCCGATAGAGGGACTCAGTTCACATCAAAATTTTGGCACCAACTGCACGAAACCTTGGGAACAAGATTGGAGTTCAGCACAGCATTTCACCCGCAGACAGATGGACAGACCGAGAGAGTTAATCAGATTCTGGAGGACATGTTGAGAGCTTGCGCACTAGACTATGGGTCTAGTTGGGATGACAATTTACCGTATGCCGAGTTCTCGTACAACAACAGCTACCAGACCAGTCTGAAGATGGCCCCTTTCGAAGCTCTATACGGAAGGAGGTGCAGAACACCATTGATGTGGGATGGAGTTGGAGACCGACAACTTTTTGGTCCCGACCTCATCCGAGATTCTGAAGAGAAGGTCAAGCTTATTCGTGACCGACTCAAGATAGCTCAGTCCAGGCAGAAGAGTTATGCCGAAAGCAAACGCAAGGAAGTAACGTACGAAGTGGGAGATCGAGCATATCTTCGGGTGTCTCCACTTCGAGGAATCAAGAGATTCGGTGTGAAAGGAAAACTAGCACCACGTTTCATTGGCCCCTATTAAATTCTTGAGAGTAGAGGCGAAGTTGCATACAAGCTGGAACTGCCGGAAGGATTGTCCGGAGTTCATGATGTCTTCCATGTTTCCCAGTTGAAGAAATGCCACGCTGAGATGGCCGATGTTCCGTTGAGAGATACAGTGCCCCTAGAGGCCATACAGCTTGACAGCGAACTGACGTATGAGGAGAAACCCGTCAGGATTCTCGAGACTGCCAACAGAGTTACCCGCAGCAAGATCATCAAGTTCTGCAAGGTGTTGTGGAGCCACCACACCGAGGAAGAAGCCACCTCGGAACGAGAAGAGGATCTTCGTCGAGACCACCCGCACCTATTTTCTAGCCAACCCGAATCTCGAGGACGAGATTCATCTTAAGGTGGGTAGGTTTGTAACATCCCAATTTTCTTTAATTCGGATGTTAATAGATCATTCATATGCATCTCATATTTTATGCATCATTGTGTTCTTCTGAAAATTTTATCGTTATGTGACTGCGAGCAATTTATTGGAGTGGAGATAATATGACTTCTACCCCCCCCCCGGTCGAATTTAAGTGCATAACGTTTCGAATTTTAATTTTAAAGTCACCATTTGGTTTTGCAAATTTTCTAAACTCCGAAGTATTTTTTTTGTTGAGTTTTTCGATCGCGTTGTGTGACCTATTGCATAAAACTATTTTTAAAAGTTGCATTAGGTGGAACTAGGGTTTCCATAGAAATATTATAAGTATTGGTATATATGTATATGTATATTATATATATATATATTAGTAGTATATTTTTTCTGTTTTGTTTTTCTCCTAAGTATTCTAGTGCATATACGTATATTAGTACCTACTCTTTTTCTAGTATTTTTGTTAGCTAGGAAAATATATTTTTTTCTGTTTTGTTTTTTTTCTTTCTTTTTGTTGCTGCTGTTTGTTTGTTTTTCAAAAAAAAAAAGAAACCTGCCAGGCCGAGCCAAAGTGGCTCAGCCCAGCCGCCACCCCAGCATGCATCGCATGCAAGCCATGCATGCAGCCCCAACCTCCCCACGTAATCTCCTCTCTCTCCCTTATTTCTCTCCTCTCTCTCCCGTTTTATTTCTCTCTTTTCTCTCCTCTCTCTCTCCCAGTGCTTCCCTCTCCTTCCTTAATTCTCTCTTCCTTTCTCTTCCCCACGTCTCTCCCTCTCTTTCCTTTTTTCTTCAAGACCGCAGCTTCCTCCCAGCTTCCTCTCTTCTCCCTTGATTTCCTTCCACCCCGTGCACTCTCCTCCTTCCTTCTTTCTCCTCCCTCTCTTTCCTTCCCTACAGGAACCGTGATTTCTTTCTTTTATCCTCCCTCCCCTTCCATAGCTGCCACCTCCCCTAGGCCTATATAAACCCCTCCCCACCGCCACCCCTCCCCAACCCTAGCCGCCGCCACTTCACCCCGCCACCGCTACCTCACCCCGCCGCCGCCCTAGCCGCCGCCGCGAGCAGCGGCAGCAGCCCGAAAAGCTGATGCACCTCGGCCTCGCCAGGAGGAGGAGCCCTCCCCGAGCGCTCTCTCCACCGCCGCCTCTTCCCCGCGGAGGAGGAACCACTCCCCCGCCGCCCGACGTCTCCACCGCCGGAGCTACTCCCTCCTCCCCGCCGGCCAACTCTCCTTCCACGGTGCAACACCCTCCAGCAACAGGTAGCTAACTCCCTCTCTCTCTCTATTGGCATGCAACCCCTCCTAGCCATTAGATCCCATGCAATCCCATGCAATGACTAGGATTAGAACACTAGTACCCCTTCGGTTTATTCCAGAAAACCATTAGGTTCTTTTAGCCACTTATGCATTAACCGGCGACCTTGTTAGCCTTAGGCCATTTGCTCGAAGTCACGAAACAAACGCCACCGCAGCTTGCCACGTGTTAGTACTAGTAGCAGCAGTTTTTTTCGGTTTTGACTGCAAAAACAGAGAGTTTCAATTTTGTTTTGGCCACAACTTTTTATCCCTACGTCCAATGACATTGATTCTTTTTCCAGTAGCTCAAAAATTTCCTGTAGTTTTTAAAACTATATAATTTGTCTATGTTTGAATTTGTTTTATATAAGTTAGAGCAGATTTAGTTTAAACACTGTTTTTCTTATTCCTGGAGTTTGAAAAATGATATTGATTTGATTCTTTTTGCTACTGTTTTCTAGTGATAAAATCTTACTGTGGTAGAATTTGCAGAATTTGTAAAGTATTTTTACTGGTGTTTTCAACATAAACAAGTTTCAGCCTTACCGGCGCGCGATAAATTCTTTTGCGTAGTCTTTTGCAAATCATTGCATGTGATGTTATTTTTACTTGTGGCATGATTGAATTGATTATGGTGTGCTTTGTGTTTGTATCGGTAGATCATCCGGAGTGCGAAGCGTGTTACTTAGATACGCTCGAGCAGGACAACTATCATCAAGGCAAGTCATCTTTGATCATGTTATTTTACCTATGTTTTCGATGCATAGTAGATCACCTTCTTTGCCCAATTTGCATGCTGCCTAGGTACTTGGACACTTTAGTCATAGGTGTAGTATCATGTGGTAGGAACACCAACACCCCGATACTTGGCCCCGGGACGACAATGTTATATATGCTATGCTCTAGTAGACGGGTTATCGGTTGAGTGTATTCCACGAGTGATGCGAGGTTGATATAATAATCAAGACCGGACTAAGACAAGATATTCAAGACCTCGGACGCAATGCAACACTGTGTGAAGGACGGTTGATCGGCTCCCTGGAAAACCCAGTGGATGCCCGGGATGCTGGAGAGGCCATGTCATCCTGCGGAAAGCTTCACCCAGGCTCAAAGGGACGGACGGAGACTTCAAGACTCAAGGCTTACCTGCACAGCCACAAGTCATTATGGGCTCTGGCTTGGTTGGACAACGCGGCGACTCTGGACAGGCGGTGCTAGCAGATGTAGACGAACGGTAGGAATGGATGGGCACCGACAGGGATTCAGAGGGACCCGTTGAAAGACCATGTTTTGATCATCCGGCCTTCAAACACCCTGAAGTGCGAGGACAAACCCGGAGGCGATCAAATCTTGTGGGGAACGTGTGCAAAACTCTGCAGAGTACCCAATCTAATCGATTAGCCGTGTCCACGGTCATGGACAACTTGAGCCGAAGGCATTGAATTTCCCCTGAACTCTCGACACAACTTAATAATGACGTGGGTGTTAACAACTATTCGGGTACGAGAACTGGTTGGCGGAACCATCTCGTTAACAACAAACTATGTAGTAATATTTTGCTTTCAACCCCTTTTGTTGTAGGATAAAGCTGGCTTTATGCAAAACTTAGCTCCACCGGCCAAATATGCATGTAGAGATAGATGATTATTATTTTACCCCCTCTCTTGATGATTTGCCAGCATATTCAATATGCTGACCTACACGGCTGCAACGTATCATGTTGCAGAGTACTTTTCCGACCAGGAGTGAGGCTACGGTTCTACGCTCAGCGACATGCCCTTGGAGTCGGATGGACTCGTCTACCTGATGCTTCCGCTTAGTCTTCGTTAGATAATCTCATGAGTTGGCCTTCAGCCACTTTATTGTACTCCTTTATTGTAATAAAGTACTCTTTATGAGATTTCGATTAATAAAGCTGTGTGATTGCACTCTTGAATATATACATTATGTACTGTGTGTGTACCAGCATGATCTTGGGATGGTACAGAAACACCAGAGGCTTGACTCGTTGAGTCGGGTCGCTACAAGTCCATATTTATGGCTAAACATATGAAAAGTACTAGTTTGCATAAAAGATTTAATACAAACAAACTCAACATTTATACCCGACTCTTTACCTTTGTCCAGTTTCCAATCTTCGGAGTTGCATTGAATTATTTCTAGAAGGTCCCATTTGAATCCAATTCTATTCATGTAGGAGCAAGTTGAAGAAGAATTATGTATTAATTGATCATCATGAGAAAGTCGATCATAAACATTTTGTATACTCATTTTTCTTGAGAGATCATGGTTGGGGAAAGTGTACATAATAGATTTAAGACTCCCCCAATATTGAGAGATGATTTCTTCTTCACGAGGCCAGAAATTATATATATAGTTTCGATCATGATGAACTAGATGCATAGGATAAAACATGTGATGAAATTCCAGCTTCAGACGATTCCAATCCCATGATCCTTTATCATCCAATAGCCTATACCACATAAATGCTTTTACCTACAAATATAAAGGGAAAACATTTTTTTTAACGCTGCCCTTGGATTAACCTGCAAGCTTAAATAATCCACGAATCTCATCTACATATATCAAGTGCAAATCAGGATGAGTTGTATTGTCTCCTACATAACGATTAGCTAGCAGTTCCTCTGACATACTTGAAAGAATATCATAATAAATATTTTTTAAAAGTTCAGTAGGTTGGTGAGTGGCTTTTGCCACTTCCGTTTGAGGCAAAGATACCCTGAACAAACCACTCAGAGGATGATTATCCATAGTAAGAAGCAACAGTAAATTTCAGCACATACCAGAATGTTTCCTTACCAAATTCCACTTACCAAAGGCGCTTCATTCCCCGCCAACGGTGCAAGAAAATAGTCTTGATGACCCACAAGTATAGGGGATCAATCATAGTCCTTTCGATAAGTAAGAGTGTCGAACCGAATGAGGAGCAGAAGGAAATGATGAGAAGTTTCACCAAAGTATTCTTTACAAGTGGTGTGAGTAACAATGATAGATAGTTTTGTAGCAAGATAATTCATAACAAGTGACAAGTAACAATAGTAGCAAGTGTGCAACAAGATATCCCAAAAAAATTGTAGCAAAGGACACACCTGAAAGTACTCTTATACGAAGCAAGCGATCCGGAGGATACATGGGAATTTCCATGTAGTCTTCATTGTGTTGAGTTGGTTCGCATTCGTTACTTTGATAATTTGGTATATGGGCGAACCAGTGCTAAGGTGAAGTTCTTACTTGAATAAGAAACCCACTGTTGATTACCCCCTCTCGCAAGCATCAACAACTATGAAAGAAGAATTATGATAAATCTAACCATAGCATGAAACGTGTGGATCCAAATCAGCCCCTTATGAAATAACGCATAAACTAGGGTTTAAGCTTCTATAACTCTCGCAACCCATCATCTAGTTATTACTCCACAATGCCTTCCCTTAGGCCCATAACATGGTCAAGTTTCTTGTAGTCAATGTTCACACAACACCAGTAAGAGAAGCAACACCATACATATCATCAAAATATCGAATGAATACCAACTTCACATGAGGATATGTCTCCAACGTATCTACTTTTCCAAACACTTATTCTCTAGTTTTGACCTCTAATTTGCATGATTTGAATGAAACTAGCCCAGAGTGATGCTGTTTTAAATGGAACTACCTTGTTGTTATTTTTGTGCAGAAATAAAAGTTCTCGGAATTGGACGAAACTTTTTGTGAATTATTTCTGGTATTTATAAGGAATTATGGAGCGAAGACCTGCCGGAGAAACACTGCCAGGGGGCCACAAGCCAATAGGCTACTATCACTGTTATTGTTACTACTACCATTTGTTGTGCTACTAAATCCTTGCTGTAGAGAGATATCCCAGGTGCGATTGAACTGACAAATCAACTGTTACATCCAATAAATATTCTTTGGCTCCCTTTGTGTCGAATAAATAAATTAGGGTAAAATGCTACCCGTGAAGATTTTCACGATCCCCTATACTTGTGCATTATCAAGACCTTTTTCTGGCGCCGTTGTCGGGGAGCATAGCTTTATTTATTGTGTTGACTTGAGGATATACAATTGCCACTATGAAGAATCTGAAAGATAATCGAACTAAGATCATCCCCTCTAGCACGAGAGGAGGTAAGGAACTGTCATCTATCTCTGCATTTGATTTAGCTACTGTTTTGAATCAGCTTGTTACACCACCACCTATTGATCGTCCTAATATATCACATGAACTTGATGATGGTGCTTCTGAAATTAGTCATGATACTATTGCTACACGTGCTGAAACTAAAATTGTGCCACTAAATGAATTACTTGATGCTCATATTGCTTGAGCTAGTGAACTTGAAAATGCTGAAACTAATGAAGACTTTGAATCACATGTTACGCCTCGTCCTCCTAGTAGATATGAATTTCCTTATATACCTGAAGATTATTTTGTGGATGGTAAGGTAGCTAGGTATTTTCTTTCTTGTAAAGATAGAGATGATTTGAAAAAGTTACTATGCAAACTAAAAGAAAAATCTATGATGGAGAAAATGAAACATGAGCCTAAATTTGCTACTTCTCCTATATTTGCACTGATAAGGACTATGAATTTGCTATAGACCGTGAATTAATTCCTATATTAGAGTCTGATCCTTTTCATGGTTATGAAAATGAAACTATGGTCGAACACCTTATGAAACTGAATGATATTGCTGCTTTGTTCACCAAGGAATGGTTTCTTTCTCTTGCTATTGGTTTTATGTGTAGTCCCAAGGATACGCTCTATTACTTCTCTGAAAAATATTTTCCTGCTCATAAGAAACAAGCTGCTTTACAAGAAATATTTAACTTTGTGCAAATTAAAGAAGAGAATCTCCCTCAAGCTTGGGGGAGGCTTCTCCAGCTCCTTAAAGCTTTGCGTGACGGTCCTCTTGAAAAGAATGAAATTCTTGATATCTTTTATAATAGACTAACCGATGCTTCTAGGGACTTCCTAGATAGTTGTGTTGGTTGTGTTTTTAGGGGAAAAACAATTGCACAAGCAGAAGAGCTACTAAATAATATATTGCAAAATGTCGATGATTGGGCACTCCTGGAAACACTACCGGAACCTATTCAAAAGAAGAGAGGTATTCTATTCCTCGGCGCTGAAGATATGCAAGAAGCAAAAAGATCTATAAAGGAGAAAGGTATTAAAATGGAGGATGCTAAGACATTACCACCGATTGAAGAAGTACATGGACTTGATACCCTGACACACGTAGTAGAGGTAATTTCTCTCCGTTCCTTTACTAAGAATGCTATACCATATGACAAGCCTCCTGATCAGTGCATGGATGAATTTGATAGTTACATTGTTAAACAAGAACACTTCAGTAACTATGTTAAAGATCAATTAAATAATAATGCTATGATGATAGATCGCTTAAGTGACTTGATGTTTAGAATTGCTAATGATGTGAAAGGTCTAGATAAACATGCTTCTATGGTTCACACCCAACTAGATCAAGTAGCTAAGTCACAAAATGATTTGCTTGCTGAGAAGAAGAATATTAATGATCATGATGTTAGAGTAATGACTAGGGGAAGTAGAATGACTCAGGAACCTCTTTATCTTGAAGGTCACTCTAAAATAATAGAAACAGATTCTCAGAGAATTAATGATGATACTCATACTCCCAATAAGAAGAAAAAGAAAAAGAAAAAATATAGGACTTTGCATGCCCCTAGTGAACCTGATATTGAGAAACCTGCACGGAATCATAATGATGTTTCTATTTCTGATGCTGGGGCACAATGTGGTAGTGAACATGAACTTAATGATAATGGTAACGATAATAATGATGTTGGTGTAGAATATCCACTAGGTAGTGATAACACCTACAACCTAGGAGCTATTGTCACTCACCTCTTGCATATTAATCGAAGCAAAGGAAAGATTCATTGTGGTATTTATGCCACACTCCTGGCTAAGTATTTTGAAGTGGCTATTCGCCCTACTAATTATTTGGTGCCCCAGGTTCATCTCGACCACCAATCCATGATAGAACATAGTTTCACTCATGAAACTGATTTACCGTTGGGCATTCACTATAAACTAGTATACGATGAGAATATTCGTGATATTATTGTGTTGCATGCACCCTTTTGTTTGATTTTCATGCCATAAATGAATACACCACCATGCCAGAGGATATAATTGCATACGGTAACGAGTTAGCTGTTGCATCGGCCGAGGCCCAGGATTGGGATGCTCTGGTGCCACCGTAGGAACACTTCCCTAGACCTGATGGTTAGTACGAGTGGTGATTACCAAGCTAGGCAAAAGCCTAAGCTTGGGCGAGTACGTATTTCTCACCGACATTACATTCGTGTTCACACACTTCATATACATTGTCAATGTTCATTCTTGTTTGTTGTATATCCATGTTAGCTTTATTTTTCCGCTTTCTTCATGTGTGTTTGAAAAACATTAGAAAATCCAAAAATATTTCTCGCTTATTTTCGGTTTATCTTTCCCGTTTAATTAGTTGTAGTATTAAAAGAAAGCCAAAAAATATTTCCTTTTGCTTGTAGGGAGCTTTCCCGTGCAAATAGTTTTTCTCGTCCTTGTTTTCCCTTAGTTTATTTTTCTTGCTTAAGAAAAACAAAAACTCCAAAATATTTTAGGATGTTTCTCTGAATTTCTTTTCCTTTTTGTTGAGTCAAGAAAGGGGAAGACCACGATGAAAATAATGAGTGGCTCTCATATGCTTTATAGGTGATCTAACGAAGAGCCAATATTACTATGTCTTCCCCTTTGTTTAAAATGGCCCTGCAGATTCTAGCTTAGTCCACGTCACCCCTGCACTTTTATTATTATCACATCATTCGATCGTGCAAGTGAAAGGCAATAATGACAATATTTGATGAAGTGATCATGCCAAAGGAACCGGGTATGAACTCTTATTGTTTTTCGTTTTTGTAAATATGTTGGCTCTTTCGATCTTGATTCAATATATCATGAGTGAACATGTTTGTGTTGACAATTAGAGATCATTGTTTTTCATGCCATGCTTAAATAGCAAGGAGTTGATAACGATTTACCTTGTGTGTCAACATGCATTAAAATAGTTATGATGTGATATGGTAGTATGGTATTTTGCTTTGAGTGATTCGAGTGATTTGACTTGGCCCATGTGTAAACATTTAGTTGATTCAAAACCAATGGAGCCTTCATGATATTTAAAATCAGAGTGTTTATATCATAACCATGCTTTGTCCAAAGTTGATTATTTTCAATGCATGTTCATGACCGTTGTTGCTCTCTAGATGGTCGCTTCCCAATCTTTTGCTAGCCTCCACCTATACTAAGCGGGAATGCTGCTTGTGCATCAAATATTCCTAAAACCAAGTTATTCCACATGAGTCCACCATACCTACCTATATGCGGTATTACTCTACCGTTCCAAGTAAATTTGCATATGCCACCTCTAAAATATTCAAATAAAGATCCCTTTTTGTGCACTCGTACCACTCATGGAGCGATGGGGCAATCGGTATCTTCCGTAATAAGTAGGTTACTCCCACGACGAGCATTTATTCACCCTCGTTCTAGGAGAGAGGTTTCTAACAAGGATGCCCGGTCCTGCTTAATCAAAATTAAATTAAAACAAAACTCCTTGGGAAAGTTGATATGTTGGAGGGCACCCCTGAATTCGGCTAGCCATGGTTGTGTATGGATGGTGGATAGGAGTAAATTACAATTATGTTTTGGAACCACCAATGATAAGTTGTCAGGGGGATAACCCCGGGGTAGGCTCATCAAGCATATTCCTTCATTTCCGGCCCAATGGACAGGGACGTATGAAGATTCCCAAGGCCCAAGTCTTCTGGCCGGCTAGGCATCACCTGCCGGCTAGAGGACGAGGCGGCCACCTTTCTGGCCGGCCAGGCAACCCCTGCCGGCTAGAATTCAGGCGGCCTCCTCTTCTAAGCCGGCCTGATCCCGCCAGCCGGATTGGGGAGGAGGAGGCCACACTTAAGCCGGCTGGCCAAGCAGGCTAGCCGCCCGAGGATCACAAGTCACATCAGATCGTAGGTCCGGAAGAGACCTCATGATTAAAGGTAGCTACGCGTCAGCAAAGGTACTGGATCAGGGCACCCGGCAGGTACGAGCGTCGGCGGCCACGCCGCTGACCTACCCCCGCTCTGATCCATCACCTAGCATAGTGTCGGACCGTCACACTCCCACTCCATTATTGCACTCGGCGTGGGGAACAGTGGAGGCGGTCGTACTACCTGTCCATGAAGAATCTCGTAGGGCGACTCTCGCGTGCTCAGCGTTAACCTTATGCGAGAGCCTCATTGGCCGGCCGGCGGGTCCCACAGGCAATCGAGACCATACAGCCGGCGAGCCCCCCATCGACAAGACAACACCTTTGTGGGCCCCTGGCTAGCCGGCGAAGCTGCCAACCGGGCCCCACACTTGTACCCTTTATCCATATTGTAGGTCGGCGGGTTCGTTTATAAAACCCCCCGGTCGCCCTCCATGCGAGGGGGGCGATCTTTGACCAGTCATTCAACGCAACACACTCACCAACCACAGAGAGAGAGGTAGAGACGAGCCGCCTGCTCCCCTCTTCCTCCTCCCAACACAGCTCCAGGAGCGACATTGTACTCTGTTCCTATACATCAAACACTCCGGCAGGATTAGGGGTATTATCTCTACGGAGAGCCCTGAACCTGGGTACATCGTGCGTCCCATGCGTGTACTAACCTCGTTCCCAGCGCCCACCTTTATCCCTTCGGTTCTCACCGACTTTAGCCTACCTATGGCATATGTTGTGAGTATTCACCGACATTTGGCGCCCACCGTGGGGCCGATCGCGGCATCGGCTGGCTTTACACGCTGGGCGGGGCCCCGCACCTACACCACCAGATGCATCGTGTCCGGATCAGTTTGCATGCCCGTGAAGCCCGCTTTCGACGAGGCGACACCCATGATGATCGACGTCCCCGTCCGCCATGCGGATACGAACGAAGATTCTGATGACGAGGCGCTCCCTAGCATCGTCGTCGCTGCTATGGAGAACCTCAGCGTTCTCATTAGCGACCTTCGTCTCAACGACGGCCCGCGCTACTTCGGCAAGGACTTTGACGTTGAGGCGCTCTGCGCCAGCTTCAGCAGGCTCTCTATCGCTGAGATGCCTGCCCACGACGTTTATCCCAGTAACATCCTCATCTTCGACGGCCCTCCGCCATCGATGGGGTTCTTCACCCGATACCACGTTGCTGCCGTCTCCAACACCGTGGAGGTGATGGTTATCGGCGCTGGCACCAGCACGGCTCCCGGCAAGGCCTCCGTAGGCACTGGCGAGCCTGCTGCAGCCACCACTGATACTCTTCGGAACGCCATCGCCGGCCTGAAGACACCCGTCACCACTCCCGCCGACCCTGTAGACGCTCGGGCCTCGCTGGAGGAGGCTCGCAAGCGTATCTTGGAGGAGGGCATCATCGTAGCTTCGGCGAAACGTCGGTTGGAGGCTACGCAGCGCGAGTCTAACTCCGCATACGGTCTCACTCCGATTTCCGAGGCCCCTAGCCGGCTTGGATCGGTCCGCAGCCGCGTCCGGTTCATCTCCGAGGTTCTAGGCGGTGATCTGCCCACCTACGAGACTCCTACGGCCAACATGCGAGCGGCGCAGGCAGCCATGGAGGAGATGGCAAGCCTGGAAGGCGAGGAGCGCGCCTTCCAGGAGAAGCGTGTCAAGGATCTCCTTGACGCCGCGAACCAGCAACACGCTCGGCTTGACCCCGGTCAGGCTCAATCGGAGTCCCCGGGACCGAACTCAGGGGCACGCCGGAACCCTAGCGGCCAGCACCACGCAAAAGGATCTTCCTCGCATCGCCCTTCCAGCCGAAGGGGCGAGGGAAGCCAAGACCGGCGCTCTCAGCGCCAGAGCGAGCACACTTCGGGCTTGCGTCGCGAAGGCGACGAGGGCGATTCGGAGTGTGGAGTTCTGTTGGAATTATGCCCCCCAACAAGTTCTTCCCCTGCGAAGAACTCACGTCTCTGGCTCACGAGGCGCCTCCCCTCTCGCCACCGGGGCTGGCGCCCACGCCACCCAGGATGAGCGGGACGCCCGCCGGCGTCTCATCGTCCTGGCCCAGTCAGCCCTCCTAGAGGAAGACGGACTCGTCGGTCCGGCATGCTTCGGCCACCGGATCCGAGGGGAGCCGTTCCACCGAGTTTTCATCCTACCTCGGGATACGCTAAAATACAACGGCATGGCCAAGCCAAAAGACTAGCTTGTTGATTACACCACGGCCGTAGGCATCGCCAGGGGCAACAAGCGCGTAGCAGTTCGCTACGTGCCACTCATGTTGGCCGGCTCGGCCCGGACTTGGCTTAACAGCCTCCCGGCCGGCAGTGTCAACTCCTGGCTGGATTTCGAGGAGGCGTTCGTCTGCAACTTCACCGGCACCTACAAGCGCCCTGGCCGGCCCCGCGAGCTGGCTATGTGCGTCCAGAAGGCCGACGAACCCCTTCGCGACTACGTCACCCGGTGGACTAAGCTCCGCAACTCCTGCGAGGGGGTGCATGAGGTACAAGCCACCCAGTACTTCATTGACGGTTGCCGAGACGGCACCCTCCTCAAGCACAAGCTCATGTGTGTAGAGCCCACCTCTTTGGCGGTGCTCATGGCCAAGGCGAACAAGTACGCCACGGCCGACTCTGCAATGCGCATCAAGGTGACCGCCTCAGACAAGGTTGTGCCTATGCCGGCTACTCCCAAGCCGGCTAGGGACAACCGAGGCGGCCAGAACAACTACAAGCGCAAGGCGGACCAGATGGATCCCCGCTCCAACAGCAAGTTGGTGGCCAATGTGGAGGGCGAGGCGTCGGCTCCTCAAGCCGGCCCTCCACAAAAGTGTCCCAAACGGAGCAACCCCAACTGGCTGCCCAAGCAGTCCTTCGAGCAGCTGCTCGACGCCCCGTGCAAGATACATTCTGGGGCGCAGCCGTCTTCTCATACCCTTCGACAGTGCAGCTTTGCGCGCCGGCTGTCGCAAGGGGATGGCCTGCCGGCTCTTCCGGGTGCATAGGCGGCGCCTCGTGCACCGGCTCCCAACCACGCTCCGCCTCCGCCACCGCCACCTCGCGATGACGGTCATCACCCAGATGACTATCCTCATCAAGACGGAGCGTTCGTCGTCTTCACCAGCGAAGGCGACGACAAGCACAGCCTGCACCAGAGGCAGCGCGAGGTAAAAGCCATTGTCCCCCCGGTTCCCCAGTACATGCATTGGTCTGACAAACCAATCACATGGAGCCGGGTGGACCATCCTTTGGTGATGCCCAGCCCGAGATCATACGCACTCGTCCTTGACCCCACCTTTGCTTCTAAAAGGCTCACCTGCCGATTCTCCCGGGTGCTGGTCGATGGCGGCAGCAGCATCAACATCCTCTACCTCGACACTCTCCTCAAGCTCGGGCTCAAGGAGACGGACGTCCTGCCAACCAGCACTGTCTTCCATGGCATCGTGCCTGGGCAGTCCGGCTCGCCCATCGGCAAGATCCAGCTGGACATCCTCTTCGGCGACAAAGCCCACTTCCGTCGAGAGTCCATATGGTTCGAGGTAGTATACCTCAGTAGCCCGTATCACGCGTTGTTCGGAAGATCGGCTCTGGCCAAGTTCATGGCTATTCCGCATTACGCCTACCTAAAGATGAAGATGCCGGGTCCCAAGGGCATCATTACTGTTGTTGGCGACTACAAGAAGTCGCTCGAATGTGCCCAAGATAGCAGCCGGCTCGCCGACGCCTTGGTGATTGCTGAGGAGAAGCGGCAGATCGACCGGCTCGTGGCCCAGGCTACCGAGCAGCCAGCGATTCCTTCTCCTCTGTCCCAATCGGCCGGCGAGGGCTCTTTCAAGCCGGCTAAAGAGACCAAGCAGGTCCCACTCGACCCTGCCAACCCGAAGCAGTGCGTCACCATCGGGGCTGGCCTCAGCCCCAAATAGGAACGCGAGCTCGTCGACTTCCTCCGTGAGAATCGGGACATCTTTGCATGGTCCCCCAAGGATATGCCGGGTGTTCCGAGGAAGTACGCCGAGCACAAACTTCATGTACGACCAGATGGCAAGCCGGTAAAACAACCCCCGCCGCTTCGTCGAGGGGAAGCGGCGCATGATCGGAGAAGAAATCACCTGGCTCCTCGCAGCCGGCTTCATCATAGAGGTTTTCCACCCGGACTGGCTAGCTAACCCAGTCCTGGTGCTGAAGAAGAACAACACATGGCGAATGTGTATGGACTACACTAGCCTGAATAAGGCCTGTCTGAAAGACCCTTTCACGTTGCCTAGGATAGGTCAAGTGATTGACTCCACTACAGGCTGCGAACTGCTGTCGTTTCTGGATGCTTATTTAGGCTACCATCAAATCAAGCTGGATCCAACTGATCGCCTGAAGACCTCCTTCATCACGCCCTTCGGGGCCTACTTCTACACCACCATGACGTTCGGTCTGAAGAACGCAGGTGCGACATTCCAACGCTACATGCAGCAGTGCCTACTACCACAGATTGGCAGAAACATCCACGTCTATGTGGATGACATCGTCGTCAAGACGAAGCAGCACTTCAGCCTCCTCGACGACCTGCGGGAGACATTCGCTAATCTACGCGAAATCAAGATCCGGCTCAACCCTGAGAAGTGCGTCTTCGGGGTCCCAGGCGGCAAACTCTTGGGGTTCTTTGTATCCGCCCGCGCCATCGAAGCGAACCCTGAGAAAATCAGCACCATCGAGCGGATGGTGCGGCCGGCTCGGATCCTCGACGTCCAAAAGTTCGCCGGCAGCTTGGCATCCCTCAGACGGTTCGTCAGCCGGCTTGGCGAGAAGGCCCTTCCACTCTACCAGCTCATGAAGAAGACGACAAAGTTCGAGTGGAATGACCAGGCGGACGAAGCCTTCCGCGACCTCAAGCGGGTAATCTTGAGCCTGCCAATCTTGGCAGCCCCATCTGAAAGGGAACCCATACTCATATACATCGCGGCCACCACTCGCGTGGTCAACATAGTGTTGGTAGTTCAGCGTAAAGAGGAAGGCAAGGCCCTGCCAGTGCAGCGCCCTGTCTACTACCTTAGTGAGGTCTAGTCCGCCTCTAAGCAGAACTAGCCTCATTATCAGAAAATGTGTTATGGTGTTTACCTTGTTGCAAAGAAATTGAAGCAATACTTCCAAGAGCATGCCATCACTGTGGTGAGCACTGCTCCGCTTTCAGAGATCATGGGTAACCGTAATGCCACACGCAGAATTGCCAAATGGTCTGATGGGGTTATAGTCCCAGGGTAGGGTCATAGGTCTGCCCTATAGGTCCTACCCAAGGACTACCCTTCATAGAAGACAAGGCCCTTAGTCAGTTCCGACTGAACTAAGGACGCCCCCCATCATCCAGTCGGCGACGATCCACTCGGAGCATATCTAACGTACCGACTGGAATCCACTCTGTACATCGTAACCTCCCAGGAGGGCAACGGTCATACGTTTTCATACACCATTATTAGCATTTAAAGCTTACGTTACCTGTAACGTAAGCATTTACTCTCCACTATTCCACCCCTGTCCACCGGGCCATTATGAAGGGAAGCGCACTCTATATAAGCCGCCCTTCACCACTGGTACGGGGGTTGGCACTTGGTGTAATCCTATAATCCACTCGACACAAAGCTCTCAAGAGCACTGAGACGTAAGGCTTTTACCTCCACCGTAGAGGGGCCTGAACTCATATATCCTCGCCGTAGCTAAGGCTCTGCCCATATACTTTCGTACCCCATACTTCTACTGTTAGACTTATACCCACGACAGTTGGTGCCCACCGCGGGGCAGGCGTCTAAGCGACTTCCGGCGAGTTTGTGATTTCATCTTTTCATCATGTCGTCCGGCGGAGATCTGTGCATGGGTCATGAGATCCTCTTCGGTGCCCTCTCCTTCATCGCCGATGATTCGGCATGGCTTCGGGATGCGCCCCTCGACGTCGAGGCCCTTCCCAGTCGCGGGGCTACGCACTTCCGTGCCAGTTCCGGCGGTGTTCTTCTTCTCCAGCCATCAACCCCGGTGTCGATCTTTGCCCCCGTCACGCGCCGCAACAAGCGATCCCGTCGTCCGCGGCTCTAGCGTTGGGTGCGACACGCCCAGGCGCGACAGAGCGCGTCCTCTCAAGTGGCGGTGCTCGAATTGGTTGTGGTCCCGCCGCCATCCCAGTGCTTGGAGTCAGTTCCGACTGAGCTACCTTCCGAGTATCCGGGTCGCGGGCCTGCAGCCGAAGTACTCATGGCCGATTCCCATGAAAGTCCCCTCAGGACTGGTCGGAACGAGCGTGAGTTCGGAGAATCATCTGGCGCTCGTCGTCAGCACCATCGTTCTTCCAGTCGACGCACTCGCTAGAGCAACGTCGAGGTGTTCCGCACACCCATCCTCAACTTGGCTGCGGTCGCCAGGATAGCCGATTCTCTCCAGCCGACTGATTCAGAGGCTGGTAGAGGAATCGAGCAGATCCGTGCCCTGTTGCATACGGCGCAGCAGCAAAATTCAGCGGTCTCCCAGTCGCACAACAGGATCCACAACAGTTCTATTCAAGCGAACACGCATCGGTCGGTTTTCAGTCCTGACTCTCATCAGCGACGCAGAGGGGGCAGCCGTTCCACGGACCCGAGTCGGAATCCGCTTCCCATTCGGTCTCATCCCGAAGATCGTCGCCGTTCGCGTACTCCTCCGCGGGGTGGGCCTTACGGGCCCCGACATCACGATGATCGTCGTTCGGGCGGTGACGCGCATGATCCAAGGCCTGATGCAAGAGGGTACATCGCCCTGAAGAAGGTCGACAGAAGTCGAGCCCACCGTGATGGTCACGATAGAGACCGTCTGAGTGGAAGCAGGACCGTTGTTTCTGGCCCCGAGTGCTTCAGTCGGGCCATCCGCTCAGCTGACATCCCTCCCAACTTCCGATTGACGACGGGAATCAGCAAGTTCACAGGAGAGTCCAAACCAGAAACTTGGTTGGACGACTATAGAGTGGCGGCCCAGATCAGTGTCGCCATGAAACATCTCCCACTGATGCTCGACGGTTCGGCGCGAGCCTGGCTGAACCAGTTAGCTCCGTCAAGCATCTACAGTTGGGCAGATTTGGCCCGAGTCTTCATCAGGACCTTCGAGGGTACGTGCAAACACCCTGCTGGTCTCGTAGAGCTCTAGCACTGTGTCCAGAAGCAGAACGAGCCCTTGCGCGATTTCATCCAGCGCTGGACGACCCTCTACCACACGGTGGAGAACGTCTCAGAGCACCAAGAAGTCTGCACCTTCAAGGCAGGCGTGCGGTACAGAGATATGTACCTGAACTTCGGTCGGACAGGCGACATCTCCATGAGCAAGATGATGGAGATAGCCACGCGCTATGCAAATGGCGAAGAGGAGGACCGCATACGTAGCGGCAAGCATAAGTCAGTCGCCGATGGAGATGGGAACAACAATCGGAAGCAGAAGCAGAAAGCTCAATCCACTCCGCAGGCAGAGGCAGCAGCCATTACGAATGCCAAGTTCAAAGGCAAGGGGAAAGCTCAGTACATCCCCAAGAAGAGGCAGTCAGGAAATTCCATCGTGGATCAACCGTGTTCAATCCACACGAAAACGGATGAATAAGGCAATGTCATAGTGCCGAAGCATACCACTCGGCAGTGTCGCCTGCTGATCCAAGGATTCGGCGAAGGACAGCTGAGTGAGAAGGACACCGAGCAGGATGATGAGGACAAGGAGGATCCGTTCCCCCAAGTCCATGCAACGTTGATGATTTTTGCTGATGTGGAAAGCAAAAGTCGACTGAAGCTGGTCAATAGGGAGGTAAACATGGCATATATGGGCAGAGCCTTAGCTACGGCGAGGATGTATGAGTTCAGGCCCCTCTACAGTGGAGGTAAAAGCCCTACGTCTCAGTGCTCTTGGGAGCTTTGTGTCGAGTGGATTATAGGATTACAGCAAGTGCCAACCCCCGTACCAGTGGTGAAGGGAGGCTTATATAGAGTGTGCTGCCCTTCATAATGGCCCGATGGACAGGGGTGGAATAGTGGCGAGTAAATGCTTACGTTACAGGTAACATAAGCTTTAAATGCTAATAATGGTGTATGAAAACGTATGACCATTGCCCTCCTGGGAGGTTATGATGTACAGAGTGGATTCCAGTCGATACGTTAGATATGCTCCGAGTGGATCGTCGCCGACTGGATGATGGGGGCGTCCTTAGTTCAGTCGGAACTGACTAAGGGCCTTGTCTTCTATGAAGGGTAGTCCCAGGGTAGGGTCATAGGTCTGCCCTATAGGTCCTACCCAAGAACTACCCTTCATAAGATTTTGGCTCGTGGTTTTTGTTTGGGCGTCTCTTGGTGAAGCCAATGGCAAACATGCGGAGCATGTAGTTGTCAGTTGTCTTCACATACACATGAGCCTCAATGAGGGTCTGCTAAGCCTCCGAGTGTATCTCGAGTATACACTCGGAGGAAGCTTTTTACTTAAGCGACTCTGAGTCGCAGCTAAGTCCCCGAGTGTGACTTTTCATGCACACTCGGAGTGAGTTGTTTACTTAGGCGATTCTGGGTCGCAGCTAAGTCCCCGAGTGTGACTGTTAGTGCACACTCGGAGCGAGTTGTTTACTTAGGCGACTCTGGGTCGCAGCTCAGTCCCCGAGTGTGACTTTTCGTGCACACTCGGAGTGAATTGTTACTCATGTAGTTGTCAGTTGTCTTCACATCCACATGAGCCTCAATGAGGGTCTGCTAAGCCTCCGAGTGTATCTCGAGTATACACTCGGAGGAAGCTTTTTACTTAGGCGACTCTGATCGCAGCTAAGTCCCCGAGTGTGACTTTTCGTGCACACTCGGAGTGAGTTGTTACTCATGTAGTTGTCAGTTGTCTTCACATCCACATGAGCCTCAATGAGGGTCTGCTAAGCCTCCGAGTGTATGTCGAGTATACACTCGGAGGAAGTTTCTACTTAGGCGACTCTGAGTCGCAGCTAAGTCCCCGAGTGTGACTTTTCGTGCACACTCGGAGTGAGTTTGTACTTAGGCGACTCTGGGTCGCAGCTAAGTCTCCGATTGTGACTTTTAGTGCACACTCGGAGCGAGTTTGTACTTAGGCGACTCTGGGTCGCAGCTAAGTCTCCGAGTGTGACTTTTAGTGCACACTCGGAGCGAGTTCGTACTTAGGCGACTCTGGGTCGCAGCTAAGTCTCCGAGTGTGACTTTTAGTGCACACTCGGAGCGAGTTCGTACTTAGGCGACTCTGGGTCGCAGCTAAGTCTCCGAGTGTGACTCTTAGTGCACACTCGGAGCGAGTTTGTACTTAGGCGACTCTTGGTCGCAGCTAAGTCCCCGAGTGTGACTTTTAGTGCACACTCGGAGTTACTTTTTTAGACCAGAGTCTGCAAACGCGGAAGAATTTTGAATCGGCAACAAATCAATCTGCTTTGTATTACTTCAATGATACTTGTTCTTTACATTGTCTCCGTCGGCGGTTATGTGTAGAAGCGCTTCAGTAGATCTCCATTCCATGTTCACGGCTCGTCCGTTTCCCTGTCGAGGTTGTAGAGTCGATATGCTCCGTTGTTCAGCACCTTAGAGATGATGAACGGTCCTTCCCACGCGGGAGCCAACTTGTGTGGTCTCTGCTGATCCACTCGGAGCACCAGGTCGCCTGCTTGGAATGTGCGGCTCCTGACGTGCCGCGCGTGAAATCAACGCAGATCTTGTTGATAAATTGTAAAACGGATCAGAGCCATCTCGCGCTCTTCTTCTAGAAGATCCACTCCGTCTTGCCTGGCTTGCTCTGCTTCGGCTTCGGAGAAGAGTTCGACTCGTGGAGAGTTGTGAAGCAAGTCACTCGGAAGGACTGCCTCTGCTGCATAAACGAGGAAAAACGGGGATCGCCCTGTCGATCTATTCGGAGTTGTGCGGAGGCTCCACAACACCGAAGGCAGCTCGGTGACCCATGCGTCGGCGGCATGTCCAACTTCTCGCAGGAGTCGAGGCTTCAACCCTTGAAGAATAAGGCCATTCGTCCGCTCTGCTTGCCCGTTTGTTTGGGGGTGCGCCACGGATGCAAAATCCACTCGGATACCTTGGCCTGTGCAAAAACCTTTGAACCTGTCCGAGTCAAAGTTTGTGCCATTGTCGGTGATTATGCTGTGCGGAACCCCATATCTGGCGATGATGTCTCTGATAAATTTGATGGCCGTAAGGGCGTCAAGCTTCTTGATAGGCTTGGCTTCAATCCACTTGGTAAACTTGTCGACTGCTACCAGCAGATGAGTGAATCCTCCTTGGCCTGTTCTAAATGGTCCGACTGCATCCAATCCCCACACGGCGAATGGCCAAGCAAGAGGAATTGTCTTCAGCGCAGACGTTGGTTTGTGGGACTTGTTTGAATAGAACTGACAACCTTCGCAACGGTCGACCATATCTTTTGCCATTTCATTCGCTTGCAACCAGAAGAAACCAGCTCTGAATGCTTTGGCGACGATTGTTCTTGAGGAGGCATGATGACCGCAGGTTCCCGAGTGAATTTCTTCCAAGATTAACTGCCCCTCCTCAGGAGAGATACACCGCTGAAGAACGCCTGAAACACTTTCCCTGTACAACTGGTCATCAATGACGGTGAAGGACTTTGACCTGCGAACGATCTGCCTAGCTTGGACTTCGTCTTCTGGTAACTCTTGCCTCAGGATGTACGCAATGAACGGCACAGTCCATTCAGGAATAACAGCTAGAATCTCCATGATCAAATCAACCACAGCGGGGACCTCGACTTCAGTCTGATCTGTTGAGCTCTTCGGTTGTATTGGTTCCTCTGTAAAAGGGTCTTCTTTTACTGAGGGGAGGTGTTTGTGCTCGAGGCAAACATCACTCGGGACTGGTCTCCGAGTGGATCCAAGTTTTGCCAATTCATCTGCTGCTTGGTTTTTCAGTCGGGGAACATGGTGAAGTTCCAGACCTTCGAACTTCTTCTCGAGCTTCCTTACTGCGTTGCAGTATGCCGTCATGGTGGGGTTCCTTACATCCCATTCCTTCATTACTTGATTAACCACTAGATCTGAGTCGCCATAGACCATCACACGACGGACGCCGAGTGTGATGGCCATGCGCAACCCGTAAAGGAGAGCTTCGTACTCTGCTTCGTTGTTGGAAGAATCAAAATGGATCTGCAACACATACTTGAGTTTATCACCTTTTGGGGATATGAGCACTACACCGGTGCCGGAGCCATTCAACATCTTGGACCCATCGAAGAACATGGTCCAATGAGCCGAGTAGATGTGAGTCAGTTGCTGTTGTTCTACCCATTCTGCTATGAAGTCAACAAGAGCTTGAGACTTTATAGCTTTCTTGGCTTCGAACTTGATGTCGCAGCACTCGGAGTGCCCCCACTGGTACCATTCGCGCAGATCAGCTCTGATCTGTTCAGGTTACGAAAAATACATATAAAGAAAACTGCCAGTGCAAGCACTCGACAGAAGTCTCGGGGACTACACCCACTGGGTTCACTCGGAGTGAACCCACTTCAAAATCATCCTACTTTATCTGAGTATATCGCTGAAACCCCCAGTGGGTACCAAGAGGAACGTAAACACTTACTAGCGCACTTACTCGGATATCGTCTCGAAGCTCCAAGCTCTTCTTGTACAGGGACGCGATGGAGTCATACGCTCCCTTGGCGTCACCCACCATCAGCTCCACCTGCATCATGGCGTCCTTGGCGGCTCCTACCTGATCTTCCGGGAGGCGTCGGGCATCATATTGAACGGCCGACTGACCCGGCGCGGCAGAAGGCTCCCTAGGCATCCCGAGCTCCGCTCCAGTCGGTTCCGCCGTGAGGGCCACCGTCTCAGTCGGCGGTACCGTCTCAGTCGGCGGCACGTTCATGGCGGGATTGGTAGCAGGTTGGATAACCCCAGGGACAGGCGCCAAAGCTGGCTCCGACCTCCTTTGGTCGTCGTCATCCAGATGGATCACCTCCAAAGGAAGCCCGACTGAACATGGTGAAGTTCCAGAAGAAGGTCAAGATCAAAGACAGCACTCACGAAACAGTAATACAGCTCTCGGAGTCGTGACAACGTACCTTGCTGGGACGTGGCGGCGTTATCCGTGTCCATGGGGTCATCATCCTGGCGCGGCAGAGAGGTGGCCGAGGTAGCAGCTCTGTTGAGTGAAATCCACTCGACGGATAAACATGAGTTCCCAAAAAGAGGAGTTCAATCGGATATTGAAGGAAGATGAAAGAGTAAAGATACTTACGCTGAGGCGACCGGAACAACGATCCTCATCCGGGGCAAGGCTTTCTGAGGTTTAGGCCCACTAGGTTTGGCCACCTTGGACGGCTGGTTCACGGGCTCGGCAGAAGCACCCCTGGTTCTCTTCACGCTCCGAGCACTCGGAGCCACGGGAGGAGCTGGCGGAGCACTCGGGGCTGCGGGAGGAGCCGGCGGAGCAGCGGGGTCATGACAGCGCTTGGTTCGTTGCTCTGGTGGTGAGGGTGGCGAGCTCTGCTCTCCATCCTCCTCCTCCTCCTCTTCCGTCTCCTCCTCCGTCTCCCCACTGTCAGAGACGTACTCGGCGCTATCCGCGCTGCCCTCCTGGCTGCCCTCCTCTTCCTCGGCTGGATTCCCGTTCGAGACTTCAGAATGCTAGTTAGTCCACTCCTGCACAAAACACAGTCGGCAACGTCAGTCGGCGGAACAAGAAAAGCAATAAAGCTGAGAAGATTAAAAGCACTCGACAACATGTACTCACCTCGTTCAGAGGAGGATTTTCGGTGCGGAAGGGCTTCACCCGCCGGGCTCCCACGGGGTAATCACACGCGCCTCTGATGCTGCGGACCCACGCACTCACAGTCTCCCCGCTCACGTCCTCTGGATGAGACCGAGTGGAATCCGAAGGCCCCGCATAGTGCCACATGGCATGGTCTCGGGCCTGCAGCGGCTGGATGCGCCGACCCAGAAAAGTCTCTAGCGGGTCCGTGCCCGTGACTCCCTTACGGACGACGGCTATCAGCGCGTCGACCAAAGGCTGGATCTGGGTTCTTTCTCCCTTAGAGAGCGCAAGCTTCCTGGGAGGGCCCGGACGGTCTAAACTGAAAGGTGGCAACCCACTCGAAGCATTCGGACAAGAAATGCCCTGGCAATAGAACCAGGACGATTGCCAGTTCCTAACCGACTCGGATAGCTGGAGGGAGGGATAGCTACTCTTTGTTTTCTTCTGGAAGCCGAAACCCCCGCAGAGCTGGAGGATGTGAGTCTTATCATCCGACTGGCTAAGCTTTTTAACAGTTTGGGATCTAGAGGAGAAGACATACTTAAAGAGCCCCCAATGGGGAGGACATCCTATGAAGCACTCGCAGAGGGTGACGAATGCAGAAAGGTGAGCTATTGCATTCGGAGGGAAGTGATGGAGTTGCACCCCGAAGTAATTCATGATACCTCGGAAGAAAGGATGGGGAGGCAAGGAGAAGCCTCTGGCCACGTGGCTGAGCAGCAGAACGTGCTCCCCCTCCTTCGGCGCCCGCTCCGTCTCGCCTTCCGGCAGCATCCAGGACTTGTTGGCGACCATGCCGTGCTCCACCAGCTCCAGGACGTCATTCTCCGTCACCCAGGAGGGGAGGAAGTCCCCCTGGATCCAGCCCGCCGGCAGCGCCCGCTGCCGCCGCTGAGTGGAGGCTCCCCCTTCTTCTTCTTCTTCTTCTTATGCGCCTCGAGCTTGCTAGTCTGCCCCTTCGTCATGGTAAGAGCGATGGATCCGCAGAGGAGGAGGGGAAGGAGGTGGCTTGAGGTGTGCAGAGAGCTGCGGGAGGAGCGAGATTAATGGGAGGAGGATGAGCAGCGCAACAGGAAATCCCGCCGGGGGAGCTTTAATAGGCTTCTGACTGGGTCACTTGCAGGTGGGCCCAGGATCTTATCCCCCCAACCGGCCGCTGCAAGATTAGTGGAGAAGATAATGGCACGGTAATCGAGGAGGAAAAACCTACTCGATGGCGATGTCGTCATCCCCGCTGAGCGCGCGGCAACCGAAATTTGAGGATCCCGGAAAATCCGGCGCTGTCAGTTTGACCAGTCACGTCGAAAGATTCCGCGGAAGCACTCGGTCCCTGACGGTTTGTTTCACCGGCATATTCACTTAGATCACTGGCTGAAAGGATAAAATGGATCGAGGCAAACAACGCTAAAGTCATCTCAATACAAGTCGGTTCCAAACTCCAGACATCACTTCATCTTTCCAACCCCGATCCATTCGGGGACTAATGATGGGGTTATAGTCCCAGGGTAGGGTCATAGGTCTGCCCTATAGGTCCTACCCAAGGACTATCCTTCATAGAAGACAAGGCCCTTAGTCAGTTTCGACTGAACTAAGGACGCCCCCATCATCCAGTCGGCGACGATCCACTCGGAGCATATCTAACGTACCGACTGGAATCCACTATGTACATCGTAATCTCCCGGGAGGGCAATGGTCATACTTCATACACCATTATTAGCATTTAAAGCTTATGTTACCTGTAACGTAAGCATTTACTCGCCACTATTCCACCCCTGTCCACCGGGACATTATGAAGGGCAGCACACTCTATATAAGCCGCCCTTCACCGCTGGTACGGGGGTTGGCACTTGCTGTAATCCTATAATCCACTCGACACAAAGCTCCCAAGAGCACTGAGACATAGGGCTTTTACCTCCACCATAGAGGGGCCTGAACTCATACATCCTCGCCGTAGCTAAGGCTCTGCCCATATACTTTCGTACCCCATACTTCCACTGTCAGACTTATACCCACGACATGGTCCATCGCCATGGCGGACCATGATATTCGGTACGAGCCTCGCACCGCCATCAAATCAGAGGTGGTGGCCGACTTCTTAGTAGACTGGGTCGAGTCCCAGTTCGAGCCACCGCCTCTAGACTCCACGCATTGGTGGATGCACTTCGACGGCTCGAAGATGCGGACAGGGCTGGGAGCCGGCATCATCTTGACGTCTCCAAAGGGGGCCAGCTCAAGTACGCTCTCCAGATCCATTACGCCGCCTCCAACAACGTCGCCGAGTACGAAGCACTGGCTCATGGCCTCCGGCTTGCCAAGGAGATCGGCATCCGGCGGCTCATATGCTTCGGCGATTCAGACTTGGTGGTGCAGCAGGTCTCTAGCGAATGGGACGCCAGGGACGCCAACATGGCGAGCTACCGCTTCCTCATCCAGTAGCTCAGCGGCCCCTTCGAGGGTTGTGAGTTCCACCATCTTCCCACGGCGGAAAATGAGGCGGCCGATACACTAGCGAAGATCGGCTCCACGAGACAGGCCATCCCAGCCGGCGTCTCCCTCGAGCAACTCCATAAGCCGTCTACCAAGCCATCTCCCGAGTCGGCATCAATCTTAGTACCGGCCGACTCTACGATACAAGCGTCGTCGGCTCCGCCAGTTACGCCGGCTGCGCGGGCGGCACCGGCTCCAAATGCGGCACCGACTGAATCCATGGTGCAAGCGCCGTCGGCTCCACCAACTACGCCGGCTGTGTTGGAAATATGCCCTAGAGGCAATAATAAATTAGTTATTATTATATTTATTTGTTCATGATAATCGTTTATTATCCATGCTATAATTGTATTGATTGGAAACACAGTGCATGTGTGGATACATAGACAAAACACTATCCCTAGTAAGCCTCTAGTTGACTAGCTCGTTGATCAAAGATGGTCAAGGTTTCCTGACCATAGGCAAGTGTTGTCACTTGATAACGGGATCACATCATTAGGAGAATCATGTGATGGACTAGACCCAAACTAATAGACGTAGCATGTTGATCGTGTCATTTTGTTGCTACTGTTTTCTGCGTGTCAAGTATTTGTTCCTATGACCATGAGATCATATAACTCACTGACACCGGAGGAATCCTTTGTGTGTATCAAACGTCGCAACGTAACTGGGTGACTATAAAGATGCTCTACACGTATCTTCGAAGGTGTTCGTTGAGTTAGTATGGATCGAGACTGGGATTTGTCACTCCGTGTGACGGAGAGGTATCTCGGGGCCCACTCGGTAATACAACATCACACACAAGCCTTGCAAGCAATGTGACTTAGTGTAAGTTGCGGGATCTTGTATTACGGAACGAGTAAAGAGACTTGCCGGTAAACGAGATTGAAATAGGTATGCGGATACTGACGATCGAATCTCGGGCAAGTAACATATCGAAGGATAAAGGGAATGACATACGGGATTATATGAATCCTTGGCACTGAGGTTCAAACGATAAGATCTTCGTAGAATATGTGGGATCCAATATGGGCATCCAGGTCCCGCTATTGGATATTGACCGAGGAGTCACTCGGGTCATGTCTACATAGTTCTCGAACCCGCAGGGTCTGCACACTTAAGGTTCGACGTTGTTTTATGCGTATTTGAGTTATATGGTTGGTTACCGAATGTTGTTCGGAGTCCCGGATGAGATCACGGACGTCATGAGGGTTTCCAGAATGGTCCGGAAACGAAGGTTGATATATAGGATGACCTCATTTGATTACCGGAAAGGTTTTCGGAGTTACCGGGAATGTACCGGGAATGACGAATGGGTTCCGGGTGTTCACCGGGGGGCAACCCACCCCGGGGAAGCCCATAGGCCTTGGGGGTGGCGCACCAGCCCTTAGTGGGCTGGTGGGACAGCCCAAGAAGGCCCTATGCGCCATAGGAAGAAAATCAAAGAGAAAAGGAAAAAAAAGGAGGAGGTGGGAAAAGGGGGGAGGACTCCTCCTTCCAAACCTAGTTGGATTCGGTTCGGAAGGGGAGGACTCCCCCCCCCCCTGGCTCGGCCGACCCCCTTGAGGGTCCTTGGACCCCAAGGCAAGGCTCCCCCTCTTCCCCCTATATATATGGAGGTTTTAGGGCTGATTCGACACAACTTTGCCACGGCAGCCCAACCACATATCTCCACGGTTTCACCTCTAGATCGCGTTTCTGCGGAGCTCGGGCGGCGCCCTGCTGAGATAAGATCACCACCAACCTCCGGAGCGCCGTCACGCTGCCGAAGAACTCATCTACCTCTCCGTCTCTCTTGTTGGATCAAGAAGGCCGAGATCATCGTCGAGTTGTACGTGTGCTGAACGCGGAGGTGCCGTCCGTTCGGCACTAGATCGTGGGACTGATCGCGGGACGGTTCGCGGGGCGAATCGAGGGACGTGAGGACGTTCCACTACATCAACCGCGTTCACTAACGCTTCTGCTGTGCGGTCTACAAGGGTACGTAAATCGAACATCCCCTCTCGTAGATGGACATCACCATGATAGGTCTTCGTGCGCGTAGGAAAGTTTTTGTTTCCCATGCGACGTTCCCCAACAGTGGCATCATGAGCTAGGTTCATGCGTAGATGTCTTCTCGAGTAGAACACAAAAGTTTTTGTGGGCAGTGATGTGCGTTTTGCTGCCCTCCTTAGTCTTTTCTTGATTCCGCGGTATTGTTGGATTGAAGCGGCTTGGACCGACATTACTCGTACGCTTACGAGAGACTGGTTTCATCGCTACGACTAACCCCGTTGCTCAAAGATGACTGGCAAGTGTCGGTTTCTCCAACTTTAGTTGGATCGGATTTGACCGAGGAGGTCCTTGTATAAGGTTAAATAGCAATTCATATATCTCCGTTGTGGTGTTTGCGTAAGTAAGATGCGATCCTACTAGATACCCATGGTCACCACGTAAAACATGCAACAACAAAATTAGAGGACGTCTAACTTGTTTTTGCAGGGTATGCTTGTGATGTGATATGGCCAACGATGTGATGTGATATATTGGATGTATGAGATGATCATGTTGTAATAGTTAATATCGACTTGCACGTCGATGGTACGGCAACCGGCAGGAGCCATAAGGTTGTCTTTAAACTAACATTTGTGCTTGCAGATGCGTTTACTATATTGCTAGGACGTAGCTTTAGTAGTAATAGCATGAGTAGCACGACAACCCCGATGGCGACACGTTGATGGAGATCATGGTGTGACGCCGGTGACAAGAAGATCGTGCCGGTGCTTTGGTGATGGAGATCAAGAAGCACATGATGATGGCCATATCATGTCACTTATGAATTGCATGTGATGTTAATCCTTTATGCACCTTATCTTGCTTAGAACGACGGTAGCATTATCAGGTGATCTCTCACTAAAATTTCAAGACAAAATTGTGTTCTCCCCGACTGTGCACCGTTGCGACAGTTCTTCGTTTCGAGACACCACGTGATGATCGGGTGTGATAGACTCAACGTTCACATACAACGGGTGCAAAACAGTTGCACACGCGGAACACTCGGGTTAAGCTTGACGAGCCTAGCATGTGCAGACATGGCCTCGGAACACATGAGACTGAAAGGTCGAGCATGAATCGTATAGTTGATATGATTAGCATAGAGATGCTTACCACTGAAACTATTCTCGACTCACGTGATGATCGGACTTGAGATAGTGGATTTGGATCATGTACCACTCAAATGACTAGAGAGATGTACTTTTTGAGTGGGAGTTCTTAAGTAATATGATTAATTGAACTAATTGTCATGAACATAGTCTAATGGTCTTTGTGAATTACGATGTAGCTTGCGCTATAGCTCTACTGTTTTTATATGTTCCTAGAGAAAATTTAGTTGAAAGTTGATAGTAGCAAACTTTGAAGAGGATTGTCCTCGTTGCTGCGCAGAAGGCTTATGTCCTTAATGCACCACTCGGTGTGCTGCACATAGAGCGTCGTCTCTGGATGCTGTGAACATCTGACATACACGTTTCTGATGACTACACGATAGTTCAGTGCAAAATACTTAATGGCTTAGAAGCAAGGCACCGAAGACGTTTTGAAACGTCACGGAACATAAGTGATGTTCTAAAGAGATGAAATTGTGATTTCATGCTCGTGCCCTTGTTGAGAGGTATGAGACCTCCGACAAGATTCTTTGTCCACAAAGTAAAGGAGAAAAGCTCAATCGTTGAGCGTGTGCTCAGATTGTCTGAGTACGACAATCACTTGAATCAAGTGGGAGTTAATCTTCCAGATGAGATAGTGATGGTTCTCCAAAGTCACTGCCACCAAGCTGTGAGAGCTTCGTGATGAACTATAACATATCAAGGATAGATACAATGATCCTTGAGCGATTCACGATGTTTGACACTGTGAAAGTAGAAATCAAGAAGGAGCATCAATAGTTGATGGTTTGTAAAACCACTAAGTTTCAAGAAAGGCAAGGGCTAGAAGGGATACTCCGTGAAACGGCAAAACAATTGCTGCACTAATGAAGAGACCCAAGATTAAACCCAAACCCGGGACTAAGTGCTTCTGTAATGAGGGGAACAGTCACTGAGGCGGAGCAACTCTAGATACTTGGTAGATAAGAAGGCTGGCAAAAGTCGAAAGAAGTATATTTGATATACATGATGTTGATGTGTACTTTACTAGTACTCCTAGTAGCACAAGGGTATTAGATACCGGTTCGGTTGCTAAGTGATTGGTGACACGAAATGAAAGCTACTGCATAAACGGAGACTAGCTAAAGGCGAGGTGACGATACGTGTTGGAAGTATTTCCAAGGTTGATATGATCAAACGTCGCACACTCCATCTACCATCGGGATTGGTGTTAAAACTAAATAATTGTTATTTGGTACTTGCGTTAAGCATGAACATGATTGGATCGTGTTTATTGCAATACGATTATTCATTTAAAGAGAATAATGGTTACTCTATTTGCTTGAATAAATCACCTTCAATGGTTTATTGAATCTCGATCGTAGTGTTACACATGTTCATAATATTGGTGCCAAAAGATACGAGGTAATGATGATAGTACCACTTACTTGTGGCACTGCCGCTTGAGTCATGTTGGTATAAATTGCATGAAGAGGCTCCATGCTGATGGATCTTTATACTCACTTGATTTTGAATCACTAGTGACATGCAAATCATACCACATGAGCAAGGCCTTGTTTTCATTGAGATGAAATAAGATAGTAACTTGTTGGAAGTGATACATTTTGATGTATGCAGTCCAATGGGTGCTGAGGCACGCAGTGGATATCATTATGTTCTTACTTCAATGACGATTTGAGTAGATACTAGAGTATTTGCTTAATGAATCACAAGTCTGAAATATTGAAAAGTTCAATTCTGTTTCGGAGTGAAGTTCGTCGTAACAAGAGGATAAACTGTCTACGATATGATCATAGAAATGAATATCTGAGTTACGAGTTTCGGTACGTAGTTAAGACAATGTGGAAATTGTTTCGCGGTTCATGCCACCTAGAACATCATAGTGTGATGATGTGTCTGAACGTCATAGCCACACACTATTTGGTATGGTGCATGCTATGATGTCTCTTATGGAATTACCACTATCGTTTATGGGTTAAGCGTTAGAGACAACCGCATTCACTTTAAATAGGGCAATACGTATTTCCGTTGAGATGACATAGTATAGACTGAGGTTTAGAGAAATCTAAACTGTCGTTTCTTGAAAGTTTGGGGTTTTGACACTTATGTGAAAAAGTTTCAGTCTGATAAGCTCGAACCCAAAGCGGATAAATGCATCTTCATAGGATATCCAAAACAGTTGGGTACATCTCCTATCTCAGATCTGAAAGCAAAGTGTTTGTTTCTAGAAACGGATCCTTTCTCGAGGAAAGGTTTCTCTCGAAAGAATTGAGTGGGAGGGTGGTAGAACTTGATGAGGTTATTGAACCATCACTTCGACCAGTGTGTAGCAGGGCGCAGGAAGTTGTTCCTGTGGCGCCTACACCAATTGAAGTGAAAGCTGATGATGGTGATCATCGAGCATCAGATCAAGTTACTACAAGCCTCGTAGGTTGACAAGGTCGCGTACTACTACAGAGTGGTACGGTAACCCTGTCTTGGAGGTCATGTTGTTGAGCAACAGTGAACCTACAAGTTATGGAGAAAGCAATGGTGGGCCCAGATTCCGACAAATGGCTGGAAGCCATGAAATCCGAGAGAGGATCCATGTATGAAAACGAAGTGTAGACTTTGGAAGAACTACTTGATGGTCATAGGACTATTGAGTAAAGATGGATCTTTAAAAGGAAGACAGATGATGATACTGATAAGTCACTATTAAGAAAAGCTCGACTTGTCGCAAAGATGTTTCCGACAAGATCAAACAGTTGACTATGATGAGACTTTCTCACTCATGGCGATGCTAAAAGTCTGTTAGAATTATGTTAGTAGTTGTTGCATTATTTATGAAATATTGCACGTAGGATGTCAAAACATTGTTTCCTCGACGGTTTCCTTGAGCAAACATTGTATGTGATACAACCAGGAGGTTTTGTCGATCCTAAAGATACTAGCAAGTATGCAAGCTCTAGTGATCCTTCAATGGACTGGTGCAAGCATCTCGGAGTTGGAATATACACTTTGATGAGATGATCAAAGATTTTGGGTTTGTACAAAGTTTGTGAGAAACTTGTATTTCCAGAGAAGTGAGTGGGAGCACTATAGAATTTCTGATAAGTATATGTGGTTGACATATTGTGGATCAGAAGTAATGTAGAATTTCTGTAAAGCATACAAGGTTGTTTGAAAGGAGTTTTCAAAGGAATACCTGGATTGAGCTACTTGAACGTTGAGCATCAAAGATCTATGGAGATAGATCGAAAGCGCTTAATGGAAGTTTCAACAAGATGCATGCCTTGACAAGTTCTTGAAGGAGTTCAAAATAGATTAGCAAAGAAGGAGTTCTTGGTTGCGTTGTAAGGTGTGAATTTGAGTAAGACTCAAAACTCGACCACGGTAGAATAAAGAGAATAGACGAATGTCGTCTTCTATGCCTTAGTCGTAGACTCTAAAGTATGCCATGCTGGGTACCGCACCTGATGTGTGCCATGCAGCAAGTCTGTTAAGAGGTACACGGAGTGATCCAGGATTGAATCACCCATCAGCGGTCGAAGTTATCCTTAGTAACTAAATAGACTAAGGAATTTTTCTCGATTATGGAGGTGGTTAAAGAGTTCGTCGTAAAAGGTTACGTCGATGCAAGCTTTGACACTAATCCGAATAACTATGAGTAGTGAAACGGATTCGTATAGTAGAGTAGATATGTGGAGCATTTCCGAATAGCACGTAGTAGCAGCACCTATAAGATGACATAAAGATTTGTAAAGAACGCACGGATCTGAAAGTTTCAGAACCGTTGACTAAAACCTCTCTCACGAGCAAGACGTGATCAGACCCTAGAACTATATGGGTGTTGGATTCGTTGAAATCACATGGTGATGTGAACTAGATTATTGACTCTAGTGCAAGTGGGAGACTATTGGAAATATGCCCTAGAGGCAATAATAAATTAGTTATTATTATATTTTTTTGTTCATGATAATCGTTTATTATCCATGCTATAATTGTATTGATTGGAAACACAGTGCATGTGTGGATACATAGACAAAACACTGTCCCTAGTAAGCCTCTAGTTGACTAGCTCGTTGATCAAAGATGGTCAAGGTTTCCTGACCATAGGCAAGTGTTGTCACTTGATAACGGGATCACATCATTAGGAGAATCATGTGATGGACTAGACCCAAACTAATAGACGTAGCATGTTGATCGTGTCATTTTGTTGCTACTGTTTTCTGCGTGTCAAGTATTTGTTCCTATGACCATGAGATCATATAACTCAGTGACACCGGAGGAATGCTTTGTGTGTATCAAACATCGCAACATAACTGGGTGACTATAAAGATGCTCTACAGGTATCTCCTAAGGTGTTCGTTGAGTTAGTATGGATCGAGACTGGGATTTGTCACTCCGTGTGACGGAGAGGTATCTCGGGGCCCACTCGGTAATACAACATCACACACAAGCCTTGCAAGCAATGTGACTTAGTGTAAGTTGCAGGATCTTGTATTACGGAACGAGTAAAGAGACTTGCCGGTAAACGAGATTGAAATAGGTATGCGGATAGTGACGATCGAATCTCGGGCAAGTAACATACCGAAGGACAAAGGGAATGACATACGGGATTATATGAATCCTTGGCACTAAGGTTCAAACGATAAGATCTTCGTAGAATATGTGGGATCCAATATGGGCATCCAGGTCCCGCTATTGGATATTGACCGAGGAGTCACTCGGGTCATGTCTACATAGTTCTCGAACCCGCAGGGTCTGCACACTTAAGGTTCGACGTTGTTTTATGCGTATTTGAGTTATATGGTTGGTTACCGAATGTTGTTCGGAGTCCCGGATGAGATCACGGACGTCACGAGGGTTTCCGGAATGGTCCGGAAACGAAGATTGATATATAGGATGACCTCATTTGATTACCGGAAAGGTTTTCGGAGTTACCGGGAATGTACCGGGAATGACGAATGGGCTCCGGGTGTTCACTGGGGGGGCAACCCACCCTGGGGAAGCCCATAGGCCTTGGGGGTGGCGCACCAGCCCATAGTGGGCTGGTGGGACAGCCCAAGAAGGCCCTATGCGCCATAGGAAGAAAATCAAAGAGAAAAGGAAAAAAAGGAGGAGGTGGGAAAAGGGGGAAGGACTCCTCCTTCCAAACCTAGTTGGATTCGGTTTGGAAGGGGAGGACTCCCCCCCCCTGGCTCGGCCGACCCCCTTGAGGGTCCTTGGACCCCAAGGCAAGGCTCCCCCTCTTCCCCCTATATATACGGAGGTTTTAGGGCTGATTTGACACAACTTTGCCACGGCAGCCCGACCACATATCTCCACGGTTTCACCTCTAGATCGCGTTTCTGCGGAGCTCGGGCGGAGCCCTGCTGAGATAAGATCACCACCAACCTCCGGAGCACCGTCACGCTGCCGGAGAACTCATCTACCTCTCCGTCTCTCTTGCTGGATCAAGAAGGCCGAGATCATCCTCGAACTGTACGTGTGCTGAACGCGGAGGTGCCGTCCGTTCAGCACTAGATCGTGGGACTGATCGCGGGACAGTTCGCGGGGCGGATCGAGGGACGTGTGGACGTTCCACTACATCAACCGTGTTCATTAACGCTTCTGCTGTGCGGTCTACAAGGGTACGTAGATCGAACATCCCCTCTCGTAGATTATCATCGTCATGATAGTTCTTCGTGCGCGTAGGAAAATTTTTGTTTCTCATGCGACGTTCCCCAACAGGCTGCGGATCCTATACCGGCTCCATTGGTCCAACCGACTCCAATGGCGGCACCAGCTACAACAACAACCTTGGCTCTGTCCAGGCTCGAATCCTCCCACTGGGTGGACGTCATGGAGGTAGACGGTGAGCTGGCTGCAGTAATAGCACCAGAGACACCATCAAGTTCGGGGGCTGCAGAAGCCTCCAAGAGTCAAGACGAAGCATAGGCGACCCTTGTGACGGCTCCATCATGGGCTCAAGCCATTCTGGCCTTCCTTCTTCACGGTGAACTTCCTTAGAACGAGGCGGAGACGAGACAGATCCAGTGCAGGTCCGCCGCCTACGCCATCATCAATCGCGAACTGGTGCGACGCAGCGCGACCGGCGTGTTCCAACGCTGCGTCGAGTCAGAAAAAGGGCAGGGAGATCCTCAGAGACATCCACCAGGGGGGGTGTGGGCATCACGCCGCCTCCAGAACCCTGGTGGCCAAAGCATTCCGCCATGAATTCTACTGGCCCACGGCCCTCGAGGAGGCCATGGATCTGGTGGACAAATGCGAAGGCTGCCAACGCTTCACTGCACAGAGCCACATGCCGCCTTCGGCACTCAAAACCATTCCCTTATCATGGCCATTCGCCGTCTGGGGACTGGACATGGTTGGGCCCTTCAAGACGGCTCGCGGAGGGATGAGACATCTTTTGGTAGCCTCGACAAGTTCACCAAGTGGATCGAAGCCAGACCTATAAAAAAGCTTGACGGCCCCACTACTGGCAGGTTCATCACAAACATCTCTGTCCGATATGGCGTTCCCCACAACATCATCACCGACAATGGCACCAACTTCGCCAAGGGCGCCCTGGCGCTCTACTGTTCCAAGGTAGGCATCCGGCTCGACTTGGCTTCAGTGGCACACCCTCAGTCGAACGGCCAAGCAGAGAGGGCCAACGGCCTGATCCTAGCCGGCATCAAGCCAAGGCTGGTGACACCACTGGTCAGGTCAGCCGGCTACTGGATTGAAGAACTGTCGGCTGTGCTATGGAGCCTACGCACCACGCCTAACCGGTCGACCGGCTTCACTCCATTCTTTCTGGTATATGGGTCTGAGGATATTATTCCCACGGATGTCGAGTTCGACTCGCCTCGGGTCACCCTATACCCAGAAAAGGAGGAGAAGGATGCCAGAGAAGACGGTGTGGATCTTCTCGAAGAAGCAAGGGACTTGGCTTTGAGCCGGACGTCCATCTACCAACATAAGCTGAGATACTACCATAGAAAAAAGATCAGGCCTCTCTCTTTCAGGGAGGGAGACTTGGTCCTCAGAAGAATCCAGCACACTGCCGGCCAGCACAAGCTCTCATCCCCCTGGGAGGGACCCTTCATCATCAGTAGGGTGCTGCACAACAACGCTTACTACCTGATTGACGCCCAAAAGCCAAGGAAGCGCAAGAGGGACCACTCCGGACAAGAAACGGAACGTCCATGGAATGCGGCGTTGCTTCGCCCGTTCTATTGCTAAAAGGCAAAAGTCAAGCAAAGGAAAGAGCATGCACATGTATCTTTCTCCCTCTTCAGGGAACAACAAATGCAATAAAAAGAGCATGCTTCATGTTTCTTTTTATTGAGAGTTTTCACTCAGTGTACGCCCTCTGACACACTTCATTAAGCTTGGGGGCTACACCGCGTACAACCTCTTGCTGGCTTAATCAAGCTCGGAGGCTACGCAGCGCACGCCCCTTGCTAGCTTTAACAAGCTCGGGGGCTCGCTAGCCGCCTGGACGCCCTCCCTTGTAAATGAACACATAGTGTACCGGCTGATCCCTGGTCACCTCGTACGAACCTGCGGGCTGGCTCCGGCCGCTCGGTTTGCGAGGTGATGCCAGGTCAGGTCGAATACATGCAAAGTTCGGCTACACTTGGGTCGCCGGCTCGGGCTGGCTCGATCATATATACGATCTAATTCAAGTCGGCCTCTGATTGGCTTATGTCTTGTTCTTTATGTCTTGATGGCTTCGGATAAGAGAAGTCAACCAGGAATCAAAAGACAGGATCATAAGACAACACGCTTGGCATACGAATATAATGCTGAATATATACATTCACAAAAGCATTGGCCCACGACCCACGTTCATTACATCCCTCCGGGGGCAGAACAAAACACAAAAGGACACCGGTTACGGGACTGCGGCCTCATTGGTCGTCTCAGCCGCTGCTCCTGATGTTGTAGCATCACCGCCTACCGCTGCTCCCGAGGTGGTTGCGCCATCTCCCTCGCCGAGGCCGCCGGCTCCGTCAACACCGGAGTCGGCGTACACCGCACCGCTGGACGCGGCAGTAGATTCCGCAGCCCGGACCGCTTCTTCGGAGCTGCCGTCGGCGTCATAGGGCTGAAGGCCGTGCAGATCTTCAGCGATCACACCGCCATCTTCACCCCGCTCCAAAACAAAGTCGTCCCAGGCTGCGTACTCGGCGACGGCGCTGGCTCTCACACGGAGCTCCTCCTCCATACCTTGCAGCTCCGCCTCGGAGCCGTCGCGCTGGGCAGCCAGCTTGCCCAAGTTTAGGTTTCGATACCATGACTTGGCCAAGCATAGGGCCATATAAGCCCCAGACCGCACGGCAGAGGCACGCCAGGCATCCAGCGCTCTCCACCCACTCCAAGCCAGCGGGCAAGCCGACTCATGGAAGTCGGCTCCACGCCTTCCGGCCACAAGGCCGCCACCATCGACGAGCCTGCGACCTGAAGTTGAGCCACGGACTCGCCCAGGGCGCGCAGGCGGGCCCGAAGGCCCACCCCGATCTCCTCCATGCTCCAGCCGGAGGTAGTATCTACCTCCTGCCCGGCCGCACGGCGCTCCTCACGGCACACCTCGACGGCGGTGTCGGCCGCGATCTGGGTCTCGGGGAAGAGACCTGGAGTGACGGCAACCATGACGTAGGAGCACAGTAAATGGAGGAGACGGCAAAAAGACCAAACATAAGACAAGGAAGATAGACCCATGATGGAAGGCGACGTCGGTCTCATGAGAGACCTCGAGGACCTCACGCTCCCGCACCTTACTCGCATGAGTAAGGCGGGCAACTTCCTCCTGGAGGGTCGCCGCAGACTCCAGAGCCTTGGCCAGCTGCGTCTGCTTTCGGACAAGGGCCTCATCCTTCTCCCTCAAGGCGGTGTCCTTGAGGTCCACCTCCTTGAGGTGAAGCGATGCGAGACGGTCCATGTCGGCACAGTAGGAGGCCTCCTTCTCCTGTAGCGTGGCCCGCAGTCGCTCCAACTCGACCCGGCCGGCCGCCTCGAGCTTCTTCTTCTCCACCTGAAGAAGGTCGCAGGGCATCATGCTCCACGGCGACCTCGCCCAGCCGGGCTTCAAGCTCGGCAATCCGGCTATCGGCCCCCAGGTGCTGGGTCCGTAGCTCGTTGTATGCCTATACCTGAGCATCATAAAGCGCCTGCCAAAAGGGAGAAAAAGGAAACATGATTAAGATTCGACCTGGTTAAAAACCTAACCAGCCCGATTCTCGGGGGCTACACCTAGTGGGTGCGCTAGCGTGCCTCCACTGAAGAAAACTACGTAGGGAAAAAGGCCTCCAAGATATTCGGACCGGTCGGCAATCAACCCGCCCGATTCTCGGGGGGCTACACCCAGTCGGTGTGCTGTCGCGCCCCCACTAACGCCAAGAGAAGAGAAAAATGTACAAAAAACCAAAGAAGGCAATGCCTACCTGGGTGCGGGCTTCCAGGCGCTCCATGTCGCTGCATACCACGCGGGCCGACTGCTCCACCTTCGACCAGCCGCTGGAAAACATCGTCACCAGCTCCGGTACGCGCGAAAAGAACGGTGCCAGCGGGCAGTCGCAGGCGGGCCAAGTTCGCCGCCCGCCATGTCCTCATAGGCCGGCTCCCAGCCCGGCCCTCGGCTCCTGGCGCAATAGGGCCGTGCTGAGGAACGACAATGGCGCTGGCTCCTGGTGCCGGCTCGGTAGCCGGCTCGGGCGCCGTCCCGGCCGACGCTACCTCCTCCGCAGGAGGCGGATGGGCCGCGTCCGGCGCATCCATGGTCGCCCCTGGGGCGTCAGGGGCCGTGTCCGGTGCTGCCAAGTCCAGCTGCGGCGCGTCGAGGGCCGCCTCGGCCCGGGGAGAGTCAGGGATCGTCTCCAGGTCCACCTGCGCTGAGGCCGCCGGTTCGGATGGCTGGGCCCCCCTCGGTCCTTGGGGCCGGCCTCGCTAGCCGGCTCCTCCGCACGGGCTTGTGCGGAGGGGTCATGTCTAGCCTTTGCACGCTTCTCCACCGGCCTCTCGACCCGGCTGAGGAGAGGCTGACCCACGGCGGTCTTCCCTGCAGTCGTGTCCCACCGGCGCTTGGACTCTATCTCAAGCTCCCTCTAGGCAGCATGAGCTGCTGCCCAACCAGCCCGCTCGGCTGCGGCGGCGGTGTCTTCATCCGCATCCTCCGCCTCCTTGTCAAGCAAAGCTCCTAAGGAACAAAGCTCATCCCAAGATGGACAAAGGAAACAAGGAGGAAACCGTACCCCGCTACTACAGGGACCTGCCTCCGGCCACCACCACGACGCCTCTTGGCGCCACCTGCTCGCTGCCCAGATGGAGGACCCGGTGCCGGCTGCTTAGAGGTCGGCCGGGAAGCTATGGCACCCTTGCCCTTCTTCCCGGCTGCCTCGTCTGCAGCGGTCGCTCCGCCACCTTGACGCCGGCCACGCGTCAGTAGTGGGCTGGTGACCTCCTCCACCTCATCAGAGTCTTCCTCGAAGGCTGCACCAGAATAGAATGAGACTACCTCGTCGTCGTCCGTCCAGTCTGCTACGGCGGGCCGGGTATACTCACCAGACGGCTCGGTCCCTTCCGACTCCAGGGGATCCTCCGAACCGGTGGAGGAGTCTGAGCGGGGTTCCATCGCGCCCTCGTCCTCAATCTCGGAGGCGTCGGACACCTCCACATCGGGAGCGGGCTGACGGAGGGACCCCTGCAGGGTCTCGAATAGCTACGAAAAAGAATTCAACCAAAGGCTCAGCAACGCCACCGGCTTCGAGACAAAACAACAGAGAAAAATGGAGTAAAGCTACCATCGGAGGCGGGTGAGCCCTGTTGAACGAGGACATCCCCCATGTCCATTCCCCGCCCTCATCCATGCGGGCGGTGGAGATCAGGTTCACCCTTCGCGCTACAGCGCCCAGGGTAAACCTCTTGGTGGATAGCCGACATGGATCAAGCCGGCCGCTCATCCGGCAGACTAGATGCGGCCGCCTCTGCAGAGGCAGAATCCGGCGGACCACCATGGTGGCGAGAAGGTCGCGGCCGAGGAGGCCGCTCTTCTCCAAGATATCGAGGTGGGCACAGATAAGCGCCACCTCAGGATGCGGCCTGGGAGTCTTCGCATCCCAGTTTCGCTGCGTCGGGGGAGCGACGGCGAACGGGGGCATGTTGAGGGCGTCCTGGGCCGGGTCGGCGCTCTTCACGTAGAAGAAACCCTTCTGCCAATGCTTGATGGATTCTTGCAGAGGCATCTGGGGGAAGCCAGACTTCAGGCGATGATGCACCAACGCGGCCCCGCACGGCGTCATGGGGCGCGGCCCCTTGAGCTTCTCCACCTCGGATTTCTCCATGGTGATGGATTGCTGCTTGAAGAAGAATAGGCTGCGGCACAGATCGACGCGAGGCTCGATCCCCACGAAGCCCTCGCACAGGACCACGAAGGCGGCCAGCTGCAGTATGGCGTTCGGCGCCAGATGATGCGGCTGCAGGCCGAAGAATTGGAGCCATTCGGCAAAGAAGGAGCTAGCCGGGAGCCCGAAGCCCCCGTAGAAGTGCTCGACGAAGACCACGACCTCTCCCGCGGCGGGTGCGGGAGCGGTGTCGGAGCTGGGGAGGCGCACCAACACTTGGGATGCCGGGGGCAGCAGTTGATGGTGACGAAGCGCCTCGATGTGCCCCTCGTCGACGTCGCTGCCCAACCAGGCTCCTTGCGAGGACGCCTTCTGCGTCGACGACTTCTTCGAGGAAGAACCGCCGGCCATGGCTACGGGTGGCGAGAGCTCGAAGTAGTCGGCGATGTCGCGACGACGAAGATTAAGAGGACGAAGGGCGCGAGCTCTTCTTCTCAGGACATAGGGAGGAAGAGAGCGCGGATGCAGGGCGAGAAGAGGGGGCGAATGGCTTCCTCGGAACCCTCGCGTCCCATTTAAACCCCCACGAAGCGTCGTGGGGAGGGGATCCGGTGTGCACCGGGCCCCATTAATCCCGTGTATTACGGGCGGTAACGCTTCCCTAAGCCCAACCATCGCGGAGTAAATACGCAGAGGATCTCCTACGCGGAGGCCAACGGGGCGTCGTGGCGGGACCCACGGCCCAGGCCCGGTCCCGTCAGCAGTAATCGCCATCATTACGCCAGGCGGGGCCTGGCACGTGGCGTTCTCCGAACAAGTTACGACTAGACCGAGGCGTCGCTTCGAAGCCAGCCGGTTTCGAAGCCGGCGTCCTTCGTCGCGAATAGCGGTCAAAATATCAAGACAAATCAACAAGCCGGTGAGGCCGCACGCCCGCAGGCGGCAAACCTCGCCAGCTTCGGGGACTACTGTCGGGGGATAACCCCGGGGTAGGCTCATCAAGCCTATTCCTTCATTTCCGGCCCAATGGACAGGGATGTATGAAGATTCCCAAGGCCCAAGTCTTCTGGCCGGCTAGGCATCACCTGCCGGCTAGAGGACGACACGGCCACCTTTTTGGCCGGCCAGGCAACCCCTGCCGGCCAG
The DNA here is from genome assembly GCF_904849725.1 of Hordeum vulgare subsp. vulgare. Taxonomy (NCBI): domain Eukaryota; kingdom Viridiplantae; phylum Streptophyta; class Magnoliopsida; order Poales; family Poaceae; genus Hordeum; species Hordeum vulgare. Next base: position 409,611,915 of record NC_058521.1, on the reverse strand, counting down.
AATTCAGGCGGCCTCCTCTTCTAAGCCGGCCTGATCCCGCCAGCCGGATTGGGGAGGAGGAGGCCACACTTAAGCCGGCTGGCCAAGCAGGCTAGCCGCCCGAGGATCACAAGTCACATCAGATCGTAGGTCAGGAAGAGACCTCACGATTAAAGGTAGCTACGCGTCAGCAAAGGTACTGGATCAGGGCGCCCGACAGGTACGAGCGTCGGCGGCCACGCCGCTGACCTACCCCGGCTCTGATCCATCACCTAGCATAGTGTCGGACCATCACACTCCCACTCCATTACTGCACTCGGCATGGGGAATAGTGGAGGCGGTCGTACTACCTGCCCATGAAGAATCTCGTAGGGCGACGCTCGCGTGCTCAGCGTCAACCTTACGCGAGAGCCTCATTGGCCGGCCGGCGGGTCCCACAGGCAATCGAGACCATACAGCCGGCGGGCCCCCCATCGACAAGACAAGATCTTTGTGGGGCCCTGGCCAGCCGGCGAAGCTGCCAACCGGGACCCACACTTGTACCCTTTATCCATATTGTAGGCCGGCGGGTTCGGCTATAAAACCCCCCGGTCGCCCTCCATGCGAGGGGGCCGATCTTTGACCAGTCATTCAACGCAACACACTCACCAACCATAGAGAGAGAGGTAGAGACGAGCCGGCTACTCCCCTCTTCCTCCTCCCAACACAGCTCCAGGAACAACATTGTACTCTGTTCCTATACATCAAACACTCCGGCAGGATTAGGGGTATTATCTCTACGGAGAGCCCTGAACCTGGGTACATCGTCCGTCCCATGCGTGTACCAACCTCGTTCCCAGCGCCCACCTTTGTCCCTTTGGTTCTCACCGACTTTAGCCTACCTATGACATATGTTGTGAGTATTCACCGACATAAGTTTAGCATGGAAGATACTGAAAACCTTTGTCGTAACATTGACAGTAAAGAACACCACTCAAAATTATGTTTTCAATCCTGCTTTAAAAACTTGAGCTCTGGCGCCTCTGCAAATCAATGCTTCCCTCTGCGAAGGGACTATCTATTTACTTTAGTGTTGAGTCATCATCCTCTTACTTACATGTGATAGCCTGGTTTATTAGGGATGATAGACTACTCATATCAATAAGGAATTCCTTCTTTTCCGGGAGCCCATTCAAACAGAACTCCTAGGTTAAGCGTGCTCGGCTTGGAGTAGTTCTAGGATGGGTGACCGACCAGGAAGTTCATCCCGGGTGTGCATGAGTGAGGACAAAGTGCGCAGAAAAGCATTGAGTCTAGCCAATGTTGGATAAGTATGACAAGGATCTTTTCTATTCTGAATTATAATATTTAGTCTATGCTTGAAACTGGGAGGCACTGTGCATTTATGTTTTGCGTCCTCAGAAAGGGCTAGCGAGATACCATGTCACCATATTATATCATGATTGTTTTGACAAGTTGTTGGCATGTGAGATATCTTATTATTGTTTTCTAGTTGGTTATGTATTTCCATGATAGAATATGATGCTTAAATTATTACCATGGATGTGGTTATTTACGATTTATGTTGAAAACTTGAACACTAGCTAAGCATATGTATAACGACGAGTGTGGGAGTCCTGGATTAAGGGGTCCTCGGGGCGCCGGCCCCTGGATCGTTGACAACCTCGTACGCAGGAAGGAAGGCTCCGAGGACTGGCGTGGACTCCAAGCTTGGAAAGACTAGGTCGGCTCAATCCATCCCTGACTATAGCCGGTAACTTGTAAACCATAGGGTCCCTGGTGTCTATATAAACCAGAGACCCCTATCCATGATAAGAGGTTGAATCATCTAGGGTTTAGAATATATGATCTCGAGGTAGGTCTACTCTGTAATCATCTTCATCAATACAATCAAGCAGGACGTAGGGTATTACCTCCATAGGAGGGTCCGAACCTGGGTAAATCGCTGTCTCCCCTTCTTCCTTCAACCCATCGATCCAAGGTCCACAGTTCGGGACCCCCTACCCAAGATCTACCGGTGTTGACACTGACATTGGTGCTTTCATTGAGAGATCCACTGTATGATCGCCAAAAGGTTCGATGGCATGTCTCGTGATCAGTGAGGAGGTCCGCAACACGGACTTGTTCGTCCACGGACAATTTTTTGCGTTCGGAAGCATCGTTCTACACGCCGATCCGGCCGTCTGCCTCGGTCAGATCGAAAGTTTTGCCCCCCGTCAGGAAGTCAGGTTTGGGAGCCTAGAGTTCACCGCCGACCCTCGGGGAGACCTTGTGTTCACAGGGCTTTCGGCTCCATTGAAGGAGCACATGGACCTCGATGCTTTGGCCTCTAAGGTCGTGAACCCAATCATCGAGACAAACTTCATCCCTGATCCGTCCTTATAGCCCGACAGGTTTGGGGCGTCCGAACTCGCGTCAGCCGAGCTCTCCCCAAGGGCGATCTCAAGCACCGTCCGGGGATCAGGGACACCAACCGACCCCGAGCACATAAGCGGCGCAAGCACCACCGAAATCCCAACATTGCATAGATTACTCAACCAGATCCAAGCTTTGGGCATAACTAATGGTCAGGGCATGATCTATGATCTGATCGGGATCAGACCCGACGACAGGGACATCCACATCCCACCCATCACGCATCTGGTTAGTACCATCGAATGCCGAGTCGAGGGCTCCTCCTACCAATCATCGGAACTAAGGCCGATACGCATCCCAGATCCCGACGGCCCGGACAAACTCAACGACCTGGAGTTTCTACCCATCTTGGCTCGTCGGTCGTGTCCTCTACAACCTCTCCCAACTGCACATCGGCTTCGACTTCACCATTGACGGGGAAGGTGGGGGCGGCGACGATGAGTGGTGGGCGATGGGTGGTGAGAGGATGGGAGAGAGCAGCGGTGGTGGTTTTCTATGCGAAAGAACTGATAGACACTCAATGTGGGAGGAGGAAGACGAGGGTTTTCTGGTTTCAATGAGAAACTGAACGGTCAGGGCTAAGCTACAAACGACCGTGGGCTGCGTGAAAAAAAGCAGGACTCACTTGCTACGCTGCGAACGCGTCCGACCCGACCGAGCCGTGTTGGCTGCTTCCAACCGAGCCGCGTCCATGGCCGTCAACGACTGTTAGTGGCGAGCCGTCCCCCGCTGTCGGCAAGAACGCAATCTGCCACGTCAAAACGGTATCATTTTTGGGTTTAATGATTTTTGCCACCGTCAATTCTACGCTGCGGTGCAAAGTGTCATGTTTTTATAAATTGGTGATTTTCGAGTTGCGACGCTAACGTGATGATTCTGTGCATTTTACTCGGTAAGGCAAAGCTTTTGCCTCGGTTAAAAAAAAAACACCTGAAGAATTGAGATGGGATCTGGTACTGCAAGCAATGCAATGGATCATGATTTGCGTCTTTGGTGGTTGCGAATATGATCTGATCCTGGCAGACTGGCGGTTTTTGAATCCAACAGCACTGACGCTTCTCCATGTGTCCCTCCCTACAGTCTCTCCTTGCCAAACAATGGGACTGGCATCGGTTATCAGCTGTAAGCTGTTGAACAACCACCACCGGCCGTTGGCCTAGACCACTAGGGTGAGGGTCCCCAATCTGTCTTTTCACCGCTCATCGTTGGAGCAGACTGTGCACAGCTTGCAGTAATCTGTTCATCGGCCGGATGCACGTGCTGTCCGCGTCGCCGTTGTTGAAGGCAAAGCCAGATCATCAGATTGGATAACGGCTTCGCTTTGCTTTTTCCTCTTCTCTTGTTGCAGCTACTTTGGGATGCGGCAGTCACAAGTGCTTCCATTGATCATGTTTTAAAAATTAAAGCCGTTGCAGCTACCGGTCATTTTCCTCCAACGGCCTCCCCTGCCGCATCATCCACACACACACAGGCCGGCCCACGCACAACCACCAGGTCCTCGCCGCTCCCCTAATCCGAAGCGCCGGGCGAACGATCTCTCCTCCGCGCTCCTGATCAAGCCGAGTCGCCTCGACCCCTCGACACCGACGCGACGGGTTCCAAGCTCGATTGCGGTTGAGCTCTGGGAGCGCGAGTGATGGCGGCCGCGTCCAGGAAGGAGGAGGAGAGGAACGAGCGGATCGTGAGGGGCCTCCTCAAGCTGCCGCCCAACCGCAGATGCATCAACTGCAACGCCATCGTAAGGGCTTCTTATTTCTACTCTACCCGTGCGCGCTCGTGTGATCCGCGGCTTTCTGATGCTCCCGATCTGGTGTGTTTGTGTGGTGTCGTCTGTGACGCTGATGCAGGGGCCGCAGTACGTCTGCACGAGCTTCTGGACATTCACCTGCATCTCTTGCAGCGGCATCCAGTGAGTGCTTTCGATTCCATCCCCGGCTGATCCGTCGTTTTTCGAATTTGTGGAATTGGAAAGCCTAACCAGTGCGATCCAGCGATCAATTTTACTTCTAGTGTTGAACTCACTGTCTGTCAGTTTACTGCTTAGGAGGTTCTACTGATAGTGACACATCATGGCAAATTATTGGCACGCTCTATACATCATATAACTTGTCCTTTGTATTTGTATGTGAATGTTCCAATTCTAGTCATTCTAGTCTTGCATATGCTAATAGTCTCCTGACTTATGCCATTCTAATTCTAACACGCCGGAACCATTTATGCACTTGTAGCCGTGAGTTCACGCACCGTGTAAAATCGGTGTCTATGTCCAAGTTCACCGTGCAAGAGGTTGAGGCCCTTCAAAAGGGTGGGAACCAGGTAAAGTCATCCATACAGTTAGTTGCTTGCTGGGTGGTGGTCTCTAGGAATTCCCTTTTGCTTCATATCCTAACACTTAAACGGAATGATACAGCGAGCCAGAGAATTATTGTTGAAGGATTTCGATACCCAGCAAATGAGGCTACCTGATAACAGGTACATTACTTCATTGACTCATTGCCGTGTATACATTCTTTGGTTTGTTAAATAACGGGATATGGTACATGATGTGACTATTTTGTTATGTTGCAGTAACATTGAGAGCCTTAGAGAATTCATAAAAGCTGTTTATGTGGAGAGAAGATATGCTGGTGTAAGTTTTTCCGAACGGCCTCCAAGAGATAGACAGGTACAATTAGTTAAAATTCTCGGCATCAGTTGTTTGACTACTTGAAACCTATCTTCATTAGTCTGGAACTTTACCTATGATAAGCTTTAGATTACCTGCTGCAGTACACATAGATGTTACTCCCTCCGTTCCATATTAGTTTTCGCTGATTTAGTACAAAGTACAAAGTTGTACTAAATCAGCGACAACTAATATGGAATGGAAGGAAGAGTTAATACTTATTCAGGTGCTAACTGTGACTAAAAGTTCATCTATGGTTTCTCCTTTAAAGGACTGATTTCTTCTAGTTGGCTTTCCTAAATATATGCTGCAATGATGATTCTTTCTTTTCGTACAATATCTGAGAACATTATGTCTTGCTGAACTATAATCTATCTCATCTATACAGATTCAAAAATCCCATGGAGAGGAACATAGGAGGGCTAGTTCCTATCATTCATTTTCTCAGAGCCCACCTAATGATTACCAATATGAAGAAAGGCGCAACGGCAAGCAACCTGCAGTGCTAAGTAGGAAACCTGGTTCAGACCGAGGGCGTGATGGGAAGATGCCTGGATTTGCTTATCGTTCACTTAGCCTGCAAGACAGAATGTCTGAGGACCAATTTGCAAATGAGAGTGGTGGACCGAGAACTTCTGGCTGCTCAGGGTCAAGCCTGAGTGGTACCTTTGGAACAGCGCCCAAATCACCTGATTTCTTTGATGATGGGTGTTTAAGCCCTCCTGTCCAACAAAATCAATCAAATATGCTTAATTCTAATGGCATCACTCAATCCCAGGTGATTGATTTTGAAATTTAACCTCTTTCCTTTCTTGTTGCATCTCATAAACTCAATAAGTTTAAACTTTTTTCTGCAGAGAGCTGCACCAACAGGGAAGATAGATTCCATATCGCTTAAGTCAGGCAATTCAAGCTTAGGTGATTTGCTTTTTGATTTTGGGAATGTTCACGGAACTCAGCAAACCAACAATTTTGTAGCTCCGAGTTTTGTAGCATTTTCTGATGCTGTAAATGGTACAAAGGAGGATCTCTTCAGTCAGCCAAATTTGCAGCAACAACCTGTAACTGGCTATCCATCTGTAGATTTATTTGCAAATATGCCTCATACAGCTTCATCTGCTGATAAAATGCCACTGGAAGCTCCATCAATGGGCAATGTTGGGTGGGCTACATTTGACACGCCCCCAAATGATAAACAGCCTGGAGTCACTGGACCCTCTCCTGTAGCTGACATAGGTAACGATAAAAAGATTCTGGGTCGTGATTTGTTTTCGTTTGAACCAAGTGATAGACCGACACTCTTCCTGACTTCCAAGCATGAAGTCTCGATCAGCAATCAGTCTGGTGCTACATCTCTTGATACAGGTGGCTCTCAGGTAAGGAATATTTGTGTTGCTCTAGGAGTTGTCTATGTTTCTATTTATGCATGCAATAATATAGGGTAAGTGAATGTGTGTACTCAAAAAGAATGATTGTACTATGAGGTTCCAGCGTTCTACTGTTGAGTTAGCCTTGCCATGCTTTAAGTCTTAAGAAAGGTAATATTTTGGATATGCTCAATGTTGGAGCATTTATGATGGCACTACTGGTAGCACTAAAACTCTGCCAGGAGATCTATCACTAATACCTCCTAACTTGCAAAAAACAGACAAATAATTATCAGGTGAGGAGTGATGTAATTGTACTGTTGCATCTCTTTTAATGTGTGCAGTTAATTTGCATTTTCAGAAAAGGGTGGTTTACTGTTTGGGTATGGAGTTGTTTTGTGTTTGTTGTGCTCCAAATTATGTAAAAGCTATTATTGTTAACTTTTCAGCCTTGGATTGTTGATTCTTTGTGATGTCTGCTGCTGGTAGCAGCAGTTCCCAACAAACTAAAAGATCTCTCACTACTGACTTCAGAATTGTTGGAGTGTAGGAAAACCAATGGATATGATAAGTTCTCAGGCTGGGTTTAATGAAACTGAATGAGAAAGTTACTTATGGTGCCATTTTTCTATTGATTCTGAGTTTTAACTGCTTTTCCGGAACTTACATTCCGTTCCTCCTTGTCGTGTATTTGCAGTTATGGCATTCATTTGATGATGCAACTGGGATCATGTCTAATGATCACGCCGGCGCTGAACCACTAAGTAATGAGCGCACAAATGTAACCAATGTTTCCCTTACTAGGAGTAATCCTTTTACTTGCCCTATTGCTTCAAAGGTAGCCTTTTTCACTGTTCAATTTTGCATGTGGTTCATAACTAGTAGAGCATAATAACTGTTATTATCAGCAGGAATCTCATGATGATGATTGCCATCAAGTGTTCATGGATGAATTAGCTCTAAGTGCACCATTCACTCCTTTCCTAGAGCCATCTCCAATATCTGCTGTTCCTCCGGTATGGCTTCTCTATTTCATAAACCATTTTAGAATATTTTTCTTCTTCTATACCATTGCTCTCTGATTTGATATTTTCATGTACATTACTTTCAATTCACAGGGAAAAGCCTTGTCTGATCAGGTTCTGCTAAATCCATTTGATCTTCCATTTGGTACTGATTCAGAGGCTACTGATCTGGTATTTCATTTCTTCTTTGCCTTATATGTACTTCATGGCGAACATAATGTTGTCGATTTCCGGTGATTCCTGCTTTCCAAGTACTTGATGATGCTTCATTTTTTGATTATTGACTTTCCACAAACAGATTTACCTAAACTATTGGGTCTTTGTAACTGGTTGAAATTTTTTATAAACTGAAAATGCTCCAATAAAGCATGCCACTGCATGTATATGTCTATTCAAGTAGTTGTAGGATAAAATATACCTAGAAGTAGAAAGAATTGTAGTATTCATGTGGGATATTATTGTCTCTTTTAAATAAAGTAGAGTACAGTTAAATACGAAAATAGAGTTGTGGATGATCAAGCCTCTCCTACATCAAGGACAAGCATAAGGGTGAAAGTGGTTAGGATAATTTCCGCCCGAATCCGCTTTTGTAGGATACGGTAAGAGATTTTTGACATCTGACAATAATGCGATCCGAATCCAAGTCCGGTTGATAGGATATCTTATTACTAATATACAACGTAATAGGATACTCCGTTTTTTCTAGCCGGATAATCCGATTCTGAATCCAAATTGTGGGTGAAGTTTTAAGTATAGCTAGCAATATGTGAATGCTATCGGTGTTTATGAGACAAAACATATGCTTTTTAGTGATTTATTTGTCTTATTTTAATATCATCTAGTGCTTTATGTGTTATTAAAGTGTATAAATATTAACATTTGCTCGATGTTTCTGCATAGTTTTAGTGTAAGGCATTTATGTATTCCTCAGATATGAATATGGTAAATAACCGTTTCCGATCCTATGACATTTCGTTACCTTAACATGTCCGAATCCGCATAATCCATTATTAGAATCCGCATAATCCAGTATTCGAATCCTCATCCGTTCTGCTTCTGAATCCGAAAATAAATATGGAATAAGATACGGTAAGGATTATCCGTCCAAATCCTAGACAAGCCAGTGCCTTATGGCCAGTTTTCAGATCTTTATCTTACCCAAATAACTCGTCATACATAATTTTTTAATGGCTATTCCTTCAATTTTAACAAATAATCTAGAGCACTGTTATATACTAAAAAGGGCAGCCCGGTGCACGTAGCTCCCGTTTGCGCAGGGTACGACCCCTTTGGGTCTATAGTACGCAGCCTTTTCCGACATTTCTGCCCTCATGGTCACAAGGCAAGAGCTTTACCGCTGCGCTAAGGCTGAAATTTCCTATCTTTGGAATAGGATCTGTATCACCATTCGTGCACCACCAATCACCACCTGAACCAGTCCGTCCACCACCAATCACCACCTGAACCAGTCCGTTCACCAAGTTGACTAAGGGGTTCTTGGCCGTGAACGGATGGTTGGGATGTGGCGAGGTTGCAAATTGTGCCACAGCCATAGACATGAAGTTGAATGACATTGGTAACAAGAATATTTGAATTTGAACATGGTTTGGTCTTCAAAAGAATATTTGAATTTGAACATGGTTTGGTCTTCAGAAGATGTCGTGTGTTGGTAAAGTTGAATTGTATTCCTTGAAGATTTGAGACCATTTTACTTGTGATTTTGTACTAAGAACTAGAAACTCTGTTTATGCATTAGGTATGAGCTGTCTTGTGTGCATGATAACATAAAAAATCTCTTTATCTTTCCTTATAGTTCTAGTCCTTGCCATCGCCAGCTTCCTGTACCTGGTGCTTGCCAGCAATTTTCTGAGTTACGCTTCATTTGCAGTTCATGGACATGAGTACGTTGCAAGCGGCTTTGCCTAATTTACCAATTTCTTTTCTTGATGGTTTGCCTGAATCATGGTTCTCCAACAATACTTCTACCTATGTTCCGTCTGAATCACATGGTGAGCTTTACTGGTAGCATCTTTATATGAGTGTGAATTCGTGATTCTTTTGCTTTCCTTTGTACTATAGATATGATATGTTATGTTATTGCGTACATGAAGTTCATCTGACTGTAACAACTAACACATATTCAGGTGGATTACCATGTCTTATCGAGCAGGCTCCGAACTCTCCATTGAGGTAATAATAGTATGCTCCGCCTTGGCATAGTAGGCCTTACCAAGTGTTTGTTTGGTTTGCTGCCAATTGCCAAGCCAATAGTAGGCAAGGTTATTAGTTTCTTATCAACACACAAGAGCCAACAAAAATGGGAATGCCAAAATTTGGGTGGAAGCCCTGCGGAAATCACACTGGCTCCACGACAAGTTGGAGCCAAATCTGTAGGCATTTCCAGAACTCTGGCTTGACAAAATTAGGTAGCAAACCAAACATGCACTAGCGTCAACTCCATTTTTTGTGCTAAAATTAAACCTGTTGTTTCAGGAACATAACATTGAGCACTGTATCTACTGGCAACCCTTTTGCATAGAGAAAGGATTCGGCTTGGAAATCTACATGGCTTTGTGCTGCTTGGACTTGTGAAAAGAGCAGAGTAGCACCTGTTGATCTGTTCCATGGGTTCACTGAACTTGTATGTACCGGATACAGATAGGGAACTCGTGAGGCCATTGTGCGGAGACTCGGATATCTATGGTTTGGCTGACAATGCACATTTTGTGCCCCTTGCCTCTTGGAGATTGGGACCCTTGCTGGTGGTGGCTGTGATGACGATAACCCAGAAGACAGGTGGTGGGGATGACAGGGGTGATGCTAACGTTAGTAGATGTTGAGCCCGAAGCGTAAGTTATCCGGCTACATTGCTATATTGTTATATTCACAAAACGTCATTGCCTACCGAAAAGTTATTCCTAGACGCGTGGTGTGATGGACCAATTTTCCACCATTATATTATACATAACGTTTCTTGGTCGATGCTCTAGAATTTTTTTTTTTTTTTTTTTTTGCGAATCATGCTCTAGAATGTCTTGTGATGTGCAATAGGAGGACTTTGTTCAAAGGCAGTCTTTTTTGATGCTTACCGGAAGAAAAATTGGTTGTCCCACATTTGCTTTTGTTTACTCATCAGGTACAGTATTCTAGATCTAGATTGCGTGAAAGAGGTTGTCTAGTGACCCACTTTCTCAGGGCGCAACCAGACATTTTGTGTTTGTCTTTTCGGCTTTCCACTTTTAGGTTCTCTTTGGAACCACACAAATTATGATAAACTAATTTTTTAATCTATACTGTTTTTAAACAAGACAGATTATGTTATAGATTATAAAAAATAAATAAACATATTATAAAAAACTCACAATCTACTGCGGGCACAAGAAAGACAGATCATTATGCAATGTAAAAGTCTAAATTATAGTTTGTATAATCTAACCTTCAAACATACCTATCCAATTATATAATTTATTTTTATAATTCAGATTATCATAATCTTTTATGGTTTCAAACAGAACGTTAAAAAGATGACTATCATACCATTTTTTATCTGAAAAATAAAATTATCAGAGTACCGTACTTTTGTACACTGTCTATACTACACAATTTCATCATCCAGCCGAATCCCACCGCGTAAAATGGAATGGAAGGAGAGAACAAGAAAACACAGAGCACAAGCCGGCGCTGCGGCTTAGAACGGTGCCGGCTGCGCGGCGCCGCGACGCATCCTGCTCCCCCACGTCTCGCCTCGCGTGTCCGCCGCCCGCCACTGCAGCCCGGCCAGCTGCGCTTCCCAGTCGGCAAACCCCGCGGCGCGGGACCCGGCGGCGCTCGCGCCACAGCGCAGCTGGATGTCGTAGCCCCGCCTGCGCTCGGGGTCGGAGAGCACCTCGTAGGCCTCGCGCGCCCTCATGAACCGGTCGGCGCCGCCCGGGCACGCGTCCGGGTGCCACCGCCGCGCGGCGCGCCTGTACGCCGCCTTGATCTCCTCAGGCCCAGCGGCCTTCCCCACTGCCAGAACATCGTACATCGTCGCCCTCTCCGGCGCCGCCGCCACGGCCGACACCCTCACCCGCGCCCGCCTCTGGCACTTCACGCCGCCCGAGAACCCCATGGGCTTGGCGCACAGCGCGTTCATCTCTCCAAACGGATGGTGGCGAACTGAGGTGGTTGATGGTCGTGTGAGCTCAGCTGAGGCTTTGCTTCTTGCACCTCAAGTTGGAATCTGTGTAAAGCTATGGCTTGATTCTATATTTGCGCGCGGCGGTAATTATATACTGCCGAGTAAGGGAGGCAGGGATGCCGGATGCGTGGCGGCGTGGGCTTCTGGAAGATATGGACGAAGTCATGGGCGCGACGCGTGAGGCGTAATGAGCCCGTCGCCCACGGGAAGCGCCATTTCTTGTTGCCCGCTACTCAATTACCTTAAGTTGTTGTCGACTGGTCGATCTCGACTTTAACTTCCTCTTGAGATGTGGGCCCTCAGTTCTTAGATGGTGGTGGCCCGTCGGAATGTGATCAGATCAGCCCAAGCGTTAGGGGGACATTGACGTCGTGATTCTGGATTTTGTCTACGTGGAGATCTTACTGGTTGACTCGGCTGTATTTGCTCCAATCGCGTAGACGTTGTCTGGTCGGCGATACAGCTACAATGCTCACACCTAAACCGGACACATTATATTTTAGTTAGTATGGGTAACATGTAAGTGTAATAATAGCATGAATGAATAATCCGGGTAGTATGAGTATTTCGAGGTTTTCAAACTAGAACCCGAACCCTAACCAAAAATCGAATAGCCAGGAAATGAGAACCGAACCCTAATCGAATACATGTATTACCCGACAATTCGGGTAATTCGGTTCGGTTCGGGTTCAAGTGGCAGGTTATGGCACCCAAACGCCCAGGGTGACCGTCAGTAGCTCGATCTGCCAAAGGCACTCCTTGTATGTGGTTGCGGCCTCCAAGACGAGGCGCGACTGTTGTGGTGACGCTTGGTCCTCCTTGTCGTTGGAGAAGATAATGATCTCCTCCTTGTTGGAGGAGCCGACGACCGTGGAGCCCGAGGGCCTTGGTGAGCGAGGATGGCGGTGCCACGATCTGGTAGGACATCTAGAGCCGCCACCGTTTGTTGTTGCGAAGAACCACAACTTCGGCATGGTGTGGATGTGGTGTTGTCATTGGCACCAAAACATGGAGGGTCATAGAATGGTGTGGTGTGGGTGACACTGGCAACCTCCTTAAATAGGTGTGGCAGCATGGCAGAGGCAACGGAAGCCAACTTCAATGTGGTGTAGCGGCCGGAGTAGGTTTCTCAGTCACCGCATTTGCACTGAAATGACTCGCTCTGACCGACATCAATGTCGGCCCATCAAGTCCGCTTTGGAGTCGCGATGGCCGGCATGAATGCCTGGTAATCCCTTTACGCAAGACAGTTTTCGGACGCTAGAGTTTTTGGGTGGTACTAGTGTTAGAAATATGCCCTAGAGGCAATAATAAATTGGTTATTATCATATTTTCTTGTTCATGATAAGTGTCTATTATGCATGGTAAAATTGTATTGACCGAAAACTTAAATACATGTGTGAATACATAAACAACATCGTGTCCTTAGTGAGCCTATACTAGGCTAGCTCATTGATCGAAGATGATTAAGGTTCCTAACCATAGACATGAGTCTCATTTGATAACTGGATCACATCATTAGGAGAATCATGTGATGGACAATACCCAACCATAACCTTAACATATGATCGTGTCACTAAAGTTTAATTGATATAACTTTCTCCACATCAAATATATGTTTCTTAGACTATGATATCATGCAACTCGCTCATACCGTAAGAATACTTAGTGTGTTCCAAAGTCACTTGGTAATTGGGTGATTATAAAGGTGCTCTACAGGTATTTCCGAAGGTGTTTGTTGGGTTGCATGGATCAAGACTGAGATTTGTCACTCCGTGTGACGGAGAGATATCTCTGGGCCCTCTCGGTAATACAACATGACAAGAAACTTGCAAGCATGTGACTAATGAATTTAGTCACGGGATCTTGTACAGAATGAGTAAAGAGACTTGTCGGTAACGAGATTGGACTAGGCATGGAGATACCGACAATCGAATCTCAGGCAAGTAACATATCTGAAAGTGTGTTATATCAACTAGAGGGGTGAATAGGCAATTTTTACAAAATCGTCACTAAGGAATTACTACTTCGGGAATTTGCTAAGTGACGAACTACTTGCAGCGGAATAAGTACTCAGATGTAAGCATAACACATGAGTAGCATAGTTGTCTTGATGAAATGAAACGATGTAGGATCGGAAGTATGTCTAGAGGGGGGTGACTAGACTACTTGAGAAGATAAAAACTTAGAATTTTCCCAATTTTAAGTGTGAGCCAGTTTTAGCAATTATGACTAGTCAAGTACACCCTACACATGCATATCTAAGAGTGTTGCAGCGGAAAGTAGAACATGCAAGTTTAAAGTAGAGGGTCAGGTAGGGAGATCAAACACAAAGGTTGACATGGCAAATTTTGGCATGGTTCCGATAGGTGGCACTACCATACGTCCATTTTAGTGGAGATTTCAACCCACAGAGGGTAACCGCTGCGAGAGTCCATGGAGGGCTCCACCCACAAGGGGTCCACGAAGAAGCGGCCTTGTCTATTGCACCACGGCTTCCGCCCACGAAGGACTATCCTCACTCACGGTAGATCTTCATGAAGTAGGCGATCTCCTTGCCCTTACAAACATGTTGGTTCTGTTGGGGAACGTTGCATGGGAAACAAAAAATTTCCTACGCACACGAAGACCTATCATGGTGATGTCCATCTACGAGAGGAGATTTGGATCTAAGTACCCTTGTAGATCGCACAACAGGAAGCGTTAAGAAACGCGGTTGATGTAGTGGAACGTCTTCACGTCCCTCGAACCATCACACGAATCGTCCCGCGATCCATCCCACGATCCATTCCGATCTAGCGCCGAACGGACGGTACCTCCGCGTTCATCACATGTACAACTCGACGATGATCTCGGCCTTCTTGATCCAGCAAGCGAGACGGAGAAGTAGATGAGTTCTCCGGCAGTGTGACGATGCTCCGGTGGTGATGATCTACTCCTGCAGGGCTCCGCCCGAGCTCCGCAGAAATCCGATCTAGAGGTAAAACTACGTGGTATAGGTTTGAGTTGCACGTGGCAAAGTTGTGTCTCAAATCAGCCCTAAACCACCAATATATATAGGAGGGAGGGGGAGGGATAGCCTTGAGGCACAAGGCCTCAAGGTGCGCCGGCCAAGGGAGGAGGAGGACTCCTCCTCCAATTCGGTTTGGGAAGGAGGAGTCCTCCTCTTCCTTCCCACCTCCCTCTTTCCCTTTTTCTTTTATTTTCTTTTGGTATTTTCTTATGTGGCGCCATGGGCCCCTTGGGCTGACTCCCTCAGCCCACTAAGGACTTGTGGCACCACCCTAGTGCCTTGGGCACACTCCCGGGTGGGTGGGCCCTCCCGGTGAACTCCCGGAACCCATTCGTCACTCCCGGTACACTTCCGGAATTGCCCGAAACTTTCCGGTGACCAAATGAAACCATCCTATATATCAATCTTCGTTTCCAAACCATTCCAGAAACCCTCGTGACGTCCGTGATCTCATCCGGGAATCCGAACAACATTCCGTAACCACACATATAACTCAACTATACTAAAACATCATCGAACCTTAAGTGTGCACACCCTGCGGGTTCGAGAACTATGCAGACATGCCCCGAGGCACTCCTCGGTCAATATCCAATAGTGGGACTTGGATGCACATATTGGATCCTACATATTCTCCAAAGATCTTATCGGTTGAACCTCAGTGTCAAGGATTCATATAATCCCGTATGTCATTCCCTTTGTCCTTCGGTATGTTACTTGCCCGAGATTTGATAGTCGGTATCCGCATACTTATTTCAATCTTATTACCGGCAAGTCTCTTTACTCATTCCGTAATACAAGATCCCGTGACTTACATTTAGTCACATTGCTTGCAAGGCTTGTGTGTGATGTTGTATTACCGAGTGGACCCCGAGATACCTCTCGCTCACACGGAGGGACAAATCCCAGTCTTGATCCATACTAACTCAATGGACACCTTTGGAGATACCTGTAGAGCACCTTTATAGTCACCCAATTACGTTGTGACGTTTGATGCACACTGATGTCTACTACGCAACTGTGACAGTCCGACGCCGACGTTCCAGAAGATTCCCTATCCTTTCCGTTTTCGTCGTGTGTCTGTTTTATTTTGTCGCATCATCATCGCATCATTCGCATCATCTGCATTGCATCGGCATCTCCGTTGCCACCCGTTTTCAAAACTTGCATCCGCTGTTAGTTGTCGGTTCTCGTAGTTGTCTGTTCTGAGCCCGACTGCACTCGCACGCACCCACGGCACCGTCGTAACCCTGTTTTTAAAGCGTGTATAAAACTTTCTCCGATTGAGATGGAATTTGTCGTGCGGTATTTTCTTTATATAGGTAGGCCGCCTGTCAAGTTTCGTCGCAATCGGGGACCGTCTGGTACCCGAACGGTCGACCGTAGCGGTACCGTCTTCGGTCTACCGTCGGACGTCTGTCGTTGTTTTAAAAGTCGTTGCCGCGCCGCACCACTCCCCTCTCATCTTAGCCAACGCCACTCTACACACCTAACCCTAACCCGCCTCTCCGGTCGGACCGCACGATCGCGACCGGAGGGTCGAAAAACCCCCAGATACCTTGCACCCTAGCCCCTTTCCCTATTTAAGCACCCCTCCCTCCCTATTTTGAGCAAACCCTAATCCAGCCTCGAAAACCGCGCCCAACTACCTAGCCGCCGCATCCTCTCTTTCCTCCCGTCGCCACCGGCCCGCTCCAGCCCGCTCGAGGCCCTCCGGGCCCATCCGGCCGCCGCCGCCCGAAGCGCCCCAGCACGCCCGCGCCTACCCGCACCCACGCCCGGGGAAGAGCCCCGCAGCGCCGCATGCCCCGCCTCCGCACGCCGGAGTTGCCCTGCACCTCCGCCGCGACTCCTGCCGGAGCTCCTCGAGGAGCTCGCCGTTCGTCGCCAGCCCCGCCGCCATGGCCGCCCTCCTGCCCGAGCTCCTCCCGTCGGGGTCCCTAGTCTGCAAGAGTCGTCGCCTTGCTCGATCTCCGCCGACGCCGCCTAGATCCGGCAGGTTCCGGCGAGATCCGGCCCGGGATGGTGCATCCCACCTCCAGCCGGCCCTGCCCTTGCCTGCTCGCAGGAGCTCCTTCTGGTGGCTCTGCACCGGCCGCCGCCAGGGCTCGTGCGTGAGGCGAGTAGGAGCGCTCGATCCCCCCCCACGCTCGGGTGCCCGGGCCTCCCAGCGCTAGCACATGGGCCGCAGCGCCTCGGCCCGCGAGGAGCAGCGCAGCCTGGCCAGCGCCCTGGTCGAGCAGCTCCTCCCTTCGGCCGAAGCGCCTCCCTGGCCCGGCTGCGCAGGCCGGCAGCCTTCTCCACCGACCTGGCCCATGGCCCCATGGTAAGCCCCGCCCCAGCACCTTTTAGATATGTTGCGCCACAGTTCGGCCCATTAGGTAATTTAGTAGGTTTTAGGAATTAAGTAATTCCAGTAAATAGACGGTTATTAAAACGCGTGTAGTTTTAAATCCGTGTTTCAGATTGGAGAGTATTATATATATAAAACGTGTAGTTTCTCGAGTAGCACCCGTTTATAAAACATGCATAATTATTTGACGAAGTTTAACGTGCCAAACGCCTAGTTTTGCGTGCTGTTTCAATAGGATACGCCCCATATTTAATTTTCGTGCAAGTCCGGATTGCTCGAGTGCCGTATTAGAAATGCCTATGTTTTAGGAACTATTTTTCCGTGTATTTTAGAGCTATCACTCGTATTTTTGCGCGTAGGGAATTGCCGGTAATTTATTTTTCCCGCGTATAGGTTATTTCCTCGCATTAATGTGTGGCATTATCTTGTGTTGCAAACCTCACATATTTTATATGTTTCCGGGGTAGAAAAATCCCATGGATTTTTCTGTGCAATTAGTTTTATCTTTTGAGCAAGTTAGTTCGCACAATATTTTGACATGTTGCCCTTTTGTTTAATTCGTAGGATTTATTCCGTGCCTCGTTTGAATTAGTTGTCAACTAGGGAGTTCTTCTTAGATGTTTTGTTTATCCCCTGGTATTTTTAGTTGCAATAGAAATGCATGTTTAGGTGTGGTTTGACTGCCCTCAAGTTGCTAGAAATAGTGCTGTTTTAGAGGAGTTGAAATATTTATAAGTCTGGGATCTGTTATTATTTTGTTGCTGTCTTGTCTTGCTTGCATCTTGTGATCTGTAGCTCTTTTGAGGTTGGTCCAATGGAGTTAGTTGTACCCCTTGTGTTTCTCTAGCATGCTGTAAATTTTCATGCCATTTGGAGTCCTGTAGCTATAGGTTTTGCTGCTGTCAATATAGCTTCAGATCGAAAACTGCACTTTCATGAGGTGTAATTTTCACTAAGTCTCAAATAGTGTGTGGGATGCCATTTTGTGTCTTCTTTTCCTAGTGCTCCTTGCTGCCATGCTAGTTGTTGTTAGTTGTTCGTAGTAGTGCTTCTTGCCCTCTTCCATGCCATGCCTTGCTTGTGCATTTCGGAGTTATGTAGCTCGTAGTTGTGGGGCGTAGAATATGCTATGTGGCTGATTTTGGCAGATTGTAGTCATTTCTTGTTTTGCATGTAGGTGTTGAACCGTAGCTCCGATTTGATCATGTCCTACATGAAACTTGCTTAGAATCTCGTGTAGTTTCATTTTCTCTTGCTGTTTGAATGTTTTGACGTGCTCGTGACCGTCGTTGCACACATATTGCATTCATGCCATCATATCTTGCGGTGCTTGTATCTTTAGATCCGTAGCTCCGTTGGAGATGTTCTTTATGTGTAGATTGCTTGCCTTGACACGTAGAATCACGTGAACCTATTTGTTTTGCTGTTTAACAACTAATTAAAGGTGTTAATTCAGATCTGGACATAATTGTAAATTAACATGTGAGGTTGTTTCGGAGGTGCTATATGACATTTCCGACCTCATTTAAAATGCCTAGATAGGTAGTTTAATTGCGCTTCACCTCTTGCCATGTTTAACCACATTTAATATTGCCGTGTATCTAATCGGGATAGAACTAAATACATAAACGTGGAGTTTCGTCAATATGCAACTCTTTGCATATTGAACTTCACTTAATGTGTAGTGTTTGATTGTGTGAATTGTCATGCCGTGACTTGCATGTATTCAGTAGCTCATGCATCATATGTGTAGTGCATCGTGTGGTGAATTTCGTGTGTTGATTTGTGTTTCCGGTTTGCTTCATCTCGATAGAGTTCCGCAGCGTGCCGGATTATGAGGACCCGTTCGACTATGTCAGTTCGTCTGCTTCACGGAGGCATTCTTCTTCCAAGCGGGATCTCAGGCAAGATGATCATTTCCCCAGATACCATTACTATCATTGCCATGCTAGTTTTACCGCTTCTATCGTTTATGTCTCGTTGCCTACCACATGTTAAATATCAGCCTCTCAATAATGCCATGAAACCTTCAACTTTTTTGACCTAGCAAACCACCGATTGGCTATGTTACTGCTTGCTTAGCCCTGTTGATAGCGTTGCTAGTTGCAGGTGCAGATGCTTCCATGCGAAAGCATGGGTTCCTTGTTATATCACCATATAAATGCTATCTAATTTAATGCACCTATATACTTGGTAAAAGGTCGAAGGCTCGGCCTTTCTAGCCTGGTGTTTTGTTCCACCTCTGCCCCCTTAGTTTCCGGCTACCGGTGTTATGTTCCATAAATGAGCGCTCCTAACACGATCGGGGTTGTTATGGGGACCCCCTTGATAATTCGTTTTAGATTAAAGCTGGTCTGGCAGGGCCCAACTTTGGTACTACATTTGCCTAATAACTAATGAACTACATAGGGAGTAATTAATCCGAAGACTTTAATCAACCCCCGGGCCAGTGCTCCTCATGAGTGTTGGTCCACCCACCTAGCAGTCGGCGGTGCCACCATGGGGCAACTCGAGGTTTGGTTCCCGTCCACTTTGCATAGACGGTGTGTCCTGAGAACGAGATACGCGGCTCCTATCGGGTTCGTCGACACACCGGGTGGCCTTGCTGGAATAGTTTTACCTTTGACGAGATATCTTGTGCATCGGGATTCCGGTGATGCTTTGGGTAATCTCAGAGTTGAGGTTTTTTACTAGGGAATTCGACGAGATCGCGAGCTTCGTGATTGAGGATTTCTATGCGGCTTGTGGTAATTTGTGATGGACTAGTTGGAGCACCCCTGCAGGGTTAAATCTTTCGGAAAGCCGTGCCCGCGGTTATGTGGCAACGTGGAAACTTTGTTTAACACTGGTTCTAGATAACTTGAAGTTAATTTAATTAAAATATGCCAACTGTGTGCGTGACCGTGACTGTCTCTTTCGTGAGTTCCTTCTCCGATCGAGGACACGGTGGGGTTATGCCTTACGTAGGTAGGTGTTCAGGATCATTCATTTGATCAGTAGTTCACGTCCGATATGCGTAGATCACCCCCCTCTTATTTCTTGTACTCGTAAGTTAGCCACCAAATATATGCTTAGCCGCTACTGCAACCTCACCACTTAACCATGCCTCACCCATTAAGCTTTGCTAGTCTTGATACCTTTGGAAATGAGATTGCTGAGTCCCCTGTGGCTCACAGATTACTACAACACTAGTTGCTGGTACAGGTAAAGGTTACTTGACGCGAGCGCGTTGATTGTTCATTTGGAGCTTCTTCTTCTTCTTCTTCTTCTTCTTCTTCTTCTTCTTCTTCTTCTTCTTCTTCATCGATCTAGGATGGGTTCGAGGCCGGCAGCCTGGGATATCAAGGATGGACGTCGTTCTTCTTTTGTCGTTTGTTTTCGTCCGTAGTCGGACCCCGCTCTTACTCTTGATGATTATGTAATGTACTGATGTGAGTATGATGTAGCTTGTGGCGAGTGTAAGCCAACTCTGAATATATATCTCTTCTTTTCAGTACATGTACTTGTAACGATATCCATTCTTGCGACACGACGAGATGCGCTTCTATCCCTGACGAGGCCTTCGTGCCAAATTGAGGATAGGGTCGCATCTTGGGCATGACAAGTTGGTATCAGAGCAAGGACCGACCTAGGAGCCCCCTTGATTGATCGAACTTGGCCGAGTCAAGTCTAGTGAAAACTATTTGAGTCTTAGTTATATATCGGAGAGTAGGATTCTTTTTTCTCCTCTTCTATGCTCTGGCGAGGAATCTTGACGTAATAATTTAATTCTACTCCTCTTCTCACTCAAAATCTTTTTAGGATCACGCGGATATTTTTGAGATTTATATGATGCCGATGTGACGGAGTTCTGTCTTGGTGCCTCCTGCCTGACTTGATTTTCTTCCGGGTAGTTGAGCTCCAGGGGATTCTTGAGCACATCGTTATCATTCAGGTTTCTTAGTATCTCAGAACGAAGGATGTTCGTAATTGCTTCAATACTAGTAGTGGCGAGATAACCCCGATGTCCCCAGTACTGGTGTAGATTGTTCGGGAGTACTGCCATACTTTGTATCGTTGTGATCACGAGGGTCTGTAGTAGATGAAGGTCCGAGATTCTGGTCGTGTGTTGACGGATGTGATATAGGTGACGGGTTAGTATAGGAGTTGTGTGATTATTACTCCTTGTATCCGTTTACCAGATTGCATGACCAAAAATTTCGGGAATTCATAGGTGGGAATTCAAGTAGTTGCTTATAGGACAATCTTCCAACAAATACATGATGTTAGGTTGGGGTTCGACATCTAGTGGATTCGTTTGTTCACGGTCGACTTACAGCGGTAAACGTTGTGTATTAAAGAGTCCTTGTAGCTTGCTACGACTCGGGGACGCTTCGTATGTCGGGTGCACTGCCTTGCACTTGATGGCTACTATAAAATCGAGCCCGTGCGATCTCGTCCACGAAAATATCGGACGAAATCTTTCTCATGAGTTTGTTCTGGCTTGTTTCGTAAGCCTCACCCTTTTGTTTTGTTGAACTATGGTAATTCAAGTTGCTTCAATGTCAAGTGGTGATTTCAGATCTTTCCTAATCTGTGTTCTCATATTTTTATGGGAATGCAAATTCTTTGCTCAATCAGATCGTCGTATCAATTCCATTTAACCGGTGTGTTTCTCTCCAAGTGGATTCAATCCTCTCTAATTTTTTTGCAAGACCAGTCTCTCTTTTATGCCGGAGTTCATCTCATCTGTTCCAAGTCGTCTTTGTTTTTCCCCGCCCTCCCACCCTTTTTCTCAGTGATTCAATTTTCATCCAAGAGTTTTCTTTTCATTGTGCTTCCGCTGTCTGTTCTTTTCTCTCTTATCCGGTGATTCTTGTGAAGATTCTCAGGAGATTCGTGTCATATTTGTTCATTCTTGTCATCCTTACCGGTGAATTTAATTCAGCTATCCGTGTTCATCATATCCTAATTATCCTTGTAATTCTTTTTCATGTTGGAGATTCTTTCAGCCTATCTTGGTATTTATTTCTCTCTTTTAGATCCGGAGCGTTGAAGTTATCTGTGTAGTTCTTCTTTCCAGTCTTTTCAATTATTTCGAGGTGCTATCCTCATCAAGTTTTCATTTGTACCGATGCAATATCCCTCTTGCTAGCAATCTTTTCAACGGTGATTTCTTTGAGTGGGCCCATAACCCACAGGTTCTTTCCCAAGATCTTTCCTGGCTCTTTTAATCCTTGCTCGGAGATCATTAATTCTTTTCAACTATGACGTAAGTATGAATTTCATCAGTCATATCCCTTCTCCAAGATCTATTGGAATTTAATTCTCATGTTGGCTCAACCTATCATTCTTCATTATTCCGGAGTGTCTCAGTAGTTCTTGGTGTTGTTTCTCGTCATCATTCTCAGCTTGCTATCCGAAGGAGTGTTTCTCTCAAATCTTGGTTCATTCTCTTGAAGATTTATCTTTTCAGCTTCGTGTTATCATCTTGAATTTGTTCCCAATCATGAGTAATCCCTTTCTTTCTATCCGGTGCATTTATGAGTTGTTTTTATTTCTCGATCCTCCGAAGGCCATCATTTCTGAAGATTCTTCGTTCTCAGCTTGCAGCTTTCATCCTCAATTCTTCTCAATTGTTGTCTCTTCGTTCGTCTCGCGATTATCCGGTGCTTTGTTCAAGTTTTCTTTCAGGTACATCATGATCTCTTCATTCTCATGTATATCCATTAATTCTTGGTATTCCCATTCAGTTGTGAATTCTCACCGGTGCTCCTGTCAATTATGCGTCATGTGGTGCATACCTATCTTTCTCTTCAAGTTTCTTTCAAGAAGAATAAGTGGTATGCTAAATCCGCTGCTTGTCATCAATTAAACTTGATGAAGGACAAGCATAACATAATTATTATTCTTGTTCATAGTAATCTAAATTCTTCTTACGGAGCGGCTCATTATGTCAATTCATTCTCAAGTGTTCTTCAAGATTCTTATTGAAGAACCTCAAGTTTTCTTTCTCTTGCATTTCCAGTGCATTTGTTCTTCCTTTATCCTTTGAGGTGGTATTATAGCCTTCTTGTTAGTGTAGGAGCCTCGAAGATTTTTCCTTTCAAGAATGAGATAATTAAACCCACCAATTCTATGATCATGAGATATTTGAACCCATGATTTCTTCATTGAGCTATCTTGGTTTGGATTTCACCTAAAGCCTTTCCTATGGATTGTTGCTATTATGGTGCTTGTCTTTAATTCAAGTTCTCAATGTTTCCTCTTGGTGTAAGTAATTGTTCATATCTTGTTTCTCGTAATCTATCCTTGGTTCTTTCAGTGGTTGTTTGTCACCTCATATTTGTTGAGACGATTTTCATAAGCCCACTACTATCTTGTTCTTTTCGTTGTGGGTTTTCCAACTACTCCATCTATTCTTCTATCCGGAGGCTCTTCAATTCTATCGTGATGATAAATGTCATTCCTTTCTTCATTCTCTTCTTCCGCTTGAGCTAGTTCCTATTCTCTTGTTCCGGAGGCCTTGTGATGTTGCTCTTTTGGGTCTATTATGTTGTTCTATCAAGTTCATGGTGTTTCCTTGTTCTATTTACTTGTTTGTTATGAATATTGTCTAATTCTACCATCTTATCGAATTTTTTGTCCCATTTTCCTACCGAAGTGCTGCCGAAATTTTCCGTGAATTCTTGCTTCTTCTCATATCTTTCCTCATCGCTTTGCTACCTTCAAGGATCGTTGGTTTCACTTCTTTGTCAAAGAAGCGACTAAGTTTTACCTCTTGTTCTTTCTCATCCTCTTCCCCCTTCCATTCTTGGATCTCCGGGCGAGATCCTCTTGTAGTGTAGGAGAGTTGTGACAGCCCGATGCCGACGTTCCACAAGATTCTCTTTCCTTTCCGTTTTCGTCGTGTGTCTGTTTTATTTTGTCGCATCATCATCGCATCATTCGCATCATCTGCATTGCATCGACATCTCTGTTGCCGCCCGTTTTCAAAACTTGCATCCGCTGTTAGTTGTCGGTTCTCGTAGTTGTCTGTTCTGAGCCTGACTGCACTCGCACGCGCCCGCGGCACCGTCGTAACCCTGTTTTTAAAGCGTGTATAAAACTTTCCCGATTGAGCTGGAATTTGTCGTGCGGTATTTTCTTTATATAGGTAGGCCGCCTGTCAAGTTTCGTCGCAATCGGGGACCGTTTGGTACCCGAACGGTCGACCGTAGCGGCACCTTCTTCGGTCTACCGTCGAACGTCTGTCGGTGTTCTAAAAGTCGTTGCCGCGCCGCACCACTCCCCTCTCATCTTAGCCAACGCCACTCTACACACCTAACCCTAACCCGCCTCTCCGATCGGACCGCACGATCGCGACCGGAGGGTCGAAAAAACCCCAGATACCCTGCACCCTAGCCCCTTTCCCTATTTAAGCACCCCTCCCTGCCTATTTTGAGCAAACCCTAATCCAGCCTCGAAAACCACGCCCAACTACCCAGCCGCCGCATCCTCTCTCTCCTCCCGCCGCCACCGGCCCGCTCCAGCCCGCTCGAGGCCCTCCGGGCCCATCTGGCCGCCGCCGCCCGAAGCGCCCCAGCACGCCCGCGCCTGCCCGCACCCACGCCCGGGGAAGAGCCCCGCAGCGCCGCATGCCCCGCCTCCGCGCGTCGGAGTTGCCCCGCGCCTCCGCCGCGACTCCTGCCGGAGCTCCGCGAGGAGCTCGCCGTTCGTCGCCAGCCCCGCCGCCATGGCCGCCCTCCTGCCCGAGCTCCTCCCGTTGGGGTCCCTAGTCTGGCAGAGTCGTCGCCTTGCTCGATCTCCGCCGACGCCGCCCAGATCCGGCAGGTTCCGACGAGATCCGGCCCGGGATGGTGCATCCCACCTCCAGCCGGCCCTGCCCTTGCCTGCTCGCCGGAGCTCCTTCGGGTGGCTCTGCACCGGCCGCCGCCAGGGCTCGTGCGTGAGGCGAGCAGGAGCGCTCGATCCCCCCCCCCCACGCTCGGGTGCCCGGGCCTCCCAGCGCTAGCACATGGGCCGCAGCGCCTCGGCCCGCGAGGAGCAGCGCAGCCTGGCCAGCGCCCTGGTCGAGCAGCTCCTCCCTTCGGCCGAAGCGCCTCCCTGGCCCGGCTGCGCAGGCCGGCAGCCTTCTCCACCGACCTGGCCCATGGCCCCATGGTAAGCCCCGCCCCAGCACCTTTTAGATATGTTGCGCCACAGTTCGGCCCATTAGGTAATTTAGTAGGTTTTAGGAATTAAGTAATTCCAGTAAATAGACGGTTATTAAAACGCGTGTAGTTTTAAATCCGTGTTTCAGATTGGAGAGTATTATATATATAAAACGTGTAGTTTCTCGAGTAGAACCCGTTTATAAAACATGCATAATTATTTGACGAAGTTTAACATGCCAAACGCCTAGTTTTGCGTGCTGTTTCAATAGGATACGCCCCATATTTAATTTTCGTGCAAGTCCGGATTGCTCGAGTGCCGTATTAGAAATGCCTATGTTTTAGGAACTATTTTTCCGTGTATTTTAGAGCTATCACTCGTATTTTTGCGCGTAGGGAATTGCCGGTAATTTATTTTTCCTGCGTATAGGTTATTTCCTCGCATTAATGTGTGGCATTATCTTGTGTTGCAAACCTCACATATTTTATATGTTTCCGGGGTAGAAAAATCCCATGGATTTTTCTGTGCAATTAGTTTTATCTTTTGAGCAAGTTAGTTTGCACAATATTTTGACATGTTGCCCTTTTGTTTAATTCGTAGGATTTATTCCGTGCCTCGTTTGAATTAGTTGTCAACTAGGGAGTTCTTCTTAGATGTTTTGTTTAGCCCCTGGTATTTTTAGTTGCAATAGAAATGCATGTTTAGGTGTGGTTTGACTGCCCTCAAGTTGCTAGAAATAGTGCTGTTTTAGAGGAGTTGAAATATTTCTAAGTCTGGGATCTGTTATTATTTTGTTGCTGTCTTGTCTTGCTTGCATCTTGTGATCTGTAGCTCTTTTGAGGTTGGTCCAATGGAGTTAGTTGTACCCCTTGTGTTTCTCTAGCATGCTGTAAATTTTCATGCCATTTGGAGTCCTGTAGCTATAGGTTTTGCTGCTGTCAATATAGCTTCAGATCGAAAACTGCACTTTCATGAGGTGTAATTTTCACTAAGTCTCAAATAGTGTGTGGGATGCCATTTTGTGTCTTCTTTTCCTAGTGCTCCTTGCTGCCATGCTAGTTGTTGTTAGTTGTTCGTAGTAGTGCTTCTTGCCCTCTTCCGTGCCATGCCTTGCTTGTGCATTTCGGAGTTATGTAGCTCGTAGTTGTGGGGCGTAGAATATGCTATGTGGCTGATTTTGGCAGATTGTAGTCATTTCTTGTTTTGCATGTAGGTGTTGAACCGTAGCTCCGATTTGATCGTGTCCTACATGAAACTTGCTTAGAATCTCGTGTAGTTTCATTTTCTCTTGCTGTTTGAATGTTTTGACGTGCTCGTGACCGTCGTTGCACACATATTGCATTCATGCCATCATATCTTGCAGTGCTTGTATCTTTAGATCCGTAGCTCCGTTGGAGATGTTCTTTATGTGTAGATTGCTTGCCTTGACACGTAGAATCACGTGAACCTATTTGTTTTGCTGTTTAACAACTAATTAAAGGTGTTAATTCAGATCTGGACAGAATTGTAAATTAACATGTGAGGTTGTTTCGGAGGTGCTATATGACATTTCCGACCTCATTTAAAATGCCTAGATAGGTAGTTTAATTGCGCTTCACCTCTTGCCATGTTTAACCACATTTAATATTGCCGTGTATCTAATCGGGATAGAACTAAATACATAAACGTGGAGTTTCGTCAATATGCAACTCTTTGCATATTGAACTTCACTTAATGTGTAGTGTTTGATTGTGTGAATTGTCATGCCGTGACTTGCATGTATTCAGTAGCTCATGCATCATATGTGTAGTGCATCGTGTGGTGAATTTCGTGTGTTGATTTGTGTTTCCGGTTTGCTTCATCTCGATAGAGTTCCGCAGCGTGCCGGATTATGAGGACCCGTTCGACTACGTCAGTTCGTCTGCTTCACGGAGGCATTCTTATTCCAAGCGGGATCTCAGGCAAGATGATCATTTCCCCAGATACCATTACTATCATTGCCATGCTAGTTTTACCGCTTCTATCGTTTATGTCTCGTTGCCTACCACATGTTAAATATCAGCCTCTCAATAATGCCATGAAACCTTCAACTTTTTTGACCTTGCAAACCACCGATTGGCTATGTTACTGCTTGCTTAGCCCTGTTGATAGCGTTGCTAGTTGCAGGTGCAGATGCTTCCATGCGAAAGCATGGGTTCCTTGTTATATCACCATATAAATGCTATCTAATTTAATGCACCTATATCCTTGGTAAAAAGTCGAAGGCTCGGCCTTTCTAGCCTGGTGTTTTGTTCCACCTCTGCCCCCTTAGTTTCCGGCTACCGGTGTTATGTTCGATAAATGAGCGCTCCTAACACGATCGGGGTTGTTATGGGGACCCCCTTGATAATTCGTTTTAGATTAAAGCTGGTCTGGCAGGGCCCAACTTTGGTACTACATTTGCCTAATAACTAATGAACTGCATAGGGAGTAATTAATCCGAAGACATTAATCAACCCCCGGGCCAGTGCTCCTCATGAGTGTTGGTCCACCCACCTAGCAGTCGGCGGTGCCACCATGGGGCAACTCGAGGTTTGGTTCCCGTCCACTTTGCATAGACGGTGTGTCCTGAGAACGAGATACGCGGCTCCTATCGCGTTCGTCGACACACCGGGTGGCCTTGCTGGAATAGTTTTACCTTTGACGAGATATCTTGTGCATCGGGATTCCGGTGATGCTTTGGGTAATCTCAGAGTTGAGGTTTTTTACTAGGGAATTCGACGAGATCGCGAGCTTCGTGATTGAGGATTTCTATGCGGCTTGTGGTAATTTGTGATGGACTAGTTGGAGCACCCCTGCAGGGTTAAATCTTTCGGAAAGCCGTGCCCGCGGTTATGTGGCAACGTGGAAACTTTGTTTAACACTGGTTCTAGATAACTTGAAGTTAATTTAATTAAAATATGCCAACTGTGTGCGTGACCGTGACTGTCTCTTTCGTGAGTTCCTTCTCCGATCGAGGACACGGTGGGGTTATGCCTTACGTAGGTAGGTGTTCAGGATCATTCATTTGATCAGTAGTTCACGTCCGATATGCGTAGATCACCCCCCTCTTATTTCTTGTACTCGTAAGTTAGCCACCAAATATATGCTTAGCCGCTACTGCAACCTCACCACTTAACCATGCCTCACCCATTAAGCTTTGCTAGTCTTGATACCTTTGGAAATGAGATTGCTGAGTCCCCTGTGGCTCACAGATTACTACAACACTAGTTGCTGGTACAGGTAAAGGTTACTTGACGCGAGCGCGTTGATTGTTCATTTGGAGCTTCTTCTTCTTCTTCTTCTTCTTCTTCTTCTTCTTCTTCTTCTTCTTCTTCTTCTTCTTCTTCATCGATCTAGGATGGGTTCGAGGCCGGCAGCCTGGGATATCAAGGATGGATGTCGTTCTTCTTTTGTCGTTTGTTTTCGTCCGTAGTCGGACCCCGCTCTTACTCTTGATGATTATGTAATGTACTGATGTGAGTCTGATGTAGCTTGTGGCGAGTGTAAGCCAACTCTGAATATATATCTCTTCTTTTCAGTACATGTACTTGTAACGATATCCATTCTTGCGACACGACGAGATGCGCTTCTATCCCTGACGAGGCCTTCGTGCCAAATTGAGGATAGGGTCGCATCTTGGGCATG
The DNA here is from genome assembly GCF_904849725.1 of Hordeum vulgare subsp. vulgare. NCBI lineage: Eukaryota > Viridiplantae > Streptophyta > Magnoliopsida > Poales > Poaceae > Hordeum > Hordeum vulgare. Next base: position 409,583,143 of record NC_058521.1, on the reverse strand, counting down.
ACAAGTTGGTATCAGAGCAAGGACCGACCTTGGAGCCCCCTTGATTGATCGAACTTGGCCGAGTCAAGTCTAGTGAAAACTATTTGAGTCTTAGTTATATATCGGAGAGTAGGATTCTTTTTTCTCCTCTTCTATGCTCTGGCGAGGAATCTTGACGTAATAATTTAATTCTACTCCTCTTCTCACTCAAAATCTTTTTAGGATCACGCGGATATTTTTGAGATTTATATGATGCCGATGTGACGGAGTTCTGTCTTGGTGCCTCCTGCCTGACTTGATTTTCTTCCGGGTAGTTGAGCTCCAGGGGATTCTTGAGCACATCGTTATCATTCAGGTTTCTTAGTATCTCAGAACGAAGGATGTTCGTAATTGCTTCAATACTAGTAGTGGCGAGATAACCCCGATGTCCCCAGTACTGGTGCAGATTGTTCGGGAGTACTGCCATACTTTGTATCGTTGTGATCACGAGGGTCTGTAGTAGATGAAGGTCCGAGATTCTGGTCGTGTGTTGACGGATGTGATACAGGTGACGGGTTAGTATAGGAGTTGTGTGATTATTACTCCTTGTATCCGTTTACCAGATTGCATGACCAAAAATTTCGGGAATTCATAGGTGGGAATTCAAGTAGTTGCTTATAGGACAATCTTCCAACAAATACATGATGTTAGGTTGGGGTTCGACATCTAGTGGATTCGTTTGTTCACGGTCGACTTACAGCGGTAAACGTTGTGTATTAAAGAGTCCTTGTAGCTTGCTACGACTCGGGGACGCTTCGTATGTCGGGTGCACTGCCTTGCACTTGATGGCTACTATAAAATCGAGCCCGTGCGATCTCGTCCACGAAAATATCGGACGAAATCTTTCTCATGAGTTTGTTCTGGCTTGTTTCGTAAGCCTCACCCTTTTGTTTTGTTGAACTATGGTAATTCAAGTTGCTTCAATGTCAAGTGGTGATTTCAGATCTTTCCTAATCTGTGTTCTCATATTTTTATGGGAATGCAAATTCTTTGCTCAATCAGATCGTCGTATCAATTCCATTTAACCGGTGTGTTTCTCTCCAAGTGGATTCAATCCTCTCTAATTTTTTTGCAAGACCAGTCTCTCTTTTATGCCGGAGTTCATCTCATCTGTTCCAAGTCGTCTTTGTTTTTCCCCGCCCTCCCACCCTTTTTCTCAGTGATTCAATTTTCATCCAAGAGTTTTCTTTTCATTGTGCTTCCGCTGTCTGTTCTTTTCTCTCTTATCCGGTGATTCTTGTGAAGATTCTCAGGAGATTCGTGTCATATTTGTTCATTCTTGTCATCCTTACCGGTGAATTTAATTCAGCTATCCGTGTTCATCATATCCTAATTATCCTTGTAATTCTTTTTCATGTTGGAGATTCTTTCAGCCTATCTTGGTATTTATTTCTCTCTTTTAGATCCGGAGCGTTGAAGTTATCTGTGTAGTTCTTCTTTCCAGTCTTTTCAATTATTTCGAGGTGCTATCCTCATCAAGTTTTCATTTGTACCGATGCAATATCCCTCTTGCTAGCAATCTTTTCAACGGTGATTTCTTTGAGTGGGCCCATAACCCACAGGTTCTTTCCCAAGATCTTTCCTGGCTCTTTTAATCCTTGCTCGGAGATCATTAATTCTTTTCAACTATGACGTAAGTATGAATTTCATCAGTCATATCCCTTCTCCAAGATCTATTGGAATTTAATTCTCATGTTGGCTCAACCTTTCATTCTTCATTATTCCGGAGTGTCTCAGTAGTTCTTGATATTGTTTCTCGTCATCATTCTTAGCTTGCTATCCGAAGGAGTGTTTCTCTCAAATCTTGGTTCATTCTCTTGAAGATTTATCTTTTCAGCTTCGTGTTATCATCTTGAATTTGTTCCCAATCATGAGTAATCCCTTTCTTTCTATCCGGTGCATTTATGAGTTGTTTTTATTTCTCGATCCTCCGAAGGCCATCATTTCTGAAGATTCTTCGTTCTCAGCTTGCAGCTTTCATCCTCAATTCTTCTCAATTGTTGTCTCTTCGTTCGTCTCGCGATTATCCGGTGCTTTGTTCAAGTTTTCTTTCAGGTACATCATGATCTCTTCATTCTCATGTATATCCATTAATTCTTGGTATTCCCATTCAGTTGTGAATTCTCACCGGTGCTCCTGTCAATTATGCGTCATGTGGTGCATACCTATCTTTCTCTTCAAGTTTCTTTCAAGAAGAATAAGTGGTATGCTAAATCCGCTGCTTGTCATCAATTAAACTTGATGAAGGACAAGCATAACATAATTATTATTCTTGTTCATAGTAATCTAAATTCTTCTTACGGAGCGGCTCATTATGTCAATTCATTCTCAAGTGTTCTTCAAGATTCTTATTGAAGAACCTCAAGTTTTCTTTCTCTTGCATTTCCAGTGCATTTGTTCTTCCTTTATCCTTTGAGGTGGTATTATAGCCTTCTTGTTAGTGTAGGAGCCTCGAAGATTTTTCCTTTCAAGAATGAGATAATTAAACCCACCAATTCTATGATCATGAGATATTTGAACCCATGATTTCTTCATTGAGCTATCTTGGTTTGGATTTCACCTAAAGCCTTTCCTATGGATTGTTGCTATTATGGTGCTTGTCTTTAATTCAAGTTCTCAATGTTTCCTCTTGGTGTAAGTAATTGTTCATATCTTGTTTCTCGTAATCTATCCTTGGTTCTTTCAGTGGTTGTTTGTCACCTCATATTTGTTGAGACGATTTTCATAAGCCCACTACTATCTTGTTCTTTTCGTTGTGGGTTTTCCAACTACTCCATCTATTCTTCTATCCGGAGGCTCTTCAATTCTATCGTGATGATAAATGTCATTCCTTTCTTCATTCTCTTCTTCCGCTTGAGCTAGTTCCTATTCTCTTGTTCCGGAGGCCTTGTGATGTTGCTCTTTTGGGTCTATTATGTTGTTCTATCAAGTTCATGGTGTTTCCTTGTTCTATTCACTTGTTTGTTATGAATATTGTCTAATTCTACCATCTTATCGAATTTTTTGTCCCATTTTCCTACCGAAGTGCTGCCGAAATTTTCCGTGAATTCTTGCTTCTTCTCATATCTTTCCTCATCGCTTTGCTACCTTCAAGGATCGTTGGTTTCACTTCTTTGTCAAAGAAGCGACTAAGTTTTACCTCTTGTTCTTTCTCATCCTCTTCCCCCTTCCATTCTTGGATCTCCGGGCGAGATCCTCTTGTAGTGTAGGAGAGTTGTGACAGCCCGATGCCGACGTTCCACAAGATTCTCTTTCCTTTCCGTTTTCGTCGTGTGTCTGTTTTATTTTGTCGCATCATCATCGCATCATTCGCATCATCTGCATTGCATCGGCATCTCCGTTGCCACCCGTTTTCAAAACTTGCATCCGCTGTTAGTTGTCGGTTCTCGTAGTTGTCTGTTCTGAGCCCGACTGCACTCGCACGCACCCACGGCACCGTCGTAACCCTGTTTTTAAAGCGTGTATAAAACTTTCTCCGATTGAGATGGAATTTGTCGTGCGGTATTTTCTTTATATAGGTAGGCCGCCTGTCAAGTTTCGTCGCAATCGGGGACCGTCTGGTACCCGAACGGTCGACCGTAGCGGTACCGTCTTCGGTCTACCGTCGGACGTCTGTCGTTGTTTTAAAAGTCGTTGCCGCGCCGCACCACTCCCCTCTCATCTTAGCCAACGCCACTCTACACACCTAACCCTAACCCGCCTCTCCGGTCGGACCGCACGATCGCGACCGGAGGGTCGAAAAACCCCCAGATACCTTGCACCCTAGCCCCTTTCCCTATTTAAGCACCCCTCCCTGCCTATTTTGAGCAAACCCTAATCCAGCCTCGAAAACCACGCCCAACTACCCAGCCGCCGCATCCTCTCTCTCCTCCCGCCGCCACCGGCCCGCTCCAGCCCGCTCGAGGCCCTCCGGGCCCATCTGGCCGCCGCCGCCCGAAGCGCCCCAGCACGCCCGTGCCTGCCCGCGCCCGCGCCCGGGGAAGAGCCCCGCAGCGCCGCATGCCCCGCCTCCGCGCGTCGGAGTTGCCCCACGCCTCCGCCGCGACTCCTGCCGGAGCTCCGCGAGGAGCTCGCCGTTCGTCGCCAGCCCCGCCGCCATGGCCGCCCTCCTGCCTGAGCTCCTCCCGTTGGGGTCCCTAGTCTGGCAGAGTCGTCGCCTTGCTTGATCTCCGCCGACGCCGCCCAGATCCGGCAGGTTCCGACGAGATCCGGCCCGGGATGGTGCATCCCACCTCCAGCCGGCCCTGCCCTTGCCTGCTCGCCGGAGCTCCTTCGGGTGGCTCTGCACCGGCCGCCGCCAGGGCTCGTGCGTGAGGCGAGCAGGAGCGCTCGACCCCCCCCCTCACGCTCGGGTGCCTGGGCCTCCCAGCGCCCCGGCCCGCTAGGAGCAGCACAGCCTGGCCAGCGCCCTGGTCCAGCAGCTCCTCCCTTCGGCCCAAGCGCCTCCATGGCCCGGTTGCGCAGGCCGACAGCCTTCTCCACCGACCTGGCCCATGGCCCCATGGTAAGCCCCGCCCTAGGACCTTTTAGATATGTTGCGCCACAGTACGGCCCATTAGGTAATTTAGTACGTTTTAGGAATTAAGTAATTCCAGTAAATAGACGGTTATTAAAACGCGTGTAGTTTTAAATCCGTGCGTCGGATCGGAGAGTATTATATATGTAAAACGTGTAGTTTCTCGAGTAGAACCCGTTTATAAAACCTGCATAATTATTTGACGAAGTTTAACGTGCCAAACGCCTAGTTTTGCGTGTTGTTTCAATAGGATACGCCCCGTATTTAATTTTCGTGCAAGTCCGGATTTCTCGAGTGCCATATTAGAAATGCCTATGTTTTAGGAACTATTTTTCCGTGTATTTTTGAGCGGTCACTCGTATTTTTGCGCGTAGGGAATTGCCGGTAATTTATTTTTCCCGCGTATAGGTTATTTCCTCGCATTAATGTGTGGCATTATCTTGTGTTGCAAACCCCACATATTTTATATGTTTCCGGGGTAGAAAAATCCCATGGATTTTTCTGTGCAATTAGTTTTATCTTTTGAGCAAGTTAGTTTGCACGATATTTTGACATGTTGCCCTTTTGTTTAATTCGTAAGATTTATTCCGTGCCTCGTTTGAATTAGTTGTCAACTAGGGAGTTCTTCTTAGATGTTTTGTTTAGCCCCTGGTATTTTTAGTTGCAATAGAAATGCATGTTCAGGTGTGGTTTGACTGCCCTCAAGTTGCTAGAAATAGTGCTATTTTAGAGGAGCTGAAATATTTCTAAGTTTTGTCTTGTCTTGCTGTCTTGTCTTGTCTTGCTTGCATCTTGTGATCTGTAGCTGTCGTGTCTTGTCTTGATTGCATCTTGTGATCTGTTATTATTTTGTTGCTGTCTTGTCTTGCTTGCATCTTGTGATCTGTAGCTCTTTTGAGGTTGGTCCAATGGAGTTAGTTGTACCCCTTGTGTTTCTCTAGCATGCTGTAAATTTTCATGCCATTTGGAGTCCTGTAGCTATAGGTTTTGCTGCTGTCAATATAGCTTCAGATCGAAAACTGCACTTTCAAGAGGTGTAATTTTCACTAAGCCTCAAATACTGTGTGGGATGCCATTTTGTGTCTTCTTTTCCTAGTGCTCCTTGTTGCCATGCTAGTTGTTGCTAGTTGTTCGTAGTAGTGCTTCTTGCCCTCTTCCATGCCATGCCTTGCTTGTGCATTTCAGAGTTATGTATCTCGTAGTTGTGGGGCGTAGAATATGCTATGTGGCTGATTTTGGCAGATTGTAGTCATTTCTTGTTTTGCTCGTAGGTGTTGAACCGTAGCTCCGATTTGATCGTGTCCTACATGAAACTTGCTTAGAATCTCATGTAGTTTCATTTTCTCTGGCTGTTTGAATGTTTTGACCGTCGTTGCACACATATTGCATTCATGCCATCATATCTTGCGGTGCTTGTATCTTTAGATCCGTAGCTCCGTTGGAGATGTTCTTTATGTGTAGATTGTTTGCCTTGACGCGTAGAATCACGTGAACCTATTTGTTTTGCTGTTTAACAACTAATTAAACGTGTTAATTCAGATCTTGACAGAATTGTAAATTAACATGTGAGGTTGTTTCGGAGGTGCTATATGACATTTCCGACCTCATTTAAAATGCCTAGATAGGTAGTTTAATTGCGCTTCACCTCTTGCCATGTTTAACCACATTTAATATTGCCGTGTATCTAATCAGGATAGAACTAAATACATAAACGTGGAGTTTCGTCAATATGCAACTCTTTGCATATTGAACTTCACTTAATGTGTAGTGTTTGATTGTGTGAATTGTCATGCCGTGACTTGCATGTATTCAGTAGCTCATGCATCATATGTGTAGTGCATCATGTGGTGAATTTCGTGTGTTGATTTGTGTTTCCGGTTTGCTTCGTCTCGATAGAGTTCCGCAGCGTGCCGGATTGTGAGGACCCGTTCGACTACGTCAGTTCGTCTGCTTCACGGAGGCATTCTTCTTCCAAGCGGGATCTCAGGCAAGATGATCATTTCCCTAGATACCATTACTATCATTGCCATGCCAGTTTTACCGCTTCTATCGTTTATGTCTCGTTGCCTACCACATGTTAAATATCAGCCTCTCAACAATGCCATGAAACCTTCAACCTGTTCGACCTAGCAAACCACTGATTGGCTATGTTACTGCTTGCTTAGCCCTGTTGATAGCGTTGCTAGTTGCAGGTGCAGATGCTTCCATGCGAAAGCATGGGTTCCTTGTTATATCACCATATAAATGCTATCTAATTTAATGCACCTATATACTTGGTAAAAGGTCGAAGGCTCGGCCTTTCTAGCCTGGTGTTTTGTTCCACCTCTGCCCCCTTAGTTTCCGGCTACCGGTGTTATGTTCCATAAATGAGCGCTCCTAACACGATCGGGGTTGTTATGGGGACCCCCTTGATAATTCGTTTTAGATTAAAGCTGGTCTGGCAGGGCCCAACTTTGGTACTACATTTGGCTAATAACTAATGAACTGCATAGGGAGTAATTAACCCGAGGAATTTAATCAACCCCCGGGCCAGTGCTCCTCATGAGTGTTGGTCCACCCACCTAGCAGTCGGCGGTGCCACCATGGGGCAACTCGAGGTTTGGTTCCCGTCCACTTTGCATAGACGGTGTGTCCTGAGAACGAGATACGCGGCTCCTATTGGGTTCGTCGACACACCGGGTGGCCTTGCTGGAATAGTTTTACCTTTGACGAGATATCTTGTGCATCGGGATTCCGGTGATGCTTTGGGTAATCTCAGAGTTGAGGTTTTCCACTAGGGAATTCGACGAGATCGCGAGCTTCATGATTGAGGATTTCTATGCGGCTTGTGGTAATTTGTGATGGACTAGTTGGAGCACCCCTGCAGGGTTAAATCTTTCGGAAAGCCATGCCCGCGGTTATGTGGCAACGTGGAAACTTTGTTTAACACTGGTTCTAGATAACTTGAAGTTAATTTAATTAAAATATGCCAACTGTGTGCGTGACCGTGACTGTCTCTTTCGTGAGTTCCTTCTCCGATCATGGACACGGTGGGGTTATGCCTTACGTAGGTAGGTGTTCAGGATCATTCATTTGATCATCAGTAGTTCACGTCCGATATGCGTAGATCACCCCCTCTTATTTCTTGTACTCGTAAGTTAGCCACCAAATATATGCTTAGCCGCTGCTGCAACCTCACCACTTAACCATGCCTCACCCATTAAGCTTTGCTAGTCTTGATACCTTTGGAAATGAGATTGCTGAGTCCCTTGTGGCTCACAGATTACTACAACACCAGTTGCAGGTACAGGTAAAGGTCACTTGACGCGAGCGCGTTGATTGTTCATTTGGAGCTTCTTCTTCTTCTTCTTCTTCTTCATCGATCTAGGATGGGTTCCAGGCCGGCAGCCTAGGATAGCAAGGATGGACATCGTGCTTCTTTTGTCATTTGTTTTCGTCCGTAGTCGGACCCTGCTCTTACTCTTGATGATTATGTAATGTACTGATGTGACTCTGATGTAGCTTGTGGAGAGTGTAAGCCAACTCTGAATATATATCTCTTCTTTTCAGTACATGTACTTGTAACGATATCCATTCTTGCGACACGACGAGATGCGCTTCTATCCCTGACGAGGCCTTCGTGCCAAATTGAGGATAGGGTCGCATCTTGGGCGTGATAGCAACCTTCTCCTTGTAGACGTTGTTGGGCCTCCAAGCGCAGTGGTTTGTAGGACAATAGCAATTTTCCCTCAAGTGGGTGACCTAAGGTTTATCAATCCGCGGGAGGCGTAGGATGAAGATGGTCTCTCTCAAGCAACCCTGCAACCAAATAACAAAGAGTCTCTTGTGTCCCCAACACGCCCAATACAATGGTAAGTTGTATAGGTGCACTAGTTCGGCGAAGAGATGGTGAAACAAGTGCAATATGGATGGTAGATATAGGTTTTTGTAACCTGAAATTACAAAAACAGCAAGGTAACAAGTAACAAAAGTGAGCACGAACGGTATTGCAATGCGTGGAAACAAGGCCTAGGGTTCATACTTTCACTAGTGAAGTTCTCTCAACAATGATAACATAATTGTATCATATAACTAGCCCTCAACATGCAACAAAGAGTCACTCCAAAGTCACTAATAGCGGGGAACAAACGAAGAGATTATTGTCGGGTACGAAACCACCACAAAGTTATTCTTTCTGATTGATCTATCATAGAGTTCGTACTAGAATAACACCGTAAGATACATATCAACCAAGACCCTAATGTCACCTAGATACTCCATTGTCACCTCAAGTATCCGTGGGCATGATTATACGATATGCATCACATAATCTCAGAATCATCTATTCAACCAACACATAGAACTTCAAAGAGTACCCCAAAGTTTCTACCAGAGAATCAAAACGTGTGCCAACCCCTGTGCATAGGTTCCCAATGTCATGAACCCGCAAGTTGATCACCAAAACATACATCAAGTACTCACATGAATCCACGTGTGCCAACCCATATGCATAGGTTCCCAATTGCCACAAATCCGCAAGTTGATCATAGCAGATAGACACGTGCAAGACATACATCAAGTGTTCTCAAAGACTCAGTCCGATAAGATAACTCCAAAGTGGAAACTCAATTCATTACAAGAGGGAGAGGGGGAAGAACATCATAAGATCCAAATATAGTAGCAAAGCCCATGGTACATCGAGATCAAGACATCTCAAGAATACGAGATAGAGAGATCAAACACATAGCTAGTGGTACATACCCTTAGCCCCGAGGGAGAACTACTCCCTCCTCATCATAGAGATCGCCGGGATGATGAAGATGGCCACCGGAGATGGATTCCCCCTCCGGCAGGGTGCGAGAACGGGCTCCAGATTGGTTTTTGATGGCTACAGAGGCTTGCGGCGGCGGAACTCCCGATCTAGGTTTCTTTTTGGAGGTTTATGAATTTATAGGAATTTATGGCGGTGGAATTACGTCGATTGGGCCCACGAGGAGGTCACAAGCCCGCTCGCCGCCACCGCGGGGGGGGGGGGGGGGGGGGGTGGCGGCATGAGGGCTTGTGACTCCCTCATGGCCCATCTGGCCTTCTTCCAAAGCTTCGGGGGTCTCTTTTGGTCCAAAAAAAATCATCGTGAAGTTTCATTCCATTTGGACTCCGTCTAAAAATGGGCCAAAAACACGAAAAAACAGAAACTAGCACTGAGTTAATAGGTTAGTCCCAAAAAAATATATAAAATAGCATATTCATGCATATCAAACATCCAAAGTTGACAAGATAATAGCATGGAACCATCAAAAATTATAGATACGTTGGAGACGTATCACACACAAGGTATTCCTCCGGTGCCAGTTAGTTATATGATCTCATGGTCATAGGAACAAATACTTGACATGTAGAAAACAATAGCAATAAAACGACACGATCAATATGCTACGTTCATAGTTTGGGTATAGTCCATCACATTATTCTCCTAATGATGTGATCCAGTTATCAAGTGACAACACTTGAATATAGCCAGAAAACCTTGACTATCATTGATCAACTGGCTAGCCAACTAGAGGCTTGCTAGGGACATTGTTTTGTCTATGTATCCACCCATGTATCTATGTTTTCATTCAATACAATTATAGCATGGATAATAAAAGATTATCTTTAAACAGGAAATATAATAATAACTATTTATCATTGCCTCTAGGGCATATTTCCAACAGTCTCCCACTTGCACTAGAGTCAATAATCTAGTCCTCACATCGCCATGCGATTTACATTGTAATAAATCTAACACTCATACAGTTCTGGTGTTGATCATGTTTTTCCCGTGGAAGAGGTTTAGTCATCGGGTTTGCTACATTCAGATCCGTGTGCACTTTGCAAATATTCACGTCCTCTCCTTCGACGTAGTCGCAGATGAGGTTGAATTGTCGTTTGATGTGTCTGGTCTTCTTGTGAAACCTTGGTTCCTTTGCTAAGGCAATGGCACCAGTGTTGTCACATAACAGAGTTATTGGATTTAGTGCGCTCGGCACAACTCCAAGATCTGTCATGAACTGCTTCATCGAGACACCCTCCTTTGCTGCCTCCGAGGCAGCCATGTACTCCGCTTCACATGTAGAATCTGCTACGACGCTTTGCTTGGAACTGCACCAGCTTACTGCACCACCATTAAGAATAAACACCTATCCGGTTTGCGACTTAGAGTCATCTGTATCGATGTCAAAGCTTGTGTCGACGTAACCTTTTACGACGAGCTCTTCGTCACCTCCATAAACGACAAACATTTCCTTAGTCCTTTTTAGGTACTTCAGAATATTCTTGACCGCCGTCCAGTGATCCACTCCTGGATTACTTGGAAACCTGCCTGCCATACTAATGGACAAGCTGACGTCTGGTCTAGTGCACAACATTGCATACATGATAGAACCTACGGCTGAAGCATAGGGGACGGAACTCATTTGTTCTCTATCTTCTGTAGTTGCTGGGCACTAAGTCTTACTCAATTTTATACCTTGTAACACTGGCAAGAACCCTTTCTTGGACCGATCCATTTTGAACTTCTTCAAAACTTTATCAAGGTATGTGCTTTGTGAAAGTCCTATTAGGCGTCTCGGTCTATCTCTATAGATCTTAATGCCTAGAATGTAAACAACTTCTCCTAGGTCCTTCATAGAGAAACTTTTATTCAAGTAATCCTTTGTGCTCTCCAAAAACTCCACTTTGTTTCCAATCAGCAATATGGCATCCACATATAATATTAGAAACGCCACAGAGCTCCCACTCACTTTCTTGTAAATACAAGATTCTCCAACCACTTGTATAAACCCAAATGCTTTATCACCTCATCAAAGCGTTTATTCCAACTCAGAGATGCTTGCACCAGTCCATAAATGGATCGCTGGAGCTTGCACACTTTGTTAGCATTCTATGGATCGACAAAACCTTCGGGTTGCATCATATACAACTCTTCCTTAAGAAAACCATTAAGGAACGCCGTTTTGACATCCATCTGCCAGATTTCATAATCGAAAAATGCAGCTATTGCTAACATAACTTGGACGGACTTAAGCATCGCTACCGGTGAGAAAGTCTCATCATAGTCAACTCCTTGAACTTGTGAAAAACCCTTTGCCACAAGTCGAGCTTTACAAACGGTCACATTACCATCTGCTTCCGTCTTCTTCTTAAAGATCCATTTGTTCTGAATAGCCTTGTGGCCTTCACGTAGTATTTCCAAAGTCCACACTTTCTTCTCGTACATGGATCATATCTCGGATTTCATGGCCTTCAGCCATTTGTTGGAATCCGGGCCCACCATTGCTTCTTCATAATTCGCATGTTCATTGTTGTCTAACAACATAATTGATAAGACAAGATTACTGTACCACTCAGGAGCAATATGTGATCTTGTTGACCTGCGAGGTCCGGTAGGAACTTGATCCGAAGTTTCATGATCATCATCATCAACTTCCTCCTCTACCGGCGTTGCAACGGCAGGAGTTTCCCCTTGCCCTGCGCCACCATCCATAGGAATCAGTGGTTCGACAACCTCATCAAGTTCTATCTTCCTCCCACTCAATTCTTTTGAGAGAAACTCCTTCTCTAGAAAAGCTCCATTTTTAGCAACAAACTTTTTTCCCTCGGATTTGAGATAGAAGGTATACCCAACTGTCTCTTTTGGGTAACCTATAAAGATGCACTTTTCCGCTTTGGGTTCCAGCTTTTCAGGCTGAAGATTTTTGACATAAGCATCACATCCCCAAATTTTAAGAAATGACAACTTTGGTGTTTTGCCATACCACAGTTCGTATGGTGTCGTCTCAACGGATTTTGATGGTGCCCTATTTAAAGTGAATGCAACTGTCTCTAATGCATAACCCCAAAACGATAACGACAAATCGGTAAGAGACATCATAGATCGCACATCTCTAATAAAGTACGATTACGACGTTCGGACACACCATTACGCTATGGTGTTCCAGGCGGTGTCAACTGTGAAACAATTCCACATTTTCTTAAGTGAGCACCAAACTCGAAACTCAGATATTCACCCCCATGATCAGACCGTAGGAACTTGATCTTCTTGTTACAATGATTTTCAACTTCACTCCAAAATTGCTTGAACTTCTCAAACGTTTTAGACTTGTGCTTCATCAAGTAGACATAACCATATCTACTCAAATCGTAAGTGAAGGTGAGAAAATAATGATATCCACCGCGCACCTCAACACTCATCGGACCGCATACATCGGTATGTATGATTTCCAACTAGTCACTTGCACACTCCATTGTTCCGGAGAATGGAGTCTTAGTCATCTTGCCCATAAGGTATGGTTCACACGTGTCAAGTGAATCAAAGTCAGGTGACTCCAAAAGTCCATCGGAATAGAGTTTCTTCATGCGCTTTACACGAATATGACCTAAGCGACAGTGCCACAAAAACATGGCGCTATCATTGTTAACTCTAACTCTTTTGGTCTCAATGTTATGTATATGTGTATCATCGCTATCAAGATTCAATATGAACAATCCTCTCACATTGGGTGCATGACCATAAAGATATTACTCATAGAAATAGAACATCCATTATTCTCTGACTTAAACGAGTAACCGTCTCGCAATAAACAAGATCCAGATATAATGTTCATGCTTAACGCAGGCACTAAATAACAATTATTTAAGTTCATAACTAATCCTGATGGTAACTGAAGTGAAACTGTGCCGACGACGATTGCATCAACCATGGAACCATTTCCCACGCGCATCGTCACTTCATCTTTCGCCAGTCTTCGCTTATTCCGCAGTTCCTGTTTCGAGTTGCAAATATGAGCAACAGAACCGGTATCAAATACCCATGCACTACTACTAGAGTTGGTAAGTACACATCAATAACATGTATATCGAATATACCTGATTTTTCCTTGGCCGCCTTCTTATCAGCCAGATACTTGGGGTAGTTGCGCTTCAAGTGACCTAGTCCCTTGCAATAATAACACTCTGTTCAGGCTTAGGTCCAACCTTGGGTTTCTTCGTCGGATTGGCAATAGGTTTGCCGCTCTTTTTGGAGTTACCCTTCTTGCCTTTGTCGTTTCTCTTGAAACTAGTGGTCTTATTCACCGTCAACACTTGATGGTCTTTACGGAGTTCTGACTCTGCGACTTTCAGCATCGCGAATAACTCGCCGGGTGACTTGTTCATCCCTTGCATGTTATAGTTCAACACAAAGCTCTTGCGGGAGTTCAATCCCCAGCTCAGCTAGACGGTTTGAGTACCCAGAAATTTTGAGCACATGTTCACTGACAGACGAATTCTCCTCCATCTTGCAAGCATAGAATTTATCGGAGGTCTCATACCTCTCGATCCGGGCGTTCTTCTGAAAGATAAACTTCAACTCCTGGAACATCTCAAATGCTCCATGACGCTGAAAGCAACATTGAAGTCCCGACTCTAAGCCATACAAGACAACACATTGAACTACTGAGTAGTCCTCCTTACGTGTTAACCAAGCGTTCTTAACATCTTGGTCAGCTGTAGCAGGTGGTTCATCTCCTAGCGCAGCATTAAGGACATAATCCTTCTTCCCAGCTTGCAGGAGCAACTTAAGATTACGAGCCGAGTCTACAAATTTGCTTCCATCATCTTTCAACTTAGCTTTCTCTAGGAACGTATTAAAATTAAGGGTGACTGTCGTGTGAGCCATTGATCTACAACACAAATATTTCAAATTGGATTTAGACTATGTTCAAGATAATTAGAGTTTAACTAATCAAATTACTTGCTAAACTCCTACTCAAAAAGTACATCTCTCTAGTCATTTCAGTGGTACATGATCCAAATTCACTAACTCAAGTCAGATCATCACGTGAGTTGAGAATAGTTTCAGTGGTAAGCATCTCTATGCTAATCATATCAAGTATACGATTCATGCTTGACCTTTCGGTCTCATGTGTTCTGAGGCCATGTCTGCACATGCTAGGCTCGTCAAGCTTAACCCGAGTGTTCCGCGTGTGCAACTGTTTTGCACCCGTTGTATGTGAACATTGAGTCTATCACACCCGATCATCACGTGGTGTCTCAAAACGACGAACTGTAGCAATGGTGCACAGTCGGGGAGAATACAATTTCATCTTGAAATTTTAGTGAGAGATCACCTTATAATGCTACCGTCGTTCTAAGCAAAATAAGGTGCATAAAAGGATTAACATCACATGCAATTCATAAGTGACATGATATGGCCATCATCTTGTGCTTCTTGATCTCCATCACCAAAGCACCGGCATGACCTTCTTATCACCGGCGCCACACCATGATCTCCATCAACGTGTTCCCATCGAGGTTGTCGTGTTATCTATGCTATTACTACTAAAGCTACGTCCTAGCAATATAGTAAACGCATCTGCAAACACAAACGTTAGTTCAAAGACAACCCTATGGCTCCTGCCGGTTGCCGTAGCATCGATGTGCAAGTCGATATCAACTATTACAACATGTATATCACATCACGTCATTGTCCATATCGTATCACAAGCATACCCTGCAAAAACAAGTTAGACGTCCTCCAATTTGTTGTTGCATGTTTCACGTGGTTGCTATGGGTATCTAGTATGATCGCATCTTACTTACGCAAAAACCACAACGGAGATGTGCAAATTGCTATTTAACCTCTCCAAGGACCGCCTCGGTCAAAACCAATTCAACTAAAGTTGGAGAAACTGACACCCGCCAGTCATGTTTATGCAACGAGGTTGCATGTCAATCGATGAAACCAGTCTCTCGTAAGCGTATGAGTTATGTCGGTCCGGGCCGCTTCAATCCAACAATACCGTCGAATCGAGAAAAGACTAAGGAGGGCAGCAAATCGAACATCACCGTCCACAAAACCTTTAGTGTTCTACTCAAGATAACATCTATGCATGAACCTAGCTCATGATGCCACTGTTGGGGAAGGTTGCATGGGAAACAAAAAAGTTCCTACGCACACGAAGACCTATCATGGTGATGTCCATCTACGAGAGGAGATTTGGATATACATACCCTTGTAGATCGCACAGCAGGAAGCGTTAAGAAACGCGGTTGATGTAGTGGAACGTCTTCACATCCCTCGAACCGTCCCACGAACCATCCCGCAATCCATCCCATGATCCGTTCCGATCTAGCGCCGAACGGACGACACATCAGCGTTCAACACACGTACAGCTCGACGATGATCTCAGCCTGCTTGATCCAGCAAGCAAGATGGAGAAGTAGATAAGTTCTCTGGCAGCGTGATGGATCTCCAGTGGTGGTGATGATCTACTCTTGCAGGGCTCTGCCCGAGCTCCGCGGAAATCCGATCTAGAGGTAAAACTATGTGGTATAGGTTTGAGTTGCACATGGCAAAGTTGTGTCTCAAATCATCCCTAAACTACCAATATATATATAGGAGGGAGGGGGAGGGCTAGCCTTGAGGCACAAGGCCTCAAGGTGCGCCAGCCAAGGGAGGAGGAGGACTCCTCCTCCAATTCGGCTTGGGAAGGAGGAGTCCTCCTCTTCCTTCCCACCTCCCTCTTTCCCTTTTTATTTTATTTTCTTTTGGTATTTTCTTATGTGGCGCCATGGGCCCCTTGGGATGACTCCACCAGCCCACTAAGGACTTGTGGCGCCACCCTAGTGCCTTGGGTCCACTCCCGGGTGGGTCGGCCCCTCCCGGTGAACTCTCGGAACCCATTCGTCACTCCCGGTACACTACCGGATTTGCCCGAAACTTTCGGGTGACCAAATGAAACCATCCTATATATCAATCTTTGTTTACGTACCATTCCGGAAACCCTCGTGACGTCCATGATCTCATCCGGGACTCCGAACAACATTCAGTAACCACACATATAACTCAACTATACTAAAACATCATCGAACCTTAAGTGTGCAGACCCTACGGGTTCGAGAACTATGCAGACATGCCCCGAGGCACTCCTCGGTCAATATCCAATAGCGGGACCTGGATGCCCATATTGGATCCTACATATTCTCCGAAGATCTTATCGGTTGAACCTCAGTGTCAAGGATTCATATAATCCCGTATGTCATTCCCTTTGTCCTTCGGTATGTTACTTGCCCGAGATTTGATCGTCGGTATCCGCATACCTATTTCAATCTCGTTACTGGCAAGTCTCTTTACTCGTTCCGTAATACAAGATCCCGTGACTTACATTTAGTCACATTGCTTGCAAGGCTTGTGTGTGATGTTGTATTACCGAGTGGGCCCCGAGACACCTCTCCGTCACACGGAGTGACAAATCCCAGTCTTGATCCATACTAACTCAACGGACACCTTCGGGGATACCTGTAGAGCACCTTTATAGTCACCCAGTTACGTTGTGACGTTTGATGCACACACGGTATTACTCTGGTGCAGTGAGTTATATGATCTATGGTCATTGGAACAAATACTTGACACACAGAAAACAATAGCAATAAAACGACACGATCAATATGCTACGTTCATAGTTTGGGTCTAGTCCATCACATGATTCTCCTAATGATGTGATCCAGTTATCAAGTGAAAACACTTGAATATAGCCAAAAAACCTTGACTATCATTGATCAATTGGCTAGCCAACTAGAGGCTTGCTAGGGACATTGTTTTATCTATGTATCGACACATGTATCTATGTTTTCATTCAATAAAATTATAGCATGGATAATAAACGATTATCTTTAAACATGAAATATAATAATAACTATTTATCATTGCCTCTAGGGCATATTTCCAACATGTTGAACTCCACAACACGAAGTAGCTAGGAGGCTCCCAAGCGACACCTAACCAATCTAGGAGGCACCACCCTCCAAAAGGTAATAGATGTGGTAGAACGATGAACTCCTTGCTCTTGTGCTTCAAAAGATAGTCTCCTCAACACTCAATCACTTTCTCACAGATTTGTCATGGGTAGGAGAGATTGATTTTGTGGTAGGCAACTTGGGGAGGCTAGAGATCAAGTTTCAAATGGTTGGATTGGAATTTCTTGATCTCAACACATGAGTAGGTTGCTCTCTCTCGGAAAAATGGATGTGGCAAGTGTAAGTGTGTTATGAGTGCTCCCTCTGCGAATGAGAGGTTGGTGGAGGGGTATATATAGGCATCCGCCAAAATCAAACCGTTATAACATTATTCCTCAACTCGGTGACGCCGAAAAGAATCTCGGTGGTACCAAGTTGCACTAAATGTAGCAACTTTTGAATTCTCGGTGAGACCGATATATGAAACTCGGTGGTACCGATACGATGACCTAGACTGGTTTCCAAATCTCGATGAGACCGATTTCGAATTCAGAAATTCCGAAACTTGAAATCTTCTCGACAGAAAGTTGGTCACACAATCTCGATGGCACCGATATGAATGTTGGTTGTACCGAGATGGTGGGTTTGGCATAGGATTTAGATAAGTGTAAAATCGGTAGAGTCGAGTAGGAAATGTTGGTGGCACCAATTTTTCTTATGTGACTTGGGACAGATATATTTTGTGGGAGAATGGCCAAGTATTTTTGGTGGCTATCTCTAAGCACTTGAGGAACCAATTCATCATAATACCTCACCCCCTTTTTAATAGTATCGGCTTTCCTATGGACTCAAAGTGATTTCTCACAAATATAAAATATAGAGTCTTCTTGCTTGAAGCTTGAGCCAATCCTATTCCTTCCTTGCATCAAAGGGGCATCTCCACACAATCCTATAGCCAAAGCATCTTTGAACTTTTCTGAAATGTACTTGAATAAACTCATTAGTCCAATGATGCATATGTTGTGCTAAATTACCAAAACCACCTTAGGGAGCAATTGTGCTTTCAATCTCCCTATTTTTGGTAATTGATGACAACATATAGATCAAAGCTTCGACAAAATATATAATCAATGATTAGCATCGATGTTTTGAGAAGTATGTGAAAAGCAAGAGCTCTCCTAAATTTGTGCATTATTTTCAATTTGTGTTTGAATGCATATGCACAATCGATTAGGATCATGGGTCACTCTTCCATGTCACATGCAACTTGGTGGTGCACATAAATGATATGAATGAGTAGTAATACACATAACACGAAACAAGTAAGTGAATGATCATCATGTAGATAGCTCAAAGGTAATAATGTGGTAGCATGAAGCAAACAAAGTGTATGATCAAACACATATCTAAACAGACAAAGTCATCCAAAATACCAAAAGTTTTGAAAAACCAAACGAGAGAAAATAAAGTTAAAAGCTCTCTATCTTGAAGCCCTATTGATCTATACACTTCTCCCCCTTTGGCAAAAATTACCAAAACGTTCAAAGGTCTAGTCTAAGCGTTTATCTGGGCACGATGTCCTCCGGTAGCTGAAGTTGGAGTAGACAAGAGAGCATCGACGAAGGCTTTTGCAGACGTCGTTGGAGTTTGAGGTGTAGACACTGGAGGTGCTGGAGCAGGAGCTGAAGCTTGAGTTGCTGAAGATGGTCTTGATTCCGGAATTGGCACAGCTGCTGACCTAGCTAGTCTGGGTCGTAAACTAAGTGGTTGTGGGAAGGGGTGACTCTTCATCATCATCACTGGAGCGTGGAGTCTTCACTAGATCAACTTCATGCCGAAGTTGTTGAACAGTGGTAGTCAAATCCGTTACGTTCACGTCCAAGTCATGGAATTTTGTCTCCACGATCCTATCTAAACTCTTGTGGTTCAGCAAAATATCTGAAACTTTCTTCTCCATCCCTTGGATAGTGCTGACCAAGAAATACATCTGCTCATCTCTGGTTCTGAGCTGTGGTGGTTGAGTTCGAGCATCTCTAGCAGCCTTTGCAGCCGCTGCCTCTGCTACCTCTCTAGCAGTAGCTGAGCTGGGATGGGTGTCATCCATCACAACTTAATTATCCTCAAATTCTCGCTGAAGTCGCAAATGGGGACGATCAAGCTGATATGCATGCTTGCCCATCTTGACATTGATGAGCATCTAAATGTATGGTGCATATCAACATGATCTCTTCTGACCTGCAGCAGTTCTCATGACAGTCTCAACAATCAAATCCATCACTTTGAAGCGAGTGTGGGTGTCTAGATGATGCAACATGTTGATGGAATAGACTCTAATCATCTTCTCATCACCTGATTTGGGCATCAGGGTGTGCCTCATGATAGTGTTTGTAGTGGTTATCCCTGCTTGCAAGAAATAGACAAAGCCAAGCTTGTGAGGCGACAACAAGTCATGGGGCACTGGCTTGTACATGTTAGCCATGGAGTTGTGATTCATCTTAGATTCTGAATACACATCCAAATCTCCTTCTTTCTCCTTTGGGGCACCAATGATTGTGGCCCATTCTTCAATTGTGGATTCATATCTATGACCATTAGTGTCACACCCTGTTTCCACTACCACTTTTCGTGTAATTCAAAAATTTGAGTTTTCTAAAAAATTTTCAAAACTAATTTTGTGAGTGCCATGATTGTCATTGTATGCTTGATCATGTGATGATAAAAACCACACTTCTCAAGATCAAATTATTTTCAAAACCCTTTTCTTATTTCTGGTTAAAGTAAAACCCTGCTTTGAGTTGCACTACATGCCCTTGATGGCAAGGAGTGTTCTCACCGAAAGTTGGTGATCTCATTCTAGCACCATTTTAGTGCACCAAAACCACAAAATAATTATTTTGTGAATTATTTTTGTAATTTATTTGCATGTCCATTTCTGAGGCCATAAATGGTATTCCTATATGGAAAAATACTTTTCTGCCTTAGAAAAATCTGATTAAATTCGGAGATGATCACAAGGACATATATTTTCCATAGATAAGATTTTTAACCCTTATTTATATTATTATTGTTTGAGTAAAACCTAGAAAACCATTTATGTCTGTTTTGACCTTTTGAAATATTTCCAAAGGAAATATTCTCAGTAAAATCCTAGAAAATTCCAATGGTATACCTAAGCCATATTTGATGTCCATATAAAGTTTCACCTTCATCCAAGGTGATCAAGGACACCAAATAACTGCAAAACCCCTTGTGTCCAGATTGAAGTTAGAGCAACTCTACATAGCAAAGTTTGTCCAATGGAGTTGAAACTTTGCAGGAGTGCCTAATACCTCAAATGAGGGTTCCATACCAAAAATGTGATTTGTGGGACTTGAATTGCCCACAATCTCATTGGAAGGAACATATCTGGTCATTTCGTGAAGTTTTCAAGTTTACAAAGCTAAACTTGTCCAATGGAGCTCAAACTTGGTGAAACCCCTTGTTTTAGCATCAAACCCAATCGTTTAAGTTGCAGAACTAGTCGTGGGGTGCAACCACCCCAAACCACTGTCGAGCACCTTTTGACAGATAGGTAAAAGCCCCCCTAACCTTAGCTAAACCCCAACCCTTTCCCCCAAAATCTCAGATTAGGTGGCCAGCATCAATGCCCAGCCCCAGTCAACTGGCCCCTCTCTGGTTCAAAGTAGAAATGACAAAATCCACATTCTAAGCTTCAGCTCAAGGCTGACAGCACCTGTTTTTCTTGTCTCCCTTGACCAGCCGAAGCTCCCACGGGTCTTCAACGGCTAGCCACATCCCAGCCAGTGCCCAGGACATGCCAGGCACGTCCAAGGCACCCGAGGGCGCGCCAGCATGCCGTGGCATGCCAAAGCTGTGCTCTGGGCATGCTACAGGAAGCCACAAAGGTGGGGGAGACGCTCTCGGCTAGTTCCAGCCTCCCCCGAGGTGTCTAACCTCTTCCCCGACAGCCCCTCTGCATCAGGTGACCATCAGGGCCCCTCCTCTCCCGCGCTAAGAGCTAGTGCGACACGTGCCCGCGCGCTCCAGAACCGGCCAGAGATGCGCGACCATTGATGTTCGTCTCTCCTCTCTCTTCCTTCCCCGCAGTAGGTTCTAACAGTCCAAAATCACGTCGTGAGACCGTGGTTTTGACCCCAGCTCCTCTGTGCACCCCCATGCGCGCCATGGTGAATCACCGGCGCGGGCCTATATATAGCCCTCCCCCTCGCTCCAGCACCTCTCAAACCTCATCGCAGCAACCTCTAGCACCTCCCTAGCCACCCCAGCAAGCCAGCAGAGCCCCGGTGCTCGGGATCGACCGAGGTCCCTCCGCCTCGGAGCTCCGGTCGATCTTCGGCTACAAGTCGGCTCCTGTGCCCTCTACCCACCAAACCCTCCCCATGACACCAGGGATCTTTCCCCCCTCTTTTCCAAGCTAATCCTTGCCCCTAGCTACCACCTCCACATTCTCCCAAAACTCCTCCACCACGGCTTCCTCGTCGTCGGTGAACTTGAGCCTCTCCGTCGTTGTCTCGACCACCATGAGGTAGGCAACGATGAGCCAGACCCATTTTCGTCTTCGTTGGGGCCCGAGGACGTCGGTAGCCACGCCGGCGTGCTCCTCCTCCTCTGTGGCCAGAGGTAGGAGACGACCCCGACAGGTGTGCCCCACGTGTCGGTGGCCCATCTCCCTCTCCCTCGCTGCCCGCAGTCGCTGACCACAGGGGCCTGCGCGTCAGGTTCAAACCTGACGGTGCGCACGCCTGGGCAGGCTAGCTGGTTGGCCTTTGGGCGTGCCCAGTCCTAGGCCAAGCCAGGCCAGGGGTTGTAGCCCTTTTTTCTTTTATTTTAAAACTTGATTTTCATTGATTTTTATAAAAAGATTTAACTAGTGAAAAAAATATAATTTTTCCACTGTTATTCCTCTAAAAATGTGTAGTATTTAATAGAACCATTGGTTGAATTTTTCCAGCAACTATTCTATTTTATAATAATAAAAATGATTAAGTAGGAATAGTTTTGCTTCTGTTAAGTTGATTTTAAAAATATTCCTTCATTAGAAACAGAAGCAAATATTTTTAAAATAACAACCTAGATTTATCAGAAATAACCGACATTTTTAAAATGACTTTGTGATCTGTTTTGGAGTGACCTACTTATTTTATTTTTATACGACGATAGAAAACCCGTGTGACGAAGGAGTCGGAGCGGAAGACCTCGAAGACCCCGAATACCTAGCTGACCAAGGCAAGCAACCATTTGACCATGCCTAAGCATATGTTATATTGCATGGTAGTGTAACAAATATTTTCCATTGAATATGATCATAAGTACCGGTAAATCATTGAAGTGATGTTACAGATGGCTCCTTCGGAGCACATGCATTGAGTTTGATCCTACCACCTATGAGGGTCATGCTAATATCATGTTGACAAGTAAAGTTATAATAATATTATCATGAGCATGTTGTTGGTATAAATCAAAGGTTTTAGAAAAGCATCGTCGGGTGCCACTAATGCTCGAGAGTGATGATGAGTTAGGTGGCCACTTTTGGTGTAGTGGTGCACCGGGTATTTGTGTGAGTATGGCTTCGGAAACGGGAATAGATTTATGATGTGTTGACCGTCCCAATCTTACATGTACGTCCACATTACCCCTTATGGGACGGGTCTGTGTTGATTACTCTGGTCAGTGCTAGCAAAGAGCCACATTACTAGTGGCAGGAGTGATGTGTGGTCACTCTCGTGATGGGGTCGTGCCAGGTAGGGCGACTCTGCCGTTTTTACGTGTTCCAGGCACACCGTTGGTCCCTGCATGGTTGATACTGTCCAGAGTCAATGCTCGTAAGACGTACAACATGTGGGATGGGTACCAATCGAGTGGATCTCTTTGTCTAGTATCGTTAGGGGAAAGGCATTGATCGGGTACTTACCTCGGGTATGTTATATACCGCGAGTCGTGGATGACACCGAAGTTACCCGGATCTTGTGGGTCCAGCGTACTACCTCTGCAGAGTGTAAAACTATTCGAATAGCCGTCCACGGTCAAGGACAGCTGGGTGGTGCTGCTTAAACTACGTCCAGTCGTTTCCGCATAAACCAAGCGTGTGTGTGTGTGTGAGTTAAATGGTGATTTATGAAACAATTGATATGACCAAGTTTGGTGACTTGGCATATAGGGAGAACCCGGATGGTTCAGCACTTGATAGATATATTGATATCTGTAACCTGTTCTTCAAAAGTAGTTCTTAACATATGATGCATACCCATGATCATGTTTATTTACCACCAAGAAGATATCCACCAATGAAGCATATTATTGTTATACTTCACTTGCATTGTTCATATCATGGGCTGTTTGAGAGTACATTCAAAAGTACTCATTGGCTTGCCACTTGGTAGATTATTGACCAGACATGGAAGGACTGGAGTTTGGAGATGAGTACGTCTTCGGAGATGCCCCTGCGAACTAGGACACTTCCGAGTCTGAATGCCTGTTGGTGTAGGCTGATGGCATGGGCACTCACTTAGCCCTAAGATTTCCGCTAATAGTTGTATCAGTGTGATTTGGCCTTTTAGGCCCTACCTTGTGAACTTGACCATTGAGTCGCGTGATGTAATAATTCAGTATTTGGATGTAAGACTCTTAATATTCAGTATGTGTGTGTTCGGTGAGCATTGATCTTTGGGATCACTGAGCACGTTCATTCGGCGATCTCGAATCGTAAGTCGGGGTCCCCACAGAGTTGGTATCAGAGCCATCCTGAATATAGGAAGCCTTAGGTAGCATGGACTATAGCCAAGACGATTAGTGCACTTAGACCCTAACCTGAGATTCTGCACCCGCTAAAAACTTTATAACCTTCTCCCCTATATCTTGTAGATGGCCGCCGTACCTAAGATGCTTCTGGAGACGGGCTTTCCCCTACTTTTGGGTGATAGCCTCGAGAAGTGCCAAGTATGCCGCATGCCCATCTTCCTCTACCACGAGCACTGGGTCAATGCCGACACCAAGGAATATCACGTGGATGTGATAGTGAAGGCTAATGGCTCCGTGACAAGCTGGTTGTTTGAAGGACCAGAGATGGAGGATCTGATGTTGGCAGTGGAGACAGCCACACGAGGGGCGCTCGTACGTCTCCGTGATATCCTTCCCGAGATGGCTGACGAGCCAACTACTTGTCACCTACCTTCTGTAAAGGATGGGATAGATGGGAGATGGAAACTCAACCCATCTTCCGAGTACGGGACGCCACTAAGGTTTCAGACCTACTTCAGCATCTCCTCCAACACTTTGACGCACCTTTTGATCAAGGAGTCAACAAAGATTCGCCAAGAACTGCATCAAGTCAAGGATCTACTCCGCATGGAAAAGATGAAGAACCGCAAGGTGAAGAAAGAAGGAGCACCCGAAGGACGATCAGGCATTGCTTTCCAAGGAGGAATACCACCGCTTCACGCCACTCCTATTCAAAGTCGCCGCCTGACCACGGAAGAGTACACTAAACTGTTCGCCGCCTCACCAACCAAGAGACGTCGTGATGGACCGCTTCCTTGTCCCACCCCTGTGAAGGAGGGAAGTACCGATGAAGATGAAGATGAAGACGAAGATCCTGCAGAACCCGCCTATGAGACCGAGCAGTCCGCCGCTTAGGATTACGACGCAGGCAATTAGGAGTTTCCTCCCAGGCGTAGGAAATTCATGTATCGGTTCATGCGAACCATGAGTGTTGTGTAAGCATGTTGGATGCAAGTCGCATTCTGCCTTAGGCAGCTTGTAAGCGACTACATCACTTGTTTTAATCTAATGCATTAGCTTTTCTAAAAATCTTTAGCTTAAAAATTTCACACTAGCACAGCACCAGACCCCCTTTTTACTAGAACATCATCCCTTATGATTTCGGCCAGTTCGGCAAGTTAACCTGTCTACTCCCCTGACAGGGTGGTGATTGCAACTCGCACCAGCACCTTCGGCAACCCCGGCTCTGCCTCTTCAGGTCAGCAGCAGGGAACCAGAGGGAA
Organism: Hordeum vulgare subsp. vulgare; assembly: GCF_904849725.1. Lineage (NCBI taxonomy): Eukaryota > Viridiplantae > Streptophyta > Magnoliopsida > Poales > Poaceae > Hordeum > Hordeum vulgare. The sequence continues at coordinate 409,557,853 of NC_058521.1, read as the reverse complement.
GCTCAAGCTGGAGATCACCACGAGTAGCAAGACGATGTTCCACCGCCACCGCCTCCTCCTGAAACCTTGACTATGTCTTAGTTTCTTCAAGCTCTCCGAGAGGAACGTCAAGCCAATAATGCCGCTATTCAGCAGCTGGCTCAAGTCTTGGTGAACAACCCGCCGCAGAACGGGAATGGCAATGGTCCCTCTACTCTCTCTGAGTTCATGCGAACTACGCCACCCATATTCACGGAGACAACTGAACCATTGGATGCCGATGACTGGATCCGTACTATCGAGGACCTCCTCGCGCTGGTCAAATGCACTAATGATCGTGAGAAAGTCCTCTATGCTTCTCACTGTCTCGGAGGCACAACCAGAGCTTGGTGGGATGGATTTCAGATCATGCGAGCCAGGCAAGTCATCACTTGGGCTATGTTCAAAGAGGGATTCCGCGCTGCTCACATTCCTCCCGGAATGATGACCATTAAGAAGCGGGAATTCCGAGCCTTAAGGCAAGGCAATGGATCCGTCAAGGAGTATTTGCAGAAGTTCAACCTCCTATCAAGATATGCACCAGAGGATGTCAGCACTGAGGCTGCTAAAGTGGAACGCTTTATGGAAGGACTACAGCAGTCACTCCAGTATCAGTTGGTTGTTTGTGAATGTCGGACCTTCAGCGATCTGGTTAATAAGGCCCTTATGTTGGAGGATAAGTGTCGTGCAATGGACGACACCCATAAGCGCAAGTTGATGGGTAGTGGAGGACCTAGTAACCCGAAGCCACGCCCATGGCAGTCAGCTCCAGCAAGACCGAACTATCAACATCAGCAGTACAAGTCTCCTACATTTTCCCAGAACTACCAGCCTCAACAGCAAGTGAACACCAAGCCAACATTCAACCCGCCGAAAAACAGTGGAGTCAAGACCAACCTTCCAGCACAAGTTACCTGTTTTGGATGTGGACAGACAGGGCACTATTCCAGGCAGTGTCCCAACAAGAATCCCGACGCACCGCGCCACAATGCACCAAACCAAGGCCACGGAGTACCAGGCAGGAACCAAGCTCCCTGCAACCAGCAGTACCACAACACGGGGCAGATCAATCATATCTCCGCAGAAGAGGCACAGGAATACCCGCACTGCATTCTGGGTACGTTCCTCGTCAACTCCACCCGAGCAACAATATTGTTTGATTGTGGTGCTTCACATTATTTTGTTACACAAAGATTTGCGGAAAAATGTGGTTTGAAGCCTACTCTGCTTAATGGGCAAATGGCGATACAAACCCCGGGAGCAGTATTAAGGACCAACCTAGGGTGTAGGCTAGTCGGGATTGTTATCAATGGGATAAGCTTTGCAACATACCTCATTCTCATTAAGTCGCAAAGCCTAGAAGTAATCACCGGCATGGATTGGTTGGCCAAACATCAGAGCATCTTGGACTGTGCCAACATGTCTATTACCATGACAAGTGACCAAGGGGTCAAAGTCAAGTATGTCTCTGAGCTAGTAACCACTCGAGTACCGCAGGTTAACAGCCTGTTAGGAGAAGAGCTTGATCGAGTGCCAATAGTTTGTGAGTACCCGGGCACCTTTCCTGATGAGCTACCAGGGATGCCTCTCGACCGAGACATCGATTTCATCATTGAGCTCATGCCCGGATCAAGGCCTATCTATAAGAAGCCTTACATGATGGGATCCTAAGAGCTAGCGGAACTGAAGAAGCAGCTGGATGAGCAACTCAGGATAGGGTTTATTCGTCCGAGTGTGTCACCTTGGGGATCACCTATTCTGTTCGTGTCCAAGAAGGATGGAACTATCAAACTCTGCGTCGATTACCATTCTCTTAATATGGTCACAATCAAGAACAAGTATCCACTCCCCAAGATTGAAGACTTGTTTGACCAGTTAAATGGAGCTAAGGTATTCTCCAAGATCGATCTCCGATCTGTATATTACCAACTGAAGATCCGACCTGAGGACATACCTAAGACTGCGTTCATGACTTGGTACGGTCTATACGAATGCACTGTCATGTCTTTCGGGTTCACTAATGCCCCAGCTTACTTCATGTACCTCATGAATAAGGTCTTCATGGAATACCTGGATACGTTTGTCGTTGTATTTACTGGTGACATATTAATATTTTCCAAGTCCGAAGAAGAACATGAGCAACACTTGAGGTTAGTGTTGGAAAAGCTTCGAGAGCACCAACTTTATCCCAAATTCAGCAAATGCCAATTCTGGCTGAACGAAGTTGGATTCTTGGGTCATACCATGACAAAAAGTGGATTGGGAGTTGATTCCTCCAAGATTACTACGGTAACCAACTGAGAGTCGCCAATTGATGTGAAGGAAGTCAGGAGCTTCCTCGGGCTCGCGGGGTACTACCACAAGTTTGTAGAAGGATTCTCCCGCATCGCTCGACCCATGACTCGGCTCTTGAAGAAAGGCAAGAAGTTCAAATGGACCCCGGAGTGTGAAGCAAGCTTCCAGGAGTTGAAGAAAGGTTAACTACCGCCCCAGTATTGGCTACTCCAGATATCAGCAAGGAGTTTGTGATATATTGTGATGCCTCCAGAACCGGGCTCGTTGGAGTTCTAATGCAAGACGACAAAGTCGTGGCATATCTGTCACGACAACTGCGTGCGCATGAGGAGAATTATGCCACCCATGATCTCGAGTTAGCAGTCGTAGTGCATGCTCTAAATACATGGCGGCATTACCTTCTGGGGAAGCGATGTGAAATATACACCGACCACAAAAGTTTGAAGTATATCTTCACTCAAAGGGAATTGAATATGAGGCAACGAAGATGGTTGGAGTTAATCAAAGATTACAACCTCAACATTCAATATCACCCCGGTAAGGCCAATGTAGTGGCTGATGCCTTAAGCAGGAAGACCATCACCTTGAACGTCATGCTCAAGGAAAGGCTACCCGCCTTATATGAAGAAATGGAGAACTTCGGATCGGAGCTAGTGGAATCAGGATTCCTAGCTAACCTCAAAGTCAAACCAACGCTGGCTGATGATATCAAGGAGGCCTAGAAGGGGCACAAGAGCATTGAAGGCATCAAGAAGAAGATTCAAGAAGGCAAGGCCCCAGAATTCTCAGTGGATGAACAAGGAGTAGTGTGGTTTGGGAAACGTTTGTGCGTACCCAACAAGGCAGAACTCAAGGATTTGATCCTGCAAGAAGCACATGATACACCCTACTCTATTCACCCTAGTGGTACCAAAATGTATCAAGATATCCGAGAAAAATTATGGTGGCATGGCATGAAGAGGGAAATAGCAACTTATGTTGCCAAGTGCGACGTGTGCCAGCGAGTCAAGGCTGAGCATCAGCGAGCTGCTGGACTGCTACAACCACTTCAAGTGCTAGAATGGAAGTGGGACAAGGTCAACATGGACTTCATCAATGGATTGCCCAGGTCAAGCAAGGGGCATAACTCCATATGGGTCATTGTCGACCATCTGACCAAGGTGGCCCAATTCATTCCAGTCAACACCACTTATGATGGAAGCCAATTGGCTAGTATGTACATCCATCGTATAGTGAGTCTCCATGGAATTCCCAAGGAGATTGTATCTGGCTAAGGCACGCAGTTCACCTCAAGATTCTGGAAGAAGTTCCAAGAAGCCCTTGGAACCAAACTCTCTTTCAGCACCGCTTTCCACCCGCAAACGTGCGGACAAACGGAGAGAGTAAACCAGATACTCAAAGATATGCTCCGCGCTTGTTTCTTGGCACATGGTGCCAAATGGGAAGACTGTTTGCCATTCGCTGAGTTCTCATACAACAAGAACTACCAGTCCAGTCTCCAGATTGCCCCATTTCAAGTGTTGTACGGACGAAAGTGCCACAACCCGCTCAACTGATCCGAAACCGATGAAGGATTGATTTTTGGGCCGGAAGTTTTGCAAGAAGTAGAAGATAAGGTGCAGCTTGCTCGAGAAAACGTAAAAGCAGCCAAGTCGCGACATAAGAGCTATGCGGATTCTCACTGCAGATAATTGGAGTTTAATCTTGAAGACTAGGTGTACCTCCGTGTCACACCTCTCAAGGGAACCAAGCGTTTCCACATTAAAGGGAAACTTGCTCCAAGGTTCATTGGAACTTTTAAGATCACGGCAAGGCTTGGAGAAGTTGCTTACCAGCTTCGGAAGTGTCTTCAAGCGCCTAACAGTTCCAATCTTTACAAGGACATTGACCATCAGGCCATCGACCTTCAGCTAGACCTCACCTACCGCGAGAAGGCGATCCACATCCTGGATGAAGCAGAGCGTTGCACCAGGAGCCGCACCATCAAGTATTTCAAGGTTCAGTGGAGCAAGCACACCGAAGCAGAAGCAACATGGGAGCGTGAAGACTATCTCCAATCTGAGTTTCTTGTAAGGGGGATAGGTCTGTCACACCCTATTTTCACTACCACTTTTTCTGCAATTCAAAAATCTGAGTTTATTAAAACTTTTTCAAAACTAATGTTGTGAGTGCCATGATTGTCATTGTATGCTTGTATGCTTGACCATGTGATGATAAAAACCACATTTCTCAAGATCAAATTATTTTCAAAACCCTTTTCTTATTTCTGGTTAGAGTAAAACCCTGCTTTGAGTTGCACTACATGCCCTTGATGGCAAGGAGTGTTCTCACCCAAAGTTGGCGATCTGATTCTAGCACCATTTTAGTGCACCAAAACCACAAAATAATTATTTTGTGAATTATTTTTCTAATTTATTTGCATGTCCATTTGTGAGGCCAGAAATGGTATTCCTATATGGAAAAATACTTTTCTGCCTTAGAAAAATATGATTAAATTTGGAGATGATCAGGAGGACATATATTGTTGATACATAAGATTTTTAACCCTTATTTATATTATTATCATTTGAGTAAAACCCTGAAAACCATTTGTGTCTGTTTTGACCTTTTGAAATATTTCCAAAGGAAATATTCTCAATAAAATCCTAGAAAATTTCAGTGGTATCCCTAAGCCATATTTGGTGTCCATATAAAGTTTCACCTTGATCCAAGGTGATTATGGACACCAAATAACTGCAAAACCCCTTGTGTCCAGATTGAAGTTAGAGCAACTCTACATAGCAAAGTTTTTCCAATGGAGTTGAAACTTTGTAGGAGTGCCTAATACCTCAAATGAGGGTTCCATACCAAAAATGGGATTTGTGGAACTTAAATTGCCCACACTCTCTTTGGAAGGAACATATATGGTCATTTGGTGAAGTTTTCAAGTTTACAAAGCTAAACTTGTCCAATGGAGCTCAAACTTGGTGAAACCCCTTGTTTTAGCACCAAACCCAATCCTGGTAAGTTACAGAACCAGTGGTGGGGTGCAACCTTCCCTAACCATTGTCGAGCACCTTCTGACAGATGGGTAAAAGCCCCCTAACCTTAGCTAAACCCTAACCCTTTCCCCCAAACTCTCACATTAGGTGGCCAGCATCAATGCCCAGCCCCAGTCAACTAGCCCCTCTTTGGTTCAAAGTAGAAATGACAAAAATCCCCATTCTAAGCTTCAACTCAAGGCTGAGAACACCTGTTTTTCTTGTCTCCCTTGACCAGCTGAAGCTCCCACGGGTCTTCAACGGCTAGCCACATCCGAGCCAGTGCCCAGGACATGCTAGACACATCCAAGGCACCCGAGGGCGCGCCAGCATGCCGTGGCATGCCAAAGCTGCGCTCTGGGCGCGCTATAGGAAGCCACCGAGGTGGGGGCGACGCTCTCGGCCAGTTCCAACCTCCCCCGAGGTGTCTAACCTCTTCCCCGACAGCCCCTCTACATCAGGCGGCCATGAGGGCCCCTCCTCTCCCGCGCTAAGAGCTAGTGCGATGCGTGCCCGCGCGCACCAGAACCGGCCACAGATGCGCGGCCACTGATGCTCGTCTCTCCTCTCTCTCCCTTCCCCGCAGTAGGTTCTGGCTGTCCTAAACCACGTCCTGAGACCGTGGTTTCGACCCCACCTCCTCTCTGCACCCCCATGCGTGCCACAGTGAATCACCGGTGCTCCCGAGTCGGCTCACCGTCGCTGGCCTATATATAGCCCCCTCGCTCCAAAAACCCTCAAACCTCATCGCAACAACCTCTAGCACCTCCCTAGCCACCCCAGCAAGCCACCAGAGCCCCGATGCTCGAGGTCGACCGAGGCCCCTCCGCCTCGGAGCTCCGGTCGATCTCCGGCTACACGTCAGCTCCTGCGTCCCTCTACCCACCAAACCACTCCCCGTGACACTAGGGATCTTTTCCCTTTCTTTTCCAAGCTAATCCGTGCCCCTAGCTACCACCTCCGCCTTCACACGAAACTCCTCCGTCGCGGCTTCCTCGTCGCCGGTGAACCTGAGCCTCTCCGTCGTTGTCTCGACCACCATCAGGTAGGCGACGACGAGCCGGACCCATTTCCGTCTTTGTTGGGGCACGAGGACGTCAGTAGCCACGCCGGCGTGCTCCTCCTCCTCTCTGGCGAGAGGTAGGAGACGACCCCGACAAGTGTGCCCCACCTGTCGGTGGCCCATCTCTCTCTCCCTCGCTGCCTGCAGTCGCTGATCGCAGGGGACCGCGCGTCAGGTTCAAACCTGACGGCGCACGCACCTGGGTAGGCTAGCTGGCTTGCCTTTGGGACAACCCAGTCCCAAGCCAAGTCAGGCCAGGGGGTGTAGCCCTTTTTTCTTTTATTTTAAAACTTGATTTTCAATGATTTTTATAAAAAGATTTAACCAGTGTAAAAATATAATTTTTCCACCGTTATTCCTCTAAAAATGTGTTGTATTTAATAGAACCATTGGGTGAATTTTTGCAGCAACTATTCTGTTTTATAATAATAAAATGGATTAAGTGGGAATAGTTTTGCTTCTGTTAAGTTGATTTTAAAAATATTCCTTCATTAGAAACAGAAGCAAATATTTTTAAAATAACAACCTAGATTTATCAGAAATAACCAACATTTTTAAAATGACTTTGTGATCTATTTTGGAGTGAACTACTTCTTATTTTATCTTTATACGATGATAGAAAACCCATGTGACGAAGGAGTTAGAGCGGAAGACCTCGAAGGCCCCAGATACCTAGCTGACCAAGGCAAGTAGCCCTTTGACCATGACTGAGCATATGTTATATTACATGCTAGTGTAGCAAATATTTTCCGTTGCATATGATCATAAGTACCGGTAAATCATTGAAGTGATGTATCGATGGCTCCTCGGGAGCACATGCATTGAGCTTGATCCTACCACCTATGAGGGTCATGCTAATATCATGTTGACAAGTAAAGCTAGAATAATATTAGCATGAGCATGCTGTTGGTATAAATCAAAGGTTTAAGAAAAAAACCCGTCGGGTGCGACTAATGCCCGAGGGTGATGATGAGTTAGGTGGACACTTTTGGTGAAGTGGTGCACCGGGTATTTGTGTGAGTATGGTTTCAGAAATGGGAATAGATTTATGATGTGTCGACCGTCCCAACCTTACATGTACGATCACGTTACCCCTTATGGGACGGGGTTGTGTTGATTACTCTAGTCGGTGCAAGCAAAGAGCCACCTTACTAGTGGCAAGAGTGATGTGTGGTCACGCTCGTGATGGGGTCGTGCCAGGTAGGGCGACTATGCCATTTTTACGTGTTCCAGGCACACCGTTGGTCCCCGCATGGTTGATACTGTCCAGAGTCGGTGCTTGTAAGACGTACAACATGTGGGCTGGGTACCAATCGAGTGGATCTCTTTGTCTAGTATCGTCAGGGGAAAGGCATTGATCGGGTACTTACCTCGGGTATGTTATATACGGTGAGTCGTGGATGACACGGAAGTTTCCCGGATTGCGTGGGTCCAGAGTACTACCTCTGCAGAGTGTAAAACTATTCGAATAGCCGTGTCCACGGTCAAGGACAGTTGGGTGGTGCTGCTTAAACTGCGTGCAGTCATTTCCGCATAAACCAAGCGTGTGGGCGTATGTGTTAAATGGTGATTTATGAAACAATTGATATGACCTAGTTTGGTGACTTTGCATATATGGAGAACCCGGATGGTTCAACCCTTGACAGATATATTGATATCTGTAACCTGTTCTTCAAAAGTAGTTCTTAACTTATGATGCATACCCATGATCATGTTTATTTACCACCAAGAAGATATCCACCAATGAAGCATATTATTTTTATCCTTCACTTGCATTGTTCATATCATGGGCTATTTGCAAGTACATTCAAAAGTACTCATTGGCTTGCGAGTGGTTATATTATTGATCAGACATGGAAGGACCAGAGTTTGGAGATGAGTACGTCTTCGGAGACGCCCCTGCGAACTAGGATGCTTCCTAGTCAGAATGCCTCTTGGTGTAGGCTGATGGCATGGGCACCCGCTTAGCCCTAATATTTCCGCTACTAGTTGTATCAGTGTGATTTGGCCTTATAGGCCCTACCTTGTGAACTTGACCATTCGATCGCGTGATGTAATAATTCGGTATTTGGACGTAAGACTCTTAATATTCAGTATCTGTGTGTTCGGTGAGCATTGATCTCTGGGATCACTGAGTACGTTCATTCGGCGATCTCGACTCGTAAGTCAGGGTCCCCACAATCAGTCATCCAGACAATTGTGCTATCTGCATAGAAGTACTATTGAGTAGAATTGCATAATCATCTCATCATTCCATATAGCCATTTCTTTGCGAACAAACTCTTCAATGTCAACAAGTGTGAAGTTTTCTCTCACACGGGGAAAGAAATCTTCATTGGCTTTGATGTATTCCCAGTCGACATATCTCATGTTGCTCACTGCTGGACTCTTATCAAACAAAATAGTCTCATAGAAATCCTGTTGTTCCCTTGTGTGAAAGCAGGGATCAACAACAGTTCTTCTCCTCACAGCATATGGATCAATGGATCTCTACTTCCTCAGACCAGCATCTCTCCTCTTCTTCATGTCCTCACTAACTAGATGAGCCTCATTGTGCTGTGGTAGATGAGGTCTTAGCTTCATAAGAATAGGTGCATCCGCTTCTTCCTCCTCTGCAGCAAAGGCTTTGGAAGGAGTGCCTTTCTCTTTGACTGCTGCAGGTATGTCCTTTGTAGTCCTCTTGGGAACTACATGCTTCTTAGGAGCTGAATACTTCTTTGGAGCAGAAGGTTTCTGTGGCATATCATCAACCATTAGCTTCTTCTTCTTTGGAGAACAAACCTCAACAGGTATTTCTTCGTCCTCATCCTGAGCAGCTTCTGTTGGATCTTCATACATCAAAGTTTGTCTTCCAACAACATGAATAGTCCTCTTCCTGGCTCTCTTCACACCTGGCTTCTTAGTAAGCCTAGCTCCTGGAGCTCTAGTGTCATAAGGTTTGTATACTCCTTCCTTATTACCTTCCCGACATCAGACTTCTCCTTCTGCGTCTGGGGAGCAGACTCGTCAGGAACAAAATAAGAATCTTCTTCATCAGAATTTAGCTTCTTCCTGGACCCGGTGGCTGCCTTGGGCATGCCATGGAAGATGGGAGTGCCTGGGTCAGAAGGGGTCCTCTTAGGACTAGTGCCTGAATCAGTTTCAGCATGAGGTTCGCTGAAGTTGTTTTAACTATCTTCAGAACCTGACATCTTGCAAGACCAATCAGACAAGCAGACTGACAGACTAGCTGACCCTTTGAAACGATATGGAAGAGCTTGAAAAGATAAGCATCACAAAATTGTAGAAATTTTATCAAATTTGAACTCTGAAAAAATAGTTTTAACTTTCAGCAATATTGGATTTCGGTTCCACCGAGTCAGAAATTTCGGAGCCACTGAGACACATGTTCTCTTTAATAGAAACTTGGCACCCTTTTCGGTTCCGAAAAGGAGAACTCGATTCCGGCGAGAACATTCTCAGAAACCCTAAAACCAAAATCGGTACTACAAACTTTTTCAACTCGGTGAAACTGAGATTCAATGTGGCGGACTGTTAAACCTAAAAACTTCATTGCTCCCTAATCTAAAGAAGTTTTTGCTGGATAGAACTAGTAGCAATTTGTGGACACATATTGGCATAACCTTTTGTGCAAGAATCAAATAGGAGGGCAAAGGGGATTCGAATCCATACTTTAACTCGGCGTGGATCCACTACGGCGGCGATGTCGGTGAACATCCCGTCGGCGGTGAGGACTCCTGGCGAAGGCGCATGGGAGAAAGGCGAGTTGATATTAGGAGAAGCTTATAGATATATGTTCATAGGAACACCACTTTTGCATAAAGCACTAATGTGTTCATATCTTTAGGAGATGCTTATACTCAAGATTTAGAGTGAAGCTCCTTCTTGATTTGACATCCCCCCTAAGAGAGATATTTTGGGACAGCTGGCGCTAAGCATAGCAACGGTTGGAGTTTCAAACTATGAAGTCCTTAGGGCTATCATTTTCCTCACTTGTAGGAAATTCACATTGGCGAAATCCTAACTCCTCACTGAGCCCAATTTCCTCAGAGACCAGAATAACATCGTCTGTGTCACTGAAGAATTTGACTGAATTACAACAGATTTCCAAAGGCTTCACTCGAAAGATTGGATATGTGTAGGCTTGGAGATGAGCATTACTTGAATTTTTTCCTTAGTATTACCTCAACCCCCTTTAATAGTATGGTGTTCCTATGACTCAAAAGGAAGGAAATGAAACTAAGAAAACAAATGTCTTCACGCTTCATAGTACTCACATCAATATCTTCAAGGACACACCAATTTCCTCACTTCCATAGTCTTCAGGAATATATTAAGGTCTTCAGTTGAAGACATTCATTTTTAGGGGTCGATGTTCTTCGGATATATCAAACTCCTGAGCAACTTATAGAGCTTGTGTATAGTCATAAACATATTAGTCCCTTATCCTATAAGTCTTCAATACCCTAAAATCACTAAGGGGCACTAGATGCACTTACAATCTCCCCCTTTTTGGTGATTGATGGAAAATAGGTTAAGTTTTCAATGGGGTAAACATATGAAGTGTAAGTATTGAGTTTGAGGAATTTGATTGCAAGATATAGATAAACTCTCCCTGAAGATGTGCATATTTGAGGAATTTGCTTTGGACTATAAATGCACATGATAGGTTAAAATCATGGAGATCTCCCCCTATATCTTGTAATCCATACACGCGTTTAACATATATCATAAGGAAATTGGAATGCATGATGGAAAATGGTGTCTAACGAAATTCATCATGCATGCATTAATAAACATGAGGAATAAGCATGCAGAAAGCAGTTGAAAAGCGTGAGACTTAAGTTTACAACTCATACAATCAAACAGTTGAGAAGAGCGAGAGTTCTAATTTTTTTAAACAACTCATATATAGACCCGCTTGAAGACTAACTCAAATTTATCCCTTTGTCATCAAGTGACAAAAAGGGACAAAATCAAGGACTAACACACGTCAATAAATTCATCTTGAAGGTGGTGGAGGAGCGCCAGCATTGTCGGGGTCGTTTGTCGATGCAGGGCCCGCAGTAGTGTCGTCGAGATCCTCAGCTTCATCCGCCGAGCGCGATGAAGAAAATGAGTTTTTGACCAGCTGAGGAAATGAACCTTCTTTAATTTCTTCTTTGGTGGATATGACCAGTCAAAGTCCTGCTGGAATTCCAGCTCTGCAAGTTCTTTAGGAGTCCCGTGATGAGATAGAATGGCCCATGTGCAATCGAAGGTTTTATGTAAATAGTAATGATTCTTTCTCACAGAGTTATGCGTGACACTCATGTCATGAAGAATTGCACCAAACTGACGTTTGACCCACTTGTGATTTCGATCGACCTTCTGATGAAGACTTAGAAGAAGTTCTCGATCACTCATTACTCATGGGGCATGTTGTCCAGGATTTTGTGAAGAAGCCTTTGCAGCAGAGTCTTGAGAAGCAATATCATCATTGGTGGAATATGAAGCAGCTTGACGAAATTGACCATCCAGAGCGCTAGTTCCTTCATCAGTGACAACTTTGCCTTCCCTTCCATTGAGGAAAATGTATTTTTGATGACTTTAATTGGAGCAGAAAGTTGAAGTGATTATAAAAATATGCTTGATAAGGAATTGATGATCTTGCTCTGATGAATTTCATAATCTAGGGGGCATATGGCTTCAATTCAAATGGTGATAAGGCAATGTTGGCCAAAGTCCTCATGAAGAAATCATGAAGGTTTATGGGAATCCCATGAATGATAATGAATAGTAGATTCTTCATGATGCCAACCACGTCCTCTTCTTCAGAATTGTGACCCTTAATTGGACTAAGGTTTTGGTCAATATGTGATACACAATCCTAGGCACATAGAGAAAATCCTTCACTAAGAAGGTGGTTCTTGGAGCTTGGCTTGGTGCCAAAGGCTTCATCAACACTTGCATCAAATGATATGGAAGTTCATGTTCTTCATAAATGCATCTTGCGCCCTGTGAGGAATACCGACTCGGACTACACGAAGCAATTGAGTTGCTGGGGCAGTGTAATGTGTTTCTTTAGTCATCCAGTCAAGTATCCAGGTGTTAATATCATGTGCTTCACTAGAGATATGCAATGTTGCATAGAACGGAAGAATAAGCTCTTCATTACAATCACACATGTCAGCGCAGAATGGTAGGAGTCCAGCTTCATGAAGAACGTTGAGGACTGGCGAGAAGCATGGAATGGACTCCATATACGCGTGAGGAATTTGACTGAGAGGGGTTTTCATTTGCGAATTTGGGTGTGCACCTTCCCAATATTCATCATTGGTCACATGAGTAGTGCTGCCAATGTCCACATCCTCATCAATTTTTTCACACCAGCCTCCTTGGCAGTGAATTGAGGCTGGGGCGATGATACCTGAGGCAATGAGTTGATTACATCCAACTCAATTTCTTCATCAATTGGCTTTGTGGAAGCAGCAGATCGATTTTCTTCATTTTCTTCATATGGGATGACATAGTCTTCACCAAATGGTACTATTTCATAGGAAGGTACTGAGGAGAATGGAGTTGCATCAATGGGTTCTGGTAAGGAACTTGGCAATATCCTCAATCTCTTGGCATATGAGGATTCTGCAGAGGATGATGGGTTTCACTTTCGTGCGGCTTCCTTCTCCGCAGTCTTCATTTTCTTAGCTTCTGATGTAGAAGGAAGTGTGACTTTCTTCACCTTTGAAGATTTTGGAGGTGGAGCTGAAGGTGAAGGTGATGCAATTTCTTCAAGCACGACCGATGCAGTCGCACTCTCAGGTTCAATTTATTCAGGCACGGTAGATTCTTCAGCTGGCGTGGCTTCTTTTTTAGGAGCAACAGTGGAGGTTGCCTTGACAGTTTCTTCAGGAGTTGGAATTTCTTCAACAACCCTCGCAATGTGTTTAGCACCTGGAATTTCTTCAACTTTCTAAGCAGTTTCTTCAACAGGCTGAGCAGAGGAGCTAGCCCGAGGATTTTGTGCTTGCGATGGAGCTGCAACCCTTGTGTTATGGTCAATGATGACTTTGGTTGCTACACTGACGAATCTAACTCTGGCACCTTGCCAATCTGCATGATATTGGTTATATTATTCACCGAGGTTATTAATCGAAGTGTGACTAGAAACAAGTTGATCTGGAGTCACGGAGAGAACATTGTTATTCAAGGAGCTTTCCTTCTTGTTATGTTCCCTTTTGTTCCCTTATGTCCCTTTTGGCCTTTTTCATATTTCCAGTTTTCTTCAACCACAAAGGCAGTCAACACATGACTTGGACCAGGTGGCAATTTTAAGTCATCAATTGGGGTATGAGGATCTTTGTATCGGACATCGATGAAGTCAAGCACTGTCCTTGGATCCAGCATGAGAGGAATTTGATTGCCCGTTGCTTGAGATACTCTATGTTGTTTGCTTCTGATGATTTCAGCAAGTTCTTCATCATTAGCTTCATCATCCTCAGATGCTGAGGGACCATGGTAGACCGCCGTGTGAGGACTTGGTCTTTTGCCACGTCCGGCTGTCATCTTCTTTTTCATGGCTGTGGCACTTGAAGAAGTGAGAGCTGAGCTAGCTGCAGATGTCCCCGAGGGAATTGTGAATCCAACTGCTCGCTGACATGTTGCGAAATGCACTGGTGTTGAAGATGTTGGGGGAGCAGTTGAGAAAGTGAAAGCCACAAAGGGAGCAGGTTGAGGAATTAGCTATGAGGGATTTGGGCTTCAGGACTTTGAATTCACATCGGATTTCTTCAGTATAGCCCTTTTTGAAGTTGTCCCACCGGCAGATGCCTCAGCAGCAGACGAGGTAGGGGGAGCGGCAGCAATAGTATCACGATTGAAGTTCCTCACTACTTGAGCAGAGAGCTTCTTCAGCTTTGCTTGGCGCTTGGGCCACTCCTTGGGAAATTCCTCACCACTTTTGATACTCGTGGGATATGTTACTTAACCTTCGGCAAGGGGAGGTCTTGGACATGGAGGAGTTACAACAAATTTCTTCATGTATTTTGGAGTAACATATATGTACTCCTTCCACTCCTTAGCCCATCTCCTCTCGATTTTCTAAATGCTCGTTTTGTGCTTCTCCTTGGTTTCCTTTACATATATCTCCTCATCAAGAGTGCATTAATCATCATATATTTGGTCAGGAATTTCAAAGGATGTATTGGCTTCTCCCTTCTTTCCTCCTTTCTGAGGTCTTTTTCCTTCAGCCATTTTCTTCACTTGAGGTTTTTGAACTTTTCAGGATTCTGAAGATGTGTGCACATTTTCTTCAAGGGATGGTGCAAATGAGTTAAGTTGATGAGAATTTAGAGATTCATCAGCATACATATCTGTACCCGTGAACAAAGTTTAGGTGGAAATAATTTGAAGAGGTCATATGCGTTCTCAGATTTTTTTTAAAAGTATATCATGTTGAGGAATTTGACCATAGAAGTCTTGAAGAATTTCGCTAAGTGTTCTTGACTTAGGTTCCAAAGTTGTGCAGATTCAAAAATTCACACAATTGAAGAATCTTTGGAAAAATCATGACTTGGAGAAACAAATCAAGGGAAATGAAGCCTTTAAGGTGTTTACATGATGAACTGTTGAGGAACAAACACCTTTTGATGATTTTGTGAAATCATAAAGATCAAATAGGGAAGTAAAATTAGATTTTA
Source organism: Hordeum vulgare subsp. vulgare (assembly GCF_904849725.1). Taxonomy (NCBI): domain Eukaryota; kingdom Viridiplantae; phylum Streptophyta; class Magnoliopsida; order Poales; family Poaceae; genus Hordeum; species Hordeum vulgare. The sequence continues at coordinate 409,542,779 of NC_058521.1, read as the reverse complement.
AATACCCTTTCTGAAGAACCCGACGAACATGGAGTAGAAGTGGAGAAGTTCATCAGTCCGGATCTCCTGCACCCTTACTTGGCGGCACAAGACAACTACGACGACATCAGAGTGAGGATTTCCGCGGTTAACGCGAGTACGACATTGAGGAGGTCGAGGCAGCAAATCTCTTCCTCTTCGACCATGATGAAGTGTAGCGGTGGTGCTAGGTATGAGCTCGAGCAGGATAACAGTGAGATCGAACGGAGTAAATCAGAGCGAAAGATTGAGGGGTATTTATAGTGGGAGTGAAAACTGTTCAGTCCGAAGATTTTGGACTCTTTTACCATCGAACCTTGCTATCCAAGCGACATGTGTCACCCACGTACTGAGAGGTGGCGACAGTGGGGGATCGTGGGTTATCGAGTCATGGAAAGTGGGATGAATTGGAGCGGAAACCGCAAAAAAATTGATAATAAATTTTAAAGTTTTGTTCGCAAATTCTTCATCTGACAAGGACTCAGTGAAGCATTTGAACGGGTTTCAAGTAGAATGCATATGAAGAATTTGTGAACAATGTGGGTTGAGATTAGCATAGAGGGGGAACGAGTCTGATCACATTCACTTAGAAGAAAATCAACTTGAAGAATTAGCAATAAGTGAATGTTGTAGAGGACCTTGAAAGTTCAAACATATATATAAACACTATTCTGATCACGGGATAAGAATAATACTCTGATCCTTGGATGAACTTCCTGAGTTGTTCGACCTGAACCGACCTCTATAAGAACCAGACCTTCATGCTATCTTCGCACCCGTGGGTATGTTAGTGATTAATTTTGGTGGGTCGTGTTCTTTGTGGTCTTATTGTAAACCTGATAGAGTTTTTGGCATCGAAATGGTAGTTTTCTTTCATAATCTCGATTGTTCGCGGGTATCCTCTCGGGACGTGATGAGCGCGTGTTTGTTGGGAGTTTCATGCATCCTCTGAATGCCATCACACCTCTAACATGATGGGAATTGAGTTTCATTCCGCGTTTCATGGGCATTTTGTGGTTATTTCTCATGGATTTTTATTTGAGTTGTGTTCTTCGTCCGCGGGAGTGGTTCGATCCGCTTTTGTTGATTTGTTATTTATATGTGAAAATTGGTGACAGATTTGCGTATATGAGTGAAAATGAAGTCTTGGTACGTTTTAAATTTAAGTCGGGAGGGTCCATACACTCTGAATTCGAGCGATGTACCAAGTTCTGCCCGCCATGGTTTGCACGGATAGTTCTTCCAATGAGAGAGATGTGCCACATCATTTTTTTGTCAATATGGATTGGCAAAGCTTTTGAAATGTAGGCAGATGTGTTTTAAGTAGACGCAAAGAATCACATGTTTCAAATGAATTGGAACGTGGCTAGTTTTTGGACCAGTCACGGTCTGATGTACAATCTGGACTACTATATCATATAGACTTGAACTTCTACTTTGTCTTTACATTACAAGATAATGCAGCATCGCTCTCTTTTATATTTGTTTGTTATATCATAAATTTTGCTTCTGTTGTTGGACTTCTATATCATTTGTGTTAGAACTTATTTTTTTTTCACATGTTGTTAGATGATGCGGAAATATGATCGCTTCCATTGCTATTGTTATAATAACATGTTTGCCTAGTTTTTGTTTTTCAGAGTCCTCGTGTGAGTAACCGTGGAACGGTCCCAATGAAAACACGCATCCTATATTTCTATAACCTATTTTCATACTCCGAATAATGGTAGAACTTCACTAGCTTCTCATGCTGAACTTCGTGTTTTTTCCTTGTGTTCAAAACTGGAATTGTATGTTCTTTTTTTGAACATGTGAATGTGAGAGTTCAAAATTTCGTACTTTTGTTTCTTTCTAATTTGAACTTCATTGTTTTAATACTCATCAAATATTTTTGTATTTTATATGAAAATGTCAAATTGATCTTTAAAAAAATTGAACTTCATTTTTTAACAACTCCTATGTGATTTTTTTTCTTTGACCCTTATATTTTACTACTTTTTTTACGATGATTCATTTTTCTATATCATTTTATGAAATCCTTTCGTGTGGAATAGTTCGACTAGACCAAAAAAAGAACTAGACCATAAACAAATCCTCTTTTTGTCTAACATATTTGCGTACGACAAATGGTAGTAGAACTTCAATAACTATAGATGTTAAACTTATGTTTTTTATGGTAGAGTTCAGAATAATTTATGGACTGCAATAACATGCACTACCGCGTTAGCACGAGGCCTAGCCGAGGGTGGGGGAGGGGGTATGGACCCCCTCCGGCACCCCCGACGAGGTCGAGCCAGGAACGAGCCGGAGTAGGAAACGATGCGGTGTGCCGCGGCATCGCATGCTCCGGCGAGTCCGTCACACACGTGACCCCACTATCTATCTTAGGGGTGTCGGGGGGGGGTGCGATTGTTCTGGGTAGGGGGAATAGAATAATCACACTTCACCTATCAACCAAGCAATCACTACCGTGTTAGCGGAAGGTCAATCCAGGTGAGGGAGGGGGGCGTGGAGCCCTCCCTCACCCCCGGCGAGGCCGAGCAGGGAACGAGCCGGAGCCGGCGACATCGCGGCATCCCATGGCATCACATGCTCCGGTGAGCCTGTCACTCACGTGACCCCACTATCTATCTTAAGGGTGCCATGGGGTGTGCGATTGTTCTGATGAAGGGGAATAGAATAATCGCACTACTCGTGTCAATCAGGCGCGTACAACCGCTTTAGTGCGAGACCGAGCTGGGGGTGGGGGACGAGGGCGGGGTGTGTCTGGACCCCTCCCCCACCCCAGATGAGGACGATCCAGGAACGAGCCAGAGCAGGCGACGACGTGGTGTGCTGCGGCGTCGCATGCTCCGACGAGTCCGCAACACACGTGACCCCATTTATCTATCTTAGGAGTTTGTGTGGGGGTGTGGTTGTTCTGGGGGGGGGGGCGTAGAATAATCACACTGCACATGTTAACCAAGCGCAATGCCGTGCTAGTGCAAGGCCGAGCTGGGGGGTGGGGAAGGGGGTTCCGGACCCCTTCCCTCTACCCCGGCGAGGTCGAGCCAGGAACAAGCCAGAGCAGGCGACAATGCGGCATGCCGTGGTGTTGCATGCTTGCCGAGTCCATAACACACGTGACCCCACTATCTACCTTAGGTGTGTGTGGGGGTGCGGTTGTTCTAAGGGAATAGAATAATCGCACTGCGCTTGTCAACAAAGTGTGCACTGCCGCGTTTGCGTGAAGCCGAGACGGGGTGGGGGAGGAGGTGTTGGGTTACGTAGCATAAATTCAAAATTTTCCTACGCCATATTCAGATCTTCCTATGGAGAGACCAGCAACAAGAGAGGGGTGAGTGGATCTTCATACATTTGAGGATCGCTAAGCGGAAACTTTGCTAGAACGCGGTTGATGGAGTCGTACTCGCGGCGATTCAGATCGAGGTGTGATTCAGATCTAGTGCCGAATCATGGTACCTCCGCGTTCAACACACGTGCAGCCCGGTGACGTCTCCCGCACCTTGATCCAGCAAGGAGGAGGGAGAGGTTGGGGAAGATCTCTGGAATCACGACGACGTGGTGTCGATGGAGAGACGAGGTCTCCTGGAAGGGCTTCGCCAAGCACCGTGGGATAGGAGGAAGAAGAGAGACGGGGCTGCACCGAGAGAGATGGAAAACTGTCTACTCAAAGGCCAAAAAACCCTGCTATATATAGGGGGAAGGGAGGGTGGCACCCCCTTTAGGGTTTCCCACCCTAAAGGGGGGCGGCAGCCCTAGATGGGAGAGGGGGGTGGCGGCCAGGAGGGGGAGAGGGGGGTGGCGCACCCCTGGTGGGCCTTAGGCACACCTAACTTAGGGCTTCCCCCCTTTGCCTCTCTACGCGCCTTGGGCTGGGTGTGGTGGGCGCACCAGCCCACCTAGGGGCTGGTTCCCTCTCACACTTGGCCCATGTAGCCTCCTGGGGCTGGTTGCCCCTCCCGGTGGGCCTCCGGAACCCTTCCGGTGGTCCCGGCACTTGGCCGGTGGTGCCCGAAACATTTCCGGCGTCTAAACCCATCCATCCTATATATCAATCTTTACCACCGGACCATTCCGGAGCACCTCGTGATGTCCGGGATCTCATCCGGGACTCCGAACAACCTTCGGTAACCTCGTATAGCAATTCCTTATAACCCTAGCGTCATCGAACCTTAAGTGTGTAGACCCTACGGGTTCAGGAGGCATGCATACATGACCGAGACACTCACCGGCCAATAACCATCAGCGGGATCTGGATACCCATGGTGGCTCCCACATGTTCGACGATGATCTCATCGGATGAACCACGATGTCAAGGATTCAATCAATCCCATATACAATTCCCTTTATTTGTCGGTATAGATCCTGCCCGAGATTCGATCGTCGGTATACCCATACCTTGTATAATCTCGTTACCGGTAAGCCTCTTTACTCGTTCTGTAGAACGTCATCCTGTGACTAACTCCTTAGTCACATTGAGCTCATGATGATGTTCTACCGAGTGGGCCCAGAGATACCTCTCCGTCACACAGAGTGACAAATCCCGATCTCGATTCATACCAACCCAACAAACACTTTCGGAGATACCCGTAGTGCACCTTTATAGTCACCCAGTTACGTTGTGATGTTTGATACACCCAAAGCACTCCTACGGTATCTGGGAGTTGCACAATCTCACGGTCGAAGGAAAAGACACTTGACATTAGAAAAGCTTTAGCATACGAACAACACGATCTAGTGCTATGCTTAGGATTGGGTCTTGTCCACCACATCATTCTCCCAATGATGTGATCCTATTACCAATGAAATCTAATGTCCATGATCAGGAAACCATGATCATCTATTGATCAACGAGCTAGCCAACTAGAGGCTTTTTAGGGACACATTGTGATCTTTTTATTCACACATGTATTACTATTTCCTGTTAATACAATTATATCATGAACAATAGACGATTATCATGAACAAGGAAATATGATAATAACCATTTTATTATTGCCTCTAGGGCATATTTCCAACAGTCTCCCACTTGCACTAGAGTCAATAATCTAGTTCACATCACTATGTGATTGTAATGAATTCAACAACCATACAGTTCTGGGGTTCGATCATGTCTTGCTTGTGAGAGAGGTTTATAGTCAACGGGTCTGAACCTTTCAGATCCGTGTGTGCTTTACAAATCTCTACATCGTTCTATAGATGCTACTACGCCGCATCTAGAACCATTCCAAATGATTGCTCCACTATACGAATTCGGTTTACTACTCATAGTCCCCCGGATCAGTGACAAAGCGTGTATCGACGTAACTCCTTTACGATGGACTCTTTAATCACTTCCATAGTTCATTAGTTACTAAGGATAACTTTGACCGCTGTCCAGTGATCCATTCCTGGATCACTCTTGTACCCCATGACTGACTCATAGCAAGGCACGCCTTAGGTGCGGTACACAAGATATCATACTTGTAGAGTCTACGGCTGATGCATAGGGGACGCCATTCGTCCTTTCTCTTTCTTCTGCCGTGGTCGGGCTTTGAGTCATACTCAAATTTACACCTTGCAACATAGCCAAGAACTCCTTCTTGCTGATCTATTTTGAACTCCTTCAAAAACTTGTCAAGGCATGCATTTCGCTGAAAGTTCCATTAAGCACTTTGATCTATATTTATAGATCTTGATGCTCAACTCTCAAGTAGCTACATCTAGGTTTTATTTGAAAAACTATTTTCAAACAACCCTTTATGCTGTATAGAAATTCAACATTATTTCCGATCAACAGTATGTCAACCACACATATTCATAAAAAAATCTATAGTGCTCCCACTCACCTTTTGGAAATACAAGTTTCTCATAAACTTTGTATAGAACCAAAAACATTGATCATCTCATCAAAGTGTATATTCCAACTCCGAGATGCTTGCTCCAGTCCATAGAAGGGTCGCTGGAGCTTTGCATACTTGTTAGCACCCTTTAGGATCGACAAAATCTTCTGGTTGTATCACATACAACCTTTCCTCAAGGAAACCGTCGAGGAAACAATATATAGACATCCTATCTACAATATTTCATAAATGATGCAGCAACTGCTAACATAATTTCAATAGACTTTCAGCATTGATACGAGTGAGAAAGTGTCATCGTAGTCAACTCTTTGAACTTTGTCGAAAACAATTTTTCGACAAGTCGAGCTTTCTTAATGTTGACTTTTCACCATCATCGTCTGTCTTCTTTTAAAGATCCATTCACAGTTAATAGTATTATGACCATTAAGTGGTTCTTCCAAAGTCTATACTTTGTTTTTCATACATGGATCCTCTCTCAGATTTCATGGCCTCCAGCCATTTGTCGGAATCCGGGCCCACCGACGCTTCTCCACAGCTCGTAGGTTAATTGTTATCCAACAAGATGACCTTCAAGACACGGTCACTGTACCATTCTGTAGCAACAGTACGTGACCTTGTCGACCTACGAGGTTTCTAGTAACTTGATCTGAAGTCTCACGATCATTATCATTAGCTTCCACTTCAATTGGTGTAGGTGCCACAGTAACAAGTTCCTGCACCCTGCTACACACACACTGGTTGAAGTGATGGTTCACATAACCTCATCAAGTTTCCACCAAAACTCCCACTCAATTCTTTCGAGAGAAACTTTTGTTGGGGAACGTCGCATGGGAAACAAAAATTTTCCTACGCGCACGAAGACCTATCATGGTGATGTCCATCTACGAGAGGGGATGAGTGATCTACTTACCCTTGTAGATCGTACAGCAGAAGCGATTAGAGATTGCGGTTGATGTAGTGGAACGTCCTCACGTCCCTCGATCCGCCCCGCGAACAATCCCGCGATCAGTCCCACGATCTAGTACCGAACGGACGGCACCTCCGCGTTCAGCACACGTACAACTCGACGATGATCTCGGCCTTCTTGATCCAGCAAGAGAGACGGAGAGGTAGAAGAGTTCTCTGGCAGCGTGACGGCGCTCCGGAGGTTGGTGATGATCTTGTCTCAGCAGGGCTCCGCCCGAGCTCCGCAGAAACACGATCTAGAGGAAAAACTATGGAGGTATGTGGTCGGGCAGCCGTGAGAAAGTCGTCTCAAATCTGCCCTAAAAGCCCCATATATATAGGAGGAGGGAGGGAGACCTTGCCTTGGGGTCCAAGGGAACCCCAAGGGGTCGGCCGAGCCAGGGGGGAGGACTCTCCCCCCCCAAACCGAGTCCTACTTGGTTTGGTGAGAGGGAGTCCTTCCCCCTTCCCACCTCTCCCTTTTTTTTTCTTTCCTTTGATATTTTCTCTTCCTTGGCGCATAGGATTTGGTGGGCTGTCCCACCAGCCCACTAAGGGCTGGTGTGACCCCCCCAAATACCTATGGGCTTCCCCGGAGTGGGTTGCCCCCCTCCGGTGAACCCCCGGAACCCATTCGTCATTCCCGGTACATTCCCGGTAACTCCGAAAACCTTCCGGTAATCAAATGAGGTCATCCTATATATCAATCTTCGTTTCCGGACCATTCCGGAAACCCTCGTGACGTCCGTGATCTCATCCGGGACTCTGAACAACATTCGGTAACCAACCATATAACTCAAATACGCATAAAACAACGTCGAACCTTAAGTGTGCAGACCCTGCGGGTTCGAGAACTATGTAGACATGACCCGAGAGACTCCTCGGTCAATATCCAATAGCGGGACCTGGATGCCCATATTGGATCCTACATATTCCACGAAGATCTTATCGTTTGAACCTCAGTGCCAAGGATTCGTATAATCCCGTATGTCATTCCCTTTGTCCTTCGGTATGTTACTTGCCCGAGATTCGATCGTCAGTATCCGCATACCTATTTCAACCTCGTTTACCGGCAAGTCTCTTTACTCGTTCCGTAATACAAGATCCCGCAACTTACACTAAGTTACATTGCTTGCAAGGCTTGTGTGTGATGTTGTATTACCGAGTGGGCCCCGAGATACCTCTCCGTCACACGGAGTGACAAATCCCAGTCTTGATCCATACTAACTCAACTAACACCTTCGGAGATACCTGTAGAGCATCTTTATAGTCACCCAGTTACGTTGCGACGTTTGATACACACAAAGCATTCCTCCGGTGTCAGTGAGTTATATGATCTCATGGTCATAGGAATAAATACTTGACACGCAGAAAACAGTAGCAACAAAATGACACGATCAACATGCTACGTCTATTAGTTTGGGTCTAGTCCATCACGTGATTCTCCTAATGACGTGATCCAGTTATCAAGCAACAACACCTTGTTCATAATCAGAAGACACTAACTATCATCGATCAACTGGCTAGCCAACTAGAGGCATGCTAGGGACGGTGTTTTGTCTATGTATCCACACATGTAAATGAGCCTTCATTCAATACAATTATAGCATGGATAATAAACTATTATCTTGATACAGGAATTATAATAATAACTATACATTTATTATTGCCTCTAGGGCATAATTCCAACAACTTTTCCTCGAGAAACCACCCGTCTAAAGAAACAAACACATTTGCTTCCGGATCTGAGATAGGAGGTATACCCAACTGTTTGGGTGTCCTATGAAGATGCATTTATCCGCTTTGGGTTCGAGCTTATCAGGCTGAAAACTCTTTCACATAAGCATCGCAGACCCAAACTTTTAAGAAATGACACCTTAGGTTTCTCTAAACCATAGTTCATACGGTGTCATCTGCAACGGAATTACGTGGTGCCCTATTTAAAGTGAATGCGGTTGTCTCTAATGCCTAACCCATAAACGATATTGGTAATTTGATAATAAATATCATAGTACGCACTATATCTAATAGGGCACGACTATGACATACGGACACACCATCAGACTATGGTGTTCCAGGTGGCATGAGTTGTGAAACATTTTTCACGTGAAACTATTTTCACATTGTCTTAAATGTTTACCAAACTCGTAAGTCATATATATATATGTTTACCTCCACAATCACATCGTAGACAAATTATCCTTTTGTCACGATGATCTTCAACTTCACTCTGAAATTACTTGAACATTTCAATAATTCAGATTTCTGTTTCATCAAGTAAATACACTAGTATCTACTCAAATCATTTGTGAAGTATGAAAACAATGATATCCACTGCGTGCCTCAGTACTCATCGGTCTGCACACATCAAAATTTATTATTTCCAACAAGTTACATTCTTGTTCCACCTCACTGGAAAAAGAGGTCTTCAGTCATCTTGACCATGTGGTTTGATTTGCATGTCTCAAGTGATTCAAAATCAAGTGAGTCAAACGATCCATCCGCATGGAGTTTCTTCATGCGTTTATACTAACGGGCATGGTTTGCATGTCTCAAACGTTTCAAAAAATGAGTGAGTACAAAGATCCATCAGCATGGATCTTCTTCATGCATTTTGTATCAATATGACTCAAGTAGCAGTGCCACAAGTGAGTGGTACTAGCATTTCTACTTTGTATCTTTTGGTAACAATATTATGAACATGTGTATCACTACGATCGAGATTCAATAAACCATTCATTCTAGGTGCAAGACCATTTAAGGTATCATGCAACTAAACAGAATAACCATTATTCTCTTTAGATGAATAATCGTATTTGCCATTAACATAATCCAATTATGTCTATGCTCAACACAAACACCAAATAACAATTACTTAGGTTTTACACTAATCTCGATGGTAGAGGGAGCGTGCGATGTGTGATCATATCAACCTTGGAAGCACACACATCGTCACCTTGCCTTTAACTAGTCTCTGTTTATTCCGTAGCTTTTATTTCGAGTTACTAACACTTAGCAACCGAACCGGTATCTTATACCTTGGTGCTACTAGGAGTACTAGTAAAGTACACATCAATATCATGTATATCCAATATACTTCTGTCGACTTTGCCAGCCTTCTCATCTACCAAGTGTCTAGGGTAGTTCCTCTTCAGTGACTGTTCCCCTTATTTCATAGCACATAGTCTCGGGTTTGGGTTCAACCTTGGATGTCTTCATAGAGCAGCAAGTGGTTTTCCGTTTAATGTAGCATCCTTCAAGCCCTTTCCCTTCTTGAAACTAGTGGTTTTACAAACCATCAACAATTGATGTTCCCTTTTGACTTCTACTTTCGTGGTGTCAAACATCACGAATGTATCAAGGATCATCATATCCATCCTTGATATGTTATAGTTCATCACCAAGCTCTAGTAGCTTGGTGTCAGTGACCTTGGAGAACTATCACTGTCTCATGTGGAAGTTCAACTCCCACTCGATTCAAGCGATTGTAGTACTCAGATAATCTGAGCACATGCTCTATGATTGAGATCTTCTCCTCTACTTTGCAAATAAAGAATCTCGTCGGATGTCTCATACCTCTCAACAAGGGCACGAGCATTAAATCCCAATTTCATCTCTTGGATCATCACGTATGTCCCGCAATGTTCGAAATGTTTTTAATGCCTTAATTCTAAGTTGTTCAAGCAACGCACACTGAACTATCATGTAGTTATCAAAAACATGTATGTCGGATGTTCTCAACATCTACATACCATGCTTGGGGTTCATCACACTGAGTGGTGCATTAAAGAATTTAGCCTTCTGCGTAGCAATGAGGACAATCCTCAGTTAACGGACCTAGTTCGCACAATTGCTACTTCTATCTTTCAACTAAGATTTCTCTAGGAACATATCAAATACCGTAGAGCTATAACGCAAGTTACATAATTTGCAAAGACCTATTTGACTATGTTCATGATAATTAAGTTCATCTGATGAACTCCCACTTAAATTGACATCCCTCTAGTCATTTAAGTGATACGTGATCCATGTCGACTAACCCGTGTCCGATCATCACGTGAGATGGACTACTCGTCATGGTGAGCAACTTCATGCTGATCGTATTCAACCATACGACTCATGTTCGACCTTTTGGTCTCTTGTATTCGAGGTCATGTCTGTACATGCTAAGCTCGTCGAGTCAAAATAAGTGTTTGGCATGTGTAAATATCGCTTACACCCGTTGTATGCGAACGTTAGAATCTATCACACCCGATCATCACGTGGTGCTTCAAGACAACGATCCTTCGCATCGGTGCACACTTAGGGGAATACTTTCTCGAATTTTTTATGAGGGATCATCTTATTATGCTACCATCGTTCTAAGCAATAAGATGAAAAACATGATAAACATCACATGGAATCATATAGTGACATGATATGGCCATTATCATCTTTGCTCTTTCGATCTCCATCTTCGGGCATCGCATGATCATCATTGTCACCGGCGTGACACCATGATCTCTATCATCATGATCTCCATCATCGTGTCTCCGTGAAGTCGTCGCGCCAACTACTACTAATACTACTACTATAGCTAACCGTTAGCAATGAAGTAAAAGTAGTAAACACATGGCGTTGCATCTCATACAATAAATTAAGACAACTCCTATGGCTCCTGTCGGTTGTCATACTCAACGACATGCAAGTCGTGATCCCTATTACAATAACTTGATCATCTCACACATCACACATGTAACATCACAACTTTGGCCATATCACATCACATGTCAAACCCTGCAAAAACAAGTTAGACGTCCTCTAACTGTTGTTGCAAGTTTTACGTGGCTGATTTGGGTTTGTAGCAAGAATACCTTCTTACCTATGTGACAGCCACAACGATGATATGCCAAAGCTATTTACCCTTCTAAGGACCCTTTTCATCAAATCCAATCCGACTAGAGTGGGAGAGATAGACACCCGCTAGCCACCTTTATGCACGGTGTGCATGTCGGCCAATGGAACCTATCTCACGCAAGCGTACGTGTAAGGTCGGTCCGGGCCGCTTCATCCCACAATACTGCAGAAAAAGAATAAGACTAGTAGCGGCAAGAAATTGACAAATCAGCACCCACAACCTTTTGTGTTCTACTCGTGCATGGAATCTACGCATAGAAAACCTGACTCTGATACCACTGTTGGGTTACGTAGCATAAATTCAAAATTTTCCTACGCCATATTCAGATCTTCCTATGGAGATACCAACAACGAGAGAGGGGTGAGTGGATCTACATACCTTTGAAGATCGCTAAGCGGAAGCGCTGCTAGAACGCGGTTGATGGAGTCGTACTCGCGGCGATTCAGATCGCGGTGTGATTCCGATCTAGTGTCGAATCACGGCACCTCCGCGGTCAACACATGTGCAGCTCGATGACGTCTCCCGCACCTCGATCCAGCAAGGAGGAGGGAGAGGTTGGGGAAGATCTCTGGCAGCACGACGGCGTGGTGTCGATGGAGAGACGAGGTCTCCCGGCAGGGCTTCGCCAAGCACCGTGGGAGAGGAGGAAGAAGAGAGACAGGGCTGCGCAAAGAGAGATGGAGAACCGCCTCCTCAAAGGCCAAAACCCCCGCTATATATAGGGGGAAGGGAGGGTGGCGCCCCCTTTAGGGTTTCCCACCCTAAAGGGGGGCGACAGCCCTAGATGGGAGAGGGGGTGGCAGCCAGGAGGGAAGAGGGGGGTGGCGCACCCCTGGTGGGCCTTAGGCCCACCTGACTTAGGGTTTCCCTCCCTTTCCCTCTCTAGGCGCCTTGGGCTGGGTGTGGTGGGCGCACCAGCCCACCCAAGGGCTGGTTCCCTCTCACACTTGGCCCATGTAGCCTCCTGGGGCTGGTTTCCCCTCCCGGTGGGCCTCCGGAACCCTTCCGGTGGTCCCGACACTTTGCCGATGGTGCCCGACACATTTCCGGTGTCCAAACCCATCCATCCTATATATCAATCTTTACCTCTGGACCATTCCGGATCTCCTCGTGACGTCTGGGATCTCATCCAGGACTCCGAACAACCTTCAGTAACCTCGTATAGCAATTCCCTATAACCTAGCGTCATCGAACCTTAAGTGTGTAGACCCTACGAGTTCGGGAGGCATGCAGACATGACCGAGACACTCTCCGGCTAATAACCATAAGCGGGATCTGGATACCCATGGTGTCTCCGACATGTTCCACGATGATCTCATCGGATGAACCATGATGTCAAGGACTCAATCAATCTCGTATACAATTCCCTTTGTCTGTCGGTATAAAACTTGCCCGGGATTCGATCGTCGGTATACCCATACCTTGTTTAATCTCATTACGGTAAGTCGCTTTACTCGTTCCATAGCACGTCATCCTGTGACTAACTCCTTACTCACATTGAGCTCATGATGATGTTCTACCGAGTGGGCCCAGAGATACCTCTCCGTCACACGGAGTGACAAATCCCGATCTTGATTTGTACCAACCCAACACACACTTTAGGAGATACCCGTAGTGCACCTTTATAGTCACCCAGTTACGTTGTGACGTTTCATACACCCAAAGCACGCCTAAGGTATCCGGGAGTTGCACAATCTCACGGTCGAAGGAAAAGACACTTGACATTAGAAAAGCTTTAGCATACGAACAACACGGTCTAGTGCTATGCTTAGGATTGGGTCTTGTCCATCACATCATTCTCCAGTGATGTGATCCCGTTAGCAATGACATCTAATGTCCATGATCAGGAAACCATGATCATCTATTGATTAAGGAGCTAGCCAACTAGAGGCTTGCTAGGGACACATTGTGATCTATTTATTCCCACATGTATTTCTATTTCCTGCTAATACAATTATAGCATGAACAATAGACGATTATCATGAACAAGGAAATATGATAATAACCATTTTATTATTGCCTCTAGTGCATATTTCCAACAGGAGGGTCTAGACCCCCTCCCCCACTCCCGGCGAGGCCGAGCCAGGAACGAGTCGGAGCATGCGACGATGCGGCGTGTCGTGTCGTCGTATGCTCTGGCAAGTCCGTTACATAATTTGCTTTCTATTGAAAATTTGACTTACAGTGTTGGTGAATTTGAACTTCCCATTGGTTTGGAAGTTGTGTTTTTAGTTATAGATGGACTTCCTTTGTTTCAGTATCTGAACTTCTTCTGTGTTATACTGATGTTGTATTAATTTATATATGTACTTCCATTATTAATGTATTTGAACTTCTTTTTTTCATGCGTTATTGGTTTCTAAGGTTTGCTAACATTTATTTGTGTGTTTTTGTGTTTTTACTTGTACTGATTTAATTGTGCATTTTTATTGTAGTGGTGTTGAAAAGGTGCATTTATGTTTGAATCGGTGCATTTATTTTGTGGTGATGGATTAATGTGTAATTATCCCCTACCTCTCCACCATCTGGCATATGTCTAAAAGGTGTCATTACCTGCCCGCCATTCGCCCAACTTGTTAGAAACCAACCGTCTCGCTCGCTCTCTTCTCCCTTTATGTCTCTCGATCTCTTCCTCCATCTCCCCCAAAATCATCGTCGCAGTCTCCTGCGCTTATGGGTGGAGTAACCGGCGTGCATGCCCCGCTCCTATTTCTGCCCGATGCCCCGCTCTCCCTCCTTGGGCTTCTCTCTTCTGGTTTGAAGCGAAGCCGACAACCGTCTTTGTGGTATGAAGTTGCGCATTGCGTTGTGGGGTGCAAGAACTATCGCAAATTTGTGCATCAGCATCGTTTGGAGAGGTAAAAATGATGCCTCCTTCGATTTCTCACTCTTAAGATTCACCAGATCTAGCGCGTGCTGTTTGTTTCTCTTGTGTGCTTCTCACATCCGCCTCTCCCCTTTCTTTTGATGGTTGGATGCAAGTGTAGGTAGGGTTCTTTTGCAGGTGGTGGGTAGATGCTTCGATTTCATGTTTGTGTGGTATTTTAGCCTTTAGTCTTGTGTGGATTCAATTTCGCCGTGGATATTTTTACCTGTGAAATGTATGTAAGCAGGGTGTGTTGTGGTGGTTGCTGCTGGATCTGATGTAGCTTCACCCTTTCCTCTTGTTGATTTCACACACTAATAGGATTTTGAGTACTATTTTGTTGTTGTGGTTGCCTTGATTTGCTGATGTTCATCTTCATTGTTCGTTTTGTGATTTTAGTTGTTATATTCTATTGTTTTCTTTAGTTGCTTTTGTACTGTGGTTTGATTTTCTACTTGCAAATAAGATGTATTTCCCCATGTTTATTGTGTTTGTTTTTGTAGGTGGATCCAATGCTTGTACTACCTTACATGAGGGAGTATTGTTTTGATGGATTCAGGACCTTCTTCAGGTATGTATATGTATATGCATCTTGTCTTATAAATAGGTGTTCTCTTTTATATGGCTTCCCTTATCTTCACTTGGTCATCATGTTGAACTGCCCATGTTTGACAGTTTGAACTTCTTACATAGTTCATGTGTATGCATTTTCCTCCTAGTTGAAGTTAGCAGAGTTTGCCTTAGTGGTTTTTTATGGAATTACCAATGAACTATCTCGTTAAGTGTGTCTGTACTTCCCAATGTTTTAATTTTAGTACATGGCTTTGTATTTGTGTTATAACTTTCAAGCTAATGAAAAGTGGTAGTTGGGCTTTCTAGTTCTACATTGTTATTCATTTTTGAAGTTGTGTCGATAATTTTCATGGTAACTTTGTTGTACTTTTTTACATTCTTGTATAAAGTTACCATTTTCATGGTAAATTCATATTTCTCTTGGTGTTATAGGATTTTTGTACATGTTTTTACTGCTCATGCTTTATTTGTTTACATAAAACTGCCTTAGTCACAAACTTGATATTTTGGTCTTTCTTTATTAATTTATTGTGGAAATTTATAGAACTTTTGTATGTTCTTTATTTTACTGCTTGGTAAGGTCTAGTTGAACTTCTGGTTATTCATTGTTTTTTTGTTTATGTTGAACTTCTATATATTTAATTGTTTCACTTCTTTGCTAGTTTTTGTTCAACTTATGGGTAGTTGTTGTTATGGATTGTTTATCTAAAGATCCATCTTGTTTTTTATAGTACTTATTTTGGCTTTTGTGTTTTCACTTCTAAGGCCATCTTCCTTTTTAAAACTCAGCTGCCTTTTTTTTCCTTTTTGTACTTGGTGATGAGATTAAAATTTCTGATAAAAGTGGCTATTTTCAAGATGGTTCTTCAGAAGTTAACGTTGTTGATCAAAATTCTGATGCAGCTAAATCAAGTGCCACTTTGCGTTTAGTTGCTGATGTTGCGTGCCTTCTTGACAAAAATTTAAATCTCGAAGATCTCGCGCCTGCAGCCATTGCTTCACCTAGTATGTGCAACTCCTTTATTTATTTATTTTTAATTCTAGAGCCATGTTCTTGAACTTGTTCCTAGCATGTATTTTGTTTTTTCTATTTTTGCAGATGCAACCAGTGAAGATGCTGTTAATATCATCATAGATGTTCTATCTAATTTGGGTGGTGCTGAGAAGAGTGTTGAGGCCGAGTAGGTGGCTCCATCAACTGAAGATTGCGACCCCATTAATGATCCTTTTTGCTCTCTTCAATTGTCAGAGACACAGTCCCAATATGTTGATGGAACTGAACGTGCCAAGCAAGATGATGATGTGGCACTCCAACTTCTTCTAGAGCATGAACACAAAAGAAAAAAAAAGCTAGAATCCTTTGAGAGGAAGAAGGTGGCCCGCCTACACAAAGGTTCTAATGTTTCTGAATCTCGTGATCTTGCAGAGCCCACACTTGTGCATGTGTGTGGTGCTGAAGGTGATGTGGCGCATGGAAATGATTACTTGATTGTCCCTGTGAAGAAGAAATTCAAGCGCACCGTAACGAAAAAGCATATCCTTGGTGAAGTCACTCCTCGGAGGAGCGCACGTGTTTCTAAAGTTGCAAGTCAAAGTGTAGGTGAACTTCCTGGAACTAGTGGGCAAGTTGCTGGTGTTACCCCACGTTGTAGCCCTCGTCTTCTTGCCTTTGCGAAGTCTTTATCTCCACTTGGTTCTGGTTTATCTGTGATACGTCCCAAATGTATATATAATTTCTGCTTGTTCCATGATCTTTTGGGGGACATTGTTATATGTTTTGCTACACTTTTATATCATTTTACACATATTTGAACTAACCTACTAACTTAGTGCACCCAGTGCCAGTTTCTGTCTGCTGATGTCTATTTTGCAGGGGCTTTTACCTAATTTTCTGAAGCCCGAAAAAATCCAGAAAAACTATATAAAAAATCAGCAAAACAAAAGCTTCCGGATCACTGAAGGAGGGCTAGAGGGGGGCTAGGGGCCTCCCACGCGGCGTGCTGGTGCGTCCAGGCCCTAGGCCACGCCAGGAGGTTGCCTGGGTGGGTCCCACCTCCTCCGGTGCCCTCCTTTGGCCTATATTTAGGGTCCCGAGAGGAAATCCTCGCAGACTTTCTGGAATCGCGAATTTCTCCATCGTTTCGCCGCCGCAACGCTTCCAAGATCGGGAGCGTCAGGAGACCTCTTCCCGGCACCCTACCGGAGGGAGGATTGACCTCCGGGAGCTTCTCCACCACCATGGACGCTTCCCGGACGTGTCGTGAGTAGTCCTCCTTGGACCATGAGTCCATGACCAGTATCTATGTGATGTCTTCTCTCCAATCTTGTGCTTCAATGGTTAGTCCTTGTGAGCTACCCTACATGATCAAGGCATCTATGTAATTCTCTTGCTATTGCTATGCTCAGTTTGTTGGGATCAGATGGATTATGAGATTATGTTCAGATTGTTATGAGTTATATATTTGATTACCCTTTTATATTATGTTCCTTAGTGATTCATGCATGTTCTCCGTTGCTTTTTATTGTGTTGGCCAAGTAGTAGATTGTAACTCCAAGAGGGAGCGTTATGCATGATTGTGGGTTCGGGCCCCTCGATGTCTAGCTTGAGTGACGGAAACATGAGACTAGGGGATGTGCTTGTTGCTACCAGGGAGAAAATAACGGTGCTTGTGACCATGGTTGCAAGGATTGATTACCTTACACATAGTTCGTTAATGCAGTTGTCCATTGCTTTGAGTTTACACTTTGGGTGGGGCTCGCAACTTAATGCCGGAGAGATGTTCTGGATAGATATCCCAAGGTGGATGATTAGTAAGTAGATGTTGATGAATAAACAGTCTACTTGTCTTGGCGTACTACCCATTACTATTGAACCTCTAACTATCAAGGAGCGTAATTAGCATTGCGGTGCGATCATAATTCTGTCAATTGCCCAACTGTGATTTGTTTACCCTAGCATAGTTGTTTATCGTCTTTTGGGAGAGAGACATCACTAGTGAACATCATATGACTCCGGTCCATATCACCATCATTGTTTACACCTCCATCATTTACCGCTTTCATTTACTTTTTTGTTGCAATCACTATTACCTTCCGCTTGTGTTTTGATCCTTTGCAAACTATAATGCCGGAGAGATTGACAACCTCTCTTTACTCGTTGGGAGCAAAGTTATTTGTTGTGTGTGCAGGTCCACGTCTTCTGCTAGCGCCAGGGTGGAAGACACCTACTTGTTGAGCCTAGGAGTCCTCCTGGTTCAATAAACCTTATAGTCTCCGTGTAAGGGAAATTTGCTGCTAACTACATCTCCACCTTCCACTTGGGGTATCAAATGAGGGGCGAGAAGTATATCCATCAACTCGTCATCAAGAGAATTTCTGGGACCATTGCCGGGGACTCCAGTCTTCAAGATAGGGGAGTTGCACGGTATTCTTTACCTTTGCTTTTTAGTCTTGTTAGCTTGCTTTCTAGTTTTTTGCTTTAGAGTCTTATACCAAAAACCACAAAAAAATTAGTTGCTTTGTTCTTGCATGTTGCTGCTGCTATGGGTTCCACTGAGGACACCATGTTGAGTGACTCCACTAGTCACAACAACAATGATTACACCTTCTCCTCTATTGCTCCAGTTACCACTAAGGGTCTTTTTACAAGTAAACCATGTGACTATACTAGTCATTATGGAGAATTATGCCCTTGGCATGGTTGCATCGGGAAGCCACAAGATCTTTGGTTTGAAGTTGCTCCTAAACATCCCCAAACTTGGGAAGACGTCCAAACTCTTATAATAGAAAGCAAATCAAACATAGAGGATGACACTACAATTTTACTTAATAGCAACATTATTGACTTTGACAATTGTAGTCTTTCTGAAGTCATCACCTTTTTGCAAAGAATGGCTAAGAACCCCCACACTAGTACACTCAATATTGCCTTCGCTGAGCATATTACCAATGCTCTTATCAAAGCTAGGGAGGAGAAGCTCAAGCTAGAGACTTCTATTCCTAGGAAACTAGAAGATGGTTGGGATCCTATGGTCAAAATTGAATTGAATAATATCTCTTGCTTTGCTTTCTATGATGCTGGAGCTAGTGCTTCCGTTATGCCCAAAAGAATGTATGATATGCTTGATTGGAAACCTTTTGATCCATGTTCTTTTGGTGTTCGTCTCATTGATTCTTCCATAAAGAAACCTTTATGGAGAATTGATGATGTTCTTATTATTGTCAATGATAATTATGTGCCCGTTGATTTTCTTATTATGGACATTGAATGTGATGCTTCATGTCCAATTATTTTGGGACGTCCTTTTCTCCGCACTGTTGGTGCTATCATTGACATCAAAGAGGGAATTATTAAATTCCAATTTCCTCTTAGATAGAGAATGGAACAATTCCCTAGAAAGAAGATTAAGTTACCTTAAGAGTCCGTTACACGGGCAAGTTATTCTTTTGGAGTTGATAACACTTGATCTCTCTTGCATTATATCTAGCTCAAAGGCATACAAGAAAGCGCTTGTTGGGAGGCAACCCAATTTGTTTTTTACTTTCTGTTTTAGTCATCTTGATGTGTGTTACTACTGTAGCAACATCATTGTATCTTTATTTTTAAGCTTTGTGCCAAGTTATAGGCTCCGTTTGCAAGAAAGTTCAAAAGATGTGACATGCTCTCGAGAAACAGATTATGTTTGCTTACGGAAGAATTCACCAAAAATCACCAAATCATCTTTTTGATCTGAATGTTTTTGACAACATGATCTATATAATTGTCTTTCTCGCATCTGTTCTGAGTTTTTTTGATTTGAGTTGCAGAAGTGCCCCGAATAAACTATTTACTACCTGTTGTTCTGTTTTTCACAGATTCTGCCATATTTTGTGTTTTCATTGTTTTGCAAATCCTAAGATTACTTTTTATTTGCAAAAATATTATGGCATTCGTAAGAAGCAGTAGATTTTCATGAAAATCTTTATTTCCAGCAGGTAATGAATTATTTTACTAAGGGTACTAACCACTCTAATCAGCTTATGATGAGTTTCGTATGAAGGGAGTTTTCAAGTATGCGATGAGAGAGATGATGAAAGAAGATACAGGAGTGTCAAGCGCTCAAGCTTGGGGATGCCCCCATGCACCCCAAGAAATATTCAATGAGACTCAAGCGTCTAAGCTTGGGGATGTCCCCGTGCTTGCCCTTCTCTATCAACAATCATCAGTTCGTCCATCTCCATGCTATATTTTTATCACTTCATATGTTATGTGGTGTGCTAGGAGCATCCCACTATTTGCTTTTTAGTTTGTTTTAGTTTTTCTTGCTGTTCATAACAAGTCAGAACCTAGCCTACCTTGTTTGGTAGAGAGACACGCTCCATTCCACTCTAGAACACAACATAGGTTTTCATGCTTATCTTTTTCGTGTGTTCCTCAACTTTTCGTAGCTACTGTCATGCTTACCTCTTAGTTTTCATGCTTATCTTTTTAAGAGCCATTATTTAGGTTTATTTTGGAACTCTCTTGAGTTATCATGCTTATCTTGTTTAGAGTGTTGGCTCGTTGCACTGAGTTGTGTGTCTTGCATGAGTAGGTAGTTGAGGTTGCTATTTAAGTATATTAGTAACTTGCAATAGTTTTGAGGTATTGATTTGAGTAATGTTTGGACTATTGGTGCCAAGAGCTTGAGCCTATTAGTGATAGGTGTCGTATTTTGGTAAATCCGTGTGTTTTTCAAAAACAAAAAATTAGTTGAGAACTCTAGCTACTAAATTGATCGCTAACCTCTAGAGGGGTTGGAATATATAGAGTACCCTCACGTTACCATGAGTCGAGGATGCGCAAGGATAACCAAAACCCCAAACACTCCTCCTCGAGGTACTTGCCTCTTTGTAAATTTCCTAACTAGATAGAGAGCTACCGATAATAAGTGTTGAGTTCTTCGGAGTAATGTGAGTATTCGATTGTTGGCAATTCCACCATCCATATTTTGCTAGCCTCTGTGGTACCGTGCATTGCCCTTTCTCACATTGAGAGTTGGTGCAAACTCCGCCGGTGCATCCAAACCCATGACATAATATGCTCTGTCATACATAAGCCTCATTATATCTTTCCTCAAAACAGCCACCATACCTACCTATTAAGGCATTTCCATAGCTTTTCCGAGATACATTGCCATGCAACATCCACCATCTCATGACTTGATCTTCATGTCATACATGCTTTTGCTTGATCGTAGAGCCGCATGCTAGTTGGTCCTTGCCCTCATTAGTGCTACATGACGTGCTAGTATCATTGCATATCCTGCTACACTCGCAGAGGCATACATTTGCATACATCATGATAGTTTACACTTGTCTTTATGTTTAGTACATCTTATAAAGTGTGAAGATTTTTCTTTTATTCATGTGAAACATAGAGTGTTGCCCTTAAGTGAAGAAAAGATCCCAAAGTGGACAAAACAAAAGATCCCAAAACCTCCGTTTGCAAGAAAGTTCAAAAGATGTGACATGCTGTCGAGAAACAGATTTTGTCTGCTTGATGGAAAAATTCGCCAAAAATCACAAAATCATCTTTCTGATCTGAATGTTTTGACAACATCATCTATATAATTGTATTTCTGGCATTTGTTCTGAGTTTTTTGATTTGAGTTGCAGAAGTGCCCCGAATAAACTATTTACTACCTATTGTTCTCTTTTTCATTGATTCTGCCATATTTTGCGTTTTCATTGTTTTGCAAATCCTAAGATTACTTTTTATTTGAAAAAACATTTTGGCATTCATAAGAAGTAGTAGATTTTCATGAAAATCTTTATTTCCAATAGGTAATGAATTATTTTACTAAGGGTACTAACCACTCTAATCAGCTTATGATGAGTTTCGTATGAAGGTAGTTTTCAAGTATGCGATGGGAGAGATGATGAAAGAAGATACTGGAGTGTCAAGTGCTCAAGCTTGGGGATGCCCCCATGCACCCCAAGAAATATTCAATGAGACTCAAGCGTCTAAGCTTGGGGATGCCCCCGTGCATGCCCTTCTCTATCAACAATCATCAGTTCGTCCATCTCCATGCTATATTTTTATCACTTCATATGTTATGTGTTGTGCTAGGAGCGTCCCGCTATTTGATTTTTAGTTTGTTTCAGTTTTTCTTGCTGTTCATAACAAGTCAGAACCTAGCCTACCTTGTTTGGTAGAGAGACAAGCTCCATTCCACTCTAGAACACAACATAGGTTTTCATGCTTACCTTTTTCGTGTGTTCCTCATCTTTTCGTAGCTACTGTCATGCTTAGCTCTTAGTTTTCATGCTTATCTTTTTAAGAGCCATTATTTAGGTTGATTTTGGAACTCTCTTGAGTTATCATGCTTATCTTGTTTAGAGAGTTGGCTCGTTGCACTGAGTTGTGTGTCTTGCATGAGTAGGTAGTTGAGGTTGCTATTTAACTATAGTAGTAACTTGCAATAGTTTTGAGGTATTGATTTGAGTAATGTTTGGACTATTGGTGCCAAGAGCTTGAGCCTATTAGGGGTAGGTGTCGTATTTTGGGAAATCCATGTGTTTTTCAAAAACAAAAAATTAGTTGAGAACTCTAGCTACTATATTGACCACTAAC
Organism: Hordeum vulgare subsp. vulgare; assembly: GCF_904849725.1. Taxonomy (NCBI): domain Eukaryota; kingdom Viridiplantae; phylum Streptophyta; class Magnoliopsida; order Poales; family Poaceae; genus Hordeum; species Hordeum vulgare. Next base: position 409,520,040 of record NC_058521.1, on the reverse strand, counting down.
CTCTGGAGTGGTTGGAATATATAGAGTACCCTCACATTACCATGAGTCGAGGATGCGTAAGGATAACCAAACCCCCAAACACTCCTCCTCGGGGTACTTGTCTCTTTGTGAATTTCCTAACTAGATAGAGAGTTACCGATAATAAGTGTATGAGTTCTTCGGACTAATGTGAGTATTTGATTGTTGGCACTTCCACCATCCATATTTTGCTAGCCTCTTTGGTACCGTGCATTGCCGTTTCTCACATTGAGAGTTGGTGCGAACTCCGCCGGTGCAACCAAACCCATGACATAATACGCTCTGTCATACATAACCCTCATTATATCTTTCCTCAAAACTGCCACCATACCCACCTATTAAGGCATTTCCATAGCTTTTCAGAGATACATTGCCATGCAACATCCACCATCTCACGACTTGATCTTCATGTCATACACGCTTTTGCTTGATCGTAGAGCCGCATGCTAGTTGGGCCTTGCCCTCATTACTGCTACATGATGCGCTAGTATCATTGCACATCCTGCTACACTGGCAGAGGCATACATTTGCATACATCATGATAGTTTACACTTGTCTTTATGTTTAGTACTTCTTATAAAGTGTGAAGATTTTTCTTTTATTCATGTAAAACGTAGAGTGTTGCCCTTAAGTGAAGGAAAGATCCCAAAGTGGACAAAACAAAAGATCCCAAAGAGGACAAATGAGAGATAAAAATAAAGAGCCAAAGAGGCTACCAAAAAAGAGAAAAAGAAAAAAAATAAAAAGAAATAAAAATAGAGAAAGGAGCAACACTACTATTCCTTTTGAAAGATCCACACTCATACTCCATTACTATATTGGAACTACATAGAGATTATCATTCATGCATAACTATGTGGGGACCCTTACACTATAGAACTTGGTTTGCATATTCCAATGACGAGCCTCCTCAAATGAGCTCTAGGTCTTCATTAGCAAACAAGTTGGATGCACCCCCACTAGTTCCATTGGAGAGCTTACCTTAGCTCATATGTGCATCCGTTACATGGCAATCCCTAATCCTCACATCATATATATCATTTGGCTTTCTCTCGCCTATGGTTGTCCTCATTGATGTGAGCCTTTCACACCTTTTTGTCTTCATTCCCCATCATTATTCTATTTGCCATCCTAAGTGCCAACATATCTTGCTTACACTCATCCATTGCATGAGTGCTCAAAATCGAAAGGGAGAGGATCATTTTGACTTGTGCTTGACTAGTGATCTGGGATGAGTCAAAATAAGATTCCAAAGGAGACTAAGTGTGAGGTTTAGTAGATTGAGTTCTCAATTAAAAATATATATTTTATAATCTCAACCCATCTCCCACTTCTTGCACGCAAACACCATTTGGAGACATTCGAGTCATGGACAGCGAGAGCTCTTGCACCTTTATGTTCTTACTTTGCTAAATTCAATACTAGATATAGACTCTTGCTTGTTATTGTCTTGACTTGAATTGCATATCTCACTTGCTTTACTTTGAAGTTCTTATATGTGTGTTAGCATGTCACCATAGAAATTATTGTGTTATCATTTATCCACTCGAGGACGAGCAGAAATTAAGCTTGGGGATGTTGATACATCCCAAACGTATCTATAATTTCTGCTTGTTCCATGATCTTTTGGGTGACATTGTTATATGGTTTGCTACACTTTTATATCATTTTACACATATTGGGACTAACCTACTAACTCAGTGCACCTAGTGCCAGTTTCTGTGTGCTTATGTCTATTTTCCAGGGGCTTTTACCCAATTTTCCGAAGCCCAAAAAAATCCAGAAAAAATATATAAAAATCAGCGAAACAGAAGCTTCCAGATCACCGAAGGACGGTCAGAGGGGGACAGGGGCCTCCTAGGTGTCCTGCTAGCGTGGCCAGGCCCTAGGCCGCGCCAGGAGGTCGTCTAGGTGGGTCCCACCTCCTCCGGTGCCCTCCTTTGGCCTATATTTAGGGTCACAAGAGGAAACCCTCGCAGACTTTCGGGAATCGCGAATTTCTCCATCGTTCCGCCGCCGCAGCGTTTCCAAGATCGGGAGCGTCAGGAGACCTCTTCCCGGCACCCTGCCGGAGGGAGGATTGACCTCCGGGAGCTTCTCCACAGCCATGGATGCTTCCCGAATGTGCCGTGAGTATTCCTCCTTGGACCATGAGTCCATGACCAGAACCTATGTGATGTCTTCTCTCCAATGTTGAGCTTCAATGGTTAGTCCTTGTGAGATGCCCTACATGATCAAGGCATCTATGTAATTCTCTTGCTAATGCTATGCTCGGTTTGTTGGGATCCGATGGATTATGAGATTATGTCCAGATTATTAGGAGTTATATATTTGATTATAATTTTATATTATGTTCCTTAGTGATTCATGCATGTTCTCCATTGCTTTTTATTGCTTTGGCCAAGTAGTAGATTGTAACTCCAAGAGGGAGCGTTAGGCATGATTGTGGGTTCGGGTCCCTCGATGTCTAGCTTGAGTGACAGAAACATGAGACTAGGGGATGTGCTTGTTGCCACCAGGGAGAAAAAACGGTGCTTGTGACCACGGTTGTAAGGATTGTTTACCTTACGCATAGTTCGTTAATGTAGTTGTCCGTTGCTTTGAGTTTACACTTTGGGTGGGGCTCGCAAGTTAATACTGAAGAGATGTTCTGGATAGATATCTCAAGGTGGATGATTTGTAAGTAGATGCTGATGAATAAACGGTCTACTTGTCTTGGCGTACTGCCCATTACTATTGAACCTGTAACTATCAATTTTGTCAATTTCCCAACCTTGATTTGTTTACTCTAGCATAGTTCTGTCAATTGCTCAACTCTGATTTGTTTACCCTAGCAAAGTATTTTATCGTCGTTTGGGAGAGAGACATCACTAGTGAACATCATGTGACTCCGGTCCATATCACCATCATTGTTTACACCTCCATCATTTACTGCTTTCATTTACTTTTCCGTTGCAATCACTATTACCTTCACACTTGTGTTTTGATCCTTTGCAAACTACAAGGCTGGAGAGATTGACAACCTCTGTGTACTCGTGGGGAGTAAAGTTATTTGTTGTGTGTGCAGGTCCACGTCTTCTGCTAGATCCAGGGTGGAAGACACCTACTTGTTGAGCTTAGCAGTCCTCCTGGTTCGATAAACCTTATAGTCTCCGTGTAAGGGAAATTTGCTGCTGACTACATCTCCACCTTCCACTTGGGGTATCCAACGAGGAGCGAGAAGTATATACATCAACTCGTCATCAATGTGGCATTAAGCGGAAGGGTGGGCTGACAAAGGTTCACAAGGGTTGCAAGAAGCATTCTCGTGTTAATGCAGATGGCGAGGATGCTGTTGATTTTGACGCTCATGATGATTGTGTCGATCACGTATAAACATGTTTTTTTTCTTATGTTCATATTTTTATTTTGTTATTTGTTTGATCTTGTGTTTGGTAAGATTGACTTATGTTCCACGTTGTTGTATTTCTGTTCTATTATTGTTAACATGGAGAACATTTGAAATTGTCTATATGACATGGTTGAACTGTCTTGTTCTTCATTGTTGAACTTCTTGTATATGCAACGAAAAGTTTTACATTGTTGAACTCGTGGATATACATGATTGAACTGCCTTGTTCTTCATTGTAGAACTTCTGGTATATTATTATTGTTAACATGGACCGGTCCACAGAGAAAAAAATGTTGGACTGGTGGTGACAGTTAATCGCGAAAAAAATTGAACTTCTGTATTTTCATGATTGAGCTGCCTTGTTATTCATTGCTGAACTTCTAGTATTTGAATTGGTATACATGTATAATTTTGTTACCCTTCTCTATTTGTTTATGTAGTTCTCCCTTGTTTTACATTTGATGAACTTCTCGTTTATTTTCATTAACACATTGTTCTGTCATTTGTTTGTTCCTTTTTGCAATTTTTGCACTATGTGCTTGTGAAAAGGCCTCTAAGGAGCAAAACAGGAGCTAAGGCAATGGAAGGAGTCACTAAAAGAGGTGAAGGTGTGCGCAAATTTTCTATAACCTAGGCACAAGGAAAGGGTTGTCATGTCTGGTTTTGGTTGTGTTTTTGATTTGATGATTGATTCGAACATCTCTCATCCTTTGATGGGCCACATTGACACCAAGATTAATCCTTGAACTATGATTCTAGACATGGGCGAGCCGAATAATAAATTCCACATTACAAGTGATGCTATTCACCATCTCTTTGGTTTCCCTCAAGGTGATCATACCCCTCCCAGGCACTAAGTGGATGGATTCGATGATGCTGTTATGAGGCTCAAGGCCAAACTTGTCTACAAGAGGAGTGATGATATCAAGACAAAGGATCTGCGGAATATCCTCAATGATCTTGTGAAGGATGACAAGAAAGATGATTGGGCTCTCTAGGTGTTTTACCTGATTCTTTTCATGAAGGTTATTATTCCTGGTACGTCTACACGGGTGTCTAGGGAGGCAGCAATGGCTGAGAATCTTGTTTCTAAGGATATGGAAAAAATGGACTACTGGCAGTTGCTTGTTGATGATCATAAAAGGGCTGTAATTAGGTATCAACAAGGGACTACCAGGGGAAAAGATGTTACAGGCTGTGGCATTTCACCGCTTCTTATGTATCTGGACTGCCTTATCCTTGGCAAGAAGGCTGATGTTGATTTGAGAACTCCTCGCATCAATTTCATGGACCAGGCCAAGCTATGTGAGCTTGTTGCTGCTGACTTGGTTAAGAAGGGTGATGATACCCAACCATAGTCTCTGGTTGATCATAAATATCCTCCACATCAATGTGGTTCACTTGAGCAGGGGAAAAAGGGTTGGGCTTATTGGCTCGAGAGTTCTCGTTACCATTACCGTTTCTATTTCCATTGCCATTGCTTGGATTAGAATCAGGACATTTGTTGGTGTAGTGTACAGTCTGCTTGCACTGGGAACATGTGATGGTGCTCAGGTACCTCATTACTTGAATGGAGCGATGCTGAGTATTGTTTCCTTCATTGCCATTCTTATGGTTCTTGGTGTTGGGACGGTTGTTGCCATTTCCTCCATGAGTATGGCCTCCATGGTTGTGGTGATTGTGCCCTCCTGATCCGGCATTCCCTTTGTAAGGAGTGTAACGGGGCTTCTACTGAGCTCATGAGATGTACTTTCCATGTCCATACTTCTGATTGCGGTTCTCTATCTGTTGTTGCTTTCCCTCCAGAATAGGTGTCTTGTCTACCAGCTCCTGGTAGTTGTTGAAGGTAGTGACAGTGACCTGGATGCTCAATTCGTCATTGAGTCCCTCCATGAACTTCTCCTACATGGCTGCATCATCAGCCACATCTCCGGGAGCATATCGAGCCAACATGCTGAATTCACTCACATACTGAGACAACGAACGGTTGACCTAGCCTAAGTTCGAAAATTCACATGTCTTCAAGCTCATGGCTCACGCTGAGACACATGTCATGTTGAAGGCCTCCTTGAACTGATCCCAAGTCACACCAACAATGGGGTACGTGGCGGTGCAGTTCTCCCACCAAGAAGCTGCTGGTCCTTCTAGTGGATGTGCGACAAATCATACCTTCTCCGCTTCAGTGCATCCAGCGCTGATCAACTCTCTTTCCATCTTGTGGCGCCAATCATCTGCCACAATGGGCTCAGTGCTGCTCAAATAACTTGGTGGATTCAGTATCAAGAAACAGGTGATGTTGTTGACCTCGGGTGGAGGGTTGTTGTTGTTGGCTTGGTTCTGGATCAACAATTGCATCCCTGCATTCTGCTATTGAATTAGCTCAGTGAGCTCCGGTGGGAAGTTGGTTTCGAGGTCACGTCTCGGAGGCATCTTATGTTTTAGAGTGGAAGAGAATTAGAATATAAGAAGGGTCTAAAGGGAAAATAACACTACCCATATGTATGCAACAATCATTAACACACCAATCACTTCAATCGAGTTTCACACATCGATCGTAACGTGCAAATCGAGAATCCAGTCGACCAACAAATTTCTAATGTTTACATGGTGGTTTCAATCTAGTTCTCATTGGTGGAAGACTTCATCAGATCAATGTCGGCTCTAGCTTCTTCTTTGTCAGAATTGTCTTCATAGGGTTGAGCTCACTTGGTGATGGGGTCAACAAGGGAAGAGATAGAAACGTATATAGGATAGTATAGACCATCGTATATACAGGAAAATTAAAAAATAAGTTTTTTCCCTATGGCTTTTCCAATCCTAGTGGTTACGTTCTACGGTTAGAGTGTGCTCTCATACCATATCTGTAGGGATCTGACCCAAAACGCTCAAGCCTGTGTGTATCTCCACCATCCCAAGATCATGCTCGTACACACAATACATCAATGTATATATCAAATTTCAATCACAAGTGCTTTATTACATCAAAATATCATATAGAGTATTTATTACAATACATTTTTCTAAAGGTGAACTCATGAGATAAACTACTGCGAAAGACATAGAGGATAGCGAGTCCATCCGACTCGAAGGGCATATCACCAAGCGTAGAATGTGTCCTCACTCCTGGTCGGAATAATACTGTGCAACATGAGACGCTGCAGCGGTGTAGGTGATAACCCACAAGTATAGGGGATTGCGATAGTATTCATGGGTAGTATTTCACCCTAATTTAGTGTTTCAACACAAGGGGACTAGAAGAATATTTATTGGCCTTGACAGTTGATTTATCAATTCAACCACACATAGAATATCTCTCTGCAACAAAGGCTTAGCAACACGGTAAATGATAGTAGAAGTAACAATGATAGTAGTAGTTTTGGTAACAATACTAACAATAGCAATTGAGTAACAGGTGTGACAGTAACAATAGTAGTAGTAACTTAGCAAGATTCATTATATGTAAAGCATATGCACATGGATCAGCGGTGGAAAGATATGGATGACTCAATCATGTACTAGTTACACACTAGAGCGACACATAACTAGCTCCAATTCATCAATATGATGTAGGCATGTACTCTGTATCTAGTCATATGTGCTTGCGATAAGAACCTGCATGACATCTTTTGTCATACCACTCCCCCTCCGTGGCAGTGGGGCCCTATTGGAAACTTTGGGATATTAAGGCATACTTTTAATAGAGAACTGGAACCAAGCATTAACACATAGTGAATACATAAACTTCTCATACTATAGCAATCACTGGAAAGAATCCCAATTATTGTCACCTTGGGGTATGCAGAGAAATACACGTAATAGGTGCATACAACTTGCAAGATAGGATCTAAACACTTTTCATATTCAGGGAGAAACTAATATGTTTAGGTCTGAAATCATTGCACTCGGGCCCTAGTGGCTAGCATTAAGCATAGAAAGGTCATATTAACATCAATCTCAGAACACAGTGGATACTAGGGATCAACCCCTATCAACTTAACTTGATTACATGATAAATATCATCAAAACTTCATCACCATCTAGCGAGCCTACTAAGGAATTACCCACTCCTGGTGGTGAGAATCATGGAATTGTTGATGGAGAAGGGTTGATGATTGATGACCCATAAGTATAGGGGGTCAATCATAGTCATTTTGATAAGTAAGAGTGTCAAACCCAACGAGGAGCGAAAGGAAATGAAAAGCAGTTTTAAGCAAGGTAATTTCTGCAAGCACTGAAATAGTGGTGACATCTTATTTGATAGCAAGATAATTGAAACAAGTGACAAGTAGCAATAGTAACAATAGGTCCGACAAGGTAGTCCAATCCTTTTGTGGAAAAGTACATGCCAGAACAATTTCTAATAATGGGCAAAGCGTTCTTGAGGGCACACATGAATTTCATCTAGTCACTTTCATCATGTTTGGTTAATACGCGTTCGGTATTGTGATAATTTGGTATGTGGGTGGAACGGTGCTTGGGTGTTTTTCTTACTTGAAAAAACCTCAAACTTATGATTAACTGCCCCGCAAGCATCCACAACTATGAGGAAAGTATTAAGAATAAACTCTAACCATAGCATTAAACATAGGGAACCAAATCACCCCCTACGAATTAGTGCATAGACTCGGGTTTAATTTCTCTCACTCTCGAAACCCACCCTCTAATTGCTACTTCACAGTGCATTCCCTTAGGCCCAAAATATGGTGAAGTGTTATGTAGTCGACATTCACATTACGCCACTATGGGAATCATGTAGGATCAAAAGAAGGTGTGCCTAGGGGGGGGTGAATAGACTACTTGTCAAGATAAAAATTCTAACCTCACAAAGTCTTATGGAGGGCAGAATTTCAGCGATACTAACAAGTCTAGTACACCCTACACATGCTAGTCAACATATGTGGCAGAGGAAAAGTAAAGACTTTGAACATGTAAAGGAGTAGAGTTTAGGAGCTCAAACGCAAGAGGTTGACACAGTGATTTTGGCATGGTTCCGATAGGTGGCGCTATCGTACGTCCATGTTACGGAGAGTAACGACTGTGCGAGTCCATGGAGAGCTCCACCCACGAAGAGTCCACGAAAAAGCAGCCTCGTCTATTCCACCACGGCTTCCGCACATGAAGGACTAGCCTTAGTCACGGTAGATCTTCATGGAGTAGGCGATCTCCTTGCCCTTACAGACATCTTGGTTCAACTCCACAATAAGAAATAGGAGGCTCCCAAGAGACACCTAACCAATCTAGGAGGCACCACCCTCCAAAAGGTAATAGATGTGGTAGAACGATTAACTGCTTGTTCTTGTGCTTCTAAAGATAGTCTCTTCAACACAAACTTAATCTCTCATAGAATAGGCATGGGTAGGAGAGATTTATTTGGTGTAAAGCAACTTGGGGAGGGAAGAGATCAAGTTTCTAATGATTGGAATGGAATATCTTGGTCTCAACACATGAGTAGGTGCCTTTCTCTCAGAAAAATGAATCTGGCAATGAAGTGTGTGTTCTGAGTGCTTCTCCCACGAATGAGTGGGTGAAGGGGTACATATAGGCAGCACACAAAATCCAACCGTTACACCTAAAGTGGAAAACTTGGTGACACCAAAGTCATAAACTCGATGGTACCGACTTGTACTGAAGGCAACAACTTTTGAATCTCGGTGAGACCGATATACACAACTCGGTGGCACCGAAAAACTGACTAACGGTTAAATGAGAAAACTCAGTGACATCGATACACAAACTCGGAAATTCCCATTTTGCGTACCGAGGCAACCGAAAGTTGGTCACCCAAACTCGGTAGCACCGATATGGTTTCGGTTGCTCCGATTTTGTGGGAATGGCTAGGGTTCTGTGTGAAATCAAACTCGGTGAGGCCGAGATGTAAAACTTGGTGGCACCGATTTTGAGTATGTGGTTTTGGAGAGAATGGTTATGTGGGGAAAAATGGCTGAGTATTTTGGTGGCTAACTTAGAGGAGTTGAGCAACCAGTTCATTTTAATACCTCACCTTGTTTTAATAGTATTGGCTTTCCTATGTACTCAAAAGTGATTTCTGGCAAATATAAAATGAAGAGTCTTCTAGATTGAAGCTTGACCCAATCTTATTCATTTCTTGCATCAAGGGGCTTCTCCACATAATCCTTAGCCAAAGCTCTTCTATGGACTATTCCTGAAATATCTAGGTGAAAGTGTTAGTCCAAGAGACAATGTATGTTGTCATGAATTATCAAAATCACCAAGGGAGCATATATGCTTTCAATCTCCCCCTTTTTGGTAATTAATGACAACATACAATCAAAGCTTCAAATGAAGATAAGCATTAGAATATGGTAGTTTGAAAGAATATGACTAGTACAAGCTCCCCCTAAATGTGTGCAATCCCTTTTTAAAGGATAGTTGCTTTGTACTGTATGGGCACACACATCGTACAAGGAGAAGACAAGTCATATAAATCTTAGCTATGTGCATCTAACAAGTGTGAATGAAGGGCTTCCATGTTCATAACTCACTCTTCCAAACAATATGTGCAAGAAACAAGAGATCATCACGAGTAGGAATATGATGCATATACTTAGCTTGAGGATCTTGAGCATCCTAGCAGTAGGAGTACAAATGGGGAAAGAAATGTTAGAAAACACAAGAGTACTCCGTTGTAAAGGTGCAAAGAGCTTCAAAAGTACCAAGATATTTGAAGACATATTTCAAATTGGATTTGATGATGGATATGTCTCCAAAAGAATTTAGAACTTTCTCCCCTAAGAATGAATATGTAAGCATTTCCTCCCCCCTGAATCATAGCATGTTGGTATTGGGAGTAGGTAGGGCAAGAGAAGTTCAATCTCTCAACAGTTTTATCTTTTGATTGAACAAATATGTATATCAATTATAGAAACAATTTTATCTCTCTCCCCCTAAATATGTAAGGTTTTATACATCTCCCCTTAGATTGATCTCCCCTTAGGCAAACCTTCCCTTAGGAACATATATCTCCCCCTATTGATATTTCTCCATGTTTATGTAAGCTTATTGGTGATATTTATCCCCTATAAATAGGTTCAGTGGAAGCTTTGATATTTATCACCCCTTTGGCATTAATTTACAAAAATGCCAGAGGGTAAGGGCTCATTGAGGGAAAGGCATTCTTGATACTTCTATCTTTGATAATGGTTCCTTGAAATTTCTCCCCCTTAAGTGTGAATAAGAGTTCACTGAAATTTCTCCACCTTAGATAGTAGGTAAGCATTCATTGAATGTTATCCTCCTTCAAAATGAATTAGAGTTCCTTGAACTATCTCCTCCTATGCTAGGGATCATGAATAATTCTCCCTCGTGTAATGTATGGGATCACCGAGGTTTTCTCCCCTAGAGAAGTTTTCTCCCCCTAAAGCAAAAATCCAGAAAATATTAGGAAGACAAAGGTAGTGAAAATATTGGAGTCACCGAGGCCAAGTGGTTCAGTAGAAACGAGAATGAAAATCGGGCCTTTGGGAGAAATCTGTTGGGCCGAGTTTCTTGGATCGGCGAGATGGAGTTGCAAAGAAAATCAACTCCTTAATTGAAAATGAACATAAAATTTTCTCCCACTTTAAAAGGACAGAAAATAAGATACCAATTGTAAAAGAAAAGAAGAGAAACCAAAATAATAATATATTTTTTATTGTGAAAATATACATACATATAGATGATAGTTGAATGGTTCCAAGAAGGTATGCAATGACAAATGTGGACCATACAAGAATCTCCATCTAGATGTCGGGCGGTGACTAGGTCACCTATATTAGAGTATTTAACTTAAGGAGTCAAGAAGGATTGCTTGATCATAGGCCAAACTCATCGTTAAGCGCATAATGGGGTTACCATTTTTGATTAAGATTTTAATATCTTCATATCACATGAGTCGATTTACCTCATGAGTTAGTGTAAAGCTTTATCAAGGATATGAGTACATACCTTCAAAATATGTTGATGACGTGTCATGTAGGTGAACTTATTGTGGATGCTCAAAGTTGATGAAGACAATCTTGAGTTGGGAGCTACCCATGTTGTTTTGGTTCACTTTTCACCTACAATGGTTAGTCATGCAAGGAAGACCATAATATATCCAACTGACATGAGTGAATAACTTCATCAAATGATAGGCAATGATATGATTCTATTGTCTTCTTCCTCCATCTTCGAAGTAGGGGTTGTTGATACTTGGCCATATCAAGATTGCTTTTGATGTGAGTTGGTTGCAATCTTGTGACGTGCATTTCTTCCAAGTACCTACATAAGGTTAGATGCAGTACAAGGGAGCATGGTTTCCAAGATACAAGATAGTCATATCAATGGCATCAAGGAATAGTCAGTCGAGCTCATGCCCTTGCATGCATCCGAGTGAGTCTAGCTCATGTTTGAAGCATCAATGATGTTCAGACCACTCCTCAAATGACAAAATACTTTCTCAGCAAGTGGTTTGGTAAAGCCATCAGCTCACTGTTTCTCTGTATGAACATGCCTGGGATCTATATCTTCTTTAGCAACATGATCACAAATGAAATGATGTTGCACTTGAATATGTTTTGTCCGAGAATGTTACACATGATTATAGGCAATCTTAATATCACTTTCATTGTCACATAACAATGGAACTTTTCTAACATGAATGCCATAATACTTAAGAGTCTGAGCCATCCAAAGTAATTGTGCACAACATGATCCAACGATAATGTATTCAGCTTCGACAGTTAATAAGGATACCGAGTTTTGTTTCTTGGATGACCAAGACACACGAGATCTCCCAAGAAATTAACATGTACCCGAGGTGGATTTTCTGTCAACCTTGCCTCCGGCATACTCCGAGTCAGAATAGCCAACAAGATTAAAAGAAAATCCCTTGGGATACCATTTGGTGTATGTATGAGGTATCTCACTTTCCTTTTCAGAACCAATAGATAACACTCTTTAGGTGCCGCTTGTTATCAATCACACATTCAAACACTCAACATGATGTCACGACGGAGGCACATAGATATAGAAATGAACCAATCATTGATCGATAAACCTTTTGATCAACTGGTTTGTCCTCCTTAGTGAGGTCCAGATGTCCACTAGTAGGCATGGGGGTTCTCATACCTTTGCATTCTTGCATGTTGTACTTCCTGATTAAGTCCTTGGTGTACTTGGTTTGAGAGATAAACATACATTCTATCGATTTTTTAATTTGCAATCCAAGGAAGAATTAGTTCACACATAATGGACATCTCATACTTCTATGACTTCAACTTTACAAAGCTCTAGGGGCTTGTTTAAGACCATATAAAGCTTTACGAAGTTTGTAAACATGATTAGGTTTCTTAGGGTTCACGAATGAGGGAGGTTGTTTAACATAAACTTCCTCCTCAATTTCCCAAGCACTTTTGATATCCATTTGATAAAGAGTAATATCATGGTGATTGGCATAAGCAAGAAGAATGGGAATGGCTTCAAGTCTAGCAACGGGTGCATAAGTCTCACCATAGTCCATACCTTTGACTTGTGTGTATCCTTGGGCTACGAGATGCGCCTTGTTTCATGCAACTTGTCCATCTTCATCTTGCTTGTTACGAAAGACCCATCTTGTACCAATGATGTTTTGCTCGCCTTCGGGCTTTTCATTAAGTGTCCACACTTCCTAGCTCGTGAAGTTGTGTAGCTCTTCGTGCATGGCATTTACCCAATCCAGGTCTTGAAAGGCTTCTTAAACCTTCAAAGGTTCGGTACTAGATATGAAGATTTAGAGCGAGTGATTCTCCCTTTTTTATATCACTGTAGATTTGATTCAACGAATGATCTCTGTCCACTCTTGCTCGAACTCGTGACAACCTATTATTGTTGGATGGTGGAGCTTCTTCATCATCATCTTCTTGCTCGTTTTCGTTGACGTCATCATCTCCTTGAGGTGGTGGTGAGGAAGGTTGAGGTGGATCTTCAAGATGTACTTCTTCCTCTACATCATCATGTCGTGTACCGCTTGTGGATGCTTCCATGTCATTCTATGGTTCGCCTTGACGCAAAGTAGGAGCTTCCACTTGAGTTGATGAAGTACTATCCTTCACCTCCATGGCACGAATGTTGCCAATAGATAACTCTTTGATGGCTTCTGAAGGTTCCTTATCTCCTACATCATTTGGCAATTGTTTGACTTTCAAACCATTAGTCTCATCAAACTTCACATCTACTATCTCTTCAACTTTTAAAGTGAAGCTGGTGTAGACACGGTAAGTGTGAGAGTTTGATCCATAACCGATTAGGAAACATCATAAGATTTAGGAGCAAATTTGGAGAGACGATGCTTGTCCAAAATATAGCACTTAGAGCCGAATACAAGAAAGTATCCAACTTGGGGTTTCTTACCAATGAGTAGCTCGTATGCCGTTTTACCAAGAAGCTTGTGTAGGTAAACTCAGTTTATGGCATGGCAAGCTGTTTCCACGGCTTCTGCCCAAAAGTGTCTTGGAGTTTTGTATTTGTCAAGCATCGTTTTTGCCATCTCTATGAGAGTCCGGTTCTTCATATCAACAACTCCATTTGTTTGAGGTGTGAACTCATGTGAGATACCTTCTTTGCCAAGAAAAGTATCCACATTAGTGTTCTTGAACTCTGTTTTGTTGTCACTACGAAGTTTCTTGATCTTCACTTCAAACTGATTTTGAGCTTTCCGAGCGAAGTTCTTGAAGATCTTTTGTACCCGCAAATTATCATCAAGAAACCATACCCATGTGAATCTGGAAAAATCATCAACAATGACTAAACCATAAGAATTTCCACCTAGGCTCTTGTAAGCATTGGGACCAAAGAGATCCATGTGAAGCAGCTCAAGTGGTCGTCTTGTAGTCATGATGTTCTTCACAGGATGACTTCCACCAACTTGCTTTCGTTCTTGACACGCACTACAAAGTCTATCTTTGTCAAAGGTAATATCTTTAACACCAAGAATATGATCACCTTTGATAAGCTTGTCAATATTACACATGCCTACATGTCCTAACCTTCTATGCCATAACCAACCTTTAGAAGATTTAGCAATAAGACATGTACAGGGTTTGGATTTCTTAGAGAGATCGACAATGTATAGATCACCTCTATGGAAACCAGTAAAGACAATGTTATGGTTGTCGCTACGAAACACTCGGCAGTCAACTTTTGTAAATAGCACATCAGAAAAAAGTCTGCTAGTCTAGATACAGAAAGAAGATTGTAACCAAGGGATTCAACAAGCATGACATTTTGAATGGAACTATCATGAGATACGCCCACCTTACCAAGACCAAGTACCTTACCTTTGGAGTTATCTCCAAAAGTCACATACTTTTGAGGTCCATGGTTTGGTGTAATCTCATGGAACATGTCTTTATCTCCAGTCATGTGATCGGTACATCCACTGTCGAGAACCCACTCCTTTCCACCGGACATTTAATCTCTAAGGTTCACCATAAGACTAAGGTTCCTCTTGGTCTTCTCATATTCGATGTCAAACTCCTCATCTTCATTGTAGTAGCCATGCTCCACATTGTCATCATCGACTGAAGTTCCCTCATCATAAGAAACAAGAGTTTCATCAGAAATTTAACTATGACAATGTTCATATTTATGCATGCGAATGGCATAAATAATGATATTGTTAATAGTAATGACATCTCCTTTAGCATGCATGAGGTCACGAAACTCAAATATACATTTATCAAAATTAGGATCTGTTGGCTTCATTTTGTGAAAGGCAATGTATTTATGGATAATGATATCAAGATTTTTCAAGGAATAATTAGGATATCTTTTCTCTAAGTATTTCCACAAGGTATGAGCACACTCGAAATTTTGCATATGATTGAGCACACTTCTTGGTAATCCTCTAATGATTAGATTAACGGTGTTAAGATTACCAAGCATATCAACTTCATCATCATGAAAAGGAAGTATGGGATCAATGGGAGGCACATAGGTATATTCAACATACTTGCGCAAATGGAATTTATCAAATATATCAAGCATTTCATCTTTCCATTGTCTAAAATACTCCCCATTGAGAATAGGCACTCTACAACTAAAAATCCGGGAGCTAGTCACATTCATCTTCCTCCAATGGTGATTAAACCAAGGTTCTGGAGACCTTTCTCTCATACTAATTGTAGGATCGAAAGAAGGTGTGTCTAGAGGGGGGGGGTAAATAGACTACTTGTCAAGATAAAAATTCTAGCCTCACAAAATCTTATGGAGGGCAGAATATTAGCGATACTAGCAAGTCTAGTACACCCTACACTTGCTAGTCAACATGTATGGCAGTGGAGACTTCAACCCACGAATGGTAACAGCTGTGGGAGTCCACGGAGGGCTCCACCCACTAAGGGTCCACGAAGAAGCGTCCTTGTATATTCCACCGGCTTCCGCCCATGGAGGACTATCCTTACTCGCGGTAGATCTTCACGAAGTAGGGGATCTGCTTGCCCTTACAAACATCTTGGTTCAACTCCACAACGTGAAGTAGGAGGCTCCCAAGCGACACCTAAAATCTAGGAGGCACCACCCTCCAAAAGGTAATAGACGTGGTAGAACGATGAACTCCTTGCTCTTGTGCTTCTAAAGATAGTCTCCTCAACACAAAATCACTCTCTCACATAATAGGCATGGGTAGGAGAGATTGATTTGGTGGAAAACAACTTGGGGAGGCTAGAGATCATGTTTCAAATAATTGGAATGGAATATCTTGGTCTCAACACATGATTAAGTGGGTCTCTCTCAGAAAAATGAATCTGAAAATGAAGTGTGTGTTGTGAGTGCTTCTCCAAGGAATGAGAGGTGGGTGAAGGGGTATATATAGGCACCACAGAAAATCCAACCGTTACACCTAAAGTGGCAAACTTGGTGACACCGAAGTCATAAACTCGTTGTACCGACTTGTACTAAAGGCATCAACTTTTGAATATCGGTGAGACCAATATACACAACTCGTTGGCACCGAAAAAGCGACTAACGTACATATGAGAAAACTCTGTGACACCGATACTCAAACTCGGAAATTCTGATTCTGTGTACCGAGGGAACCAAAAGTTGGTCACCCAAACTCGGTAGCACCGATATGGTTTCGGTTGCACCGATTTAGTGGGAATGGCTAGGGTTCTGTGTGAGATCAAACTCGGTGAGTCCGAAATGGAAAACTTGGTGGAACCAATTTTGAGTATGTGGTTTTGGACAGAATGGTTATGTGGGGAAAATGACTGAGTATTTTGGTGGCTAACTTAGAGCATTTGAGCAACCAGTTCATTTCTATACCTCACCCCTTTTAATAGTATTGGCTTTCCTATGGACTCAAAAGTGATTTCTCACAAATATAAAATGAAGAGTCTTCTAGCTTGAAGCTTTGGCCAATCTTATTCCTTTCTTGCATCAAGGGGTATCTCCACACAATCCTTAGCCAAATCTCTTTATGGATTATTCCTGAAATATCTAGGTGAAAGTATTAGTCCAAGAGACAATGTATGTTGTCATGAATTATCAAAATGACCAAGGGAGCATATGTGCTTTCAAATCACAACTTTCATGTCATCAAAATATCGAACGAATATCAACTTCACATGACTACTTGCAACATGATTTCTCTCGTGGCCTCAAGAACAGAAGTAACTACTCACAAGTGATAAACATGTTCATGATGGGAGAGGTATTATATAGCATAATGAATCTAAATATATGATCTTCCACCAAATAAACCATAAAGCATCAACTACAAGATGTAATTAACACTACTTGACACACCCAAGGTACCAATCCAAGGTTCCGGTAGAAGATTGAGTACAAGAGATGAACTAGGGTTTTGAGAGGAGATGGTGTTGGTGAAGATGTTGATGAAGATTGGCCTCCCCAAGATGAGAGGGTTGTTGGTGATGATGATGACCTCGATTTCCCCCTCTGGGATGGAATTTACTCACGTGGAATTGCTCCGTCGGAGGGCAAAAGTGCTCCTGCCCAGGTTCTGCCTCGAGACGTCGGCACTTCGTCCCATAAGCCCTCTCCTTAGTTTTTAGGTCGAAGGAGAGTTTGTACAAGAAGATGGGCACCAGAGGTGGCCCAGGTGGCCCACTAGACATTAGGCTGCCAAGGGGTGCCTCACGTGCCCTGGTGTCTAGTGGCCGCCTGGTGGCCCCCTCTGGCACTTCTTCGTTCTAGTATTTTTTATTTTTTATAAAATAAATCTGCGTAAACTTTTTGCTCAATTGGAGATGTGCAGAATAGGTATCTGTGACATAGCTTTTTCAGGTCCAGAATTCCATCTGCCGGTATTCTCCCACTTGTTGTAAACCTTGCATATTATGAGACAAAAGGCATTATAATTACTCCACCAAGTGGTGAAATGCATAAAAACACTATAAATAACAGTAAGAAAACATGATGCGAAATGGACGTATCAATGATGATGACGACCACGAATCCCCCTCTACGGAGCCCCAAACAGACTCCAAATCAGCCCTCCCGGTGAAGCAAAGGAGGTGGCGGCGTATCCATCTCGTAAAATGCAATGAAATCTTCTCTCCAATGTGTTTCCTCTGAAGATGTGAATTTATAGGACAGGAATTAGGGTCAGAGGAGCCATGTGGGCCCCACAAGACATCATGGCATGCCTATGGGGTGGGCGCGCCCTGTTGGCTCGTGGCCCACAAGCACCCCTCCTCTGGTGGATCTTTTCTCCATACTTCATTATATATTCCAAATATAATTCATAATTCCTCCAATTTTGGGAACTTCTATTTCTGCACAAATATAACACCAAGGTAGTTCTACTGAAAACAACGTTAGTCGGGTTAGTTCCATTCAAATTCATGCAAATTAGAGCCCAAAACGAGAGCAAAAGTGTTCGGGAAAGTAGATACGTTGGAGATGTATCAACTCCCACAAACTTAACTCATTGCTTGTCCTCAAGCAATTCAGTTTCTAAACTGAAAGTGATAAAGAGAACTTTTATAAACTCTTTATTCTCGTTCCCATATATATGCTTAGGTAGTGCTCAACTTTTTAGCATAAGTCATAAGTAATCATATCAATGATAACAATTAAGCATCATATTCAATCATGGCAATAAATAACCAACTAGCAAGCAATAATGAGATATCTCACATGGTAACAATTTGTCAAAACAATCATGATATAATACGGTGACATGGTATCTCGCTAGCCCTTTTTGAGACCGCAAAACATAAATGCAGAGCACCTCTGAGGTTCAAGCAGCGACTAAACATTATAATTCAGGGTACAAATAAGCAAGTTCATTCACACATCCAACATTTAGTAGACTCAATGCATAAGAATGAAAATAGTGCTATCCGCTCCGGTGCTTTTAGTAAGAGGGTGATGACTCAATCATAAAAGTAAATAGATAGGCCATTCACAGAGGGAAACATTGATTTGTAGAGGTGCCATGGCTCAAGTTTTAAAGCAGGGTTGGAAATATAGTTTTTGGGTGGTGTACTTTACTGTCAATATTATGACATAGGTTTTCAATATATTCCATGCTAAACTCACTATTGATGGTTCCCAAACAGAATTGTAATGTTCACTCCTATCCACCATCCATACACAAACCATGGTTGATCGAATCCACGGGTGCCTGCCAACATACCAACTATCCCAAGGAGTTTTCTTTAATTAATTTTGATTTTTGCAAGACTGGGTATCCTTTTTAACAACCTCTCTCATGCAATGACGACGAATAAATGACTGGCTTGAGAATAACTTACTTACCATGGAAGATATCGACCGCCTCACCGCTCCGTGAGCGGCACGAGTGCACAAAACAGAAGTTTATTTGAATATTAGAGGTGGCACATACAAATTTACTTAAAAATGCAGGGTGATACCATATATAGGTAGGTATGGTGGACTCATGTGGAATAACTTGGTTTAAGGATTTTGGATGCACAAGCAACATTTCCGCTTAGTACACGTGAAGGCTAGCAATAGGTTGAGAAGTGACAAGCTAGAGAGCGAAAACGGTCATGGGTATGAATTGTGAATTATTAGTGTTTTACATAGCATGAGTACAATATGAACACTGTGAGTTTAAACATCATGTAGGCCGCATTGGTTTTGAATCAACTGCATGTTTGCACATGGGCCAAGTCAAGCAGCTCGGATTACTCACAGGGAAATACCATACTACCATACCACATCATAACCATTTTAATTCTCGTCAACACATACGATAAACCATTATCCACTCCTAGCTATTTAAGCATGGCATGAGAAACTATGATCTCTAGTTGTCATCATAAACATGTTCACTCATGATATACCGAATCAAGATCGAACGAGCTAAACATATTTACAAAGACGGGAAACAAGAAGAGTTGACACCAGCTTCCTTTGCCACGTCACTTCATGAAATATCGTCATTATTGCCTTTCACTTGCGCGCTCAAATTATGTGATAATAATAATAGTGAAAGGATGTCGTGGACTAAGCTGGAATCTACAGGTCAGTTGTGCAAAGGAGAAGACATGGTAATATTGGTTCTTGGTAAGATCAACAATAATACATATGAGATCCACTCAACATTTTCATCGTGATCTTCTCCTTTCGATGACTCAAAGAAAATAAAATAAATTGAGAGGAACACAATGAAATATTTTTGGAGTTTTTGTTTTTTTCTCGAAGAAAGCAAACAAGCAAAGGAAAAACAAAAACGAGAGAAACTATTTACATAGGAAAGCTCACAATAGGTAAAGGAAATCTTTTTGGGTTTTCTTTTAATACTACAACAAAATAAATAAAACAGGAAAACCTAAAAGAAGCAAGGAATATTTTTAGATTTTCTAAAGTTTTGCAAACGCACAAGAAGAAAGTCGGAAAATAAAACTAACAAAGATTTACAATGAACAAGGATGAACACCACCAATTTATATGAAGTGTGTGGATATGAATGTAATGACGATAAGAAATACATACTCCCCCAATCTTGGGCTTTTGCCTAGATCGGTGATCACCATCGCTAGTCTCGATAGTAGTCGAAGTGGTAGCTCAGGGATGCGTTCTAAGCCGCCTGCTCTACCAAGCGAGCTACCTCCACTGAAGTGTTGTACTCTTGCACCTTACTCTCAAGAACATAGTATGTCCGTTTATTCTGAAATCCAACGAGAGCATGCGGAGGCAAAGTGACACAAACATGGTTATATTTATGAATATTAAGTTATACTCATGTCGTCTGGCACTATCCATAATGAAGTCATGATGATGCATGGCTTCAAAGACTAAATATCTCTCAGACAACATAGGGTCATTAGGTTGAGGTGAAACGTCGAGTCTTGCGGCTACACGGGCTGCATAAATGCCTCCATATAAGTAGCCACTACCCGCGTTAGAATGCAACCTCTGGGCAGCAATGGAACCAAGGTTATAATGTCTCTCGCCAATCACTGCAGCGTGAATTAGGATCAAATTGGGGGCGCACAATGCAATACAATCCTGCTTACCCACTACACCTTTCCCGTTAAACAATGCAAAGCAGCGGATAGAGGGAAAATGAATTTTTTTTATTCTCACTTGTGTCACCCCTCTATCTTCTCCAATGCAAAGCCTTTCTAGGAACAAATTATAATCAGATTTTCCAGGTTTTTCTAGCAAGCCCCAATAGGGGAGTTTGCATGCCTCACACAATTCCTCTAAAGATAGACTATAAGACCTATCATAGAGATTAAACATCACTCTAGAAGTATGAGGATGATATCGAAATCCATGCGTGAATGAACAAGTAAGATTATAGTGTTGGGCACACTTATCTGCAAGGAAGTTGGTGAGGCCGGTATTGTAAATGAACTCATCACATGGCCAATGTCATGATTTAGCATCTGACATGACTACCATGCTTGCTCTGGGTTCCACATAAGCTTGCTATACCGAGCCCTCGCTCGATGACTCACCCGAAGAACGCCTTCTTGAGGAACTTCTCCTAAAGAAGTTCATTTTCCTACAACCAAATTTCTGAATTTTTTGGACCACAAAATTATGCCAGTCAAACTTTTGCAAGATTGATAGCAACTACTCATATAGGTTCCTAGAGGCCATATCAAACATTCATCCTACTTAGAACTCAAATAATTCAACATGCAGCCTCGTTTTCTTTAGCAAAAAGTGCAGCAAAGTATGCAAAATATGAACCACTAAAGCAAAAACTAATTGAAGGAATGGAGGAGTCACATACCAAGGAACAATTCCTCAAAATAGTTTCGGAAACGGAGATCCGAGCAAAGAGATAAAAAATTTCAGTTTCCAGGGGAAGAACATGTGAGGGAGAAAGTTATAGAATACTTTATAGAGGTAAGTGAAGAAGTGAGCTAAAGGATAAGGACGGGGAGCTGTGGGGCCCACAAGTAATCTGGGCGCGTCCATGAGGGATGTGCGTGCCTTGTAGGCTTGTGGCCCACAGGTGCACCTCCCTGTTGAACTTTTTACGCCAAATTTTTTTAAATATTCCAAAAACAATCATGTTAAAATTTTGTAGCAACCTGAGACTATTTATTCTTGGGTTATTTTTCTATTGCCCGAAAAACTCAGAAAACACGATAATCATGGCATTTTATTTTTCTTAACTAAGAATAGCATAGAATAAACTTGTGGTACAGAGAGTTGTGAATACTCAATTCCTCAATAGGGTTGATCAAGTCTTATTAATAATCATTTCCGATTGACATGAAATCGAAGAATTCTCATATAATTATAAGTTACCTCAATGGGGATTTGCATCTCCCCAACAACAAGATTATAATATCTCTTCTTGGTAGTAGATAGAGGGATTTAAAAATTTCCAATGATAACCGTGGCACTAGGCTCAGTGAGATTAATATTATTAACCGAAGTTTTCTTCTTCGGAAAATGCACGGTATTTTGCTTGCCCTTGACATGAAAAGTAACCTTGCATTGATTGCAATAGATAACAATCCCTACAGTATGTAGAAAGGGTCTACCAAGGATGATCGAAATATTGTCATCCTTCGGCATATCAAGAATAACAAAGCCTGTTATGATAGTGACATTTGCAACCACAACAGGAACATCCTTGTAAATTCCAATAGGTAAAGCAGTGGATTTATCCGCCACTTGCAAAGATATCTTAGTTGTGTAAGCTTATTCAAATCCAGTCTTTTACATATAGAGAAAGGCATAACACTAACACCGACTCCTAAATCACATAGAGCAGTTTTAACATAATTTCTTTTTATAGAGCAAAGTATAATGGTATAGCAGGATCTCCCATATTCTTAGGTACTCCACCATCAAAAGAATAATTAATAACCATAGTAGCAATTTTAGTTTCAGGTATTTTTCTATTGTTGGTAATAATATCCTTCATATACTTAGGATACGGAGGCATTTTCTCAAT
Organism: Hordeum vulgare subsp. vulgare; assembly: GCF_904849725.1. Classification (NCBI taxonomy): domain Eukaryota; kingdom Viridiplantae; phylum Streptophyta; class Magnoliopsida; order Poales; family Poaceae; genus Hordeum; species Hordeum vulgare. The sequence continues at coordinate 409,497,253 of NC_058521.1, read as the reverse complement.
ATATCCGTCAAGCGAGTGCGCAAACGACAAGTCTAATCATTTTAGCAAAGCGTTCAAATTCGTCCTCGTCCTTTGTTTTGGAAGGCTTATAGGGGAAAGGCATGGGTTTCTGAACCCATGTCTCTCTTTGTTTTCCATGTTTTCTAGCAACAAAGTCTATTTTATCACATCGCTTATTCTTAGTGTGTGGGTTATCAAGATTTTCAGCATGTTCTATTTCGACATCATTATTATGTTCCTTATTACTATCTAGTGGAGCTTCTACATGAACATCATTATTATCATTATCATCATCACTAGGTTTGCGTTCACTACCATATTGTGTCTCAGCATCAAAAATAGAAACATCATTATATTTCTCAACAAGTTCACTAGAAGCATGCAAAGCCCTATCATATTTCCTTCTCTTTTTCTTATTAGATGAGCTACACGCATTTTCATTATTTCTCTAAGAATCTTGCTCAATTCTTTTAGGGTGACCCTCAGGATAAAGAGGTTCCTGATTCATCCTACCCCCTCTAGTCATTACTCCAATAACACGATCCTTCATATTATTATTTATTTCAGCAAGAAAATCATTTTGTGACTTATCAAATTGGTCTACTTGGGTGTGAACCATAGAAGCATGTTTACCTAGAACTTTCACATCATTAGCAATTCTAAACATCAAGTCACTTAAGCGGTCTATCATCATGGCGTTACGTCTTAATTGATCCTTAACATGATTATTGAAGTGCTTTTTCTTAACAATGTAACTATCAAATTCATCCATGCATTGACCCGGAGTCTTAGTATAAGGTATATCACTTTCATTAAAGGAATATAGATAATTTACCTCTACTACATTTTGGGGTATCAAGTCCATGCATTTCTTCGATAGGTGGTAATTTCTTGACATTTTCAGTTTTAACACCTTTCTCTTTCACATATCTTTTTGCTTCTTGCATATCTTCAGGGCTGAGGAATAGAATACCTCTCTTATTTTGAATAGGTTCCATAGGTGGTTCAGGGAGTGTCCAATCATCATCATTTTGCAATATATTATTCAATAATTCTTCATCTTGTCAAACAGTTCTTTCCATGAAAACACAACCACCACAACTATCCATGAAGTCCCTAGAGGCATCGGTTAGCCCATTATAAAAGATATCAAGAATTTCATTTTTCTTAAGAGGATGATCAGGCAAAGCTCTAACTAACTGGAGAAGCGTCCCCCAACCTTGAGGAACATTCTCTTCTTCAATTTGCACAACGATGAATATTTCCTGTAAGGCATCTTGTTTCTTATGAGCAGGAAAATATTTTTCAAAAAAGTAATAAAGCTTATCCTGGGGACTATACATACAACCAGGAGTCATAGAAAGAAACCTTTCCTTAGCCTCGTCTTTTAGAGAGAAAGGAAAAAACTTAAGGATATAATAGTAGTGTATCTTTTCATCATTAGTAAACAAAGCATACCATCCAGCTTCATGAGATGTTCGACAAAAGTTTCATTTTCATAAGCAAAGAAATGATCAAACTCTACTATAGGAATCAACTAAGGGTCTATAGAGAATTCATAGTCCATAGCAGTAGGGATGAAAACGGAGTGGAAACTTTCTGCTTTTCCGGAGGAAAAATGAAAACAAAGAGGAAATATGAAAGCGGAAATGGAAATTTGCAAAACAGAAATGGAAATGGAATTTTTAATGCGAAAATGGAAACAAAAATGGAAGAGTGTTTTCCGGTGGAACATATGTGGAAATGGAACTTTCCGTTTCTGTGAATATGGAATTTCTCATTTTTAACTATAGGCCTACGGCTGCTTCGTAGCCCAACCACCAAAGAACACACAATGTCACAATAAGCATAATGGATCATTTGGGACCCAACTTATACTACCATATATGTACTCAGCTAGACCCTATACACAATTTTCATGTACTAATACAATACTAGGATATGTTGCTAACATAATCAAATTATTTTGTAGATATGTTAGCAATTCGTTAGTTTTTGTTGTTGTCTGTATTACTCTATGATTCAAGGGGGTTTTAAGTTCCGATCAATGCCCACTTCTATTTCTGCATCTGTTTTGTATTCGCTCTGTGTCTGTTTCTCGTAGTATTTGTTTCCGTATTCATTTCCGGGGTTTCTGTATTCATTTCCACTTCTGCAAAACAATATGAAGACAAATGTGATAGCACTCAGTTGCGTCCCTTTCCGTTCCGTTTTCATGCCTACATAGAAGTGACAAATATAGGAGAAGTGGAAAATTTAGGATCATGTTTCATTTTCTCCATCATAGATTTTTATTTTAGTTTGCATAGTAGTTTCTTAAAATCATCTCTATTTTCACAAGCAAGAAAGTACCTAGCTACTTCACATCCATAACATAACCTTCACGTACATAAGGAAATTCATATCTATTAGGAGAGCAAGGTGTAACACGCGATTCAAAATCTTCATCAGTTTCAGCATTTTCAAGTCCTGTAGCTTTAGCAATACGAGCATCAAGTAATCCATTCAGTGGCACACTTTCAGTTTCAACATGTGTAGAAATAGTATCATCACTAATTTCACAAGTAGCACCATCAAGTTCATGTGACATATTGTAACGATCAACAGGCGGTGGTGTAATAACCTGATTCAAAACATTAGGTGAATCAAAAGCAAAGCTAGATGACAGTTCCTAACCTCCTCTCGTGCGAGAGGGGACGATCTTAGTTCAAGTGTATTTCATATTATTCATAGTGGTAGTTGGATATCCTCAAATTAACACAATAAATATATCTATGCTCCCCGACAACAGCGCCAGAAAAAAGGTCTTGACAACCAACAAGTATAGGGGATCGCGACAGTCTTCACGGTTAGTATTTCACACTAATTTATTAATTCGACATAAGGGGAGCCAAAGAATATTTATTGGCCTTGATAGTTGAGTTTTCAATTCGACCACACTTGGAATATCTCTCTGCAGCAAAGTCTTCGCAACATGATAAACGTTAGTAGTCGGAGTAACACTGATAACAACAATTCTGGTAACAAGAATGGCAGTAGTGATTGAGTAATAAGTGTGACACTAACAACAATAGCACTAACTTAGCAAGTTGTAGTATATGTAAAGTGTAGGCACATGTATCAGCGATGGAAAGATATGTATGACATCAATCATTTAACAATTACATTCTACAGCGGCACAGACCTAGCTCCAATTCATCAATATAATGTAGGCATGTATTCGATATATAGTTATACGTGCTTGCTCTAAGAACTTTCATGACATCATTTGTCCTACCCTCCCGTGCAGCGGGGTCCTATTGGAAACTTTGGGATATTAAGACCTCCTTTTAATAGAGAACCGGAACAAAGAATTAACACATAGTGAATACATAAATTCCTCATAGTACGGCAATCGCCGGAAAGAATCCCAATTATTGTCACCTTGGGGTATGCGGATCAAGACACATAATAGGTGCATACAACTTGCAAGATAGGATCTAGACACTTTTCATATTCTGAGAGAACATAATAAGTTTAGGTCTAAAATCATGGCACTCTGGCCCTAGTGACAAGCATTAAGGATAGCAAGGTCATAACAACATCAATCTCCAAAGATAGTGGATACTAGGGATCAAGCCCTATCAACTTAACTGGATTACATGATCAATATCATCCAAACCTCATTACTACCTAGTGAGCCTACTAAGGAATTACTCACTCCCGGTGGTGAGCATCATGGAATTGTTGATGGAGAAGGGTTGATGATGACGACGGCGCCGGATCCCCCTCTCCGGAGCCCCAAACAGACTCCAGATCAGCCCTCCCGAAGAAGAACATGAGGTGGTGGCGGCTCCGTCTTGTTAAACGCGGTGAAATCTTCTCTCTGATTTTTTCTCAGCACATGTGCATTTATAGGACTGGAATTAGGGTCGGAGGAGCCACGTGGAGCTCAGGATGTAAGTGGGCGGCTCGCTGGACGTTCTGGGACTTGTCCACATTGGCCATCACTTTTTACGTGGGATTAAGTGGTAGCCCAGTTAATTTTTATGCGGGACTTATGGTGTCCATATACTGTCCATATACTGCAACATTCATACTTTCTCAGAAAAAATACACCAAATCTCTCTTCAGAAAAAATTAACTTCTGAGATAAAAATATAGTCCATATACAGTCCATATACTGCAACAAAATAGACTTTTTCAGATAAAACTACTCCGAATCTCTCTTCAGATTAAACATTTATCTACATCTTACACTCTCTCAGATAATAATTAAACTACAGGATAAAATTCATACTTTCATAGTACAAGAAAGATCAAAATCCACAAAGCAAGATCAACTTGCACCATGAATCAAGATTTTTTTTTCCAGATGACATGTATGCTTCCATCTACCACCTCAGCAACTCTTCCATCGTACCATGTATGCCTTAAACTGAGTCTGCATCTGCAAAAGTTGGCATTGTTCACACAGTTAAACTATAGTTCATAGGAATTAATATACCAAACAAACTTTGATGGGCAGTGAAACTAAATTAACTGCTCTCAAAGACTCAAATAGTGCAGCCAAGCAAAGCAAATAGACTCAATATTTCTCTTTTTCAGTTTTCACGTACTTGCTTAGAAGAAATGGAAAGAAAATTCAAGTTTTCTAAATATATTCTAGAGTCCACACAAGAAACTTGAAAGTAAATTCGTGGTGCACACATACCTCAGTTAATAGTAGTGGTCTTCTTGAACAATGTCACATTGAACATCAGATCTATACCAATCTTGGAGGCACATCATGACTTCGACAGTCTTGTTGCTCACTCTACTTTTATATTCACCAGTCTTACATCTAGCAGTCTTACATTTAAACTCAGCCTTAATTCAGCAGTCTTACATTTAGAAATAGAGGTAGAAACAGTTGCGAAGCTAAAAGGAACATAAATGAACAATCAGTGCAGTTGTGAGCGTCGAGAGACCAAATATTCTCCTTGTGGTTTTAAGTGATTTCAGAAGGTGCTATATGCATCATATATAGGTGTACGTAATCTGCAGCAGAGCAGAGGGGGTGCAGTGTCAAGAGCTACATCCTACTGATCAAAACACACACTATTCATATATACTAGTAGTACTAATCATGTACCCCCAACGCACCAAATATGCAGTTTTTTGTAACATTAAGAACGATCCAAGGCGATATGGGCTCCACATACCATCATTTTGGTAGCAACCAGCTGCAACTTACTTATACTATATCTGTACTTTCTTCAGAGGATGGTGGTTTCCGTCCATGCTACAAACCCCAGCAAAATTGTAGCAATTTTTATCCAGCAAAAATAATAGTAACCAGATCATCCTGTTCTTCAGTCTCCCCTACAAATATCATCACGGCGACCAAGCCAGAGGGATCCGCCGCCGTGGCTGGATGGCTAGGGTTCGTCGCTGGGAAGAGGCTGGCTGCTGGGGAGGGGAGGAGAACGTGAGGTCTGTGAATGTCTAGGCATACCTGGGGGCAGAAGAGGAGGAGGTGGGGGAGCAAGTAACGGGATTAGGGAGGGAGCACCCACACAAGGATCGGCCTCCATGATTACCCCCTTTGATAGCGGCGGAGGAACACGAGCTGAACTGGGCATTGGCAGGATTGGGGAGAGCAGAGGATGAATCCCCGCAAGGTTCTGCTCGGTCCCTGTCGATGTCCTTGGACGGCGACCTATTTGACGGCGACGGCGGCGCCATGGATTGGAGGAAGTATTCAAAGTGGGAGGTGGCAGCGTGGTGCGGTGGAGATGACAGTGATAGTGGTGCCGTATCCTAGTTGTGGACTGCCACTGGGTCTTCTTGGGCTGCCCATTTATTCCAGTAAATTTTTTGGGTGTCCATAAAAGCCATTTAAGGTTTTTTGGGTGGATGGCATATATGGGACTAGTGGGTCCCAACACCATTTACATCCCTACGTGGAGCCCACAAGCCATCACGGCGCGCCCAGGGGTAATAGTGTTGAAAGATGGGATAAGTGTAAAGATGCTTTCATTGCCAAGTATTTTCTTCCTTCTAAAATCATATCCCTTAGATTTCAAATAATGAATTTTAAAAAGCAAGATCGTGAACATGTTGCACAAGCTTGGTAGAGAATGAAACTGGTGATAAGAAATTTCCTAACGCATGGTTTGAACTTGTGGATGATTATCCAAAATTTCTATGCTGGACTAAACTTTGTGTCTAGAAATCTTCTAGATTCTATCACACGTGGTACCTTCATGGAGGTGACCTTAGTAGAATTCACAAAACTTCTGGACAACATTATTCTCAATGGCATACCAAGAGAGCTCGAACCGATAAGAAGGTAAATTCCGTTGAGGAAATTGCTACTTTGAGTGAAAAAGTGGATGCTTTTACGAATTTGGTTGCTAATAAAAATACTCATGTTGATCCCAATGATATTCCCTTGTCTATATTTATTGAAAAAAATAATGATGCCATTGACATGAACTTTGTCTCGCAAAATAATTTCAACAACAATGCTTACAGGGGTAATTTCAATGCGAGGCCATATCCCGGCAATATTCCTAGTAGTTATGGCATTTCTTATGGTAATTCTTATGGAAATTCTTCTGCAAATTCTAATAGGACACCCTCTTATCTCAAGAACACAATTGAGGAAGTCATTAATTCTCAAAAAGTTCTCAATACTATGGTAGAAGAAAAGTTGCATGTTGTTGATACTTTGGCTAAAAATATGGATAAAATTGCTCTTGATGTAAAAACTCTTAAAAAAGCTTTCCCTCCTAAGCATGATTCTAATGAGATTATTAAATCTATTCAAGTTTGTATTAATGAAAGTAAGGAGAGGGTCGCTAAGTTGAAAGCTAAGCAAGAATTCCTAGAAAAAGCTCTTCTACCCCTTTTTTCCGGAATCATGGTGAATATCTCAAAATGATTGGCACTTATCCTATTGAATATTGGTTTACTTATCTGAATATTAATGATAAAGGGACTGGATATGAGCAAACTCTAGTTAAGGAGTATCCCGTTTTCTTGAAGGGTGGTGATTTTAATGCTAAAACTGAAAAAGTGGGTTTGGAGAGGTCAAAACTTTAACTAGTGATGTGCCCACTATCTTGGATTACAAATACATTAATTATGATAATTTATCTTTACTAGAATGTATTTCCTTTCTGCAATCCATTATTATCTCACCCAATTCTTGTGAACAAAACAAAGCTTTTACTCAACATATAGTAGAAGCTATGGTGAAAGCTTATGTTCAGAAACTTGAGCTTGAAGTTTCTATTCCACGAAAGTTCCATGATGAGTGGGAACCTACTATCAAAATTAAGATAAATAAATATGAATACAATGCTTTGTGTGACCTTGGTGCTAGTGTTTCAACTATACCTAAATATTTATGTGATGTGCTTGGTCTCACTAATATTGAAGAATGTTCCCTAAACTTGCATCTTGCGGATTCTACCATTAAGAAACCGAATTAATGATTTGCTGATAGTTGAAAATAAATATTATGTGCCTGTAGATTTCATTGTGCTTGATATTGATTGCAATCCTACTTGTCCAATTATACTTGGAAGTCCCTTCCTACAAACTATAGGTGCAATCATTGGCATGAAAGAGGGAAACATAAGGTTACAATTTCCACTAAAGAAAGGGTTGAAACACTTCCCTAGAAAGATAATTAGACCTCCTTATGAATCAATCAGGAGAGCCACTTATGGGTGGAGTGTCAAAGATGACAACACTTGAAACTATGCAATATGCCTAGCTAGGGGCGTAAAATGACATCGCTTGTTGGGAGGCAACCCAATATTTATCTTTATTTTTGTCTTTTAGTTTATATTTGTTTGTGTTAGCATGATTACTGCCTCTGTAATGGTTATGCTTTTATGTTTGAATTAGTGTTTGTGCCAAGTAAAGCCTTTGGGATGATTTGTATGATGAGTAGAATAGATACGATGCAAAAACACAAACTTTGACGCCTAGAGCAGAATTTCTTTGATTTCACTGAAATGTCTTTTTAAGCTGAATTTTTTACACAATATTTCTATACATATTCCTTAGGTCTTTCTAATGTTTCAGAATTTTTGGAGTTACAGAAGTATAGGGTCATTACCGATTACTATAGACTGTTCTGTTTGGTCAGATTTTATTATTTCTTGCAAAGATTGCTTGTTTTGTTAACGCTATGGATTGTATTGGGGGTATAAGCCATATATAAGTTATAATACAGTACCTTATGCAAAAATAAAATAAGAATCAACTTACAACGACACCTGAAAGTATTTGATATGTTGTTTATACTAATGGATCTCGCGAAGTTTTGTTGAGTTTTATGTGATTGAAGTTTTCAAGTCTTGGGTATTATCTCAATTGACTAAGGAATGAGGAGAAGCAAAAGCCTAAGCTTGGGGATGCCAAAGGCCCCCCAAGGTAATATTCTAGGAAGAATCTAGTGTATAAGCTTGGGGATGCCTTCCGCCCTGAAAGGCATCCCCTCTTTTCGTCCCAATCCATCGGTATGTCACTTGGAGCTACATTTTTATTCATCACATCATATGAGTTTTTCTTGGAGCATCGTTTGATTTTGTTTGCTTTTACTTTTAGTTTGCCACAATCATTGTTTTCTGGACACACCTATTTGACAGAGATACCACATCATCATAATTTGTTAAAATACTCTATGTGCTTCACTTATATCTTTTGAGCTTAGAAGTTGCTCTAGTACTTCACTTATATCTTTTTGAGCACGGTGGCGTGTAAATTTTGTAGAAATATTATGCTCTCATTCTTCACTTATATTTTTTGGAGAGTTAAATCAATAGTGATGGTAATTTGCATGGGTCATAAGACTAGATGAAAAATAATGGTTGTTCAATGAGTGATAATTAAAACCATCATGTAGCACATATAGAGAAATTGTGGGTTAATGATATTGATGTGGTGATATGAAAAAGGTGAGAGTGCATTATTATTAATTCAGAGAGGTGTCGATATTAAGAGATGTTAAACTTCTTGTGCATCTATAAATTAAAAGGGCATGGTGATGATGTATGAGCATTTCTATTCCTCGTTAAAATCCTAGTGTTGTTTTGATCGGAGTCGCGCCATGGTTAACTCCTACCAACCCTCTCCCTCGGGGCATGCAAGTATTACTTTGATTTGTGATAAAACTAATAAAACTTTGCAATAAGTACATGATTTCTTCATGAGTAATGTGACACCATGGACATACACAATCTCACCTCCTCATAATTGCTAGCCTCTTCGGTACCGCGCATCGCTGTTCTTACCTCGAGAATCGATGCAACTTTCATCGGTGCATCCAAACCCCATGAAATGACACACTCTATTGCACATAAGCCTTTTTGTATCCTCCTGAAAACAACCACCATACATACCTATCATGGCATTTCCATAGCCATTCTTGCATATATTTCCATGCAAATGCCATCGACACTTCACATGACTAGTTCATTCATCATCATAATGCTTTGCATGATCATATAGCGCTGACATATTATTTGTGGCAAAGCCACCATTCATCTTTTTTGTATACATGTCACGCTAGATCTTTGCACATCCTGGTATAGTTCCAGAGGCATTCATACAAAGTTTCCATATTGAGTTGTAAGTAAATAAAAGTGTGATGATCATCATTATTAGAGCGTTGTACCAGTGAGGAAATAAATATGGGGGAGGCCAAATTAGCCCACCATAAAAAATGAATGAGAGAAAAAGAGATAAGGGTCTTTGCTACTATGCTTTACCACACTTGTGCCTCAAAGTGGAATCTCGTTCTTCATATAGAGAGCCTCATGTTATATCATTCATATACTAGTGGAAAACACTTTTTATAAACTTGGCTTATAAATTCCAATGACGGGCTTCCTCAAATGCCCGAGGTATTCATTAGCAAGCCAGTTGGATGCACACTCCACTTAGCTTCAGTGGAGCTTCCATATACTTATAGTTGTAGTGCATCATTTGCATGGCAATCCCTACTCCTTGAATCGATATCTATCGATGAGCATCTCCATATCCTATTGGTATGCCTAGTTGATGTGAGACAGTCTTCTCCACTTTTTACACCATTGAAACCTACCACCATATTCTATTCCACTTATATGCTATGCCTGTTGGTTCACGCTCATGTATTGCGTGAAGAATAAAAAGTTGATGCATATTGAAAGAGTACGATCCAATTGCCTAACTTGGACGCCGTGGTGCTTGATATTTGTATTAATATGGTGAAGATGGAGCCATGCCTTGCTAACATAATAAGATGAATGGGTAAAACAATGTTTGATGATCGTATACTTTGAAAGATAAATAATTTTGCTGCTTATACCTATAAGTATCGATGTGTTCATGTTTGTTAATTCATCGCTTCTCAATGAGAATACATGCATAAGGTTATATTATGGATAGCATGTCACATTAGAAATTCTATTTTTATCATTTACCTACTTAAGGATGAGCAGGAATTAAGCTTGGGGATGCTTGATACATCTCCAACGTATCTATAACTTTTTCCATGCTGATATATTATGATTCTAGAATACTTTTGGGGTATTTATTTACCAATTTATATTATTTTTTAGCACTATACTATTGAACCAATGCCCAGTTCCAGTTGTTGTTTTCTACATGTTTTTCACTTTTCAACTTTTCCATATCAAACTAACTCCAATTGACCTGAAACTTTTTGGAGATTTTTTCTGAACCAAAAGAAGACCAACAAGCATCAGGGAAGGTTGGGGGCTACACTAGGGCCCCACAAGCCAAACCGACACGGCCTCGGGGCATGCACTGTTGGCCTGTGAGCCCCTTGAGGCCCTCCTGACACGGTTCTCTCGCTTGTAAATTCTCTCATACCCTAATAACACCAGAAGGAGACCCAAAACACTTTTTACGCTGTCGCAAGTCTCTCTTCCAACGGGAGGCCATCTGGAGGGGGGATCGATCATGGAGGGCTTCTTCATCAACCTAACCACCTTCACGATAATGTGTGAGTAGTTCATCAAAGACCTGCAGGTCCATAGAAAGTACCTAGATGGCAATCTGTCTCTCTTGATCTTCAATACAATGATCATCGCATCTTCGCTTTAATCCACATGATGTAATTCCTTTTGTGCAGCGCGTTTGTTGGGATCGGATGAATTGTGGGTTTATGTTCAGATTATTCATGATAAATATTTAAGTATTCTTTGAATACTTATATGATTCTTATGTGCATGATTATGGTAGCTTCATAATTCTCTTCGATCTATTGAAATAGTTTGGCCAACTAGATTGATATTTCTTCGGTGAGAGAGGTGCGTTGTAGTAGTTTCAACCTAGCAAATTTTTATATCCCAATGACACAAGGGGATAATATGCATATTTTTGTAGATGCTACTAAGGATAAAATGACGGGGTTTATTCATATTGCTTGAGTTTACTTTGTCTACATCATGTCATTGTTCTCCATGCATTACTCTGTTTTACTTCATATTCTAGATGCATCCTGGATAGCGGTTGATGAGTGGCGTAATAGTAATAGATGCGGGCAGGAGTCGACCTATTTGTGTATGGATGTGATGCATATATACACATGATCATTGCTGCAAATATCTTATAACTATCCGCTTTTCTGTTAATTGCCTAATAGTAATCTATTTACTCACCGTATGCTATTTTTCATGAGGGATGCCATTAGGGAAAACTATGGCCCCCAGGTCTATTCACAACATATTTACAAAACCTTCAATACCTTGCTTCCATTTACTTGTTTTTATTTTATTTTACAATTTACAATTATCAACACACCTCACTCGCTTGCAAATAACAAGTACAATAGGATTGACAACCCTCTTGCCCGCGTTAGGTGCAAGTTGTTTGTTCTTTTTCATGCAACCGCTGAAGACGGTTGTGGTTGATATTCCTATTGGTTATATAAACCTTGGTTTCATAACTAAGGGAAATACTTACCCATATTGTGTTGCGATAATCCGTTCCTATTCATGGAAAACCCAACGCAGATCACATGTATCGCTGATACATACAACTAAGAGGTTGTTTCCCTCTAAACCCGGTCTATTTACCCTAAGCAGTAATGGATCATGATCTCTACATGTAATTGTTCATATTTAGTGATATTAATATTTTTCTTAGGATGTTTATGAAGGCTCTAGGGAGAGACTGAGGAGGACATGTGCCTCTTGTGGACATGGGCATATCATTGCCATAGAACCAAGTTCACTAACACCCTTTTATTGTACCAAGAAACTTAGTATTAACGTAAATGGTAGTTTTCTTTTCCTGCAGTCCTAAACCTTCGCCTAATTCTAACCTGATATTTTTTTGGACTTCTGGATTTTGTTTCTTCACACTGGGTTCTACACCTAAAGATATGTTCGAAAATCCACAATGTTGACTGATACCAACAAAAGTTTCCCACAAAGAACAAGACCTAGAATAATAGGTGATGGCGTTTGGATGAAAATGATGAAGTTGGGCACCGAAGAACCTAGGGAAAGATCTTAAAAGGGAACTTGGTGACATGGAAACCCTATTTTCAGATGATAGATAATGAGTACCCACTCGTCTTGGTCTAGAACTCGCTCCAACATGCCGGCCGCCGAAAGCCTCCAAGCTTTCTCTGAAAAGAGTCCGTCGGTGACAAGCTAGGCCAACGCATCCATCACCATGGATGGAAACCAGTGGCCCTAGATCGAGCAGGGCAGAGGCACGACGGAGGAAGATGAACTCTTTCTCATCTTTTTCTTCTTCAACTCCAACCCGCAAGTCTTCTCACCGGCCATGGCCGCAACATAGTGAGAGAGAACCAGCTTCTCGAGGGGAAGATGTGCACGACAACGATTTTGGTGGCAAAGGGGGGCTGGTTAGATATTCCCCCCTTTTTTATTTATATATAGCAAAGGGATCACACTAGAGGCATAAACTCAACCACCCATTAGCTAGATCGACGATGCACATGTTTCTTAAGTTACAACGGTTATGGAAAGTTGAGCGTGCGTGCAAAATATAAGGTGTCGCATGCCCATCATCACGCCAGCTACTCATCAATAAAAAATAGAGCGTGTGAATAAAAAAATCTGCAGAGCAATCTCTCTGGTGATTCTGCAACGAATCTTTTATGTAAACACAAAGATTTCCTTTGATCCATTCATAAAAGACACCAATCATGGTAATTCAATTGGGTGTCGCTTTTGTCTCAGTCGAGGAAATAAAAAAAAAAGTTCCGCACAATCAATGGAAGGGGCAACTGCATGATCACACATTTTGAAGTTCAATTTTGCAATATCAAGTACAAATGAATCAGTTTATCAGATTTCCATTTCACTCTCGAACTTGTGAGCAAGGCGTGACTCTGATATCTCCTGCATCGTAGTTCAATTCTTATTTTAGTAATCAAAATATCAAAGTCACAAGCTTGGATCTGAGGTAAACAAAAACGGTTGGTGTTTCTTTGGGATGATGATTGGAATCTCTCTGAGAATATCAACCCAAACATCATGTTGCCACTTGGATTTTGTAATACATCCCTAGTCGTACCACTAGGCAGCCTTTTCGAAGAGATGATTGAGTATCACCAAAGTTTTCCTAACAAACATGCTTATCATATTCCGGTCATGGAAGGTTGACTTTAGAATCCTTGAGGACATTTCTTTGAGCGAATTTCATGAATCAATATGACCCAACATTCAATCGAGATTCAGTCTTCCATGAGCTTTGGCTGGATCCAATGGATTACTAAACTAAATTCTAAATATTATGATGAATTCTGGGCACCTGGATACTTGGAACTTTGATTGGGAAACCCACGAGCACGGCTTCCCCTGCGTTGCTCGCTCCCGAGCGACTCGGGCGCGAACAACCATGCGGTGCCGCCGGTCCTCCCTTACGCCTCCCCCCCCGCTGCCGCTGCCGCTAGCACTGTTGCGGTGGCGGCAGGCCCCTTACTCAAACGGGGGAGGGGATCCTCAGGTCGCTCAGCATGGCAGAGCTCGATGCCCGGGTTGGCGGACCCGGATCTGGTGTCGGCTATGTATCGTGCCTAGCCGCGGCGACGCGCAATGGGGTGACGTGTGGCTGTGCCCAGGCGGCCCTAGCTAGGCACGTGCTCGCGGGTGATTGTGGTGGCGGGCGCATGCCGTGGCGCGGCAGTGCTCGGGGGTGGTCTGCAGCTGCTCATGCCTGAGCCTTTTGTCGCCGTTGGAGGTCGTCCATGGCCGGATCCAGCGGGCTCGGGCCTGGATTTATGGGCCGGCGGTGGCTGCAGGGTGATGAAGGTGATGCGGCGGCGCTCGGGGTGCCGTGTGCGCGTGCGGGGTTGCATGGGTGCAGCTCTGATGAACCACAAGTATAGGGGATCTATTGTATCCTTTTCGATAAGTAAGAGTGTCGAACCCAACAAGGAGCAGGAGGTATTGACAAGTGATCTTGAGCAAGGAATAACGGCAAATACTGAAAGGTAACTGTTTATGGGTTTTCTAGTATAAGTAACAAGGTAATAAATGCAAGTAAAGTAAATGGTGCCGAGGTGTAGCAAGTGTCCCAATCCTTTTGAACGCAAAGGATAAGCCGAGGGACTAAACTTATAAAGACTAAGGCATTCCTGAGATCACACGGGAGAGATAGTCAAGTGCTTTCGCCATCACTACTGGAATTCAGAAATTTGCCGTCTTCTTGGCTTTTGCCGTCAGCTAACACATGGCAAAGGAACTCTTTGCCGTCAGCTGTCACAGTGCTGACGGCAAAGAGGTGGCAGATGGAAAAAGTTTATTTTGCCGTCGGCCACCTCTTTGCCGTCCGCGGGCCGACAGCAAAGAAGCCCTACGCGGACGGCAAAGGGAGGGCGGACGGCAAAGCCCCCCCCCCCAACGGCCGAAGGGGGCCTTTGTCGTCCGCCTGGGAGCGCGGCGGGCGGCAAAGGGGACGGCGGCCCACCAACCCAACCCCCCACCCGGTGCCTCCCCCCGGGACCTTTACCGTCGGCCTTGGGGGCCTTTGCCGTCAGCCTAGGAGCGCGGCGGACGGCAAAGGCCCGGCAGCCTTGCCACGTACACGCGCACCCCGCCCCCCTCCAACCCTTCCCACGTAGCACGTTGCTCGAATCCCTGCCCCGCGCCGCCTCGTGCCGACGTCCCGCGCCGCCGCCTGCCCTGCGCCGCTGCCCCGCGTCGCCCCTCCTCCCTGCCCCGCGCCGCCGCCTGCCCCGCGCCACTCCTCCTCCCTGCCCCGCGCCGCCGCCTGCCCCGCGTCGCTCCTCCTCCCTGCTCCGCGCCGCCGCCTGCCCCGTGCCGCCCCTCCTCCCTGCGCCGCCCCTCCTCCGTGCACCTCCCACTCCCCTGGCGCCTGCCCCTCCCGGCGCCGCCCCTCCTACACCGCCCTTCCTGCGCCGCCCCTCCTCCCTGCGGCACCCCTCCTCCCTGCGCCTCCTCCCTGCGCCGCCCCTCCTCCCTGCACCGCCCTTCCTCCCTAGGTAAATTTATTTCTGTTTTTTTTGTTTTTTTCTCTTTTGTCATTTTTAGGTTCATGGTAATTAGTTTGTGGTAATTAGTTTGTTAGGTTATACTATATATGCTAATTGTTTATGGTAAAATTAATGACACGAGGATGATAACATTAGTGGTCAAGCATGATGTGTTTTTTTGGTTTTGTTTCTATTTAATGGTATTTGTAGTTTGAAAACGCCGATGTGTTCTGTGTCACACATCTGACACTTATTATGTACAAAAAATATTTTTTTCTCATAGTACCTCTTCATCGGAATGGCTAAAAAACAATATATTTTTTTGACTCGGGAGTACTGATGATGTGTTTCAAGAAAAAAGTGGTGTCATTAGAAAAGAAAAAGGTTTAGGGTTGAGCACATTATTCTATCTTCGAAGATCGACCCGGTACCCTCCCAAAAAAAAGATCGACCCGGTCCAGCTGATTCATGAGCACAACGACGTGGGAAGCACTATGTTGTGGTGTGTGTGCTTCCACCGGTCAAAACAATGAAATTTTGAAACATGGACGCGGCGCCGGACCAGGCGTTGACGGCGGAGGCGGCGGCCGTGCTCTCCCCGAGCGGGCCGGTCAGGTAGCTGATGAAGTTGGAGGAGATGCCGTAGTACGCGAACCCCCGACCCCCCGACCCCGACGCCACTGACCCCCGACGCCACTCACCCTCGACCCCCGACCCCCTACCCCGACCGTGACGCCACTGGCCCCCAACTCCCGAGCCTGGACACCTCTTTGGCCTCTTGTTGACCGAAAAGACCCCAACTCCCGACGCTAGTGACCCTCAACCCCCGACGACACTGAGCCACGTAGTTATGAGTTAGGTCACATAGTTATGTTAATTATAAAAACATCAAATTTGTGTTGATCGTGTGAATTTCAATGTGCAGTTGTTCGACGACCTCCGACAACACTCACCCTCGACCCCCGACCCCCGACCCCGACCCCCGACGCCACTGACCCCCGATCCCCGACGCCCGACGCCACTGACCCCCGACCCCCGACCCCCGACCCCCGACAACACTCACCCTCGACCCCCGACCCCCTACCCCGACCCCCGACGCCACTGACCCTCGACCCCCGACCCCCGACCCCCGACAACACTCACCCTCGACCCCCGACCCCCGACAACACTCACCCTCGACCCCCGACCCCCTACCCCGACCCCCGACGCCACTGACCCCCGACCCCCGACGCCCAACGCCACTGACCCTCGACCCCCGACCCCCGACAACACTCACCCTCGACCCCCGACCCCCTACCCCGACCCCCGACGCCACTGACCCCCAAGCCCCGAGCCCCAGCACCTCTTCGGCCTCTTGTTGACCGAAAAGACCCCAATCCCCGACGCTAGTGACCTTCGACCCCCGATGACACTGACCCACATAGTTATGAGTTAGGTCATATAGTTATGTTAATTATAAAAACATCATATTTGTGTTGATTGGGTGAATTTCAATGTGCAGTTGTTCGACGACCTCCACGTGCGTTGGACAAGCTCCGCCCTTGCGTTGTTGGTGAGCACAAATGACTTCTCCTCCTACCCCCTTAATTTGCTCTGTCCCGGTCTTCGTGCCGATGAAACTTGCTAGCTATAGGTTTCTTCAATCAAGAGTATGCGTGACCAGTATGCGTCTCCCATTCGAAAGGGCGACATCTATAAATATGCATTTCTTTGCATATTTATAACCGCCATCCTTTCGAATTGTCCAACATTATCCATGGATAGCCCGAGTATGTGTAGATTGGGTTTGCTTTCCCGTATGTTGTGCTCCGGATCCGATGCAGAATTTCGTCAGTGCCTCCCATGTTGTTCTCCGGGTACACATCCTCTCTGCTTATTGCCGAGACGTGTATTAGGAGAATAGCGGGGAGGTGCTATCGAAATTCTGCGTCGCATCTGGAGCAGAGCATGGGAAAACGAACCCAGTCTACACATACTCGGGTGGGATTAGGACCTATCTTTACCTATTAGCGTGTAGGTTGCATGGACGTAATAAAACTGACAAACTTGATTAGCGTATGAATATAGATGATGAATTATATATTTATTTCTTGTGCCCCCATAGGTAGCTAGGCAACATGAGTGATCGTGCTTGGATGTACACTGGTCACCGTAGTCAGAAAGACATGACCCATGAATGGTTAACAAAAACCAGGGGGTTTGTGAGAGCCGCATTTGCAAATGGCCAGCATAAAATATGGTGCCCCTGTCCCAACTGCGACAACTGGAAAAAGCAGACAGAGTTTGAAATGGGTAAACACCTGCAGAAGTGGGGTTTTACGCCTAATTATACGGTGTGGAGTTTTCATGGTGAGTCTGACCAACGTGCCAGAGCTGAGGTGATTCGTCGTCGCACCGACGAGCATGGTACCGGGATTGAAGACATGGTGCAAGACTTTGATGATGCTCGTGATTCGGACGATGAGATGGAGGAATCTGCAAAGGCCTTCTATGAAATGCTGGAGTCTTCAAAACGTCCTCTCCACGAGCAGACTGAGCTTTGTCAGCTGGATGCCATCGCGCAAGTAATGGCTCTGAAGGCTCAATTCAACCTAGGCAGAGAATGCTACGACGTGATGATGACGATATTTGGACGCTTTCTACCCAAAGGCCATGTACTGCCTGCAAACCTGTACCAGTCAGAGAAAATCCTCCATGTACTTAAGATGCCCTATGAGAAGATACATGCCTGTGAGAATGGATGTGCCTTATTTAGGCTTGAGTATGCGGCCTTGAACTATTTCCCCATTTGCAATTCTTCCAGGTATATTGTGGTAGACAACGACATGGGTGAGGAGAATCAGACCAAAATCCCCATTAGTGTTCTTCGATATCTGCCAATCGTACCAAGAATTCAACGTCTTTTCATGGTCGAAGAGACGGCCACACAAATGACATGGCACAAATTGGGCAAAAGAACCGAACTATATGCGTATGGGAACAAGATGCTCGTACACACTTCAGATGGTTTTGCGTGGAGGCACTTCGATGCATTACATAAGGACAAATCGGAAGATCCAAGGCAACCTAGAGTTGCCATCAACACGGATGGGTTCAATGTGTATGGTATGACGGCAGCACAATACAGTTGTTGGCCTGTATTTGTCATTCCACTAAATTTGTCACCCGGAGAGATTATGAAAAGAAAGAACATTTTCCTGATGTTGATAATTCCAGGGCTCAACTATCCGGGGAAGAATATGAATGTGTACATGCAGCCGCTTAAGGATGAGTTGCAAGAAGCCTGGGATAATGGGATCAAGACCTACAACGCGGCTACCAAAACAAATTTCAAAATGCATGTGTGGTACATGTACTCGACGCATGATTATCCGGCGTTTGCGCTATTCGCTGGCTGGTGTGTGCATGGAAGGTTCCCGTGCACCACATGCAAGGCAGCTCTTCAGTTCCGTTGGCTGCAGGCTGGTCGCAAGTATTCTTGCTTCGACATGCATAGACAATTCCTGGATCCTGACCAAAAGTTCAGAAAAGACAAGAAGAATTTCATCAAAGGTAGAGTTGTCAAAAACACTGCACCAGCTGCGTTGACAGGCCAACAGACCCTTGATCAGTTAAACGCTCTTGAGCCTGATCCTTTGCGTCGAGGATACTTCAAAGGGTATAATACGGAACACGCCTGGACTCACAAGTCATGCTTATGGGATCTCCCTTACTTCAAAGACCTCCTTTGCCCACACAACATTGACGTGATGCACACTGAAAACAATATCGCGGAGGCCATTTTTGGTACATTGTTCAACATAGAGGGGAAGTCAAAAGATAATCCTAAGGCTAGAATCGACCTGGAGGCTCTATGTGATAGACCGTTGCAAAACTTGCGACAACGGAAAGGAAAGCAAAGCATAGCGAAGCCAAAGGCATGGTTCAATCTTGAAAGGCCAGCTATGAGGGAAATGCTATTGTGGGTGAAAATGCGATTGATGTTCCCCGATGTGTATGCTGCGAATCTAAAGAGGGGAGCGAGTCTTGAGAAATTGAAAATATTTGGTCTCAAGAGTCATGATTGGCACATATGGATTGAGCGGGTAATGCCGGTGATGTTGCGTGGCTTTATCCCTGAGGATGAATGGCTATTACTGGCAGAGCTGAGCTATTTCTTCCGTTCTCTTTGTGCGAAATAACTACCGCCTGGCGTGCTAGATGAAATGGAAGAGTTGGCGCTGGAGTTGGTCTGCAAATTAGAAAACATCTTTCCACCGGGCTTCTTTAATCCAATGCAACATTTGATTTTGCATCTCCCGACCGAGGCAAGAATGGGGGGGCCCGTTCAAAATCGATGGTGCTACTCAACTGAGAGGATGCAGAAGACGCTTCGAGCTAAGTGTAAAAATAAACGTAGAATTGAAGCATCGATGGCCGAGGCATTCATTACTGAGGAGGCGGCAAACTTCGTAACAGCACACTACGAAGCCAAAAATCATCATTTGCATAACCCTAAGCCTCGGTACAATGATGGCGATCGAGAAAAAGTTCGATCCAACCTCAGCCTATTCAAAGGTAAGCTCGCACCATCCGGTGCTTCGAAAGGGAAATCGTTGGATGTCGAAGAATGGCGGACCATTTCATTGACGATGTTTGGTGCCGAATATGTCCCGAAACGCATCGCACGACCCTTCTACAGTCGAGCCTTCTCCAGGGCAGCCTTCTCCAGGTGAAACAAGCCAGAGCCACCGTGCTTCACCCTAACTTAGGTATGTTATTACTAGTGTTTTAATAAAAAATAGCTAGACTTCCATCTAATGACATAATTAGCTTAGTTAGCTCCAAAATAGCTAGACTTCCATCTAATGACATAATTAGCTTAGTTAGCTCCAAAATGGCCTATTTAATAAAAAAATGACCTATACTTAGCTAATTATCCTCGAAATGACATAATTAGCTCCAAAAAGGCATTCTTAGCCAATTTAACCCGAAGAAGGGGACAAGAAGAGAAAAAGAGGAAACATGAAAGGAAGGAAGAGGAAAAATGAGGAGAAGAAGAAGGAGGAGAGGGAGGAGGAGAAGAAGAAGGAGAAGAAGGAGAAGAAGGAGGAGAAGGAGAAGGAGCTCCTCCTTCTCCTTCTTCTTCCTCCTTCTTCCTCCTTCTCCTTCTTCTTCTCCTTCTTCTTTTCTTCTTCTTCTCCTCTTCCTTCTTCTCCTCCTCCTCCTCCTCCTCCTCCTGCTCCTCCTCCTTATTTTACTTCTTCTTCTCTATCTCTTCTTCTACGTAGCTTAGACTCATCCAAGAAAGGCTAAATTGGCTAATTATCCTACGAAATGACATAATTAGCTTAGTTAGCTCCAAAATGGCCTATTTAATAAAAAATAA
The DNA here is from genome assembly GCF_904849725.1 of Hordeum vulgare subsp. vulgare. NCBI lineage: Eukaryota > Viridiplantae > Streptophyta > Magnoliopsida > Poales > Poaceae > Hordeum > Hordeum vulgare. Next base: position 409,476,425 of record NC_058521.1, on the reverse strand, counting down.
CATATACTTAGCTAATTATCCTCGAAATGACATAATTAGCTCCAAAAAGGCATTCTTAGCAAATTTAGCCCGAAGAAGGGGACAAGAAGAGAAAAAGAGGAAAAATGAAAGGAAGGAAGAGGAAAAATGAGGAGAAGAAGAAGGAGGAGAGGGAGGAGGAGAAGAAGAAGGAGAAGAAGGAGGAGAAGGAGAAGGAGCTCCTCCTTCTCCTTCTTCTTCCTCCTTCTTCCTCCTTCTCCTTCTCCTTCTTCTTCTCCTTCTCCTTCTTCTTTTCTTCTTCTTCTCCTCTTCCTTCTTCTTCTCCTCCTCCTCCTCCTCCTCCTCCTCCTTATTTTACTTCTTCTTCTCTATCTCTTCTTCTACGTAGCTTAGACTTATCCAACAAAGGCTAAATTTGCTAATTATCCTACGAAATGACATAATTAGCTTAGTTAGCTCCAAAATGGCCTATTTAATAAAAAATGACCTATACTTAGCTAATTATCGTCGAAATGACATAATTAGCTCCAAAAAGGCATTCTTAGCCAATTTAGCCCGAAGAAGGGGACAAGAAGAGAAAAAGAGGAAAAATGAAAGGAAGGAAGAGGAAAAATGAGGAGAAGAAGAAGGAGGAGAGGGAGGAGGAGAAGAAGAAGGAGAAGAAGGAGAAGAAGGAGGAGAAGGAGAAGGAGCTCCTCCTTCTCCTTCTTCTTCCTCCTTCTTCCTCCTTCTCCTTCTCCTTCTTCTTCTCCTTCTCCTTCTTCTTTTCTTCTTCTTCTCCTCTTCCTTCTTCTTCTCCTCCTCCTCCTCCTCCTCCTCCTTATTTTACTTCTTTTTCTCTATCTCTTCTTCTACGTAGCTTAGACTTATCCAACAAAGGCTAAATTGGCTAATTATCCAAGGAAATGACATAATTAGCTTAGTTAGCTCCAAAATGGCCTATTTAATAAAAAATGACCTATACTTAGCTAATTATCCTCGAAATGACATAATTAGCTCCAAAAAGGCATTCTTAGCCAATTTAGCCCGAAGAAGGGGACAAGAAGAGAAAAAGAGGAAAAATGAAAGGAAGGAAGAGGAAAAATGAGGAGAAGAAGAAGGAGGAGAGGGAGGAGAAGAAGAAGAAGGAGAAGAAGGAGGAGAAGGAGAAGGAGCTCCTCCTTCTCCTGCTTCTTCCTCCTTCTTCCTCCTTCTCCTTCTCCTTCTTCTTCTCCTTCTCCTTCTTCTTTTCTTATTCTTCTCCTCTTCCTTCTTCTTCTCCTCCTCCTCCTCCTCCTCCTCCTTATTTTACTTCTTCTTCTCTATCTCTTCTTATACGTAGCTTAGACTTATCGAACAAAGGCTAAATTGGCTAATTATCCTACGAAATGACATAATTAGCTTAGTTAGCTCCAATATGGCCTATTTAATAAAAAATGACCTATGCTTAGCTAATTATCCTCGAAATGACATAATTAGCTCCAAAAAGGCATTCTTAGCCAATTTAGCCCGAAGAAGGGGACAAGAAGAGAAAAAGAGGAAAATGAAAGGAAGGAAGAGGAAAAATGAGGAGAAGAAGAAGGAGGAGAGGGAGGAGGAGAAGAAGAAGGAGAAGAAGGACAAGAAGGAGGAGAAGGAGAAGGAGCTCCTCCTTCTCCTTATTCTTCCTCCTTCTTCCTCCTTCTCCTTCTTCTTCTCCTTCTTCTTTTCTTCTTCTTCTCCTCTTCGTTCTTCTTCTCCTCCTCCTCCTCCTCCTCCTGCTCCTCCTCCTTATTTTACTCCTTCTTCTCTATCTCTTCTTCTACGTAGCTTAGACTCATCCAAGAAAGGCTAAATTGGCTAATTATCCTACGAAATGACATAATTAGCTTAGTTAGCTCTAAAATGGCCTATTTATTAGAAAATGACCTATACTTAGCTAATTATCCTCGAAATGACATAATTAGCTCCAAAAAGGCATTCTTAGCCAATTTAGCCCGAAGAAGGGGACAAGAAGAGAAAAAGAAGAAAATGAAAGGAAGGAAGAGGAAAAATGAGGAGAAGAAGGAGGAGAGGGAGGAGGAGAAGAATAAGGAGAAGGAGAAGGAGCTCCTCCTTCTCCTTCTTCTTCCTCCTTCTTCCTCCTACTCCTTCTCCTTCTTCTTCTCCTTCTCCTTCTTCTTTTCTTCTTCTTCTCCTCTTCCTTCTTCTTCTCCTCCTCCTCCTCCTCCTCCTTATTTTACTTCTTCTTCTCTATCTCTTCTTCTACGTAGCTTAGACTCATCCAAGAAAGGCTAAATTGGCAAATTACCCTACGAAATGACATAATTTGCTTAGTTAGCTCCAAAATGGCCTATTTAATAAAAAATGACCTATACTTAGCTAATTATCCTCGAAATGACATAATTAGCTCCAAAAAGGCATTCTTAGCCAATTTAGCCCGAAGAAGGGGACAAGAAGAGAAAAAGAGGAAAAATGAAAGGAAGGAAGAGGAAAAATGAGGAGAAGAAGAAGGAGGAGAGGGAGGAGGAGAAGAAGAAGGAGAAGAAGGAGAAGAAGGAGGAGAAGGAGAAGGAGCTCCTCCTTCTCCTTCTTCTTCATCCTTCTTCCTCCTTCTCCTTCTTCTTCTCCTCCTTCTTTTCTTCTTCTTCTCCTCTTCCTTCTCCTCCTCCTCCTCCTCCTCCTCCTCCTGCTCCTCCTCCTTATTTTACTTCTTCTTCTCTATCTCTTCTTCTACGTAGCTTAGACTCATCCAAGAAAGGCTAAATTGGCTAATTATCCTACGAAATGACATAATTAGCTTAGTTAGCTCTAAAATGGCCTATTTAATAAAAAATGACCTATACTTAGCTAATTATCCTCGAAATGACATAATTAGCTCCAAAAAGGCAGTCTTAGCCAATTTAGCCCGAAGAAGGGGACAAGAAGAGAAAAAGAGGAAAATGAAAGGAAGGAAGAGGAAAAATGAGGAGAAGAAGAAGGAAGAGAGGGAGGAGGAGAAGAAGAAGGAGAAGGAGAAGGTGCTCCTCCTTCTCCTTCTTCTTCCTCCTTCTTCCTCCTTCTCCTTCTCCTTCTTCTTCTCCTTCTCCTTCTTCTTTTCTTCTTCTTCTCCTCTTCCTTCTTCTCCTCCTCCTCCTCCTTATTTTACTTCTTCTTCTCTATCTCTTCTTCTACGTAGCTTAGACTCATCCAACAAAGGCTAAATTGGCTAATTATCCTACGAAATGACATAATTAGCTTAGTTAGCTCCAAGATGGCCTATTTAATAAAAAATGACCTATACTTAGCTAATTATCCTCGAAATGACATAATTAGCTCCAAAAAGGCATTCTTAGCCAATTTAGCCACAAGAAGGGGACAAGACGAGAAAAAGAGGAAAAATGAAAGGAAGGAAGAGGAAAAATGAGGAGAAGAAGAAGGAGGAGAGGGAGGAGGAGAAGAAGAAGGAGAAGAAGGAGAAGGAGGAGAAGGAGAAGGAGCTCCTCCTTCTTCCCCTTCTTCTGCTTCCTTCTTCCTCCTTCTCCTTCTTCTTCTCTTTCTTCTTTTCTTCTCCTTCTCCTCTTCCTTCTCCTTCTCCTCCTCCTCCTCCTCCTGCTCCTCCTCCTTATTTTACTTCTTCTTCTCTATCTCTTCTTCTTCGTAGCTTAGACTCATCCAAGAAAGGCTAAATTGGCTAATTATCCTACGAAATGACATAATTAGCTTAGTTAGCTCTAAAATGGCCTATTTAATAAAAAATGACCTATACTTAGGTAATTATCCTCGAAATGACATAATTAGCTCCAAAAAGGCATTCTTAGCCAATTTAGCCCGAAGAAGGGGACAAGAAGAGAAAAAGAGGAAAATGAAAGGAAGGAAGAGGAAAAATGAGGAGAAGAAGAAGGAGGAGAGGGAGGAGGAGAAGAAGAAGGAGAAGGAGAAGGAGCTCCTCCTTCTCCTTCTTCTTCCTCCTTCTTCCTCCTTCTCCTTCTCCTTCTTCTTCTCCTTCTCCTTCTTCTTTTCTTCTTCTTCTCCTCTTCCTTCTCCTCCTCCTCCTCCTCCTCCTCCTCCTTATTTTACTTCTTCTTCTCTATCTCTTCTTCTACGTAGCTTAGACTCATCCAAGAAAGGCTAAATTGGCTAATTATCCTACGAAATGACATAATTAGCTTAGTTAGCTCCAAAATGGCCTATTTGACCTATACTTAGCTAATTATCCTCGAAATGACATAATTAGCTCCAAAAAGGCATTCTTAGCCAATTTAGCCCGAAGAAGGGGACAAGAAGAGAAAAAGAGGAAAAATGAAAGGAAGGAAGAGGAAAAATGAGGAGAAGAAGAAGGAGGAGAGGGAGGAGGAGAAGAAGAAGGAGAAGAAGGAGAAGAAGGAGGAGAAGGAGAAGGAGCTCCTCCTTCTCCTTCTTCTTCCTCCTTCTTCCTCCTTCTCCTTCTTCTTCTCCTTCTTCTTTTCTTCTTCTTCTCCTCTTCCTTCTTCTTCTCCTCGTCCTGCTCCTCCTCCTGCTCCTCCTCCTTATTTTACTTCTTCTTCTCTATCTCTTCTTCTACGTAGCTTAGACTCATCCAAGAAAGGCTAAATTGGCTAATTATCCTACGAAATGATATAATTAGCTTAGTTAGCTCTAAAATGGCCTATTTAATAAAAAATGACCTATACTTAGCTAATTATCCTCGAAATGACATAATTAGCTCCAAAAAGGTATTCTTAGCCAATTTAGCCCGAAGAAGGGGACAACAAGAGAAAAAGAGGAAAATGAAAGGAAGGAACAGGAAAAATGAGGAGAAGAAGAAGGAGGAGAGGGAGGAGGAGAAGAAGAAGGAGAAGGAGAAGGTGCTCCTCCTTCTCCTTCTTCTTCCTCCTTCTTCCTCCTTCTCCTTCTCCTTCTTCTTCTCCTTCTCCTTCCTCTTTTCTTCTTCTTCTCCTCTTCCTTCTTCTCCTCCTCCTCCTCCTTATTTTACTTCTTCTTCTCTATCTCTTCTTCTATGTAGCTTAGACTCATCCAACAAAGGCTAAATTGGCTAATTATCCTACGAAATGACATAATTAGCTTAGTTAGCTCCAAAATGGCCTATTTAATAAAAAATGACCTATACTTAGCTAATTATCCTCGAAATGACATATTTAGGTCCAAAAAGGCATTCTTAGCCAATTTAGCCTGAAGAAGGGGACAAGAAGAGAAAAAGAGGAAAAATGAAAGGAAGGAAGAGGAAAAATGAGGAGAAGAAGAAGGAGGAGAGGGAGGAGGAGAAGAAGAAGGAGAAGAAGGAGAAGAAGGAGGAGAAGGAGAAGGAGCGCCTCCTTCTCCTTCTTCTTCTTCTTCCTTCTTCCTCCTTCTCCTTCTTCTTCTCCTTCTTCTTTTCTTCTCCTTCTCCTCTTCCTTCTTCTTCTCCTCCTCCTCCTCCTCCTCCTCCTGCTCCTCCTCCTTATTTTACTTCTTCTTCTCTATCTCTTCTTCTACGTAGCTTAGACTCATCCAAGAAAGGCTAAATTGGCTAATTATCCTACGAAATGACATAATTAGCTTAGTTAGCTCTAAAATGGCCTATTTAATAAAAAATGACCTATACTTAGCTAATTATCCTCGAAATGACATAATTAGCTCCAAAAAGGCATTCTTAGCCATCTTAGCCCGAAGAAGGGGACAAGAAGAGAAAAAGAGGAAAATGAAAGGAAGGAAGAGGAAAAATGAGGAGAAGAAGAAGGAGGAGAGGGAGGAGGAGAAGAAGAAGGAGAAGGAGAAGGAGCTCCTCCTTCTCCTTCTTCTTCCTCCTTCTTCCTCCTTCTCCTTCTCCTTCTTCTTCTCCTTCTCCTTCTTCTTTTCTTCTTCTTCTCCTCTTCCTTCTTCTTCTCCTCCTCCTCCTCCTCCTCCTCCTTATTTTACTTCTTCTTCTCTATCTCTTCTTCTACGTAGCTTAGACTCATCCAAGAAAGGCTAAATTGGCTAATTATCCTACGAAATGACATAATTAGCTTAGTTAGCTCAAAAATGGCCTATTTAATAAAAAATGACCTATACTTAGCTAATTATCCTCGACATGACATAATTAGCTCCAAAAAGGCATTCTTAGCCAATTTAGCCCGAAGAAGGGGACAAGAAGAGAAAAAGAGGAAAAATGAAAGGAAGGAAGAGGAAAAATGAGGAGAAGAAGAAGGAGGAGAGGGAGGAGGAGAAGAAGAAGGAGAAGAAGGAGAAGAAGGAGGAGAAGGAGAAGGAGCTCCTCCTTCTCCTTCTTCTTCCTCCTTCTTCCTCCTTCTCCTTCTCCTTCTTCTTCTCCTTCTCCTTCTTCTTTTCTTCTTCTTCTCCTCTTGCTTCTTCTGCTCCTCCTCCTCCTCCTGCTCCTCCTTATTTTACTTCTTCTTCTCTATCTCTTCTTCTACGTAGCTTAGACTCATCCAAGAAAGGCTAAATTGGCTAATTATCCTACGAAATGACATAATTAGCTTAGTTAGCTCCAAAATGGCCTATTTAATAAAAAATGACCTATACTTAGCTAATTATCCTCGAAATGACATAATTAGCTCCAAAAAGGCATTCTTAGCCAATTTGGCCCGAAGAAGGGGACAAGAAGAGAAAAAGAGGAAAAATGAAAGGAAGGAAGAGGAAAAATGAGGAGAAGAAGAAGGAGGAGAGGGAGGAGGAGAAGAAGAAGGAGAAGAAGGAGAAGAAGGAGGAGAAGGAGAAGGAGCTCCTCCTTCTCCTTCTTCCTCCTTCTCCTTCTCCTTCTTCTTCTCCTTCTCCTTCTTCTTTTCTTCTTCTTCTCCTCTTCCTTCTTCTTCTCCTCCTCCTCCTCCTCCTCCTCCTTATTTTACTTCTTCTTCTCTATCTCTTCTTCTACGTAGCTTAGACTCATCCAAGAAAGGCTAAATTGGCTAATTATCCTACGAAATGACATAATTAGCTTAGTTAGCTCCAAAATGGCCTATTTAATAAAAAATGACCTATACTTAGCTAATTATCCTCGAAATGACATAATTAGCTCCAAAAAGGCATTCTTAGCCAATTTGGCCCGAAGAAGGGGACAAGAAGAGAAAAAGAGGAAAAATGAAAGGAAGGAAGAGGAAAAATGAGGAGAAGAAGAAGGAGGAGAGGGAGGAGGAGAAGAAGAAGGAGAAGGAGAAGGAGCTCCTCCTTCTCCTTCTTCTTCCTCCTTCTTCCTCCTTCTCCTTCTCCTTCTTCTTCTCCTTCTCCTTCTTCTTTTCTTCTTCTTCTCCTCTTCCTTCTTCTTCTCCTCCTCCTCCTCCTCCTCCTTATTTTACTTCTTCTTCTCTATCTCTTCTTCTACGTAGCTTAGACTCATCCAAGAAATGCTAAATTGGCTAATTATCCTACGAAATGACATAATTAGCTTAGTTAGCTCAAAAATGGCCTATTTAATAAAAAATGACCTATACTTAGCTAATTATCCTCGACATGACATAATTAGCTCCAAAAAGGCATTCTTAGCCAATTTAGCCCGAAGAAGGGGACAAGAAGAGAAAAAGAGGAAAAATGAAAGGAAGGAAGAGGAAAAATGAGGAGAAGAAGAAGGAGGAGAGGGAGGAGGAGAAGAAGAAGGAGAAGAAGGAGAAGAAGGAGGAGAAGGAGAAGGAGCTCCTCCTTCTCCTTCTTCTTCCTCCTTCTTCCTCCTTCTCCTTCTCCTTCTTCTTCTCCTTCTCCTTCTTCTTTTCTTCTTCTTCTCCTCTTGCTTCTTCTGCTCCTCCTCCTCCTCCTGCTCCTCCTTATTTTACTTCTTCTTCTCTATCTCTTCTTCTACGTAGCTTAGACTCATCCAAGAAAGGCTAAATTGGCTAATTATCCTACGAAATGACATAATTAGCTTAGTTAGCTCCAAAATGGCCTATTTAATAAAAAATGACCTATACTTAGCTAATTATCCTCGAAATGACATAATTAGCTCCAAAAAGGCATTCTTAGCCAATTTGGCCCGAAGAAGGGGACAAGAAGAGAAAAAGAGGAAAAATGAAAGGAAGGAAGAGGAAAAATGAGGAGAAGAAGAAGGAGGAGAGGGAGGAGGAGAAGAAGAAGGAGAAGAAGGAGAAGAAGGAGGAGAAGGAGAAGGAGCTCCTCCTTCTCCTTCTTCCTCCTTCTCCTTCTCCTTCTCCTTCTTCTTTTCTTCTTCTTCTCCTCTTCCTTCTTCTTCTCCTCCTCCTCCTCCTCCTCCTCCTTATTTTACTTCTTCTTCTCTATCTCTTCTTCTACGTAGCTTAGACTCATCCAAGAAAGGCTAAATTGGCTAATTATCCTACGAAATGACATAATTAGCTTAGTTAGCTCCAAAATGGCCTATTTAATAAAAAATGACCTATACTTAGCTAATTATCCTCGAAATGACATAATTAGCTCCAAAAAGGCATTCTTAGCCAATTTGGCCCGAAGAAGGGGACAAGAAGAGAAAAAGAGGAAAAATGAAAGGAAGGAAGAGGAAAAATGAGGAGAAGAAGAAGGAGGAGAGGGAGGAGGAGAAGAAGAAGGAGAAGGAGAAGGAGCTCCTCCTTCTCCTTCTTCTTCCTCCTTCTTCCTCCTTCTCCTTCTCCTTCTTCTTCTCCTTCTCCTTCTTCTTTTCTTCTTCTTCTCCTCTTCCTTCTTCTTCTCCTCCTCCTCCTCCTCCTCCTTATTTTACTTCTTCTTCTCTATCTCTTCTTCTATGTAGCTTAGACTCATCCAACAAAGGCTAAATTGGCTAATTATCCTACGAAATGACATAATTAGCTTAGTTAGCTCCAAAATGGCCTATTTAATAAAAAATGACCTATACTTAGCTAATTATCCTCGAAATGACATATTTAGGTCCAAAAAGGCATTCTTAGCCAATTTAGCCTGAAGAAGGGGACAAGAAGAGAAAAAGAGGAAAAATGAAAGGAAGGAAGAGGAAAAATGAGGAGAAGACGAAGGAGGAGAGGGAGGAGGAGAAGAAGAAGGAGAAGAAGGAGAAGAAGGAGGAGAAGGAGAAGGAGCGCCTCCTTCTCCTTCTTCTTCTTCTTCCTTCTTCCTCCTTCTCCTTCTTCTTCTCCTTCTTCTTTTCTTCTCCTTCTCCTCTTCCTTCTTCTTCTCCTCCTCCTCCTCCTCCTCCTGCTCCTCCTCCTTATTTTACTTCTTCTTCTCTATCTCTTCTTCTACGTAGCTTAGACTCATCCAAGAAAGGCTAAATTGGCTAATTATCCTACGAAATGACATAATTAGCTTAGTTAGCTCTAAAATGGCCTATTTAATAAAAAATGACCTATACTTAGCTAATTATCCTCGAAATGACATAATTAGCTCCAAAAAGGCATTCTTAGCCATCTTAGCCCGAAGAAGGGGACAAGAAGAGAAAAAGAGGAAAATGAAAGGAAGGAAGAGGAAAAATGAGGAGAAGAAGAAGGAGGAGAGGGAGGAGGAGAAGAAGAAGGAGAAGGAGAAGGAGCTCCTCCTTCTCCTTCTTCTTCCTCCTTCTTCCTCCTTCCCCTTCTCCTTCTTCTTCTCCTTCTCCTTCTTCTTTTCTTCTTCTTCTCCTCTTCCTTCTTCTTCTCCTCCTCCTCCTACTCCTCCTTATTTTACTTCTTCTTCTCTATCTCTTCTTCTACGTAGCTTAGACTCATCCAAGAAAGGCTAAATTGGCTAATTATCCTACGAAATGACATAATTAGCTTAGTTAGCTCAAAAATGGCCTATTTAATAAAAAATGACCTATACTTAGCTAATTATCCTCGACATGACATAATTAGCTCCAAAAAGGCATTCTTAGCCAATTTAGCCCGAAGAAGGGGACAAGAAGAGAAAAAGAGGAAAAATGAAAGGAAGGAAGAGGAAAAATGAGGAGAAGAAGAAGGAGGAGAGGGAGGAGGAGAAGAAGAAGGAGAAGAAGGAGAAGAAGGAGGAGAAGGAGAAGGAGCTCCTCCTTCTCCTTCTTCTTCCTCCTTCTTCCTCCTTCTCCTTCTCCTTCTTCTTCTCCTTCTCCTTCTTCTTTTCTTCTTCTTCTCCTCTTGCTTCTTCTGCTCCTCCTCCTCCTCCTGCTCCTCCTTATTTTACTTCTTCTTCTCTATCTCTTCTTCTACGTAGCTTAGACTCATCCAAGAAAGGCTAAATTGGCTAATTATCCTACGAAATGACATAATTAGCTTAGTTAGCTCCAAAATGGCCTATTTAATAAAAAATGACCTATACTTAGCTAATTATCCTCGAAATGACATAATTAGCTCCAAAAAGGCATTCTTAGCCAATTTGGCCCGAAGAAGGGGACAAGAAGAGAAAAAGAGGAAAAATGAAAGGAAGGAAGAGGAAAAATGAGGAGAAGAAGAAGGAGGAGAGGGAGGAGGAGAAGAAGAAGGAGAAGAAGGAGAAGAAGGAGGAGAAGGAGAAGGAGCTCCTCCTTCTCCTTCTTCTTCCTCCTTCTTCCTCCTTCTCCTTCTCCTTCTTCTTCTCCTTCTCCTTCTTCTTTTCTTCTTCTTCTCCTCTTCCTTCTTATTCTCCTCCTCCTCCTCCTCCTCCTCCTTATTTTACTTCTTCTTCTCTATCTCTTCTTCTACGTAGCTTAGACTCATCCAAGAAAGGCTAAATTGGCTAATTATCCTACGAAATGACATAATTAGCTTAGTTAGCTCCAAAATGGCCTATTTAATAAAAAATGACCTATACTTAGCTAATTATCCTCGAAATGACATAATTAGCTCCAAAAAGGCATTCTTAGCCAATTTGGCCCGAAGAAGGGGACAAGAAGAGAAAAAGAGGAAAAATGAAAGGAAGGAAGAGGAAAAATGAGGAGAAGAAGAAGGAGGAGAGGGAGGAGGAGAAGAAGAAGGAGAAGGAGAAGGAGCTCCTCCTTCTCCTTCTTCTTCCTCCTTCTTCCTCCTTCTCCTTCTCCTTCTTCTTCTCCTTCTCCTTCTTCTTTTCTTCTTCTTCTCCTCTTCCTTCTTCTTCTCCTCCTCCTCCTCCTCCTCCTTATTTTACTTCTTCTTCTCTATCTCTTCTTCTACGTAGCTTAGACTCATCCAAGAAATGCTAAATTGGCTAATTATCCTACGAAATGACATAATTAGCTTAGTTAGCTCAAAAATGGCCTATTTAATAAAAAATGACCTATACTTAGCTAATTATCCTCGACATGACATAATTAGCTCCAAAAAGGCATTCTTAGCCAATTTAGCCCGAAGAAGGGGACAAGAAGAGAAAAATAGGAAAAATGAAAGGAAGGAAGAGGAAAAATGAGGAGAAGAAGAAGGAGGAGAGGGAGGAGGAGAAGAAGAAGGAGAAGAAGGAGAAGAAGGAGGAGAAGGAGAAGGAGCTCCTCCTTCTCCTTCTTCTTCCTCCTTCTTCCTCCTTCTTCCTCCTTCTCCTTCTCCTTCTTCTTCTCCTTCTCCTTCTTCTTTTCTTCTTCTTCTCCTCTTGCTTCTTCTGCTCCTCCTCCTCCTCCTGCTCCTCCTTATTTTACTTCTTCTTCTCTATCTCTTCTTCTGCGTAGCTTAGACTCATCCAAGAAAGGCTAAATTGGCTAATTATCCTACGAAATGACATAATTAGCTTAGTTAGCTCCAAAATGGCCTATTTAATAAAAAATGACCTATACTTAGCTAATTATCCTCGAAATGACATAATTAGCTCCAAAAAGGCATTCTTAGCCAATTTGGCCCGAAGAAGGGGACAAGAAGAGAAAAAGAGGAAAAATGAAAGGAAGGAAGAGGAAAAATGAGGAGAAGAAGGAGGAGGAGAGGGAGGAGGAGAAGAAGAAGGAGAAGAAGGAGGAGAAGGAGAAGGAGCTCCTCCTTCTCCTTCTTCTTCCTCCTTCTTCCTCCTTCTCCTTCTCCTTCTTCTTCTCCTTCTCCTTCTTCTTTTCTTCTTCTTCTCCTCTTCCTTCTTCTTCTCCTCCTCCTCCTCCTCCTCCTCCTTATTTTACTTCTTCTTCTCTATCTCTTCTTCTATGTAGCTTAGACTCATCCAAGAAAGGCTAAATTGGCTAATTATCCTACGAAATGACATAATTAGCTTAGTTAGCTCCAAAATGGCCTATTTAATAAAAAATGACCTATACTTAGCTAATTATCCTCGAAATGACATAATTAGCTCCAAAAAGGCATTCTTAGCCAATTTGGCCCGAAGAAGGGGACAAGAAGAGAAAAAGAGGAAAAATGAAAGGAAGGAAGAGGAAAAATGAGGAGAAGAAGAAGGAGGAGAGGGAGGAGGAGAAGAAGAAGGAGAAGAAGGAGAAGAAGGAGGAGAAGGAGAAGGAGCTCCTCCTTCTCCTTCTTCTTCCTCCTTCTTCCTCCTTCTCCTTCTCCTTCTTCTTCTCCTTCTCCTTCTTCTTTTCTTCTTCTTCTCCTCTTCCTTCTTCTTCTCCTCCTCCTCCTCCTCCTCCTCCTTATTTTACTTCTTCTTCTCTATCTCTTCTTCTACGTAGCTTAGACTTATCCAACAAAGGCTAAATTGGCTAATTATCCTACGAAATGACATAATTAGCTTAGTTAGCTCCAAAATGGCCTATTTAATAAAAAATGACCTATACTTAGCTAATTATCCTCGAAATGACATAATTAGCTCCAAAAAGGCATTCTTAGCAAATTTAGCCCGAAGAAGGGGACAAGAAGAGAAAAAGAGGAAAATGAAAGGAAGGAAGAGGAAAAAAGGAGAAGAAAGAGGAAAAATGAGAAGAAGGGGACAAAAGGATAAGAAGAAGAAGGAGAAGAAGGAGAAGAAGAAGGAGAAGGAGGAGAAGAAGAAGGAGAAGGAGCTCCCGCTCCTTCTCCTTCTTCTTCTCCTCCTTCTCCTTGTTCTTCTCCTTGTTCTCCTTCTTCTTCTTCTCCTCTTCCTTATCCTTCTCCTCCTCCTCCTCCTCCTCCTCCTTTTTCTTCTTCTTCTCCTCTTCCTTCTCCTTCTCCTCCTCCTCCTCCTTCTTTTACTTCTTCTTCTCTTTCTCTTCTCCTATAGTTAGCTAGGGTTCCACCTAAATGACATAATTAGCTTAGTTAGCTCCTAAATGGTCTATACTTAGCTAATTTCTCTCCGAAATAACCTATATATACACTACTTCATCTAGTATTATTTTTCTAACTTTCTTATTTGTCATTTTGCAGATTACCTTGACTTCACGGGAAGCTTGGTTGATGGAATGCTTGAAGATGATTTCTTGTACCATGGGTTGTATTGAAACTATTGCAGTATATGAATATATGAAACTTTGTATGCACGTGGATGAAACTAGTGTAATATATGGTTTGGTACGGATGTAACTTGCATAATATGTATGCACTATGGATGAGAGTTATTTTAATATGGTTATGAGTACGGAAAGAAATTTATTTATGTCAAATATATATATATATCCTGATTATTGTTAAAAATGCTGGATATAATAAAAAAAAAGGGGCTGGTTCCCCTCTTTGCCGTCTGCCAACACATGGCAAAGGGGGAGGCACATGGCAAAGGGGGAATCTGCCCCCTCTCTGTCCCCTCTTTGCCGTCTGCCAACACATGGCAAAGGGGGGAAGGCACATGGCAAAGGGGGAATCTGCCCCCTCTCTGTCGCCACTTTGCCGTCAGCCCCCACAAGGCAAAGGGGGGAAGGCACATGGCAAAGGGGGAATCTGCCCCCTCTCTCTCCCCTCTTTGCCGTCTGCCCCCACATGGCAAAGGGGGGAAGACACATGGCAAAGGGGGAATCTGCCCCCTCTCTCTCCCCTCTTTGCCGTGTGCCCCCACATGGCAAAGGGGGGGAGGCACATGGCAAAGGGGGAATCTGCTCCTTCTGTCTCCCCTCTTTGCCGTCTGCCCCCACATGGCAAAGGGGGGAAGGCAGACGGCAAAGGGGTAATCTGCCCCCTCTCTCTCCCCTCTTTGCCGTCAGCCCCCACATGGCAAAGGGGGGAAGGCAGACGGCAAAGAGAGGAGGCCTGCCGTTAACACTTAACGGGGACGTTGCAATATATGTCGTCCCATTTATTTTGCCGTCTGCCCCCTCATGGCAAAGATTCTTTGACGTCCGCTTTGTGAAAGCAGACGGCAAAGAGCCTCTTCACCGGATTTTTTTACCGTCTACTTCGCCATGAGGGGGCAGACGGCAAAGCCTTTGCCGTCCATGGTTGCCCCCTTTGCCGTCGGCCTTGGCAGACGGCAAATTTCTGAATTTCAGTAGTGCATACTCTGTCTAGTACTATGTTTTGTATTGATAAGTGTTATGTGGGTGGATCTTAACTAGTGCATCGTCTAGGCTAAGACAAGTACACTCTTATGATTAATCCCTCTTGCAAGCATCCGCAAATACAAGAGAGAAATTAAGGCAAAGCCTAACAATAGCAATAAGCTTTAGGATCCAGTACTTCCTTGTGCAAAAGTATGTGAACTAGCGTTCAGGTTTCTGTCACTCCGGCAACCCACCATAAGGAATTTTTGTACACCATGCATTCCCCTAGGTCCTTAAAAAGGCGAACTGTTATGTAGTCCATGTTCACATAACACCACTAGAAGAATAATACCATAACTTAAATATCAATCAACACGTATTACTTCAACATCATATGACTACTAACATCTAGACTTTTCACATGTCCTCAAGAACTAATGGAACTACTCAGAAGACATAAAAGAGATCATGCTCACAGGTGATGAAAGTATGATTAACAATATGGTCTTAACAATAATCCTCCAACAAAACTCAATAGCATTCACCACAAAAGAGTAATCAACACCGGTAGAGTAGAGGGGATGAATAGTGCAAGGTACAACTCCGATTGCAATGATGAAGTAGATGGGATGAAGATGGATATGGTGCTGGTGTTGGTGATGATGGTGATGATGATCTCGATGATGCCCGTGACGATGGTGATGACGATGAGGACGATCTCCCCTTCCGGGAGGAGTTCTCCCCGGTGGAATCTGCCCGCCGGAAAGGTCTTTTCTTCTTTGTAGGTTTCCGCCGTGGAGCGGTGGCGGAATCATGAAAATTCTTGTGTTCCCGAAACTTTTACGTCAAGAGGGACATATAGGCCAAAGGAGAGCACCGGAGGCTTGGTCCATCACCCAGGCGGCCTCCTGGCGTGGCCTAGGGGGATCGCGCCAGCAGGTCGCCTCGGTGACATGTGGCCCCCCTCCGGCTCTTCTTTGGCCTGTCTTTGGGACCTGTTCGGAAACTTCTTCCCTCAAAATTTTAGCGCAATTGGAGATGTTTTGATATTCCAACTCTTCGTGCTATTTTGTCCACTGAATCCTGCGTTTGCTGTTTCGGCACCGGAAAGTTGTAAACTGTGTAAAATAAGCCAAAACAATATAAGTACACCATCATAAAGTGAAATCTATCAATGAATAGAGACAAATTATGATAAAAAATAGTGATGCATTTTGGACGTTTCAACTCCCCCAAGCTTAGACCTCGCTTGTCCCCAAGCGAATACTGAGCTTGGTAAACCTCTCCACAAGTTTAGAAAGCGAAGTGTCGATAAATAAGAAGACGGACAAGAAGCATCATAATTTCTCCACTAAACTCAACCATCCTCAAGAGCAATCTCAACTCATAAGGCCCTTATGAAAGAGTAATATTAATTACACTCAAAAGTAGAGCTAAGAAAACTCATCAAACCATGGAAAACATGTCCTTGGTCAAAGAACAACTAATAATTTTTATCTTTTGCTCTTCCTCTTATATTTTGATGAGATCAATTGAAGCTTTTTGAAAGAACATGTTATTAGTCAAGAAGTTAAAATGCTAACACGAAGGCAGGTGTTTGCTTTAGCTAGGCTTAACAAACAACTCACTTATCTTAATGATAACATGAACAAAGGTGTGATATGACAACTCTCAATGAAACAATACAAATGTATGCATCTTTGTCAACATAAGGTGTCCGCCCTTTTTAGTATAGAAAGAAGTGGGTTTACTGACTCAACATAAAAGTAAAAGATTGGCCCTTTGTAGAGGGAAGTAGGGAAAAAATAATGTGCTAGAGCTTTTTAGAGATCAACAAGATTGCAAAACAAGCTTTTGAGAGGTGCATGATTTTTCAACGAATGCTAGTAGATAGCCCAATACTTCTCATGCTGGACAAGTTTTGAGGAACGACTCCCAAAGTGGGGACGATCACATCCCCTTAGTGTCCTTTGTTTATCACTACCAAAGTTTTCTGGTTTCTCATCAACATAGCGTGAAGGAGGTTTTGTTTGTTGTTATTATCTTTTACGAGCTGGGCGCGCTCACGCCAGTCCCTCCTTGTATTAGGGGTTCGCAGATAACATGCAAACCCAAGATAAAACTTGTCCAGTATGAGAAGATCATGAATTATCTACTAGTTCCTCATGAGCTAAAACAGAGGCACAAAACAGGGAGTAATATTTGCAGGTTTAAAGATAGCACAAGAGTAATATACTTTAGGAGTGGCGGTGAAATACCACGTATAGGGAGATATGGTGGACTCTTGGAAAGGTTGAGGTTTCAGGGTATGGATGGACAAGCAGTATTCCCGCTTAGTGCAAGGGTTGGCTAGCAAAGGCTTTTGAGGGCAGACAAATAATGTTGACTTGGATACAGAACAATATAAAGTTTAACATAAAGAATTGGCATAAAACATCAAGTTGTCTTCCTTGTCAGCATAACACTTCAAGCATAAGAACATAAAGGTTTTGTCTATGTCGCTACTAGAAAAACTCATGCTTGTTGTTATGACCAATGCTACATTTGCCAAGATTAAATAAAGTTTTCAAAGCCATACCTGATGTGTAAAATCAATACTCCCATAAGAATCAACATATAAGATCTATTGCATGAAGAGGATACCAAGTGTAGCAAAGAAACCAATAGACTTCTCATTAATATTTCATCATAGACACTGCACGCTCACGGATACAAACTCTCCACAAAGGAGTGATAGACCTCAATGAAAAACTCCTATTTCGTAAAATAACTTCCCTAGACATGATACGACACTAAACTTGACCATAAGAGGTAAAAGATAAAAATAAAGATACCGGCCACTCCCCCAAGCTTGGAACAAGCTAAGGGAATGCCATTACACATGAAGATTTCACTCTTCATCCTTGTTCTTTTCGTTCTTCAAGTCCGCTATTATGCACCGAAGGGTTTTGTTTTCATCTTCCAATATGGCCACCTGTACTTTATGCACACAAAAGTCTTCACATAATTGATTAGTGATTCTATAAGCTTCGGATAAAGTAGATGACACAGGTGGAGCTCCTGGTGGAGGCGTAGTTTCTCGAAGGTTTAGAGAAAGATCATGTTGAGGGTTAATAAACCCTACGAGGTTGGGGTTATTGGAGCTGGATCCTCGTGATGAAGGATCTCCTTCTTGTTGGTTGGTGACCATCTTGACTTCCTCTCTCACGAAGCACTCCATCTCCGCTTGTCTTGCGGTTATCTCTTCATTGGTAGCCCATCCGGTGACCTTCCCTTGGTTGATATCCTGCTGGACACGGTGGAGACGACGACCTGTGTAGTCTTCCATGCTTGAGTTGCAAGAAGACATCCCGAATAATAGCTTCTTAGCCTTTTCTTATTCTGCTTCTGCCGGTGGCTGATACAATGTTGCAATATGTTCTTCGTGAGTGGCTACCTGTATCACATCCACCTCTACATTGATGGGGTCTCCATCCATGGAAAACTTGAGTCTTTGCCCATTCACAACATGTGGTTTCGTGCCTTGAAAATTAATTGAACCAGAGCGGTAGACTACTTCGATACAGTACGATCCTTCCCACTTGGAAATTAGTTTACCTGGAGAAAATTTGAAACGAGATCTATACAACAAAACTTTGTCACCAACATTAAATTCACATTTCAAAATTTTCTTGTCATGCCACTTCTATACCTTTTCTTTGAACACTTTTGCGCTCTCATAAGCTTCACTTCTCCACTCATCTAGAGAAGTCAAGTTCATGAGACGCTTTTCACGAGCAAGCTTTGGAGAAACATTAAGCTCTCTTACAGCCCAGAAAGCTTTGTGTTCTAACTCTAGAGGTAGATGGCATGCCTTGCCATAAACCATCTTATACGGAGATATCCCCCACTACAAGAATCTGAGACTTTGTCGTCTGTCATGGCCGATGGCAAAGGGGGTCACCCCGGACGGCAAAGGCCTTTGCCGTCCATCAGCACACGCCAAACTGGATGGCAAACAAAAATCCGGTGAAGGGCCTCTTTGCCGTCTGCATTGGGATAGCTGACGGCAAAGGATCTTTGCCGTGAGGGGGCTGACGGCAAAGAATATGGGACGACACATCTGCGGGCACCTCTGTCAAGTGCTAACGGCGGCCTGCTGGGCCCACAAATAGTTTGCCGTCCGCCATTGGCCCCTTTGCCGTCCGCCGTGCTGGAGGACTCACGGCAAATGCACCGCCAAAGCCCCTCTCATTTGCACCTTTGCCATATGCAGTTTGACCCTTTGCCGTCTGCCCTTTGACCCTTTGACGTCCTCCATGCTGGTGGGCTGACGGCAAAGGTACCAGCAAAGCCCCTCTCACTTGCCCCTTTGCCGTCTTCCCTTTTAACCTTTGGCGTCCGCCCACCAGCACGACAGACGACAAATGGGGCACCCAATTTGATTCAAGAGGCCAGTTTGGGCCCTCTGCCGTCTGTTGTAGCTCCTTTGCCGTCGGTGGGCACACAACAAAGGCTCCAAACTTCCACTGTTTATTTTATTTTTAATAATATCCAACAATTTTCACACAAATCAGGAATATATTTCACACAAACTGCCCCAAATGACATAATATATTTCACACAAACTACCCATACTCATAACCATATTAAAATAAGTTTCATCCATAATCCATACATATTATGCACATTTCATTCGTACCAAGCCATATATTACACTAGTTTCATCCATACATACAAAGTTTCATATCCATTTACTACAATAGTTTCAATCCAAGCTTCTGTGAAGCCATTTTAGAAGAAACCATATTGAAGCACTCCATCAATATAATCCAAGCTTCCGTGAATTGAATGTAATCTGCGAAATGGGAAATACGTAAGCTAGAAGAAGAAGACTAGATGAAGAGGAGAAGTAATAAGTAAGTTCCATATCCATTTAGCTACAAAAAGACATACTTAGCTAATTTAGCTCCAAGAAGAGGAGAAGGGGACAGATGAAAATAAGAAGAGAAGAAGAAGAAGAATAAGGAGGAGGAGAAGAAGAAGGAGGCGAAGAAGGAGAAGAAGGCTAAATTTCTCCTCTTCTTCATCTTCTTCCTTCTTTTCTTCATCTTCTTCCTTCTCTTCTTCATCTTCTTCCTTCTTTTCATTTCTCCTCTTCTCCTCTTCTTGGAGCTAAATTATCTAAGTATGTCTTTTTGGAGCTAAATGGGATAATTATGCCATTTTAGAAAAAACAAGCTAAGTATATAATATTCATGAGCTAACCAAGGTTTTTATGCCATTATGAGCTTATTATGTCATTTTGGAGCTAAATTAGTCATTTTAATGAGCTAACCAAGGTTCTTATGATGTTTTTACCTAACTAAGCTAATTATGTCATTTTGGAGGATAATTAGCTAAGTATGTCTATGTTGGGGAAAATAAGCTACGTAGAAGAAGAAAGAGAAGAGGAGAAGAAAAAGAAGAAGAAGGAGGAGGAGGAGGAGAAGGAGAAGGAGAAGGAAGAGGAGAAGAAGAAGAAAAGAAGAAGGAAAAGAAGGAGGAGATAAGAAGAACGAGGGCTCCTTCTCCTTTTTCTCCTTCTCCTTCTTCTTCTCTTCTTCTTTCCTTCTTCTTCTTCTTCCTTCTTTTCATTTTTCCTCTTTCTTCTCCTCTTGTCCCCTTCTTCGGGCTAAATTAGCTAATTATGCCTTTTTGGAGCTAATTATGTTATTTTGAGGATAATTAGCTAAGTATAGGTCATGTTTTATTAAATAGACTATTTTGGACCTAACTAAGCTAATTATGTCATTTAGGTAAAAGCCTAGCTAACTATAGGTCATTTCAGAGCTAACTTGGGTAAAATATGTCATTCCGGAGCAAACTATCCTTATTAAGCCATTTTGGATCTAGCTAAGCTAATTATAGGCCATTTAATACCTAAGTTAGGGGGAATATGTCATCTTGGAGCTAAGTTAGCCTTATTATGTCATTTAGGACAGAACTTAGCTAATTATAGGTCATTTTTATTAAATAGCTCATTTTGGAGCTAACTAAGCTAATTATGTCATTTAGGTGGAAGCCAAGCTAACTATATGTCGTTTTAGAGCTAACTTGGGTTAAATATGTCATTTTGGAGGATAATTAGCTAAGTATATGTCATTTTTATTAAATAGACCATTTTGGAGCTAACTAAGCTAATTATGTCATTTAGGTGGAAGCCAATCTAACTATATGTCATTTTGGAGCTAACTATGCTTATTAAGCCATATTGGAGCTAAATTAGCTAATTATATCATTTAGGTGGAAGCCAAGCTAAGTATATAATATTCATGAGCTAACCAAGGTTCTTATGCGATTTTGAGCTTATTATTTCATTTTTGAGAGCTAACCAAGGTTCTTATGATGTTTTCACCTAACTCAGCTAATTATGTCATTTTGTAGGATAATTAGCCAATTTAGTCTTTGTTGGATCATTCTAAGCTACGTAGAAGAAGAGAAAGAGAAGAAGCAAGAAGAGAAGAAGATGGGGAAGTAAAAGAAGAAGGAGAAAGAGGAGGAGAAGAAGGAGAAGGAGCTTCTCTCCTCCTTCTCCTTGTTCTTCCTCCTTCTCCTTCTCCTTCTTCTTCTCTTCTCCTTCTCTTATTCTTCTTCTTCCTTCTTTTCATTCTTCCTCTTTCTTCTCCTCTTGTCCCCTCTTCGAGCTAAATTAGCTAATTATGCCTTTTTGGAGCTAATTATGTCATTTTGGAGGATAATTAGCTAAGCATATGTCATTTTTATTTAATAGACCATTTTGGAGCTAACTAAGCTAATTATGTCATTTAGGTGGAAGCCTAGCGAACTATAGGTCATTTCGGAGCTAACTTTGGGTAAAATAGGTCATTCCGGAGCAAACTATGTTTATTAAGCCATTTTGGATCTAGCTAATCTAATTATAGGCCATTTAATACCTAAGTTAGGGGTAATAGGTCATCTTGGAGCTACCTAAGCCTTATTAGGTCATTTAGGAGAGAACTTAGCTAAGTATATGCCATTTTTATTAAATAGACCATTTTGGAGCTGACTAAGCTTATTATGTCATTTAGGTGGAAGCCAAGCTAACTATATGTCGTTTTGGAGCTAACTTGGATTAAATATGTCATTTTGGACCTAACTATGCTTATTAAGCCATATTGGAGCTAAATTGGCTAATTATATCATTTAGGTGGTAGCCAAGCTAAGTATATAATATTCATGAGCTAACCAAGGTTCTTATGCCATTTTGAGCTTATTATTTCATTTTTGAGCTAAATTGATCATTTTAATGAGCTAACCAAGGCTCTTATGATGTTTTCACCTAACTAAGCTAATTATGTCATTTTGTAGGATAATTAGCCAATTTAGTCTTTGTTGGATGAGTCTAAGCTACGTAGAAGAAGAGAAAGATAAGAAACAAGAAGAGAAGAAGAAGGAGAAGTAAAAGAAGAAGGAGGAGGAGGAGGACAAAGAGGAGGAGAAGGAGAAGGAAGAGGAGAAGAAGAAGAAAAGAAGAAGGACAAGAAGAAGGAGAAGAAGGAGGAGAAGAAGGAGAAGGAGCTTCTCTCTTCCTTCTCCTTCTTCTCCTTCTTCTTCCTCCTTCTTCTTCTCTTCTCCTTCTCTTGTTCTTCTTCTTCCTTCTTTTCATTTTTCCCCTTTCTTCTCCTCTTGTCCCCTTCTTCAGGACAAATTAGCTAATTATGCCTTTTTGGAGCTAGTTATGTCATTTTGGAGGAGAATTAGCTAAGTATATGTCATTTTTTATTAAATAGACCATTTTGGAGCTAACTAAGCTAATTATGTCATTTAGGTGGAAGCCTAGCTAACTATAGGTCATTTCGGAGCTAACTTGGGTAAAATAGGTCATTCGAGAGCAAACTATGCTTATTAAGCCATTTTGGATCTAGCTAAGATAATTATAGGCCATTTAATACCTAAGTTCGGGGGAATAGGTCATCTTGGAGCTACCTAAGCCTTATTATGTCATTTAGGAGAGAACTTAGCTAACTATAGGTCATTTTTGGTAAATAAGTCATTTTGGAGCTAACTAAGGTAATTACGTCATTTAGGTGGAAGCCAAGCTAACTATACGTCGTTTTGGAGCTAACTTGGGTTAAATATGTCATTCTGGAGCTAACTGTGCTTATTAAGCCATATTGGACCATTATGCGGTTGTTCAGCAAAACACTAGAAATAACATACCATTATCGTCATCATGGCGGTGAAGCACGGTGGCTCTGGCTTGTTTCACCTGGAGAAGGCTACGTGTACCTTTAGTACAACATAAAGACCAACATGAGTAATAAAATGTATATAAATACCAACATGCATACAACATGAGTACAACATAAATACAAACATGAATACAACGTGTACCTTTAGTACCTCTCGGCTTCGCGGGGGGTCCACCTCCTCTCACGGGGGACGCTCCTTGCAGAGTAGAGAGAAACGCTCTCCGAAGAGGCGAGGCAGGAATGGAAGTACCCATCCCACCACCCGCCGACGAAGAAGGAGCCGCGGAGTGCTTTCGACCCTTTCCCACCATCTTTCAACACCTGTCATGACAAAGAGTAAATGAAATTAGTACAACATAAATACCAACATGAGTAATAAAATGTATATAAGACTCGCTCCCCTCTTTAGATTCGCAGCATACCCATCGGGGAACATCAACCGCATTTTCACCCACAATAGCATTTCCCTCATAGCTGGCCTTTCAAGATTGAACCATGCCTTTCGCTTCGCTATGCTTTGCTTTCCTTTCCGTTGTCGCAAGTTTTGCAACGGTCTATCACATAGAGCCTCTAGGTCGATTCTAGCCTTAGGATTATCTTTTGTCTTCCCCTCTATGCCGAACATTGTACCCAAAATGGCCTCCGCAATATTCTTTTCAGTGTGCATCACATCGATGTTGTGTGGGCAAAGGAGGTCTTTGAAGTAAGGCAGATCCCATAAGCATGACTTGTGAGTCTAGGAGTGTTCCGTATTATACCCTTTGAAGTATCCTGGAAGCAAAGGATCAGGCTCGAGAGTGTTTAACTGATCAAGGGTCCGTTGGCCTGTCAACGCAG
Source organism: Hordeum vulgare subsp. vulgare (assembly GCF_904849725.1). NCBI lineage: Eukaryota > Viridiplantae > Streptophyta > Magnoliopsida > Poales > Poaceae > Hordeum > Hordeum vulgare. Next base: position 409,453,352 of record NC_058521.1, on the reverse strand, counting down.
CTGGTGCAGTGTTTTTGACAACTCTATCTTTGATGAATTTATTTTTGTCTTTTCTAAACTTATGGTCAGGATCCAGGAATTGTCTATGCATGTCGAAGCAAGAAAACTTGTGACCAGCCTGCAACCAACGGAACTGAAGAGCTGCCTTGTATGTGGTGCACGGGAACCTTCCATGCACACACCCGCCAGTGAATAGCGCAAACGCCGGATAATCATGCGTCGAGTACATGTACCACACATGCATTTTGAAATTTGTTTTGGTAGCCGCGTCGTAGGTCTCGATCCCATTATCCCAGGCTTCTTGCAACTCATCCTTAAGCGGCTGCATGTACACATTCATATTCTTCCCCGGATAGTTGGGCCCTAGAATTATCAACGTCAGGAAAATGTTCTTTCTTTTCATAATCTCTCCGGGTGGCAAATTGAGTGGAATGACAAATACAGGCCAACAGCTGTATTGTGCTGTCGTCATACAATACACATTGAACCCACCCGTGCTGATGGCAACTCTAGGATGCCTTGGATCTTCCGATTTATCCTTATGTAATGCATCAAAGTACCTCCACGCAAAACCATCTGAACTGTGTACCAGCATCTTGTTCCCATCCGCATCTAGTTCGGTTCTTTTGCCCATTTGTGCCATGTCATCTATTTGGATGTCTCTTCGACCATGAAAAGACGTTGAAGTCTTGGTACGATTAGCAGATATAGAAGAACACTAATGGGGATTTTGGTCTGATTCTTCTCACCCATACCGTTGTCTACCACAATATACCGAGAAGAATTGCAAATAGGGCAATAGTTCAAGGCCGCATACTCAAGCCTAAATAAGGCACATCCATTCTCACAGGCATGTATCTTCTCATAGGGCATCTTAAGTACACAGAGGATTTTCTCTAACTGGTACATGTTTGCAGGCAGTAGATGGCCTTTGGGTAGAAAGCGTCCAAATATCGTCATGATCGCGTCGTAGCATTCTCTGCCTAGGTTGAATTGAGCCTTTAGAGCCATTACTTGCGTGATGGCATCCAGCTGAAAAAGCCTGGTCTACTCGTGGAGAGGACGTTTTGAAGACTCCAACATTTCATAGAAGGTCTTTGCAGATTCCTCCATCTCATCGTCCGAATCCTGATCATCATCAAAGTCATGCACCATGTCTTTGATCCCGGTACCATGCTCGTCGGTGCGACGACGGATCACCTCAGCTCTGGCACGTTGGTCAGACTCAGCATGAAAAGTTCACACCATATAATTAGGCGTAAAACCCCACTTCTGCAGGTGTTTACCCATTTCAAACTCTGTCTCCTTTTTCCAGTTGTTGCAGTTGGGACACGGGCACCATGTTTTTTTGCTCGCCATTTGCAAATGCGGCTCTCAAAAACCCCCTGGTTTTTGTTAACCATTCATTGGTCATGTCTTTCTGACTAGGGTGACCAGTGTACATCCAAGCACGATCACTCATGTTGCCTAGCTACCTATGGGTGCACAAGAAATAAATATATAATTCATCATCTATATTATCCGCTAATCAAGTTTGTGAGTTTTATTACGTCCATGCAACCTACACGCTAATAGGTAAAAATAGGTCCTAATCCCACCCGAGTATGTGTAGATTCGGTTCGTTTTCCCATGCTCTGCTCCAGATGCGACGTAGCATTTCGGTAGCACCTCCCCGCTGTTCTCCTGATACACGACTCGGCAATAAGCAGAGAGCATGTGTACCCGGAGAACAACAGGGAGGCACTGACGAAATTCCGCATCGGATCTGGAGTACAACATACGGGAAAACGAACCCAATCTACACATACTCAGGCAGTCCATGGATAATGTTGGATAATTCGAAAGGATGGCGGTTATAAATATGCAAAGACATGCATATTTATAGATGTCGCCCTTTCGAATGGGAGACGCATACTGGTCACGCATACTCATGATTGAAGAAACCTATATCTAGCAAATTTCATCAGCACGAAGACCGGAACAGAGCAAATTAAGGGGGTAGGAGGAGAAGTCATTTGTGCTCACCAACAAATGCAGGGGCGTAGCTCGTCCAACACACGTGGAGGTCGTCGAACAACTGCACATTGAAATTCACACGATCAACACAAATATGATGTTTTTAACACATAATCGGAAAATATGTGACCTAACTTATAATTTACAAAACTATGACCCCCGACGGCTTAGTGGCATCGATGGTTGGTGGTGTTGGGTGTCGGTGGCGTCGATCGTCGGTGGTGTTGGGTGTCGGTGGCATCGGGGGTCGGGGGTTAGTTGTGTCGGTGGTTGGGGGTCAGTGTCGTCGGGGGTCGAGGGTCACTGGCGTCGGGGGTTGGGGTCTTTTCGGTCAACAAGAGGCCGAAGAGGTGTCGGCGGTCGGGGTTGGGGGTCAGTTGCGTCGGGGGTCAGGGGTAGGGGGTCGGAGGTCGAGGGTGAGTGGCGTCGAGGGTCGGGGGTTGAGGGTCAGTGGTGTCGGGAGTCGAGGGTCAGTGGCGTCGGACGTCGGGGGTCGGGGGTCGAGGGTCAGTGGCGTCTGGAGTCGAGGGTCAATGGTGTCGGGCGTCGGGGTTCGGGGGTTAGTGGAGTCGAGGGTCGGGAGTCGGGGGTCGGGGGTCGGGGGTCAGTGGCCTCGGAGGTAGGGGAGAGGGTCGGGGGTTGGTGGCGTCCGGCGTCGGGGGTCGGGGGTCGGGTTCCTCTTCTTTCTTCTTCTCCTCTCTCCTCTTTTTCTTCTTCTTCTTCTTCTTGATCATCTTATTATTATTATTATTCGTCTTTTTTCTCCTCCTCCTGCTCGTCCTCCTCCTCTTCTTCTTCTTTCTTTTATCTTTCTCCTCCTCTCCTCTTTCTTCTTCTTCTTCTTCTTCTTCTTCTTCTTTCTTCTAGTTTATTATTCTCTTATTTTCTTCTAAGTTTTTTTCTATCTATTTTTTTTCTTTTCTATCTACTTTTTCTACCTAATAAACTAACTATCTAATTTAACATAAAAAAATAGAAAAAAACTAAACCTAGCACTAAACTACATATTCTTCTTCTACTTTTTCTACCTTTTCTACTTTTTCTTTTTATTATTCGGACATTCTAGCAAAAAAGAAGAAGAAAAAACAGGAATTTTTTTTATAAAAACCCTACCGGAGGGGAGGGCGCTGGGGTCGCCGGCACAGGGGAGGTGAGGCTGGGGCAGCGACCGGGAGGGAAGTGGGAGGGGGCGGCGACCGGGAGGATGGTGGGAGGTGAGGGGGCGGCAGGGAGGGAGGTGTGATGGGGGCGGTGGCCGGGAGGGAGGGGAGGGGGAGGTGGCCGGGAGGCAGGTGGGAGGGGGCGGCGGTGGCCGGGAGGGAGGTGGGAGGGGGCGGGCGGTCGGGAGGGAGGTGGGAGAGGGCAACGGTCGGGAGGGAGGTGGGCGGCGGTCGGGAGGGCGGCGGGGCGGGGTGGCTGGGGAGGGGAGCTACGACGGCGGCGGGGTGGGCAGATGACTGCGAGAGAGAGAGAGAGAGAGGGGGGGTAGTCGGGCAGGGATTGGGTGCGGGGTGGGAGCCGTTACAGGCGCCGGAGCCGTTAGGGCCATGCCCCCTTTGCCATCTGCAAAGGGAGGGTGGTGGACGACAACGGGGCGGGGTGGGTGGCGGTGGGAATTCGGCCGTTTGGGGGGGGTGGGCTTTGTCGTCTGCCCTCTCTTTGTCGTTCGCCAGCGGACGACAAAGAGGTGGCCGACGACAAATTAAACCTTTGCCATCAGCCACCTCTTTGCCGTGAGCACTGTGACAGTTGACGGCAAAGACTACCTTTGCCATGCATCAGCAGACGGCAAAGGCAAGGCAGACGAAAAAATTCTGAATTCCAGTAGTGCCCATGGGATTTTTGTAAGCAGTTCTATATGCGCACAAGGCATCTCCTAGCTTATTGGACCAGTTGTAACGACCAAGATGCGGTTCTTTCCGATCTGGGGGTCGAGGACCCGAATAGGAAAGAAGCGTATCTAAGCGTTTCGCAAGCAAGTAACATAGCACAAATAATAATAAAAGTAGACAATTCGGGATTCAACTGTATTCTCATTAATAACTCAGAGTACATCACACATACAATCAAGGTAGTTCCGCTACGGACTACAGAACATGAAAATGCTATGCTACCCTGCCTGCAGGCCCACGATCACGACCACGCCTCAGTCCTATGGATAGTTCACGTAGAGGCAGTCTGTCTGCTTGTCGTACTGCCACGCCAGCTGGGTGCCGTCGGGATCATCTGTCTCTGGGGTACATGTACCTGTTGGGAGTTTCGGAGGAATCCGTGAGCCACGGGGACTCAACAATCTAAGACCTTGGTGCCAGAACTAGTCATGTTATTAGGTAGGGTGAGGGTGAAGTGTATAAGGCTGCAACATCCTAAGCTTGATTTAGTGCCTAACTTATGCAAAGTAATTGTGAAGGTGGTCTACACTAGCGGTCGGGATTACTTGATCACTAAGTGATCCTGAACACCTACCTACGGCATTCATAACCCCACCGTGTTCCCGATCGAAGAGAGATCTTCGAGGGACAGTCACGGTTACGCACACTGTTGGCAATTTTATTAGCTTATGTTTAAGTTCACTAATACCGGATGTTAACAAAATATTCCAAGTTGCCACATAACCGCGAGCACGGCTTTCCGAAAGATTAAACCCTGCAGGGGTTCTCCAACTAGTCCATCACAAACGAACACAGGTCGCAAAGGCATCCTCTAGCACGAATCTCGTGATCTCGTCGGATTCCTTAGAGGAAAACCTCAACTCTGGGGGAAACCAAAGCCTCACTGGGATTCCTATACGCAAGATATACCGCTAAGGTAAGACAAGGCTAGCAGGACCTCCCGTCGTGTCGACGACCCTGATAAGAGCCGCGTATCTCAGTCTCAACATACGACGGATGAGCTAGACATCGGGATGGCTAAACCTCTGGGTGACCAGTGGGGCCCCGGACATCGCTCAGGTGGGACCAACACTCATGAGGAGCACTGGCCCGGGTTGTGGATTAAATTCCTCGGGGTAGCTATACCCTATGCAGATTATTATGTGATTAGCTGATTAAAACCAATGTTGGGTCCTGCCGGACAAGCCTTAGCACTACGTGATTTATCAAGGGGGTCCCCATAACACCCCCGAACGTTTTAGGAGCGATCATTATGGAATCAAACACCGGTAACCGGTAACTAAGGCGGCAATAACAGAACAAAGCACCCGGCAAAAGGCTAGGCCTCCCGTCATTTACCAACCATATAGGTGCATTAATTAAATAACAGAATTTAAGATAATGATATCAAGCTCATGTTATCACATGAGTCAAACACCTCCATCTAGCAACGCTATCATTAGTAGCTGAGCAAAGCCTACTTAGCCATACAAGTTTTGCTAGGAAGGGGAACGGTGTTTGGGCTCATGTCATATGAAGAGGCAATTTAATTTCAGTGGTAGGCGGCGAGCAATATGACATGGAAACGAAACTAGCATAACAAGTCTAGAGATGGAATCAAGGTCATATCATCTTGCGTGTGATATCCTCAGCTTGGAATGGTTCTGGTTCGTCCTGCACGTACTCTCCTGACTCCACGTATTCGTTCTCCGATCCCGGTGCTACCCAACATAAGAATAACAATCAATGAACAGCAGCACCACAAGATGCAACAAACACATGATGCATGAGATGCAAAATGAGCATGCATCACTATTTCTATTACTAGCACAAGCAAAAGAAACTACTATAAGGTTCTGGACAGAACTGTACACTAGTCTATTTTTACATGCATGAGGATGGCATGAAGATATGCGGCTCGTGAAAACTATGCAAAACCATATAAAGAACTTTGCAAACGGAGCTATGGATTAACGGGAATCAACGAAACAAGATATGAAGCTCTACATGGAAGAATCTACACCACACCCACAATTGGTACAAATCTGGTATTCCCAGGTTGCCAAGACATATAACAACCCAACATGAATTGATTGGAGAAAGGACGAACACCACAACATCTACTAATCACCCACAATCATCAAAATGACTATACTACACAATCTGCCATAATCTGTATCTTCGCTCTTTGTGAGCTACATGTAACATAGCTACAACCCTCCAAATATGACAAACGATATATGTGTGTGTAGCCAACCAAGAACACTACAAGCACCATCAAGAATCACAGCAAAAGGTGTTAAACTCTAGAAGATACAAAGCCGCAAACTTTCCCAAAACCATCAGATCTCAGGGACTTAGTGAAAATTCCTGCACCGGACTTTCTGCCTTAGTTCTGAAGCCTTTTGAAAGCAATCAAAACACAACCTACTGGACTCCAAATGAGATGAACTTTGGCAGGGAGCTTCACCAACATACCAGGTCCGAATTCCTAGCACTGAACTAAGGCTAGTTCCCAACACAATGACCAGTACATCCTCATCTATAGGAGAAGAAAATGTTTCCAGATTCTCAGACTTGGTGAAATTCCAGATTTCACTAAGCTGGACTTTTTCAGCCACATGCCCACTTTATCTAGGCATAGTTTGCACACAAATAACACCAAGTGGTAAATGACACCACTATGGTGTAGAGCAAAACCCCTACTACTATCACACAAAAGCTCATGCCCTTAGGCTCCACCTATTCCATGGAAACAAAGAGCAAACTTGCAACAAATCTGAATATGTCAACTCCATAAGGTATCCCAATAGCAAAACTAACTTCACCAATGTATTACTTGGGAGATTATACCCCAAAATCATATCTAATATGTTGGCACTTACTTGGAACAAGTGTCCACAAATTAAGGAAGAGGAAACTACTATAAATCATGCCTAGTGAATAGGGCATCATTTCATGCAATTCCACTATATCAACTACCACATAGGTGAGCTCATGTGCACAATGACAAAGTGACATGGGGGTTTGAACCCCATGTTTGTGTCATGCACATCAACTTCACAACTACTTCTCTCTAAGTCACTCACACACTCACACATCATGCCCTCTCTCATATGAACATGAGGAGGTGCACAAGTGTTGCCAATGGGGCTGTTTCACCTCACACACATATCATCACCACAACCTCATCTAGGTGGACATGAGGGCTACCCTCTTGCACAAATGAATGTGCCAACACATGCACACACCAAGTGCACAATGCACCACAACTCCACTCAATTGTGCATGCATCTGCACTAGCACTCACACACACACACACACAAGTACTCTAGAGCACACACACTCACAAACAATATGCAGGAGGATATTACATAGAGCACAAAAGAAATATGCTAAGTTGCTGCCAAGACAAGAGAACAGGAATTAGACAGGGAAAATACATGGCAAAAAATAACAGGGAACAGTAAAAATAAAAGGGGCAGGGTCTGGAATCGAACCCCAAACCTGCTGGTGTTACTGCTGCAGCGCTACCACCCTGCTAAGCTAGTGCACTCGACAGAACAGGGGCTTCACACAAGTCAACATGCCCTTCTGCGGCAACCCCAGCACCGAATAAAAACAACAAAACAAAAGGAGGCCTCCCCTGGGATCGAACCCAGGACCTCTCGAGTAAAACCGCAAAACACCAACCACTGCGCTAGTGCATCGACGACTGACAGAGAAGGAACTGAATCAAGAAATGCTACTGCTACTGACCACCTGTCTATAAGGGCCCACCGGCGTCAGGGAGAACGACGGCTGACTCGACGGGCTTGCTGTTGCAGCTGCGCTACCGGAGGGGCCGAGTCAAAACGAGGAGAAGGACGCCCCTGCTGCTCAACATGCAGGCACAACATCTCCTAGTACTGCACCACACACCACCCACTCGAACGAGGGTAACCTGCTGCTGCTCTGCTCGACAGGGTAGCACGGCGAAAGAGAGATCACCGGCTACTCATCGTGCTGCTGCTGCTACTGCGCCACTGGAGGTCTACCCCGACGCTACCTCTCTGCTGCTGCGTGGTGCTAGCCACGACCTGCTCTGTTGCACGAGCACGCCTCACACACATCAACGCACACACATCACAACTCTGGCACGAAGGTGCAGCAACTACGGCTAGCCGGAGCCAACGAGGGAGAAGGGAGGAAGAAGGAAGGGGGGAGGCACCTCACCTTGGGGAAGGAAGGAGAGGACCCCACAGCGACGAGACGATGAAGAGGAAGGAGACGAACTGCTTCTGTCGAACCGAAGAAGAGGAAGAAGAGCTCCTGGACCGAGGCGATGACGAGGTCATGGCCGTCGTTGAGGTCGCTCCTCGACCTCAGCGATGGCGGGAATGGAGTGCGGGGTGATCTCCCGTGCCCCTGGACATGGCCACCGGTTCCGGAGACGACGGGAGGACGGTGTTCGACGGCGGAGGGTTATCTGGCTACCTACTGTACTTACCAGAGAGGGGAGGAAGAAGAAAGGAGAAGGCGGCGGCGATGGAGGAAGGAGAGGGAACCCTAGGTACGGAGGAGGGTTCCTGCAGCTTATAACACCTCGGGGAACGTGCATGAGCCGCAGGATCGAAGAGGAGGCGATTGGGAGGTCGAGCTGCAGTCGTACAGAGATGACGTCGAGAGGAGGAAGAGAGGTTCGCTCTTGTGGGCACTGTGCACGTGAGGGAGAGAAGATGGGCCGACCAAGGAGGGAGAGAGCCCACCTGTGGCGGCAGACAAGGGAAAACTATTTCCTTTTGATTCCCTATTTACAGAAATAATAATAGGGAAGAAAGAAATACACATGGGTATATTCAAGTGATAAAAATATCACGAGCACATCCCTAGACTTGGAAAATCAAATCCTATTTAATAAAAATAAGACCAAGGATATAGGAGCAAGTAGATATTTTTACAAAACAGCATTAGTTTGATCTGTTTTGTAATTTCATATGCACCTTTAACACCCATTCAAAGCCAGCAATTCACACCTCTCATCCATCACAATTTTAGCTAAAACATGGGCATTATTTTAAAAGGGAAAGGAAGAGGTGAGATTTTACATAGGGGAAAATAGAGAGGGGGAGAAGGTGGTTGGTTTTATAAACTAAGCACTTGCTAACACATGCTACACTCCACACAAGTCACACATCACATGAACACATGAAATATAACACCACAATACTCACTCCTAGCAAGACCATATGCAATCATGATCATGACACGCAATCATAAGGTATGGCAAGGAATGATATGTTATGCATGCATGCAAGGGAAGCAAGTAATAAGGGACACACATGCAATCATGGCCCAAAATAACATCATCATGTCCAAGACAAGGTGGACCCACTTGCAATAGGTTCCAAATATGGCAATTACACACTTGGGGCATTACAAACTCTCCCACACTACAAAGAAGATCTCGCCCTCGAGATCTAAGACTGAATGAAATCGGGAAATTCGGAACGGAGGTGATCCTCGCGTTCCCACGTAGCCTCTTTATCGGAATGGTGAGACCACTGCACTTTGAGAAATTTGAAAGTCTTGTTACGGGTCTTGCGCTCAGTCGCCTCGAGAATCGCAACTAGATGCTCACGATAAGAGAGGTCAGGCTGAAGGTCGATATCTTGAAGATGCACAGTGTGCTCGGGGGTCTTGAAACACCTCCAAAGTTGAGAAACATGGAACACATCATGGACATTTGCAAAGGTTGACGGAAGCTCGAGCTGGTACGCAAGGTCGCCCCTCTTTCCAACCACTCTGAACGGACCAATGAAACGAGGCACAAGCTTGCCTTTGATGCCAAAGCGCTGCATACCCTTCATAGGCGACACCTTGAGATAGACAAAATCATCAAGCTCATAAGACATGTCACGGTGCTTGCTATCGTAATAGCTCTTCTGAGGGGACTGAGCTCCTCTGAGGTTGTCGAGAATGATCCGACACATCTCCTCAGCTTCTTCTATCATATCATTGCCAAGGATCTAACGCTCGCCGATCTCGGACCAGTTGAGCGGAGTACGACACTTTCTACCATAGAGAATTTCAAACGGAGCCTTGCCAGAACTAGCTTGATAACTGTTGTTATACGAGAACTCCGCGAAAGGCAGACAATCTTCCCACTTCATGCCAAAAGAGATAACACAGGCTCTCAGCATATCCTCAAGAACTTGATTCACTCTCTTCACTTGACCACTAGTCTGAGGATGGAACGCTGTGCTGAAGTGGATCTTCGTGCCCATAGAAGACTGAAAGGAGTCCCAGAACTTGGAAGTGAAGATACTTCCGCGATCTGAAGAGATCGACATAGGTACGCCGTGCAAAGAGACAATCCTGGAGGTGTACAACTCTGCCAGCTGAGCTACTGAAATGGACTCCTTGACTGGAAGGAAATGAGCCACTTTACTCAATTTGTCGATGACGACGAAGATAGCATCGTGGCCCTTCTTGGACTTCGGAAACCCGGTGACAAAGTCCATCTCAATGTGATCAAACTTCCACTCGGGAATCGGCAAAGGCTGTAAGAGGCCTGCTGGTCTTTGATGTTCTGCTTTCACCCTTCGACATACATCACACTCGTTTACGAACTGTGCAATTTCACGTTTCATACGAGTCGACCAGAACGTCTGCTTCAAGTCATGGTACATTTTTGAGCTTCCAGGATGAATAGAGAGCAAGGAGTTATGAGCTTCTTCCATGATCACCTTCCTGAGATCACCTTTCGGGACGACAAGGCGATCCTCAAAAAACAACGTGTCCCTGGCATCAATAGTGAAACACTTATACTTGGGGAGACTCTTTCCCACGCCAATCTTGACCTTCTTCACCATAGCATCAAGAAGCTGAGCTGCTCTGACCTGATCTTCCAGGGTAGGAGAGATCTGAAGGTTCGCAAGAAAACCCTGAGGTACTAGCTGAAGATTAAGCTTCCTCGAAGACTCAGAAAGACCCGGCTGGAGAGGTTGCAGAATCAGACTGTTGCAATATGCCTTCCTGCTCAATGCATCTGCCACAACATTTGCCTTGCCTGGCGTGTACTCAACACTCGGATTAAAATCCTGGAGCATTTCCACCCAACGTGTTTGCCGAAGATTCAAGTCAGGCTGAGTGAAGATATACTTGAGACTCTTGTGATCGGTGAAAACTTCAACCTTACGTTCCAACAAGAGATGTCTCCAAGTCATCAAGGAGAGCACAACAGCTACTAGCTCGAGATCGTGCACATGATAGTTCTTCTCCGCAGGCTTCAACTGCCTGGAGGTATAAGCAACCACCTTCCTATCTTGCATCAAGACTGCACCGAGACCCTGGAGAGAAGCATCGCAAAAGACCTGGTACGGCTTGGAATCATCCGGAGGGGCCAAGATCGGAGTGGAGATAAGCTTCTCTTTGAGTGTAACGAAAGCCAGTTGACACTCTGGAGACCAAACATACTTAACACCCTTCTGAAGAAGACTAGAGAGCGGCTTGGCGATTTTGGAGAAGTTCTCAACGAATCTTCTGCAATATCCGGCAAGCCCGAGAAAGCTTCGAAGCTGCTTCACATTCTGCAGAGGTTCCCATTCAACAATGGCTTGAACCTTGGATGGATCAACCTTAATGCCCTCGGCAGAGATAATATACCCAAGATAAACCACTTCTTTCAGCCAGAACTCGCACTTGGAAAACTTGGCATACAGCTTGTACTCTCTCAGTTTATCAAGCACCAACCTGAGATGTCTTTCATGTTCTTCCTCATTCTCAGAAAAGACCAGAATGTCGTCGAGATAGAGCAAGACAAATTCATTCTTGTATGGGGAGAAAATATAGTTCATCAATCGACAAAATGTCGGAGCAGCATTAGCTAGACCAAAATACATGACCGTATACTCATACGAGCCAAAACTAGTCCTGAATGTCGTCTTCGGAATGTCTTCCTCGCGAATGCGAATCTGATGATAGCCCATTCTGAGATCAAGCTTGGAGAATACTTTAGCACCTTTCAACTGTTCGAACAACTCAGTTATGATTGGAAGTGGATATTTGTTCTTGATTGTCTTCTTGTTCAATGGGCGGTAATCGACACACAGCCGGTCCGAACCATCCTTCTTCTTGACAAATAGAACACCACATCCCCATGGAGACGAGCTTGGTCTGATCAAACCCAAATGCTCCTGCTCATCGAGTTGCCTCTTGAGTTCCTTCAATTCTTCTGGACTCAGCTTGTACGGCCGTTTGCACACTACCTCTGTGCCTGGCTCAAGCTCAATGAGAAACTCAACTTCACGGTGCGGAGGCATGCCTGGCAGCTCTTCAGGAAACACATCTTGATATTCGCATACCACTTGGACTTGCTCAATAGGATTGATCTCACCCTTTTCATTCAAGGAGAACAGACAGATGGTATCATCGCGCGCCACGAATATAATCACATCCTCTGAAGAGTGGGTAAGCTTGACTTCTTTAGCTTCACAATCAATTGACACCTTGTTCACGGCCAACCAGTCCATACCAAGAATCAAGTTGATGTCGGACTTGCCCAAGACATGCGGAGAGGCCAGGAAAGAATAATTGCCCATCTTGATAAAAACATCGGGAGCACGAGTACTAGCATGCATGAACTTGCCTGGTGAAACTACTGACAACGGACTAGGAAGCTCTTCAACAGGAACATTATGATTGGATGCAAATGGAATGGAGAGGAACGAATGCGAAGCACCAGAATCAAATACCACTTTAGCAAGAATATCATTGACGAGGAGGTTACCCATCACATCAGAGGAGTTGTTTGCTTCAGCTGCATTCACCATGTTGACTCGAGCTGATCTGGGGTTGAATTTGACAAGAGCGTTGCTTGGAGGTTTGCCTGGAGGAGGAGGCGGTAGACGGAGCTGAGAAGTACATTTGTTGGCATAGTGACCCTTCTGCCCACATTTGTGACAAGTGACATCTGTTGGCTGCCGGAACTGAATCTGAGGAGGCCCTTGCTTCTGATGCTGGTATCTCTGCTGGAAGCCAGGGTTGGGTGGGTGGGAAGAACCACGTCCACCTGAGTCCTTCAGCTGCTGTGAGTGCCAAGGAGGAGGAGGAGAAACCCAAAACCTCTGTTGCTTCTGAACCACCTGAGTCGAGGAAGAGCTGGAATCTCTGAAGCGCTTCTTGGAGTTTTCCACCCTGAGCAAGGCTGCCTCTGCTCCGAGAGCTAGGTTGTAGAACTTGTCAAACTCCTCAGGATCGTGCAAAGCAAGAGCCAACTGCAAGTATTCCTTCAAGCCACCCCTGAACTGGTAGATCTTGCCCTTCTGATCCGGGACATCCTGCAGTGCGTAACAGGCCAGCTCATGGAACTCGACATTGTACTTGTACATAGAATTGCTGCCCTGCTTCAAACGCCTGAACTTCTCATGCATCTCCTCAACAAAACTGGAAGGGATGTAGTGGGACCTGAAGTCACGACAAAAGTCGTCCCAAGACAACACCCCGTCACCTCTGGAGTCCTTGAGCTGCTGCCACCATATAGAAGCCTGTCCCTTCAACTGAAACGTTGCAAACTTGACATAGTCCTCCGGACGCACATTGCTACATTCGAAATGCTTGTTCACATCACGGATCCAATCTTCTGCATCAAAAGGCTGGTCGCAAGAAGTGAACGTCTTAGGCTGGTTTGATAGGAACTGACTCAGATTGGCGAAGTGATTGCCACCCTGCTGGAAATTTCCCTGCTGAAGATTGGCTCTCTCCTGGATCAACTGCAACAGCATCTGAGTGTTTGCATTAGTAGCTGCCATCATCGCCTGCCAGGCCTCTGCAGGAGGAGGCGGCGGCGGAGGAGGAGGAGGAGGTGGAGGCGACATATCCTCACGTGCTGGGGTCTGACGAGTCGCTGGAGCCATCCTGAAGACGGACAACATATTAGTCCAAGAATAATTGAATATATTGCTGAATCAAAAGACAGAATATCTGAACAGAATTTAGCATTGCACTCGAACAACATAGCAAGAGTGCATCCTCAAAGTAACAGAAGACAAAATTCCGATAAGGACCACTGCAAACAAGTGTGAGCTAGAACCGCTCGGAACGAACATATGATCGAGATTTCCCAAACCACAATCAAGCGTCTGTAGGAAGATAGTCCTATAAGATACTACTATATATCCCACCTATGAATTCCCGAAATAACTGGTCATGCAATCAGGTACACGGATACAAGGAGTATTTCACACAACTCCTGAACTAACCCGTCACCTGTACCACATCCTTCAACACACAACCAGCATCTCGGACCTTCATCTACAACAGATCCTCGTGATCACAACGATACCAAGTGTGGTTGTACCCCCGAACTATCTACACTAGTACTGGGGACATCGGGATTACCTCACCACTACCAGTATTGAAGAAATAATGAACACCCTCCGTTCTTAGATACTCAGAAATCTAAATGATGGCGATGTGTGCGATAATCCCTGGAGCTCAACTCCCCTGATACTTAGAGCAGATAGGAGGCACCAGGACAGGATTCCGTCACATCGAAATCATATAGATTTCATAAATACCCGCGTGATCCTAAAAAAATTTTGAGCGAGAAAAGGAGTAGAGTTAAAGATTTCCTAAGACGGGAACCTCACCAGAGCATAGAAGAGGAGAAAACAGAATCCTACTCCCCGATATAACAAAGACTCAAAACATTTTCTAGACTCGACTCGGCCAAGTACGATCACACAAAGGCTCCTATGGTCGTAAGGCTCTGATTACCAACTTGTAACGACCAATATGCGGTTCTTTCTGATCTGGGGGTCGAGGCCCCGAATAGGAAAGAAGGGCATCTAAGCGTTTCACAAGCGAGTAACATAGCACAAATAATAATAAAAGTAGACAATTCGGGATTCAACTGTCTTCTCATTAATAACTCAGAGTACATCACAGATACAATCAAGGTAGTTCCGCTACAGACTACAGAACATGAAAATGCTATGCTACCCTGCCTGCAGGCCCACGATCACGACCACGCCTCAGTCCTCTGGATAGTTCCCGTAGAGGCGGTCTGTCTCCTCGTCGTACTGTCACGCCAGCTGGGTGCCGTCGGGATCATCTATCTCTGGGGTACCTGTACCTGTTGGGAGTTTCGGAGGAATCCGTGAGCCACGGGGAGTCAACAATCTAAGACCTTGGTGCGAGAACTAGTCATGTTATTAGGTAGGGTGAGGGTGAAGTGTATAAGGCTGCAACATCCTAAGCTTGATTTAGTGGCTAACTTACGCAAAGTAATTGTGAAGGTGGTCTACACTAGCGGTCGGGATTACTTGATCACTAAGTGATCCTGAACACCTACCTACGGCATTCATAACCCCACCGTGTTCCCAATCGAAGAGAGAACTTCGAGGGGACAGTCACGGTTACGCACACAGTTGGCAATTTTATTAGCTTATGTTTAAGTTCTCTAATACCGGATGTTAACAAAATATTCCAAGTTTCCACATAACCACGGGCACGACTTTCCGAAAGATTAAACCCTGCAGGGGTTCTCCAACTAGTCCATCACAAACGAACACAGGTCGCAAAGGCATCCTCTAGCACGAATCTCGTGATCTCGTCGGATTCCTTAGAGGAAATCCTCAACCCTGGGGGAAACCAAAGCCTCACTGGGATTCCTATACGCAAGATATACCGCTAAGGTAAGACAAGGCTAGCAGGACCTCCCGTCGTGTCGACGACCCTGATAAGAGCCACGTATCTCAGTCTCAGGACACGACGGATGAGCTAGACGTTGGGATGGCTAAACCTCTGGGTGACCAGTGGGGCCCCGGACATTGCTCAGGTGGGCCAACACTCATGAGGAGCACTGGCCCGGGTTGTTGATTAAATTCCTCGGGGTAGCTATTCCCTATGCAGATTATTATGTGATTAGCAGAATTAAACCAATGTTGGGTCCTACCGGACAAGCCTGAGCACTACGTGATTTATCAAGGGGGTCCCCATAACAACCCCGAACATGTTAGGAGCGATCATTATGGAATCAAACACGGGTAACCGGTAACTAAGGCGGCAATAACGAAACAAAGCACCCGGCAAAAGGCTAGGCCTCCCGTCATTTACCAAGTATATAGGTGCATTAATTAAATAACAGAATTTAAGATAATTATATCAAGCTCATGTTATCACATGAGTCAAAGCACCTACATCTAGCAATGCTATCATTAGTAGCTGAGCAAAGCCTACTGAGCCATACAAGTTTTGCTAGGAAGGGGAACGGTGTTTGGGCTCATGGCATATGAAGAGGAAATTTAATTTCAGTGGTAGGCAGCGAGCAATATGACATTGAAAAGAAACTAGCATAACAAGTCTAGAGATGGAATCAAGGTCATATCATCTTGCGTGTGATATCCTCAGCTTGGAATGGTTCTGGTTCGTCCTGCACGTACTCTCCTGACTCCACCTATTCGTTCTCCGATCCCGGTGCTACCCAACATAAGAATAACAACCAATGAACAGCAGCACCACTAGATGCAACAAACACATGATGCATGAGATGAAAAATGAGCATGCATCACTATTTCTATTACTAGCACAAGCAAAAGAAACTACTATAAGGTTCTGGACAGAACTGTACACTAGTCTATTTTGACATGCATGAGGATGGCATGAACATATGCGGCTCGCGAAAACGATGCAAAACCATATAAAGAACATTGCAAACGGAGCTATGGATCAACGGGAATCAACGGAACAAGATATGAAGCTCTACGTGGAAGAATCTACACCACACCTACAATTGGCACAAATCTGGTATTCCCAGGTTTCCTAGACATATAAAAACCCAACATGAATGGATTGGAGCAAGGACGAACACCACAACATCAACTAATCACCCACAATCATTAAAATGACTATACTACACAATCTGCCATAATCTGTATCTTCGCTCTTTGTGAGCTACATGCAACATAGCTACAACCCTACAAATATGACAAATGATATATGTGGCTGTAGCCAACCAAGAACACTACAAGCACAAGCAATAATCACAGAAAAAGGTATTAAACTCTAGAATATACAAGGCCACAAACTTTCCCAAAACCATCAGATCTCAGGGACTTAGTGAAAATTCCTGCACCTGACTTTCTGCCTTAGTTCTGAAGCCTTTTGAAAGCAATCAAAACACAACCTACTGAACTCCAAATGAGATCAAATTTGCGAGGGAGCTTCACAAGCATACCAGGTCCAAAATCCTAGCACTGAACTAAGGCTAGTTCCCAACACAATGACCAGCACATCCTCATCTATAGGAGAAGAAAATGTTTCCAGATTCTCAGACTTAGTGAAATTCCAGATTTCACTAAGCTGGACTTTTTCAGCCACATGGCCACTTTATCTAGGCATAGTTTGCACACAAATAACACCAAGTGATAAATGACACCACTATGGTGTAGACAAAAACCACTACTACTATCACACAAAAGCTCATGCCCTTAGGCTCCACCTATTCCATGGAAACAAAGAGAAAACTTGCAACAAATCTGAATATGTCAACTCCATAAGGTATCCCAATAGCAAAACTAACTTCACCACTGGATTCCTTGGGAGATTCTACCCCAAAATAATATCTAATATGTGGGCACTTACTTGGAACAAGTGTCCACAAAATAAGGAAGAGGAAAGTACTATAAATCATGCCTAGTGAATAGGGCATCATTTCATGCAATTCCACTATATCAACTACCACATAGGTGAGCTCATGTGCACAATGACAAAGTGACATGGGGGTTTGAACCCCATGTTTGTGTCATGCACATCAAGTTCACAACTACTTCTCTCTAAGTCACTCACACACTCACACATCATGCCCTCTCTCATATGAACATGAGAAGGTGCACAAGTGTTGCCAATGGGGCTGTTTCACCTCACACACATATCATCACCACAACCTCATCTAGGTGCACATGAGAGCTACCCTCTTGCACAAATGAATGTGCCAAGACATGCACACACCAAGTGCACAATGCACCACAACTCCACTCACTTGTGCATGCATCTGCACTAGCACTCACACACACACACAAGTACTCTAGAGCACACACACTCACAAACAATATGCAGGAGGATATTACATAGAGCACAAAAGAAATATGCTAAGTTGGTGCCAAGACAAGAGCACAGGAATTAGACAGGGAAAATACATAGCAAAAAATAACAGGAAACAGTAAAAATTTAAGGGGCAGGGTCTGGAATCGAACCCCACACCTGCTGGTGTTACTGCTGCAGCGCTACCACCCTGCTAAGCTAGTGCACTCGATAGAACAGGGGCTTCACACAAGTCAACATGCCCTGCTGCGGCAACCTCAACACCGAATAAAAACAACAAAACAAAAGGAGGCCTCCCCTGGGACCGAACCGAGGACCTCTCGAGTAAAACCGCAAGACACCAACCAGTGCGCTAGTGCATCGACGACTGACAGAGAAGGAACTGAATCAAGAAATGCTACTGCTACTGACCACCTGTCTATAGGGGCGCACCGGCGTCAGGGAGAACGACGGCTGACTCGACTGGCTTGCTGCTGCTGCTGCGCTACCGGAGGGGCCGAGTCAAAACAAGGAGAAGGACGCCCCTGCTGCACAACATGCAGGCACAACATCTCCCAGTACTGCACCACACACCACCCACTCGAACGAGGGGAACCTGCTGCTGCTCTGCTCGACAGGGTAGCACGGCAACAGAGAGATCACCGGCTACTCGTCATGCTGCTGCTGCTACTGCACCACCGGAGGTCTACCCCGACGCTACTTCTGTGCTGCTGTGTGGTGCTAGCCACGACTTGCTCTGCTGCACGAGCACGCCTCACACACATCAACGCACACACATCACAACTCAGGCACGGAGGTGCAGCAACTACGGCTAGCCGGAGCCAACGAGGGAGAAGGGAGGAAGAAGGAAGGGGGGAGGCACCTCACCATGGGGAAGGAAGGAGAGGACCCCACGGCGACGAGACGATGAAGAGGAAGGAGACGAACTGCTGCTGTCGAACCGAATAAGAGGAAGAAGAGCTCCTGGACCGGGGCAATGACGAGGTCCTGGTCGTCGTTGAGGTTGCTCCTCGACCTCAGCGATGGCGGGAATTGAGTGCGGGGTGATCTCCCGTGCCCCTGGACATGGCCACCGGTGCCGGAGACGACAGGAGGATGGCGTTCAACGGCGGAGGGTTCTCTGGCTACCTATTGTACTTACCAGAGAGGGGAGGAAGAAGAAAGGAGAAGGCGGCGGCGATGGAGGAAGGAGAGGGAACCCTAGGTACGGAGGAGGGTTCCTGCAGCTTATAACACCTCGGGGAACGCGCATGAGCCGCAGGATCGAAGAGGAGGTGATCGGGAGGTCAAGCTACAGTTGTACAGAGATGACGTCGAGAGGAGGAAGAGAGGTTCGCTCTTGTGGGCTCTGTGCACGTGAGGGAGAGAAGATGGGCCGACCAAAGAGAGAGGGAGCCCACCTGCGGTGGCCGATAAGGGAAAACTATTTACTTTTGCTTCCCTATTTATAGAAATAATAATAGGGAAGAAAGAAATGCACATGGGTATATACATGTGATAAAAATATCACGAGCACATCCCTCGACTTGGAAAATCAAATCCTATTTAAAAAAATAAGACCAAGGATATAGGAGCAAGTAGATATTTTTACAAAACAGCATTAGTTTGATCTGTTTTGTAATTTCATATGCACCTTTAACACCCATTCAAAGCTAGCAATTCACATCTCTCATCCATCACAATTTTAGCTAAAACATGGGCATTATTTTAAAAGGGAAAGGAAGAGGTGAGATTTTACATAGGGGAAAATAGATAGGGGGAGAAGGTGGTTGGTTTTGAAAACTAAGCACTTGCTAACACATGCTACACTCCACACAAGTCACACATCACATGAACACATGAAATATAACACCACAATACTCACTCCTAGCAAGACCATATGCAATCATGATCAGGACATGCAATCATAAGGTATGGCAAGGAATGATATGTTATGCATGCATGCAAGGGAAGCAAGTAATAAGGGACACACATGAAATCATGGCTCAAAATGACATCATCATGTCCATGACAAGGTGGACCCACTTGCAATAGGTTCAAAATATGGCAATTACACACTTGGGGCATTACACCAGTCCTTTCTAGAACTGTTCACTGTCTTTTACAAAATCAACTTGATCTCTCTATTTATGAGCTCAACTTGCCCACTTGTTTGCACGTGGTAAGGTGAAGCAATTCTATGATTAACATCATATTTGGCTAGAGATTTTCTAAAAGCACCGTGTGTAAAATGTGATCCTCCGTTGGTCATGAGGTACCTAGGTACACCAAACCTGGGGAAGATTACATCCTTGAGTATTTTCAAAGATGTCTTATGATCAGCACTTTCAGCGGGGATTGCTTCAACCCACTTGGTCACATAATCTACAGCTACTAAGATGTGAGTGTATTTGTGTGAAGGAGGGAAAGGAGCCATAAAATCAAAACCCCAGCAATCAAAAGGCTCAATGACTAGCGTATAATTCATAGGCATCTCATTCCTCCAACTAATATTACCATCTCTCTGGCACTTTTCACAGGATAAAATGTAATTTCTAGCATCTTTGAAGAGAGTAGGCCAACAAAAACCTGATTGGAGAACATTGTGTGCGCTCCTCTCACCGGAATAATGTCCTCCATAAGGACTGCTATGACATTGTCTCAAGTTATCCTTCTCCTCATGCTCCGGTATGCATCTCCTCACAATGCCATCCACAACTTCTCCTAAAAGATGTGGGTCATCCCAAAAGTAATACCTCAAGTCATGGAAGAACTTCTTCCGCGGCTGGAATGTTAAATCTGGAGGCAAAAACTTTGCAACAATAAAGTTAGCATAATCTGCATACCATGGATTAGAATTAGATTTCACCTGCAAAACAGCCAACTATTCATCAGGAAAACCATTGTTAACCGGAATAGGATCATGTGGTATGTCCTCCATCCTCGAAAGGTTGTCTGCTCCTTTCCTATCAACAATCTGGAAATGAAATTCTTGAATAAGAAGGACCCATCTGATAAGCCTTGGTTTGGCATCCTTATTTTCCATAAGATACTTAATAGCAGCATGATTAGTATGAATAATAACTTGAGAATCAACAATGTAAGGCCTAAACTTATCACAAGCAAACACTACCGCTAAAAATTCTTTCTCAGTAGTAGCGTAATTCTTTTGAGCAGTGTCAAGGGTTTTTCTAGCATAGTGGATAACATTCAATTTCTTATCAACCCTTTGTCCTAACACAACTCCAACAACAAAATCACTAGCATCACACATGATTTCAAAAGGCAAATTCCAATCACGTGGTTGGACTATAGGGGCTGTTATCAAGGCTTTCTTAAGAACTTTGAAGGCTTCCTTACAATCTTCATCAAACACAAAAGGAATATCCTCCTGGAGAACATTAGTAAGGGGTTTCGCAGTTATAGAAAAGTCTTTAATAAATCTCCTATAGAAACCGCCATGACCGAGGAAACTACGAATACCTCTGGTGTCTTTTGGATAAGGCATTCTCTCGATTGCTTCAACCTTTGCCGTGTCCACCTCGATTCCTTTTTCAAAAATCTTGTGGCTAAGAACAATTCCCTCATTGACCATGAAGTGGCACTTCTCCGAGTTGAGTACCAAGTTCGTCGCCTCGCCTCTCTGCAAAACTTTATTAAGGTTGTGGAGACAATGGTCAAAATAGGTTCTATAGATGGAGAAATCGTCCATGAAGACCTCCACAATTTCCTCACGAAAACCATGAAAGATAGCGGACATACACCTCTGAAAAGTAGAAGGAGCATTGCATAAACCAAAAGGCATACGTCTATAAGCATCAGTACCAAAGGGACAAGTAAAAGTGGTCTTCTCTTGATCGGCAGTATTAACATGAATTTGAGAGAAGCTAGAGTACCCATGAAGATAGCAAAAGTGAGTGTTTTTGGATAACCTTTCGAGCCTTTGGTCGATGAACGACAGCAGGCAGTGGTCCTTCCTGGTTGGCTTGTTTAGCTTCGTGTAATCAATACACATTACATATCCAATAATAACTCTTTGAGGTATTAGTTCATTCTTATCATTAGGAACCACAGTCGAACCTCCTTTCTTGGGAACATAATGTACTGGACTTACCCACTTACTATCAGCTATAAGATAGATAATACCCGCGGCTAGAATCTTAAGGATTTCGGTCCTCACAACATCCTTCATCATCGGGTTTAACCGCCGTTGATGATCAACCACCGGTTTAGCATCAGACTCAAGATTGATAGTATGCTGACAAATAGATGGACTAATCCCCTTAAGATCATCAAGGGTATAGCCAATAACGCCTCGGTGTTTACGAAGGTCTTCCAATAATCGCTCTTCTTCTCCTGAAAGGTTAGAATTGATAATAACAGGATATACTTTTTTTCATCTAAATAAGCATTCTTGAGCGTACTGGGAATAGGTTTGAGATCAAACACCGGGTCTTCTTTTGGTTTCGATAAAATTCCCAAAGATTCAACTGGAAGGTTGTGCTTCAAGATAGCAGGTTGTCATAAGAATATGTCATCTAGCTCATTCCTTTCCTTCATATGCATATCATTCTCGTGGTTTTCCATAAATTGCTGAAAAGGATCATTAGGAGGAATAGCAATACAAGCAATCTCTTCAATAATTTTATCATTACTAGGAAGATCAGTACCACGAGTATGCTTCGAGAATTTAGAAAAGTTAAATTCATATGGCTCACCATTATATTAAACAGATACTTTTCCTTTCCTACAATCTATAATAGCTCCACAAGTTTTGAGAAAAGGCCTACCAAAACTGATAGGCCAAAAACTATCTTGTACAGAACCAAGTACTAGAAAGTCGGTAGGATATTTTACCTTTCCAAATAGAACTTCAACATATCGTAGAATTCCAATAGGAGAGATAGTTTCTTTCTTTACAAGATGAATAGTCACATCGTCTTCTTCAATTTCACATGGTAGAATCTCATTCATGATCTCTTGATAAAGTGAAAAAGGAATAGCAGTAGCACTAGATCCCAAATCACATAGCCCATAATAATTATGATCTCCTATTTTAACTGGAGTACCTGAAATTGGGCCTTTATTCTTGGCAGTAACAAGGTTAGTGGAAACAACACAAAAAATTATATTAGAATCCTCAATATTACTAGTAACAAGATCCTTGACTAATGCAACTTGAGGATCAACTTTAATCAGGTCCTCATGCTCATCAGTCGTTCTTTCACTATTATTCAGGATGCGTGTGACAAAAGAATGCTTCCTCATCCTTGCGGGAAAATGGAGTTTTTCATATTCAACTGCAGGCAAGATAGGGTCAACAACATTAATATCAATAGGTAATTCCTTAAAAGGTTTATGATGTTGATCCTCCTTCTTCTCAGAAGAGTCAATATGAGAGGCAAAGTCTTTGCAAAAATCAATTAGAAGCTGGGAATCAAGACCAATCTTAGCGCACAAGGTATTGACGTAATCAATTTTGACATAGCTCTCCATGTAATCACACTCATAATTTATAACGTGTTCAATACCTTTATCAATCTCCCAGTGTTCAGTGTTCTTCTGGATCCTTTCAATAAGATCCCACTTAGCTTCGGTGCTTTTGTTGGAGAATGCCCCACTAGAGGAAGCATCAAGAATCTCTTTATCTTGACGAGAAAGCCTTGCATAAAAAAATGTAAGAATAATTTCTTTGGAGAGCTCATGATTGGGACATTTGAGCATTAAGGACTTCAATCTTGTGGGAACCCCGACTTACTAGTCGAGAATCGCCGTGCTCGGTGATCCCAGAGATCAATGCTCACCGAACAAAGATACTGAATAAAGAGTCTTACATCCGAGTACCGATTATTATTACATTACGTGACCGAAGGGTCAAGTTCACAAGACAGGGCCTAAGGCCAAATCACACGGGTACACTAATAGCGGAAAAACAAAGGGGCTAAGCGGGTGCCCATGCCGTCAAGCCTACACCGATAGGCATTCTGACTCGGAAGCGTCCTAGTTCGCAGGGGTGTCGCCGAAGACATACTCATCTCGAAACTCCGGTCCTTCCATGTCTGGTCAATAACATAACCAGTGGCAAGCCAATGAGTACTTTGAATGTACTCGCACACAGCCCATGATCTGAACAATGAAAGTGAAGGATAACAATATCATGCATTTCTAGTATAACTCATCAGGGTGGAATGATCATGTATATGCGTCAATTAAAGAATTACTCTTAAAGAACATGTTACAGATAGGAACATATCTGCTGAGGGCTGAACCATCCGTGTTCACCCTATTGTATCATTGCTATCATAGCAACACTTTTCTCATCACCACACACACATACTCACGCTACTCACACTTGGTTTAAGCGTAAATATCAGGACGTAGTTTAAGCAGGATTACCCAACTGTCCTTGACCATGGACACGGCTATTCGAATAGTTTACACTCTACAGAGCTAGTACGCTGGACCCACGAGATCCGGGAAACTTCCGTGTCATCCACGACTTGCGGTATATCAGATACCCGAGGTAAGTACCCGATCAATGCCTTTCCCCTGACGATACTAGACAAAGAGGTCCACTTGATTGGTACCCAGCCCACATGTCGTACGTCTTACGAGCACCAACTCTGGACAGTACCGACCATGCGGGGACCAATGGTGTGACTGGAACTCATAAAAATGGCATAGTCGTCCTACCCGGCACGACCCCATCACGAGAGTGACTACAATCACTCCCGCCACTAGTAATGTGGCTCTTTGCTAGCACCGACCGGAGTAATTAACATAGCCCCGTCCCATAAAGGGTAGCGTGGTCGTACTAGTAAGGTTGGGACGGTCGACACATTATAAATCTAATCCCATTTCCGAAACCTTACTCACACAAATACCGGGTGCATCACTTCACCAAAAGTGACCACCAGATTCATCATCACCCTCGGGCATTAGTGGCACCCGACGGGGTTTTCTTAAACTCTTGCTTTATGACAACATCATGCTCATGATAGTACTACTGCTACCTTTACTTGTCAACATGGTATTAGCATGACCCTAAGGGGTAGAGTCAAGCTCAATGCATGTGCTCCGGGGGAGCCTTCGGTAAAAGAACATCAAATGATTACCGGCACTTATGATCATATGCAACGGGAATAACTTGCTATCTTAACATGCAAAGTAACATATGATCAGTCATGGTCAAAGAGTTGCTTGCCTTGGTCAGCTAAGTATCCGGGGTCTTCGAGGTCTTCCGCTCCGATTCCCTCGTCACACGGGTTTTCTATCGTCAATAAAACAATAAATAAGAAATAGCTCACACAGAAACAGTCCACAAAGTCATTTTAAAAATGCTCCCTATTACTGATAAATCTAAGATATCATTTTAAAAATGATTGCCTTAATTTTCCTTGAAGGAATATTTTTAAAAACAACCAAGCAGAAACAAAACTATTTCATTTTAGCCCTTTTGAATATTATAAAATAGATTAGTTGCTGGGAAAATTCATCTAAGCATATCATTAAATACTACACATTATTAGAAGAATAACAATGGAAGAATTATATCTTTACACTGCTTAAATGTTTTTATAAAAATCTTAGAAATCTAGGTTTCAAAATAAAAGAAAAACACAGGCTAGCTCCTGGCCTGGGTCGGCCCAGAGCTGGGCTGGCCTATGGCTAGCCGACTTCCTGCCTAGGCGCGTGCGCCATTAGGTTTGAACCTGACGCGCGGGGCCCTGCGGTCAGTGGCCGAGGCCAGCGCGGGGGAGGAGGCTGGGCCACCGACAGGTGGGGTACACCTGTCGGGGTCGTCTCCGTCCTCCAGCCAGAGAGGAGGAGGAGGACGCCGACGTGGTTGCCGACGTGCTCAATCTCCAACGAGCACAGGAATGGGTTCGCGAGACCGTCGCCTACCTGCTCGTGGTCGAAACGACGATGGGGAGGCAGGGGTTCGCCGGCGACGAGGAGGCCGTGGCGGAGGGGTTTCGGGAAGTGGTCGAGGGCGTGGCTAGAGACACAGAAAATCTCGGGCGAGTTAGGGGAAAGCTTCGTGGGGTCAAGGGGGTTAGATTGGTGGGTCGAGGGGCGCAAGAGCCGTTGTGTGGCTGGAGATCGACCGGAGGTCCGAGGCGGAGGGGCCTCGGTCGATCTCGAGCACCGGGGCTCTGCTGGTTTGCTGGGGTGGCTTGGGAGGTGCTAGTGGTTGCAGCGAAGCTATCTGAGGTGTGTTGGAGCAAGGGGGAGGGCTATTTATAGGCCCGCGACGGTGAGCAGACTCGGGAGCGCCGGTGACTCACCGTG
This sequence comes from Hordeum vulgare subsp. vulgare, assembly GCF_904849725.1. Classification (NCBI taxonomy): domain Eukaryota; kingdom Viridiplantae; phylum Streptophyta; class Magnoliopsida; order Poales; family Poaceae; genus Hordeum; species Hordeum vulgare. The sequence goes on along the minus strand of NC_058521.1, from coordinate 409,427,109 downwards.
GCGCGCATGGGGGTGGAGAGAGACGTTGGGGTTGAAACCACAGTCTCAGGACGTGGTATTGGACTGCCCGAACTGTCTGCTGCAGAGAGAGAGAGGAGAGCCGTGCATTCGTGGCCGCGCAAGCTTGGCCGAATCTGGAGCGCGCGGGCACGCGTCGCGCGAGCTCTAGCACGAGAGAGGAGGGGCCCTGAGGCTTTCCCGATGCAGAGGGGATGTCGGGGAGGAGGTTGGACATCTAGGGGGAGGCTTGAACTGGCCGAGGGCGTCGCCCCCACCTCGGTGACTCCCTGTAGCGCGCCCAGAGTGAAGTTTTGGCATACCACGGCATGCTGGGGCGCTCTGAGTCACTTTGGACGTGTCTAGCATGTCCTGGCACTTGCTGGGGGTGTGGATAGCCGTTTGGTTTTAGTGGGAGCTTTGGCTGGTCAAAGGAGGCAAGAAATATTGGTGCTGTCAGTCATGAAGTGAGGTCTAAATTGAGGTTTTTGGCATTTCCACTTTGAACAAGTGAGGGGCCAGTTGACTGGGTTAGATACAGGTGATGGATGCTTAATCTAAGAGTTTGAAGCAAAGGAATTTTTTTTAGCTGTGGCTAAGGTGGCTTTTTCCTATCTGTCAGAATGTGTTCGATAGTGGTCACAGGGGGTTGCACCCCACCACTGGTGCTTAGACTTAACAAGTTTGGTTTTGGTGATAAACTATGGTGTTCCACCAAATTTGAGCTCCAATGGACGAGTTTAGCTTTGTAAACTTGAAATCACTCCAATATGACCAGATCTGTTCCTTCCAAAGGGAGTGTGGGCAAACTAAGTCCCACAAATCCCATTTTTGGTGTAGAACCCTCATTTGAGGTATTAGGCACTTCAGCAAAGTTTTAGCCTCATTGGACAAACTTTGCTATGTAGAGTTGCTCTAACTTGATTCTGGACAGACAGGGCTTTTGGGGTATTTGGGGTCCTTATCCACCTTTGATCATGGTGAAACTTTAAGTGGACTCCATACATGTCTTAGGGACATCACTGGAATTTTCTAGGAATTTATTGAGAATATTTCCTTTGGAAATATTTCAAAATGCCAAAACAGACAGAAATAGCTTTTATAGTTTTAATCAATAAATATAATATAAAATGGGGTTTAAAATCTTATGTATGGAAAATATATGTCCTTCTGATCATCTCTAAATTTAATCAGATTTTTCCAAAGCAGAAAAGTATTTTTCCATGTTGGAATACCAATTCTGACCTTAGAAATGAACAGGTTATATAATTAGGAAAATACTCACAAAAATTATTATTTTTGTGGTTTTGAAATATAAGAATAGGTAAAAATCAGATTGCCAAGTATGAGTAGTAGCACTGATTGCTATCAAGGACATGTAGTGCAACTCAAGGTGGTTTAGCTTTGGTTATCAAGGTTTTTGGAAATCAGTAAAATACCAAAAAGGAATTTTTAGGGTTTTAAAACCTCACATGATCAAGCTTACAAGCATACAATGTCAATCATGGCACTCCCAACATTCGTTTTAAAAAAGTTTTAACAAGCTCAGAATTTTACAACACAGACATGTGATAGCAAAAACATGGTGTGACAGACATATCCCCCTTACAAGAATCTCGTCCCCGAGATTCCTAAGCTAGGTGCTAAAAAGGTCTAGAAACTCATATCGGAGATAGTCTTCACGCTCCCATGTGGCTTCGGCTTCGGTGTGGTTGCTCCATTGAACCTTGAAATACTTGATGGTGCGGCTTCGAGTGCATCGCTCTGCTTCATCCAGAATGCGGATTGGCCTCTCGCGATAGGTGAGATCAGACTGAAGATCAATGGCCTGGTGATCAATGTCCTTATAAGGATCGGAACGACTCGGCGTCTCGAGACACTTCCGAAGCTGTGACACGTGGAAAACATTGTGCACACCCCAAAGTTCCGGAGGTAATTCCAGCTGATAAGCGACCTCTCCACGCCTTGTCGTGATCTTGAATGGCCCAATGAAACTTGGAGCGAGCTTCCCCTTAACGTGGAAACGCTTGGTTCCCTTAAGAGGTGTGACTTGGAGGTACACCAGATCTCCGGGAATGAACTCGACATTCCTGCGGCGAGAGTCCGCATAACTCTTTTGTCGCGACTTGGCTGCCTTCAGATTTTCTTGGACTAGTTGCACCTTCTCTTCTGCCCAGTGCAAAACTTCTGGTCCGAAAATGAGCCCATCTCCGGTTTATGACCAGTTGAGCGGGGTGCGGCATTTTTGTCCATACAACACTTCGAATGGGGCCATCTAGAGACTAGACTGGTAGCTGTTGTTGTATGAAAACTCAGCGAACGGCAGACAGTCTTCCCATTTGGCTTCGTGTGCTAGGACGCATGCGCGGAGCATATCTTCGAGTATCTGATTCACCCTTTCCGTTTGTCCTCCCGTCTACGGGTGGAAGGCGGTACTGAAAGAGAGCTTGGTACCGAGGGCTTCCTGAAGTTTCCTCCGAAACCTTGAGGTGAACTGCGTGCCTCGGTCAGATACAATCTCCTTGGGAACTCCATGAAGGCTTACTATGCGCTCGATATAGAGACTAGCAAACTTGTTCCCGTCATAAGTGGTGTTGACAAGGATGAAATGTGCCACTTTGGTCAAATGGTCGACAACAACCCATATCGAGTTATGTCCCTTGCTAGACCTTGGTAGGCCGGTAATGAAATCCATCCCTACCTGGTCCCAGTTCCATTCCGGCACTTGGAGTGGTTGTAGCAGTCCTGCGGGTCGCTGATGCTCAGCATTAACTTGCTGACACACACACTTGGCCACATACGATGCGATTTCCCTCTTCATGCCGTGCCACCAGAATCTTTCTCGGAGATCTTGGTACATCTTGGTACCACTGGGGTGAATAGAGTAGGGTGTATCATGAGCTTACCATAGGATGAGTTCCTTGAGTTCAGCCTTGTTGGGTACGCATAAACGTTTCCCAAACCAGACCACTCCTTGATCATCCTCCAAGAATTCTGGGGCCTTGCCTTCTGGAATCTTCTTCTTGATACCTTCGATGCTCTTGTCACCCTTCTGGGCCTCCTTGATGTCGTCTTCCAGCGTTGGCTTGAATTCGAGATTATCTAGGAATCCTGGTTCCACCAGTTCCAATCCGAAGTTCTTCAATTCTTCGTATAAGGCGGGCTGCCTTTCCTTAAGCATGCCGTTTAAGGTGCTAGTCTTCCGACTCAAGGCGTCGGCCACTACATTTGCCTTACCAGGGTGATATTGAATGCTGAGGTCGTAGTCTTTGATTAACTCCAACCATCTCCGTTGCCTCATATTCAATTCCCTTTGGGTGAAAATATACTTCAGACTCTTGTGGTCGGTGTATATTTCACATTGCTTCCCCAGAAGGTAATGTCGCCATGTCTTCAGGGCATGCACTACTGTTGCCAACTCGAGATCATGGGTGGCATAATTTTCCTTAGGCGTTTGCAGTTGCCGCGACAAGTATGCCACGACCCTGCCATCCTGCATTAGAACACCACCTAGCCCGGTCCTGGAGGCATCACAGTATATCACGAACTCCTTGTTGATATCTGGATTGGCCAATACCGGGGCGGTGGTTAGCCTCTTCTTCAACTCTTGGAAGATTGCCTCACATTCTGGCGTCCATTCGAACTTCTTGCCTTTCTTCAAGAGCTAAGTCATAGGTCGCGCGATGCGGGAGAATCCATCTACGAACTTGCGGTAGTACCCCGCGAGTCCGAGAAAGCTCATGAATTCCTTTACGTCGATTGGCGATTCCCAGTTGGTTAGCGTGGTAATCTTAGAGGGATCAACTACTAACCCTCTTGCTGTCATGGTATGACCTAGGAATCCAACTTCGTTCAGCCAAAACTGGCATTTGCTGAACTTGCCATACAGTTGGTGCTCTCGAAGCTTCTCCAAAACTAGCCTCAAGTGTTGCTCATGCTATTCTTCAGACTTGGAAAAGATTAATATGTCGTCAATGAATATGACGACAAACTTGTCCAAATATTCCATGAAGACCTTATTCATGAGGTACATGAAGTAAGCTGGGGCATTCGTCAATCCGAAGGACATGACAGTGCATTCGTAAAGACCGTACCGGGTCACAAATGCCGTCTTAGGAATGTCTTCGGGTCGAATCTTTAGTTGGTAATATCCAGATCAGAGGTTGATCTTGGAGAATACCCTTGCTCCATTAAGCTGGTCGAACAAGTCTTCAATCTTGGGGAGTGGATACTTGTTCTTGATCGTGTCCTCATTGAGTGAACGATAATCGATGCAAAGTCGGATTGTCCCATCCTTCTTGGACACAAAGAGAACAGGTGATCCCCAAGGTGACGCACTTGGACGAATAAACCCTTTCCTGAGTTGCTCATCCAGTTGCTTCTTCAACTTTGCTAGCTCTTCGGATCCCATCCTGTAAGGCTTCTTATAGATAGGCCTTGATCCGGGCATGAGTTCGATGATGAACTCGATGTCTCGGTCAGGAGGCATCCCTGATAGCTCATCAGGAAAGACATCCGGTTACTCACAGACTATTGGCACTTTGCCGAGTCCTTCCTCTGATAGGTTGTTAACTCGTGGCACTCGAGTGGGTACTGGCTCAGAGACATACTTGACTTTGACCCCTTGGTCACTTGTCATGGTAATGGCCCTGTTAGCACAGTCCAAGATACTCTGATGCTTGGCCAACCAGTCCATACCGAGGATTACTTATAGGCCTTGCGAGTTAAGCACAATGAGATCCGCTGAGAAGCTCGTCCCATTGATAACTATCCCAACCTTTCTACACCCTAGGTTGGTCCTCAAAACTGCTCCCGGGGTTTGAATTGCCATATGCCCACGAAGCAAGGTCGCTTCTAGACCACACTTTTCCGCAAACTTTTGCGTAACAAAGGAATGCGAAGCACCACAATCAAACAATACGGTTGCTAGGGTAGAGTTGACGAGGAACGTACCCAGAATGCAGTCCGGGTCTTCCTGTGCCTCTTCCGTGGAAATATGATTAATCCGCCCCTTGCTGTGATACTGCTGATTGCGGGGAGCCTGGTTCCTGCCTAGTGCTCTTTGGCCTGGATTTGGCGCATTGGGGCGCGGAACATCTGGTTTCTTATTGGGGCACTGCCTGGAATAGTGCCCTGGTTGTCCACACCCGAAACAAGTAACTTGCGCTCGAAGGTAGGTCTTTCCCCCACCGTTAATTGGCGGAGTGCTTGCTGGCTTGATGCTAACTTGTTGAGGTTGGTAATTCTGGCGAAATGTTGGATGCTTGTACTGCTGTTGCTGATAGTTGGGTCTTGCTGGGGCTGACTGCCATGGTTGTGGTTTTGAGATGATCGGTCCTCCACTACTTATTAGCTTGCGCTTACGGGTGTCGTCCATTGCACGACGCTTGTCTTCCAACATAAGAGCCTTATTAACCAGGTCACTGAAGGTCCGACATTCACAAACAAGCAGTTGATATTGGAGTGACTGTTGTAGTCCTTCCATAAAGCGCTCAACTTTGGCAGCCTCAGTGCTGACATCTTCACGTGCATACCTTGATAGAAGGTTGAACTTCTGCAAATACTCCTTGACTGATCCACTGCCTTGCCTTAAGGATCGGAATTCCCGCTTCTTAATGGTCATCATCCCCGGAGGAATGTGAGCGGCGCAGAATCCATCCTAGAACACGGCCCAAGTGATGACTTGCCCGCTTGGCATGATCTGAAATACATCCCACCAGGCTCTGGCTGTGCCTCCGGGACAGTGGGTTGCATAGAGAACTTTCTCGTTGTCGTCAGTGCACTTGACCAACGCGAGAAGGTCTTCGATAGTGCGGATCTAGTCATCAGCATCCAAGGGCTCAGTCGTCTCCGTGAATATCGGCGGCGTAGTCCGCATAAACTCAGAGAGAGTTGAGCGACCGTTGCCATTCCCGTTCTGCGGCGGGTGGTTCACCAAAGTTTGAGCCAGCTGCCGGATAGCGACATTGTTGGCTTGACGCTCCTCCCGAAGAGCTTGAAGGAACTGAGCCATCGTCAAGCTTTTAGGGGGAGGGAGCGGTGGAGGTACATCATCTTGCTGCACATGCTCATCTCCAGCTTGAGCTTCCCCTCCGGTTCCCTGCTGCTGTCTTGAAGAGGCAGAGCCAGGGTTGCCGAAAGTGCTGTTGCGAGTTGCATTCACCATCCTGTCAGGGGAGTAGACAGGTCAAATTCTGCTGAACCGGTTGCACTCGAAAGGGGTGACGTTCTAGTAAAGGGGGGTCTGGTGTGTGCTAGTGTGCAAGGTTTTATGACAAAGGTTTTTGAAAGAACTATTGCATTAATTTAAAGTAAGCGATGCAGTCGCTCAGAAGCTGCTCAAGGCAGAATGCGACTTGCATCCAACAGGTTCACACAACATCCGGGTCATAAAATCCTGATACAAGAACTCCTACGTTCGGTACATCCTACGCTGCTACGCGATCCATTGCGCGGTCTCATAAGCCGGCTCTATGGGATCTTCGTCTTTATCTTCATCTCTGTCTTCATCTTCATTAGTGCTTCCCTTCCTCGAAGGGGTAGGGGAAGGAAGTAAACCATATCGACGTAGGTAGCGAAAAGCTCGGTGTACTCTTCTGCAGGTAAGCGTCGACTCTGAAGAGGAACAGCCTGAAGCGGGGGTATTCCTCCTCGGAAAGCAAAGCCAAGTGATATCACATGTGCTCCTTCTTTCTTCACCTTACTGTTCTTCATCTTCTCCATACGAAGTAGGTCCTTAACTTGGTGCAGCTCTTGGCGAATCCTAGTTGATTCCTTGACCAAAAGATGCGTCAAGGTGTCTGAGGAGAGGCTGAAGTAGGTCTGAAACCTTAATGGCATCCCGTCCTCAGATGAGGGGATGAGTGTCCAGCTTCCGTCTATCTTATCCTTAACAAAATGTAAGTGATGAGTAGCGGGTTCGTTCGCCATCTCAGGAAGGATGTCGCGGAGTCGCACGAGTGCCTCTCGTGCTGCAATCTCCACGGCCAACATCAGATCCTCCATTTGTGGCCCTCCAAAGAACCAGCTAGTTGGGGAGTCATTAGCCTTCACTATCACGTCCACGTGATACTCCTTGGTGTCGGCGTTGTCCCAGTGCTCGTGGTAGAGAAAGACGGGCATGCGACGCACTTGACACTTCTCGAGGCTATCACTCAAAAGCAGAGGGAAGCCCGTTTCCAGAAGCGTCTCGGGTACGGCAGCCATCTACAAGGTGTAGAGGAGACGGTTAAAAATATATAGTGGGTGCGGTTCTTGGGTCAATCTATGTGCACTAATTGTCTGGCTATCGCCCATGCTACCTAAGGTTTCCTATAGTGAGGATGGCTCTCATACCAGCTCTGTGGGGACCCCAACTTACTAGTCGAGAATCGCCGTGCTTAGTGATCCCAGATATCAATGCTCACCGAACACAGATACTGAATAAAGAGTCTTACATTCGAGTACCGATTATTATTACATTACGTGAGCGAAGGGTCAAGTTCACAAGATAGGGCCTAAGGCCAAATCACACGAGTACACTAATAGCGCAAAAACAAAGGGGCTAAGCGGGTGCCCATGCCATCAAGCCTACACCGACAGGGATTCTGACTCGGAAGCGTCCTAGTTCGCAGGGGTGTCGCCGAAGACGTACTCATCTCCAAACTCCGGTCCTTCCATGTCTGGTAAATAACATAACCAGTGGCAAGCCAATGAGTACTTTGAATGTACTCGCAAACAGCCCGTGATATGAACAACGAAAGTGAAGGATAACAATATCATGCATTTCTAGTATAACTCATCGGGGTGGAATGATCATGTATATGCATCAGTTAAAGAATTACACTTGAAGAACAGGTTACAGATAGCAACATATCTATTGAGGGCTGAACCATCCGGGTTCACCCTATATGCCAAGTCACCAAACTTGGTCGTAGCATTGCTATCATACTTTTCTCATCACCACACACACATACTCACGCTACTCACTCTTGGTTTATGCAGAAATATCAGGACGTAGTTTAAGCAGGATTACCCAAGTGTCCTTGACCGTGGACACGGCTATTCAAATAGTTTAAACTCTGCAGAGCTAGTACGCTGGTCCCACGAGATCCGAGAAACTTCCGTGTCATCCACGACTCGCGGTATATCACATACCCGAGGTAAGTACCCGATCAATGCCTTTCCCCTAACGATACTAGACAAAGAGGTCCGCTCGATTGGTAACCATCCCACATGTTGTATGTCTTACAAGCACCAACTCTGGACAGTATCGACCACGCGGGGACCAACGGTGTGACTGGAACTCATAAAATGGCATGGTCGTCCTACCCGGCACGACCCCATCACGAGAGTGACTACAATCACTCCCGCCACTAGTAATGTGGCTCTTTGCTAGCACCGACCAGAGTAATTAACATAGCCCCGTCCCATAAGGGGTAACGTGGTCGTATTGGTAAGGTTGGGATGGTCGACACATCATAAATCTAATCTCATTTCCGAAACCTTACTCACACAAATACCGGGTGCATCACTTCACCAAAAGTGACCACCTAACTCATCATCACCCTCGGACATTAGTGGCACCCGACGGGGTTTTCATAAACTCTTGATTTATGACAACATCATGCTCATGATAGTACTACTCCTACCTTTACTTGTCAACATGGTATTAGCATGACCCTAAGGGGCGTTGGAATTATGCCCTAGAGGCAATAATAAATATAGTTATTATTATAATTCCTATATCAAGATAATCGTTTATTATCCATGCTATAATTGTATTGAATGAAGACTCATTTACATGTGTGGATACATAGACAAAACACTGTCCCTAGCAAGCCTCTAGTTGGCTAGCCAGTTGATCAAATATAGTCAGTGTCTTGTGATTATGAACAAGGTGTTGTTGCTTGATAACTGGATCACGTCATTAGGAGAATCACGTGATGGACTAGACCCAAACTAATAGACGTAGCATGTTGATCGTGTCATTTTGTTGCTACTGTTTTCTGCGTGTCAAGTATTTGTTCCTATGACCATGAGATCATATAACTCACTAACACCGGAGGAATACTTTGTGTGTATCAAACGTCGCAACGTAACTGGGTGACTATAAAGATGCTCTACATGTATCTCCGAAGGTGTTCGTTGAGTTAGTATGGATCAAGACTGGGATTTGTCACTCCGTGTGACGGAGAGGTATCTCGGGGCCCACTCGGTAATACAACATCACACACAAGCCTTGCAAGCAATGTAACTTAGTGTAAGTTGCGGGATCTTGTATTACGGAACGAGTAAAGAGACTTGCCGGTAAACGAGATTGAAATAGGTATGCGGATACTGACGATCGAATCTCGGGCAAGTAACATACCGAAGGACAAAGGGAATGACATACGGGATTATATGAATCCTTGGCACTGAGGTTCAAACGATAAGATCTTCGTAGAATATGTAGGATCCAGTATGGGCATCTAGGTCCCGCTATTGGATATTCACCGAGGAGTCTCTCGGGTCATGTCTACATAGTTCTCGAACCCGCAGGGTCTGCACACTTAAGGTTCGACGTTGTTTTATGCGTATTTGAGTTATATGGTTGGTTACCGAATGTTGTTCGGAGTCCCGGATGAGATCACGGACGTCACGAGGGTTTTCGGAATGGTCCGGAAACAAAGATTGATATATAGGATGACCTCATTTGATTATCGGAAGGTTTTCGGAGTTACCGGGAATGTACCGGGAATGATGAATGGGTTCCGGGAGTTCACCGGGGGGGGCAACCCACCCCGGGGGAGCCCATAGGCCTTGAGGGTGGCGCACCAGCCCTTAGTGGGCTGGTGGGACATCCCAAAAGGGCCCTATGCGCATTGGAAGAAAAATCAAAGAGAAAAGAAAAAAAAGGAGGAGTTGGGAAAGGAAAGAAGGACTCCACCCACCAAACCAAGTATGACTCGGTTTGGGGGGGAGTCCTTCCCCCCTTTGGCTCGGCCGATCCCCTTGGGGCTCCTTGAGCCCCAAGGCAAGGTCCCCCCTCTCCCACCTATATATAAGGAGGTTTTAGGGCTGATTTGAGACGACTTTTCCACGGCAGCCCGACCAAATACCTCCACGGTTTTTCCTCTAGATCGCATTTCTGCGGAGCTCGGGCGGAGCCCTGCTGAGACGAGATCATCACCAACCTCCGGAGTGCCGTCACGCTGCTGGAGAACTCTTCTACCTCTCCGTCTCTCTTGCTGGATCAAGATGGCCGAGATCATCGTCGAGTTGTACGTGTGCTGCACGCGGAGGTGCCGTCCGTTCGGCACTAGATCGTGGAACTGATCGCGGGATAGTTCGCGCGGCGGATCGAGGGACGTGAGGACGTTCCACTACATCAACCGCGTTCACTAATGCTTCTGCTGCACGGTCTACAAGGGTACGTAGATCACTCATCCCCTCTCGTAGATGGACATCACCATGATAGGTCTTCGTGCGCGTAGGAAATTTTTTGTTTCCCATGCGACGTTCATCAACAAGGGGTAGAGTCAAGCTCAATGCATGTGCTCCGGGGGAGCATTCGGTAAAATCACATCAAATGATTACCAGCACTTATGATCATATGCAACGGGGATAACTTGCTATCTTAACATGCAAAGTAACATATGCTCAGTCATGGTCAAAGGGCTGCTTGCCTTGGTCAGCTAAGTATCCGGGGTCTTCGAGGTCTTCCGCTCTGATTCCCTCGTCACACGGTTTTTCATCATCGATAAAACAATAAATAAGAAATAGCTCACACAGAAACAATCCACAAAGTCATTTTAAAAATGTTCCCTATTACTGATAAATCTAAGATATCACTTTAAAAATGATTGCCTTAATTTTCCTCGAAGGAATATTTTTTAAAACAACCAAGCAGAAGCAAAACTATTTCATTTCAGCCCTTTTTTATATTATAAAATAGATTAGTTGCTGGGAAAATTCATCTAAGCATCTCATTAAATACTACACATTTTTAGAAGAATAACAGTGGAAGAATTATATTTTTACACTGGTTAAATGTTTTTATAAAAATCTTAGAAATCCAGGTTTAAAAATAAAAGAAAAACACAGGCCAGCTCCTGGCCTTGCTCGGCCTAGAGCTGGGCTGGCCCATGGCTAGCCGACGGCCTGCCCAGGCGCGCGTACCGTCAGGTTTGAACCTGAAGCGTGGGTGATACTTCTCCATTGTATCTACTTTTCCAAACTCTTTTGCCCTTGTTTTGAACTCTAATTTGCATGATTTGAATGGAACTAACCTGGACTGACGTTGTTTTCAGTAGAATTTCCTTGCTGTTATTTTTGTGCAGAAATCAAAGTTCTCCAAACGTCCTGAAAATTTACGGAGATCATTTTTGGAAAATATGAAAAATATCTGCGCCAAGTTCCACCTGAGGGGGTGGGCCAGTGAGCCACAAGCCCTGGCTTCGCCACCCCCCTGGTGGCGGTGGGCAGGCTTGTGGGGCCCACACGGCTCTGCCGCCCCCAATCTCAGGTCTATAAGTTCCGTTTCAGCCCAGAAAAAATATAAAAGAGAAGTTTTCGTCGCTTTTGCGATACGGTGGCGCCGCCACAACCTGTTCTTCATCTGGAGGGCAGATCTAGAGTCCGTCTTGGGCTCCGGAGAGGGGAAATCATCGCCATCGTCATCATCAACCTTCTTCCCTCTCCAATTCCGTGAAGCTCTTCGTCGTTCGTGAGTAATCTATTCATAGGCTCGCTGGGCGGTGATGAGTAGGATGATATCTATCATGTAATCGAGTTAGTTTTGATGGGGATTGATCCCTAGTATCCATTATGTTCTGAGATTGATGTTGCTACTACTTTGCCATGCTTAATGCTTGTCACTAGGGCCCGAGTGCCATGATTTCAGATCTGAAATTATTATGTTGTCACCAATATATGTGTGTTTTAGATCCGATCTTGCAAGTTGTAGTTACCTACTATGTGTTATGATCCGGCAACCCCGGAGTGACAATAACCGGAACCACTCCCGGTGATGACCATAGTTTGAGGAGTTCATGTGTTCACCAAGTGCTAATGTGTTTGTCCGGTTCTTTATTAAAAGGAGAACCTTAATATCCCGTAGTTTCCTTTTGGACCCCGCTGCCACGGGAGGGATGGACAATAGATGTCATGCAAGTTCTTTTCCCTAAGCACGTATGACGACACACAGAATGCATGCCTACATCACACTGACGAACGGGAGCTAGCCATGTATCTCTCCGTGTTATAACTGTTGCATGATGAATATCATCCAAACAAATCACCGACCCATTTCCTACGAGTTTTTGCTACTACTGCTGTTACTTGTCTTGCTCTGTTAATACTTATGTTACTTGTCTTGCTATGCTGCTACTGTTGTTACTTGTCTTGCTCTGCTTCTACTGTCGCTTGCTACTATTGCTACTTGCTACTTCTGTCACTACTGTTGTTCCTTGCCATTGCTATTACTCGTTACACCGCTGCTACCTGCTACAATACTTTTTCGCTCAGCGTTGACGGGAACAGACAATTTCCGTCAACGGGCAACTTGGCGCCATTGATACGACAGTTAGGAATAGTCTGCCGTCAACAGATTGTTTCTGATACGGTTGTTATCATACTACTTTGCTGTTACTACTTTGCTTGCAGATACTAATCTTTCAGGTGTGGTTGAATCTGACACATTCAGCTTCTAATACTCGAGAGTATTCTCTCACCTTCTGTTTGGCGATCAACAAATTTGGGTCGAATACTCTACCCTCGAAAACTGCTACGATCCCACGCGTTGGTGGGCCGTCAACAACATTCTTCTAGTTTCGATTGCCAGAGAGTGCTAGCAGCATTCTTCCGGTGCCGTTGCAAGGGGAAGCATAGCTGACATCAGCGGGGCCCTGCAGTCAGTGGCCGAGGCCAGCGCGAGGGAGAAGGCTGGGCCACCAACAGGTGGGGTACACCTGTCGGGGTCGTCGCATACCTCCAGCCAGAGAGGAGGAGGAGGACGCCGACGTGCTCAAGCTCCAGCGAGCACGGGAATGGGTTCGCCAAACCGTCGCCTACGTGCTGGTGGTCGAAACGACGATGGGGAGGCAGGGGTTCGCCGGCGACAAGGAGGCCGTGGCGGAGGGGTTTCGGGAAGTGGTCGAGGGGGTGGCTAGAGACACGGAAAAGCTCGGGCGAGTTAGGGGAAAGCTTCGTGGGGTCAAGGGGGTAAGATTGGTGGGTCGAGGGGTGCAGGAGCCGTCGTGTAGCCGGAGATTGACCGGAGCTCGGAGGCGGAGGGGCCTCGGTCGATCTCGAGCACCGGGGCTCTGCTGGTTTGCTCGGGTGGCTAGGGAGGTGCTAGTGGTTGCGGCGAAGCTATCTGAGGGGTGCTGGAGCGAGGGGGAGGGCTATTTATAGGCCCGCGACGGTGAGCAGACTCGGGAGCGCCGGTGACTCACCGAGGCGTGCATGGGGTGCAGAGAGACGTTGGGGTTGACACCCCGGTTTCAGGACGTGGTATTGGACTGCCCGAACCGTCTGCTGCAGAGAGAGAGAGAGGAGAGCCGTGCATTCGTGGCCCCGCAATCTTGGCTGAATCTGGAGCGTGCGGGCACGCGTCACGCGAGCTCTAGCGCGAGAGAGGAGGGCCCCTGAGGCTTGCCCAACGCAGAGGGGCTGTCGGGGAGGAGGTTGGACATCTCGGGGGAGGCTGGAACTGGCCGAGGGCATCGCCCCCACGTCGGTGACTCCCTGTAGCGCGCCCAGAGCGCAGTTTTGGCATGCCACGGCAAGCTGGTGCGCTCTGAGGCATTTTGGACGTGTCTAGCATGTCCTGGCACTTGCTGGGCATGTGGCTAGCTGTTTGGTTTTAGTGGGAGCTTTGGCTGGGCAAAGGAGGCAAGAAATACTGGTGCTGTCAGTCATGAACTGAGGTCTAAATTGGGGTTTTTGGCATTTCCACTTTGAACCAGTGAGGGGCCACTTGACGGGGGTTAGATACAGGTGTTGGCTCCTTAATCTAAGAGTTTGAAGCAAAGGAGTTTGGTTTAGCTGTGGCTAAGGTGGCTTTTTCCTATCTGTAAGAAGGTGTTCGACAGTGGTCACAGGGAGTTGCACCCCACCACTAGTGCTGAGACTTAACAGGTTTGGTTTTAGTGATAAACCATGGTGTTCCACCAAATTTGAGCTCCAATGGACAAGTTTAGCTTTGTAAACTTGAAATCACTCCAATATGACCAGACCTGTTCCTTCCAAAGGGAGTGTGGGCAAACTAAGTCCCACAAATCCCATTTTTGGTGTAGAACCCTCATTTGAGGTATTAGGTACTCCTGCAAAGTTTTAGCCTCATTGGACAAACTTTGCTATGTAGAGTTTCTCTAACTTGATTCTAGACAGACAGGGCTTTTGGGGTATTTGGGGTCCTTATCAACCTTTGATCATGGTGAAACTTTATGTGGACTCCATACATGGCTTAGGGACATCACTGGAAATTTCTAGGAATTTATTGAGAATATTTCCTTTGGAAATATTTCAAAATGCCAAAACAGACAGAAATTGCTTTTATAATTTTAATCAATAAATATAATATAAAATGGGGTTTAAAATCTTATGTATGGAAAATATATGTCCTTCTGATCATCTCTAAATATAATCAGATTTTTCCAAAGCAGAAAAGTATTTTTCCATGTTGGAATACCAATTCTGACCTTAGAAATGGACAGGTTATATAATTAGGAAAATACTCACAAAAATAATTATTTTTGTGGTTTTGAAATATAAGAATAGGTAAAAACTAGATTACCAAATATGAGTAGTAGCACTGCTTGCTATCAAGGACATGTAGTGCAACTCAAGGTGGTTTAGCTTTGGTTATCAAGGTTTTTGGAAATCAGTAAAATACAAAAAAAGGAATTTTAGGATTTTAAATCCTCACATGATCAAGCATACAAGCATACAATGTCAATCATGGCACTCCCAACATTAGTTTTGAAAAAGTTTTAACAAGCTCAGAATTTTACAACACAGACAGATGATAGCAAAAACAGGGTGTGACAAATCTCCCCCAAGCTTGAGTGATGCTTTCTCCATCACGAGACCTAAAGTTATAAATATAATTCATGTCTCGATGTATTTCATGAAGAGGATAAAACTTTGCATAAAAGAGAGGCATAAGATCTTGCCAACTTAGTAAATTATAGTCATCAAGAAGCCTATACCAATCCAAGGCCTTATCTTTTAATGATAGAGAGAATAAATTTCTCATAACAAAATACATCAATATACGTGCAAGCTTAAATAAGGAGCATAGTTGTGAAAGATATAGCAAGTGTTCACCTGGATGTCTATCTCCTGCATATCGATTAGCCAAAACACAATCAATAATACCAGTTGGTATTTTAAAGGGCACAATTTCAGTAGGAAGGGGAGGATTCTCCGCCATATTAGCATTGGGGCGGTTCCCCACAAGCAACAAACCAAGAGTAGAGTTGTCCATAGCGACAAAAAGTGGAAACAGTAAAACGAAAAGAGCACGTACAGCGTAAAGGTTTCCTTACCGGTAGAGTAGAGGGGATGAGTAATGCAAGGTACAACTCCGATTGCAATGATGAAGTAGATGGGATGAAGATGGAGAATGTGCTGGTGTTGGTGATGATGATATCGATGATGCCCGTGAAGATGGTGATGACAATGAGGAGGATCTCCCCTTCTGGGAGTGAAAAGGATCGAGATGGTCCTAGAGGGGGGGAGGTGAATAGGTACAGTTCCAAATTTTAATAATTACTTAGCAATTGTAGGCAAATGTGCGGAATATGAGTGTAGGCCTAATAATTGCTATGACAAGGAGTAAGCTATTTAGAGTGAAGTAAGGCAAGTGGTAAACAATAATCAAATACAAGTACGTAATAAGGATTAACACAAGTAGAGAGTTAGGGTTAGGAATAACCGAAACTCCAAGAGAGACGAGGATGTATCCCGATGTTCACTTCCTTGGAGGGAAGCTATGCCACTGTTAGAGGGGAGGATGTTACCACGAAGGCACACCAACGCCAGAAGGCTCACCCTATTCTCCCTTTGAGATAACTCCACGAAGGCGTTTCTCAACCACTAGTGGTAAGCCTTGAGGTGGCTTCCAAACCTTCACAAACTTTCCGGGGGAAATCACAATGGTTTGATTCCTCTCCAAAGACAACTACCTCCTAGGAGTCTCCAACCTCCAAGAGTAACAAGATCATGGGGATTGCTCAAAACTTGCTCAAGTCACAAATCACTTTGGTGGGAAGGAGGAGAAGGAGACAATCTATCTTTTGATTGGAACAACACTCAAAGTGACTCACAAATGCTCTTGGGTACGAAGATTTGGTGTAGACAAGAGTGAGTGAGAAGAAAGGTGTTCTTGTATGTGTTCTAGCTGTTTTGGACACCCTCTCACGAAGTGGGAGGGGGTATATATAGTGGGGAGTGTAAAACAGCCGTTGGGGACACTTCAAGTCACACAGGGTTCGGACGTCCCGCAGTTTACAGAAGTCCGGGCGTCCACAAGGAGTCGGACGTCTGACAGGGGTCGGTCGTCCGAGGGCTGTAGATATGTCTGGAAACACTGTGAGTTGAATAGGGACCGGACGTCCGGAGAAGGCCGGAAGTCCGAGTTATTCGACTCAACTTCTTCTGGTGCAAGGTTCGGATTTCCGAAAGGGGACGGACGTCCGACCCTCGGACGTCCGAAGGGAGCCGGTAGTCCGAGTTATATGGCTCATGTTCTTCTGGTGCGAGGCTCTAGATTTCCGAAGCTGGTCGGTCGACCGGCCCTCAGATGTCCGGAGGGAGCCAGAAATCCGAGTTATATGGCTCAAGTTCTTCTGGTGGAGAGCTCTGGATTTCCAAAGCCTGTCGGTTGTCCGACCCTTGACCGGCCCTCGGACGTCCGGAGGGAGCCGGAAGTCCGAGGCATTAGTCCTGTTTTGAGATAAGATCAGTGTAGTGAAGATGTGGTATTGAGCAAAATAGTGAAGATGTGGTATGAACAAATTCATTGCAAAAACCTGTGATCCCCTCTTAATAGTGCGGGATCCCTATACTCAAAAATAGTAAACTTAAAAGGATAGTCTACATCATCTTTTCTAAATCCCGAGCCTTCTTGACATATAAATCCCGATCTTCTCAGACCACCTTTGGCGCATAATTCTCAATCTACTAAAGTACTTGCCATCCTGAGATACACTCAACAAATAGGATTAGTTTCCTATGTATGTGTTGTCATTAACACCAAAAGTCGATTAGGGGCATAGCATGCACTTTCAATCTCCCCCTTTTTGGTAGTTGATGACAACATATACATAGGTCTCAAAAACAATTGACATACATTATAGCCTTGGAGAGGTTTAGTACGGAGCTCCCCCTTAGTATGTGCATGATAAAATATCGGAGCTCCCTTTTAATGTGTGTATCGAACATATAATGGATCATCATGTAAAGATAATAGATCATCATAGAAAGACAATAGATCATCATAAAAGTAGTGGAGCAAAACATAATAGCCTATGATGATATCATAGAAATCCATAGCAATCACAACATTCATAAGTAGCCATACATGAGTTTATCCATTACATTACTCAACCATGCAAATTTAGACTAAAACTCCAAAGACTAAAAACTACGATACATTACTCGCCCTTTGGCACCAAGTACCAAAAAGGGAGGCACCAACAGCATCAACCATGCTCATAGCTCATCAGCATCATCATCATCATCATCATCCTCATCGTCAGGCAAGCTACTGCCACCAGCCTCATCAAGGAAATCAGCCCACTCAGGACCAGATGGGAAGCCAAAGTCAGAAGGAGGAGCAGCAGGAAGGGCCTCATCATCACTCCCATCAAGAGCGCCCGAATCTCTCAGACGAGCCTTGAGGGCATTTTTGGAGGAGATGAGGCAAGAAACCACATCATGGGTTTGACCACACTGGAAAGAGATGGCCTTCATCATAGAAAAATGTGCCTTGCCAATGAATTTGGCAAAGCGACCGAGAGGAGCTGAGCTAGATGAAGGGGTTGCTGACCGGGCAGCAGTGCGGCGAGTGGATGTGGAGGATGGGGTTTTCTTGGGAGCATAGTTATCCGCCATGTGAGCAGGAATGACCCACTTGTGATGTGTGTGAGTGACACCAACAGAGAATTCAGCAACATGATTAATAAGAGCCTGGATGAAGGGGGCATGAGGGAAGGCTCGCTTGTATTGAATACTAGCAAGCCGAATCTCATGCCATAGAAAGTGAGGCACATTAATTTTGCTCTTGGGGTTCTCGTACAAATGTGACATGATGTCAATACAGTATCCACTGCAAGATCCCTCACTCATCTTGGGATAGATGGTGCGGATAAGACACTGAAAGATGATAAAGTAAGGAGAGTGCCAAATGGATACCTGGTTAAGATCCTTCATGCGTTCATCCGCATCAAGTTCACGGAGTGGTTTGAGGAGATACCCACACGCCTCAATTGTCTTATGTGCATGGTTAGGATCATTCTTATGTATTTTGGAGCTGGAGTTGGGGAAACCAAGTGCGGCAAGAAATGTATCATAAGAGGCTGTGAAGTGAACGTCAGCGGTTATCCAGCTAACTGTATTGTTTGGACCAAAGAAGCTTGTGGCATAAAACTGGTGAATAGCAGCAGCGTTAAAAGCGCGACGAAAAGCAAAGGGGGCAGCAAGCCCCGATGACTCAATGAATTCGGTGGCACACGGGTATTTCGCCGGGTGCGTGCGAATATGCTCAAGATCTATGAAGTGATGAACAGAGAGACCCTTAGGAACTATGACGGTAGTAAAGATGTCCGCCAGGACGTTTCTGCGGAAACGTGAGTCCATAGAATCACGTACGACAGAGAATTGATCAACGTCGCGGCGGAAAGTGAGGTAGGAAGACTTAGCAACCGTGGTGAAGTTCGTGACTTCACGACCTAAGGTAGCAGGGGGTTCAAGTGAGATGCGACGAGCTTCACCTTTGAGCTGAGCAGGAGGAGGTGGTGGCATATAGGAGGGCCTGCGAGTCCCGGGCTTTGTCATGGACCTCCGAACGGCGGGCTGGTCAGCACGGTCCTTGGCGGCAAGCTCATTCTCGAAGTCAGAGCCTTCAAACGACGAGGGGAGCTGTGGAGACGGAGGACGCCGGGTAGTTCATTTGAAGTGACGACGTTGCCCTTCCGAGTCCAACCCCGTGCCAGTAGGTTCACGAGCGGAAGAGCCAGCAGCGTCCTTCCGGGCGGCGTGCTTAATCCTGGGCATGATGCAGACAAACCTACACGGATGGAAACCCAAAGGGGAACGGTCACGAGCTAACCATATGAACGAACACGTGAACTTGGGAGAAAGGAATCCAAACGCGAGGGGAACGGAGGAGATACCTGTAGATCGAGAGAGGAGAGCAAGAAGAGATGGATCCCGCGGAGGAGATCGGATCCCGCGGAGGAGATGAGGCAGATCTCGGAGGTGGTGGCGCGGGCGAGCGCTCCTGGTGCTCGCGGCAGCCGCCGCTGGGGAAAAAGGAGGCGCGTGAGGGCTAGGGCAAGGCCCAGCCCTGCGCCCTTCTATTTATAGGCCCCACTGTGTCGGACGTCCGACAGGCGTCGGACGTCCGGAGAGGATTTTTCCGTCGGACGACCGACACTGGCCAGACATCCGGAATGAGTTTAGCCGCCGGACGTCCGAGACACGTGGGACGACCGAGATAGAGGAGGCAGAGCCTGATTCTGGAATTTTTGATGATGAGATGATGATTTTTCATGGTTTCTCACAAAGAACACGAGCATAGTTGCCTACAAGAATTACATATACTACTTGTGGACAGAAGTTGATTTATGCATACTTTGTAAGCTCAAAACATAGAATTATGACCCACTCCCCCTAAATGCATGCCCACATCAAGACACAAACATAATGTGAGTGTGTGTATGTGTGCAAGATTTCAAGTTATGTTATCAAGATCCAAGATACCTAGTTCACGCCTAAGTTGACAGAACCTTGCTACGCTAAGTGGCTTGGTGAAAATGTCAGCGAGCTGCATGTCGGTACCCACGTGGGTAATATCAATGTCACCCTTTTGCACATGGTCTCTCAAGAAATGATACCTAATATCAATATGTTTTGTGCGAGGGTGATCAATGGGGTTCTCGGAGATTTTATGGCACTTTCATTATCACAGAGAAGAGGAACGTGTCGATACGTGATACCATAATCCTTTAGGGTTTGCCTCATCCATAGCAGTTGGGTTGCACAGCTTGCGGCTGCAATATATTCGGCCTCGGCCGTGGAGAGAGAAACACAGTTCTGCTTTTTCGAGGACCAACTTACCAAGGAGCATCCAAGAAAATGACATGCACTGGAAGTGGATTTCCGTCCCACTTTGTCACCAACCCAATCTGCATCGGAGTACCCAATAAGATCGAACTTTGCATCCTTAGGGTACCATAAGCCTAACTTTGGGGTGTGAACAAGGTATCTAAGAATATGCTTAACCGCCGTATGATGGCTTTCCCTGGGGGAAGCTTGAAATCTAGCACATATGCCTACACTTAACATGATGTCCAGTCTAGATGCGCAAAGATAAAGTAACGAACCAATCATGGAGCGGTAAGTAGATGGGTCAAAAGGAATACCGTTGGTGTCTTCATTTAGAACTACATCTGTGGCCATGGGTGTCTTCATTGGTTTAGCATTTGTCATATCAAATTTTTCAAGAATGTCCTTGAGGTACTTAGTTTGAGACAAGAAAATTCCTTCTTGAAATTGTTGTATTTGAAACCCAAGAAAGAACTTCAAGTCCGTGTTGAGTGACATCTCAAAGGTCTTGGTCATGGAGGCCGCAAACTTCATGCATAAATGGATGTTAGGAGAACCGAAAATGATGTCATCTACATAAATTTGGCATAAGATCAGATCACCATTTTCCCTCTTAGTAAAAAGAGTGGGATTGATCACCCCCACCACAAAGCCATCATCGAGTACGAACTTCTTAAGATGATCGTACCAAGCACGGGGTGCTTGCTTGAGGCCATACATAGCCTTGTGAAGTTTGTATACATGGTCTTTGTGGTGAGGGTCAACAAACCCAGGTGGTTGTGATACATATACCTCTTCTTGTAGAGGACCGTTAAGAAAAGCACTTTTCACATCCATTTGATGCAAAGTAAAACCATTGAAAGCAGCATAGGCCAATAAAATGCGAATGGATTCAAGACGAGCAACAGGGGCGAAAGTCTCACCAAAGTCCAAACCTTCAACTTGAGGGTACCCCTGTGCTACTAACCTTGCCTTCTTGCGTAGGACAATCCCATTCTCATCTTCCTTGTTCTTGAAAATCCATTTAGTTCCAATGACATTGTGTTCCTCAGTTGGTCGTTCTACCAATGACCACACTTCGTTGCGTGTAAAACTGTTTAACTCTTCTTGCATAGCAAGGAGCCAGTCATTGTCACACAATGCATCCTGAACCCTGTGTGGCACGGTACTAGAGACAAACGAAAAGTGAGCACAAAAGTTTGTTAATTGTTTACGAGTCACTCGACCTTCCGACACGTCGGTGAGGATTTGATCAATATCAACACGACCGGCCACACGTGGCATGATGGAGGTCAGGGTTTCACGGGGTTCGACTTCGTTTCTATGATCAACGTCCTCAACATATGGATCATTTATGTGCGGTGGAAGATATTCCTCTTCGCGTTGCACCTGTTGAGGTTCATCATCAAGCATATCCATACTTTGGTCTAGCTCTTGAAGATCAACTTGTTATTGAGTGTGATCAGAGTGAGAGACATGTTCTCCCACTTGATCCTCAACAACTCGCATGATATGTGTGCTAGTATCTTGTGGAGGTACGGGCAGTGAACTATCTTGAGGATGAGAAATACTCTCATCATCTTCATCATCGTCATGGGGTCTTTGTTCCATGGGAAGAAGTGCACCTACACCCATGTTCAAGATATCTTGCGAGGAATCTTCTTCACCTGCATCACTTAGATCAACTTTCTCCCCGTGGGAGCGGTTAAATTCATCAAACGTCATGGGTTTCTATAACACATCCAGTGGATTTGTTGTAGACTCTTTAGGCGTGAGAGTTTGATCCATAGCCAACAAAAATCCCTTCAGTTGTTTTGGATTGAAATTTTCCTAACCGTCCCCGTTTGTTGTGGATGAAACACTTGCATCCAAACACACGAAAGTACTTAACATTGGGCTTGTTCCCAGTTAGGAGCTCATATGGAGTCTTCTCCAATATTGATCGTAGGAAGAGCCGGTTTGATGCATGACATGATGTGTTTATGACCTCATCCCAAAAACTATGTGGTGACATGTATTCGTCTAACATGGACCTTGCCATTTCCACAAGTGTCCGGTTCTTCCTCTCTGCTACACCATTTTGCTGAGGGGTGTAAGGTGCGGAGTACTGATGTTCAATTCCCTCATCACTAAGAAATTCTTCTAGGGTGTAGTTCTTGAACTTGGAGCCATTATCACTTCTTATTGCCTTGATGTCCTTGTCAAACTTCCGCTGGGCTTGTTTGGCAAAATCAATGAAGGTGATCTTCGTCTCGTCCTTGGACTTGAGAAAGAATACCCATGTGTATCTTGAGTAATCAACAACAATGACTAGGCCATACTTTTTCCCTCCAAGACTTGGTTTGAGGTGCCCATTTCGTCATGGGGCCTCTCACATTAGTTACAAGAGTCTTAGGGACCCAAATAGCATAAAATCGGAATGCATTATGGGGACCAACGAATTTAGCACAAAGCTCTCCTTCCTTTGATTTGCAAAGTACATAGGATGGAGGCATGAATTCAGTCGTCTTGTTGAGAGTAGGTGAACCCCTAGTGGCCGACCTACTCACAACCTTACCGTTCTCCTTGTCTGCCTCTCGTACAAATATTTCTTTAAGCGGAGTGGTACACTTGAGAGAAGATGCACATTTCTTGGCGGTGCTTGGATTGAACCCAAGCCCTTCCTTGGCAAAGCCTCCATTGTGTTGACTTAAGATCTCATTGAGAGTCTTTTGTCCTTGTGCACATGTCATGAGACCTCTATCTAGCTGTGCCTTTAGCGAACAGTTTCCTCAAGAATAGATGTCAGTTCACTACTAGAGTTAGTAGTGCAGGTATCAACATTAATAGTAGGTGAGGAGTAAGCCTTAGCTAAAGTGTCAAGATAAGTAACCTTGAGTGCCTCAAAGCTCTTTGTAAGAACAGTGAGTTTCTCTTCCTTGTCTTTGAGAGACAAGGATAGACGCGCACAGTCCTTAGAAAGAGAAGCATGAGAGTTCACTAGTCGGTTTTTATCATTTAGTAACTCTTTGCACACAGATTCAGCCTTTTTCAAGGAGACAAGATCGTTAGCATGTTTATCAAGGTTTTCACCAACTTTTGAGCATAATGCATCATTTTGTGCTTCCTCATACAGGAATTTCTGCTCAAGGATTTCATTTCTTTCCTTCTCCTCGGTGACGAGGGTTTTGAGTTCCTTGATGGTATTGGTGTGCTTACTCACCATTTCCATAAGTATGCGAAACATAGTGAGCTTCTTTCCTTTAAGAGAGCACATAAATTTGTTTATTTTGGAAAACATGGGATGATCTAAGTCATTATCCTCATAGTGATCTTCCGCATCAAGATACTCATCAGGTGAGGTAGAACCTAGACTGAAAGGGTTTAACCGTGGAGTTACCTTAACCTTATCTTGGGAGCTTTGGTCTTCCTCATCTCCCATGGCAGTATTTGCCAGCAAACACTTGTGGGTGTTGCCCTTGTAGACTTTCATATAGTTGTAGTGAACAACATCACCACTTTTGTTGACTAGCCTCAAGGTGTTTTGTGTATCCTGAGCTACTCCGGCCACTCCACCAACGTCTTCTGGATCTGATTCTTCTTGTGCAACCATTGCTCTTCCATCTGTTCTCTTGAGCTTGGAGTTCATAGGGTTTGGCAACTTCTTCTTTACAAAGGTCTTCGGAATCCTTGGTTTATCTTCTCTCTTCTCATAAGGGCAGTCATTGGAGAAGTGGTTGGTTCCTCACAGTTATAGCATTTCCTTACCTTCTTCTTTGGGAATCTTCCCTTAAATTTTCCTGCACTGAACTTCTTTACAAAGAGAGCAATGTCCTCATAAGATGGGCTTTCTTCAAAGTCAACATCATCACCATCTTTGCAGTCATCATCACCCTCTTCTTCTTCACTTTCTTCTTCATCACATTCATGCTTGGCTTCCAAAGCAAGATTGATCTTTGATGTTGAAGTGCCATGCATGGCAAGGTGCTTTGTTGCATTTGCCTTTGACTCTTCAAATAATTGGAAAGTGGATATGATGTCATCTGGAGTCATTTCTTTGAACCCATGGTGCTGCCTCATGTCCCATACCATTTGATGGTGCTACGGAGCAAGAGCATGAAGTAACTTGTCCACGAGAAATCTCTTGGTCAGATTGAAACCATCTTGCATCTTGTCACAGTCACACGACTCAATGTCTGCGGCGAGAGTCATGAGCCGTTCTAGCAGTTGCTTGGTAGATTCACCCTTTTCCATACAGAAATTCTGTAATTGCCCCTTGGCAATTTCATATTGAGCAAGCCGAAGAGTGGAGGTACCGGTCTTGGTCCTTATAATGCTATCCCACAGTTCCTTGGCACTTGTGATGTGAATGTAAGGTCTCCGTTGCTTGTCATTCATTCCTTTTCTTATGCACATGATCGCAGTGTCATTGAGATGCTTGTCATAAGTTTCTCTGGGAGTGAGGCACCTTGGATCTACAAGATTGTACCCATGCTCGAGGATGTCCAACATCTCATCATTGGCGTACCTAAGATGATCCTGCATACCAACTCTCCACAAAGCAAAATCAGAATTGTCATCAAGCAAGGGAGGTTTTCCTCCAGGATTGTACTTAGGTTTATCAATTTGAGATCTAGCATAAAGCCATGGAACACTGGTTTGGAGGTTGTTGGCCAAATGAAGAACCGTGCACATGTGGCCCTGAGGCCCTCGGGGACGTGGCTGTCCCCGTGGTTAATGATGCCAGTCTTATTTGGACCAAGGCCTCAAGAGAAGCATCATGCTCCTCTTTTTGCTTGGCAAGGGCCTGTTCCAGGTCCTCAGAGGTGAAGGACTTTACTTCCGTGGAAGTCCCGTCCCTCTCCACTAGAGCTACAGTAGTGGGAATCCCGTCTGTTGGGGATATTGCTTATTAAGTGACCCGCCCAAAACGGGCCGGGTTACTAGTAAGGCGGTTCATCCTTTGACTCATTTGGGCCTCAGCCTGGGCGATTTAAGGCCGCAAGATGGTTGTGATTTGTGGAAGGTCTCTGGGTTTTGCAAGACGGCGACTAAGAGGCCGCGGTGGTCACGATTTGTAAAGAGGAAGGGACTCTTGTAAACCCTAAAGCCTCGACCTCTATATAAAGGCGAGTTTGAAGGGGGATAGGGAGGTTAGAAATCATCGAGTGCTAGGTAAGGCGAGTTACGCCTTTCTTGTAATCGAATCCACATCAATACACGCCAAGCAGGACGTAGGCTATTACCTCCACGCGAGGGGCCGAACCTGGGTAACCCGCCGCGTTCCTCCTGTTCAACCCCTTTGAGTCGCCACCAAAGTGCGATGGTTCCCATACTAAGTCCTTTCACGAGGACATCTGCCGTGACAAAACAACGACAGTTGGCGCCCACCGTGGGGCCTGCGCACGGTGGAGTTGAGTTCTCAAAGGTAGCCCTACCAGGGTTTGGGAGTTATGCGACGGCGCTCATGACTTGGAGCCGACGCGGCATAGCCTACATCGACAACCAGCGATGGGGACCTGAAGCGAATTCTCTCGAATCAGGCTACAGGGTCCCCTTCGGCAAGATCAACGTCTTCATCGGCATGATCGGGTCATCTGTTCCTGAGCCGAACATCTCCTCCTACATCGTCGAGCCGGCCAGGTACGTTCATCCAGTCATAACACGGAATCTGACCCACCCGGTCTTTGTGGGTTTCACGCAGGGGTCGGAGGAGCCAGAGCACGCGGCGGCTCAGGAGGTTACCCCCATCAACTCTGACGACGAATCATCCATGGGCGATTCAGATTCCATCCAGTCCCTCCACGGAGACGGTCTCGGAGGCTTGTCATTGGCCATGGATCCGGAAATCCTCGATCGAACCCGCCGCCAGATCGCCATCTACATGGCCGGGGCGACTCAACCCGCACAGAACCCCGCTGGAGGCGATGGGACCGGCGGGACATCCAGAAGTGCGTCAGCAGTCCTGGTGGATTTAGCGGCGGAAATCACAAGACTAATGTCAACCCCCCTCACGCCAGAGAACCAAGAAGAGATAAACGCGGAGTTAGCAAAGCTGAGGGAGGCGGTGGCAAAGGCCCATCAGGATGCTGAGACGGAGTCCGCGAGGATGGAAACTCGACAAGCCCAGATTGCGGCCGAAAGGATGCGATTGAACACCGACAACTGGCGGCTTGAAAGACAGCAGCGCGCGTCCGACGCCGTCCATCAGCGGAGACACCAGGGTCGCCTGCCCCATGATCTCAATCCGACTCGCCTGTTCGACACTCCCCAAACACCCGGGATGCGAGCCGCCCCAGCAGGAGGGCTGGGCCGCCCTCCTAACCCGCCGATTCAGCCGGCTGAGGGTCAAATTCCTCGTTTCCGTACCCCTCGAGGCCACTTCTCTAACCCGGTGGATAACGTGCTTGCCGCAACTCGCCATCTGGAGTCTCTTCCGATCCACGGCAACACCCCAGCTGAGATCGAAGCAAGGAACGCCATCGAGATGTTGAAAACGGCAGTGGTCCAAAACGCGCAGTTCTCACACAGCCCCGAGCGATTGCACTCCACCCCCCAGGCGAGCTATACTAGGAGTAGGCCGGAGGATCAGCCAGCCGTAAACAGTGCCCCGCGACACTTCCCGCAGGACAACCCGCCCGAGCGGAACCCGCCGGGCAGAGGTCCACCCAACATTCAAGAGGCTCAGACTCCTCCCGCGGGGACCGGAGGGCGAGTTGGGGTGCCCTGCTTGTCCCTGGCCCTTCGAAACGAAAGAATGCCCAAGGATTTCAAAGGACCAAGAAAGGTGCCTAATTACACAACAGATCTCGAACCAACATCTTGGATCGAGGGCTATGAGATCGCCATGAACATGCTCGATGTAAACGAGGCGGTTTGCGCCAGATATTTCACCATGATGCTCGAGGGGTCGGCGCACTTGGTTTAAAAACTTACCTCCCAATTCTATCCAGTCCTGGGCCGAGCTGAAGGAGCGTTTCATCAAAAACTTCCGGGGAACCTGTAAACGGCCGATGACGATCGTCGACTTGCAACACTGCGTACAACGCCCGGATGAGTTGGCGCACCATTGGTCGCGGCGAGTCGCGGAAATTATCCATTCATCGGATGGCATCACGGCAGCGCAAGCTGTGCTTATCCTCGAGCACAACTGCCACTATGAACCGCTGGTCCAGAAATTGGGGCGACTCAAACGGAAAGTTCAGGATATGGGCGAGCTGATGGATACCCTCACTAGGTACGCCGAGGCCGATGATACCTAGGATCCCGGCGAGGATGGTAAGGGTAACTCGCCCAAGAAGGGCGATTCAACCAAAAACCACACCCGCCTCCAAGGCCGCAATCATCACAACCAGGGGACCAACGGCAAGCGTAGGCCACAGGAGGAGCCCTCGGATCTGGTTGCCAACACCAACGCCAATGACGGCAAAAAGAAGAATCGAGGCTTCAGTGGGAAAAGGCCGCGTAATTACGAAGAGCTACTCAAAGGCCCTTGCCCGCACCACGCCACGGCCGATGGCCCGGCGGGCCACTCTTGGGAGAACTGTTTCGTGATGCGAGAATTTCGGGCCGAGGCAATCAAGAAGATCCAAAGCGAAGATCCGAACCGTCGCCAGGACCAACTCGTCGCGCCCAATCAAAGGCACAACCCCTTC
The DNA here is from genome assembly GCF_904849725.1 of Hordeum vulgare subsp. vulgare. Lineage (NCBI taxonomy): Eukaryota > Viridiplantae > Streptophyta > Magnoliopsida > Poales > Poaceae > Hordeum > Hordeum vulgare. The sequence goes on along the minus strand of NC_058521.1, from coordinate 409,399,183 downwards.
GGCGGTTTTCCCGAACAAGAGGCACAGGGGGGCCCGCAGCCAGGCGGCGGCCAGTACCCGGTGCACCACCAACGGCGGTACAACCCGCCGGGAGTTTTCCAGCAGCCGCCCCCACAGGGGGCTCCGCAGGACCAGGATGACCATGGGGGCTTCCGCAACAATCCTAAACAGCTAAGTAATGGGCAGTACCATGTTTTCGCCACTAATGCTTGTAGGCGTGATAAAAAGGTAAATCACCGGGCGTACAGCGTAATTGAGCCGGCAGTTCCCAGATATCTCCACTGGTCCGAACAGACCATAACATGGAGCAGAGAGGATCACCCGCCGAGAATAGATAACCCGGGCGACCTGGCATTAGTCGTGGCACCCCAAGTGGGGGGCTACACTCTATCGAAAGTACTAATGGATGGCGGTAGCAGCATTAATATCCTATACTTCGACACCTTCCGGAGGATGATTCTATTAGAGAAAGACTTGATGCCTTCAACCACGGTCTTCCAGGGCATCGTCCCGGGCAAATCGGCTTATCCCATAGGCCGGGTCAGGCTCTCAGTAGCATTTGGAACTGCGCAGAATTACAGGTCGGAGTCTCTGGTCTTCGAGGTGGTCAAACTAAAAAGCCCGTACCATGCGCTGTTCGGGCGACCGGCTTACGCTCGCTTCATGGCCCGCCCGTGCTACGTCTACCTCAAGCTCAAAATGCCTGGTCCTAAAGGGCCCATCACGATTGACGGAGATAGAACAATTGCAAAGGAGTGTGAGGAAGGAGACGCGGCCTATGCGGAAGTCGCCTGCGCGGCGGAAGAGCTCAAAAACCATCGAGCCAATGTTGACCCGGCAGACATGTCACCGCTCAAGAAGCCGACTACAGATTCCGAGTCGCCCCTCAAGTTCAAACCAACGGATGACACGAAGACAGTCGACTTCGTCCCTGGCGATTCATCCAAGCAGTTTACCATTGGAACGGGTCTGGACCGCAAATAGGAAAACGCGCTCATCGAATTCATCCGTGAGAATCGGGACATCTTCGCATGGAAGCCCTCTGACATGCCGGGTGTACCGAGAGAATTCGCTGAGCACCATCTTAATATTGACCCAAAATGCAAACCTGTCCAACAATACCTTCGCAGGTTTAACGAGGAGCGACGGAAGGCGATTGGAGAGGAAGTCGCCCGTCTTTTAGCCACCGGGTTCATCGTGGAAGTCTTTCACCCCAAATGGCTAGCTAACCCGGTGTTAGTACTCAAGAAGAAGGGCACGTTCCGTATGTGTATTGACTATACGGACCTCAACAGAGCTTGTCCCAAGGATCCTTTCGCTCTGCCCCGCATCGACCAAATCATTGACTCGGTGGCGGCGTGCGAACGATTGTGCTTTTTGGACGCCTATTCAGGTTATCATCAGATCAAAATGGCTGTGGAAGATCAGGAGAAGACCGCCTTCATAACCCCCTTCGGGGCCTTTTGCTATGTGTCCATGCCGTTCGGGCTCAAGAGCGCAGGGGCGATTTACCAACGCTGCATCCAGAATTGTCTTCATAACCAAATTGGCCGCAACGTCCATGCCTATGTTGACGACATTGTGATCAAGACCCGCAGGGAGGAGACACTTCTGGAAGACCTTAAGGAAACCTTTGATAATTTACGGGTATATCAGATGAAGCTAAATCCTACCAAATGCGTTTTCGGCGTGCCTGCAGGAAAACTACTAGGTTTCTTGGTATCGGAGCGCGGCATCGAGGCAAACCCGGACAAAATTGAAGCGGTTACTTCCCTCGGCAAGCCGACGAATGTTAATCAAGTTCAGCGATTGGCGGGTCGTATTGCGGCTCTTAGTCGTTTCGTGAGCCGCCTCGGAGAAAAGGCGATTCCTCTTTATCAATTGTTGAGAAAGTCCGACCGATTCGTATGGACAGAGGAGGCTGACGAGGCATTTCAGGCCTTGAAACATCAATTGGTTAACCCGCCGGTCCTGGCGGCCCCGACTGAAAAGGAGCCTATGCTCCTGTATATCGCCGCGAATTCCAAAGCGGTCAGCGTGGCTGTGGTCGTCGAAAGAAAGGAGGAAGGAAAGGAATACCCGATGCAACGCCCGGTGTACTTTATCAGTGAGGTGTTAACTCTTTCCAAACAGCGATACCCACATTGGCAGAAACTGGTCTATGGGGTATTCATGGCGAGTCGAAAGCTTAAACATTATTTCCAGGAACACCCGATCACCGTGGTCAGTTCCGTGCCCCTCGGTGACGTCATCCAAAACCGCGAGGCAACAGGGCGAATCGCCAAATGGGCAATAGAACTTGGGTCGCATCACATACAATATACCCCCCGCACGGCCATCAAGTCCCAGGCACTAGTTGTTTTCGTCAACGATTGGACGGAGCTTCAGGCTCCGGAAGATCGGCCTGACCTTACCTATTGGACTATTTATTTTGATGGATCCATGCAGTTGGAGGGCTCGGGGGCGGGTGTGGTGTTGATATCCCCTCAAGGAGATAAGTTCTGCTACGTTCTCCGGCTCATGTTCCCTTGCACAAATAATGCGGCAGAATATGTAGCTCTGCTTCACGGTTTGCGACTGGCAAAAGAGATGAACCTAACCCGAGTCAGATGCTTTGGGGATTCAGGTTTGGTGGCGCAACAGGTTTCGGGCACCTGGGAGTCTCGAGATCCTATGATGGCGGCTTACAGGCGAGCTGTATCTGACGTGGCGGGCTATTTTCATGGGTACCAGGTTGATCATGTTGATCGGCGACTCAACGAAGCAGCTGATGCCCTCTCGCGACTCGGCTCACAGAGAAAACCGGTCCCCCCTAATGTTTTCTTGGATGTCTTGCATAAACCGTCTGTGACTGTACCCACGGAGGAGGAATTGGCGATACCAGATCCCGAGTCTCAGCTTGTGGCGGCTCTCCATGTCACTCCGGATTGGGCTCTTCCTTATCTGGCTCATCTCGCTCGAGGCGAGTTACCCACTGATGAAGTTTTGGCTCGCCAGATTGTTCGGCGTAGCAAGTCCATGGTCATCATTAATGGCGAGCTATATAAACGAAGTGCTTCAGGGGTCTTTCAGCGGTGCGTCTCTTCCGAGGAAGGATGCATAATCCTAAATGACATCCATTCTGGAGATTACGGGCATCATGTCGGGTCACGTTCTTTGGTATCAAATGCCTTTCGACATGGTTTCTTCTGGTTGACGGCTCACGCAAATGCAGAAGATATAGTACGGCGGTGTGAGGGGTGCCAACGATATGGGAGACAGGCTCATGTGCCGGCTCAAGAATTGAGGATGATTCCCATTACTTGGCCTTTCGCGGTCTGGGGGCTGGACATGGTCGGTCCCTTTAAGATGTCCTCCAACAAGAAAACTCACTTATTGGTGGCGGTTGATAAGTTCACTAAATGGATTGAGGCGGAACCTGTTGGGGCTGGCGATGCGGAGACTGCGGTCAAATTTCTGAAAAAGCTGATTTTCCGTTTTGGATATCCACACAGTATTAACACGGACAATGGAACTAACTTGTCCCAAGGAGCGATCCTGGATTTTTGTCGCCGTGAACATATCCGGCTTGATATTTCTGCAGTTGCTCACCCGCAGTCAAACGGGCAAACAGAGCGGGCGAATCAGGAAGTCCTACGAGGGATTAAACCTCGCCTCATGGTTCCCCTGGAAAGAACTCCAGGGTGTTGGGTTGAGGAACTACCTTCGGTATTATGGAGCATCCGGACCACCCCGAATCGATCCACGGGGTTCACGCCTTTCTTTTTCGTCTATGGAGCAGAAGTTGTCCTTCCTACCGATATAAGACATGATTCTCTTAGAGTCGCCGCATATGTGGAGCAAGATAATGAGTTGGCGCGTCAGGATTCCTTGGATGCCTTGGAAGAGGCGCGTGACTTAGCGGCGGCTCGTTCAGCTATCTATCAGCAAGATCTGCGGCGTTATCATAGTCGTCGGGTTAAGAGTCGAGCTTTCCAGGAGGGCGACTTGGTACTTCGTCTGATACAAGATCGGGCAGGCATGCACAAGCTCTCGCCCCCTTGGGAAGGGCCTTTCGTCGTCAGCAAGAACCTCCGCAATGGCTCTTACTACTTGATGGATCTTCGGCCTGATCGACCGACTACGGAGGCTGAGTCAACTCGCCCTTGGAATATTGCCCATTTGCGGCCTTACTACACTTGAGTTCTTAAAAACTCCATGCTTTGTAAGTTTTTCAGTTTCATTATGAAGTAATAAAATGTTCCCCGACTTGGGGGCTTCTTCCTTAAAAAAGAGCAATTTGTGTCATCATGTTGCGACCTTATGAGCCGACAGAACATGCATTTAGGGTGGGTGCACGAGCTTTCTGACTCGCCTCCCCCTGTCGCGACCGTATGAGCCGACGAAACTTGCATTAAGGGTGGGTGCACGAGCTTTCTGACTCGCCTCCCCCTGTCGCGACCGTATGAGCCGACGAAACCTGCATTAAGCGTGGGTGCACGAGCTTTCTGACTCGCCTCCCCCTGTCGCGACCGTATGAGCCGACGAAACCTGCATTAAGGGTGGGTGCACGAGCTTTCTGACTCGCCTCCCCCTGTCGCGACCGTATGAGCCGTCGAAACCTGCATTAAGGGTGGGTGCACGATCTTTCTGACTCGCCTCCCCCTGTCGCGACCGTATGAGCCGACGAAACCTGCATTAAGGGTGGGTGCACGAGCTTTCTGACTCGCCTCCCCCTGTCGCGACCGTATGAGCCGACGAAACCTGCATTAAGGGTGGGTGCACGAGCTTTCTGACTCGCCTCCCCCTGTCGCGACCGTATGAGCCGACGAAACCTGCATTAAGGGTGGGTGCACGAGCTTTCTGACTCGCCTCCCCCTGTCGCGACCGTATGAGCCGATGAAACCTGCATTAGGGGTGGGTGCACGAGCTTTCTGACTCGCCTCCCCCTGTCGCGACCGTATGAGCCGACGAAACCTGCATTACTGGTGTTAAGGTTTGAACTTGGAGGTTTTTTCTATCCTCTGCATGTTTTTTGAAACTACTTGCAGTGTCTTTTATGTTCCCAGATGATATGTTCAGAGGTCTGTCCTTGGCGGATTAAGCATTGCAGAAGATTTTTATAAAGGCGGATCAAATATTTCAAACCGCTTCAAAAGCGGTATGAGGTTGTCTTTTTTGGCAGAAGGGGTCATCAAAAGATAGTATTAACTATTACATGGTTCATGGGCCAAATTCGAGAAAGGTCTACTTCCCTAAATCCTGGCGCGAGCTTTGACCGGCTTCGATTTGTAAATCGCCCAAGACCCAATTGAATTTGGACAAAGAAGCAAAATCATCTTCATCGGTCAAGATGGATGCCACATCTGCTTCCCAGTCGAAGGGGTTCTTGGGTCGCCGAGGGATTAGGTTGGTCACCACGAAGGTTGGCGGGCTGATTTTCTTATTCTTACCATCGTAAGCCACCTGATATTTTGTTAAGTCAAGGCTAGCGGCGAGTTGAGTTGCGGCCAGCCGAGAATCTTTCACAACCTTCTGGTAGTCTTCTTCCACGAACTCCGAGCCGTCATCTTTAAGCTAAGGGAAGTCGGCAGCTACTTCTTCCAAATTAATTTCCGGAGCGTATGCCAAGCAGCGACTCAGAGCCGTCAGGACACCCTTCCGGGCGGCTGACCGGGTTAACTCGCCGATCTGGGGAGGAAGTGTGGATAGATATCCAAGCACCTTCTTGATGGAAGTGATGGGCTCTTTTGCACCTATTACGGCTTTGACGGTCAGCACACTGCCTGTGTACAGCTGTTCCGTCAGCGTATAGATCGCCTTCAGCAACAACACGCAGTCGTCTTGCAGATTGGCGACTCTCGAGCCTGGGATTTGATAACCTGTAAGTTAACGTTAAGGAATTTGCCCAAGGAAGAGGATAAGGTTGGAGAGTTAGGTAAAGCTTACCAAAGATGGCTTGTGTCATGTTGGAGATATGGCGCTTTAAGCCGGATAGCTCCTGTTGGACAGTGGCCAGCTTTGCTTCTGCTTTTTCGGCTCTCTTCAAAGCCGCGCTTTGGTCAGCCTGAGTTCTTTCTAACTCGGCTTTGAGCTTTTCCAGTTCAACCAGAGCCAACTTATATTTGTCTTCCGACTGAGTTCGGGCATCTTGTTGATCAGACAAGTTTCTCCTTAAGTCGCCCAGGGCTAGTTCGGTCTGGGCAAGGCTTTCCTGTTCAAAATTTAAAACAAAGACAAGTCTCATCAATATTGCAAGGCAATACCCCTGACACTTGGGGGCTAATGTATAATTCTCAAGAAAGATTATACAGAAATCAAGACCCGACTCATCCTTTTACTGATGAGCCGACCCATTGGGGGTTAATGGAGATAGTATAGAGTATAAAAGTTTACCTCATGCTTGTTATTTAACATCTTTAGCAGATTCTTTTCCATCTCATAACTCGCTTCCAGGCGACTTGCGAAGCCAGAACAGAGTTCTTTAAACTCCAGACCTGCATAGTCAGGAAGTTTCGCCTTGGAAGGCCCAGACTCGGGAATTGATGGAGAAGGGGATGCTATATGTTTGGAGAGGATTGTCGCTGCCGGCTTGGAGAAACCAGAACCAGTAATGACTACAGCATCTGGGTCATCGGTTGTCGCCATTACGATCGGTGATCTAGGGACATCCGTTGATCCTTTGGGCGACTCAGGAAGGTCCGCTTGAATTGTCGGCTCGTCTTGACTCGGATCTTCTTGAGTCGGAGTAGCTTTCCTTGGAAGCTCAGAAGTGGCGTCAGGGATTGATCCACTGGTCTTCCTCTTTTTGGCTTGTGCCCTAACGAAAGAGATAGGTGTGTTAAAAAATTAAAAAGAGTGCTATTCTCAAGGATCAGGGCAAGAAACTTACCCCGGGACTCGGATCATTGGTGGAAGGGTCGACACACTGAGTCGCCAGAAGTAGGGGGAGAATCCTGCAGAATTTATACATCGATAATACAGGCGGGTTATGACTATGACCCAAAAGCAGCACGAACAATGGTTGCTCAAATAAAAAAAGGAGGTACCTCGCGTGGTTTTCTTTTGTTCGTTGTTGGCAAGCCAGGTATTAGATCGCCGGAGTGACTTCGCGTTTTCCTGTTCGAGGCGTGCTGTGTTCTCTTCAATAAGAAATTTGGGTCCAAATGGGCATCTGGATGTGAGAAGGGGAATTTCCCACATATTCGCCGGGCCGGCTTAGGCGAGGAAGGAGATGAATCGGAGGAGACGGAAATTACCTCGACGGAGTCCTCTTGGCTTCCGTTATCTTCATTCTGTTACAAGAGGAGTGAGAGATATAAATAAAAGTTAAAAGGTGATAGGTGGTGAGTGAAAAAGATGACGGATTGGTACCTCTGAGAGTGCGTCGCCAGCTTGAGATTCGTCGACTTCAGATGGCTCGGCCGCAGTAGATTTACCTTTGCCCTTGTTTTTCTTGGAAGGCGGCTTAGCACTCTTCATGGCTTGTTTCTTAGGTCTCCTAGACCAGAACTTGTCGCCTTTCTGGAAAGGCATATTGGATGAAGTCATGATGGCAGTAAAACAGATGGAATAAAAAGTTGAGGGCGAGTTAGCTTTGGTTACCTTGGGTGCCGGGTTAATCTTACAGAAGGGCTTAAGGCCGATTTGGCCGCATTTTGCTGCAGGTTCGCCGGTCAGCTTCCTGATGATGGCGATGATGTCTTTTTCCGTTAATGCTGTGTGGAAGTAGCATTGGGGATGATCCAGAGTGCCGTCAAATTCCCACATCAGACCATCTCGGCGGCTCAGAGGAAGGATCCGCCATTCGACCCAGTAGCGGATTAGGTCAACCCCGGTGAGACCGTTGTTCGTCAAGGATCTCAGTTCGGACAGAATTGGGATGAAGTCCGACTCTTCTTCCTCGGTGAGCTTGTCAGGGAGCTTAAAATTGACCGGAAGGCGGGTTGGCCTGTAGCCCAGAAGTTTGTTCTCGCCGGCAGGGGATGTTTCTTTGCAATAAAACCAAGATTCACCCCAGCCTTTGGGGTGGCTAGGCATAGTGAGTGAAGGAAACGGACTGTCCCTGCGACGCTGGACGTTGACCCCGCCAAGTTCCAAACTGGGGCCATTGTGGAATTCCGTCTGGCGATTCAAGTGGAAAAAGTACCAAAACAGAGGGACGGAAGGCTCGATCCGCAAATAAGCTTCGCAAAGGACTTGGAATTGACTTAGGTTGCTTATGGAATTGGGTCCCAAATCCTGGAGTCGGACATTCATGAAGTTCAGAGCGTCCCTAAGGAATTTAGATCCGGGCGGCTTAAAACCCCGTTCCAAGTGTTCCACAAAAACTACTATCTCCCCTTCCTTGGGGTTGGGGAGGTCTTCTCCTAGCCCGGTGCACCATCCAATGACGTCTTGAGGATCCAAGCAGCCCGCTTTCACGTAATTCGCCAAAACAGCATCATCGACTTTGGTAGGAAGCCAATCGCTCTTGAAAACGGCACCCATGCTACAAATAGGTAAGAATATGGTATTACATGTCTCGAACATTTAATATGTGAATCGGGATCAGCTCTTGCTTAACCCAACGGACTAGGAGGCCGGGTTGGGCTGATGTGGCGACTTATCGGAGCAGGGCTATTCTCAGAAGCGATGTTACTGTGGGTGGTGAAATTTATTCTTTCCGAAACACTAAGGGAAGGACGAAGTTTCCAAACAGCTTTTTACAAACAGTGAATGAGGAATGGATCTGTTGAACAGATATAAAAACTTGCGGACATGGCTAAAACATGAACAATGTGTGATCAGGGTGGTGCCTCATGTTTGAAGAAACTAGTGTATTTAGAAAATTCGCAAGAGCACAGATGGATAAGACTATCCAAGGCACTAGGTGCCCTAATGGCGCTCGGACTAATCAGTTCGAGGGTAATAGATGGTTGCGAGCGGAGGGCTTCGGAACTATGGCAATGGCGGAAGCATGAACAAGAAATAAATCTACCCTTAAAGAAGGGGAAACAGTGGCCTAACCTGAAGATCTTGGTCGAAGAAGATCGGCGGTGATGGAGGCTGTTGGAGAAGCGCAGCGGTCCCGGAGAATGAAGGGACCTTCGGCGGCGGCGGAGCCTGGCAACGGCGATGGCTTGCGGGCGGCGCCGGAGCTCCTCGAACGGCGACGACTTGCGGGCAGCACTGGAGTTCTTCGGACGGGGGCGGAGTTTGCGGCCGGCGGCGAAACCCTCGGGAAGCGGTGCGGTTTTCTGTTGCGATAATGGGGGGGGACTGACGAGATTGGTAGGTGGCCAGTGTCAGCCCTGTCCCTTCCGCCTATTTATCAGGACGGGCGCTGGAATCGAGGCGCCGTGAGCGGGAACCGCTTGGGAATAAAAGATTCGCCATGATGACGTCCGAAAATTTTGGGATAATGATGCACTAAAAGATCCGTTGGGATTGTGTTAAATTTCCCGAAAATCGAGGGCTAAGGAAAGTGCTGACGGGAAAAGCATTGGCGGCTCAAAGACTTTTTCCGGTACCAGTTGGCGAGTTAAAATTTCTGGCGTATGGAGGAACACAAAGGAGTGAATCACCTTCAACTAAAACAGAAGCATTGGCATGAAGATTCAAGTCAATTTGGGGCCTAATGTTGGGGATATTGCTTATTAAGTGACCCGCCCAATATGGGCCGGGTTACTAGTAAGGCGGTTCATCCTTTGACTCATTTGGGCCTCAGCCTGGGCGGTTTAAGGCCGCAAGATGGTTGTGATTTGTGGAAGGTCTCTGGGTTTTGCAAGACGGCGACTCAGAGGCCGCGGTGGTCACGATTTGTAAAGAGGAAGGGACTCTTGTAAACCCTAAAGCCTCGACCTCTATATAAAGGCGAGTTTGAAGGGGGATAGGGAGGTTAGAAATCATCGAGTGCTAGGTAAGGCGAGTTACGCCTTTCTTGTAATCGAATCCACATCAATACACGCCAAGCAGGACGTAGGCTATTACCTCCACGCGAGGGGCCGAACCTGGGTAACCCGCCGCGTTCCTCCTGTTCAACCCCTTTGAGTCGCCACCAAAGTGCGATGGTTCCCATACTAAGTCCTTTCACGAGGACATCTGCCGTGACAAAACAACGACACCGTCCATCTCGCTCTAGGGCGGTTAAGCCACAAGAATAGAGCACGAGGCTCTAATACCAATTGAAAAGGATCGAGATGGACCTATAGGGGGGTGAATAGGTACAGTTCCAAATTTTAATAATTACTTAGCAATTTTAGGCAAATGTGCGGAATATGAGTGTAGGCCTAATAATTGCTATGACAAGGAGTAAGCTATTTAGAGTGAAGTAAGGCAAGCGGTAAACAATAATCAAATACAAGTACGTAATAAGGATTAACACAAGTAGAGAGTTATGGTTAGGAATATCCGAAACTCCAAGAGAGACGAGGATTTATCCCGATGTTCACTTCCTTGGAGGGAAGCTACGTCACCGTTAGAGGCGCGGATGTTACCATGAGGGCACACCAACACCACAAAGGCTCACCCTATTGTCCCTTTGAGATAACTCCACGAAGGCGTTTCTCAACCACTAGTTGTAAGCCTTGAGGTGGCTTCCAAACCTTCACAAACTTTCCGGGGGAAATCACAATGGTTTGATTCCTCTCCGAAGACTCCTACTGCCTAGGAGTCTCCAACCTCCAAGAGTAACAAGATCACGGGGATTGCTCAAAACTTGCTCAAATCACAAATCACTTTGGTGGGAAGGAGGAGAAGGAGACGATATATCTTTTGATTGGAACAACACTGAAAGGGACTCACAAATGCTCCTGGGATCTAAGATTTGGTGTAGACAAGAGTGTGTGAGAAGAAAGGTGTTCTTGTATGTGTTCTATCTGTGTTGGACACCCTCTCACGAAGTGGGAGGGGGTATATATAGTGGGGAGTGTAAAACAGCCATTGGGGACACTTTAAGTCACACAGGGTTCGGACGTCCGGCAGTTTACGGAAGTCCGGGCGTCCACAAGGAGTCGGACGTCCGACAGGGGTCGGTCGTCCGAGGGATGTAGATATGTTTGGAAACACTGTTTGTTGAACAGGGACCGGACGTCCGGAGAAGGCCGTAATTCCGAGTTATTCGACTCAACTTCTTCTGGTGCAAGGTTCCGGATTTCCGAAAGGGGACGGACGTCCGGCGCTCGGACATTGGGAGGGAGCCCGAAGTCCGAGTTATATGGCTCACGTTCTTCTGGTGCAGGGCTCCGGATTTCCGAAGCTGGTCGGTCAACCGTCCCTCGGATGTCCGGAGGGAACCGGAAATCCGATTTATATGGCTAAAGTTCTTCTGGTGGAGAGCTCCGGATTTCCGAAGCCTGTCGGTCATCCGACCCTCGACCGGCCCTTGGACGTCCGGAGGGAGCCGGAAGTCTGAGTCATTAGTATTGTTTTGGGATAAGATGAGTGTAGTGAAGATGTGGTATTGAGCAGAATAGTGAAGATGTGGTATGAGCAAATTCATCGCAAAAACCTGTGATCCCCTCTTAATAGTGCGGGATCCCTATACTCAAGAATAGTAAACTTAAAAGGATAGTCTACATCATATTTTCTCAATCCCGAGCCTTCTTGACATATAAATCCCGATCTTCTCAGACCACCTTTGGCACATAATTCTCAATCTACTAAAGTACTTGCCATCCTGAGATACACTCAACAAATAGGATTAGTTTCCTATGTATGTGTTGTCATTAACACCAAAAGTCGATTAGGGGCATAGCATGCACTTTCAGGGAGGAGTTCTCCCCGGCGGAATATGCCCGCCGGAAAGGTCTTTTCTTCTCTGTAGGTTTCCACCGCGGAGCGGCGGCGGAATCACGAAAATTCTTCTATTCTCTAAACTTTTAGGTCAATAGTGACATATAGGCCAAAGGAGAGCATCGGAGGCTGGACCCATCACCCAGGCGACTCCTGGCGCGTCCTAGGCGGAGGCCGTGCCAGCACGCCGCCTGGGTGACATGTGGCCCCTCGCAGGGTCTTTGTTGGCCTGTCTTCGGGATGTGTTCAGAAACTTCTTCCTTCAAAATTTCAGCACAATTGGATATGTTCTGATATTGCAACTCTTCGTGCTATTTTCTCCGCTGAATCCTGCGTCTGCTGTTTCGGCACCGGAAAGTTGTAAACTGTGTAAAGTGAAATATATCAATGAATAGAGAAAAATTAAGATACAAAATAGTGATGCATTTTGGACGTATCAAGCTCAGGCTCTCGGCCTGTGTGGATCTGGCGGGCGAGGTGTGCGTCGATCTGCGGTCCTGGACAGTGGTGACTCCGGTCTCTGCAACAACGTGGCTCGGCAACGAGATGGCGTGGGTGATGCTTCGGGTGAAATCCATGTGTTTATTTCGGTCAGCACCAGCGCCAGAATCGCTTTTTGGTGTTAGATCTCTCCTTGGAGGTGCCGTTGTGTGATGCATTTGGTTTCGCTCCTGCTCTATTCGTTCTCTGGGCGGCAACGTCCTTGACATCGTTTTACCATAGTGGTGGTGCATGTCTCGGGAGATGTTGTTCCATTCTACTTGCCTGAGGTTTGGGATGGTGGTTGGCTGGTTTGAGGTGGGTGGTCGGTGGTGGTGGTGCGGCCGTTCTAGGATCGACGGTGGTGTGTGTCGTGATCGAGTGCTCCCGGTGCGTCTCTGCTTGGCGGTCCATGCGGCTACGTTGTTGGCACACACATGTCGTAGCGTCATCTCGGTCTTGCATTACCATTCAAATACACCCCCAACACAGGTGGTGTCAGGGCGTCGTGCAGTCTTGGTTTGTGAGGTGTCGTCGGATTGCACAACTTGGATTGCATGTTAATACCCCTCGACTATGCCGATAGCACACATGTGTTGTGGCGTCGTCTTGGCCTTGCGTGGCCTCCAACTGTTCCTCGTGATACAGGTCTTGTGTCGTGGCATTGTGTAGTCTTGGTTTGCGAGGTGTCATTGGATTGGGATGACGGTAGAATGTCGTGGTTTGGCCCGACTGGCCAATGTTGCTTGTCTTCTCCTATGGTGCTCTTTGTTGTGTTTTCCTTCCTTGTTCCCCCTGTTATGTGTGTTGTTGGCGTGCATTTTTTTGTTTATCTCTTCTTCCTTGTGTACCCAGTACTTCTGGTTCGCTTGAACCTATCTTGCGAGGCTGCAAATCCTTATAGACAAATTTGAATACAATTTCGGTGGAGAGCTTTGCCCTCCGCCGGTGACCTCCAAAAAAAATTCTGGACACGTGACGAGGTCGTTTCCCACTAGGTAGGCCCATGGTGATCTAAACCCATCTAAGCAGCATGATGGATATTTAGTCACTCGGAGCCAACTACCCGAGTGGAGACTCCCATCGCTCCATTCAAGACGGAAGAAACATGATTTAGGCGGATAGAAGCAACTTAACGGTTAGAAGTATTAAAGAAGATGTTTCCAAGGCTTTAATCCTGGCGTTACCTTCATTTTTATGTTATCTATTACTAGATGCAATTACTAGACCTTAACTGACCTGTAACATAGAAGGATGATAGGGATAGTGAACTCTATATGAGAGCATGTACAACCGAACCTGGCAAATCCGGCCTCTCAAATACCCGTGGACGCGTCTTTGCGTGTCCGTGGACATTGACCGGTCAAGCGATTTGTCTTCTCATAACCGGAGACCTTAAATATGATATCTCAAATTCATACAAACTCATGCAACTAGTACGTCGATGCATTACACACATCGTCCGACTACTCCATCACTACTAACATGCCATCGGAATACCGAAGTATGGCATGTTTAGCTATTGTGGACATCACCATGGCTACACTTCACCTTCCAAGAGCCCTTGGCATCCTTTTCATGGAAGTATCGATCGAAGAGACGGTACGGGCCAAGCGAGATATGCTCGTCGCCAAAGTTGTCCTCATCGCCGCTGACCTCCTTCTCCTCCTTCAATCGCAGTCTAGCCATTTCATGGACCGCCTCACTATGCTCTCACGCAAGGGTGTGCTTGTTCCTCCACTGTTGTTTCTTCAAAACGCAGGCGCGGATGGCGTCCTCCTCTGTGTCCCCCCGCGCTGCCTGGTGGGGTTGTACATTAGGGGTAGGGCCACGGACCTGCATTCCAGGGCCCACCTAAGGCCCCACATGGACATCAATGTCCTCAAAGCTACCGGTGGAGTCTCGGTCTCACTAGGGCAAACAGATTCTCACTCAGATGCTCAAGGTCACTCGGACCACCTTCGTCTAGTTGGACGTGCCTCAATACTCGGACTTAAGCAAGGTGTGGACGACGAAGAGACTGTAACGACAACACAATTAGACTACCACATAAATTATAGTGAAGACCGTCCTTACCAGTAACGCCAAAGTTAGAGGTACAGTTACAAGTAACTCCCATAGTTATTAGCATTAACTCACCCTTGTAATGGCTCTTGGACGGTCGTGGCGCACTCTATATAAGCTGCACCCGAGCTCCTAGACAAGGGTTGAGCATTATGTATTTGTCGGATTTCGGGCTCCGCAAAACCTTAAGGATTCACACACTGGGGCGTGTACGAAGGTGTCTCCCTGCTCGACCTTACCTAGACCGCTACTCGGTGGAAACGACGAATGACTCACTCGATGGTGAGGGGAACACAGAACACAACAGTTTACCTAGGTTTCGGGCCGCTGCAAAGCATAAAACCCTACTCCTGCTTTTGGTGGATTGCCTCTCACGAAGGTTGGTGGATGAACAAGTACAGTGCTCTCGAGCCTCCGGAGGCCAAGTGGCTAGACATATTGCTCTAGGGTTTCAATGATCCGATCTCTTTGCCAAGTATCCTACCCTCTCTATTTATAGTGGAGGCCCTGGTCCTCTTCCCTTATCATAGGCAGGAAGGGACCCCACAGCGGCCAGTTTTGGTGGGAGACAAGGGAACATGCTTCCCCTGTCAAAACTGGTCTTTGCCTACAAAGCAGCTGACAGCGCCGCAGAGGTGGGCGCAGGGATGACGCTCATCCTTCCGGCGGACGGCCATGGTCTTGTTGCACCAGATGGGAAACCTTTGGAAGATGCCTTTGGGGCTCTGATACGCTCCTTCCTCTTTTGCACTAAAGGGGAAACTTCCCCGTCCTGCCATCTGCTACTCGCGTGTCCTTCCTTGGCGTCATCCTTGACTCCTGAGGCGCGGCCTTGCCTTGAAATATCCTCCGCTCCAGAGGGGTCCTGTGGAGGCCCCCTGCGGGTATTGACGTCGCTCTTCCTCGCGAGGCTTGGCCCCTCGCGAGGGCCTTGTTCAGGGTGGTGTTGTTCCTTGTCGATCTTGCGTCGATAAAGTGGGCCAGCCCTGGGCCGCAGGCAAGTAGGAGATGACCCACAAGTGTAGGGGATCTATCGTAGTCCTTTCAATAAGTAAGAGTGTCGAACCCAACGAGGAGCAGAAGGAACTAACAAGTGGTTTCCAGCAAGGTATTCTCTGCATGCACTGAAATTATCAGTAATAGATAGTTGTGTGATAAGATAAATCGTAGCGAGTAGCAAGTAACAATAGTAACAAAGGTGCAGCAAGATGGCCCAATTCCTTTTGTAGCAAGGGACAAGCCTGGAAGAACTCTTATATGAGGTGAAGCGCTCCCGAGGACACATGGGAATTTCTGGCAAGCTAGTTTTCATCATGTTCATCTGATTCGCGTTCGCTACTTTGATAGTTTGATATGTGGGTAGACCGGTGCTTGCGTGCTGTCCTTACTTGGACAAACATCCCACTTATGATTAACCCCTCTCGCAAGCATCCGCAACTACAAAAAAAGAATTAAGACTAAGTCTAACCATAGCATTAAACTAGTGGATCCAAATCAGCCCCTTACGAAGCAACACATAAACTAGGGTTTAAGCTTCTGTCACTCTAGCAACCCATCATCTACTTATTACTTCCCAATGCCTTCCTATAGGCCCAAATAATGGTGAAGTGTCATGTAGTCAATGTTAACATAACACCACTAGAGGAAACACAACATACATCGCATTAAAATATCGAACGAATACCAAATTCACATGACTACTTATAGCAAGACTTATCCCATGTCCTCAGGAACAAAAGTGACTACTCACAAAGCATAATTATTTTCATGACCAGAGAGGTATTGAATAGCATTAAGGATCTGAACATATGATCTTCCACTTAGTAATCCAACTAGCATCAACTACAAAGAGTAATTAACACTACTAGCAACCTTACAAGTACCAATCGGAGTCGCGAGATGGAGATTGGTTACAAGAGATGAACTAGGGTTTGGAGATGAGATGGTGCTGATGAAGATGTTTATGGAGATGAGTCCCCTCCGATGAGAGGAGTGTTGGTGATGACGATGGCGATGATTTCCCCCTCCGGGAGGGAAGTTGCCCGGCACGACGGCCCTGCCGGAGCTCTAGATTGGTTCTCTTAAGTTCCGCCTTGTGGCGGCAGCGTCTCTTCCCGAAAGCCTCTCCTTGATTTTTTCTCAGATGAAACACTCCTTATAGCAGAAGATGGGAGCCGGAGGGGTAACAGGGGGCCCACAAGCCACCCAGGCGCGGCCAGGGGGTAGGCCGCGCCTGGCAGGCTTGTGGCCTCCTGGTGGCTCCCCTCCAGTACTTCTTCCGCCCAGTATTTTTTACAAAATCCAAAGTAATTCCTCGTTGATTTTCACGTCTTTCGGAGTTGTGCAGAATAGGTATCTCAAACTTGCTCTTTTTCCAGCCCAGAATTCCAGCTGTCGGCATTCTCCCTCTTCATGTAAACCTTATAAAATAAGAGAGAGAACACATAAGTATTGTACCATAAAGTGTAATAACAGCCCGTAAAGCTATAAATATCAACATAAAAGCATGATGCAAAATGGACGTATCAACTCCCCCAAGCTTAGACCTCGCTTGTCCTCAAGCGGAAGCCGAGATCAATAAATATGCCCACATGTTTAGAGATAGAGGTGTCGATAAAACAAAATACGGACATGCAGGCATCATGATCATATTTAGAACAGCAATAACGTCGTATAATATCTTATGCTAAAGTGACAACTCCTTCACAAAGTAAAGTATGGATCAAGAACCTTATTGAGAATTACCAACCAACAGCCTTTAGTCATTGAAGCAATTGCAATTTATCATAACATCGGAAAGAGTCAAATAAGAGCTTGTAAAGCAAACCCACATACTCAATCATCCTTTCGTGTTCTACAATTCCTAAAACTCACGTGGTACTCAAGAGATCAAAGTTTCAGTTGGACACAGAGAAAGATAGGGGCTTATAGTTTCGCCTCCCAACTACTTACCTCAAGGGTAATGTCAACAATAAAAATTCATCAATACTTACTTCCAAGTTGACATATGAATATAGATCTTTCCCTAGCACATGACGTTAGCCAAGATAATGGCGAAATAAGGAATTGGTGTCGATCACCACGACTCTTTTAAAGATAAAAAGTAAAGGTACAAGATAGGCCCTTCGCAAAGGGAAGCAGAGGTTGTCATGCGCTTTTGAGGTTTGGATGTGTGACTTCTTAGTGTGAAGGAACGTCACTTTAAGTTGCCTCCTGTGATAAAGAACTTTATTATGCAGTCTGTCACTTTTATGTCTTCCTCATCACAGGCTTGTACAAAGCTTATTTTCCACACACTAATATATCATACATATTTAGGGAGGAATTTTTATTGCTTGCACCGATGACAACTTACTTGAGGGATGTTATTCAATCCATAGGTAGGTATGGTGGACTCTCATGGCAAAACTGGGTTGAAGGTTTATGGATGCACGAGTAGTATCTCTACTTAGTGCGGATGTTTTGGCTGATATGAGGTGGAAGCAAGCGTCACATGCTAAGGGATCACTAGTCATATAATATTGTTCGTAACCAAGTAAACATAATTCATTATGTTGTCTTCCTTGTCCAACATCTACTTCTAAGCATGTAATAGTTTAATGAGTGTTCACACTCATCGACGGTGTCAAAGATGATATATTTATATGTGAACCTCTCTTTCTTTATTATTTCCTATTAATTGCAACAATGCCCAAGGTCTATGTTTGTCCACCCACAACAAGTTTCAATCAACATTCTTTTTATATGTGAAGCCATCACTTCCCATAAGATCATTACATGACCTTTCATGCTTTTGTTCTTTTATTATTCTTTTCTTTAGATCATGGCATGAAGCCAGGCCCTTAACTAAAACACTCTTTATTATAACTCACGAACACGAATACATGGGGGTAACACAAAGCAAAACTCAAGCCTAGATCATACTAAGAACTTTATTCTACTAGAGAAAGATAATACCAAAAAGGATCGAACAAAGAAAAAGGTAAAGGCAAAAGATGCGATGGTGATACGATACCGGGGCAACTCCCCCAAGCTTGGCACAAGCCAAGAGGAGTGCCCATACCCATGCTTAATTGTCTTCCTTCGAAGGTGATGGTGGTGGAGTTGTTGCAATATGGGGTTGATTCTTCGTCTTCCATGGCATAGGTGCTCCATCATGGAAAGATGATCGAGTCTCCGAAATTCTCAAATCTGCGGCCAGCCGTATTGATTTAAATCTATACTCATACTCATAGTTTTGGTTCTGCACGTCGTAGACCTCGGCTTGGAGGTGATCAATTCTGTCATAGAGCCTGGATAGGTGCTTCCCGATGTCATTGGCATCATCTTGTGCTTGTTGGTGAACTCCGTGATCATCATGTGGTTGGCGTTGAGTCCGCGTTCCACCATCCCTTGGCACTTGAAGACTTGCTGCTCCATTGCTTCGAACCTCGCATCCATGCTTCCGGTCTTCTTGGGCCCCTCAACATCACAGATGTGCAGCACTCCCTCATGCATATCGATAGATTGAGGGTGTTGTAGCACTCCCGCGAGGTAGGGATTGATGACCTTCTCGAAGAACTTGTCCTTCAGAACTTTTGGGGACGCCATAGCGATCTAGATCTGTCTACACAGTAGCTCGAAACGAAAACAGAGGATAATTGCGTGATACGAGGGTCAGACCTTTCGGGACAATATAGAATAAAAGTTTCCCGACCAGAAGGAGTATTCCGCAAGAAAACGGAGTCCTAGAGGTACACGAGGTCC
This sequence comes from Hordeum vulgare subsp. vulgare, assembly GCF_904849725.1. Lineage (NCBI taxonomy): Eukaryota > Viridiplantae > Streptophyta > Magnoliopsida > Poales > Poaceae > Hordeum > Hordeum vulgare. Next base: position 409,380,139 of record NC_058521.1, on the reverse strand, counting down.
TCACAAGCCCCCAGGTGCGGCCAGGGGGGGTAGGTCGCGCCTCGCAGGCTTGTCACCTCCTCGTGCGCTTTCCGGACTACTTTAAATTTTTCTATTTTTCTAAAAATTCCAAAACGGAGAAAAATTGCTGTTGGAAAAGTTTTGGAGTCGGTTTACTTATCGAATCACATACCTCTTCATTTTTGGAGTCTGAAACAGGCTGATAAATATCCCTTATGTACTCCTCCGGAGTTATGGTATTAATAATATTGATTTCAACATTTATGGGAGTACCTGAGATATAATGCTTGATTCTTTGCCCATTTACAACTCTCAGAAAATTACCTTCCGTGTTGTTCATCTTTATGGCACCGGAACGATATACTTCCTCAACAATGTAAGGACCTTCCCATTAAGAGAGAAGCTTTCCTGCAAAAAATGTTAAACGAGAATTGTATAGCAAGACATAATCACCTACATTGAACTCATGTTTTTGTATCGTTTTATCATGCCACCTCTTAACTTTTTCTTTAAACAACTTGGCATTTTCATATGCCTGAGTTCTCCATTCATCAAGTGAGCTAATATCAAATAACCTCTTCTCACCAGCAAGTTTGAAATCAAAGTTGAGCTCTTTGATTGCCCAATAAGCCTTATGCTCTAGCTCAACAGGTAAATGACATGCTTTACCGTAAGCCATTTTGTACGGAGACATGCCCATGGGATTCTTATAAGCAGTTCTATAAGCCCATAGTGCATCATCAAGCCTCTTAGACCAATTCTTCTAGACCTATTAACAGTCTTTTGCAGAATTAGTTTAATTTCTCTATTACTTAGCTCTACTTGACCACTGAACTGAGGATGATAAGGAGATGGAATTCTGTGGTTAACATCATACTTAGCAAGCGTTTTACGGAAAGCACCATGAATAAAATGTGAACCACCATCACTCATTAAATATCTAGGGACTCCAAATCTAGGGAAAATGACTTCTTTAAGCATCCTAATATAGGTGTTGTGATCAGCACTACTAGTTGGGATAGCTTCTACCCACTTGGTAATGTAATCAACAGCAACTAGAATATGAGTATACCCGTTAGACTTTGGAAAAGGTCCCATATAATCAAAACCCCAAACATCAAATGGTTCAATGACAAGTGAATAATTCATAGGCATTTCCTGACATTTACTAATATTACCTATTCTTTGACATTCATCACAAGACAAGACAAACTTACGGGCATCCTTGAAGAGAGTAGGCCAATAAAACCCGGATTGCAATACCTTGTGTGCAGTTCTATCTCCTGCATGGTGTCCTCCGTAAGCCTCGGAGTGACACTTCTGTAGGATCTATCCCTATTCATGCTCAGGTACACAACGTCTAATAACACCATCTACTCCTTCTTTATAAAGATGAGGATCATCCCAAAAGTAATGTCTCAAATCAAAGAAGAATTTCTTCTTTTGTTGGTATTTGAAACTAGGTGGTATAAATTTAGCAACAATATAATTTGCATAATCAGCATTCCAAGGTGTACTATGTGAAGCATTGATGACTTTCAATTGTTCATCAGGAAAGCTATCATCAATAGGTTGTGGGTCATCAAGAACATTCTCCAACCTAGACAAGTTATCTTCTACGGGGTTCTCATCACCCTTCCTATCAACAACATGCAAATCAAATTCTTGTGGCAAGAGAACCCATCTGATAAGTCTAGGTTTAGCATCTTTCTTTTCCATGAGATACTTCATAGCAGCATGATCAGTGTGAATAGTAACTTTGGAATCAACAATATAAGATCTGAACTTTTCACATGCAAACATGACTGCTAAAAATTCCTTTTCAGTAGTAGCATAGTTTCTATGGGCACTGTCTAGAGTTTTACTAGCATAGTGAATAACATTCAATTTCTTACCAACTCTTTGTCCTAGAACAACACCAACAACATAATCACTAGCATCACACATAATTTCAAAAGGTAGGTTCCAATCAGGTGGTTGAACAATAGGTGCAGTTATCAAGGCCTTCTTAAGTATTTCAAATGCTTCTTCACAATCATCATCGAAAACAAATGGAATATCCTTTTGCAAGAGATTGGTAAGAGGCCTAGAAATCTTAGAGAAGTCTTTAGTGAACCTTCTATAGAAACCAGCATGACCAAGGAAACTTCTTATACCTTTGATGTCTCTAGGGCATGTCATTTTCTCGATCGCATCAACTTTAGCCTTATCGACTTCAATACCTCTTTCAGAAATTTTATGTCCTAAGATGATGCCTTCATTAACCATAAAGTGGCACTTCTACCAATTCAAGGCAAGTTTGGTATCTTTACATCTCTGCAAAACTCGATCAAGGTTGCTGAGGCAATCATCAAAAGAAGACCCGTAAACGGAGAAGTCATCCATGAAAACCTCAACAATCTTCACAAAAGTTAGAGAATATAGCCATCATACATGTTTGAAAGGTAGCAAGTGCATTACGTAAGCCAAAAGGCATACGTCTATAAGCAAAGGTACTGAAAGGGCAGGTAAAAGTGGTTTTCTCCTGATCATATTGTGCAACTGGTATTTGGGAGAAACCCAGAATAACTATCTAGAAAGCAGAAGTGTGTGTGTTTAGACAATCTTTCTAGCATTTGGTCAATAAAAGGCAAAGGGTAATGATCTTTCCTAGTGGCTTTATTCAATTTCCTAAAATAAATTACCATCCTATAGCCAGTAACAATCCTCTGTCGGATCAATTCATCTTTATCATTAGGGACAACAGTAATTCCTCCCTTCTTAGGGACGCAATGCACCAGACTTACCCAATCACTATGAGCAACAAGATAGATAATACCTGCTTCCAGGAGCTTTAGTATTTCCTTTCTTACTACCTCTTTCATCTTAGGATTTAATCTTCGTTGATGATCGGCAACTGGTTTGGAATCAGGATCAGTTTTAATTTTATGCTGCCATAGAGTGGGACTATTTCCCTTAAGATCATCAAGAGTATATCCAATAGCAGCACGGTGCTTCCTGAGAGTTTTCAATAATTTCTTTTCTTCATGCTCTGAAAGGCTAGCACTAATAATAAGAGGATATATCTCTTTTTCATCAAGATAAGCATACATAAGAGTATCAGGTAACTGTTTAAGCTCAAACACAGGATCACCCTTTGGTGGGGGTGGATCTCCAAGTAGTTCAACAGGAAAATTATTATTAAGGATAGGATGTTGTTCAAAGATAACTCTATCTATTTCATTCCTTTCATCCATATGCATATCATTTTCATGCTCAAGCAAGTATTGCTCTAAAGGATCGGTAGGAGGCACAGCAATAGAAGCTAGAGCAATAATTTCATCCTTACTAGACAATTCTTTTTCATGAGGTTGTCTACCAAACTTGGAGAAATTGAATTCGTGTGACACACCTTCAAAGCCAACAGTGACAGTTTGCTTCTCACAGTCAATATGAGCATTGACACTATTGAGGAAAGGTCTGCCAAATATGATGGGACAAAAGCTATCTTGTGTGGTAGCAAGAACGGGAAAAACAGTAGGATACTTAGTTTTACCACACAAGACTTCAACATCTCTAACAATTCCCAAAGGGCAGATAGTATCTCTATTGGCAAGATGAATAGTAACATCAATAGATTCCATCTCGACAGGTGCAATCTCGTATTTAATTTCATCATATAGGTATTGCAGTAACACTAGCACCCACGTCACATAAAACATGATAATAATGATCTCCTATCTTAACAGAAACAATAGGCATTGCCAACAACAGGCCTATGTTTGTCTCTAGCATGAGGTTTAGCAATTCTAGCAGCATCTTCACAGAAGTGAATAACATGCCCATCAACATTGTCGGACAGGAGATCTTTGATAATAGAAATGCTAGGTTCAACTTTAATTTGCTCAGGGGGTGTAGGTGTTCTAATGTAGCCCTTACATATCACAGTTGGAGCTTTAGCATGATCCTTTATTCTAACAGGGAAAGGTGGTTTCTCAATGTAAGCACTAGGAACAATAGGATCATTATAAGCAATAACTTTCTCTTCAACTGGATTGGGTTTAACCACATTGACTTCTATGGGAGGATGATATTCAAACCACTTCTCTTTAGGGAGATTAATATGAGCAGCAAATGATTCACATAATGAAGCTACTATCTTAGAGTCAAATCCATGTTTAGTGCTAAAATCACAAAAAGTATTTGTTTCAACGAAGAATTTAACGCAATCGAACTTGAGATTCATACCTGACTCCTTACCTTCGTCAAACTCCCAATCTTCAGAGTTGCGTTTAATTCTTTCCAATAAATTGCATTTGAAGTCAATATCTCTCTTCATAAAAGAACCGGTACAAGAAGTGTCAAGCATGGTGCGATTATCATGAGAAAGCCGAGCATAGAAGTTCTGAATAATAATTTCTCCCGAGAACTCATGGTTGGGGGATGAATATAACATTGACTTAAGCCTCCCCCAAGCTTGAGCGATAACTTCTCTATCACGAGGCCAAAAATTATAGATATAATTCCGATGACGATGTACCAAATGCATAGGATAAAACTTTTGATGAAATTCCAATTTCAATCGGTTGTAGTTCCATGATCCAGTATCATCAGATAGCCTATACCATGTCAATGCTTTATCCCTCAAAGATAAGGGAAAGACCTTATTCTTGACCTCATCCTTAGGCAAACCTGCAAGCTTAAATAAACCACAAACTTCATCTACATAGATTAGATGCAAGTTGGGATGTGATGTTCCATCTCCTGTAAAAGGATTAGCCAATAGTTTCTCTAGCATACCCGAAGGAATTTCATAATAAATATTTTCAGTAGGTGCAGTAGGTTGAGGAGAAACTCCTTATGCTTCCATTCGAGGTGAAGATACCCCGAACAAGCTCCTCAAAGGATTAGTTTCCATAGTGACAAGTGACAATAAATTTCAGCACACTATATAAATGTTTCCTTACCAAATTCCACTTACCAAAGGCGCTTCACTCCCCGGCAACGGAGCCAGAAAAGAGTCTTGATGACCCACAAGTGTAGGGGATCTATCGTAGTCCTTTCGATAAGTAAGAGTGTCGAACCCAACGAGGAGCAGATGGAACTGACAAGTGGTTTCCAGCAAGGTATTCTCTGCAGGCACTGAAATTATCAGTAACAGATAGTTGTGTGATAAGATAAATCGTAGCGAGTAGCAAGTAAAAATAGTAACAAAGGTGCAGCAACATGGCCCAATCCCTTTTGTAGCAAGGGACGAGCCTGGACGAACTCTTATATGAGGTGAAGCGCTCCCGAGGACACATGGGAATTTCTGTCAAGCTAGTTTTCATCATGTTCATATGATTCCCGTTTGCTACTTTGATAGTTTGATATGTGGGTGGACCGGTGCTTGGGTGTTATCCTTAGTTGGAGAAACATCCCACTTATGATTAACCCCTCTCGCAAGCATCTGCACGTACGAAAGAAGAATTAAGGCTAAGTCTAACCATAACATTAAACTAGTGGATCCAAATCAGCCCCTTACGAGGCAACGCATAAACTAGGGTTTAAGCTTCTGTCACTCTAGCAACCCATCATCTACTTATTACTTCCCAATGCCTTCCTCTAGGCCCGAATAATGGTGAAGTGTCATGTAATCGACGTTCAAATAACACTACTCGAGGAAAGATAACATACATCGCATCAAAATATCGAACGAATACCAAATTCACATGACTACTTATAGCAAGACTTATCCCATGTCCTCAGGAACAAAAGTGACTACTCACAAAGCATAATTATGTTCATGACTAGAGAGGTATTGAATAGCATTAAGTATCTGAACATATGATCGTCCACCGAGTAATCCAACTAGCATCAACTACAAAGAGTAATTAACACTACTAGCAACCTTACAAGTACCAATCGAAGTCGCGAGACGAAGATTGGTTACAAGAGATGAACTAGGGTTTGGAGATGAGATGGTGCTGATGAATATGTTGATGGAGATGAGTCCCCTCCGATGTGAGGAGTGTTGGTGATGACGATGGCGACGATTCCCTTCGTCCTGGAGGGAAGTTTCCCCGGCAGGACGGCCCTGCCAGAGCTCTAGATTGGTTCTGCTCAAGTTCCGCCTCGTGGTGGCGTCGTCTCTTCCTGAAAGCCTCTCCTTGATATTTTCTGGGACGAAACCCTCCTTATAGCAGAAGATGGGACCGGAGGGGTAATAGAGGGCCCACAAGCCACCAGGGCGCGGACAGGGTGGTAGGCTGCACCTGGCAGGCTTGTGGCCTCTTGGTGGCTCCCCTCCAGTACTTCTTCCGCCCAGTATCTTTTATAAAATCCAAAATAATTCCTCGTTGGTTTTCACGGCTTTTGGAGTTGTGAAGAATAGGTATCTCAAACTTGCTCCTTTTCCAGCCCAGAATTCCAGCTGCCTGCATTCTCCCTCTTCATGTATACCATATAAAATAAGAGAGAAAAGGCATAAGTATTATACTGTAAAGTGTAATAAAGCGAGCCCATAAAGCGATAAATATCAACATAAAAGCATGATGCAAAATGGACGTATCAGCAGGTCTGGGTACCCCCGTTCCCAGAACGTCAACACTAGCCCCCGGGCCCAAGGTGCACCTAGGTTGGCTTCTTGACGAAGCCTTGAAGACGACCTGAAACATCACAAGCCCATTTGCCTGCAGGACAGGCGACCCACGTGTCTCAAAGCTGCGCGGCGACGCTCTCGCTCCTCGTGGCGCCCGGGTGGTGCCAGGCCACGACGATGCGATTCCCAAGAGTCACGCAGGACATCATGTTGCTCATTGAATGTGACCACACCCAACGGCCCTCGTGGATGTGACCGATCAGTGGACATGTGGGGCGACATGGGCGGAAACTCATTCATCGGCCAACCTCAGGGCCCTCGTGGGGCGTGCGACGCCCACGCTCCCGCGACGGTTGGTGGCCAGGGCTTGCCTATAAATTCGCCCAGCCCCCTTCAGGGGAGGGGCACTGCAACCTCGAGCTTCTTCTCGGCTTCATCCGTCCGCCGCGAGAAAACCTCTTCTCTCCTTCGCCCTTCGTCTTCATGGCGTCCCCCGGAGACGCTTCTGGCCAGGGAAAGTGTGCGGCACCTCCTGCGCCTTCGTCCACCCCCAGAGGCAGCGGCAGAGGTCCCTCAGGGCCCTCGCTTGTCTACCACAGCTAGGTTATGGCTGATGAGTAAGCCCTTCATTGCGTCTCTTTGCTTGCTACTTCATGTGTTGTCCCGCGGTTGATCTTCATTCTTCTTTAGCACGCCCTCCTCCAAGAAGCCAAAACTCGGCGAGCTCCAAGAGGAGGTGGAAGAGCTTCGGCCCTGGCTTGAGAGCGGCCAGGCCGCCCTCAATGCCGCTCGCCAAGGCAAGGCGGAGGCCAAGGAGGAGCTAGCATCGCTGCAACAACAGGTCCGGGAGGCGGCGGACGTCATGCAGGTCGGTGAAGACGAGATGTCGTACGCCCGGCTGATGGCGTCCCAGCGCGCCCTGCAGTTCACGGGCATCGCCGACCGGGCGACCGTCATGACGCGCCGGTTTGCGGGGAGGGCCCTGACGCTACCTAACGTGAGGAGCGACGGGGGCTACCTCGTCTTAGTCTTGGAGATCGTGGAGGCGCTGGAGGCTGGCGTGCACCGCGTGGAGGAGGACAACGCGTCGAGCGCGCGCGAGCTTCTAAACCTTGCCCTGACGCTTGTCTTCTCCAACTTGCGACGCTTCGCTCTAGAGCTCGACCTCCGACGCATCGTCGAACCGGCGCCTGTTGAGTTCCGCCGTCTTCTCCGGGATGAGGTCCGCCCGCATGTGGACACCCTAGTTGATCGGTACGTCCAGGCGCCCGCCTCGAGCGAGGAGGGTGGTCCGGACGTCGGGTCAGCTGGCGCCATGGGTGATGTCAGCAGCCCCTCCCCTTAGTGCCCGAAGCTTTTGTTTGCCTGCTCCTGTAACAGTGGAGCAAGAACTCTGCCCTGCCGAGCGTTAAGCTTTTGCCGTTATTACCTTTGTTTCTCTCCTTTTTTTTTTGCTCCTGAGGTGATGGCTTGCATGTTGGTGGTCGTTGTAGTCGGGCTGCAAATCTTGGGGCCCGTTGCTACACCTGTCGTGGCTTGGGACGACGAGGGAAGCGCGACCTTGTGGGAGTTCTGCCCTCCCGATGCACCTCTCGTGCCGCCGCGTGCTTGGGTGTTGGACTCGCTTCCTGATGCCGTCGAATCCTTTGGCCCTGCATCCCTTCGTTAGTGCGTATGTTTTTAATTCACCGTTAGTTTGTCGTAAAGCGAGAGGGTCCCGGTTGGGGCCTGTGAGGCACTTAGCTCATGGGCTTGTGTCGGTCCCTTGTGTAGTTCCTCCGGTGCAGCTCCTGTTTCGTAAGCGGACGAGATGAAGACCCTTTCGGCACTCTATGCCTATAGGTCCCGGTCCCGCACATTTCCCTACCGCCGTGAGGTTCAACCCGTTACCAATGCTGCTCCTTACGGGGTAAAGCCCTGGTACGCTGGGTGGCAAGTGGGTTTGCGACGAGTAAGGCTCCTGAGGCGCACTGCTCAGGAGCCCCCTTTGACACTCAAGCCGTTCTGCATCGTCAGGCCTCGGCCTTAATGGCCGGTAAGGCTCCAGAGCGATTCCGCACTTCGTTCCTTTTGTCATCACCCAAGGGGGCCCTGAGGCATCCCGAGACACTTTGTGGTGGTATCAAGTTTCGGTCCGGACCCCCGAGTGGGGGTTGACCACTGAAAAACGTTGCCCCTGAGGTGGCAAGTCCTTGCATTCATGCTCCTTTACTCCCAGGGGTGGCGCGGAGCGGTTGTCTCCAAACACGTCCTCTCGACGGGAGGTTTCAAAGCCAATGAAATAAGAAACGCCAGAGAAAGTTTTCCCCCATTTTTATTTTTCAAACATCGGGCATTGAGACTGGAAAAAACCAACTTTCAAAATCGGCCAGTTTAAACTCAGTAGAAGATAGTTCGAATCCAGGAAAAAGCAAGCAAGCGCCGCGTCCGGCATTAAAGCTGGCATAGTCATTGGCGAACTATATGGGTTTCCTTGCCAGCTGCGAGCATGGTCATTGGCAGACCATGTTGATTACCTTCGTCTTTTACCTAGCGTGGATCTCAGTTCTTCCACTAGGCATGGGGTGGACCCCTTCCGCGTCCTCGGGGGGGCCTGGGCGTATACAGCCTCGGCTCGTTATTACGTGAGAGTGCCTGATACGTCTTCAACGTATCTATAATTTTTGATGGTTTCATGTTATTATCTTGTCAAACTTTGGATGTTTTGTATGCCTTTTATATATTTTTTGGGACTAACTTATTAACTCAGTGCCAAGTGCCAGTTCCTGTTTTTTCCATGTTTTTGACCCCTGTCAGAGGAGGATTTTGAACGGAGTCCAAACGGAATGAAACTGCCAAAAAGATTTTTTCCGAAACAGAAAAAGATCGGGAAGCCGGAGAATCAGGGAAGGGGGCCTGCAGGGACCCCACAAGCCCACATGGCATGGCCAGGGGGGCGCGCCTCCCCGGCTTGTGGGCTCCCTGGGCCACCTCTGCCCTAGGTTTTGCGCCTATATATTCCCTAGAATCCCAGAAAAATCGGGAGATCATCGAAAGTACTTTTCCGCCGTCGGAAGCTTCTGTCTCCGCAAGATCCCATCTGGGGGCACGTTCTGGTGCCCTGCCGGAGGGGGGATTTGGATACGGAGGGCTTCTTCATCAACACCATGACCTCTCTAATGATGCGTGAGTAGTTCACCATAGACCTACTGGTCCATAGCTAGTAGCTAGATGGCTTCTTCTCTCTCTTGGATCTTCAATACAAAGTTCTCCATGATCTTCATGGAGATCTATCTGATGTAGTCTTCTTATGCGGTGTGTTTGTCGAGATCCGATGAATTATGGATTTATGATCAGATTATTTATGAATCTTATTTGAGTTTCTTCTGATATCTCTTATGCATGATTTCATATCCTTGTAATTCTCTTCGAGTTATGGGTTTTGTTTGGCCAACTAGATCTATGATTCTTGCAATGGGAGAAGTGCTTGGTTTTGGGTTCATACCGTGCGGTGACCTCACCCAGTGACAGAAGGGGTAGCGAGGCACGCATCGTGTTGTTGCCGTCAAGGGTAAAAATATGGGGTTTTCATCATTGGTTTGAGTTTATCCCTCTACATCATGTCATCTTGCTTAAGGCGTTACTCTGTTCGTCATGAACTCAATACACTAGATGCATGCTGGATAGCGGGCGATGTGTGGAGTAATATTAGTAGATGAAGAAAGTATCGGTCTACTTGTCTCGGACGTGATGCCTATATGTATGATCATTGCCTTAGATATTGTCATGATTTCGCGTTGTTCTTTCAATTGCTCGACAGTAATTTGTTCACCCACCGTAATACTTGCTATTTTGAGAGAAGCCTCTAGTGAACACTATGGCCCCGGGGTCTACTCCACACCATATTTTCAACCTTACACTTTTTCTTCGTTGCACTTTCCGCCTTCAGATCTCACTTTGCAATCAATCTTGAAGGGATTGACAACCCCTTTAAAGCGTTGGGTGCAAGCTCTTTTGTGTTTACGTAGGTACTCTGGACTTGACGAGATTCTCCTACTGGATTGATACCTTGGTTCTCATACTATGGGAAATACTTACTGCTCCTGTGTTGCATCACCCTTTCCTCTTCAAGGGAAAAACCAACGCAAGCTCAAGAGACGACAGAAGGATCTCTGGCACCATTGCCAGGGAAGGACTTTTTTTGCCTTAGCAGAAGGATTTCTGGCGCCGTTGCCGGGGAGGATCAAGTCAAGAACTCATCCAAGTAAGTGTCGCAGACTCATCTCTTGCATTTACTTTGTTTGCCAGTTGCCTCTCGTTTTCCTCTCCCCCACTTCACAATTTGCCTTTTTTGTTTGTCGTTTCCGTTTGCCTTTTCGTTCGCCCTTTTTCTCGCTTGCTGTTTGTTCGCTTGTGTGCTTGCTTGCTTGCTGAAGTCACCATGAATGAAAACACCTAACTTTGTGACTTCTCGAATACTAATAATAATGATTTTATTAGTACTCCGATTTCTCCCGCCACTAGTGCGTAGTCATACAAAATCAATGCCGCTTTGCTGAATCTTGTTATAAAGAGCAATTCTCCGGGCTTCCTAGTGAAGATGCCGCATGCCATCTTAATATGTTCATTGAGCTTTGCGATATGCAAAAGAAGAAAGATGTGTATAATGATGTGATTAAATTGAAGCTCTTTTCCTTTCTCGTTGCGAGTTCGCGCAAAAACTTGTTTTCGACTTTGAACAAAAATAGTATCGATTCTTGGGATAAGTGCAAAGATGCTTATATATCCAAGTATTTTCCGTCGGCTAAGATTATCTCTCTCCGTAATGACATCATGAATTTCAAGCAACTTGATCATGAACATGTTGCACAATCGTGGGAGAGAATGAAATTGATGATTAGAAATTGTCCCGCTCATGGCTTGAGTCTTTGGATGATTATTCAAATCTTCTACGCTGGCTTGAATTTCATTTCTAGAAATATCTTGGACTCTGCCTCAGGTGGAACGTTCATGGAAATCACGTTAGGAGAGGCCACAAAACTACTAGACAACATCATGACGAACTACTCTCAGTGGCACACTGAAAGGTCACCTACTCGTAAGAAGGTACACGCTATAGAAGAAATTAACTCGTTGAGTGCTAAGATGGATGAGTTAATGAATTTGGTTGCTAGTAGAAGTGCTCCTTTCGATCCTAATGATATGCCCTTGTATTCTTTGATTGAGAGTAGCAACGCTAGCTTGGACGTTAATTTTGTTGGTAGGAATAATTTTGGCAACAACAATGCTTTTAGAGGAAAGTTGTAGCGACCCGACTCAAAACGAGTCAAGCCTCTGTGCTTCTGTGCCATCCCTGGATCAGTATGCTGGCACACACAGTACATCAATGTATATATCAAAGTGCAATCACATGTAAATAACGAAAAACTGATATATACCTCAGAATCTCAATGGAAACAGTCAAGGGAGTGGAGTCCCAATAAACACCAACGGCAGGTTGAGTGTGGATCGTAACCCTGAATCGTACTCTTACTCGTCGAAGAAAATATCTGCAACATAAGACGTTGCAACCGTGTAGGTCAGAATATTGAATATGCCGGCAAGTCACAAAGGAGAGGGGTAAAAACATCATCTATACTATATGCATATATGGCAGGTGGGGCTGTAAGTTTTTAGCGGAAAGCAAAGTTTTCTCCTACAACAAGAGAGGGGCTAAAAGCAAAATGTTACTACATTGTTGGTTGTTAATGAGATGGTTCCGCCGACCAGTTCTCATACCCAAGTTATCAATATTACCCACATCAAATATATATATTGCTGTTGAGAATTCGTGATAGTTTCAGTTCCTTTGGCTCAAGTTGTCCATGACCGTGGACACGGCTAATCGATTAGGTTTGAGTACTCTACAGAGTTTTGCACACGTTCCTCACAAGATTTGATCGCCTCCGTGTATGTCCTCGCATTTCAGGGTGTTTGAAGACCGGATGATCAAAACATGGTCTTTCAACGGGTTCCTCTGATCCTCTGTCGATGCCCATCCAATCCTACCGTTCTTCTACATCTCGTAGCACCGCCTGTCTAGAGTCACCATGTTGTCCAACCAAGCCAGAGCCCATAATGACTTGTGGTTGTGCAGGTAAGCCTTGGGTCTTGAAAATATCAGTCCGTCTCTTTGAGCCTGGGTGAAGCTTTCCGCAAGATGTCATGGCGCTTCCCCATGCATCCCGGGTCGTCCACTGGTTTCTCCAGGGAGCCCATCTAATTCGTCCTTCACCCAGAGGTATATTTCGTTCTGAGGTCTTGCAAGTCTTGGAGTCTTCAGGTCTTGATTATTAAGTTCTCACAACACTCATGGTAAACACTCAACCAAAACCCCGTCTACTAAAAGCATAGCAGAATAAAGTTCATCGTCCCGGGCCATGTAACAAGGGTGTTGGGTGCTACCACATGATACTACATCAAGATCCAAATTTCCAAGTACCTACTTTGCATGCAATTCGGTGAAAAAGGTAGAACTACTATGAATATAAAACATAGGTAATAATATGATCAACGTGACTTGCCTGGTGAGGTCGATGAACAAGAATTATCGTTCTCGAGAAATAACTTGATAGAACTATTCGTCACTCTCCGATGAAATCTATATAATCAAATGTAGTATTCACATAAGCACTCACACTAGCAATAATTCTAGAAATCAAATAACAAACACCAATAAAAGTTGATGCAATCAAAACAATAAGAAAGATCGAATAAGAATACAAAGAAAATTTCAAAGAAAAGTAGGGAGTCTTCAACTACATCAAACACTAAATAGTTTTTGTTCGAACTGAAAAATAAAACACTAAAATAGTAATATAACAGAGAATAAAATATAAATTTAACTAAGATAAAATAAAGTATTTTTCATAAAACTATATTGAAAGTATTTTCAAATGGGAGTAAACTAGTAGGGAAATCAATTGCAAGTCATTAGAGAACTAGAATTGATTTCATGATAACAACTAAAAATAAAATTTTGTTTTTGTTGAAAACCTACCGTTATCTAACATAAAACAAAATATAAACTTTCTCGAATATAAAAGAAACTAATTTAAAAACAAATATAGAAAAAGAAATAGCTATAATCCTAAAAAAACTAAAATACAATCTGTTTTGGTAAAAACCCCAAGTAAAAAATATAAAAAAAATTGAAACTTAAACTACTGAAATATATGATCAATAGGAAACAGTAGCAAAAATAATTAATTTAAAAGCTATTTTTAAACTCCCGGTATAAGCAAAACAATATTTATATCAAATATGATCTATTTCAAATTTTATAAATCCAAACATAGACAAATTATATATTTTCTAAAACTACAAGAAATTTGTGATCTAAGGCAAAAGGAATCACCTAATTCGAAGTTATAGACTAATAGATATGAATTTTCTAAGATTGCACTTTTCTAAAAAAAACTGCAATATAGGATTTCGTGGATCTTACCAAAGTTAGTCGCTGCAGTTGGAGAAGACGGCGGGAAGGTGGCTCCGGTGGCCGGCCGAGGTGGTGGAGGGGTCCAGGTGAAGGAGGAGGGCTCGGGCCGAAGGTTGGTGGCGTCGGCAGGGCGTGGGGGCGACGGGAGGGAGCAGCAAGAGCTCCGGCGAGTTCGTGTTGGAGGCGAACTCCGACTAGGCGAGGCGGGGTGCTGCGGCAAGGGGAGGGGCGGTTCTAGGGAAAATGCGGAGAGGAGGTTGAGAGGAGTATTTATAGGGGCTCGGGGTGCTTCGGTATGGAAAGGAGAGGGAGATCGGGAAGGTAGGATTTCTTGTCACCATTGCCATGGAAGGTTGTGTGAACGGGAGGAAGGAGAACGTGAGGAAGAAGATGATTCTTGTCGGGCCAGATTTGGAAAGGTCTTAATGGGCCAGCTCTATCTCCATTTAAAATAGATATCTTTCCTATTTTCAAAAACCGAAAAGTAAATGATTAAAAAGGAAAGCAAATAAATACGGAATATAGAGTTTCTTTATACTAAAATTATCAGAAAAATAAAATCTAAATGATGGACATTTTTCCACGGCCAAAATAAAAAGTTAAAAAAATGTTTTTCAGAAAATCCCCTAAATGCTTTATTTCTTTTTGCAAATAATTACTCAAATAAATCTTGGGTGTCATGGCTCAAATATTTCAAAGAATATCCCCGGGTTTGGAGGGTCATGTTTCTCCTCTCTTTTTCTTGGTTGACAAGATATGGTTCCCTACATTCCGTGAGGGAGGAAGAAACAAAATGCAAAGCAAAATCGAAAGGAATTCCAATGCCACCTTGATTCAAATTCTTTATAGTTGAAGAAGTCATGCTATCTCCTCTCGCTGATTTTAAAAAAACATGAATTTGAATTCACAGGAAAAAGGAGAAAGTCATTTTATTCCCTCTCATTCAAAAGTTTTTAAAAAGTTTCAAATTTCACTCAAGTTTCAATCACTCAAACAAACAAACAATCAATCTAATAATTATATTAACATTCCAAAATTTGGGATGTTACAAAGCTATGTTCCTAGGCCTTTTCCTAGTAACTCCTCTAATAACTTCGGCAACTCCTACAACAATACTCATGGAAATTACATTAGATTACCCTCTGATCTAGAGAGTAAATTCAAAGAGATTATCAACTCGCAAAAGATTTTCAATGCGTCCAAAGAGTAAAACTACTCAAAATTGACGATTTGGCTAAGAGCGTTGATAGAATGTCTAGTGGTGTTGATGCTTTGAAAGTTAGATGCGCTCCTCCCAAGATCAATATGGATGAAACTTTGAAAGCTATGCATGTTTCCATGATTGAGAGCAAAGAATGAATCGCCCAAATTCGTGCTGGACATGAATGGCTTAAAAATGCGTGTTCTCGCGATAAGAATCACGGAGATCTTAAAGTGCTTGGTGTGACTCCCATTGAATCTTTGTTTTCTTGTGACAAACCTAATGATGATGGGGCTGGATATGAATCCACTTTGGTTGAAAAGCGCCCCAATGATTCGGAGTCCATCTTTCTTGATGCTAAAAGCATTGAAAGTGGAGTAGAGGATATGAAAGCTTTGAGTAGTAATGAAATTACTACTGTGGATTTCAAGGAATTCAATTATGATAGTTGCTCCTTGATTGAATGCATTTCCTTGATGCAATCCATGTTAAACTCTCCACACGCTTATAGCCAAAACAAGGCCTTTACCGATCATATCGTCGAAGCTATGATAAAATCTCTTGAAGAGAAACTTGAATTGGAAGTCTCCATCCCTAGAAAGCTTCATGATGACTGGGAACCTACTATCAAAATCAAAATCAAAAACTATGAATGCAATGTTTTGTGTGATTTTGGTGCTAGTGTTTCCGCGATTCCAAAGTCTTTATGTGATGTTCTGGGTTTTAATGAGATTGAAGAGTGTTCTCTTAATTTGCATCTTGCTAATTCTACTGTCAAGAAACCCATGAGAAGGATCAATGATGTTCTTATTATTGCAAATAGGAACTATGTACCCGTGGATCTCATTGTGCTTGACATTGATTGGAATCCTACATGCCCTATTATTCTTGGTAGACCTTTCCTAAGGACTATCGGTGCTATCATCGATATGAAGCAAGGGAATATTAGATTTCAATTTCCTTTAAAGAAGGGCATGGAGCACTTTCCTAGAAAGAAAATAAGATTTCCTTATGAATCCATGATGAGGGCCACTTATGGTTTGAGCACCAAAGACGACGATACGTGATTCTATCGCTTTTATGCCTAGCTAAGGGCGTTAAACAATAGCGCTTGTTGGGAGGCAACCCAATGAATTTATCTGTTTCTTTCTGTTTTGTTGCATCCACACTTTCATAATTCTGTTGTGATTGTGTTTTTTGTGTTTGAGCCAAGCAAAACCTTTATGACTAGTCTTGGTAATGGTTGTTTGATCCTACTGGAAAAAGACAGAAACTTTTTGCTCATGAGATGACTTTTCATTTTTATTCAGAAAGAGATTTTGAGTTGATTGTTTTTACTTATGATTAATATGCCTTTTGCCCACGCAGTCGTAAGTTTTCAGAATTTTTGAGGTACCAGAAGTATACGAAGTATACAGATTGCTACAGGCTGGTCTGTTTTTGACAGATTCAGTTTTTTGTTGAGTTGGTTGCTTGTTTTGATGAAACTATGGTTAGTATTGGGGGTACTAGCCATGGAAAAGTGAGAATACAGTAGCCCAACACCAATATAGATAGAATTCAAGTTTGCTACAGTACCAAAAGAGGTGGTAGTTTGTTTTCTTGTGCTAATGTAATCACGAGTTTCTGTTTAAGTTTTGTGGTGTGAAGTTTTCATGTTTTGGGTGATGTTCTCATGGACAAAGAGATAAGGAGTGGAAAGAGCTAAAGCTTGGGTATTCCCAAGGCATCCCAAGCCAAATTCAAGGACACCAAAAATCCTAAGCTTGGGGATGCCCCGGGAAGGCATCCCCTCTTTCGTCTTCAATCCATCGGTAACATTACTTGGAGCTATATTTTTATTCACCACATGATATGTGTTTTTCTTGGAGCGTCTCGTATCATAGGAATATTTTCTTTTTGTTGTGTCACAATCATCCTTGATGCACACCTTTTTGAGAGAGAGAGAGACATGCACTCATCGTGATTTTTCTAGAATGCTCATAGTGCTTCACTTATAACTTTTGAGCTAGATAATTTTGCTCTGTGTGCTTCACTTATATCTTTTAGAGCACGGCGGTGCATGACTTGGTAGTTGGCTTATTTTATGAAAGTAGTCCCAAAAGTGATAGGTACCCATAGAGGATACAAAAACCTCCATATTCATGTGCATTGAGTAGAAAGAGAAGTCTCGATTCCTCTCAATTAGTTTTGAGACGTGGATTTGGTAATATTAAGAGTTATGTTAGTAGGGTGTTGTCAACCTAGAAATACTTGTGTTGAAGTTAGTGATTCCCGTAGCATGAACGTATGGTGAACCGCTATGTTAGGAAGTCGGAGCATAATTGATCTATTGATTGTCATCCTTTATGTTGAGGTCGGGATCGCGCGATGGTTAACACCTACCAACCCTTCCCTTAGGAGTATGCTTTAGCACTTTGTTTCGATTACTAATAAAAACTTCCGCAACAAGTATGTGAGTTCTTCATGATTAATGTGAGTCCATGGTATAGATGCACTTTCACCTTCCACCTTTGCTAGCCTCTCTAGTGCCGCGCAACTTTCGCCGGTACACAAACCCACCATATGCCTTCCTCAAAACAGCCACCATACCTACCTACTATGGCATTTTCATAGCCATTCCGAGATATATTGCCATGCAACTCCCACCGTTCCGTCTCATGACTTGTTCCGTCACTCTCATATTGCCATTGCATGATCGTAAGATAGCTAGCGATATGTTTCAACGTCATACGCCATGCTAGATCGTTGCACATCCCGGTACACTGCCGGAGGCATTTCCTATAGAGTCATCATCATTTTGAGCTTTGAGCTGTGAGTAAATAAATGTGCGATGATCATCATTATTAGAGCACTATCCCATGTGAGGAAATAAAAAAAATGAGGCCAAAGTGCCCAAATAAAAAAAAGAGAAAAGAGAAAAAAGAGGCCCAAGAGCCCAAATAAAAAAAGGTCTTGATTATTAAGTTCTCACAACACTCATGGTAAACACTCAACCAAAACCCCGTCTACTAAAAGCATAGCAGAATAAAGTTCATCGTCCCGGGCCATGTAACAAGGGTGTTGGGTGCTACCACATGATACTACATCAAGATCCAAATTTCCAAGTACCTACTTTGCATGCAATTCGGTGAAAAAGGTAGAACTACTATGAATATAAAACATAGGTAATAATATGATCAACGTGACTTGCCTGGTGAGGTCGATGAACAAGAATTATCGTTCTCGAGAAATAACTTGATAGAACTATTCGTCACTCTCCGATGAAATCTATATAATCAAATGTAGTATTCACATAAGCACTCACACTAGCAATAATTCTAGAAATCAAATAACAAACACCAATAAAAGTTGATGCAATCAAAACAATAAGAAAGATCGAATAAGAATACAAAGAAAATTTCAAAGAAAAGTAGGGAGTCTTCAACTACATCAAACACTAAATAGTTTTTGTTCGAACTGAAAAATAAAACACTAAAATAGTAATATAACAGAGAATAAAATATAAATTTAACTAAGATAAAATAAAGTATTTTTCATAAAACTATATTGAAAGTATTTTCAAATGGGAGTAAACTAGTAGGGAAATCAATTGCAAGTCATTAGAGAACTAGAATTGATTTCATGATAACAACTAAAAATAAAATTTTGTTTTTGTTGAAAACCTACCGTTATCTAACATAAAACAAAATATAAACTTTCTCGAATATAAAAGAAACTAATTTAAAAACAAATATAGAAAAAGAAATAGCTATAATCCTAAAAAAACTAAAATACAATCTGTTTTGGTAAAAACCCCAAGTAAAAAATATAAAAAAAATTGAAACTTAAACTACTGAAATATATGATCAATAGGAAACAGTAGCAAAAATAATTAATTTAAAAGCTATTTTTAAACTCCCGGTATAAGCAAAACAATATTTATATCAAATATGATCTATTTCAAATTTTATAAATCCAAACATAGACAAATTATATATTTTCTAAAACTACAAGAAATTTGTGATCTAAGGCAAAAGGAATCACCTAATTCGAAGTTATAGACTAATAGATATGAATTTTCTAAGATTGCACTTTTCTAAAAAAAACTGCAATATAGGATTTCGTGGATCTTACCGAAGTTAGTCGCTGCAGTTGGAGAAGACGGCGGGAAGGTGGCTCCGGTGGCCGGCCGAGGTGGTGGAGGGGTCCAGGTGAAGGAGGAGGGCTCGGGCCAAAGGTTGGTGGCGTCGGCAGGGCGTGGGGGCGACGGGAGGGAGCAGCAAGAGCTCCGGCGAGTTCGTGTTGGAGGCGAACTCCGACTAGGCGAGGCGGGGTGCTGCGGCGAGGGGAGGGGCGGTTCTAGGGAAAATGCGGAGAGGAGGTTGAGAGGAGTATTTATAGGGGCTCGGGGTGCTTCGGTATGGAAAGGAGAGGGAGATCGGGAAGGTAGGATTTCTTGTCACCATTGCCATGGAAGGTTGTGTGAACGGGAGGAAGGAGAACGTGAGGAAGAAGATGATTCTTGTCGGGCCAGATTTGGAAAGGTCTTAATGGGCCAGCTCTATTTCCATTTAAAATAGATATCTTTCCTATTTTCAAAAACCGAAAAGTAAATGATTAAAAAGGAAAGCAAATAAATACGGAATATAGAGTTTCTTTATACTAAAATTATCAGAAAAATAAAATCTAAATGATGGACATTTTTCCACGGCCAAAATAAAAAGTTAAAAAAATGTTTTTCAGAAAATCCCCTAAATGCTTTATTTCTTTTTGCAAATAATTACTCAAATAAATCTTGGGTGTCATGGCTCAAATATTTCAAAGAATATCCCCGGGTTTGGAGGGTCATGTTTCTCCTCTCTTTTTCTTGGTTGACAAGATATGGTTCCCTACATTCCGTGAGGGAGGAAGAAACAAAATGCAAAGCAAAATCAAAAGGAATTCCAATGCCACCTTGATTCAAATTCTTTATAGTTGAAGAAGTCATGCTATCTCCTCTCGCTGATTTTAAAAAAACATGAATTTGAATTCACAGGAAAAAGGAGAAAGTCATTTTATTCCCTCTCATTCAAAAGTTTTTAAAAAGTTTCAAATTTCACTCAAGTTTCAATCACTCAAACAAACAAACAATCAATCTAATAATTATATTAACATTCCAAAATTTGGGATGTTACAAAGCTATGTTCCTAGGCCTTTTCCTAGTAACTCCTCTAATAACTTCGGCAACTCCTACAACAATACTCATGGAAATTACATTAGATTACCCTCTGATCTAGAGAGTAAATTCAAAGAGATTATCAACTCGCAAAAGATTTTCAATGCGTCCAAAGAGTAAAACTACTCAAAATTGACGATTTGGCTAAGAGCGTTGATAGAATGTCTAGTGGTGTTGATGCTTTGAAAGTTAGATGCGCTCCTCCCAAGATCAATATGGATGAAACTTTGAAAGCTATGCATGTTTCCATGATTGAGAGCAAAGAATGAATCGCCCAAATTCGTGCTGGACATGAATGGCTTAAAAATGCGTGTTCTCGCGATAAGAATCACGGAGATCTTAAAGTGCTTGGTGTGACTCCCATTGAATCTTTGTTTTCTTGTGACAAACCTAATGATGATGGGGCTGGATATGAATCCACTTTGGTTGAAAAGCGCCCCAATGATTCGGAGTCCATCTTTCTTGATGCTAAAAGCATTGAAAGTGGAGTAGAGGATATGAAAGCTTTGAGTAGTAATGAAATTACTACTGTGGATTTCAAGGAATTCAATTATGATAGTTGCTCCTTGATTGAATGCATTTCCTTGATGCAATCCATGTTAAACTCTCCACACGCTTATAGCCAAAACAAGGCCTTTACCGATCATATCGTCGAAGCTATGATAAAATCTCTTGAAGAGAAACTTGAATTGGAAGTCTCCATCCCTAGAAAGCTTCATGATGACTGGGAACCTACTATCAAAATCAAAATCAAAAACTATGAATGCAATGTTTTGTGTGATTTTGGTGCTAGTGTTTCCGCGATTCCAAAGTCTTTATGTGATGTTCTGGGTTTTAATGAGATTGAAGAGTGTTCTCTTAATTTGCATCTTGCTAATTCTACTGTCAAGAAACCCATGAGAAGGATCAATGATGTTCTTATTATTGCAAATAGGAACTATGTACCCGTGGATCTCATTGTGCTTGACATTGATTGGAATCCTACATGCCCTATTATTCTTGGTAGACCTTTCCTAAGGACTATCGGTGCTATCATCGATATGAAGCAAGGGAATATTAGATTTCAATTTCCTTTAAAGAAGGGCATGGAGCACTTTCCTAGAAAGAAAATAAGATTTCCTTATGAATCCATGATGAGGGCCACTTATGGTTTGAGCACCAAAGACGACGATACGTGATTCTATCGCTTTTATGCCTAGCTAAGGGCGTTAAACAATAGCGCTTGTTGGGAGGCAACCCAATGAATTTATCTGTTTCTTTCTGTTTTGTTGCATCCACACTTTCATAATTCTGTTGTGATTGTGTTTTTTGTGTTTGAGCCAAGCAAAACCTTTATGACTAGTCTTGGTAATGGTTGTTTGATCCTACTGGAAAAAGACAGAAACTTTTTGCTCATGAGATGACTTTTCATTTTTATTCAGAAAGAGATTTTGAGTTGATTGTTTTTACTTCTGATTAATATGCCTTTTGCCCATGCAGTCGTAAGTTTTCAGAATTTTTGAGGTACCAGAAGTATACGAAGTATACAGATTGCTACAGGCTGGTCTGTTTTTGACAGATTCAGTTTTTTGTTGAGTTGGTTGCTTGTTTTGATGAAACTATGGTTAGTATTGGGGGTACTAGCCATGGAAAAGTGAGAATACAGTAGCCCAACACCAATATAGATAGAATTCAAGTTTGCTACAGTACCAAAAGAGGTGGTAGTTTGTTTTCTTGTGCTAATGTAATCACGAGTTTCTGTTTAAGTTTTGTGGTGTGAAGTTTTCATGTTTTGGGTGATGTTCTCATGGACAAAGAGATAAGGAGTGGAAAGAGCTAAAGCTTGGGTATTCCCAAGGCATCCCAAGCCAAATTCAAGGACACCAAAAATCCTAAGCTTGGGGATGCCCCGGGAAGGCATCCCCTCTTTCGTCTTCAATCCATCGGTAACATTACTTGGAGCTATATTTTTATTCACCACATGATATGTGTTTTTCTTGGAGCGTCTCGTATCATAGGAATATTTTCTTTTTGTTGTGTCACAATCATCCTTGATGCACACCTTTTTGAGAGAGAGAGAGACATGCACTCATCGTGATTTTTCTAGAATGCTCATAGTGCTTCACTTATAACTTTTGAGCTAGATAATTTTGCTCTGTGTGCTTCACTTATATCTTTTAGAGCACGGCGGTGCATGACTTGGTAGTTGGCTTATTTTATGAAAGTAGTCCCAAAAGTGATAGGTACCCATAGAGGATACAAAAACCTCCATATTCATGTGCATTGAGTAGAAAGAGAAGTCTCGATTCCTCTCAATTAGTTTTGAGACGTGGATTTGGTAATATTAAGAGTTATGTTAGTAGGGTGTTGTCAACCTAGAAATACTTGTGTTGAAGTTAGTGATTCCCGTAGCATGCACGTATGGTGAACCGCTATGTTAGGAAGTCGGAGCATAATTGATCTATTGATTGTCATCCTTTATGTTGAGGTCGGGATCGCGCGATGGTTAACACCTACCAACCCTTCCCTTAGGAGTATGCTTTAGCACTTTGTTTCGATTACTAATAAAAACTTCCGCAACAAGTATGTGAGTTCTTCATGATTAATGTGAGTCCATGGTATAGATGCACTTTCACCTTCCACCTTTGCTAGCCTCTCTAGTGCCGCGCAACTTTCGCCGGTACACAAACCCACCATATGCCTTCCTCAAAACAGCCACCATACCTACCTACTATGGCATTTTCATAGCCATTCCGAGATATATTGCCATGCAACTCCCACCGTTCCGTCTCATGACTTGTTCCGTCACTCTCATATTGCCATTGCATGATCGTAAGATAGCTAGCGATATGTTTCAACGTCATACGCCATGCTAGATCGTTGCACATCCCGGTACACTGCCGGAGGCATTTCCTATAGAGTCATCATCATTTTGAGCTTTGAGCTGTGAGTAAATAAATGTGCGATGATCATCATTATTAGAGCACTATCCCATGTGAGGAAATAAAAAAAATGAGGCCAAAGTGCCCAAATAAAAAAAAGAGAAAAGAGAAAAAAGAGGCCCAAGAGCCCAAATAAAAAAAGGGAGAGAAAAAGAGAGAAGGGACAATGCTACTATCTTTTTCCACACTTGTGCTTCATAATAGCACCATGTTCTTCATGATTGAGAGCTTCTTGCTTTGCCACTACCATATGCTAGTGGGAATCTTCATTATATAACTTGGCTTGTATATTCCCATGATGGGCTTCCTCAAAATTGCCCTAGGTCTTCATGAGCAAGCAAGTTGGATGCACACCCACTAGTTCTCCTTTTGAACTTTCATATACTTATAGCTCTAGTGCATCCCTTGTATGGGAATCCCTACTCATTCACATTGATATCTATTAATGGCATCTCCATAGCCCTTTGATACGCCGAGTCAATGTGACTGTCTCCTCCTTTTTGTCTCACAACCACCACCACACTCTATTCCACTTATAGTGCTATATCGATGTCTCACGCTCATGTATTGCGTGATAGTTATAAAAAGTTTGAGAAAGTAAGAGTGCGAAAACAATTAATTGGCCAATACCGGGGTTGTGCATGATTTACATTAGTTGTGTGAGGATGATGGAGCATAGCCAGACTATATGATTTTGTAGGGATAACTTTCCTTGACCTTGTTATTTTGAAAGTTCATGATTACCTTGCTAGTTTGCTTGAAGTATTATTGTTTTCATGTCAATAGCAAACTATTGTTTTGAATCTTACGAATCTGAACATTCATGTCACGTGAAAGAAGTTGCAAAGGACAATTGTGCTAGGTAGCATTCCACATCACAAATTAAGTCTTTATCACTTCCCTACTCGAGGACGAGCAGGAGTTAAGCTTGGGGATGCTTGATACGTCTCCAATGTATCTATATTTTTTTATGGTTTCATGCTATTATCTTGTCAAACTTTGGATGTTTTGTATGCCTTTTATATATTTTTTGGGACTAACTTATTAACTCAGTGCCAAGTGCCAGTTCCTGTTTTTCCATGTTTTTGACCCCTTTCAGAGGAGGATTTTGAACGAAGTCCAAACTGAATGAAACTGCCAAAAAGATTTTTTTCCGAAACAGAAAAAGATCGGGAAGCCGGAGAATCAGGGCAGGGGGCCTGCAGGGACCCCACAAGCCCTCATGGCCCGGCCAGGGGGGGCGACGCCTCCTTGGCTTGTGGGCTCCCTGGGCCACCTCTTCCCTAGGTTTTGCGCCTATATATTCCCTAAAATCCCAGAAAAAATCACGAGATCATCGAAAGTACTTTTCGGCCGCCGAAAGCTTCTGTCTCCGCAAGATCCCATCTGGGGCACGTTCTGGTGTCCTGCCGGAGGGGGATTCGGATACGGAGGGCTTCTTCATCAACACCATGACCTCTCCGATGATGCGTGAGTAGTTCACCATAGACCTACGGGTCCATAGCTAGTAGCTAGATGGCTTCTTCTCTCTCTTGGATCTTCAATACAAAGTTCTCCATGATCTTCATGGAGATCTATCCGATGTAATCTTATTTTGCGGTGTGTTTGTCGAGATCCGATGAATTGTGGATTTATGATCAGATTATCTATGAATCTTATTTGAGTTACTTCTGATCTCTCTGATGCATGATTTCATATCCTTGTAATTCTATTCGAGTTGTGGGTTTTGTTTGGCCAACTAGATCTATGATTCTTGCAATGGGAGAAGTGCTTGTTTTGGGTTCATACCGTGTGGTGACCTCACCCAGTGACAGAAGGGGTAGCGAGGCACACATCGTGTTGTTGCCATCAAGGGTAAAAGGATGGGGTTTTCATCATTGGTTTGAGTTTATCCCTCTACATCATGTCATCTTGCTTAAGGCGTTACTCTGTTCGTCATGAACTCAATACACTAGATGCATGCTGGATAGCGGTCGATGTGTGGAGTAATAGTAGTAGATGCAGAAAATATCGGTCTACTTGTCTCGGACGTGATGCCTATATGTATGATCATTGCCGTAGATATTGTCATGACTTTGCGCGGTTCTATCAATTGCTCAATAGTAATTTGTTCACCCACCGTAATACTTGCTATTTTGAGAGAAGCCTCTAGTTAACACTATGGCCCCCGGGTCTACTCCACACCATATTTTCAGCCTTACACTTTTTCTTCGTTGCACTTTCCGCCTTCAGGTCTCACTTTGCAATCAATCTTGAAGGGATTGACAACCCCTTTAAAGCGTTCGGCGCAAGCTCTTTTGTGTTTGCGCAGGTACTCTGGACTTGACGAGATTCTCCTACTGGATTGATACCTTGGTTCTAAAACTGAGGGAAATATTTACTGCTCCTATGCTTCATCACCCTTTCCTCTTCAAGGGAAAAACCAACGCAAGCTCAAGAGACGATAGAAGGATCTCTGGCACCATTCCCAGGGAAGGACTTTTGTTGTCGTAGCAGTGCCACGGTGGGAGTGTATATGGGAGGTCGCGAGAATGCTTTGGCCTCGCGAGTGTCCCTACCCCCGAGGCATTGGGGCCTGAGTTTCTAGAGTCATTCGTGGACTGTGTTGTACCCAGCGTGGAGCATAGGTTTTCTACTAGGCATGGGGTGGACCCCTTCTGCGTCCTCAAGGGGCCCTGGGCGTATACAACCTCGGCTCGTTATTACGTGAGAGTGTCACAGGATGAAGTAGGTTCCGGAAGGATTGAAGGATGATGCAGAGGTGCGATGGGTTGATGCAGGTCTTACGTGCTCCCTCCCGGGAGGCCAATTGAGAGATTTTTATGACTCCACATTAACAGGTCCCAGTCTCGCACATTTCCCAATCGCTATTGTGTGGGACTGAGTGAACGGACGTAGCTACGGGGTCGGACCCTGCCTCCCTTAAGAACAACTGGATCCTAGGACGTTGTTAAAGGGGGCAGGTGGCCTTGTGACCAGTAAGGTACCTGAGGCGCGATGCTCAGGAACCCCCCTCTAATGTTTGAGCTGCTCTATGTCTCTAGGATCCAGTCCCGCACATTTCCCGGCCGTCGTTGCATGGGACCAAGTTACGGATGTAGCCACAGGGTCAGGCCATGCCTCCCCCGACAACGACCGGATCACCAAGGACGCTGTTGGGGGTGGTAGGTGGCCTTGTGACCGGTAAGGCCCCTGAAGCGCTATGCTCCGGAGCCTCCTTTTGACGTTCAAGCGGCTCTGCGTCGCCAGGACCCGGTCCCGCACATTTCCCGACCGCCGCTGCTTGCGACCGAATGAACGATCTCAGCTATGGGGTCAGGCCCTGCCACACCTGATAACGACCGTACCACTGAGGATGATATCAAGGGCGGCAGGTGTCCTTATGACCGGTAAGAACCCTGGAACGCCATGCTCTGGAGCCCCCCTGGACGGTCAAGCAACTTTGATTTTCTAAAGGTGTCGTGGGGCTCCCCAATCCCCGTGTTGGGGCGATGCATAGCGGCCGGTGCCCCCGAGCGAGGAAGGTGGATCGCCGAAGGATGCAAGCAAGGTTGTGTGTCAGATCGCCATGTGGGTGCAATGGAAATTGTAAAGGATACGATTTGCAGAAGAATGCCCCGAGTAGTTGAAGTTCCTGCGGTCAGTAGACACTCCTTAAGGCAGTAAATCCAAAAAATTACCTCGCCGAATAGTTGAAGCCCCCTTGCGCCTGAGGAGCGCCTCACGAGGCCAGGCCCCCGACGCCCACGCCGGCCTCGTGGTCGTCACGGGTGATCCGTGCATCTTGCGTCTCGCCGCGGCGTTCGACTCGTCCTTCTAAGGCCCGTGGGTTTGGCCTTGCATAGTCCTTCTGCGGGGAAGACGGCTAGCGCCGCGCCCACGGCTTGAGGGCGCATCCCTGTCCGCGCCTCTTTGGACCGGCTCCAGGATGAGCCCCCGAACGTTCCTCACTCCTGAGGAGGATAGGCGCCCTGGGGGGACGCCCGAAGCTATACCTCGTTGGGAGGGTCAGGTAGTGTCTACTCCGGCACGTATGGCTCCATGTACTCGCTCGACTATCCCCCGTGGTCGGTCAGTAGTGCGATGGTGGAGGTCCCTCTCGATGGCGGAGGGGGATCCCCCTGGCCGTGTTGCCCGTAGATCTTCCTGTGATAAGCTTCCGTGTGAAGTCGCTTGTTTCGGTTGCTGCCACTGGCTGGTCCCGGCGTCGCCTGGTGCTGGCTCCCTCCTTGGTGTCCTGCCATGTCTCCGCTGTCGTAGTTCGTCCGTGCCATCGCCTCCGCTCTCTGCTGGCTACGCCGGAGGGAGCGCTCCTGTCCAGCCGCCATAGGCTGCCGAGGGCCGACTTGGTCTTGGTGATGCGCGTTGGCATGTGCGTCGGTCGTCCCGCCGTTCTCCTCGCGTCCCGGGTGGTTGTCTGCATGGTGCGCCTCGGGGCCGGTCGCTTGAATCTGCAGAAGGTGGAGGGCAGCACGAAGCGCGTCTCTCTCGGCCCTGCCTGGAGCGGGTAGGGCCCCGAAGCTTTCATGCCCGGGGACCGGCACGCGGTGCGAACCCTCGGCCCCAGACGCCTGTGGCCTTGAGGATGCACCGGGCTAGATGTTCTTCTGGGCGATGGCGATTAGCTCCACGATGTGGTACCCCAAGCGTCAAAGCCCCCTAGCGTCGGTTGTTGGCAGAGCATCTCTCTTGCCATCCGCAACACGTCGTGTGCGCTGAGGTCTCCCAAGTTGATGTGGTGCACTGCGGGTGCCTGGGCTGCCGCCCAGCCACCATGCACGTGGGTGGCACGGGTGGCCATCACGGTGGAGACGATGTTGACGTCCTGGTACGAGCCGCCTGGTCCCGCGATGCCGGCATGCGAGCTTCTAGCCGATGTGACGTGGCGGTCGGAGACCAGCTCGACGAGGCTCGGAGAAGCTGGTGGGTCGCCGGCCATTGGTGCAGCGGCCTCGGAAGGAGGAAGCTAGTAGAAGCCCTTCACACGCCCCTACGTGGCACGCCAAATATCGGATTTCGGGCTCCGCAAAACCCTAAGGATTCAAACACTGGGCGCGTACGAAGGTCTCTCCCTGCTCGACCTTACCTAGCCCGCTACTCGATGGAAATGACGAATGACTCAGTCGACGGTTAGGGGAACACAGAACACAATATTTTAGCCAGGTTTGGGCCGCTACGAAGCGTAAAACCCTACTCATGCTTTTGGTGGATTGCCTCTCATGGAGGTTGGTGGATGAACAAGTATGGTGCTCTCGAGCCTCCGGAGGCCAAGTGGCTAGACGTGTTTCTCTGGCTTTCAATGATCCGATCCCTTTGCAAAGTATCCTACCCTCTCTATTTATAGTGGAGGCCCGGGTCCTCTTACCTTATCATAGGCAGGAAGGGATCCCACAACGGCTAGTTTCGGTGGGAGACAAGGGAACATGCTTCCCCTATCAAAAGGTGGTCTTCGCCTGCAAAGCAGCTGGAAGTGCCGCAGAGGTGGGCGCAGGGATGATGCTCGTCCTGCCGGCGGGCGGCCATGGTCTTGTTGCACTGGATGGGAAACCTTTGGAAGATACCTTTGGGGCTCTGATACGCTCCTTCCTCTTTTTCACTAAAGGGGAAACTACCCCGTCCTGCCATCTGCTGCTAGCC
Source organism: Hordeum vulgare subsp. vulgare (assembly GCF_904849725.1). Classification (NCBI taxonomy): domain Eukaryota; kingdom Viridiplantae; phylum Streptophyta; class Magnoliopsida; order Poales; family Poaceae; genus Hordeum; species Hordeum vulgare. The sequence continues at coordinate 409,351,168 of NC_058521.1, read as the reverse complement.
TGTCCTTCCATGGCGTCATCCTTGACTCCCAAGGCCCGGCCTTGCCTTGAAATATCCGTCGCTACGGAGGGGTCCTAAGGAGGCCCCCGGTGGGTCTTGATGTCATTCTTCCTCGCGAGGATTGGCCCCTCGCAAGGGACTTGTTGAGGGTGGTGCTTTTCCTTGCCGATCTTGCGTTGATGAAGTGGGCCCGCCCTGGGCGGCAGGTAGGCAGGTCTGGGTACCCCCGTTCCTAGAACGCCGACAGTATTCTCACACCCCCCATAAACAAAAACTAGCCTTTAGGCTCGAGACGTAGGGTTTTTACCACTCCCGAGTGGGGCCCAAACTCGTACATCCGAGTGCAACCACTTTGCCGTAGCTACACTTCGCCCCTCAATCCTACCCCTGGTACTATTGTCAGGTTCATTCCCAAGATGTTGGCGGCCATCGTGGTGTTGGAAATATTCCCTAGAGGCAATAATAAATTTTTATTATTATATTTCCTAGTTCATGATAACTGTCTATTATTCATGCCATAATTGTATTAACCGGAAACTGTAATACATGTGTGAATATATAGATTACAATTTGTCCCTAGTGAGCCTCTAGTTAGTTAGCTCGTTGATCAATAGATGGTCATGGTTTCCTGATCATGGACATTGGATGTCATTGATAACAAGATCACATCATTAGGAGAATGATGTGATGGACAAAATCCAATCCTTAGCATAGCACAAGATCGTGTAGTTCGTCTGCTAAAGCTTTTCAAATGTCAAGTATCATTTCCTTAGACCAGGATATTGTGCAACTCCCGGATATTGTAGGAGTGCTTTGGGTGTATCAAACATCACAACGTAAGTGGGTGATTATAAAGGTGCACTACAGGTATCTTCGAAAGTGTCTGTTGGGTTGATACGAATCGAGACTGGGATTTGTCACTCCGTGTGAGGGAGAGGTATCTGTGGGTCCACTCGGTAATGCATCATCATACTGAGCTCAATGTGACTAAGGAGTTAGCCACATGATGATGTGTTACAGAACGAGTAAAGAGAGTAAAGTGACTGCCGGTAACGAGATTGAACAAGGTATAGGGATACCGACGATCGAATCTCGGGCAAGTATGATACTTGTAGACAAAGGGAATTGCACACGGGATTGATTGAATCCTCGACATCGTGGTTCATCGGATGAAATCATCGTGGAACATGTGGGAACCAACATGGATATCCATACCGCACTGTTAGTTATTGACCCGAGAGGTGTCTCGGTCATGTCTGCACGGTTCCCGAGCCCATAGGGTCTACACACTTAAGGATCGATGATGCTAGAGTTGTTATGGCAACAGTATATGTAGTTACCTAAGGTTGTTGAGTGTCCCAGATGAGATCCAGATGTCACGAGGAGTTCCAGAATGGTCCGGATGTAAAGATTTATATATAGGAAGTGGAGATTTGATCGTCGGAAGTGTTTCAGGAATCACCCGTAATGTACCGGGACCACCAGAAGGGTTCTGGGGGTCTACCGGGAGGGGCCACCAGCCCCGAAGGGCCATGTAGGCCAAAAGTGTATGGGAACCAGCCCCTAGATGGGCTGGTGCACCACTCACCTTGGCCCAATGCTCATAGGGCACCAAACCCTAGGGCGTGGTGGCTGCCCTGGGTGGCAAGCCACACCCCTAGGGCGCCACCCTTCCTCCTTTGGGTCGCCGCCCTCCATCTAGGGTGCGCCGCCCCACCTAGGGGAAACCCTAGGGAGGACAGACAGCCCCCCTCCTCCTATATAAACCCAAGGGGTTTGGGGCTGCAAACACACAAGTTCTCGCTCCCCTCGGCGCAGCCCTACCTCTCCTCCTCCTTGTCCTCCGTATCGCTTGGTGAAGTCCTGCCAGAGTACCACGTAGCTCCACCATCACCACGCCGTCGTGCTGCCGGAGCTCTCCCTCAACCTCTCCTCTCTCCTTTATGGATCAAGGTGTAGGAGACGTCATCGGGCTGCACGTGTGTTCAACGCGGAGGCGCCGTTGTTCAGCGCTTAGATCGAAATCTTCCGCGATATGAATCGCTACGAGTACGACTCCATCAAACATGTTCGAGTAACGCTTCCGCTTAGCAGTCTTCAAAGGTATGAAGATGCTCTACCCCTTGCTCGTTGTTGGTTTCTCCTAGATAGATCCTTGTGTGACGTAGGAATTTTTTTGAATTACTACTACGTTCCCCAACATTGGCATCCGAGCCAGGTTCTATGCATAGATTCTATGCACGAGTAGAACACAAAACTTGTGGGCGATGATTTTATCAATTGCTTGTCATTACTAGTCATATCATTTTTCAGCGGTATTGTGGGATGATGCGGCCCGGACCGACTTTACACGTACGCTTACGTGAGACTGGTTCCACCGCCTGACATGCACTTGTTTCATAAGGTGGCTAGCTGGTGTGTGTCTCTCCCACTTTAGTCGAAGTGAATTCGATGAAAAGGTTCCTTATGAAGGGTAAATAGCATTGGCATATCAATGTTGTGGTTGTCATGTAGATAAGAAGCGTTCTTGCTAGAAACCCAAATCAGCCACGTAAAACTTGCAACAACAATTAGAGGACTCTAACTTGTCTTTGCAGGGTATGACATGTGATGTGATATGGACAAAAGGACGTGATCTTATATATGTGATGTATGAGATTGATCATGTTCTTGTAATAGGATTCATGACTTGCATGTCTATGAGTATGACAACCGGTAGGAGCCATAGGAGTTGTCTTAATTTATTGTATGAGATGCAACGCCATGTGATTACTTTACTTTATTGCTAACCTTAGCCATAGTACTAGAAGTAATAGTTGGCAAGACGACTTCACGGAGACACAATGATGGAGATCATGGTGTCATGCCGGTGACAATGCTGATCATGTCGTGCCCCAAAGATGGAGATCAAAGGAGGAAGATGATAATGGCCATATCATGTCACTATATGATTGCATGTGATCTTTATCATGTTTTTCATCTTATTGCTTAGAACGACGGTAGCAAAGATAAGATTATCCCTCATTAAAATTTCGAGATATGTATTCCCCTAAGTGTGCACCATTGCGAAGGATCGTTGTCTCGAAGCACCACGTGATGATCGGGTGTGATAGATTCTAACGTTCGAATACAACGGGTGTAAGATTTACACACGCAAAACACTTAGGTTGACTCGACGAGCCTAGCATGTATAGACATGGCCTCAGAATACGAGGTACCGAAAGGTCGAACATGAGTCGTATCGATGATACGATCAGCATGGAGATGCTCACCTTTGATGACTAGTCCGTCTCACGTGATGATCGGACACGGGCTAGTCTACGTGGATCATGTAACACTTGGATGACTAGAGGGATGTCTATCTGAGTGGGAGTTCATTAAATAATTCTATTAGATGAACTTAATTATCATGAAGTTAGTCCAAAGTTGTCTTTACAAATATTGTAGATCCAATGGCCAACGCAACTGTCCCATTTAACTTCAACGTGTTCCTAGAGAAAACCAAGCTGAAAGACGATGGAAGCAACTATGCGGACTGGGCTCGTAATTTAAAGCTCATCCTCACTGCTTCCAAGATGGCATATGTCTTTGATGAACCGCTAGGTAATCCTCTTGTTCCCACGGCAGCCCAAGACATTCAGAACGTCTCGCAGTCGCGGAGTGATGATGACTCCCTGGTTCAGTGCGGCGTGCTTTACAGTTTAGAACCGGGGCTCCAAAGGTGTTTTGAGCAATATGGAGCATATGAGATGTTCGAGGAGCTGAAACTAGTTTCCCCAGCTCATGCCCGGGTCGAGAGATATGAAGTATCTGACAAGTTCTTCAGTTGTAAGATGGAGGAGAATAGTTCTGCCAGTGAGCACATGCTCAGAATGTTTGGGTTGCACAACCGCTTGATTCAGGTGGGAGTTGAACTTCCGGATGACGTGGTCATTGACAGAATCCTCCAGTCGCTTCTACCTATCTATAAGGGCTTTGTGATGAACTACAACATTTAAGGGATGGAGAAAACCATTCCCGAGTTGTATTCAATGCAGAAATCAGCAGAGGTAGAAATCAAGAAAGAACATCAAGTGTCGATGGTGAACAAGACCACCAGTTTAAAGAAAGGCAAGGGTAAAAAGAACTTCAAGAAGGACGGCAAAGCAGTTGCCGTGCCCGGTAAACCAGTTGCCGGGAAGAAGCCAAAGAAAGGACCCAAGCCTGAGACTAAGTGTTATTATTGCAGGGGAACTGGTCACTCGAAGCGAAACTGCTCCAAGTACTTAGCGGATAAGATGGTTGACAACGTCAAAGGTATATATGATATACATGTTATTAATGCGTACCTTACCAGCACTGGTAGTAGCTCCTGGGTATTTGATACCGGTGATGTTGCTCCCATTTGCAACTCAAAACAGGAACTGTGGAATAAGCGGAGGCTGGCAAAGGACGAGGTGACGATGCGTGTCGGGAATGGTTCTAAGGTCGATGTGATCTCCGTCGGCACGCTACCTCTACATCTACCGTCAGGATTAGTTTAAAACCTTAATAATTGTTATTTAGTACCAGCTTTGATCATGATCATTGTCTCGGGATCTTAATTAATGCGAGATGGCTACTCATTTAAATCTGAGAATAATGGTTGTTCCATTTATACGAGTGATATGTTTTATGGTCATGCCCCGTTGGTCAATGGTTTATTCCTAATGAATCTCGAACGTGATGTTACACATATTCATAGTGTCAGTACCCAAAGATGTAAGGTTGATAATGATAGTCCCACATACTTGTGGCACTGTCGCCTTGGTCATATCGGTGTCAAGCGTATGAAGAAACTCCATACAGATGGACTTTTTGGAGTCTCTTGATTTTGAATAATTTGACACATGCGAGCCGTGCCTCATGGGCAAGATGACCAAGACTCCGTTATCTGGAACAATGGAGCGAGCAACCAACTTGTTGGAAATAATACATACCAATGTATGCGGTCCAATGAGCGTTGAGGCTTGTGGTAGATATCGTTATATTCTCATCCTCACTGATGACTTAAGAAGATATGGATATGTCTACCTAATGAAACACAAGTATGAAACATTTGAAAGGTTCAAGGAATTTCAAAGTGAGGTAGAGAATCAACGTGACAAGAAAATAAAGTTCCTACGATCTGATCGTGGAGGAGAATATTTGAGTCACAAGTTTGGCACACACTTAAGAAAATGTGGAATTGTTTCACAACTCACACCGCCTAGCACACCACAGCGTAACGGTGTGTCTGAATGTCGTAATCACACTTTATTGGATATGGTGCGATCTATGATGTCTATTACTGGTTTACCGCTATCACTTTGGGGATATGCATTGGAAACAACCACATTCACTTTAAATAGGGCACCACCTAAACCGTTGAGATGACACCGTATGAATTATGGTTTGGCAACAAACTTCAACCTGAGAAGCTCTAACCCAAAGTAGAAAAATGCGTCGTCATATGATACCCTAAGGAAACTATTGGGTACACCTTCTATCTTAGATCCGAAGGCAAAATCTATGTTACCAAGAACGGATCCTTTTCAGAGAAAGAGTTCCTCTCAAAAGAAGTAAGTGGGAGGAAAGTAGAACTTGATGAAGTAATTGTACCTCCTCTTGAACCGGAGAGTAGCGCAACACAAGAAAATGTTTCTGAGGTGCGTGCAACGGCTAGAGAAGGAGTTAATGATGATGATCATGAAACTTCAGATCAAGTTGCCACTGAACCTCGAAGGTCCACAAGGATACGTTCCGCACCAGAGTGGTACGGCAACCCTATCACGGAAATCATGTTGTTGGAAAACAGTGAACCTTCGAACTATGAAGAAGCTATGGCGGGCCCGGATTCCAACAAATGGCTTGACGCCATGAAATCCGAGATAGGATCCATGTATGAGAACAAAGTATGGACTTTGGTGGACTTGCTAGATGATCGGTGAGCCACTGAAAATATATGGATCTTCAAGTAGAAGACTGACGCAGATGGTAATGTGACCGTCTATAAGGCTCAACTTGTTGCTAAGGGTTATCGACAAGTTCAAGGGATTGACTACGGTGAGACCTTCTCACCCGTAGCGATGCTGAAGTCGGTTCGAATCATGTTAGTAGTTGCCGCATTTTATGATTATGTAATTTGGCAAACGGACGTCAAAACGGCATTCCTGAACAGCTTTCTTAAGGAAGAATTGTATATGATACAGCGAGAAGACTTTGTCGATCCTAATAATGCTGACAAGTTATGCAAGCTCCAGCACTCCATCTATAGGCTGATGCAAGTATCTCGGAGTTGGAACAGTCCGTTTGATGAGGTGATCAAAGCGTTTGGGTTTGTACAAACTTATGGAGAAGCCTGTATTTACAAGAAAGTGAGTGGGAGCTCAGTAGCATTTCTCATATTATATGTGGATGACATATTGTTGATGGAAAATGAGATAGAACTTTTGGAAACATAAAGACCTATTTGAATAAGAGTTTTTTAATGAAGGACCATGAAGAATCTGCTTACATATTAGGCATCAAGATCTATAGAGATAGATCGAGACGCCACATTGGTCTTTCACAAATCACATAGCTTGACAAGTTATTGAAGAAGTTCAATATGGATAAGGCCAAGAAGGGGTTCGTGCCTGTATTACAAGGTGTGAGGGTGAGCATAGCTCAACGCCCGAGTACGGTAGAAGATAGAGAAAAGATGAGTACCGTCCTCTATGCTTCTGCCATAGGCTCTATTATGTATGCCATGTTGTGTACCAGACCTGATGTGAACCTTGCCATAAGTTTGGTAGGGAGGTACCAAAGTGATACAGGAGTGGATCACTGGTCAGCGGTCAAGAACATCCTTAAATACCTGAAAAGGACTAAAGATATGTTTCTCGTTTATGGAGGTGCCGAAGAGCTCGTCATAAAGGGTTACGTCGATGCAAGCTTCAACACATATCCGGATTACTCCAAGTCACAAACCGAATACGTGTATATTTTGAATGGTGGGGCAGTCAGCTGGTGCAGTTGCAAGCAAAGCGTCGTGGCAGCATCTACATGTGAAGCGAAGTACATAGCTGCTTCAGAAGCAACACAGGAAGGAGTCTGGATGAAGGAGTTCATCACCGACCTAGGAGTGATTCCCAGTGCGTCGGGCCCGATGACTCTCTTTTGTGACAACACTAGTGCTATTTCCATTGCCAAGGAGCCCAGGTTTCACGTGAAGACCAAGCACATCAAGTGCCACTTCAAATCCATTCGTGGATACATCCAGGATGAAGATATATATATTTGTAAAGTGCATACAGGTCTTAATGTCGCAGATCCTTTGACTAAACCTCTACCACTAGCGAAACATGATCAGCACCAGAACTTTATGGGTGTTCGATTCATCACAATATAACTAGATTACTGACTCTAGTGCAAGTGGAAGACTGTTGGAAATATGCCCTAGAGGCAATAATAAAGTGGTTATTATTATATTTCATAGTTTATGGTAATTTTCTATTATTCATGCTATAATTGTATTAACCGGAAACCGTAATACATGTGTAAATATATAGATTACAATGTGTCTCTAGTGAGCCTCTAGTTGGCTAGCTCGTTGATCAATAGATGGTCATGGTTTCCTGATTATGGACATTGGATGTCATTGATAACGGGATCACATCATTAGGAGAATGATATGATGGACAAGACCCAATCCTAAGCATAGCACAAGATCGTGTAGTTCTCCTGCTAAAGCTTTTCTAATGTCAAGTATCATTTTCTTAGACCATGAGATTGTGCAACTCCCGGATACCGTAGGAGTGCTTTGGGTGTATCAAATGTCACAACATAAGTGGGTGATTATAAAGGTGCACTACAGGTATCTTTGAAAGTGTCCTTTGGGTTGGTACGAATAGAGACTGGGATTTGTCACTCCGTGTGACGGAGAGGTATCTCTGGGCCCACTCGGTAATGCATCATCATATTGAGCTCAATGTGACTAAGGAGTTAACCACAAGATGATGTGTTACGGAACGGGTAAAGAGAATTTTCGGTAACGAGATTGAACAAGGTATAGGGATACCGACGATCGAATCTCGGGCAAGTATCATACCGGTAGACAAAGGTAATTGCATACGGGATTGATTGAATCCTCAACATCGTGGTTCATCCAATGAGATCATCGTGGAACATGTGGGAACCAACATGGATATCCAGACCCTGTTGTTGGTTATTGACCGGAGAGGTGTCTCGGTCATGTCTGCATGGTCCCCGAACCTGTGGGGTCTACAAACTTCAGGTTCAATGACGCTAGAGTTGATACGAGAATAGTATATGTTGTTACCGAAGGTTGTGCAGGGTCCCGGATTGATATCCCGGACATCACGAGGAGTTCCGGAATGGTCCGGGGGTAAAGTATAGGAAGTGGACATTTGATCGCCGAAAGTGTTTCGGGAATCACCGGTAACGTACCGGGACCATTGGAAGGGTTCCGGGGGTCCACCGGGAGAGGCCACCAGCCTCGAAGGGCCACGTGGGCCAAAAGTGGATGGGAACCAGCCCCTAGATGGGCTGGTGCGCCACCCACCTTGTCCCTATGCGCATAGGGAAGTAAACTCTAGGGCGTGATGGCTGCCTTCGATGGGAAGCCACCCGCCTAGGCGCCACCCTTCCTCATTTGGGCCGCTGCCCCTCCATCTAGGGTGCACCACACCACCTAGGGGAAACCCTAGGGTGGCTGTCCAGCCCTCCCCCTCCTCCTATATAAACCCAAGGGGTTTGGGGCTGCAACCACATAAGTTCTCCCTCCCGTCGGCGCAGCCCTACCTCTCCTCGTCCTCGTCCTCCGTAGCACTTGGCGAAGCCCTGCCGGAGTACCATACAGTTCCACCGTCACCATGTCATCATGCTGCCGGAGCTCTCCCTCAACATCTCCTCTCTCCTTGCTGGATCAAGTCATAGGAGACGTCACCGGGCTGGACGTGTGTTGAACACGGAGGCGCCGTTGTTCGGCGCTTAGATTGCAATCTTCCGTGATCTGAATCGCTACGAGTATGACTCCATCAACCGCGTTCTAGTAACGCTTCCGCTTAGCAATATTCAAAGGTTATAAGATGCTCTACCCCTTGCTCGTTGCTGGTTTCTCCTAGATAGATCCTTGTGTGACGTAGGAATTTTTTTTGAATTACTAGTACGTTCCCCAACACATGGACCGCGCGTCTAGCAAAATCCAGCACAGCTGGAATTTCCATTCTTTCCGTCATCATCATGATACTCGGCACCTCTTCGGTTCCCTCAGCTTCATCACTTTAGTGTCGTGCCGCATGGGGTCCTGATCCGACAACCGTTGGTGCCTTATCATTCAGTGCCCCACGCCCCACTACGGTTCGTCACAAGCGCTTTGAGTGTTTACGACTTCAGAGGTGGGTCAAGCATGCAGTGGCCCTTTGGGCCACATCAGGGCCATGCTCGACTCAGATGAGCCCACCATTATCCTTTTCCCTTCATCAGGAGATGACTCATTCGACGGGTTCATCTGCGAGAGGTGTAGGGACGCCGTGGAGGTCTTGATGGCTAACACGGCCATGAGAGGAGCCATTGGTTTTTCCGCGGAAAATTCCCACAGACACGACGGAGGCGAGCCACTATGTTCCCAAGCCACTCAATGAGTAGCAACAGGAAGAACTAAGGTTGAGGAATGAATAGGCTCTGCATAACCCAATCTCCAGAAACACCCCATAGGAGATAGCTCTGGAGCACACGCGCCAGGCCACTCTGGCTGAGCACGAGCGACTCGAGTGGCTTCAATGCTCACTCAATGCCCGAGCCGTGTGGGATCAACCTAGCTCTAGTTGCAACCGCCGGTAGTTGTTTCCGAACGACCACCAGCGCAACATTGAGGTGAGGCGAACACCTTTGCATAACCTGGTCGCGGCCACTTAGATCGCTGATTCCATTCAGCCAAGTGATTCCATGGCTGGGGAGGGCATTCGACAGATCCACTCTGCTGAAGACTGCCCTACAGCAGAACTCTGTGGTGTCACAATTGTAGTATCGCATCCACACCAAGTACGTCCAAGCGGACACGATGCAGTCGGCACATAGCCATCATGCATCCGGAAGACACCAACGATCTCCTCTTCTTGTGAGAGGTCCGTACGGGGAGTGGAGGCATGATTATCAAGTTCGTAGCACGACACCTCCCCAGGAGTGGTTCACTCGGACACCGACCCATGACCATAGGCCAACCCCAATCGGCACATGAGTTATGGAGATAATGTCTACCATGCTCCCCAATTCAATGCAAGATCCATAATCATGCAAATCGTGGTTGACCGATCACGGGAGGGCCTGGGTGTCTCTCGTCTTGAGTTTTTCGACACACAGATCTGTGAAGCAGAGATCCCCTCCAACTACCGATTGGCCATGGGGATCGTTAAAGTCAACGGTGACTCCAAGCCGGAAACTTGGCTCGAAGATTACCGAGTGGCCATCCAAATAGGCGGCGACGATGACTTCGTCGTGATGAAGCACCTGCCCCTCATGTTGGAGGGGTTGGCGAGGGTGTGGCTCAATCAACTGCCCTCCAGTAGGATCCACAACTGGGGGGACCTCGCCTGAGTGTTCATCAAAACATTCAAGGGAACTTACAAGCGCCCAGGTGTCCTGACGGAGTTGCAACACTGCATTCGAAAGAGTGACGAGACTCTCCGAGAGTACATCCAGCGATGGACCACGTTGCACAACCATGGAGAACGTCACCAAGCGCCAGGCCGTGTACGCCTTCAAGGCAGGCACTCGGTACACGGAGATCATACTCAAGTTTGGCCAATTGGGGGACCTGTCCCTCAGTTGTGCCCTGGAAATTGCCAATCAGTATGGGAACGACGAAGAAGACTATCTCCATGGAGGCAAAGAGCCCGCTGGTGATGCCCCTCACTCAGGGAGTAACACGAGAAAGAAGCAGAAGCGGAAGGCTAACGCATCAGACAAGCCGAAGTGCTACTGTTCGAGGGCAAGGCCAAAGAAAATCCAAGCAGAAGAAAAAGAAGGATTGGGCGGGTAAGAAGAAAACCGAGCCCAAGAGCAACTTCTTGGAATAGTCGAGCCCGATTCACACCAAGAATAACGATGATGGAGAGCCCATCTTCCCAAAGCACACTCCTCGAGACTGTCGCTTGCTCCAGCAGGTGATGAGCGGAGAACCCTCTGGGGAAAAGAATGATGAGGACGATCAGGAGGATGCCCCTGGGTACCCCGATTCCCTCCTGGGTACCTGCCATCCTGAACCACTATGGGATCCAGGCCCTTCACCTCTAGCCCAACTTCATCAAGCAAGCACGATTGGGTGCGGTACCACCCAAGGCAAGGTCCTCGCGAGGGGCCAAGCCTCACGACGAGGAACAACATCAAGACCCGCAGGGTGCCTCATTAGGACCCCTCCGGAGCGGCGGATATTCCGAGGCAAGGCCTGACCTAGGGAGTCAAGGAGACGTCATCCCTGGACCCGTCCGTGCAGTGCTGGCAACCACTTTGCAGGCGAAGACCACCTTTGGGCAGGAGAGTATGTTCCCTTGTTCCCCTTCGAAATTGGCCATTGTGGGATCCCTTCCCACCGAAACGATGAGGGAAGAGGACCAGGGCCACCACTATATATAGAGGATAGGTTACTTCGTAGAGGGGCATCCGATTCATCCACTCACCCATTAGCACCGCGCAAAGGCCACCCACCCTCCGGAGGCCCTCGAGCACTGTACTAGGTCATCCACCAACCTGCACGAGAGGCAATCCACCACAGTAGCATTAGGGTATTACGCTTCCCAGCGGCCCGAACCTGGGTAAACTGTCGTGTTCTGTGTCTTCCTCACCATCGAGTGAGTTCTTTGCCATCCCCGACGAGTAGAGAATTAGGTGAGGCGAGCCCGCGAGAGATCTTCGTACACAGCTACACGCCTCGAAGTTCGAATGTTTAGGGTTTTGCGGAGCCCGAAATCCAACATTTGGCGCGCCAGGTAGGGGGCGTGTCAAGGTTTCCTCCAAGCTCCGCCTTCTCCAAGCTTCGCCGCTTCGATGGTGACGCTCGCAGGGCTCGCGCCGAGCGCTATGCCACCCGCGTTGCTCACACGGTGCCCGCAGGTCGAGCCGGCGCGCGTCGGTCACCATCTCCCATGGTGAACGCTGCCACGGGCCCCGATGGTTAAGAACATCAAGGTTCCTTCCAGCCGGCTACTGAGCACCCCAACGGCCACATCGCCACTCCATCGCTCGCTTGGGCTTCTGGGTCGGCCTCGCCCGCCCGCTCGGAGATGCCGCATGGCCAACATGCGCTTGCCATGGCCACCGAGCTGCTCCGCTACCGACCCGCCTCTGACCGCTACAACGACTGGCTCCAGCGTATCGAGGAGATCGTCACTGCTGCCGGTGATTCCACGGCGCTCTCTTGCTTGTTTCAACCCCAACCATCCCTGGAGAACAACGAGGAGTAGGACGTGGCACCCCCACGTCTGTGGCGTGATGCGGGTCCTGAGCCCAAGCAAGAAGCGCGTCCCTATGACCGACCTTGCAAGCCCAGGGCAAGGTCAGGAGATGAAGCAAGCTGTTAGGTGGTTACTCGACCATGCGCCGACGCACGCATGCTCCTAGCGCTACAGGTCCTAGGCCGCGAGCGCTCCCCGCTCGAAGCAGACCCGTTGGACCAACAGGACCAGGTCGCCCCCACGTGCGCTACACCCGTCGGGACGGTGGGGTGCCTCGTCATCACCCCAGAGCTCTACCCAACTGCGTGGCCCTGCAAGTTCAAGCCCAACCTACCCCTGCACTACGACGACACCCTAGACCCAGCCGAGTTCCTGCAACTCTAAACATTGAGCATCAGGGCGGCGGGAGGAGGCGACAAGGTCATGGCATGCTGGTTCCCCATGGCGCTCAAGGACGGGGCGCTCTCTTGGCTCATCAACCTCCCAAAGGCATCCATTACCTCCTGGGATGGTCTGCACGAATGCTTCATCGCCAACTTCCAAGGCACCCTCGACCGCGCTCCTACCGTGAACGACCTGCGGCGCATCAAGCAGCAGGAGGGGGAGACCCTACACAAGTTCATACAACGCTTCACGGTCATGCGCCTCATGATCCCCAAGGCGTCGGACGAGGCCGTCATCTCGGCCTTCTCCAACGGAGTCACCAACCTCAAGATGAAGGAGGAGCTCGCCATGAGTGATGAAATGAGCACTACATTGGAGATGTTCAACCTGGCAAACAAGTGCGGCAGGGCTGAAGAAGGTCGGATATCACTCCTAGGGCCTCAGGCGGCGGAACTAGAAAAGAATAAGACCAAGGCCAAGGAGACGAAGTGCAGGCTCCTGGGGTGCTTGCAGCCGAGCCTGAGGCGAAGTACGGCCGAGGGGGAGAGCGTCCGTCAGGAAAGGGGCCAACGTGCATCTTCCATGGCACCACCGGCCATGATACCTCCGAGTGCCAAGAGCTCCGACTGGTCCGTGCTGAGTACTTCAGCAGGCGCCCTGGATGGGGAGACAGAGGCCCCGCGCGTGGCGGTGGTCGCAGTGGAGGCCGCTGGGACGACCGGGAGCCGAGTCGGGGGTGGCGTGAATAGCCTCATGAAGACCGTTGGCGTGGCCGGCCTCAGGAGTACCGCTGGCGCGACCAGCCTCGGTACGATCGCTGGCGCGACGACCGTCAGGAGGGGCAACGACGCGGTCAGCCTCGTGAAGCTCGCCCTCGTGAGGCTGCGGTTGCCTCCTCTGCCTCCACCACCCAGAAGGAGGGATGAATACATGCCTTATGCTGGGGTTGGGGGACCTCGGCCTCCAAGGACACCTTCAAGAAGTTCGCACGGGAGGTGAATGCCGCTCCCCCGAAGCCTGAAGCGATGCGCCCCCTCAACTGGTCCCAAACCACCATCACCTTCGACCCAAGTGATTAGCTCAGGTGCTCGTTCATGGCTGGCAAAGTCCCCATGATGTGCACTCCGACCATCAGCAACGTCCTCGTCACAAAGACACTGATCGACAGTGGAGCGGGGCTCAACGTCCTCTCGGTCGAGACCTTCGAGAAACTCCAGCTGCCGTACGAACAACTCATGTCTACCAAGCCCTTCTCAGGAGTTACGGAAGGGTCCACCATGCCCATCGGGCAGGTGCATCTGCAAATCACCTTCGACAAGCGCAAAAACTACCACAGCGAGATCATCGTCTTCGACGTCGCCCACATCCAGTTGCCGTACAACGCGATCCTTGGGTACCCGACTCTCGTCAAGTTCATGGCAGTGACCCACCATGGCTACAACGTCCTCAAGATGCCAGGGAGTGGCGACTTCATCACCATCCCCTGCGACGAGAAGGATGTCATCTGTACACTCGAAAGCACCTACTGCACAGCAGTGGTGGAACACTCAGACGACGAAGAAGACGAGCCACCTCGCGAGGACCCATGCAAGAAGAAGAAGCAGCTCCTCCTCACGGAGCACCCTGGGGCTTCGGGCTCCATGCGAGGGGACGCGGTCATGCCTCCCATTGCATAGGAAGGTGTGCTCGGCGCACCCTTGGGTCAGGGTTGGGGGCTCCCACCAGGGAGATCCCAGGCCTGACCAGTGAGGCGAGGGTGGCGCTCGAGCACAACCCGTGAGTCCGTCATCACAGCAATCCAAGAACTTCGAGAGGCACAGGCCGTGCGAGGCAGGGACTGCCCTACATCACCAATCGCAGTCGTCGTTGTTCGCACGGTCGATCGGCCCCGCATATGCATCAACACGCTTGCCATCGAAAGAGTCGCGGCTCAAGGCCCCTTCTGGACCGCGCGAGCTGACCATCGGTGGGTGTACCTGGGCGCTGGCACCCTCATGCCCTTCCGGGTGGGGAACACGGCTGCTACTTTCCAGCGGGGCATGCTCATACCTTGCCTACTGGGGTATGATGAGGAAGAGGAGGAAATGCTCGAGCCTAGCGAAGCTCCCGAGCCTCGGGAGACGGCGGATCCGTGTGGGTCGCGACCGTGGAAGTAGGAGATCGGGCGACGACGGCGCCCTCGGCCCTTCAGCGGCATTGCCGCCAGGTGACTTTTTGTTGGCTGCTGCTAGGTAACTTTTTGGCTCACTCCGTCCGAGTCCACCCACAGGGCCGCGTGGCCTCCAGGAGTTCAGGGCATTCATCAGCCGACACTTTCATTTAAGAATCCTTCAGTTGTTTCTGTTTCACACACTTCGAACCCTAACATTCTACCTTGCTTGCGTCTTTGGGCGGTTGACCCCGCTTGGGGGCTCCGGTCGAAGCTTATCCTTGCAGGCCTCCTGAGGCAACAGACACCCTGTCTCACTCCCGATGAAGAATAAGTCAGCAGGGTTTACCAATGACCCAAAAGGTATCAAGCGCCTATGCCTCGGGGGTAGGGACACTCACGAGGCCAAAGCGTCCTCGCGACCTCCCAGATACACCCCACCGTGACACTCTCACGTAATAACGAGTCGAGGTTGTATACGCCCGGGGCCCCCCCAGGACGCGGAGGGGTCCCTCCCACGCCTAGTGGCATCCCTATACTCCATGCCGGGGAGAAGAGTCAAAGGAATCAGGCGCCTATGCCTCGGGTTAGGGACACTCGCGAGGCCAAAGCGTCCTCGCGACCGCCTAGATACACCCCCACCGTGGCACTCTCACGTAATAATGAGCCGAGGCTGTATACGCTTGGGGGCCCCCGAGGACGCGGAGGGGTCCCTCCGACACCTAGTGGCACCCCTACGCTCAGCACTGGGGAGAAGATGAAGGCAATCAACACAGTCCACCAATGACTAATCCCACAGATGGCCAGGAAATAAACACAGTCCACCAGTGCTGCGCTCACATCTGGCCAGGAAATCAACCCAGTCCACCTACGACTATGCCCATGCCCAGTGCAGGGGACAAACAGTTGGAGGTATGGAGCCGCTCCTACGTCAAGGGGGATCCCTGAGCATCGTGACTCAGAGCCAATTCCCCCTTTGGGTCGTCCTAGTTTCCGGTCGGTTCAATCGCGGAGGAGGTACGCCCGGGGCGGGCCCTATCGATGGAGAGTGCTCAAGGAGTTTGGGAGTCTCAAATTTTCAGTCTCTTAGGGAGAACGCCGGAGTCGCTCGTACGTCAAGGGGGAATTCTGAGCACCACGACTCAGGGGCCTAACTGTGATCGTAGCCCCTTCCCCCTTTGGGCCGTCCCGGTTTCTGGTCGGTTCAATCGCGGAAGAGGTACGCGCGGGGCAGGCCCTGCCGACGCAGAGTGGTGAAGGAGTTCGGGAGTCTCAAATTGTCAGTTTCTTAGGAGGGACATCGGAGTCTCTCACACGTCAAGGGGGACCCCTGAGCATCGCGGGTCAGGGGCCTAACTGCGCTCGTAGCGCCTTCCCCCTTTGGGCCGTCCTTGCTTCCGGTCGGTTCAATCGCGGCGGAGAAACACGCGGGGAGTGCCCTGCCGTCACAGGGTGCTGAAGGTGTTCCGAAGTTTCAAAATCCTCGTTGCGTTCCCCTCATGAGGGATGCTCGCACGTCAGGGGGACTCGTGAGCATTGCGACTCAAGAGCCTAACTGCGCCCATAGCCCCTTCCCTCTTGGGCCGCCCAGGTGGTCCAACGGCGGCGGAGGTACGCGCGGGGCGGGCCCTGCTGATGCAGAGTATCACAGCAAACATGAAAGAAATGATGCGAAGAAACCATTCAAGCAGATAGCCAGTTATTACAAGCCTTGGAAAGTCCTTGAAAACGCAAATAAGTTTGACGCCTCCACGAGGCACGATGTGCATTGTAGGGAAACAAACATGGGGAAGAAATTAGGAGGAGCCGCTAATACGTCTCCTTCGTATCTACTTTTCCGAACTCTTTTGCCCTTGTTTTGGACTCTAATTTGCATGATTTGAATGGAACTACCCGGACTAATGCTGTTTTCAGTAGAATTACCATGGTGCTGTTTTTGTGCAGAAATAAAAGTTCTCGGAATGACCTGAAAATTTACGGAGAATTTTTCTGGAATTATTGAAAAATACCTGCACAAAGATCCACCGGAGGATGTGAGACAGTGGGCCACAAGCCCAGGAAGCGCGGCCACCCCCCCTAGCCACGCCTGGCAGGCTTGTGGGGCCCACAGAGCTCCACGGCCTCCAATCTCAGCTCTATATATTCCGTTTCGCCCCGAAAAAAATCAAGGAGAAGGATCCATCGCGTTTTACGATATGGAGGCGCCGCCACCTCCTGTTCTTCATCAGGAGGGTAGATCTGGAGTCTGTTCTGGGCTCCGGCGAGTGGAGATCATCGCTATCATCATCATCAACCTTCCTCCATCGCCAATTCCATGATGCTCTTCACCGTTCGTGAGTAATCTCATCGTAGGCTTGCTGGACGGTGATGAGTTGGATGAGATATCTATCATGTAATCGAGTTAGTTTTGGCGGGGATTGATCCCTAGTATCCACTATGTTGTGTGGTCGATGTTGCTACTACTTTGCCATGCTTAATGCTTGTCACTAGGGCCCGAGTGCCATGATTTCAGATCTGAACCTATTATGTTGTCGCCAATATATGTGTGTTTTAGATCCTATCTTGCAAGTTGTAGTCACCTACTATGTGTTATGACCCGGCAACCCCGGAGTGACAATAGCCGGAACCACTCCCAGAGATTACCATAGTATGAGGAGTTCATGTATTCACCAAGTATTAATGCATTAGTCTAGTTCTTTATTAAAAGGAGAACCTTAATATCCCGTAGTTTCCATTAGGACCCCGCTGCCACGGGAGGGATGGACAATAGATGTCATGCAAGTTCTTTTCCCTAAGCACGTATGACTACATATGGAATACATGCCTACATTAGATTGACGAATGGGAGCTAGTTACTTATCTCTCCGTGTTATTGTTTTTACATGATGAATAGCATCCGACATAATCATCCATCACTGATCCATTGCCTACGAGTCTTTTACTACTGGTCCTTGCTATGTTACTTTGCCGCTACTAGTATTGCCGTTGCTGTTGTTACTCTGTTGCTACTGCTGTTACTTTGCTGCTACTGGTTAGTGTTGCTACTGCTGCTATCATACTACTTTGCTACTGATACTTTGCTACAGACACTAAATCTTTCAGGTGTGGTTGAATTGACAACTCAACTGCTAATACTTGAGAATATTCTTTCGCTTCCCCTTGAGTCGAATCAATAAATTTGGGTTGAATACTCTACCCTCGAAAACTGTTGTGATCCCCTATACTTGTGGGTTATCAAGAATATTTTCTGGTGCCGTTGCCGGGGAAGGACTTTTGTTGCCATAGCAAGACTATTTTCTGGCGCCGTTGCTGGGGAAGCACAACTATATTCTCTGAGTCACTTGGGATTTATGTGTGCTGGTCACTATGAGGAATCCGAAAGATCCGAGAACTAAAGTCTTGCCCTCAACTATGAGGATAGGTAAGGAACTGCCATCTAGCTCTGCAGTTGATTCACCTTCAGTTACGAGTAAGTTTGCGACACCACCTCCTGCTAGAAATATTTTATGTCGCCCGTGCTTGATGATGCTACTTCTGCTGCCCATGATGCTTATGATGATGCTATGCTTGATACTGCTTTGCTTGATGATTCCATGCTTATTACTGCTTTGCCTGATGATGCTATGCTTGATACTGCTTTGCCACTAGGTGCATTCCTTGCTGCACAAATTGCTAGAGTTGCCACATGTGATGATACTTCTGAAATTGTTGATACTATTGAAGTAGAACATGCTATTATTCCTGAATTGCCTGTTATGCCTGACCGCTATGTTATGGAGGGAGAGATAGCTGAGGATTTTCTTGCGTGTAAGGATAGCTATGATGTTGAAAAATTACTGCTCAAGTGGAAAGAAAAATCTTTGAACGCTAGGATGAAATACCACCCGGAGTTTGCCACTTCACCTATCTTTCTGACCGATAAGAATTATGAATTCTCTATCGACCCTGAGTTAATCACTTTGGTTGAATCTGATCCTTTTCACGGTTATGAGTCTGATACAGTTGTAGTCCATCTTACCAAACTGCACGATATAGCCACCCTATTCACGAGTGAGGAAAAGATCCACCACTACTATATCCTCAAGATGTTTCCTTTCTCGCCAAAGGATGATGCTAAGACTTGGTTCACTTCTCTTGCTCCTGGTTGTGTGCGTAGCCCCCAGGATATGGTCTACTACTTCTGTGAAAAATATTTCCGTGCCCATAAGAAGCAAGCTGCCTTGCAGGAAATATACAACTTTGCTCAAGCTGAAGAAGAGAGTCTCCCACAAGCTTGGGGGAGGATCTTCCAGCTACTGAATGCTTTGCCCGATCACCCTCTTGAGAAGAATGAAATACTTGATATCTTCTATAATGGACTTACCAATGCTTCCAAAGACCACCTAGATAGTTGTGTTGGTTGTGTTTTTAGGGAACGAACTATAGAACAAGATGAGATCCTATTGAATAACATCTTGTGCAATGAGAATGCTTGGACTATTACCGAACCACCTCCTAAGCCAACTCTGAAGAAAAGAGGTATTCTATTCCTCAGTCCTGAAGATATGAAAGAAACCAAGAAATCTATGCGAGAGAAAGGCATTAAATCTGAAGATGTCAAAAATCTACCACCTATCGAAGAGATCCATGGTCTCGATAACCCGATACAGGTAGTAGAAGTAAATTCTCTGCGTAGCTTTGATGAGAGTGATATTCCTTTTGATAAACCTGCTAGCTTATGTCTGGATGAATTTGATAACTTTGTTGCCAGACAACAGAGTTTCAATGATTATGTTAGCAGACAATTGGAACAGAATGCTCGTATGCTTAGTCATTTAAGTGCTTGTGTGGACAGAAATGTCAATGATCTTAAGCTTCTGAGTAAACATGCCTCTATGGTTACTACTCAAGTAGAACAAGTACTTAAGGCTCAGAATGACTTGCTCGATGAGTTGAATGAAAATTCTGTCAGAGTTGTCACTAGAGGCGGTAGAATGACTCAGGAACCTTTGTATCCTGAGGGTCATCCTAAGAGAATTGAACAAGATTCTCAAGGAGTTAGCACTGATGCACCTAGTCATCCTAGAGAGAAGAAGAAAGATGATACGAACCTGCATGCTAGCAACCCTGTTGCTGCTACACCTGAGAGTCCAAACGATGTCTCTGTCTCTGATGCTGAAACACAATCTAGTGATGAACATGAGCCTAATGATAAAATCAATAGTGATGTTCATGTTGATTCTCAACCTAGCAATGATATGGATGTGGAGATTGAACCTGTGATCTTGATAACCCACAGCATAAGACTAAGAGATACGATAAGAATGACTTCACTGCTAGGAAGCATGGTAAAGAAAGGGAACCATGGGTTCAGAAACCTATGCCCTTTCTTCTCAAACCATCCAAGAAAAAGGATGATGAGGATTTGAGCGATTCGTTGAAATGATCAGACCTGTCTTTCTGCAAATGCGTTTGACAGATATGCTCAAAATGTCTCTGTATGCTAAGTACATGAAGGATATTGTGACTAATAAGAGGAGGATACCTGAGGTTGAGATTTCCACCATGCTCGCTAATTATACCTTCAAGGGTGGAACTCCTAAGAAACTAGGTGATCCCGGTGTGCCCACTATACCTTGCTCCATTAAAGGTAACTATGTTAGAACTGCTTTATGCGACCTTGGAGCCGGTTTTAGTGTTATGCCTCTCTCTCTTTATCGTAGACTTGAACTGGATAAGTTGACACCCACTGAAATCACTCTGCAAATGGCCGACAAATCAACTGCTTTCCCTATCGGCAGGATGTGCCTGTTGTGGTTGCTAATGTCACTATCTTAACAGACTTTGTTATCTTGGATATTCCCGAGGACCATGCCATGGCGGTCATCCTCGGAAGACCCTTTTCAAACACTGCAGGGGCTGTTATAGATTGCAACAAAGGCAATGCCACTTTCCATGTCAACGGTAATGAGCATACGTTGCACTTTCCGAAGAAACAATATCGAGTACATTGCATCAATGTTATCGAAAAAACTTCATCGGTTCTTATTGGGAGCTTTGAATGCTCCATTCCTCCTGTTAAGATGAAGTATGATTTGCTTGTTGGGGAGATACACATCCCCATTGAGGTGACCTAGTGACTATTCTAAAATTCTCCGTTCTCTTTTGTGATTCGAAAAAGTTTGTCAAGGAGACTTGATAAACCTCAGTGACGGATTTCTTTCGATGACCATGAGATGGATGAATCGAGGAGTCACAAACCTTTGTTCCAAGCTTTCACCTTTCGTTGCTTAGAAGAAAAATGATAGGTTTAGTTTAGTTTTCCCTGTTTTCTGTTTTAGCGTCTAGTAGAAAAGTACCCCGAAAATAAAAGTTCTCCGAACGTCGTGAAAATCAAGTATGATTTTTCTGGAATTTTCAAAAAATACTGAGACAAAGAGCTAGTCTGGGGGCTGCACCAGTGCACCACAAGCCCTGGAGCTGTGGGCACCCCCTAGCTGCGCCACCCAGTCTTGTGGGGCCCACATGCAGCCCTCCACTCATTCTTGCTCTCATCTGGTTCTCCTACCTCTAGAAAAAATCATTTTGCACCTCAAATCCATGTTCTTGCTCCTCTTGCTGGGATTTTCGATCTCTTTGCTCCAAGCACCATTCTCTGAACTGTTTTGGGGAAATTACTCCTTGGTAAGTGACTTCTCCATTGGTCCAATTAGTTTTTGCTCTAGTGCCTTATACTTCTCGTATTTTTGCTGCCTTGGTGAACATGTTCTTGAGCTTTGCGTGCTAATTTTAGCTGTTCCCAAGTAGTTTTGATGCATAATATGGCATCTAGGCACTTGTTGGAGTAGTTGCTACGAGTTTAGTTGAGCCTTGTTCACTTTTCCTTAGAGTCACTGAATATTTCAGAAAAGGAAGATGTTCAGGAGAAACTATCATGGTGGTTTGATGCCAGGTGTGCTTCCCTTGCAACGGCGCCAAAAATACTTCTGCTACCTCAAAAAGATCTCCGGCAACGGCGCCGGAAATTGTCCTGTCGACGGCACCAGGAATCCTTCAGCTGCGGCTACGCCTTAAGGGACTTCCTAGGCAAGTATGCAAAGGATTTCCCCCGTGGCCTTGGAGCCTTGCGTTGGTGTTCCCTCGAAGCGGAAAGGGTGATGTAGCACAGCGGTGGTAAGTATATCCCTCAGTTTGAGAACCAATGTATCAATCCGGTGGAGGAGTATCTCAAGATCCTGCACAAACACAAAAAACTTGCTCCCAATGCTATCAAGGGGTTGTCAATCCCTTATAGATTGATTGCCAAGTGAGAACTGAAAGCAACAAAGTAACAAAGCAAAGTAAAAGCGGAGGTGTAAACGATGGATGTGAATAGACCCGGGGACCGTAGTGTTTACTAGTGGCTTCTCTCATAAAAGCAAGTACACGGTGGGTGAACAAATTACAGTCGAGCAATTGATAGAACCGCGCAAAGTCGTGACGATATCTATGCAATCATTATTTCTATAGGCATCACGTCCAAAACAAGTAGACCGATATTGTCTGCATCTACTACTATTACTCCACAGGTCGACCACTATCCAGCATGCATCAAGTGTATTAAGTCCATAAGAACAGAGTAACGCCTTAAGCAAGATGGCATGATGTAGAGGGATAATCTCAAACCAATGATAAAAATCTTTACCCTTGATGGCAACTACTTGATGTGTGCCTTGCTGCCCCTACTGTCACTGCGAAAGGTCACCACATGGCAGAACCCAAAACCAAGCACTTCTCCCATTGCAAGAATCATAGATCTAGTTGGCCAAACAAAACCCAAGACTCGGAGAGACTTACAAGGATATCAAATCATGCATCTAAGAAATCAGCAAAGACTCAAATATATATCACAGATAATCTGATCACAAATCCACAATTCATCAGATCTCGACAAACACACCGCCAAAGAAGATTACATCGGATAGATCTCCATGAAGATCATGGAGAACTTTGTAATGAAGATCCAAGAGAGAGAAGTAGCCATCTAGCTACTAACTACGGACCCGTAGGTCTGAAGTGAACAACTCACGAGTCATTGGAGGGCGATGATGATGATGAAGAAGCCCTCCAACTCCAAAGTCCCCTCCGGCAGGGCGCCGGGAAGGGTCTCCAGATGAGATCTCGCGGAAACGGAAGCTTGCGGCGGCAGAAAAGTGTTTTCGAGGCTCCCCTGATTTTTGCGGAATATTTGGGAATTTATAGGCCAAAGATCTAGGTCAGGGGGTGCCAGGGAGGCCACAAGCCTGCCCGCCGCCGCCTCCCCCTGGTGGCGGAGTGGGGGCTGGTGGGCTCCCTGGAGCCCACCTGGCCTGGCCCAAAGGCCCCTGATCTTCTTCCATTCAGGAAAAAATCATTTCGGGGTTTTTCTTCCGTTTGGACTCCGTTTCAAAATCAGATCTGAAAATAGTCAAAAACACGGAAAAAACAGGAACTGGCACTTAGCACTGAATTAATAAGTTAGTCCCAGAAAAGATATAAAAGGTACACAAAACAACCAAAGAAGACAAGATAACAACGTGAAACCATCAAAAACTATAGATACGTTTGAGACGTATCAAGCATCCCCAAACTTAACTCCTGCTCCTCCTCGAGTAGGGAAGTGATAAAGAATGAATTTTTGATGCTTTCATGCTACCTAGCATAGGTGTCCTTTGTAATTCCTATTATGTGACGTGAATGTTCAGATCCATTAGATTCAAAGTAATAGTTTTCTATTGACGTGGAAACAATAATAATTCAAGCAAACTAGCAAGGTAATCATGAACTTTCAAAATAACAAGGCCAAAAGAAAGTTATCCCTACAAAAGCATATAGTCTGGCTATGCTCTATCATCATTGCACAACGAATTTAAATCATGCACAACCCCGGTATTGGGCAAGTAATTGTTTCACACCTTTACTTTCTCAAACCTTTTCAACTCTCAGGCAATACATGAGCATGAGCCATGGTTATAGCACTATAGATGGTGAGGAATGTAGTGGAGGTTGCAAGACAAAAAAGGAGAATATAGTCACATTAACTAGGCATATCAATTAGCTGTGGAGATGCTCATCAATAGATATCAATGTGAATAAGTAGGGATTGCCATACAAATGATGCACTAGAGCTACGAGTATGTGAAAGCTCTTAAAGAAAACTAGTGGGTGTGCATTCAACTTGCTTGCTCACGAAGACCTAAGGCAATTTTGAGGAAGCCTATCATTGAAATATACAAGCCAAGTAATATAATGAAAATTTCCCACTAGCTATATGGTGGTGACAAAACGAGAGACTCTCAATCATGAAGATCATGATGCTTAATATGCACAAGTGTGGAAAAAGTGGTAGCATTGTCCCTTCTCTCTTTTTCTCTATCAATTTTTTTGGTGGACTCTTTGGCCTCTTTTTTTTTGGTGGGCTTCTTTGGCCTATTTTATTTCCTCACATGGGACAATGCTCCATTAATGATGATCATCACACTTTCAACTCAAAACTTAGAGCAACTATGACTCTATATGGAATGCCTTCGGTAGTGTACTGTGGCAATGATCTAGCATGGCATAAACATCATTGGAAACATCATGCTAGCTATCTTACGATCATGCAATGGCAATGTAGACGTTGTGGCACATGTCATGGTGGTAGTTGCATGGCAAT
The DNA here is from genome assembly GCF_904849725.1 of Hordeum vulgare subsp. vulgare. NCBI lineage: Eukaryota > Viridiplantae > Streptophyta > Magnoliopsida > Poales > Poaceae > Hordeum > Hordeum vulgare. The sequence goes on along the minus strand of NC_058521.1, from coordinate 409,326,528 downwards.
ATATCTCAGAATAGCTTGGAAAAATCCATAGTAGATAGGTATGATGACTGTTTTGAGGAAGGCTAATGGTGGTTCCTCAACGTAATGTCCGGTTGTAAATGCTTTTAAGTTGTTCCTCAACGTAGCAGACTAGCCTGACGTCTAGACTCTGAACCATCGCCATCACAACCAATCACCTCCATCTTCTAATCTTCTAGAAAAAGCGTCCGTCTACTCCAGCCAGATAAAATGTGTATGTTTCAGTCACAACTCTCACGATTAATGAAAGAGACCTCTGGATTCAAAATGTGTAGGTAACAGCGATGCAAGTAGCCAATCGGCTAGGGGATCAATCAAATCAAATGGTGGTGGACATTGTTATAGACGCAGTACGATCTAAAATTGTGTCACAGGATCACCGTATCGTTCGAGACGTTCTGCTCTTCTCACTCTACCGTGAAGATTTGTCGCCGTAACGGAACACGCTTGCATGGCTGCAAGCAGATCAAGGCTTAGCTTGGATCGGTGACAGCTGACAAATCCTGTCTGACTTGGAAAACTACAGCAAGTTCAGAGCCGCCCGTCCATCTAATTCTAGCCATCTAGTCTAGTTCTAGTGCCCATTGTAATTCTGTCCACGAGTCGAGCAAATCTTCGAGATGATGCTATGCGTGTTGCGTCCGTCCGTCTCCGAGCAGACCGGACCGGCAAACACCGTTGGCGCCATCTCGACACCGACGTCGTCTTCTTGGGAGAAAAACTGCAGTCCCACGTTCACATCAACAAAATAAAATAAAAGGCTACATGAATACCTTTTCGAGCGTGGTGACGACCCTGGATGTATTATGTTTTTATATGGTTGCAATGAATTGCCGTGTGTGACTAAGGGGGTCGTTTGGCTTCTCTAGTTTTTTTAGAGCAACTCCAACAAACGCATTATGATTGAATGCGTTAAAAAATTACAACACCGAAATTCATTTTTATACGCGCGGCCGGCTGTCGGTTGAACACGCGTCGTAAAATGAGGCGTGATACTGTCGTTTCAATAGACGCTGTAAATTACAGACGCCCTATATTTACAACACCGGCGCCTAGCCCAAAAAACATTTCTCTTACCATAATAAAATAAGTCAATAATAAATAGTTTAACTTCTATTACAATTCAAATAAATAGTTTATTTTTTAATACAACAAATAGTTCAACAATACAACATGAAACATAAAAACTAAACTAATTTTGGCGGCCATGCCATGCCCACCCCTCGATTAGATCCCTCTAAAGATCATCATGTGTTTCGACACGTCGAATGACATGATAGGATGCAATAAATTGGGCAACCCTCGCAGCCGTCCTCCACACTCGCATGGGATGTCCCAACAACTCATACTGAGAATAATTTAAATTTTGCCCACGATGATCACGTTATGCACGATTATGCAAGCGTTCCTTTTGTATCAAGGGTCTTTTGAACTCAAAATCTAGCAGGTCCTTTCACAATAGTAAATTGAGCTTACAAAATCCCGAAAGTTCTCTTCATATCTTTCATAGCCGTTGACTGAGCATTGTGGAAATGAAGATTTTTCTTACCTTACGGTGTTGTCAACGGCTTCACAAATGTTTGCCGTCTGGGTAGATGTCATCCGCAAGATAGTAGCCATAGTTGTATATATGACCATTTGCTACAAACTCCATCGATGTGGTTTCATCATTTGCAATCTTATTCATGAGTGGTGACTGATTAATAACGTTGATGTCATTTGAAGATACATGCATTCCAAAAAAAGCATGTCAAATCCAAGTCTCCTGATCGGCCATTGTTTCGAGGATTATAGTTGAACCTTTTTTTTTGTCGTGGAATTGATCATACGATTGCCTTAGGGCAATTCTTCCAACTCCAATGCATGCAATCTATTGAGCCAAGCATACCTGAGAACCAACGAGCTTTGTTCATCTCCAAAATCCTTGCGGTGTCTTCAGCATTGGGAGCTCTCAAATATTCTTGACCAAACACTTGCACAATTCTGGTTGCGAAGCGTGACACACATGATGACTTGACTCTTACCATGGCCAAATGGTCATCAAACGAGATCCGCCGGAATACCGTATGCTAACATACGCAAAGCGGTAGTGGCCTGTTGAAATATGTTATGCCCGAGTTCTCCCGCGGCATTCCTCCTTAGTTGAAAAAACCGATCATGGCTTGCCAGTTTTTCTGCAGTGCGTTTGAACAACTGAATGCTCATCCTAAAACGGTGTTGAAAGTAGGATTCAGGGTATGTGGCATCCTCCGCAAAATAGTTTCTTATCAATCTGTTATGGGCATCGATCTTATCCCTCCACAATTTCTGACGAACCATAACCGAACCACCGTGCCTTGGTTTTTTATTGACGTGCATAGCTACGATTATTGTGAACTCATCTACAATATTGAAATTCTTCGTCGAAAGAATCATAAAATGAACTCATCTACAATATTGAAACTAGTTTAAAACTACGAACAAAATGCATCAATTTTGTCTACAAAATATACAGTTGAAATATACATACCTTGCAAGCGTTTCGTCGAACACCTTGTGAGCGCCGAGCTCCAAACGACCGCCGGGCGTTGTTCGTCGGAAGGATGGTGTGCTTGGGGGGGGGGGGGGCGTCGGTGCAAGAGGGGTGGGGGGATCCGGACGGCGGCGCGGGGCAAGGCGCAAGCACGACGGGAGAGATGGAGCTCAAGGGAGAGACTCCAGTATTGCGTGCGCGGGAGCGTGCGCCCGAAATACCCAACATAGGATGACGTTTCGCTCCGCATGCGTAACCAATTATAAAGCGCGTACGACTTTAATGTCTTTGTTCGATCGGTTGGCGCAGGCGCGTGCACTAAAAACACGATTTTAGCACGGGCAATTTTTGAGTGTTGGAAATGCTCTTACTAGATTCATCCGACTTCCCTACGCTCGTAAACAGGCGGGATCTCAACCACTAACACCACAATCTTTTTTAAAAGAAAATGTTTTGCCTTTAGTTTTTTTCTTCTTCGTCGAACCTGCTAGATGCGTCCTCCTTTCTTTCTCTCTATGTTTTGGTTCTTCCCTTAATATCTCTGTTTTTTCCTCGATTTTTCTTTAAATTTTTCTAACTAGAAGCGGTTCGTACGCTCCTTTGCTGTGGTGTTAATTTGCAACAACGACATGACAGACTCAAATATATATATCACATGTCCATCAGTTACACTCCTTTTCCTTAATGGTGGTTATATATGTGAACTGGGCACTATTATATCCTCTGTATGCTCATATAGTATAACTTCAATTAAATGCAGAGACGGTCTAAAGCAAACACAGAGATCATTTTCATTTTCAACAAGACAACACAAAACAACCTTGTTTTATGTCCACAAAAAAATCACAAAGTCAAAAATAAATGCGAATGCACATAAATTAATAGTTTTGAACCAAGAACTGATGTAGTGGAAACTTGAGCACTACATGGTTCATTTATAACAAAAGGGAGCTTTACGAATCAGCGAACTAAGGTTATTGTTAGTTTTTTTTTTGCAGGAAACTTTTTTTTAGTTTTCTGTAACTTTCTTGGCAATAAGGAAAGGCATGTTGCGCCATGCCATTATTAAATCATGCCCATCCGAGTCACAAAAATCACATCGGGACAAGTAGTAGTAGCATACATCAAACTGATGACCACAACCTGTAGGGGAGAAACAAGTGAAAACCGTTAGATTTTTATTTTGACTGTTAATATGAAACGACAAAGCATTGAGCTCCGCCAGAATCTGTTCTACACGCAAACATTATAGGAAAATTATAAAGAGAAGCCCCGCATCAGCTCTTCCATGCTGCGGCTTCCGCAGTCCCATGCGCATGCAAAAATCTTTCACCTCATGCTTACATCATCGCATTAAATGCTTTTTCAAATTTTAAAAATGATTTATCTCATAAATTAATAATTTTATTCAAGATTCGCTTTCACCGTTAGATTCGTCTCGATGAGACCTTCAAAATAAGATCCCCATATTGACATGTTTCGTTGACTTTTTTTCGTCGTTCCTAGTTGCCACATTTATGTCATCTTACGGATATATAGTTGTCACAAAACTTATACATAGTTATCAGGACAATATTTTTATACTTTTCAAGCATTGCAATGTTATGTGAAGCTAAAAAGTGGGTATTAAAATACTAATAACAAGCAAGTAAATGCATAAAGCAGCACAAGTATAATAAATCAAGTTTTTTAGTGGGGTATATCAACATTCATAAACCTGATAACCAAGTTGATTTAATGTGAGAACTATGTAACAAATAATATGACAAGTGATAGTAATCTGGCAAGTAACGAGGAAAACGAAAGTTATCGAAAGATATCGACATGGGAGCTAGTTTTGAAGATCTCGTCGCGAAAAAGTCAGTGGTGAAAGCGGATCATTAATTGAATTAACGGTTTTGTAGATAAAACTTTTTAAATTTCAAATATCGAAGGGAATCTTGATGACGTCATTGCATTCATGCATAATAAAGAAAGGGGAATTTGCGCATGCCCAAGCTGTTTAAAGTAATGAGTATGCATCTAGGGAGTACTAATTTTGCATGCGTACTGATGTTTCATTAGCTGGGCCGCCGCAACGGAAGCCCCAGATGTGGCGCTGCTCCGTAGTGTGGTCCAACATTATATGAAGCATGTAGAGAAACATTTTACATTTGGACTTCCCATAAATAACCGATAGTGACACTCTACAAATGTGAAACTTTATATAGAAACATGACCCAAGCTGACTACAACAAGAGTTCAGTTGTAACCAAGTAGAATCTAAATATGCAACGTGGCACCAAAACCAGTGCATACAAATGCACATCATATATACGTAGAGGGTCTTAGCCAATTTCAGGTATTGATCAAAATTGATCAATGCAACTAAACCTTATATAAGGCAAATGTTACTCCAATTGATAACTATGTATGAAAAGCAAGAGAAAATAATTAAACATTTTTTGTGCTATGCAAAACATTATTAATTACTTAATGAGTTCACAAGTAGGTAATTATCGCTAACTTGCCTAGATAGGTAACACTCATGTACACTAGCATAGGTATGCTAACAAGAATGCTCATGTTGATCCCAATGATGTATCATTATCTACTTGTTGTTACTGATGGGAATTTTGTCTCTAGAAATGATTTCAACAACAATGCTTATAGAGAAAATTTTAATTTTAGACTGTACCCGTGTAATTCCTCTAATAATTATGGTAATTCCTATGCTAATTCATTTATACGTCTCCCTCGTATCTATAATTTTTGATTGTTTCATGCTAATACTCTACAACTTTCATATATTTTTGTCAACATTATGTAATATTTTTGTGACTAACTTACTAATCCACTGCCCAGTGCCAGCTCCTATTTTTTTCATGTTTTGTAGAAAATCCAACACCGTCCAAATGCGACAAAAATTACGAAGATTTTTTTGAAATATATGTGAATTTTAGGAAGAAGAATCAATGCAACACGGTGCCGAGGTGCTCCCAAGCCAACATGACGCAGCTAGGGGGTGGCCCCGCCCTGATGGCTTGGGACCACCCCATAACTTGGTAGGGGACCTTATTTTGCTAGAAGAAAGATAATTTCTCTATAAAAATCCCTCAAAATTTCAACCCAATCGGAGTTACGGATCTGTGGATATTTAAGAAACGCTGAAGGGGTCAGAAATAGTCACGAAACAGGAGAGAAAACAGAGAGAGGGATCCAATCTTGGAGGGGATGCTTCCCTCCGGGAGCCATGACGACCATTGACCAGGGGGTAAACTCTCCTTCCATATGGCGGGGGCGGCGAAGAAGAAGGAGGAGGGAGGCTCTCTCCCCTCTCTCCCGGTGACGCCGGAGCACCGTCGGGGCAACCAATGTGACGACGATCTACACCAACAACTTCGCCGCCATCACCACCAACTGTGGGAAATATGTCCTAGAGGCAATGATAAATTTGTTCTTATTATGTTTCCTTGTTCATGATAATATTTTATTATCCATGGTAGAACTATATTGATTGGAAACTCAAATACATGTGTGGATACATAGACAACACATTGTCCCTAGTGAGCCTCTAGTTGACTAGCTCGTTGATCAAAGATGGTCAAGCTTTCCTGGCTATAGACAAGTGTTGTCACTTGATAACGGGATCACATCATTAGGAGAATGATGTGATGGACAAGACCCAAACTATGAACATAGCATATGATCGTGTCCGTTTATTGCTATTGTTTTCTACATGTCAATGTATCTGTTCCTATGACCATGGGACCATGCAACTCCCGGACACCGGCGGAATACCTTGTGTGTATCAAACGTCGCAACGTAACTGGGCGACTATAAAGGTGCTCTACAGGTATGTCCGAAGGTGTTTGTTGGGTTGGCATGGATCAAGACTGGGATTTGTCACTCCGTGTGACGAAGAGGTATCTTGGGGCCCACTCGGTAATACAACATCGCAATAAGCCTTGCAAGCAATGCGACTAAGGAGTTAGTCACGGGGATCTTGTATTACAGAACGAGTAAAGAGACTTGCCGGTAACGAGATTGAACTAGGTATAGAGATACCGACGATCGAATCTCGGGCAAGTAACATACCGAAGGACAAAGGGAACAACACACGTGATTAATTGAATCCTTGACATAGAGGTTCAACCGGTAAAGATCTTCGTAGAATATCTAGGAGCGAATATGGTCATCTAGGTCCTGCTATTGGTTATTGATTGGAGAGTGTCTCAGGTCATGTCCACATAGTTCTCGAACACGCATGGTATGTACACTTAAGGTTCTGTGATGTTTCGATACAATTGAATTATGTGTATTTGGTGACCAAAAGTTGTTCGGAGTCCCGAATGAGATCCCGGACGTCACGGGGATCTCCGGAATTGTATGGAGGTAAAGATTGGTATATAGCAAAGTTACATTTGGTTTCCGAAAAGTTTTCGGGCATTACGGGGTAAAGTACCGGGAGTGACGAATGGGTTCCGGGTTTTTACCGGGAGGGGCCACCCACCCGGGAGAGAACCTAATAGGCCTAAAGGTGGTGCACCAGCCCTTAGTCGGATGGTGCGGCCAACCCAAGATGGCCTATTTCGGCCAAGAAGCAAAGAGGGAAAAATCCCAAAGGGAGAGGGGGATATTCCTAGTGGGAGGAGTCCTACTTGGAGTAGGATTGGAGGTGGACTCCTCCACCTCCTATTCTGCCGAACCAAAGGAGGATCCTTTGGTTGCCTCCTCCCCTACCTCCCTCCTTAATATACTAGAGGTTTTTGAGGGCATCCCCAACCCTAATAAGCCACGGCTTCCCTCTCTCTCTAGATCGTTTTCTCCTCTAGATTAGTTCTCCAGAGTTTGGCGAAGCCCGACTGGATCAGATCACCACCACCACCACCATGCCGTCGTGCTGGAGAACTCATCTACCTCTCCGCCCCTCTTGCTGGATCAAGAAGGCGGTGATCGTCAATGAGTTGTACGTGTGTTGAATGCGGAGGTGCCGTCCGTTCGGCACTAGATCGGGATGGATCGTGATGGGATAGCGGGACGGATCGTGATGAGATCGCGGGACGAGCTGCGATTTGGATCGCGAAGACGTTCCACTACATCAACCGCATTATATACGCTTCCGCTTACCAAAATCCATCGTATCTAAAATTTTTGATTGTTTCATGCCAATATTCTACAACTTTCATATACTTTTGGCAACCTTTTATACTATTTTTGGGACTAACATATTGATCTAGTGCCCAGTGTCAGTTCCTGTTTGTTGCATGTTTTTTGTTTCGCAGAATAACCATACCAAATGAAGTCCAAGCGCAATAAAAAAACCTACGGGGATTTTTTTTTGGAATACTTATGATTTTTGGGAACAAGTATCAACGCGAAACGATGCCTGAGGGGGTCACAAGCCTAGGAGGCGCGCCCCCCCTAGGGCGCGACTGGAAGGCTTCTCACCAATCCCTAGGCGGTTGGGGCCCTTCTTTCGCCGCAAGAAACCTAATATCCGGAAGAAAATCGTGTTAAAATTTCAGCCCAATCGGAGTTACGGATCTCCGGAAATTTAAGAAATGGTGAAAGCCAGAATCTGGGAGCGCAGAAACAGAAGGCACAGAGAGAGAGATCCAATCTCGGAGGGGCTCTCGCCCCTCCGCCGCCATGGAGACCATGGACAAGAGGGGAAACCCTTCTCCCATCTAGGGAGGAGGTCAAGGAAGAAGAAGAAGAAGAAGGGGGGGGCTCTCTCCCCCTCTCTCCAGCGGCGTCGGAACGCCGCCCAGGACATCACCGTCTGACGGAGATCTACACCAACACCTCCGTCATCTTCACCAACACCTCCATCACCTTCCCCCATCTATATTCAGCAGTCCACTCTCCGGCAACCCGCTATACCCTCTACTTTAACATGGTGCTTTATGCTTCATATTATTATCCAATGATGTGTTGCCATCCTATGATGTCTGAATAGATTTTCGTTGTCCTATCGGTGATTGATGAATTGCTATGATTGGTTTAATTTGCTTGTGGTTATGTTGCTGTCCTTTGGTGCCCATCCTATGAGCGCGTGCGTGGATCACACCATAGGGTTAGTAGTATGTTGATAGGACTATGTATTGGAGGGCAAGGGTGATAGAAGCTTCATCCTAGCATAGAAATTGATGCATACGGGATTGAAGGGGGACCAATATAACTTATTGCTATGGTTGGGTTTTACCTTAATGAACGTTCATAGTTGTGAATGCTTGCTAATAGTTCCAATCATAAGTGCATAGAATTCCAAGTAAGGGATGACCTGCTAGAAGTGGCCTCTCCCACATAAAACTTGCTATCGGTCTACTAACGTAGTCAATTGCTTAGGGACAATTCCGCAACTCCTACCACCACTTTTCCACACTCGTTAAACTAACGTAATTGTTTCTTTGTCTAACAGCCCCTAGTCTTTATTTACGTGTTCTTTATTATCTTGCAAACCTATCCTATCACTCCTACAAAGTACTTCTAGTTTCATACTTGTTCTACGCAAAGCGAACGTAAAGTGTGCGTAGAGTTGTATCGGTGGTCGATAGAACTTGAGGGAATATTTGTCCTACCTTTAGCTCCTCGTTGGGTTCGACACTTTTACTTATCGAGAAAGGCTACAATTGATCCCCTATACTTGTAGGTTATCAGCAATCTACAAGGGTATGTAGATCCGAACTCCCCTCTCATAGATGATCATCACCATGGATAGGTCTTTGCGTGTGCATCGGATTTTTTTTGTTTCCCATGCAACGTTACCCAATAGTGGTATCACAGCTAGGTTCATGCATAGATGATATCTCGATTAGAACACAAAAGAGTTTGTGGGCGTTGATGTTCAAGTTGCTGCCCTCCTTAGTCTTTTCTTGATTCGGCGGTATTGTTGGATTGAAGCGGTCTGGACCAACATGACTCGTACACTTACGAGAGACCTGTTTCATCGACTAACATGCAACTTGTTGCATAAAGATGACTGGCGGGTGTCTGTTTCTTCAACTTTAGTTGAATCATATTTGACCAAGGCGGTTCTTGGAGAAGATTAAATAGAAATTTTCATATCACCGTTAGTAAGATACGATCATACTAGATACCATAGCAGCCACGTAAAATATGCAACAACGAGTTAGAGGACGTTTAACTTGTTATTGCAGGGTATGCATGTGATGTGATATGGCCAAAGACATGATATGATATATTGCATGTATGACATGATCATGTTGTAATAGTTAAAACATCGACCTGCACGTGGATGCTACGGCAACAGGCAGGAGCCATAGGGTTGTCTTTAATTATTTTTCGCTTGGTGATGCTTGATATGTCTCCAACGTATCTATAATTTTTTATGGTTCCATGCTATTATCTTGTCATCTTTGGATGTTTTGTATGCATGAATATGCTATTTTATATCTTTTTTGGGATTAACCTATTAACTCAGTGCCAAGTGTCAGTTCCTGTGTTTTTCCGTGTTTTTGACCTTTTTCAGAGGAGAATATTAAACGGAGTCCAAACGGAATAAAACTTGCGGAATGATTTTTTCCATAACAGAAGACACGAGGGAGACTTGAGAAACAAGGCAGGGGACCTCGGAGGAGGTCACAATCCACCCAGGCCGGGCCTAGGGGGGCGCGGGCCTAGCAGGCTTGTGGCCCCCCTGGGTCTCCCATTCCCTAGTTCTTCCGCCTATAAATCCCCGAAAAATCTGAAACCACGGAAGAGAGCCACGAAAATACTTTTCCACCGCCGCAAGCTTCTATCTTCGCAAGATCCCATCCGGGGCACGTTCTGGTGCCCTGCCGGAGGGTGGATTCGGACACGGAGGGCTTCTTCATCAACACCATTGCCTCTCCGATGATGCGTGACTAGTTCACCATAGACCTTCGGGTCCATAGCTGTTAGCTAGATGGCTTCTTCTCTCTCTTGGATCTTCAATACAAAGTTCTCCATGATCTTCATGGAGATCTATCCGATGTAATCCTCTTTTGCGTTGTGTTTGTCGAGATCCGATGAATTGTGGATTTATGATCAGATTATCTATGAATCTTATTTGAGTTTCTTCTGATATCTCATATGCATGATTTCATATCCTTTTAATTCTCTTCGAGTTGTGGGTTTCGTTTGGACAACTTGATCTATAATTCTTGCAATGGGAGAAGTGCTTGGTTTTGGGTTCATACCGTGCGGTGACCTCACCCAGTGATAGAAGGGGTAGCGAGGCATGTATCGTGTTGTTGCAATCAAGGGTAAAAAGATGGGGTTTATATCTATTGCATGAATTTATCCCTCTACATCGTGTCATCTTGCTTAAGGCGTTACTCTGTTTGTTATGAACTTAATACACTAGATGCATGCTGGATAGCGGTCGATGTGTGGAGTAATAGTAGTAGATGCAGAAAGTATCGGTCTACTTGTCTCGGACGTGATGCCTATATGTATGATCATTGCCTTAGATATCTTCATGACTTTCCGCGGTTCTATCAATTGCTCGACAATAATTCGTTCGCCCACCGTAATATTTGCTATCATGAGAGAAGCCTCTAGTGAACACTATGGCCCCCGGGTCTACTTCACATCATATTTCAGCTTTACACTTTTACTTTGTTGCACTTTCCGCCTTCAGATCTCACCTTGCAGTTAACCATGAAGGGATTGACAACCCCGTTGTAGCGTTGGGTGCAAGTTTGTTGTTTTTGCATAGGTACTTTGGAGACTTGCCTTGATACCTTGGTTCTCAAACTGAGGGAAATACTTACTGCTACTGTGCTGCATCACCCTTTCCTCTTCAAGGGAAAAACCAACGCAAGCTCAAGAGGTAGCAAGAAGAATTTCTGGCACCGTTGCTGGGGAGGAGGATCAAGTCAAGAATAGTCTCCCGTCAACGTGCCAATTTCTGGCGCCGTTGCCGGGTAGTATCAAGTCAAGAATAGTCTTCCTCCTACGTGTCAATTTCTGGCACCGGGGACTTTCTGAGTGAAGCTTATCCAAGTAACTGTCGCAAACTCATCTCTTGCATTTACCTTTTTTTGCCTCTCGTTTTCGTCTCCCCCACTTCTGAAAAACAAAAATTTACAAAAAGATTTGCCTTTTTGTTCGCCCTTTTCTTTCGCTTGCTTTTTGTTTGCTTGTGTGCTTGTCTGCTTGCTCAAGTCGGCATGACTGAAAACACCAAACTTTGTGACTTCTTCAATACTAATAATAATGATTTTATTAGTACTCCGATTGCTCCTGCCACTAGTGCGGAATCATATGAAATCAATGCTGCTTTGCTGAATCTTGTTATGAAAGAGCAATTTTCCAGCCTTCCTAGTGAAGATGCCACATCCCATCTTAATACCTTCATTGAGTTATGCGATATGCAAAAGAAGAAAGATGTGGATAATGATGTGATTAAACTGAAGCTATTTCCGTTCTCATTGCGAGATCGAGCAAAAACTTGGTTTTCATCTTTGCCCAAAAATAGTATTGATTCTTGGAACAAGTGCAAAGATGCTTATATATCCAAGTATTTCCCACCGGCTAAGATTATCTCTCTCTGTAATGATATCATGAATTTTAAGCAACTAGATCATGAACATGTTGCACAATCTTGGGAGAGAATGAAATCGATGATTAGAAATTGTCCCGCTCATGGCTTGAGTCTTTGGATGATTATACAAATCTTCTATTCTCGTTTGAATTTTGCTTCTAGAAATATCCTTCATTCCACCTCCGGTGAAACTTCCATGGAAATCACACTAGGATAAGCCACAAAAATCCTAGACAATATCATGACAAACTATTCCCAGTGGAACACTGAAAGGTCACCTACTAGTAAAAAAGTGCATGCTATAGAAGAAATTAACTCTTTGAGTGCTAAGATGGATGAGTTAATGAAATTGTTTTCTAGTAAAGGTGCTTCTTTAGATCCAAATGACATGCCTTTGTCTTCCTTGATTGAGAGTGGCAATGAGAGCTTGGACGTTAATTTTGTTGGTAGGAATAATTTTGGCCACAACAATGCTTTTAGAGGAAACTATATTCCTAGGCCTTTTCCTAGTAATCCCTCTAATAACTTTGGCAATTCCTACAACAATGCTCATGGAAATTACAACAAATTACCCTATGATTTAGAGAGTAATAATAAAGAGTTTATCAACTCACAAAAGATTTTCAATGCGTCTATAGAAGAAAAACTACTCAAAATTGATGACTTGGCTAGGACCGTTGATAGAATGTCTCTTGATATTGATGCTTTAAAAGTGAGATGTGCTCCTACCAAGATCAATATGGATGAAACTTTGAAAGCTATGCGTGTTTCCATGAATGAGGGTAAAGAAAGAAACGCCCAAATTCGTGCTAGACATGAATGTCTTAAAAAGGCGTGTTCTCGTGATGAGAATCACGAAGATCTTAAAGTGCTTGGTGTGACTCCCATTGAATCCTTGTTTTCTAATGTCAAACCTAATGATGATGGGGCTGGATATGAATCCACTTTGGTTGAGAAACTCCCCAATGATTCGGAGTCTATCTATCTTGATGCTAAAAGCATTGAAAGTGGAGTAGAGGATATCAAAACTTTGAGTAGTAATGAAACTACGACTTTGGATTTCAAGGAATTCAATTATTATAGTTGCTCTTTGATTGAATGTATTTCCTTGATGCAATCCATGCTAAACTCTCCACACGCTTATAGCCAAAACAAGGCCTTTACCGATCATATCGTCGATGCTATGATGAAATCTCTTGAAGAGAAACTTGAGTTGGAAGTTTCTATTCCTAGAAAGCTTCATGATGAGTGGGAACCTACTATCAAAATCAAGATTAAAAACAATGAATGCAATGCTTTGTGTGATTTGGGTGCTAGTGTTTCCGCTATTCCAAAGTCTTTATGTGATGTTCTAGGCTTCAATGAGATTGATGAGTGCTCTCTTAATTTGCATCTTGCGGATTCTACTGTTAAGAAACCTATGGGAAGGATCAATGATGTTATTATTATTGCAAATAGGAACTATGTACCCATGGATTTAATTGTGCTTGATATTGATTGCAATCCGACATGTCCTATCATTCTTGGTAGACCTTTCCTAAGGACTATTGGTGTTGTCATCGATATGAAGGAAGGGAATATTAGATTTCAATTTCCATTAAATAAGGGCATGGAACGTTTTCCTAGAACGAAAATAAGATTGCCATATGAATCCATGATGAGGGCTACTTATGTTTTGAGCACCAAAGACGACGATACATGATTCTACCGCCTTATTCCTAGCTAAGGGCGTTAAACAATAGCGCTTGTTGGGAGGCAACCCAATGAATTTATCTTTGCTTTTTTCTTTCTGTTTTGTTGCGTCCACACCATCATAATTCTGTTATGATTGTGTTTTTTGTGTTTCTTTTTTTGTTTGTGCCTAGTAAAACCTTTATGACTAGTTTTGGTGATGGTTCTTTGATCTTGCTGAAAAGGACAGAAACTTCTCGTTCACGAAATTATTTTTCATTTTTATCCAGGAAGAGATTTTGAGTTGATTATTTTTGTTGCTGGTTGATATCCCCATTTCCCAAATGTTAGTAATTTTTCAGAATTTTTGAGATACCAGAAGTATACATAATATGCAGATTGCTACAGACTGGTCTGTTTTTGACAGATTCTGTTTTTTGTTGTGTTGATTGCTTATTTTGATGAAACTATGGATAGTATCGGGGGGTTATATCCATGGAAAAGTGAGAATACAGTAATATAACACCAATATAAATATAAATCAAGTTTGCTACAGTACCTAATGAGGTGGTAGTTTGTTTTCTTTTGCTAATGATATCACGAGTTTTTGTTTAAGTTTTGTGTTGTGAAGTTTTCAAGTTTTGGGCGATGTTCTCATGGACAATGGGATAAAGAATGGAAAGATCTAAAGCTTGGGTATTCCCAAGGCATCCCAAGGCAAATTCAAGGACACCAAAAAGCCTAAGCTTGGGGATGCCCCGAGGAGTCATCCCCTCTTCCGTCTTCAATCCATCGGTAACGTTACTTGGAGCTATATTTTTATTCACCACATGATATGTGTTTTGCTTGGAGCGTCGTGTATTATAGGAGTCTTTTCTTTTTGTTGTGTCACAATCATCCTTGCTGCACACCTTTCCAGAGAGACATGGACTCATCGTGAATTTGCTAGAATACTCATTGAGCTTCGCTTATATCTTTTGAGTTGGGCAATTTAGCTCACACGTGCTTCACTTATATCTTTTGAGCTAGATAACTTTGCTCTATTGGTTCACTTAGATCTTTTTAGAGCACGGCGGTGTCATATTTTGGAGAAATAAGAACTCTCGATCTTCACTTATATCTTTTTGAGAGTGCTCTCTTTGAGTAACTTGGTAATTTGTTTGTGCTATGAAAGTAGTCCTAAAGATGATAGGCATCCAAAGAGGATATAATAAAAACTTCCATATTCAAGTGCATTGATTATAAAGAGAAGTTTAATTCCTCTCAATTAGTTTTGAGACATGGATTTGGTACTATTAGAGTCATGTTAGTAGGGTGTTGTGAATCTAGAAATACTTGTGTTGAAGTTAGTGATTCCCGTAGAATGCACGTATGGTGAACCGCTATGTTAGGAAGTCAGAGCATAATTGATTTATTGATTGTCATCCTTTGTGTTGCGGTCAGGATTGCGCGATGGTTAACACCTACTAACCCTTCGCCTAGGAGTATTCGTTCAGCAGTTTGTTTTGATTACTTATAAAACTTTCGCAAAAAGTATATGAGTTCTTCATGACTAATGTGAGTCCATGGTATAGATGCATTTTCACCTTCCACCATTGCTAGCCTCTCTAGTGCCGTGCAACTTTCGCCGGTGCACAAACCCACCATATACCTTCCTCAAAACAGCCACCATATCTACCTATTATGGCATTTTCATAGCCATTCCGAGATATATTGCCATGCAACCCCCACCGTTCCGTCTCATGACTTGTGCCGTCACTCTCATATTACCATTGCATGATCGTAAGATATCTAGCAAGATGTTTCAACGTCATACGCTAAGCTAGATCGTTGCACATCCCGGTACACCGCGGGAGGCATTTCCTATAAAGTGATCATTGTTCTAAGTATTGAGTTGTGAGTAAATAAAAGTGTGATGATCATCATTATTAGAGCATTGTCCCATGTAAGGAAATAAAAACAAGAGGCCAAAGTTGCCCACAAAAAAAATATATGGAAAGATGCCAAAGAGCCCAAAAAAAATGATGAAAAAATGAGAGAAAAAGAGAGAAGGGACAATGCTACTATCTTTTTCCACACTTGTGCTTCGAAATAGCACCATGTTCTTCCTTATAGAAAGTCTCTTGTTTTGGCACTTCCATATACTAGTGGGAATCTTCACTATATAACTTGGCGTGTATATTCCAATGATGGGCTTCCTCAAAATTGCCCTACGTCTTCGTGAGCAAGCAAGTTGGATGCACAACCACCAGTTCTTCTTTTGAGATTTCACATATTTATAGCTCTCGTGCATCCGTTGCATGGTAATCCCTACTCATTCACATTGATATATATTAATGGGCATCTCCATAGCTCATTAATACACCGAGTCAATGTGACCATCTTCTCCTTTTTGGCTCACAACCTCCACCACACTCTATTGCCTGAGAGTTGAAAAAAGTTTGAGAAAGTAAGAGTGCGAAAATAATTACTTTGCCAATACCGGGGTTCTGCATGATTTAAATTCGTTGTGTGGGGATGATGGAGCATAGCCAGACTATATGATTTTGTAGGGATAACTTTCTTTGGCCTTGTTATTTCAAAAGTTCATGATTACCTTGCTAGTTTGCTTGAAGCATTATTGTTTTCATGTCAATAGAAAACTATTTTTTTGAACTCACGGATCTGAATATTCATGTCACAAGAAAGAAGTTACAAAGCACAAATAAGTTAAGTAGCATTCCACATAAAAAATTAAATCTTTATCACTTCCCTACTCGAGGACGAGCAGGAGTTAAGCTTGGGGATGCTTGATACATCTCCGACGTATCTATAATTTTTTATGGTTCCATGCTATTATCTTGTTATCTTTTGATGTTTTGTATGCATGAATATGCTATTTTATATCTTTTTGGGGACTAACCTATTAACTCAGTGCCAAGTGCCGGTTCCTGCTTTTTCCGTGTTTTTGACCCTTTTCGGAGGAGGATATTAAACGGAGTCCAAACGAAATAGAACCTGTGGAATGATTTTTTCCATAACAGAAGACACACGGGAGACTTGAGAACCAAGGCAGGGGACCTCGGAGGAGGTCACAAGCCACCCAGGCCGGGCCTAGGGGGGCGGGCCTACCAGGCTTGTGGGCCCCCTATGGCTACCCTGCCCTAGTTCTTCCGCCTATAAATCCCCGAAAAATCTGAAACCACGGAAGAGAGCCACGAAAATAATTTTCCGCCGCTGCAAGCTTCTGTCTCCGCAAGATCCCATCTGGGGCACATTCTGGTGCCCTGCCGGAGTGGGGATTCGGACATGGAGGGCTTCTTCATCAACACCATTGCCTCTCCGATGATGCATGAGTAGTTCACCATAGACCTTCGGGTCCATAGCTAGTAGCTAGATGGCTTCTTCTCTCTCTTGGATCTTCAATACAAAGTTCTCAATGATCTTCACGGAGATCTATCCGATGTAATCCTCTTTTGTGGTGTGTTTGTCGAGATCCGATGAATTGTGGATTTATGATCAGATTATCTATGAATCTTAATTGAGTTTCTTCTGATCTCTTATATGCATGATTTCATATCCTTGTAATTCTCTTCGAGTTGACTTGATCTATAATTCTTGCAATGGGAGAAGTGCTTGGTTTTGGGCTCATACCGTGCGGTGACCTCACCCAGTGAGAGAAGGGGTAGCGAGTCACGTATCGTGTTGTTGCCATCAAGGGTAAAAATATGGGGTATATATCTATTGCATGAATTTATCCCTCTACATCATGTCATCTTGCTTAAGGCGTTACTCTGTTTGTTATGAACTTAATACACTAGATGCATGCTGGATAGCGGTCGATGTGTGGTGTAATAGTAGTAGATGCAGAAAGTATCGGTCTACTTGTCTCGGACGTGATGCCTATATGTATGACCATTGCCTTAGATATCGTCATGACTTTGCGTGGTTCTATCAATTGCTCGATAGTAATTCGTTCACCCACCGTAATATTTGCTATCATGAGAGAAGCCTCTAGTGAACACTATGGCCCCCGGGTCTACTTCACATCATATTTTCAGCCTTACACTTTTACTTTGTTGCACTTTCCGCCTTCAGATCTCACCTTGCAGTTAACCGTGAAGGGATTGACAACCCCTTTGTAGCGTTGGGTGCAAGTTTGCTGTTTTTGCGCAGGTACTTTGGAGACTTGCCTTGATACTCCTACTGGATTGATACCTTGGTTCTCAAACTGAGGGAAATACTTACTGCTACTCTGCTGCATCACCCTTTCCTCTTCAAGGGAAAAACTAACGCAAGCTCAAGAGGTAGCAATGGTTTGCTTTATCGCTAGTCAGTAGCTTTATTAACAACATCATAGTTAGCGCGACAATGTCAATGGCAGCACAATGATGGAGATCAAGGTGTGGCACCGGTGACGATGGAGATCATGTCGGTGCTTTGGTGATGGAGATCAAGAAGCACACGCGGAACACTCGGGTTAAACTTGACGAGCCTAGCATGTACAGACATGGCTTCGGAGCACAAGAGACCGAAAGGTCAAGCATGAATCATATAGTGGATATGATCAATATGGAGATGTTCACCATTGAAGCTAAACTCAACTCATGTGATGATCAGACTTGACTGAATTTGGATCATGCGACACTCGAATGACTAGAGGGATGTCAATTGGAGTGGGAGTTCTTAAGTAATATGATTAATTGGACTCATTATCATGAACATAGTCAAAATGTCTTGCAAATTATGTTGTAGCTTGCGTTGTAGCTCTACTATTTTTGATATGTTCCTAGACAAAATTAGTTGAAAGATGATAGTAGCAATTATGCGGACTGGGTCCGTAAACTGAGGATTGTCCTCATTGCTGCACAAAAGGCTTATGTCCTTAATGCATCGCTCGGTGTGCTAAACCCCGAGCGTCGTTACTAGATGTTGCGAACATCTCACATACACGTTTTTGATGACTACATGATAGTTCAGTGAGTAATGCTTAAAAGGCTTAGAATTGTGGCGCCGAAGATGTTTCGAACGTCACGGGATATATGAGATGTTCCAAGAGATGAAATTGGGATTTTTGGCTCGTGCCCATGTTGAGAGGTATGAGACCTCCGACAAAGATTATTTGCCCACATAGTAAGGAAGAAAAGCTCAATCGTTGAGCATCTGCTGAGATTGTTTGGGTACTACAATCACTTGAATCGAGTGGGAGTTGATCTTCCAGATAGGATAGTGATTGACATAGTTCTCTAAAGTCACTGCCACAAAGCTACAATGCTTCATGATAAACTATAACATATCAGGGATAGATATGATGATCCTTGAGCTATTCACGATGTTTGACACCACAAAAGTAGAAATCAAGTAGGAGCATCAGTTGTTGATGGTTAGTTTAACCACTAGTTTCGAGAAGGGCAAGGGTTAAAAGGGACACTTCATGAAATGGCAAACCCGTTGGCACTCAAGTAAAGAAACCCAAGGTTGAACCCAAACCCGATACTAAGTGCTTCTATTATGAGGGGAACGGTCACTGAAGCGGAACTACCCTAGTTACTTGGTGGATGAGACGGCTTGTAAAAGTCGACAAAAGTATATTGGATGTACATGATATTGATGTGTACTTTACTGGTACTCCTAGTAGCATCGGGGTATTAGATACTGGTTCGGTTGCTAAGTGTTAGTGACTCAAAATAAAAGCTACAGAATAAATGAAGACTAGCTAAAGGTGAGGTGCCGATGTGTGTTGGAAGTGTTTCCAAGGTTGATGTGATCACCATCGCATGCTCCCTCTACTTTTGAGATTAGTGTTGAACCTAAATGTTGTTTGATGTTTGCGTTGAGCATGAACATGATTGGATTGTGTTTATTCATTTAAAAAGAATAATGATTATATTGTTTACTTGAATAATATCTTTAGTGGCCATGCACCTAATATGAATGGTTTATTGAATCTTGATCGTAGTATTACACATGTTCATAATATTTGATGCCAAAAGATACAAAGTAGTAATGATAGTACCACTTACTTGTGTGTAACAACCAAGATGCGGTCCTTTCAGATCTGGGGATCGAGGCCCCGAATTGGAAAGGAGCGCATCTAAGCGTCTCTCAAACAAGGTATCAAAGCTCATACATAATAATACAGATAGACAATCAGGGGTTCAATTGCCTTCTCATAAATATATCAGAGTACATCACGCATACAATCAAAGTAGTTCCGCTACGGACTACAAAACAAGGGAAATGGCTATGCTACCCTGCCTGCTGGCCCACGATCACGACCATGCCTCAATCTTCTGGATAGTTCACGTATATGCGGTCGGTCTCCTCATCGTACTGCCACGCCAGCTGCATGCCATCGGGATCACCTGTCTCTGGGGTACCTGAACCTGTTGGGGTTGTGAAGGAATCTGTGAGCCACGGGGACTCAGCAATCTATGACCTCGGTGCCAGAACTAGTCATGTTATTAGGTTGGAAAGGGTAGAGTGTTTAAGGTTGCAGCATCCTAAGCTTGATATGGTGGCTATCTTACGTAGAACATTTATGAAGGTGGTCTAGACTAGCGGTCGATAATAGATTATCACTAAGTACTCCTGAACACCTACCTGCGTCAATCATAACCCCACCGTGTTCCCGATCGAAGAGAGATCACGGTTACGTACACAGTTGGCAATTTTATTAGCTTATGTTTAAGTTATCTATTACCGGATGTTAAAAAAATATTCCAAGTTGCCACATAACCGCGGGCACGGCTTTCCAAAAGATTAAACCCTGCAGGGGTGCTCCAACTAGTCCATCTCAAACGTACATAGGCCGCAAAGTAATCCTCTATCACGAATCTCGTGATCTCGTCGGATTCCTTAGAGGAAAACCTCAACTCTGGGGAGAACCAAAGCTTCACCGGGATTCCTATGCGCAAGATATACCGCTAAGGTAAGACAAGACTAGCAGGACCTCCCGGTGTGTCGACGACCCCGATAAGAGCCGCGTATCTCAGTCTCAGGACAACACCATCTATGCAAAGTGGACAAGGACCAAACCTCAAGTTTCCTTGGGGTGGCCTTGCCGACTGCTAGTGGGTGGACCAACACTCATGAGGAGCACTGGCCCGGGTTGTTGATTAAATTCCTCGGGGTAGCTATTCCCTATGCAGATTATTATTAAGTGATTAGCAAATTAAAACCAATGTTGGGTCCTGCCGGACAAGTCTTAACACTACGCGATTTATCGAGGGGGTCCCCATAACAACCCCGAACGTGTTAGGAGCGATCAAGATGGAATCAAACACCGGTAGCCGGTAACTATGGCGGCAATAACGGAACAAAGCACTCAGCAAAAGGCTAGGCCTTCTGTTATTTACCAAATATATAGGTGCATTAATTAAATAACAGAATTAAAGATAATGATATCAATCTCATGTTATCACATGAGTCAAAGCACCTGCATCTAGCAACGCTAACATTAGTAGCTGCGCAAAGCCTACTTAGCCATTCAAGTTTGCTAGGAAGGGATCAATGTTTGGGTTCATGGCATATCTAGAGGAAAATATTTCAGTGGTAGGCAGCGAGCATATGACAAAGGAAACGTAATCTAGCATAACAAGTCTAGAGATGGAATCAAGGTCATATCATCTTGCCTGTGAGATCCTCAGCCTAGAATGGTTCTTGATCGGCCTGCACGTACTCTCCTGACTCCACGTATTCGTTCTCCGATCCCGGTGCTACCCAACATAAGAATAACATCCAATGAACAACAGCACCTCAAGATGCAACAATCACATGATGCATGAGATGAATATGAGCATGCATCACTATTTCTATCACTAGCACATGCATAAGGAGTAAATACATGTTCCTGGACAGGACTGCATGCTAACCTATTTTGACATGCATGAGAATGACATGATCAGACGCGTCTCGTGAAAACGATGCAAAACCATATAAAGAACATTACAATCGGAGCTACGGATCAACGGGAATCAACGAAACAAGATATGAAGCCCTACGAATCAAAATCATCACCACACACTCAAATGGCACATATCTGGTATTCCCAGGTTGCCAAGGCATAAAACAAACCAAAATGAATGGGGTGGAGCAAGGAATAACACCACATCATAAACTAAGCACACATAAACATCAACATGTCAAAACCAAACAATTTGCCACAAACTGCAGCATAGCACTTTGTGAGCTACATGCAAAGCACCTACAGCCACCCAACTATGAGAAATAATATATGTGGCTGTAGCTAGCCAAGAATACTACAAGCACAAGCAAGAATCACACAAAAAGGAATTAAACACAGAAAGTTAGAACGCTGCAAACTTGCCCAAAAACATAAGTTTTCAGGGACTTAGTGAAAATTCCAGATTCTCACTTTCGGTCTATGCTCTGAAGCATTTTTACAGCAGCGAAACCACTATCTACAGGACTCCAAATGACATGAAATTTTACAGGGCGCTAGACAAACATATCAGGTCCAACTTTCTAGTTTCAAGATAAGGCTAGATCACAATGTATTGACCAGCACAACCTCATCAACAGGAGAAGAAAATATAAACAGATTCTCAGACTTAGTGAAAATCTCAGATTTTCACTAATCTGGAATTTCAGCCACATGCCTAATTTGAGTGGGCATAACTTGCACATATGGAATCCTAATCATGAGATGAAACCAACAAGAGGTAGAGGGGGTCACCCTCTAATAGCACAACCAAGAAACAAACACAAAGACTCACCACAACTCATGGAACCAAGCTCTAAACGTAGAAGAACATGAAAATATGTCATGTCCAGAAAATGTTTCAATGCAAAAAGTGATTTCACCAATGGATTGTTTGGGAGATTCTACCCCAAAATCATATATAATATGTGGGCACTTACTTGGAACAAGTGACCACAAATTAAGAAGGAAGAAGCTACAAGAAATCATGCATAGTGAATAGTGCAACATCAAATGTGCATTTCACTAGAGCTAACCTTCACAAGCATGTACACATGAACACCACATCAAGGGGGTTACATGAGAGGTTGACCTCATGTCTATGTGCTTTGCACATCACCACATCATCTCTAGCAACAAGCACAACAAATAAAATAACTCCTATACTAACAAGAGAGTATGCACACCCTCACATATGGGCATGTGATGGTGCACACTCACACATGCACCACAAAGGAACACCCTTGGTGTCATGTCACCCACAAAGTGCAACCCACATATGAATACACACAAGCATACATCACTATTGCTACACACACACAAACATGTGGCGAGGGGGGAAACCACCCACACACATACACAAACTCCTCTACATCTATAAGATGCACTTCACAAGACAACTAGTGCATCCACATAACAACACACTATTCTTGCCAACGTGCAAGAGTAAAACTCCCTACACTTTCTCTACTCATATGCATCTACATACACACACAATCCAACACATGGATCCATAGCTATCAACACACAAAACCCCCATGCAGATATTAGAGGAGGTTAAACACAAACCTATTCGTGCAAAACAGCTACGTAACTGCAATGAACAAGGCTGCAAGGTGGTGAAACAGCAAGGGAAAAGAATAACAGAAAACAAAGGGAAAATAGAAGAAAAGGGGAGGTGCTGGGGTCAAACCCCAGACCTGATGGATCTGCCCAGTGGTGCAAACCACCTTGCTAGTGCCTTGTGCTCGACAGAAACAGAGCAGCTAGCAAGTTAAATCTCACCTCTGCGCTAACTACTGTTGAAACAGGGGAACAAATTACAAAAAGGGGGTCGAAGGGGGATCGAACCCACGACCTGGTGCAACACACCCACACTACTGACCGCTGCGCTACTGCATCGACATCTGACAGAGGAAGGTACTGAACCAATGAATACTATCTCGAGCTCCTGGTGCTCTGCACAGCGCGTAGGGTCACCGGTGACAGGGAGGACACCGTGCTGCTCTGCTGCTGTTGCTGCACCATGAGGAAATCGGCCCTGCTGCTACTGCACAGCTGCAACCCGCGCTATCCTACTGCTACCCTGCTACTACCAAGCACCACGTCACAACCAGCGCAACACACACATCACACAACATACCAAAGCTGCTGCTCTACTCTGCTCGACAGAGAGCATGGCGACCTCTACCACGTCGGATCCGGTCGATCTAAGGAGGAAGAAGGAAGGGGGGAACGTTCCTCAGCTTGGGGAACAAAGGGGAGGACTGAATGGAGGAAGAGGTGACGGAGAGGAAGCAGGCCGGCGATGGAGAAGCTCCCTGATGCAGAACCGAACATGATGAAGGGGGCTTTGGGTCCGCGGCGAAGACATCGTCCCTGCCGTCAGTGAGGAGGCTCCTCGACCTCACCGAGGGCAAAAATGGAGCGCTAGGGAGTCCCCCATGCTCCTGGACATGGCTGCGGGACCGGAGGGCGACGAGAGGATGACGATCGACGGCCGAGGCTGCTCTGGCTACCTACCGTACTTACCAGAGGAGAAGGAAGAAGAAGAGATGGAGATGGGGAGAGGTGGCGGCGGCGGCTGAGGAGGAAGAGGAACCCTAGGAGAGGGAGGAGGGCACGGACGCCCACTTATATGAGGGGGGACCTCGACGGTTGTGCCCTCACGGCGGCAGCTCCTTCTCGGCAACGCCTCACGGAAAGGTGGCGCGGTGCACACGGCGTCAGGTGGAGAAGGGAGGACGAGGATACGGGCCACCGCACGGGAGGTAAGGGGATGGGCCACCCTGTGCTGGAGCAAGCCCACCAGGGCGCCAGATAAAGAGAAAACACCCCTGAACTATTCCCTATTTAAATAAACACAGAGAAAAGAAAAGGTCTACAGGGCTAACTACAAAAGATAAAAATAAAAGGAAAATGTCTGTGGGCCTGAAATTTAGCAAGTTATTTTAATAAAATAACGGAATGATTTTTTGGGGCATATGAAATAAATACAAAATAACAATATTGGTGGCTGTTTTGTGTTTATTCTAGCACCTTTAGCACCCAAGACAAATCACCAAACTAGCACATATTTATTCCCACAATATTTCCTAAACCCTGAACATTTTAAATTCAGGTTAGGAACAAGTTGGAATTGCACTTGTGGAATAAAAGGGAGAGGGGGTTTTGCAAATAACTAGAGGGGTTTTTGGAATTGCAACAAAGGGGTTTTAGAAAGGACAAGCACCACACACTCTCACTACTACAACCACACATCACACAAGGTCATAACTCACATCACCACATAAGATCACATGACTCAAAGCAACAACACCTAACACATGAAATGATATGCATGCAAGCAAGGGAAGAACAAAAGGACACCTGAATTCATAGAAGCAATAGGACTCTCTCATATCAATGACAAGGTGGTCCCACATGTAAGGTTCCAAATATGGCAAATACACACTTGGGGCATTACAAACTCTCCCACACTACGAAGGATATCTCGTCCTCGAGATCTAAGACTGAAAGAAATCGGGAAATTCGGAACGGAGGTGATCCTCGCGTTCCCAAGTAGCCTCTTGATCAGAATGGTGTGACCATTGCACTTTGAGAAATTTCACGTCTTGTTGCGGGTCTTGCGCTCAGTCGCCTCGAGAAGCGCAACTGGATGCTCACGATAAGAAAGGTCAGGCTGAAGGTCGATGTCTTGAAGATGAACAGTGCGCTCGGGGGTCTTGAAGCACCTCCGAAGCTGAGAAACATGGAACACATCATGGACATTTGCAATGCTTGACGGGAGCTCGAGCTGGTACGCAAGATCGCCTCGCTTGCCAACCACTCTGAACGGACCAACGAAACGAGGCGTAAGCTTGCCTTTGATGCCAAAGCGCTGCATACCCTTCATAGGCGACACCTTGAGATAAACGAAGTCATCAAGCTCATAAGACATGTCACGGTGCTTGCTATCATAATAGCTCTTCTGACGGGACTGAGCTGCTCTGAGGTTGTCGCGAATGATCGGACACATCTCCTCAGCTTCTTCTATCAAATCATTCCCAAGGATCGGACACTCACCGGTCTCAGATCAGTTGAGCAGGGTACGACACTTCCTGCCATAGAGAATTTCAGACGGAGCCTTGCCAGAACTAGCTTGATAACTGTTGTTATATGAGAACTCCGCAAAAGGCAAACAATCTTCCCACTTCATTGCAAAAGAGATAACACATGCTCTCAGCATATCCTCAAGAACTTGATTCACTTTCTCCACTTGACCACTAGTCTGAGGATGGAACGCTGTGCTGAAGCGGATCTTCGTGCCCATAGCAGACTGGAAGGAGTCCCAGAACTTGGAAGTGAAGATACTTCTGCGATGTGAAGAGATCATCATAGGCACGCCATGCAAAGAGACAAACCTGGAGGTGTACAACTCTGCCAGTTGAGCTGCTGAAATGGACTCCTTGACTGGAAAAAAATGAGCCACTTTACTCAACTTGTCGATGACAACGAAGATGGGATCATTACCCTTCTTGGACTTCGGAAACCCGGTGACGAAATCCATCTCAATGTGATCGAACTTCCACTCGGGAATCAGCAAAGGCTGCAAAAGACCTGCTGGACGTTGATGCTCTGCTTTCACCCTTCGACATACATCACATTCATTTACAAACTGAGCAATCTCATGCTTCATACGAGTCCACCAGAAGGTCTGCTTCAAGTCGTGGTACATTTTGGAGCTTCCAGGATGAATAGAGAGCAGAGAGTTATGAGCTTCCTCCATGATTACCTTCCGGAGATCACCTTTCGGGATGACAAGGCGATCCTCAAAAAACGACGTGTCTCTAGCATCGACAATGAAGCACTTATACTTAGGGAGAATCTTTCCCACGCCAATCTTGACCTTCTTCACCGTAGCGTCAAGAAGCTGTGCTGCTCGGATCTGATCTTCCAAGGTAGGAGAGATTTGAAGGTTTGCCAGAAATCCCTGAGGTACCAGCTAAAGGTTGAGCTTCCTGAAAGACTCACAAAGACCCGGCTGGAGAGGTTTCAGAATCAGACTGTTGCAATATGCCTTCCTGCTCAAAGCATCTGCCACGACATTAGCTTTGCCTGGCGTGTACTCATCACTCGGATTAAAATCCTAGAGCATTTCCACCCAACGTGTTTGCCGAAGATTCAAGTTAGGCTGAGTGAAGATGTACTTGAGACTCTTGTGATCAGTGAAAACTTCAACCTTACTTCCAACAAGAGGTGTCTCCATGTCATCAGAGCGTGTACCACAACTGCTAGCTCGAGATCATGCACAGGATAGTTCTCCGCCGGCTTCAACTGCGTGGAGGTATAAGCAACCACCTTCTTATCTTGCATCAGGACTGCACCAAGACCGTGGAGAGAAGCGTCACAAAAGACCTGGTACGGCTTGGAATCATCAGGAGGGACCAAGACTGGAGTGGATGTAAGCTTCTCTTTGAGTGTATCGAAGGCCAGTTGACACTCTGGAGACCAAGCATACTTAACACCCTTCTGAAGAAGACTTGAGAGCGGCTTGGCGATCTTGGAGAAGTTCTCAACGAACCTTATGCAATAGCGAGCAAGCCCGAGAAAGCTTCGAAGCTGCTTCACATTCTACGGAAGATCCCATTCAACAATGGCCTGAACCTTGGACGGATCAACTTTAATGCCCTCGGCAGAGATAATGTGCCCAAGATACACCACTTATTTTAGCCAGAACTCGCACATGCAAAACTTGGCATATAGCTTGTACTCTCTCAGCTTATCAAGCACCAATCAGAGATGTTCTTCATGTTCTTCCTCAGTTTCAGAAAAGACTAGAATGTCGTCAAGATAAGGCAAGACAAAGTCATTCTTGAACGGAGAGAAAATGTAGTTCATCAATCGACAGAATGTCGGAGGAGCATATGCCCGACCAAAAGACATGACCGTATACTCATACGAGCCAAAACTAGTCCTGAAGGAAGTCTTTGGAATATCTTCCTCGCGAATGCGAATTTGATGATAGCCCATTCTGAGATCAAGCTTGGAGAAGATCTTAGCACCTTTCAACTGTTCGAACAACTCAGTTATGTTCGGAAGTGGATATTTGTTCCTGATTGTCTTCTTGCTCAATGGACAGTAATCGACACATAGCCGGTCCGTGCCATCCTTCTTCTTGACAAACAGAACACCACAGCCCCACGGAGACGAGCTCGGTCTGATCAAACCCAAGCGCTCCTGCTCATCGAGTTGCCTCTTAAGTTCCTTCAATTCTTCTGGACCCAGCTTGTATGGCCGTTTGCACACGGGATCTGTGTCTGGTTCAAGCTCAATCACAAACTCAACTTCTGTGTGCGGAGGCATGCCTGGCAGCTCTTCAGGAAACACATCTTCATATCCGCAGACCACTGGGACTTGCGCAATAGGATTGATCTCACCCTTCTCATACAACGAGAACAGACAGATTGTATCATCACGCGCCGTGAATATAATCACGTCCTCCGAAGAGTGGGTAAGCTTCACTTCTTTGGCTTTACAATCAATTGACGCCTTGTTCATGGCCAGCCATTCCATACCAAGAATCAAGTCGATGTCAGAATTGCCCAAGACAATAGGAGATGCCAGAAAAGCATAAGCGCCCATCTTGACAGAAACATCCGGAACCATCATGTGAGAATTCATGATCTTGCCAGGAGACACAATTGAGAGAGGCTTAGGCAAATCACGAGTAGGGAACCCATGCTTAAATGAGAATGGCCTTGAGATAAACGAATGCGATGCACCAAAATCAAATAACACTTTAGCAGGAATATCATTGACGAGGAGGTTACCCATGATCACATCAGAGGAGTTGTCTGCTTCAGCTGAGTTCACCATGTTGACTCGAGCTGATCTGGGGTTGAACTTGACACGAGCGTTGCTTGGAGGTTTGCCTGGAGGAGGCGGCGGTTGTCGGAGCTGAGAAGTACACTTGTTGGCTTAGTGACCCTTCTGCCCACACTTGTAACAAATGACATCTGCTGGCTGCCGGTACTGAGTCTGAGGAGGCCCTTGCTTCTGATGCTGGTATCTCTGCTCGAAGACAGGGTTGGGTGGGTGGGAAGAACCACGACCACCTGAGTGCTTAAGCTGCTGCGAGTGCCGAGGAGGAGGAGGAGAAACCCAAAACTTTTGTTGCTTCTGAACCACCTGAGTCGAGGAAGAGCTGGAATCTCTGAAGCGCTTCTTAGAATTCTCCACCCTGAGCAAGGCTGCCTCTGCTCTGAGAGGTAGGTTGTAGAACTTGTCGAACTCCTCAAGATCGTGCAAGGCAAGACGTAACTGCAAATCTTCTTTCAAGCCACCTCTGAACTGATAAATCTTGCTCTTCTGATCCGGGATATCCTGCAGCGCGTAACGGGCCAGCTCGTGGAACTCAACGTTGTACTTGTACACGGAATTGCCACCCTGCTTCAAACGCTTGAACTTCTCATGCATCTCCTCCACAAAGCTAGAAGGGATGTAGTGGGACCTGAAGTCACGATAGAACTCATCCCAAGAAATCACCCTAGCGCCTCTGGAGTCCTTTAGCTGCTGCCACCATATAGAAGCCTGCCCCTTCAACTGGAATGTTGTAAACTTGACATAATCCTCCGGACGCACATTGCTACACTCGAAATGCTTGTTCATATCACGGATCCAATCTTCTGCATCAAATGGCTGGTCGCAAGAAGTGAATATCTTTGGTTGATTCGATAGGAACTGGCTCAGATTCGCAAACTGATTGCCACCGTGCTGAAAATTGCCTTGCTGCTGATTGGCTCTCTCTTGCAGCAACTATAGCAGCATCTGGGTGTTTGCATTAGTAGCAGCCATCACCGCTTGCCAGGCCTCTGCGGGAGGAGGCGACGACGACAGTGGAGGATTCTACGGAGGGGAGGTGGTGGCGTCATATCCTCACGCCCTGGGTTCTGACGCGTTGGTGGAGCCATCCGGAAGACGAACAGCATATTAGCCCACACAATAACTTAAAGATGTTGCTGAATTAAAAGACAAGA
Source organism: Hordeum vulgare subsp. vulgare (assembly GCF_904849725.1). Classification (NCBI taxonomy): domain Eukaryota; kingdom Viridiplantae; phylum Streptophyta; class Magnoliopsida; order Poales; family Poaceae; genus Hordeum; species Hordeum vulgare. The sequence goes on along the minus strand of NC_058521.1, from coordinate 409,296,874 downwards.
ATATCTGAACAGGAATAAGCAATTGCACTCGAACAAAATAGTAAGAATTCTTCCTCAAAGTGACGGACGACAAAATTCCGATTAAGACCACTGCAAACAAGTATGAGCGAGAACTGCTCGGAACAAACATATCATCCAGATTTCATCCGATATCTTCGTGGATAAGATCACACGGGCTCGAATTTACAGTAGCCATCCTGTGCAAGGCAGTGCACACGACATATGAAGTATCCCCAAGTTGTAGCGAGCTACAAGGACTCTTTAAGATACAACGAGAACCGCTGTAAGACGACCGTCAACAAACGCACCCACCAAACATCGAATCCCAACCTTGACCATACACCTGTAGGAAGATAGTCCTATAATATACTACTTGAAATCCCACCTATGAATTCCCGAAATAACTGGTCATGCAATCTGGTACACGGATACAAGGAGTATATCACACAACTCCTAAACTAACCCGTCACCTATATCACATCTATCAACACACAACCAGCATCTCGGACTTTCATGTACAACAGATCCTCGTGATCACAACGATACCAAGTGTGGTAGTACCCCCGAACAATCTGCACTAGTACTGGGGACATCAGGGTTATCTCGCCACTACCGGTATTGAAGCAATAACGAACACCTTAATTCTTAGATACTCAGAAATCTGAATGATGGCGATGTGCGCGAGAATCCCCAGGAGGTCAACTCCCCGGAAGAAAATCAAAGCAGACAGGAGGCACCAAGACAGGACTCCGTCACATCGAAATCATATAGATTTCACAAATACCCGCATGATCCTAAAAAAAATTTGACCGAGAAAAAGAGTAGAATTAAAGATTTCCTATGTCGGGAACCTCAGCAAAGCATGGAAGAGGAGAAAAAAGAATCCTACTCTTCGATATAACTAAGACTCAAAACATTTTCTAGACTCGACTCGGCCAAGTACGATCACACAAAGGCTCCTATGGTCGTAAGGCTCTGATTACCAACTTGTAACGACCAAGATGCGGTCCTTTCCGATGTGGTGATTGAGGCCCCGAATTGGAAAGGAGCGCCTCTAAGCGTCTCGCAAAAAAGGTATCACAACTCATACATAATAATACAGATAGACAATCAGGGGTTCAATTGCCTTCTCATAAATATATCAGAGTACATCACGCATACAATCAAAGTAGTTCCGCTATGGACAACAAAACAAGGGAAATGGCTATGCTACCCTGCCTGCTGGCCCACGATCACGACCACGCCTCAATCTTCTGGATAGTTCACGTACAGGCGGTCGGTCTCCTCATCGTACTGCCATGTCAGCTGCGTGCCGTCGGGATCACCTGTCTCTGGGGTACCTAAACCTGTTGGGGTTGTGAAGGAATCTGTGAGCCACGGGGACTCAGCAATCTATGACCTCGGTGCCAGAACTAGTCTAGTTATTAGGTTGGAAAGGGTAGAGTGTTTAAGGTTGCAACATCCTAAGCTTGATATGGTGGCTCTCTTACGTAGAACATTTATGAAGGTGGTCTAGACTAGCGGTCGATAATAGATGATCAATAAGTGATCCTGAACACCTACCTGCGTCAATCATAACCCCACCATGTTCCCGATCGAAGAGAGATCTTCGAGGGGAGAGTCACGGTTACCCACACAGTTGGCAATTTTATTAGCTTATGTTTAAGTTATCTATTACCGGATGTTAACAAAATATTCCAAGTTGCCACATAACCGCGGGCACGGCTTTCCGAAAGATTAAACCTTGCAGGGGTGCTCCAACTAGTCCATCACAAATGTACACAGGGTGCAAAGTAATCCTCTATCACGAATCTCGTGATCTCGTCAGATTCCTTAGAGGAAAACCTCAACTCTGGGGAGAACCAAAGCTTCATTGGGATTCCTATACGCAAGATATATCGCTAAGGTAAGACAAGACTAGCAGGACCTCCCGGTGTGTCGACGACCCTGATAAGAGCCGGGTATCTCAGTCTGAGGACAACACCATCTATGCAAAGTGGACAAGGACCAAACCTCAAGTTTCCTTGGGGTGGACTTGCCGACTGCTAGGTGGGTGGACCAACATTCATGTGGAGCACTGGCCCGGGTTGTTGATTAAATTCCTCAGGGTAGCTATTCCCTATGCAGATTATTATTAAGTGATTAGCAAATTAAAACCAATGTTGGGTCCTGCCGGACAAGTCTTAACACTACGCGATTTATCGAGGGGGTCCCCATAACAACCCCGAACTTGTTAGAAGCGATCAAGATGGAATCAAACACCGGTAGCCGGTAACTATGGCGGCAATAACGGAACAAAGCACTCGGCAAAAGGCCAGTCCTTCCGTTATTTACCAAATATATAGGTGCATTAATTAAATAACTTAATTAAAGATAATGGTATCAAGCTCATGTTATCACATGAGTCAAAGCACCTGCATCTAGCAACGCTAACATTAGTAGCTAAGCAAAGCCTACTTAGCCATTCAAGTTTTCTAGGAAGGGATCAGTGTTTGGGTTCATGGCATATCAAGAGGAAAATATTTCAGTGGTAGGCAGCGAGCATATGACAAAGGAAATGTAATCTAGCATAACAAGTCTAGAGATGGAATCAAGGTCATATCATCTTGCCTGTGAGATCCTCAGCCTGGAATGGTTCTTGATCATCCTGCACATACTCTCCTGACTCCACGTATTCGTTCTCCGATCCCGGTGCTACCCAACATAAGAATAACATCCAATGAACAACAGCACCACGAGATGCAACAATCACATGATGCATGAGATGAATATGAGCATGCATCACTATTTCTATCACTAGCACATGCATAAGGAGTAAATACATGTTCCTGGACAGGACTGCATGCTAACCTATTTTTACATGCATGAGAATGACATGATCAGATGCGTCTCGTGAAAACAATGCAAAAACATATAAAGAACATTACAATCGGAGCTACGGATCAACGGGAATCAACGAAACAAGATATGAAGCCCTACGTGTCAAAATCATCACCACACACTCAAATGGCACAAATCTGGTATTCCGAGGTTGCCAAGACATAAAAAAAACCAACATGAGTGGGGTGGAGCAAGGAAGAACACCACATCATCAACTAAGAACACATAAACATCAACATGTCAAAACTACACAATCTGCCACAAACTGCATCATAGCACTTTGTGAGCTACATGCAAAGCACCTACAACCACCCAAGTATGACAAATAATATATGTGGCTGTAGCTAGACAAGAATACTACAAGCACAAGCAAGAATCACACAAAAAGGAATTAAACACAGAAAGTTAGAACGCTGCAAACATGCCCAAAAACATCAGTTTTCAGGGACTTGGTGAAAATTCCAGATTCTCACTTTCTGTCTATGCTCTGAAGCATTTTGACAGCAGCGAAAACACTATCTACAGGACTCCAAATGACATGAAATTTTACAGGGCGCTAGACAAACATATCAGGTCCAACTTTCTAGTTTCAAGATAAGGCTAGATCACAATATATTGACCAGCACAACCTCATCAACAGGAGAAGAAAATATAAACAGATTCTCAGACTTAGTGAAAATCTCAGATTTTCACTAATCTGGAATTTCAGCCACATGCCTAGTTTGAGTGGGCATAACTTGCACATATGGAATCCTAATCATGAGATGAAACCAACAAGAGTTAGAGGGGGTCACCCTCTAATAGCACAACCAAGAAACAAACACAAATACTCACCACAACTCATGGAACCAAGCTCTAAACGTAGAAGAAAAATGAAAATATGTCATCTCGAGAAAATGTTTCAATGCAAAAAGTGATTTCACCAATGGATTCTTTGGGAGATTCTACCCCAAAATCATATATAATATGTGGGCACTTACTTGGAACAAGTGACCACAAATTAAGAAGGAAGAAGCTACAAGAAATCATGCATAGTGAATAGTGCAACATCAAATGTGCATTTCACTAGAGCTAACCTTCACAAGCATGTACACATGAACACCACATCAAGGGGGTTACATGAGGGGTGGACCTCATGTCTATGTGCTTTGCACATCACCACATCATCTCTAGCAACAAGCACAACAAATAAAATAACTCCTATACTAACAAGAGAGTATGCACACCCTCACATATGGGCATGTGATGGTGCACACTCACACATGCACCACAAAGGAACACCCCTGGTGTCATGTCACCCACAAAGTGCAACCCACATATGAATACACACAAGCATACATCACTAGTGCTACACACACACAAACATGTGGTGAGGGGGGAAACCACCCAAACACATACACAAACTCCTCTACATCTATAAGATGCACTTCACAAGACAACTAGTGCATCCACATAACAACACACTATTCTTGCCAATCCGCAAGAGTAAAACTCCCTACACTTGCTCTACTCATATGCATCTACATACACACACAATGCAACACATGGATCCATAGCTATCAACACAGAAAATCCCCATGCAGATATTAGAGGAGGTTAAACACAAACCTATTTGTGCAAAACAGCTACATAACTGCAATGAACAAGGCTGCAAGGTGGTGAAACAGCAAGGGAAAAGAATAACAGAAAACAAAGGGAAAATAGAAGAAAAGGGGAGGTGCTGGGGTCGAACCCGAGACCTGATGGATCTGCCCAATGCTGCAAACCACCTTGCTAGTGCCTTGTGCTTGACAGAAACAGAGCAGCTAGCAAGTTAAATCTCACCTCTGCGCTAACTACTGTCGACACAGGGGAACAAATAAGAAAAAGGGGGTCGAAGGGGGATCGAACCCACGACCTGGTGCAACACACCCACACTACTGACCACTGCGCTACTGCATCGACATCTGAAAGAGGAAGGTACTGAACCAACGAATACTATTTCGAGCTCTCGGTGCTCTGCACAGCGCGCAGGGTCACCGGCGATAGGGAGGACACCGTGCTGCTCTGCTGCTGTTGCTGCACCATGAGGGAATCGGCCCTGCTGCTATTGCACAGCTGCAATCCGCGCTATCCTACTACTGCCCTGCTACTACCAAGCACCACATCAGAACCAGTGCAACACACACATCACAGAACATACCAACGTTGTTGCTCTGCTCTGTTCGATAGAGAGCATGGCGACCTCTACCAAGGCAGATCCAGCCGATCTAAGGAGGAAGAAGGAAGGGGGGAACGTTCCTCACCTTGGGGAACGAAGGGGAGGACTGAACGGAGGAAGAGGCGACGGAGAGTAAGAAGGCCGGCGATGGAGAAGCAATAGGACTCTCTCATATCAATGACAAGGTGGTCCCACATGGAAGGTTCCAAATATGGAAAATACACACTTGGGGCATTACATTGTGGCACTGCCGCTTGACTCATTTTGGTGTAAAACGCATGAAGAAGCTCCATACTGATGGATGTTTGGACTCACTCGTTTTTTGAATCGGTTGAGACATGTGAACCATGCCTATTGGTGTCAACACATGAAGAAACTCCATGCAGATGGATCGTTTGGACTCACTTGATTTTGAATCACTTGAGGCATGCAAATCATGCCACATGGGCACGATGACTAAAGGCCTCGTTTACCAGTGAGATGGAACACGAAAGTAACTTCTTGGAAGTAATACATTTTGATGTATGCAGTCCAATGAGTGACGAGGCACACAGTGGATATCATTATGTTTTTACTTCACAAATGACTTGAGTAGATACTAGTACATTTACTTGATGAAACACAACTGTGAATTATTGAAAGGTTCAAGTAATTTCAAAGTGAGGTTGAAGATCGTCATGACAAGAGGATGAAATGTCTACGATATGATCGTAGAGATGAATATCTCAGTTGCAAGTTTGGTAGACATTTAAGACAATGTGGAAATCGTTTCACAACTAATGCCACCTGGAACACCATGGTGTGATGGTGTGTCCAAACATCGTAGTCACTCCCTATTAAGATATGGAGCATACTATGATGTCTCTTATCGAATTAGCACTATCATTTTTGGGTTAGACATTAGAGACAACCACGTGCACTTTAAATAGGGCACCACATAATTCCCTTGAGATGACACCGTATGAACTATGTTTTGGAGAAACCTAAGCTGTCGTTTCTTAAAAGTTTGGGGTTGCGACACTTATGTGAAAAAGTTTTAGCCTGATAAGCTCAAACCCAAAGCGGATAAATGCATCTTCATAGGATACCCAAAACAGTTGGGTATACCTCCTATCTCAGATCCGGAAGCAAAGTGTTTGTTTCTAGAAACAGGTCCTTTCTCGAGAAAAGTTTCTCTCAAAAGAATTGTGTGGGAGGATGGTGGAAACTTGATGAAGTTATTGAACCGTCTCTTCAACCAATGAGTAGCAGGGCGCAGGAAGATGTTCCTATGGCACCTACACTAGTTGAAGTGGAAAGCTAGTGATGGTGATCATGAAGCTTAGGATCAAGTTACTACCAAATCTCGTAGTTCGACAAGGTCATGAACTGCTCCAGAGTGGCACAGTAACCCTGTCATGGAGATGTTGGAAATATGCCCTAGAGTCAATAATATATTAGTTATTATTATATTTCTTTGTTCGTGATAATCGTTTATTATCCATGATATAATTGTATTGATTGGAAACTCAAATACATGTGTGGATACATAGACAAAACACTGTCCCTAGTAAGCCTCTAGTTGACTAGCTCGTTGATCAAAGATGGTCAAGGTTTCCTGACCATAGACAAGTGTTGTCGCTTGATAACGGGATCACATCATTAGGAGAATCATGTGATGGACTAGACCCAAACTATGAACGTAGCATGTGATCGTGTCATTTTGTTGCTATTGTTTTCTGCTTGTCAAGTATTCATTCCTATGACCATGAGATCGTGTAACTCACTGACACCGGAGGAATACCTTGTGTGTATCAAATGTCACAACGTAACTGGGTGACTATAAAGGTGCTCTACAAGTATCTCCGAAGGTGTCCGTTGAGTTAGCATGGATCAAGACTGGGATTTGTCACTCCATGTGACGGAGAGGTATCTCAGGGCCCACTCGGTAATACAACATCACATATAAGCCTTGCAAGCAATGTGACTCAAGTGTGAGTCACGGGATCATGTATTACGGAATGAGTAAAGAGACTTGTCGGTAACGAGATTAAAATAGGTATAGGGATACCGACGATCAAATCTCGGGCAAGTAACATACCGAAGGACAAAGGGAATGTTATACGGGATTATAAGAATCCTTGGCACAGAGGTTGAACCGATAAGATCTTCGTAGAATATGTAGGATCCAATATGGGCATCCAGGTCCCGCTATTGGATATTGACCGAGGAGTGTCTCGGGTCATGTCTAGATAGTTCTCGAACCCGAGGGTCTGCACACTTAAGGTTCGGTGATATTTTAGTATAGTTGACTTCTATGTGTTGGTGACCAAAGGTTGTTCGAAGTCCCGGATGTGATCACGGACGTCACGAGGGTTTCTAGAATGTTCTGGAAACGAAGATTGATATATAGGAAGTTGGTGTTTGGATTCCGGAAGGTTTTCGGGCATTGCCAGTAGTGTACCGGGAGTGACGAATGGGTTCCGGGAGCCACTAGGTGGGCCCACCACGCCCCAAGCGGTCCACATGGGTTTATTGGATGCACAATAAGGTATAATGGGCTGACAAAGTCATCCAAGGAAAGCCCATGAGGAAAAAGTGGAAAATCCAAAAGAGGTGGGAAAATAAGGAAGGAGTCCTAATCCAAGTGGGATTGGAGTAGGACTCCTCCCTCCCACTTTGGCCGACCCAAGGAAGGCCTCCTTTGGCCGGCGCCCTAGGGCTTTCCCCCAGCCCTTGGCTCCTCCTATATATACTAGAGGTTTAGGGCAGTTTGAGAGACAACTTTGCCACGTGCAACTCAAACCTATACCTCGTAGTTCTTCCTCTAGATTAGATTTGTGCGGAGCTCGGGCACAGCCCTGCAGGAATAGATCATCACCAACACCGGCGTGGCGTCACGCTGGCGGAGAACTCATCTACTTCTCCATCTCTCTTGCTGGATCAAGAAGGCCGAGATCATCATCGAGATGTACGTGTGCTGAATGCGGAGGTGTTGTCTGTTCGGCGCTAGATCGGAACGGATGTGCGACGACGGTGATTTGAATCACGAAGTTGTATGATAACCCACAAGTATAGGGGATCGCAATAGTTTTTGAGGGTAGAGTATTCAACCCAAATTTATTGATTCGACAGAAGGGGAGCAAAAGAATACTCTCGAGTATTAGCAATTGAGTTGTCAATTCAACCACACCTGAAAGACTTAGTATCTGCAGCAAAGTTTTAGTAGCAAAGTAGTATGATAGTAACGGTAGCGGCGGTAAGAGTAGCAGTAGTAAGTTGTATAGCAAGTGTGGCAACAGTAGCGTTAAAGTAACTTAGCAAGGACCAGTATAGGAAAAGCTCGTAGGCATTGGACCGGTGATGGATAATTATGTCAGATGGCATTCATCATGTAACAGTTATAACATAGGATGATATGTAACTAGCTCCAGTTCGTCAGTGTAATGTAGGCATGTATTCCGTATTTAGTCATACGTGCTTATGGAAAAGAACTTGCATGACATCTTTTGTCCTACCCTTCTGTGGAAGCGGGGTCCTAATGGAAACTAAGGGATATTAATGTCTCCTTTTAATAGAGAACCAGAACAAAGCATTAGCACATGGTGAATACATGGGATCCTCATACTACGGTCATCTTCGGGAGAGGTTCCCGCTATTGTCACTCCGAGGTTGCCTGGTCATAACACATAGTAGGTGACTACAACTTGCAAGATAGGATCAAGAACACACATATATTGATGAAAACATAATAGGTTCAGATCTGAAATCATGACACTCGGGCCCTAGTGACAAGTATTAAGCATAGCAAAGTAGTAGCAACATCAATCTTAGAACATAGTGGATACCAGGGATCAAACCCCATCAAAACTAACTTGATTACATGATAGATCTCATCCAACCCATCACCGTCCAGCAAGCCTACGATGAGATTACTCACGAACGATGGAGAGCATCATGGAATTGGTGATGGAGGATGGTTGATGATGACGACGGCGTCGATTTCCACTCTCCGGAGCCCAGAACGGACTCCAGATCCGCCCTCCTGAGGAAGAACAGGCGGTGGCGGCGGCTCCGTATCATGAAACGTGATGAACTCTTTTGTCCTATTTTTTCCTGGGCGAGAGAGGTTATATGGAGTTGGAGATGAAGTCGGGGGAGCCACGTGGGCCCCACGAGCCTGCTAGGCGCGCCTTAGGGGGGCGCGTGCAGGGCTCGTGGCCCACTGGCAGCGTATCTTTAGTTGATTCTTTCTCTGATATTTTTTATATATTCCATAAAAAATCCTCGTAAGTTTCCAGGTCATTCCGAGAACTTCTATTTCTGCACAAAAACAACACCATGGCAGTTGTGCTGAAAACAACGTCAGTCCGAGTTAGTTTCATTCAAATCATGCAAATTAGAGTCCAAGACATGGGCAAAAGAGTTTGGAAAAGTAGATACGTTGGAGATGTATCAACTCCCCCAAGCTTAAAGCCTTGCTTGTCCTCAAGCAATTCAGTTGATAAACTGAAAGAGACAAAAGAAAAACTTTTACGAACTCTGTTTGATCTTGTTGTTGTAATTATGTCTAACTCATATTCAGATTTTTAGCAAGATCATAAGCTAACCACATAAGCAATGACATTTAGGCCTCATTGTATACTCATATCAATGGCGTAATTAACTAGCGAGCAATAATAATAAGTTTCAAACGTCAACACTTCAATCAAAATAATCATGATACAATATGAATAAATGGTATCTCGCTAGCCCTTTCTGAGACCGCAAAACATAAATGCAGAGCACCTTCAAAGACCAAAGGACGAATGGAAATTGTAACTCATGGCAAAGAAGATCCAGTCATAGTCATACTCAATATCAATTAATAGCAAAGCATATAAATGACGGAGGTGCTCTCTAACTGGTGCTTTTTAATAAGAAGAGGATCACTCAACAGAAACATAAATAGATAGGCCCTTCGCAGAGGGAAGCATTGATTTGTAGAGGTGCCAGAGCTCAAGCTTTTTAAAACAGAGATCAATAATTTTGGGTGGCATGCTTTCATTGTCAACGCGATGACCAAGAGTTTTCACCATCTTCCATGCTACACATATTATAGGCGGTTCCCAAACAGAATAGTAAAGTTTTGAGTCCCCCACCACTGATCAATCACACTCCATGACTAGTCGAATCCTCGGGTGCCGTCCATACCAACAACAATCCAGGGGGAGTTTTGTTTGCAATTATATTTTTGATTTGATTTGAGGATGGAACAAGACATTCCGATTACCGACCCCTTTCCCGTGAGTCATGGTGAATAAACACGTATCGAGGATAACACGCCCAGCATGGAAGATACTGACCGCCCCTTGTCACCACATGAGCGGTTCGGGCCTACAAAACAGATTATTATTTGAAGATTTAGAGAGTGGCACATGCAAATTTACTTGGAACGGCAGGTAGATACCGCATATAGGTAGGTATGGTGGACTCATATGGAACAACTTTGGGTTTATGGAAGTGGATGCACAAGTAGTATTACCGCTTAGTACAAATGAAGGCTAGCAAAAGACTGGGAAGCGACCAACTAGAGAGCGACAATAGTCATCAATATGCATTGAAATTAACCAATGTTGAGTGCAAGCATGAGTAGGATATAAATCACCATAAACATGAATATCGTAGAGGCTATGTTGATTTTGTTTCAACTACATGCGTGAACATGTGCCAAGTCAAGCCACTTGAATCATTCAAAGGAGGATACCATCCTATCATACTACATCATAATCATCTTGAAATTCATGTTGGCATCCAAGACAAACCATTATAAGCTCCTAGATAATTAAGCATGGCATCAGAAACTATGATCTCTAAGCTGTCATTGCAAACATGTTTCTCTCATAACAATGCTTAATTAGAAACGATGAGTTAGTCACATTTACAAAAACAAAATAGGTCGAGTTCATACCAGCTTTTCCAGGCTCAGTCACTTCGTCATATATCGTCATTATTTCCTTTCACTTGCACGACCGAATGATGTGAATAATAATAAGAGTGTCTGTGCATTGGACTAAGCTAGAACCTGCAAGAAAATTCAGAGGAGAAGACAAAGTAAGATGGCTCTTTGACGGATAAACAATAAGGCATATGAGAGCCACTAATCATTTTAATCATGGTCTTCTACCTAGACCCAAAGAAAAAGAAAACTATTTACACGGGAAAGCTCCTAACAAGCAAAAGAAGAACGGGAAATGTTTTTGGGTTTTCTTTTTAATTACCACTAAGCATGCGGGAAAGTAAACTTACAACTAGTTTTTTTTCTCATTTTTAAACAAACACACGAGAAGAATGCAAGAAAAAGAAATAAACTAGCATGGATGATACAATGGAAGAGTGTTAACACCGACTATCAAAGTGAATATGTGAGCATGAATATAAAGTCGGTGAGAGACACGTACTCCCCCCAGCTTATGCTTTTGTCCTAAGTTGGTCAAGTTCCACGGCTGGTCGAGGCGATATCCCAAATCATAATGGGGGTTGTACTAGGACGCGGCAGCTACCGCCTGAATAGCAGCCTCACAGAGGCGAGCAACCTTCACCTCCCTCTCATACTCCTCTGCCCCTCCTCTGGTTATGTAATATCTCCGTTTTCCCTGAAAATCAAAGAAGGCAGGAGCAGGAAGGGTAATATGGAAAACACGTTGTTGGTTAAATATTAACCGATATAGGAGGGATTCATTATCCCTCTCAAGGAACTGATAATGTATCATAGTGGCGCGATCAAGGAAAGTTGTGTGGAGTGGGGGATCTCCTGTGCGGATGGGTATTCCAAGAGAATTTGCTATGAAAGTGGCATAGATCCCACCGAAGAAATCCCCTTCATTAGCATTATTATTTAGCCTCCTAGCAATTATAGCTCCCATGTTGAAACTTCTATCACCCGTTACTGCGCTCTTAAGAATACTAAGGTCAGGTGCGCGGAGGTGACTATGGTCATGCTTGCCGTTAATGCATCTACCTATGAAGAGGGCAAAATAATGTAAGGCAAGAAAATGCATGCTCCCCATGGTAGCCTGCGTAATATCTCTAGTTTCTCCAACAGTTATACTAGAAATAAAATCTCTAACTAAAGACTTAGGAGGGTCATTGGGACTACCCAAATCAGGTATCCTGCATAATCTATTAAAATCCTCTAAACCCATAATATACGATTTGTCATAAAGATCAAACAGTATAGATTTGTCACGACCAACTGAAAATTTGAATCTACGAACAAAAGAGGAAGTGAGTGTAGTATACTGTTCATATTTATTGGAGATGAATTCTTCGAGCCCGGCATTGTGAACAAATGTATCAAACTCATCCTTGAAACCTGCATCAATCATGAATTCATCGGAAGGCCATTCACATGGTTGCACCCGTGCGTTCCTCGGCTGATAAGGATCGGGCTCCCGAATCACAAGACGGGTACCCCTTTTGCTTGAGGAACCACCATGATAGTTCTTCCTATACATCTTCCTTTTTGTAAAATAATTCTGAAATTTTTAGTGACTCAAAATAAAACTGAACAAAGTTTAACAAAACTCATAGCAACTACTCCTACAAGTGCCTAGAGGCCATATCATGCATCAAAACAACTTGGGACCAACTAAAATTAACATGCAAAGCTCAAGAATAGGGTCACCAAGGAAGCAATAATATGCAATGAATAAAGCACTACAATAAAAACTAATTGGACTAATGGAGGGGTCACATACCAAGGAACAATTCCCCAAAACAGTTTGGTCATTGGGGCTTTGCACAAGGAGATCGAAAAATGCAGCAAAATGAGCAAGAACAGGGGTTTGAGCTGTGTAATGATTTTTTCTGGAGGTAGACGAAGTATATGGGTGCTGGAATAAGTGGAGGGGGCCATGTGGGACCCACGAGCCTACCAGGCGCGCCAAGGTGGGTGTGTGCGTCTCCTGGGCTCGTGGCCCACTGGTGCATCCCCCTGACTAGTTATCTCTCTCAGAAATTCTTAAATATTCCAGAAAAAATCATACATGAATTTCACGGCATTTGGAGAACTTTTATTTTCAGGTCATTTTTTATTGAACGGATAATGCAGAAAACAGGAAAATAATGCAGTATTTATTATTTTTCTACTAAATAACAGAAAGTAAAAGTTGGGAACACAAGGTTGTGACTTCTAGATTCATCCATCTCATGGTCATCAAAAGAAATCCGTCAATGAGGTTTATCAAGTCTCCTTGACAAACTTTTTTTCAAATCACATAAAACCGTAGAATTTTCGAATAATCACTAGGTTACCTCAACGGGGGTGTGCATATCCCCAATAACAAGTATATCATATTTCATCTGGACAGTAGTTATAGGGAATTCAAAGCTTCCAATAATAATTGATGAAGATTTTTCAATAGCATTAATGCAATGAACTCGATATTGTTTCTTCGGAAAGTGCACCATGCGCTCATTATCATTAACATGGAAAGTGACATTGCCTTTGTTGCAATCAATAATAGCCCATGCAGTTTTTAAAAAGGGTCTTCCAAGGATGACTGCCATGGCATCATCCACGGGAATATGAAGAATAACAAAGTCCATTAAGATAGTAACGTTCGCAACCACAACATGCACATCCTCGCAAATGCCGATAGGTAAAGCAGTTGATTTGTCGGCCATTTGCAAAGAAATTTCAGTAGGTGTCAACTTATCCAATTCAAGTCTATGATATAAAGAGAGAGGCATAACACTAACACCGGCTCCAAGATCACATAAAGCAGTTCTAACATAATTTACTTTAATGGAGCAAGGTATAGTGGGCACTCTGGGATCACCTAGTTTCTTAGGAGTTCCACCCTTAAAAGTGTAATTAGCAAGCATGGTGGAAATCTCAACATCAGGTATCTTTCTTTTATTAGTCACAATATCTTTCATGTACTTAGCATAAGGAGACATTTTAAGCATATCAGTCAAACGCATTTGCAAAAACATAGGTCTAATCATTTCAGCAAAGCGCTCAAAATCCTCATCATCCTTTTTCTTCGATGATTTGGGAGGAAAGGGCATGGGTTTCTAAACCCATGGTTCTCTTTCTTTACCATGCTTCCTAGCAATAAAATCATTCTTATCATATCTCTTGTTCTTAGGTTGTGGGTTATCAAGATCAACAAGAGGTTCAATCTCCACATCATTATCATTACTAGGTTGAGTATCAACATGAACACCATTATCAATATTATCACTAGGCTCATATTCATCACCAGATTGTGTTTCGGCATCAAAAATAGAAACATCATTTGGATTATCAGGTGTAACAACAACAAGTTTACTAGCATGCAAGTTCCTATCATCTTTCTTTTTCTTCCTATTACCAGGATGACTAGGTACATCAGTGTTAACTCCTTGAGAATCTTGTTCAATTCTCTTAGGATGACCCTCAGGATACAAAGGTTCCCTAGTCATTCTACCACCTCTAGTAACAACTCTAACAGAATTATCATTCAATTCATTAAGCAAGTCATTTTTAGCCTTAAGTACTTGTTCTACTTCAGTAGTGACCATAGAAGCATGTTTACCAATAAGCTTAAGATCACTAACATTTCTATCCACACAAGCACTTATATGATTAATCATACGAGCATTTTGTTTCAGTTGTCTGCTAACATAATCATTAAAACATTGTTGTTTGGCAACAAAGTTATCAAATTCATCTAAGCATAAGCTAGAAGGTTTATCATAAGGAATATCACTCTCATTGAATCCATGAACATAATTTACCTCTACTACCTGTGTCGGGTTATCAAGACCATGTATTTCTTCAATAGGTGGAAGATTCTTAACATCTTCAGATTTAATACCTTTATCTTGCATAGATTTATTGGCTTCTTGCATATCTTCACGACTGAGGAATACAATACCTCTTTTCTTCGGAGTTGGCTTTGGCGGTGGTTCGGGAATAGTCCAAGCATTTTCATTGCTCAAGATATTATTCAATAGAATTTCAGCTTGTTCCACAATTCGTTCCCTGAAAACACAACCAGCACAACTATCTAGATGGTCCCTAGAAGCATCGGTTAGTCCATTATAAAAGATATCAAGTATTTCATTTTTCTTAAGTGTCGGGACCCCGATCCTAAGCCATAGGAATCCAGCCTGTAACACATCGCATCTCTTTGCGATCTCACGCACGGTTATCCCCACGGCTGCAGCCTTACCTTAGCCGGGACTGTTTGCGCCTTTTGACTCGCGTATGCAGTTGTGTCGCTAGCAATCCAATGTCAAAGAACCCGGTTCGACATGTCTAGTCATAAGCTAAAGCGGTAGTTCCGTAAAGGGACAGGCATACATGACCCAGCAAAGCAGGTGTCGCTCATCAACGAATGTAGATGAGTCGTAGCAAGCTACGAGGACTCCATTACATACGCGTGACATTTCCCAAAGGGGCAGACACAACAGCTAAGAAGGACACATGCCGGTCAACCAATGTGTCCGGAGCAGTAGCGAACTACCGTGGCTCGATGTAATCACAAAGGGGCATTTCCCCGTAAGGAGTGCTACTAAGGCATACGACTAGGTATTCGAACCCCATACATATCAAGTACAACACACGTATGCATGGCATACCGATATGTATAGATACATCGATGGCATCACAACATAACCATAAACATACAACCTTTATTTAGAAGGCTCGGAAGAGCCTCACACATAATATTACAAGGTAGGGGTCTCACGACCCATCATCACAAGTCATACACACAATTATTACAAGCCAGCGGAAGATTTAAAACTGTCTGAGTACAGACAGATGGAAAGATAAAGGCACATGACCTGACTATGTACAGACCCATCCTAGGGCCAGATCGTAGCTGGGATACCAGCTACTCGTCGTCGCCGATGTCTAGATAGAACCCTCCATTAGGGTCATTAACAACCTCTGCAACAATTTATTAAGCAAACGTGAGTACAAAAGTACTCGGCAAGACTTTAGGATAATCTATCTACTCATGCAATGTAACAATAAGGAGTTGTGGGGTTTCATGCGGAAAGCCAGCATTTGACTCTTGGCTAGACAACTTGCATTTGCAAAATAGTTTTGACAACTTTGATTTCTCGCACACGAGTCCACTAACACCACAACAATACTCCATCGTGGAATCATTCTGTCTCCCTACGGAAATGCCGTCCACGACACTCACGCTTATCTTGACAATTTTATGAGTAGCCATTATAGTTATCTATGAACAACATATGCTTCCAAGTAGTCCATATCAGCGGACGCGACTATTCGAATAGATCATAACCCTGCAGGGGTGTACTTCTTCACACACGCTCTCGCCACTTATTGCCATGTGCACGTCATGCACCTCGGCAACCTTCAAGCGGAAGCCCAGCAAGGGAGTCGTCCACGACCGTTAACCACACTAATACTTAGTCCAGGTCTATCGCCTATCTGAGGGTAAACCGCACGGAAGTCCGGTCGAGGTTTCCACCACGGCCCCAAACGATGTGCACAGGGTTCCCAAGCCCACCATCCGGGTGCCACTTGGTACACCGTGCCACTGCCTACTACATCATAGCCCACCTCTAAGGTCAGCGCTATGCACGGCCTCCAGCATGACCATAAACACCAGAAACTACTTGCAACTCCTGGACCGAGTACTAAGCGATTAATAAGTCAAGAGGGTCAATTAAGTATCCCAATGTGTGGTAGTATCTAGTCATGTATTACATACACGGAACTCAGTTCCTAAGGATGGTTCCAATGAAACAACCCGCCATGTACTCGTACATAGCCTTTCACCGGTACCTTTACCAAATCAGGTTCAACACACAACCTTTACTTACTGAACACATTCTCACATTTCTGTTCATCACCCAGATGACAGACCATACACAACTCTAAGCATAGCATGCATAGCAGGATAAGGCACATCATGGCTCAAGCATCTACCAGGTATGCTAGGTTGCTAGGTTCAGCTATTTACTGTGACAAGGACATGTCATGTAAAGGAAGTGGGTTCAACTAACGTGGTAAAGGCATTGGAAGCATTTGGACCTAATGCAATAAGTAAGAGCACGAGCGAGAACATGGGATTTATCGGGATGATCAAAATGGTTGCTTGCCTTGTTGCTCAGCAGAGGGGTGATATCCGTCAGTTGGATAATCACACGTATCCGGAGGGGTGGAGCCTACCGGAATAACAACAATCAATCAATATCAAACATATGCAACAAATGATGCATGAAATGCAATGTAGCATGGTTTTAAATTACTAGCAGAACCCTTTGGGGTGATCTTGATTTGAAATCATAATTCAATTATCATTTGAATTATAAATTTATCAAATTCCTTTAATTGATTTTACCTCATGTTGTTTCATAATTTTGGGTTTCATGCATGAAGATGGTACTTTGAGGTGCTGATTGTTCTTGATCAATGTTTGGTCATAACAATTGAAGTGGACTTCAAATAGGTATCAAATTCCAACTCCAACCCATTTATTTAATTTGTCCTATTCACCATTTTACCTATTTGGTGATGTTGACTTATTCAAACATTCATTTTTCATATATAATATATTTCATCGGACTTACAAATTATTTTCTATGATTTTTAGAAGCTTTAGTCATTTTTTGGAATTTCTTTATAACAGAAAATCCCATTATTGCGTCAGCTCTGCGTCAGCACTCCGTTAGCAGGTCAGTTGACCTGGTCAGGTCAAACCTGACATGTGGAGGACAATGGTCAGCGTCATAGGGGCTAATCCCGCGCTGACAAGCCCCTAAGTGGGTTTGACCCACTCCTGGGGCCTAGTGTCAGTGGCTGCTAGTAATAATTAACAGGGGATTAGGGTGGCCACGTCATTCCCCGCCGGAGGCTGACCGGCGGCGACCAAATCCGCGGCGGTTCCTCGCCGGAGTTGGTCCAAAACTCACTGTGGTGCTCGGATTCGAGTGCCGAAAGCACAGGGATGAATCCCAGTCTCGGCCTCATCCAACTAGGGAAGCAAGAGAGGCTGAGGGTGGCCGGAGGGCACCGACGACGAGCTGTGGCGGTTTCCGGAGCTCGGTTTCGATAGCCACGGTGCTAGAGTGCAGGAGAGAGAGAGAGAAAAGAGAGGGGAAACACTCGTGAGCTCACGGTGGTGATGATGCGGGGCTCAGACTGCTCGGGGAGGTGGTGTAGCCGGCGATCCAATGACAACTTGCCGGCGGCCGGAGGTTCAAGATGATGGCGATTGATGCGTTGCAGAGCCCCGGGGGTCGATTCCTTTGGCGTAGACGACGAGCTCGATGAGGCGGAGGTGATGGAACGCTCGAGGAGGTTTTCCTGTGGCTAGGGAGCTCGGTTGCCTAGAGCTCAAGCTCCTCCAATGGCGGCAGGAAGAGGA
The DNA here is from genome assembly GCF_904849725.1 of Hordeum vulgare subsp. vulgare. Lineage (NCBI taxonomy): Eukaryota > Viridiplantae > Streptophyta > Magnoliopsida > Poales > Poaceae > Hordeum > Hordeum vulgare. Next base: position 409,278,433 of record NC_058521.1, on the reverse strand, counting down.
CAGGAAGAAACCGAAGGGGGGAGGAGAAATGGAGAGAGGGAGAGGATAATGGAGTGCATGGGGGTTTCGTTCCCGCTGTCGCGCTGTCCTGGGGGCGTCGGAGGGTGACACGGCGAAGCAGGAGGTTGAGGAGGCCGCCGCTCGGTGTCTCCTCTGCCAGTAGGCAGAGGTAGAAGACAACCCTGCCCTTGGTGGGCTGGGCCTGGAGGTAGGCGTAGAATAGGTTTTTTTTCTTTTTTTCTGTTTTAATCTGCTGGCATTTGTTTCTATTTGTTTTGGCTCCAAAAGTAAATAAAAATTAATTTGAAATATCCTAGGGTGTTGGTTGGAATATTTCCAACTACTCATAAAGTTTTCAGCATTTTTGTAAACTTTAAATTATCTGAAAACAAATATATAATTGATTTCAGTAGCTTTTAACTTAAATTTAAAATGCCAAAAGTGGATGGAAAATAAGTTTCTCTCTGATATCTTGTTTTCTATATTTATCAGAAAAGATGAACTTTTCTTAAGGCCATTTTGGGTTCATTGATTTGACATCAAGTTTGAAATGCTTTTTAATGAGGGGTTGCTAGGGTTTTGCTTTGGTCTTCTTGCTTTGCTTTTGGGTTTTCATTTCATTTCCTTGGATGCATTGAAAGAAAACATGAGCACATCTTACTAAACCTAATAGGGATCAGGGATGTGACATTAAGAGGGTGATGAGGCAAAGCATTAAGTAACTGGACAAGCCTCCCCCAAGCTTGTGGGAGACTCTCTTCTTCAATTTGCACAAAGTTATATATATCCTGCAAGGCAGCTTGTTTCATATGGACAGGAAAATATTTCTCAGAGAAGTAGTATATCATATCTTGGGGACTACGCACACAACCAGAAGCAAGAGAAGTAAACCAAGTTTTGGAATCACCCTTTAGTGAGAAAGGAAACAACTTAAGGATATAGTAATAGCGAATTTTTTCCTCATTAGTGAATAGGGTGGCTATATCATTCAGTTTAGTAAGATGTGCTACAACAGTTTCAGATTCATAACCATGAAAATGATCAGATTCAACCAAAGTGATTAACTCAGGATCGACAGAGAATTCATATTCCTTATCAGTAACAAAGATGGGTGAAGTAACAAACTTAGGATCATATTTCATTCTAGCATTCAAAGATTTTTCTTTCCACTTGCGTAATAAATTCTCAAGATCATAGCTATCCTTACAAGCAAGAAAGTCTTCAGCTACCTCTCCCTCCATAACATAACCCTTAGGTATATTAGGCAATTCATATCTAGGAGAGCTAGGTCTAACAGGTGTCACAGCAGGTTCAACTTCAATAATTTCATCAGTTTAAGAAGGATCATCAGATTCAAGAGTAACTCTAGGAATTTGTTCATCAAGAAATTCACCCAGTGGCATATGATTATCAAGCAAAGCATCATCATAGGCATCATGGATAGCAGAAGTAGCATCAGCAAGCACATGCGACATATCAGAATTACAAGTACGTGGTGGTGTCGCAAATTTACTCATAGCACAAGGCGAATCAAGTGCAGAGCTAGATGACAGTTCCTTACCTTTCCTCGTAGTTGACGGCAAGACTTTAGTTTTTGGATCTCTCGGATTCCTCATAGTGATCAACAGATATAAATCTCATGTGACTCAGAGAATAGAGCTATGCTCCCCGGCAACGGCGCCAGAAAAAGGTCTTGATAACCCACAAGTATAGGGGATCGCAACAGTTTTCGAGGGTAGAGTATTCAACCCAAATTTATTGATTCGACACAACAGGAACCAAAGAATACTCTCGAGTATTAACGGTTGAGTTGTCAATTCAACCACACCTGAAAGACTTAGTATCTGTAGCAAAGTTTTAGTAGCAAAGTAGTATGATAGTAACGGTAGGGGCGGTAACAGTAGCAGTAGTAATTTGTATAGCAAGTGTGACAGCAGTAGCGCTAAAGTAACTTAGCAAGGACCAGTATAGGAAAATCTCGTAGGCATTGGATCGTTGATGGATAATTATGTCGGATGGCATTCATCATGTAACAGTTATAATATAGGGTGATATGTAACTAGCTCCAGTTCGTCAATGTAATGTAGGCATGTATTCCGTATTTAGGCATACATGCTTATGGAAAAGAACTTGCATGACATCTGTTGTCCTACCCTCTCGTGGCGGCGGGGTCCTAATGGAAACTAAGGGATATTAAGGTCTCCTTTTAATAGAGAACCGGAACAAAGCGTTAGCACATGGTGAATACATGGGATCCTCATACTATGGTCATCTCCGGGAGAGGTTCCAGCCCTTGTCACTCCGGGGTTGCCGGGTCATAACACATAGTAGGTGACTACAACTTGCAAAATAGGATCAAGAACACACATATATTGATGAAAACATAATAGGTTCAGATCTAAAATCATGGCACTCGGGCCCTAGTAACAAGCATTAAGCATAGCAAAGTAGTAGCAACATCAATCTTAGAACATAGTGGATACTAGGGATGAAACACCATCAAAATTAACTCGATTTCCCATCACCGTCCAGCAAGCCTACGATAAGATTACTCACGAACGATGGATAGCATCATGGAATTGGCGATGGAGGATGGTTCATGATGACGACGGCGTCGATTTCTCCTCTCCGGAGCCCAGAACACACTCCAGATGTGGCCTCCCGAGGAAGAACAGGCGGAGGCGGCGGCTCTATATCGTGAAACGCGATGAACTCTTCTCTCCTATTTTTTTCTGGGCGAGAGAGGTTATATGGAGTTGGAGATAAATTCGGGGGAGCCAAGTGGGCCCCACGAGCCTGCTAGGCGCGCCCTAGGGGGGCGCCTGTAGGGCTCGTGGCCCACTAGCAGCGTATCTTCAGTTGATTCTTTCTCTGATATTTTTTATATATTCCAAAAAAAATCATCATAAGTTTCCAGGTCATTCCGAGAACTTTTATTTTTGCACAAAAACAACATCATGGCAGTTCTGCTAAAAACAGCGTCAGTCCGGGTTAGTTTCATTCAAATCATGCAAATTAGAGTCCAAGACAAGGGCAAAAGAGTTTGGAAAAGTCGATACGTTGGAGACGTATCACTGTACCACTACATCAACCGCGTTTCTTAACGCTTCCCGCTGAGCGATCTACAAGGGTATGTGGATCAAATCTCCCTCTCATAGATGAATATCACCATGATAGGTCTTGGTGTGCGTAGGAAATTTTTGTTTCCCAAGCAACGTTCCCCAATAGGAGGAGCGATGGTGGGCCTGGATTCCGGCGAATGGCTAGACGCCATGAAATACTAGGTAGGATCCATGTGTGAAAACAAAGTGTAGACTTTGGAAGAACTACTTGATGGTCGTAAGGCTATTAGGTATAGATGGATCCTTAAAAGGAAGACGGACGATGATGGTAAATGTTACCATTAAGAAAGCTCGACATGTCGCAAAGATGTTTCCGACAAGTTTAAAGAGTTGACTATGGTGAGGCTTTCTCACTCGTAGAAATGCTAAAAGTCTGCTGGAATTATGTTAGAAGTTGCTGCATTATTTTTGAAATCTTGCAAATAGGATGTCAAAACATTGGTTCCCCGATGATTTCCTTGAGGAAACATTGTATGTGATACAACCAGAAGGTTTTGTCGATCCTAACACTACTACGAAAAACCTTATAGGTAGGAGCCTATTAGTAGCGCTAGAATGTAGTAAGCGCTGCTGCTATTTAGCAGTAGCGCTGGAAACAACGGTGTGCTACTGCTAATGTCCTTAGCAGTAGCGCAGGCCTCATAATCTACGCTACTCATAAAGAGGGACCAACGAGGCCACCCGCAGTAGCTATAGTAGCAGCGCTGTTCCTAAACCTGCGCCACTTCTAAGGTCAATATCAATAGCACTGTGTAGCATCTTGCGCTACTGTTAAAAGGGGCCCAACGACATAACCGCAGTAGTTGTAGTAGCAGCGCCGGCGTGGTAAAAGCGCTACTGCTAAGTACAATAGCAGTAGCGCTCCCCTAAAGCCACCGCTACTTCTATGTTGAGTTAACACCCGCCGTGCCTAATAATTTCCTAACTCTCCCCCACTCGCCCACCCCCTCTCTCCTCGATCTCAAGCCATCGCCGCCTCCCTCGCCGTTGTCGTCGTCGTCGTCGTTGCCACCGCCTCCCTCGCCGTCGTCATCGTCATCGCCGCTGCCGCCTCCCTCGTCGTCGCCACCGCCCGCCTCCCCTCCCGCTCTGGTAATCCCCCTTCCCCTCTCCCGCTCCGGTAAGCCCCCTCCCTATCATGCTCCGGTAAGCCCCCACACCCTCCAAGCGCCGCCGCACCCCTCCCCTCCTAATTTGGGCACCCCAAGGCTGCTGCCATTTTGATTTTAGGGCCATCAGTTCAAGATGTCATATTGAGATGCATGTTAATAAGAAAATCAAGATATATTTGTTGAAAATATTTTGATGGGTTAACTAGAAAGAAGGAAAAAAATCCTATTTGTATATTTCATGTAAGTAGGCACATTAGGTTTGAATTAGACAACCAATGGTTTCAAACAACTTATTTAAACTTTGGAGAGGAAAAAGGGCACATACATATTTCACCAACCCAGAAATACCATCCTTTTGTTGGTGTTAATGCATAAAAATACCATTCCTTTGGAGAGAAAGAAGGGCACATACATGTTAATGCACATTAGGTGTTAATGCTACAAATATCATTCCTTTGGAGAGGAATTAGACAACCAATGGTTTCTCACTTTTGCTTGCTAAGTTGTGCTAAGATTTGCCGGAATGTTCGAGTGGCCTATGTTTTGCCGGAATGTTGATTCATTTCCGTTCCGGAAAATTTCAGGTGCTCCATATGTCCACTATTTAGCAAAGGTCATGCTGAAAATTTCCGTGAATTTCTCATGACTAGTGCTAGAAACTAGGACATATGGAGTGCTTGGGAATTGCCGGAAAGGGTATTGATTCAACATTCCGGCAAAACATAGGTCCCTTTTTATTATTTATGCTTCTGTTTATATATAGATGTTCAATTATTTCGATATAGTGTCACGGTTGTTGTTTACACATTTACGACATTAAAACAGGAAATGTCTGACGATGAATATTGTGAGTGTGAATATTGTGGCGACTGTCGGGGTATGTGCGAGACGCCTCACCTGCGAGACGATAGGTTCTTCAGCATGAAGCTTGACGAGAATGGAGATATGTTCCTCCCTTGCCATGCAAGAAGATATGTGTTGGAGAGGCTCGGTTCCGAAGACCACGAGAGAATTGAGACGAGGAGCGCTAACCTGAGGACTATACATGGTCACACATTTGTTATCAAAGTATTTAATTCAGTTTTTCAAACAGAATTTGGGTGCCCAAATTGCAAAGATCTTTGGCAGGCATATGGATTTCAGGAGGATATGGAAATAACCTTTGATCTTCATCCTGAAGATAATATGCCACGCAACATCGACATTTGGGTGGTTGTCGATATGCTTCCTGTTTTACCTCCATGTGAGTTCCTCAACCATATTTGTCAAGTAATTTGCATTCCATATTAAGAAATAGTTGGTGTTCATCCATATACTAAATTTTTTAAATGATAATTTACAGCTTATTTCGTTTCTTTGAGTGAATTACAGAAATTAATTGAGACGACACACTACACGTGTGGATCACATCTATCTTGGGAGGAGAAGGATGTTCTTCTCTACTTTCTTGTTGGTGTTCTGGTTTCTAGGGATACCTTCCCGTATAATTTTGCAATTGGCCAAAATTATACATTTTACATGCCACTAGTGCATAGGTTGAGGCCAGATGACATTCGCCGAAATATCTTGGTAAGAGTTTCCTAATTAAGTACGCTCTACTATTGCATAAATGGTCTTGATTACATTGCTAACTAGGTTATTATTATGTTCTTCAACAGCAACTGCCACATGATGTAGTGCCTCTGTTGATGCACCCAGAAGGTCAAATGAAAATTAAAAGCCCGCCGAGGGCTGAGTTCAATGCTCCATACTCTAGTAACCTCAAATCAAAATAAAAAGGCTCCAAATTGAAGCATCGAGAGAAATAAAGAAGGAGCGCAAGCCACAAGTTGGAGACCATTGGATCTCTGTGCTTCATCATGGAGACATAGGTGTTATTCTGTTTCATGACATTATACCTAAGAGCGAGGAATAGGTCTTATGAGAGACAAGTTATTCTGTTTTATATTAACTTGACATGATCGATTAGGTCACATGATGACTATTATGATGTTTCTCTGTTTTACTTTATGTGGATAATATAATAACTTGGTATATGATTAAGATGATGATGAGTTGTTAGATGAGTACGCAAGATGATGATTAGTTATATGACATGATACTCCCTCCATCCCAAAATTCTTGTCTTAGCTTTGTCTAGAAATAGATGTATCTAAAGACAAGAATTTTGGGATGGAGGGAGTACTTTATGTGTACGATGTGATGCAAATTATGCATGTTTATTATGATATGATGAGACCACTGTGTAGCGCATGCACAAATACGTAGGGGGACATAAATACGATGCGAATTAAATATTAAAATTAGGAATATTAGCAGTAGCGCTGGAATATTAGTAGTAGCGCTGGCTTAGCAGTAGCACTCTACTTATTCCAGCGCTATAGCTAACGTAGATACCAGCAGCTCTTTCAATCCAGCGCTACTGCTGAGAGTTAGCTGTAGCGCATTAGCAGTAGCGCTGGCCCCAACGCTACTACTAAGGGTAAAACCAGTGCTACTACTAGGGCTTTCCCTAGTAGTGTAAAGGATTCTAACAAGTATGCAAGCTCCAACAATTCTTCTATGGAATGGAGCAACCATCTCGAAGTTGGAATATACGCTTTGATGAGAACACTATAGAATTTCTGATAAGTATATGTGGTTGACATATTGTTGATCGGAAATGATGTAAAATTTCTGGAAAGCATAAAGGGTTGTTTGAAAGGAGTTTTTCAAACAAAAACCTGGATTGAGCTACTTGAACACTGAGCATCAAGATCTATAGAGATAGATCAAAACGCTTAATAGAACTTTCAAATGAATACATATTGTGACAAGATTTTGAAGGAGTTCAAAATAGATCAGTCAAAGAAGGAGTTCTTGGGTGTAAGGTGTAAATGTTGAGTAAGACTCAAAGCCCGACCACGACAGAAGAAAGAGAAAGGGCGAAGGTCGTCCCCTATGCCTTAGCCATAGGCTCTATAGAATGCTATGTTGTGTACCGCACCTGATGTGTGCCTTTCCATGAATCTGTCAAGGGGTACTAGAGTGATCCATGAATGGATCACCGGACAACGTTCAAAGTTATCCTTAGTAACTAGCGGACTAAGGAAGTTTCTTGATAATGGAGGTAATAAAAGAGTTCGTCGTAAAGGGTTACCTGTTTTGGAAATATGCCCTAGAGGCAATAATAAAATGGTTATTGTCATATTTCCTTGTTCATGATAATCGTCTGTTGTTCATGCCATAATTGTATTAACAGAAAACAGTAATACATGTGTGAATAAATAGATCACAATGTGTCCTTAGCAAGCCTCTAGTTAGCTAGCTCGTTGATCAATAGACGATCATGGTTTCCTGATCATGGACATTAGATGTCATTGATAACATGATCACATCATTGGGAGAATGATGTGATGGACAAGACACAATCCTAAGCATAGCACTAGATCGTGTTGTTTGTATGCTAAAGATTTTCTAATGTCAAGTGTATTTTCCTTCGACCGTGAGATTGTGCAACTCCTGGATACCGTAGGGGTGCTTTGGGTGTATCAAACATCACAACGTAACTGGGTGATTATAAAGGTGCACTACGGGTACCACCGAAAGTGTCTGTTGGGTTGGTACGAATCGAGATCGGGATTTCTCACTCCATGTGACGGAGATGTATTTCTAGGCCCGCTCGGTAGAACATCATCATAATGAGCTCAGTGTGACTAAGGACTTAGTCACGGGATGATGTGCTACGGAATGAGTAAAGAGACTTACTGGTAAGGAGATTGAACAAGGTATGGGTATACCGACGATCGAATCACGGGCAAGTTCTATACCGACAGACAAAGGGAATTGTATACGGGGTTGATTGAATTCTTGACATCGTGGTTGATCCGATGAGATCATTGTGGAACATGTGGGAGCGACCATGGGTATCCAGACACCGCTGATAGTTATTGGCCGGAGAGATGTCTCGGTCATGTCTGCATGCCTCCCGAACCCGTAGGGTCTACAAACTTAAGGTTCGATGACACTAGGGTTATAGGGAATTGTTATACAAGGTTACCGAAGGTTTTTCGGAGTCCTGGATGAGATCCCGGACATCACGAGGAGCTCTGGAATGGTCCGGAGGTAAAGATTGATATATAGGATGGATGGGTTTGGACGCCGGAAATGTTTCGGGCACCACCGACAAAGTACCCGGACTACCGGAAGGGTTCCGGAGGCCCACCGGGAGAGGCCACTAGCCCCAGGATGCTACATGGGCCAAGTGTGAGAGGGAACCAGCCCCTGGGTGGGCTGGTGCGCTCCCCACACATGGCCCATGGCGCTTAAGAGGGGGAAGGGGGGGAACCCTAGCGCAAGTGGGCCTAAGGCCCACCAGGGGGTGCGCCACCCCCTCCTCCCCTCCTGGCCGCCACCCCTCCCCCCATCTAGGGCTGCCCCCCCCCCACAAGGGGGAAACCCAGAAGGGGGCGCCACCCTCCCTTCCCCCTATATATAGCGGGGTTTTTGGCCATTGGAGACACGGTTTTCCATCTCTCTCTCGGTGCAGCCCTGCTCTTGTTCTTCCTCCTCTCCCACGGTGCTTGGCGAAGCCCTGCCGGGAGACCTCGTCTCTCCATGGACACCACGCCGTCGTGCTGCCGGAGATCTTCCCCAACTTCTCCCTCCTCCTTGCTAGTTCAAGGTGCGGGAGACTGATACGTCTCCAACGTATCTATAATTTTTGATGGTTCCATGATATTATCTTGTCAAACTTTGGATGTTTTGTGTGCCTTTTATATATTTTTTGGGACTAACTTATTAACTCAGTGCCAAGTGCCAGTTCCTGTTTTTCCGTGTTTTTGACCCTTTCAGAGGAGGATTTTAAATGGTGTCCAAACGGAAAAAACCTTCCAAAAAGATTTTTTTCCGGAACAGAAGATACGTACGAGACTTGAGAACCAAGGCAGGGGCCACCAGGGGACCCCACAAGACCCCTAGGTGTGGCCACGGGACCCGTGCCTAGCAGGCTTGTGGACCCCCCGTGGCTCGTCTGCCCTACCTCTTCGCCTATAAATTCAGAAAAATTCCAAAACTGCGAGAGAGATCGACGAAAATACTTTTCCGCCGCCGCAAGCTTCTGTCTCCGCAAGATCCCATCTGGGGCACGTTCTAGTGCCGTGCCGAAGGGGGGATTCGGATACGGAGGGCTTCTTCATAAACACCATGACCTCTCCGATGATGCGTGAGTAGTTCACCATAGACCTTCGAGTTCATAGGTAGTAGCTAGATGGCTTCTTCTCTCTCTTGGATCTTCAATACAAAGTTCTCCATGATCTTCATGGAGATCTATCCAATGTATTCTTCTTTGCGGTGTGTTTGTCAAGATCCAATGAATTTTGGATTTATGATCAGATTATCTATGAATCTTATTTGAGTTTCTTTTGATCTCTTATATGCATGATTTCATATCCTTGTAATTCTCTTCGAGTTGTGGGTTTTGTTTGGCCAACTTGATCTATGATTCTTGCAATGGGAGAAGTGCTTGGTTTTGGGTTCATACCGTGCGGTGACCTCACCCAGTGACAGAAGGGGTAGGAAGGAACGCATCGTGTTGTTGCCATCAAGGGTAAAAAGATGGGGTTTTCATCATTGGTTTGAGTTTATCCCTCTACATCATGTCATCTTTCTTAAGGCGTTACTCTGTTCGTCATGAACTCAATACACTAGATGCATGCTGGATAGCGGTCGATGTGTGGAGTAATAGTAGTAGATGCAGAAAGTATCGGTCTACTTGTCTCGGACGTGATGCCTATATGTATGATCATTGCCTTAGATATCGTCATGACTTTGTGCGGTTCTATCAATTGCTCGACAGTAATTTGTTCACCCACCATATTATTTGCTATTTTGAGAGAAGCCTCGAGTGAACACTATGGCCCCCGGGTCTACTTCACACCATATTTTCAGCCTTACACTTTTACTTCGTTGCACTTTCCGCCTTCAGATCTCACTTTGCAATCAATCTTGAAGGGATTGACAACCCCTTTATAGCGTTGGGTGCAAGCTCTTTTGTGTTTGCGCAGGTATTCTGGACTTGGCGCGATTCTCCTACTGGATTGATACCTTGGTTCTCAAACTGAGGGTACCACTTACTGCTCCTGTGCTGCATCACCCTTTCCTCTTCAAGGGAAAACCCAACGCAAGCTCAAGAGGCAACAGAAGGATTTCTGGCGCCGTTGCCGGGGAGGATCAAGTCAAGAATAGTCTCCCGTCAACGTGCGATTTCTGGCGCCGTTGCCGGGGAGGATCAAGTCAAGAACTCATCCAAGTAAGTGTCACAAACTCATCTCTTGCATTTACTTTTTTGCCTCTCGTTTTCCTCTCCCCCACTTCTGAAAAACAAAAATTTACATTTTTTTGCCTTTTTCGTTTGCCTTTCCTTTGCATGTGTGCTATGTGCCTTCAATATGCTTGCATCTTCGCTTGCTGAAAATCTCTTTAAGAGATCCACTTATGTTGATCCAATTGCTAGTGAGTTGAGTGCACTTGACTTTCTCTATGGAGTTTTGCTTGAGATGCGTGAATCTGAAAATCGTGATATAGAAATTCATGAAGTGATTCACGAGGGCTCCTTGAATGAAAAGCATGATTGCAATGGTTTCACTATAAATCCTATTAGTGTCAGTCATGCTAAAAATATGCAAAACCCTAAGCTTGGGGATGCTAGTTTTGCTATGTCCACTACTTTTTGCAATGATCATGATTGGGGTAATGATTTTTCTTATGATCTTGAAAATTTGTTTAAGCCTCATGATGAATATGATATTTGCAATAATATCGAAAGTGGGTTTGGAGAAGTCATGACTTTAGTTGATGATAATCCCACTATTTTTGAAGAGCGTCAACTTTGCATGCCTATGGATCATGAAAAGAATATCCTTTGTGATAGCTATATTGTTGAATTTGATTATGATCCCACATGTAATTGTTCTGAGAGAGGAAAATATTGTGGTAGTAACATTCATATCACTAAATCACCTCTCGTTATGTGGAGATTGCTATTGTCTCTTTCTTCTTCCTTGCATAAGGTAACTATTGATTGTCTTGACAATCTGTTTTCCTATAAAATGCCTATGCACAGGAAGTACGTTAGACTTAGATATGTTTGTCACATGTTTCATGATGCTTTCTTCGTGTCTGATTGCTATATTTTATGTGTGCGTCATTGAATTATCAATGCCTAGCTATGGGCGTTAAACAATAGCGCTTGTTGGGAGGCAACCCAATGAATTTATCTTTTTCTTTCTATTTTTTTGCGTCCACACCATCACAATTCTGTTATGATTGTGTTTTTTGTGTTTCTTTTTGTGTTTGAGCCAAGCAAAACCTTTATGACTAGTCTTGGTGATGGTTGTTTGATCCGCTGGAAAAAGACAGAAACTTTTCGCTCTCAAGAATATTTTTCATTTTTATTCAGAAAGAGCTTCTGAGTTGATTCGTTTTGCTGCTGGTTGATATGCCTTTTGCCCAGGTAGTCGTAATTGTTCAGAATTTTTGAGGTACCATAAGTATGCGAAGTATACAGATTGCTACAGACTGGTCTGGTTTTGACAGATTCTGTTTTTGTTGAGTTGGTTGCTTGTTTTGATGAAACTATGGATAGTATCGGAGGGGGGGGGGGGTACTAGCCATGGAAAAGTGAGAATACAGTAATCTAACACCAATATAAATAGAAATCAAGTTTGCTATAGTACCTAAAGAGGTGGTAGTTTGTTTTCTTGTGCTAAAGATATCACGAGTTTCTGTTTAAGTTTTGTGTTGTGAAGTTTTCAAGTTTTGGGTGATGTTCTCATGGACAAAGGGATAAAGAGTGGAAAGATCTCAAGCTTGGGGATGCCCAAGGCATCCCAAGCCAAATTCAAGGACACCAAAAAGCCTAATCTTGGGGATGCCCTGGGAAGGCATCCCCTCTTTCGTCTTCAATCCATCGGTAACATTAATTGGAGCTATATTTTTATTCACCACATGATATGTGTTTTGCTTGGAGCGTCTTGTATTGTAGGAGCCTTTTATTTTTGTTGTGTCACAATCATCCTTGCTGCACACCTTTTGAGAGAGACACGCACTCATCGTGAATTTTCTAGAATGCTCATCGTGCTTCACTTATATCTTTTGAGCTAGATACTTTGCTCTAGTGCTTTACTTATATCTTTAGAGCACGGCGGTGCGTGATTTGGTAGTTGGCTTATGCTATGAAAGTAGTCCCAAATGTGCTAGGTACCCAAAGAGGATGCAAAAACCTCCATCTTCATGTGCATTGAATAGAAAGAGAAGTTTTGATTCCTCTCAATTAGTTTTGAGACGTGGATTCAGTAATATTGAGAGTTATGTTAGTAGGGTGTTGTGAATCTAGAGATACTTGTGTTGGAGTTAGTGATTACCGTAACATGCACGTATGGTGAACCGCTATGTTAGGAAGTCGGAGCATAATTGATCTATTGATTGCCATCCTTTGTGTTGCGGTCGGGATCGTGCAATGGTTAACACCTACCAACCCTTCCCCTAGGAGTATGCGTTTAACACTTTGTTTTGATTACTAATAAAAACTTCCGCAAAAAGTATGTGAGTTCTTCATGACTAATGTGAGTCCATGGTATAGATGCACTTTCACCTTCCACCATTGCTAGCCTCTCTAGTATCGCGCAATTTTCGCCGGTGCACAAACCCACCATATGCCTTCCTCAAAACAGCCAGCATACCTACCTACTATGGCATTTTCATAGCCATTCCGAGATATATTGCCATGCAACTCTCACCGTTCCGTCTCATGACTTGTGTCGTCACTCCCATATTGCCTTTGCATGATCGTAAGATAGCCAGCGAGATGTTTCAACGTCATACGCCAAGCTAGATCGTTGCACATCCCGGTACACTGCCGCAGGCATTTCCTATAGAGTCATCATTGTTCTGAGCTTTGTGCTGTGAGTAAATAAAAGTGTGATGATTTTCATTATTAGAGCATTGTCCCATTTGAGGAAATAAAAAAAGAGGCCAAAGTTGCCCACAATAAAAGAAAGAAGAGAGAAAAAGAGGCCCAAGAGCCCAAACAAAAAAAAATAAGAGAGAAAAAGAGAGAAGGGACAATGCTACTATCTCTTTTCCACACTTGTGCTTCATAATAAGCACCGTGTTCTTCATGATTGAGAGCCACTCGTTTTGTCACCACCATATACTAGTGGGAATTTTCATTATATAACTTGGCTTGTATATTCTAATGATGGGCTTCCTCAAAATTTCCCTAGGTCTTCGTGAGCAAGCAAGTTGGGTGCACACCCACTAGTTTTCCTTCTGAGCGTTCACATACTTATAGCTCTAGTGCATCCTTTGTATGGAAATCCCTACTCATTCACATTGATATCTATTAATGGGCATCTCCATAGCCCTTTAATACGCCGAGTCAATGTGACAATCTCCTCCTTTTTGTCTCACGACCACCACCACACTCTATTCCACCTATAGTGTTATATCCATGGCTCACGCTCATGTATTGCGTGAGAGTTGAAAAAGGTTTGAGAAAGTAAGAGTGCAAAAACAATTACTTGGCCAATACCGGGGTTGTGCATGATTTAAATTAGTTGTGTGAGGATGATGGAGCATAGCCAGACTATATGATTTTGTAGGGATAACTTTCTTTGGCCTTGTTATTTCGAAAGTTCATGATTACCTTGGTAGTTTGCTTGAAGTATTATTGTTTTCATGTAAATAGCAAACTATTGTTTTGAGTCTTACGGATCTAAACATTCATGTCACATGAAAGAAGTTACAAAGGACAACTATGCTAGGTAGCATTCCACATCAAAAATTCAGTCTTTATCACTGCCCTACTCGAGGACGAGCAGGAGTTAAGCTTGGGGATGCTTAATACGTCTCCAACGTATCTATAATTTTTGATGGTTCCATGCTATTATCTTGTCAAACTTTGGATGTTTGGTGTGCCTTTTATAGCTTTTTTGGGACTAACTTATTAACTGAGTGCCAAGTGCTAGTTCCTGTTTTTCCGTGTTTTTGACCCTTTTTAGAGGAGGATTTTAAACCGTGTCCAAACGGAATAAAACATCCGAAAAGATTTTTTCCGGAACAGAAGATACGCACGAGACTTGAGAACCAAGGCAGGGGCCAACAGGGGACCCCACAAGCCTCCTATGCGTGTCCAGGGGGGCCCGTGCCTAGCAGGCTTGTGGGCCCCCTGTGGCTCGTCTTCCTTACCTCTTCCACCTAGAAATTCAGAAAAATTCCAAAACTGCGAGAGAGATCGACGAAAATACTTTTCCGCCGCCGCAAGGTTCTATCTTTGCAAGATCCCATCTGGGGCACGTTCTGGTGCCCTGCCGGAGGGGGGATTCAGATACATAGGGCTTCTTCATTAACTCCATGACCTCTACGATGATGCATGAGTAGTTCACCATAGACCTTCGGGTCCATAGCTAGTAGCTAGATGGCTTCTTCTCTCTCTTGGATCTTCAATACAAAGTTCTCCATGATCTTCATGGAGATCTATCTGATGTAATCTTCTTTGCGGTGTGTTTGTCGAGATCCGATGAATTGTGTATTTATGATCAGATTATCTATGAATCTTATTTGAGTTTCTTTTGATCTCTTACATGCATGATTTCATATCCTTGTAATTCTTTTCGAGTTGTGGGTTTTGTTTGGCCAACTTGATCTATGATTCTTGCAATGGGAGAAGTGCTTGGTTTTAGGTTCATACCGTGTGGTGACCTCAGCCAGTGATAGAAGGGGTAGCGAGGAACGCATCGTGTTGTTGCCATCAAGGGTAAACAGATGGGGTTTTCATCATTGGTTTGAGTTTATCCCTCTACATCATGTCATCTTGCTTAAGGCGTTACTCTGTTCGTCATGAACTCAATACACTAGATGCATGCTGGATAGCGGTCGATGTGTGGAGTAATAGTAGTCGATGGAGAAAGTATCGGTCTACTTGTCTCGGACGTGATGCCTATTTGTATGATCATTGCCTTATATATCATCATGACTTTGCGCGGTTCTATCAATTGCTCGACAGTAATTTGTTCACCCACTGTATTATTTTCTATTTTGAGAGAAGCCTCTAGTGAACACTATGGCCCCCGGGTCTACTTCACACCATATTTTCAGCCTTACACTTTTACTTCGTTGCACTTTCCGCCTTTAGATCTCACTTTGCAATCAATCTTGAAGGGATTGACAACCCCTTTATAGTGTTGCGTGCAAGCACTTTTGTGTTTGCGCAGATACTCTGGACTTGGCGCGATTCCCCTACTGGATTGATACCTTGGTTCTCAAACTGACGGAAATACTTACTGCTCCTGTGCTGCATCACCCTTTCCTCTTCAAGGGAAAAACCAAGACAAGCTCAAGAGGTAGCAGAGACGTCACCGGGCTACACGTGTGTTGAACGCGGAGGTGCCGTGGTTTGGCACTAGATTAGAATCACACCGCGATCTGAATCGCCGCGAGTACGACTCCATCAACCACGTTCTAGCAACGCTTCCGCTTAGCGATCTTCAAAGGTACAAAGATGCACTCTCCCCTCTCTCGTTGCTGGTCTCTCCATAGGAAGATCTGAATATGGCGTAGGAAATTTTTGAACGTATGCTACGTTACCCAACAGTGGCATCCGAGCCAGGTTTTCTATGCGTAGGTTCTATGCATGAGTAGAACACAAAAGGGTTGTGGGCGATGGTTTTGTCACGTGCTTGCCGCTACTAGTCTTATTCTTTTCTAGCGGTATTCTGGGATGAAGCAGCCCGGACCGACCTTACACGAACGCTTCCGTGAGAAAGGTTCGACCGACCAACATGCACTAGGTGCATAAGGTGGCGAGCGGGTGTTTGTCTCTCCCACTCTAGGCGGATTGGATTTGATGAAAAGGGTCCTTATGAATGGTAAATAGCTTTGGCATATCATCATTGTGGCTGTCTCGTAGGTAAGAATGCGTTCTTGCTAGAAACCCAAATCAGCCATGTAAAACTTGCAACAACAATTAGAGGACGTCTAACTTGTTTTTGCAGGGTTTGACATATGATGTGATATCGCCAAAAGTTGTGATGTTACATGTATGATGTATGAGATGATCATGTTCTTGTAATAGGATTCACGACTTGCATGTCGATGAGTATGACAACTGGCAGGAGCCATAGGAGTTGTCTTAATTTATTGGTTGAGATGCAACGCCATGTGTTTACTACTTTTACTTCATTGCTAACGGTTAGCTATAGTGGTAGTAGTAGTAGTTGGTGTGACGACTACATGGAGACACGATGATGGAGATCGTGATGATGGAGACCATGGTGTCACGCCGGTGACAATGATGATCATGCGATTCCCGAAGATGGAGATCGAAAGAGCAAAGATGATAATGCCCATATCATGTCACTATATGATTGCATGTGATGTTTATCATGTTTTTCATCTTATTCCTTAGAACGACGGTAGCATAATAAGATGATCCCTCATAAAAATTTCGAGAACATATTCCCCTAAGTGTGTACCGTTGCGAAGGATCGTTGACTCGAAGCACCACGTGATGATCGGGTGTGATAGATTCTAACGTTCGCGTACAACGGGTGTAAGCCCGATTTATACACGCGAAACACTTAGGTTGACTCGACGAGCTTAGCATGTACAGACATGACCTCGAATACAAGAGACCAAAAGGTCGAACATGAGTCGTATGGTTGAATACGATCAGCATGAAGTTGCTCACCATGATGACTAGTCCGTCTCACGTGATGATCGGACATGGGTTAGTTGACATGGATCATTTATCACTTAGATGACTAGAGGGATGTCGATTTAAGTGGGAGTTCATACTTAATTTTATTAAATGAACTTAATTATCATGAACTTAGTCTAAAGTTGTCTTTACAAATATTGTAGATCCAATGGCCAACGCACCTGTCTACCTCAACTTCAACGCATTCCTAGAGAAAAACAAGCTGAAAGATGATGGTAGCAACTATGCGGACTGGGTCCGCAACTTGAAGCTCATCCTCGAAGCAGCTAAAAAGGCTTATGTCCTTAATGCGCCGCTAGGTGACCTTCCTGCCCCCGCAGCGGCCTAGGACATTCAGAACGTCTGGCAGACGCGGAGTGATGACTACTCTCTGGTTAGGTGTGGCATGTTATACAGTTTGGAAACGGGGCTCCATAGGCGTTTTGAGCAACACAGAGCATATGAGACGTTCCAGGAGCCGAAACTAGTTTTTCAAGCTCATGCCCGTGTCGAGAGATATGAAGTCTCTGACAAGTTCTTTAGCTGTAAGATGGAGAATAACAGTTCTGTTAGTGAGCATATACTTAGAATGTCTGGGTTGCACGGTCGTCTGACTTCGCTTGGAGTTGAACTTCCGGATGACGCTGTAATTGACAGAATCCTCCAGTCTCTCCCACCAAGCTACAAAGGTTTTGTGCTGAACTACAACATGCAAGGTATGGAGAAGACCATTCCTGAGTTGTACTCGATGCTCAAGTCTGTAGAAGTAGAAATCAAGAAAGAGCATCAAGTGTTCATGGTCAATAAGACCACCAGTTTCAAGAAGGGCAAGGGTAAGAAGAACTTCAAGAAAGACGACAAAGCTGTTGCCGCGCCCGGTAAGCCAGATGCCGGGAAGAAGAAAAATAATGGACCCAAGCCTGAGACTGAGTGCTTCTACTACAAGGGAAAAGGTCACTGGAAGCGGAACTGCCCCAAGTACTTAGCGAACAAGAAGGCTGTCAATGTTAAAGGTATATATGCTATACATGTTATTGATGTGTACCTTACCAGCGCTTGTAGTAGCTCCTGGGTATTTGATACCGGTGTTGTTGGTCAAATTTGCAACTCAGAGCAGGAACTGCGGAATAAGCGGAGACTGGCCAAGGACGAGGTGACGATGCGCGTCGGGAATGGCTCCAAGGTCGATGTGATCGCTGTCGGCACGCTGCTTTACATCTACCTTCGGGATTAGTTTTAACCCTTAATAATTGTTATTTAGTTCCAGCTTTGAGCATGAACATTGTATCAGGGTCTTGCTTAATGCGAGACGGCTACTCATTTAAGTCAGAGAATAATGGTTGTTCTATTTATATGAGTGATATGTTTTATGGTCATGCTCCGCTCGTGAATCGTTTATTCTTGATGAATCTCGATCGTGATGTTACACATATTCATAGTGTGAATACCAAAAGATGCAAAGTCGATAATGATAGTCCCACATACTTGTGGCACTGCTGCCTTGGTCATATCGGTGTTAAGCGCATGAAGAAACTCCACACTGATGGACTGTTAGAGTCTCTTGACTTTGAATCATTTGACACATGCGAGCCGTGCCTCATGGGCAAGATGACTAAGACTCCATTCTCAGGAATAATGGAGAGAGCAACCGACTTATTGGAAATAATACATACTAATGTGTGTGGTCCAATGAACGTTGAAGCTCGCGGTGTCTATAGTTATGTTCTCACTCTCATCGATGATTTGAGTAGGTATGGGTATATCTACTTGATGAAGCACAAATCAGAAACATTTGAAAAGTTGAAGGAATTTTAGAATGAGGTTGAGAATCAACGTGACAGAAAAATAAAGTGTCTACGATCTAATCGTGGAGGAGAATATTTGAGTCACGAGTTGGGCACACACCTAAGGAAATGTGGAATTGTTTCACAACTGACTCCGCCTGGCACACCGCAACGTAACGGAGTGTCTGAACGTTTTAATCGCACTTTATTAGATATGGTACGATCTATGATGTCTCTTACCGACTTACCGCTATCATTTTGGGGATACGCATTGGAAACTGCATCATTCACTTCAAATAGGGCACCGTCTAAATCCGTTGAGACGACACCGTATGAACTATGGGTTGGCAACAAACATAAGCTATCGTTTCTTAAAGTTTGGGGCTGCGATGCTTATGTGAATAAACTTCAACCAGAGAAGCTTGAACCCAAAGCAGAGAATTGCGTATTCATAGGATACCCCAAGGAAACTATTGGTTATACCTTCTATATTAGATCCCAAGGTAAAACCTTTGTTGCCAAGAACGGATCCTTTCTAGAGAAAGAGTTTCTCTCAAAAGAATTAAGTGGGAGGAAAGTAGAACTTGATGAGGTAATTACACCCCCTCTCGAACCGGAGAGTAGCGCAGCGCGGGAAATTGTTCCTTTGGCACCTACGCCAACTGAAGAGGAAGTTAATGATGATGATCATGAAGCTTCAGATCAAGTTCCTACTGAACCGCGAAGGTCCACAA
Organism: Hordeum vulgare subsp. vulgare; assembly: GCF_904849725.1. NCBI lineage: Eukaryota > Viridiplantae > Streptophyta > Magnoliopsida > Poales > Poaceae > Hordeum > Hordeum vulgare. The sequence continues at coordinate 409,258,945 of NC_058521.1, read as the reverse complement.
GAGTACGTCCTGCACCAGAGTGGTACGGCAACCCTATGATGGAAATCATGTTGTTAGACAATGGTGAACCTTCGAACTATGAAGAAGCAATGGCGGGCCCGTATTCCAACAAATGGCTTGAGGCTATGAAATCCGAGATAGGCTCCATGTATGAGAACAAAGTATGGGCTTTGGTGGACTTGCCCGATGATCGGCGAGCCATAGAAAATAAATGGATCTTCAAGAAGAAGACTGACGCAAACGGTAATGTGACCATTTACAAAGCTCGACTTGTCGCAAAGGGTTTTTCGACAAATTCAAGGAGTTGACTACGATGAGACTTTCTCTCCCGTAGCGAAGCTAAAGTCAGTCCGAATCATGTTAGCAATTGCCGCTTTTCATGATTATGAAATTTGGCAAATGGACGTCAACAAACGTTCCTTAACGGGTATCTTAAGGAAGAGTTGTATATGATGCAACCAGAAGGTTTTGTCGATCCTAAGAGTGCTAACAAGGTATGCAAGCTCTAGCGCTCCATCTATGGGCTGGTGCAAGCATCTCGGAGTTGGAACATTCGCTTTAATGAGGTGATTAAAGCGTTTGGGTTCATACAGGTTTATGGAGAAGCCTGTTTATACAAGAAAGTGAGTGGGAGCTCTGTAGCTTTCCTCATACTATAAGTGGATGACATATTATTGATTGGGAATAATATAGAGTTATTAGAGAGCACAAAGGCCTACTTGAACAAAAGTTTTTCAATGAAGGACCTTGGACAAGTTGCATACATATTAGGCATCAAGATATATAGAGATAGATCGAGATGCCTCATAGGTCTTTCGCAAAGTACATACCTTGACAAGATATTGAAGAAGTTCAATATGGAAAGTTCAAAGAAGGGGTTCTTGCCAGTTTTGCAAGGTATGAGATTGAGTAAGACTCAGTCACCGACCACGACAACAGATAGAGAGAAGATGAGTACTGTCCCATACGCTTCAGCCGTAGGCTCTCTAATGTATGCCATGCTGTGTACGAGGCCTGATATAAACCTTGCCATAAATTACGTAGGGAGGTACCAAAGTGATCCCGGTATGGAATACTGGACAACGATCAAGAATATCCTTAAGTACCTTAAAAGGACTAAGGAGATGTTTCTCGTTTATGGAGGTGACGAAGAGCTCGTCGTAAAGGGTTACGCCGATGCTAGCTTCGACACAGATCCGGATGACTCGAAGTCATAGACCGGATACGTGTACGTTTTGAATGGCGGGGCAGTGAGCTGGTGCAGCAGCAAGCAAGACGTCGTGGCAGCATCAACATGTGAAGCGGAGTACATAGCTGCTTCAGAAGCGGCTCATGAAGCGATTTGGATGAAGGAGCTTATCACCGACCTTGGAGTTGTTCCAAGCACGTCGGGTTCGATGACACTCTTCTGTGATAACACTGGAGCCATTGCCATAGCCAAGGAGCCCATATTTCACCGGAAGACCAAGCACATCCAACGCCGCTACAACTCCAACCAGGACCAGGTCTAGAGAGGAGTAATAGATATTTGTAAAGTGCACACGGATCTGAATATTGCAGACCCGTTGACTAAAACTCTTCCTTGAGCAAAACATGATCGACACCACAATGCTATGGGTGTTCGATACATCACAATGTAACTAGATTATTGACTCTAGTGCAAGTGGGAGACTGTTGGAAATATGCCCTAGAGGCAATAATAAAATGGTTATTATCATATTTCCTTGTTCATGATAATCATCTGTTGTTCATGATATAATTGTATTAACAGGAAACAGTAATACATGTGTGAATAGATAGATCACAATGTGTCCCTAGCAAGCCTCTAGTTAGCTAGCTCGTTGATCAATAGATGATCATGGTTTCCTGATCATGGACATTAGATGTCATTGATAACGGGATCACATCATTGGGAGAATGATGTGATGGACAAGACCCAATCCTAAGCATAGCACTAGATCGTGTTGTTCGTATGATAAAGCTTTTCTAATGGGAAGTGTCTTTTCCTTAGACCGTGAGATTGTGCAACTCCCGGATACCGTGGGAGTTCTTTGGGTGTATCAAACGTCACAACGTAACTGGGTGATTATAAAGGTGCACTATGGGTATCTCCGAAAGTGTCTGTTGGGTTGGTACGAATCGAGATCGGGATTTGTCACTCCGTGTGACGGAGAGGTATCTCTGGGCCCACTCGGTACAACATCATCATAATGAGCTTAGTGTGACTAAGGAGTTAGTCACGAGATGATGTTCTACGGAACGAGTAAAGAGACTTACCAGTAATGAGATTGAACAAGGTATGGGTATACCGACGATCGAATCACAGGCAAGTTCTATACCGACAAACAAAGGGAATTATATACGGGATTGATTGAGTCCTTGACATCGTGGTTCATCCGATGAGATCATCATGGAACATGTGGGATCCACCATGGGTATCCAGGCCCCGCTGATGGTTATTGACCGGAGAGATGTCTCGGTCATGTCTGCATGCCTCCCGAACCCGTAGGGTCTACACACTTAAGGTTCGATGATGCTAGGGTTATAGGGAATTGTTATACAAGGTTACCAAAGGTTGTTCGGAGTCCTGGATGAGATCCCGGACATCATGAGGAGCTCCGAAATGGTCCGGAGGTAAAGATTGATATATAGGATGGATGTGTTTGGACGCCGGAAATGTTTCGGGCACCACCGACAAAGTACCCGGACTACCGAAAGGGTTCCGGAGGCCCACCGGGAGAGGCCACTAGCCCCAGGAGGCTACATGGGCCAAGTGTCAGAGGGAACCAGCCCCTGGGTTGGCTGGGACGCCCCCCACACCTGGCCCATAGCACCTAAGAGGGGGAAGGGGGAGGGAACCCTAGCGCAGGTGGGCCCAAGGCCCACCAGGGGGTGCGCCACCACCTCCTCCCCTCCTTGCCGCCACCCCTCCCCCCATCTAGGGCTGCCCCCCTCCAGGGGGAAACCCTAAAGGGGGAGCCACCCTCTGATACATCCATTTTGCATCATGCTTTCATGTTGATATTTATCGCTTTATGTGCTGTTATATTACCTTGTGGTACCATACTTATGCCTTTTCTCTCTTATTTTGCAAGGTTTATTTGAAGAGGGAGAATACCGGCAACTGGAATATTGGACTGGAAAAGGAGCAAGTCTGAGTCCTCTATTCTGCACAACTCCAAATAACATGAAAATCAATGTGGAATTTTTTGGGAATATATAAAAAATACTAGGCGAAAGAAGTACCAGAGGGGAGCTAGCAGGGCCCCACAAGCCTGGTAGCCGCCACCCCCCTAGTGGCGGCTACACGGCTTGTGGGCTCCCTGGCGGCCCACTGGCCCCCTCTTTTGCTATATGAAGGGTTTCGTTCCAGAAAAAATCAAGGTGGAGCTTTTTCGTGGATTCTCCGCCGCCACCAGGCGGAACTTGAGCAGATCCAATCTAGAGCTCCGGCAGGACAATCCTGCCGGGGAAACTTCGCTCCCGGAGGGGGAAATCGTTGCCATCGCCGTCACCAACACTCCTCTTGTCGGAGGGGAGTCATCTCCATCAACATCTTCATCAGCACCATCTCCTCTCCAAACCCTAGTTCATCTCTTGTAACCAATCTCTGTCTCGCGACTCCGATTGGCACTTGTAAGGTTACTATGAGTGTTGATTACTCTTTGTAGTTGATGCTAGTTGGATTACTTGGTGGAAGAGTTTATGTTCAGATCCATGATGCTACTCATTACACCTATGATCATGATTATGATTATTCTTTGTGAGTAGTTACTTTTGTTCCTGAGGACATGGGATAAGTCATGCTGATAATAGTCACGTGAATTTGGTATTCGTTCGGTATTTTGATATGTTGTATGTTGTCTTTTCCTCTAGTGGTGTTATGTGAACGTCGACTACATAACACTTCACCATATTTGGTCCTAGAGGAAGGCATTGGGGAGTAGTAAGTAGATGATGGGTTGCTAGAGTGACAGAAGCTTAAACCCCAGACTATGTGTTGCTTCGTAAGGGGCTGATTTGGATCCACTAGTTTAATGCTATGGTTAGACGTTGTCTTAATTCTTCTTTCGTAGTTGCGGATGCTTGCGAGAGGGGTTAATCATAAGTGGGATGCTTGTCCAAGTAAGGGCAGTACCCTTGCTAAAAAAGGGATTGGGCCACTTTGCTGCACCGTTGCTACTACTTGTTTCTTGTTATTTTTCACTTACTACATTTCACCTTGCTACACCATCACTTGTTACTGCTACTTTCAGTGCTTGCAGTTATTACCTTGCTGAAAACTGTTTATCAGAGCCTTCTACTCCTCGTTGGGTTCGACAGTCCTACTTATCGAAAGGACTACTATTGATCCCCTATACTTGTGGGTCATCAAGACTCTTTTCTGGCGCCATTGCCGGGGAGTGAAGCTCCTTTGGTAAGTGGAATTTGGTAAGGAAAAATTTATATACTATGCTGAAATTTATTGTCATTTGTCACTATGGAAACTGTTCCTTTGAGGAGTTTGTTCGGGGTATCTTCACCAGGAACAGAAACACGAGGAGTTGTTCCTCAACCTGAGGTACCTACTGAAAATATCTTTTATGAAATTCCTTCGGGTATGCTTGAGAAACTGCTGGCTAAACCTTTTACAGGAGATGGATCATCACATCCAGGCTTGCATCTAATCTATGTAGATGAAGTTTGTGGTTTATTTAAGCTTGCAGGTTTGCCCGAGGATGAGGTAAAGAAGAAAGTCTTCCTTTTATCTTTGAAGGATAAGGCGTTGACATGGTATAGCTATGTGATGATACTGGATCATGGGACTACAATCGGTTGAAATTGGAATTTCATCAAAAGTTTTATCCTATGCATTCAGTACATTGTGATCGGAATTATATTTACAACTTTTGGCCTCGTGACAGGGAAATCTTAGCTCAAGCTTGGGGGAGGCTTAAATCAATGCTATATTCATGCCCCAATCATGAGCTCTTGAGAGAAATTATCACTCAAAACTTTTATGCTCGGCTTTCTCATGAAGATCGTACCATGCTTGACACTTCTTGTACCGGTTCTTTTATGAAGAAGGATATTGACCACAAGTGGAATTTATTGGAAAGAATCAAACGTAATTCTGAAGATTGGGAGCTTGAGGAAGGTAAGGAGTCAGGTATGAATTTCCACTTTGATTGCGTTAAATCTTTTGTTGAAACAAACAATTCTAGAGATTTTAACGCTAGGTATGGACTTGACTCTGAGATAGTAGCTTCTCTATGTGAATCTTTTGCTGCTCATGTTGATCTTCCCAAAGAGAAGTGGATTAAATATCATCCCCCTGTAGAAGTCAACATAGTTGAACATAATCTAGTTGAGGAGAAAGTCATTACCTTTAGTGATCCTATTGTTCCTTGTGCCTACGCTGAGAAACCACCATACCCTGCTAGGAAAAAGGATTATTCTAAAGCTCCAACTGTGATACGTAGGGTTTACATTAGACCACTTGCACCCCCTGAGGAAATTAGAGTTGAACCTAGTGTTTCTATTATAAAAGATCTTTTAGCCAAAGACATAGACGGACACGTTATCAAATTGTGTGAGGACTCTGCTAGAATTGCTAAACCTCACGCGAAAGACAAATGCAGACATGTAGTTGGCCTGCCCGTTGTTTCTGTCAAGATAGGAGATCACTGTTATCATGGTTTATGTGATATGGGTGCTAGTGTTAGTGCAATACCCCGTTCCCTATATGATGAAATCAAAGATGAGATTTCACCTGCTGAGTTAGAACCCATTGATGTCACTATTACGCTAGCTAATAGAGAAACTATCTGCCCTCTGGGAATTGTGAGAGACGTAGAAGTCGTGTGTGGTAAGACGAAGTATCCTACTGATTTCCTCGTCCTTGCTACTGCACAAGATAGCTTTTGTCCCATCATATTTGGTAGACCCTTTCTCAACACTGTGAATGCTCACATTGATTGCATTAAGCAGACTGTCACTGTTAGTTTCGAGGGTGTGTCTCATGAATTTAACTTCTCCAAGTTTGGAAGACAACCCCATGAAAAAGAGTCGCCTGGTAGGGATGAAATCATTGCTCTTACCTCTATTGTCGTACCTCCTACGGATCCTTTAGAGCAATATCTGCTTGAGCATGAAAATGATAGGCATATGGATGAAAGAGATGAGATAGATAAAATTGTCTTAGAACAATATCCTATTCTCAAGAATAATCTGCCTGTTGAACTGCTTGGGGATCCTCCCCCACCGACGGGTGATCCTTTGTTTGAGCTAAAATAGTTGCTTGATACTCTTAAGTATGCCTATCTTGATGAGAAGGAGATATATCCTGTTATTATTAGTGCTCTCCTCTGGAATCATGAAGAGAAGAAGTTACTAAAAACTTTGAGGAACCACCGTGCGGCTATTGGATATACTCTTGATGATCTAAAGGGTATTAGTCCCACTCAATGTCAGCACAAGATTAAAACTGATCCTGACTTCAAACCAGTTGTTGATCATCAAAGGAGATTAAATCCTAAGATGAAAGAGGTCGTGAGAAAAGAAATATTAAAGCTTCTGGAAGCAGGAATCGTTTATCCTGTTGCTCATAGTGATTGGGTAAGTCCAGTACATTGCGTACCTAAGAAGGGAGGTATCACCGTCGTTCCTAATGATGAGAATGAATTAATCCCACAAAGGATTATTACTGGCTATAGGATGGTGATAGACTTCCGGAAACTGAACAAGGCAACCAGGAAAGACCATTATCCTTTGCCGTTTATCGACCAAATGCTAGAAAGGCAATCCAAACACACACACTTCTACTTTCTAGACGGTTATTCAGGAGTCTCGCAAATACCTGTTGCACAATCTGATCACGAGATAACCACTTTCACCTGCCCCTTCGGTACCTTTGCTTATAGACGTATGCCTTTTGGTTTATGCAATGCACCTGCCACCTTTCAAAGATGTATGATGGCTATATTCTCTGACTTTTGTGAAAAGATTGTCGAGGTTTTCATGGATGACTTCTCTGTTTACGGGTCTTCCTTTGATGATTGCCTTAGCAACCTTGATCGAGTCTTACAGAGATGCAAAGATACCAACCTCGTCTTGAATTGGGAGAAGTGCCACTTTATGGTTAATGAAGGCATCGTCTTAGGACATAAAATTTCTGAAAGAGGCATTGAAGTTGATAAGGCTAAGGTTGATGCAACTGAGAAAATGCCTTGCCCCATAGATATCAGAGGTATACGATGTTTCCTAGGTCATGCTGGTTTCTATAGAAGGTTCATTAAAGACTTCTCTAAGATTTCTAGGCCTCTTACCAACCTCTTGCAGAAGGATGTTCCTTTTGTTTTTGATGAGGATTGTGAGGAAGCTTTCGAAATACTTAAGAAGGACTTGATAACCGCACCTATTGTTCAACCACCTGATTGGAACTTGCCCTTTGAAATCATGTGTGATGCTATTGACTATGCTGTTGGTGCTGTTCTAGGACAAAGAGTTGACAAGAAGTTGAATGTTATTCACTATGCTAGTAAAACTCTAGACAGTGCCCAAAGAAACTATGCCACTACGGAAAAGGAGTTTTCAGTAGTCGTGTTTGCATGTGAAAAGTTCAGATCTTATATAATTGACTACAAAGTCACTATTCACTCTGATCATGCTGCTATTAAGTACCTTATGGAGAAGAAGGATGCTAAGCCTAGGCTAATCAGATGGGTTCTCCTGCTACAAGAATTTGATTTGCACGTTGTTGACCGAAAGGGTGCTGATAACCCTGTGGCAGATAACTTGTCCAGGCTAGAGAATGTACTTGATGACCCACGGCCTATTGATGACAACTTTCCTGATGAGCAATTAAATGTCATCCGCACTTCACATAGTGCACCGTGGTATGTTGATTACGCAAACTATATCTTAGCCAAATACATACCACCCAGTTTCACCTACCAGCAAAAGAAGAAATTCTTCTTTGACTTGAGACACAACTTTTGGGATGATCCTCACCTTTATAAGGAAGGAGTAGATGGTGTTATTAGACGTTGTGTGCCTGAACATGAACAGGGACAGATCCTACAGAAGTGTCATTCCAAAGCCTACGGAGGACACCATGCTGGAGATAGAACTGCTCATAAGGTATTGCAATCATGTTTCTATTGGCCCACTCTCTTATAGATGCCCGTAAGTTTGTCTTGTCTTTTGACGAATGCCAAAGAATAGGGAACATCAGTAAACGTCAGGAAATGCCTATGAACTATTCACTTGTCATTGAACCGTTTGATGTCCGGGGCTTTGATTATATGGGACCCTTCCCGAGTTCCAATGGGTACACTCACATCTTAGTTGTTGTGGATTACGTCACTAAGTGGGTAGAAGCTATCCCCACTAGAAATGCTGATCACCACACCTCTATTAAGATGCTTAAAGAAGTCATTTCCCAAGATTTGGAGTCCCTAGATATCTGATGACTGATGGCGGTTCACACTTCATTCATGGTGTTTTCTGCAAGATGCTTGCGAAGTATGATGTCAACCATAGATTTGCATCACCTTATCACCCTCAGTCTAGTGGTCAAGTGGAGTTGAGTAATAGGGAGATCAAATTGATCTTTCAAAAGACTATCAATAGATCTCAAAAGAATTGCTCTAGTAAACTTGACGATGCACTATGGGCTTATAGGACTGCTTATAAGAATCCCATGGGCATGTCGCCGTATAAAATGGTTTATGGTAAGGCCTGTCATTTACATCTTGAGCTAGAACACAAGGCTCATTGGGCAATCAAAGAGCTTAACTTCGATTTCAAACTTGTCGGTGAGAAGCGGTTGTTTCATATCAGGTCATTAGATGAATGGACGGCCCAGGCATATGACAATGCCAAGTTGTTCAAGGAAAAGGTTAAGAGATGGCACGATAAAATAATACAGAAACGAGAGTTCAATGTAGGTGATTATGTCCTGCTATACAATTCTCGCTTAAGATTCCTCGCAGGCAAGCTTCTCTCTAAATGGGAAGGTCCTTACGTTGTCCAGGAAGTATATCATTCCGGTGCCATCAAAATCAATAACACGGAAGGAAATTTCCCGAGAGTGGTAAATGGGAAAAGAATCAAGCATTATATCTCTGGTACTCCCATAAATGTTCAGACCAATATCATCAATATCATAACTCCAGAGGAGTACATAAGGGATGTTTATCAGCCTGTTTCTGACCCTGAAAACGAAGAGGTATGTGTTTCGGTAAGTAATTGGACTCCGAAGCTTTTCCAATAATAAATTTTCTCCGTTTTGGAATTTTTGGAAAATTAGAAAAATAAAAAGCAGTCCGGAGAGCGCACGAGGCGACCACAAGCTTGGTAGCCGCCACCTACCCCCCTGGCGGCGGCTACAGGGCTTGTGGGCACCTCGTGTGCCTCCCGGACTCCGTTTTCTTGTGGAGCACTCCTTCTGGTCCAGAAAAATTATTATATATATGCCCGAGGATTTTGATCTCCGTATCGCGCAGTTTTCCTCTTTTTTCGTTTCAAGCCTGTTTGTGCCGCAGATCTAGGTCAAGATGTCTTCTCAGGATTCACATGGGCAGAGCTATGTGGTTGATTACCTTGCTAACCCCAAGGTCTATGGGGACTTGGAACCATATGGCTGGACCACTGACGAGGAAGAGGACTATGATCCCAAGGGGAAGGAACAAACGAGTTCCGATGAAGAGGAGGCTCCTCTAGCTCAATCTGGACGCACTCATGTGGAGTTCAAGAAGTCAAGCCTCCCTGACCAAAGGAAGAAGCCTAAGACCTTGTTTATCCCTTCTCGTTTCCTGCAGCAGAGTAAGTAGGAGCTTTGCCATAGAGTGTTGAAGCTTGAGGAGGAAAATGACGATCTGAGGGAGCAGAACTTTATGCTCAAGTGGAAATTAGACAAGCTCAAGACTTCTTCAACAACTCCACCACCATCACCAGCAAAGGAAGACAACTAAGCATTGGTATGGGCAATCGCCTTGGCTTTTGCCAAGCTTGGGGGAGTTGCCCTGGTATCGTATCACCTTTATATCTTTGGCTTTTACCTTTGTTTTAGTTCTTTCTTTTTCAGTTTTTATTTCTTCTCTTAGTGGAATAAGTCTTTAGTGTTTAGTTTGAGTCTTTTGCGTTGTGTCTCCCCCGATGTTTTCGAGCTTGCGAGCTATATTATAAAGAGTATCTTAGACAATGGCTTTGTTTTGTGCCATGATCAAAAGTATGAAAAGAACGATAGCATGAAAGATCGTGAGATCATCTTAGACACTTTCTATAATTGTGAGCACTCACCAAACTATTACATGCTTAGAAGTAGATGTTGGACAAGGAAGACAACATAATGAATTGTGTTTGCTTGGTTCCAAACAATGTTATATGATTAGAGATCCCTTAGCATGTGACGATTGCTTCCACCTCATATTAGCCAAAACTCCCGCACCAAGTAGAGATACTACTTGTGCATCCATAAACCTCCAACCCAGTTTTGCCATGAGAGTCCACCATACCTACCTATGGATTGCATAAGATCCCTCATGTAAGTTGTCATCGGTGCAAGCAATAGAAATTGCTCTCTAATATGTATGATCTATTAGTGTGTGGAAAATAAGCTTTATACGAACCTGTGATGAGGAAGATATAAAAGCGATAGACTGCATAATAAAGTTCTTTATCGTAGGAGGAAATATAAAGTGACGTTCCTCCGCACTAAGAGGACACGCATCCAAACCTCAAAAGTGCATGACAACCTCTGCTTCCCTCTGCGAAGGGCCTATCTTGTACCTTTACTTTTTTCCCTTGTAAGAGTCAAGGTGATCTTCACCAATTCCTTATTTTTCCTTTATCTTGGCTACCGTCACATGCTTGGGAAAGATCTATATTCATATATCAACTTGGAGATGAGTACTTATGCTTTATTATTGTTGACTTTACCCTTGAGATAAATGGTTGGGAGGCAAAACTATAAGCCCCTATCTTCCTCTGTGTCTAGCTGAAACTTTGATACCATGAGTACCACGTGAGTTGTAACAATTGTGGAAAACAAAAGAGATGATTAAGTATGTGGGTTTGCTTTAGAAGCTCTTATTTGAATCTTTCTAATGTTATGATAAATTGCAATTTCTTCAATGACTATGGATTGTTGTTGGCTACTTCTCGATAAGGTTTTTGTTTCATACTTTTCCTTGTGAAGCAATTGTTACTTTCTCATAAGAATCTTTATGATGTATTGCTGTTCTATATGTGATCATGATGCCCTCATGTCCGTATTATGTTTTATCGACACCTTCATCCCTAAACATGTGGACATGTTTATGGAACTTGGTTTTCGCTTCAGGACAAGCGAGGTCTAAGCTTTGGGGAGTTGATACGTCCATTTAGCATCATGCTTTCTTGTTGATATTTATCGCTTTATGGGCTGTTATATTACCTTGTGGTACCATACTTATGCCTTTTCTCTCTTATTTTGCAAGGTTTATTTGAACAGGGAGAATACCGGCAACTGGAATTCTGGACTAGAAAAGGAGCAAGTCTGAGTCCTCTATTCTGCACAGCTCCAAATGCCCTGAAAATCAACGTGGAATTTGTTGGGAATATATAAAAAATACTGGGCGAAAGAAGTACCAGAGGGGAGCTACGAGGGCCCCACAAGCCTGGTAGCCGCCACCCCCTGGTGGCGGCTACAGGGCTTGTGGGCTCCCTGGCGGCCCACTGGCCCCCCTCTTTTGCTATATGAAGGTTTTCGTTCCAGAAAAAAATCAAGGTAGAGCTTTTTCGTGGATTCTCCGCCGCCACGAGGCGGAACTTGAGCAGATCCAATCTAGAGCTCCGGCAGGACGATCCTGCTGGGGAAACTTCCCTCCCGGAGTGGGAAATCGTCGCCATCGTCAACACCAACACTCCTCTTGTCGGAGGGGAGTCATCTCCATCGACATCTTCATCAGCACCATCTCCTCTCCAAACCCTAGTTCATCTCTTGTAACCAATCTTCGTCTCGCGACTCCGATTGGCACTTGTAAGGTTGCTAGTAGTGTTGATTACTCTTTGTAGTTGATGCTAGTTGGATTCCTTGGTGGAAGAGTTTATGTTCAGATCATTGATGATACTCATTACACCTCTGATCATGATTATGATTATGCTTTGTGAGTAGTTACTTTTGTTCGTAAGGACATGGGATAAGTCATGCTGATAATAGTCATGTGAATTTGGTATTCGTTCGGTATTTTGATATGATGTATGTTGTCTTTTCCTCTAGTGGTGGTATGACAACGTCGACTACATAACACTTCACCATATTTGGGCCTAGAGGAAGGCATTGGGGAGTAGTAAGTAGATGATGGGTTGCTAGAGTGAGAGAAGCTTAAACCCCAGTCTATGCGTTGCTTCGTAAGGGGCTGATTTGGATCCACTAGTTTAATGCTATGGTTAGACATTGTCTTAATTCTTCTTTCGTAGTTGCGGATGATTGCGAGAGGGGTTAATCATAAGTGGGATGCTTGTCCAAGTAAGGGCAGTTCCCAAGCGCCGGTCCACCCACATAACAAACTATCAAAGTAACGAACACGAATCACGTGAACATGATGAAACTAGCATGACAGAAATTCCTGTGTGTCCTCGGGAGCGTTTTTCCTCCTATAAGACTTTGTTCAGGCTTGTCCCTTGCTACAAAAGGGATTGGGCCACTTTGCTGAACCATTGCTACTACTTGTTACTTGTTATTTTTCACTTGCTACGTTTCACCTTGCTACACCATCACTTGTTACCGCTACTTTCAGTCCTTGCAGTTATTACCTTGCTGAAAACTGTTTATCAGAGCCTTCTGCTCCTCGTTGGGTTCGACACTCTTACTTATTGAAAGGACTACAATTGATCCCCTATACTTGTGGGTCATCACCCTCCCTTACCCCTATATATAGCGGGGGTTTTGGCCATTGGAGACACGGTTTTCCATCTCTCTCTCGGCGCAACCCTGCTCTTCTTCTTCCTCCTCTCCCACAGTGCTTGGCGAAGCCCTGCCGGGAGACCTCGTCTCTCCATCGACACCACGCTGTCGTGCTGCCGGAGATCTTCCCCAACCTCTCCCTCCTCCTTGCTGGTTCAAGGTGCAGGAGACGTCACCGGGCTGCACGTGTGTTGAACGCGGAGGTGCCGTGGTTCGGCACTAGATCGGAATCACACCGTGATCTGAATCGCCGCGAGTATGACTCCATCAATCGTGTTCTAGCAACGCTTCCGCTTAGCGATCTTCAAAGGTACGAAGATGCATTCTCCCCTCTCTCGTTGCTGGTCTCTCCATAGGAAGATCTGAATATGGCGTAGGAAAATTTTCAATTTATGCTATGTTACCCAACAACCTCGATGCAAGCTTTGACACTAATTCGAATTACTCCGAGTAGTAAACCGGGTTCGTATAGTGGAGCAGTCATTTGGAATAAGTTCAAAATGGTGCATGGTAACAACATCTAGAAGATGCCATAAAGATTTGTAAAGCACACACGAATCTGAAAGATTCAGACGCATTGACTAAAAACCTCTCCCACAAGCAAGATATGATCAAACCCATGGATGTTAGATTCATTACAATCACATAGTGATGTGAACTAGATTATTCACTCTAGTGCAAGTGGGATACTGTTGGAAATATGCCCTAGAGGCAATAAAAAATTAGTTACTATTACATTTCCTTGTTCATAATAATCGTTTATTATCCATGCAAGAATTGTATTGTTTGGAAACTCAAATACATGTGTGGATACATAGACAACACACTGTCCCTTGTGAGCCTCTAGTTGACTAGCTTGTTGATCAAAGATGTTCATGGTTTCCTCGCCATAGACAAGTGTTGTCACTTGATAACGAGATCACATCATTAGGAGAATGATTTGATGGAAAGGACCCAAACTATGAACGTAGCATATGATCGTGTCAGTTTATTGCTATTGTTTTCTGCATGTCAATGTATGTGTTCCTATGACCATGAGATCATGAAACTCCCAGACATCGGAGGAATACCTTGTGTGTATCAAATGTCGCAACATAACTGGGTGACTATAAAGGCTCTCTACACGTATCTTCCAAGTTGTCTGTTGGGTTGGCATGGATCAAGACTGGGATTCGTCACTCCGTGTGATGGAGAGGTATATCGGGGCCCACTCGGTAATATAACATCACAATAAGACTTGCAGGAAATGTGACTAAGGAGTTAGTCACAGGATCTTGTATTATAGAACGAGTAAAGAGACTTGCCGGTAACGATATTGAACTAGGTATAGAGATATCGACGACCGAATCTCAGGCAAGTAACATACCGAAGGACAAAGGGAAGAACATACGGGATTAACTGAATCCTTGACATAGAGTTTCAACCGATAAAGATCTTTGTAGAATATGTAGGAGCCAATATGGGCATCCAGGTCCCGCTATTGGTTATTGACTCGAGAGTGTCTCAGGTCATGTCTACACAGTTCTCGAACCCTCAGGGTCTGCACACTTCAGGTTCTGTGACGTTTCGGTATTATTGAGTTATGTGTGTTTGTGACCAAAAGTTGTTCAGAGTCCCGGATGAGATTCTGTACGTCATGAGGAGTTCCGGAATTGTCCAGAGGTAAAGATTGATATATAGGAAAGTTGCATTTGGTTTTACGAAAGTTTTTGGGCATTATCGGTAAAGTACCGGGAGTGATGAATGGGTTTCGGGGTTTTACCGGGAGGGGCCATCCACCTGGGAGAGAACCTAATAGGCCTAAAGGTGGTGCACCAACACTTAGTGGGCTGGTGCAGCCAACCCAAGATGTCCTAGTTCGGCCAAGAAGTAAAGAGGGAAAAATCCCAAAGGGAGAGGGGTAATATTCCAAGTGGGAGGAGTCCTACTTGGAGTAGGATTGGAGGTGGACTCCTCCACCTCCTATTCGGCCGAACCAAAGGAGGAGCCTTTGGCTGCCTCCTCCCTACCTCCGTCCTATATATACAAGAGGTTTTTGAGGGCATCCCCAACCCTAATAAGTCACTGCCCTCTCTCTCTCTCTCTCTCTAGATCGATTTGTCCTCTACATTAGTTCCATAGAGCTTGGCAAAGCCCTGCTGGATTAGTTCACCACCACCACCACGACCACCATGTTGTCGTACTAGAGAACTAATCTACCTCTCTGCCCCTCTTACTGGATAAAGAAGGCGGTGATCGTCATCGAGTTGTACGTGTGGTGAACGCGGAGGTGTCGTACGTTCGGCACTAGATCGAGATGGATCGTGATGGGATCGCGGGACGGATCATGATGAGGTCGCGAGACAAGCTGCAATTTGGATCACGAAGATGTTCCACTACATCAACCGCGTTATATACGGTTCCACTTAGTGATCTACAAGGGTATGTGTATCCGAACTCACCTCTCGTAGATGATCATCACCATGGATAGGTCTTGTGTGTGCGTAGGAAATTTTTTGTTTCCCATGCAACGTTCCCCAACACCAATCCCCCCTCTATGCAATAGTGTAAGACATCTCTTCCCGATTGTAATTTCTCCTTAAACATGGTGCTTAATTCTATATATTATTATCCAATTATGTGTGGCTATCCTATGATGTTTGAATATATTTGTTTTGTCCTATGGTTGATTTATGATAGTGATTGGTTTGAGTTGTATGTTTTATTATGGTACTGTCCTAAGGTGCCTTCCGTGCTGCGCAAACGTGAAGGAATCCCACTGAAGGGTGTTGTGATACATTCATGATTCACTTATAGTGGGTTGCCAGAGTGACAGAAGCTTAAATCCGAGTAAGGGGGTTGTTGCATATGGGAGTAAAGAGGATTGTATATCTTAATGATATGGTAGGGTTTTACCTTGATAATCCTTAGTAGTTGTGGATGCTTGCTAGAGTTCTATTCATAAGTGCATGTGATCCAAGTATGAAAGTATGTTAGAGCATGCATCTCCCTCATATAAAACTGTAATAATAATTATCGGTCTAGTTATCGTGCCTAGGGACAAATCTTTCTCATGTGTTACAAAAAGTTGTGTACTAAACAACTAGTTTTTATTATCTTGCAAATTATCCATAGTTTTATTCTCTCAAAGCACTTCTAGTTTTATTCCCACAAAATAGTTTCATACTCATTCTAGGTAAAGTAAGCGTTAGCATGCGTTGATGTAATACCCAAGATGTGATCATATCCTTACTTTGGCACTAGGGCATCGATAGGGATAGAAGCACTTATCGTTGTTTTGCAAGAATGGATATCGTTACAAGTACATGTAAAGAAGAGATGCGTATATGAAATTGGCTTACACTCGACACAAGCTAAACATGATCATGTCAATACAATCATACATTCAATCACCATTCAGAAGAGCAGGGTCCGATTATGGACGAAATCAAACGAATAAAACGACGTCCATACTTGCTATCCCAGGCTGCCGGCCTGGAACCATCCAATGATGGATGAAGAAGAAGAACTCCAAATAGAACAATCATCGCGCTCATGTCAAAGTATGGCTTTACGTCTGCCTGCAGTTGTGATTGTAGTAATCTGTGAGCCACAAGGACTTAGTAATCTCATTTTCAAAGTTATCAAGACGAGCAAAGTGTAATGGGAGAGGAAAGGTTAAGTGGTGAGGCTGCAACAATCACTAAGAATTTATTTGATTGGCTAACTTAAGAGTACAACAAATAGAGGGGAGTGATCTACGCATAAATGGACGTGAACTAATCATTATCACGAAGTGATCCTCAACACCTACTTACATCAAACATAACCCCATAGTGTCCTCTTTCGGATACAAAACTCACGCAAAGAGACAATCACGGTAATTCACATAGTTGGCATATTTTAATTAATTTTACTTCAAGTTTGCTATGATCGGGTGTTAAACAAAGTTTCCAAGTTGCCACATTACCGCGGGCATGGCTGTCACGAAGATTTAACCCTGCAGGTGTGCTCCAACAAGTGCATCACAAACTACCACAAGCTGTGTGGAATAAACACGACCACGAAAAACTCGTAGTCTCCTCGAAAATTCTGATGGAAAACCTCAACCTCAAGATAGCCCAAAGTATCCTCGGAGTGCCACGCACAAGATTTTTGAGAAAGGTAAAACAAATCCAGCAAGGCCGTCCGACATGCCGACGATCCCGATAGGAGCCGTGCATCTCGTTCTGCGGGGACAATCAGATGAGAACTACATACGGCGGCTGACTAGAAATCCCCCGAGTTGCCCCGGGTTGCCCCACAAGTGGCTCTGTTTGGGACCAACACCATTAGCACTGGCTCCCCTCTATTATGTTGAATTCCTCCTTCGGTTCATGATGCCCTATGTTTTAATAACAGTATTCAATATTATTATGTTTGGAAAATATAGTACCAATGTTCGGCCTTGCCAGAACAGTTTTACCACAAAACAAAAATCAAGGGGGTTCCCATAACAACCCCAATAATGTTAGGAGTGCTCAAATATGGAACATAACACCAGAACACAAGTAACTAGGGTGGCAAAGATGGAACAAAACACCGAGACAAAAGACCAAGCCTTCCACCTTTTACCAAGTATATATGTGCATAAAATTAAATATCAATAATATTGTGATATAACAAGGAAACCATGTTGTCACATGGAAGAAACTTGCACCTCCAACTAGCGACACTATAAGAAGGGATGAGCAAGCGGTAACATAGCCAAACTAAGGTTTGATGGGATGTGGAGGGTTAGAGACTTTTCAGGGCAATGTTGGGAGGCTTGACATAACTGGTGATAGGAAGCGAGACATAGCGATAGAAACAATACAATTTGCATAGCAATGATAGTAGTGGTATCTAGGGAAATGATCATCTTGCCTGAGATCCAGCTTGGAAGAAGAACAAATCCGTGAAGTAGACGAACCAATTTAGTTGAATGTATCTTTGCACTCCGAAGCGGTTCAGAACTCTATCGAGAATAAATAATCCAAAAACAAATAAACAACACACGATAAACACCACAAAATATCCATGACATGATGTGCAAGCAATTATGATGCATGTCTATTTAATTATGCAAGACACAGCACAACACAACAATCAAACACTACACATTAGGCGAAGCTCAATATCCAATGATTTGCATATTGACGAAACTCCACATTTGAATTACTTAGTTCATTCTCGTTTAGGTACACGACAAAGTTAAATATTGTTAAACATGGCAAGAGGCGAAGCATAAATAAACTACATTATCTAGGCATTTTAAATGAGGTCGGAAACATCTTATAGTATTTCCGAAATGACCCCATATGTTAATTTTGAAATAGGTCCAGATCTGAACTAAATATATCTTATATTTATTAAACATCAAAATAAAGTGGACCGCGAGATTCTACATGTCATTCTAGTTGATTTACATATATAGATCATGTAAAACAGAGTTGCGGTCTAAAAGATATGAGCAACACAAGATGATATGATATGAATGCAAAATGTATGCAAATGGAAGCCACAAGCATGTTAGAACATGGATGCACCAAGATACTTTGAAACTACATGAGATTCTAAGCAAGTTTAAATGAGATCGGAACAAGAAATAACAATTCCGGAAAGTCCCCATATACAAATTAAGCTTTCGGTACTGCTGTGCCTATAACCCAATTTTATATTTTTAAACATCAAAATAAATGCTACCATGTTCTTCTTCACATTTTTCTTGTCAAGTTACATATGTGTATCATTTTAATCAGAGATATAGTTAGTTAGTTATGAAATAAATCATTTTTGCATGGCATCTATGCAAATTAGATGAAAATATAAAGTTAAACATTATAAACAAGGTTGAAAGTTGGATATTGTGAAACTATACAAACTTCTAAGGAATTTTCTTGTATACAGTTTTTAAATCCGATGCACGGTTATTTTTCTATGAATTAAATCATTTTAATATGGCATTTCACAAAACAATGCAAGCAAGTTTAAATATTCTTAACATGTGTGAAAGTGGGATATTATTAAACTACGCAAAATTCTGGACATTTCACATATATAAATCATTGTGACCCGATGCATACTTATTTAATTACGAGCAATGCGAATATATGCCTTTTTCTGAAAATCTCGGTTAATAGCTAAAATCACAGCACAAGGGAAAAACATGGGCCAAATCTACAACTTATGTGCTAGAGCAGGTGAGCGTCTCATAGCAATACAGCGCACGTGGCACGAGATAGGGAGGCTGGCGGACCTTGCCTTGGGCCTCGGGGAGGCCGTGGCTGGGCTGGCCGAAGAGGCCGAGGCTGGCGGCGATAGGCTTGGCGCCGGTTGGGCCGCGGGACATTTGCGGGGGTGAAGGGCGTCGTGTCCCACTCGGGTGCGGTGACTGAGCTGGCCCGACCTGGGTGTTGGCGCTCGTCGTGGCCGAGGCGAGGCTTGTAAGGCGGTGGCCCACGTGAGCGGCTCCCTCGCTCGCCCGCTCGCATAGGAAGATGGCGGCGGCAACGGTTACAACGAGTCTGAGGCACGAAGGCATGGGGACGTGCGTGGTTGGTCGGGGTTGCCGAATCCGAGGGCGGCTACCCCGAATCTAGTCGGAGGCGAGGCACGACCATCACGGGGCACGAGGTCACGCGACTGCGTCCTCGGTCGCCATGCAAGGGGAACATCCTGGACGGGGGGGGGGGGGTGCTTGAGAGCATCGACTTTGGGCGCTGGGGCTCCTATGGCAGGGCGAGCAATATCCGACTGAGGGTTTTAGGGCAAATTTGAGCCCTAGATTTCGAATCTGAGGGTCAGAATTTGGCGGATGGCTTGTGCTTCGGGATTTGGAAGGTTTGGGGCTTGCAGGTGGGGTTTTCTAGGGGGTGGCTGCAAATTTGGCTACGGGGAACCCCAGTGGAGTGAGAGGCTCTCTCCACAAGGTGGGTTGATATATAGGGAATGGTTTATTATGGGTTGGACCTCGTTCGTCCAATAGTGATCCGAAGGCCAAAAAAGGAGGGAGGGGCTAGGTGGGTCTAGTGGCCTGTGTAGATGGCTAGGATGAGATGGGGGGAAGGTTTGCGATACGACCATTTTGCATCATGCTTTTATATCAAAATTTATTGCATTATGGGTTGTTAATACACATTATGGTACAATACTTATACATTTTTTCTCTTATTTTACAAGGTTTACATGAAGAGAGAGAATGCCGGCAACTAGAATTCTGGACTCAAAAAGGAGCAAATCTGAGAGACCTATTCTGCACAGCTCCAAAAGTCCTGAAAAGTAACGAAGAATTGTTTTGGATATATAAAAATAATGGGCGAAAGAAATACCGGAGGGGACCCACCACGAGGTCACAAGCCAGGGGGCGTGACCTACCCCCCTAGCCACGCCCTGTAGGCTTGTGGCCCCCCTGGCAGGCCTCTAGTGCCCATCTTCTGCTATATGAAGGGTTTTGACATGGAAAAAAAATCAAGGGAGAGCTTTCGGGACGCAGCGCCACCGTCTCGAGCTGGAACTTCGACAGAACCAATCTAGAGCTCCAACAGAGCTATTCCGCTAGGGAAACTTCCCTCTCGGAGGGGGAAATTGAAGCCATCGTCATCACCAACGATCCTCTCATCGAGAGGGGTTCAATCTCCATTAAAATATTCATCAGCACCATCTCCTCTCCAAACCCTAGTTCATCTCTTGTATCCGATCTTTGTCTCAAAACCTCAGATTGGTACTTGTGGGTTGCTAGTAGTGTTGATTACTCCTAGTAGTTGATGGTAGTTGGTTTATTTGGTGGAAGATTATATGTTCAGATCCTTAATGCTTATTATGACTCCTCTGATTATGAACATGAATATGCTTTGTGAGTAATTACATTTGTTCCCGAGGACATGGGATAAGTCTTGTTATAACTAATCATGTGAATTTGGTATTAGTTCAATATTTTGATAAGATGTATGTTGTCTCTCTCTAGTGGTGTCATATGAATCTCGACTACATGACACTTTACCATTATCAGGGCCTAGAGGAAGGCATTGGGAAGTAATAAGTAGATGATGTGTTGCTAGAGTGACAGAAGCTTAAACCCTAGTTTATGTGTTGCTTCGTAAGGGGCTGATTTGGATCCATATGTTTAATGCTATGGTCAGATTTATCTTAATTTTTCTTTCATAGTTGCGGATGTTTGCGAGAGAGGTTAATCATAAGTGGGATGTTTGCCCAAGTAAGGGCAGCACCCAAGCACCAATCCATCCACATATCAAATTATCAAAGTACCGAACGTGATTTTCTTTATATAAGAGTTTGTCTAGGCTTGTTCTCTGCTACAAAAAGGATTGGGACACCTTGCTACAATTGTTACTTGTTACCCGTTACGAATTACCTTATCACAAAACTATCTATTACTGATAATTTCAGTGCTTGCAGCGAATACCTTACTGAAAACTGCTTGTCATTTCCTTCTGCTCCTCGTTGGGTTCAACACTCTTACTTATCAAAAGGACTACGATAGATCCCCTACACTCGTGGGTCATCAAGACTCTTTTCTGGCGCCATTGTTGGGGAGTGAAGCACCTTTGGTGAGTGGAACTTGGTAAGGACAAATTAGATACTGTGCTAAAATTCACTATCACTTGTCACTATGGAAAATAATCCTTTGAGGGGCTTGTGCGGGGTATCTTCACCGTGAGCAGAAGCAGAAAGAGATGCTCCTCAACCTTCTGCACCTACTGAAAATATTTATTATGAAATTTCTTTGGGTATGATAGAAAAACTGCTAGCTAGTCCTTATGCAGGAGATGGAACACTACAACCTTATTTGCATCTAATCTATGTGGATGAGGTGTGTGGATTATTTAAGCTAGCAGGTCTACCCGAGGATGATGTCAAGAAGAAGGTCTTTCCTTTATCTTTTAAGGAAAAGGTGTTGACATGGTATAGGCTATGTGATGATATTGGATCATGGAACTACAACCGATTGAAATTGGAATTTCATGAGAAGTTTTATCCTATGCATCCGGCTCATCGTGATCGGAATTATATTTATATTTTTTGGCCTCGTGAAGGAGAAAGAATCACTCAAGCTTGGGGGAGGCTTAAGTCAATGTTATATTCATGCCCCAATAATGATCTCCCGAGAGAAATTATTATTCAAAAAATTTATGCTCGGCTCTCTCCTAATGATCAATCCATGCTCGGTACTTCTTGTTCCGGTTCCTTTATGAAGAAAGGTATTGAATTCAAATGAGGCTTATTGGAAAGATTTTAACGCAACTATGAAGATTGGAAACTCGACGAAGGTAATGAGTCAGGTATAAGCCTTAAGTTTGATTGTGCTAAACCTTTTAGACACGGATGCTTTTTGTGATTTTAGCACTAAATATGGACTTGAATCTGAGGTAGTAGCTTCATTATGTGAATCTTTTGCTAGTCATGTTGATCTCCCCAGGGAGAAGTGGTTTAAATATCATCCTCCCATTGAAGTTAATGTGGTTGAACCTATTAAATTTGAAGAAGAAACTATTATTTATAATGTTGATCCTATTATTCCTACTGCTTATATTGAGAGACCACCCTTTCCTGTTAGGATAAAGGAACATGTTAAAGCTTCAACTGTGGTTCGTAAGAGTTATACTAGAACACCTATACCTCCTGAACTAATTAAAGTTGAACCTAATATTTCTATGGTTAAATATCTCTTGGTTGGTAATATTGATGGGCATGTCATTCACTTCTCTGATGAAGCTGCTAGAATTGCTAGACCTCATACTAAAGGTAAACATAGACCAATTGTTGGCGTGCGTGTTGTTTCCGTTAAAATAGGAGATGATTGTTATCATGGATTATGTGATGTGGGTTCTAGTGTCAGTGCAATTCCATTTACCCTATACCAAGAAATTATGAATCACACTGCACCAGCCGAATTAGAGGAAATTCATGTTACCATCAAGCTTGCTAATAGAGATACTATTGCACCAATTGGGATTGTTAGAGATGTTGAAGTCTTGTGTGGGAAAACTAATTATCCTACTGATTTTCTTGTTCTTGGTTCCCCACAAGATGATTTTTGTCCCATTATATTCGGTAGACCCTTCTTGAATACTGTTAATGCTAAGATTGATTGTGAAAAAGAAACGGTTACCGTAAGTTTTGGGGATGCATCTCATGAGTTCAATTTCTCTAAATTTCGTAGACAACCCCATGACAAATAATTGTGTAGTAAAGATGAAATTATTGGTCTCGCTTCTATTACTGTGCCTTCTACCGATTCATTCGAACAACATTTGCAAGACCATGAAAATGAAATGCATATGAATGAAAGGAATGAAATAGATAAGATTTTCTTTGATCAACAGCCTATTCCAAAATACAACATGCCTCTTGAAATACTCGGGGATCCTCCTCCACCCAAGGGTGATCCCGTGTTTGAGCTTAAACAATTACCTGATACTCTGAAGTATGGTTATCTTGATGAAAATGAGATATATCATGTTATTATTAGTTCTAACCTTTCAGAGCATGAAGAAGAGAGATTATTGAAAACTCTGAGGAAGCACCCTCCCGTTATTGGATATACTCTTGATGATCTTAAGGGCATTAGTCCTACTCTATGTCAGCACAAAATCAATATGGAGCCTCATGTTAAACCAGTTGTTGATCACCATTGATGATTAAATCCTAAAATTAAGGGAGTGGTAAGAAATGAAATACTAAATCTTCTAGAGGCACGTACAATTTATCCTATTGCTCATAGTAGATGGGTTAGTCCCGTTCATTGTGTGCCTAAAAAGGGAGGTATTACCGTTGTTCCTAATGATAAAGATGAATTGATCCCATAAAGAATTGTTACAAGATATAGAATGGTAATTGAGTTCAGAAAATTAAGTAAGGCTACTAGTAAAGATCATTATTCACTACCTTTTATTAATCAAATGCTAGCAAGACTATCCAAACATACACATTTTTGATTTCTAGATGGTTACTCTGGCTTCTCTCAAATACTTGTATCAAAAGATGATCAAGAGAAGGCCACTTTTACTTGCCCTTTCGGTACCTTTGCTTATAGACGTATGCCTTTCGGTTTATGCAATGCACCTCCTACCTTTCAAAGATGTATGATGGATATATTCTCTGACTTTTTTGAAAACATTGTTGAGGTTTTCATGGATGATTTTTCCGTTTACGGAACTTCTTTTGATGATTGCTTGAGCAACCTTGATCGAGTTCTCCAGAGATGTGAAGAAACTAATCTTGTCTTGAATTGGGATAAGTGCCACTTTATGGTTAATGAAGGCATTGTCTTGGGACAAAAAATCTCCGAAAGAGGAGGTATTGCAGTTGATAAAGCTAAACTTGATGCCATTGAAAAAATGCCGTGTCCAACAGATATCAAAGTTATAAGAAGTTTCCTTGGTCATGTTGGTTTCTATAGGAGATTTATTAAAGACTCCTCTAAAATTTGTAAGCCTCTGAGTAATCTTTTGCAGAAGGATGTTCCATTCGTTTTTGATGATGAATGTGTAGAAGCATTTGAAATTCTTAAGAAAACCTTGATCACTTCACATGTTGTTCAACCACCTGATTGGAACCTACCCTTTTGAAATTATGTGTGATGCTAGTGATTCTGAAGTTGGTGCTATCCTAGGACAAAGAGTTGATAAGAAATTAAATGTCATCCATTACGCTAGTAAAACTATAGACAATGCTCAAAGAAACTATGCGACCACGAAAAAGGATTTTTTAGTAGTTGTGTTTTCTTGCGATAAGTTTAGACTTTATATTGTTGATTCCAAAGTAACTGTTCACACTGATCATGCTGCTATTAAGTACCTTATGGAAAAGAAAGATGCCAAACCTAGACTTATTAGATGGGTTCTTGTGCTACAAGAATTTGATCTGCATATTAGTGATAGAAAGGATGCTAAT
This sequence comes from Hordeum vulgare subsp. vulgare, assembly GCF_904849725.1. Lineage (NCBI taxonomy): Eukaryota > Viridiplantae > Streptophyta > Magnoliopsida > Poales > Poaceae > Hordeum > Hordeum vulgare. The sequence continues at coordinate 409,234,101 of NC_058521.1, read as the reverse complement.
AACCCCGTAGCAGATAACTTGTCTAGATTAGAGAATGTTCTTGATGACCCACTACCTATCGATGATAGCTTCCGTCATGAACAATTAGCTGTCATAAATGCTTCACACAATGCTCCTTGGTATGCTGATTATGCTAACTACATTGTTGCTAAATTTATACCGCCTAGCTTCACATACCAACAAAAGAGAAAGTTCTTCTATGATTTAAGACATTACTTTTGGGACGATCCACACCTTTATAAATAAGGAGTAGATGGTATTATTAGACGTTGTGTACCAGAGCATGAACAGGGACATATCCTACACAAGTGTCACTCCAAGGCCTACGGAGGACACCATGCTGGACATAGAACTGCACACAAGGTCTTACAATCTGGTTTTTATTGGCCTACTCTCTTCAAGGATGCTCGTAAATTTGTCCTGTCTTGTGATAATGTCGAAGAATTGAAAATATTAGTACACATCAGGAAATGCCTATGAATTACTCTTTAGTGATTGAACCATTTGATGTTTGGGATTTTGATTATATGAGACCTTTTCCAAAATCCAACGGGTATACTCATATTCTAGTTGTTGTTGATTATGTTACTAAGTGGGTAGAAGATATCCCAACAAGTAGTGCTGATCATAACACTTCTATAAAAATGCTAAAAGAAGTTATTGTCCCTAGATTTGGAGTCCCTAGATATTTAATGACTGATGGTGGTTCACACTTTATTCATGGTGCTTTCCATAAATTGCTTGCTAGGTATGATGTTAATCATAGAATTGCATCTCCTTATCATCCTCAGTCTAGTGGGCAAGTAGAATTGAGCAATAGAGAAATAAAGTTGATCTTACAAAAGACCGTTATTAGATCTAGAAAGAATTGGTCTAAGAAACTTGATGATGCATTATGGGCTTATAGAACCGCTTACAAAAACCCTATGGCTATATCTCTGTATAAAATGGTTTATGGTAAAGCATGTCACTTTCCTCTAGAGCTAGAACATAAAGCTTATTGGGCAATTCAAGAGCTTAACTATGATTTCAAACTTGCTGGTGAAAAGAGGTTATTTGACATTAGCTCACTTGATGAATGGAGAACCTAGGCCTATGAGAATTCCATGTTGTTTACAGAAAAGGTTAAGAGATGGCATGATAGAAGGATACAAAATCGTGAATTCAATGTAGGTGATGATGTCTTGCAATACAACTCTAGTTTAAGATTTTTTGCAGGAAAACTTCTCTCGAAGTGGGAAGGTCCTTACATTGTGGAGGAAGTATATCATTCCGGTGCCATCAAGATCAACAACGCAGAAGGCACAAACCCGAAAGTGGTGAATGGACAAAGAATCAAACATTATATCTCAGGTACTCCCATAAATGTTGAAACTAATATTATCAATACCATAACTCTCGAAGAGTACATTAGGGAGGCCTATCAGAACGTCTCGGACTCTGAAAAGGAATAGGTATGTGTTATGGTAAGCAAACCAACTCCAAAACGTTTTCAAAGGCAATTTTTACCAGTTTTGGAATATTTAAAAAATTAGGAAAATTTAAAGAAGTTCGAAGCGTGCACGAGGAGGCAAGAAGCTAGGAGGGTGCGACCTACCCCCTGGGCGCATGCTGCAGGCTTGTGGCCACCCCGTGCACCCTCCGGACTCTGCTTTCTTCTGGAATACTCTTTCGGGTCGGCAACAAATCTGTTGGAATTATGCCCTAGAGGCAATAATAAATGTATAGTTATTATTATAATTCCTGTATCAAGATAATAGTTTATTATCCATGCTATAATTGTATTGAATGAAGACTCATTTACATGTGTGGATACATAGACAAAACACCGTCCCTAGCATGCCTCTAGTTGGCTAGCCAGTTGATCAATGATAGTCAGTGTCTTCTGATTATGAACAAGGTGTTGTTGCTTGATAACTGGATCACGTCATTGGGAGAATCACGTGATGGACTAGACCCAAACTAATAGACGTAGCATGTTGATCGTGTCATTTTGTTGCTACTGTTTTCTGCGTGTCAAGTATTTATTCCTATGACCATGAGATCATATAACTCACTGACACCGGAGGAATGCTTTGTGTGCATCAAACGTCGCAACGTAACTGGGTGACTATAAAGATGCTCTACAGGTATCTCCGAAGGTGTTAGTTGAGTTAGTATGGATCAAGACTGGGATTTGTCACTCCGTGTGACGGAGAGGTATCTCGGGGCCCACTCGGTAGTTCAACATCACACACAAGCCTTGCAAGCAATGTAACTTAGTGTAAGTTGCGGGATCTTGTATTACGGAACGAGTAAAGAGACTTGCCGGTAAACGAGATTGAAATAGGTATGCGGATACTGACGATCGAATCTCGGGTAAGTAACATACCGAAGGACAAAGGGAATGACTTACGGGATTATACGAATCCTTGGCACTGAGGTTCAAACGATAAGATCTTCGTAGAATATGTAGGATCCAATATGGGCATCCAGGTCCCGCTATTGGATATTGACCGAGGAGTCTCTCGGGTTATGTCTACATAGTTCTCGAACCCGCAGGGTCTGCACACTTAAGGTTCGACGTTGTTTTATGCGTATTTGAGTTATATGGTTGGTTACCGAATGTTGTTCGGAGTCCTGGATGAGATCACGGACGTCACGAGGGTTTCCGGAATGGTCCGGAAACGAAGATTGATATATAGGATGACCTCATTTGATTACCGGAAGGTTTTCGGAGTTACCGGGAATGACGAATGGGTTCCGGGGGTTCACCGGAGGGGGGCAACCCACTCCGAGGAAGCCCATAGGTATTTGGGGGGGTCACACCAGCCCTTAGTGGGCTGGTGGGACAGCCCACCAAATCCTATGCGCCAAGGAAGGAAAAATCAAAAGAAAGAAAAAAAAGGAGGGGAAGTGGGAAGGGGGAAGGACTCCCTCCCACCAAACCAAGTAGGACTCGGTTTGGGGGGGAGAATCCTCCCCCCTGGCTCGGCCGACCCCCTTGGGGTCCCTTGGACCCCAAGGCAAGGTCTCCCTCCCTCCTCCTATATATATGGGGCTTTTAGGGCAGATTTGAGACGACTTTCTCACGGCTGCCCGACCACATACCTCCATAGTTTTTCCTCTAGATCGTGTTTCTGCGGAGCTCGGGCGGAGCCCTGCTGAGACAAGATCATCACCAACCTCCGGAGCGCCGTCACGCTGCTGGAGAACTCTTCTACCTCTCCGTCTCTCTTGCTGGATCAAGAAGGCCGAGATCATCGTCGAGCTGTACGTGTGCTGAACGCGGAGGTGCCGTCCGTTCGGTACTAGATCGTCGGACTGATCGCGGGATTGTTCGCGGGGCGGATCGAGGGACGTGAGGACGTTCCACTACATCAACCGCGATCTCACATCGCTTCTGCTGTACGATCTACAAGGGTACGTAGATCACTCATCCCCTCTCGTAGATGGACATCACCATGATAGGTCTTCGTGCGCGTAGGAAAATTTTTGTTTCCCATGCGACGTTCCCCAACAGTGGCATCATGAGCTAGGTTCATGCGTAGATGTCTTCTCGAGTAGAACACAAAAGGTTTTGTGGGCGGTGATGTGCGTTTTGCTGCCCTCCTTAGTATTTTCTTGATTCCGCGGTATTGTTGGATCGAAGCGGCTTGGAACGACATTACTCGTACGCTTACGAGAGACTGGTTTCATCGTTACGAGTAACCCCCTTTGCTCAAAGATGACTGGCAAGTGACGGTTTCTCCAACTTTAGTTGAATCGGATTTGACCGAAGAGGTCCTTGGATGAGGTTAAATAGCAACTCATATATCTCCGTTGTGGTGTTTGCGTAAGTAAGATGCGATCCTACTAGATACCCTTGGTCACCACGTAAAACATGCAACAACAAAATTAGAGGACGTCTAACTTGTTTTTGCAGGGTATGATTGTGATGTGATATGGCCAATGATGTGATGTGAAATTTTGGATGTATGAGATGATCATGTTGTAATAGAAATATCGACTTGCACGTCGATTGTACGGCAACCGGCAGGAGCCATAGGGTTGTCTTTATACTAACATATGTGCTTGCAGATGCGTTTACTATTTTGCTAGGATGTAGCTTTAGTAGTGATAGCATAAGTAGCACGACAACCCCGATGGCGACACGTTGATGGAGATCATGATGATGGAGATCATGGTGTGGCGCCGGTGACAAGAAGATCGTGCCGGTGCTTTGGTGATGGAGATCAAGAAGCACGTGATGATGGCCATATCATGTCACTTATGAATTGCATGTGATGTTAATCCTTTTATGCACCTTATTTTGCTTAGAACGACGGTAGCATTATGAGGTGATCTCTCACTAAAAATTTCAAGACGAAATTGTGTTCTCCCCGACTGTGCACCGTTGCTACAGTTCGTCGTTTCGAGACACCACGTGATGATCGGGTGTGATAGACTCAACGTTCACATACAACGGGTGCAAAACAGTTGCGCACGCGGAACACTCGGGTTAAGCTTGACGAGCCTAGCATGTGCAGACATGGCCTCGGAACACATGAGACTGAAAGGTCGATCATGAATCATATAGTTGATATGATTAGCATAGGGATGCTTACCACTGAAACTACTCTCGACTCACGTGATGATCGGACTTGGGATAGCGTAAGTGGATCATGAACCACTCAAATGACTAGAGAGATGTACTTTTTGAGTGGGAGTTTAGCATATAATTTGATTAAGTTGAACTCTAATTATCTTGAACATAGTCTAAAGTCCACTTTGAATATATTTGTGTTGTAGATCATGGCTCACGCAAGTGTCATCCTCAATTTTAATACGTTCCTAGAGAAAGCTAAGTTGAAAGATGATGGAAGCAACTTTGTAGACTGGGCTCGTAATCTTAGGCTAATCTTACAAGCTGGAAAGAAGGATTATGTCCTTAATGCTGCGCTAGGAGATGAACCACCCGCTACGGCTGATCAGGATGTTAAGAACGCTTGGCTAGCACGTAAGGAGGACTACTCAATAGTTCAATGTGCAGTCTTGTATGGCTTAGAGCCGGGACTTCAACGTTGCTTTGAGCGTCATGGAGCATTTGAGATGTTCCAGGAGTTGAAGTTTATCTTTCAGAAGAATGCCCGGATCGAGAGGTATGAGACCTCCGATAAATTCTATGCTTGCAAGATGGAGGAAAGCTCGTCTGTCAGTGAACATGTGCTCAAGATGTCTGGGTACTCAAACCGTCTAGCTGAACTAGGGATTGAACTCCCGCAAGAAGCTATCACTGACAGAATCCTCCAATCACTGCCGCCAAGCTATAAAGGCTTTGTGTTGAACTACAACATGCAAGGGATGAACAAGTCTCCCGGCGAGTTGTTTGCGATGCTGAAAGTCGCAGAGTCTGAACTCCGTAAAGAACATCAAGTGTTGATGGTGAGCAAGACCACTAGTTTCAAGAGAAACGGCAAAGGCAAGAAGGGCAATTCGAAGAATTGCGGCAAGCCAGTTGCCAATCCGTCGAAGAAACCCAAGGCTGGACCTAAGCCTGAAACAGAGTGCTTCTATTGCAAGGGTATGGGTCACTGGAAGCGCAATTGCCCCAAGTATCTGGCAGATAAGAAGGCGGGCAAAGAAAAATCAGGTATATTTGATATACATGTTATTGATGTGTACTTAACCAGCTCTCGCAGTAGTGCCTGGGTATTCGATACCAGTTCTGTTGCTCACATTTGCAACTCGAAGCAGGAACTGCGGAATAGACGGAGGCTGGCGAAAGACGAAGTGACGATGCGTGTAGGAAACGGTTCCAAGGTTGATGCAATCGCCGTCGGCACCGTGTCACTTCAACTACCATCGGGATTAGTGATGAACTTAAATCATTGCTATTTAGTGCCTGCGTTGAGCATGAACATTATATCTGGATCTTGTTTATTGCGAGACGGTTACTCTTTTAAGTCTGAGAATAATGGTTGTTCTATTTCTATGAGTAACATCTTTTATGGTCATGCACCGAATGTGAGAGGATTGTTCATATTGAATCTTGATAGAGATACGCATATACATAACATTGAGACCAAAAGAGTTAGAGTAAACAATGATAGCGCCATATTTTTGTGGCACTGCCGCTTGGGTCATATTGGTGTAAAGCGCATGAAGAAACTCCATGCTGATGGACTTTTGGAGTCACTTGACTTTGATTCACTTGACACGTGCGAACCATGCCTCATGGGCAAGATGACTAAAACTCCGTTCTCCGGAACAATGGAGCGTGCAAGTGACTTGTTGGAAATCATACATACCGATGTGTGTGGTCCGATGAGCGTGGAGGCACGCGGCGGATATCGTTATTTTCTCACCTTCACTGACGATTTAAGTAGATATGGTTATGTCTACTTGATGAAGCACAAGTCTGAAACATTTGAAAAGTCCAAGCAATTTCAGAGTGAAGTGGAAAATCATCGTAACAAGAAGATCAAGTTCCTACGGTCTGATCGTGGGGGTGAGTATCTGAGTTTCGAGTTTGGTACTCACTTAAGACAATGTGGAATTGTTTCGCAGTTAACACCGCCTGGAACACCACAGCGTAATGGTGTGTCCGAACGTCGTAATCGTACTTTGTTAGAAATGGTGCGATCTATGATGTCTCTTACTGATTTGCCGTTATCGTTTTGGGGTTATGCATTAGAAACAGCTGCGTTCACTTTAAATAGGGCACCATCAAAATCCGTTGAGACGACACCATACGAACTGTGGTATGGCAAAATACCAAAGTTGTCGTTTCTTAAAGTTTGGGGATGTGATGCTTATGTCAAAAAGCTTCAGCCTGAGAAGCTGGAACCCAAAGCGGAAAAGTGCGTCTTCATAGGTTACCCAAAAGAGACAGTTGGGTACACCTTCTATCTCAAATCCGAGGGCAAAGTGTTTCTAACTAAGAACGGAACTTTTCTCGAGAAGGAGTTTCTCTCGGGAGAATTGAGTGGGAGGAAGATAGAACTTGACGAGGTTGTCGAACCTCTCATCCCTCTGGATGGTGGCGCAGGGCAAGGGGAAACCCCTGTGATTGCGACGCCGGTTGAGGAGGAAGTTAATGATGATGATCATGAAACTCCAGTTCAAGTTTCTGTTGAACCACGCAGGTCGACGAGATCACGTGCTGCTCCAGAGTGGTACGGTAATCCCGTCTTGACAATCATGTTGTTAGACAACAATGAACCTGCAAATTATGAAGAAGCAATGGTGGGCCCAGATTCCAACAAATGGCTAGAAGCCATGAAATCCGAGATAGGATCCATGTATGAGAACAAAGTATGGACTTTGGATATACTACCTGAGGGCCGCAAGGCTATTCAGAACAAATGGATCTTTAAGAAGAAGACGGACGCTGACGGTAATGTGACCGTTTATAAAGCTCGAATTGTGGCAAAGGGTTTTTCACAAGTTCCAGGAATTGACTACGATGAGACTTTCTCTCCCGTAGCGATGCTTAAGTCCGTCAGAATCATGTTAGCAATAGCTGCATTTTTCGATTATGAAATTTGGCAGATGGATGTCAAAACGGCGTTCCTTAACGGTTTTCTTAAGGAAGAGTTGTATATGATGCAACCCGAAGGTTTTGTCGATCCTAGAAATGCTGACAAGGTGTGCAAGCTCCAGCGATCCATTTATGGACTGGTGCAAGCATCTCGGAGTTGGAACAAACGCTTTGATGAGGTGATCAAAGCATTTGGGTTTATACAAGTGGTTGGAGAATCTTGTATTTACAAGAAAGTGAGTGGGAGCTCTGTGGCGTTTCTAATATTATATGTGGATGACATATTACTGATTGGAAACAACGTAGAGCTTTTGGAGAGCATAAAAGGTTACTTGAATAAAAGTTTCTCTATGAAGGACCGAGGAGAAGCTTCTTACATTCTGGGCATTAAGATCTATAGGGATAGATCAAAACGCCTGATAGGACTTTCACAAAGCACATACCTTGATAAAGTTTTGAAGAGGTTCAAAATGGAACAGTCCAAGAAAGGGTTCTTGCCAGTGTTACAAGGTACGAGATTGAGTAAGACTCAGTGCCCAGCAACTGATGAAGATAGAGAGCATATGCGCTCCGTCCCCTATGCTTCAGCCATAGGCTCTATCATGTATGCAATGCTGTGCACTAGACCGGATGTTAGCCTGGCCATAAGTATGGCAGGCAGGTTCCAGAGTAATCCAGGAGTGGATCACTGGACAGCGGTCAAGAATATCCTGAAGTACCTGAAAAGGACTAAGGAGATGTTTCTCGTATATGGAGGTGACGAAGAGCTCGCCGTAAAAGGTTACGTCGACGCAAGCTTTGACACAGATCCGGACGACTCTAAGTCGCAAACCGGATACGTATTTATTCTTAATGGGGGTGCAGTAAGCTGGTGCAGTTCCAAGCAAAGCGTCGTAGCAGATTCTACATGTGAAGCGGAGTACATGGCTGCCTCGGAGGCGGCTAAGGAGGGTGTCTGGATGAAGCAGTTCATGACGGATCTTGGAGTGGTGCCAAGTGCACTGGATCCAATAACCTTGTTCTGTGACAACACTGGTGCCATTGCCTTAGCAAAGGAACCAAGGTTTCACAAGAAGACCAGACACATCAAACGACGCTTCAACCTCATCCGCGACTACGTCGAGGAGGAGGACGTAAATATATGCAAAGTGCACACGGATCTGAATGTAGCAGACCCGCTGACTAAACCTCTTCCACGGCCAAAACATGATCGACACCAGAACTGTATGGGTGTTAGATTTATTACAATGTAATTCACATGGTGATGTGAGGGCTAGATTATTGACTCTAGTGCAAGTGGGAGACTGTTGGAATTATGCCCTAGAGGCAATAATAAATGTATAGTTATTATTATAATTCCTGTATCAAGATAATAGTTTATTATCCATGCTATAATTGTATTGAATGAAGACTCATTTACATGTGTGGATACATAGACAAAACACCGTCCCTAGCATGCCTCTAGTTGGCTAGCCAGTTGATCAATGATAGTCAGTGTCTTCTGATTATGAACAAGGTGTTGTTGCTTGATAACTGGATCACGTCATTGGGAGAATCACGTGATGGACTAGACCCAAACTAATAGACGTAGCATGTTGATCGTGTCATTTTGTTGCTACTGTTTTCTGCGTGTCAAGTATTTATTCCTATGACCATGAGATCATATAACTCACTGACACCGGAGGAATGCTTTGTGTGCATCAAACGTCGCAACGTAACTGGGTGACTATAAAGATGCTCTACAGGTATCTCCGAAGGTGTTAGTTGAGTTAGTATGGATCAAGACTGGGATTTGTCACTCCGTGTGACGGAGAGGTATCTCGGGGCCCACTCGATAATTCAACATCACACACAAGCCTTGCAAGCAATGTAACTTAGTGTAAGTTGCGGGATCTTGTATTACGGAACGAGTAAAGAGACTTGCCGGTAAACGAGATTGAAATAGGTATGCGGATACTGACGATCGAATCTCGGGTAAGTAACATACCGAAGGACAAAGGGAATGACTTACGGGATTATACGAATCCTTGGCACTGAGGTTCAAACGATAAGATCTTCGTAGAATATGTAGGATCCAATATGGGCATCCAGGTCCCGCTATTGGATATTGACCGAGGAGTCTCTCGGGTCATGTCTACATAGTTCTCGAACCCGCAGGGTCTGCACACTTAAGGTTCGACGTTGTTTTATGCGTATTTGAGTTATATGGTTGGTTACCGAATGTTGTTGTCCCGGATGAGATCACGGACGTCACGAGGGTTTCCGGAATGGTCCGGAAACGAAGATTGATATATAGGATGACCTCATTTGATTACCGGAAGGTTTTCGGAGTTACCGGGAATGTACCGGGAATGACGAATGGGTTCCGGGGGTTCACCGGAGGGGGGCAACCCACTCCGGGGAAGCCCATAGGTATTTGGGGGGGTCACACCAGCCCTTAGTGGGCTGGTGGGACAGCCCACCAAATCCTATGCGCCAAGGAAGGAAAAATCAAAAGAAAGAAAAAAAAAGGAGGGGAAGTGGGAAGGGGGAAGGACTCCCTCCCACCAAACCAAGTAGGACTCGGTTTGGGGGGGGAGAGTCCTCCCCCCAGGCTCGGCCGACCCCCTTGGGGTCCCTTGGACCCCAAGGCAAGGTCTCCCTCCCTCCTCCTATATATATGGGGCTTTTAGGGCAGATGTGAGACGACTTTCTCACGGCTGCCCGACCACATACCTCCATAGTTTTTCCTCTAGATCGTGTTTCTGCGAAGCTCGGGCGGAGCCCTGCTGAGACAAGATCATCACCAACCTCCGGAGCGCCGTCACGCTGCCGGAGAACTCTTCTACCTCTCCGTCTCTCTTGCTGGATCAAGAAGGCCGAGATCATCGTCGAGCTGTACGTGTGCTGAACGCGGAGGTGCCGTCCGTTCGGTACTAGATCGTGGGACTGATCGCGGGATTGTTCGCGGGGCGGATCGAGGGACGTGAGGACGTTCCACTACATCAACCGCGATCTCACATCGCTTCTGCTGTACGATCTACAAGGGTACGTAGATCACTCATCCCCTCTCGTAGATGGACATCACCATGATAGGTCTTCGTGCGCGTAGGAAAATTTTTGTTTCCCATGCGATGATCCCCAACAAAATCATTATATAATTTCCTGAAGGTTTTGACCTCTATATCACGACAATATCTCCTCTTTGCGTTTTGATCTGTTTCTGTAACAGATTTAGATTAACATGACGTCTTCAAGTACTCTGAAGGACAAGTTCTTTGAGAGGGTCATCAACCCCAACCTTGCAGAGGTGCCGCAACACCCTCAAACCATTGAGATGCATGAGTGGGTGCTGCACATCCGTGATATTGAGGGGCTAAAGAAGACCAGAAGCATGGAGACAAGGCTCGAAGCAATGGAGAAGCAAGTCTTCAAGTGCCAAGGGATGGTGGAATGAGGACTTAATGCCAATCACCTGATGATCGCGGAGTTTATACATAAGCACAAGCTAGACGCCAAGGATCTCTGGGATCACATCTTTAAGATTTACGAGAAAATCGAGCACCTCCAAGCCTAGATCTATGACCTACAAAACCAAAACTTGAGTATGAATGTAGACTTAAGAAAATGAGTTTGGCTGCAAGCTTGATGATCCCGGAGACTAGTTCATCTTTTCACGATGGTGAACCCATGCCTTGGAAGACGGAGGACAAACCTTCAACATCACCAACAACTCAAGCATCACCACCTCCGAAGAAATACAACTGAACACATGGGTATGGGCACTCCCCTTGGCTTGTGCCAAGCTTGGCGGAGGCGCCCCGATATCTTATCACCATCACACCTTTTACCTTTTTTTGTTCGATCCTTTCGGTTATATCTTGATCTAGTAGAATAAAGTTTTAGTGTGATCTAGTTTTGAGTTTTTCTTTTTGTTCCCACTGTGTAAGCAAGTCTGAGAGTTAGATAATAACGAGTAGTTTTGAGTTGAGGACTTTGCTTACTTGCTATGATCTTGAGAGAAAAAATAAATAGAAAGAAGTATAGAATAAAACCAAAAAGAGCATAAATAATGATCTTATGGGGAGTGATGACTTCACATATAAAAAGTATGTCGATTGAAATTTGTTGTGAGTTGAGAAACAAAGCTATTGGTCATTGTTGCAATTAAAAGGAAGTAATGAAGAAAGAGAGCTTCTCATATAAATATATTATCTTAGACATCTTTTATGATTGTGAGCACTCACTAAATATCATATGTCAAGACGTTGATGTCGGACAAGGAAGACAACATAATGAGTTATCTTTGCTTATTTACGAATGGAAGTTATATGGTTGTAGATCCTTCAACATGTGTCGCTTGCTTCCACCTCATATTAGCCAAAAACTCCTGCACCAAGTATAGATACTACTTGTGCATCCAAATACCTTTAACCCACTTTTGCCTTGAGAGTCCACCATACTGATACGTCCATTTTGCATCATGCTTTCATGTTGATATTTATCGCTTTATGGGCTGTTATATTACCTTGTGGTACCATACTTATGCCTTCTCTCTCTTATTTTGCAAGGTTTATTTGAAGAGGGAGAATACCGGCAGCTCGAATTCTGGACTGGAAAAGGAGCAAGTCTGAGTCCTCTATTCTGCACAACTCCAAATGCCCTGAAAATCAACGTGGAATTTTTTGGGAATATATAAAAAATACTGGGCGAGAGAAGTATCAGAGGGGAGCTACCAGGGCCCCACAAGCCTGGTAGCCGCCACACCCCTCGTGGCGGCTACAGGGCTTGTGGGCACCCTAACGGCCCACTGGCCCCCTTCTTTTGCTATATGAAGGGTTTCGTTCCAGAGAAAATCAAGGGGTAGTTTTTTCGTGGATTCTCCGCCACCACGAGGCGGAACTTGAGCAGATCCAATCTAGAGCTCCGGCAGGAGGATCCTGCCGGGGAAACTTCCCTCCCTGAGGGGGAAAGCGTCGCCATCGTCATCACCAACACTCCTCTCGTCCGAGGGGAGTCGTCTCCATCAACATCTTCATCAGCACCATCTCTTCTCCATACCCTAGTTCATCTCTTGTAACCAATCTCCATCTCGTGACTCCGATTGGCACTTGTAAGGTTGCTAGTAGTGTTGATTACTCTTTGTAGTTGATGCTAGTTGGATTACTTGGTGGAAGAGTTTATGTTCAGATCCTTGATGCTACTCATTACACCTCTGATCGTGATTATGATTATGCTTTGTGAGTAGTTACTTTTGTTCCTGAGGACATGGGATAAGTCATGCTGATAATAGTCATGTGAATTTGGTATTCGTTCTATATTTTGATATGTTGTATGTTGTCTTTTCCTCTAGTGGTGTTATGTGAACGTCGACTACATAACACTTCACCATATTTGGTCCTAGAGGAAGGCATTGGGGAGTAGTAAGTAGATGATGGGTTGTAAGAGTGACAGAAGTTTAAACCCCAGTCTATGCGTTGCTTCGTAAGTGGCTGATTTGGATCCACTAGTTTAATGCTATGGTTAGACGTTGTCTTAATTCTTATTTGGTAGTTGCGGATGCTTGCGAGAGGGGTTAATCATAAGTGGGATGCTTGTCCAAGTAAGGGAACTACCCAAGCGCCGGTCCACCCACATATCAAACTATAAAAGTAATGAACACGAATCACATGAACATGATGAAACTAGCATGACAGAAATTCACGTGTGTCCTCGGGAGCATTTTTCCTCCTATAAGACTTTGTTCAGGCTTGTCCCTTGCTACAAAAGGGATTGGACCACTTTTGATGCACCGTTGCTACTACTTGTTACTTGTTACTTTTCACTTGCTACGTTTCACCTTGCTACACCATCACTTGTTACCGCTACTTTTAGTGCTTGCAGTTATTACCTTGCTGAAAACTGTTTATCAGAGCCTTCTGGTCCTCGTTGGGTTCGACACTCTTACTTATCGAAAGGACTAGGATTGATCCCCTATACTTGTGGGTCATCAAGACTCTTTTCTGGCGCCGTTGCCGGGGAGTGAAGCGCCTTTGGTAAGTGGAATTTGGTAAGGAAACATTTATATAGTGTGCTGAAATTTATTGTCACTTGTCACTATGGAAATTGTTCCTTTGAGGAATTTCTTCGGGGTATCTTCACCACGAACGGAAGCACGAGGAGTTGTTCCTCAACCTGAGGTACCTACTGAAAATATATTTATGAAATTCCTTCGGGTATGCTTTAGAAACTGCTAGCTAATCCTTTTACACGAGATGGATCTTCACATCCAGACGTGCATCTGATCTATGCAGATGAAGTTTGTGGTTGATTTAAGCTTGCAGGTTTGCCCGAGGATGAGGTAAATAAGAAAGTCTTTCCTTTATCTTTGAAGGATAAGGCGTGGACATGGTATATGCTATGTGATGATACTGGATCATGGGACTACAATCGGTTGAAATTGGAATCTCATCAAAAGTTTTATCCTATGCATTTAGTACATCGTGATCGGAATTATATTTATAACTTTTGGCCTCGTGACAGGGAAAGCTTAGCTCAAGCTTGGGGGAGGCTTAAATCAATGCTATATTCATGCCCCAATCATGAGCCCTCGAGAGAAATTATCACTCAAAACTTTTATGCTCGGCTTTCTCATGAAGATCGTACCATGCTTGACACTTCTTGTACCGGTTCTTCTATGAAGAAGGATATTGACCACAAGTGGAATTTATTGGAAAGAATCAAACGTAACTCTAAAGATTGGGAGCTTGAGGAAGGTTAAGAGTCAGGTATGAATTTCCAGTTTGATTGCGTTAAATCTTTTGTTGAAAAAAACAGTTCTAGAGATTTTAGCGCTAAGTACGGACTTGACTCTAAGATAGTAGCTTCTCTATGTGAATCTTTTGCTGCTCATGTTGATCTTCCCAAAGAGAAGTGGTTTAAATATCATCCCCCTGTAGAAGTCAACATAGCTAAACCCAATCTAGTTGAGGAGAAAGTCATTGCCTTTGGTGATCCTATTGTTCCTTGTGCCTACGCTGAGAAACCACCTTACCCTGCTAGCAAAAAGGATTATTCTAAAGCTCCACCTGTGATACGTAGGGGTTACATTAGACCACTTGCACCCCCTGAGGAAATTAGAGTTGAACCTAGTGTTGCTATTATCAAAGATCTCTTAGACAAAGACATAGATGGGCATGTTATCAAATTCTGTGAGGACTCTGCTAGAATTGCTAAACGTCACGCAAAAGACAAATACGGACCTGTAGTTGGCCTGCCTGTTGTTTCTAGCAAGATAGGAGATCACTGTTATCATGGTTTATGTGATATGGGTGCTAGTGTTAGTGCAATAGGCCGTTCCCTATATGATGAAATCAAAGATGAGATTGCACCTGCTGAGTTAGAACCCATCGAAGTCACTATTACGCTAGCTAATAGAGACACTATCTGCCCTCTCAGAATTGTGAGAGACGTAGAAGTCATGTGTGGTAAGACGAAGTATCCTACTGATTTCCTCGTCCTTGCTACTGCACAAGATAGATTTTGTCCCATCATATTTGGTAGACCCTTTCTCAACACTGTCAATGCTCACATTGATTGCATTAAGAAGACTGTCACTGTTAGTTTCGAGGGTGTGTCTCATGAATTTAACTTCACCTAGTTTGGAAGACATCCCCATGAAAAAGAGTCATATAGTAGGGATGAAATCATTGCTCTTGCCTCTATTGCTGTACCTCCTACGGATCCTTTAGAGCAATATCTGCTTGAGCATGAAAATGATATGCATATGGATGAAAGAGATGAGATAGATAAAATTGTCTTAGAACAATATCCTATTCTCAAGAATAATCTGCATGTTGAACTGCTTGGGGACCCTCCCCCACCGAAGGGTGATCCTGTGTTCGAGCTTAAACAGTTTCCTGATACTCTTAAGTATGCCTATCTTGATGAAAAGGAGATATATCCTGTTATTGTTAGTGCTCTCCTCTCGAATCACGAAGAGAAGAAGTTACTAAAAACTTTGAGGAAGCACCGTGGGGCTATAGGATATACTCTTGATGATCTTAAGGGTATTAGTCCCACTCTATGTCAGCACAAGATTAAAACTGATCCTGACTTCAAACCAGTTGCTGATCATCAAAGGATATTAAATCCTAAGATGAAAGATGTCGTTAGAAAAGAAATATTAAAGCTTATGGAAGCATGAATCATTTATCCTGTTGCTCATAGTGATTGGGTAAGTCCAGTACATTGCGTACCTAAGAAGGGAGGTATCATCGTCGTTCCTAATGATAAGAATGAATTAATCCCACAAAGGATTTTTACTGGCTATAGGATGGTGATAGACTTCCGGAAACTGAACAAGGCAACCAGGAAAGACCATTATCCTTTGCCGTTTATCGACCAATTGCTAGAAAGGCTATCCAAACACACACACTTCTGCTTTCTAGACGGTTATTCAGGTTTCTCTCAGATACCTGTTGCACAATTTGATCAGGAGAAAACCACTTTCACCTTCTCCTTCGGTAGCTTTGCTTATAGACGTATGCCTTTTGGTTTATGCAATGCACCTGCCACCTTTCAAAGATGTATGATGGCTATATTCTCTGACTTTTGTGAAAAGATTGTCGAGGTTTTCATGGATGACTTCTCCGTTTACGGGTCTTCCTTTGATGATTTCCTCAGCAACCTTGATCGAGTCTTACAGAGATGCAGAGAAACCAACCTCGTCTTGAATTGGGAGAAGTGCCACTTTATGGTTAATGAAGGCATCGTCTTAGGACATAAAATTTATGAAAGAGGCATTGAAGTTGATAAGGCTAAGGTTGATGCAATTGAGAAAATTCCTTGCCCCATAGATATTAGAGGTATACGAAGTTTCCTAGGTCATCCTGGTTTCTATAGAAGGTTCATTAAAGACTTCTCTAAGATTTCTAGGCCTCTTACCAACCTCTTGCAGAAGGATGTTCCTTTTGTTTTTGATCAGGATTGCGAGGAAGCTTTCGAAATACTTAAGAAGGCCTTGATAACCGCACCTATTGTGCAACCACCTGACTGGAACTTGCCCTTTGAAATCATGTGCGATGCTAGTGGTTTTGATGTTGGTGCTATTCTAGGACAAAGAGTTGACAAGAAGTTGAATGCTATTCACTATGCTAGTAAAACTCTAGACAGTGCCCAAAGAAACTATGCCACTACGGAAAAGGAGTTTTTAGCAGTCGTGTTTGCATGTGAAAAGTTCAGATCTTATATAGTTGACTCCGAAGTCACTATTCACTCTGATCATGTTGCTATTAAGTACCTTATGGAGAAGAAGGACGCTAAGCCTAGGCTAATCAGATGGGTTCTCCTGCTACAGGAATTCGATTTGCATGTTGTTCACCAAAAGGGTGCTGATAACCCTGTGGCAGATAACTTGTCCAGGCTAGAGAATGTCCTTGATGATCCACGACCTATTGATGACAGCTTTCCTGATGAGCAATTAAATGTCATCCGCACTTCACATACTTCACCGTGCTAGGCTGATTACGCAAACTATGTCATAGCCAAATACATACCACCCAGTTTCACCTACCAGCAAAAGAAGAAATTCTTCTTTGATTTGAGACACTACTTTTGGGATGATCCTCACCTTTATAAGGAAGGAGTAGATCGTGTTATTAGACGTTGTGTGTCTGAACATGAACAGGGGCAGATCCTGCATAAGTGTCATTCCAAAGCCTACGGAGGACACCATGATGGAGATAGAACAGCTCATAATCTATTGCAATCAGGTTTCTATTGGCCCACTCTCTTCAAGGATGGACGTAAGTTTGTCTTGTCTTGTGACGAATGCCAAATAATAGGGAACATCAGTAAACGTCAGGAAATTCCTATGAACTAATCACTTGTCATTGAACCGTTTAATGTATGGGGCTTTGATTATATGGGACCCTTCCCGAGTTCCAATGGGTACACTCACATCTTAGTTGCTGTGGATTACGTCACTAAGTGGGTAGAAGCTATCCCCACAAGAAATGCTGATCACCACACCTCTATTAAGATGCTTAAAGAAGTCATTTTCCCAAGTTTTGGAGTTCCTAGATATCTGATGACTGATGGCGGTTCACACTTCATTCATCATGTTTTCCTCAAGATGCTTGCTAAGTATGATGTCAACCATAGAGTTGCATCTCCTTATCATCCTCAGTTGGTCAAGTGGAGTTGAGTAATAGGGAGATCAAATTGATCTTACTATCAATAGATCTCGAAAGAATTGGTCTAGTAAACTTGACGATGCACTATGGGATTATAGGACTGCTTATAAGAATCCCATGGGCATGTCGCCGTATAAAATGGTTTATGGTAAGGCCTGTCATTTACCTCTTGAGCTAGAACACAAGGCTTATTGGGCAATCAAAGAGCTTAACTTCGATTTCAAACTTGCCAATGAAAAGCGGTTGTTTGATATCAGCTCATTAGATGAATGGAGGGCCGAGGCATATGAGAATGCCAAGTTGTTCAATGAAAAGGTTAAGAGATGGCACGATAAAAGAATACAGAAACGAGAGTTGAATATAGGTGATTATGTCCTGCTATACATTTCTCGCTTAAGATTCTTCGCAGGCAAGCTTCTCTCTAAATGGGAAGGTCCTTACGTTGTCGAGGAAGTATATCGTTCCGGTGCCATCAAAATCAATAACACGGAAGGAAATTTTCCTAGAGTGGTAAATGGGCAAAGAATCAAGCACTATATCTCTGGTACTCTCATAAATATTGAGACCAATATCATCAATATCAAAACTTAAGAGGAGTACATAAGGGATGTTTATCAGCCTGTTTATGACCCTGAAAATGAAGAGGTATGTGTTTTGGTAAGTAATTGGACTCCGAAGATTTTCCAATAGGAAATTTCCTCCGTTTTGGAATTTTTGGAAATTTAGAAAAATGAAAAGAAGTCCGGAGAGCGCACGAGGCAACCACAAGCTTGGTAGCCGCCACCTACCCCCCTGGCGGCAGCTACAGGGCTTGTGGGCACCTCGTGTGCCTCCAGGACTCCGTTTTCTTGTGGAGCACGCCTTCTGGTCCAGAAAAATCATTATATATACGCCCGAGGGTTTTGATCTCCGTATCGCGCAGTTTTCCTCTGTTTTCGTTTCGAGCCTGTTTCTGCCGCAGATCTAGGTCAAGATTTCTTCTCAAGATTCAGATTGGGAGAGCTATGTGGCTGATTACCTTGCTAACCCAAGGTCTATGGGGACTTGGAACCATACGGCTGGACCACTAACGAGGAAGAGGACTATGATCCCAAGGGGAAGGAACAAACTAGTTCCGATGAAGAGGAGGCTCCTCTATCTCAATCTGGACGCACTCATGTGGAGTTCAAGAAGTCAAGCCTCCCCAACTCCAGGAAGAAGCCTAAGACCCTATTTATCCCTTCTCGTTTCTTGCAGGAGAGTAAGCAGGAACTTTTCCATAGAGTGTTGAAGCTTGAGGAGGAAAATGACGATCTGAGGGAGCAGAACCTTATGCTCAAGTGGAAATTAGACAAGCTCAAGACTACCTCAACAACTCCACCACCATCACCACCAAAGGAAGACAACTAAGCATTGCAGGTATGGGCAATCCCCTTGGCTTTTTCCAAGCTTGGGGGAGTTGCCCTGGTATCGTATCACCTTTATATCTTTTTCTTTTACCTTTGTTTTAGTTCTTTCCTTTTCACTTTTTATTTCTTCCTTTAGTGGAATAAGTCTTTAGTGTTTAGTTTGAGTCTTTTGCTTTGTGTCTCCCCCGTTGTATTCGAGCTTGCGAGCTATATAATAAAGAGTATCTTAGTCAAGGGCTTTGTTTTGTGCCGTGATCAAAAGTATGAAAAGAACGATAGCATGAAAGATCGTGAGATGATCTTATGGAAAGTGATAGCTTCACATATAACAAGTATGATGATTGAAACTTGTTGAGAATAAACCAACATAGACCTCAGTCATTGTTGCAATTAATAAGAAGTAATAAGGAAAGAGAGGTTCACATATAAATATATCATCTTAGACACTTTCTATAATTGTGAGCACTCACCAAACTATTACATGCTTAGAAGTAGATGTTGGACAAGGAAGACAACATAATGAATTGTGTTTGCTTGGTTCCAAACAATGTTATATGAGTAGAGATCCCTTAGCATGTGACGATTGCTTCCACCTCATATTAGCCAAAACTCCCGCACCAAGTAGAAATCCGACTTGTGCATCCATAAACCTCCAACCCAGTTTTGCCATGAGAGTCCACCATACCTACCTATGGATTGAATAAGATCCCTCAAGTAAGTTGTCATCGGTGCAAGCTATAAAAATTGCTCTCTAATATGTATGTTCTATTAGTGTGTGGAAAATAAGCTTTATACGAACCTGTGATGAGGAGGACATAAAAGCGACAGACTGCATAATAAAGTTCTTTATCATAGGAGGCAATATAAAGTGATGTTCCTCCGCACTAAGAGGACACGCATCCAAACCTCAAAAGCGCATGACAACCTCTTCTTCCCTCTGCGAAGAGCCTATCTTGTACCTTTACTTTTTGCCCTTGTAAGAGTCATGGTGATCTTCACCCATTCCTTATTTTGCCTTTGTCTTGGCTACCGTCAGATGCTAGGGAAAGATCTATATTCATATATCAACTTGTTGACTTTACCCTTGAGGTAAATGGTTGGGAGGCAAAACTATAAGCGCCTATCTTTCTCTGTGACCAGCTGAAACTTTGAAACCATGAGTACCACGTGAGTTGTAACAATTGTGGAAAACAAAAGAGATGATTGAGTATGTGGGTTTGCTTTACAAGCTCTTATGACTCTTTTCCGATGTTATGATAAATTGCAATTGCTTCAATGACTATGGACTGTTGATGGCTACTTCTCGGTACGGGTTTTGTTACATACTTTGCCTTGTGAAGGAATTGTTACTTTCCCATAAGAATATTTATGATGTATTGTTATTCTATGTGTGATCATGATGCCCTCATGTCCGTTTTATGTTTTATCGACACCTTCATCCCTAAACATGTGGACATGTTTATGGAACTTGGTTTTCGCTTGAGGACAAGCGAGCTCTAAGCTTGGGGGAGTTGATACGTCCATATCGCATCATGTTTTCATGTTGATATTTATCGCTTTATGGGCTGTTATATTACCTTGTGGTACCATACTTATGCCTTTTCTCTCTTATTTTGCAAGGTATATTTGAAGAGGGAGAATACCGGCAGATGGAATTCTTGACTGGAAAAGGAGCAAGTCTGTGGCCTCTATTTTGCACAACTCCAAATGCCCTGGAAATCAACGTGGAATTTTTTGGGAATATATTAAAAATACTGGGCGAGAGAAGTACCAGAGGGGAGCTACCAGGGCCCCACAAGCCTGTTAGCCGCCACCTCCCTGGTGGCGGCTACAGTGCTTGTGGGCACCCTGATGGCCCACTAGCCCCCCTCTTTTCCTATATGAAGGGTTTCGTTCCAGAAAAAATCAAGGGGAAGCTTTTTCGTGGATTCTCCGCCTCCACGAGGCGGAACTTGAGCAGATCCAATCTAGAGCTCCGGCAGGACGATCCTGCCAGGGAAACTTCCCTCCTGGAGGGGGAAATCGTCGCCATCTTCATCACCAACACTCCTCTCGTCGGAGGGGAGTCATCTCCATCAACATCTTCATCAGCACCATATCTTCTCCAAACCCTAGTTCATCTCTTGTAACCAATCTCCGTATCGCGACTCCGATTCGCACTTGTAAGGTTGCTAGTAGTGTTGATTACTCTTTGTAGTTGATGCTAATTGGATTACTTGGTGGAAGAGTTTATGTTCAGATCCTTGATGCTACTCATTACACCTCTAATCATGATTATAATTATGCTTTGTCAGTAATTACTATTGTTCCTGAGGACATGGGATAAGTCATGCTGATAATAGTCATGTGAATTTGGTATTCATTCGGTATTTTGATATGTTTTATGTTGTCTTTTCCTCTAGTGGTTTTATGTGAATGTCGACTACAGAACACTTCACCATATTTGGGCCTAGAGGAAGGCATTGGGGAGTAGTAAGTAGATGATGGGTTGCTAGAGTGACAGAAGCTTAAACCCAGTCTATGCGTTGCTTCGTAAGGGGCTGATTTGGATCCACTAGTTTAATGCTATGGTTAGGCATTGTCTTAATTCTTCTTTTGTAGTTGCGGATGCTTGCGAGAGGGGTTAATCATAAGTGGGATGCTTGTCCAAGTAAGGGCTGTACCCAAGCGCCGGTACACCCACATATCAAACTATCAAAGTAATGAACGCGAATCACATGAACATGATGAAATTAGCATGACAGAAATTCCCGTGTGTCCTCGGGAGCATTTTTCCTCCTATAAAACTTTGCTCAGGCTTGTCCCTTGTTACAAAAGGGATTGGGCCACTTTGCTACACCGTTGCTACTACTTGCTACTTGTTACTTTTCACTTGCTGCATTTCACCTTGCTACACCATCACTTGTTACCGCTACTTTCAGTGCTTGCAGTTATTACCTTGCTGAAAACTGTTTATCAGAGCGTTCTGCTCCTCGTTGGGTTCGAGACTGTTACTTATCGAAAGGACTACTATTGATCCCCTATACTTGTGGGTCATCACATACCTACCTATGGATTGAGTAAGATCCATCAAGTAAGTTGTCATCGGTGCAAGCAATAAAAAATGCTCGTTAAATATGTGTGGTTTATTAGTGCGAGGAAAATAAACTTTATACGAACTTGGGATATGGAAGAAATAAAAGCGAAAGATTGCATAATAAAGTTCTTTATCACAAGGGGCAATATAAAGTGGCACTCTTTTGCATTAAGGGATTGTGCATCCAACTATAAAAGCGCATGACAACCTCTGCTTCCCTTTGCGAAGGGCCTAGTTGCTACCTTTAATTTCTAGTACTTACCTTTATGTAAGAGTCGTGGTGATCTTCACCATTTCCTTTATTTCGCCTTTATCTTTTGGCAAGCGCCATGTGTTGGGGAATGATCTAGACAAATATATCCACTCGGACGTGGGTGATCATGAGTTATTATTGTTGACATTACCCTTGAGATAAACAGTTGGGAGGAAAAACTAAGCCCCTATCTTTCTGTGCGTCCGATTGATGCTTTGACCTCATAGGTAATGTGTGAGTGTTAGAAATTATGAAAGTCAATAAGATGATTGAGTATGTGCATTTGCTTTACAAGCTCTTATATTGACTCTTTCCTACATTGCGATAAATTGGAATTGCTTGAGTGACTCAAATCATAGTTTGTTGGTTCTCAATAGAGTTCTTGATTCATATTTTCCCTTGTGAATAAATTGTTACTCTAGTATAAGATATTCTATGTCAATATGTGTTGTTGTTATAAATATAACCATGACGCCTTCATGTTTCTATTTTATTTTATCGACAACTCTATCTCTAAACATGAGGGCATATTTATTGATCTTGGCTTTCGCATGAGGACAAGCGAGGTCTAAGCTTGGGGGGGGGGGTTGATACGTCTATTTTGGATCATGCTTTTATATCAATATTTATTGCATTATGGGCTGTTAATACACATTATGGTACAATACTTATGCATTTTGTCTCTTATTTTACAAGGTTTAAATGAAGAGGGAGAATGCTGGCAACTGCAATTCTGGACTGGAAAAGGAGCAAATCTGAGAGACCTATTCTACACAGCTCCAAAAGTCCTTAAAAGTTATGGAGAATTGTTTTGGAATATATAAAAAATAATGGGTTAAAGAAATACCTTAGGGGACCACTAGGAGGTCACAAGCCAGGGGACGTGGCCTACCACCCAGGCCGCGCCCTGCAGGCTTATGGGCCCCCTAGCAAGCCTCCGGTGCCCATCTTGTGTTGTATGAAGGGTTTTGACCTGGAAAAAAAATCAAGGGAGAGATTTCGGGACGCAACGCGGCCATCTCGAGGCGGAACTTCGACAGAAACAATCTAGAACTCCGACAGACCTATTCCGCCGGGGAAACTTCCCTCCCGGAGGGGGAAATCGAAGCCATCGTCATCACCAACGATCATCTCATCAAGAGGGGGCTAATCTTTATCGGCACCATCTCCTCTCCAAACCCTAATTCATCTCTTGTATCTGATCTTTGTCTCAAAACCTCAGATTGGTACTTGTGGGTTGCTAGTAGTGTTGATTACTCCTTGTAGTTGCTAGTAGTTGGTTTATTTGGTGGAATATTATATGTTCAGATCCTTAATGCTTATTAATACTCCTATGATTATGAACATGAATATGCTTTGTGAGTAGTGACGTTTTTTCCTGAGGACATGGGATAAGCCTTGTTATAAGTAATCATATGAATTTGGTATTCATTCGATATTTTGATAAGATGTATGTTGTCTCTCCTCTAGTGGTGTCATGTGAACGTCGACTACATGACACTTCACCATTATTAGGGCCTAGAGGAAGGCATTGGGAAGTAATAAGTAGATTATGGGTTGCTAGAGTGACAGAAGCTTAAACCCTAGTTTATCCGTTACTTCGTAAGGGGCTGATTTGGATCCATATGTTTAATGCTATGGTTAGATTTATCTTAATTTTCCTTTCGTAGTTGCGGATGCTTGCGAGAGAGGTTAATCATAAGTGGGATGTTTTACCAAGTAAGAGCAACACCCAAGCACCGGTCCACCCACATATCAAATTATCAAAGTAACGAACGTGAATCATATGAGCATGATGAAAACTAACTTGACATAAATTCCCATGCGTCCTCGGGAGCGCTTTTCTTTATATAAGAGTTTGTCCAGGCTTGTCCTTGTTGGAAATATTCCCTAGATGGAATGATAAAATAGATATTAATATATTATCCGTTTCAAGATAATTGTTTATTATCCATGCTATAATTGTATTGAATGAAAGCATAGATACATGTGTGGATATATAGACAAAACAATGTCCCTAGCAAGCCTCTAGTTGGCTAGCCAGTTGATCAAGAATGGTTAAGGTTTTCTAACCATAGGCAAGTGTTGTCAGTTGATAACTGTATCACATCATTAGGAGAATCACGTGATGGACTAGACCCAAACTATGAACGTAGCATGTGATCGTGTCCTTCTATTGCTATTGTTTTCTGCATGTCAAGTGTTCATTCCTATGACCATGAGATCATGTAACTCACTGACACCGGAGGAATACCTTGTGTGTATCAAACGTCACAATGTAACTGGGTGACTATAAAGGTACTCTACAGGTATCTCCGAAGGTGTCTGTTGAGTTAGCATGGATCAAGAGTGGGATTTGTCACTTCGTGTGACAAAGAGGTATCTCGGGGCCCACTCGGTAATACAACATCATATACAAGCCTTGCAAGCAATGTGACTCAAGTGTAAGTCACGGGATCTTGTATTATGGAACGAGTAAAGAGACTTGCCAGTAACGAGATTGAAATAGGTATACGGATACCGACGATCAAATTTCGGGCAAGTAACATACCGAAGGACAAAGGAAATGATATACGGGATTATATGAATCCTTGGATAGAGGTTCAACCGATAAGATCTTCGTAGAATATGTAGGGTCCAATATGGACATCCAGGTCCCATTATTGGATATTGACCGAGGACTGTCTCGGGTCATGTCTACATAGTTCTCGAACCCGCAGGGTCTGCACACTTAAGATTCGATGATGTTTTAGTATAGTTGAGTTATATGTGTTGGTGACCAAAGGTTGTTCAGAGTCCCGGATGAGATCACAGATGTCATGATGGTTTCCGAAATGGTCCAGAAATAAAGATTGATATATAGGATGCTTTGATTTGGTCACCGGAAAGTTTTCGGGCATTACCGACAGTGTACCGGGAGTGACGAATGGTTTCCGGGTATTCACCGGGAGGGGCCCACCCACCCGGGAGTGAGCCCAGTGACCCTAGGGTAGCGCACCAGCCCTTGGTGTGATGGTGAGGCCAGACCAAGAGGTCCATAGCGCCACAAGTGGAAAAAATCAAAAGAAAAGAAAAAACAAGGAAAGAGGGAGGTGGGAAGGAAGGAGTGGACTCCTTCCCCCAAACCGAATTGGGGTGGGAGTCCACCTCTCCCTTCAGCCAGCACCCTTGGGGCTCCCTTGAGCCCCAAGGCTATCCCCTCCCCTCCTCCTACATATACTGGTGGTTTTAGGGCTTTTGAGACACAACTTTTGCCACGTGCAACTCAAACCTATACCACGTAGTTCTACCTCTAGATCAGATTTCTGCGGAGCTCGGGCGGAGCCCTGCAGGAGTAGATCATCACAACGACCGGAGTGCCGTCATGCTGCCGGAGAACTCATCTACTTCTCTGTCCCTCTTGCTGTATCAAGAAGGCCAAGATCATCATCGAGTTGTACATGTGCTGAACGCGGAGGTGCCGTCCGTTCGGCGCTAGACCGGAACTGATCGTGGGACGGATCATGGGACGACGGTGATTTGAATCACAAAGCTATACCACTACATCAAACGTGTTTCTCATCGCTTCCCACTTAGCGATCTACAAGGGTATGTGGATCTAATCTCCTCTCGTAGATGAACATCACCATGATAGGTCTTCGTGTGCGTAGGAAATTTTTTGTTTCCCATGCAATGTTCTCCAACAGTGGCATAATGAGCTTGGTTCATGCGTAGATGTTATCTCGAGTAGAACACAAAAGGTTTTGTGGGCGTTGATGTTCGATTATTTTCCCTCCTTAGTCTTTTCTCGATTCGGCGGTATTGTTGGATTGAAGCGGCCCGGACCGACATTACTCGTACGCTTAGGAGAGACTGGTTTCATCGCTTGACATGCAACTCGTCGCATAAAGATGACTGGCGAGTGTTGGTTTCTTCAACTTTAGTTGAATTGGTTTCAATCGAGGCGGTCCTTCGAGAGAGGTTAAATAGCAATTTGCACATCTCCGTTGTGGTTTTTGCGTAAGTAAGATGCGATCATACTAGATACCCATAGCCACCACGTAAAACATGCAACAACAAATTAGAGGGCATCTAACTTGTTTTTGCAGGGTATGCTTGTGATGTGATATGGCCAAAGACATGATGTCATATATTGGATAGGTGAGATGATCATGTTGTAATAGTTAATATCGACTTGCACGTCGATGCTACGGCAACCGGAAGGAGCCATAGGGTTGTCCTTAAACTAACGTTTGTGTTTGCAGGTGCATTTACTATATTGCTAGGTTGTAGCTTTATTAGTAATAGCATAGACAGCACGACAACCTCGATGAATACACGATGATGGAGATCATGGCGTGGCGCCAATGACAAGAAGATCATGATGGTGCTTTGATGATGGAGATCAAGAAGCACAAGATCATGGCCATATCATGTCACTTATGAGTTGCATATGATGTTAATCCTTTTATGCACCTTATTTTGCTTAGAACGACGGTAGCATTATAAGGTGATCCCTCACTAAAATTTCAAGAGAAAATTGTGTTCTCCTCGACTATACACCATTGCGACAGTTCGTCGTCTCGAGACACCACGTGATGATCGGGTGTGATAGACTCAACGTTCACATACAGCGGGTGCAAAACAGTTGCACACGTGGGACACTCGGGTTAAACTTGACGAGCCTAGCATGTGCAAGGATGACCTCAGAACACAAGAGACCGAAAGGTCGAGCATGAATCGTATAGTTGACATGCTTACCATAGAGATGTTTACCACTAAAACTATACTCAACTCACGTGATGATCGGACTTGAGTTAGTGAATTTGGATCATGCACCACTCAAATGACTAGAGGAGTGTACTTTTTGAGTGGCAGTTTATTAAGTAATTTGATTAGTTAAACTCTAATTATCTTGAACATAGTCTAAGTCCACTTTGAAATATTTTATGTTGTAGATCAATTGCTCACGTAGTAGCAACCCTGAATTTCAATACGTTCCTAGAGAAAGCTAAGTTGAAAGATGATGGAAGCAACTTTGTAGACTGGGCACGTAATCTTAGGCTCATCCTACAAGCTGGGAAAAAGAATTATGTCCTTGATGCTGCGCTAGGAGACAAACCACCAGCTACGTTTGACCAAGATGTTTTGAACGCTTGGCAATCACGTGAACAGGACTACTCAGTAGTTCAATGTGCAGTCATGTATGGCTTGGGACCGGGACTTCAACATTGCTTTGAGCGTCATGGAGCATATGAGATGTTCCAGGAGTTGAAGTTTATCTTTTAGAAGAACGCCCAGACCGAGAGGTATGAGACCTCTGATAAATTCTATGCTTGCAAGATGGAGGAGAATTCGTCTGTCAGTGAACATGTGCTCAAAATGTGTGGGCACTCAAATCGTCTAGCTGAGCTGGGGATTGAACTCCCGCAAGAGGCTATCACTAACAGAGTTCTTCAATCACTACCACCTAGATATAATAGCTTTGTGTTGAGCTATAATATGAAGGGATGAAGAAGTCACCCGGCGAGTTATTCGCGATGCTGAAAGTCACAGAGTCAGAACTCCGGAAAGAGCATCAAGTGTTGATGGTCAATAAGACCACTGGTTTCAAGAAAAACGGCAAAGTCAAGAAGGGTAACTCTAAGAAGAGCGGCAAGCCTATTGCCAATCCAACGAAGAAACCCAAGGCTGGACCTAAGCCGGAAACAGAGTGTTACTATTGCAAGGGGATGGGTCACTGGAAGCGCAACTACCCCTAGTATTTGGCTGATAAGAAGGCGGCCAAAGAAAAATCAGGTATATTTTATATACATGTCATTGATGTGTACTTAACCAACTCTCGTAGTAGTATCTTGGTATTTGATACCAGTTCTGTTGCTCATATTTGCAACTCGAAGCAGGAACTGGGGAATAAACGAACGTTGGCGAAGGATGAAGTGACGATGTGCGTGGGAAATGGTTCCAAGGTTGATGCAATCGCCGTCGGCACAGTCTCACTTCAGTTACCATAAGGATTAGTTATGAACTTAAATAATTGTTATTTAGTGCATGTGTTAAGCATGAACATTATATCTGGATCTTGTTTATTGCGAGACGGTTACTCGTTTAAGTTAGAGAATAATGGTTGTTCTATTTCTATGAGTAATATCTTTTATGGTCATGCACCCAATGTGAGAGGATTGTTCATATTGAATCTTGATTGTGATGACACACATATACATAACACTGAGACCAAAAGATGTAGAGTTGACAATCATAGCGCCATGTTTTTGTGGCACTGCCTCTTAAGTCATATTGGTGTAAAACGCATGAAGAAACTCCATTACGATGGGATTTTGGAGTCACTTAATTTTGAATCACTTGACGCGTGCGAACCATGCCTCATGGGCAATATGACCAAGACTCTGTTCTCCGGAACAATGGAGCATGCAAGTGACTTGTTGGAAATCATACATACCGATGTGTGCGGTCCAATCAGTGTGGAGGCACGCGGCGGATATCGTTATTTTCTCACCGTCACTAACGATTTGAGTAGGTATGGATATATCTAATTGATGAAACACAAGTCTGAAACATTTGAGAAGTTCAAGCAATTTCAGAGTGAAGTTGAAAATCATCATAACAAGAAGATCAAGTTCCTACGTTCTCATCGTGGGTGTGAATATCTGAGTTTCGAGTTTGGTGCTCACTTGAGACAATGCGGAATAGTTTCAAAGTTAACACCGCCTCGAACACCACAGCATAATGGTGTGCCCGAACATCGTAATCGTACTTTGTTAGAAATGGTGCGATCTATGATATCTCTTACCGATTTGCCGTTATCATTTTGGGGTTATGCATTAGAGACAACTACATTCACTTTAAATAGGGAACCACCAAAATCCGTTGAGACGACACCATACGAGCTGTGGTATGGCAAGAGGCCAAAGTTGTCATTTCTTAAAGTTTGGGGATGTGATGCTTATGTCAAAAAGCTTCAGTCTCAAAAGCTGGAACCCAAAGCGGAAAAGTGCGTCTTCATAGGTTACCTAAAGGAGATAGTTGGGTATACCTTCTATCTCAAATCCATGGGAAAAGTGTTTGTTTCTATGAACAGAGCTTTTCTTGAGAAGGAGTATTCTCTCGAAAGAATTGACTAGGAGGAAGATTGAACTTGATGAGGTTGTCGAACCTCTACTCCCTCTAGATGGTGGAGCAGGGCAAGGGGAAACCTCTGTCGAAGCAACGTCGGTTGAGGAGGAAGCTAATGATGATGATCATGAAGCTTCGGATCAAGTTCCTATAGTACCTCGCAGGTCGACAAGATCACGTACTACTCACGAGTGGTACGGTAATCCTGTCTTATCAATCATGTTGTTAGACAATAATGAACCTGCGAATTATGAAGAAGCAATGGTGGGCCCAGATTCCAACAAATGGTTGGAGGCCATGAAGTCCGAGATAGGATCTATGTATGAAAACAAAGTGTGGACTTTGGACGTATTACCTGAAGGCCGCAAGGCTATTCAGAACAAACGGATCTTTAAGAAGAAGATGGACGCGGACGATAATGTGACCGTTTATAAAGGTTGACTTGTGGTAAAGGTTTTTCACAAGTTCAAGGAGTTGACTACGATGAGACATTCTCACCGGTAGCGATGCTTAAGTCCGTCCGAATCATGTTAGCAATAGCTGCATTTTTCGATTATGGAATCTGGCAGATGGATGTCAAAACGGCGTTCCTTAACGGTTTTCTTAAGGAAGAGTTGTATATGATGCATACCGAAGGTTTTCTCGATCCAAAGAGTGCTAAAAAAGTATGCAAGCTCCAGCGATCCATTTATGGATTGGTGCAAGCATCTCGGAGTTGGAATAAGCGCTTTGATGAGGTGATCAAAGCATTTAGGTTTATACAAGTTGTTGGAGAATCTTGTATTTAGAAGAAAGTGAGTGGGAGCTCTGTGGCATTTCTAATATTATATGTGGACGACATATTCATGATTGGAAACAATGTGGAGTTTTTAGAGAGCATAAAAGATTACTTGAACAAATATTTTTCTATGAAGGACCTAGGAGAAGCTGCTTACATTCTAGGCATTAAGATCTATAGGGATAGATCGAGGCGCCTGATAGGACTTTCACAAAGCACATACCTTGATAAAGTTTTGAAGAAGTTCAAAATGGAACAGTCCAAGAAGGGGTTCTTTTCAGTATTACAAGGTATAAATTTGAGTAAGACTCAGTGTCTAGTAACTGCGGAAGATAGAGAAAACATGAGTACCGTCCCCTATGCTTCAGCCATAGGGTCTATCATGTCTGCAATGTTGTGCACAAGACCAGACGTCAGCCTGGCCATAAGTATGGCATGCAGGTTTCAAAGTAATCCATGAGTGGATCACTGGATGGCGGTCAAGAATATTCTGAAGTACCTGAAAAGAACTAAGGAAATGTTTCTTGTTTATGGAGGTGACAAAGAGCTCGTCGTAAAGGGTTACATCGACGCAAGCTTTGACACTGATAAGGATGACTCTAAGTCTCAAACCGAATACAAATTTATTCTTAATGGGATTTAGATAAGTTGGTGCAGTTCCAAGCAAAGCGTCGTAGCAGATTCTACATGTGAAGCGGAGTACATGGCTCCCTCGAAGGCAGCTAAGGAGGGTGTCTAGATGAAGAAGTTCATGACGGATCTTGGAGTTGTGTCGAGCGCACTAAATCCAATAACTCTGTTTTGTGACAACACTGGTGCCATTGCTATAGCAAAGGAACCAGGGATTCACAAGAAGACCATACACATCAAATGACGCTTCAACCTCATCCGCGACTACATCGAAGGAGAGGACGTAAATATTGGCAAAGTGCAGACGGATCTGAATGTACCAGATCCGCTGACTAAACCTCTTCCACGGGCGAAGCATGATCAACACTAGAACTGTATGGGTGTTAGATTCATTACAATGTAAATCACATAGCGATGTCAGGACTAGATTATTGGCTCTAGTACAACTGGGAAACTATTGGAAATATGCCCTAGAGGCAATGATAAAATAGTTATTATCATATTTCATGATTCAAGATAATCGTTTATTATCCATGCTATAATTGTATTGAATGAAAGCATAGATATAGGTGTGGATATATAGACAAAACAATGTCCCTAGCAAGCCTCTAATTGGCTAGCCAGTTTATCAAGGATGGTTAAGGTTTTCTGACTATATGCAAGTGTTGTCACTTGATAACTAGATCACATCATTAGGAGAATCATGTGATGGACTATACCCAAACTATGAACGTAGCATGTGATCGTGCCATTTTGTTGCTATTGTTTTCTGCGTGTCAAGTATTCATTCCTATGACTATGAGATCATGTAACTCACTGACACCGGAGGAATACCTTCTGTGTATCAAACGTCACAACGTAACTGGGTGACTATAAAGGTACTCTACAGGTATCTCCGAAGGTGTCCGTTGAGTTAGCATGGATCAAGACCGGGATTTTTCACTTCATGTTACGGAGAGGTATCTCGGGGCCCACTTGGTAATACAACATCATATACAAGCCTTGCAAGCAATGTGACTCAAGTGTAAGTCACGGGATCTTGTATTACGAAACGAGTAAAGAGACTTGCCGGTAACGAGATTGAAATAGTTATACGGATACCGACGATCCAATCTCGGGCAAGTAACATACCGGAGGACAAAGGGAATGATATACGGGATTATATGAATCCTTGGGACAGAGGTTCAACCGATAATATCTTCGTACAATATGTAGGATCCAGTTTGGACATCCAGGTCCCACTATCGGATATTGACCGAGGAGTGTCTCGGGTCATGTCTACATATTTCTCGAACTGCACGCTCTGCACACTTAAGGTTTGATGATGTTTTAGTATAGTTGAGTTATATGTGTTGGTGACCGAAGGTTGTTCGGAGTCCCGGGTGAGATCATGGAAGTCCTGAGGGTTTTCGAAATGGTTCGGAAACGAAGATTGATATATAGGATGCTTTCATTTGGTCACCGAAAAGTTTTTGGGCATTAACGACAGTGTACCCAGAGTGACGAATGGGTTCCGGGTATTCATCGGGAGGGGCCCACCTACCCGGGACTGAGCCCAGTGAACCTAGGGTGGCGCACTAGCCCTTAGTGGGTTGGTGAGGCCAGCCCTAGAGGGCCATGACGCCACAAGTGGAAAAACCAAAAGAAAAGAAAAAAACAAGGAAAGAGGGAGGTGGGAAGGAAGGAGTGGACTCCTTCCCCCAAACCGAATTGGGGTGAGAGTCCACCTCTCCCTTCGGCCGGCGCCCTTGGGGCTTCCATGAGCCCCAAGGCTATCCCCTCCCCTCCTCCTATATATACTGGTGGTTTTAGGGCTTTTGAGACACAACTTTTTCCACGTGCAACTCAAACCTATACCACATAGTTCTACCTCTAGATCGGATTTCTGCGGAGCTCGGGCGGAGCCCTGCAGGAGTAGATCATCACCACCACCGGAGTGCCGTCACGCTACCGGAGAACTCATCTACTTCTCCGTCTCTCTTGCTGGATCAAGAAGGCCGAGATCGTCATCGAGCTGTACATGTGCTGAACGCGGAGGCGCCGTTTGTTCGGCGCTAGATTGGAATGGAGCGTAGGACGATGGTGATTTGAATCACGAAGTTGTACCACTACATCGACCGCATTTCTTAACGCTTCCCGCTTAGCGATCTACAAGGGTATGTGGATCTAATCTCCTCTCCTAGATGAACATCACCATGATAGGTCTTCGTGTGCGTAGGATTTTTTTTCCCATGCAACGTTCTCCAACAGTCCTTTGCTACAAAAAGGATTGGGACGCGTTGTTGCACCGTTGTTACAATTGTTACTAGTTACGCCTTACAAATTACCTTATCACAAAACTGTTTGTTACCGATAATTTCAGTGGTTACAGAGAATACCTTACTGAAAACCGCTTGTCATTTCCTTCTGCTCCTCATTGGGTTCGACACTCTTACTTATAGAAAGAACTATCATAGATCCCCTACACTTGTGGGTCATTAGTTTGCGGCCCACAACAATATACAAACCCGTAGAACGTCTAACAA
Source organism: Hordeum vulgare subsp. vulgare (assembly GCF_904849725.1). Classification (NCBI taxonomy): domain Eukaryota; kingdom Viridiplantae; phylum Streptophyta; class Magnoliopsida; order Poales; family Poaceae; genus Hordeum; species Hordeum vulgare. Next base: position 409,200,683 of record NC_058521.1, on the reverse strand, counting down.
ATTAAACCAGCTATAGCGCCGCTATAGGTTTATCCGTTGGGGTATCAAACGACTTTCGATTGCGACAAATTTGGCATGCGGTCTACCTACACGATGATAAGACCGCGCTACAACTTTGAAACCAATCCAATAATGTTTTATACACACTTTTAAAAGCAATATTTTAATGATGCCGCGGGCGCGGGCATGTGTGGTTGGACTCAAAACGGTCGATGACAAAAACGGAGAGAACCACCAACTAATTACGGATGAAAGTTTTAAAAATAATGAAGGCAACGAAGTGCGAGTGCAATGTGGCTGATGCGCATGATGCGATGATGATTGCGACAAACAAATAAATTACACAACACCAACGGAATAAAAGGGGAATCTTCTGGAGCGTCAGTTCCGGGCTGTTACAACTCTCCTCCACCGACAAGAGATCTCGCCCCGACATCTTAGAATCAAAACAGGAAGAGGATGAGAAAATGAAGAGGTAAAACTTAGTTTCTACTCGACAAGTGAGTGAAACCAAGGAACCTTGAAGGTTTCAAAGAGATGAAGAATGTACGAGGAACAAGCAAGAACTCAAAAGTAATTTTGGCAGCACTTCGTTAGGAAATAGAAGCAAAACTTGATAAGATGAAAATAACTTGAAAAGTTAACACAACACTCCCGCTAAATGGATAAGCAAGGAAAGAATATGATCTTGATAAAACAAGATAATGGACGAAAGAGCGCAACATCACAAGGCCTCCTAAACAAAAAAATAGAAACTAGATCATTTACGGAGAAGAAAATGACAACTTCTACCACAATTGGATTTGTAAAGCATCCTACAAGGAAGGATTGAACGGAGTAGTTGGAAAATCAATAACGAAAAGAACAAGCTTGTTGTGGGATTATGGAAACCATCTCAAAATTATGAGATGACAACCATCCACTAACGGAAACAGAGATTGCTTGGAAGCAACAAAATATGCAAAACTTCTTACACTAAGAGGATATATTGAGAACTTGGATTAATGATAATCACCATAATAACAATAGTCCTTGGAAAAGCTTTAAGTGAAATCGAATCCAAGATAAATTCAATGAAGAAATCACGAGTTGAAAATATCTCATGATCAAAGAAATTAGTGGGTTTAAATATCTTATTCTTGAAATTTTTTCTCTACGAGACTCTTCATGTGTCAAGAATACGATAACACCTCCTCAAAGGATAATGGAGGAAGAATTGTACTTTGAAATGCAAGCTCCTCCAACAAAATATTTAAGAACACTTCGAGAAAGAATTGAAACCTTGAAGAACCACCATGAAGAACCTCTATATACAAACGAATGATCAAAAGAAATGAAGGATGAAAAGAATAATATTATGACATCGCGAAGATTTAAATGAAGCTTGACGACGAGATACTTGAGAAACACTTGGAGCTAGAGAAAAGAAACGATAAAAAACTTAGAATTGATAATTTGATATCATGAAAAACTCCGAAAGAAAGATTGAAATCACTTTGATGAAACAAGAGTAAGAATTATGCTATGCTTATCCTTCATGAAGTTAAATTGATGACAAGCAACGGATTTAGCATACCAGTTATTCTTCTTAATAGATTGAAGAGAGACAAGAGCACAACTTGAAGCAGTCTTGCAAGAAACATCAGTAAGAATTCACAAACGAATAATGATATCATGATTGCATGAGTGGAGATACATGAGAAAGATAATATCACGATCCGCCTAGAAGAAACTTGAATGAGGCACCGGAATAATTGAGATATGAACGAAGCGACACAATTGAGAAGAAGTTGAGAACGAAATCTGAAGGCCGAGGACGAAGAAATCTTCTAAAATGATGGCCTTTGGAGGATCGAGAACAAACACAACATTGAATTGCACCAAATAGATATGGAAGGAATTTCTCATGATTGGAAAGAATTTGAAAGGATATCAACAAGCTGAAACATGAATCTTCAAAAGAATGAACCGAGATTTAAGAGAAATACTTCTTTGGTCTTTAATGTTGAGAATGATGACGAGAAACAACACCTAGAGTTACTGAGATACTCCGAAACAATGAATAAGGAAAGGTTAAGCCAATGATGAAATAATTCAAAGCAATCTTGGGGAAGGAATGTGACTGATGTAATCCATACTTACGTCACACTTGAAAACAATTAGAGACCTCCTAAAAAGATTAGAAGAGCGAGGTAAGATCGTGTGAAAACCTATGGGCTATGGGCCTACCTGAAGAGAACACCATTGAAATGATTGCTTAGGAATAGATATTGCACCGGTACAAATTTAAATTAATGAGGTGAAACCCTAAAACTAATTGAAAGGATTTGAACAGAAACATGAATCTTCTAAGGTTTATTCAGCACTCCGGATAGAATGGAGAGAGGAATAAATAAGAGAGGATTAATTAAGAATTTTTTACACATGAATCAGTTAAAGGATAGAAAGGATATGATGAACACCAAAACCTTGAATTGAATCCACCGGGGAAGAAAAACTAGAATGAAGAATGATGAACTTAAACCCTGAGCATCTTCCCAATGAATCACCGGATACGGTATGGAAGAAAACATAGCGGAAAAATCATTGAAAAGAAATGCACATGGAAGATAATTTGATCATTGAGGAAAAAGGGCGGGAGGTTGGGGAAAAAAAGACAACTTGGGATAGATTGAGACAAACTCCGGAAATAATTCGAGGATGGAAGTTGCAAATATTGAAAAGGATTGGAATACTTGAAGAGAAACACTCCAGATGGAAAAGAATTAACATGGAAATTTGATTGGTAAAAAGGATTAGCACTCCCATAGAAATATAAGAACACCACTTAAGAAAGATATGAAATCATCACTTGACATATAAGCAACTTGAATTACCATACTCAGACAAAACAACGGATGAGGCTTGCAAGTTAAGCCAGAAACAAGTATATGAGAGAGATTTGAGACGATATTTTCATGGTAAGATTCACACGAGCTCGATTGTACATTGGATTGTCATATTGAAATGAACCTCGAATATGCTCCCTAGGTGTAGCGAACTACAAGGCTTGACGAAGCATACCGAGGCTGTCCTCTGTAAGAAAGACCGTGAACAAATAAACCACCAGATGTCAAACCCCAACCTCACATCATGCATCTGTTGGAAGATAATCCTAGGTAACTACTTGAATTCCCACCTGAAAACAACCAAAATCTTTCGGTTATGCAATTGGGTCGAGGGATACAAGGATTAAAATCCATCACTCAACTCCTAGAAATAACACTACCCATCCAGTTTATCACATCCGTCAACACATAACCAGAGGTCTCGGAAACTCATCTACCTCAGACACTCGTAATCATAGTGATACTAATTATGGTAGTACATTTGGACGCTCTCCCTAGTATTGGGTGGCTCGAAACTCCTCTCGCCACAAAGAGTATTGAAGCAATTTTGAACATCCCCCGTCCCGAGATACTAAGGAAACTAAACGATAGCGAGTGTGACAAGAATCTCCTGGATCTCAACTCCCCGTAATAAATTCAATTCAGATAGGAGGCACTAAGTGAAAAATTCCGTCACATCGACATCATAGGGGTTCTGAAATTCCCACGTGATCCTAAAAAAATTGAGTGATAAGAGGAGTAGAATTTAAATTCTTACGTCAAGATTTCTCACAAGAGCATAGAAGAGGAGTAAAAAGAATCCTACTCTGCAATATATAACTAGACTCAAAGTAGGTTTGCACAAGACTCAACTCGGCCAAATTCGATCAATCGAGGGGTTTCCTAGGTCAGTACTGCTCTGATACCAACTTGTAACTCCCAATATGTGATCCTATCCTTATTTTGGCACGAGGGCCTCAACATGGATAGAAGCTTATCTTGTTGTTTTACAAGAATGAATATCGTTACAAGTACATGTAAATAAGAGATGAATATATGGATGTGGCTTACACTCACCGCAAGTTAAACATGATCATCTCAATACAAAATACATTCAATCACCATTCATAAGAGTAGGGTCCCACAATGGACGATATCAAACGAATGAAGTGACGTCCATCCTTGCTATCCTAGGGTGCCGGCCTGGAACCCATCCTATGATCGATGTTGAAGAAGAAGAAACTCCAAATAGAACAACCATCGCGCTCACATCAAAGCATCACTTTACTTGTACCTGCAACTATTGTTGTAGTAATCTATGAGCCGCAAGGACTCGGGAATCTCATTTCCAAAGGTATAAATACTAGCAAAGCTTAATGAGTGAGGTATGGTTAAGTGGTGAGGCTTCATCAAGCATTAAGCATTTATCCGAGTGGCTAACTTACGAGTACAAAAAATAGAGGGGGTTCATCTACGCATAAACGGACGTGAATTAATCATCATCATGAAGTGATCCTAAGCACCTACTTACGTCAAACATAACACCACCGTCTCCTCTTTCGGATGCAGAACTCACGGGAAGAGGCGGTCATGGTTACACACATAGTTGGCATATTTTAATTACGTTTACTCCAAGTTTGCTATAACTAGGTGTTAAACAAAGTTTCCAAGTTGCCACATAACCGTGGTCATGACTCTCAAAAAGATTTAACCCTACACGGGTGCTCCAACTAGTCCATCACAAAGTACCACAAGCCGCATGGAGTAGACTCAACCACGGAAAACCCGTAGTTTCCTAAAAAAATTCGATGGAAAACCTCAACCTCGAGATAGCCCAAAGTATCATCTGAATCCCGCGCACAAGACATTCGAGAAAGGTAAAACAAATCATTCAAGGACGGCCGACGTGCCGACAATCCCGATAGGATCCGTGTATCTCGTTCTTAGGGCACAATCGGATGATCACTACGTACGGTGGCCAGATATAAATCACCCGAGTTGCCCCGTGTGGCCCTGCAAGTGGCTATATTTGGCACCAACACCAGCCCCCTATATTATGTTGAATTACTCCTCGGGTTCATGACGCCCCATGTTTTAATAACTTTGTTAAGTATTATTATGTTGGGAAAATATAGAACCAATCATGGGCCGTGCTAGAAGAGTTTTATCCCACAACGAAAATCAAGGGGGGCCCCATAACAACTGAAAGCACAATTGCTCCCTAAGGTGGTTTTGATAATTGATCACAAAATATGCATCATTGGACTAACATGTTTATCCAAGTATATTTCAGAAAAGTTCAAAGTATGCTTTGGCTAAAGGCTTTTGTTGATATGCCCCTTGATGCAAGAAAGGAATAGGATTGGCTCAAGCTTCAAGCTAGAAGACTCTTCATTTTATATTTGTGAGCAATCACTTTTGAGTCCATAGGAAAGCTAATACTATTAAAAGGGGGTGAGGTATTAAAATGAACTAGTTGCTCAAATGCTCTAAGTTAGCCACCAAAATATTCAGTCATTTGTTTCCCACATAACCATTCTGTCCAAAACCACATACCCAAATTCGGTGCGACGAAGTTTTCCATTTCGGCCCCACTGAGTTTTGTTGGAAATATGCCCTAGAGGCAATAATAAATTAGTTATTATTATATTTCCTTGTTCATAATAATCGTTTATTATCCAGGCTATAATTGTATTGAATGAAAACATAGATACATGTGTGGATACATAGACATAACAATGTCCCTAGCAAGCCTCTAGTTGGCTAGCCAGTTGATGAAGGATAGTCAAGGTTTTCTAACTATGTGCAAAGTGTTGTTGCTTGATAACTGGATCACATCATTAGGAGAATCATGTGATGGACTAGACCCAAACTATGAACATAGCATGTTGATCGTGTTGTTTTATTGCTATAGTTTTCTGCGTGTCAAGTATTTGTTCCTATGAACATGAGATCATATAAGTCACTGACACCGAAGGAATGCATTATGTGTATAAAACGTCACAACGTAACTGGGTGACTGTAAAGGTGCTCTACAGGTATCTCCGGAGGTGTCCGTTGAGTTAGTATGGATCAAGACTGGGATTTGTCACTCTGTGTGACGGAGAGATATCTCGGGGCCCACTCGGTAATACAACATCACACACAAGCCTTGCAAGCAATGTGACTAAGTGTAAGTCACGGGATCTTGTATTACGGAACGAGTAAAGAAACTTCCTGGTAACGAGATTGAAATAGGTATGCAGATACCGACGATCGAATCTCGGGCAAGTAACATACAGAAGGACAAAGGGAATGACATACGGGATTATATGAATCCTTGACACAGAGGTTGAACCGAAAATATCTTCGGAGAATATGTAGGATCCAATATGGGCATCCAGGTCCCGCTATTGGGTATTGACCGAGGAGTACCTCGGGGCATGTCTACATAGTTCCCGAACCCGCAGGGTCTGCACACTTAAGGTTCGGCCATGTTTTAGTATAGTTGAGTTATATGTTTGGTTACCGAATGTTGTTCGGAGCCCGGATGAGATCACCGACGTCACTTGGTTTCCGAAATGGTCCGGAGATGAAGATTGATATATAGGATGACTTCATTTGGTTACCGTAAAGTTTTCGGGCATTACCGGGAATGTACTGGGAGTGACGAATGGGTTTCGGAAGTTCACCAGGAGGGGGGCAACCCTCCCGGGGGAAGCCCAAAGGACTTATGGGTGGAGAACCAGCCCTTAGTGGGCTGGTGGGACATCCCAAGAAGGCCAATGCGCCAAAGAGAAAAAACCAAAGAAAAGAAAAAAAACAAAGGTGGGAAGGAAGAGAAGGACTCCACTTTCCAATCCTAGTTGGACTAGGATTGGAGTAGGACTCCTCCTCTCCTCTTGGCCGGCGCACCTTGGGGACTTGGTCCTGAAGGCAAGACTCCTCCCCCTCCCTCCTATATATAGTAGTGATTTAGGGTTGATCTGAGACAACTTTTTCCACATGCAACTCAGATCTAGACACCATAGTTTTACCACTAGATCGTATTTCTGCGGAGCTCAGGCAGAGCCCTGCAGGAGTAGATCCTTCACCACCATCGGAGCGCCATCATGCTACCGGGGAACTCATCTACTTCTCCATCTTGCTTGTTGTGTCAAGAAGACCGAGATCATTGTTGAGCTGTACGTGTGGTGAACACGGAGGTGTCGTCCGTTCGGCACTAGATCGGAACGGATCGCGAGACGGATCGCAAGACGGTTCGTGCAACAAATTGTGAGACGGTTCGTGGGACGAATCGCGGGACTGTTCTTGGGACGGATCATGGGATGGTTCGTGGGATGGATCGCGGGACGGTTCGTGGGGCGGTTCGCGGGGCGGATCGAGGGACGTGAGGACGTTCCACTACATCAACCGCGTTTCTTAACGCTTCCCGCTGTGCGATCTACAAGGGTACGTAGATCCAAATCTTCTCTCGTAGATGGACATCACCATGATAGGTCTTCGTGCGCGTAGGAAATTTTTGTTTCCCATGCAACGTTCCCCAACAGTGGCATCATGAGCTAGGTTCATGCGTAGATGTTATCTCGAGTAGAACACAAAAGGTTTTATGGACAGTGATGTTCGATTTGTTGCCCTCCTTAGTCTTTTCTCGATTCAGCTGTATTGTTGGATTGAAGTGGCCCGGACCGACATTATTCGTACGCTTACGAAAGACTGGTTTCATCAATTGACATGCAACCTCCTTGCATAAAGATGACTGGCGGGTGTCGATTTCTTCAAGTTTAGTTGAATTGGTTTTGACCGAGGTGGTCCTTGGAGAGGTTAAATAGCAATTTGCACATTTCCGTTGTGGTTTTTTCCTAAGTAAGATGCAATCTACTAGATACCCATAGCAGCCACGTAAAACATGCAACAACAAATTAGAGGATGTCTAACTTGTTTTTGCACGGTATGCTTGTGATATGATATGGCCAATGACGTGATATGATATATTGGATGTATGAGACGATCATGTTGTAATAGTTAATATTGACTTGCACGTCGATGGTACAGCAACCGGTGGGAGCCATAGGGTTGTCTTTAAACTAATGTTTGTGTTTGAAGATGCGTTTACTATATTGCTAGGATGTAGCTTTAGTAGTAATATCATAAGTAGCACGACAACCCCGATGGTGACATGTCGATGGAGATCATGATGATGGAGATCATGGTGTCGCTCCGGTGACAAGAAGATCGTGCCGGTGCTTTGGTGATGGAGATCAAGAAGCACATGATGATGGCCATATCATGTCACTTATGAATTGCATGTGATGTTAATCCTTTTATGTACCTTATTTTTCTTAGAACGACGGTAGCATTATGAGGTGATCTATCACTAAAATTTCAAGACGAAATTGTGTTCTCCCTGACTGTGCACCGTTGCTACAGTTCGTCGTTTCGAGACACCACGTGATGATCGGGTGTGATAGACTCAACGTTCATATACAACGGGTGCAAAACAGTTGCACGCGCGGAACACTCGGGTTAAACTTGACGAGCCTAACATGTGTAGACATGTCCTCGGAACACAAGAGACCGAAAGGTCGAGCATGAATCGTATAGTTGATATGATTAGCATAGAGATGCTTACCACTAAAACTATTCTCGACTCATGTGATGATCGGACTTGAGATAGTGGATTTGGATCATGTACCACTCAAATGACTAGAGAGATGTACTTTTTGAGTTGGAGTTCTTAAGTAATACGATTAATTGAACTAATTATCATGAACATAGTCTAATGGTCTTTGCGAATTATGATGTAGCTTGGGCTATAGCTCTACCGTTTTTATATGTTCCTAGAGAAAATTTAGTTGAAAGTTGATAGTAGCAACTTTGCGGACTAAGTCCGTAAAATTGAGGATTGTCCTCACTGCTGCGCAAAAGGCTTATGTCCTTAATGCACCACTCGGTGTGCTGCACCTAGAGCGTCGTCTGTGGATGTTGCGAACATATGACATACAAGTTTTTGATGACTACGTGATAGTTCAGTGCGTGATACTTAATGGCTTAGAAGCAAGGCGCCGGAGACGTTTTGAAATGTCGCGGAACATAAGAGATGTTCTAAGAGATGAAATTGACATTTCATGCTCGTGCCCATGTTGAAGAGGTAAGAGACCTCCGACAAGATTCTTTGTCTACAAAGTAAAGGAGAAAATCTCAATCGTTGAGCATGTGCTCAGATTGTCTGACTGCAACAATTTCTTGAATCAAGTGGGAGTTAATCTTCCAGATGAGATAGTGATGGTTCTCCAAAGTCACTGCCACCAAGCTACTAGAGCTTCGTGATGAACTATAAACATATCAAGGATATGATGATCCTTGAAGCGATTCGCAATGTTTGACAGTGCGAAAGTAGAAATCAAGAAGGAGCATCAATTGTTGATGGTCAGTAAAAACCACTAGTTTCAAGTAGGCCAAGGGCTAGAAGGGATACTTCATGAAACGACAAACCAGTTGCTGCTCCAATGAAGAAACCCAAGATTGAACCCAAACCCGAGACTAGGTGCTTCTGTTATGAGGGGAACGGTCACTGAGGCGTAGCTATCCTAGATACTTGGCAGATAAGAAGGCTGGCAAAGTCAACAGAAGTATATTTGATATACATGATATTGATGTGTGCTTTACTGGTACTCCTAGTAGCACGAGGGTATTGGATATCGGTTCGGTTGCTAAGTGATTAGTAACTCGAAATGAAAGCTACGGTATAAACGGAGACTAGCTAAAGGCGAGGTGAAGATAAGTGTTGGAAGTGTTTCCAAGGTTGATGTGATCAAACATCGCACGCTCCCTCTATCATCGGGATTGGTGGTAAAACCTAAATAATTGTTATTTGGTGTTTGCGTTGAGCATGAACATGATTGGATCGTGTTTATTGCAATACAATTATTCATTTAAAGAGAATAGAAGTTATTATATTTTCTTGAATAATTACCCTCAATGGTTTATTGAATCTCGATCGTAGTGTTACACTTGTTCATAATATTGGTGCCAAAAGATACAAAGTAATAATGATACTACCACTTAGTTGTGGCACTGCCACTTGAGTCATGTTGGTGTAAAAATGCATGAAGAAGGTCCATGTTGATGGATCTTTGTACTCACTCATTTTTGAAACGTTTGAGACATGCAAACCATACATGTTGGTATAAATGCATGAAGAAGCTCCATAGAGATGGATCGTTTGGACTCACTTAATTTTGAATCACTTGAGACATGCAAATCATGCCACATGAAACAAGAGATTAACTTGTTGGGAGTAATACATTTTGATGTGTGCAGTCCAATGAGTGCTGAGGCACGCATTGGATATCGTTATGTTCTTACTTTACTGACGATTTGAGTAGATACAAGAGTATTTACTTGATGAATCACAAGTCTGGAATATTGAAAAGTTTAAAGCTATTTCAGAGTGAAGATCGTCGTGACAAGAGGATAAACTGTCTACGATGTAATCATAGAGATGAATATCTGAGTTGCGTGTTTTGGTAGACAGTTAAGACAATGTGGAAATTGTTTCACAATTCATGCCACCTAGAACACCATAGTGTGACGGTGTGTCCGAACGTCATAGCCACGCCCTATTTTGATATGGTGCATACTATGATGTCTCTTATCCTGATTTCCACTATCGTTTATGGGTTATGCATTAGAAACAACCACATTCACTTTAAATAGGGCACCGCGTATTTCCATTGAGATGACACAATATAGACTATGGTTTGGAGAAAATTAAGCTGTCGTTTCTTAAAAGTTTGTGGCTGCGACGCTTATGTGAGAAAGTTTCAATCTGATAAGCTCAAACCCAAAGTTGATAAATGCATCTTCATAGGATATCTAAAACAGCTGGATACATCTCCTATCTTAGATCCGGAAGCAAATTGTTTGTTTCTAGAAACGGGTCCTTTCTCGAGGAAAGGTTTCTCTCGAAAGAATTGAGTGGGAGGGTGGTGGAACTTGATGAGGTTAGTGAACCGTCACTTCAACCAGTGTGTAGCAGGGCGCAGGAAGATGTTCCTATGGTGCCTACACCAATTGAATTGGAAGCTGATGATGGTGATCATTAGAGCTTCGGATCAAGTGGCTACAAACCTCGTAGGTCGATAAGGTCGCGTACTACTACAGAGTGGTACAGTAACCCTGTATTGGAGGTCATGTTGTTGAGCAACAATGAACTTACGAGCTATGGAGAAGTGATGGTGGGCCCGGATTCCGACAAATGGCTAGAGGCCATGAAATCCGAGAGAGGATCCATGTATGAAAACAAAGTGTAGACTTTGGAAGAACTACTTCATGGTCGTAGGACTATTAAGTAAAGATGGATCTTTAAAAGGAAGACAGACGATGATGGTGATAAAGTCACTATTAAGAAAAGCTCGACTTGTCGCAAAGATGTTTTCGACAAGATCAAAGAGTTGACTACGATGAGACTTTCTCACTCATAGCGATGCTAAAAGTCTGTTGGAATTACGTTAGCAGTTGGTGCATTATTTATGAAATATTGCACATAGGATGTCAAAACATTGTTTCCTCGACGGTTTCCTTGAGGAAAGGTTGTATGTGATACAACCAGAAGGTTTTGTCGATCTTAAGGATACTAACAAGTATGCAAGCTCCAACGATCCTTCTATGGACTGGTGCAAGCATCTCGGAGTTGGACTATACGTTTGGATGAGATGATCAAAGCTTTTGGGTTTATACAAGGTTTATGAGAAACTTGTATTTCCAAAGAAGTGAGTGGGAGCACTATAGAATTTCTGGTAAGTATATGTGGTTGACATATTGTTGATCGGAAGTAATGTAGAATTTCTGTAAAGCATAAAGGTTGTTTGAAAGGGGTTCTTCAAAGGAAGACCTGGATAGAGCTACTTGAACATTGAGCATCAAGATATATGGAGATAGATCAAAATGCTAAACATAACTTTCAAATGAAATGCATGCCTTGACAAGTTTTTGAAAGAGTTCAAATTAGATCAGCAAAGAAAGAGTTCTTGGCTGTGTTTTAAGGTGTGAATTTGAGTAAGACTCAAAAGACCAATCACGGCAAAAGAAAGAGAAAGGACGAAGGTCGTCCCCTATGCCTTAGCCGTAGACTCTACAATATGCCATGCTGTGTACGGCACCTGATGTGTGCCTTGCCACAAGTCTATTAAGAGGTACAGAGAGTGATCCAGGATTGAATCACTGAACATCAGTCAAAGTTATCCTTAGTAATTAATGGACTAAGGAATTTTTCTTGATTATGGAGATGGTTGAAGAGTTCGTCGTAACGGGTTACATTGATGCAAGCTTTGACACTAATCCTAATAACTATGAGTAGTAAAATGGATTTGTATAGTAGAGTAGATATTTGGAGTATTTCCGAATAGCACGTACTAGCAGCATCTATAAGATGACATAAAGATTTGTAAAGCACACACGGATCTGAAAGATTCAGAACCGTTGACCAAAAGCTCTCTCATGAGCAAGACGTGATCAGACCCTAGAACTATATGGGTGTTGGATTCGTTAAAATCACATGCTGATGTGAACTAGATTATTGACTCTAGTGCAAGTGGGAGACTGTTGGAAATATGCCCTAGAGGCAATAATAAATTAGTTATTATTATCTTTCCGTGTTCATAATAATCATTTATTATCCATGCTATAATTGTATTGAATAAAAACATAGATACATGTGTGGATACATAGACACAACAATGTCCCTAGCAAGCCTCTAGTTGGCTAGCCAGTTGATCAAGGATAGTCAAGGTTTTCAGACTATGTGCAAAGTGTTGTTGCTTGATAACTGGATCACATCATTAGGAGAATCAGGTGATGGACTAGACCCAAACTATGAACGTAGCATGTTGATCATGTCGTTTTATTGCTATAGTTTTCTGCGTGTCAAGTATTTGTTCCTATGACCATGAGATCATAGAACTCACTCACACCGGAGGAATGCCTTGTGTGTATCAAACGTCACAACGTAATTTGGTGACTATAAAGGTGCTCTACAGGTATCCCTGAAGGTGTCCGCTGTGTTAGTATGGATCACCACTGGGATTTGTCACTCCGTTTGACGGAGAGGTATCTCGGGGCCCACTCGGTCATACAACATCACACACAAGCCTTGCAAGCAATGTGACTAAGTGTAAGTCACGGTACTTGTATCACGGAACGAGTAAAGAGGTTGAAATATGTATGCGGATACCAACGATCGAATCTCGGGCAAGTATCATACCGAAGGACAAAGGAAATGACATACGGGATTATATGAATCCTTGACACTAAGGTTCAACCGATAATATCTTTGGTATGTAGGATCCAATATGGGCATCTAGGTCCCGCTATTGGATATTGACCGAGGAGTACCTCGGGGCATGTCTACATAGTTCTCGAACCCGCAGGGTCTGCACACTTAAGGTTCGACGATGTTTTAGTATGGTTGAGTTATATGTGTGGTTACCAAATGTCGTTCGGAGTCCCGGATGAGATAACAGACATCACAAGGGTTTCAGGAATGGTCCGGTGACAAAGATTCATATATAGGATGACTTCATTTGGTTACCGGAATGTTTTCGGGCATCACCGAGAATGTACCGGGAGTGACGAATGGGTTCCGGAAGTTCACCGGGAGGGGGGCAACCTTCCCGGGGGAAGCCCAAAGGACTTATGGGTGGCGCACCAGCCCTTAGTGGGCTGGTGCGACATCCCAAAAGTCCTATGCCCCATAGAGAAAAAACCAAAGAAAAAAAAGGTGGGAAGGAAGAGAAGGACTCCACTTCCCAATCCTAGTTGGACTAGGATTGGAGTAGGAATCCTCCTCTCCTCTTGGCCGGCGCACCTTGGGGACTTGGTCCTCAAGGAAAGCCTCCTCCCCCTCCCTCCTATATATAGTGGTGATTTAGGGATGATTTGTGAAAACTTTTGCCACGTTCAACTCAGATCTAGACACCATAGTTTTACCACTAGATCCTATTTGTGCAGAGGTCAGGCGGAGCCCTACAGGAGTAGATCCTTCACCACCACCAGAGAACAGTCACGCTACCGGGGAACTCATCTACTTCTCCGTATTGCTTGCTGGATCAAGAAGGCCGAGATCATCGTTGAGCTGTACGTGTGCTGAACTCGTAGGTGCCCTCTGTTCGGCACTAGATCGGAACGGATCGTGAGACAGATCGTGAGATGGTTCGTGCAACGGATCGCGAAACGGTTTGTGGGACGAATCATGGGACGGTTCATGGGACGGATCGCGGGACGGTTCATGGGACGGTTCGCGGGGCGGATCGAGGGACGTGAGGATGTTCCACTACATCAACCGCGTTTCTTAACGCTTCCTGCTGTGCGATCTACAAGGGTACATAGATCCAGATCTCCTATCGTAGATGGACATCACCATGATAGGTCTTCGTGTGCGGAGGAAATTTTTGTTCCCATGCAACGTTCCCCCAACAAGTTTGACCTCAGACTGAACCCAAGCCATTCTCACCAAATCAGAACAATCAAAATCCATATCGGTGCTATCGAGTTTGGATGACCAACTTTTGGGTGTCTCGATCACAAAATCGGAATTTCCGAGTTCGAGTATCAGTACCACCGAGTTTGGCCATCTAACCGTTAGCTACCTTTTTAGTCTTCTAGCTACTTATCCTGATTACATGCTACTTGTACTTTGTGTATACTTCATTTCCGCATGACGACTTTGCTACTACCATGTTTCACATGCATTTGACAACTTTATCCACTGCATTGATTTTTGTCACTCTACCATTTCCCCATCTAGAAAATCCTTTGTGATGAATTTGTAAAAATCGGCCAATCACCCCTTCTGGTCGATATAACACACTTTCAATTAGTATCAGAGCAAGGCACACCTTTATTCTGTGTGATTTTGGTTTAACTGTGTGGAGTGTTAGTTACCTTGACTCCACGTATGATTAAGGTCTCGGCTGGCCATGTGAAGAGGCAAACTTGTCATGATTTTCTAAGTTTTCTGCTAGACATATCTGCCATGGCATTTTGCGTGGGACAAACCTGCCATGATGTGTGTATCAGAGAAACTTTTTGCCATGCAGTTTTTGTGTTCTGTGAGTGACATAAATTGACATGCTTTGCTTTTTTTTGCGAGATGCCCTTCCATGGTGTGTGTGGGTTAGGCAAGTTTTTGTTGTTTTAAAATTTTTTACCTGACGTGGTAGTTGGTAAAAAAATTGAGGTCTTATCCATAAGATGGCCAAGAATGATATGGATGATGATAACTCTGATTTCATGGACATCCTAGGTAGGAGGCATGGTGCCAACAATAAGCCCAAGAAGGACGTGTACTTCCACACACGTGCCATTGCTTCACATTTTTGTTTGTATTTTCTCCCTTTTTATGTGGCAAGTTTTAAATCATCTCCTTTTCACCCATGCACACATTTTCATTTAAAAATGGTAAATTTTGTATCATTTAGATGTCATTTAATTCATAGTTTGGATGGCAATTCTATGTGGCGGGCATACGATATTTTGTAATAAAAACACATGGCATCTTCTTGATCTGGTTTTTGCATATTTATGTTCTAATCGCAATTTTAATAATACCGTAAAGGTAGTTTTGTGTACAAATGGTACTTGGCAAACACAAACTTCCTTACATTTAGGATTTTTGTCGCCAATCAGAAGTCATCTTTTTATTACAATAACGAAGTCTTTATCATGTGTGCAATATCACCTTCTTTTTGCATAACAAACACAAGATGGGGTCCCATGAAGGCTTAACCACTCTAAATAACAATTCTCACGATGATGAGAAAGATGTTGCTCGCGAGATGGGGATTCGTTCGTTGATGAACATTCGTTGCAATAACCTTCACAACCGGTGATGTGGGACACCATTAGAAACGCACTTTTATGGTGCCAAAGAGCTCACAAGGAGCAACAACTAACTAACTCAGAACATGTTTAAATAAACTTTGTTTCTCTCAAGTGGCAAAGAACAGCATGAAACACTCTCCAATGAGTTGCACCCGATAACTAGCTTGTTTTACAAAAATGCAATCCAAACGATGAAACTTCTGAACATATGTAAAACCGCAAGAGGGAACCACAAGGATTATATATGAATTGAGTACATGCCCTCCAATCCACACACATGAGATAACACTCAACGATACTAGTGCTCCGAGCACAACACAACCTCACCGGTTGTCTACAAGCATAGACTCAGAAATCTTATCCCGTTCACATGGAACAGCGAGAGAGTACTTGTACTTGAAACACCTACTAGTTAGGTGTGGAAACAACTCAAAATGAAGGGTAAATTCATGAGCCCCATGTTGTATAAGGAGCAAACTTGTTGAGCCTCAAGTTGTAATTAATTCATGGACAACTTGCATGGGAACTTGGAGTCTTTTGTCTCGAGACCTCAAATGATGCACCTTTTTTTGAATGAAAGCGGACTTTAACACCATATAATCCAGCCACCAAAATGTGTTAGGTCATTCTAGAATTAATTAGGTTTAGGTGGGGAGTTGGAGCTCGAAATATGATGTGTCATTTTTCCCAAAATAGGCACCAGAAGCTTCCCAACTAACATAATGGTTTTGCACATGTCTTTATTTGGTTGTTCTAATTGTTTTGCCCATCTCTTTTATAATGATGTGCTCCACATACTCCTCCCCTTCTTCAAACAAAACCGTCCTTGATTTTGATGTATTAATTTTGGGCTTCTTCACATGTGGGAATTTCTCAACCTTTAGTGCTTGATCCAACATAGATTCGAAGACATGGTTCACTCCTTGATGCATGAAGGAATACTTGTTAGAGATCCCATGGTGAGTAGCATTGTGATCAAAATGCCATGACCTTTACAAAAGAAGGTGACAAGCTTGCATTGGCACCACATCACATACCACCTTGTCCATATAACTTCCCACTGAAAATTGCACCCTATCATGAAGTGTAATATTTAGATTACCAACACCATTCAACCACTTAACATGATGTGGATGGGGATGCCTCTAGGTTAATATCGCAAGAGCATGCACACGATCACTGCTAATGATGTTATTGTAACTACATACATCGATGATTACCTTGTAGTTTTTTCACTTGATCTTGCAAACAGATCGAAACACATTTTATGGTCGGCGCTTCTCAATGATAGGAGCATCATCATGAGAAACTTCGTGAACCATGAGATTAACACCATCTCCTCCATCTGAACTCAAAGGTCCTCCGGTCTCAAAAGTACAATATTTTGCATGTTTCTTTTCAGGTTCAGATTTTTTTGCTTTCTTCATCGGACACATAGCCACCATTTATGAACAACACTTTCTTAAAATTAGGAAAATCCTTCTTGAAGTGACCTATACCCTGGTAACCCACAAGTATAGGGGATCGCGACAATCTACACGGGTAGTATTTCACCCTAATTTATTGAATCGATACATGGGAAGCCAAAGAATATTTATTAGCCTTGACAGTTGAGTTGTCAATTCAACCTCACCTGTGATATCTCTCTGCACCAAGGATTTAGTAGCACAGAAAATGATAGTAGTAAAAATAACAATGATATCAACAATTTTGGTAACAGTAGTAATAGTAGTAAGTGTGACGGTAGCAGTAACAGTAGTGACTTAGCAAGATTCAGTATATGTAAAGCATAGGCACGTGGATCAATGATGGATAATGATTTAGATAACATTGATTGTGTAGAACTTACACACTAGGGAGACACAAAACTAGCTCCAATTCATCAATATAATGTAGGCATGCATTCCGTATATAGTCATACGTGCTTGAGATAAGAATTTGCATGACATCTTTTGTCCTACTCTCCCGTGGAAGCGGGGTCCTATTGGAAACTAAGGGATATTAAGGACTGCTACTGCGACAAAATACCTTCCAACGGCGCCAGAAACAAGCGTGCTGACGGGAGACTATTCTTGTCTTGATTCTCCTCAGTAATGGCACCAGGAATCCTTCTGCTACGGCTACGCCTTTAGAGACTTCCTAGGCAAATATGCAAAGGATTTCCCCGTGGCCTAGGAGCCTTGCGTTGATGTTCCCTCGAAGCGGAAAGGGTGATGTAGCACAGCGGCGGTAAGTATTTTCCTCAGTTTTGAGAACCAAGGTATCGATCCAGTGAAGGATTATCACAAGTGCCTGCAAAAACACAAAGAGCTTGCTCCCAACGCTATGAAGGGGTTGTCAATCCCTTATAGATTGTTTGCCAAGTGAGAACTGAAAGCAACAAAGTAACAAAGCAAAGTAAAAGCGAAAGTGGAAACGATAGGTGTGAATAGACCCGGGGGCCGTAGTGTTCACTAGTGGCTTCTCTCATGAAAGCAAGTAGACGGTGGGTGAACGAATTACTGTCGAACAATTGATAGAACCACGCAAAGTCGTGATGATACCTATGGCAATGATTATATCTATAGGCATCATATCCAAAACAAATAGACCGATACTTTCTGCATCTACTACTATTACTCCACACGTCCACTGCTATCCAGCATGCATCTAGTGTATTAAGTCCAAAAGAACAGAGTAATGCCTTAAGCAAGATGACATGATGTAGATGGACAATCTCATATCTATGACAAAGCCCATCTTGTTACCCTTGATGGCAACTACACGATGTGTGCCTTGCTGCCCCTACTGTCACTGGGAAAGGTCACCACACGGCAAGAACCCAAAACCAAGCACTTCTCCCATTGTAAGAATCATAGATCTAGTTGGCCAAACAAAACCCAAGACTCGGAGAGACTTACAAGGATATCAAATCATGCATATAAGAAATCAGCAAAGACTCAAATATATATCATAGATAATCTGATCACAAATCCAGAATTCATCAGATCTCGACAAACACACCGCCAAAGAGAATTACATCAGATAGATCTCCATGAAGATCATGGAGAACTTTGTATTGAAGATCCAAGAGAGAGAAGAAGCCATCTAGCTACTAACTACGGACCCGTAGGTCTGAAGTGAACTACTCATGAGTCATTGGAGGGGTGATGATGTTGATGAAGAAGCCCTCCAACTCCAAAGTCCCCTCCGGCAGGGCACCGGGAAGGGTCTCCAGATGAGATCTCGCGAAAACGGAAGCTTGCGGCGGCGGAAAAGTGTTTTCGTGGACGCCCTGATTTTTTCTGGATTTTTAGGGAATTTATAGGCCAAAGACCTAGGGCAGGGGGCGCCAGGGAGGCCACAAGCTTGGTTGTCATGGCCTCCCCCCTGGCCGCGGCAACAGGGCTTTTAAGCTCCGTGTGGGACCACTTGCTTGGCCCTAAAGCCTCCCGATCTTCTTCTGTTCTCGGAAAAATCATTTTGGGCATTTTATTCCGTTTGGACTCCGTTCCAAAATCAGATCGAAAAGAGTCAAAAACATAGAAAAAACAGGAACTAGCACTTGGCACTGGGTTAATAAGTTAGTCCCAAAAAAGATATAAAAGGTAAACAAAACATCCAAAGTTGACAAGATAACAGCGTGAAACCATCAAAAATTATAGATACGTTTGAGACGTATCAAGCATCCCCAAGCTTAACTCCTGCTCGTCCTCGAGTAGGGAAGTGATAAAGAATGAATTTTTGATGCTTTCGTGCTACCTAGCAGAGATGTCCTTTGTAACTCCTCTGATGTGACGTGAATGTTCAGATCCATTAGATTCAAAACAATAGCTTGCTATTGACGTGGAGACAATAATAATTCAAGCAAACTAGCAAGGTAATCATGAGCTTTCAAAATAACAAGGCCAAAATAAAGTTATCCCTACAAAATCATATAGTCTGGCTATGCTCTATCATCATTGCACAACGAATTTAAATCATGCACAACCCCGATATTGGACAAGTAATTGTTTTCACACCTTTACTTTCTCAAACTTTTTCAACTCTCATGCTATACATGAGCGTGAGCCATGGTTTTAGCACTATAAGTGGTGTGGAGTGTGGTGGAGGGTACAAGAAAAACAAGGAGAAGATGGTCACATTAACTAGGCATATCAATGAGATGTGGAGATGCTCATCAATAGATATCAATGTGAATGAGTAGGGATTGCCATACAAATGGTGCACTAGAGCTAAGAGTATGTGAAAGCTCTTAAAGAAAACTAGTGGGTGTGCATCCAACTTGCTTGCTCACGAAGACCTAAGGCAAATTTGAGGAAGCCTATCATTGGAATATACAAGCCAAGTTATATAATGAAAATTTCCCACTAGCTATATGGTGGTGACAGAACAAGAGACTCTCAACCATGAAGATCATGGTGCTTAATATGCACAAGTGTGGACAAGTGGTAGCATTGTCCCTTCTCTCTTTTTCTTTCATTTTTTTTGAATGGGCTCTTTGGCCTCTTTTATTTATTTATTTTTATTTTGGTGGGCATCTTTGGCCTCTTTTATTTCCTCACATGGGACAATGCTCCATCAATGATGATCATCACACTTACAACTCAAAACTTAGAGCAACAATGACTCTATATGGAATGCCTTCGGTAGTGTACCGTGACAATGATCTAGCTAGCGTGGCATGGACATTAATGGAAACATTATGCTAGCTATCTTACGATCATGCAATGGCAATGTAGACGTGGTGGCACATGTCATGGTGGTAGTTGCATGGCAATATATCTCGGAGTGACTTTGAAAAAGCCATAGTAGGTAGGTATGGTGGCTGTTTTGAGGGAGGCTAGTGGTGGGTTTTGTGCACCGGCGAAAGTTGCACGCACTAAAGAAGATAGTGATGGTGGAAGGTGAAAGTGCATCTAAACCATGGACTCAACGTTAGTCATGAAGAACTCATATACTTGTTGCAAAGTTTTATTAGTAATCCAAACAAAGCATTCAACGCATACTCCTAGGGGAAGGGTTGGTAAGTATAAACCATCACGCGATCCCGACCGCCACACAAAGGATGACAATCAATAGACTAATCATGCTCAGACTTCATGACATAGCATTTCACCATACGTGCATGCTACGGGAATCATTAACTTCAACACAAGTATTTCTAGATCCACAACACCTTACTAATATAACTTCAATATTACCATAACCACAACTCAAAACTAGTTGAGATGAATCAAACTTCTCTAACTATTCAATGCATATGAAGGTGGAAGTTTTCGTATCCCTTTGGATAACTACCCCTTTTGAGATTAATTTCAAAGCATAGATCAACTACCAAGACATGCACCACCGTGCTCTAAAAGATATAAGTGAAGCACATAGAGCAAAAGAAACTAGCTCAAAAGATATAAGTGAAGCACATATGAGCTGAATTGTCTAACCAAAGGATATAAGTGAAGCTCGACAAAATCAAGGTGAGTGCATGTCTCTCTATCTAGGTGTGCAGAAAGGATGATTGTGACACAACAAAAATAAAAGACTCCTACGATACAAGACGCTCCAAGCAAAACACATAACATGTGGTGAATAAAAATATAGCCCCAAGTAACGTTACCAATGGATTGAAGACGACAGAGGGGATGCCTTCCCGGGGCATCTCTAAGCTTAGGCTTTTACGGTATCCTTGAATCATCTTGGGGGGCCTTGGGTATCCTTAAACTTGAGCTCTTGCCACTCTTTATCTTTTTGTCCATAAGAACTTCACCCAAAACATGAAAACTTCACAACACGAAACTTAAACAGAAACTCGTGATAACATTAGTATAAGAAAGCAAACCACCACTTCCTTAGGTACTATAGCAAACTTGAATTCTACTTATGTTGGTGTTGGGTTACTGTATTTTCAATCTTCCATGGCTAATACCCCCCAATACTATCCATAGTTTCATCAACATAAGCAACCAACACATCAAAAACAGAATCTGTTAACAGCAGACCAGTCTGTAGCAATCTGTATACTTCATATACTTCTTGTACTTCACAAATTCTGACAAGTTACGAAAGTCTGAAGAATTTGCGTAGAAATCAGTAGCAAAAATAATCAACTAAAAAGCTCTTACAGAAAAAAAAATGAAAATTCTTTTCGTTAGCAGAAAGTTTTTGTCTTTTCCAGCATGACCAAACGATCATCCCCAAGACTAATCAGAACGGTTTTGCTTGGCACAAACGCAAAAAGAAACACAAAAAACACAATCATAACAGAATTATGAAAGTGTGGAAAACACAAAACAGAAAGAAAAAGGATAAATTCTTTGGGTTGCCTCCCAACAAGCGCTGTTGTTTAACGCCCTTAGCTAGGCAAAAGGTGATGGAATCACGTATAGTCATCTTTGGTGCTCAAACCATAAGTAGCCCTCATCATAGATTCATAGGGCAATCTTATTTTCTTTCTAGGAAAGTGCTCCATGCCCTTCTTTAGGGGAAATTGAAATATAATATTCCCTTCCTTCATATCGATGATAGAACCAATAGTCCTTAGGAAAGGTCTACCAAGAATAATGGGACATGAAGGATTGCAATCTATGTCAAGTACAATGAAATCCACAGGTACATAGTTCTTATTTGCAACAATAAGAACATCATCGATCCTTCCCATGGGTTTCTTGAAAGTAGAATCCGCAAGATGCAAGTTAAGAGAACACTCTTCAATCTCATGAAAACCAAGAATATCACATAAAGACTTTGGAATCGCGGAAACACTAGCACCCAAATCACACATAGCATTTCAGTCATAGTTTTTTATCTTGATTTTGATAGTAGGTTCCCACTCATCATGAAGGTATAGAGACTTCTAGTTCGAGCTTCTCTTCAAGAGATTTCATCATAGCATCTACGATGTGCGCGGTAAAGGATTTGCTTTGGCTATAAGCATGTGGAGAGTTTGCAATGGATTGCATCAAAGAAATGCATTCAAACAAGGAGCAACTATCATAATTGAATTCCTTGAAATCCAAAGTGGGAGTTTCATTACTACCCAAAATTTTGATTTCTTCTACTCCACTCTCCACACCTGTATCATCAACATAGCTGGACTCCGAATCATTGGGGCGTTTTTCAACCAAAGTGGATTCATATCCAGCCCCTTCATCAATAGGTTTGACACGCGAAAATAAAGATTCAAGAGGATACACACCAAGCACTTTAAGATCTTTATTATTTGCATCACTAGAACGCACCCTTTTAAACCATTCATGCCTAGCGCAAATTTGGGCGGTTCTTTCTTTGCTCTCATTCATGGAGACACACATAGCTTTCAAAGTTTCATCCAAGTTGACCTTGGGAGGAGCACATCTAACTTTCAAAGCATCAATATCACAAGACATCCTATCAACGCTTTTAGCCAAGTCGTCGACTTTGAGTAGTTTTTCCTCTATGGACGCATTGAAAATCTTTTGAGAGTTGATGAACTCTTTGATATTACTCTCTAAATCATAGGGTAATTTGTTGTGATTTCCATAAGTGTTGTTGTAGGAATTTCCATAATTGTTAAAGGAGTTACTAGGGAAAGGCCTAGGAACATAGTTTCCTCTAAAAGCATTGATGTTGCCAAAATTGTTCCTACCAACAAAGTTAACGTCCAAACTAGCGTTGCTACTCTCAATCAAAGAAGATAGTGGCTTGTCATTAGGATCTAAAGGAGCGTTTCTACTAGCAACCAAATTCATCAACTCGTCCATCTTAACACTAAGCGAGTTAATTTCTTCTATAGCGTTTACCTTTTTGCTAGCAGGTGACCTTTCGATATGCCACTGAGAATAGTTGGTCATGATATTGTCTAGGAGTTTTGTAGCGTCTCCTAACGTGATTTCCATGAACGTTCCACCTGAGGCGGAGTCTAAGATATTGCGAGAAGCGAAATTCAAGCCAACGTAAAAGTTTTGTATAATCATCCACAAAGTCAAGCCATGAGCGGGACAATTTCTAATCAAAAGCTTCATCCTCTCCCAAGATTGTGCAACGTGTTCATGATCAAGTTGCTTGAAATTCATGATATCGTTACGTAAGGAGATAATCTTAGCCGGCGGAAAGTACTTGGACATGTAAGCATCTTTGCACTTATCCCAAGAATCGATACTATTTTTGGGCAAAGAAGAAAACCAAGTTTTTGCGCGATCTCGCAACGAGAAAGGAAAAAGCTTCAACTTAATCACGTCATTATCCACATCTCTTTTCTATTGCATATCGCAAAGCTCAATGAAGGTATTGAGATGGGATGCGGCATCTTCCCTAGGAAGGCCAGAGAATTGCTCTTTCATAACAAGATTCAGCAGAGCTGCATTGATTTCATACGATTCCGCACTAGTGGCAGGATCAATCGGAGTACTAATAAAATCATTATTATTGGTACTCGAGAAGTCGCAAAGTTTGGTGTTTTCAGCCATGATGACTTCAGCAAACAAACAAGCACACAAGCAAGCAAGAAAACCGGCAAAAAGGCAAAAGGCAAAAGAAAAAGGCAAAGGAGAAAGGCAAATGGCAATGTGAAGTGGGGGAGAGGAAAACGAGAGGCAACTGGAAAAAAAAGTAAATGCAAGAGATGAGTTTGTGAGACCTACTTGGATAAATCTCTCCTTCCCCGGCAACGGCGCCAGAAATTCTTCTTGCTACTGCGACAAAAGACCTTCCAACGGCGCCAAAAACAAGCGTGCTGACGGGAGACTATTCTTGTCTTGATTCTCCTCAGCAACGTCATCCGGAATCCTTCTGCTATGGCTACGCCTTTAGAGACTTCCTAGGGAAATATGCAATGATTTCCCCGTGGCCTTGGAGCCTTGCGTTGGTGTTCCCTCGGAGCGGAAAGGGTGATGTAGCATAGCGGCAGTAAGTATTTCCCTCAGTTTTGAGAACCAAGGTATCGATCCAGTGAAGGAGTATCACAAGTGCCTGCACAAACACAAAGAGCTTGCTCCCAACTCTATGAAGGGGTTGTCAATCCCTTATAGATTGTTTTCCAAGTGAGAACAGAAAGCAACAAAGTAACAAAGAAAAGTAAAAGCGAAAGTTGAAACGATAGGTGTGAATAGACCCGGGGGCCATAGTGTTCACTAGTGGCTTCTCTCATGAAAGCAAGTAGACGGTGGGTGAACGAATTACTGTCGAGCAATTGATAGAACCGCACAAAGTCGTGGCGATATCTATGGCAATGATTATATCTATAGGCATCACGTCCAAAACAAGTAGACCGATACTTTCTGCATCTACCACTATTGCTCCACACGTTGACCGCTATCCAGCATGCATCTAGTGTATTAAGTTCAAAAGAACAGAGTACCGCCTTAAGCAAGATGACATGATGTAGATTGAGAATCTCATATCTACGACAAATCCCATCTTGTTACCCTTGATGGCAACTACACGATGTGTGCCTTGCTGCCCCTACTATCACTAGGAAAGGTCACCACATGGTAAGAACCCAAAACCAAGCACTTCTCCCATTGCAAGAATCATAGATCTAGTTGGCCAAAAAAAATCCAAGACTCGGAGAGACTTACAAGGATATCAAATCATGCATATAAGAAATCAGCAAAGACTCAAATGTATATCATAGATAATCTGATCACAAATCCACAAATCATCGGATCTCGACAAACACACCGCCAAAGAGAATTACATCGGATAGATCTACATGAAGATCATGGAGAACTTTGTATTGAAGATCCAAGAGAGAGAAGAAGCCATCTAGCTACTAACTACAGACCCGTAGGTCTGAAGTGAACTACTCACGAGTCATTGGAGGGGCGATGATGTTGATGAAGAAGCCCTCCAACTCCAAAGTCCCCTCTGGAAGGGCACCAGGAAGGGTCTCCAGATGAGATCTCACGGAAACGGAACCTTGCGGTGGCGGAAAAGTGTTTTCATGGACGCCCTGATTTTTTCAGGATTTTTAGGGAATTTATAGGCCAAAGACCTAGGGCAGGGGGGCGCTAGGGAGGCCACAAGCTTGGTTGCCGCGGCCTCCCCCCTAGCCGCGGCAACAGGGCTTGTGGGCTCCCTGCGGGCCCACTTGCTTGGCCCTCAAGCCTCCCGATCTTCTTCCTTTCTGGAAAAAATAATTTTGGGGATTTTATTCCGTTTGGACTCCGTTCCAAAATCAGTTCTGAAAAGACTCAAAAACACAGAAAAAACAGGAACTTGCACTTGGCACTGAGTTAATAAGTTAGTCCAAAAAAAGATATAAAAGGTAAACACAACATCCAAAGTTGACAAGATAACAGCGTGAAACCATCAAAAATTATAGATACGTTTGAGACGTATCAAGGACTCCTTTTAATATCTCATCGGAGCACAGCATTAAGACGCATGAACTCCTCAAACTACACCAATCATCGCAAATAATATCAATTATTATCACCTTGGGGTATGCAAATCAAGACACGTAATAGGTGCATACAACTTGCAAGATAGGATCCAAATCAATCTTATATTCATGAAAACATAATATGTTCAGACCTAAAATCATGGCACTTGGGACCTAGTGACAAGCACTAAGCATAGCAAAGTCATAGCAACATCGATCTCAGAACATATTGGATACTAGGGATCAAATCTTATCAAACTTACCCAATTACATAGTCAATCTCATTCAATCCCACCACCGTCGAGAAAGCCTACAAAGGAATTACTTACTTGTAACATCCCAAAACTCTAAATTTTGGAATGTGATATTAAATTAACTATATCTATTGATTGTGTGAATGATTGTGTTAAATTGAGTGAATTTGAAAACTTTTAGAAAATAAAAGATATGAAATAAAATGAGTTTCCCAAAACTTCCTTCTTTGCTTTTCAATTCAAATCCAATTCAAATTTAAAATCATAGGGAGAAGATGACATGACTTCTTCAAATAAAGAATTTGAAATGGGATTTGAAAGTACTTCAAAGTTTACATTTGTAGTATTTCCATTAGGTAAATTTGATCAATTTCAATTTTAAATTTGGATGAATTAAAATGCATTGACCAATTTAAAAAAAAATGAGTGGAGGAACATGACCCTCCAAACCAGAGGAAAATTTGAATGTCATTTGAATTTATAAACTTTGAAAAACACTTGAAAAATATTTGATATTTGGATCAAACTCATTTTTTAATTTTGGTAAATGATTATTGATACGTCTCAAACGTATCTATAATTTTTGACGGTTTCATGCTGTTATCTTGTCATCTTTGGATGTTTTATGTGCCTTTTATATCTTTTTTGGGACTAACTTATTAATTTAGTGCCAAGTGCCAGTTCCCGTTTTTTCTGTGTTTTTGACTCTTTTCAGTTCTGATTTTGGAACGTAGTCCAAAGGGAATAAAATCCCCGAAATAAATTTTTTGAGAAAGGAAGAAGATGAGGGGACTTGAGGGCCAAGGCAGGAGAGCCACAGGGGGCCCACAAGCCCTGTAGCCGCCACTAGGGGCGGCGGCCCACAAGCCCTGTAGCCGCCACCAGGGGCGGCGGCTACCAGGCTTGTGTCCTCCCTGGCGCCCCCCTGACCTAGCCCTTTGGCCTATATATTCCCTAAAATCCAGAAAAAAATGGGGGCATCCACGAAAACACTTTTCCGCCGCCGCAAGTTTCCGTTTCCGCGAGATGTCATCTAGAGACCCTTCCCGGTGCCCTGCCGGAGGTGACTTTGGAGTTGGAGGGCTTCTACATCAACATCATCGCCTCTCAAATGACTCGTGAGTAGTTCACTTCAGACCTCCGGGTCCGTAGTTAGTAGCTAGATGGCTTCTTCTCTCTCTTGGATCTTCAATACAAAGTTCTCCATGATCTTCATGGAGATATATCCGATGTAATCCTCTTTGGCGGTGTGTTTGTCGGGATCCGATGAATTGTGGATTTGTGATCAGATTATCTATGAATTATATTTGAGTCTTTGCTGATTTCTTATATGCATGATTTGATATCCTTGTAAGTCTCTCCGAGTCTTGGGTTTTGTTTGGCCAACTAGATCTATGATTCTTGCAATGGGAGAAGTGCTTGGTTTTGGGTTCATACCGTGTGGTGACCTTTCCCGGTGACATAAGGGGGCAGCAAGGCACACATCATGTTGTTGCCGTCAAGGGTAACAAGATGGGCTTTATCGTAGATATGAGATTGTCCATCTACATCATGTCATCTTGCTTAAGGCGTTACTCTGTTGTCATGAACTTAATACACTAGATGCATGCTGGATAGCGGTCGACTTGTGGAGTAATAGTAGTAGATGCAGAAAGTATCGGTCTACCTGTTTTGGACGTGATGCCTATAGATATAATCATTGCCTTAGATAACGTCACGACTTTGCGCGGTTCTATCAATTGCTCGACTATAATTCGTTCACCCACCGTCTACTTGCTTTCATGAGAGAAGCCACTAGTGAACACTACGGCCCCCGGGTCTATTCACAATTATCACTTCCGCTTTCACTTTTACTTTGCTTTGTTTCTTTTTTGCTTTCAGTTCTCACTTTGCAAACAATCTATAAGGGATTGAAAACCCCTTCATAGCGTTGGGTGCAAGCTCTTTGTGTTATTGCAGGTACTTGTGACAATCCTTCACTCGATCGATACCATTGTTCTCAAAACTGAGGGAAATAGTTACCGCCGCTGTGCTACATCATCCTTTCTGCTTCGAGGGAACACCAACGCAAGGCTCCAATGCCACGGGGGAATCCTTTACATATTTTCCAAGGAAGTCCCTAAAGGCATAGCCGTAGCAGAAGTATTTCTGGCACCGTTGCCGGGGAAGGAAAGATCTATCCAAGTAGGTGTCACAAACTCATCTCTTGCATTTACCTTTTTTGCCAGTTGCCTCTCGCTTTCCTCTCCCCCACTTCACATTTGCCATTTTTTTTTGCCTTTCTCCTTTGCCTTTTTCGTTTGCCTTTCCTTTTCTTGTGTACTATGTGCCTTCAATATGCTTGCATCTTCGCTTGCTGAAAATCTAGAGATATGGATCCTCGTCCACTTGCTAATCTCTTTAAGAGACCCACTTATGTGGAACCAATTGCTAGTGAATTGAGTGCACTTGACTATCTTTATGGAGTTTTGCTTGAGATGCGTGAATCTGAAAATCGTGATGAAGAAACTTATGAAGTGATTCACGAGGGCTCCTTGAATGAAAATCATGATTGCAATGGTTTCACTATAAATCCTATTAGTGACGATCATGCTAAAAATATGCAAAACCCTAAGCTTGGGGATGCTAGTTTTGCTGTGTCCACTACTTGTTGAAATGATCATGAGTGGAGCGATGATTTTTCTTTTGATCTTGAAAATTTGTTTCATCGTCATGATGAATATGATATTTGCAATATTATTGAAAGTGGGTTTGGAGAAGTCATGACTTTAGTTGATGACAATCCCACTATTTTTGAAGAGCGTCAACTTAGCATGCATGTGGATCATGAAAATAATATCCTATGTGATAGTTACATTGTTGAATTTGAATATGATCCCACATTTAATTATTTTGAGAGAGGAAAATATTGTGGTAGAAACTTTCATGTTACCAAATTACCTCTCGTTATGTTGAGATTGCTATTGTCTCTTTCTTCTTCCTTGCATTTGGTAACTATTGGTTGTCTTGCCAATTTGTTTTCCTGTAAAATGCCTATTCATAGGAAGTATGTTAGACTTATATGTGATTTTCACATGCTTTATGATGCTCTCGTTGTGCTTCAATTCTTGTCTTTTGTGTGAGCATCATTGAATTATCAATGCCTAGCAAAGGGCGTTAAACAATAGCGCTTGTTGGGAGGCAACCCAACGAATCTATCCTTTTCATTTCTTTATTTTGTGTTTTCCACACTTTCATAATTCTGTTATGATTGTGTTTTTTGTGTTTCTTTTGCGTTTGTGCCAAGTAAAACCGTTATGATTAGTCTTGGGGATGATCGTTTGGTCATGCTGGAAAAGACAGAAACTTTTTGCTCACGCAAAGAATTTTAGTTTTTTTTTCTGTAAGAGATTTTGAGTTGATTATTTTTTCTACTGATTGCTACCCATATTCTTCAGACTGTCATAATTGTTCAGAATTTTTGAAGTAACAGAAGTATACGAAGTATACATATTGCTATAGACTGGTCTGCTGTTAACAGATTCTGTTTTTGTTAAGTTGGTTGCTTATTTTGATGAAACTATGGATAGTATCGGGGGTATTAGCCATGGAAGATTGAAAATACAGTAACCCAACATCAACATAAGTAGAATTTAAGTTTGCTACAATACCTAAGGAAGTGGTGGTTTTCTTTCTTATACTAATGATATCACGAGTTTCTGTTTTTGTTTCGTGTTGTGAAGTTTTCAAGTTTTGGGTGAAGTTCTTATGGACAAAAAGATAAAGAGTGGCAAGAGCTCAAGCTTGGGGATGCCCAAGGCACCCCAAGATGATTCAAGGATGCCGTAAAAGCCTAAGCTTGGGGATGCCCCGGGAAGGCATCCCCTCTTTCGTCTTCAATCCATCGGTAACGTTACTTGGGGCTATATTTTTATTCACCACATGTTATGTGTTTTGCTTGGAGCGTCTTGTATCGTAGGAGTCTTTTATTTTTGTTGTGTCACAATCATCCTTGCTGCACACCTAGAGAGAGAGACATGCACTCGCCGTGATTTTGTCGAGCTTCACTTATATCCTTTGGTAGACAATTCAGCTCACATGTGCTTCACTTATATCTTTTGAGCTAGTTGAATTTGCTCTATATGCTTCACTTATATCTTTTAGAGAACGCAAGCGCGTGGCTTGGTAGTTGATCTGTGGGGACCCCGACTAGCAAGTCGAGTTCACCGTGCCTAGTGACCCCAAGGATCAATGTTCACTGAACACAAATACTGAATAATAAAGTCTTACATCCAAGTACCGAAATTATTACTTCAAACGACCAGAAGGTCGGGCTCAAGAGCGAGGCCTAAAGCCGAATTAAACAGATACATCGAGTAGTGGAAACTCGTAAGGGCTAACCGGTGCCCATGCCATCAAGCCTACACCGACAGGCATTCTGACTTGGAAGCGTCCTAGATCGCAGGTTCGTCTCTGACGGCGTACTCGTCGCCAAACTCCGGTCCTTCCATGTCTGGTTAATAATATAACCAGTGGCAAGCCAATGAGTACTTTGAATGTAGTAGCAAACAGCCCATGATATGAACATTGATAGTGAATAATAATAGTAACATGTATCTATGGTGGAATGCAATTTGGTGGAATGATCAGGTATAGGCAACAAGTTAAAGAACTACTCTTGAAGAACAGGTTACAGATATCAACATATCTGCTACGGGTTAAACACACCGGGTTCACCCTATATGCCATGTCATCGGACTTGTCATAACCTCAATGTATTAATGAGGGCTAAACCATCCGGGTTTATCCTATATGCCAAGTCATCGAACTTGGTCTTATTATTACTCTCATAACAACACCTTTTTAACACCACACACACACACTTACGCACACTTGGTTTATGCGGAAACGCTGGACGTAGTTTAAGCAGCACCACCCAACTGTCCTTGACCATGGACACGGCTATTCGAATAGTTTACACTCTGCAGAGGTAGTACGCTGGACCCACGAGAAACGGGAAACTTTCGTGTCATCCACGACTCGCGGTATATCACATATACCCGAGGTAAGTACCCGATCATCATCTTTCCCCTGACGATACTAGACAAAGAGGTCCACTCGATTGGTACCCAGCCCACATGTTGTACGGCTTACGAGCACCGACTCTGGACAGTATCAACCATGCGGGGACCAACGGTGTGCCTCGAACTCATAATAATGGCATAGTCGTCCTAGCTGGCACGACCCCATCACGAGAGTGACACCGATCACTCCCGCCACTAGTAATGTGGCTCTTTGCTAGTACCGACCAGAGTAATCAACAAAGCCCCGTCCCATAAAGGGGTATCGGGGTCGTACTGGTAAGGTTGGGACGGTCGACACATCATAAATCTAATCCTATTTCCGAAACCATACTCACACAAAAACATCGGTGCATCACTTCATCAAAAGTGATCACCAACTCTTCATCACCCTTGGGCATTAGTGGCACCCGACGGGGTTTTCATAAACTCTTGATTTAACTCATCATCATGCTCATGACAATATGCTCTATCTTTACTTGTCAACATGGTAATAACATGACCCTCAAGGGGTAGGGTCAAGCTCAGTGCAATGATTTAACTCTACTAGTCAACATGACAGTAGCATGGTCCTCGTAGATGGTAAGGTCAAGCTCATCATGCTCATGCTCTGAGGAGCCATGTGAGTAACATTACTATCATGCAAGTGCTTCGAAGAAGCCTTCGGTACCATCACCACAATGAGGAACCGGCATCGTGATCACATGCAACGGGAAAATACCAACTATACTAGCATGCAACAATGTTTGTGCTCAAGTCATGGTCAAAGGCTGCTTGCCTTGGTCAGCTAGGTATCCGGGGTCTTCGAGGTCTTCCGCTCCGGATCCTCCGTCACTCGGTAACTCTACCGTCGAGAAAGGAATAAATAAATAATAGCTCACACCAAAACAGATCACAAGGTGCTTTTAAAAGTGTTGCAAAGCTTGAATAAATTCAGTTTATTATTTTGGAAAATGTTTCCTATGGTTTTTATTAGCTAAGCATATTAATTTTAAAGCAAACAGGAGCAAACAAATGCTTTTAATATCATTTTATTATACCAAAACAGATTCTGTTTTTGATAAATGTCAAACTCTACACAATCAATTACTACACATTTTTAGAAAATTGTTGGTGGAAGAATCATATTTTTCTACTGGTTAAATATTTTTATAAAAATCATTTAAGTTGCAGGTTAAAAATAAAAGAAAAAGGCCAGGGGGGGGAGACCAAGTCGGCCCAGCCAGCAGACCGTCCACCAGGCGCGCGCGGGCCAGGTTCAAACCTGACCTGCGGGCCCCTGGGGTCAGTGTCAGCGGCTGCGCGCGCTGGCTGCCCCAGGACACCGACTGGTGGGCTCCACCTGTCGGGTCCTTCTCCTACCTCCAGCCAGAGAGGTGGAGATGGACGCCGGCGAGGCTACCGTTGCCCTCAGGCCAATCTAGGAGCGGGAATGGGTCCCTCGTTCCTCCGCCTACCTGCTCGTGGTCGGGACGTCACCGGAGGTGGTCTGGGTCGCCGGCGACGAGGTGATCGTGGCGGAAAGGTTTCGGGTTGGCGTCGAGCTAGTGGCTAGGGGCACGGATTCGCTCGGGGGAGTTGGGGGAAATGATCCTGGCGTCAAGGGGGGTGCAATGGGAGGTCGGGCAGCGCAGGAGCCGACGTGTAGCCGGAGATCGACCGGAGCTCCCAGGCGGAGGGGCCTCGGTCGATCTCGAGCACCGGGGCTCTGCGAGCTCGATTGGGCGTCTAGGGAGAGTCTAGTGGTTTTGCTGAAGCTGCCTGGGTGGTGCTGGGGTGCCAGGGAACCTATTTATAGGCCAGCGGCGGTGAGCCGACTCGGGCGTGCCGGTGACTCACCGTGGCGCGCGTGCGAGCACAGTGAGGTGCTGGACGCGAAACCACGGGTTCGGGACGTGGTTTAGGACCTCCTGGTGCATCGGCTGCAGAGGGAAAGCGAGTGGGGTCGAGCCGCAGCGACCGTGCATGCTCGGCCGCCTTGGGCGCTCGCGGGCACGCGTCGCCTGAGCTCTTGCGCGAGGAGAGGTGGCCCTTTGGACGTGTCCTCCATGTCCTGAGTGTTGCTGGGAGTGTGCCTAGCCGTTGTGTGCTGGTGGGAGCACGAGCTGGTCAAAGGAGGCAAGGAAACCAGTGTTGCCAGTACTGGCCTGCGGCTTAAATTGAAAATATTGTCACTAGTGCTTGGAGTTGGGGAGCGGCTGATTGACTGGGTGCTCAGGGTGTTCTGGGGCTCTAACTCACCAAGTTTGGGGTTTGACATTGGGTAAAACAGTGGCTAGGAGGGTTTTTACCTTCCTATCAGTAGGTGTTCGACAGTGATTTGGGGTGCTTCCACTCCACCACTGGAACTGAAACATTGAAATGTAGAGTTGTTCCAACTCTTCTCTGGACAGAGAGGGTTTTGGGCTCATTAGGTGCACTTCCCCACCTTGGATCAAGGTGAGATTTTATGTGAGCACCTAATATGGCTTGGGAGGGCTCCTGAAATTTTATGGGAATTTATGGAGATTATTTCCTTTGGAAACATCTCAAAAAGCTAAAACAGACAGAAATGGTTTTCAGGATTTTACTCAAATAATATTAATATAAAATAGGGTTGAAAATCTTATATATGGAAAATATATGTCCTTCTGAGCTTACATGAATTTACTTAGAATTTTCTAAGGCAGGAAAGCAATTTTCCTTGTGGGAATATCATTCCTGGCCTTAGAAACAGACATAAAAATAAAATAGGAAAATAATATTTTAAATCACCAATTAATGTTTTTAATGAATGAAAATAATATTTGGATCAGATCACCAACTTTGGTTGGAAGTGCCACTTGGCTTCATGAGCTAGTAGTGTATCCCAACATGATGAAGGTGATCTTGATATAAAGGAAAAGGGTTTTTGAAGAGAGCAAAATAATAAGTTTTTCATGGGTTTGATTCATCAAGCAAGCAAGCATTCACTCATACAAGGGCTGACATTGCACTCACAACATTATTTGAAAAAGTTTTAACAAGCTCTGATTTTTGCAACATAAAATACTTGTGATGAAAAACAGGGTGTGACATGATCTATGCGATGAAAATAGTCTCAAAAGGGGTAGTTATCCAAAGGGATGTGAAAACTTCCATCTCCATGTGCATTGACTAGTTAGAGAAGTTTGATTCATCTCAATCAGTTTCGAGTTGTGGTTGTGGTAATATTGAAGTTATGCTAGTAAGGTGTTGTGGATCTAGAAATACTTGTGTTGAAGTTAGTGATTCTCGTAGCATGCACGTATGGTGAACCGCTATGTGATGAAGTCTGAGCATGATTAGTCTATTGATTGTCCTCCTTTGTGTGGCGGTCGGGATCGCGCGATGGTTTATACCTACCAACCCTTCCCCTAGGAGTATGCGTTGAATGCTTTGTTTCGATTACTACTAAAACTTTTGCAACAAGTATATGAGTTCTTCATGAATAATGTTGAGTCCATGGTTTAGATGCACTTTCACCTTCCACCATCACTATCTTCTCTAGTGCCGTGCAACTTTCGCCAGTGCATAAAAGCCACCATTAGCCTCCCTCAAAACAGCCACCATACGTACCTACTATGGCTTTTTCAAAGCTATTCCGAGATATATTGCCATGCAACTACCACCATGACATGTGCCACCACTTCTACATTGCCATTCCATGATCTTAAGATAGCTAGCATGATGTTTCCATCGATGTCTATGCCATGCTAGATCATTGTCACGGTACACTACCGAAGGCATTACATATAGAGTCATCATTGTTTTAAGTTTTGAGTTGTAAGTGTGACGATCATCATTGATGGAGCATTGTCCCATGTGAGGAAATAAAAGAGGCCAGCGAAGCCCATATACAAAAAGAGGCCAAAGATGCCCACCAAAAAAATAATAATAATGAATAAATAAAAGAGGCCAAAGAGCCCACCAAAAAAATGAGAGAAAAAGGGAGAAGGGACAATGCTACTATCCTTCCACACTTGTGCTTATTAAGCACCATGATCTTCATGATTGAGAGTCTCTCATTTTGTCACCGCCATATAGCTAGTGGGAAATTTTCATTATATAACTTGGCTTGTATATACCAATGATAGGCTTCCTCAAATTTGCCTTAGCTCTTCGTGAGCAAGCAAGTTGGATGCACACCCACTAGTTTTCTTTAAGATCTTTCACATACTCTTAGCTCTAGTGCATCATTTGTATGGCAATCCCTACTCATTCACATTGATATCTATTGATGAGCATCTCCATAGCTCATTGATATGCCTAGTTAATGTGACCATCTTCTCCTTGTTTGTCTTGCAACCTCCACCACACTCCACACCACTTATAGTGCTAAAACCATGGCTCACGCTCATGTATTGCGTGAGAGTTGAAAAGGTTTGAGAAAGTAAAGGAGTGAAAACAATTACTTGGCCAATGCCGGGGTTGTGCATGATTTAAATTCGTTGTGCAAGGATGATAGAGCATAGCCAGACTATATGATTTTGTAGGGATAACTTTATTTTGGCCTTGTTATTTTGAAAGCTCATGATTACCTTGCTAGTTTGCTTGAATTATTATTGTCTCCACATCAATAGCAAACTATTGTTTTGAATCTAATGGATCTGAACATTCGCGTCACATAAGAGGAGTTACAAAGGACATCTATGCTAGGTAGCATGAAAGCATAAAAAATTCATTCCTTATCACTTCCCTACTCGAGGACGAGCAGGAGTTAAGCTTGGGGATGCTTGATACGTCTCAAACGTATCTATAATTTTTGACGGTTTCATGCTGTTATCTTGTCATCTTTGGATGTTTTATGTACCTTTTATATCTTTTTTGGGACTAACTTATTAATTCAGTGCCAAGTGACAGTTCCTGTTTTTTGTGTGTTTTTGACTCTTTTCGGATATGATTTTGGAACGGAGTCGAAACGGAATAAAATCCCCGAAATAAGTTTTTCCAGAATGGAAGAAGATCAGGGGACTTGAGGGCTAAGGCACGAGAGCCACAGGGGGCCCACAAGCCCCGTAGCCGCCACCAGGGGGCGGCGGCTACCAGGCTTGTGGCCTCCCTGGCGCCCCCTGACCTAGCTCTTTGGCCTATATATTCCCTAAAATCCAGAAAAAATGGGGGCATCCACGAAAACACTTTTCCGCCACCGCAAGCTTCCGTTTCCGCGAGATCTCATCTCGAGAGCCTTCCCGTGCCCTGCCGG
Source organism: Hordeum vulgare subsp. vulgare (assembly GCF_904849725.1). Classification (NCBI taxonomy): domain Eukaryota; kingdom Viridiplantae; phylum Streptophyta; class Magnoliopsida; order Poales; family Poaceae; genus Hordeum; species Hordeum vulgare. The sequence goes on along the minus strand of NC_058521.1, from coordinate 409,164,099 downwards.
AGGGGACTTTGGAGTTGGAGGGCTTCTACATCAACAACACCGCCTCTACAATGACTCGTGAGTTGTTCACTTCAGACCTACGGGTCCGTAGTTAGTAGCTAGATTGCTTCTTCTCTCTCTTGGATCTTCAATACAAAGTTCTCCATGATCTTCATGGAGGTCTATCCGATGTAATCCTCTTTGGCGGTGTGTTTGTCGAGATCTGATGAATTGTGGATTTGTGATAAGATTATCTATCAATTATATTTGAGTCTTTGTTGATTTCTTATATGCATGATTTGATATCCTTGTAAGTCTCTCCGAGTCTTGGGTTTTGTTTGCCCAACTAGATCTATGATTCTTGCAATGGGAGAAGTGCTTGGTTTTGGGTTCATACGATGTGGTGACCTTTCCCAGCGACAGAAGGGGCAGCAAGGCACACATCGTGTTGTTGCCATCAAGGTTAACAAGATGAGCTTTTATTGTAGATATGAGATTGTCCAGCTAGATCATGTCATCTTGCTTAAGGCGTTACTCTGTTCTCATGAACTTAATACACTAGATGCGTGCTGGATAGCGGTCGACGTGTGGAGTAATAGTAGTAGATGCGGAAAGTATCGGTCTATTTGTTTTGGACGTGATGCCTACAGATATAATCATTGCCTTAGATAACGTCATGACTTTGCGCGGTTATATCAATTGCTCGACAGTAATTCATTCACCCACCGTCTACTTGCTTTCATGAGAGAAGCCACTAGTGAACACTATGGCCCCCGGGTCTATTCACAATTATCGTTTCCGCTTTCACTTTTACTTTGCTTTGTTTCTTTTTGCTTTCAGTTCTCACTTTGCAAACGATCTATAAGGGATTGACAACCCCTTCATAGCATTGGGTGCAAGCTCTTTGTGTTTGTGCACGTACTTGTGACAATCCTTCACTGGATCGATACCTTGGTTCTCAAAACTGAGGGAAATACTTACCGCCGCTGTGCAACATCACCCTTTCCGCTTTGAGGGAACACCAAAGCAAGGCTCCAAGGCCACGGGGGAATCCTTTGCATATTTGCCACGGATGTCCCTAAAGGCGTAGCCGTAGCACAAGGATTCCTGGTGCCGTTGCTGAGGAGTATCAAGACAAGAATAGTCTCCCGTCAACACGCTTGTTTCTGTCGCCGTTGGAAGCTCTTTTGTTGCAGTTGCAATTATTTTTACAAATATTTGAAAACATCTCTAACAAATTGTCCATGTTGTAGGAAATATTTTTCTGAAAATATGGATATATAATATGTCTATATAAAACCATTATATATTTTCCTTTTTCTTTTATTCTTTGTGTTTACTTTTTTGAAAGAAAAATAACTACAGCCCACCAACGCACGCGACGCACGCCCAGCCCACGAGGGGTCGTTTTCCCCCTCGTGTGCATGGCTAATTTATTTTAATATTGATTTTTTATTTTATTCGAAGAATATTGTGTCGTTTCAAGAAAATCAAAACTAACAAAACATCGGCCTGACCAAAGCCGACTGGCTTCAGTCGGCCTTACCGTGGCCGATTCCCTCGTGTCAGCTTTGCTGTGGCCGATTAGTCTCCAGTCGTCCACGTGGTAGCCGGTGATTGGCTCGGCCATGTCGCGCCCAGCCACTCGGCTTGGAGGGGAGTCAGTCGGCATTGGCGTAGCCGACACGAGGCTGCTTTTCCTGAGCCAGCGCGCTCCCCCTTCTTCCTCCTCCTTATCTTCTTTCTTTCTCTCCTTCTCCTCTTTCCTTCTCTCCCACCCGAAAACTCCATCATTCCTACACTAAATCCCAGACGTTTTTCCTAATTTTCCATCGTAGTTGTACTGTAGAGGGTTAGGGCAGCCAAGGCATCCGTCAACCTCGCGATGGGGTAGTACATGGTGGTGTGTTGAACATTTTTATGGTGGTGTGTTGAACATTTTTATGGTGGTGCTGGTGGAGGTTGAGGTGGAGGTGATGGTGGTGGTGGTGGAGTTGTAGGTGGAGGTGGTGCTTGTGGTGGAGTTGGAAGTGGAGATGGTGGTGGAGGCTACTGCGTTCGTCATTTTTTCTCGGTGTTCATCGTTCGTCGTTTCTTAGCGTGCTTCAAGGGTAAAATTCAACATTCATTCCCGTAGCATTGTGTAATATATTGCTAATATATTTAGGTCTGCGAATAATTGTGTCTAATTATTTTCTGGTGTTCCCGTAGATTTGGATATATTTAAGTATATGAATTAAGGTGTTTGAATATTTTTAGGTGCTCCGGTAGCTTTGGGAAATATATTTAGGTCTTTGAATTTTTTGTTGATTCAGAAATAATTTAGGTTTGTCCTTCTTCTAAAATTTGTGCATGTTCATTAATTTTTTAGGTCAGCAGAGATGTCTGATTTAGTGAAGTTATTTTTTCACTACGGTCCTGGTACTATTCAAACAAATGAGATGGGAGTTGATCTGAGTGAATTTCCACACATTGCGGTGTGAGTGACTTCCCCTCAAACATGGTCTATTAGTCAGTTGATAGAATGGCTGGTCGGATGTTTAGGGTTTAGTATTGAAACGCACACCATCGATATTCATGCATTATGGACCCGATCTAGTTCAAATATTTACTTTTATTTGAAGCATATAGAGTGGGATGACCAGTGGGCGCAGTGGTTAAAAGCTTGCGAGCGTTGGGGATGTGATCATATTGCCTTACTACTGCCCCTGCTGAAGCCGGTTAGTGCACCTGAAGCCAAACATAGTTACGATTATGGCCAGAGCAGTGAAGGAATGCATGATTGATAGCCAAATTATGTGTCCCATGCTGGAGATGATGTTTATGACGCATGGCAGAGCAGTCAGGAAAAGGCAGGAAATGCAGATGATTATGTCAGCGGTGAGGCGGACACTGACGAGATATACGGGCACATGCAAAACGAGATGCATGAAGAAGATAGAGAAGGTGATATTGCCGATGATTTCACTGAGTCAGATGAAGAAGAGAACGCACATGAAGCGCCTATTGCTGCATCATGGTATCAGGACTTCTCATCTGCAATGATCGTGAATGATGGTCATGATTTTGCCTGGCAGTATCACCAGAACAACATTGCGATAGGTGCCTTGTACCCAAACAAACAAGCTCTAACGGATAGAATCATTGATTTGGAAATGTCCATGCAAATGGTTTTTGTAGCTGATGTTTCAAGTCCGAAAACTTGACAATGGTATGCAGAAACCAGGGTTGTCCCACAAGGGTGCATGACTATCTTTCTAAGTATGGCACAAGTTGGGTCATAAGTGACATAGTTCAACATACTTGTGTTATTCCATGTATCCCTCAAGATCATCCTAACCTTACTTCCACGGTCATTGCTCGGTTGCTTTACAACGAGATAGTGGAGAGCAAAGCGATGGAAGTTAAGGATATCCAGACTAAAGTATTAGTCAGGTTCAAGTACAAAATTTCTTATGGCAAGGCTTGGAGGGCTAAGCAGAGGGCACTTGAGAGTAGATTTGGTTCATATTTTGATTCATATGACTCTATTGTCTAGCTCCTCCACACACAGCAGAGCCGGAATCCTGGCACCTATGTCAACATCCAAGACATGTTCATGCGAGAGTTCCCAACTGTGAGGGTGTTGCATCAGTTGTTATTCTCTTTCAGTGTCTTCATCGAAGCTTTCACACATTATCGGCCGATGATATTTGTAGATAACACTTTTCTCACTAGCAAGTACAAGAGTCAGATCGTCACAGCCATTGGTCAAGATGGACGAAATCAAGTCGTCCCACTTGCATTTCCTTTTGTGGAGAGCGAGAACATTGAGAGTTGGACATGGTTGTTCAAGCAGTTGAAAATAGCAGTTGTGCGTGAGAAGTCGAATGTGTGCATCCTTCATGACATGCATGCAGGTATACTCAGCGCGACCAAGACATTGTCAAACCCTAGTCCCCATGAACAAACTCCATGGCAGGACCTACAGAGCCATTAATGCATGCGCCATCTTGGGGCAAATTTCTTCTCGTAGTTCAGAAATAAGAACCTAATGAATCTATTTAAGAATCTTTGCAAGAATAACCAACAATGGAAGTACGAGCTACTACGTAACAGACTTAATGTTTGCACACTAAAACATGTTAGGGATAGGAGAGCTGCAAGAGATGCAACTGTGAGGGCACATGTTGAAGTAGTAGCTGCATAGCTAGCAATAGGATCAGCTGTCGTGGAGGAAGAGCCTGTTGGTCTTTGTGACTGGCCAGGATTTGACCCTCCTTGTACAAGGAGAAGGGTTGCAAGGACGATTAAAACCTTTGGTGAGTGGATAGAGCATGAGCCTTTGGAGAGGTGGTCTCTGTTGCATGACACACATGGAGTAAGGTATGGTGTCATGACTACCAATCTCGCTGGAACATATAACTATGTCCTCAGAGGAAACATGGCTTTGCCACTTACAGCGATCGTGGAGGGTATTTTCTATGGCACAATGAAGTATTTCAGAAAAAGACATCAAAGCGTTGAGCTGCATATCACTAACAATCCGAACACACGTTACTGTGAAAAGGTTACGAGTTACATGGATGGAAAGATGAATAAAGCCCGGTCACACAGTGTTGTCGCCATCGGAAATCTAGATCGAAGGTTCGAGGTCCTCTTAGCTAACAACAAATTTGGATGTGACAATGAGGTGAGGGCGCATGAGATGAAAATTGGACATGAAGTGAGGCCAACGTGCGAGTGCAGATGCGACAAACCGAAGTTTCTTCACCTACCTTGCTCGCATGTACTTGCTGCCTGCAGGCAGCTAGGCCTTGACGCAAGCACATTCGTGTCTTCGTACTTTTTGAAAGAGTCCATCGTCAGTACCTGGACAGGTGAGTTGATGGGTTTCTGATCAATTGGTAACTTCAACACTGTTGACCCTACTGATAGGCGATACACTCCACACCCTGAGAATATGCGTACAAGTAGAGGTAGACGATAGTGTCAGCGCATCCTGAATGACATGGATGAATCTGAAGTCGGCGGGAGCACCATGCAATGCATTATATGTAGTGAATTTGGGCATAGGGACCCTGATTGTCCCACTTTCGTCACTACAAGGGGCACTAGGTGTGGACGAGGCAGCCGAGGAAGAAGAGGAGGAAGAGGAGAGCAAGAGGGGGAGGAAGAGTTTAAGTTTGTCTTAATTATGTCAGTGTCTTGTTGTTTGTACTAAGTGAAGCACTATATTTTAAGTTTGTATTAAGTATGGCACTATCATGTTATTTGTACTAAGTGTGGCATTATCTTTTAATTTGTACTAATTGTGGCACTGTCTTTTCATTTGTATGGTATGTGGCACTATATTTCATTATTATAGCAACGGAGGGAGTGTTTCTGCTTAAGCCGTACATTGGTAGTAAGCATCATGTTGCACTGTTAAGTGAGCAGAAGCTCGTACCACTTGTCACTCGCACTGCTATGGTGGACTGGCAGATTGTCTTGATAGGTAAATGTTTTATTTATATGGTAAACTTGAAGCAGGTGTCTTAAAGGGACACATTGACTGAATTTTATGTTGGTGGATATGCAAGCTCAAATGGGCCGGGCTTTTAACTTTCGCACGTCTAGTTGAGGCCATTGAGACATCAAGGCACCTCAGCATTGACTCCTCTTTTCTCATTTGCTTAGTGGATCGATGGAGGTTTGAGAAACATACTTTCCACTTCCGCTGGGGTGAGATGCCTCCTACTCTCGAAGATGTCTCAATGTTGCTCGGACTACTATTGGCGGGACCTGCCATAGGACCATTGTAACATCCCAATTTTCTTAAATTAGGATGTTAATAGATCATTCATATGCATCTCATATTTTTTTCCTATGCATTATTTGCTCTTCTGAAAATTCTATTCATTATGCAACTACGGGCAATTTATTGGAGTGGAGATAATATGACTTCTCCCCTGTTGAATAAAAGTTCATAATGCTTAGAATAGTATTTGGAGTTATCTGATTTGGTCTTGCAAATTTTATAATCTCTGAAATTATTTTTAGTTCAGTTTTTCAACTCTCGTTGTGTGACCTATTGCATAAAACTCATTTTTCAAAAGTTTGCATTAGGTGGAACTATATGTATATATATTATATATATATATGTATATATATATATATTAGTTGTATATATTATTCTGTTTTTTTTCTAAGTATTTTACTATATATATATATATTAGTACATGTGTTTTCTAGTATTTGTTAGCTAGGAAATATATTTTTATTTTACTTTTGTGGCTGTGTTGCTTTCTGTTTAAAAAAAGGGGGGAACCGGCCAGGCCAAGCCAGTGGCCCAACCCAGCCGGGGGGGCCTTGCCCCAGCGCGCCATCGAGGTAGCAAGAGCCATCGCTCCAGCTCCGAGGGCACCGAGCCCCAGGCCAGCCAGCCCGAGCCACGCCCCACTAGCGCCAGGTGGCCAGTGCCCCAGCGCAAGCCTCACACAAGAACGGGAGCCCTAGGACTCCAGGTTCGAGCAACCAGGTCGCTAGCTCCACATCGCCACGAGCGCCAGCCTCCAGGGGCTGACCAGGAGGGCCCCATCGGCCAGGGACTCCTGTCCCGAGCCGGATCCCAGCGATCCCCAAAACCGAGCCAGCCTCTGCCTTTTTCTTTACAATAGCCTCGTGCTCATATATCAGGAACCGAAGCTTGTTCCGATCTGAGTCCTCCGTCTAGATTCTTTTTCCTACGCAACCCAAATCCTTTGCTGCCCCAATTTCGACCACCACCGGAGCCCTTCCACCGGAGCAACACCGGAGTTCATCCATGTCCATCGGAGTTTATCCGTGTTCGTCGGAGTTTGCGAAGCCGGCGTCACCGGAGTCCGTTCGACCACCACCGGAGCACCATCGGAGGAGCCACACCGAGACCGTTCCATTTTTCCCTGTTGTTCGTGGTAAGCACGTGCGCGTGGTCCGATTCAACAAACCCCGATGAACATCTTCAGGACGAATTAAAATATGTTTTTAACCTGTTTTCAGCTCAGTCAGATTCTCAGTAAATTTTTCAAACATGTTTAACTTTTTGCTCGTAACTCCGGATAAGAAAATTATTTTTCCTGTGATCTCGTATTGATGAGTAGAACATGATAGAACCAATAGCTTTCAGGTTTGCGAAGTTTAAAATTTTAGTTGGATCAGATTTGATTTAAACCTACCGGAGGCCATATTTTGCAAACCGTTAGTCCAATTTAGTTGATTTCCTTTTGCGTTGTGATCGTATCAGCATGTAGATGATTTTATACCTACTGCCATGCTATTTATGCTTTGGTTTTAAACAAGTTGTTTTATTGCCGTCGGTTTTATTTGGTGTTATGTGATTGTGGTGATTGATTGGTGTGATTGTTTGCAACGTGTAGATTGTCCGGAGTGTGACGCAAACTATTGTCAGAAGTGTGACTTTCTGAACCAGAATCAAGGCAAGTTACATGTTGATCAGCCTTTACCTATTATTTTCTATGCATGTAGTATTATATCACCCTATGAAAATTATGCATGTATAGGAATATTATTATTATTGCTATGCTATTGAGCTATATCCCCTTGTCATGAAGATCGTGTTAGATGAAATTTTGCTATGCTATGTAGACGGGGATTGGTTCCTGTATTCATTGAGATTACGTGTGGATTACTACAAAATAAATTTGAGTAGTAATTAAGGATTTAATTCACCTCTGGGCGGATATGGTATTGCTGGGTGGTTTCAAGAACATCATGGTATCAACCCTCTGAATGTAAGTGGATGTCGCCCAGGTTCAAAAAGATCAAACAGACTTAGTGACTAGTAGCTTCCTTGTGCGACCACTGGCTATTATGGGCTCTGGCTTAGTTGATCAGTCGTGGAAACCTTACCCGGATGTGCCAGATGATGTAGCTATGATAGGTGGGATGGGCCTCCTGTGGGACTAGGTGACTGCTTCTGAAAGACTTCGTCTCAATCTTCTGGTTGGGTCCAGTGGGTACAGCGTACTAACCTCTGCAGAGTGTATAAACTAATCATGATTAGCCATGTCCCCGGTTATGGACAATTTTGAGCAGCTAGGCCATTACAGTTATTGGATGATCTTGACAGATGACACACTTAATAAAACTTGGTGGGAAACTTAATGATGGTAATAGGTTGGAGTTGGTGTGGCCAATTCAACCATATGTGAGTTATTGTAGCAAACAAATTAAAACTTGACTATTAGGTAGCTATGAGGATAAAATCAGCTTTCTGCAAAATAACCATAAACCTTTCTCTTGTTATACTATGCATATACATGTAGGTAAGTTATATTACTTTTCCTGAGTAACTTGCCAATACATTCAAAGTATTGACCTATATGGCTGCAACGTATCATGTTGCAGGATATTCAGACGAGGAGTAAGGTACCCTTAGGGTCGCGAGTCTTCACTCAACATCGCTAGTGGGCTATGATGGGACTCATCGTTATTATTCTGCTACTTTTCCGCTCTTTGATAAAATAAAGCTAGCTAAGTGCTATGCAAATTGTTATATTTTATAAATTCTGGATCATACGTTGTAATAGATGATGCACTTGCTATTCTGGTTTTCATCTCTACTATGTTTGCTAGCAAGTCGATCCAGGGACTAGCACAGTAAAGCACAAAGACTCAAATCCTTCGAGGTTTGGTCGTTACAGATGGTATCAGAGCAATGTGTTCACTGTAGGTCGTGGCCCTAGAAAATGGATTAGAAAAGCCATAGGAGTGAAAATTTATTCTATAAACTTGTCTACATCTTACTCTTTCATTAGATAACCACTCTACTATCTTGACCAGCTTAAGTAGGAACTAGTGCTAAGACCACCACTTATCTTTGTTTTTATTGCGATATTAACGTGTTAGCGTATCTGTTTATGCCCGTGTTAGCGTATCTGTTTATTGCGATATTAACGTGACGATACTAGGTTGCTTGCTTGATTGTTATTTTGCTTGTTTGTTAAATTAGGATCTTGTCGAGATTATTTGACTATATATATAGATATGTTTGATTATTGTTATGCTTGTTTGTGTTATTTGTTATGATGTTTTGTTGCCTCACATATATTACCTTGATCATAATATGCATATGGGTAGAATATCTATATTCCTCTAGACCTATTCTATCTATTTTCTTATCTATTCTTACCTAGCATATGCCGCCGAGACGTGAGCCTAGGGACAGGAATGCAGGAGCAGGCAACAATGATGGCAATGGCAATGATGCACCGCCAGCATATGTGCAGCAGATCCTTTAGGGACAAGGTCGGTTGATCCAGTTGCTTGACCACAGTTTGGCCAACAATAACAACAACAACCCACCGCCTCCCCCACCTATGGATATGCTTACTAGGTTCTTGAGGTTGAATCCTCAGAGGTTCTCCAGCAGCCCTGAACCTACTATGGCGGATGATTGGCTTTGTTCTATTGGTAGGAACCTGCAGACCGTTGGATGCACAGATGCAGAGAGGGTGAGGTTTGCCTCACATCTATTGGAGGGTCCTGCCGCAGCTTGGTGGGACAACTACTTGGTCACCTATCCCATTGATACTATCACAGGGGCGCAGTTTGAGGCAGCCTTCCGCGCCGCACATGTGTTTGCTGGCGCCATGAGTCTAAAGAAGAAGGAGATTCGCAGCTTGCGTCAGGGAGGTCGCCCAGTTAATGAGAATGTGGAGGAGTTCAATAAACTTGCACGTTATGCTCGAAATGATGTTAATACTGATGCAGCTAGACATGAGAAGTTCTTGGAGGGCCTGAATGATGATTTGGGAGTTCAGTTGACTGTGGCCACTTTTGGTAATTATCATGAGCTTGTTGATAAGGTTATTGTGCTTGAGGGAAAGCATCAGGCAATAGAGAAGCGCAAGAAGAAGTATAGCAACAAAAAGTTTAATTTAGGACCACAGCAGAAGCCACGCACTTCATATCATAACCATCATGGAGGTAATGGGCATCATCATCATGGAGGTAATGGACATAATCATAGTGGAGGTAATGGCCACAATCATAATGGCCATCATCATCATAATGGACACAAGGGTAATAACGGTAATGGCAATGGTAATGGAGGTAATAATAACCAGAACCGCCAGAATGTGCCAGTGCAGAGAGACCTTAATCAGGTCCAGTGCTTCAAGTGCAGAAAGATGGTCCACTACTCCAATGCATGCCATGGAGCAATAATGGTAATGGGAATTCTGGAGTCATCAAGCCAAACCCCTTTCAAAAGGCTCATGTTAACCATGTTAATGTGGAGGAGGTCTATAATGAGCCTGATGCAGTGATTGGTAAGTTTTTGATCAATGCTCTTGTTCTTTTTGATACTGGTGCATCGCATTCATTTATTTTGAGGGTATTCGTTGATAAACATGGATTGCCAACCAAAACCCTTAGTATGCCTATTAGAGTGAGTTCCCCAGGAGCTGAGATGATAGCAGGTGTTGGTTGTCATCAGTTAAACTTGTCTATTGGGAAGCATGAGTTCCCTACATATCTGATCATATTGAAGTCACAAAGTCTGGATATTATTTTGGGTATGGACTAGTTACAATTATATGAAGGAGTTATCGATTGTGCTAGTCGATCTATTTCTCTCAGTGCACCAGGAGGGAAGAGAATCAAATATGTATGTAAGTACCAGCATAAGAGGATGCAGGTGAACTCTCTTAAGGGGGGTAGCCTGGAAGAGGTGCCAGTTGTGAAGGATTATCCAGATGTGTTTCCGGAGGAGTTGCCAGGTATGCCACCAAATAGAGATATTGAGTTTCTCATTGATTTGATGCCTGGTACTGGACCTATTGCAAAGAGACCATACATAATGCCTCCTCAAGAGTTGGAGGAGTTGAAGAAGCAATTGAGGGAGTTACAGGCACAAGGATTTATTCGCCCAAGTTCATCACCTTGGGGAGCCCCTGTTTTATTTGTGGAGAAGAAGGATGGAACCTTGAGGATGTGTGTTGATTATCGTTCTCTAAATGAGGTAACCATTAAGAATAAGTATCATTTGCCTATGATAAATGATTTGTTTGACCAGTTGGAGGGAGCTACTATGTTTTCTAAGATCGATCTTCGTTCTAGTTATCATCAATTAAAGATTCGTGAGCAAGATATTCCAAAGACCGCTTTCACTACGAGGTATGGGTTGTATGAGTATACTGTTATGTCATTTGGACTGACTAATGCCCCTGCATACTTCATGAATATGATGAACAAGGTGTTTGTGGAGTTCTTGGATAAATTTGTGGTTGTTTTCATTGATGATATATTAGTGTTCTCCGAGAATAAGCGAGAGCATGAGGTGCATTTGCGTTTAGTGTTGGAGAAACTGAGGGAGCACCAGTTGTATGCCAAGTTCAGTAAATGTGAGTTTTGGCTGGATGAGGTAATATTCCTTGGCCATGTTATATCAGGTAATGGAGTTGCAGTTGATCCATCTAAAGTTGCTGCTGTTACAGAGTGGGAGTCACCCACGTCAGTTGGTGAGATTCACAGCTTTTTGGGCCTAGCAGGTTATTACAGAAGGTTATTGAGAATTTCTCAAAGGTTGCAAAGCCTATGACTGAATTGTTGAAGAAGGGGAATAAGTTTGTTTGGACTGATGATTGTGAAGCTAGCTTTCCGGAGTTGAAGCAACGTTTGGTTACAGCACCAGTCTTAACTCTGCCAGATATACATAAAGACTTCCAGGTATATTGTGATGCTTCTCGTCAGGGACTTGGGAGTGCTTTGATGCAGGAAGGTAAAGTTGTTTCTTATGCTTCACGCCAGCTTAAGAATCATGAGCATAATTATCCTACACATGATTTGGAGTTAGCCTCAGTTGTGCATGCATTGAAAACTTGGAGGCATTATCTCGTTGGTAATCATTATGATATATTTACTGATCATAAGAGCTTGAAGTATATTTTTACTCAAAGGGAGTTGAACCTCAGACAGAGGAGATGGTTGGAGCTTATTAAGGATTATGATTTTAATGTACAGTATCATCCTGGTAAGGCTAATGTTGTTGCTGATGCGTTGAGTCGTAGGAGCCATGCTAATGCAATTAATATTGATGATACGCCACCGGAGTTATGTGAGCAGTTCAGAAATCTGAGATTGGAGATGGTCCCCAGAGGCTATTTGGCTACACTTGAGGTAAGGCCTACTTTGCTTGACAAAATTAGAGAATCTCAAAACGATGATAAGTATATTGCTGAGATAAAGGAGAATATGCTAAAAGGGAAGGCAAAAGATTTCCGTGAGGATGAACATGGAACCATATGGTTTGAGAAGCGTATTTGTGTACCTCAGGATGCAGATATACGGAAGTTGATTCTTCAGGAGGTGCATGTGTAACATCCCAAATTTTGAAATGTTAATAAAATTAAAAGATTGATTGTTTGTTTGTTTGAGTGATAGAAACTTGAGTGAAGTTTGAAACTTTTTAAAACTTTTGAATGAGAGGGAATAAAATGACTTTCCCCTTTTTCCCATGAATTCAAATTCATCCGTTTAAAATCAGTGAGAGAAGATAACATGACTTCTTCAACTATAAGGAATTTGAATCAAGGTGGCATTTGAATTTCTTTCCGTATTTGATTCAAATTTATTTTTGGCACAAGATTTCAACCACAAAATTTTTCGTGACAATATACTTGCCAAGCAAGAAAGAGAGGAGGTAACATGACACACCAAAAAAAATAAAAGTCAGTAGAAAAAGAGTGCCAAAAATAAAGACAAAATTTGGATTTTTATTGGATTTTAAAAAGATAATTTTTTATAAAGTTTTTATTTTGTAAAAAAGAAAGTGTCCACGTTGTGGGACATATTTTCCTAATAATTTTGATATATAATAATTCTATATTTGGATTTATATTTATTTTCCTTTTTATGTTGTACTTTCCTATTATAATAAAAAGGAAACAAATCGTTTTATTAGGAAAGCTACGTGGGCCATTTAGGAAACCGAATCAGGCCCATTATTTCCTTCTTCTTCCTCTGATTTCCTTCCTTCCCTTTGAACGTTACCTTCCAGAAAAGCTTCCAGCCATGGCGCCAGGATCCTCTCTTCCCCGATCTTCGCGTACCTTCATGCCCTAGCCCTCCCGAGACCGCTATAAGAACCCCACCCCTCTCCTCTCTCCATTTTCCCCAAGAGCCGCCACTCTCCTTGCCTCTCGCCACTGTCCACACCTCGCCGGAGAACCGGCCGGACCGAAGCTTCCAGGAGCTCCTGCTGCACCCTCCAACGCCCCAGGCGCCACCCTGACGCCATCAAGAGATCACCGTGGTTCCCCTCCATCGGCCACACCCCTCCGCCACCTCGGACGAACACCGGAGCCACCTTCCCGTCGTCTTCTCCAACTCCGGCGACTAACTCCGGTGAGCTTCAAAAAAATCCCGTAACAGTTTTTTCAGAAAAAGAGCAAACTTATAAAATTCATATCTAGTAGTCTATAACTCCGAATTAGGTGATTCTTTTTTGCATTGGATCACAAATTTTATGTAGTTTATGTAGATATAAAATTTGACCATGTTTATATAGTTAAAGTTTGAGTTTAAACAGATTTTGATTTAAACCTTGTTTTTTGAATATCGAGAGTTTAAAAATAGCTTTTGAGTTGATTCTTTTTTCTACTGATCACTAGTGATATAATTTATCAGTAGGTTTAGTTTCAGAATTTTTAGGATATTTGAACTTAGGGTTTTAAGCAAAACAGATTCTGTTTTAGCCTTTTTTTTGTTTTCTTGCTATTTCTTTTGTATTAATTGTTCTTAATTTGTTTTTTTGTAGATGTGACAAGTTATATTTTGTTTTCTGATATTTACCAGTAACTTTTCAACAACAACAAAATTTTATTTTATTTATTCTTATTTGTTTGCATGGAATCAATTCTAGTTCTATACTAACTTGCGAATTGATTGCATTGCTAGTTTGATTTCCTATTTTGAAAATACTTATAAAATAATATTGTTTTGTAAATTTTACTTCTGTTATCTTAGTTATTTTATATATTTTTTTCTGTTATTTTTTCTATTTTAGTGCTTTATTTTGTTGTTAAGTTTCATTAGACAAAAACTATTTAGTGTTTGATGTAGTAAAAGACTCCCTAGTCTTATTTGAAGTTTCCTTCGGATTCTTATTCGCTCTCTCCTTTGTTTTGATTGCTAGAATGATTGCTAGTATGAGTGCTTACATGAATGATATGGTTGTTATATAGATTTCATCGGAGAGTGACGAGTAGTCTATCAAGTTATTCCTCGAGAACGAAAATTCTTCTTCGTCAACATCACCAGGCAAGTCATTTGATCATGTATCACCTATGTTTTGTGCATCGTAGTTTTACCATCCTATGCCCAATTGCATGCTGAGTAGGTACTTGGAAATTATGGTTACACATTGTAGTATCATGTGGTAGGCACCCAACAACCCCGTTACTTGGCCCGGGACGACAAATTTCATATTTCTATGCTTGAGTAGACGGGATTCTGGTTGAGAGTTTATCACGAGTGATGCGAGAATAATTTAATAACCAAGACCGGTTAAGTCAAGACTTTTCAAGGCCTCGTGATGCAATGCAACTTTGGGTGAAGGACGGTTGATCGGCTCCCTGGAGAAACCAGTGGATGAACTGGGATGCTGGAGACGTGCCATGACATCTTGCGGAAAGCTTCACCCAGGCTCAAAGAGACGGACAGATATTTTCAAGACCAAAGGCTTACCTGCACAGCCACAAGTCATTATGGGCTCTGGCTTGGTTGGACAACGCGGCGACCCTGGACAGGCGGTGCCACCAAATGTAGAAGAACAGTAGGATTTGGATGGGCACCGACAGGGATTCAGAGGGACCCGTTGGAAGACCATGTTTTGATCACACACCCTGAAGTGCGAGGACAGACACGGAGGCGATCAAACCTTGTGGGGAACATGTGCAAAACTCTGCACAGTACTCAAACCTAATCGATTAGCCATGTCCACGGTCATAGACAACTTGAGCCAAAGGAACTGAAGTTATCTGGAATTCTCAACACCATTTATATATATTTGATGTGGGTAATATTGATAACCTGGGTATGAGAACTGGTTGGCGGAACCATCTCATCAACAACCAACAATGTAGTAATATTTTGCTTTTAGCCCCTCTTGTTGTAGGAGAAAATTTGGTTTACGCTAAAAACTTACAACACCACCTGCCATATATGCATATAGTATAGATGATATTTTACCCCGTCTCATACGTGACTTGCCGGCATATTCAATATGCTGACCTACATGGCTGCAACGTCTTATGTTGCAGATATTTTTCTTCGACGAGTAAGAGTACGATTCAGGGTTACAGTCTACACTCAACTTGCCGTTGGTGTTTATTGGGACTCCACTCCCTTGACTGCTTCCGCTGAGATATTTAAGGTATATATCAGTTTTACGCTATTTCCATGTGATTGCACTTTGATATATACATTGATGTACTGTGTGTGCCAGCATACTAATCCAGGGATGGCACAGATACACAGAGGCTTGACTCGTTTTGAGTCGGGTCGCTACAGCATGATTCACCTTATTCTATCCACCCAGGTAATACTAAGATGTATTTGGATTTCAGAGAGAGATTTTGGTGGCCTAGCCTGAAGAGGGAAATTGGTGAGTATATTGCAGTGTGTGATGTGTGCCAGAGAGTTAAAGCAGAGCATTAAAAACCAGCACGTTTGTTACAACCGTTGCCTATACCTGATTGGAAGTGGGATCGGATTGGTATGGATTTCATCACTGGACTACCCAGGACTCGATCAGGTTATGATTCTATTTGGGTAGTTGTTGATCGTTTGACTAAAGTCGCTCACTTCATCCCGGTAAAGACTACCTATACCAGTGCTAAGCTAGCTAAGATTTATATGTCCAGAGTTGTCTGTCTGCATCGAGTTCCAAAGAAGGTAGTGTCTGATAGAGGTACTCAAATCACTTCTAAATTTTGGCGTCAGTTACATGAATCATTGGGTACTAGACTGGAGTTCAGTACAACATTCCATCCACAGACAGATGGGCAGACTGAGAGGGTGAACCAGATATTAGAGGATATGTTGAGAGCTTGTGCTTTGGACTACGGGTCGAGTTGGGATGATAATTTACCATATGCAGAGTTCTCATATAATAACAGTTACCAGGCTAGTTTGCACATGGCACCGTTTGAGTTTCTGTATGGTAGGAAGTGCAGGACACCATTGATGTGGGATGAGGTTGGAGAGCGTCAGTTCTTTGGACTAGACTTGATTAGAGATGCTGAGGAGAAAGTCAGGTTGGTTCGTGACAGGCTAAATATAGCACAGTCCAGACAAAAGAGTTATGCAGATGCAAAGCGTAAGTAGGTGACATATGAGGTAGGAGACCGTGCATACCTTAGAGTTTCACCACTTCGTGGAATTAAGAGATTTGGAATCAAAGGTAAGTTAGCGCCACGCTTTGTGGGGCCTTACAGGATCTTGGAGGATCGAGGAGAGGTAGCTTATCAGCTGGAGTTGCCAGAAGCTTTGTCAGGAGTTCATAATGTGTTTCACGTATCCCAGATGAAGAAGTGTCATGCCGAGATGGCAGATGTTCCTTTGAGAGATAAAGTGCCACTTGACGCAATTCAGTTGGAGACTGACTTGACATATGAGGAGAAGCCTGTTAAGATTCTGGAGACAGCAGAGAGAGTTACTCGCACCAAGACAATCATATTATGCAAAGTTCAGTGGGATCATCATACGAAGAGGCTACTTGGGAACGAGAGGAGGATCTCAAGCAGGATCACCCACATCTATTTGCTAGCCAACCAGAATCTCGAGGGCGAGATTCATCTTAAGGGGGTAGGTTTGTAACATCCCAATTTTCTTAAATTAGGATGGTAATAGATTATTCATATGCATCTCATATTTTTTCCTATGCATTATTTGCTCTTCTGAAAATTCTATTCATTATGCAACTACGGGCAATTTATTGGAGTGGAGATAATATGACTTCTCCCCTGTCGAATAAAAGTTCATAATGCTTAGAATAGTATTTGGAGTTATCTGATTTGGTCTTGCAAATTTTATAATCTCTGAAATTATTTTTAGTTGAGTTTTTCAACTCTCGTTGTGTGACCTATTGCATAAAACTCATTTTTCAAAAGTTTGCATTAGGTGGAACTAGGGTTCCTATAGATATATTATATGTATATGTATATATATTATATATATATATATATATTAGTTGTATATATTATTCTGTTTTTTCTAAGTATTTTAGTCTATATATATATTAGTACATGTGTTTTCTAGTATTTGTTAGCTAGGAAATATATTTTTATTTTACTTTTGTGGCTGTGTTGCTTTCTGTTTAAAGAAAAGGGGAACCGGCCAGGCCAAGCCAGTGGCCCAGCCCAGCCGGGGGGGGGGGGGCTTGCCCCAGCGCACCGTCGAGCCAGCAAGAGCCATCGCTCCAGCTCCCAGTGCACCGAGCCCCAGGCCAGCCAGCCCGAGCCACGCCCCGCGAGCGCCAGGTGGCCAGTGCCCCAGCGCAAGCCTCACACCAGAACAGGAGCCCCAGGACTCCAGGTTCGAGCGACCAGGTCGCTAGCTCCACATCGCCACGAGCACCAGCTTCCAGGGGTTGACCAGGAGGGCCCCAGCGACCAGGGACTCCTGTCCCGAGCCAGATCCCAGTGATCCCCAAAACAGAGCCAGCCTCTGCCTTTTTCTTTCCAGGAGCCTCATGCTCATATATCAGGAACCGAAGCTTGTTTCGATCTGATTCCTCCATCTAGATTCTTTTTCCTACGCAACCCAAATCCTTTGCTGCCCAAATTTCGACCACCACCGGAGCCCGTCCACCGGAGCAAGACCGGAGTTCATCCATGTCCACCGAAGTTTATCCGTGTTCGCCGTAGTTTGCGGAACCGCCGTCACCGGAGTCCGTTCGACCACCACCGGAGCACCATTGGAGGAGCCACACCGAGGCCGTTCCGTTTTCCCTGTTGTTCGTGGTAAGCACGTGCGCGTGGTCCGATTCAACAAACCCCGATGAACAGATTCAGGACGAATTAAAATCTATTTTTAACCTGTTTTCAGCTCAGTCAGATTCTCGGTAAATTTTTCAAACATGTTTCACTTTTTGCTCGTAACTCCGAATCAGGAAATTCTTTTTTCCTATGATCTTGTATTGATGAGTAGAACATGATAGAACCAGTAGTTTTCAGGTTTGCGAAGTGTAAAATGTTAGTTGGATCAGATTTGATTTAAACCTACCGGAGGCCATATTTTGCAAACTGTTAGTCCAAATTAGTTGATTTCCTTTTGCGTTGTGATCGTATCAGCATGTAGATGATTTTATACCTACTGCCATGCTATTTATGCTTTGGTTTTAAACAAGTTGTTTTATTATCGTTGGTTTTATTTGGTGTTATGTGATTGTGGTGATTAATTGGTGTGATTGTTTGCAACGTGTAGATTGTCCGGAGTGCGACGCAAACTATTGTCAGGAGTGTGACTTTCTGAAGCAGAATCAAGGCAAGTTACATGTTGATCATCCTTTACCTATTATTTTCTATGCATGTAGTATTATATCACCTTATGAAAATTATGCATGTATAGGAATATTATTATTATTGCTATGCTATTGAGGTATATCCCCTTGTCATGAAGATCGTTTTAGATAAAATTTTACTATGCTATGTAGACGGGGATTGGTTACTGTATTCATTGAGATTATGTGAGGATTACTACAAAATAAATTTGAGTAGTAATTAAAGATTTAATTCACCTATGGGCGGATATGCTATTGCAGGGTTGTTTCAAGAACATCATGGTATCAACCCTCTGAATGTAAGTGGATGCCGCCCAGGTTCAAAAATATCAAACAGACTTAGTGACTAGTAGCTTCCTTGTGCGACCACTGGCTATTATGGGCTCTGGCTTAGTTGATCAGTCGTGGAAACCTTACCCGGATGTGCCAGCTGATGTAGCTATGATAGGTGGGATGGGCCTCCTATGGGACTAGGTGACTGCTTCTGAAAGACTTCGTCTCAATCTTCGGGTTGGGTCCAGTGGGTACAGCGTACTAACCTCTGCAGAGTGTATAAACTAATCATGATTAGCCGTGTCCCCGATTATGGACAATTTTGAGCCGCTAGGCCATTACAGTTGTTGGATGATCTTGACAGATGACACACTTAATAAAACTTGGTGGGAAACTTAATGATGGTAATAGGTTGGAGTTGGTGAGGCCAATTCAACCATATGTGAGTTATTGTAGCAAACAAAGTAAAACTTGACTATTAGGTAGCTATGAGGATAAAATCAGCTTTCTGCAAAATAACCATCAGCCTTTCTCTTGTTATACTATGCATATACATGTAGGTCTGTTATATTACTTTTCCTGTATAACTTGCCAATACATTCAAAGTATTGACCTATATGGCTGCAACGTATCATGTTGCAGGATATTCAGACGAGGAGTAAGGTACCGTTAGGGTCGCGAGTCTTCACTCAACATCACCAGTGGGCTATGATGGGACTCATCGTTATTATTCTACTACTTTTCCGTTGTTTGATAAAATAAAGCTAGCTAAGTGCTATGCAGATTGTTATATTTTATAAATTCTGGATCATACGTTGTAATAAATGATGCACTTGCTATTTTGGTTTTCATCTCTACTGTGTGTGCTAGCGAGTCGATCCAGGGACTAGCACAGTAAAGCACAAAGACTCAAATCCTTTGAGGTTTGGTCGTTACAACCGTTGGAGGACCCACCAGGGTGGCATCAATCTTTGGCAACACGTTTCTTTCATATATATGATCACGCTACGGCACTAGCGTCAGAGCCTCATGGACCTAACTATGATTGGTTGCAACATTTCAGGGTTAGTTCCTACGCCGCATATCTTTCATTTCGCATGGTTCAAGTTATTAACTAATACTTTGTGCTTACGTGATTACAGATCCAGAATTTGCTGGGGTATCCACAAGTCCCTTTGAATGCAACACAGATTACTCATAGCCTGGAGGTGTACCTAATGTGGCTTCTCAGGAAGGTGATGTTCACAGATAACCATGTCACTAGTGTTAGTGCACGCTATATCCCCATTGCACTGGAGATCACGAGCACTGAGATTCCGAATCAGATCACACCGAGGAGTTGGGGGTCTAACGGTATTAGCAGCTACATACCAAGGTATGTGCAATGGTTGCCAGCTTTCCACGGCCAAGTCGGCCCTTCTTGGATGCCCTCTGTTTTTACAGTTGTAGTCCTCGGAGAGGTTATCTATAAGATGACCAAATATAGATGTCGACCAGGGTTTTTCTATGGGCAACATGTTTGATGTTGAAAACATCGACATGCCTACTATTGGTCTGTGTTGGACACGTCGCAACATATGTCTCGTGGTATAATGAAATCCACCTTCTTTGCGTACACTATGGCTGAAACTCACTTATTTCTTGCGCAGAGATGCTTTGGTAGTGAACAGACTAGGCGAGCCTACACTGCACTAAATGAGCCGTTCGATACGTACACTGGAGTTATCTAGAAGTCGTACACTCAAGCAACCATAACTGCCAGATATCCCGGTGGTATTTCTCAGCTGTGCACGAGAGATCGGGGTTACTGGATGACGAAATCAAAGATTATATTCGATGTCTTCATTGAGGTGATGGCACAACAGCGGGTTACGAGGCCGTTTGGTCTTCGGTAGCTGGAGAACCCACCCCATCAGAGAACCAGATGCAAGGAGCAGTCCACAGGTATTATATACTAACTGAATATTACATTGTCTTTCACTATTGTCTATGGTGAACACTGATTAATTGTTAAACACCCAGCTTAATTACAGGATTACAAGGAAGCGAACGAGCAGGACACAGGCTCAGTGGCTATAGAGGCTTCAACAGTACGTTCCAGATTGGGATACTGCCACTGAACGTCTGTGGCATGAACAAGTCAGATTTGATCTCGCTGGATACAATGCCTATTTGGACCAGTACATGAGAGGGACACGATTACGCATTGTCCATCATTCTAATGTAGACGAGATACCAGACCCCGTTACATCAGATACAATCCCGAACTATGATACTTCTGGCTCTAGGCAGTACGCGGTAATATTTATTATCTACACCTAATACATCTTGTCGTTACATACTTTGTCTTCCATACTTATTAATCATCATGACAATTTCAGGCTGAGTTGCCATACAGTCTTCAAACTGACGTGATGAACTATGGACGACAAGTGTCGAGTGGACATCTTCTGTTACCTAGGTCTCACCTCGAGCCATGCTTCACGCGCATGGAGCAGAAGATACGAGATGTCTATAGAGCTATCACGTGCACCCGCACTTCGTGTAACATCCCAATTTTCCCAATTGGGAATGATATACAATTGTAGCTAAGCATCTATGCATATTGAATGGCAATAAAGATTTGCATTTGATTTCTTTCAAAATTTTCTTTTGCATTTCTATTTGTTTTCTTCGTGCAAGAAGTGCCGGGAAATAATTTCTTGCTAGCAAGAAAGAGCGGAGGAAAATGACCCTCCAAAATGTGAGGCATTTTTTGAAATATTTTTGAGCCAAGAAAAAACCAAAGTTTTATTGAGAAAATAATTGCAAACAGAAAATAAAGCTTTTAGGGTTTTTCTGAAAAAACAGCTTTTTTAAAAGTTTTATTTTGGCCGTGGAAAAATGTTAAACGTGTAGAGATTTTTTTTTCAGAAATTTTTTGTATATAATACCCTATATTAATTATTTTATTTTGTTTCCTTTTTATTCTTTTTAGTTTATGTTTTATAAAAAAAGCTAAAACGGGTATATTTTTTTTAAAGGGAAACCCACCCAGAGCGCATATTAGCCGGCCCACCGCCCCCGCTGGCCCGGGATCCCCTGCCCCTTTCCTATTGGGGCAAATGCACCCAGCACCCCCTAGCCCTCCCATAGTGACCCCTGGGCCCCGCCCGCGCTGACCTCACCCGCAGCGCCGCTCCCACCCGCGCGCACCCCCCCCCCCTTTCTTCTTCCTCCTTCCTTCTTCTTTCCCTTCCCTTCCTTTCTCTGGCCCGAGCCCCTTCCAACTTCGCCGGAGCGCCGATCTTCTCCCGGATCTCTCTCCCCTTCCCTTCCCCGAGCCCCCTAGCCCCTTATAAATGCCCCCCTCTCCTGCCGACCCCGTTCCCCTCGCCGCGCCCTCCCCTCGACGCCCCACGCTGCCCCTCTGCCTCGCCGGAGTACCGAGCCAGAGCCGAAGCCCGGCCACTCCCCTGCTCGCCCCGGCCCACGAAGGCCCTCGCCGCTGCCGCAGATCGACGCCCGAGAGCCGTCGCCGTCGACCGAGCCCCTCGACAGCCGCCCCCGACGCGGGACCGCCTTGCCGTCGCCTCCACCACCCTCGGCCTCGCCGGAGCTCCTACCCCCTGCGAGCCTTCTCTATTAACCCCGTAGCCGTCGGATCTTAATTGATCGCGTTAGCTTAGATCACGGTACCCCTTCGGTTTTTAATTAAAAGCCGAGCCGGTTTTACTTCACTTAAATATTAGTCGAAGAGGTATCAGTTAGATTTCGGCCGTGTGCTAGTTTTCCCCGCAGCAAACGAACCCGCAACTAACGAGAAGCCGCCACGTGTACCCCCTTCCCGTTAGAATCAATTTCCTTTTTTCTGTTTAATTCAAAAACAGAGAAACTTCCAATTGTGTTTCTTTTATAACTTTTGATATAGAGATCCAATCAGGTTGATTCTTTTTCCATTAGATCACAATGTTTCTATAGTTTTTAAAAACATGTAATTTGTCTATGTTTGAAAGTTTCAAATTTTATTTAGATAAGATTTAGTTTAAACCTTGTTTTGCTTATTCCAGGAGTTT
Organism: Hordeum vulgare subsp. vulgare; assembly: GCF_904849725.1. NCBI lineage: Eukaryota > Viridiplantae > Streptophyta > Magnoliopsida > Poales > Poaceae > Hordeum > Hordeum vulgare. The sequence goes on along the minus strand of NC_058521.1, from coordinate 409,141,266 downwards.
AAAAACTGATTTTTATTTGATTCTTTTTGCTACTGCTTCCTAGTGATTATATCTTCCTGTTGTATAAGTTTCAGATGTTTTTAAATATATTTACTTGGGGTTTTAACAGAAACAATTTCTGCCTTAGTTAGGTGAAGTGAATTCTTTCACTTTATGCCATAGCTACTTTATGCTTGTGATGTTATTTTACTTGTCGATGATTGTAGTGCTTATGGTGTGTATTTGTTTGAATCGGTAGATCACCCGGAGTGCGAAGCTTGTTACTTAGAAGCGCTCGATCAAGACAACTATCATCAAGGCAAGTCATTTTGATCATCCTATCTCCTATGTTTTTCTATGCATGGTAGTTTCACCTTTCTTTGCCCAATTGCATGCTGAGTAGGTACTTGGAAATTATAGTTATAGGTTGTAGTATCATGTGGTAGGCACACAACAACCCCGATACTTGGCTCGGGACGACAAAATTCATGTTGCTATGCTTGAGTAGACGAGTTTCTGGTTGAGTGTATAACACGAGTGATGCGAGGATAATTAAATAACCAAGAACGGTTAAGTCAAGATTTTCGAGACATCATGAAGCAATGCAACTCTGGGTGAAGGACGGTTTGACGGGCTCCCTGGAGAAACCAGTGGACGACCCCGGGATGCTGGAGACGTGCCATGACATCTTGAGGAAAGCTTCACCCAGGCTCGAAGAGACGAACAGAGGCTTCAAGAACCAAGGCTTACCTGCACAGCCACATGTCATTATGGTCTCTGGCTTGGTTGGACAACATGGCGACTCTGGACAGGCGGTGCTAGCAGATGTAGACGAACGGTAGGAATGGATGGGCATCGACAGGGATTCAGAGGGACCTGTTGAAAGACCATGTTTTGATCATCCGGTCTTCAAACACCCTGAAGTGCGAGGACATACCCGGAGGCGATCAAATCTTGTGGGGAACGTGTGCAAAACTCTGAAGAGTGCCCAAACCTAATCGATTAGCCGTCTCCATGGTCATGGACAACTTGAGCAGAAGGCATTGAAATTTCCCTGAACTCTCGACACAACTTAATAATGATGTGGGAATTATCAACAACTCGGGTATGAGAATTTGTTGGCGCAACCATCTCGGTAACAACAAACAATGTAGTAATATTTCGCTTTTAGCCCTCTCTTGTTGTAGGAGAAAATTGGCTTTATGCAAAACTTATAGCCCCACCTGCCAAATATGCATGTAGAGATAGTTGGTTATTATTTTTCCCCTCTCTTTGATGACTTGCTGGCATATTCCATATGCTGACCTACATGGCTGCAACGTATCATGTTGCAAAATACTTTTCCGACCAGGAGTGGGGCTACGATCTACGCTCAACGACATGACCTGGAGTCGGATGGACTCGTCTACCTGATGCTTCTGCTAGTCTTCTTTAGATATCTCATGAGATGGCCTTCAACCACTTTATTATAATTCATTATTGTAATAAAGTACTCGATATGAGATTTTGATTAATAAAGTTGTGTGATTGAACTCTTGATATATACATTGATGTACTGAGTGTGTACCCGCATGATCTTGGGATGGTACGGAAATACCAGAGGCTTGACTCGTATTGAGTCGGGTCGCTACACTTTGGACGTTGTTCAGCACCATGATACGTCCGATACGTATCTATAATTTCTTCTCGTTCCATGATCTTTAGGGTGATATTGTTATATGTTTTTCTACACTTCTATATCTTTTTACACATATTTGGACTAACTCACTAACTCAGTGCACCCAGTGCCAGTTTCTGTCTACTGATGTCTTTTTTGCAGGGGCTTTTAAAAAAATTTCCAGAGCCCCAAAAAATCCCGAGAAAAATAAATAAAAATCAGCGAGACGGAAGATTCCAGACGCCCGAAGGAGAGACGGAGGGGGGCCACCTGTCAACCAGGCGGCCTACCCATGCGGCCTAGGGGGATGCCGCTCTAGGAGGCCGCCTAAGCGACTGGGACCACCCCTGGTGCCCTCCTTTAGCCTATATTTTGCCCCCGTCGAGGAAACCCTGATTCGGGAACCCTTTTCTCCAAAAGCAATTCTGATCTCCGCCTCCATCGCCGACAAGTTTCGGGGGACATAACTTCAGTGTTGGCACCCTGCCGGGACGGGGAAGTGCCCCCGGATTCATATCCATCGATGTTGCTTCCTCCGTCCATGAAGTGGGAGTAGTTCCTCCTCGGGGCTGAGGTCTCCTATAGTAGCTATATGGTTAATTTTCTCTCTCATGATGTGATCTTGATTGTGATCATGGGCTATGTTAATCTAGGGTGATCCCATGATGTTTCCCCTTCTTCCAAGTATTGGATTGATGTACTCACTTGATCTTATCTAGTATAAACCCCGAGACCATGGTGATAGCGGTCTATTGGACATGGGTTAGAAGAATATTTTCATGAGTGATTTCCTCTTTTGTGAACTGATTGAAGATTGAGAGTCTCTTGGTGCTTGTCTTTGACTATCCTTGAGAGACGTTGTGGTAATTGTGGTACTCTCTTTGTATGGACACGGTGACATTGGGAAATCCATAGAGAGAACTACGAACTCTAAGGTGTGTGTCTTGCATGAGTAGATAATTGAGGTTGCTATTTAAGTATAGTAGTAACTTGCAATAGTTTTGAGGTATTGATTTGAGTAATGTTTGGACTATTGGTGCCAAGAGCTTGAGCCTATTAGTGATAGGTGTCGTAATTTGGGAAATCCGTGTGTTTTTGAAAAAATAAAATTTAGTTGAGAACTCTAGATACTAAATTGATCGCTAATCTCTGGAGGGGATGAAATATATAGAGTACCCTCACGTTACCATGGGTCGAGGATGCGCAAGTATAACCAAACCCCCAAACACACCTCCTCGGGGTACTTGTGTCTTTGTGAATTTCATAACTAGATAGAGAGTTACCGATAATAAGTGTATGAGTTCTTCTGACTAATGTGAGTATTCGATTGTTAGCACTTCCACCATCCATATTTTGCTAGCCTCTTCGGTACCGTGCATTGCCCTTTCTCACATTGAGAGTTGGTGCAAACTCCACCGGTGCATCCAAACCCATGACATGATACGATGTGTCATACATAAGCTTTATTATATCTTTCCTCAAAACAGCCACCATACCTACCTATTAAGGCATTTCCATAGCCTTTCCGAGGTACATTGCCATGCAACATCCACCATCTCATGACTTGATATTCATGTCATACATGCTTTTGCTTGATCGTAGAGCCGCATGATAGTTGGGCCTTGCCCTTATTACTGCTACATGACGCGCTAGTATCATTGCATATCGTGCTACACTGGCATAGGCATACATTTGCATACATCATGATAGTTTTCACTTGTCTTTATGTTGAGTACTTCTTATAAAGTGTGATGATTTTTCTTTTTTTTCTTGTAAAACATAGAGTGTTGCCCTTGAGAGAGGAAAAGATCCCAAAGAGGAAAAATCAAAAGATCCCAAAGAGGACAAATGAGAGATAAAAAGAAAGAGCCAAAACCACCACAAAAAAAGCGAAAAAAAGAGAAGGGGGCAACACTACTATTCCTTTTGAAAGATCCACACTCGTACTCTATTCCTATATTGGTACTACATAGAGATTATAATTCATGCATAACTATGTGGGGACCCTTACACTATAGAACTTGGTTTGCATATTCCAATGATGAGCCTCCTCAAATGAGCTCTCGGGCTTCATAAGCAAACAAGTTGGATGCACCCCCACTAGTTCCATTAGAGAGCTTACCTTAGATCATATGTGCATCCGTTACATGGCAATCCCTACTCCTCACATCATGTCTATCATTTGGCTTTCTCTCACCTACGGTTGTCCTCATTGATGTGAGACTTTCACACCTTTTTGTCTTCCTTCCCCATATTTATTCTATTTGCCATCCTAAGTGCCAACATATCTTGCTTACGCTCATCCATTGCATGAGTGCTCAAAATCGAAAGGGAGAGGATCATTTTTACTTGTGCCTCACTAGTGGTGTGGGGATGAGTCAAAATAAGATTCCAAAGGAGACCAAGTGTGACATTTTAGTAGATTGAGTTCTCAATTAAAAAAAACTATTTTATGATCTCAACCCATCTCCCACTTCTTGCACGCAAACACCATTTGGAGACATTCGAGTCACGGACAACGAGAGCTCTTGCATCTTTATGTTCTTACGTTGCTAATTTCAATACTAGATATATACTCTTGCTTGTTATTGTCTTGACTTGAATTGAATATCTTACTTTCTTTACTTTGAAGTTCTTATATGTGTGTTAGCATGTCACCACATTAATTATTGTGTTATCATTTATCTACTCAAGGACGAGAAGAAATTAAGCTTGGGGATGTTGATACGTCCTAAACGTATCTATAATTCAGCTTGTTCCATGATCTTTTGGGTGACATTGTTATATGTTTGGCTACACTTTTATATCTTTTAACACATATTTGGACTAACCTACTAACTCAGTGCACCTAGTGCCATTTTCTATCTGCTGATGTCTTTTTTGCAGGGGCTTTTACCCAAATTTCCACAGCCCCAAAAATCCAGAGATAAATATATAAAAATCAGCTTGACGGAAGCTTCCAGATGCCTGAAGGAAAGCCGGAGGGGGCCACCTGTCACCCAGGCGGCCTACGTGTGCGGCCTATTGGGAGGCCGTGCCCGTAGGCCGCCACCTGAGCGACTGGAACCACCCCTGGTGCCCTCCATTGGCCTATATTTTGCCCCCGTCGAGGAAACCCTGATTCAGAAACCCTTTTCTCCAGAAGCAATTCCGATCTCTGCCGCCATCGCCGACAAGTTTTGGGGGACAGAATTCCTGTGCCGGCACCATGCCGGGACGGGGAAGTGCCCCCGGATTCATCTCCATCGACGTTGCTTCCTCCTTCCATGAAGCGGAAGTTGTTCCTCCTCGAGGCTGAGGTCTCCTACAATAGCTATGTGGTTAATTCTATCTCTCATGATGTGATTTTGATTGTGATCAAGGGCTATGTTACTCTAGGGTGATCGCATGATGTTTCCCCTTCTTCTATGTATTGGATTGATGTACTCACTTGATCTTATCTAGTATAATCCCCGAGACCATGGTGAAAGCGGTCTATTGGACATGGGTTAGAAGAATATTTTCATGAGTGATTTCCTTTTTTGTTAATTGATTGAATATTGAGAGTCTCTTGGTGCTTGTCTTTGACTATCCTTGAGATATGTTGTGGTGATTGTGGTACTCTCTTTGTTTGGCCGCGGTGACATTGGGAAATCCATAGAGAGAACTACAAACTCTGAGGTCTGCTTTTGTAGCCCTACATAATTCTCGTCCTCTCTTGATCGCAAAGGAATGACCGCCGAGTACGTCTCCATTGCATGTTTTAGTGGAAATATCATGTGATCAGACTATGTTAATGTTGTTGCGAGTTGCCGCTAGTGAAAGTATGAAGCCTGAGCCATATTTCTCACCTTTTTTACACCGCTTATGCTCACTTTTGTCACTTGCCACCTTGCTGCCATTTTTATTTCAGATTTATATTACCTTGCTTTGCCACACCTATCACCCATATTTTACCATCTCTTCGCCGAACTAGTGCACCTATACAATTTACCATTGTATTAGGTTTGTTGGGGACACAAGAGACTTCTCGTTTCTTAATTCTAGGGTTGCTTGAGAGAGACCATCTTCAACCTCTTCTTCCTTGAGTTTGATAAACCTTAGGTCATCCACTTGAAGGAAATTTCTGCTGTCCTACAAACTTCTACGCTTGGAGGCCCAACATAGTCTACAAGAATAGAAGCGTGCGTAGACGTCAAGCTATTTCTGGCGCTGTTTCTGGTTAGATGAGTGCTTGAAGGTATATCTTTGGATCTTGCAATTAAATCTTTTCGTTTCTTGTTTTTATTTTCACTAGTTAGGCTTAATGGAAAACAACAAAAATATGTGAGAGCTTTATAAACTTTATCTTGAACTAGGACATGAAGTGTTTGAGGAGAAAATTTAAAGACCTATGGAACTTCATTACTTGCATAACAATTATGATGGTGGCAATGTTATTAGTATGCTTCCTTTGAATATCAATATTGCTAATGACATGGAAAGATCTAAGCTTGTGGATGACGGTTTGATGAACATGATATTTTTAGTCCCCCAACTTTTGAGGAGATATTTTGTTTCGATAATGATAGTCCTACTCCCACTATTACCAATGAGAAAGATTATGCTTATGTCGAGAGTACGAGTACCTTTTTGGATGTGGATCATGGTAACAATGCTTTATGTGATACTTATATTGTTGAGTTTATTCATGATCCCACTGAAAATTATTATGAGAAGGGAACATATGCTTTTAGATATTTCAATAATATCAAGTTCCCTCTCTTTATGTCAATGATTTTGAAGTTGCACTTGTTTTGGCTTCCTATGCTTATTGCTTTATGCTTCAATGAATTATTCTATTGCAATATTCCTATGCATAATAAGCATGTTAAACTTAAATGAGTTTGGTATTTGCTTCTTGATGCTCTTTTTTTCTACATATCTTATTCCTACGAGAGCGTCACTAAAAGCTGAAACAAATCTTTATGGCTATAAAAAAAGAGCTCTAGGGAGACAACCCTTGTTATCTTTACTTTGAGTTATTACTTTCAGTTTTAGTGGTCTTGATGCTCGTTACTACTGTAGCAACATCATTGTATCTTTATTTTTAAGCTTTGTGCCAAGTTTTAGCCTCCGATTGCAAGAAAGTTCAAAAGTTGTGACATGCTGTCTAGAAACAGATTCTGTCTGCTTGACGGAAAAATTTGCCAAAAATCACCAGATCATCTTTTTGATCTGAATTGTTTTGACAACATGTTCTATATAATGTCCTTTCTTCCACCTGTTCTGAGTATTTTTATTTGAGTTGCAGAAGTACCCCAAAAAATTTATTTACTACCCGATGTTCTGTTTTTCACAGATTGTGCCATGTTTTGCGTTTTCATTGTGTTGTAAATCCTAAGCTTACTTTTTATTTGCAAAAACCTTTTGGAAATCATGAGAAGCATTAGATTTTCATGAAAATCTTTATTTCCAGCTAGTAATGAATTATTTTATTAAGGGTATTAACCACTCTAATCACCTTACGATTAGTTTCGTATGAAGGGAGTTTTCAAGTATGCGATGGGAGATGATGAAAGAAGATACGGGAGTGTCAAGCGCTCAAGCTTGGGGATGGCCCCATTCACCCCAAAAATATATTCAAAGGAGATTCAAGTGTCTAAGAATGGGGATGCCCCCGTGCATCCCCTTCTCTATCAACAATCATCAGTTCGTCCATCTCCATGCTATATTTTTATCACTTCATATGTTATGTGCTATACTTGGAGCATCCCGCTCTTTACTTTTTAGTTTGTTTTAGTTTTTCTTTCTAGTCTTAACAAGTCAGAACCTAGCCTACCTTATTTGGTAGAGAAACACGCTCCATTCCACTCTAGAACACAACATATGTTTTCATGCTTATCTTTTTGTGTGTTCTTCATCTTTTCGCAGCTACTGTCATGCTTAGCTCCTAGTTTTCATGATTATATTTTTAAGAGATATTATTTAGGTTGCTTTTGGAACTCTCTTGAGATATCATGCTTATCTTGTTTAGAGAGTTGGCTCGATGTACTGAGTTGTGTGTCTTGCATGAGTAGGTAATTGAGGTTGCTATTTAAGTATAGTAGTAACTTGCAATAGTTTTGAGGTATTGATTTGAGTAATGTTTGGACTATTCGTGCCATGAGCTTGAGCCTGTTAGTGATAGGTGTCGTATTTTGGGAAATCCGTGTCTTTTTCGAAAATTCAAAAATTGTTGAGAACTCTTGCTACTAAATTGATCGCTAATCCCTGGAGGGGTTGGAATATATAGAGTACCCTCACGTTACCATGGGTCGAGGATGCGCAAGGATAACCAAACCCCCAAAGACTCCTCCTCGGGGTACTTGTCTCTTTGTGAATTTCCTAACTAGATAGAGAGTTGACGATAATAAGTGTACGAGTTCTTCTGACTAATGTGAGTATTCGATTGTTGGCACTTCCACCATCCATATTTTGCTAGCCTCTTCGGGACCATGCATTGCCCTTTCTCACATTGAGAGTTGGTGCAAACTCCATCGGTGCATCCAAACCCATGACATGATACGCTCTCTCATACATAAGCCTCGTTATATCTTTCCTCAAAACCGCCACCATACCTGTCACGCCCAAGATGCGATCCTATCCTCAATTTGGCACGGGGGCCTCGTCAGGGATAGAACTGCATCTCGTCGTGTCGCAAGAATGGATGTCGTCACAAGTACATGGACTGAAAAGAAGAGATATAAATAGAGTTGGCTTACACTCGCCACAAGCTACATCAGAGTCACATCAGTACATTACATAATCATCAAGAGTAAGAGCAGGGTCCGACTACGGATGAAAACAAACGAGAAAATAAGAACAACGTCCATCCTTGCTATCCCAGGCTGCCGGCCTGGAACCCATCCTAGATCGACGAAGAAGAAGAAGAAGAAGCAACTCCAAATGAACAATCAACACGCTCGCGTCGAGTAACCTTTACCTGTACCTGCAACTGATGTTGTAGTAATCTGTGAGCCACAGGGGACTCAACAATCTCATTTCCGAAGGTATCAAGACTAGCAAAGCTTAATGGATGAGGTATGGTTAAGTGGTGAGGTTGCAGTAGCGGCTAAGCATATATTTGTTGGCTAAACTTACGAGTACAAGAATATGGAGGGAGAAGATCTACGCATAGCGGACGTGAACTACTGATGATCAAATGAATCATTCTGATCACCTACCTACGTCAGACATAACCCCACCGTATCCTCGATCGGAGAAAGGACTCACAAAAGAGACAATCACGGTTACGCACACAGTTGGCATATTTTAATTAAGTTAACTTCGAGTTATCTAGAACCAGTGATAAACAAAGTTTCCACGTTGCCACATAACTGCGGGCACGACTTTCCGAAAGATTTAACCTGCAGGGGTGCTCCAATTAGTCCATCACAAATTACCACAAGCCGCATAGAAATCCTCAATCATGAAGCTCGCGATCTCGTCGGATTCCCTAGTGGAAAACCTCAACTCTGAGATTACCCAAAGCATCACTGGAATCCTGATGCACAAGATATCTCGTCAAAGGTAAAACTAATCCAGCAAGGCCGCCCGGCGTGTCGATGATCCCGATAGGAGCCGCTATCTCGTTCTCAGGACACGACGGATAAGCTACGCGTACGAGTGCCAAACCTCGAGTTTCCTCATGGTGGCCCCGCACAGTGCTCTGTTTTGGACCAGCACCAACAGCACTGGCCCTCCCTGTATTATGTAGAATTACTCCTCGGGTAGCGCTAACTCCCTATGCATTTCAATTTAACAGAATTATTATGTTGGGCAAACGTAGTACCAATGTTGGGCCTTGCCAGACCAGCTTTTATCTGAAACGAATTATCAAGGGGGTCCCCATAACAACCCCTATCGTGTTAGGAGCATTCAATTATGGAACATAACATTGGTAGCCGAAACTAAGTGGGCAAAGGTGGAACAAAACACCAGGCTAGAAAGGCCGAGCCGTCCACCTTTTACCAAGTATACAGGTGCATTAAATTAAATAGCATTAATATTTTGATATGACAAGGAACCCATGTTTTCACATGGAAGCAATGCACCTGCAACTAGCAACGCTAACACAGGGTTAAGCAAGCGGTAATATAGCCAATCAATGGTTTGCTAGGTCGAACGGGTTGAAGGTTAACATGGCATTGTTGAGAGGCTGATATTTATCATGTGGTAGGCAACGAGACATAATTGATGGAAGCGATAAAACTAGCATGGCAATGATAGTAATGGTATCTGGGGAAATGGTCATCTTGCCTGAGATCCCGATTGGAAGAAGAATGCCTCCGTGAAGCACACGAACCAACGTAGCCGAACGGGTCCTCTCAATACGGCACGCTTGTGGAACTCTATCGAGATGGAGGAAACCGGAAACAAGCATCAACACACGATATACACCACACGATGCAAGGCACACATGATGCATGAACGGTCTAATGCACGGCATGACAAACACAACAATCAAACACTACACATTAAGTGAAGCTCGATATGCAACGAGTTATATATCGACGAAGCTCCACGTTTAGTTATTTAGTTCATTCCCATTTATTAACACGACAATATTAAAATGCTATTAACATGACACGGGGTGAAGCACAAATTAATATACCTAGCTAGGCATTTTAAATGAGGCCGGAAATGTCATATAGCATCTCCGAAATGACCCCACGTGTTAAAACTTAATTCTGTCCAGATTTTCCCTAATCACATTTTAGGTTTGTTAAACGGCAAAACAAAGTGGTTCACGTGATTCTACTGGTCGTTCTGCAGCATTTATGTATATGGCACATCTCCAACGGAGCTACGAACAAATAGTTACGACCTAACCCGTTTCCAACACGTCGGCACACAAACCGATGCAAACAGCACACTAAACATTTCTAATTATGCATGAGAGTTCAAAAATATTACTCGACGCAAAACTCTAGCCACGTTACATATATAACTCATCGCAATCTGAAGCACGGATTAGAGACTACGGGCATTTGAAAATATGTTGATTTTTCTGAAAATCCATGGAATTGGAAAATCGCGGGACGCTTTTAGAAAAATACACTGACCGAATCTGCTACTACTGGGCCCAACAGGAATGGCGCAACTTAACTAAACGACGCGCATGGCAGAACTTAGCGGAGTGGTGGCTGCGTGTGCAAAGGGAAAGAATTGACAAAAATATGGGGTGTCTGGGATTCGAACCCGAGACCCATTGGTTCAAGGCGAGGATCGGCTACCAGCTCGGCTGCACATGTGCTTGCGAATAAAAACATCAAGAGTTGAATGTAATGAACTCTAAGCCTAGCCGCTGCAATGTAGACAAAAATGCAAGAAAAATACATGCACCCGTGGGGACTCAATCCCGGGATCTCCTTGATCAGGTGCAGAGACTTCTACCGCTGCGCTACTACTCGTGCTCGTGCTAAAGTCAGGGAGCTGCTTTATTAAAGTAGATCAACGGTGAGGCCTGCCTTTCTCACCATGAAATCGGGAAGAACATGGCCGTGATGGAAGTCAACAACAGAAGTTGCTGCAGTTGTGGAGGCCGACGGGGTGCAGAGCGGGCCTGGGAAGACGGGATCCACGTGAGGCTGCTTGGGGACGAACGGATCCGGCCCCTGGGGCACCAAATCTCCCGGTGGCGGAGCTCCATGGGATGGTGTCTCCCGATTGTTCCTGACAGGGAAAACGAAACAAAGAGGAGAGGGTGAGATTCAGAGGGAGGGAGAGAGGAGGAGGAAGTAAGAAGGGGTTCTCTGCAGGTCACCGGCGAGTGGTGCACCAACGGAGCTGGGTGGATCTGGCCCAGATCGAAGCTGCGGAGGCGTTGGCCACTTGCTGTAGCTGCAGCTTCACGCGCTATGGGTCTCCCTGCAGAAAAACGAGAGGAAGGGAGAGAGATGAGAGTAAGCAAAGAGAAACATGGGAGGAGAAGAAGAGGCGCGACGGCCTGGCCTGGTTGCTCCGGCGAGGCGGGCTGGAGAGCTCTGGCTGGCATGGGGCTCCAGCGCCGTGGTCAAGGCGGGGAGGGGTCAAGCGCTGGGACGGGCTCTGCGGCGCTGCGGGTACGCGTACGTCCCGCTGCAAGCGCTGGACGCGTCCGGCGGCTCTGCTCGCGAGGAGCTCCTGGGAAGAGCAGAATCGGGGGATCTGTTGGTAAGGATTGGCTAGCTGACAGGAGATTGGGTAGGCACGCAAACGTTTGTAGGTGGAGAAAACGAGGTGGGTGGCGGCGGCGCGACTCAGGATTGGGGATAGGACATACCTCCTAGATTTTAGGGTTGCTACCTATATATATACACGAGATATGATAGGATGGAGCTATCTCATCCCTTTGATTTAAATCGAACGGTCGAGATTATAGGTTAGGGAGTCGAGTGGACAAACTGATGACGTTTTGCGGTATAACGGGGTTGATCCCAATCCAACGGTCACAATTGCCGGGTTCGGGTTTCGAGAGGTTTTCGGGCTAGGTTGCGCGCAGGTCGGTGCACTGTGCAGAGGAACTAGGCGGAGATGAGAGGGAAAACGAGCCCCCGACAACGTATTTTGAAAAACACCGAATACGGTGCCGCTACGGTCGCCCGTTCAGGTACCAGACGGACTCTGATTGCGACGAAACTTGACAGCCGGCCTACCTATATTAAATTAAGACTGCACGTCAAATCTCAACCCAATCAGAGAATGTTTTAAGCACCTTTTGAAAACAAGATTTAAACGATGTCGTGGGCGCGTGCATGTGCGGTCGGGCTTAGAACGGACAACGACGAGAATCGGTGTCACACCCTATTTTCCACCCCAAGTTTTCTGTATTGCAAAAATGAGAGCTTGTTAAAACTTTTCCAAATAATGTTGTGAGTGCAATGTCAACCCTTGTTTGAGTGTATGCTTGCTTGTTTGATGACTCAACCCATGAAAAACTTATTATTTTGCTCTCATCAAAAACCCTTTTTTCCTTTACATCAAGATCACCTTCATCATGTTGGGATACACTACTAGCTCATGAAGCCAAGTGGCACTTTCAACTAAAGTTGGTGATCTGATCCTAATATCATTTTCATTCATTAAAAACACTATTTAGTGATTTAAAATATTATTTTTCTATTTTATATCTATGTCTATTTCTAAGGCCAGTAATGATATTTCCAGAAGGAAAATTACTTTCCTGCCTTAGGAAATTCTGAGTAAATTCATGGAAGCTCAGAAGGACATATCTTTTCCACACATAAGATTTTCAACCCTATTTTATATTAATATTATTTGAGTAAAACCCTGAAAACCATTTACGTCTGTTTTAGCTTTTTGAGATGTTTCCAAAGGAAAGTATCTCAGTAAATTCCCATAAAATTACAGGAGCCCTCCCAAACCATATTAGGTGCTCACCTAAAATCTCACCTTGATCCAAGGTGGGTAAGTGCACTTAGAGAGCCCAAAACCCTCTCTGTCCAAAGTAGACTTGTAACAACTCTACATTGCAAAGTTTCTCCAATAGAGCTGAAACTTTGCAGAGGTGTTTAACACTCCAAATGAGGACTCCACACCAAAAATGGGATTTGTGAGACTCTGTTTGACCACACTTCCTTTGTAAGGGACAGTACTGGTCACTTTGAGACATTTTCAAGTTTGCAAAGCCAAACTTGTTCAATGGATCTCATATTTGGTGGAACCCCATGTTTTTACCCCAAGACCAAACCTGTTAAGTTTCATTTACAGTGGTGGAGTGGAAGCACCCCAAGTCATTGTCGAACACCTACTGACAGGAAGGTAAAAACCTTCCTAGCCACTGTTTTACCCAATGTCAAGGCCCCAAACTTGGTGGGCTAGAGCACCAGAACACCCTGAGCACCCAGTCAACCAGCCCCTCCCCAATTCCGAGAACAAGTGACAAGAACTCCAATTTGAGCTGCAGGACAGTACTGGCAACAGTAGTGTTCCTTGCTCCCTTGACCAGCTCGAGCTCCCACTAAACCACAACGTCTAGGCACACTCCCAGCAACACTCAGGACATGGAGGACACGTCCCAAGTGCCCCAGAGCCAGCATGCCGTGGCATGCCAAAACTGCGCTCTGGGCGCGCTACAGAGAACCACCCGCAAGGGGCCGACGCTCCGGCCGGTCCCAGCCTCCGCAGTTGTGTCCAAGCACTCCCCGACAGCCCCTCAGTGCAAACCTACTTCAGGGACCCTCTCCCCCTCGCGCAAGAGCTTAGGCGACGCGTGCCCGTGCGTGCCCGAGGCGGCCGAGCATGCACGGTCGCTGCAGCTCGTCCCCACTCACCTTCCCTCTGCGGCCGTTGCATCAGGAGGCCCTAAACCACGTCCCGAACCCGTGGTTTCGCGGCCAACGCCTCACTGTGCTTCCACGCGTGCCACGGTGAGTCACCGGTGTGCCCGAGTCGGGTCACCGTCGTTGTCCTATAAATAGACCCCCCGGCACTCCAGCACCCTCCAAGGAGCTTCACCACAACCAGTAGACACTCCCTAGCCGCCCAGTCGAGCTCTCAGAGCCCCGGTGCTCGAGATCGACCGAGGCCCCTCCGCCTCGAAGCTCCGGTCGATCTCCGGCTACACGTCGGCTCCTGCGCTGCGTGACCTCTCATTACACTCCCCTCGACACCAGGAACGTTTCCCCTAACTCTCCCGAGCAAATCCATACCTCTAGGCCCTAGTTCAACACGAACCCGAAACCCTTCCGCCACGAGCACCTCGTCGCCGGCGACCCAGACCACCTCCGGTGACGTCCCGACCACGAGGAGGTAGGAGGAGGCACGAGGAACCCATTCCCGTTCCTAGCTAGGCCTGAGGACAACGGCAGCCTCGCCGGCGTCCATCTCCACCTCTCTGGCCAGAGGTAGGAGAAGGACCCGACAGGTTGAGCCCACCTGTCGGTGTCCTGGGGCAGCCAGCGCGCGCAGCCACTTACGCTGACCCCAGGGGCCCGCAGGTTAGGTTTGAACCTGGCCCGCGTGCGCATGGTGGCCAGGCCTGCTGGCTGGGCTGGCTGGATCTGTTTCCCTGGCCTTTTTCTTTTGTTTTAATCCAGCAAACTAAATGATTTTTATAAAAAGATTTAGCCAGTAGAAAAGTCTAATTCTTCCGCCAGTATTTTTCTAAAAATGAGTAGTATTTGATTCTGTAATAGTTGACATTTATCAATAACAGAAACTATTTTGGTATAATAAAATGATATTTAAAAGCACTTGTTTGCTTCTGTTTGCTTTTAAATAAATATGCTTAGCTAATAAAACAGTAGGGAACATTTTTCAAAATAATAACCTGAATTTATTCAAGCCTTGCAACATTTTTAAAAGCACTTTGTGAACTGTTTTAGCAAAAGCTAGTATTTATTTATTCCTTTCTCGACGGTAGAGTTACCGAGTGACGGAGGATCCGGAGCGGAAGACCTCGAAGACCCCGGATACCTAGCTGACCAAGGCAAGCAGCCCTTTTGCCATGACTTAAGTAAATAAAATGATGCATGCTAGAATAGCAAGTATTTTCCGTTGCATGTAATCACGATGCCGGTTCATCATTGATGTGATGGTACCGAAGGCTTCTTCGAAGCCCTTGCATTATAGTAGTGACATTCACATAGCTCCTCGGAGCACAAATATGATGAGCTTGATCCTACCATCTACGAGGATCATGCTACTCTCATGTTGACTAGTAGAGTATAATCACTGCATTGAGCTTGACCCTACCCCGTGAGGGTCATGATATTTTCATGTTGACAAGTAATGTTTAGGCATATCATCTCAAGCATAATGATGAGTTAAATAAAGAGTTTATGAAAACCCCGTCGGGTGCCACTAATGCCCGAGGGTGATGATGAGTTGGTGATCACTTTTGGTGAAGTGATGCACCGGTGATTTTGGTGTGAGTATGGTTTCGGAAATGGATTAGATTTTTGATGTGTCGACCGTCCCAACCTTACCCAGTACGACCACGATACCCCTTTATGGGACGGGGCTTTGTTGATTACTCTGGTCGGTGCTAGCAAAGAGCCACATTACTAGTGGCGGGAGTAATCGGTGTCACTCTCGTGACGGGGTCGTGCCAGGTAGGACGACTATGCCATTATTATGAGTTCCAGGCACACCGTTGGTCCCTGCATGGTTGTTACAGTCGAGAGTCGGTGCTCGTAAGACGTACAACATGTGGGCTGGGTACCAATTGAGTGGACCTCTTTGTCTAGTATCGTCAGGGGAAAGATGATGATCGGGTACTTACCTCGGGTATATGTGATATACCGCGAGTCGTGGATGACACAGAAGTTTCCCGTTTCTCGTGGGTCCAGCGTACTACCTCTGCAGAGTGTAAACTATTCGAATAGCCGTGTCCACGGTCAAGGACAGTTGGGTGGTGCTGCTTAAACTACGTCCTGAGTTTCCGCATAAACCAAGTGTGTGTGTGTGTGGTGTTACAAAGGTGTCGTTATAATCATGATAATCACAATAATATGATCAAGTTCGGTGACTTGACATATAGGGTAAACCCGGATGGTTTAGCCCTCATTAATACCTTGAGATTATGACAAGTCCGATGACTTAGCATTTAGGGTGAACCCGGTCTGTTCAACCCTTTACGGATATGTCAATATCTGTAACCTAATATTCACAAGCAAATCTTTAACCTGATGCATATACATGATCATACCACCTCATCGCATTCCACTCAAGATAAATGTCACTGTTATTCATTACCATTTATGTCATGGGCTGTTTGCGAGTACATTCAAAGTACTCATTGGCTTGCCACTGGTTATGTTATTGACCAGACATGGAAGGACCGGAGTTTGGCGATGAGTATGCCGTCGGAGACGGACCTGCGATCTAGGACGCTTCCGAGTCAGAATGCCTGTCGGTGTAGGCTTGATGGCATGGGCACCACTTAGCCCTTACGAGTTTCCGCTACTCGATGTATCTGTCACATCCCTAACCCTTAAGCAAGATAGCATTGTGCTCATGTCTTCTTTGCATTTGCATCTAAGAAGTTTCAACAAAAACAACAAAGTGGCAAAGGAAAAACTCAAAACCCTAGCCACCATTTCAATTAAAGGAAATTTCAACTAGTTCAAAATCAATGAACCCAAAATGGCCTCAAGAAATGTTCAAACTTTCTGATAAATCATGAAAGTAAATGAGCATTGGAGAAAACTATTTTCTTGACACTTTAAGCATTTTAAATAAATGCAAAAGCTACTGGTTTCAAATTTAAAAAAATTGAAATCAGAAACTATAATTTTCCAAAAATGTTGAAAACCTTGGAAATGAGTGGGGATATTATAACAAATATTTCAGGAGGTCTAAAATAGTTTTTACTTTTTGTTTTGGAGCTGAATTAATTAGCAATACAATAATTAGCAAAACAGAAAAACAAAAATAGAGAAAATGGGAAAAAGCTTACCTGTCGCCCTAGCCTGACCCGGCCCATCTCCCCGCTCGTCCCCTCCCTCGCGCCAGTAGGCAGCAGGAGGTGGCCGCCGCCTCCTCCGGCGCGGCCACGCACCTGCGTGCCTGCTTGGCCGCCGGTTCGCGCTGGCGACGAAGGGGATAACCTCCCCAGAGCTTCCCCTATCCATTCCCCGCCTCGGTTCTTCCCCTACTCCCGGATCCCCTCCTTCTCCCTGCTGCCGCCATTAGAGCCGAGCTCGAGCTCGAGCTGCCCCTGCCCCTGGCCATAGGATCCCCTCCCAGAGCACGCCATTAGCTCCGCCTCGTCGCCCTGGTCGTCTCTGTAGAAGCCGAAGCCTCCTCGAGCCCTGCAACGCCCGCAACGCCGTCGTCTTCCACCTCCGGCCGCCGGACCTCTCCCGTCGATTCGTCGCCCCCAAGCCTTCCCCGAGCCATCTAAGCTCTGCTCTGCACTCCCTGTGAGCATGCGGTCGTTTCCCCTAAGTTTTCCCCCTCGATCCCCTCCTCTAGCCCTAATTTCACCGGAGCCCGACGAGGACCGCCGCTGCCGCTCGTCGCCGGTAGACCTCCGATGTCCAGCTCACCCTTCCGAGGGCACCAACAGATCAAGGACGACGCGTAGATGCCGTAGCAGCTAAGAACCGAGCGTAGATCCCTCTGATTCAAAGACCCCGATGACGCCCGAGCCTTGGCTGCCGCCAAGCTCGTCGCCGGCGTCATCTCCGGCCAGATCAGCCCCGGCTAGGCGCAGAAATGAAGCTGCGGGAGACGTGTCGTTCCTTTGGTGCTCTCCGCGCAGCATTTGGCCCCCTGTGCGCCGTTTCCGAGCCCCTCCGCCGTG
Organism: Hordeum vulgare subsp. vulgare; assembly: GCF_904849725.1. Classification (NCBI taxonomy): domain Eukaryota; kingdom Viridiplantae; phylum Streptophyta; class Magnoliopsida; order Poales; family Poaceae; genus Hordeum; species Hordeum vulgare. The sequence goes on along the minus strand of NC_058521.1, from coordinate 409,123,378 downwards.
CTGGTGGTCGCCGGAGGCTCCCCGCCGGCGAGGACGACCTCGCCGCCGGTGGAGGTCGACGTGGCAAGCTAACCCAGCCGATTAGTGACTTAATCACTCGCTGACAAGTGGGCCCAAGGCCAAGTCAAACCTCAGTTAGGGCTGGTCAGCGCGGGATTAGTCCCAGAGAGGCTGACCAGTGGGGCCCCCCTGTCAGGTTTGACCTGAATAGGTCGGCTGACCTGCTGACGTCAGCCTGATACAATAAATGGAATTTCCAGTTTAAAACTAATTCAGGAAATTGCTAAAAATTGCAAAAATCATAGAAATTAATCTGTAACTCCAATGAAAATAAATTATATATGAAAAAGTATCAGAAAAATTCAAGGATTATGATTATGCTATTTTCAACTATGTTTGAAAAAGTTACAGGACCCTAAATTGTGAAATAAGGAATAATTCAATTCTTTAATCACTTTATAAAAGGAATTTGCAAAAAATATCCAAATTTCATTATAAATGCAATGATCACACACTGCCCTAGATATAAATCAGTACCATAACATGACATTTCATGCATGTTAACATTAGGTTGATCTGAGCATCAGGTCGAATCAATTAAACCGGTATCCGAGAATACCGTTTGAATTGCTATTCGAATGTGATTCAAATCAACTCTAAACCTAAAACATCTTGATTATAATAACTTATCACTTTGCATTCTCATGCCATGCTCATGCATCATTTTGATTGCATATGATTTGTTATTGAATGTTGCCATTCATTTCGGTAGGCTCCGCACCCCCGGATTCCACCGAATATCCGTCTGACGGATATCGTTCCTCCTCTGAGCAACAAGGCAAGCAACCCTTTTGATCATCCCGATAACTCCTATGTTCTTGCTCCTGCACCTATTTATTGCATTAGGATCAAATGATTCAACTGCTTTTGCCACGATAGTTGGACCCACTACCTTTGCATGACTTAACCTTGTCACAGTAAATAGCCGAACCTTGCAACCTAGCATACCTGGTAGTCGCTTGAGCTATGATGTGCCTTATCCTGCTATGCATGCTATGCTTAGAGTTGTGTATGGTCTGTCATCTGGGAGATGAACAGAAATGTGGAATGTGTTCGGTGAGCAAAGGTTGTGTGTTGAACTTGATTTGGTAAAGGTACCGGTGAAAGGCTGTGTAGGAGTACATGGCGGGTTGTTTCATTGGAACCGTCCTTAGGAACTGAGTTCCGTGTATGTAATCCAAGACTAGATACTACCACATGCTGGGCCCTGAAATATGACCCCGCTCGGCCTATTAATCGCGTAGTACTCAGTCCAGGAGTTGCAAGTAGTTTCTGGTGTTTATAGTAATGCTGGAGGCCGTGCATGGTGCTGACCTGACAGGTGGACCGTGATGCGGTAGGCAGTGGCACGGTGTACCAAGTGGCACCTGGATGGTGGGCTTGCGAACCATGCACACATCGTTTCAGGCCGTGGCGGAAACCTCGGCCGGACTTCCGTACGGGTTACTCTCAGATAGGCGATAAACCTGGACTAGGTACTAGTATGGTTAACGGTCGTGGCCGACTCCCTCGCTGGGCTTCCGCTTGAAGGTTGCCGAGGTGCATGACGTGCACATCGCGATAAGTGGCGAGAGCGTGTGTGACGAGGTACACCCCTGCAGGGTTATGATCTATTCGAATAGCCGCGTCCGCGGATATGGACTACTTGGAGACATATGTTGTTCATAGATAACTTCAATGGCTACTCATAAAATTGTCAAGATAAGCGTGAGTGTCGTGGACGACATTTCCGTATGGAGACGGAATGATTCCACGATAGTGTATTCTTGTGGTGTTAGTGGACTCGGGTGCGAGAAATCAAGTTGTCAAAACTAATTTCAAAAAGCAAGTTGTCTAGCCACGAGTCAAATGCTGGCTTCCCGCATGAAACCCCACAATACCTTTTGATACCTTGCATGAGTAGTTAGTTCTCCTAAAGTCTTGCTGAGTACCTTCGTACTCTTGTTTGCTTAATAAATGTTGCAGAGGTTGCTAATGACCCTAATGGAGGGTTCTTCGTAGACACCGACGATGATGAGTAGCTGGTGTCCCAGCTACGATCTGGCCCAACGTCGGCTCTGTAGTATAGTCAGGCCTCATGCCTACTAGTTGCCCTGTCTGTACTCAGACAGTTTATAACTCTTCCGCTGGCTTGTATTGTATGACTGCTATTATGGGTCGTGAGACCCTTAATGTGTAATATTATGTGTGTGGCTCTTCCGAGCCTCTTAAATAAAGCTTGTATGTTTATGGTTATGTTGTGATGCCATCGATGTATCTATACATATCGGTATGCCATGCGTACGTGTGTCGTACTTGATATGTATGGGGTTCGATTACCTAGTCGTGAACTTTACTAGCACTCCTTACAAGGAAATGCCCCTTTGTGGTCCAACGAGCCTTGGTAGTTCGCTACTGCTCCGGACACATTGGTTCACCGGCATGTATCCTTCTTAGCTGCTGTGTCTGTCCCCTTTGGGGAAATGTCACGCGATGTAATGGAGTCCCTGTAGCTTGCTACGACTCGTCTACATTCGCCGATGACCGACACCTGCTTTGTTGGGTCATGTATGCCTGTCCTTGTGCGGTACTGCCACTTTGGTTTATGACTAGACATGTCGATTCGGGTTCTTTGACATTGGATTGCTAGCGATACTATCGCATACGTGAGTCAAAAGACGCAAACGGTCCCGGCTAAGGTAAGGCTGCAGCCGTGGGGTTAACCGTGCGTGAGACCACAAAGGGATACGATGGGTTACATGCTAGATTCCTATGGCTTAGGATCGGGGTCCCGACAGTATCCCTTTATTTGGCTTTAGGCCTTGCTCTTGAACCCGACCTTCTGGTCATTTGATGTAATAATTTGGTACTTGGATGTAAGACTCTATTATTCAGTATCTGTGTTCAGTGAACATTGATCCTTGGGGTCATTGGGCACGGCGAACTCGACTTGCTAGTCGGGGTCCCCACAGAAATGGTATCAGAGCCATCCTGACTATAGGAAGCCTTAGATAGCATGGACGTTAACCAAGAACGTTAGGACGCCAGCCTTGCACAAGACTCTTGCACATACAACCTCCTGACTTCTCTCCTATGCCTTGTAGATAGCTGTTGTACCTGAGACGCTTCTGGAGACCGGCTTTCCACTACTTCTGGTGGATTGTCTCGATAAGTGCCACGTACGACGCACGCCCATCTTCCTCTACCACGAGCATTGGGTCAACGCCGACACCAAGGAATATCACGTGGACGTGATAGTGAAGGCTAATGACTCCCCGTCTAGTTGGTTCTTTGAAGGACCACAGATGGGAGAGCTGATGTTGGCACTGGAGACGGCTGCACGAGAGGTGCTCGTGCAACTCCGCAGCATCCTCCCTGAGATGGCTAATGAGCCTGTCACTCGTCATCTACCTTTCATTAAGGAAGTAGTGGATGGGAGTTGGACACTCACCCCCGCCACGGAGGATGGGATGCCACTGACGTTTCAGACCTACTTCAGTCTCTCGTCAGACACCCTGACACACTTCCTGGTTAAGGAATCAGTCAAGCTTCGCCAAGAGCTGCACCTAGTCAAAGGCGTGCTCCACACTGAGAAGATGCAGAACCGCAAAGTAAAGAAGGCAAGCGCACCTGAAGGGAGGGCAGCTGTTGCCACTAGGGGTGGTGTGTTACCCATCCAGGCAGTCCCTCTTCAGAGTCGTCGCCTGACAGCGGAAGAGTACACAAAGATCTTCGCCGCCTCGCCCAAGAGATGCCAAGACGTGCGGATTCTTTCTTCCACTCCTATAAAGGAACAGGATGTTGATGAAGATGAGGATCCTGTTGAGTCCGCCTTTGAGACCGAGCAGTCCGCCGCGTAGATTTTAGCGTAGGCAATCGGAGTACCCGAGTATAGGGTATCCTTGTATCCGTTTTTAAATTGCGTATGTGTTCTTGATGTAAGTCACCTATTGCCTTGGGCAGTCTGTAAGTGACTACGTCACCTAGTCGTCATGAATGCAATTTCCAGTTTGTCAAAAACTTTGGTTTTAAAAACTTGGCACATGCACGTATTGGACCCCCTCTTACTAGGAGCAAATCCTTGTACTCCCGAGCAAGGTGGCATTTTGACCTGTCTGTTTCTATGACAGGATGGTGCACGCAACCCGCAACAGGACCTTCGGCAACCCCGGCGCCGGCTCTTCAGGGACGCGGCAGGGAACCGAAGGAGAAGCTCACGTTGGAGGTCACCACGAGCATCCTAGAGACCTTCCGCCACCACCTCCTCCTGAGAACTTGACGATGGCTCAGTTCCTTCAAGCTCTTCGAGAGGAGCGTCAAGCTATCAATGCCGCTATCCAGCAGCTGACCCAAGTCCTGGTGGACAACCCGCCGCAGAATGAGTATGGCGGTGGTCGCTCTACTCTTTCTCAGTTCATGCGGACTACGCCCCCCATATTCACGGAGTCGACTGAACCCCTGGACGCCGATGACTGGATTCGCACCATTGAAGACCTCCTTGCGCTGGTCAAGTGCACCGATGATCATGAGAACATCCTTTATGCTTCTCACTGTCTCGGAGGCACCGCCAGGGCATGGTGGGATGGATTCCAGATCATGCGGGCAGGGCAAGTCATCACGTGGGAGATGTTCAAGGAAGGATTTCGCGCGGCTCACATTCCGCCTGGACTGATGACCATTAAGAAGCGTGAATTCCGAGCCTTAAGGCAGGGCACTGGAACTGTTAAGGAGTACCTGCAGAAGTTTAATCTCTTGTCAAGGTACGCACCTGAAGATGTTAACACTGAGGCCGCTAAGGTGGAACGCTTCATGGAAGGGTTACAGCAGTCCCTGCAATACCAGCTGGTGGTTTGCGACTGCCAGACTTTCAGCGAGTTGGTTAACAAAGCGCTTATGCTGGAAGACAAGCGTCATGCAATGGACGACACCCGCAAGCGCAAGCTGATAGGCAGTGGAGGACCCGGTAATGCAAGACCAAGACCGTGGCAGTCAGCACCTGCAAGACCCAACTTTCAGCAGCAACAGTACAAGTACCCAGTGTTCCGCCATAATTATCAGCCTCAGCAGCATGTCAAGCCAGTAGTCAAACCGCCGAACAACGGTGGAGTCAAGACCAACCCTCCAGGGCAAGTCACCTGTTGTGGGTGTGGTCAGACTAGGCACTATTCCAGGCAGTGCCCCAACAAGAAGCCCGACGCACCGCATCCCAATGCACCCAACCCCGGTCAAGGTGCACCAGGGAGGAACCAGCCCCCCCCCCGCAACCAACAGTTCAATGGTAGGGGCCGGATCAATCACATCACTGCAGAAGAAGTACGGGAAGACCCGGACTGCATTCTGGGTACGTTCCTCGTCAACTCAACTCCAGCAGCAGTGTTGTTTGATTGTGGTGCTTCGCATTCTTTTGTTACTCAAGGGTTTGCGGAGAAATGCGGTTTAAAATCCACTTTACTCCGCGGATAGAGGGCAATTCAAACCCCAGGAGCAGTATTAAGAACCAACCTAGGGTGTAGAAGGGTCGAGATAGTTATCAATGGGACGAGTTTCTTGGCAGACCTCATCGTGCTTAAATCACAAGGTGTGGAAGTAATCCTCTGTAAGGATTGGTTGGCCAAGCACCAGAGTCTTTTGGACTGTGCCAACAGAGCCATCACCATGATAAGCAACCAAGGGGTCAAGGTCAAGTTCGTCTCCGAACCAGTATCGGCTCACACACCTCGAGTCAACAGTCTCTCCGAGGCAGAGCTTGATCGAGTGCCTATAGTCTGTGAATACCCGGACGTCTTTCCTGACGAGCTACCCGAAATGCCTCCTGACCGAGACATTGAGTTCATCATTGAGCTTATGCCCAGATCGAGGCCTATTTATAAAAAGCCTTACAGGATGGGTTCCGAGGAGTTGGCAGAGCTGAAGAAACAGCTGGATGAGCAACTCAGGAAAGGGTTCATTTGTCCGAGTGCGTCACCTTGGGGATCACCTGTTCTGTTTTTTTCAAAGAAGGATGGTACCATTCAACTCTGCGTCGACTACCGTTCCCTTAATGAAGTAACAATTAAGAACAAGTACCCGCTCCCCAAGATCGAAGACCTGTCTGACCAGTTAAACGGGGCCAGGGTATTTTCCAAGATCGATCTCCGATCAGGATACTACCAGTTGAAGATCCGACCAGAAGATATACCCAAGTCTGCATTCATGACCCGGTACGGTCTGTATGAATGCACGGTCATGCCCTTCGGTTTGACAAATGCCCCAGCCTACTTCATGTACCTCATGAACAAGGTCTTCATGGAATATTTGGACAAGTTTGTCGTCGTGTTCATCGATAACATACTAATCTTCTCCAAGTCCGAAGAAGAGCATGAGCAACACCTGAGGCTAGTTCTGGGAAAGCTTTGAGAGCACCAACTTTACGCCAAATTCAGCAAGTGTCAGTTCTGGCTGAACGAAGTTGGATTTCTAGGTCATACCCCGACGGCACGCGGTTTAGCCGTGGATCAGTCCAAGATTTCTACAGTGACCAACTAGGAATCACCCAAGGACGTGAAGGATGTCAGGAGTTTCCTCGGGCTCGCGGGATACTACCGCAAGTTTGTCGAGGGATTCTCCAACATCGCTCGACCTATGACTCAGCTCTTGAAGAAAGGCCGGAAGTTCGAGTGGACACCGGCGTGTGAAGCAAGCTTCCAGGAGTTGAAGAAGAGGCTAACTACCACTCCGGTATTGGCTACCCTAGACATCAACAAGGAATTCGTGATATATTGTGATGCCTCAGGAACCGGGCTCGGTGGAGTCCTGATGCAAGATGGCAGGGTCGTGGCATACTTGTCACGGCAACTGCGACTGCATGAGGAGAACTACGCCACCCATGATCTCGAGCTAGCAGCGATAGTGCATGCTCTGAAGGCGTGGCGACATTACCTTCTGGGAAAGCGATGCGAGATATATACAGACCACAAAAGTCTGAAGTATATCTTCACCCAGAGAGAGCTGAACATGAGACAGCGGACATGGCTTGAGTTAATCAAGGATTATGACCTCAACATTCAGTACCACCTCAGCAAGGCGAACATGGTAGCCGATGCCCTGAGCCGGAAGGCAGGCTCCTTGAACGTCGCGCTCAAGGAAAGGTTACCTGCCTTGTATGAAGAGATGGAGGACTTAGGACTTGAGATAGTCGAACCGGGGTACCTGGCCAACCTCGAAGTCAAGCCTACTCTGGCAGACGACATCAAGGAAGCCCAGAAGGGGCACAAGAGTATCGAAGGCCTCAAGAGGAAGGTACGAGAAGGCAAAGCCCCAGGATTCTCAATTGATGAGCAAGGAGTATTGTGGTACGGGAAGCGCTTATGCGTACCCAAAAAGGCCGAACTTAAGGACTTGATCCTGCAAGAGGCACATGACACACCGTACTCTATCCATCCAGGTGGTACCAAGATGTACCAAGACATCCGAGAACGATTCTGGTGGCATGGCATGAAGAGGGAAATTGGCTCCTATGTCGCTAAATGCGATGTATGTCAGTGAGTCAAGGCTGAACACCAACGACCCGCTGGATTGCTACAACCTCTTCAAGTGCCAGAATGGAAGTGGGATATAGTCGGCATGGACTTCATCACCGGGTTGCCCCGGTCGAATAAGGGTCATAACTCCATTTGGGTCATAGTTGATCATTTGACCAAGGTGGCCCATTTCATCCCCGTTAACACCACTTACGACGGCAGCCAGCTGGCCAGTCTGTACATTCATCGAGTGGTGAGTCTCCATGGAGTCCCCAAATAGATTGTGTCCGACCGCGGCACGCAGTTCACCTCAAGATTCTAGAAGAAGTTTCAAGAAGCTCTCGGAACCAAACTCTCCTTCAGTATGGCTTCCACCCGCAGACGGGCGAACAGACCGAGAGGGTAAATCAGATACTTGAGGACATGCTCCGCGCTTGTGTTTTGGCCCATGGTGCCAAGTGGGAAGACTGCCTACCATTTGGTGAGTTCTCTTACAACAACAGCTACCAGTCCAGTCTTCAAATGGCCCCATTCGAAGCATTATATGGGCGGAAATGCCTCACCCCGCTCAATTGGTCCGAAACCGGTGAAGGGCTAGTTTTTGGGCCAGAAGCACTCCAGGAAGCAGGGGACAAGGTTCAGCTTGTCCGAGAGAACTTGGAGGCAGCTAAGTCAAGGCAGAAGAGCTATGCGGACCCTCGCCGCAGAAACGTGGAGTTTGTTCCCGGAGACCAAGTGTACTTGCAAGTCACGCCTCTCAAGGGGACCAAGCGTTTCCATGTCAAGGGAAGCTAGCTCCAAGGTTCATTGGACCCTTCAAGATCACGGCAAGGCGTGGGGAAGTAGCTTATCAGTTGGAGCTACCTCCTAAACTTTCGGGTGTGCACAACGTGTTTCACATGTCACAGCTGAGGAAGTGTTTGCAAGTGCCGAACCATCCCGATGTTTACAAGGACATTGATCATCAAGCTATTGACCTTCAACCAGATCTTACCTACCGCGAGAGACCGATCCGCATTTTGGACGAAGCAGAGCGTTGCACTAGAAGCCGCACCATCAAGTTTTTCAAGGTTCAGTGGAGCAACCATACCGAAGCAGAAGCCACGTGGGAGCGTGAAGACTATCTCCGATCAGAATTTCCCGAGCTGTTTAACGCTTAGCTTAGGAATCTCGGGGACGAGATTCTTGTAAGGGGGATAGGTCTGTCACACCCTATTTTCCACCCCAAGTTTTCTGTATTGCAAAAATCAGAGCTTGTTAAAACTTTTCCAAATAATGTTGTGAGTGCAATGTCAACCCTTGTTTGAGTGTATGCTTGCTTGTTTGATGACTCAACCCATGAAAAACTTATTATTTTTCTCTCATCAAAAACCCTTTTTCCTTTACATCAAGATCACCTTCATCATGTTGGCATACACTACTAGCTCATGAAGCCAAGTGGCACTTTCAACTAAAGTTGGTGATCTGATCCTAATATCATTTTCATTCATTCAAAACACTATTTAGTGATTTAAAATATTGTTTTTCTATTTTATATCTATGTCTATTTCTAAGGCCAGTAATGATATTTCCACAAGGAAAATTACTTTCCTGCCTTAGGAAATTATGAGTAAATTCATGGAAGCTCAGAAGGACATATATTTTCCATACATAATATTTTCAACCCTATTTTATATTAATATGATTTGAGTAAAACCCTCAAAACCATTTCTGTCTGTTTTAGCTTTTTGAGATGTTTCCAAAGGAAAGTACGTCAGTAAATTCCCATAAAATTACAGGAGCCCTCCCAAACCATATTAGGTGCTCACCTAAAATCTCACCTTGATCCAAGGTGGGTAAGTGCACTTAGAGAGCCCAAAACCCTCTCTGTCCAGAGTAGAGTTGGAACAACTCTACATTGCAAAGTTTCTCAAATAAAGCTGAAACTTTGCAGAGGTGTTTAACACCCCAAATGAGGACTCCACACCAAAAATGGGATTTGTGAGACTCTGTTTGACCACACTTCCTTTGTAAGGGACAATACTGGTCACTTTGAGACATTTTCAAGTTTGCAAAGCCAAACTTGTTCAATGGAGCTCATATTTGGTGGAACCCCATCTTTTTACCCCAAGACCAAACCTGTTAAGTTTCATTTACAGTGGTGGAGTGGAAGCACCCCAAGTCACTGTCGAACACCTACTGACAGGAAGGTAAAAACCTTCCTAGCCACTGTTTTACCCAATGAAAAGGCCCCAAACTTGGTGGGTTAGAGCACCAGAACACCCTGAGCACCCAGCCAACCAGCCCCTCCCCAATTCCAAGCACAAGTGACAAGAACTCCAATTTGAGCTGCAGGACAGTACTGGCAACACTAGTGTTCCTTGCTCCCTTGACCAGCTCGAGCTCCCACTAAACCATAACGGCTAGGCACACTCCCAGCAACACTCAGGACATGGAGGACACGTCACAAGTGCCCCAGAGCGAGCCAACATGTCGTGGCATGCCAAAACTGCGCTCTGGGCGCGCTGCAGAGAGCCACCCGCAAGGAGCCGACGCTCCGGCCGGTCCCAGCCTCCCCAGTTGTATCCAAGCACTCCCCCGACAGTCCCTCAGTGCAAAGCTACCCCAGGGACCCTCTCCCCCTTGCGCAAGAGCTCAGGCGACGCGTGCCCGTGCGCGCCCGATGCGGCCGAGCATGCACGGTCGCTGCAGCTTGTCCCCACTCACTTTCCCTGTGCGGCCGTTGCATCAGGAGGCCCTAAACCACGTCCTGAACCAGCGCCTCACTGTGCTTGCACGCATGCCATGGTGAGTCACCGGCGTGCCCGAGTCGGGTCACCGTCGTTAGCCTATAAATAGACCCCCCCGGCACTCCAGCACCCTCCAAGCAGCTTCAGCACAACCAGTAGACACTCCCTAGCCGCCCAATCGAGCTCGCAGAGCCCCGGTGCTCGAGATCGACCGAGGGCCCTCCGCCTCGGAGCTCCGGTCGATCTCCGGCTACACGTCGGCTCCTGCGCTGCCCGACCTCTCATTACACTCCCCTCGGCACGAGGAACGTTTCCCTTAACTCTCCCAAGCAAATCCATACCTCTAGCCCCTAGTTCAACACGAACCCGAAACCCTTCCGCCACGAGCACCTCGTCGCCGGCGACCCAGACCACCTCCGGTGACGTCCCGACCACGGGCAGGTAGGCGGAGGCACGAGGAACTCGTTCCCGTTCCTAGCTAGGCCTGAGGACAACGGCAGCCTCGCCGGCGTCCATCTCCACCTCTCTGGCCAGAGGTAGGAGAAGGACCCGACAGGTGGAGCCCACCTATCGGTGTCCTGGGGCAGCCAGCGCGCGCAGTCGCTGAAGCTGACCCCAGGGGCCCGCAGGTCAGGTTTGAACCTGGCCCGCGCGTGCCTGGTGGCCAGGCCTGCTGGCTGGGCCGGCTGGATCTGTTTCCCTGGCCTTTTTCTTTTGTTTTAATCCAGCAAACTAAATGACTTTTATAAAAAGATTTAGTCAGTAGAAAAATATAATTCTTCCACCAGTATTTTTCTAAAAATGAGTAGTATTTGATTCTGTAATAGTTGACATTTATCAATAACATAAACTATTTTGGTATAATAAAATGATATTAAAAAGCACTTGTTTGCTTATGTTTGCTTTTAAATAAATATGCTTAGCTAATAAAACAGTAGGGAACATTTTTCAAAATAATAACCTGAATTTATTCAAGCCTTGCAACATTTTTAAAAGCACTTTGTGAACTGTTTTAGTAAAAGCTAGTATTTATTTATTCCTTTCTCGACGGTAGAGTTACCGAGTGACGGAGGATCCGGAGCGGAAGACCTCGAAGACCCCGGATACCTAGCTGACCAAGGCAAGCAGCCCTTTTGCCATGACTTAAGTAAATAAAATGATGCATGCTAGAATAGGAAGTATTTTCCGTTGCATGTAATCACGATGCCGGTTCATCGTTGATGTTATGGTACCGAAGGCTTCTTCGAAGCCCTTGCATTATAGTAGTGACATTCACATAGCTCCTCGGAGTGCAAATATGATGCGCTTGATCCTACCATCTACGAGGATCATGCTACTGTCATGTTGACTAGTAGAGTATAATCACTGCATTGAGCTTGACCCTACCCCGTGAGGGTCATGATATTTTCATGTTGACAAGTAATGTTAAGGAATATCATCTCAAGCATAATGATGAGTTAAATAAAGAGTTTATGAAAACCCCGTCGGGTGCCACTAATGCCCGAGGGTGATGATGAGTTGGTGATCACTTTTGGTTAAGTGATGCACCGGTGATTTTGGTGTGAGTATGGTTTCGGAAATGGATTAGATTTATGATATGTCGACCGTCCCAACCTTACCCAGTACGACCACGATACCCCTTTATGGGACGGGGCTTTGTTCATTACTCTGGTCGGTGCTAGCAAAGAGCCACATTACTAGTGGCGGGAGTGATCGGTATCACTCTCGTCATGGGGTCGTGCCAGGTAGGACGACTATGCCATTATTATGAGTTCCAAGCACACCGTTGGTCCCTGCATGGTTGTTACAGTCCAGAGTCGGTGCTCGTAAGACGTACAACATGTGGGCTGTGTACCAATCGAGTGGACCTCTTTGTCTAGTATCGTCAGGGGAAAGATGATGATCGGGTACTTACCTCGGGTATATGTGATATACCGCGAGTCGTGGATGACACGGAAGTTTCCCATTTCTTGTGGGTCCAGTGTACTACCTCTCTAGAGTGTAAACTATTCGAATAGCCGTGTCCACGGTCAACGACAGTTGGGTGGTGCTGCTTAACCTACGTCCTGAGTTTCCGCATAAACCAAGTGTGTGTGTGTGTTGTTAAAAAGGTGTCGTTATAATCATGATAATCACAATAATATGATCAAGTTCGGTGACTTGACATATAGGGTAAACCCGGATGGTTTAGCCCTCATTAATACCTTGAGATTATGACAAGTCCGATGACTTCGCATTTAGGGTGAACCCGGTGTGTTTAACCCTTTACGGATATGTCAATATCTGTAACCTGATATTCACAAGCAAATCTTTAACCTGATGCATATACATGATCATACCACCTCATCGCATTCCACTGAAGATAACTGTCACTGTTATTCATTACCATTTATGTCATGGGCTGTTTGCGACTACATTCAAAGTACTCATTGGCTTGCCACTGGTTATGTTATTGACCAGACATGAAAGGACCGGAGTTTGGCGATGAGTACGCCGTCGGAGACAGACCCGCGATCTAGGACGCTTCCGAGACAGAATGCCTGTCGGTGTAGGCTTGATGACATGGCACCGCTTAGCCCTTACGAGTTTCTGCTACTCGATGTATCCCTTTATTTGGCTTTAGGCCTTGCTCTTAAACCCGACCTTCTGGTCATTTGATGTAATAATTTGGTACTTGGATGTAAGACTCTATTATTCAGTATCTGTGTTCAGTGAACATTGATCCTTGGGGTCACTAGGCACGGCGAACTCGACTTGCTAGTCGGGGTCCCCACAACCGGCAACTACTAATGGATGCAAGTTTTGAAAACTGGCGGAAACGGAGATGCCGATGCAATGCTGATGATGCGCAATGATGCGATGATGATGCAACAAATAAAAATACCCACACGACAGAAACGGAAAGGAAAGGGGAATCTTCTAGAACATCGACATCGGGCTGTCACAACTCTCCTACACTACAAGAGGATCTCGCCCCAAGATGCAAGAATGAAAGGGGGAGAGGATGAGAAAGAACAAGAGGTAAAAACTTAGTCGCTTCTTTGACAAACGAGTGAAACCAACGATCCTTGAAGGATGCAAGGAGATGAGGAATGATATGAGACAGAAGCAAGAATTCACGGAAAATTTCGGCAGCACTTCGGTAGCAAAATGGGATAAAAAATTCGATAAGAAGGAAGAATTAGACAATATTCATAACAAACAACTAAATAGAACAAGGGAACACCATGAACTTGATAGAACAACATAATAGACCCAAAACAGCAACATCACAATGCCTTCGGAACAAGAGAATATGAACTAGCTCAAGCAGAAGAAGAGAATGAAGAAAAGAATGACAACTATCATCATAATAGGATTGAAGAGCCTCCGGAGAGAGAATTGTCGTAGTGGTTGGAAAACCAACAACGAAAAGAACAAGATAGTAGTGGGCTTATGAAAATCATCTGAACAAATATGAGGTGACAAACAACCACTAAAAGAAACAAGGATAGATTGGGAGAAACAAGATATGAACAATTACTTACACCAAGAGGATACATTGAGAACTTGGATTAATGGCAAGCACCATGATAGCAACAATCCATAGGAAAAGCTTTAGGTGAAATCCAAACCAAGATAGCTCAATGAAGAAATCATGGGTTAAAATATCTCATGACCATAGAATTGGTGGATTTAATTATCTTATTCTTGAAAGGAAAACTCTTAAAGACTCCTACACTAACAAGAATGCTATAATACCACCTCAAAGGCTAAAGGAAGAAAAATGCACTTGGAAATGCAAGAGAAGAAAACTTGAGGTTCTCCAATAAGATTCTTGAAGAACACTTGAGAATGGATTGAAACCTTGATGAACCACGAAGAAGGACCGCCGTATACGAATGAATGATGCAAAGATATCAAGGTAGAAAGAATAAGATTATGACCTTGCCAAAATTTAGATGAAGCCTCACAAAGAGATACTTAAAAGAACTTGGAACTCCGGAAAAGAAAGATAAGCACCTGAGGAAAGAATCGATATCATGAGCCACTCCGGAAGAAGAATTGAAATTATTATGAACAAGAATAAGAATTATGTTATGCTCAACCCTCATAAAATTAAATTGATGATAAGCAACAGATTTAGCATACAACTTATTCCTCTAGAAATGAATCTTGAAGAGGCAGAGAGATAAGCACCACCTGAGGCAGTCTTGAAGGAAGCACCGGTAAGAATTCACAATTGAATGGGAATACCACGAATTAATGGAGATACAATAGAAACATGAGATCATGAGCCACCTAAGAGAAGAAAAACTTAAACAAGGCACCGAATAATTGAGAGACGAACGAAGAGCCAACAATTGAGAAGAATTGAGGATGAAAGCTGAAAGCTGAGAACGAAGATTCTTATGAAATGATGGCCTTCGGAGGAATGAGAAATAAAAACAACTCAGAGAAGCACCGGATAGCACGAAAGGGATTACTCATGATTGGGAACAAAACAAGATGATTCCACAAGGCTGAAATGATGGTGGCTGAAATGATGAATCTCCAAGAGAATGGAGCAAGATTTGAGAGAAACACTCCTTCGAATTTGCAAGCTGAGAATGATGACGAGAACAACACCACCAAAATTAATGAGACACTCCGGGATAAAGAAGAATGAAAGGTTGAACCAGTATGAGAATTAATTCAAATAGATCTTGACGAAGGGAAATACTGATGAAATTCATACTTACGTCATAGTTGAAAATAACTAGAGATCTCTGGAAAAGATTAAAAAACCTAATAAGATCCTCGGAAAGAACCTGTGGGTTATGGGCCCACTCAAAGAAACAACCGTTGGAAACAAATACTAACAAAGAAAGATACTGCAGCGGTAGAAATGAAAACTTGATGAGGTTGAGCATCTCGAAATAATTAAAGAATTGAGAACAAGAATTCTGAGATAACTTCAACATTCCAGATAGAATAGAGAGGAAAGAATACCAAGATAGGCTGATAAGAATCTCCAACATAGGAAGAAAAAAATTACAAGGACGAAAAGGATATGATGAACACAAACAACCGAATTAAATTCACCGGTAAGGATGACAAAAATGAACAAATATGATACGAATTTCCTGATAATCTTCACAATGAATCACCGGGTACGAGACAAAAGAACAGACAACGGAAGCACAAAGAAGAGAAAACTCTTGGATGAAAATTGAATCACTGAGAAAAGGGCGGGAGGGTGGGGAAAAACAAAGACAACTTGGGCTAGATGAGATGAACTCCGGAATAAAATGAGAGAATGATCTTGCAAAAATTAAAGAGGATTGAATTCACTGAAGAGAAGCACACCGGTTGAATGGAATTGATACGTTGACTCCGGTTGAAAAGGAATTGATAAGACAATTGATAGATAAAAAGAATTAGCATTCCCATAAAATACGAGAACACCTCTTAGGAAAGATCTGAAATCACCACTTGATATCGAAGCAACTTGAATTACCATATTCAACGAAACAAAGGGTGAGGCTTATGAAACAAACCAGAACAAACTCATGAGAAAGATTTCGTCCGATATTTTCGTGGACAGGATCGCACGGGCTCGATTTTACAGTAGCCATCAAGTGCAAGGCAGTGCACCCGACATACGAAGCGTCCCCGAGTCGTAGCAATCTACAAGGACTCTTTAAGACACAACGTGTACTGCTCTAAGTCGACCGTGAACAAACGAATCCACTAGATGTCGAACCCCAACCTAACATCATGCATTTGTTAGAAGATTGTCCTATAAGCAACTTCTAGAATACTCACCTATGAATTCCCGAAATATCTGGTCATGCAATCTGGTACACGGATACAAGGAGTAATATCACACAACTCCTATACTAACCCGTCAGCTGTATCACATCCGTCAACACACAACTAGAATCTCGGACCTTCATCCACAACAGACCCTCGTGATCACAACGATACAAAGTATGGCAATACTCCCGAACAATCTGCACCAGTACTGGGGACATCGGGGTTATCTCGCCACTACTAGTATTGAAGCAATTACGAACATCCTTCGTTCTGAGATACTAAGAAATCTGAATGATAACGATGTGCTCGAGAATCCCCTGGAGCTCAACTCCCCTGAAACTTAAAGCAGATAGGAGGCACCAAGACAGAACTCCGTCACATCGGCATCATATAGATCTCAAGAATATCCGCGTGATCCTAAATAAATTTTGAGTGAGAAGAGGAGTAGAATTAAATTATTACGTCAAGATTCCTCACCAAAGCAAAAAAGAGGATAAAAAAGGATCCTACTCTCCGATATATAACTAGAATCAAAGCAATTTTTCACTAGACTTGACTCGGCCAAGTTCGATCAATCAAGGGGGCTCCTAGGTCGGTACTGCTCTGATACCAACTTGTCACGCCCAAGATG
Source organism: Hordeum vulgare subsp. vulgare (assembly GCF_904849725.1). Classification (NCBI taxonomy): domain Eukaryota; kingdom Viridiplantae; phylum Streptophyta; class Magnoliopsida; order Poales; family Poaceae; genus Hordeum; species Hordeum vulgare. The sequence continues at coordinate 409,106,702 of NC_058521.1, read as the reverse complement.
CGACCCTATCCTCAATTTGGCACGGGGCCTCGTCAGGGATAGAAGCGCATCTCGTCGTGTTGCAAGAATGGATATCGTCACAAGTACATGTACTGAAAAGAAGAGATATAAATAGAGTTGGCTTACACTCGCCACAAGCTACATCAGTCACATCAGTACATTACATAATCATCAAGAGTAAGAGCAGGGTCCGACTACGGACGAAAACAAATGAGAAAATAAGAACGACGTCCATCCTTGCTATCCCAGGCTGCCGGCCTGGAACCCATCCTAGATCGACGAAGAAGAAGAAGAAGAAGCAACTCCAAATGAACAATCAACGCGCTCGTGTCGAGTAACCTTTACCTGTACGTGCAGCTGGTGTTGTAGTAATCTGTGAGCCACAGGGGACTCAACAATCTCATTTCGAAAGGTATCAAGACTAGCAAAGCTTAATGGGTGAGGTATGGTTAAGTGGTGAGTTTGCTGCAGCGGCTAAGCATATATTTGGTGGCTAAACTTACGAGTACAAGAATATGGAGGGAGAAGATCTACGCATAGCGGACGTGAACTACTGATGATCAAATGAATGATTCTGATCACCTACCTACGTCAGACATAACCCCACCGTGTCCTCGATCGGAGAAAGGACTCATGAAAGAGACAGTCACGGTTACGCACATAGTTGACATATTTTAATTAAGTTTACTTCGAGTTATCTAGAACCAGTGTTAAACAAAGTTTCCACATTGCCACATAACCGCGGGCACGGCTTTCCGAAAGATTTAACCCTGCAGGGGTGCTCCAACTAGTCCATCACAAATTACCACAAGCTGCATAGAAATCCTCAATCACGAAGCTCGCGATCTCGTCGGATTCCCTAGTGGAAAACCTCAACTCTGAGATTACCCAAAGCATCACCGGAATCCCGATGCACAAGATATCTCGTCAAAGGTAAAACTAATCCAGCAAGGCCGCCCGGCGTGTCGACGATCCCGATAGGAGCCGCGTATCTCGTTCTCAGGACACGACGGATAAGCTACGCGTACGAGTGCCAAACCTCGAGTTTCCTCGCGGTGGCCCCGCACAGTGCTCTATTTTGGACCAGCACCATCAGCACTGGCCCTCCCTGTATTATGTAGAATTACTCCTCGGGTAGCGCTAACTCCCTATGCATTTCAATTTAACAGAATTATTATGTTGGGCAAACGTAGTACCAATGTTGGGCCTTGCCAGACCAGCTTTAATCTAAAACGAATTATCAAGGGGGTCCCCATAACAACCCCTATCGTGTTAGGAGCGCTCAATTATGGAACATAACATTGGTAGCCGAAACTAAGTGGGCAAAGGTGGAACAAAACACCAGTCTAGAAAGGCCGAGCCTTCCACCTTTTACCAAGTATATAGGTGCATTAAATTAAATAGCATTAATATGGTGATATGACAAGGAACCCATGTTTTCACAAGGAAGCAATGCACCTGCAACTAGCAACCCTAACACAGGGTTAAGCAAGCGGTAACATAGCCAATCAGTGGTTTGCTAGGTCGAACGGGTTGAAGGTTAACAAGGCATTGTTGAGAGGCTGATATTTAACATGTGGTAGGCAACGAGACATAATTGATGGAAGCGATAAAACTAGCATGCCAATGATAGTAATGGCATCTGGGGAAATGGTCATCTTGCCTGAGATCCCTATTGGAAGAAGAATGCCTCCGTGAAGCACACGAACCAACGTAGCCGAACGGGACCTCTCAATACGGCACGCTTGCGGAACTCTATCGAGACGGAGGAAACCGGAAACAAGCATCAACACACGATATACACCACACGATGCAAGACACACATGATGCATGAACCGTCTAATGCACGGCATGACAAACACAACAATCAAACACTACACATTAAGTGAAGCTAGATATGCAACGAGTTGTATATCGACGAAGCTCCACGTTTAATTATTTAGTTCATTCCCGTTTATTAACACGGCAATATTAAAATGTTGTTAACATGACACGGGGTGAAGCACAAATTAATCTACCTAGCTAGGCATTTTAAATGAGGCCGGAAACGTCATATAGCATCTCCGAAATGACCGCACGTGTTAAAACTTAATTCTGTCCAGATTTGTCCTAATCACATTTTAGGTTTGTTAAATGGCAAAACAAAGTGGTTCACGTGATTCTACGGGTCGTTCTGCAGCATTTATGTATATGGAACATCTCCAACGGAGCTACGAACAAATAGTTACGACCGAACCCGTTTCCAACACGTCGGCACACAAATCGATGAAAACAACACACTAAACATTTCTAATTATGGATGAGAGTTGAAAAATATTACTCTACGCAAAATTCTAGCCACATTACATATATAACTCATCGCAATCTGAAGCACGGATTAGAGACTACGGGCATTTGAAAATATGTTGATTTTTCTGAAAATCCCTGGAATTGGAAAATCACGGGACGCTTTTAAAAAAATACACGGACCGAATCTGCTACTACTGGGCCCAACAGGCATGGCGCAACTTAACTAAACGACGCGCATGGCAGAACTTAGCGGAGTGGTGGCTGCGTGTGCAAAGGGAAAGAACTGACAAAAATATGGGGTGTTTGGGATTCGAACCCGAGACCCATTGGTTCAAGGCGAGGATCGGCTACCAGCTCGGCTGCACATGTGCTTGCGAATAAAAACATCAAGAGTTGAATGTAATGAACTCTAAGCCCAACCGCTGCAATGCAGACAAAAATGCAAGAAAAATACATGCACCCATGGGGCCTCGATCCCGGGATCTCCTTGATCAGGTGCAGAGACTTCTACAGCTGCTCTACTACTCGTGCTCGTGCTAAAGTCAGGGCGCTGCTTTATTAAAGTAGATCAACGGCGAGGCCTGCCTTTCTCACCATGAAATCGGGAAGAACATGGCCGTGACGGAAGTCAACAGAAGCAGTTGCTGCAGTTGTGGAGGCCGACGGGGTGCAGAGCGGGCCTGGGAAGACGGGATCCACGCGAGGCTGCTTGGGGACGAACGGATCCGGCCCTTGGGGCACCAAATCTCCCGGTGGCGGAGCTCCATGGGATGGTGTCTCCCGATTGTTCCTGACAGGGAAAACGAAACAGAGAGGAGAGGGTGAGATTCAGAGGGAGGGAGAGAGGAGGAGGAAGGAAGAAGGGGTTCTCTGCAGGTCACCGGCGAGTGGTGCACCAACGGAGCTGGGTGGATCTGGCCCAGATCGAAGCTGCGGATGCGTTGGACACTTGCTGTAGTTGTAGCTTCAGGCGCTATGGGTCTCCCTGCCGAAACATGAGAGGAAGGGAGAGAGATGAGAGGAAGAAAAGAGAAACATGGGAGGAGAAGAAGAGGCGCGACGGCCTGGCCTGGTTGCTCCGGCGAGGCGGGCTGGAGAGCTCTGGCTGGCATGGGGCTCCAGCGCCGTGGTCAAGGGGGGGGGTGTTAGGCGCTGGGACGGGCTCCGCGGCGCTGCGGGTACGCGTACGCCCCGCTGCAAGCGGTGGACGCGTCCGGCGGCTCTGCTCGCGAGGAGCTCCTGGGAAGAGCAGAATAGGGGGATCTGGTGGTAAGGATTGGCTAGCTGAGAGGAGATTGGGTAGGCACACAAACGTTTGCAGGTGGAGAAAACGAGGTGGGTGGCGGCAGTGCGACTCGGGATTGGGGATAGGACAGACCTCCTAGATTTTAGGGTTGCTACCTATATATATATACACGAGATATGATAGGATGGAGCTATCTCATCCCTTCGATTTAAATCGAACGGTCGAGATTATAGGTTAGGGAGTCGAGTGGACAAACTGAGGACGGTTTGCGGTATAACGGTGTTGATGCGGATCCAACGGTCACGATTGCCGGGTTCGGGTTTCGAGAGGTTTTCGGGCTAGGTTGCACGCAGGTTGGTGCACTGTGCAGAGGGACTAGGCGGAGATGAGAGGGAAAACGAGCCCCCGACAACGTATTTTTAAAAACACCGGAACACATCCGACGATAGACCAGATACGGTGCCGCTACGGTCGACCGTTCAGGTACCTGACGGACTCCGATTGCGACGAAACTTGACAGACGGCCTACCTATATTAAATTAAGACCGCACGTCAAATCTCAACCCAATCAGAGAAAGTTTTAAGCACACTTTTGAAAACAATATTTAAACGATGTCGTGGGCGCGTGCATGTGCGGTCTGGGTTAGAACGGACAACGACGAGAACCGGCAACTACTAACGGATGCAAGTTTTGAAAACTGGCGGCAACGGAGATGCCGATGCAATGCTGATGATGCACAATGATGCGACGATGATGCAACAAATAAAAATATCCACACGACAGAAACGGAAAGGAAAGGGGAATCTTCTGGAACATCGACATCGGGCTGTCACAATACCTACCTATTAAGGCATTTCCATAGCCTTTTCGAGATACATTGCCATGCAACAACCACCATCTCATTACTTGATCTTCATGTCGTACATGCTTTTGCTTGATCGTAGAGCCGCATGATAGTTGGGCCTTGCCCTTATTACTGCTACATGACGCGCTAGTATCATTGCATATCCTGCTAGACTGGCAGAGGCATACATTTGCATACATCATGATAGTTTTCACTTGTCTTTATGTTGAGTACTTCTTATAAAGTGTGATGATTTTTCTTTTTATTCTTGTAAAACATGGATGGTTGCCCTTAAGAGAGGAAAAGATCCCAAAGAGGAAAAATAAAAAGATCCCAAAGAGGACAAATGAGAGATAAAAAGAAAGAGCCAAAGAGCCCAGACAAAAAAAGAGAAAAAGAAAAAAAGAGAAGGGGCAACACTACTATTCCTTTTGAAAGATACACACTCGTACTCCATTGCTATATTGGTACTACGTAGAGATTATCATTCATGCATAACTATGTGGGGACCGTTACACTATAGAACTTGGTTTGCATATTCCAATGATGAGCCTCCTCAAATGAGCTCTAGATCTTCATAAGCAAACAAGTTGGATGCACCCCCACTAGTTCCATTGGAGAGCTTACCTTATCTCATATGTGCATCTGTTACATGGCAATCCGTACTCCTCACATCATATCTATCATTTGGCTTTCTCTCGCCTATGGTTGTCCTCATTGATGTGAGCCTTTCACACCTTTTTGTCTTCCTTCCCCGTCATTATTCTATTTTCCATCCTAAGTGCCAACATATCTTTCTTATGCTCATCCATTGCATGAGTCCTCAAAATCGAAAGGGAGAGGATCATTTTGACTTGTGCCTCACTAGTGGTGTGGGGATGAGTCAAAATAAGATTCCAAAGGAGACCAAGTGTAAAAATTGTGTAGATTGAGTTCTCAATTAAAAACATATTTTATGATCTCAACCCGTCTCCCACTTCTTGCACGCAAACACCATTTGGAGACATTCGAGTCACGGCCAACGAGAGCTCTAGCACCTTTATGTTCTTACTTTGCTAATTTCAATACTAGATATATACTCTTGCTTGTTATTTTCTTGACTTAAATTGCATATCTTACTTCCTTTACTTTGAAGTTCTTATATGTGCTTTAGCATGTCACCACGGAAATTATTGTGTTATCATTTATCTACTCGAGGACGAGCAGAAATTAAGCTTGGGGATGTTGATACGTCCCAAACGTATCTATAATTTCTGCTTGTTCCATGATCTTTTGGGTGACATTGTTATATGTTTTGCTACACTTTTATATCTTTTTACACATATTTGGACTAACCTACTAACTCAGTGCACCCAGTGCCAGTTTCTGTTTGCTGAAGACTTTTTTGCAGGGGCTTTTACCCAAATTTCCACAGCCCCAAAAATCCCGAGAAACATATATAAAAATTAGCATGATGGAAGCTTCGAGATGTCCGAAGGAGAGCCGGAGGGGGCAACCTGTCACCCAGGCGGCATGCCCACGCGGCCTGCCCGCGCGGCCTAGGGGAGGCCGTGCCAGGAGGCCGCCTAAGCGACTAGGACCACCCTTGGTGCCCTCCTTTTGCCTATATTTATCCCCCGTCGAGGAAACCTTGATTCAGAAACACTTTTCTCTAGAAGCAATTCCGATCTCCGCCGCCATCACCGACAAGTTTCGGGGGATAGAATTCCTGTGTCGGCACCCTGCCGGGACGGGGAAGTGCCCCCGGATTCATCTCCATCGACGTTGCTTCCTCCCTCCATGAAGCGTAGTAGTTCCTCCTCGGGGATGAGGTCTCCTACAATAGCTATGTGGTTAATTCTCTCTCTCATGATGTGATCTTGATTGTGATCAAGGGCTATCTTAATCTAGGGTGATCCCCTGATGTTTCCCCATCTTCTAAGTATTGGATTGTTTTACTCACTTGATCTTATCTAGTATAATCCCCGAGACCATGGTGACAGCGGTCTATTGGACATGGGTTAGAAGTCTATTGGACATGGGTTGGAAGAATATTTTCATGAGTGATTTCCTCTTTGGTGAATTGATTGAAGATTGAGAGTCTCTTGGTGCTTGTCTTTGACTATCCTTGAGATACGTTGTGGTGATTGTGGTACTCTCTTTGTATGGTCGTAGTGACATTGGGAAATCCATAGCGAGAACTACGAACTGTGAGGTGTGCTTTTGTAGCCCTACATAATTCTCGTCTCTCTTGATCGCAATGGAATGACCTTCGAGTACGTCTCCATTGCATGTTTTAGTGGAAATATCATGTGATTAGACTATGTTAATGTTATCGGGAGTTGCCACTAGTGAAAGTATGAAGCCTAGGCCCTATTTCTCACCATTGTTACACCGTTTATGCTAACTTTTGTTACTTACTACCTTGCTGCCATTTTTATTTCAGATTTATATTACCTTGCTTTGCCACACCTATCACCCATATTTTACCATCTCTTCGCCGAACTAGTGCACCTATACAATTTACTATTGTATTAGGTGTGTTGGGGACACAAGACTTCTCGTTTCTTAATTGCAGGGTTGCTTGAGAGAGACCATATTCCACCTCTACTTCCGTGAGTTCGATAAACCTTAGGTCATCCACTTGAGGGAAATTGTTGCTGTCCTACAAACCTCTGTGCTTGGAAGCCCAACATAGTCTACAAGAATAGAAGTGTGTGAATACATCACACCAGCAGCAGCAGTAGCCGCGTCCCACCATGCATCGACAGCAGCGGCGTCCACACCTAGAACAACAATTGATGCCCCATCCACACCCTCCTGACCAGGCTGGGAGTCCGGCATGGCAGCAGCCACATCACCATCCTCCCTTGTTGAGCTTTGTGTTTCAGCCACCACGATAAAATCAAAGTCCCACGGCGGGTTTCATGTTTCAACCATATCCAACTGGTATGGTCCCTCCTGCAGGATCCTATGCATATGAGGAGGCGTGGGCATTTGGATCTGGGTGTGCGAGTGAACAAGAAGACCGACTATCGCAACAAAACATGTGGCTGGACATGTTTTCAACTCCCCCACCATGGCCCACACAGGATACAAAGAACGACCAGGCCGGGTCTGAGATTCCTCTTTGTAATGTTATCCCCCCACAGTTTTGGATAGAGTACGCCTCGCACACCCCAGAGGGCCAAGGAAGACGTCGTCGGTGAGGCTTCTATCTATCATTAAAGACATGGCTATCTAATTATGTATGAGACATATGTCTATTTTATTTATGAGACATATTCATGTTCTACTTCTATGTTGAGTTGGTTTTAATGAGGATAACACTTATACTACCAACAAATGCATCCAACGTCGTGCTTAGATGGAACATAATGGCCCAACAACGTGAGATTACAAACAAATAACACAAAATACATCTGAATTAAAAGGCACGACTAAACTACATGAAGGCATCATTTTCACCCTCTGTCAATGCAGAGCTCTTGTCCTTCGTCGATGCAGAGCTCTTGCCCTTTGACGATGAGGTACTCTTGTCCTTGGTACTCGGCATGAAGATATCGTCTTCGTCCTTACTGTCGTCCATCCATAAAAATGGATGTTTTATTGCACCGTGTTTGTGTTAGCCTTTCTTCCTCCATCTTTCATTCAACCGGATAAGGTCTTTCCATAACTCCTCGAATGTCCTTGGAGGCCACCCCTTCCTAGCTAATGCGTGGGAAACCTCATTTAGTAGTGTCACTACTAATGAGTTTGTCCCGTGAAACTATTCTATTGTCTATCTTGAAATTGCTACCTAAGCGCAGAGGACATTCAGACATACCAGAGTGAAAACTACGATCGAAAGGATAATGGGACATCTTGACGAAAGTAAGTTGCTGGACTACATTGCGTACCCATCTTAGTGTGGAGGGGGGTTTTATAGGTGCCAGAGAGCGAGGCGGGAAAGAAATGTCTAGAAAGTGAGGCGGTATAGATATGGCGGGAAAGAAATGGCGGGAAAGCGAGGCGGGAAAGAGTTGGCGGGAAAGAAATGGAGGGAAAGAGAGGCAAGGAAAACGTAACATGTTCAAATTAAGATACAACTTGCTAAAATTAAGATACAACTTGCACAAATTAAGATACAACTCGCAGAAACTAAAAAACAATAACATAAATCTACTAAGTCCAACGTGGATATTTTCCTTTTCCATCACCAGCTTCTTCTGTTGCCTTGACCGCACAAGCCCTTTCTTTCGTTCTGTGCCTCCCAGCCTTACGGGCCTCCTGTCGTTGTTTGTAAACCTCCGCCAGTCGAAGTTCCACTTCTCGGTTTTTCTTCTTCATCTCATCAATCATATCCGTCTACTCCACACAGTATTCTTGCCACTCTCTATGCTCCTATGCTTCCGCCTTCTCGCGGCGCTCTTCCGCATCCAAACTAGCCCATGCATGATGACCTCTTTCATGAATCTCGGTAACCGCCCAGTCCGGTATTTCCATGTCAATCAACCGATAGTACATGCACAAAGGAGGAGGAGGCTACAAAAAAATAGAAATTTAAGTATTAAGTCAACAATAATATCAACAACGTGTTTATTCTTGATTACTTAAGCATACTGGAGGCCTGATGTACGGTGAAATAGAAACAGGTGGATCTTCCTCATAATTGGCGCACATGAAAAACTTCATGCCCAACCAATCGGAAAAATCCATCACCTCCTTCACCTTGCAGAAATCGCCGCACCAACAACGCACTGCTTCCACCCCTGGAGGAAAACTTGCACTCCTCATTTTCCTAGGCCTAATGCTTTGATCCGAGCAAGGAAAATCATAATGACTAGAGCGTTTGTGTTTTCAAGTGTGGACGGACGATGAAGGACGATACACCAGTGCCTCGTTTTATAGACTCAGATGACAAGTGCAATGGCGGGAAAACGAGGCGGGAAAGAAATGGCGGGAAACGAGGCGGCAAAGGAATGGTGGGAATGAGAGGCGGGAAATAAATGGTGCAAAAGCTAGGCGGGAAAGCGAGGCAGGGAAAATTGGCGGGAAATTATGGAGGGGCAATTTTGATATCACGGACATAAAAAATTGTTCATTACGCGGGTAAAAAAAGTTCATGCACTTATTGGCTTTGACAACACCAATTAGTACTAATTGGTCATGAGTAGGCCAATTAGTGCTAATTGTTGGGGAACGTTGCATGGGAAACAAAAAAATTCCTACGCACACGCAATACCTATCCATGGTGATGATCATCTACGAGAGGGTAGAGTGAATCTACCTACCCTTGTAGATCGCTAAGCAGAAGTGTATATAACGCGGTTGATGTAGTGCAACATCTTCACGATTCAAATCGCAGCCCGTCCCACGATCCCATCACGATCCATCCCGATCTAGTGCCGAACGGACGACACCTCCGCATTCAGCACACGTACAGCTCGATGACGATCCCCACCTTCTTGATCCAGCAAGAGGGGCAGAGAGGTAGATGAGTTCTCGAGCACGGTGGCATGGTAGTGGTGGTGGATCTATTCCAGGACGGCTTCGCTTAAGCGCAGCTGAAAAAACCGATCTAGAGGAAGAGCAGATCTAGAGAGAAGTAGAGGGAGCATGTGGCAATTAGGGTTAGCTCTTGCCTCTAAATCCTCTAGTATATATAGGAGGGAGGGAGGGGAGGAGTGATACGTCTCAAACGTATCTATAATTTTTGATGGTTTCATGTTGTTATCTTGTCATCTTTGGATGTTTTATGTACCTTTTATATCTTTTTTATGACTAACTTATTAATTCAGTGCCAAGTGCCAGTTCCTGATTTTTCTGTGTTTTTGGCTCTTTTCAGATCTGATTTTGGAACGGTGTCCAAACGGAATAAAATCCCCGAAATGATTTTTTCCCGAATGGAAGAAGATCACGGGGCCTATGGGCCAAGCCAGGAGGGCTACAGGGAGCCCACAAGCCCCCACTCCGCCACCAGGGGGAGGCGGCGGTGGGCAGGCTTCTGACCTCCCTGGTGCCCCCCTGACCTAGATCTTTGGCCTATATATTCCCTAAAATACAGTAAAAAATCAGGGGATCCACGAAAATACTTTTCCGTTGCCGCAAGCTTCCGTTTCCGCGAGATCTCATCTAGAGACCCTCCCCGGTGCCATGCCGGAGGGAACTTTGGAGTTGGAGGGCTTCTTCATCATCATCATCGCCCCTCCAATGACTCATGATTAGTTCACTTCAGACCTACGGGTACGTAGTTAGTAGCTATATGGCTTCTTCTCTCTCTTGGATCTTCAATACAAAGTTCTGCATGATCTTCATGGAGATCTATCCGACGTAATCTTCTTTGGCGGTGTGTTTGCCGAGATCCGATGAATTGTGGATTTGTGATCAGATTATCTATGATATATATTTGAGTCTTTGTTGATTTCTTATATGCATGATTTGATATCCTTGTAAGTCTCTCTGAGTCTTGGGTTTTGTTTGGCCAACTAGATCTATGATTCTTGCAATGGGAGAAGTGCTTAGTTTTGGGTTCTTACCGTGTGGTGACCTTTCCCAGTGACAGTAGGGGTAGCAAGGCACACATTGTCTAGTTGCCATCAAGGGTAACAAGGTGGGCTCTATCGTTGATATGAGATTGTCCATCTACATCATGTCATCTTGCTTAAGGCGTTACTCTGTTCTTTTGGACTTCATACACTAGATGCATGCTGGATAGCGGTCGACGTGTGGAGTAATAGTAGTAGATGCAGAAAGTATCGGTCTACTTGTTTTGGAAGTGATGCCTATAGATATAATCATTGACATAGATGACGTCACGACTTTGCGCGGTTCTATCAATTGCTCGACAGTAATTTGTTTACCCACCGTCTACTTGCTTTCATGGGAGAAGCCACTAGTAAACACTACGGCCCCCGGGTCTATTCACACCTATCGTTTCCACTTTTGCTTTTACTTTGCTTTGTTACTTTGTTGCTTTCACTTCTCACTTGGCGAACAATCTATAAGGGATTGACAACCCCTTCATAGCGTTGGGAGTAGGTTCTTTGTGTTTTTGAAGGCACTTGTGATACTCCTTCACTGGATAGATACCTTGGTTCTCAAACTGAGAGAAATACTTACCACCGCTGTGCGACATCACCCTTTCCGCTTCGAGGGAACACCAACGCAAGGCTCCAAGGCCACGGGGGAAATCCTTTGCATATTTTCCTAGGAAGTCCCTTAAGGCGTACCCGTAGCAGAAGGATTCCTGGTGCCGTCGACACACCTATTTCTCGCGCCATTGGAAGGTCTTTTGTTGCAGTAGCAGAAGTATTTCTCGCGCCGTTGCCGGGGAGTATCAAGCAACACTCCTATTTCTGGCGCCGTTGCCCGGGAGGAGAGATCAAGATCTATCCAAGTAGGCTCACAAACTAATCTCCTGCATTTACTTTTTTGCCAGTTGCCTCTCGTTTTCCTCTCCCCCACTTCACATTTGCCGTTTTCATTTGCCTTTCTCCTTTGCCATTTTCTTTGGCCTTTTTCCTTTTTCGTTCGCCCTTTTCTCTCGCTTGCTTTCCGTTTTCTTGTGTGCTATGTGCCTTCATTATGGTTGCATCTTCGCTTGCTGAAATCTAGTGATATGGATCCTCATCCACTAGCTAATCTCTTTAAGAGACACACTTATGTGAAACGAATTGCTAGTGAGTTGAGAGCACTTGACTATCTTTATGGATTTTTGCTTGAGATGCGTGAATCTGAAAATCGTGATGAAGAAACTTATGAAGTGATTCACGAGGGCTCCTTGAATGAAAAGCATGATTGTAATGGTTTCACTACAAATTCTGTTAGTGACAACATGCTAAAGATATGCAAAACCCAAAGGTTGGGGATGCTAGTTTTGCTATGTCCACTACTTGTTGCAATAATCGTGATTGGAGTGATGATCTTTCTTATGATCTTGAAAATTTGTTCAAACCTCATGATGAATATGATATTTGCAATAATATTGAAAGTGGGTTTGGAGAAGTCATGACTTTAGTTGATGATAATCCCACTATTTTTGAAGAGCGTCAACTTTGCATGCATGTGGATCATGAAAAGAATATCCTATGGGATAGCTATATTGTTGAATTGGAATATGATCCCACATGTAATTGCTATGAGAGAGAGGAAAATATTGTGGTAGAAACTTTGATGTTACCAAATTACCTCTCGTGATGTTGAGATTGCTGTTGTCTTTTTCTTCTTCCTTGCATATGGAAGCCATTGGTTCTCTTGACAATTTGTTTTCCTATAAAATGCCTATGCATAGGAAGTATGTTGGACTTAGATGTGATTTTCACATGCTTTAGGATGCTCTCGTTGTGCTTCAATTCTTGTCTTTTGTGAGAGCATCATTGAATGCCTAGCTAAGGGCGTTAAACAATAGCGCTTGTTGGGAGGCAACCCAACGAATCTATCCTTTTTTCTTTCTGTTTTGTGTTTTCCACACTTTCATAATTCTATTATGAGTGTCTTTTTTGTGTTCCTTTTTGCGTTTGTGCCAAGCAAAACCGTTATGATTAGTCTTGGGGATGATCGTTTCGTCATGCTGGAAAAGACAGAAACTTTCTTCTCACGAAAAGAATTTTCATTTTTTTTCTGTAAGATCTTTTGAGTTGATTCTTTCTGCTTCTGATTTCTACGCAAAATCTTCAAACGTTCGTAATTTTTCAGAATTTTTTAGGTAACATAAGAATACGAAATATACATATTACTACAGACTGGTCTGCTGTTAACAGATTCTGTTTTTCGTTGTGTTGGTTGCTTATTTTGATGAAACTATGTATAGTATCGGGGGGTATTAGCCATGGAATATTGAAAATACAGTAACCCAACATCAGCATAAGTAGAATTTAAGTTTGCTATAGTACCTAAGGAAGTGGTGGTTTGCTTTCTCATACTAATGTTATCACGAGTTTCTGTTTAAGTTTCGTGTTGTGAAGTTTTCAAGTTTTGGGTGAAGTTCTTATGGACAAAGAGATAAAGAGTGGCAAGAGCTCAAGCTTGGGGATGCCCAAGGCACCCCAAGAGATTCAAGGATTCCGTAAAAGCCTAAGCTTGTGGATGCCCCGGGAAGGCATCCCCTCTCTCGTCTTCAATCCATCGGTAACGTTACTTGGGGCTATATTTTTATTCACCACATGTTATGTGTTTTTGCTTGGAGCGTCTTGTATTGTAGGAGTCTTTTATTTTTGTTGTGTCACAATCATCCTTGCTGCACACCTAGAGAGAGAGACATGCACTCACCGTGATATTGTCGAGCTTCACTTATATCTTTTGGTAGACAATTCAGCTCACATGTGCTTCACTTATATCTTTTGAGCTAGATACTTTTGCTCTATGTGCTTCACTCATATCTTTTGGAGCACAGCGGTGCTTGTCTTGGTAGTTGATCTATGCTTTGAAAGTAGTCTCGAAATGGGTAGTTATCCTAAGGGATACGAAAACTTCCACCTTCATGTGCATTGAATAGTTACAGAAGTTTGATTCATCTCAATTAGTTTTGAGTTGTGGTTTTGGTAATATTGAAGTTATGCTAGTAAGGTGTTGTGGATCTAGAAATACTTGTGTTGAAGTTAGTGATCCCCGTAGCATGCACGTATGGTGAACCTCTATGTGATGAAATCTGAGCATGATTAGTCTATTGATTGTCATCCTTTGCGTGGCGGTCGGGATCGCGCGATGGTTTATACCTACCAACCCTTCCCCTAGGAGTATGCGCTGAATGCTTTGTTTTGATTACTAATAAAACTTTTGCAACAAGTATATGAGTTCTTCATGACTAATGTTGAGTCCATGGTTTAGATGCACTTTCACCTTCCAGCATCACCATCTTCTTAGTGTCGTGCAACTTTCGCCGGTGCACAAAACCCACCATTAGCCTCCCTCAAAACAGCCGCCATACCTACCTACTATGGCTTTTTCAAAGTCATTCCGAGATATATTGCCATGCAACTACCACCATGACATGTGCCGTCACGTCTACATTTCCATTGCATGATCGTAAGATAGCTAGCATGATGTTTCCATGATGTCTATGCCATGCTAGATCATTGGCACGGTACACTACCAAAGGCATTCCATATAGAGTCATAGTTGCTCTAAGTTTTGAGTTGAAAGTGCGATAATCATCATTGATGGAGCATTGTCCCATGTGAGGAAATAAAAGAGGCCAAAGAAGCCCACCAAAAAAATAAAATAATAAAATAAAGAGGCCAAAGAGCCCACCAAAAAAAATAAAAAACATGAGAGAAAAAGAGAGAAGGGACAATGCTACCACTTTTCCACACTTGTGCATATTAAGCACCATGATCTTCATGATTGAGAGTCTCTCATTTTGTCACCACCATATAGCTAGTGGGAAATTTTCATTATATAACTTGGCTTGTATATTCCAATGATAGGCTTCCTCAAAATTGCCTTAGGTCTTCGTGAGCAAGCAAGTTGGATGCACACCCACTAGTTTTCTTTAAGAGCTTTCACTTATTCTTAGCTCTAGTGCATCATTTGTATGGCAATCCCTACTCATTCACATTGATATCTATTGATGAGCATCAACACAACTCATTGATATGCCTAGTTGATATGCCTAGTATTGATATCCCTACTCATTGATATCTATTGATGAGCATCTCCACAACTTATAGTGCTAAAACCATGGCTCACGCTCATATATTGCGTGAGAGTTGAAAAGGTTTGAGAAAGTAAAGGTGTGATACAATTACTTGGCCAATACCGGGGTTGTGCATGATTTAAATTCATTGTGCAATGATGATAGATCATAGCTAGACTATATGCTTTCGTATGGATAACTTTCTTTTGGCCTTGTTATTTTGAAAGTTCATGATTACCTTGCTAGTTTGCTTGAATTATTATTGTTTCCACGTCAATAGCTGACCATGCAATCTCTGGCATTAGCTAGACAAATGCTTATGACAACAAACCTTCCCCTGCAACGGCACCATAAGAATGCTGCTAGCACTCCCCGGCAATGAAACTAGAAGAATGTTGTTGATGGCCCACTAGCGCGTGGGTTCACAGCTGTTTTCGAGGGTAGAGTATTCGACCCAAATTTGTAGAATCGCCTAAAGGAGGTGAGAGAATACTCTCGAGTATTAGCAGCTGAATTTGTCAGATTCAACCACACCTGAAAGATTAGTATCTGCAAGCAAAGTAGTAACAACAAAGTAGTATGATAACAACGGTGTCAGAAACGATTTGTTGACGGCAGACTATTCCTAATGATTGTATCAATGGCGCCTCCGTTGCCGCGTTGACGGAAGTTGTCAATTCCCGTCAACGGTCAGTGAATCAACAGTGTAACGAGCAATGGCAGTGGCAAGGAACAGCAGTAGTGACAGCAGTAGCAAGTAGCAACACTAGCAAGCATCAGTAGTAGTAGCAGCAGCAGAGCAAGACAAGTAACACCAGCAGTAACAGTAGCAGCAGCAGCAGAGCAAAACAAGTAACAGCAGCAGTAACAACAGCAGCAGCAGCATAGCAAAACAAGTAACAGTAGTAGGACAAACTCGTAGGCAATGGGTCGGTGATTTGTTTGGATGACATTCATCATGCAACAGCTATAACACGGAGAGATAAGTGGCTAGCTCCCGTTCGTCAATGTGATGTAGGCATGCATACTGTGTGTCGTCATACGTGCTTAGGGAAAAGAACTTGCATGACATCTATTGTCCATCCCTCCCATGGCAGCGGGGTACAAAAGGAAACTACGGGATATTAAGGTTCTCCTTTTAATAAAGAACCGGACCAACGCATTAGCACTTGGTGAACACATGAACTCCTCAAACTATGGTCATCACCGGGAGTGGTTCCGGTTATTGTCACTCCGGGGTTGCCGGATCATAGCACATAGTAGGTAACTACAACTTGCAAGATCGGATCTAAAACACACATATATTGGTGACAACATAATAATTTCATATCTGAAATCCTGGCACTCGGGCCCTAGTGACAAGCATTGAGCATGGCAAAGTAGTAGCAACATCAATCTCAGAACATAGTGGATACAAGGGATCAATCCCCATCAAAACTAACTCGATTACATGATAGATCTCATCCTACTCATCACCGCCCAGCGAGCCTACGAATAGATTACTCACGAACGACGAAGAGCTTCATGGAATTGGAGAGGGAAGAAGGTTGTTGATGACGATGGCGACGATTTCCCCTCTCCGGAGCCCAAGACGGACTCCACATCTGCCCTCTAGATGAAGAACAAGTGGTGGCGGCGCCTCCGTATCGTAAACGCGACGAAAACTCTTCTTTTATATTTTTTCTAGGACAAAAGGGATCTTATAGACCTAGAGTTGGGGGTGGCAGGTGCATGTGTGCCCCACAAGCCTGCCCACCGCCACCAGGGGTGGTGGTGGCGGAGCAGGGGCCATTGGCCCACTGGCCCACCCCCTGAGGTGGAACTTGGCGCAGATATTTTTGATATTTTCCAAAACTGCTCCCCGTAAATTTTCAGGACGTTTGGAGAACTTTGATTTCTGCACAAAAATAACACCAAGGCAATTCTACTGAAAACAGTGTCAGTCCAGGTTATTCCATTCAAATCATGCAAATTATAGTCCAAAACAAGGGCAAAAGAGATTGGAAAAGTAGATACGATGGAGACGTATCAACTCCCCCAAGCTTAAAACCTTGCTTGTCCTGAAGCAACTCAGTTGACAAACTGAGAGAGAAAGAAAAACTTTGACAAACTCTGTTTGATCTTGTTGTTGCAACTATGTGTAACTCATAACCAGAATTTCAGCAAGATCACAAGTTAACCACATAAGCAAATGACACAAAGGTCTCACGGTAAACTAATATGAATGGCATAATCAGCTAACGAGCAAATAATAATGAGTTTCAAATACCAACACTTCAATCAAAACAAGCATGAAGCAATATGAATAAGTGGTGTCTCGCTAGCTCTTTCTGAGACCGCAAAACATAAATGCAGAGCACTTTCAAAGATCAAGGGCTCACTAAACATTGTAATTCATAGCAACGAAGATCCAGTCATAGTCATACTCAATATCAATCAAAAGCAAAGCATAAAAATGACAGAGGTGATCTCTAATTGGTGCTTAGATAAGAGGAGGATGACTCAACAGGAAAATAAATAGACAGGCCCTTCGCAGAGGGAAGCATTGATTTGCAGAGGTGCCAGAGCTCAAGCTTTGAAAGAGAGATAATAATTTTGGGTGGCATGCTTTCATTGTCAACGCGATGACCAAGAGTTCTCAATATCTTCCATGCTACTCATGCTATAGGCGGTTCCCAAACAGAAAAGTAAAGTTTTAACTCCCCCACCACCAATCAATCACACTCCACGGCTAGCCGAGTCCTTGGGTACCGTCCATACTAACATCAATCCGGGGGGAGTCCTTTTTACAGTTATGTTTTCGATTTAAGCGTGGAACTGGGCATCCCAAATACTGGCCCCTTTCACGTGAATGACTGTGAATAAACACATGTCGAGGATAACACTCCTAGCATGGAAGATACCAATAGCCCTCTGTCACCACATGAGCAGTTCGGGCATGCAAAACAGATTTATTTCTTGAAGGTTTAGAGAATGGCACATGCAAATTTACTTGGAACGGCAGGTAGATACCGCAAATAGGTAGGTATGGTGGACTTTCATGGAAAAACTTTTGGGTTTATGGAAGTGGATGCACAAGCAGTATTCCCGCTTAGTACAAGTGAAGGCTAGCAAAACACTGGGAAGCGACCAACTAGAGAGCGACAACAGTCATCAAGATGCAATGAGTTTGACTAACATTAAATGCAAGCATGAACAGGATATATATCACCATGAACACGAACGTCATAGACGCTATGTTGATTTTGTTTCAACTACATGCATGAACATGCGCCAAGTAAAGCCACTTGAAACATTCGAAGGAGAATACCATCCTATCATACTACATCATAGTCATCTCAAAATCTGTGTTGGCATTCAAGACAAGCCATTATAAGCTCTCGGCTAAATAAGCATGGCATCAGAAACTATGATCTTTAAGTTGTCATTGCAAACATGGTTCTCTCACAACAAAGCTAAATCTGGGTTGACAAGCTAGTCATATTTACAAAAACAAAATAGATAGAGTTCATACCAGCTTTTCAGTCTCAGTCATTTCATCATATATCATCATTGTTGCCTTTGATTTGCATGATCGAACGATGAAAATGATAATAAGCGCATTGGACTAAACTGAATCTGCAGCCAAACACAAAGGAGAAGACAAAATAATATGGCTCTTTGAAAGCTAAACAGGTAAGCATGCAAGAACCCCTAAGCATTGTAACCAATATCTTCTACCCTGACACAAAGGAAAAAAAAGAAAACTATTTACATGGGAAAGCTCCCAACAAGCAAAAGAAGAAAGAAAAATCTTCTTGGGTTTTCTCAGAAGGACACAAAACAAGAAAACAAGAAAACGAAAATAAACTAGCATGGATAATACAGTGGTAAAGTGTAAACACCGGCTAACAAAGTGAAAGCATAAGCATGAATGTAAAGTCGGTGAGAACACGTACTCCCCCAAGCTTAGGCTTTTGGCCTAGCTTGGTCTACTCCTATGGATGATCTTGGCGAAATCCAAAGTCATAATGGGTGTTATATGGGAGTGTTGTAGCCACTGCCTGAATAGCTGCCTCACGAAGTCGAGTAGTCGTCGCCTCCCTCTCATACTCCTCTGCCTCTCCTATGGTTATGTAGTATCTTCGTTTAACCTGAAAGTGAAAGAAAGCAGGAGCAGGGAGGGTAATATGGAAAACACGCTGTCGGTTAAATATCAAGCGGTATAGAAGAGATCCATGATCTCTCTCAAGGAACTGGTAGCATGTTAGAGAGACACGATCCAGGTAGGCTGTATAGAGAGGAGGGTCTTATGGACGCACGGATACCCCAAGAAAATTTGCTAAGCGTGTAGCATAAACTCCACCAAAGAAATCCCCCTCACTGGCATTTTTATTCAGCCTCCTTGCTATTATAGCTCCCATATTGAAGCTCTTGTCACTTGTTACTACGCTCTTAAGGATACTAAGGTCGGAAGCGCATAGGTGACAATGTGCACCCTTGCCGTTAATGCACCTACCTATGAAGAGGGCAAGGTAGTGCAAGGCAGGGAAATGGATACTTCCTATGGTGGCTTGCGTGATATCTCTCGTTTCTCCCACAGTTATACTGGAGACAAAGTCTCTAACAGAAGACTTAGGAGGATCATTAACACTACCCCAATCGGGTATCTTGCAAATCCTATTGAAATCCTCCAGATCCACGGTATAGGATTTATCATACAGATCAAACATTATGGATGATTCACGGCCAGTTAAAAATTTAAATCTACGCACGAAAGAGATGGTGAGCATAGCATACTGTTCACATATATCTGAGAGGAGTTCTTCTAACCCGGCATTACGGACAAGTGCATCAAACTCATCCTTGAAGGCTGCTTCGATCATGAACTCATCGGAAGGCCATTCACATGGTTGCACCGGTGCGTCCCTTAGTTGAAAAGGTTCGGGCTCCCAAAAGGAGAGACGAGTACCCTTCTTACTTGAGGAACCACCATGAAACTTCCTCCTGAACATTATTTCCTTATGCTGAAATTTTTGAAGTTCAAGAGAAAAGTGAATAAAGACCCACCATACCTTGTAGCAACTACCCCTACTTGTGCCTAGAGACCGTATCACGCGCTAAAACTACTTGGGACCAGCTAAAATCAACCTTTCAAGCTCAAGAACAGGGTCACCAAGGTAGCAAGAATACGCGAAGGATAAAGCACTAGAGCAAAAACTAATTGGACCAATGGAGGAGTCACTTACCAAGGAGTAATTTCCCCAAAACGGTTCGGAGAATGGTGCTCTGAGCAAGGAGATCGAAAATCACAGCCAAATGAGCAAGAACACGGGTTTGAGCTGCGAAACATTTTTTTCTGGAGGTGGAAGAAGAGGCTGAGAGTTGAAATAAGTGGAGGGGGTGCCTGTGGGCCCCACAAGCTTGCACCACACCACCAGGGGGGTGGTGGCGGAGCAAGGGCTTGTGGCCCACTAGTCAGGCCCCCTGTCCAGCTCTCAGGCCCAGAAATTTTCAAAAATTCCAGAAAAAATCATACTAAATTTTCAGGACCATCGGAGAACTTTTATTTTCGAGGAATTTTTCTCCGGGACGCTAAAACATAAAACAGGAAAAGCTAAACTAATTCCATCATTTTTCTTCTAAGCAACAAAAAAGGAAAACTTAAAACAGAGGTATGTGACTCTGTGATTCATCCGTCTCATGGTCATCGAAAGAAATCCGTCAATGGGGTTGATCAAGTCCTTATGACAAAACTTTCTCGAATCGCAAGAGAGAACGGAGAATTTTCGAATAGCCACTAAGTCACCTCAATGGGGATATGTATCTCCCCAACAAGCAAATCATACTTCATCTTGACACGAGGAATATGGCATTCAAAGCTCCCAATGAGAATCGATGAAGTCTTTTCGATAGCATTGATGCAATGTACTGGATATCGTTTCTTCAGAAAGTGCACTGTGTGCTCATTACCATTGACATGGAAAGTGACATTGCCTTTGTTGCAATCTATAACAGCCCCTGCAGTGTTCAAAAAGGGTCTTTCGTGGATGATAGCCATGGCATCGCCCTCAGGAATATCCAAGATAACAAAGTCTGTTAAGATAGTGGTATTAGAAACCACAACAGGCACATCCTCGCAAATGCCGATAGGGAAAGCAGTTGATTTGTCGGCCATTTGCAGAGAAATTTCAGTGGGTGTCAACTTATCCAATTCAAGTCTACGATAAAGAGAAAGGGACATAACACTAACACCGGCTCCAAGGTCACATAAGGCAGTTCTTACATAGTTTCCTTTAATGGAGCAAGGTATAGTGGGCACTCCGGGATCACCAAGTTTCTTAGGAGTTCCACCTTTGAAAGTGTAGTTGGCAAGCATGGTGGAGATATCAAGATCTGGTATCTTCCGTTTATTAGTCACGATATCTTTCATGTACTTGGCATACGGAGACATCTTGAGCATATCAGTTAACCGCATATGCAAAAAGACGGGTCTTATCATCTCAACGAAGCGCTCAAAATCCTCATCATCCTTTTTCTTGGATGGCTTAGGAGGAAAGGGCATAGGTCTCTGAACCCATGGCTCTCTTTCTTTACCATGTTTCCTAGCAGAGAAGTCATTCTTGTCGTATCTCTTAGGTTGTGGATTATCAGGATTAACCGCAGGTTCAATCTCCACATCCTCATCATTGCTAGGGTTAGCATTATTATGAACATCACTGTCCATATTGTCACCAGGTTCATGTTCATCACCTGATTGTGTTTCTGCATCAGACGCAGAAATAACATTAGGTTCTTCAGGTGTGATAGTATTTGGTGAACTGGCATGCAGGTTCCTATTGTCCTTCTTCTTCTCCTTAGGATGACTAGGTGTATCAGCATTGCTTCCTTGAGAATCTTGATCAATTCTCTTAGGATGACCTTCAGCATATGAAGGTTCCTGAGTCATTTTGCCTCCTCTAGTAATGACTCTAACAGAGTTGTCATTTAATTCATTGAGCAGGTCATTCTGAGCTTTAAGTACTTGTTCTACCTGAGTAGTAATCATAGAGGCATGTTTACTCAGAAGCTTCAGATCGTTGACATTTCTGTCTACGCAAGCACTTAGATGGCTAAGCATACGAGTACTTTGTTCCAAATGTCTGCTAACATAATCAATGAAACTCTGTTCTTTGGCAACAAAGTTGTCAAATTCATCAAAGCATAGGCTAGCTGGTTTATCAAAAGAAATATCACTCTCATCAAACCTACGGAGAGAATTGACTTCTACTACCTGTATCGGGTTATCGAGACCATGGATCTCTTCAATAGGTGGTGGATTCTTGACATCTTCAGGTCTAATGCCTTTCTCTTGCATAGATTTCTTGGCTTCTTGCATATCTTCGGGACTGAGGAATAGAATACCTCTTTTTTAGGAGTTGGCTTAGGAGGTGGTTCGGGAATAGTCCAAGCATTATCGTTGATCAAGAGGTGATTCAGTAGAATCTCAGCTTGTTCTACAGTTCGTTCCCTAAAAACACAACCAGCACAACTATCTAAGTAGACTCTAGATGCATCAGTAAATCTGTTATAGAGGATATCAAGTATCTCGTTCTTCTTAAGAGGGTGATCAGGCAAAGCATTCTATAGCTGGACGAGCCTCCCCCAAGCTTGTGGAAGACTCTCTTCTTGGAGTTGAGCAAAGTTGTATATTTCCTGCAAGGCAGCTTGCTTCTTATGGGCAGGGAAATATTTCTCACAGAAGTAATAGACCACCTCCACGGGACTACACACACATCCAGGAGCAAGAGAGGTGAACCTACGGTTAATCCTGATAATCCACAACCTATTTTGGATAGTTTGGCAAGATGGGCTATGACCGTCTCACACTCATAACCGTGAAAAGGATCAGATCCGACTAGAGAGATTATCTCAGGGTCGACAGAGAATTCATAATCCTTATCGGTGATAAAGATAGGCGAAGTGGCAAACTTCGGGTCATTTTTCATCCTAGCTTCCCGAGATTTTTCCTTCCACTTGACAAGTAATTTCTCAGCGTCATAGGCATCCTTACACGCAAGAAAATCCTCAGCTATCTCTCCCTCCATAACGTAACCCTCAGGTATATCAGGCAATTCATATCTAGGAGAGCTAGATCTAGGAGGAGCAAAAGCAGGTTCTATCTCAATAGTATCGGTAGTTTTAGAAGCATCACGAGCATTGGCAGTAACTCTAGCAATATGAGCATCAAGGAACACTCCTAGTGGAACATCAGGCAAAGGAGTATCTCTAGCAGTATCAAGCATAACATCATTAGGCAAAATAGCATCTCTAGCATCATCAGGCAAAGCAGTATCAAGCATAGCATCTCTAGCAGTATCAAGCAGAGCATCATCAGGCATAGTATCAAGCATAGCATCTCTAGCAGTATCAAGCATAGCATCATCAGGCATAGTATCAAGCATAGCATCTCTAGCATCATCAGGCAAAGCAGTATAAAGCATAGCATCTCTAGCAGGATCAAGCATAGCATCATCAGGCATAGTATCAAGCATAGCATCTCTAGCAGTAGTATCACAAGCATCATCAAGCACAGGCGACATATCAAGATTTCTAGCAAGAGGTGATGTCGCAAACTTACTCATAACTGAAGGTGAATCAAGTGCAGAGCTAGATGGCAATTCCTTACCTCCCCTCGTAGTTGAGGGCAAGACTTTGGTTTTTGGATCCTTCAGATTCTTCATAGTGATCAGCATATATAAATCCCAAGTGACGCGGAGAATATATCAATACCTCCCCGGCAACGGCGCCAGAAAAATGCTGATCCTGCAATCTCTGGCGTTAGCTAGACGAATGCTTATGACAACAAACCTTCCCCTGCAACGGCACCAGAAGAATGCTGCTAGCACTCCCTGGCAATGAAACTGGAAGAATGTTGTTGATGGTCCACCAGCGCGTGGGTTCGCAACAGCTTTCGAGGGTAGAGTATTCGACCCAAATTTGTAGATCGCCTAAAGGAGGTGAGAGAATACTCTCGAGTATTAGCAGCTGAATTTGTCAGATTCAACCACACCTGAAAGATTAGTATCTGCAAGCAAAGTAGTAACAGCAAAGTAGTATGATAACAACGGTGTCAGAAACGATTTGTTGATGACACACTATTCCTAACGATTGTATCAATGGCGCCTCCGTTGCCGCGTTGACGGAAGTTGTCAATTCCCGTCAACGGTCAGCGAATCATCAGTGTAGCAGTGTAACGAGCAATGGCAGTGGCAAGGAACAGCAATAGTGACAGCAGTAGCATGTAGCAACAGTAGCAAGCGACAGTAGTAGCAACAGTTGTAGCAGCAGCAGCAGAGCAAGACAAGTAACACCAGCAGTAACAGTAGCAGCAGCAGTAGAGCAAAATAACACCAGCAGTAACAGTAGCAGCAACAGCAGAGAAAAACAAGTAACAACTGTAGGACAAACTCGTAGGCAATGGGTCGGTGACTTGTTTGGATGATATTCATCATGCAAAAACTATAACACGGAGAGATAAGTGGCTAGCTCCCGTTCGTCAATGTGATGTAGGCATGCATTCCGTGTGTCGTCATACGTGCTTAGGGAAAAGAACTTGCATGACATCTATTGTCCATCCCTCCCGTGGCAGCGGGGTCCAAAAGGAAACTACGGGATATTAAGGTTCTCCTTTTAATAAAGAACCGGACCAACGCATTAGCACTTGGTGAACACATGAACTCCTCAAACTATGGTCACCACCGGGATTGGTTCCGGTTATTGTCACTCCGGGGTTGCCGGATCATAACACATAGTAGGTAACTACAACTTGCAAGATCGGATCTAAAACACACATATATTGGTGACAACATAATAATTTCAGATCTGAAATCATGGCACTCGGGCCCTAGTGACAAGCCTTAAGCATGGCAAAGTAGTAGCAACATCAATCTCAGAACATAGTGGATACTAGGGATCAATCCCCATCAAAACTAACTCGATTACATGATAGATCTCATCCTACTCATCACCGCCCAGCGAGCCTACGAATAGATTACTCACGAACGACGAAGAGCTTCATGTAATTGGAGAGGGAAGAAGGTTGATGATGACGATGGCGACGATTTCCCCTCTCCGGAGCCCAAGACGGACTCCAGATCTGCCCTCCAGATGAAGAACATGTGGTGGCGGTGCCTCCGTATCGTAAACGCAACAAAAACTTCTCTTTTTTATTTTTTCTGGGACGAAAGGGATCTTATAGACCTGGAGTTGGGGGCGGCAGGTGCTAGTGGGCCCCACAAGCCTGCCCACCGCCACCAGGGGGGTGGTGGCGGAGCAGGGGCTTGTGGCCCACTGGCCCACCCCCTGAGGTGGAACTTGGTGCAGATATTTTTGATATTTTCCAAAACTGCTCCCCGTAAATTTTCAGGACTTTTGGAGAACTTTGATTTCTCCACAAAAATAAAACCAAGGAAATTCTGTTGAAAACAGGGTCAGTCCAGGTTAGTTCCATTCAAATCATGCAAATTATAGTCCAAAACAAGGGTAAAAGAGTTTGGAAAAGTAGATACGATGGAGACGTATCAATAGCAAACTATTGTTTTGAATCTAATGGATCTGAGCATTCACATAACATAAGAGGAGTTACAAAGGACATCTATAATAGGTAGCATGAAAGCATCAAAAATTCATTCTTTATAACTTCCCTACTCGAGGACGAGCAAGAGCTTAGCTTGGGGATGCTTGATACGTCTCAAACGTATCTATAATTTTTGATGGTTTCATGTTGTTATCTTTTCATCTTTGGATGTTTTATGTACCTTTTATATCTTTTTTGGGACTAACTTATGAATTCAGTGCCAAATGCCAGTTCCTGTTTTTTCTGTGTTTTTGGCTCTTTTCAGATCTGATTTTGGAACGGAGTCCAAATGGAATAAAATCCCCGAAATGATTTTTTCCCGAACGGAAGAAGATCAGAGGGCTTGTGGGCCAAGCCAGGAGGGCTACAGGGAGCCCACAAGCCCCCACTCCGCCACCAGGGGGAGGCGGCGGTGGGCAGGATTGTGGCCTCCCTGGCGCCCCCTGACCTAGATCGTTGGCCTATATATTCCCTAAAATACAGCAAAAAATCAGGGGATCGACGAAAATACTTTTCCGCCACCGCAAGCTTCTGTTTCCGCGAGATCTCATCTTGAGACCCTTCCCGGTGCCCTGCCGGAGAGGACTTTGGAGTTGAAGGGCCCCTCCAATGACTCGTTAGTAGTTCACTTCCGGCCTACGGGTCCGTAGTTAGTAGCTAGATGGCTTCTTCTCTCTCTTGGATCTTCAATACAAAGTTATCCATGATCTTCATGGAGATCTATCAGATGTAATCTTCTTTGGCGGTGTGTTTGTCGAGATCCGATGAATTGTGGATTTGTGATCATATTATCTATGATATATATTTGAGTCTTTGCTGATTTCTTGTATGCATGATTTGATATCCTTGTACGTCTCTCCGAGTCTTGGTTTTTGTTTGGCCAACTAGATCTATGATTCTTGCAATTGGAGAAGTGCTTGGTTTTGGGTTCTTACCGTGTGGTGACCTTTCCCAGTGACTGTAGGGGCAGCAAGGCACACATTGTTCTTTTGGACTTAATACACTAGATGCATGTTGGATAGCGGTCGACGTGTGGAGTAATAGTAGTAGATGCAGAAAGTATCGGTCTACTTGTTATGGACGTGATGCCTATAGATATAATCATTGTCATAGATGACGTCACGACTTTGCGCGGTTCTATCAATTGCTCGACAGTAATTTGTTCACCCACCGTCTACTTGCTTTCATGAGAGAAGCCACTAGTAAACACTACGGCCCCCGGGTCTATTCACACCTATCGTTTCCACTTTCGCTTCTACATTGCTTTGTTACTTTGTTGCTTTCAGTTCTCACTTGGCGAACAATCTATAAGGGATTGACAACCCCTTCATAGTGTTGGGAGTAGGTTCTTTGTGTTTGTGCAGGCACTTGTGATACTCCTTCACTAGATCGATACCTTGGTTCTCAAACTGAGGGAAATACTTACCACCGCTGCGCTACATCACCCTTTCCGCTTCGAGGGAACACCAACGCAAGGCTCCAAGGCCATGGGGGAAATCCTTTGCATATTTGCCTAGGAAGTCCCTTAAGGCGTAGGCATAGCAGACGGATTCCTCGTGCCGTCGACACACCTATTTCTGGCGCCATTGGAAGGTCTTTTGTTGCAGTAGCAAGGAGGCAGCCCAAAAATCATCCAATCCTACTCCAAGTAGGATTCCTTTCCTACTTGGACTCATTCCCTTCCTTTCCTTTGGGTTTTTTCCACCTCTAGTCGCATGGGCCTTAGTGGTTGGTTCGGCCAGTCCACTAGGGGCTGGTTTGACTCCTCGCACAACCCATGAGGCCTTTTGGGTCGGGACACCCCTTCCGATGCCCCCCAGTACCCTCCCGTCACGACGGATATGCTACCGATGAGCCCAAAACTTTTCAGGTGACCAAAAAAGGACTTCCTTTATATCAATATTTACCTCCGAACCATTCCGGAGCTCCTCGTGACGACCAGGATCTCATCCGGGACTCCGAACAACCTTCGGTTACCAACACCTATAACTCAACTATATCGAAACATCACCGAACCTTAAGTGTACAGACCCTGCGGGTTCGAGAACTATGCATACATGATGTGAGACACTCCTAGGTCAACAACCAATAGCAGGACCTAGATGTCCATATTGGATCCTACATATTCTACTAAGATCTCTATCGGTTGAACCTCTATGTCAAGGATTAAGTTAATCCCGTATGATGTTCCCTTTGTCCTTCGGTATGTTACTTGCCCGAGATTCGATCGTCGGTATCTTTTTACCTAGTTCAATCTCATTACTGGCAAGTCTCTTTACTCATTCCGTATTACAAGATCTCGTGACTAACTCCTTAGTCACATTTCTTGCAAGGCTTGTTGTGATGTTGTATTACCGAGTGGGCCCCGAGATACCTCTCTGTCACACGAAGTGACAAATCCTAGTCTTGATCCATGCCAACCCAACAAACACCTTTGGAGATACCTGTAGAGATACCTGTAGAGCACCTTTATACTTGTACATACCTGTAGAGCACCTCTATCACGTTGCAATGTTTGATAACACACAAGGTAAGCCTCCGGTGTCCGGGATTTGCATGCTCTCATGGTCATAGGAACAGATACATTGACATGCAGAAAACAATAGCAATAAACTGACACGAACATATGCTACATTCATAATTTGGGTCTTGTCCATCACATCATTCTCCTAATGATGTGATCCCGTTATGAAGTTATAACACTTGTCTATGGCCAGGAAACCTTTACCATCTTTGATCAATGAGCTAGTCAACTAGAGGCTCACTAGGGACAGTGTGTTCTCTATGTATCAACACATGTACTTGAGTTTCCAATCAATACAATTCTAGCATGGATAATAAACGATTGTCATGAACAACGAAATATAATAATAACCAATTTATTGTTGCCTCTAGGGCATATTTCCAAAAGTCTCCCACTTGCATTAGAGTCAATAATCTAGTTCACATCACTATGTGATTGTAATGAATCTAACACCCATATAGTTCTGGGGTTCGATCATGCCTTGCTCGTGAGAGAGGTTTTCAGTCAACAGTTTTGAACCTTTCAGATCCCTGTGCGCTTTATAAATATCTATGCCATCCTATAGATATTGCTACCACGCGTCATTCGGAACTATTACAAGTGACAGCTCCACTATATGAATCCGGTTTACTACTCAGAGTTTCCGGGATTAGTGTCAAACCTTGCATCGATGTAGCCCTTTACGACAAACTCTTTTAACACATCCATAATCGAGAAAAAAAATCTTTAGTCCACTAGTTACTAAGGATAACATTTGACCACTTTCCAGTAATCCATTCGTGGATCACTTTCGTACCCCTTGACAAATTCATAGCAAGGCACCCATCAGGTGTGGCACATAGCATAGCATACTATAGAGCCTATGGCTAATGCATAAGGGACGACCTTTGTCCTTTCTCTTTCTTCTGCCGTGGTCGGGCTTTGAGTCCTACTCAAATTCACACCTTACAAACAGCCAAGAACTCCTTCTTTGCCGATCTATTTTGAGCTCCTTGAAAAACTTGTCAAGACATGCATTTCATTGAAAGTTTTATCAAGCGTCTTGATCTATCTCTATAGATCTTGATGCTCAATGTTCAAGTAGCTCAATCCAGGTTTTCCTCTAAAAACACCTTTTCAAACAACCCTATATGCTTTCCAGAAATTCTACATCATTTCCGATCAACAATATGTCAACCACATATACTAAACATAAATTTTATAGTGCTCCCACTCACTTCCTTGGAAATACAAGTTTCTCACAACTTTGTATAAACCCAAAAGCTTTGATCATCACATCAAAGCGCATATCCAACTCCGAGATACTTACTCCAGTCCTTTGAAGGATCGCTAGAGCTTGCATACTTGTTAGCATCCTTAGGATCGACAAAACCTTCTGGTTATATCACATACAACCTTTCCTCAAGGAAACCGTCGAGGAAACAATGTTTTGACATCCATCTGCAAGATGCAGCAACTGCTAACATACTTCCAACAGACTTTTAGCATCGCTACGAGTCATAAAGTCTCATCGCACTCAACTCCTTGAACTTGTTGGAAACTTCTTTGCAACAAGTCGAGCTTTCTTAAATGGTGACTTTCACCATCATTGTATGTCTTCTTTTAAAGATCCATCTATACTTAATAGTCATACGACCGTCAAGTAGTTCTTCCAAAGTCCACACTTTGTTTTCATACATGGATCCTCTCTCGGATTTCATGGCCTCCAACCATTTCTCGGAATCCGGGCCTACCATCGCTTCTCCATAGCTCGTAGGTTCATTGTTGTCCAGCAACATGACCTTCAAGACAGGATTACCGCACCATTCTGTACTAGTGCGTATCCTTGTCAACCTACGAGGTTTGGTAGTAAATTGATCCGAAGCTTCATGATCACCATCATTGGCTTCCACTTCAACTGGTGTAGGCGCCACATGAACAGTTTCCTCCGCCCTTCTACTCTCGGGTTGAAGTGTTGGTTCAATAACCTCATCAAGTTCCTCCATCCTACCACTCAATTCTTTCGAGATAAACTCTTTCTCGAGAAAGGACCCATTTTCTCGAACAAACACTTTGCTTCTAGATCTGAGATAGGAGGTATACCCAAATATTTTGGGTATCTTATGAAGATGCATTTATCCGCTTTGGGTTCGATCTTATCAGGCCAAAGCCTTTGGACATAAGAATCTTAGCCCCGAACTTTTTAAGAAACGACAGCTTAGGTTTCTCCAAACCATAGTTCATATGTTGTCATCTCAACGGAACTATGTGGTGCCCTATTAAAGTGAATGTTGTTGTATCCAATGCATAACCCTAAAACAATACTGGTAATTTGATAAGAGACGACACAATATGCACCATATCTAATAGGGTGCGGCTAGGACGTTTGGACACACCATCACACTATGGTGTTCCAGGCGGCATGAGATGTGAAACAATTTTCACATTGTCTTTATTGTGTACCAAACTCGCAACTCAGATATTCATCTCTATGATCATATTGTAGACATTTTATCCTCTTGTCACGACGATATTCCACTTCACTCTGAAATTACTTGAACCTTTCAATAATTCAGACCTGCGTTTCATCAAGCAAATACAGTAGTATCTACTCAAATCATCTGTGAAGTAAGAACATAATGATATCCACTATGTGCCTCAGCACTCACTGGACTGCATACATCAAAATGTATTACTTCCAATAAGTAACTTTCTTGTTCCATCTAACTAGAAAAATGATGCCTTCAGTCATCTTGCCCATGTGGCATGATTTGGATCTCTCAAGTGATTCAAAATCAAGTGAGTCCAAACGATCCACCTGCATGGAGTTTCCTCATGCGATTACACAAATAGACATGGTTCGCATGTCGCAAACGTTTCAAAAACGAGTGAGCCCAAAGATCCATCGTTGTGGACTTCCTTCATGCGTTTTGTACCAATATGACTCAAGCGGCAGTGCCACAAGTAAGTGGTACTATCATTACTATTTTGTATCTTTCGACATTAATATTATGAACATATGTAATACTACGATCGAGATTCAATAAACCATTGAAGGTTTTCATTCAAGAAAATAGAATAACCATTATTCTCTTAAATGAATAATCGTATTTCAACAAACACGATCTAATCATCTTCATGCTCAATGCAAACACATAATAACACTTATTTAGGTTCGACACTAATCTCGATGGTAGAGGGAGTGTGCGATGTTTGATCAAATCAACCTTGAAAACACTTCCAATACATATCGTCACCTCGCCTTCAGCTAGTCCGTGTTTATTCTATAGCTTTTATTTCGAGTTACTAACAATTAGCAACCGAACCGGTATCTAATACCCTGGTGCTACTAGTAGTCCTAGTAAAGTACACATCAATATCATGTATATCAAATATACATTTGTCGACTTTGCTAGCCTTCTCATCTGCCAAGTATCTAGGGTAACTCCGCCTCAATGACCGTTCCCCTCATAACAGAAGCACTTAGTCTCGGGTTTGGGTTCAACCTTGGGTTTCTTCACTCGAGCAGCAACTGGTTTGCCGTTTCATAAAGTATCCCTTCTTGTCTTTGCCCTTCTTGAAACTAGTGGTTTTACTAACCATCAACAATTGATGCTCCTACTTGATTTCTACTTTCATGGTGTCAAACATCGCGAATAGCTCAAGGATCATCATATCTATCCTTGATATGTTATAGTTCATCACGAAGTTCTAGTAGCTTGATGGTAGTGACTTTGGAGAAATATCACTATTTCATCTCGAAGATCAACTCCCACTCAATTCAAGCAATTGTAGTACTTAGACAATCTGAGCACATGCTCAACGATTGAGCTCTTCTCCCTTACTTTGTAGACAAAAAATCTTGTCAGAGGTCTCATACCTCTCAACAAGGGCACGAGCCTGAAATCCCAATTTCATCTCTTGGAACATCTCGTATGCCCCGCGATGTTCGAAACATCTTCAGTGCCTCAATTATAAGATGTTTAAGCATTATGCATTGAACTATCATGTAGTCATAAAAATGTATGTTAGATGTTCGCAACATCTACAAACAATGCTTGAGGTTCAGCACACCGAGCGGTGCATCAAGGACATAAGCCTTCTGCGTAGCAATGAGGACAATCCTTAGTTTATGGACCTAGTCCGCATAACTGCTACTATGAACTTTCAACTAAATTTTCTCTAGGAACATATCTAAAACAAGAGAGCTACATCGAAAGCTACAAAATAATATGCAAAGACCTTTTGACTATGTCCATGATAATGAGTTCAATTAATCATGTTACTTAAGAACTCACACTCAAATAGACATCCCTCTATCCAAATCCACTAACTCAAGTCCGATCATCACGTGAGTTGAGTATAGTTTCAATGGTGAACTTCTCCATGTTGATCATATCAACTATATGATGCATGCTCGACCTTTCAGTCTCTTGTGTTCCGAGGCCATGTATGTACATGCTAGGCTCGTCAAGTTTAACCCGAGTGTTCCACGTGTGCAACAGTTTTGCACCCATTGTATGTGAACGTTGAGTCTATCACACCTGGTCATCACGTGGTGTCTTGAACTGACGAACTGTCGCAATGGTGCACAGTCGGGGAGAACACAATTTTATCTTGAAATTTTAGTGAGGGATCACTTTATAATGCTACCATCATTCTTAGAAAAATAAGGTGCCTAAAAGGATTAACATCACATGCAAATCATAAGTGACATGATATGGCCATGAACTTGTGCTTCTTGATCTCCATCACCAAAGCACCGTCATGATCCCCATTATCACCGGCGCCGCACCATGGAGGTTGTCGGGCTATCTATGCTATTACTACTAAAACTACAACCTAGCGATATAGTAAAAGCATGTGCAAGCACAAATGTTAGTTTGAAGACAACCCTATGGCTCCTGCCGGTTGCCGTAGCATTCACGTGCAAGTCGATATTTAACTATTACAACATGATCATCTCATACATCCAATATTTCGTATCATGTCTTTGGCCATATCAAATCACATGCATACCCTGCAAAAACAAGTTAGACGTCCTCTAATTTGTTGTTGCATGTTTTACGTGGTTGTTATGGGTATCTAGTATGATCGCATCTTACTTACGCAAAGCCACAACGGTGATATGCAAATTGCTATTTGACCTTCTCCATGGCCCGCCTCGGTCAAATCTGATTTAACTAAAGTAGAAGAAACATACACCCGCCAGTCATCTTTATGCAACAAGTTGCATGTCAGTCAATGAAACTGGTTTCTCGTAAGCGTATGAGTAAAGTTGCTCCGGGCCGCTTCAATCCAGCAATACCGTAGAACCAAGAAAATACTAAGGAGGGAAACAAATTGAACATCAACGCCCACAAACTCTTTTGTATTCTACTCGAGATATCATCTACGCATGAACCTAGCTCATGACGCCACTCTTGGGAACATTGCATGGGAAAGAAATTCCTACGCACACGAAATACCTATCAATGGTGATGATCATCTATGAGAGGGGAGAGTGAATCTACATACCCTTCTAGATTGCTAAGAGGAAGCGTATATAACGAGGTTGATGTAGTGGAACATCTTCCCAATTCAAATCGCAGCCTGTCCCACGATCTCATCACGATCCGTCCCGCGATCCCATCACGGTCCATCCCGATCTAGTGCGGAACGGACGGCACCTCCTCGTTCAACACACGTACAGCTCGATGAAGATCCCCACCTTCTTGATCCAGCAATAGGGGCGAAGAGGTAGATGAGTTCTCCAGCACGGCGGCATGGTGGTGGTGGTGGTGGATCTGTTCCAGCAGGGCTTCGCCTAATCGCTGCTGAAAAAACCGATCTAGAGGAAGAACAGATCTATGGAGAAGTAGAGGGAGCATATGGCAATTAGGGTTATCTCTTCCCCCTAAATCCTCTAGTATATATAGGACGGAGTGAGGGGAGGAGGCAGCCCAAAAACCCTCTAGGGTTTCGGCCAAACTAGGAGGAGGTGGAAGAGTCCACCTCCAATCCGACTCCAAGTAGGATTCCTTTCCTACTTGGACTCCTTCCATTCCTTTTCTTTGGGTTTTTCCCACCTCTAGCCGCATGGGCCTTAGTGATTGGTTCGGCCATCCCACTAGGGGCTGGTTTGACTCCTCCCACAACCCATGAGGCCTTTTGGGTCGACACACCCCTCTCGATGGCCCCCGATACCCTCCCGACACTCCCAATACAATACCGATGAGCCCAAAACTATTCCGGGTGACCAAAAGAGGACTTCCTATATATCAATCTTTACCTCTGGAGCATTTCGGAGCTCCTCGTGACGTCCAGGATCTCCAGGACTCCGAACAACCTTAGGTTACCAACACCTATAACTCAACTATGCCGAAACATCACCGAACCTTAAGTGTGCAGACCCTGCGGGTTCGAGAACTATGCAGACATGACCTGAGACACTCCCTGGTCAACAACCAATTGCGGGACCTGGATGTCCATATTTGGTCCTACATATTCTACGAAGATATCTAACAGTTGAACCTCTATGTCAAGGATTCAGTTAATCCCGTATGATGTTCCCTTTGTCCTTCTGTATGTTACTTGCCCGAGATTCGATCGTCGGTATCGTTATACCTAGTTCAATCTCGTTACCGGCAAGTCTCTTTACTCATTCTGTAATACAAGATCCCGTGACTAACTCCTTAGTCACATTGCTTGCAAGGCTTGTTGTGATTATGCATTACCGAGTGGGCCGCAAGATACCTCTCTGTCACACGGAGTGACAAATCCGAGTCTTGATCCATGCCAACCCAACAAACACCTTTGGAGATACCTGTAGAGCACCTTTATAGTCACCCAGTTACATTGCAATGTCTGATAACACACAACGTATTCCTCCGGTGTTCAGGAGTTGCATGATTTCACGGTCATAGGAACACATACATTGACATGCAGAAAACAGTAGCAATAAACTGACACGAACATATGCTACATTCATAGTTTGGGTCTTGTCCATCACATCATTCTCCTAATGATGTGATCTCGTTATCAAGTGACAACACTTGTCTATGGCCAGGAAACCTTGACCATCTTTGATCAACGTGCTAGTCAACTAGGGGCTCACTAGGGTCAGTGTATTGTCTATGTATCAACACATGTATTTGAGTTTCCAATCAATACAATTCTAGCATGGATAATAAACGATTATCATGAACATGGAAATATGATAATAACCAATTTATTATTGCCTCTAGGGCATATTTCCAACACTAATTGGTCACGTATAGGCAGACTAATACTAATTGGTCATGGCTAGGCTGATAAGTACTAATCAGCCTAGCCAAGGCTGATAAGTACCTAAGTGGAAGGCCGATAGGCCTATCGGCCTAGCCATAGCTGATAGGAACTAATTGGTCGTGACGAGGCCGACAGGATCACATTTTTAATTTTTTTTAAATG
Organism: Hordeum vulgare subsp. vulgare; assembly: GCF_904849725.1. Lineage (NCBI taxonomy): Eukaryota > Viridiplantae > Streptophyta > Magnoliopsida > Poales > Poaceae > Hordeum > Hordeum vulgare. The sequence goes on along the minus strand of NC_058521.1, from coordinate 409,071,197 downwards.
ATGCAATAATTTTCAAATAAAATAAAAAATTCAATATTAAAATAAATTACATAAGGAAAATCCTATTTGGCGCTACAGGCGCCGGTTAAAGTGCATTTTTCTTAACCGGTGCGTGCACCACTCGGTCATGGGCCAACCGAGTGGGAGGGAGGTTTTTCTGGTTTTGTGAAGTTTCTAGAAGCTTCCTAGATGGTTATTTCATATTTGTTATTCAGGACTGGTTTTTCTCTTTTTCTTTTTTTTTTGTTTCTTTTCTTTACTCTTTTTATTGTTATTTTCATTTTCATTTTATTTTTTATATAACTTTACATTTTTTGAAAAAGTGCAACCTTTTTTTGGTAAACTTTTTTTCAAACGAATAGTTTTTTCCAAATCAATGAAACCTTTTCAAAAATTTATGAATTCTTTAATTAAAATTCTATGATTTTTTGAGTATTGATGAACTTTATTCAAATTTTGATGAACTTTTCTTAAATTTGATGAACTTTTTTTGAAATGGATGAACTTTTTTCAAAAATGATGACCTTTTTAAGATTTGTGAACTTTTTTTGAGTTCAACAAACTTTAGAAAAATCAAATTCATGAACTACTTTTTAAAATTCATGAAATTTTAAAATAATTGTGAACTTTTTCACATCAAAGTGAATTTTTTCGAATTCGTCAATTTTTCTTTCAAAATTTGTGAATCATTTTTCACTTTTACGAAATTTTTGTGTTTATAATTTTTTCCTTATTTATTAAAATCCAGCCCTCAAAGTGGGCCGGCCCATCTCGTAGGGCGTGTGTGCCCTAGTTCTCCTAGTCGCACTTAAGACGCCGACTAGGAGCTCCCCGTACGGAACACTATGGATATTCTTCCTTTCCTTCATCCACCGATTTTTCCCCAATGCATTCCGGTGTCTACACGAAATCAGTGAAGAATATTTTGACGAATCCATTCACGGAAATAAATATCGATTTCATGCGTTGATTTTTTGATAACACCTCCACCGAAACCATTAATGGCCTCCATAATTCTCGCCTCGGATCTCCTTCTACCGGCCTCTCCTCTTGCTATAAAAGACCCTGAGAAGCACCTTGGTCCACTTAATCTCCACACCCAAGACCCCTTTGCTGGTGGTTCTACTCCTCGAGAAATTGCTCATCGGAGTTCATCAACTGTGGTGGCTTCTATACTGTCGTTCGAGGTTTGGTTGGCTCTTCATCACCCTCCCTTCTTATTTCTCCGACGCCCTCTTCACACTTATATGCTTTGTTTAACCGGGAGCCACCTGTAGCATCAGAGCCAAGCTCTTTCCCATCATCTTCTCCAACTCCGGCGACCAACTCCGGTGAGGTCCAAAAAACCAGTATTTCATTTTTTCAGAAAAATAGCAATCTTAGAAAAATCATATCCATTAGTCTACTTATCCAAATTAAGTAATTATTTTTGTTGTAGTTTCAAAATGTTATGAAGTTATGATGGTGTACTTGGAATTAAAATTTGAGTAATTTAATTTTGTATTTGCTTAATTTTGTTCAAATCACTAATTTGGCCATATCTTGAGTTTTATGATATATTTTTGATTGATTCTTTTTGCCACTGTTTTGTTATTATTTGGACTATCCAGTAGCATTGAGTTATTTATTTTTAGTTTCATTTAAAATAGATTTTTAGATAAAACAGTACTCTTTTGTTTATATACTTGTTGTAGTCATTTAGTTATTGTTTTAAATTTCTTTTAGTTAGTTCTTTTTGTAGATTTTTACATGTGGTTATATGTTTATGTTAGAATACACTAGATAATTTTTTTATAATTAAATATTATTATTTTAGCTACTATTTTGTCGTATTGTTGTTCAATTATTTAACTAGAGTAAATAGAATAGTTTTGTTGTCACAAAAGTAATTCTTTTTGCCACTTCAAGTTATTTTTATTGCTATGTCTCTTAATTAGAAATAGATTAGTTTTTATAATAATTTAGTATGGCTTTATTTGGCGCCCCGCCTGATTGCCACTGTAGCCAGACGATCGCCACACATACCAGCCTAGGAAATCACTCTCGCATGCACGTTTACAACAAGTATCATGAACACATTTATTTATATTAATGGACATATGAGTCTTACATGATATATTACAAGGGTGGTGGCAGTGGAAAAGATCTATCTAAGGCAGCATGGTCTTGGTGCGACTCCAATAAATAGGGATCTGACTTGGTTACGCTCCTAGCCTGCGAACGCTCTGGCTCCTTGGCGACGGACGACGGATCCTTATGTTAAAAGCCACTGAATACGTTTGAATGTACTCGCAAGCAAACCAAACTAACATATATACTAAGCAAAGCAATCTATGGCATTCAAGCATGCACTTATTATTAGAGCAATATTAATTATCATGGCATAGCTTACCTATCTAGCACGATCAAATGTCATGACATAATAGGATTATCCAGCAAGATAACTACTAAAGTAAATACGGTAAGGTAATGCATATTCAGTAAATGATGTATACTCTGAATATTCTCATGATCCAATCTGAACCTGATCCAAATCCAATCCCACTCATGTGGTAGTACGACCACTCATCTCATAGCCATCCCATGGCTAACATATCATATTCCTGACATCATCGGATGTCTGCACAAGACGAGTTCTTCCATCATTATTGTTACTGATACGGTTGACCACCTACTAAGGTGTGGACGGGCTTTCCAATACCATTGACGCGGCAATTCGAATAGATTTGACACTCTGCAGAGGTTGCACACTTTACCCACACCCTGGAGCACTGACCTCGTGATCCCATTCGGGTGGACCAGTGTTTCTCCAACGAAACCTGTCTGGCCCGTGACTCTCCCATCGTACCACCGACATTCATCCTCCCACGGAGTCCTGCCCTGGGTGGTCGTGTGTCCTCATGACACCTGCCACCGTCGTGGCCAAACTAAACTGTCCCAAACGGGGGCACCGACACAAAACAATCAACTAGCTCACAAGGTTATCGCCGCCTATCGAGCCAAGGTAGCGTGCGCGCATAGCCTTCCCTGTCTGGTGGTACCGATGGAAGAGCACAAACTCAGCCCAAGTCACGGCCGTCCCATACAGGAAAACATGGTTGCACGAATAAGCCCGGACAGGTGACTCTAGAACAACCGACTAGATTCGGTTTTAGCAACATATTTATCAAGCATGGTTGTTCATCAACAATAACTTATCATGATGATAACTATGTATGAAATAACAACGGTAGAAACACAACAACCTATCTCCATATCACCATGAGTCATTAATAAGATAGAATGTAAATAGCAAGTTATTAATTTACAAGTTCTAGCTGTAAATTAGACCCTCGGAACCCTCGCATAAAACCGGCAAATAAATCAGTAGCCACCAGAACGGTCTTTACAACACAAATCTGGGACATTACCGGAATAACTCAACCCCGGCTCAAGACGGCTGGAAAGCAGCTCGGAGCATGAGATGGTGTTGATAAGAAGAATGTAGGAGTTCCCTACGACGATAGAAGAACATTTCAGAGCATAGGGTCACTGCCACGGAAATAAATTCAACAGCTGCCCGCGACGGCCGAAAAGCAACTCGGAACACAGGCTAGCGGCTGACAAGAGAAATATACACTCGGCATCCACCCCAGACGGTCGAAAGCAGCTCAGACTCAGGCGTGGTGCCGTCATTGAAGAAAATGCGAGCAAGGGTTCATCAACATCTCATATAACACACTACTATGCATTCGGACTTAAGTACTTTAAATTAAATATGCAAGAACAACATAGAGCAAACTTGAGAGTATATATCAGATGGTCGGCTTGCGTGGGGTCGAAGAATAATCCCGGAAGAGGTGCCGAGAGTCCGCGGAACGATATGCCGAAACGGTTCTATCTCGGAGAGGGCTGATAGGAGGGCAAGGGCAACATGGTCATTTTCAGAATGTGAACACATAATTAAAATGATACCAACATGAAGGCATCGACGAGACGAAGACGTGAGCTTTGGAATCACCTCAATCGGAGTCCCGACTAAAAAGATATAAGCATTTGTCTGCGTGGGACCTTTCTGTAAAAGAAATATTCACAACCAGGTTCCTGACAGCGCAGCTGGTCGCGCATCCGGGGAGAATACGCTTTCTAGTAGCGAAAGCGTATTCTTGAGAATACGCCTCCACTTATCCATGCTGGCGGGTGCTCTCTCACCTACAGGTAGGGTCGGGGCCCATCTGTCGGGGCCCTATCTCTCTCTCCTCTCTCTCCTTCTTCTACCTCCCATCACTACACGCAGAGCAGAGGAGGGCCGCCGGCGCCGGTGTTCACCAGGATGGCTCCGGCCACCTTCGACGACGCTCCAGCCACCGCTGAGATCAGTGCAGCGCGGTGAATCAATCCTGGGAGGAGGCGGAGCTCCAGGAGGGCGGGAAGGTGCACGCCCACGGCCGCGACGGATGGCTGCTAATGCGGCGATGGCCTCGGCGTTTTGGTGGTGGGAAGAGCAGACAAAGGTGGGGGAGCGCTCCACCGAGGTCCGGTGGGGCTGCTAGAGATGGCAGAATAGGGAGTGGGGGCTGGCATTCCGCGAATTTAGCAGAGGAGGGGCGGCGGCCATGGCGGCGATTAGAGGGCACGTGGCCTCCTCGCGCTAGATTGAGAGGCAGGGAGGCTAGTGGGAGGATGGGGAGGAGGCTGGAGATGCTCAGGTTCTCGGGGAGGGCTCGGGCCGAGGCCCTTTATAGCCGGCCGACGGCGAGCAGATCAGCACGACACTGTGGCATCCTTATCACCACACAAGAGCTCGCGGTGAGCTGGCTTGGACGCGCTCGGTGCCGACCTGACGCTCCACAGTAGGATGGGATGTCTCGGGGAGGAGAGGAAGACGACGATGCTCACGGATGGGACAGTGCCGCGGCGGCGACTGTCGTGGCTTGAGGAGGAGGAAAGAGGAGGGGGAAGCTGCTGTAGAGTGGGCACGTGGACGCTGCTGAGCCATTAGACACGTCGGGACATGACGGAGCTCACCGTAGCGAGGTACCCAACGAGGACAGTACCTAGTGTGCCATTTCTGCATGGCCGTGTCGTGGTCACCATGTGCTCTACAAGCTCTGGCACTCTCCTGCGTGTACAATCGTGTCCAACAGCTCCCTAGATAGCATATGGAGCTAGAGTCAACTGGAAGACTCTGGGGTGAGAGTAACTTGCACAACCAAGATTTGGCAACAACCTGTTTGTGATGGTTTATGGAATGTTGGCTAAATAGAATATCCTGAATTTTGGTGTGTGGCAAAGGTTTGCTAAGATGACTGCCTTGGCAAATTTTCAGGACAAACGAACCATCCTAGCTAGCATTTCCTTCACACCATGACAAACTGGACAGAAATAAAGATGGAGAAGCTGGGGTCAAATGGCTACATGGATTTGGCTCAAATTTGGTGGAGGATGATGATTTGAGCAGAGGAAGCTACTGTAAAATTTTCAACTCATTTGAAAATGCCAAAATGATACTTCCTTGAGAGATCTTCCAAATGGACAAAAACTTGGGAAAATTAATGGGGAAAGATTGACAAAGGGATTGAGCTGATTTTTGGTATTCATTAGTGATTTTGCAATGTTAACCACCATGAAAAGTTTCAGCTCAAGGAGATCAAGGAATAGAGCACTTCCTTTGCAAATTTCCCAACTACACAGAATTTGCAAATCGATGTTGTGCTCAAATTTCGAACTATGGAGCTTGGGATCTTGATGGAAATGGGGAAGATATGGATATGAGAAGCTCCACAAATTATTTGGGATTTTTTCTGGCTACCAAAATGGTAGTTCCTTTAGAAAGTGCCCAAAATGCAATATTGGCATTAAATAGGAAAAGGCAATTTTCCATCATTTAATAATAGCCAATATTTTATGGGAGCTCAATATGATTACAAAGAATATCTCCACAAGTTGTCATGAGCTTTGGAGGTGGATATATATTTTCCTGGATTTAATTCCTTCAACTAAAAGGAAAAGAAATTAATTATAAATCAAAAATATTGCAAATGACTTGGCAATATTTTTGCATATCCAGTGTTTAAAGATAAGGGATGATCATTGGGAAAAGGTTTGGGAGGCCAGAGGGCAAAGGAAATTGGGGTTCCTTTGAAACTGAAAGGATTAGGGTTTCCCTTCCGGCAATTCGGAAGGTAGAGTTTTGACGGCAAAACCCTAGGAAAAGATCTTGGGTGGCAAGGTTAGACTAAGGAGAATCTTTGGTTGGATGGGGAAGGCAAGGCTAGATGACCATCTTCATATACCAGTAGTGAAAGAAATCCGATAGCACCGAGAAAAAAGACGGGAGTCAAATCCCGCAAATGAAAAAAAACAAGAGCGAAAACCAGGGTGTTACACTTTAGCATTTTTATTGTTATTATAGTTGTTTTGGTGATAACTAGATAGTAATTTTGTCTATTAAAGTATTTCCTTTTACTAGTTAATTTTTTATTAATTTGATTTCTATTAAATAGTTGTTTAATTAGTTTATTTTCTCTTATTTGAGTGTTTAGAGTAATTTACTATTGTTATGATAGAATTCGTGTGAGTTGGTTTCTCTTAAGTTTTCTTTGGTTTTTTATTCTAGTTTCCTTTTATTTCATTATTGTTTTCCTTGATTGTTTTATTATTAGTTTTATTTGCTGATTTATTGTTCGTGCATATATTCGCTTATTGCCTCAATTGTTCGGAGTGCGAAGCTTGTTATTACGACGCTTTAGAGTTTCATCACCATCATCAAGGCAAGTCATTTGATCATGTTTTACCCACCATGCATGAAGTAGGAGTAATAAACTTGTTGAGTGGTATCACGAGGTAGGACACCCCCACAAATCCCGTGTTAACGTGGCCCCGTGACAATAGTTTTATTTGATCCTAAGCTTAAGTAGATGGGGTTTTGGTTGAGTGCTACATGGGAGTTGAGAGTGTCTTGGGTGAGGACCACTTCAAGACGATCAATACCACTTCATGATGAACAAGGCTACTTCAAGGAGATGAAGACTTTATGATTCAAGGCAAACTTTAATACATCTACTTGGTGGATTTGGAAATAGGCTCCCTGGAGTACCCAGTGGGTGTGAACCTTGATAGGACGTTGGAGTACCGACTGTTGTGAACCATTGATAGGCTCCCCTGGAATACCTCACATCAGTGAACCTATCCCGGTTGGAGGAGTACCACTAGACATTTCCACCCAGACTCAAAGAGACGGATGGATACTTCACGACCGGAAGCTTATGTGTGCAACTGCAAGTCATTATGGCCTCTAGATAGGTTTATCTTAGTGGTAACTCTAACGTGAACTCTTAACCGGGGGTTAGGGAAATTCTTAGAAAGACCATGTTTTGGTTGTCCGCTTCACAAACACCCTGAAGTGCGAGGACATAAACGAAGGGATCAAATCTTGCAGGAAAAGTGCGCAAACCTATGGAGAGTGTTAAACCTAATTGATTAGCCGTGTCCCCGGTTACGGACAATTGAGCCTCTAGAAATGATATCATCAGGAACTCTCAACACCAAACTTGTTGATAACTAATGAGGGTACAAGATAATAATTGGGCTTCGAGATTTGGTTGGTGGAACCATCTCATTAAAAAACCAACATTTTGTAGTAATTTCATGATTCCCCTTTGTTATAGGGAAAAACTTGCTTTTATGCAAAACTCGGAGCTTCGTCACCGTCAGCCAGATGCATATAGTTGTGATAGCCTTTTTTCATCATTTTTTGTTTTCTGTGATATGCTAGCATATTCCATATGCTAACCTACATGGCTGCTACATCTCATGTTGCAGAGGTTTTCTCTGACGAAGTGCGAGGTCTACATCCTATGCTCAGTGTTGCCCTTTGGAGTCGGATGGACTCGGCTACCTTCAGGCTTTCGCGGGATTTGCATAGCGCGATCTCATGAGTTGGCTTTTAGCCAAGTTATTTTTGTAATAATACTCTATATGAGATTTGATTAATAAAGTATGTGTGATAATACTCTACATGAGATTTGATCACTCGAACTCCGACTACAGTCAAGATGAAGCTGTTGCCGGCTTTGCACTCGTTTCCCCCAACTCCTACGACTTATTTGATTCACCAAATGAAAGTATTGGAAACTGCTTCATGGAAAAAGGCCCCAAGGTATCACATCCTGAGTACTTTAACTTTGATAGTGATGAGGATGACATGTTAGGGGAAGATGACTTGCTATTTGATAAGACTAGTGATAACATTGAAAATGAACTTGAAAATATTCATGCTAGTGAAGAGAAATCGAATGGTGATGATAAGAAAGAGATTGAATGACTAACTAAAGAATTGAACACTCTTAATTTAGCTCATGAAACTACTCTAGAAGATCATAGAGAGCTTGTAAGAACTCATGAGAAGTTAAGCTTCGAGAAGCTAAATTTAAACCAAGAGGAGGAGTTTCTAAAAGCTATCAATGATGATATTCAAAAGAAGAGTTCTTCTTATCTAGACAAATGATTACTCTTGTCTACTTTTGTTCCACAAGTTAAACCAAAGAAGACTAGTAACAAAGGCAAGAATGTTTCTTCATCTAGTAACAACAATGCTAAAGCTAGATCAAATGATGTTGTTGCTAGTAGCTCTCTTGATTCCACTAATGACTCTCTCGGACAAGTTACACTTGAGCAATAAAACGATTTATTGAAAGGGATTATAGAGAGAGGAGTCTTCAAGAGTCTGTTCGAAAGTAAGCAATTCAAAGAAATTGTGCGCAAGCAAGGTGGACATCAGAAAAAGCAAGGTGTTGGCTACTTCAACGTCAAAAGGAGATTGACTTCTACCACAAGACCACAAGGGCAAGGGAAAGCGTCAAGAGGAGATTGACTCATTTGAGGAAGAACCCCAAGCGTAGATCGAGTGGGTTTCCAAAAACACTTATAGTACTACCTCATCTAGTGCTACAACAACTCCAAGGATACCATCAAGGTGATGTGGGTCCCCAAGAGGAAGAACTAGAAAGTTCTTCACGGGTGAGTCCGCCAATCAAATTCATTCTTATTCATTATGGAAAGAACTACATGCAATAAACTCCAACCATATGCATTAGTTCAAGGAGTCACACATTCCATCAAAGGTGAGCAAGGGATAAGGTAACTAATGCATCTTTTGACATCACCTCCCATGTATTTCACTCCATGTCCATAGATATCCTTGTATTTGTTCCATTTTCTTTGGGACTAACCCATCCAGGTGAGAAGACTAAGAACCAACAAGGATTGCTCCCAACTCAAGATGATATTCATCAACAATGATAATCCACCACTACTATACCTACTTGAAGTCTTCCACGACAAAACCCAAGGTTAGTTTATCTCTCTTAGGGGGGATGTCACATCTAGGGGGTAGCTTTACTCTAAGACTTGAGTATAAGTGTCTCCTAAATGATGTGAACACATTAATGCATTATGTAAAAGTGGGAACCCCACTTGCGCATAATCCATGAGTATGACCTATGATCAGGTATACTTACTTGGCTCCTAAGTCAATATACTCATATATACTTGACTTCGTCATCGAAAAAGTGCTTGATAGATGCTAGAATGATTGTGCATGTTCACCATATTTATTTGACATCATATTTTGTGAGCATGTTGGTATGCAATTTTTCTCATTCAAGGATATCCAATTGTTCTTATTTGGCTTTCTATTTCTATTGGCCAATTGGATATACAAGAATGCCTAAGTACCCTTCTCTAGTTATCTATGCTTTCTCGTCTGAAATTCTATTCATGCTACATCACAAATTTTGAGAAAGCACTTTAGGGACACTCTATGTGAGGAGCACTCAGAGATGCGTCTCGACAAGGGTTGAATTCCAAAACCTTCCAAAGTGCATCTCGGTGTGACTAACCTCAAAATCTCGGTACCACCAAAGCCTATAGTTGATTAGGTTTTATCATCTCGGTGCAACCAAGTTTTTCTTTTCGGCCTCACCGAGTTTCACTGTCAGCTGACACGTGTGGAACTCAGTGGCACCAAAAATCTCATTCAGTATCACAGACAGCGAAGGGATATATATACCAGCGGAACTCGAGAGTTGAAAAATTTCTTCAAAGACCAAACAGCCGCACCCCTTTGCAGTCACGCCCTACTCCATCGATGTCTACTTGTTTCTCCCGTGCGCCTTCGCAAGGAGTCCTCACCGCCGATGAATTCTTCATCGTCGTTACCTTCGTAGGGAATCCACGCCGAGTTAGGGTACGAATTCGATTTCCTTTTTGTGCTCCAATCTGATTCTTTGCGCAATTAGGCACTACCATTATCTGTCCACTATTGCCACAAGTTCTATCCAGCACAGAACTCCATTCATCTAGAGAACAAACAAAAATTTAGGGTTAGCAGTCTGAGAGATTGAATCTCAGTGTCATCGAGTTGCAAAAATCGGTCTTACCGATTTTGGTTTTAGGGTTACTTAGAATTTTATCGGTGGAACCGAGTTCTCCTTTGTAGCTCTTCTAAGAGAACATGTGTCTCGGTGGCTCCAATTTTTTTGACTCGGCGGAACCAAAATCCCATTTTGCTGAATGTTAAAACTAAAATTTTCAGAGTTCAAACTTGACAAAACTTTTGCAATTTTGTGACGCTTATCCTTTGTAGCTCTTCTATATCTTTTCACAGGGTCAGCTTGTGTGCTTGTCTGCCAGTCTGCTTGTCTACTTGGTCTTGCAAGATGTCAGGTTCAAAAGATAGTTAGAACAACTTCAGTCAACCCCATGCTGAAACTAATTCAGGCACTAGTCCTGAGAGGACCCATTCTGACCCAGGTACTCCCAGCTCCCATGGCATGTCCAAGGGAGCTACCGGGTCTACAAGGAAGCTAAATTATGATGAAGAGGATGCTGACTTTATTGCTGGAGAATCTCCTCCCCAGAAGCAGAAGGAGAAGACCACAGTCACGAAGACTATGAGGAAGGAGTACGCTAAACCTTCAGACACTAGAACTCCAGAAGCAAGACTTGCAAAAGAAGCCAGGTGTGAAGAGAGTCGGGAAGAGAACTATCCATGTTATTGGAAGGCAAACCTCCATGTATGAAGATCCATAAGCTGCTGATGAGGAGGAGGAAGAAATTCTAGCTGAGGCCCCTCCTCCAATGAAGTCAAAGCAGATGGCTGATGCTATGACAAAGAAGCCTTTTGCTCCCAAGAAGTCTTCAGCTCCTAACAAGTGTGTGGCTCCCAAGAGGACTACAAAGGATATTCCTGCAACTGAGAAAAACAAAGGCTCTACATCCAAAGATTTTGCAGTGGAGGAAGATGAGGATGCACCTGTGCTTATGAAACTTAGACCTCAACTGCCAACCCATGATGCGTCTCATCCAGCTATTGAGGACATGAAGAAGAGGAAAGATGCAGGTGTGAGGAAGTGGATATATATTGATATATATGTTGTGAGAAGGATAACTGTTGTTGATCCCCGCTTTCACACAAGGGAACAACAAGATTTCTATGAGACAGTTTTGCTTCACAAGAGTCCTACGGTCAGCGACATGAGATATGTCGATTGGGAATACATGAAATCCAATGAAGACTGTTTTTCTTCATGTGAGAGAAAATTTTAGGATGGTTGATATCGAATATTTTTTTGGCAAAGAGATGACTGCATGGAATGACGAGATGATCATGAAATTCTATTCCACCACTCATTTCTATTCCGATGGAAGAATTTTTTTGGATGACAAAGGGTCACCGGTATGACGCCACTGTTGATGAATGGGTCACTATCATTGCTTATCCTAAAGCACAAGAAGAAGAATTGGATGGCTATTCACAGCTCAAGATGAATCACAACTCCATGGTCAGCTTGTACAAGGTTGTACCCAATGAGTTTCTGCCTTCTCAGAAATTTAGCTCTGTCAACTTTTGGCAAGCAGGAATTCCCACTACAAACAATATCATGAGACACACCCTGATGCCCAAGTCAGGTGATGACAAGATGATTAGAGGTTATTCCGTCAACATAGTGCATCATCTAGACACCCACACCCGGTTCCGAGTGATGGACTTGATAGATGAGACTGTAAGGAGGACTGCTGCACATCAGAAGATATCTTGTGGATATGCTCCATACATTCAGATGCTCATCAATGCCAAGATTGTCAAGCATGCATATCTACTTGATCGTCCCCATGTGACACTTCAACCTGATTTTGATGACAATGAAGTTGTGATGGCTGATACCATCCCATCTTAACTACTCCTAGAGAGGCAACACAGGCATCAGCTGTAGAGGGTGCTAGGAATGCTCCAGCTCAACCCCCACAGCTCAAAACCAGAGATGTGTAGATGTCCTTCTTGGTCAGCACCATCCAAGGGATGGAGCAGAAAGTTTCAGAGATCTTACTGAATCAGAAGAGAATAGAGAGGATCGTGGAGACAAAAATCCAAGACCTGGATGTTAAGGTGATAGATTTGACCACCATTGTTCAGCAACTTTGGCATGAGGTTGACTAGGTGAAGATTCCACGCTCCAGCAATGATGATTATGATGATGATGCTACTATCACTCAGTTAAGGACCCAGACTAGGTCAGCAGTTGTGCCAGTTCTGGAAGCCACACCATCTTCAGCAGCTCAAGCTTCAGCTCCTGCTCCTGCACCTCCAGTGTCTACACCTCCAGCTCCAGCGACATCTACAGAAGTCTTCGTCAATGCTCTCTTGTCCACTCCATCTTTAGCTACCGGAGGAGATCGTGCCCAGAGAGATGCTTAGTTCTAGACCTTTGAACTTTTTGTAACTTGTTGCCAAAGGGGGGAAGTGTATAGGTAAAATAGGGCTTTGAGAGGGAGAGCTTTGCATTTTATTTGCTCTTTTTAAAAAAACTTTTGGTATTTTGGATGACTTTATACGTTTAGAGGTGTGTTTGATCATATGCTATGGTTGATTGATGCTACCACGTTATTACCTTTGAGCTATCTTCATGATCATCATTCATGTTCTTGTTTGGTGTTATATGCATTACTACTCGTTTATATCAGTTATGCACACCACCAAGTTGTATGTGACATGGAAGAGTAATCCATGTTCCTAATCAATTGTGCATTTGCATTCAAACGCAAATCATAAATAATGCACATATTTAGGGGGAGCTCTTGCTTTTCACATACTTCTCAAAGCGTCGATGCTAATCATTGATTTTATCTTGTGTGGATGCTTTGATCAATATGTTGTCATCAATTACCAAAAAGGGGGAGATTGAAAGCACAATTGCTCCCTAAGGTGGTTTTGGTAAGTAATCACAACATATGCATCATTAGACTAATGAGTTTATTCAAGTATATTTTAGAAAAGTTCAAAGATGCTTTGCCTATAGGATTGTGAGGAGATGCCCCTTGATGCAAGGAAGGAATAGGATTGGCTCAATCTTCACGCAAGAAGACTACATTTTATACTGTGTGAGAAACCACTTTGAGTCCATAGGAAAGCCAATACTATTAAAAGGGTGTGAGGTATTATGATGAATTGGTTGCTCAAGTGCTTAGAGGTAGCCACTAAAAATACTCAGCCATTCTCCCACAAAATATCTCCGTCCAAACCCAAACCAGCAAATACGGTGCCACCAACAAATTCCATTTGGCCCTACCAATTTTACACTTCACACAACCTATGCCAAACCCTACCATTTCGGTACCACCAGCATTCCTATCGGTGCCACCGAGATTCAGTGACCAACATTATATTGAGAAGATTTCAAGAATCGGAATTTCTGAGTTTGAAACCGGTCTCATTGAGATTTGGAAAATGGTCTAGGTCATCGTATCGGTACCATCAAGATTCATATGCCGGTATCATCGAGAATTCAAAAGTTTTCACAATTAGTGCAACTCTGTACCACCGAGATTCTTTTCGGTGTCACCGAGTTGGGCAATAATGTTGTAATGGTTGGACTTTTGGGGATGCCTATATACCCCTTCACCTACCTCTCATTCGTAGAGGAAGCACTCAGAGCACACTTACACTTGGGAGATCCATTTTTCTGAGAGAGAGCCACCTACTCATGTGCTGAGATCAAGAGATTCCATTCCAACCATTTGAACCTCGATTTCTAGCCTCCCCAAGTTGCTTTCCACAAGATCAATCTCTCCTACCCGTGCCAAAGCTGAGAGAGAGTGATTGATTGTTGAGGAGACTATCTTTAGAAGCACAAGAGCAAGGAGTCTATCATTCTACCATATCTATTACCTTTTGGAGGGTGGTGCCTCCTAGATTGGTTACGTGTCGCTTTGAGCCTCCTACTTCGTGCTATGGAGTTGAACCAAGATATTTGTACGGGCAAGGAGATCGCCTACTTCATGAAGATATACCATCTGTGAGGCTAGTCCTGTGTGGGCGGAAGCTATGGTGGAATAGACAAGGCCACTTCTTCGTGGACCCTTGTGGGTGGAGCCCTCCATGGACTCTCGTAGCCGTAATCCTCCGTGGGTTGAAGTCTCCACTAACATGGACGTACGATAGTGCGACCTATCGGAACCATGCCTAAAATCACCGTGTCAACTTCTCCGTGTTTGATCTTCTTACCTTACCCTCTAATTTGCACATGCATGTTTTACTTTCGCTGCTATACTCTTAGATGTGCATGTGTAGAGTGTACTTGACTAGTCATCATTGGTAAAACGGGTCCATGCTTATAATTGGGAAAAGGCTAAGTTTTTATATTGTCAAGTATTCTAATCACCCCCTAGACATAATTTCGATCCTACATGATTGGAGGTGTGGGGCATTAGGGAACATGGGTTAGATTTTGACCTTATGTGAATGCAAGTAACTTCGGATTGGACATTTTCTTAGTTTAGTGTCACTGTCATAGTGTCCCATGTGTCATAGGGTATCCATCGAATATCCATGGAGCAAAAATTAAAAATGTGCCCAACACGGTTGTTCGTAGGTATCCAGATCCATAGATCTATGGGCAGAAATGCGCTCCATACCCTTGCCCAACAGTGTCGGGTATCCATGGGTATCCAGATCCATGGATAAAATTGCCATCCCTATTAAGAACTGAGTTATGTGTATGTTATCCAGGACAAGATACTACCGCACATTGGGATCCTTAATTGACTCTCTCGACTTATTAATTGCCTTGATCTCTGTCTAGGAGTTGCAACTAATTTTTGGTGTTTATAGGATGTGTTGGCCGCCATGCATAGCGCTGACCAGAGGGGTAGGCTATGGCGCGGTAGATACACAAGTGGCTGGGTGTACCAAGCGTAGAAACATCCATTGAGGTGGGCTTGGGAACCTTGTACACATCGTTTGGGACCGTAATGGAAACTTCGACCGGACTTCCTTGCGGGTTCAGTCTCAAATAGGCGATAAACCTGGACTAAAGACATGTATGGTTAGCCCACGCTAGTGATTCCGCTTGAAGGTTGCCGAGATGCATGACGTGCATATGGTGGTAAGTGGTGAGAGTGTGTGTGTAGAATTATACCCTTGTAGGGTGAAATAATCTGTTCGAATAGCTGCGTCCTCGGATATGGACTACTTGGAAACTTATGAGGTACATAGATAAGTGAAATGGATACTTTAAAATCCGCAAGTTAAGTGTGACTGCTATGGATGGCTTTCTCGTAGGGAGACGAGGGTGGATCCATAGTGGTGTATTAACTTGGTGAATATGTAGACTCGTGTGTGCTATCCCACCTCAAATAAAATACTCGTGGTTGTAGTACAGGTTAGCAAGAGTCAAAGCTGGCTTGCTGCAATTAAACTCCACAACCGCTTCATTGATACTGATGCATATGTAGATAGTTCTGATGTAAGTCTTGTTGAGTACCTTTGTACTCACGGTTTCTTAATTTATGTTTTTGCAGATAAGACATTAGCCTCACTATTGGTTCTACGCGGTGTGTTCAACGTTGACCAGAATAGCTTGGGAATCCGAGACAGAGGTTTGGCTCCTTTTGTAGGGTCGTTGTAGACTTTCAGGCTCCTTCAGCCACCTATAGTAGATGTCTATAGTCAAAGATGTTGTGCTTCCACTTGATGCTTGTATGACTTAAGTGTTGGGTCATGTGACCCCTGTTTGTAATATCACACTACGTTGGCTCTTATGAGTCTTTAATAAATTCTTGAGTCATAGAGTTGTGTTGTGAGGCCATGTTGTATCTACACATATCGTGCATATTGTGTGTATGTTTTGAAATTCAACGTATGTGTGGGATTCAACACCTAGTTGTGTGCCTTTAGTAGTACTCTTTACAGGGAAATGCCCCTTTGTACCTCCACTAAGCCTTGGTAGCTTGCTTCTGCTCCGGACACATTGGTTGACCGACATGTATCCTTCTTTGTTGATGTGTCTGTCCCTTTGGGGAAATGTCTCGCAGTGTAATGGAGTCCCTGTAGCCTGCTACGACTCGTTTATGTGCAGTGATGACATTAATGTCCCATGGCGTAATGGAGTCCTTGTAGCTTGCTATGACTCGTCTACACATGCTGATGACCGACACCTGCATTGTTGGGTTATGCATGCATGTCTATGCACGGATGTGCCACTTGGGTTTATAACTAGTTATGTCGACCCAGGTTCTTTGACATTTGAATGCTAGCGACACATTTGCATACGTGAGTCAAAATACGCAAACAGTCCCGGCCAAGGTAAGTTGGCAACCGTGGGGATAACCATGCGTGACAACGCAAAGTGATGTGATGTGTTACAGGTTGGGTTCCTATGGTTTGGGATCGGGATCCCGACAAGACTCAATGCATAAAAATCACAATATTGCTCTCTAGTTTGGTGTCGTAGGTAAGAGGGTGATGAATCAACATGAAAATAAATAGATAGGCCCTTCGCAGAGGGAAGCATTGATACGTCTCCAACGTATCTATAATTATTTATTGTTCCATGCTATTATGTTATCATTTTAGAACACTTTTTATGTACTTATCTACTAATTTATATTATTTTTGAGTACAAACCTATTGACACACTCCAAGTGCAAGTTGCTCTTTTCTGCGTGTTTTTCTACTTTTGAGGTTTTGAGTACCAAACAAAGTCCAATTGACCTGAAACTTTTTGTGAATTTTTTCTGGACCAAAACAAGATCATGGAGCATAGGAAGGAGGCATGAGGGATGCATGAGGGGCCCACAAGCTAACAGGGCGCGGCCTGGGCGCGCGCCCTGATGGCTTGTGCCCCCCTCGTGGCTCTCCCGACTCTGTTATCTCGCCTATAAATTCTCATCTACCCTAAAAACTTCACGGGAGGTCCCGAAACACTTTTTACGCCCTCACAAGTTACTGTTGACGGGAGGCCATCTAGAGCTTCGTTCCATAGACCGGAGGGGGTCGATCACGGAGGGCTTCTTCATCAACCTTCCTGCCGTCATGATGATTTATGAGTAGTTCACCATAGACCTACGGGTCCATAGCTAGTACCTAGAGGGCAATCTCTTTCTTTGATCTTCAATACAATGATCATCCCATCTTTGCTTTGATCCATATGATGTAACTCTTTTGTACCCTGTGTTTGTTGGGATCCGACGAATTGTGGGTTTATGTTTAGATTATTCATGATAAATATTTGAGACTCCTTTGATATATAATATGATTCTTATGTGCACGATTATGATAGCTTCGTAATTCTCTGCGGTCTATTGAAACAGTTTGGCCAACTAGCTTGATATTTCTTCGGTGAGAGAGGTGTGTTGTAGTAGGTTCCACCTAGTGAGTTTCTATATCCCAGTGATACAAGGGGACAAGTTGCGTCTCTATGTTTCTCCTACTAAGGGTAAAACGATGGGGTTTATTCATATTGGTTGAGTTTACTTTGTCTAGATCATGTCATCTTACTCCAAACATTACTTTGTTTGTCATGAACTTAATACGTAGAGAGGCAAGCATAAAAGTGCTCTTGAAGTGACGTAATAATAATAGGTATAGGAAGGAGTCTGTCTATTTGTTTATGGACGTGATGCCCATATTTACATGATCATTGTCGTGAAAATCGCATAACTATAGCTCTTTTATCAATTTCCCAACGGTAATTTGTTTACCCACCGTGTGCTATTTTCATGAGAGATACCATTAGGGAAAACTATGGGCCCAGGTCTATTCACAACATATTGCTAAAACATCCAATACCTTGATGCCATTTATATTCTTTTATTTTATTTTTCATTTTACAATTGTCTTCAATTATCTACACACCTCGTTCGGTTGCAAATAACGATATCAAGGGGATTGGCAACCCTCTTGCACATGTTGGGTGCACGTTGCTTGCTATTTTGTGTGCAGTTGTTGAGGACGGTTGTGTTTGATATTCCTATTGGTTCGATAATCCTTGGTTTCATAACTTAGGGAAATACTTGGCACCGTTGCCACGGAATATCATCACCAACTATCAAGTAACTCCAGACAAGATTTCATTCACTTGTTCCTATTTTTGTTTGGTGGTATATTTAGTTTCTCCCATAAAAAATAAAAATACAAAAATATTTATCTTTGCTTGCTTAGCTTTTCACTAGATTGCATCATCACTCTCTAGTTTTCTTGTCTTGCTTGTTACTTGCTTTCTTAATCACCATGTCTCAAGATACTACTAAGTTGTGTGACTTCTCAAATACTAATAATTATTATTTTATTAGTACTCCTATACCATCCACCACTAGTGCGGATGCTTTTGATATTAATGCTTCATTGCTAAATCTTGTCATGAAAAATGAGTTTTTGGGAAGTCCTAATAAGGATCCCGCTTCACATCTCAATAATTTTGTGGGACTTTGTTATATGAAAAATAAAAAGTACCTCGACAACGATATTGTGAAATTAAAATTATTTCATTTTTTCCTTAGAGATAAAGCAAAAGCTTGGTTTTTGTTTTTGCTATGTAATAGTATTGGAACATGGGATACATGTAAAGGTGCTTTCATTGCCAAGTATTTTCCTCCTGCTAAGATCATCTCCCTAAGAAATAAAATAATGAATTTAAACAGCAATATCATGAACATGTTGCACAAGCTTGGGAGAGGATGAGATTCCTTACAAGAAATTGTCCAACTCATGGTTTAAACTTGTGGATGATTATCCAAAATTTCTATCCTAGACTAAACTTTGCATCGAAAAATCTTCTAGATTCTCCCGCAAGTGGTACCTTCATGGAGATGACCCTAGGATAGGCCACCAAACTTCTCGACAACATCAGGGTCAACTATTCTCAATGGCATACCAAACGAGCTCCAACTCGCAACAAGGTAAATTCAGTTTAGGAAATCGTTACTTTGAGTGAAAAAGTGGATGCTATTATGAACTTGGTTGCTAGTAAAAATACTCATGTTGATCCCAGTTATATGCCTTTTTCTACATTGATTGAACAAAATAATGATGCTATTGATGTGAACTTTGTCTCTCGAAATAATTTTAACAACAATGCTTATAGGGGTAATTTCAATCCTAGGCCGTATCCATGTAATTCCTCCAACAACTATGGAAATTCTTATACAAATTATAATAGTATACCCTATTATCTTGAGAACACAATTAAGGAATTTATTGATTATCAAAAAAATTCAATACTATGGTGTAGGAAAAATTGCATATTGTCGATACTTTGGCCAAAAATGCGGATAGAATTGCTCTCGGTGTATAGATTCATAAAAGTAAAACTTCACCTCATAAGCATGATTTTGATGAGACTATTGAAATCTGTCCAAGTTTCAATCATTGAGAGTAAGGAGAGGACCGCTCAATTGAGAGGTAAGCGAGAATTCCTAGAAAAGGCTCTTCCACCCGTTTTTACCGTAATCGTGATGAAGACCTTAAAATGATTAGTCCTTATCCTATTGAATCTTTGTTTACTTCTCTGAACACTAATTTTAAAGGGATTGTAGATGAGTTAACTTTAGTTAAGGAGCATCCCATTTGCTTGAAGGGTGATGATTCTAATGATAAAATTGAAAAAAGTGAGTTTGGAGAGGTCAAAACTTTAACTAGTGACGTGCCCACTCTCTTGGATTACAAGGACTTTAATTGTGATAATTGATCTTTAGTAGAATATATTTCCTTGCTGCAATCCATTATTAGCTCACCCAATGCTTATGAACAAAATAAAGCTTTTACACAACATATAGTAGAAGGTATGGCAAAAGCTTATGATGAGAAACTTGCGATTGAAGTTTGTATTCCAAGAAAGTTGCATGATAAGTGGGAACCTAATATCAATATTAAGATAAATAAATACGAATGCAATGTTTCGTGTGACCTTGGTGCTAGTGTTTCAACTATACCTAAAGCTTTATGTGATGTGCTTGGTCTCACTAGTATTAAAGAATATCCCCTTAACTTGCATCTCATGGATTCCACCATTAAGAAACCGTTAGGTAGAATTAATGATGTTCTTATCATTGCAAACAAAATTTATATGTGTGTATATTTTATTGTGCTTGATATTGATTGCAATCCTACTTGCCCCATTATATTTGGAAGACCTTTCCTACAAACGATAGGTGCAACCATTGATATGAAAGAAGGTAACATAAGGTTGTAATTCGCATTAAAGTAAGGGATGGAACACCTCCCTAGAAATAGAATCAAACGCCTTCTGAATATATCATGATATCCACTTATGGATTCAATGTCATGGATGACAATACTTGACACTATGCAATATTCCTAGCTAGGGGCGTAAAACAACAACGCTTGTTGGAAGGCAACACAATTGTTATCTTTATGTTTGCTTTCTACTTTCTATAGTGTGTGATAACATAATTGTTGCCTCTATAATGATTGTTTTTTTATGTTTTAGTTAGTGTTTGTGCCAAGTAAAACCTTTGGGATGATTTGCATGATGAGTAGAATTGATAGGTGCAAAAACAGAAACTTTGACGCCCAATGCAGAATTTCTCTGATTTTACTAGAATGTCTTTTTAAGCTGAATTTTTTATACAATACTGATATACAAATCCCTCAGGTCGTAATAAGTTTTTAGAATTTTCAGATTTACATAAGTATGGGAATTAAATATATTACTCCATACTATTGTGTTCTAAATAGATTATTTGTTTTGATGCATAGTTTGCTTGTTTTGATTACACTATGGATTATATCGGGGGGTATAATCCATGGAGAAGTTAGAATATAGTACTTGATGCTAAATAAGAAGAATTAATTTAGAACACTGTCTCAAAGTATTTATTATGTTGCCTATACTAAAGGATCTCACAAAGTTTTGTTGCTTTTTGTGTGGTTGAAGTTTTCAAGTTTTGGGTATTATCTCGATGGACAAAGGAATGAGAAGTAGCAAGAGCCTAAGCATGGGGATTCCCAAGGCACCCCAAGATAATATTATAGTAAGACTCAAGTGTCTAAGCTTGTGGATGCCCCGGGAAGGCATCCCCTCTTTCGTCTCAATCCATCGGTATGTTACTTGGAGCTACATTTTTATTCATCACATGATTTGAGTTTTGCTTGGAGCGTCTTTTGATTTTGTTTACTTTTACTTTCAGTTTTCCACAATAATTGTTTGTGGTACACACCTATTTTACAGACATACACCATCATCATAGTTTGTTAGAATACTCTATGTGCTTCACTTATATCTTTTGAGCTTAGGAGTTGCTCTAGTACTTCACTTATATCTTTGTGACCACGGTGGAATGTAGAATTTATAGAAATAATGTGCTCTATTTCCTCACTTATATTCATTTGAGAGTTAATAACCAGTGATGGTAACTTGCATGGGTAATAAGACTATTGAGTGTTCAATGAGTGATAATTAAAACCATCATGTAGCAAATATAGAGAAATTGTGGTTAATGATATTGATGTGGTTATATGAAAGGGTGTGAGTGCATAATGATTAATTGAGAGAGGTGTCGTTATTAAGAGATGTCAAAAATTCTTGAACATATGAAAAATTAAAAGGTCATTGTGATGACGTGTGAGCATTTCTATTCCTCGTTGAAAACCTAGTGTTGTTTCGAGTCAGAGTCGTGCGATTGTTAATTCCTACCAACTCTCTCCCTCAGGGCACGCGAGTAGTACTTTGATTTGTGAAAAGACTTATAAAACTTTGCGAAAAGTATATGAGTTCTTTATGACTAATGTGACACCATGGACATACACAATCTCACCCCCTCATATTTGCTAACCTCTCCAGTACCGCACATAGCCCATTCTAGCTTCAAGGATTCGTGCAACTTTCGCCGGTGCATCTATACCTCATGACATGATATGCTCTGTTGAAAATAAGCCTTATTATATCCTCCTCAAAATAGCCACCATACCTACCTATTATGGAATTTCCATAGCCATTCCAAGATATATTACCATGCAGATTCCATCCTCACTTCACATGACTAGTTCGTTCATCATCATATTACTTTGCATGATCATATAGAGCTCACATAGTATTTTTGGAAAAGCCACCATTCATAATAGCATTTTTGGAAAAGCCACCAATTATCATATGCTGAATACATGTCACGCTAGATCATTGCACATCCTAGTACACTATCTCAGGCATTTTTATTTGAGTCATGTTGCATCATATATCATCAGATCGAGTTATCCATGGGTTGTAAGTAAATAAAAGTGTGATGATCATCATTATTAGAGCATTTTTCCAGCGAGGAAATAAAGATGGGGGAGGCCAAACGAGCCCACCATATAAAAATTGAATGAGAGAAAAAGAGAGTACGGACTTTGCTACTATCCTTTACCACACTTGTGCCTCAAAGTGGCACCATGTTCATGTAGAGAGTCTCATGTCATATCGTTCATATACTGGTGGGAATCAAAAAATATATAAACTTGACTTGTATATTCCGATGATTGGCTTCCTCAAATGCATGAGGTCTTCATGAGCAAGCAAGTTGGATGCACACCCCAACTAGATTCAATGGAGCTTTCATACACTTATAGCTCTAGTGCATGATTTGCATGGCAATGCGTACTCCTTGTGTCAATATCTATCGATGGGCATCTCCATAGCCCGTTGGTATGCCTAGTCGATACGAGACTATCTTCTCCACTTTTCAAACCCTTTTAAACCTACCATCATATTATTTTCACCTTTATGCTATGTCCAATGGTTCATGCTCATGTATTGCATGAAAAATAAAGAGTTGACGCATATTGAAAAGGTACGATCCAATTTCCTGACTTGGGAATCGTGGTGCTTGACATTTGTAGTTATTTGGTGAAGATGGAGCCATGCCTTGCTAATATAACAAAGATGGATAGGGGTGAAACAATCTTGGAAGATCAGACACTTTCAAAAATTAATTGTGCTTACACTTATAAGTATTGTTGTGTTAATATTTGTTAATTCATTGTTTTTAGTGAGCATACATGCATAATATTACATCATATATAGCATGTCATGTAAAAATTCTGGTTTTATCATTTCCCTACTCGAGGACGAGCAAGAATTGAGCTTGGTGATGCTTAATACGTCTCCAACGTATCTATAATTTATGATTGTTCCATGCTTTTATGTTATCATTTTAGAACACTTTTTATGCGCTTATCTACCAATTTATATTATTTTTTAGCACTAACCTATTACCCAGTGTCCAGTGACACTTGTTGTTTTTTGTTTGTTTTTCTAATTTTAAGGTTTCCAATACAAAACGAAGTCCAATTGACCTGAAACTTTTTGTGATTTTTTTTGGACCAAAACAAGACAGTGGAGCATCAGAAGGAGGCGGAAGGGTGCATGAGGGCCCCACAAGCCAACAGGGCACGGCCTCGGGGTGCCCTGATGGCTTGTGGCCTCCTCGTGGCTCTCTAGACTCCATTCTCTGGCCTATAAATTCCCATCTACCCTAAAAACTTCGGGGGAGGTCCCGAAACACTATTTACGCTGTCACAAGTTTCTGTTTCGATGGGAGGCCATCTAGAGCTCTGTTTCGGCACTCTATGGGGGGATCCATCACGGAGGGCTTCTTCATCAACATTGTTTCCCTCATGATGATGTGTAGTATTTCACCACACACTATGGGTGCATAGACAGTACACAAAGGGCAATCTCTCTCTTTGATCTTCAATACAATGATCATCGCATCTTCGCTTCAATCCATATGATGCAACTCTTTTTGTACGGTGTGTTTGTTGGGATCCGATGAATTTTGGGTTTATGTTAAGATTATTCATGATAAATATTGGAATCTCCTCAGATATATAATATGATTCTTATGTGGATGATTATGATATTTTCTTCTTAATTCTCTCCGATCTATTGAAATAGTTTGGCCAACTAGATTGATATTTCTTCGGTGAGAGAGGTGTGTTGTAGTAGGTTCTACCTGGCGAGTTTGTATATCCCAGTGATAGAAAGGGATAAGTTGCATTTTTGTGTTGCTGCTACTAAGGGTAAAACGATGGGTTTATTCATATTGGTTGAGTTTACTTTGTCTACATCATGTCATATTACTCCAAGCATTACTTCGATTGTCATGAACTTAATACATAGAGAGGCAAGCATAGAAGCGCTCTTGAAGTGAAGTAATAAAAATAGGTGCAGGTAGGAGTCGGTCTATTTGTCTATGGATGTGATGCCTATATTTACATGATCATTGTCGTGAAAATCGAATAACTATTCGCTCTTCTATCAATTGCCCAACAATAATTTGTTTACCCACCGTGTGCCATTTTCATGAGAGATGCCATTAGGGAAAGGTATGGCCCCTGGGTCTATTCACAGCATATTGCTAAAACCTCAAATACATCACTGCCATTTATGTGCTTTTATTTTATTTTTCATTTTACAATTATCTACACACCTCATTCTCTTAAAAATAACGAGACAAAGGGGATTGACAACCCTCTTGCCCATGTTGGGTGCAAGTTGTTTGTTCTTTTGTGTGCACCCACTCAAGACGGTTATGGTTGATATTCCTATTGGTTCGATAAACCTTGGTTTCATAACTAACGGAAATACTTACCCACTTTGTTTTGCGATAACCCGTTCCTCTTCACGAAAAACCGAACGTAGACTACGAGTATCAAGCATTGATTCATGGAGGTGCTAGATATCAAAGTTTAAAACAAGAGTGAAAGTAAAGTTTTTTGGAGGTGCATTTATATTGTCAACATTATGACAATGGTTTACAGTATCTTCCATGCAAAACTCATTACTGGTTGTTGCGAAATAGAATTGTAAAGTTTACTCCTTTCCACCATCCATACACAAACCATGGCTAACCGAATCCACGGGTGCCTGCCAACTTACAACTGTCCAAAGGAGTTTTTTTAATTACTTTTGGTTATGCTGGACTTGGCATCCATTTTACCAGGATCTCTCATGCGATGATTGTGAATAAACAACCGTCTTGAAAATAACTTACTTAGCATGGACGATACCGACCACCTCGTCATTCCATGAGTGAGACGAGTGCACAAATGAGATGTTTATTTGAATATTTGGAGGTGGCACGTGCAAATTTACTTGGAACAGCAGGGTAATACCGCATATAGGTAGGTATGGTGGACTCATGTGGAATAACTTGGTTTTAAGGATATTGGATGCACAAGTAGCATTCTCGCTTAGTACAGGTGAAGGCTAGCAAAAGATTTGGAGGCGACCAACTAGAGAGCGAAAACGGTGAGAATCTTGCATTGAAAATAATCATCTTTGGATATAGCATGAGTAGGATACAAGCACTCTGAATTTCAATGTCATGAAGTTTGCATTGGTTTTGAACCAACTACATGTTTGCACATGGGCCAAGTCAAACCACTCGAATTACTCAGAGGTAAATACCATACTACCATATCACATCATAACAATATTGATGCATGTTGACACACAAGATAAATCATTATCCACTTCTAGCTATTTAAGCATGGCATGAGAAACTATAATCTTTAATTGTCGTCATAAACATGTCTACTCATAATATACTCAATCAAGATAGAACTGGCTAAACATATTTACAAAGACGGAAAACAAGAAGAGTTCATACCAGCTTCCTTTGCCACGATCACTTTGTCAAATATCATCATTATTGCCTTTCATTTGCATGACCGAATGTTGTGATGAAAATAGCGCAAGAACACTGTGGACTCAGCTAGAATATGCAGGGAAGCTTCATACGAAGGAGAATACAAGGTAATATTGGCTCATTATCATATTGACAATAAAGCATAGTGGAGCCACTCAACATTTTCATCGTGGTCTTCTTATTTCATAACACAAAAAAGAGGAAAAGAAATTCAGAGAAACACACTAAAATATTTTGTAGTTTTTGTTTTTCTTAAGCAAGCAAAATGAACTAAGTGAAAACAAGAACGAGAAAAACTATTTACACGGTAAAGCTCCCAACATGCAAGAGGAAATATTTTTGGGTTTTCTTTTTAATACTACAACTAATTAGACGAAAAAAGAAAACCAAAAAGAAAGAAGAAATATTGTTGGGTTTTCGAACACACAAGAGGAATGTGGAAAATAAAGCTAACGTGGATATACAATGAAAGAGGATGAACATCGACAATTTGTATGAAGTGTGTGAACATGAATGAAATGTTAGTGAGAAATACGTACTCCCCCAAGCTTATGCTTTTTCCTTGCTTGGTAATCACCACTCGTAATAACCATAAGGTCTCTCTCCCTCTCCCTCCCCCCCCCCCCTCCTCCTCCTCCTCCTGGCTCTCTCTCCCTCTCCCTCCCCCTCCTCCTCCTCCCACCTCCCTCTCCACAGCCTCTCCACTCCATCCAACCATGAAGATTTCTCCTGTTAATCAAGAGGAATGGCTCCTACACTGGGATTTCTCACCAGGTTTAGCCTTGGCCAAACAGGTGAGGCACAAGTTTGGCACAACGGTGCATTTCTCTTCTCCCCGGTCGGGCAACGTTTTCTTCTTGGTGGTTTCTTTCTCTTCGGCCTCCTTCCCTTCGAATGAAGACTCAGAGGGAATTGCTCTCCAATGCTGTTTGGGTGGTTTAAGTTCGGGTTTCTCTGTCCGAAAAATCTCTGCAAGAACTTTTCGGTTTAGTGTTTCCAACAACAAAGTGGGTCATTTCATCTATGGACTCAAAGACAGAGTATGGACATATTTTGTTTGTCATTTCCACCTCTTCAAGGGATGTTATGCTCAGGCTATACATCATGATTATCATTGGCATGCCGATGAGGAATTGGTTGACATTTCATCTAGGAGGTCTATGGCGATCAAAGGTAATCTAAGTTTTCTTAGGAAAGACACTGTCAAAGACCATACACCAGCTTTGAGTCACTCCTCGGATTTGGTTCAACTTGATCATATCAACTTTTGCAATCGTAATGGAGGTGAAGCTTCTTCATCACAAGCGGTAGTTCGTGCCCACAGTCCAAGCAACGTGACGCATGCAAATTTGAATTCCACAATGCCATCCTCGGAGAAGAGCCCGCATATGCATTCAATGGAGAGTTATGTTTCCCTAGAGAATTTGGAGGACTTGGGATTAGCCTCTAACTTGGGATTAGCCTCTAACTCTGATTTCCTCCCTTTGGGCAGTTTCCGCTTTCGGATGAATATTCCTTACTTGACACCACCTCAGTGTTTCTTAAAATCAGCTTTTAAATATGCGCCACAATCTTCGGAGTGGCCGCCGGTTTTAGAGGCTCGTCATAAAGCGGACTTAGCGAAAGCCCAATACTCTGTAGAGGAAATAGCGGGATTAGCCATTAATTGGCCGATTTTATGCTCGAGATGCCTTCAATGGGGCCATCATAAGCGTGATTGTTTCTCGCGATTGATTTGCATTAATTGCTCAGCCCCTAATCATAAGGTGATTGCTTTCCCGACGCTTATTAAGCATCGTTTGTCGTCAAACACTACTACTACTCGGGACATTAATACCAGAGGTTGCAATCAATCCCAAGTTGCCGTTTCCCGCCCTGTTCCCTCTCAGGGCAAACGAAGTCGAGCTACTAGGTGCGACTGGTGTGGGGCCTATGGACACGCGGTACAATCCTGTCTCAAGAGAGAAAAATCTTCTAAATCGATTTGGGTCCCTAAAGTTTCCATCTCTACCCCTCACGCTTCGAATTCTACGCCTTCCATAACAGAGCTCATCACCCTCCTGTCCCCTCTGATACCACGATAGTCGGACCCTCCCTTGTCTTCTCCCACATCGCCGTCACCTCTGCTACCAACCACCTCCATTGCCATGGCCAACTACCCACTGAACCCAGTGCCGTTCCACCCACCGGGATTCGCCATGGAACCTGGTCCGACTGACAGAATCATGAGAAGTGGCATGGTGGTAGGGCCGATCCCACCCCTCAACCACGATTTCCTGGCAATTGCGGAGGCAAGCCACTACGTTCCTCTTCATGGTTGCGCAGCCATCCTCACTCGGATAGAAGGTTTGCTCCATGAAGCCCAACTATTCACCGCTGAAATTTCTGATCATCCATTGGGTATTGGGATCTTTGGGTTTGCAGATTCGTTTTTGAGGGATACCGCCATTGCTTCTCCCCCAGAACTTGAGGAAGAAGACCTCCTCATCACCTTTGTACCGCACAATGAAGCCTTGAATCGCCGCAGCACTACCTTTGGGCCTGAACTTTGGATTATGTACTTTGGTTTCCCTTATGATTATCAAACAGAGTACTACATACAGAAATCCCTAGGTGGTTTTGGCTCTCTCATTTCCTGGTATAACCCGAGACAGGATAGAAGATTTGTACTGCTCAAGGTGAGAGTTCTCAATATGCGGTTAATCCCGAAGAGTTTTGTGGTTTGGCAGCTTGGAGGAGCTAGAGACTGCTGGACTGTCCAAGTTACTATACTGCGTAGCAATGACTGGAATGGATTATTACCTGAAGTTCTTCCTACAGGGGAGGAACCCCCCCTCCTGATGGCAACCCACATCCCCAGTTTGGCCCTGACTTAACTGCTGAGCAACTGTATCAGCAACAAGTACATAACTGTCTTGTTCAAAATGCAGCTCCGCCTAATGCGGTTCCCCCTGCTAATGTAGCCCCAAACCAGCAAGATCAGAATGATGGATGGGGTGTGTGGCCGGCTCAACCTCCACAAACACCACAATTACCTCCATACCTGTATAATTTTCAAGCTTGGCTTGCTGCTCAGGGGCTCCAAGTGCAAGATGGTTTGGTCCCTCAAGATAACATTTCAGACAGTGCCTCCCAAGCATGGAATGATGCTATCTCTTATTCAAACAGCTCTGATAGCGCAACTATTTCTGCTGGATCCCTGCCCCCATTAGTAATGCACTCTCAATCAATACAGCAGCAACACTCTGAGGGCCTTTTGAGGATATCTCTTGAAGTTCATAATGAGGGCATCCGTTTTGGTTTATCTGAACATGGAGAATCAGTGCTCACCTTGCTGTTAACTAGCCCAGCTCCAAGGCAGCAGTTGAATGACTTCATTTTTAGGGCCATAAAACCTCTCTTAGCTTCTAGAGGACCTTGGAATAATGGATATGGATTTAAGCATGAATGTATGAATGTGGAATTTGCAGTGCTATGGGAGAGGAAGGTCTGATTTTTAGCAACACCTGCTCTACACTCCCCATGATCAGCTCATCATCTGCAGTTGTGATTGAAGCGATATCCCCTGAGCAACCACTGACACCAAGTCTAGAGCAGCCTGTCACACTAGTGAAAACAGAGTGCTACATGGATCAGGAGCCACAAGTAAGCAGGATCTCCCAGAAGAACAAAGGCAAAATGAAGATCCAAGCGGACACTGCTAACCTTCGCTGCACCTTGCGCTCAAATAAATATGATGGATTTAAGATACCATCCTTGGCAGAGGGTAAGATCCATAAGTCCAAAGTTAAGCCCAGGCTGATCCCCAATATTGCAATACAAGATGCTTCCCGTGCCCTGAAGATCGAGGTGCCCCCTCCTACTGCCATTAACACTATGCAAGCCATTGGGACATAACTTCGTGCCATACCTTAAGCAGAACTTGCAGCTGAGGAGCTTCTTAGAGAAGAACCAGGCTCTGGAGATGACCAAGCTTAAGCTTGTGTTTGCGATAACACTTTTATCATTATTATGGTTCTTTTGAATCGTTGGAATGTCTTATGTTGGAACATTCGTGGTCTTAATTCTCCCAAAAAACATCTAGCTCTATCGAATGCTATTCGTGACAGCGGCTGCTCTATCATCTGTTTACAAGAAACCAAAATGCCGTTGTTTGATGATAATGCTTTGAGTTCCTTGTGTCCCAAACGCTTTGATAAATTTTCCTATATTCCCTCGAGAGGCGCTTCTGGTGGGCTAGTCACGATTTGGAACAGCAATATGTTTATAGGAGATACATATGTTGAAGAAGATTTCGCTCTAGGGGTTCAGTTTACATCTATGCAATCAACTCATAAATGGAAACTACTGAATACATATGGCCCCTTCCAAGGGGAACAACGCGTTCGTTTCACAACCTGGCTCTTTGATCTTAATATTGACGCATCCGAGGACTAGCTAATTCTTGGGGACTTCAACTACATTAGGGCCCCGACAAACCGTAATCTACCCAGAGGTGATATCCAAGACATGTTCACGTTCAGCGAATACATCAGCAAACAAGCATTAACAGAGATTCCAATCAAAGGCAGAGCTTATACCTGGTCAAATATGCAACAAAACCCCCTCCTAGAACAATTAGACTCGTTCTTTACTTCTCTGAATTGGACCACTTCCTTTCCCAACACCTTGGTGCATCCCTTGGCTCGCCCTGTCTCAGATCATATACCCTGCTTGTGTTTTCGATGGGGACTCTCGGAATCCCCCCGACAATTGTGGTGCAATTTGATAAGATCCGGAGGCGGTGCTTGTGGAGGAAGAAGACTGCGAATGGGTTTAAGAGCAATGCCCTAGTAGCCTGGGAATCAGTTTGCTGCCCCAAAGAAAACGGGGGGCCTGGGGGTCTTGAATCTCAAGCTGCAGAACGATGCCATGCTCTTGAAGATGCTACACAAATTGTACAACCGAAGAGAAATCCCATGGGTGTCGCTAATCTGGAACACACACTACAGTGATGCAATACCCCATGCACGAGATCAGTGTGGCTCTTTTTGGTGGTGGGAACTGACTAAACTTATGCCGGTGTTCCGAGGGATAACACGGGTCAGGATTAACAATGGGATCTCATCACTCTTTTGGAAGGATGACTGGAACAATGCCGTCTATGCAGAAAAGTTCCCCCGCGCTTTCTCTTTCGCTAGCTCTGAGGATGTTTCGGTTCAGACCTTCCTGGGGGCAAGCTCGCTGCAGGAAGCTTTCACGCTGCCGCTGTCGGAACAAGCGCATGAGGAGCTCAAGGTGATGCAGCAGGAAATTAGAAGTGTTCAACTAAACCCTAGAGGAAATGACTGGGTATGTGCCTGGGGAGCTGACACTTTTACGACGGCGGCGTACCGTCGGTTCTACTACGGAGGAGCCACGGTCCATGCGGCGTTTAACTGGTTGTGGAAAACGAAATGTGTCCCAAAGATTAAGGTGTTCTGGTGGTTCTTGTTGATGGACAGACTTAATACGAGGAATATGCTCAAACGAAGGCATTACAATACTGGGTCTACTTTGGACCGCATGTTGTGTGACCAACGCGTGGAGGAAACCCTTGAACACCTCTTCTTCGAATGTCACTTTAGCCAACGTTGTTGGGATATGCTAAACATCAAATGGTCAGATCGACGACATAGGCTCGAGATACTGCAACATCAGAGGACGGTGCACCCCCAAAGCATATTCATGGAGATTTTCCTAGTGGCATCCTGGAGTCTATGGAAGGAACGAAATAACAAGTGCTTTGAAAGTATAACCCCCTCTCTGGGGGCTTGGAATCGTATATTCGTTATAGACTTCTCCAATCTTAAATATCGTGTGCCTGCTAGCAAGGTGCAGATCATAGATGACATTGTTGCAAACCTAGGTGACGCCTCCTAATATGTAACTCTTCCCTACCCACCTCACCCCCTCCCCCACCCACACCTCCCCATGTATATGTGTAATTTTTGGCTTTATATATACATGCAGTAGGAACATATCCTACTGTCTTACATTAAAAAAAACATCAGGTTCAGGAAAGTGTTCTTGTGGCGGCACCTGAGTATCCCAATGTGACAGCCCGAGACCGACGTTCCAGAAGATTCCCCATCTATTCCGTTTTTGTCAAGTGTCTATTTTATTTTGTCACATCATCATCGCATCATGCGCATCATCTGCATTGCATCGGCATCTCCGTTGCCGCCAGTTTTCAAAACTTGCATCCGTTGTTAGTTGCCGGTTCACGTCGTTGTCCGTTCTGAGCTCGACCGCACACGCACGCGCCCGCGGCATCGTCAAAACCCTATTTTAAAAGTGTGTTGAAAACTTTCGCTGATCGGGGTGAAACTTGGCATGCGGTCGAAATTAGTTATAGCTAGGCCGCGTGTCGAATTTCGTCGTGATTGGAGTCCGTCTGGTACACGAACGGTCGACCGTAGCGGCACCGTCTTCAGTTATTCGTCAGACATTTGTCGGTGTTTTAAAACTCGTTGTGGCGCCGCGCGTTTCCCCTCTCGTCTCCGGATATCTACACTACACAGCCGCTCGTCCGTCCCGCGTTCGAAATTACTCGATTCCGACCGCACAGTTGGATCTGAAACGGAATTCCGGTTGACCTAGCCCCCCATTTGTCTATAAATAGACCCCCCGAGTATTATTTTTAGACAACCTCTTCTTCCACCTCGAAATCTGTGCCAAACCATAACCCTCTCTCTCTCCCCTCAGCCTCCCACCAGCCTCGCGGGCCCGCCGAGCCCATCCGAGGACCGCCCGGGCCTGAGCCGCCGCCGCCCACGTTCTGCCCCCGATCTCCCCGAGCTCATCTGCTCTGCGTGCCCATGCCTGCCGGCCGCCGTTGCGGATGCTTGCGCGCCGCCCCGTTCCCGTGCCGCTCCGCCCTGGGCCTCGCCGCAGCTCGCCGGAGCAGGCCAGACCCGCCGCCGCCGCCCTCCCAGGTCGGAGCTCCCTCTTCTCCTATCTTCTTCTTCTCTCACCCGGATCTCTCTCTTCCTGCCCACAGGTCCTGAGGTCGTCGCCGTCAGCCGATCCACCGCCCAGCCGTCAGATCGGGCTTGTGGGGACCATCCCCACCGGAAGCTTCGCCTCCCAGCACCCTCGGCTCGTCGGAGTTTGCTGGGCCCGCCGCCGCCTCCCTCTGCTCGGGGCGGAGGAAGACGACGCACGGCGGGGAGTGCCTCCGCCCGCTCCTGGGCCTCTCGTGACTGGCGCCTGGGCCAGTGACCTTCTGCAGCATGGCGCTGAGGCCCAGTCTCCCCCGAGCCTGCGCTCCTCTCCAGATCGGCCGGCCCACCGCCTCTTCCTTCCGGCCTGCTGCCACCTCGCCGACCTGGGCCGAGCCCAGCTAGGGTGAGTAGCCCCTAATCCCGCCATGTGCGTTTAATAGCATCTTGCGCCATGCCCTGTATGCCCATGTGTAGTTTCGGCCCATCAGATAATTAGGATTTTTACGGATATATAATCCCACGAAATAGACGATTATTATGTTGCCCGTAACTTTTTAACCATGTGTTGGAACGAGGCGTGTAGCATATGTATTTGGTGTAGTTTTGCGCGTAGAATCCGATTATAAAGCTTGCATAATTGTTTGACGTAGTTTGAGCCGCCATATGCCTAGGTTTACGTGTTGTCTAAATAGGATAGTGCCCGTAATTTATTATTCGCGCGTGTCCGGTTTGCTCGTATGCCGTAGGTTAAACGTACATGTTTTAGGAACCTCTTTTCCATGTATTTTAGAGTAGACGTTGGTATTTTTGCGTGTAGGGATTTGCCGCTAGATTATTTTCCCTGTCTAGGCCATTATCTCGCATTTACATGTGGCAATATTTTTGTGTTGCAACCCCACATATTTTATATGTTTTCAGGGTAGGATTTTTCTGTGTATTTAGTTTTAGCTTTTGAGTAAGTTAGTTCGCGCGATATTTTGCCATGTTACCCTCTTGTCTTTTTCGTAGGATTTCTTCCGTGCTTCGTTTGATTAAGTTGTCAACTAGGGAGTTGTTCTTTGATGTTTAGTATAGCCCCTGGTAATTTTGGTTGCAATAGAAATTCATGTTTAGGTGTGGTGTGCTTGCTCTCAAGTTGCTGGAAATAGTGCTGATTTGGACGTGCTGAAATATTTCTAAGTCTGGAATCTGTTATATTTTGTTGCTGTCTTGTCGTGCTTCTATCTTTTGTTCTGTAGCTCTTTTGAGGTTGGTGCAATGGAGTAAGATGTAGTCATTGTGTTTCTCTAGCATGCTGTGAATTTTCATGCCATTTGGAGTCCTGTAGCTTATAATTTTTCTGCTGTCAATATGCCTTCAGATCGAAAACTGCAGCTTCATAAACTGCTATTTTCACTAAGTGTGAAATAGTGTGTGGGAAGCCATTTTGTGACTTCTTTTCCTAGTGTTCCTGGCTTCCATGCTAGTTGTTGTTAGTTGTTTGTTGTAGTGCTTCTTGCCCTCTTTCGTGTCATGCATTAGTTGATTATATTTGAGTTGAGTAGCTTGTAGTTGTGGGGTGTAGAAAATGCTATGTGGCTGATTTTGGCAGATTGTAGTGATTTCTTGTTTTGCTCGTAGTTGTTGAACCGTAGCTCCGCTTTGATTGTGTCCTACATGAAACTTTATTAGAATCTCGTTTAGTTTCATTTTCTCTTGCTAGTTGTATGTTTTGAAGTGCTCGTGACCATCGTTGCACACATATTGCATTCATGCCATCATATCTTGCGGTGCTTGTATCTTTTGAACCGTAGCTCCGTTGGAGATAATCTCTATGTGTAAATTGCTTGTCTCAACGCGTAGAATCATGTGAACCTATTTGTTTTGCTGTTTAACAACTAATTAAAAGTTTTAGTTCAGATATGGACAGAATTGTAAATTAACATGTGAGGTCGTTTCGGAGGTGCTATATGACATTTCCGACCTCATTTCAAATACCTAGATAGGTAGATTAATTGCGCTTCACCTCTTGCCATGTTTAACCACATTTAATATTGTGGAGGACCTAATCGGGATAGAACTAAATAACTCGTACGTGGAGTTTCGTCAATATGCAACTCGTTGCATATTGAACTTCACTTAATGTGTAGTGTTTGATTGTGTGATTTGTCATGACCTTGACGTGCATTAATTCAGCTGCTCATGCATCATTTGTGTTGTGCATCATGTGGTGAATTCCGTGTGTTGATTTGTGTTTCCGGTTTGCTTCGTCTCGATAGAGTTCCGTAGCATGCCGGATTGTGAGGACCCGTTCGACTACGTCGTTGGTCTGCTTCACGGAGGCATTCTTCTTCCAAGCGGGATCTCAGGCAAGATGACCATTTCCCCAGATACCATTACTATCATTGCCATGCTAGTATTACCGTTTCTATCGATTATGTCTCGTTGCCTACCACATGTTAAATATCAGCCTCTCAACAATGCCATGAAAACCTTCAACCTGTTCAACCTAGCAAACCACTGATTGGCTATGTTACCGCTTGTTTAACCCTATGTTAGCGTTGCTAGTTGCAGGTGTAGTTGCTTCCATGTGATAACATGGGTTCCTTGTCATATCACCCTATTAAATGTTATTTAATTTAATGCACCTATATACTTGGTAAAAGGTGGAAGGCTCGGCCTTTCTAGCCTGGTGTTTTGTTCCACCTTTGCCCCCTTAGTTTCGGCTACCGGTGTTATGTTCCATAATTGAGCGCTCCTAACACGATCCGGGTTGTTATGGGGACCCCCTTGATAATTTGTTTTAGATTAAAGCTGGTCTGGAAAGGCCCAACATTGGTTCTACATTTTCCCAACATAATAATTTTGTTAATACTGAAATGCATAGGGAGTTAGCGATACCCGAGGAGTAATTCTACATAATCAAGGGGGCCCAGTGTTGATGGTGTTGGTCCCAAACGGTGTGCCTGCGGGGCCATCGCGAGGAAACTCGAGGTTTGGCACTCGTAGCTAGTTCCATCTGTCGTGTCTTAAGAACGAGATACGCGGCTCCTATCGGGTACGTCGACGCATTGGGCGGCCTTGCTGGATTAGTTTTACCTTTGACGAGATATCTTGTGCATCGGGATTCCGGTGATGCTTTGGGTAATCTCAGAGTTGAGGTTTTCCACTAGGGAATCCGACGAGATCGCGAGCTTCGTGATTGAGGATTTCTACGTGGCTTGTGGTAATTTCTGATGGACTAGTTGAAGCACCCCTGCATGGTTAAATCTTTCGGAAAGTCGTGCTTGCGGTTATGTGGCAACGTGGAAACTTTGTTTAACACTGGTTCTAGATAACTTGAAGTTAACTTAATTAAAATATGCGAACTATGTGCGTAACCGTGATTGTCTCTTTCGTGAGTTCCTTCTCTTATTTCTCTTATTTCGTGCGACACGGTGGGGTTATGTCTGACGTAGGTAGGTGTTCAGGATCATTCATTTGATCATCAGTAGTTCACGTCCGTTATGCATAGATCTTCCCCCTCTTATTTGTTGTACTCGTAAGTTTAGCCACCAAATACATGCTTAGCCGCTGCTGCAACCTCACCACTTAACCATGCCTCACCCATTAAGCTTTGCTAGTCTTGATACCTTTGGAAATGAGATTGCTGAGTCCCCTGTGGCTCACAGATTACTACAACACCAGTTGCAGGTGCAGGTAAAGGTTACTTGACGCGAGCGCGTTGATTGTTCATTTGGAGTTGATTCTTCTTCTTCTTCTTCATCGATCTAGGATGGGTTCCAGGTGTGACAGCCCGAGACCGACGCCGCAAAAGATTCCCCCTTTATTTCCGTTTCCGTCGTGTTGTTAGTTTTATTTGTTGCATCATCATGTAGTTTGCATCATGGCATCATGTCATCTGTGTGCTTGTCTTGTGTGGCTAGTTGAAACTCGTTGTTTGAGTATGAGCGCATGTGTGTATGTGCCTTAGGGCCTTGCAACGTGATTGGGTGCAACAAGATCAAGCTCTTAACCCCTACTGTTGCACCATGTTTTCAAACTCCTTTCTTTCCATTTAGTTCAGACAGATTTAAAAGTTCATGTTTTGGTTCAAACAATTTATTCCTCCTCGTCAAAATTCCTGTTATTAAATGTGGGGGCAACCCCTTGGGTTTCCTTCAATTCTCCTTTTGTCTATTTTCAAAATAGAGTCTCATTTTTTATTTATAGAAGGGGTTTTATTTTATTCTTAAAAAAAGGGTTTTAGTTTTATTCTTAAAAAATCCCAATCTATTTTTATAGTGTGGTATATTTTTCAAGGAGCCCGAAAGCATTTTTATTTACTTATTTCGTTTAGTTCTTTTTATTTTGTGTGTGATTTTTTTTGTTTTAAAAAAAGCGTATTTTGTGCGAGGCCTTTTAGCCGAACAGAGCCAGGCCACCCGAAGCCCACTAACATCGCCGCTCCTGCCTAACCTAGCCCAGAGCCTCCCCGCGACTCCCTCCCCCTTGTTCCGACAGCGCCGCCGTTCGCGCACCAGAGGCAAGCGAGAATCCCCGCTCCCGAGGCTCGTCCCGTGTTCCCGTGCCCACGGCCTCGACGACCCCGCCGCCTCCAGGAGCCACGGTCGCCGTCGTTGACCTCCGAGACAGCCCCGTTGGCCCTCTCCTTCTTGTGCCCCCTCCCCGTTCTTCCTCTCTCTCTCCCTAATTTTCTCTATGTCTCCAGGCCCAGGCAACCATGGCGCTAGCTGCAGAGCCGACCTGTCGCGCGTGCCTCGCCTCTTTAGACGGAGCTCCAAGGCAACGGATCCGCACCGCCATGCCGGAATTCGCCCGTCCCCGACCTCAATCATAGTGCAACGCCCTTCCTCCACCTCACCTTGCTGGAGGTGCCTCGCGTTGCCTCCCCCTCCTCCTATTCCCGTAAATCTCATTCCCTCTCCCTAAAACTCTTTTTCTCTCTCCTATCTCCCACGTGGCGCAACGCTAGGGGAGCTCGAAGACCCCTCGCAGGTTGCTCTCGTCGTTCTGGAGCTGCCGACCCCAGCTCGCCTCGCCCCGGGTCGCAGGACCTAGGAGGACCGGATCCGGGTGGCCTCGGCCAAAGGAAGGCATCACATAGCCTTCCCCCGCCTGCCCTCCGCTACCAGCAGCAGCTACCGTTGACCTCCCGTCGCGGCCAGGTTCTTCCTGGGTCCTGGCTCGATGGTGAGTAGGCCTCGCAGTAGAGTAGCTTAGAATAATTAGCCCCCCCCCCCCGTTTAGCATAAGCTCTTGTACCAGCGCAATGGTTAGCGCCCTTGTATCCAGCCGAGAGGTCTGGGGTTCGAATCCCACACAACCCTATTTTTCCTTTTGTTTTATTATTTGGTGCAGGTTAGCTCCTTACATAGGTTCTTAGTGAGGGTTTTGTCACAAACTCTTTGTAGCCAGTTGGTCAATGAGCAGCGCTAGCACGAGGTAGGTCCTGGGTTCGAATCCAGGATGCTCTAATATTTTTTCTTGTTTTTGACTAGGACACTTGTTGCACACTCAACCCCTCAGGTAATTCACGTCTTGCTTCGTTGTATGTGTTGCGTTGTTGCCCGTTTCGTAGATGGCATCTTAGTTGCATGTACCACATATTTATACCTCCGGCACATGGGAACCCGATAATCTGGATCACCCCATCATCCTTTGGCATGACACGCACATGCTCACAATTCATTGGCACCGATACCTCTTCGAGTTATCGGAACTGAAACGTTGCAATGGCATCGTCTCCGTTTTGCCGCCTTGGTTCCCTTTTGCTCGCCGTGGCGACACATGTTTATTTCTCTTCTTGCCGTGGTGTTGATGAACTTGCATGCATGACGCATTCATGGCATATATCGTGTGTTGCATGCCTCTTGTGGCGTAGCTCTGTTCTATGCTCCGCGTGTTAACCGACTAGGATGCCATGTAGGATCACCGCTTCACCCCTTGCCATGTTAACAACAATTTAATATTGTCGTGTAAATAATCGAGAGTGAACTAAGTAATTAATCGTGGAGTTTCGACGATATGTAACATGTTGCATATCGAGCTTCACTTAATGTGTAGTGTTTGTGTGAGGTGAATTGCCATGCCATGCCTTGCATTTTGACCTGTTCATGCATCATAGTAGGTTGCGCATCATGTGTGCATTGTGTGGTGAATATCTGTGTTGATGTTTGTTTTCGGTTTGCTCCGTCTCGATAGAGTTCCGCAAGCGTGTTGGAATGTGAGGACCCGTTCGACTACATTGGTTCGCCGACTACACGGAGACATTCTTCTTCCAAGCGGGATCTCAGGCAAGATGACCATTTCCCCAGATACAATTACTATCATTGCTATGCTAGTTTTACCGTTTCCACCGTTTACGTCTCGTTGCCTATCACATGTTAAATATCAGCCTCTCAACAAAGCCATGATAACCTTCAACCTGTTCAACCTAGCAAACCACTGATTGGCTATGTTACCGCTTGCTTAACCCTATGTTAGCGTTGCTAGTTGCAGGTGCATTTGCTTCCATGTGATTACATGGGTTCCTTGTCATATACCATATTAAATGCTATTTAATTTAATGCACCTATATACTTGGTAAAAGGTGGAAGGCTCGACCTTTCTAGTCTGGTGTTTTGTTCCACCTTTGCCCCCTTAGTTTCGGCTACCGGTGTTATGTTCCATAACTGAGCGCTCCTAACACGATCGGGGTTCTCATGGGGACCCCCTTGATAAGTCGTTTTAGATTAAAGCTGGTTTGGCAAGGCCCGACATTGGTACTACATTTTCCCAACATAATAATTTTGTTAATACTGAAAGCATAGGGCGTCATGAACCCGAGGAGTAATTTCACATAATACAGGGAGGGCTAGTGTTGATGGTGCTGGTCCAAAACAGAGCACTGTGCGGGGCCAACCCAGGGCAACTTGGGTGATTTCTATCAGGCCACCGTACGCGTCTCTCATCCGTTGTGTCCTGAGAACGAGATACGCGGCTCCTATCGGGATCGTGGACACGCCGCGCAGCCTTGCTGGATTAGTTTTACCTTTGACGAGATATCTTGTGCATCGGGATTCCGGTGATGCTTTGGGTTATCTCAGAGTTGAGGTTTTCCACAAAGGAATCCGACGAGATCGCGAGTGTCGTGATGGAGGATTCTATGCGGCTTGTGGTAATTTGTGATGGACTAGTTGGAGCACCCCTGCAGGGTTAAATCTTTCGGAAAGCCATGCCCGCGGTTATGTCGCAACGTGGTAACTTTGTTTAACACTGGTTCTAGATAACTTGAAGTTAACTTAATTAAAATTTGCCAACTGTGTGCGTAACCGTGACTGTCTCTTTCGTGAGTTCTTTCTCCGATCGAGGATACGGTGGGGTTATGTCTGACGTAGGTAGGTGTTCAGGTTCATTCATTTGATCATCAGTAGTTCACGTCCGTTATGCGTAGATCTTCCCCCTCTTATTTCTTGTACTCGTAAGCTTAGCCACCAAATATATGCTTTGGCGCTGCTACAACCTCACCACTTAACCATACCTCACCTAATAAGCTTTGTTAGTCTTGATACCTTTGGAAATGAGATTGCTGAGTCCCCTGTGGCTCACAGATTACTACAACACCAGTTGCTGGTACAGGTAAAGGTTACTTGACGCGAGTGCGTTGATTGTTCATTTGGAGTTGCTTCTTCTTCTTCTTCTTCTTCATCGATCTAGGATGGGTTCCAGGCCGGCAGCCTGGGATGGCAAGGATGGACGTCGTTCTTCTTTTCTCGTTTGTTTTCGTCCGTAGTCGGACCCTGCTCTTACTCTTGATGATTATGTAATGTACTGATGTGACTCTGATGTAGCTTGTGGGGAGTGTAAGCCAATTCTATTATATATCTCTTCTTTTCAGTACATGTACTTGTAACGATATCCATTCTTGCGACACGACGAGATGCGCTTCTATCCCTGACAAGGCCCCCATGCCAAATTGAGGATAGGGTCGCATCTTGGGCGTGACAAGTTGGTATCAGAGCAGTACCGACCTAGGAGCCCCCTTGATGGATCGAACTTGGCCGAGTCGAGTCTAGTGAAAAACTACTTTGAGTCTAGTTATATATCAGAGAGTAGGATTCTTTTTTCTCCTCTTCTATGCTCTGGTGAGGAATCTTGACGTAATATTTTAATTCTATCCTCTTCTCACTCAAATTTTTTTTAGGATCACGCGGATATTTTTGGAATCTATATGATGCCGATGTGATGGAGTTTTGTCTTGGTGCCTCCTGTCTGACTCGATTTTCTTCCTGGGAGTTGAGCTCGAGGGGATTCTCGAGCACATCGTTATCATTCAGATTTCTTAGTATCTCAGAACGAAGGATGTTCATAGTTGCTTCAATACTAGTACTGGTGAGATAACCCCGATGTCCCCAGTACTGGTGCAGATTGTTCGGCAGTACTACCATACTTTGTATCGTTGTGATCACGAGGGTCTGTTGTAGATGAAGGTCCGAGATTCTAGTTGTGTGTTGAAGGATGTGATACAGGTGATAGGTTAGTATAGGAGTTGTGTGATATTACTCCTTGTATCCGTGTACCAGATTGCATGACCAGAAATTTCCGAAATTCATAGGTGGGAATTCAAGTAGTTGCTTATAGGACAATCTTCCAACAAATGCATGATGTTAGGCTGGGGTTCGACATCTAGTGGATTCGTTTGTTGACGGTCGACTTACAGCAGTACACATTGTGTCTTAAAGAGTCCTTGTAGCTTGCTACGACTCGGGGACGCTTCGTATGTCGGGTGCACTGCCTTGCACTTGATGGCTACTGTAAAATCGTGCCCGTGCGATCCTGTCCACGAAAATATCGGACGGAATCTTTTTCATGAGTTTGTTCTGGCTTGTTTCATAAGCCTCTTCCTTTGTTTTGTTGAAATATGGTCATTCGAGTTGCTTCGATGTCAAGTGGTGATTTCGGATCTTTTCTAGTGGTGTTCTCATATTTTTATCTGAATGCTAATTATTTTGCTCAAATCAATTCTCATGTAAATTCTTGTCAACCGGTGTCGTCATGTTCATTCCTTTCCAACCGGTG
Organism: Hordeum vulgare subsp. vulgare; assembly: GCF_904849725.1. Classification (NCBI taxonomy): domain Eukaryota; kingdom Viridiplantae; phylum Streptophyta; class Magnoliopsida; order Poales; family Poaceae; genus Hordeum; species Hordeum vulgare. The sequence continues at coordinate 409,029,225 of NC_058521.1, read as the reverse complement.
TGCTTCTCTTATGTGAATTCCATCCTCTCCAATTTTGTAAGATCAATCTCTCAATTCTTACCGGAGTTTGTCTCATCTGTCCCAAGTTGTCTTTGTTTTTCCACGCCCTCCCACCCTTTCCTTCAGTGTTCAGTCATCATCCAAGTGCCTTTATATTCAGTGATGCTTCCGCTATATTTTCTTCCGTGTCTTATCTGGTGATTCATTGTGAATATTCTCAGGAGTCGAGTTCATCATTTCTTCATTTTTTTCCTTTTCGGTGAATTTAATTCAGTTGTCCGTGTTCATCATATCCTTTTCATCCTCGTAAATTATTTCCCATGTTGAAGATTGTTATCAGTCTTCTTGCTATTCATTCCTCTCTTTTCTATCCGGAGTGTTAAAGATATTTTAGTAGTTTCTCATTTTCAATTCTTTTAATTATTTCGAGGTGCTAACCTCATCTAGTTCTCTTCATACCGGTGCAATATCTCTCTTCTAAGCAATCTTTTCTAACAGTGGTTTCTTTGAGTGGGCCCATAACCCACAGGTTCTTTCCCAGGATCTTTCGTGGCTCTTTTAATCTTTTCCCGGAGATCATTAATTCTTTTCAGCTATGACGTAAGTATGGATTTCATCAGTCATATTCCTTCTTCAGGATCAATTTGAATTAATTGTCTTATTTGGCACAACCTTTCATTCTTCACTATTCCGGAGTATCTCAATTATTCTTGGTGGTGTTCTCCTCATCATTTCAGCTTTGAAGACCGAAGGAGTGTTTCTCTCAAATCTTTGTCATTCTCTTGCAGATTCGTCATTTCAGCTTTGTGTTATCATCTTGAATTGCTCCAATCATGCGTATCTATCTCTTGCTTCCCGGTGCATTTCTTTGTTGTTTTCTTAGAAGATTCTTCGTTCTCAGCTTTCAACTTTCATCCTCAATTCTTCTCAATTGTTGTCTCTTCTTTTGTCTCTCTATTATCCAGTGCCTTGTGCAAGTTTTCTTTCAGGTGGCTCATGAGCTCTTCATTCTTATGTTTCTCCATTAATTCGTGGTATTCCCATTTATTTTTGAATTCTTACCGGTGTTTCTTGCAACATTTCTTCTAGTTTGTGCTTTATCTATCTCTCTTTAATCTTTTCAAGAAGAATTAGTGCTATGCTAAATCAGTTGCTTGTCATCAATTAAACTTGATGAAGGATAAGCATAACATAATTCTTATTCTTGTTCATAGTAATCTGAATTCTTCTTCCGGAGTGGCTCATGATATCAATTCCTTTTTCTCAAGTGTTCTTATCTTTTCTTTTCCGGAGTTCCAAGTTTTCTCAAGTATCTCTTGTGAGGCTCCATCTAAGTCTTCGCAAGGTCATAATCTTATTCTTTCATCCTTCATATCTTTGCATCATTCATTTGTATACGGAGGTCCCTCTTGGTGGTTCTTCAAGTATGTGATTCATTCTCAAGTGTTCTTCAAGATTCTTGTTGGAGTACCTCAAGTTTTCTTCTCTTGCATTTCCAAGTGATTTTGTTCTTCCTTTATCCTTTGAGGTGGTATTATAGCATTCTTGTTAGTGTAGGAGCCTCGAAGAGTTTCCTTTCAAGAATGAGATAATTAAATCCACCAATTCTTTGATCATGAGATATTTCAACCCATGATTACTTCATTGATGCTATCTTGGTTTAGTTTTCACCTAAAGCTTTTCCTATGGAATGTTGCTATTATGGTGATTTTCATTGATCCAAGTTATCAATGTTTCCTCTTGGTGTAAGAAGTTTTGATATCTTTGCTTTCAACTATCCTTGTTTCTTTTAGTGGTTGGTTGTCACCTCATATATGTTGAGATGATCTTCATAAGCCCACTACTGTCTTCTTCTTCGTTGTTGATTTTCCAACTACTCCGTCAATTCTCTGTCCGGAGGCTCTTCAATTCTAATTTGATGATAGTCGTCATTCTTTTCGTCATTCTCTTCTTCCGCTTGAGCTAGTTTATATTCTCTTGTTCAGGAGGCATTGTGATGTTGCTCTTTTGGGTTTATTATGTTGTTCTATCAAGATCATGGTGTTCCCTCGTTCTATTTAGTTGTTTGTTATGTATATTGTCTAATTATCTCTTCTTAACAAAAAAATTGTCCCATTTTCCTACCGAAGTGCTGCCGAAATTTTCCGTGAATTCTTGCTTGTTTCTCATATCATTCCTCATCTCTTTGCTACTTTCAAGGATCATTGATTTCACTCGTTAGTAAAGAAGCGAGTAAGTTTTTACCTCTTGCTTTCCTGGATCCTGGGGCGAGATCCACTTGTAGTGCAGGAGAGTTGTGACAGCCCGAGACCGACGCCCCAGAAGATTCCCCCTTTATTTCCGTTTCCGTCGTGTGGTTAGTTTTATTTGTTGCATCATCATGTAGTTTGCATCATGGCATCATGTCATCTGTGTGCTTGCCTTGTGTGGCTAGTTGCACCTCGTTGTTTGAGTATGAGCGCATGTGTGTATGTGCCTTACGGCCTTGCAACGTGATTGGGTGCAACAAGATCAAGCTCTTAACACCTACTGTTGCACCATGTTTTCAAACTCCTTCCTTTCCATTTAGTTGAGGCAGATTTAAAAGTTCATGTTTTGGTTCAAAACAATTTGTTCCTCCTCGTCAAAATTCCTTTTATTAAATGTGCGGGCAACCCCTTGGGTTTCCTTCAATTCTCCTTTTGACTATTTCCAAAATAGAGTCTCATTTTTTTATTTATAAAAGGGGTTTTATTTTATTCTTTAAAAAAGGGTTTTAGTTTTATTCTTAAAAAAAGCCCAATCTATTTTTATAGTGTGGTATATTTTTCAAGGAGCCCAAAAGCATTTTATTTATTTATTTTGTTTAGTTCTTTTTCTTTTGTGTGTGATTTTTTTCTGTTTTAAAGAAAAAAAAGCGTCTTTTGTGCGAGACCTTTTAGCCAAACAGAGCGAGGCCACCCGAAGCCCACTAACATCGCCGCGCCCACCTAACCTAGCCCAGCGCCTCCCCGCGACTCCCTCCCCCTCGTCCCGACAGCGTTGCCGTTCGCGCACCAAAGGCGAGCGAGAGCCCTGCTCCCGAGGCTCGTCCCGTGCTTCCCGTGCCCAGCGGCTCGACGACCCCGCCGCCTCCAGGAGCCCCGGCTAACGTCGTTGACCTCCGAGACAGCCCCGTCGGCCCTCTCCTTCTTGTGCCCCCTCCCCGTTCTTCCTCTCTCTCTCCCTAATTTTCCCTCTGTCTCCAGGCCCAGGCAACCATGGCGTGGCCTGCAGAGCCGACCTGTCGCTCGTGCCTCGCCTCTTCAGACGGAGCTCCAAGGCAACGGATCTGCACCGCCATGCCGGAATTCGCCCGTCCCCGACCTCAATCGTGGTGCAGTGCGCTTCCTCCACCTCGCCTTGCTGGAGGTGCCTCGCGTTGCCTCCTCCTCCTCCTATTCCCGTAAATCTCTCTCCCTCTCCCTAAATCTCTTTTTCTCTCTCCTATCTCCCAGGTGGCGCAGCGCTAGGGGAGGTCGAAGACCCCTCGTAGATTGATCTCGTTGTTCTGGAGCTGCCGACCCCAGCTCGCCTCGCCCCGGGCCGCAGGACCTAGGAGGACCGGATCCGGGCGGCCTCGGCTAGAGGAAGTCGTCCCATAGCCTTCCCCCGCCGGCCCTCCGCTACCAGCAGCAGCTGCCGTTGACCTCCCGTCGCGGCCAGGTTCTTCCTGGGTCCTGGATCGATGGTGAGTAGGCCTGGCAGTGGAGTAGCTTAGAATAATTAGCCCCCCATTTAACATAAGCTCTTGTACCAGCACAGTGGTTAGCGCCCTTGTATCCAGCCGGGAGGTCCGGGGTTCGAATCCCAGACAACCCTATTTTTCCTTCTGTTTTATTATTTGGTGCAGGTTAGCTCCTTACATAGGTTCTTAGCGAGGGTTTTGTCACAAACTCTTTGTAGCTAGTTGGTCAATGAGCAGCGCTAGCACCAGGGAGGTCCTGGGTTCGAATCCAGGATGCTCCAATATTTTTGCTTGTTTTTGACTAGGACACTTGTTGCACGCTCAACCCCTCGGGTAATTCATGTCTCGCTTCATTGTATATGTTGCGTTGTTTCCCGTTTCGTAGATGCCATGTTAGTTGCACGTACCATATATTTATGCCTCCGCCACATGGGAACCCGATAACCGGGATCACCCCATCATCCTTTGGCATGACACGCACACGCTCACAATTTTTTGGCACCGATACCTCTTCGAGTTATCGGAACTGAAACGTTGCCATGGCATCGTCTCCATTTTGCCGCCTTGGTTCCCTTTTGCTCGCCGTGGCGACACATGTTTCTTTCTCTTCTTGCCGTGGTGTTGATGAACTTGCATGCATGACTCATTCATGGCATATATCGTGTGTTGCATGCCTCTTGTGGCGTAGCTCCATTCTATGCTCCGCGTGTTAACCGACTAGGATGCCATGTAGGATCACCGCTTCACCCCTTGCCATGTTAACAACAATTTAATATTTTCGTGTAAATAATCGGGAGTGAACTAAGTAATTAATCGTGGAGTTTAGACGATATGTAACCCGTTGCATATCGAGCTTCACTTAATGTGTAGTGTTTGTGTGCGGTGAATTGCCATGCCATGCCTTGCATTTCGACCTTTTCATGCATCATAGTAGGTTGTGCATGATGTGTGCATTGTGTGGTGAATATCTGTGTTGATGTTTGTTTCCAGTTTGCTCCGTCTCGATAGAGTTCCGCAAGCGTGTCGAAATGTGAGCACCCGTTCGACTACGTTGGTTCACCGACTTCACGGAGACATTCTTCTTCCAAGTGGGATCTCAGGCAAGATGACCATTTCCCCCAGATACCATGACTATCATTGCTATGCTAGTTTTACCGTTTCTACCGTTTACGTCTCGTTGCCTACCACATGTTAAATATCAGCCTCTCAACAATGCCATGATAACCTTCAACCTGTTCAACCTAGCAAACAACTGATTGGCTATGTTACCGCTTGCTTAACCCTGTGTTAGCGTTGCTAGTTGCAGGTGCAACTGCTTCCATGTGATTACATGGGTTCCTTGTCATATCACCATATTAATTGCTATTTAATTTAATGCACCTATATACTTGGTAAAAGGTGGAAGGATCAGCCTTTCTAGCGTGGTGTTTTGTTCCACCTTTGCCCCCTTAGTTTCGACAACCGGTGTTATGTTCCATAATTGAGCGCTCCTAACACGATCGGGGTTGTTATGGGGACCCCCTTGATAATTTGTTTTAGATTAAAGCTGGTCTGGCAAGGCCTAACATTGGTACTACATTTGCCCACCATAATAATTTTGTTAATACTAGAAGCATAGGGCGTCATGAACCCAAGGAGTAATTTCACATAATACAGGGAGGGCCGGTGCTGATGGTGCTGGTCCAAAATAGAGCACTGTGTGGGGCCAACCCAGGGCAACTTGGGTGATTTCTATCAGGCCACTGTATGCGTCGCTCATCCGTCGTGTCCTGAGAACGAGATACGCGGCTCCTATCGGGATCGTCGACAAGCCGGGCGGCCTTGCTCGATTAGTTTTACCTTTGACGAGATATCCTGTGCATTGGGATTCCGGTGATGCTTTGGGTAATCTCAGAGTTGAGGCATTCCACTAAGGAATCCGACGAGATTCCGAGTGTCGTGATCGAGGATTTCTATGCGGCTTGTGGTAATTTGTGATGGACTAGTTGGAGCACCCCTGCAGGGTTAAATCTTTCGGAAAGCCGTGCCCGCGGTTATGTGGCAACGTGGAAACTTTGTTTAACACTGGTTCTAGATAACTTGAAGTTAACTTAACTAAAATATGCCAACTGTGTGCGTAACCATGACTGTCTCTTTCATGAGTTCTTTCTCCGATCGAGGACACGGTGGGGTTATGCCAGACGTAGGTAGGTGTTCAGGATCATTCATTTGATCATTAGTAGTTCACGTCCGTTATGCGTAGATCTTTCCCCTCTTATTTCTTGTACTCGTAAGCTTAGCCACCAAATATATGCTTAGCCGCTAGTTCAACCTCACCACTTAACCATACCTCACCTAATAAGCTTTGCAAGTCTTGATACCTTTGGAAATGAGATTTCTGAGTCCCCTGCGGCTCACAGATTACTACAACACCAGTTGTAGGTACAGTTAAAGGTTACTTGATGCGAGCGCGTTGATTGTTCATTTGGAGTTGCTTCTTCTTCTTCTTCTTCATCGATCTAGGATGGGTTCCAGGCCGGCAGCCTGGGATATCAAGGATGGACGTCGTTCTTCTTTTATCGTTTGTTTTCGTCCGTAGTCGGACCCTGCTCTTACTCTTGATGATTATGTAATGTACAGATGTGACTCTAATGTAGCTTGTGGCGAGTGTAAGCCAATTCTACTATATATCTCTTCTTTTCAGTACATGTACTTGTAACGATATCCATTCTCGCGACACAACGAGATTCGCTTCGATCCCTGACAAGGCCCCCATGCCAAATTGAGGATAGGGTCGCATCTTGGGCGTGACACCAGGCCGGCAGCCTGGGATAGCAAGGATGGACGTCGTTCTTCTTTTATCGTTTGTTTTCGTCCGTACTCGGACCCTGCTCTTCTTCATGATGATTATGTATTGTACTGCTGTGACTCTGATGTAGCTTGTGGCGAGTGTAAGCCAATTCTATATACATATCTCTGCTTTTCAGTACATGTACTTGTAACGATATCCATTCTTGCAACACGAAAAGATGTGCTTCTATCCCTGACGAGGCCTTCGTGCCAAATTGAGGATAGGGTCGCATCTTGGGGGTGACACCCAATCCAAGTCCTTGGCCTCTGCGGCCGCCAACATGTCACGGTATGCAATTATGTCTTCTCGCATGATGGTGTATCCATTCCTAGCATGAAAGTCAAACAAAGAGGGTGCACGCAACACAATAATATTGCAAGTGTTCTTGTTGTATACTGAGTTATAGTGGATGCCCATGCGATAGCTCGGTTTCCACAGTGAATTGATGGTCTAACATAGATTGTTGTTCGAGATAAATGTGAGGCAACAAGTAATCAGTAGGTCATATGGAAACATTAAGACGCTTTGCCAAGCGCGTGGCATAAACACCACCATGAATCTTGCCTTTGGTTTAGTTAATATGTAAGCGACGTGCGACAATAGCTCGTAGGTTGTAAGTGTTATCACCATAAAGTGCACGATGCAAAATAGCCAGGGTTGGGGAACAGAGACCACCACGCTGCTCCATAGCAGTTAGGCATTTGCCTATAAACAGAGAGAAATAGTGCACAACAGGAAAATACAAACTAGTGGCCGTGGCATTTGATATTCCCCTAGTTTCCCCCACAGTTGAGGTGAGGAGGAAACCCTCAAATTCCCCAGGCTTAGGCTCGCGTATCCCCCTGTCAGATGGGAGCAAGCAAATCTCACAAAAATCATCTAAAGGCAATTCAAAGTTTGTTTAATAAAGATCAAAGCGTACTCTCGGGGCACCAAGCGTGTTTAAGAAGTGAATGTTTTGCATGAAGGAATTAGCAAGGAGATAGTATTGGTCACACTCATATGCGAGGAAATTGGTAAGTCCGGAATTTGCAACAAATTGCATGAATTCTTCATAAAAAGAGCTTCACTAATGAATGATGTATGTGGCCATTCACAAGGCCTAACCTCCGCGTTGCGAATATGTTGGCATCATGATCTTGAGGCCTTCGAGCAACTCCCTTGGGGCTATGGCTAGAAGAACCTTTCCTTAAGAAATTCATTCTCCTAAGCACAAATTTCTGAAATTTTTGAGCCACAAAATGAAGTTAATAAAACATTATGAGATTGATAACAAGTGCTCATATGGATACTTAGAGGCTATATCACACATTCATACTACTTGGAACTCAAAGAACTTAGTATGCAAGCTCCTTTTCTGTAGCACCAACTGAAACAATTTATGCAAAATATAAAACAATAAAGCAAGAACTAATTGGAGAGATGGAGGAGTCACATACCAAGGATCAATTTCCTCAAAATAGTTTAGAAACGGAGTTAATCATCATGGCATTATTTTTCAATTGACCTTAACAAGGTTATTGAAGTGCTCTTGCTTAACAACGTATTTATCAGATTCGTCCGTTCATTGATCAGGAGTCTTAGCATAAGGTATATCATTTTTAGCAAAGGACCAAGGAGAGTTTACCTCTACTACCTGTGTCGGGGTATCAAGTCCATGTATTTATTCAATCGGTGGTAATTTCTTGACATCCTCAATTTTAATACCTTTCTCTTTCATAGATCTTTTTATTTCTTGCATATCTTCACGGTGGATTAATAGGATACCTCCCTTCTTTTGAATAGGTTTTGACAGTGGTTCAGGGAGAGTCGAGTCATCAACATTTTGCAATATATCATTTAATAACACTTTTGCTTGTACAATGGTTCTTTCCGTGAAAACACAACCAGCACAACTATCTAGGAAATCCCTAGAAGCATATGTTAGTCCATTATAAAATATATCAAGAATTTCATTCTTCTTAAGGGGACAATCAGGCAAGGCTCTAAGTAGCAGGAGAATCCTCCCCCAAGCTTGAGGGAGATTCCCTTCTTTAATTTGCACAAATTTAAATATTTTCTGTAAAGCAGCTTGTTTCTTAAGAGCAGGAAAATATTTTTCGGGGAAGTAATAAAGCATATCCTCGGGACTACGCATACAACCGGGAGCAAGAGAAAGGAACCATTCCTTGGCCTCGCCTTTCAGCGAGAAAGGAAAAAAGCTGAAGGATATAATAGTAGTGTATCTTTCCATCGTTGGTAAACAAGGCAACAATATCATTCAGTTTTATAAGGTGTTCGACCATAGTTTCATTTTCATAGCCATGGAAAGGATCAGACTCTACTATAGGAATTAGTTCATGGTCTATAACGAATTCATAGTCCTTATCGGTGACAAATATAGAGGAAGTAACAAATTTAGGATCATATATCATTTTCTCCATCATAGATTTTTCTTTTAGTTTGCATAATAATCTCTTCACATCATCTATGTTTTCATAGGAAAGAAAATCCCTAGCTACCTCACAATCCATAACATAATCTTCAGGTACATAAGGTAATTCATATATATTCGAAGGACAATGTGTAGAAGGTGATTCAAAGTCTTCATCAGTTTTAGCATTTTCAAGTTTGCTAGCTCTCGCAATATGAGCATAAAGTAATTCACTCAATGACACAGTTTCAGTTTCAACATGTGTAAAAATAGTATCATGATTAATTTTAGAAGTAGCATCATCAAGTTCATGTGAAATATAAGGACGATCAACAGGTGGTGGTGTAACAATATGATTCAAAACAATAGGCGAATCAAGAGCGGCGCTAGATGGCAGTTCCTTACCTCCTCTCGTGCGAGAGGGGACGACCTTAGTTCGATTGTCCTTCAGATTCCTCAAAGTGGCAATTGACATCGTCAAGTAAACACAATAAATAAAGCTATGCTTCTTGGAAACTACGCCAAAAAAGGTATTGATAATCCACAAGTATTGGGGATCTGATAGTCTTCACGGGTAGTATTTCACCCTAATTTATTGATTTGACACGAGGGGAGATAAATAATATTTATTGGCCTAGACAGTTGAGTTATCAATTAAACCGCACATGGGATATATCTCTAGAGCAAGGATTTAGTAGCACAACAAATGATATTAGTAACGGTAACAGTGGTATCAGCAATTTTGGTAACAATAGTAATAGTAGCAGGCATGACAGTAGCAGCAACAGTAGTCATGTAACATTGATCATGTGACATTTCAACACTAGGGCGCCACAGAACTAGCTCCAATTCATCAATATAATGTAAGCATGTATTCCGTATATAGTCATACGTGCTTGCGATAAGAACTTGCATGACATCTTTTGTCCTACCCTCCCATGGCAGCGAGGTCCTATTGGAAACTAAGGGATATTAAGGACTCCTTTTAATAGAGAACCACAAAGCATTAACACATGGTGAACACATGAACTCCTCAAACTACGACAATCACCGCAAAGAATCCCAATTATTGTCACCTTGGGGTATGCGGCTCAAGACACGTAATAGGTGCATACAACTTGCAAGATAGGATCCAAATCAATGTTATATTCATGAAAACATAATATGTTCAGATCTAAAATCATGGCACCCGGGCCCTAGTGACAAGCATTAAGCATAGCAACAACAATCTGAGAACATAGTGGATACTAGGGATCAAGCCCTATCAAACTTAACTCAATTACATGCTCAATCTCATTAAATCCCACCACCGTCCAGCAAGTTGTGGCATCCCTAGATTAAGCTACAGTGATCATTGCAATTAAGCTACAGTGATGGCCAAGATTAAGCTAAATGCTTTTGCTAAATAGTGCTTGATCAATCTTGGATCATATCTCATTTCAAGTTCCGTTTGAAATTGAAACTCCTTATAATAACTGGATTAAATATATTGCCAAACATGAAAACTAAAATCATGGTTGGATTGCAAATATTCACCTAGTAATTATAAAATGTGAATCAACATTTTACCATGTAATTTGGTGCCTCAGAATAATAATAACAGAGGTCAAAACAATTAATTAAATACCTATTTAATTATGATAATTCCCACAATTTCCAAATGAGTCCCAAACTTTTTTCGTAGAATCTATAAACTGCAAGATGAATTATGGACTAGTTCCACAAATTTACGAAAAAGGATTTTGTTAGAAAATAAAATGAAAACGAAACACATAAAAAGTGAAAAGAAAAAGAAAAGAAATAAAAGGCTCACCCCGTGCCCAACACGGCCCATTTGACCGACACGCACGGCCATGGCCACGCGCGAGCCATCGCCGGCCTCCGCCTCCCATATATAGCCACGGCGAGCCCCTCACGCCAAGCCTAGCGCCCCACCACTCCCCTCGTGCCCTCGACTCCCTATCCTCCCTATCTGTCACCGTGGCACCAAGCCGCCTCGCGGCCGAGCCGCCCCGTCACCGTCATCCCCATCCTCCTCTCCATCGGCCCTTGTCGAGCCTCGCTGAACCAGCCACCCATCAAGCACCGGTGAGGCCCTCGACCACCTCCCCCTCCCTCTCTTTGTCGTGCCCGCGCGCTGTCACGCTTGGCCTTGTCCTGCCCCCCTACAACGTCGCCGCACCCTCTCATTGTCCCTCACGCTGGTCCCTTTCAACGCCCGCTCATGCACGCGCGCCCGCTAGCCGTCACGCTTCTCCATCGCGGCTGCTTGCTTCGCCACTGCCCGAAGCTGCCCCGAACCTACTACACTACGGCGCCAGCCTATGTCCTGGCCACCGCAATTGGACGTTGTTAGCCCCGCTGCAGCTACCCTCCGACCATCTGCCGCCCGCAGCCGCCCCTGTGTGCCCCGCCTCATCAGCCTTCGCTCATTGCTCGCCCCCGCCGGCGCTCTGCTTCCGAGCAAGCACTACGGGCCTCGCCCCGATTCAGTTAAGTGGGGCTAATCCCCGCCACAATTAACCCCCAACCCCCAACTGACTGACCAACACGACACACGTCGTGTTAAACAGAGAAAGAAAATAAAAATAAATATAAAAATAATAGATAATTAATTAATGACGTAATTAACTTCTCATTAAATCTATTTAATTAACTAAACTAAGTAATTTAAGCTTATAGTCACCAACATGTGCGTCCAACCCCTAATTTAGTGAATTTGATTAAAATAAAATTCTCTTAGAAACCTTAGTCTATGACATAGGGGACCCACTTGTCAGGTTTGACCAGCCAACACCCGTGTTGACTACTGACACCATCATGATATCATGCTGGTGTCATAATAGACTTTTCTAATTAAATGTGTTAATTCTAGAATATTAATAAAACTTTGAAAATTAATATAAAATAATATATAAGTCACATGAAAATAATGTATATATGAAAGTTGCTCACAAAAATCCCGTGAGTACGTTATGCGTTCATCTGTCACATGCTCCGAGCATGATGAGCATGGAACTTTCCTCTCTGATTCATGTGTGCGGTAGTAGAGAGAGACCCGGGAAATATCATCAGATATTTTCCCGCTCCGTCCATGACATGTAGTACTACGTTAGCTCATGCCTAGCAGCTAGCACTGCATATTGCCATGGCATGCATCATGATGCATTTGCTTGCTTTTATTTATTATTTTTGTCCCCTCTTCTCGCTGGTAGATGCCAAAGTTGAGGCTGCTGTTGGGTACGACTACCCCGTGACGATTAGCCTTTTGAAGCAGAGCAACAAGGCAAGAACCCCCCCCCCCCCCGATCATTCCTATCTTGCCCATTCTTTCTCCCTCATGTTTGCACTAGATTTTGCTACTCTTGTAGATAGCTCCTATTTTGATGCATAGCCTGTTTTTGATAAACCATTGTTGTACCCTACTGCATATAAAATGCTTAGTATAGGTGGATTAGTGATCCCGAGTGATCCCACTTTTTCCTTTTGTCTCTGCTTCATCATCGAAGACTCGATGACTTGAGGACTCGATCAACAGATCGACAAGCCATGACCCGTCACATCACTTCACACCCCCTTGTTGTACGACTCGATGGAGTTACTGTCGAGTACTAAGGGTGACACCTCGTTATGTACTCCTCATGTTAGCTCTCTTGTGAAGTTAACTGGAGGTGGATTGCGGAGGGTGATTCCTCCATCATCAATTCTGATAACGACACTGTTGTGCAATGATAACCCACAAGTATAGGGGGTCGCAGCAGTTTTTGAGGGTAGAGTATTCAACCCAAATTTATTGATTCGACACAAGGGGAATCCAAAGAATATTCTCAAGTATTAGAAGTTGAGTTGTCAATTCAACCACACCTGAAAGATTTAGTATCTGCAGCAAAGTATCAGTAGCAAGGTAGTATGATAGCAACAGTAGCAACAGTGACAGCAGTAGCAATAGAGTAACAGTAGGCATGTATTTCGTATGTAGTCATACGTGCTTAGGGAAAAGAACTTGCATGACATCTATTGTCCATCCCTCCCGTGGCAGCGGGGTCCTAATGGAAACTACAGGATATTAAGGTTCTCCATTTAATAAAGAATCGAACCAACGCATTAACACTTAGTGAATACATGAACTCCTCATACTATGGTCATCTCCGGGAGTGGTTCCGGCTATTGTCACTCCGGGGTTGCCGGGTCATAACACATAGTAGGTGACTACAACTTGCAAGATAGGATCAAGAACACACATATATTGGCGACAACATAATAGGTTCAGATCTGAAATCGTGGCACTCGGGCCCTAGTGACAAGCATTAAGCATGGAAAAGTAGTAGCAACATCAATCTCAGAACATACTGGATACTAGGGATCAATCCCCATCAAAACTAACTCGATTACATTATAGATCTAATCCAACAAATCACCGTCCAGCAAGCCTACGATGAGATTACTCACGAACGGTGAAGAGCATCATGGAATTGGCAATGAAGGAACGTTGGTGATGGCGATGGCGATGATCTCCCCTCTTCGAAGTCCAGAAGGGACTCCAGATCTGCCCTCCAGAGGAAGAAAAGAAGGTGACGGCGCCTCCGTATCGTAAAACGTGATGAACTCTTCACCTTGATTTTTTTCCGGATGGAAGGGACTAAATAGACCTTAGATTAGAGGCGGTGGAGCAACGTGGGCCCCACAAGCCTGCCAGGCGCGGCCGGGGGGAGCGCCTGGTGGGCTTGTGGGCTCCACGCTCCACTTCCTCCGTTGATTCTTGCGCCGGTATTTTTTATATATTCCACAAAAAATCCCCGTAAGTTTCCAGGTCATTCCGAGAACTTTTATTTCTGCGCAAAAACAACACCATGGCAATTCTGCTGAAAACAGCGTTAGTGCGGGTTAGTTCCATTCAAATCATGCAAATTACAGTCCAACACAAGGGCAAATAAGTTTGGAAAAGTAGATACGACGGAGATGTATCATGCAACACCTCAAGTGTTAACCATCGAGGGTGATTCCTCCCTAGTCATCTTGATGGTTAAATCAATTGGAATCCATCGAGGGTGATACCTTGAATTCCTATGATGTCATAGACACATTGTTAGTTTCAGTTAATAATGGGAACTAATGAAATGTGTGGTGCGGGTGGATACACGTGTGATTATGACGAGTTGTGGTGAGGCATTCTTGGCCCTTGCCAGACATCCTCGAGATGGGACCGCATATCGTGGATCGCTGATCGTCACTAGAGTTAACAAAACATTAATGGGATTGGATATTTGATCTAAGTAGGGCGATTGACCTTTTTAGCACTAACTTTCACGCAAGAACAGTTATAGGCACTCAGCGTCGTGGTATCAACCTAAGTTCTTTGGACGTTAGCAATGGCGTGGCGCACGCCCGAGTGGTCTGCATAAGCATTGATCTTGTATAACAGGTGCTAGGACTGACCTCGCCCGACCTTGCAACATGCACGAGTGCAAAGGGTGATGGGCCCATGACCCCTGCATTGATCCTAGGCATGGCTACGACGTGTTGATCTCCCGAGGACGGGCATGACCCAAGAAAGTGTGTCCACTCGGAGTTAATCAAGCGTTTCGGGAAATGTGGTGCACCCCTACAGGGATGATTAAACTATTCGAATAGCCGTGTCCATAGTAAGAGTACGACTTGGAGTTGTACAACTAGAAATGTGACTAAACTTGAATGATTGGCTCCGAGATTGCTTTCTCACTGGGAGTCGAGAAAGGATCTATGGGCGTGAAATAATTTATTTGCTGCAACAATATGACTAAATTTGTGCTACTGATCTACACTCTTCTAATGCTCCAAGACAGTGAAGATGCTAGTCTTTGATAGGACTAGACCTTCTCTCTCTATTCTGGCATTTCTGTAGTCAGTCCAATGATATAGCCCCATTCCTTTGACACTGATGCATACTTAGCGTAGTTCCGATGTCAGTTTTGCGAGTACTTTGGATGACTACCATTGTTGCTTTGATTCCCCTTTTCCTCTTGATTCAATTGTCATGACCAGATGACGGAGCCTAGGAGATGTTTGATCCCGCCGATGACTACTAACCGGACAGAGCCTACTACTATGTGGATGTAACATCCCAAGTGCAATTTCCAAACCTTTGTAATATTTTCATGAGTGAACCTTCCATGTTGTGCCTCGCAAGTTTGATTAATCAAGTTTGCTTCATGACTTCCATTAGCATCATAACATCATGTCATCATGCCATGCATTTTAATAATTGCTCCTTGTTGGTGTGTGATGTTGAGTGTGTGTTGCTAGTTATGAGCTTGCAAGAGTGATAGTCATGTGCAAAAAATCCTCAGCAAATGCTTGAGTAAACCACATCTTCTTTAATTCAAATATAGTGTTATGGTGAAATGTTGTTTTCCCAACACCATGCTAAAAAAGTTGCAAATGTTGTATATATTATGTCGATAATCTAGAATCAAGTTTCGGGTGTGTCATATTTTTTTTGCTAATTATTAAACCTGTAAAAAATTTCAAATGGTAATATAAGTGCATTTATTTCCTCTCTCTAAAATTGTCAAATCAAATTTATCAAATACGGCCTATTTTTGTGAGTCCAAAACATATTTTGTTTTGTTCAAAACCTCCTTCTATTTTGGTGAGTGATTTTGCCTTTTTCTGATTTAATAAAAATGCAAAGGGTTTCCTGGATAGTCATAAGGCTAGCTGGGCCTTCTCCTCCCTCATGGCCCAACGTGAGCAGACCGCAGGCCGAGCGCAGCGCACCCCAGCCAAGCTCTCCATGTGTGCCTCGTCCTCCCTTTCCAGCGTGGACCATGGCCAACCCCACCTCCGACATCTCCTCGCCATGCCATCTTACTCGACCTTTCCACCTCCCTCTCATAGTGGCGAGCCGACCGGGCTAGCTCCATGGCCTCGGTGGCAGCCGTGACCCCGAGCCCTCCTCCGATAAAGCAGCCCATAGCACTACGGTTTCCCCTCTCCTTCCCATTCCTCGTCGCACCGCCGCAGCTAGGTAAGAGCAGCCCCCGTCACAGACGTCACCACGTTTGAGCTGAGGCCGAGCTCGAGCACGGATTTCTCGTCCCTGTCATCTTCTTCCCAGGGGCGTCGAGGGCGTGATCGTCTTCTTCCTCTCCTTCGCACGGGGCCGCGAGGACCGAAGGATGCCGCCCTGACGAACCTCTTCTTCCCCTTCTTCCTCCTCGTTGGGCCCGAGCTTCTCGTCGCCCCGCAGCCGCCATCAATCATCCCTGCCGTCTCCATCGGACCTTGGTAAGGAACCACATCCCCATCCCTCTCCTTTGGTCTGATCCAAGCACGTATGCATGTTCCCCCCATAGGAGCAGCACCGGTGATGACCGCCACGTGAGAGCTCCGCTAGCGCCGCCGTAGCTCGCTCCATCCCCCCTCTGCACGTCATCTCGAGCTAGGTCCGAAAATGAGACCCCGCAGCCGCTCACCTACCCTTGTGGTCGCCAGTGGCCTCGTCGGCGCTGATGTTTTCCTCTTTGCCGCAAGGTAGAGAAAGGCATGGCCTTTCTAGGGTCAACAGGGGAGAGACCCCGTGGTTTCTAACACACCCACCTAGCCCAGTGGTAGCCACCCCTCTCTCGTTGCAAGGAGACCCTGGTTCGATCCCCGATCGCATGAATAAAACCCCCCTTTTCCTACTTGTTAGATCGGGGCTCACACTAGGCCCTGGCCCCACATGTCATCCTCAAGGGGCTCTGGTGTCACTACCACTGGGACCCCCTTGTGTTTTATTTTTGTTTGGTGTTGTTTTGTCTGTTTAGTTAATTCCAATTTTGGCATATTCCTCTATGAGTATGTTATAACTAGATGTGTGATTTTTCATTTGTGTTTGTGAGTGATTTTTCTATAGTAACATAGCCCTATGATATAAGAATTTGGGGTAGAGAAATCCAAATATACCAATGGTGGCATTAGTTTTGTCTTTTGAGAAAGTTTATGTAGATTCTATTTTGTGCTAAGATGCTATGTTGTTAATTTTGTGTGGAGCAATCCTTGCACCCTTTTGTCAATCTTGTCAACATGAAAGTTGTAGTGAGTACTAGGTCCTCGTATTTTTATTTGCCATGAAAACTTTTTGTATTTGTGGGTTTCTTACTGTGAACATGTCATCTCAATATTATTGTTTTTAGGATATGTTGAAATATGCCTAAGTCCGAAAATTATTTGAAGTAGCTATGTTGCCATGAAGATTGCCATGCATCTACAGTTTATTTATAATGGTACTCTGGTGTGAATTAAAGAGCATGTTGCCCTCTGTCAAATGGTCCCATTACTTTGCAAAATAGGTTTTGCATCTTGGCTACTTTTCCTGTAAAACATGCCATGTTGATGTAAACTTTTGTGAATTCACCTTGTTTAATTTGACCGTGTGAGAATCTGCTTATATCACCATGCCATGTTTAGAGGGTGCTATTATTGATTATGTGCAGTCGCTCATGGTTAGTGGGAGTGAATTGTATTGTTTTTGGCCTCCATCACCCTGTTAAGTTTCATGCCATGAAAGCCAATATAGAATAGAGTTTTATTGCTCTCAACATGCCGTCATGTTAAAATTTGCTTGTGTAAAACTATTATTTTCACTATGTCCTAATCTGTTATAATTTTTGCCATGTTATAAGCTTGATTGCCATTGATCCATGAACCTATCCATGTTGTTGTTAGTTAGGAGTTATTGTACTCTTTGATAGCTTCATATCCATGTATTGGTTGAACTTGATGGGCGGCTGTAGCTATTAGTTTTCGTATGAACTTGATATCGTTTCTAATTTTTTTATGCTTAGCTGTCTTGTTTCCATCACAATTTATTGCTGCCTACCACCTGAATATCACGCCTCCAAAAATTTCCATGAAAAGCCTCTAACCCTCCACATCCTAGCAAACATTGATTGGCTAAGTTAGCCCTTTCTCAAACCTTCCTATAGCATTGCTAGTTGCAGGTGCAGGTTGATCCATGTGTTGACATGGACATTTTGAATATCATCTTATTTATGTTGTTTAATTTAATGCACATATATACTTGGTAAAAGGCGGAAGGCTTGGCCTTTTGCTCGGTGTTTTTTCCGCTTTTGACACCCTAGTTTTGGTTACCGGTGTTATGTTCCATATTGAGCGCTCCTAACATGCTTGGGGTTGTTATGGGGACCCCCTTGATAAATCGTTTTGGTTTAATCTTGTTTGGCAAGACCCAACTTTGCTACTACATTTTCTAACAACTTAATAATTAAAAAGCGTAGGGAATAGCTATCCGAGGATAATTAATCAACCCCCGGGCCAGTGATCCTCATGAGTGTTGGTCCAACCCAGAGCATTATGCGGGGCCAACCCATAGCAATTTGGGTGATTTCTATCACGCCACCGTCGCATCGCTTATTGATGACCCACAAGTATAGGGGATCAATCGTAGCCTTTTCGATAAGTAAGAGTGTCGAACCCAACAAGGAGCAGAAGGCTCTGATAAACGGTTTTTAGCAAGGTAATAACTGCAAGCACTTAAAGTAGCAGTAACAAGTGATGGTGTAGCGAAGTGAAACATAGCAGGTGAAATGTAACAAGTAACAAGTAATAGAAACGGTGCAGCAAAGTGGCCCAATCCCTTTTGTAGCAAGGACAAGCCTGAACAAAGTCTTATAGGAGGAAAAACGCTCCCGAGGACACACGGGAATTTATGTCATGCTAGTTTCATCATGTTCATATGATTCGCGTTTGTTACTTTGATAGTTTGATATGTGGGTGGACTGGCGCTTGGGTACTACCCTTACTTGGACAAGCATCCCACTTATGATTAACCCCTCTCGTAGGCATCCGCAACTATGAAAGAAGAATTAAGACAACGTCTAACCATAGCATTAAACTAGTGGATCCAAATCAGCCCCTTACGAAGCAACACATAGACTGGTGTTTAAGATTCTGTCACTCTAGCAACCCGTCATCTACTTACTACTTCCCAATGCCTTCCTCTAGGCCCAAATATGGTGAAGTGTTATGTAGTCGACATTCACATAACACGACTAGAGAAAAAGACAACATACAACATATCAAAATACCGAACGAATACCAAATTCACATGACTATTAATAGCAAGACTTATCCCATGTCCTCAGGAACAAAAGTAACTACTCACAAAGCATAATCATAATCATGATCAGAGGTGTAATGAGTAGCATCAACGATCTGAACATAAACTCTTCCACCAAGTAATCCAACTAGCATCAACTACAAAGAGTAATCAACACTATTAGCAACCTTACAAGTACCAATCAGAGTCGCGAGATGGAGATCGGTTACAAGAGATGAACTAGGATCTGGAGATGAGATGGTGCTGATGAACATGTTGATGGTGACGAGTCCCCTCATATGAGAGGAGTGTTGGTGATGACGATGGCGACGATTTCCCCCTCCGAGAGGGAAGTTTCCACGGCAGGATCGTCCTGCCGGAGCTCTAGATTGGTTATGCTCAAGTTCCGCCTCGTGGCGGCGGAGAATCCACGAAAACGCTCCGCCCTGATTTTTTTCCGGACCAAACCCTTCATATAGCAGAAGAGGTGGGCCAGTGGGCCAACAGGGTGCCCACAAGCCCTGTGGCCGCGGCCAGGGGGGCAGGCCGCGGCCACCAGGCTTGTGGGCCCCTGGCAGCTCCCCTCTAGCACTTCATTCGCCCAATTTTTTTTATATATTCCCAAAAAATTCCACATTGATTTTCAGGGAATTTGGAGTTGCGCAGAATAGAGGACTCAGACTTGCCCCTTTTCTAGTCCAGAATTCCAACTGCCGGTATTCTCCCTCTTCAAATAAACCTTGCAAAATAAGAGAGAAAAGGCATAAGTATGGTACCACAAAGTATAATAACAGTCCATTAAGCGATAAATATAAACATGAAAGCATGATGCAAAATGGACGTATCAACTCCCCCAAGCTTAGACCTCACTTGTCCTCAAGCGAAAACCAAGATCCATAAACATGTCCACATGTTTAGGGATGAAGGTGTCGATAAAACATAATACGAACATGAGGGCTTCATGATCACACATAGAACAGCAATATATCATAAAGATTATTATGGGAAAGTAACAATTCCTTCAGAAAGCAAATTACGAATCAAAAACCTTACCGAGAAGTAGCCAATAACAGTCCATAGCCATTGAAGCAATTGCAATTTATCATAACATGAGAAAGAGCCAAGTAGGAGCTTGTAAAACAAATCCACAATTGTTACAACTCACGTGGTACTCATGGTATAAATGTTTCAGTTGGACACAGAGAAAAATAGGGGCTTATAATTTTTGCTCCCAACCATTTACCTCAAGAGTAAAGTCAACAATAATAAAGCATAAGTACTCATCTCCAAGTTGATATATATATGAATATAGATCTTTCCCTAGCATATGACGTTCACCAAGATGAAGACGGAATAGGGAATTTGTGTTGATCACCATGACTTTCACAACGACAAAAGTAAAGGTACAAGATAGGCCCTTCGCAGAGGGGAGCAGAGGTTGTCATGCACTTTTGAGGTTTGGATGTGTGTCCTCTTAGTGCGGAGGAACGTCACTTTATATTGCCTCCTGTGATAAAGAACTTTATTATGCAGTTTGTCGCTTTTATGTCTTCCTCATCAAAGGTTCATATAAAGCTTATTTTCCACACACTAATGGATCATACATATTAGAGAGCAATTTTTATTGCTTGCACCAATGACAACTTACTTGAGGGATCTGATTCAATCCATAGGTAGGTATGGTGGACACTCATGGCAAAACTGGGTTGAAGGTTTATGGATGCACAAGTAGTATCTCTACTCGGTGCGGGAGTTTTGACTAATATGAGGTGGAAGCAATCGTCACATGCTAAGGGATCTCTAGACATATAACATTGTTTGGAATCGAGCAAACACAATTCATTATGTTGTCTTCCTTGTCCAACATCTACTTCTAAGCATGTAATAGTTTGGTGAGTGCTCACAATTGTAAAAAGTGTCTAAGATCATATATTTATATGTGAACCTCTCTTTCCTTATTACTTCTTATTAATTGCAACAATGACTAGGGTCTATGTTGGTATATTCTCAACAAGTTTCAATCATCATACTTGTTATATTTGAAGCTATCACTTTCCATAAGATCATCTCATGATCTTTCATGCTATCGTTCTTTTCATACTTTTGATCACGGCACAAAACGAAGCCCTTGACTAAGATACTCTTTATTATATAGCTCGCAAGCTCGAATACATCGGGGGAGACACAAGGCAAAAGACTCAAAATAAACACTAAAGACATAACCCACTAAGAGAATAAAGTAAAAAGTGAAAAGGAAAGAACTAAAACAAAGGTAAAAGCAAAAGATATAAAGGTGATACGATACGAGGGCAACTCCCCCAAGCTTGGCACAAGCCAATGGAGTTGCCCATACCAATGCTTAGTTGTCTTCCTTTGGTGGTGACGGTGGTGGAGTTGCAACATGAGTTTGATCCTCCGTCTTCCAAGGCATAGATACTCCATCATGGCAGGATGAACGAGTCGCCGGAATCCTCAAATCTGCAGCCAACCGTATTGATTTAAATATATACTCATACTCACAGTTTTGGTTCTGCAGGTCATAGATCAGGCCCTGAAGTTGATCAACCCTGTCATAGAGCCTGGAGTGGTGCTTCCCAATGTCATTGGCATCCATCTTGTGCGTGTTGGTGAACTCCGTGATCATCATGTGGTTGGCGTTGAGTCCACGCTCCACCATCCCTTGGCACTTGAAGACTTGTTGCTCCATTGCTTCGAGCCTCGTCTCCACGCTTCCGGTCTTCTTAGGCCCCTCAACATCACGGATGTGCAACATCCCCTCACGCATATCAATATATTAAGGGTGTTGCAGCACTTCCGTGAGGTAGGGATTGATGACCCTCTCGAAGATCTTGTCCTTAGGAGCTTTTGGGGAAGTCATGACGATCTAGATCTACAACAGAAACAGGCTCGAAACGAAAAACAGAGGAAAACTGCGTGATACGGAGATCAAAACCCTTGGGCGTATATATAATGATTTTTTCTGGACCAGAAGGAGTGCTCCGCAGGAAAACGGAGTCCGGGAGGCAAACGAGGTGCCCACAAGCCCTGTAGCCGCGGCCACGGGGGGAGGCCGCGGCTACCAAGCTTGTGGCCGCCTCGTGCATTCTCCGAACTGCTTTTTATTTTTCTATTTTTCCATAAATTCCAAAACGGAGAAAATTTCCTACTAGAAAAGTTTTGGAGTCCAATTACTTACGAAACACATACATCTTCGTTTTCAGAGTCTGAAACAGGCTGATAAAAATCCCTTATGTACTCCTCTGGAGTTATGATATTGATGATATTGCTCTCAACATTTATGGGAGTACGAGTGATATAAGAGAGCAGTTCGGACGGATTGCTCATACATGCCTTAGCACATGGCCCTACGCCCAAGCTCGCGACCTATCAGTCCTACGATATAGACGGGTACACGTTCTACACAGAGGCCAAAGACATGGACAGTGATTACCAGAACTCTAGGGTGACAATTCAATGCGTGACCGACGCCAACGGCACAACTGAAAGATTCTACGGAAGGGTCGAAGAGATCTAGGAGCTTGACTATGCTAGAATGCACGACGCGAGGATGTTCCATGTCAGATAGGCCAAGGACGTCATAAGAGAAAACAAGTATTTCACCACCATGTCTATACCCGACGCGAAGAGCACTCCCGTGAGCGTTAACATCATCGCCAAAAATGAGCCATGGGTGCACGCTAAGCACGTGACACAATGCTTCTTCATAGCCAACCCCGCCAATCCCAGTCTTGTTGTCGTGAGGAGATCCAAAAGGAGTATCGTCAAAATGGATGTAGTCGCTAACGAGGAAGACTATGACCAATACGACAACCCGATGAGGGAAGATGACGATGAAGATGAAGCATACGTGAAAACAAGAATCAAGATTACATGGCGGCGGAAAGATTATACTCCATGGCTCCGGAAAAGTCACAAGGAGGGGCTCAGTTACTCGGCAACGAACAAGAAAGGGAAGAAGCTCAATGTGAAACATTGTCAACGCAGCTGATCAGAAACCTACATTTTGTGTACGCACTTAAGTAACCGTTATCGGTCAACTGATATGTACACATGCATGTTTCCGGTGATATTCGCTCATTGGGGAGAGCGAAATGTCGTCGTCGTTGGGAGAAAAACAAATAATAAAAAGAAAAGAAAACTAAATAGAAAAGGAAAGAAAAATAATAAAAATAAAATAAAATGACGCTAAGTCCCCAATTCCTCCATGTCGCCCTTGTTTCTTCCAAAATTCCTCCTCCCGCCGCACGTGTCCACCCAGTGTTGCCGTCACCCCAGCGCCACCTTGACTCCTCGTCGCGCCGCCCTGACTCCTCCCTGCGCCGCCCCTGACTCCACCCAGCATCGCGGTCGCCGCCCCGAGCTCTCCCATCGGCGCCGCCGCCCCTCCCTGTCGGCTAGGGTTGAGGTGAGGCCCCAGCAGGTACCCGACGACCCCCCCACCTTTCTCTCTCTCTCTCTAATAGTGCTCTTCGGCAGCAGGTACCCGACCCCCCTCCTCCCCGACAAGGTGCTCTTCAGCAGCAGGCTTTGGTATGCATTTTGATAAAAACCATAGTTTGATACACTAATTTTGAACTAGTGGGCAGAATTTTTGATGTTTTGAACTAGTGGGCAGAAAATGTGGCAAGAAAATTTTGATGTTTTGAACTAGTGAAACAATTTTGCTTTCTCAGATCCGGCGTAGGTCATTGCATTGCATCCCTTTGCTAGTACTTGTGATGGTGTCAAGAGAATTCCATTTATTATTTTCTGTTTATATTTGTATAATTAGTCTTGTGATGGTGTCAAGAGAATTCCATTTATTATCCCCATGGTATCCAAGTGGCCTATGTTTTGCCGGAATGTTGATTCATTTCCATCCCGGCAAATTTCAGGTGCTCCACATGTCCACTTTTTAGCAAAGGTCATGCCGAAATTTTTGGCATGACTTGTGCTAGAAACTAGGACATATGGAGTACCCGGGATTTGCCGGAAGGGGAATAAATCAACATTCCGACCAAATACAGGCCCCTTTTTTCTCTTCATTATATGTTTTATTTACAATTGTTGCATAGGAAACATGTCTACCGACGCCGAAGTTGTGGGTGGTTCTGCTCACTCCGCAGACCCCATGGAGGCAGGAAATCACTATTTTGATTACCTGGATGAACACCAGATGTGGTTGCATGGTGGCGGCAGTGGTCCCAACCCCGACCCCGGTCCCGACACTGGCAACAACACCGACTCCGCCCCCGAGACCAGCAACGATGATGTCGTAGCCGGTAAAGCACCGAAGAAGAAGAGGACACGAAAACCACACGAGCTTGGGAGCGGACAAATTGTGGTCACGGAGATTCACCCCTTTAAGTTAGAGCCAACGGCGCCAGGGTAAGCGGGCATGTGCTGGGGCAATCAACTTGGATGCATCCTCAGGGAAACTGCCAACTCTAACGATGAGAGGTTGAAGCAAATACCACATATGGAGCACATGCTCCTAAAGAAGTTGCACAATAGGTTCTTGTTCCCCGACCAGAATGAAAAGGAACATAAAGAGCCATGGGACGACCCCGTCATGACAAAGATAAACGAGAAGGCGATGGTGACATTCACCAATGACTTGTCCTCCTGGAAAGTTCTGGAGAAAAAATCGGTTGGGAAGGGTGAACCGTGGTCCAAGATTCATGCTGATAATCCGACATTAACGAAAGAGGACTTTGCAAAATTCCTTTTGAATTGCGAAAAAGAAGAGGTCAAGGCAAACTCTGAGAAAATGAAGGCACTCCCGGCCTGGAACACGCCTCCCCACCGCCTCGGAAGCCGTGCTTACGAGGGGAAGAGGCACATATGGGCCAGGGAGGACGCCGAACGTGAAAGTCTCGGGATCCTAGACCCCTTGGCGGAGTTCACCGAGCCGCTGGAGCATGACTAGATCAGGGCCTAATACAAGTTGGACAAAGTCAAAAAGATCTTTTACGCAAACGCGAACACGAGGGAGTTCATGGGACTTCTGGTAATTTTTATATTACCACATTATCATATTAGCTTCCAATCAATTTGACTGCAAGTTTTGTCACATTAGTAAACCATTCACGTTCCTTTTGCAGAAAGAGCAGCACCAAAAGGCAGCCGAAAGCGACGAGTCGTCACAGTCGTCGGCGAGGCCCAAGTGTGACACCCCATTCAACCGGGCCCTGAGCATATTGAAAAACGTCCGAGTGGACAAGCCGCCGTCCTATGGACGTGTTCACGACGTCGGCGATGGCGCCTCGTGGAAGACGTGCTACCCCGAGGGGCCAGAGGATAGAAGGAAGAGACGGTTTGTCGTCACTCACAAGAGTATCGACGAGAAGGTCGCAGTTGCGGTCAATAAGACCAAAGCTGAGACCAAATAAGAGTTTGTCGACGTAGTAAGTGGGTTGGTCACTGACGCGGTGGCCAGCTTGATTTCGGCAATTTTCAATTGGTCAAAGAGCAATCCAAATGCACGGCCGGAGGACTACCCAATTCCCAGCTTTGCCGCGAGCAACTCGGCGAACACCAAAGCACCAACACCTGCCCAAGCAACCACAAAGGTCCAGTTCCTGTTCATAACAGCCCGACCTCCGTCTCTGGCATGCTCGGCGGGCCTTCCTCGCTAGTTGAGCTCGACGCCCTCACGGTAATTACGCGTCATACCCTTTTCACCAGCATGTCTATAGTGTTCCGTTTCAGTTGCCTTTCAGATGTTTGATGTCGCAGACATGTCTCCTTCGTAGGCCGACGACACCCCGTGCACCCTACTCTACGACATCAAGGGCCAGAAGGTGGTTGTGGGAAAGGCATCCATCGTGAAGCCGAAGGACCGCATGTTCCACAATCGACAGATGCCCTATGGTGTCTTCAAGGTTAACGTGGCCAGTGTCTTAGGGGGCTTCGAGGATTTGCCTCCTCCGATACCAGCCGGTGACTACGAGACCCCTATGCTTATTGACGGATGCAAGAACTGGTTATTGATTTGGCCAAAGTCTCTTATTCGTCTCGAGGAGCCCAGTATCACGCCAACGCCAAGTTCTCAAGAAGGTATGAACACCACCCCACCTACCAAATTACCTGCACTTGTCATGGCGGATGATGGTAGCGTACGACGCAAGGGAGAGCCTCCATTAGTGCCAGATCATGTCGCCCCCGCTTTCGAAGAAGCAAATGTTGATCACGACACGGAGGATGATGATAAGGACCCGAAGCGGTATTTCAATACCGCCTATCATGGATTGATGGCTCAGGATGCCGAAGACTCAGGCTATGATCGTGGAGATGATGATTTGATGCTGCTTGATTTGCCGGAGCCGGAACATCCTAAGGCGGAATGCAAAAAGTCTCTCTTCAAGTCATCCTCGTAGGAGATGCCTCCAGATGCCGCCTCTACCCAGCAACCCCCCGAGGCCCGTCCACTGTTTAGCCCGAGGACACTTGGGGTGGTGGTTAGGGAAGGTATGGTGGGCTCACTACCGCCACCCCCCAAGAAGCAAAGGAAGAGACCGACCAAGAGACCTAAAGGCGCCATAGGTGCTTCAAGCAACCAGCCGCCTCTGAAACCCCTGGTGGTAGACAGAATACCTGTCGAAGGTAAGCGCTAGATCACATACCTTCTCGCCACGAAGATGTGTTGTCCAGAGAGAAAAACCTTCTCGCCACGAAACATCCAGGATACCCGCTTTGCGCACCTCATGTGCCGGGTGGGAAGATGTACATCGATACCTGGCCCGCGAATCAATTCCTCCCGCAATTTGACTACATCTACAACATGTTCCACATGACCAATCTGGATTTCCAGTTCATCCGCATGTATGCGCTGTATCTCAACTCCATCATCAATATGGAGAGCATCAAATATATCTGTGCCACGAACCCATACTATATGCACGAGGACTTCTTGGGAGTTTGCAAAGAGCACCGTGACTATGCGAGCAAGTACCTCGACGATTTGATGATCGCTAATAAGGACAAGGAAGCGATTCTCCTGCCTTATCATCCCTCGTAAGTCATCCGCGCATATCCTTTCATACATGTTTCATTCCTTTGCAAGCATGGAGGCTAATTTGAGGTGTACTTAATTGGCGCAGAGGGGGCGTCGCCGTCCTCATAGTTCTGTACCCGGAATACTCACATGCTATGTACTTGGACTCGTCGAAGAACCTCAAGAAAAAGGATTACACGCACGTAAAGAGTGTTCTCGACTCTACCCTGTGGACCTTCAGCCTGACTGGTGGATATATCAAGGTGAAAAAGGCCAAGAATAAAGCACCGGCTTTCGGCCATAAGACCGACTTCTGCTGGATCCAGCAACCGAATATCAGTACGCTGATGGATTCTACCTCATGCATCACCTGATGGAGTTCAGAAGGGATAACCAACGCCTTCGCATGTCAGCTACTACCAAAGATGCCGAGATTGTCAGCTGGGCCACAAGCATAGGAATGACACCGGATCATCGAATCCGAGCTGAGTTTTATCACGTACAGTGTGAACTAGCCCAAGTGATCATGAAGCAAGTCCTCGAACCACACGGTTTGATGTAACTTGTGGGTGTCCGAACACTGCTAGTCGCTCATCGTCTGGACATGAACCCTTTCACGAAGCTCGGGTGCGTCCTCGCTGACTATCAAGATTGGGATGAGGACCTAAACGACTGATTGTCAATGACAATGTGATGTAACTAAACCGTGGTCCTGAACTAGCGTGCCTTATCACTACTGTATTTCTATGGAAAAACTTTGAAACTATGTGATGTAACTAAATCGTGGTCCTGAACTAGCGTATATCGTTCTAGTTAATTAGTTTGGGTATGAGGAACTTCGTCATTTATGTTTACTGTTGGTTGCTTTTATTTTGCTAATCATGCCTCTTTGTTTTATTAACTACATTATGTTGCGTATTATCGTTCAAATCCACAACTCACGATGCAGGTACCTCGATCAGAGATGGCAAAGCACTACTACGTCGTGTACGTTGGGGGGGGTTCCAGGAGTCTACGACCACTGGCCAGCCGCTCAGGCCTAGGTGCACACGTACCCGAGTGCTACCAACAGAGGGTTCAACACTAGAGCCGAAGAGGAAAGTAGTTACTTCAGGTGGACACTCCAGCATGAGCAGGGGCGGGACCGTCGGTACTACATAGTCGCGCTCTTCATCATGCTGATCGCTCTTCTCTTGTACATCATGTTGCAGATAGAGATGATGAAACTTGTGGGTGTGGCATGACCATGCAGTTGCACTTATTCGAGACATGACATGATCGCACTTATGTATCGCTATTTTCGAGATTATGTGATGATATTTTGTGTTGAATGATGATGATGATGATGGTATGACCAGACTATTGTATGTCTATGATATGTGAGAATGGTGTATGTTTAATATGATGTGATGAAACTATTGTAAAGAATCTGTATAAATACATCACAAATATGTAGAGGGTATAAAGCAGTGAAAGCAGAAAATTTAGCAGTAGCGCTGGTAAATACTTACCAGTAGCGTTGCTTAGCAGCAGCGCTTTCTAGGGGCAAATGCTACTACTATAGTTAGCAGTAGTGTTGGGCAGGCCAGCGCTACTTCTAATACTACTTGCCAGTAGCGCTGCCCATACCTGCAATACTACTAAGATTTAGCTGTAGCACGATAGCAGCAGCGCTCGACCGAGCGCTACTGATACACATATTTCTAGCACTATTGGTAGGGTTTTCCCTAGTAGTGACCGGTGCAAATGTGGGAGGTGGCACATGCTTGTTGCTCTCATCATAATCCGCGTGATACTTGGGTGAATTCTGATCCATCATAATGTGGGAGGTGGCAATGGGTATAGTCCTCTTGAGTGAATTCTGATCCATCATCTTTGTATTCAGAAAACCCGTCTGTTATCTCCTCCGGCTTGAGTTTAGGTGCATAAGCCAAAGACCGGCTCAGAGCAGTACTTAGCCCTTTCCGTGCAGCTGATTTCTTCAGTTCTTCTATCTGCTTAAGCATGGTCGAGTGGCACCTCAGCATGTCACTGATAAACTACACCGGCTCTCTATCACCCCATATAGCTTTGATGGTGAATAAGTCACCAATATAAAGCTGCTCTGTTAGGGTATACAAAGCTTTAAGTTATAGCACACAATCATCTATAAGACTAGCGGATCGAGGGCCTACAACAAAAAATTATGGAATGTGAGTTGCCAAGCGGTTTTCTGTTCTTTATAAAGGTTGCAATTGACAATCTTACACACAAAGTGCTTACCAAACACAACACTGGTCATCCTGGAGATGTGTCGTTTTAGACCAATTACCTCTTCAATCGCCAGTTTCAGCTAACTTTCGGTGTTTTCAGCACGTTTTAGCAGGGAGGCTTTGTCACCTTAGGATGTCTTTATGCAATGTTTGCTCAGTCTTGAGTTTTTCAATTTCTGCCAAGGAAATCCAAAGTTTTTCCTCAGCATCCTCTCTGGCGTCTTGTTGTTGTGCCAGGTTTTTCTTCATACTATTCAAGTATGAGTCAGCTTGGCCTACAGATTGCTATACAATCAATACAAGATGGATAATTAGCTCAAAGTTGCGCTGTCAATATGGATTATAAGGACTTTTCTACTTGCATAAAAGACTGGTATCAAGTCTCAAGCAGATTGCAAGCAATATATTTGACACTTGGGGGCTAATGTATGTTTGTTTTCTGTTATATTATTTATACAAGACCCGACTCATCTTCGAAAAGATGGCTGGGTCCTTGTGGGCTATAGGTTGAAGTTTCAAGTTAATCATTACAAGACCTCGGTCATCTTCAAGAATATGACCCGACCCTTGGGGGCTATAGGTTGAAGTTTTAAGTTAATAATTACAAGACCCGGCTCATCTTGAACAAGATGACCCATTCCTTGGGGGCTACAGTTTGAAATTTCAAGTTAATAATTACAAGACCGAGCTCATCTTCAAGAATATGACCCGACCCTTGGGGTTACAGGTTGAAGTTTCACACAAATATTACCAAGACCGGGCTCATCTTCAAGAAGATGACCCGACCTTTGGGGGCTATACAAGGATATATGAAATGAGTTATTGAAGAACAAGATACCTCATATCTCTTCTTCATCATATTCACCAGGCTGGCTTCCATATCCCCGCTCATGGAGAGGCGACTCAGATATCCAGCATGCAGTTCTTCAAAGTCAAGTTTCTCAATATTGGGAAGCCCGAGTTTAGCTTTCCCTTTCTCTACTTTGGTTGTCACACCCTTGGCAGTATGCTTAGCCAGCAAGGTGAAGACGAGAGTGGTATGACCCATCCCAGTAAGGACAACTGTATCTTCATCGGACATAACATTTTTGGTTGTCTTTGGAGGATTTGGTGCATTAAGATCATCTTTGTGAATCGCCTCCGTGGTCGTATTTTCAACTATGGTTGTGTTAACTTGGACATCACGAAGATCATCAATAACATATGTATAAGTGCCAGCTGGTTAAACCTAAGCTTTGGGGATAGTAATATTCACTTAGTCCTCTCCAGGCGCTTCACGATTGTGTAGTGACCCACCAGTTTTCTTTCCTTGGCCTGAGCCCTGAAGGATAAAAGGTTGAGACATACATAATGAAGTACAAGTATTGAGGCAAGTGTTACATATACAAATAAGGGTTTAACCTAGAAGACGAACAAGAGCTGGCAATTTTGGAGATGCCATGTCGCCCGATGAAGGTGGTGATACCTATTAAGCTGAAAGCCGGAAGGTTTGAGTAATCAACAAATAGATTTCATTGATAAGAAAGGATAAGTTAGGATGAAAGGCACCTCATTTCGGCGTTTACGACTGGCTGTTTTCTCGGGCAAACCCACCATAGGATCGCCTGAGGAACTACGGGTGTGGCGCTTTGGAGTATAGATAGCCTTCTTAAAAAGGAAGTCAGGATCCAAATAAGCATCCGGATGAGTCACCAGAACTTTCCTACAAACCCGCCTTGGAGGCCTTGTGAAGCAAATATCAGAGTCGACCTCCTAAGATTGAACAAAATAATTAGTACAACACACATCAAAATAAAGGGATAGATGAAACATTTATCTGAGATTGCTCTTCGGTGGTCTGTGACTCACCCATAATAGATGACTCGCCAGGAGCTGCTTTCTTCTTCTTTTTCTTCCTTGGGGCGGCTTTGACCTTCTTGATAGTCATCTTCCCTGGCTTCCGCTTAGAAAAGGGAGAGTTTTTCTCCAGCAATATTGATAAGAAAGCAAGTTCTCACAGGCGTAAAGGAAGAATAAGCAAGGCGAGTAATGGCTAAAGATTTTACCTCAAGAGCTGGGTTTTGGATACAGAATGGCTTGTGTCCAATTTTGGAACAGATTTCTTTGGGCTCACCACATAGCCTCTTCACAATGTTGTTGACTTCCTGAGAGTCAAGCATAACATTGGTGAAACATTGTGTGATGTTTAAATCGCCATCATATCCAGACATCAGTCCATCCTAGTGGCTCAAGGGCATAATTCGCCACTCCACCCAGCACCGGAACAAGTAAATCCCGGTTAAACCATTGACGGTTAAGGCCCTAAGCTTTGGCCAGACAAAAGCAAGGGTGGCCATCTATTTTGTAGTTAATGAGCCAGGAAATTTAAAGTCCATCGGAAGGCGCTTTTCTAAACCCTGGTAGGGGACTTTCGTTGGCGGGTCCAGTATTCTTGCAATAAAACCAAGTTTTTTCCCAGCCCTTGGGGTGACTGGGCAGGGTAACAGCAGGAAAGTCACGTTCTTGTCACCTTTGGATTGTAACTCCACCAAGTTTTAAGCTGGGTCCATCGGCCCATTCCGTCTGGCAGTTCAGGTAGAAGACTTCCCTAAACAAGGGAACGGTGTGCTCTGTCTCCAGGTATGCTTCACAGAAAACTTGAAATTGGCATAAATTGATGATTGAGTTGGGGGCTAGATCTTGGGGGTGAAGGTTGTAGAAGTGTAGGGCATCTTGAAAGAATTTTTATATAGGAGGTGAAAAGCCTCATTCAAGATGATCAGTGAAGACCACGACCACTCCTTCGGCGGGTTGCGGACGAACTTCTCCAGCGGCGGCTCGCCACCCAATTTCTTCCTTATGTGACAAGACTCCCATGGTCACGCATTGCTAGAGGGAGACGTCAGGAATTTCTGACGGCAGCCAGTTGCATTTGGAAGGCTTTCACATAATGACAGGTTCACGAAGGAAAAAAGATACAGAAATATGTTGGCGGGTTATCTAGATGAACATGATTTGTCTTAAAAAGCAAGGGACTCGAGAAATAAGGTAGCCTACAATGTTCAAGTCGCCCTAACGTTAGGACTATTTTGCAAGACGGCGATTCAGTATCCTATCAAGCAATCCAGTGTGAATATAAGGGTGGCTTAAAGGAGAATAGTGATTTTAGTTTCCGCTAAGTGCGAGAAAAACATATTTCTACCAAAGGGCACAAAAATATGGATCTACCAATGGTTCCATGAAAATAAAATAATCAGTGGCACTTGGATGACAGTAGAGTATGTAGCAACAATAGTTCATTATTTGAATCTAGATTCCGCAAGGCATGAGAGAAGAATCATCAGAAATAGATCCCTACATCTAGTGCAACGTAAACAGAGGAAAAGTTCAATCAAAGAGCTAAGCGAGTCTGTAATGGCGATCAACACGGATGAACTCCGACGAACCCTACTAAGCCATGATGGATTCACGAATGAATCTAGGGAAGGAGAGAGCTTACCGGACAGCGTTGATGGTAGTGGAGAAGACCTGCGACGCGAAGGAGGGGTCGCATGGTGAATGGCTCCTGGACCAGATCAACTAACGATGGGGAATCTGCAACGGCGGCACGGTGAAGGTACGGGCTCGAGCAGGAAGAACAAGATGGGAGCGAGGTAAAAATAAAGATGCCCTCATAAGTATTTAAAGGCCAAAGCTGAAGTGAAAATGGTAGGCGCGGGAATCCAGAAGGCGCAAAATTTTTTGGAAGTGATGGCGCCTTGATTTTCGGGCTAAGAAGGTAAGCCAAAAGATCCGTTGGAATGATGTCATTAAAATCTCTAAAATCTTTGGGCGGGTGACATCACTGACAAATAGAGCAAGAGCTTGAGGGAACATCTAAAGCCCGCATTTGTCCCTTGTAAGTAAAAAACCTGGATTGAATATGAGCCGCCAAGATTAAAAGTAAAGTCTATTGACATGAATAAATCAAAGCCAATTTGGGGCCTAATGTTGGGGATATTATCCCGCCATATGACCCGTCTTAGGAGGCAGGGTCAAGATGGTGGCGGCTCTTCGTTCATACTCAAGAAGGGCCCTGACCTACAAAGCGAAAGACACAAGGTGGTTTACCAACATGAGCCGGCAGTGGCCAAAGGCACGAAGATGGAGGGTCATGGCCCACAAGGGAGAAGGTCGCCAGGAGTTTGCTTGGTGAAGGAGCAAGGCGAGTTAGAGACATAATAGGTCACAGATCATAATGTGACCCGGACTCTTGTAAAAGTAAGGGTCTCGACCTGTATATAAAGGCGAGTCTCTAGGGCTGGTAGACTTACGTTACAATCAACCGAGAGCTAAGTCAAGCAAAACCGCACCCTTGTAATCATTTTCGTCATTAATACAGACAAAGCAGGACATAGGCTTTAACCTCCATCGGAGGGGCCAAACCTGGGTAAACTCGTCGCTCGTTCCTGATCAACCCCTTTGAGTCGTCGCATAATTGCGATGGCTTCACCACTAAGTACTTTCACGAGGACAACTGTCGTGCCAAAACCACGACACTTCCCGTGAGTCCCTAATCTTGATTGTATGCATTTGTGTGTATGATTAGCATACGATTAAGCTGGGGGCGTCACAAGTTGGTATCAGAGCCGACTGCATGTAGATAGCCCCCTTTCCAACTCCTTGGCCAAAATTGAGTGTAGTACTTGAAAAACTTTTAGTAACATTGTTGTGTGGCTTACGGGCCCCACATCTCAATCTGGTGTGTTTAGGATCTTTTACTCCTCTTCTATACTATGGGTTCTAATCTCTCTTCTCTTTCGGGTTAATGATTTTGCTAACTCTAACATTAGGTTCTCATGATCACATCAGCCCGGAGAGTTGGATTATCTATTGCTATTCTTTTGAAAGTATGTTGCACGCACTGTCATTTGACATCTTTGATCCTTCTTGTTACAAATGTGTCCCGCAAGGCAGCTCGTACACGTGACTATAGTTGTCGATGCGACTAGATTCCCGACCATTCTGGTCGACCTCTTGACCAAGCTGGGATATCGCTGGTACTCCAAGTATACTATTTACGAGGACTACCACGAGTTCAACCAGGAGCAGTACTAGGCTATTGTTTGTATCTTCGATCGGCAGGACATCTCCATCATTGAGTTGCACACCTTGTGCCGTGTTCGAGTGACTATTGATATGACAGTCCATGATGCTGCCTATACTGCTATCACTCGTCTCGTGGAGAGTAGACTCGCTTGGAGGAGACTGGATTCAGATACATCCATTGGCTCCCACTAGGGATGAGACTGGATCTCACATCACTGCCTACACTCCTTACATGCGGTAGCGTAACGACCGATCCTACACTGCTCTTTGTACCGCCTACCTGAGTCGTCGCTACGACCCATGGGTTCTGGTTCAGTCCATTGAGGCTCTAGATCGTGTTGTCCGAGCTTTATCTGTTGACTTGTACGCCACCCATACTCATCTTTACAACGCGATGACACAATTGCTACCAACAGTCAGTGCGAGGGTACATCTTGAGTACATCCTCTACCCGCGCAGGACAGAGTTGCCACTAGGCCTTGAGTGGCCTGCTGTTGCAGGTCGTACTCCTTCACGTGGACCTCTTCTTCCCGTTCTTGACGAGCACCTGCACATGAGTCTTCATGGGATGCAGAATCATGTCGGCTTTGCTGTTCAGGGTCACTATCAGTTACGTGGTTTCAATGGTTGTCTCCGACGTTGAGGTAGAATTATCGCTATGTCCAGTTGTTGTATATCCCCACCACGTGCCTACGTGCCGCCTAGTGGGTCCAAGTTATCTTCAAATTTTCAACTTGTAACTGCTCATCTATAATCGAATTTATGTATGGATCTGTATGTTGAACTTGGCTACTATGAATTATCTATCGCATTTCCCTTTCGATATGCTTGTTACTTCATGAATGATCCCATACCCTGCAATTACGCTATGCTAAACCATCCATGTTAAATATTAGCAACATGGTTAGACCAGCTGGCCATGGTCGCGGTGCCGCCAACCCACCCCCCTGAATATATGGCTAGGATGATCCAACAGTTTGAACTGAATTGTCAGTTCATGCAAGGTCTCATGGACCAATTCCCACGTCCAAACATGAACCAGCACTAAGGCGTGACACTGCAGGATTTCTGTCATCTCAAGCCTGCAATTTACCGCGGCTCAACTCAGCCCCTTGATGCTGTTGACCGGCTCTGTGGCATTCCTTATGAGCTGGAGTCTGTCAATGTTCCCATGGAAAGCAATGTCACCTTTGAAGCATACTTCCTGAAGGTCGTGCTGCACAATGGTGGGACAATCACACACATTCTCAGCCTGCTGGAACCATCATCACCTGGCTGGAATTCCAAGCTGCTTTCCGTGCCCACTACATTCCTCGAGGAATGATGGACTAGAAGAAGCGTGAGTTCCGCAACCTCACCTAGGGCAACAAGACTGTGGATGATTATCGGCGAGAATTTTTGGACTTATCCCGCTATGCTGAGGAAGATATTGCAACCGATGCTCGCAGTCACGAGAAGTTACGTGATGGCCTTCACCCTAACATCAAGCTAGCACTTCCTGTTCAGGACTATCCTGATTTCGTCACCTCGGTGAACAAGGCTATCCAGGTTGAAACTCGTCTGCAGGATTACAAGGATGGCAACCAGCGCAACCGTGACATGGGCTCATCTTCGGGCTCATCTGCACAGAAGCGGAAAATCTGGATTCCCCACAACATGTACCATGCACCTGCTCCTCCTCCGAAGCCTTCCTATGCTACACCTCGTATGCCTCCTCCACCACCTAGGAAGCCGAGGCTCCCAGCTCCACCACCCCGAGCACCTCCTTCTAGTCCTAAGGACGGGCTGTGCTTCCAGTGTGGCCACCATGGTCACCGTGCCAGAGATTGCACACAGCAGCAGAATCAACTTGCACTACCATCAACTGGCACTCGTAATAATCAAAATCGCAACAACAATGCCAGGACTTCTTCTGG
The DNA here is from genome assembly GCF_904849725.1 of Hordeum vulgare subsp. vulgare. NCBI lineage: Eukaryota > Viridiplantae > Streptophyta > Magnoliopsida > Poales > Poaceae > Hordeum > Hordeum vulgare. The sequence continues at coordinate 408,992,964 of NC_058521.1, read as the reverse complement.
TCGTGGTCAGGCTAACAACATTGAAATGAGTCAAGATCAAGACCAGCCTGCTACCGTGATGGGTACACTTCTTGTTAACTCAGTACCAACTTATGTATTGTTTGGTAGAGCAGCATCACATCCCTTCATGTCACAAAAATTTGCATACATGCATGGCATTAAATACAAATAGATGAACATTTCAAAGTGCTAAACACCCCATCGGGCCAATGTAGAACCTTCATGGTTTTCCCCAATGTCCCCGTTGAAATTGAGGATTGGTCCTTGTCCCTCCTATATTGCTGAAGTCCTCCAATATTGATCTCATTTTGGGAATGGACTGGTCGAAACCTCTTACGGCTTCAATCATTTGTGCCACCAAAAATGTCCATCTCCTGCATCCTTCAAATGAGATAATAAGCTACTGATAACCCACAAGAGTAGGGGGTCGTTTGTAGCCTTTTTCGATAAGTAAGATTGTCGAAGCGAAAAGGAGCTAAAGGTAGAATTATTATTTTCTCAAGTTCTATCGACCACCGATAAAACTCTGCGCGCGCAAACGCTTACTTTACCTAGAACAAGTATGAAACTATTTTGCGGAAAAATAAAGAGCAAGTAAATAAAATTTTGGGGCTGTTTAGTAGTAAGCCTTTTCGTGTAATGCAAGAAAAAGATTGTCCATAGGCAATTGAATATAACATGCTATATACTTATTAAGTTAATATGTGGAAAGCGGGAGAGGCGTATGCTAACATACTTTCCGTACTTTGATCATATGCACTTATGATTGGACCTCTAGCAAGCATCCACAACTACTAGAAATCATTAAGGTAAACCCAACCATAGCATTAAACATCAAGTCATCTTTACTCCCATATGCGCACAACTCCCTTACTCGGGTGTAAGTTTTTGTCACTCTCGCCACCCATTATAAGAGAATCATGAACATATTGCAAACCCTCCATCGTGTATCCTTCACATGTGCGCATCACGGAAGGCACCTTAGGACAGCACCATATCAACACGCAACTCATATCAATAACATCATATCACAATTAACATGTAGGACAAAACGAATCTGCTCAAACATCGTAGGATAATCACATATAATTAGGAAATAGTATGTAGTGTTGAGTATCATGTTTAAGTAGAGAGTTACAAAGGGAAAAGAGGGATTACACTACTACGAACAGGAGGATAGAGTTGGCGTTGACAGTGGCAAGATTATTGATGTAGATCGCCGTCACGCTCCTTGCCCCGGCGGCACTCCGACGCCGCAGGGAGAGAGGGGGAGAGAGCCCCCACTCCTTCTTCTTCTTCCTTGCCTCCCCCCCCTAGATGAGAGGAGAGTTCCCCCTCTGGTCCATGGCCTCCATGGCGGCGGAGGGGCAGGACGCCTCCAAGATTGGATATCCTTCTCTGTTCTCCTCTCTTTCGCGTTCGTGTTTTCTGGCCCTTCACCGTTTCTTAAATTCCCGAAGATCCGTAACTTCGATTGCACTGAAATTTTCAGGGGACTTTATCCATAAATTAACTTTCTTGCGCCCAAAGAAGCACCCCAACCAACTTAAGGGGTTCCCACTAGACACCACCATGCGCCAGGGGGGGGCTAGGTGCGCCCTGGAGGGTACTGGAGGTTGTGGGCCTCCGTTTGGGTTGATTCCGGTCCCAAAAATCACATATATTCCAAAATATTTCTTTGTATATTTTTATTGCATTTGGACTTCGTTTGATATGGATATTATGTGAAACAAAAACATACAACAAATAAGAACTGGTACTTGGCAGTAGATCAATATATTAGTTCAATAAATCATATAAAATGTTGCCAAAAATATGTGAAAGCTGTATTATTGGTATGGAACAATCAAAAATTATAGATATGACAGAGACATATCAGCATCCCCAAGCTTAATTCCTTCTCGTCCTCTAGTAGGTTAATGATAAAAAAGATAATTTTTGATGTGGAATGCTACCTAGCATAATCTTTATCATATATCTAACCATGGCTTGAATATTGAGATAAAAGTGATTCAAGGCAATAGTCTATCATTTGACAAAAAGATATCCATACTCAGGTTTAGTAGCAAACAATCAAGTCCTTTCAAAATAACAATGCTAAAGAAAGCTATACCTACAAAATCATATAGCTTGTCATGCTTGGTCTTCCTAACATAACGTATAAATGATGAGCACCCCAGTGTCAAATAAGGCAACTGGACCCTAATGGGGTAAAAAGTGAAGAAGAAAGTCTCGCATCAACTCGGTGTATCAATGGGCTATGAAGATGCCCATCAATAGATATCAATGCAAGGAATAGGGATTGCCATGCAACGGATGCACTAGAGCTATAAGTGTATGAAAGCTAAGTATGAAAACTAAGTGGGTGTGCATCAAACTTTATAATGGAAAATTCCCACTAGTATATAAAAGTGACAACATAGGAGACTCTCCATATGAAAAACATGGTGCTACTTTGAAGCACAAGTGTAGAATTAGCATGCCCATTCTCTCTTTTCTCTCAAGTTTTTTTTCTTTCTTTCTTTTCTCCTTTTTTCGCTTTTTTCCTTTTTTATTTCTCTTTTTCTTTCTTTTTTTCATTTTTTCGTTCGAAGTCTCATCTCAACTTGTGGATGAATCATAGTTTCCATCATCCTTTCCTTATTGGGACAATGCTCTAATAATGAATAATGATGATCATCACATTTCTACTTACTCACAACTCAATATTACAACTCGATACCTAGAACAAAGTATGACTCTATATGAATGCCTCTGGCAGTGTACCAGGATGTGCAATGATCTAGCATAGCACGGACATAAAAACGAACCATCCATGGAAATATCATGCTAGCTAACTTACGATCATGTAAAGCAATATGACAATGAATGCTCAGGTCATCAAAACGGAAGAGCCGGAAGTTGCATGGCAATATTTCTCGGATTGGCTATGGAAATGCCATAATAGGTGGGTATGGTGGCTGTTTTGAGGAAGATATAATAAGGCTTATGTGTGATAGAGTGCATCATATCACGGGATTTGGATGCACCTACGAAGTTTGCACCGTCTCTCGAGGTGAGAATGGGTGATGCACGGTACTGTAGAGGCTAGCAAATTGCGGAAAGGTGAGAGTGTGTATATCCATGGATTCACATTAGTTACAAAGAACTCACATACTTATTGCAAAATTATATTAGCTCTATCGAAGCAAAGAACTACTCGCATTCCCCTTGGGAGAAGGTTGGGAGGAGTTAACCATCGCGCGACTCCGATTATAATAGCACAAAGGATTTCAATCAAGGAAAATTATGCTCCAACTTCATCGCATAACCAGAGACTGTACGTGCATGCTTCGGGAATCACAAACCTTGACAACAGTATTCTTACTAATCCATAATCATCAACTAGTGCACCCATATAGTACTATCTTAATGTCGCAAAACTATTGCAAGGAATCAAACATATCGTATTGAGTGATCTAGAAGTTTTATGGAGGATTTATGACTAAATATGTAAATGACCAATTCCTTTTGACTCTCTAAATCAGTATAAATGAAGCATGAGAGTTTAATTCTTTATACAAAATACCACACTCTAATAAATATAAGTGAAGCAGAAGAGGATTCTACAAATAACTGTTTTCTATATGTAGAGAAATAGGAATCCAAATGTTGGGGCAGGTGTGCACTCGATCACCTACAGGACCATCGCCCCTTTCGTGGTTCGGGGGGAGATCAAGTCACACAAAGAGCAGAAACCACGAGGCAACATGATGATGGGACTCGAGGCGTTTACCTAGGTTCGGGACACACAGAAGCGTAAAACCGTACTCCTGCTTTGATGGATTAATTCAGGAAGACGAAGCTCGCACATTGTTCTGCCCCCGCAAGGTTTCCCGCGGAGAGCCACTACGTGAGTACAAATTCTTGAGGGTCCCAGTCCTGTGCTAGGTTGCCTTGGGCCTCCTTTTATAGATCAAGGGGTGTCCACAGTGGCAAACCGACATGATTAGATAGCTAATAGTGTTATCATACCTAACTCTGGCACTCAAGACAAAATGCCATAAATGCAGGCTTGGTGGCGTGTGGGGGTGCGTCCCCGGCAAGCTTTTGCCACCGCTTAGCTGGCTGTTCCTTGGTGTCTTGACATGCCTCTAGACGGGTGTCAACTGGTCATAATTTGTCTACCAGCACATCGCCACGTGTCTAGTGAGAACCACCTAGCCACTCAAGGTCTCGACACCACATCGACAAGCGACTAGCGCTGTGATGCGGTGGAGCGGTGGCCAATCGGCTCATGCCTATCAAGGGATAGCTTGATGGGTCTTCTTGAGGATGCCTATGCCTTGGTCCCTGGTAGGTGTCGGGTGTTCTTGGCGCGTCTTTGGCCCGTCCTGGGCTGCTACGTAGGTCTTGTCAACGTCTGGTTCCAAATACTTGATTGGGTTGGCGATTGCCTTAGAGGGGATATGCTCTTAACGCCTGTGCATAAGTCAGGGGCACCGGGTACCCCATTACTAGTGCACCAACAGGATCCCCTGGGCCTGGCCCATACATGCTTGCCTAGCGATGTTGGGTCAGGCCCAAAGTTCATTCATGGGTGTGAAATTGTGAAGGGGAAACCGCCAATCTGCTGTTTTGCACTGTCCCACAACTTGAGGCAGTTTCCGCCATGCGTGCCGCATGCATTGCGAGAAACTCGCGTTGGGTGCGCATGACTTAAAGGCCTGGTCGTGGCGGAAGCCACATCACCATGGATTGGATTGATGTGGTGGTTACCTGTTCGCCCGTGATGGTGGGCAAAGGCATTGGTGGAGATGGGCGGGAACCCTTGGAGAGTAGGAGAACGAGGCCCCCGCATCCTCCCTATGAAATCGAGGGGTGCGGTTGGCAATGCTCATCCATCCTTCTCCTCTCCTCCAACCTAGGGTTGTCAGCTTTCTCTTTTCTTGTTGTCTCCCCCTGATGGTCAGGGGGACGGGTTCAGCAAATGTTTCTACCACCATCAAATCTTCCTCTTGTAATAATGTCGTTCCCTTGTCCCGAATTGATGGCTCTGGGCTAAGCATCGTCTGGAAGAGCTTCGGGATGGTGATAAATCCCAAACGTATCTATAATTTCTGCTTTTTCCATGATCTTTTGGGTGACATTGTTATATGTTTTGCTACACTTTTATATCATTTTACACATATTTGGACTAACCTACTAACTCAGTGCACCAAGTGCCAGTTTCTGTCTGATGATGTCTATTTTGCAGGGGCTTTTACCCAATTTCTGAAGCCCGAAAAATCCCAATAAAAATATATAAAAAATCAGCGTAACAGAAGCTTCCAGATCACAAAAGATGGGCCAGAGGGGGGGCCAAGGGCCTCCCAGGCCACCTGTGGGCGCAGCCTGGCCCTAGGCCGCGCCAAGAGGCCGCCTCGGTGGGTCCCACCTCCTCCGGTGCCCTCCTTTCTCCTATATTTACTCCTCCGAGAGAAAACCCTTCAATCACATTTAGAATCGCGAATTTCTTCATCGTTCCGCCGCCGCAACGCTTCCGAGATAGGGAGCGTCAGGAGACCTCTTCTCGACACCTTTCTGGAGAGAGGATTGACCTCCGGGAGCTTCTCCACCGCCATGGACGCTTCTTGGACATGCCGTGAGTAGTCCTCCTTGGGCCATGAGTCCATGAGCAGTAGCTATGTGATGTCTTCTCTCCAATCTTGTACTTCCATGATTAGCCCTTGTGAGCTGCCCTACATGGTCAAGGCATCTATGTAATTTTCCTGCTATTGCTATGCTCAGTTTGTTGAGATCCGATGGATTATGAGATTATGTTCAGACTATTATGAGTTATATATTTGATTATCCTTTTATATTATGTTCTTTAGTGATTCATGCATGTTCTTTGTTGCTTTGTATTGCTTTGGCCGAGTAGTAGATTGTAACTCCAAGAGGGAGCGTTATGCATGATTGTGGGTTCATGCCCCCTGATATCTAGCTTGAGTGACATAAACATGAGACTAGGGGATGTGCTGTTGCCACCAGGGAGAAAATAATGGTTCTTGTGACCACGGTTGCAAGGATTGTTTACCTTATGCATATTTCGTTAATGTAGTTATCCATTGCTTTGACTTTATATTTTGGGTGGGGCTGGCAACTTAATACGAGCGAGATGTTCTGGATAGATATCTCAAGGTGGATGATTTGTAAGTAGATGCCGATGAATAAACGGTCTACTTGTCTTGGCATACTGCCCATTACTATTGAACCTCCAACTTTCAAGTAGCATAGTTAGCATTGCGGTGCGTTCATAATTCTGCCAATTGCCCAACTGTAATTTGTTTACCCAAGCATAGTTGTTTATCGTCTTTTGGGAGAGATACGCCACTAGTGAACATCATGTGACTCCGGTCCATATCACCATCATTGTTTACACCTCCACCATTTACCGCTTTCATTTACTTTCCCGTTGCAATCACTATTACTTTTCCAGCTTGTGTTTTGATCCTTTGCAAACTACAAGGTCGGTGAGATTGAAAACCTCTCTCTACTCGTTGGGAGCAAAGTTATTTGTTGTATGTGCAGGTCCACGTCTTCTGCTAGACAGGGGCAGCAGGCACCTACTTGTTGATCCTAGGAGTCCTCCTGGTTCAATAAACCTTACAGATCCCGTGTGAGGGAAAACTTGCTGCTAACTACATCTCAACCTTCTACTTGTGTTAACAAACGAGTAGCGAGAAGTATATACATCATCTCCTCATCAAGCAAAGTTTTCTGTGTCTTGCATGAGTAGGTAATGTTTGGACTATTGGTGCCAAGGGCTTGACCCTATTAGTGATAGGTGTCGTATTTTGGGACATCCGTATGTTTTTCAAAAACTAAAAATTAGTTGAGAACTCTAGCTACAAAATTGATCGCTAACCTCTGGAGGGGTTAGAATATATAGAGTACCCTCACATTACCATGAGTTGAGGATGCGCAAGGATAACGAAACCCGCAAACACTCCTCCTCGGGGTACTTGTCTCTTTGTGAAGTTCCTAACTATATAGAGAGTTACTGATAACAAGCGTATGAGTTCTTCGGACTAATGTGAGTATTCGATTGTTGGCACTTCCACCATCCATATTTTACTAGCCTCTTCGGTATCGTCCCTTGCCCTTTCTCACATTGAGAGTTGGTGCCAACTTCGCCGGTGCATCCAAACCCATGACATGATACGCTCTGTCATACATAAGCCTCATTATATCTTCCCTGAGAACAGCCACCATACCTACCTATTAAGGAATTTCCATAGCCTTTCCAAGATACATTGCCATGCAACATCCACCATCTCATGACTAGATCTTCATGTCATACATGCTTTTGCTTGATCGAGGAGCCCCATGCTAGTTGGGCCTTGCCCTTATTACTGCTACATGACACGCTAACATCATTGCATATCCTGCTACACTGGCAGAGCCATACATTTGCATACATCATGATAGTTTTCATTTTTCTTTATGTTGAGTACTTATTATAAGGTGTGGTGATTTTTATTTTTATTCTTGTAAAACATAGAGTGTTGCCCTTAAGTGAGGAAAAGATCCCAAAGAGCACAAATGAAAAGATCCCAGAGAGGACAAAACAAGATAAAAAGAAAGAGCCAAAGAGGCCACAAAAAAATAAAATAAAAAGGAGAAAAAGAAAAAGAAGAGAGAGAAATAAAAAGAGAGAAGGGGGCAACACTACTATTCCTTTTGAAAGACCCACACTCGTACACCATTGCTATATTTGTACTACATAGAGATTATCATTCATGCATAACTATGTGGGGACCCTTACACTATAGAACTTGGTTTGCATATTCCAATGATGAGCCTCCTCAAATGAGATCTAGGTATTCATGAGCAAACAAGTTGGATGCACCCCCACTAGTTCCATTGGAGAGCTTACCTTAGCTCATATGTGCATCTGTTACATGGCCATCCCTACTCCTCACATCATATCTATCATTTGGCTTTCTCTCGCCTATGGTTGTCCTCATTGATGTGAGCCTTTCACACATTTTTGTCTTCCTTCCCCATTCTCTTTGCCATCCTAAGTGCCAACATATCTTGCTTATGCTCATGCATTGCATGAGTGCTCAAAATCTAAAAGGAGAGGATCAATTTGACTTGTGCCTGACTAGTGGTCTGGGGATGAGTCAAAATAAGATTCCGAAGGAGACTAAGTGTGAGGTTTAGTAGATTGAGTTCTCAATTAAAAAATATATTTTATGCTCTAAACCCATCTCCCACTTCTTGCACACAAACACCATTTGGAGATATTCGAGTCACGGACAGCGAGAGCTCTTGCACCTTTATGTTCTTACTTTGCTAAATTAAATACTAGATATTGAATCTTTCTTGTTATTATCTTGACTTGAATTTCTTATCTCACTTACTTTACTTTGAAGTTCTTATATTGTGTTAGGATGTCACCACATAAATTATTTTGTTATCATTTATCAACTCGCGGACGAGCAGAAATTAAGCTTGGGGACGTTGATATGTCCCAAACGTATCTATAATTTCTGCTTATTCCATGATCTTTTGGGTGACATTGTTATATGTTTTGCTACACTTTTATATCATTTTACACATATTTGGACTAACCTGCACTTTAATATCATTTTACCCAATTTTCCGAAGCCCGAAAAATCCCAAGAAAAAAATATAAAAAAATCAGCATAACAGAAGCTTCGAGACCACCGAAGATGGGACAAACGGGGGCCAGGGGCCTCCCAGACGACCTGTGGGCGCGGCCTGGCCCTTGGCCGCGCCAAGAGGCCGCCTGGGTGGGTCCCACCTCCTCTGGTGCCCTCCTTTCGCCTATATTTACTCCTCCGAGAGAAAACCCTTCAATCACATCCATAATCGCGAATTTCTCCATCGTTCCTCCGCCGCAGCGCTTCCGAGATCGGGAGCGTCAGGAGACCTCTTCCCGGCACCTTGCCAGAGGGAGGATTGACCTCTTGGAGCTTCTCCACCACCATGGATGCTTCCCGGACATGCCGTGAGTATTCCTCCTTGGACCATGAGTCCATGACCAATAGTTATGTGTTGTCTTCTCTCCAATCTTGTGCTTCCATGATTAGCCCTTGTGAGTTGCCCTACATGATCAAGGCATCTATGTAATTTTCATGCTATTGCTTTGCTCGGTTTGTTGGGATCCGATGGATTATGAGATTATGTTTAGATTGTTATGAGTTATACATTTGATTATCCTTTTATATTATATTCTTTAGTGATTCATGCATGTTCTCCGTTGCGTTGTACTGCTTTGGCCGAGTAGTAGATTGTAACTCCAAGAGGGAGCGTTATGCGTGATTGTGGGTTCATGCCCTTTGATGTCTAGCTTGAGTGATAAAAACATGAGACTAGGGGATGTGATGTTTCCACCAGGGAGAAAGCAACGACGCTTGTGACCACAGTTGCAAGGATTATTTACCTTACGCATAGTTCATTAATGCAGTTGTCCGTTGCTTTGGGTATACACTTTGGATGGGGCTCGCAACTTAATACGAGCGAGATGTTCTGGATAGATATCTCAAGGTGGACGATTAATAAGTAGATGCTGAAGACTAGACAGTCTACTTATCTTGGCGTACTGCCCATTACTATTGAACCTCCAACTTTCAAGTAGCATAATTAGCATTGCGGTGCGTTCATAATTCTGTCAATTTCCCAACTGTGATTTGTATATGCAAGCATAGTTGTTTATCGTCTTTTGGGAGAGAGACATCACTAGTGAACATCATGTGACTCCGGTCCATATCACCATCATTGTTTACATCTCCATCATTTACCGCTTTCATTTACTTTCCCGTTGCAATCACTATTACTTTTCCTGCTTGTGTTTTGTTCCTTTCCAAACTACAAGGCCGGAGATATTGACAACCTCTCTTTACTCGTTGGGAGGAAAGTTATTTGTAGTGTGTGCAGGTCCACGTCTTCTTCTAGACAGTGGCAGCCGACACCTACTTGTTAATCCTAGGAGTCCTCCTGGTTTGATAAACCTTACAGTTCTCGTGTGAGGGAAAACTTGCTGCTGACTACATCTCAACCTTCCACTTGGGGTAACCACCAAGGAGCGAGAAGTATATACATCATCGCGTCATCAGTGGGGGAGCAGGCGGTGTAGTGGTTGCGTCATGGACGATCGTGAGGGCACACCCGCTGCCGCATCGCCCGCTATTTCGGTCTTGAGACAACGCCATGTGGTCGATGTCGCGCTGAAATCCATAATGGAAACACAGTACTGCAGTGGACCATGACTCATGTGCTTCTTCTTCCAGGTGATGGAGAAAAATCGTCGCAAGGTACCCGGTTGCCTGCGAGTGGATGCGGTGGTGATTCTTTGGTATCGCGGGACATTCCCCCTCCCATGACGCCACCTTTAGCGCACATGGGTGGGAGTCTTTCTCCCACGTGTTCTTCTCAAGGACACAGGAATTCCCCGTCTTTGGCCACTAGGGACGACCATGATCTCTATGAGGTGTCCCAGAGAGCATGACATCTTCCTCAGCTATGCTGAGGGGCCATATGGCGGCGGAGGCGCCCGCTCGAGCGATGAAGATGATGGAGGATGTCGTGGCAGCGATCTTCGGCGCCCCAAGGATGGGGGCGGCGATCTTTGGCGCCAGAAGGACGGGGGCGGCGACTTCGACTCGTCGTGATCGCCGACAGCACCATCATCAACAACTGGCTCCGGCAGCACCACCATCTACGCCTGACTCTTGCTCACTTTTCCCCTGCTGTCTTTGTCTGCCCTTCCGGGGTGCAGGGCCCTTCTAGTCCCGGCGGGGAAGCATCCTTCCAGTCCCGAGGAAGTGTCGAATCCCAGCCAAGCACTCCCTTTGCCCTCTTTTCTCCTCCATCCAATTCCTACGAGGAGAGGGACAAGAAAGGCATTACGGGGCACTTATCTTTTTATAAAGCAAAAGAAGTAGGCTCTTGCCAAACTTTTACTAGTGGAAATGTAATTTATTTTATCCATTTTGTACTAATGAATGAATAAAATAAGTGCCATTCATCTGTCTCGAGTACTGTACTTTTGCCCTTTTACTCGCATTGTGTTGTGTGAATGCCCTCGGCGTACAGGACTCCTTGCTGGGTTGGTGCAGGATGTGAGTGTCGAAGGGGGAGCGACCCCCTGACAACAGACAGGCACCATCCCCTGGCAAGGCCCCTTATCGGTATCGGCACGGTCCCTCCCAATGCTGATAAGCGACAAGAGATGAAGGGCGGCTCGTCCCTACAAGGGTTCCTGTTGCATAGAGAATTCCATTGTACACAATAAAAAAGGAGTGGAAAGGATTTCCTTAAGGAAAGGAATGGAAACGAGCTTAAGGTAAGTTGGTTTAAGCTTATCTCTTTAGGGGAGTTCCCCTAGAAAGTGTGATGGTCCGCCGTCCATGCTTCTCTGTTGTCTTCTGTTTACCTAGAGGTCAAACATACAGAGCAAAAAAGAGGCTCCGTCCTTTGGAAATAGGAAGATGCGATAACAAGGATCATAAGTCCATCAAGCACACTTAATAACTTGTAAACTAAGGCAATAGTAACACCATAACACAAGTAAATGCATAATGAACATGCAAACGATGATATGATGCATTGCCTAGCTTTATTTATGCATAGGGTTTCTGGTTGGCTTTGTACAAAGGGTTACATGAAACTACGATAAAGCTTGTACAAAAGGTGGTTCCGGGCACTGGTCCCGGCAACCACGCCTTACGGGTAGAACTTACAAAGATGCTCAATGTTCCATGAGTTAAGAACTTTGATGCCATCTTTGGTCTCCAGACGGACTACGCCAGGTCTGGTGACTTGTCCTACCCAATAAGGGCCTTCCCACTTTGGCATCAACTTGTCAGAACCCTTGGCGGACTGAACGTGCCTAAGGACAAGGTCGCCTTCCTCAAAGCTCCGGGCGTGGACCCTACGGCTATGATAGAGGCGTAGGGCGTGCTGATAGCATGCGACACGCATAGCGGCCCGGAGAAGATCTTCCTTGAGGAGCGTGGGATCGTCATGCCGTAGCGTTATTGCTCTACTTCATCATAGGCAAGCACTCGAGGTGACGCATATATGAGTTCCACGGGGATAACTGCTTCCGCCCCATATACTTGGGAGAAGGGTGTGTGCACGGTAGCTCAATTCAGTGTCATTCTAAGGTTCAAAGAACCACCGACAACTCATCAATCCAGCGCTTGCCGCATCTTCGTGGTCTATCAAATGTTCTTGTTCTGAGTCGTCACACCACTTCAACATTCATCCTCTCCACTTGCCCGTTGTTCCTTGGGTGTGAAACATAGGAAAAGGAGACCTTGCTTCCAATGTTTTGGATGTACTGCATGAATATCACTACTGGAAAACAGTTATTTGCCATCTGCTGCTTCTTTGCCGTCTGTTGGCTGATGGCAAAGACCCTCTTTGCCTTCAGCTACCAGAAACCAGAAGGCAAAGAGGAGGCTGATGCCAAAGGCATTATTTGCCATCAGCTAGCTCTTTGCCGTCTGCCAGCTCACGGCAAAGAGCGTGCAGGCAGACAGCAAAGAGCATGGGTGGCCCACCCCGCAGCCCCTCTCTCCCCCCTAACGGCCACTTTCTTTGCTGTCTGCCTGCATGGTCTTTGCCATCAGGAGGCGGACGACAAAGAGGGTTCCCCCTAACAGCCGTTAGCCCCACCCCCATGCGCCTCTCTCTCCCCCTAACGGCCACCCCGACTCCCCTCTCTCTCACCCCCGACACCACCACCGCCACCGCGCCCTCCTCCGGCCTCCCTGCGCCACCTTGCGCCCTCCTCCTCCTCGGCCGCCCTGCGCCCTACTCCTCCCGGGCCGCCCTGTGCCCTCCTCCTCCCCGGCCGCCCTGCACCCTCTCCACCGACGCCCTGTGCCCCCTCCTCCACCCGGCCGCCCTGCACCCTCCTCCACCACCGCCCTGCGCCCCCTCCTCCTCCCCGGCCGCCCTGCGCCCCCTCCTCCTCCCCGATCGCCCTGCACCCACCTCCACCGCCGCCCTGCGCCCCTCCTCCACCCCGACACCCCTCTCTCTCACCCCCAACACCACCACCGCCGCCGCGCCCTCCTCCGGCCTCCCTGCCCCACTGCCGCCGCCGCCGACGCCACCCCCACCCCACCGCCGCCGCCCTCCTCGCGCCCCTCACCGTGCCCCTCCTCCCCCTGCTGCCCTCCTCCCCCTGCGGCCTCTCCTCCCCCCGCGGCCCTCCTCCCCTCGGTTAGTTTTCTTTCTTTTCTTAATAGTTTTTTTTAATTAGTTATATGTTTTACTGAGGTTTTGGCTTAGTTTTAGTTTAGTTTAGGTTCAGTTTTAGTTTAGGTTTAGTTAGGTTAGTTTCCTGATTAATAAAGGAGAAGAAGAAGAAGGAGAAAGGAGATGAAGAAGAAGGAGAAAGGAGAAGAAGAAGAAGGAGAAAGAAGATGAAGAAGAAGGAGAAAGGAGAAGAAGAAGAAGCAGAAAGGAGAAGAAAAAAATAAGAAGAAGAAGGAAAAGAAGAAGAACGAAAAGGAAGGGAAGGAGAAGAAAGAAGAAGAAGAATAAGAAGAAGAAGAAAAATAGGAGAGGAAGAGAAGAATAAGAGGAAAAAAGAAAATAAGAAGAAGAAGAAGAAGAGAAGAAGAAAACAAGAAGAAGGAGAAGAAGAATAAGAGGAAAAAGAAAAAAATAAAATAATAATAATAATAATAATAAGAAGAAGAAGAAGAAGAAGAGAAAAAGAAAAGAAGAAGAAGGAGAAGAAGAATAAGAGGAAAAAACAAAATAGGAATAAGAAGAAGAAGAAGAAGAAGAAGAAGAAGAAGAGAAGAAAAGAAGAAGGAGGAGAATAAGAATAAGAGGAAAAAAGAAAAAAGAAAATAAGAGTTAGGTCACATACTTTTCGATTATCTTATAAAAACATCATATTTGGGTTGATCGGGTGAATTTCAATGTGCAGTTGTTCGACGACCTCCACATGCGTTGGACGAGCTCTGCCCCTACGTTTGTTGGTGAGCACAAATGACCTCTCCTCCTACCCCCTTAATTTGCTCTGTCCCGGTCTTCGTGCCGATGAAACTTGCTAGCTATATATAGGTTTCTTCAATCATGATTATGCGTGACCAGTATGCGTCTCCCGTTCGAAAGGGCGACATCTATAAATATGCATGTCTTTGCATATTTATAACCGCCATCCTTTCGAATTGTCCAACATTATCCATGGACAGCCCGAGTATGTGTAGATTAGGTTTGTTTTCCCGTATGCTGTGCTCTGGATCCGATGCGGAATTTCGTCAGTGCCTCCCTGTTGTTCTCCGGATGCACATCCTCTCTGTTTATTGCGGAGACGTGTATCAGGAGAACAGCGGGGAGATGTTGCCGAAATTTTGCGTTGGATCCGGAGCAGAGCATGGGAAAACGAACCCAATCTACACATACTCGGGTGGGATTAGGACCTATCTTTACCTATTAGCGTGTAGGTTGCCTGGACGTAATAAAAATGGCGAACCTGATTAACCGATGAATATAAATGCTAAATTATATATAAATATATTTCTTCTATCTTTAGTAGCTACACAGGATGAGTGATCATGCGTGGATGTATACCGGTCACCCTAGTCAGAAAGAGATGACGAAAGAATGGTTTTTAAAAACAAAGGAATTTGTGAAATTTGCATTCGCAAATGGCCAAGAAAGAAACTATTGCCCTTGTAGTGGATGCGACAACTATAAGAAGACGAAAGAGGCTGTAATGATTAAACACCTGCAGAGGAGGGGTTTTAAGCCTAATTATACGGTGTGGACATTTCATGGTGAGTCTATACAACGCACAAGAGCTGAGATGGTCCGTCGTCGCATGGACGAGCATGGTACCGGGATCGAAGACATGGTGCAAAACTTTGATGATGCTCGGGATTCCGAAGATGAGATGGAGGAATCTGCAAAGGCCTTTTATGAAATGTTGGAGTCTTCAAAACATCCTCTCCATGAGCACACTAAGCTCTGTCAGCTGGATGCAATTGCACAAGTAATGGCTCTGAAGGCTCATTTCACCTTGGGGAGAGAATGCTACGACGCGATGATGACACTATTTGGACGTTTCCTACCCAAAGGCCATGTCATGCGTGCAAACCTGTACCAGTCGGACAAAATACTTCGTGTACTTAAGATGCCCTATGAGAAGATAGATGCATGTGAGAAAGGATGTGTCTTATTTAGTAAGGAGTATGCAAACTTGGACAATTGTCCCAATTGCGAGTCTTGCAGGTATCTTGTGGTAGACTACGATATGGGTGAGAAGAGGCAGACCAAAATTGCAGTTAGTGTTCTTTGGTATATGCCAATCGTACCAAGACTTCAACGTCTATTCATGCTCGAGGAGACAGCCAGATAGATGACATGGCACAAATTGGGCAAAAGAACCGAACTAGGTGCGGATGGGAATAAGATGATGGTACACACATTGGATGGGGAAGCATGGAAACATTTCGATGGATTGCATCAGGATAAAGCGGAAGATCCAAGGAATCCTCGAGTCTGCGCCGCCACGGATGGTTTTAATCCCTTCGGCATGACGGCAACCCAATACAGTTGTTGGCCTGTATTTGTCATTCCACTCAATCTCCCCCCGGGCAGATTATGCAAAGAAAGAACATATTTCTGACATTGATAATTCCAGGGCCCAATTATCCGAGGAAGAATATGAATGTGTACCTGCAACCGCTTAAGGATGAATTGGAAGAAGCTTGGCATAATAGGGTCAAGACATACGATGCCGCTAGAAAAGAAAACTTCAAAATGCATGTGTGGTACATGTACTCTATGCATGACTTGCCAGCGTATGCGCTATTCTCTGGATGGTGTGTGCATGGAAGGTTCCCGTGCCCCCAATGCAAGGCAGCTCTTCAGTTTCACTGGTTGCAGGAGGGTCAGAAGTATTCTTGCTTTGACTTGCATAGACAGTTCCTGGATCCTGACCATCAGTTCAGAAAAGACAAGAAGAACTTTACGAAAGGTAAACTTGTCAAAAACTTGGCACCACCTGCGTTCACAGGCCAACAGATCCTGGTTCATTTAAACGCCCTCGAGCCTGATCCAGAGCGTCCAGGGTATTTCAAGGGGTATAATTCAAAACACGCCTGGACTCACAAGCCATGCTTCTGGGATCTGCCTTACTTCAAAGACCTCCTTCTTCCACACAATATCGACATGATGCACACTGAAAAGAATATCGGAGAGGCTATTTTCGGTACATTGTTCGACATAGATGGGAAGACAAAGGATAATATTAAGGCTAGAGTCGATGAAGAGACATTATGTCATAGACCATTACAAAACATGCGGGAAGGCAAAGGAAAGCAGAAGTGGTCGAAGCCAAAGGCCTGGTTCAATCTTGGAAGGCCAGCTATGAGGGAAATTATCTTGTGGGTCAAAATGCACTTGATGTTCCCCGATGGGTATGCAGCGAATCCAAAGAGGGGAGCTAGTCTTGAAAAATTAAAAATCTTTGGTCTCAAGAGTCATGATTGGCACATATGGCTAGAGCGGGTAATGCCGGTGATGTTACATGGCTTTATTCCTGAGGATGAATGGCTAGTACTGGCGGAGCTGAGCTATTTCTTCCGTGTTCTTTGTGCGAAAGAATTGTCGCCTGGCGTGCTAGAAGACATGGAGGAGTTTGCTCCAGAGTTGTTGTGCAAGTTAGAGAAGATCTTACCACCAGGTTTCTTTAATCCAATGCAGCATTTGATTTTACATCTACCGACCGAGGAAAGATTGGGTGGGCCCGTGCAAGATCTTTGGTGCTATGCAACTCAGAGGATGCAGAAGACCCTTCGAGCTAAATGTAAAAATAAACGTAGAATTGAAGCATCGATGGCTGAGGCATTCATTACTGAGGAGGTGGCAAACTTTGTGACAGCACACTACGAAGCCAAAAATCATCATTTGCATAATCCGAAGCCTCGGCACAATGATGCAGCCCCTAAAAAAGGTGGGTCCAACCTCAGCCAATTCAAAGGGAAGCTCGCACCAGCCGGTGCTTCGAAACCAATAACGTTGGATGTCGAAGAATGGCGGAACATTTTGTTGTATATCTTCAACAACCTAACAGAAGTGCGGCCGTACATCGAGTGAGTTCTCCGCACATTTTCCCGTAACTTCTGATTCATTTGAACTGCTCTTATTCCCAGATATTTCAAACAGCCGTTACGTCGTCAAATTCTCGGATGGAGCGGTGATCGAAAATGATTCCGTCGAAGAGTATGAGCTTCTTTCAAAGACAGGAGGCGGCTATCCCAGTTTCATCTCTTGGTTCAAACAAACGGTAATTATCAATAATGGACCATTTCATTCTTGGTCTGACTTGCGGCTAATGCAACAACCATTTCGTATTAAACTTGTAGGCTAATTCAGAGTCTATGGACGCCGAATTGAGATAAGTCTCTAATGGTTTTGACTATAATGTCCGTTCATTTGAGAAATACAACATCAATGGGTATCTCTTTCGTACCTTTGGCAAAGAGCTATCTATGCCCGACCGGAAATCTACAAATTGTGGTGTCTCTGCTATC
The DNA here is from genome assembly GCF_904849725.1 of Hordeum vulgare subsp. vulgare. NCBI lineage: Eukaryota > Viridiplantae > Streptophyta > Magnoliopsida > Poales > Poaceae > Hordeum > Hordeum vulgare. The sequence continues at coordinate 408,975,406 of NC_058521.1, read as the reverse complement.
GGCGAAGGTGTTATCGAGTATTATGGAAGAGTTGAAGCAATTTATGAACTTCAATTCTATGGTGAAAACCCACCGAACGTCGTAGTCTTCAAATGTTATTGGTTCTAGCTGAAAAAGACTAGAAGGACTCATGAACTTATAAAACTAGTCAAAATCAATCCAAACACCCATTTAGATGTTCCCAATGTCTATATTACGGCTCAACAGGCGACCCAACTTTTCTATCTACCGTGGGCATGCCAAACGGATAAGAATCTGGAAGGTTGGTATGTTGTTTATGAAGTGCCGCCACATGTCTGACCACCTGTCCCAAATGAACAGGATTATGAACCTCACATTAACCCAGACACATATGATGGAGAATTTTTCCAAGAAACACGTCTTTCCAAGAAACGTTTCAAGAACCACCATGCTTCACCCAAGAACATGGAAGTAGACAGCGACAATGAATCCGACTCCAGCCCTGAGCAGGAACGAGAAGACCTGGAACTCGTAGAGGTTACTGATGCGGATGACCTGTCAATCACTATTGGAAAACAGTTTTTTGCCATCTGCCTAGTCTTTGCCGTCTGCTAACTGATGGCAAAGAGTGTCTTTGCCGTCAGCTTCAGCAAAACAGACGGCACAGTACCGGCTGATGGCATACAGTCTTTTTGCCATCTATCACCTCTTTGCCATCTGCTAGCGGACGGCAAATAGTCCAGGGGCAGACGGCAAAGATATAGATAGGCCCACCTGGCCGCAGGGTGGCTAGGTCAAACAGGAGTCGAAGCTTTGTCGTCTGCTAGCGGACGGCAAAGAGTCCGAAGGCAGACGGCAAAGCGCTAACTCCGTTAGCGGCTCCTTTCCCCCCCCCCACCCCGCCCCTCTCTCTCTCTGTAACGGCTCACCCCGCGCGCCCCTCGCTCTCTCTCCCCACCCCGCGCACTCCTCTCTCTATAACGGCCGCCAGGAGCACCGTCGCGCCGCCGCCCCCGTCGCGTCGCCGCCCCTATCGCCCCTGCCGCCGCCCCTGTCACGCCCCACTGCCGCCCCTGTTGCCCCCACCACCGCCCCTCTCTCTCTCCCCACCTCGCCCCCGCTGCCGCTGCCGCTGCCCCACCACCGTCGCGCCGCCGCCCCTGGCGCCCCCGGCGCCGCCCCGCCACCCCCAACACCCCGGCCCCTCCACAGCTGCCCCTCTCGGTGAGCCCACACACCCCCACCCCCACCCCCCACCCGCATTATTTTTTACTAGTTTTATTATTTTTTAGTAGTTTTAGTAGTTGTTATTGTTAGTAGTTTTAGTGGTAGATTTAGTAAAGTTAGTAGTTTTAATTAGGTTAGTTAGTTAGCTTGGTTAGTTAGGTGGAGGAGGAGAAGAGGAGAAGAGGAGGAGGAGGAGGACAAGAAGAGGAGAAGAAGAAGAGGAGTAGGAGGAGGAGGAGGAGGAGAAGAAAAAGAAGAAGAAGAAGAAGAAGAAGAAGAAGAGGAGAAGAAAAAAATAAGAAGAAGAAGAAGAAGAAGAAGAAAAAGAAGAAGAAGAGAAGAAAAAATAAGAAGGAGAAGAAGTAAAGAAGAAGAGAAGAAGAGAATAAGAAAAAAACAAGAAGGAGAAGAAGAGAAAATAGAAGAAGTTTATTTTTTATTGTTTGGTATTTAGTGGTAGCTAGATTCTTTTTTAGTTACTTAGTGGTAGATTCTATTTTTGTTATAGTGGTAGATTCTGTTTTTGTTATTTTTTTGCTGTTTAGTGCTATCTAGGTTTAGCGATAGGTTTAGTTAGCTTGGTTAGTTAGGTTAGTTAGTTAGTTAGCTTACTAGAAAGAATAGGAAGAAGAAGAAGAGGAGGAGGAGGAGAAGAGGAGAAGAGGAGGAGGAGGAGAAGAAGAAGAAGAAGAAGAAGAATAGGAGGAGGAGAAGACAAAAAGAAGATCACGTGTTTGGTATTTAGTTTTTTGGAATTGATTAGTAGTTCTAGTGGTAGATTCTGTTAGTTAATTAGTAGATTTAATGGTAGATACTGTTAGTTTATTCGCCCATCATTATTGCTTAGGTTCAAGACTACTTCAAAGAAGATCACATGTTATTTTGTTGAAATCAAGTCTGTCAAAATAATGTATCGTCTATATTTATAGGTACCGGAGCAAAACAGGAAAACTTAAATAATATTGCCATCCTCAAATGTAGAAAATATCGAAAAGTTTTATATAAACTGAAAAGTAGTATAGGTAACCTCGAAAGTCCTCTGGACCAAAAGGGCAACTTCTGGACCTGCGAACTTTGCGTGGTAGGTGCATGTCCATGCACCAGGGTAATTAACCCAACAATGACATAATTAGCCCTTTTAGCTCCAAAATACCATAATAAGCTCAAAATGGCATAAGAACCTTGGTTAGCTCATTAATATTATATACTTAGCTTGTTTTCCTCTAAAATGGGATAATTAGCCCATTTAGCTCAAAAAAACATAATTAGGTAATTTAGCTCCAACAAGAGGAGAAGAGGAGAAGAAATAGGCAAAATGAAAAGAAAGAAGAAGAAGAAGAAGAATAGAAGAAGGAGCAGGAGCAGGAGGAGGAGGAGGAGGCCAAGGACCTTCTATCCTTCTCCTCCTCCTCCTTCTCCTCCTCCTCCTCCTTCTTCTTGATTTCTTCTTCTTCTCCTCCTCCTCCTCTTTCTTCTCCTCTTTCATATTATCCTTGCTTTAATTAACCCAACAATGACATAATTAGCCCATTTAGCTCCAAAATACCATAATAAGCTCAAAATGGCATAAGAACCTTGGTTAGCTCATTACTATTATATACTTAGCTTGTTTTCCTGTAAAATGGGATAAATAGCCCATTTAGTTCGAAAAAGACATAATTAGGTAATTTAGCTCCAACAAGAGGAGAAGAGGAGAAGAAATAGGCAAAATGAAAAGAAAGAAGAAGAAGAAGAAGAGAAGAAGGAGAAGGAGGAGGAGGAGGAGGAGGAGGAGAAGGCCAAGGACCTTCTAGTCCTTCTCCTCCTCCTCCTTCTCCTCCTTCTCCTCCTTCTTGATTTCTTCTTCTTCTCCACCTCCTCCTCTTTCTTCTCCTCTTTCATATTATCCTTCCTTTAATTTCCGCAACAATGAAATAATTAGCCCATTTAGCTCCAAAATACCATAATAAGCTCAAAATGGCATAAGAACCTTGGTTAGCTCAGTAATATTATATACTTAGCTTGTTTTCCTCTAAAATGATATAATTGGAATATTTGTGTTGATCGGGTGGATTTACATGTGATAGTTGTCTCGTCGCTGTGAGGTCTGTTGTGCGAAGACCTGCCCGTGCGTTGTACAAGCTCCGCCCCTGCATTCGTGGGTCAGTACGAATTTCATCTCCTCCCCGCCCCTTCATTTACTGTGGCTCGGTTTCCGGATGAAACTTTCTAGATTTAGGTAATTCAATTAATTTATCAGTATGCGTGACCAGTATGCGTCTCCTGTTCGAAAGGGCGACATCTATAAATATGCATGTCTTTGCATATTTATAACCGCCATCCTCTCGAATTGTCCAACATTATCCATGGACAGCCCGAGTATGTGTAGATTGGGATCGTTTTCTCGTATGCTGTGCTCTGGATCCGATGCGGAATTTCATCAGTGCCTCCCTGTTGTTCTCCGGATGCACATCCTCTCTGTTTATTGCGGAGACGTGTATCAGGAGAACAACGGGGAGGTGCTGCCCAAATTTTGCGTTGGATCCGGAGCAGAGCATGGGAAAACGAACCCAATCTACACATACTCGGGTGGGATTAGGACCTATCTTTACCTATTAGCGTGTAGGTTGCCTGGACGTAATAAAAATGGCGAACCTGATTAACCGATGAATATAAATGCTAAATTATATATAAATATATTTCTTCTATCTTTAGTAGCTACACAGGATGAGTGATCATGCGTGGATGTATACCGGTCACCCTAGTCAGAAAGAGATGACGAAAGAATGGTTTTTAAAAACAAAGGAATTTGTGAAATTCGCATTCGCAAATGGCCAAGAAAGAAACTATTGCCCTTGTAGTGGATGCGACAACTATAAGAAGACGACAGAGGCTGTAATGATTAAACACCTGCAGAGGAGGGGTTTTAAGCCTAATTATACGGTGTGGACATTTCATGGTGAGTCTATACAACGCACAAGAGCTGAGGTGGTCCGTCGTCGCACGGACGAGCATGGTACCGGGATCGAAGACATGGTGCAAGACTTTGATGATGCTCGGGATTCGGAAGTTAGATGGAGGAATCTGCGAAGGCCTTTTATGTAATGTTGGAGTCTTCAAAACGTCCTCTCCATGAGCACACTGAGCTCTGTCAGCTGGATGCAATTGCACAAGTAATGGCTCTGAAGGCTCAGTTCAACTTGGGAAGAGAATGCTACGACGCGATGATGACACTATTTGGACGTTTCCTACCCAAAGGCCATGTCATGCCTGCAAACCTGTACCAGTCGGACAAAATAATTCGTGTACTTAAGATGCCCTATCAGAAGATAGATGCATGTGAGAAAGGATGTGTCTTATTTAGTAAGGAGTATGCACACTTGGACTATTGTCCCAATTGCGAGTTTGGCAGGTATCTTGTGGTAGACTACGGTATGGGTGAGAAGAGGCAGACCAAAATCGCAGTTAGTGTTCTTTGGTATATGCCAATCGTACCAAGACTTCAACGTCTTTTCATGCTCGAAGAGACAGACAGACAGATGACATGGCACAAATTGAGCAAAAGAACCGAACGAGATGCGGATGGGAATAAGATGATGGTACACACGTCGGATGGGGAAGCGTGGAAACATTTCGATGGATTGCATCAGGATAAAGCGGCAGATCCAAGGAATCCTCCAGTCTGCGCCGCCATGGATGGTTTTAATCCCTTCAGAATGATGGCAACCCAAAACAGTTGTTGGCCTATATTTGTCATTCCACTCAATCTCCCCCCGGGCAGATTATGCAAAGAAAGAACATAATTCTGACGTTGATAATTCCAGGGCCCAATTATCCGGGGAAGAATACGAATGTGTACCTGCAACCGCTTAAGGATGAATTGGAAGAAGCTTGGGAAAATGGGGTCAAGACATACGATGCCGCTAGAAAAGAAAACTTCAAAATGCATGTGTGGTACATGTACTGTATGCATGACGTGCCAGCATATGAGCTATTCTCTGGATGGTGTGTGCATGGAAGGTTCCCGTGCCCCCAATGCAAGGCAGCTCTTCAGTTTCATTGGTTGCAGGAGGGTCGGAAGTATTCTTGCTTTGACTTGCATAGACAGTTCCTGGATCCTGACCATCAGTTCAGAAAAGACAAGAAGAACTTTACCAAAGGTCAAGTTGTCAAAAACATGGCACCACCTGCGTTCAGAGGCCAACAGATCCTGCATCAGTTAAACACCCTCGAGCCTGATCCAGAGCGTCTAGGGTATTTCAAGGGGTATAATTCAAAACACGCCTGGACTCACAAGCCATGCTTGTGGGATCTGCCTTACTTCAAAGACCTCCTTCTTCCACACAACATCGACATGATGCACACTGAAAAGAATATTGGAGAGGCTATTTTTGGTACATTGTTCGACATAGATGGGAAGACAAAGGATAATATTAAGGCTAGAGTCGATCAAGAGACACTATGTCATAGACCGTTACAAAACATGCGAGAAGGCAAAGGAAAGCAGAAGTGGTCGAAGCCAAAGGCCTGGTTTAATCTTGGAAGGCCAGCGATGATGGAAATTATCTTGTGGGTCAAAATGCACTTGATGTTCCCCGATGGGTATGCAGCGAATCTAAAGAGGGGAGCGAGTCTTGAAAAATTAAAAATCTTTGGTCTCAAGAGTCATGATTGGCACATATGGCTAGAGCGGGTAATGCCGGTGATGTTACGTGGCTTTATTCCTCAGGATGAATGGCTAGTACTGGCGGAGCTGAGCTATTTCTTCCGTGTTCTTTGTGCAAAAGCATTGTCGCCTGGCATGGTAGAAGACATGGAGGAGTTTGCACCAGAGTTGTTGTGCAAGTTAGAGAAGATCTTTCCACCGGGCTTCTTTAATCCAATGCAGCATTTGATTTTACATCTACCGACCGAGGCAAGATTGGGTGGGCCCGTGCGAGATCGTCGGTGCTATGCAACTGAGAGGATGCAGAAGACCCTTCGAGCTAAATGTCAAAATAAGCGTAGAATTGAAGCATCGATGGCTGAGGCATTCATTACTTAGGAGGTGGCAAACTTTGTAACAGCACACTACGAAGCCAAAAATCATCATTTGCATAATCCGAAGCCTCGACAGAATGACGGAGACCCTAAAAAAGGTGGGTCCAACCTCAGCCTATTCAAAGGGAAGCTCGCACTAGCCAGTGCTTCGAAACCAATAACGTTGGATATTGAAGAATGGCGGAACATTTCGTTGTATATCTTCAACAACCTAACAGATGTGCGTCCCTACATCGAGTGAGTTCTCGGCACATTTTCCCGTAACTTCAAATTCATTTGAACTGCTCTTATTCCCGGATATTTCAAACAGCCGTTACGTCGTCAAATTCTCGGATGGAGCGGTGATCGAAAATGATTCCGTCGAAGAGTATGAGCTTCTGTCAAAGACAGGAGGCGGCTATCCCGGTTTCATCTCTTGGTTCAAACAAACGGTAATTATCAATAATGGACCATTTCATTCTTGGTCTAACTTGCGGCTAATGCAACAACCGTTTCATATTAAACTTGTAGGCTAATTCTGAGTCTATGGATGCCGAATTGAGAGAAGTCGCTAATGGTTTTGACTATAAGGTCCGTTCATTTGAGAAATCCAACATCAACGGGTATCTCTTTCGTACCTTTGGCAAAGAGCTATCTATGCGCCACCGAAAATCTACAAATTGTGGTGTCTCTATGTTGGAATTATGCCCTAGAGGCAATAATAAATATAGTTATTATTATAATTCCTGTATCAAGATAATCGTTTATTATCCATGCTATAATTGTATTGAATGAAGACTCATTTACATGTGTGGATACATAGAAAAAACACCGTCCCTAGCAAGCCTCTAGTTGGCTAGCCAGTTAATCAAAGATAGTCAGTGTCTTCTGATTATGAACAAAGTGTTGTTGCTTGATAACTGGATCACATCATTAGGAGAATCACGTGATGGACTAGACCCAAACTAATAGACGTAGCATGTTGATCGTGTCATTTTGTTGCTACTATTTTCTGCGTGTCAAGTATTTATTCCTATGACCATGAGATCATATAACTCACTGACACCGGAGGAATGCTTTGTGTGTATCAAACGTCGCAACGTAACTGGGTGACTATAAAGATGCTCTACAGGTATCTCCAAAGGTGTTAGTTGAGTTAGTATGGATCAAGACTGGGATTTGTCACTCCGTGTGACGGAGAGGTATCTCGGGGCCCACTCGGTAATACAACATCACACACAAGCCTTGCAAGAAATGTGACTTAGTGTAAGTTGCGGGATCCTGTATTACGGAACGAGTAAAGAGACTTGCCGGTAAACGAGATTGAAATAGGTATGCGGATACTGATGATCGAATCTCGGGCAAGTAACATACCGAAGGACAAAGGGAATGACATACGGGATTATATGAATCCTGAGGTTCTAACGATAAGATCTTCGTAGAATATGTAGGATCCAATATGGGCATCCAGGTCCCGCTATTGGATATTGACCGAGGTATTGTTGGATTGAAGCGGCTTGGACCGACATTACTCGTACGCTTACGAGAGACTGGTTTCATCGTTACGAGTAACCCCGTTGCTCTAAGATGACTGGCAAGTGTCGGTTTCTCCAACTTTAGTTGAATCGGATTTGACCGAGCAGGTCCTTGGATGAGGTTAAATAGCAACTCATATATCTCCGTTGTGGTGTTTGCGTAAGTAAGATGCGATCCTACTAGATACCCACGGTCACCACGTAAAACATGCAACAACAAAATTAGAGGACGTCTAACTTGTTTTTGCAGGGTATGCTTGTGATGTGATATGGCGAACGATGTGATGTGATATATTGGATGTATGAGATGATCATGTTGTAATAGTAAATATCGACTTGCACGTCGATGGTACGGCAACCGGCAGGAGCCATAGGGTTGTCTTTATACTAACGTTTGTGCTTGCAGATGCGTTTACTATTTTGCTAGGATGTAGCTTTAGTAGTAATAGCATGAGTAGCACGACAACCCCGATGGCAACACGTTGATGGAGATCATGGTGTGGCGCCGGTGACAAGAAGATCGTGCCGGTGCTTTGGTGATGGAGATCAAGGAGCACATGATGATGGCCATATCATGTCACTTATGAATTGCATGTGATGTTAATCCTTTTTTTGCACCTTATTTTGCTTAGTACGACGGTAGCATTATGAGGTGATCTCTCACTAAAATTTCAAGACAAAATTGTGTTCTCCCTGACTGTGCACCGTTGCTATAGTTCGTTGTTTCGAGACACCACGTGATGATCGGGTGTGATAGACTCAACGTTCACATACAACGGGTGCAAAACAGTTGCGCACGCGGAACACTCGGGTTAAGCTTGACGAGCCTAGCATGTGCAGACATGGCCTCGGAACACATGAGACCGAAAGGTCGATCATGAATCATATAGATGATATGATTAGCATAGGGATGCTTACCACTGAAACTATACTCAACTCACGTGATGATCGGACTTGAGCTAGTGTAAGTGGATCATGAACCACTCAAATGACTAGAGAGATGTACTTTTTGAGTGGGAGTTTAGCAAATAATTTGATTAAGTTAAACTCTAATTATCTTGAACATAGTCTAAGTCCACTTTGAATATATTTGTGTTGTAGATCATGGCTCACGCTACAGTCATCCTGAATTTTAATACGTTCCTAGAGAAAGCTAAGTTGAAAGATGATGGAAGCAACTTTGTAGACTGGGCTCGTAATCTTAAGCTAATCTTACAAGCTGGGAAGAAGGATTATGTCCTTAATGATGCGCTAGGAGATGAACCACCCGCTACGGCTGATCAGGATGTTAAGAACGCTTGGTTAGCACATAAGGAGGACTACTCAATAGTTCAATGTGCAGTCTTGTATGGCTTAGAACCGGGACTTCAACGTCGCTTTGAGCGTCATGGAGCATTTGAGATGTTCCAAGAGTTGAAGTTTATTTTCAGAAGAACGCCCGGATCGAGAGGTATGAGACCTCCGATAAATTCTATGCTTGCAAGATGGAGGAAAACTCGTCTGTCAGTGAACATGTGCTCAAAATGTCTGGGTACTCAAACCGTCTAGCTGAGCTGGGGATTGAACTCCCGCAAGAGGCTATCACTGACAGAATCCTTCAATCACTGCCGCCAAGATATAAAGGCTTTGTGTTGAACTACAACATGCAAGGGATGAACAAGTCTCCCGGCGAGTTGTTTGCGATGCTGAAAGTCGCAGAGTCTGAACTACGTAAAGAGCATCAAGTGTTGTTGGTGAATAAGACCACTAGTTTCAACAGAAACGGCAAAGGGAAGAAGGGTAATTCGAAGAAGAGCGGCAAGCCTGTTGCCAATCCGACGAAGAAACCCAAAGCTGGACCTAAGCCAGAAACGGAGTGTTACTATTGCAAGGGTATGGGTCACTTGAAGCGCAATTGCCCCAAGTATCTGGCAGATAAGAAGGTGACCAAAGAAAAATCAGGTATATTTGATATACATGTTATTGATGTGTACTTAATCGGCTCTCGTAGTAGTGCCTGGGTATTCGATACCGGTTCTATTGCTCATATTTGCAACTCGAAACAGGAACTGCGGAATAGACGAAGGCTGGCGAAAGATGAAGTGACGATGCGCGTAGGAAATGGTTCCAAGGTTGATGCAATCGCCGTCGGCACAGTTTCACTTCAGTTACCATCAGGATTAGTGATGAACTTAAATCATTGTTATTTAGTGCCTGCGTTGAGCATGAACATTATATCTGGATCTTGTTTATTGCGAGACGGTTACTCTTTTAAGTCAGAGAATAATGGTTGTTCTATTTCTATGAGTAACATCTTTTATGGTCATGCACCTAATGTGAGAGGATTGTTCATATTGAATCTTGATAGCGATACACATATACATAACATTGAGACCAAAAGAGTTAGAGTTAACAATGATAGCGCCATATTTTTGTGGCACTGCCGCTTAGGTCATATTGGTGTAAAGCGCATGAAGAAACTCCATGCTGATGGACTTTTGGAGTCACTTGACTTTGATTCACTTGACACGTGCGAACCATGCCTCATGGGCAAGATGACTAAGACTCCGTTCTCCGGAACAATGGAGCGTGCAAGTGACTTATTGGAAATCATACATACCGATGTGTGTGGTCCGATGAGCGTGGAGGCACACGGCGGATATCGTTATTTTCTCACCTTCACTGACGATTTGAGTAGATATGGTTATGTCTACTTGATCAAACACAAGTCTGAAACATTTGAAAAGTTCAAGCAATTTCAGAGTGAAGTGGAAAATCATCGTAACAAAAAGATCAAGTTCCTGCGGTCTGATCGTGGGGGTGAATATCTGAGTTTCGAGTTTGGTACTCACTTAAGACAATGTGGAATTTTTTGACAGTTAACACCGCCTGGAACACCACAGCGTATTGGTGTGTCCGAACGTCGTAATCGTACTCTATTAGAGATGGTGCGATCTATGATGTCTCTTACTGATTTGCCGTTATCGTTTTGGGGTTATGCATTAGAAACAGCTGCATTCACTTTAAATAGGGCACCATCAAAATCCGTTGAAACGACACCATACGAACTGTGGTATGGCAAAAGGCCAAAGTTGTCGTTTCTTAAAGTTTGGGGATGTGATGCTTATGTCAAAAAGCTTCAGCCTGAAAAGATGGAACCCAATGCGGAAAAGTGCGTCTTCATAGGTTACCCAAAAGAGACTGTTGGGTACACCTTCTATCTCAAATCCGAGGGCAAAGTGTTTGTTGCTAAAAACGGAGCTTTTCTCGAGAAGGAGTTTCTCTCGAGAGAATTGAGTGGGAGGAAGATAGAACTTGACGAGGTTGTCGAACCTCTCATCCCTCTGGATGGTGGCGCAGGGCAAGGGGAAACCTCTGTCGTTGCGACGCCGGTTGAGGAGGAAGTTAATGATGATGATCATGAAACTCCGGTTCAAGTTTCTGTCGAACCATGCAGGTCGACGAGACCACGTGCTGCTCCAGAGTGGTATGGTAATCCCGTCTTATCAATCATGTTGTTAGACAACAATGAACCTCCAGAGTGGGCCCGGTTTTCAACAAATGGCTGGAGGCCATGAAGTCCGAGATAGGATCCATGTATGATAACAAAGTGTGGACTTTGGAGGTACTACCTGAGGGCCGCAAGGCTATTCAGAACAAATGGATCTTTAAGAGGAAGACGGATGCTGACGGCAATGTGACCGTTTATAAAGCTCGACTTGTGGCAAAGGGTTTTTCATAAGTTCAAGGAGTTGACTACGATGAGACATTCTCACCCGTAGCGATGCTTAAGTCCATCAGAATCATGTTAGCAATAGCTGCATTTTTCGATTATGAAATCTGGCAGATGGATGTCAAAACGGCGTTCCTTAACGGTTTCCTCAAGGAAGAGTTGTATATGATACAACCCGAAGGTTTTGTCGATCCTAAGAATGCTAACAAGGTGTGCAAGCTCCAGCGATCCATTTATGGACTGGTGCAAGCATCTCGGAGTTGGAACAAACGCTTTGATGAGGTGATCGAAGCATTTGGGTTTATACAAGTGGTTGGAGAATCTTGTATTTACAAGAAAGTGAGTGGGAGCTCTGTGGCGTTTCTAATATTATATGTGGATGACATATTGCTGATTGGAAACAACGTGGAGTTTTTGGAGAGCATAAAGGATTACTTGAATAAAAGTTTCTCTATGAAGGACCTAGGAAAAGCTGCTTACATTCTAGGCATTAAAGATCTATAGGGATAGATCAAAACGCCGGATAGAACTTTCACAAAGCACATACCTTGATAAAGTTTTGAAGAGGTTCAAAATGGAACAGTCCAAGAAAGGGTTCTTGCCAGTTTGACAAGGTACGAGATTGAGTAAGACTCATTGCCCAGCAACTGATGAAGACAGAGAGCATATGCGCTCCGTCCCCTATGCTTCAGCCATAGGTTCTATCATGTATGCAATGGTGTGCACTAGACCGGATGTTAGCCTGGCCATAAGTATGGCGGGTAGGTTCCAGAGTAATCCAGGAGTGGATCACTGGACAGCGGTCAAGAATATCCTGAAGTACCTGAAAAGGACTAAGGAGATGTTTCTCGTGTATGGAGGTGACGAAGAGCTCGCCGTAAAAGGTTACGTCGATGCAAGCTTTGACACAGATCCGGACGACTCTAAGTCGCAAACCGGATACGTATTTATTCTTAATGGGGGTGCGGTAAGCTGGTGCAGTTCCAAGCAAAGCGTCGTAGCAGATTCTACATGTGAAGCGGAGTACATGGCTTCCTCGGAGGCGGCTAAGGAGGGTGTCTGGATGAAGCAGTTCATGACGGATCATGGAGTGGTGCCAAGCGCACTGAATCCAATAACCTTGTTCTGTGACAACACGGGTGCCATTGCCTTAGCAAAGGAACCACGGTTTCACAAGAAGACCAGACACATCAAACGACGCTTCAACCTCATCCGCGACTACGTCGAGGGAGAGGACGTAAATATATGCAAAGTGCACACGGATCTGAATGTAGAAGACCCGCTGACTAAACCTCTTCCACGGCCAAAGCATGATCAACACCAGAACTGTATGGGTGTTAGATTTATTACAATGTAATTCACATGATGATGCGAGGGCTAGATTATTGACTCTAGTGCAAGTGGGAGACTGTTGGAATTATGCCCTAGAGGCAGTAAAAATATAGTTATTATTATAATTCTTGTATCAAGATAATCATTTATTATCCATGCTATAATTGTATTGAATGAAGACTCATTTACATGTGTGGATACATAGACAAAACACCGTCCCTAGCAAGCCTCTAGTTGGCTAGCCAGTTAATCAAAGATAGTCAGTGTCTTCTGATTATGAACAAAGTGTTGTTGCTTGATAACTGGATCACGTCATTAGGAGAATCACGTGATGGACTAGACCCAAACTAATAGACGTAGCATGTTGATCGTGTCACTTTGTTGCTACTGTTTTCTGCGTGTCAAGTATTTATTCCTATGACCATGAGATCATATAACTCACTGACACCGGAGGAATGCTTTATGTGTATCAAACGTCGCAACGTAACTGGGTGACTGTAAAGATGCTCTACAGGTATCTCCGAAGGTGTTAGTTGAGTTAGTATGGATCAAGACTGGGATTTGTCACTCCGTGTGACGGAGAGGTATCTCGGGGCCCACTCGGTAATACAACATCAGACACAAGCCTTGCAAGCAATCTGACTTAGTGTAAGTTGCGGGATCTTGTATTACGGAACGAGTAAAGAGACTTGCCGGTAAACGAGATTGAAATAGGTATGCGGATACTGACGATCGAATCTCGGGCAAGTAACATACCGAAGGACAAAGGGAATGACATCCGGGATTATATGAATCCTTGGCACTGAGGTTCGAACGATAAGATCTTCGTAGAATATGTAGGATCCAATATGGGCATCCAGGTCCCGCTATTGGATATTGACCGAGGAGTCTCTCGGGTCATGTCTACATAGTTCTCGAACCCGCAGGGTCTGCACACTTAAGGTTCGACGTTGTTTTATGCGTATTTGAGTTATATGGTTGGTTACCGAATGTTGTTCGGAGTCCCGGATGTGATCACGGACGTCACGAGGGTTTTCGGAATGGTCCGGAAATGAAGATTGATATATAGGATGACCTCATTTGATTACCGGAAGGTTTTGGGAGTTACCGGGAATGTACCGGGAATGACGAATGGGTTCCGGGAGTTCACCGGGGGGGCAACCCACCCTGGGGAAGCCCATAGGCCTTGAGGGTGGCACACCAGCCCTTAGTCGGCTGGTGGGACAGCACAAGAGGGCCCTATGCGCCTAGAGAAGAAAATCAAAGAGAAAAGAAAAAAAAGAGGATTTGGGAAGGGAAGGAAGGACTCCCACCCACCAAACCAAGTCCAACTCGGTTTGGGGGGGGAACCTTCCCCCTTGGACTCGGCCGACCCCCTTGGGGCTCCTTGAGCCCCAAGGCAAGGTCCCCTCCCTCCCACCTATATATACGGAGGTTTTAGGGCTGATTTGAGACGACTTTTCCACGGCAGCCCGACCACATACCTCCACGGTTTTTTCCTCTAGATCGCGTTTCTGCGGAGCTCGAGCGGAGCCCTGCTGAGACAAGGTCATCACCAACCTTCGGAGCGCCGTCACGCTGCCGGAGAACTCTTCTACCTCTCTGTCTCTCTTGCTTGATCAAGAAGGCCGAGATCATCGTCGAGCTGTACGTGTGCTGAACGCGGAGGTGCCATCCGTTCGGTACTAGATCGTGGGACTGATCGCGGGATTGTTCGCGGGGCGGATCGAGGGACGTGAGGACGTTCCACTACATCAACCGTGTTCACTAACACTTCTGCTGTACGGTCTACAAGGGTACGTAGATCACTCATCCCCTCTCGTAGACGGACATCACCATGATAGGTCTTCGTGCGCGTAGGAAAATTTTTGTTTCCCATGCGACGTTCCCCAACACTCTGCTATTGGCGAAGGTGTTATCGAGTATTATGGAAGAGGTGAAGCAATTTATGAACTTCAATTCTATGGTGAAAACCCACCGAACGTTGTAGTCTTCAAATGTTATTGGTTCCAGCCGAAAAAGAGTAGAAGGACTCATGGACATATAGGACTAGTCGAAATCAATCCAAACACCCATTTAGATGTTCCCGATGTCTATATTACGGCTCAACAGGCGACCCAAGTTTTCAATCTACCGTGGGCATGACAAACGGATAAGAATCTGGAAGGTTGGTATGTTGTTTATGAAGTGCCGCCACATGTCAGACCACCTCTCACAAATGAAGAGGATTATGAACCTCACATTAACCCAGACACATATGATGGAGAATTCTTCCAAGAAACATGTCTCTCCAAGAAACGTTTCAAGAACCGCCGTGCTTCATCCAAGAACATGGAAGTAGACAGCGACAATGAATCCGACTCCAGCCCTGAGCCGGAACCAGAAGACCTGGAACTCGTAGAGGTTACTGATGCGGATGACCTATCAATGCTTCAACGATTAAAGGAAGGCCTTTCACAACTTCACGCCGTTGAACCCGATGAGCACGTCATTCATGAAGACATGCGTGATAGTGATGATGATGATGTATTTATTGATGATGATTATTAGTTTGTAAGATTCACAACTTAAACTATATATATTTTAATCTTTATTATTCATGTACATATTATTATTCATGTCAGTCATTCAATTTTTTTATGTTGTACTAATTTCTTTTAATCTTTATCATGGCAGGTGTTGAAATATGGTGGGCGCGGGTCCATAGCGCTCGATGGGTTCTTCCCAGGCACCTCGCACGAGGGGTGGTACTTCCCTTCCACCCCTATCTCTCCGTAGAGCCTTGGCAGACAGTCTTTCGACACCAGCCGGGGGTTCTTCTTCGTCGGCGGCGTTGCCCACTGGGAGAGGTGCTGGTCAGGTAGGGAGGAAGGGGAAGGGTACAGGGAGAGGTGGTGGCCACGGAAGATCCAGGAGGACTGTTGAGCCGTCCTCGCCACCACCACCAGCTCATTCACCCGAGAATAGGACTAGTATGGTCGACCCGTTTGCGGAGGAGGCTACGGGGACTCCGGTCCAGGAGCCTGGTGTTCACAGGCATTCGTCCCATGAGACTCCGATCCAGGAGCAGCCTCGGGTCGAGGTGCATTCGGCCCAGGAGCAGCCGGAGGAGACTACGGTTCCGGAGGCTTCACCCGACGTGGAGAGGCCCGGATGGGAGCTTTGGCCGGATCGTACCGAGTTGCCGGATTGGACCGAGGGTCCGGGTGGCTCAGGGGGCGGGGATGGCGGGGATGAGCTTACGGATAGTGAGGGCGATGTGCAGGAGGACGGGGCCACCGTGTACAAGCGTGGTAGTACACGTCTCTCGGTCGCCCCGGCTACCCGCGAGCAGAGGCCGATGATTAAACCTGAAGGAGATAGGTAAGTACATTTACCCTTTTTTTAGCTTTTGCTTTCAAGTTTGTTCAAATATCTAATGCGCTGACCTTATCATAGTGCAGGGGATGGGTACACCCTCTTGGAGTCCGCAGGCCGAACTCCGTCCTTGGTGTGCTTTGCCGGACAAATTTCCCGGGGTTTGTCACGTTGCCTGGTGAGGGTCAGGTTCCTACACTAGGATTTACCTGGGAGCACTACCAGGCTGCGCAGGCCCCGCCGGAGGAGATTATAGATGGTGTCTTGTGCCACACGAGGGCCGAGATGGTGATCAAGAGATTTTGGGTAAATTATCCTTTTACAGAATCTAAAATTAACAATATAGCTAATTATTGTACTAATCGGTGTTTTCACGTTTGATTGCACACCTTCTATAGGTGTGAGGATGGATATGAGGAGGAGGCGGCCAGCGTTCTCGAGGTCGAGTGTAGGCGGTTACTACAGAACTTGCGCCACGAGGCTCGGCCGCAGGCTATTTGAGATTAGTACGCCACGCGTGGTATTAAGAAGGAGAAGAAGGATTGCCGTGCAAAGTTTCTGAAGAAGGAGCAATACATGAAGGTAATTACCTATTCTTAAGTCCTTCTACGTAGTTTTCCTGATTTCATTCATAGGCGTAGCGCTGAAAATTCTTTCTAATAACTTACAGGTGCCCCCCGAGATGGTGTGCGGATAAGATGGATTGTTGGGAGGCGTTGGTTGATGAGTGGTGCACAGGCACCTGGCGAGCCATCCACAAGAATGCGAAGGATCGGCGTAGCCAAATGGTTGGTGTGCCACACCATCAAGGCAGCGCCAACTTACTTCAGTTTGGACGAAACTGGGTAAGTGATTTGCTTCATGATTCATGCAATTCATTCTTGATGGTAATATTTTGTTCCTCTCTTTTAGGCGCATCACAATAAGACTGAGATGCCACACTTGTACGACCTTTATGGCATGGCCCATACTTCCTCATACAAGAAGGCGAAGGCATTCTCTGAGTCGGACCTAGATGATCCCAATAACTTCACCAACATATCATCCCACCAGAAGCTCGTGGCATACAGGGACGCGGGGAAGACTACGAAAGGGGATGACTTTAACCCTAGACAAGAACCTTTGGATCCAGAGCTGGTGATGATATCTGGTGGCGGGAGGCCCCATGGCTCGATAGACATTGGAGATGGGATAATACGTTGTCCACTCACTCTTCCGGAGATCAAGGCGCGCCAGTCGAGCAGATGTCCTGAGATAACGTCTCGTCCACGGCCAGTCGAACTTGCCATAGAGGTTAGTTGTACGGACTAAGAACACTTTCATCCATTTCATTATGTGTGTCACCATAGATCATTACTGTGGTAACAAGGAATGGTGTTTCAGGCTGCTCTTCATAAAGAGAGAGCGGCAAACCAGGCTGCTCTTGAGAAAGAGAGATTGGCAAGCCAGGCTGCTCTTCAGGCTGCTCTTCATGAGAGGGACCAGACCACGGCATGATTGCTTGAGGAGGAGAGGGCCCGGAATGACGCGGGTCAACGGGCCGTGTACGAGCTTTTTTTGGTATGTTTTTTTCACATAAGACAAATCATGTGTGTAATGTCTGTTTCAATACTAACTAATACGACCCACTCTTCAGGGTCTGTGCGAGAAGAGCGGTCAAGTACCTCCGCCGATGCCCGTCTTCTCTTCGATTGGCACGGTGAGTTTCATTATAAACTAGTATTAATAATTGAGTGTCATCATGCTAACTGAGACATTGCAAAATATCTTTTCTGCAGAATAACTCTCGAGTGGCATCACACGACCCTTCTTCAGGGCAACCGTCTCCAAACGAAGCCGGCACGAGCAACCGTGGTGTTTCTCCTCCTTGATGACCACTACCGTAAGTTTCTCCTCCAAACTTAGCTTGTTTTCCTCTAAAATGAGATAATTAGCCCATTTAGCTCCAAGAAGACATAATTAGGTAATTGAGATCCAACAAGAGGAGAAGAAATAGGAAAAATGAAAAGAAAGAAGAAGAAGAAGAAGAGAAAAAGGAGAAGGAGGAGAAGGAGGAGGAGGAGGAGGAGGAGAAGGCCAAGGACCTTCTAGTCCTTCTCCTCCTCCTCCTTCTCCTCCTTCTCCTCCTTGATTTCTTCTTCTTCTCCTCCTCCTCCTCTTTCTTCTCCTCTTTCATATTATCCTTGCTTTAATTTCCCCAACAATGACATAATTAGTCCATTTAGCTCCAAAATACCATAATAAGCTCGAAATAGCATAAGAACCTTGGTTAGCTCAAAAAAGACATAATTAGGTAATTTAGCTCCAACAAGAGGAGAAGAGGAGAAGAAATAGGCAAAATGAAAAGAAAGAAGAAAAATAAGAAGAAGAAGAGAAGAAGGAGAAGGAGGAGGAGGAGGAGGAGGAGGAGGAGGAGAAGGCCAAGGACCTTCTATCCTTCTCCTCCTCCTCCTTCTCCTCCTCCTCCTTCTTGATTTCTTCTTTTTCTTCTCCTCCTCCTCCTCCTCCTCCTCTTTCATATTATCCTTGCTTTAATTAACCCAACAATGACATAATTAGCCCATTTAGCTCCAAAATACCATAATAAGCTCAAAATGGCATAAGAACCTTGGTTAGCTCAGTAATATTATATACTTAGCTAGTTTTCCTCTAAAATGGGATAATTAACCCATTTAGCTCGAAAAATACATAATTAGGTAATTTAGCTCCAACAAGAGGAGAAGAGGAGAAGAAATAGGCAAAATGAAAAGAAAGAAGAAGAAGAAGAAGAAGAGAAGAAGGAGGAGGAGAAGGAGGAGGAGGAGGAGGAGGAGGAGAAGGCCAAGGACCTTCTATCCTTCTCCTTCTCCTCCTTCTCCTCCTCCTCCTCCTTCTTCTTGATTCCTTCTTCTTCTCCTCCTCCTCCTGTTCCTTCTCCTCTTTCATATTATCCTTGCTTTAATTAACCCAACAGTGACATAATTAGCCCATTTAGCTCCAAAATACCATAATAAGCTCAAAATGGCATAAGAACCTTGGTTAGCTCATTAATATTATATACTTAGCTAGTTTTCCTCTAAAATGGGATAATTAGCCCATTTAGCTCAAAAAAGACATAATTAGGTAATTTAGCTCCAACAAGAGGAGAAGAGGAGAAGAAATAGGCAAAATGAAAAGAAAGAAGAAGAAGAAGAAGAAGATAAGAAGGAGGAGGAGGAGGAGGAGGAGAAGGCCAAGGACCTTCTATCCTTCTCCTCCTCCTCCTTCTCCTTCTTCTTGATTTCTTCTTCTTCTCGTCCTCCTCCTCTTCCTTCTCCTATTTCATATTATCCTTGCTTTAATTTCCGCAACAATGACATAATTAGCCCATTTAGCTCCAAAATACCATAATAAGCTCAAAATGGCATAAGAACCTTGGTTAGCTCAGTAATATTATATACTTAGCTAGTTTTCTTCTAAAATGGGATAATTAGCCCATTTAGCTCAAAAAAGACATAATTAGGTAATTTAGCTCCAACAAGAGGAGAAGAGGACAAGAAATAGGCAAAATGAAAAGAAAGAAGAAGAAGAAGAAGAGAAGAAGGAGAAGGAGGAAGAGGAGGAGGAGGAGGAGGAGGAGAAGGCCAAGGACCTTCTATCCTTCTCCTCCTCCTCCTTCTCCTCCTCCTCCTCCTTCTTCTTGATTTCTTTTTCTTCTCCTCCTCCTCCTCTTTCTTCTCCTATTTCATATTATCCTTGCTTTAATTAACCCAACAATGACATAATTAGCCCATTTAGCTCCAAAATACCATAATAAGCTCAAAATGGCATAAGAACCTTGGTTAGCTCAGTAATATTATATACATAGCTAGTTTTCCTCTAAAATGGGATAATTAGCCCATTTAACTCAAAAAAGACATAATTAGGTAATTTAGCTCCAACAAGAGGAGAAGAGGACAAGAAATAGGAAAAATGAAAAGAAAGATGAAGAAGAAGAAGAAGAAGAGAAGAAGGAGAAGGAGGAGGAGGAGGAGGAGGAGGAGGAGAAGGCCAAGGACCTTCTATACTTCTCCTCCTCCTCCTTCTTCTCCTCCTCCTCCTTATTCTTGATTTCTTCTTCTTCTCCTCCTCCTCCTCTTTCTTCTGCTATTTCATATTATCCTTGCTTTAATTAACCCAAAAATGACATAATTAGCCCATTTAGCTCCAAAATACCATAATAAGCTCAAAATGGCATAAGAACCTTAGTTAGCTCAGTAATATTATATACTTAGCTAGGTTTCCTCCAAAATGGGATAATTAGCCCATTTAGCTCAAAAAGACATAATTAGGTAATTTAGCTCCAACAAGAGGAGAAGAGGACAAGAAATAGGCAAAATGAAAAGAAAGAAGAAGAAGAAGAAGAAGAAGAAGAAGAAGAAGAAGAGAAGAAGGAGAAGGAGGAGGAGGAGGAGGAGGAGGAGGAGGAGAAGGCCAAGGACCTTTTATCATTCTCCTCCTCCTCCTTCTCCTCCTCCTCCTCCTTGTTCTTGATTTCTTCTTATTCTCCTCCTCCTTCTCTTTCTTCTCCTCTTTCATATTATCCTTGCTTTAATTAACCCAACGATGACATAATTAGCCCATTTAGCTCCAAAATACCATAATAAGCTCAAAATGGCATAAGAACCTTGGTTAGCTCAATAATATTATATACTTAGCTAGTTTTCCTCTAAAATGGGATAATTAACCCATTTAGCTCGAAAAATACATAATTAGGTAATTTAGCTCCAAGAACAGGAGAAGAGCAGAAGAAATAGGCAAAATGAAAAGAAGGAAGAAGAAGAAGAAGAAGAAGAGAAGAAGGAGGAGGAGAAGGAGGAGGAGGAGGAGGAGGAGGAGAAGGCCAAGGACCTTCTATCCTTCTCCTCCTCCTCCTTCTCCTCCTCCTCCTCCTTCTTCTTGATTTCTTCTTCTTCTCCTCCTCCTCCTGTTCCTTTTCTTCTTTCACATTATCCTTGCTTTAATTAACCCAACAGTGACATAATTAGCCCATTTAGCTCCAGAATACCATAATAAGCTCAAAATGGCATAAGAACCTTGGTTAGCTCATTAATATTATATACTTAGCTAGTTTTCCTCTAAAATGGGATAATTAGCCCATTTAGCTCAAAAAAGACATAATTAGGTAATTTATCTCCAACAAGAGGAGAAGAGGAGAAGAAATAGCCAAAATGAAAAGAAAGAAGAAGAAGAAGAAGAAGAAGAAGAGAAGAAGAAGGAGGAGGAGGAGGAGGAGGAGAAGGCCAAGGACCTTCTATCCTTCTCCTCCTCCTCCTTCTCCTTCTTCTTGATTTCTTCTTCTTCTCGTCCTCCTCCTCTTCCTTCTCCTCTTTCATATTATCCTTGCTTTAATTTCCGCAACAATGACATAATTAGCCCATTTAGCTCCAAAATAATATAATAAGCTCAAAATGGCATAAGAACCTTGGTTAGCTCAGTAATATTGTATAGTTAGCTAGGTTTCCTCTAAAATGGGATAATTAGCCCATTTAGCTCAAAAAAGACATAATTAGGTAATTTAGCTCCAACAAGAGGAGAAGAGGACAAGATATAGGCAAAATGAAAAGAAAGAAGAAGAAGAAGAGAAGAAGGAGAAGGAGGAAGAGGAGGAGGAGGAGGAGGAGGAGAAGGCCAAGGACCTTCTATCCTTCTCCTCCTCCTCCTCCTTTTTCTTGATTTCTTCTTCTTCTCCTCCTCCTCCTCTTTATTCTCCTATTTCATATTATCCTTGCTTTAATTAACCCAACAATGACATAATTAGCCCATTTAGCTCCAAAATACCATAATAAGCTCAGAATGGCATAAGAACCTTGGTTAGCTCAGTAATATTATATACTTAGCTAGTTTTCCTATAAAATGGGATAATTAGCCCATTTAGCTCAAAAAAGACATAATTAGGTAATTTAGCTCCAACAAGAGGAGAAGAGGACAAGAAATAGACAAAATGAAAAGAAAGAAGAAGAAGAAGAAGAAGAGAAGAAGGAGAAGGAGGAGGAGGAGGAGGAGGAGGAGGAGAAGGCCAAGGACCTTCTATCCTTCTCCTCCTCCTCCTTCTCCTCCTCCTCCTCCTTCTTCTTGATTTCTTCTTCTTCTCCTCCTCCTCCTCTTTCTTCTGCTATTTCATATTATCCTTGCTTTAATTAACCAAACAATGACATAATTAGCCCATTTAGCTCCAAAATACCATAATAAGCTCAAAATGGCATAAGAACCTTGGTTAGCTCAGTAATATTATATACTTAGCTAGTTTTCCTCTAAAATGGGATAATTTGCCCATTTAGCTCAAAAAGACATAATTAGGTAATTTAGCTCCAACAAGAGGAGAAGAGGACAAGAAATAGGCAAAATGGAAAGAAAGAAGAAGAAGAAGAAGAAGAAGAGAAGAAGGAGAAGGAGGAGGAGGAGGAGGAGGAGAAGGCCAAGGACCTTCTATCCTTCTCCTCCTCCTCATTCTCCTCCTCCTCCTCCTTCTTCTTGATTTCTTCTTATTCTCCTCCTCCTCCTCCTCTTTCTTCTCCTCTTCCATATTATCCTTGCTTTAATTAACCCAACGATGACATAATTAGCCCATTTAGCTCCAAAATACCATAATAAGCTCAAAATGGCATCAGAACCTTGCTTAGCTCAGTAATATTATATACTTAGCTAGTTTTCCTCTAAAATGGGATAATTAGCCCATTTAGCTCAAAAAAGACATAATTAGGTAATTTAGCTCCAACAAGAGGAGAAGAGGAGAAGAAATAGGCAAAATGAAAAGAAAGAAGAAGAAGAAGAAAAAGAAGAAGAAGAGAAGAAGAAGAAGGAGGAGGAGGAGGAGGAGGAAAAGGCCAAGGACGTTCTATCCTTCTCCTCCTCCTCCTTGTCCTCCTCCTCCTTCTTCTTGATTTATTCTTCTTCTCCTCCTCCTCCTCTTTCTTCTCCTCTTTCATATTATCCTTGCTTTAGTTAACCCAACAATGAGATAATTAGCCCATTTAGCTCCAAAATACCATAATTAGCTCAAAATGGCATAAGAGCCTTAGTTAGCTCATTAATATTATATACTTAGCTTGTTTTCCTCTAAAATGGGATAATTAGCCCATTTAGCTCAAAAATACATAATTAGGTAATTTAGCTCCAACAAGAGGAGAAGAGGAGAAGAAATAGGCAAAATGAAAAGAAAGAAGAAGAAGAAGAAGAAGAAGAAGGAGAAGAGAAGAAGGAGAAGGAGGAGGAGGAGGAAGAGGAGAAGGCCAAGGACCTTCTATCCTTCTCCTCCTCCTCCTCCTTCTTCTTGATTCCTTCTTCTCCTCCTCCTCCTCCTCTTTCTTCTCCTCTTTCATATTATCCTTGCTTTAATTAACCCAACAATGACATAATTATCCCATTTAACTCCAAAATACCATAATAAGCTCAAAATGGCATAAGAACCTTGGTTAGGTCATTAATATTATATACTTAGCTTGTTTTGCTCTAAAATGGGATAATTAGCCCATTTAGCTCAAAAAAGACATAATTAGGTAATTTAGCTCCAACAAGAGGAGAAGAGGAGAAGCAATAGGAAAAATGAAAAAAAAGAAGAACAAGAAGAAGAAGAAGAGAAGAAGGAGAAGGAGGAGGAGGAGGAGGAGGAGAAGGCCAAGGACCTTCTAGTCCTTCTCCTCCTCCTCCTTCTCCTCCTTCTCCTCCTTCTTCTTGATTTCTTCTTCTTCTCCTCCTGATCCTCTTTCTTCTCCTCTTTCATATTATCCTTGCTTTAATTTCCGCAACTATGACATAATTAGCCCATTTAGCTCCAAAATACCATAATAAGCTCAAAATGGCATAAGAACCTTGGTTACCTCAGTAATATTATATACTTAGCTTGTTTTCCTCTAAAATGACATAATTGGAACATTTTGCTCAAAAAAGACATAATTAGGTAATTTAGCTCCAACAAATGATATATAGTTCACCACACATATACTTAGCTTGTTTTCCGCTAAAAATGATATAATTAGCTGAAAAACATCATATTTTGTTCGTCTTCTAACTTTCTTATTCACATTTTTGCAGATTGGCTATACTACATGCATGGAAGCTGGCATTCATGGAGTTGAACAATGTCGATGGATGAACTTTATATGTATATCATCTAGTTTTAATTTGAGTTGATGAACAATGTCGAACTATATGTATATGTATATATGGATAAACACTGCAATACTTAGTATGTTGGTTCTTTGGATATATGGGGATGTATATTGGTGAATCCTATATGTGTGGTGAATTATATATATGTGTTGGCAAGTATATGTGTGGTGAACTATATATCATATATGTGTGGTGAATTATATAAATGTACTGTCAAATATATATATATATATGCTGTGAAATAATATAAAACAAAAAAAACAAGAACTATATGGTCTCTTTGCCGTCTGCCAGCTGATGGCAAAGACCTGTGCCATCAGCTGGCAGACGGCAAAGGTGCCACATGGCACCGAGCTGAGCATTCTGGGGTGTCTATGTAGTCTCTTTGCCGTGAGCATCCAGGGTGGGCAGACGGCATAGAAGAGGGAACAGGGGATGGGGAGGAGGAGGCAAACGGCAAAGAGTGGAGGGGGGAGGGGAGGGGAAGAGAAGGCAGACGGCAAAGATGGACGGGGAGGCAGACGACAAAGATGGAGGGGGAGGGGAGGGGAAGAGAAGGCAGACGACAAAGATGGACGAGGAGGCAGACGACAAAGATGGACGGGGAGGTAGACGGCAAAGCCTCCGTTAACCCCTAACGGAGGCAACGCCTGTCGGCTGCCATCTCGAGCACTTTGCCGACTCCTCCTAAGGAAAGCTGACGGCAAAGAGCTTTGTCGTACGCTTTGGTGGGGCAGACGGCAAAGAAGGTCCTATGCCGTCGTAGGCTGACGCAGAAATTTTGTCGGCCATGAGAATATTTGCCGTCTGTGATATTGTCTTTGCCGTCCGGGGTATTGTCTTTGCCGTCTGTGTTGGCAGACGGCAAAGAAGTTGATTCCTGTAGTGAATGCTTCAACGATTAAAGGAATGCCTTTCACAACTTCACGCCGTTGAACCCGACGAGCACGTCATTCATGAAGACATGCATGATAGTGATGATGATGATGCATTTATTGATGATGATGATTAGTTTGTAAGATTCAAAACTTAAATTATACATATTTTAATCTTTATTATTCATGTACATATTATTATTCATGTCAGTTATTCAATTTTTTATGTTGTACTAATTTCTTTTAATCCTTATCATGGCAGATCACCAGGTGTGGAAAGATGGTGGGCACTGGTCCAGATCGCTCGACGGGTTCTTCCCAGACGCCCCGCACGAGGGGTGGTACTTCCCTTCCACCCCTATCTCTCCATAGAGCCTTGGCAGACAGTCTGTCGACACCACCCGTGGGTTCTTCTTTGTCGGTGGCATTGCCCACTAGGAGAGGTGCTGGTCGGGTAGGGAAGAAGGGGAAGGGTACAGGGAGAGGTGGTGGCCGCGGAAGTTGGAAGGCGTTGGTTGATGAGTGGTGCACAGGCAGCTGGTGAGCCGTCCACAAGAATGCGAAGGATCGGTGTAGCCAAATGGTTGGTGTGCCACATCATCAAGACAGCGCCAACTTACTTCAGTTTGGACAAAACTGGGTATGTGATTTGCTTCATGATTCATGCAATTCATTCTTGATGCTAATATTTTGTTCCTCTCTTTTAGGCGCATCACAATAAGATGGAGATGCCACACTTGTACGACCTTTATGGCATGGCCCATACTGCCTCGTACAAGAAGGCGAAGGCATTCTCTGAGTCTGACCTGGATGATCCCAATAACTTCACCCAAAATCATCCCACCAGAAGCTCGTGGCATACAGGGACGCGGGGAAGGCTACGAAAGGGGATGACTTTAACCCTAGCGAGGAACATTTGGATCCAGAGCTGGTGATGATATCTAGTGGCGGGAGGCCCCATGGCTCGATAGCCATTGGAGATAGGATAGTACGTTATCCACTCACTCTTCCGAAGATCAAGGCGTGCCAGTCGAGCAGGTGTCTTGAGATAACGCGTCGTCCACGGCCAGTCGAACATGCCATCGAGGTTAGTTGTACGGACTAAGAACACTTTCATCCATTTCATTATGTGTGTCACCATAGATCATTACTGTGGTAACTAGGAATGGTGTTTCACGCTGCTCATCAGAAAGAGAGAGCGACAAACCAGGCTGCTCTTGAGAAAGAGAGATTGGCAAGCCAGGCTGCTCTTCAGGCTGCTCTTGATGAGAGGGACCAGACCACGCCACGATTGATTGAGGAGGAGAGGGCCCGTAATGAGGCGGGTCAACGGGCCCTGTATAAGATTTTTGTGGTATGTTTTTTTCACATTAGCCAAATCATGTGCGTAATGTCTGTTTCATTACTAACTAATACGACCCACTCTTCAGGGTCTGTGCGAGAAGAGCGGTCAAGTCCCTCCGCCGATGCCCGTCTTCTCATCAATTGGCACGGTGAGTTTCATTATAAACTAGTATTAATAATTGAGTGTCATGATGCTAACTGAGACATTGCAAAATATCTTTTCTGCAGAATAACTCCCGAGTGGCATCGCACGACCCTTCTCCAGGGCAACCGTCTCCAAACGAAGCCGCCGCGAGCAACCGTGGTGTTTCTCCTCCTTGATGACCACTACGGTATGTTTCTCTTCTCCTCTTTCATATTATCCTTGCTTTAATTTCCCAAAAATACATAATTAGCCCATTTAGCTCCAAAATTCCATAATAACCTCAAAATGACATCAGAACCTTGGTTAGCTCATGAATATTATATACTTAGCTTGCTTTCCTCTAAAATGAGATAAATAGCCCATTTAGCTCCAAAGAGACATAATTAGGTAATTTAGCTCCAAGAAGAGGAGAAGAGGAGAATAAATAGGAAAAATGAAAAGAAAGAAGAAGAAGAAGAAGAGAAGAAGGAGGAGGAGGAGGAGGAGGAGGAGAAGGCCAAGGACCTTCTAGTCCTTCTGCTCCTTCTCCTCCTTCTTCTTGATTTCTTCTTCTTCTCCTCCTCCTCCTCTTTCTTCTCCTCTTTCATATTATCCTTGCTTTAATTTCCCCAAAAAGACATAATTAGCCCATTTAGCTCCAAAATACCATAATAAGCTCAAAATGGCATAAGAACCTTGGTTAGCTCATGAATATTATATACTTCGCTTGTTTTTCTCTAAAATCGGATAATTAGCCGATTTAGCTCCAAAAAGACATAATTAGGTAATTTAGCTCCAACAAGAGGGGAGGAAATAGGAAAAATGAAAAGAAAGAAGAAGAAGACGAAGAGAAGAAGAGAAGAAGGAGAAGGAGGAGGAGGAGGAGGAGAAGGAGAAAGCCAAGGACCTTCTAGTACTTCTCCGCCTCCTCCTTCTTGATTTCTTCTTCTTCTCCTCCTCCAACTCTTTCTTCTCCTCTTTCATATTATCCTTGTTTTAATTTCCCACAAAATGACATAATTATCCCATTTAGCTCCAAAATACCATAATAAGCTCAAAATGGCATAAGAACCTTGGTTAGCTCATGAATATTATATACTTAGCTTATTTTCCTCTAAAATGGGATAATTAGCCCATTTAGCTCCAAACAGACATAATTAGGTAATTTAGCTCCAACAATAGGAGAAGAAATAGGCAAAATGAAAAGAAAGAAGAAGAAGAAGAAGAAGAAGAAGAAGAGAAGAAGGAGAAGGAGGAGGAGGAGGAGGAGAAGGCCAAGGACCTTCTAGTCCTTCTCCTCCTTCTCCTCCTTCTTCTTGATTTCTTCTTCTTCTCCTCCTCCTCCTATTTCTTCTCCTCTTTCATATTATCCTTGCTTTAATTTCCCCAAAAAGACATAATTAGCCCATTTAGCTCCAAAATACCATAATAAGCTCAAAATGGCATAAGAACCTTGGTTAGCTCATGAATATTATATACTTCGCTTGTTTTTCTCTAAAATCGGATAATTAGCCGATTTAGCTCCAAAAAGACATAATTAGGTAATTTAGCTCCAACAAGAGGGGAAGAAATAGGAAAAATGAAAAGAAAGAAGAAGAAGAAGAAGAGAAGAAGAGAAGAAGGAGAAGGAGGAGGAGGAGGAGGAGAAGGAGAAACCCAAGGACCTTCTAGTACTTCTCCGCCTCCTCCTTCTTGATTTCTTCTTCTTCTCCTCCTCCAACTCTTTCTTCTCCTCTTTCATATTATCCTTGTTTTAATTTCCCACAAAATGACATAATTATCCCATTTAGCTCCAAAATACCATAATAAGCTCAAAATGGCATAAGAACCTTGGTTAGCTCATGAATATTATATACTTAGCTTATTTTCCTCTAAAATGGGATAATTAGCCCATTTAGCTCCAAACAGACATAATTAGGTAATTTAGCTCCAACAATAGGAGAAGAAATAGGCAAAATGAAAAGAAAGAAGAAGAAGAAGAAGAAGAAGAAGAAGAGAAGAAGGAGAAGGAGGAGGAGGAGGAGGAGAAGGCCAAGGACCTTCTAGTCCTTCTCCTCCTTCTCCTCCTTCTTCTTGATTTCTTCTTCTTCTCCTCCTCCTCCTATTTCTTCTCCTCTTTCATATTATCCTTGCTTTAATTTCCCCAAAAAGACATAATTAGCCCATTTAGCTCCAAAATACCATAATAAGCTCAAAATGGCATAAGAACCTTGGTTAGCTCATGAATATTATATTCTTAGCTTGTTTTCCGCTAAAAATGACATAATTAGGTGAAAAACATCATATTTTGTTTTTCTTCTGACTTTCTTATTCACATTTTTGCAGATTGGATATACTACATGCATGGAAGCTGGCATTCATGGAGTTGAACAATGTCGATGGATGAACTTTATATGTATATCATCTAGTTTTCATTTGAGTTGATGAACAATGTCGAACTATATGTATATGTATATATGGATAAAAAGTGCAATACTTTGTATGTTGGTTCTTTCGATATATGGGGATGTACATTGATTTATATGTATATCATATATGTGTGGTGAATTATATATATGTCTTGGCAAGTATATGTGTGGTGAACTATATATCATATATGTGTGGTGAATTATATAAATGTGATGTCAAATATATATATGTGCTGTGAAATAATATAAAACAAAAAAAACAGGTACTATATGGGCTCTTTGCTGTCTGCCAGCTGATGGCAAAGACCTGTGCCATCAGCTGGCAGATGGCAAAGGTGCCACATGGCACCCAGCTGTGCATCCTGGGGTGTCTATATAGGCTCTTTGCCGTCTGCCTCCAGGGTGGGCAGACGGCAATGAACAGGGCAAAGAGGAGGGGGGAGGAGGAGGCAGACGGCAAAGAGTGGAGGGTGGAGGAGGAGGAGGCAGACGATAAAGAGTAAGGGGCAGCAGACGGCAAAGAATAAGGGGGAGGCAGACGGCAAAGAATAAGGGTGAGGTAGACGGCAAAGCCTCCGTTAACCCCTAATGGAGGCAACGCCTGTCGTCTGCCCTCTTGAGCACTTTGCCGACTGCTCCTAAGGAAAGCTGACGGCAAAGAGCTTTGTCGTCCGCTTTGGGGGGACAGACGGCAAAGAAGGTCCTATGCCGTCGTAGGCTGACGCGGAAATTTTGCCGGCCGTGAGATTCTTTGTCGTCTGTTGTTTTGTCTTTGCCGTCCAGGATTTTGTGTTTGCCGTCTGTGATGGCAGACGACAAAGAAGCTGATTCTTGTAGTGTACGCAGCTCGTGAACTCGGTGCAGTTATCAGTAATTACTCTGTTGGGTACTCCAAAGCGGCACACCAGTCCTTTCATGAACTTGATATCTGACTCCACAGTCACCTTTCTCACTCGTTCCACCTTAGGCCATTTCGTGAACTTGTCGATTGATATGTACAAGAACTTGAAACCCCCGGTAGTGCGGGGAAAGGGGCCTAGAATATCGAGCCCCAGACCGAGAATGGCCAAGATATAGGGGTCGTCTCGAGGGCTTGCGCTGGCTGATGAATATTCTTGGGATGGAACTGATAGGCCTGACACTTGGTGACGAGCTCAGTTGCATCTTGGAGGGCCGTGGGCCAATAGAAACCATGCAGGAAAGCTTTTACGACAAGGGCCCTTGATCCTATATGTGACCCACATACGCCTCCGTGAATCTCTTCCAACAGCTTTAGTCCTTCCTCCCGGCAGATGCACCTTAATTTTAGATCGTTGGGTCTCCTGATGTATAGAGTGTCGTCGACAAATTGGTACGTAATAGATTGACGAGCTACTTTTTTGGCCTCTTCTTGCTTTTCGGGAAGTTCTCATGTTTGAAGGAATCATACAATATGGTGTGCCCAAGCTGGAGCCTGTGGCTCGACAACAAGGACTAAAGGCATCTCCTCGTTCGTGGGAGCGCTTACCTTGACCGCGAGAACCTGAGGATCTGTGGGAGGGAGTGGTTCCCCAGGCAAAATAGAACTACCTTTGGCAACTTCTCTACCAGGGGCTTGAGGAAGCTCTGTCGAGAAATGTTTGTCGGAGTTCAGTTTTCTTCTTTTCGCGGTCATCGTTGAAGGGGATACAAATGGTTGAGTGAGGTGAAGGACAAAAATTAATGGTTCCACGGGAAGTTTCTGTGTGGCACACTTTGATAGGTGATCAGCAACGTTGTTCTCTGCACGTGGCACATGTTCTGCTTGCAATCCGTCAAAGTGTTGCTCCAACTTCCTCACTTCCTCCACGTAAGCCTCCATCAATGGAATCTGATAATCTTTGTTGATCTGCATCACAATGAGCTGAGAGTCTCCTCTAATGATCAGCTTCTTGTTTCCCAACTCTACCACAATTCTGAGTCCTGCAAGGAGTCCTTCATACTCGGCGGTGTTGTTGGTAGCTTCCTCCCGGGGAAACTGCATTTCGACCACTTATTTGAGATGCTCTCCGGTGGGGGCAATGAGGAGCACACCTGCCCTGGCATCCTAGAGTGAGAAAGCACCGTCAAAATACATGAACCTTTCCTTACGTGCTTCCCTACCGGGGAGAATTCTTTCTTGGACTTCTTCATCTCGTGTGGGTGTCCATTCAGTGATGAATTCTGCTATCACTCTGCTTTGAATTGTGGAGGCGCTTTCGTACTTTAATCCAAAACCTCATGGCTCTAGCGCCCACTCGACTATCCTGCCAGTGGCTTCGGGGTTCCTCAAGATACGTTCCAATGGAAAACGGGTGACAATTGTGATCCCATGGACTTGGAAGTAGTGGCGCAGCTCTCTCGAGGCCATGATGAGGCCGAAGATCAGCTTTTGCACTCTAGAGTACCTTGAGCTAGCCCCGTGTAATAAGGAGCTGACAAAGTACATCGGCCGGTATACCACTTTCTTCTTCGCCATTTCTTTGGCCTCCCCTCTATTAGCGTGCTCGGGTTCTTCTGAATCTGTGTTGGGCGTTGCCGCGGATACCTTGAATTCATCCCCAGCAGCATCTATGGCGGTGGCCGCATATTCATATACTTCCCGTTGTGCCACCAGGGCTGCGGTAACCACTTGATTCGTTGCTGCCAAGTATAGCAGCAACGGCTCTTGTGCCTTAGAAGCGACCAAGGTGGGAGCGGAAGAGAGATATGTTTTCAGATCTCACAGCGTTGCGTCTTCTTCCGAGGTCCACTTCATCGGGCCAGTCTTCTTCGGTGTTTTGAAGAATGCAAGGCGTTCAGTGGATTTGGAGATGAATCTGCTCAGTGCGGCAACACATCTGGTTAGACGTCAGACGTCCTTGGCTGTCTTGGGTGCTTGTATCTGCTCGATAGACTTGATCTTGTCGGGATTGGCTTCTATTCCTCACTGAAACACAAAGAATCCAAGTAGCTTGCCTAATGGAACACCAAACACACATTTTTCAGGGTTGAGTTTCAGGTTGATCTTGCATACGTTTGCAAAGGTCTCTTCCAAGTCTTGCACAAGGGTAGATTCATCTCTAGTTTTGAACACTATGTCATCCATGTAAGCTTCCACATTTTTGTGCAACTGGGGTCGAAATCCAATCTGTATGGCCCCGGAAAAGGTAGGTCCAATGCTCTTTAACCCGAAGGGCATACGCACAAAGCAGTACGTGCCACATGGAGTTATGAACGCGGTCCTCTCCTTATCCTCTTTGGCCATGAATATCTGATGGTATCTGGAATACGCATCGAGGAAGGAAAGTCGATCGCATCTGGAAGTGACATCAACTATCTGATCAATGCGCGGCACGGGAAATGGGCCCTTCGGGCATGCCTTGTTTAAGTCAGTGAAATAAATGCAAAGCCTCAATTTCCCATTTTCCTTGGGGACCACTATCGGGTTAGCTAACCATGTTGGATGTAGTACTCCTCAAACTAAACAAGTCGCCTCTAGCTTCTTGATTGATTCAACAATGAACTTTTGCCTTTCCAAGGCATGTTTCTTAAATTTCTGCTTGATGGGTCTGGCATGCGGGCAGAAAGCAAGGTGGTGCTCAATTACCTCTCTAGGAACACCGAGGATGTCAGAAGGTTGCCAGGAAAACACATCAACATTCGCCTGCAGAAAGTCAATGAGCGTGCTTTCCTATTTGTCATTAAGGATGGCAGTGGTGGTAAACGTACCATCACAGCCATCCTCCCTTGTCGGGCCCTTTTTTATTGCAAGGTAGGGGACCTTGGATTTCGTGCTAGTTTAACTCTCCGGAAGGTTATTGATTGGCACAGCGCACACCGCGGAGGCACGCTTCTTGGAGTCCTTGTCGGTGTTCCCATTAAACTTCTTTTCCTTCTTTAGGCTTTTGGCAGGAGCGGGTCCTTCTACAGCCTTAGCTGCTACTGCATGTCAATACATCTGGTCTACTCAAATAACGGTGTCTTTCTTGTCAGACAGGATGGAGATTACTCCCATGGGACCTGACATCTTCAGAATGTTGTAAGCATAGTGGGATGCTACCATAAATTTTGCCAAGGCTGGACGACCAAGGATTCCATTGTACGGCAGGGAGAGTTTGACCACGTCAAACGTGACCTTCTCGGTTTGGTAGTTCAAATATCCGCCAAACATAATAGGCAAAGTTATCTTCCCCTTGGGCTGGCCTCTGTCGGGGTTAATTCTTTGGAATGAAACCGTAGGCTTGAGCTCATCGTTAGTCTCTTAACCACTTCGGGGGAAATTAGGTTCAACCCCGCCCCGCTGTCAACTAACATCTTACTAACTTTGAGGTTGCTGACTGTCGAAGAAACCAACAGCGGAAGACACCTAACCACAGTAATGCAATCAAGGTGATCCTCTCCGTCAAAGATGATAGGTGTGCGGGACCATTCGAGCGACCTTCTAGACTCTGACATTGGCTCCATGGCATTAACTTCGTGCGCCCACTGCTTGAGATGGCTGCTAGAGGAGTGCAAGGAGGCACCCCTGTCAACACACATGGCATTGGTTGCCCTCTGGTATTCTTTATCACTGGAATCCTCTCCATCATCTTCATCATCACTCATGTCATCTTCTTATTTCTTCTCATGGCCGCTGTTAGGCTTTTCCTTTTGCTATGGGGCCTTGATGCGGCTTCCTCCTCTACAGTTGGATTTCGGGCTCCGCAAAACCCAAAGGGTTCGAACACAGGGGCGTGTACAGCGATCTCTCTTGGCTCGACCTAACTTGGCCCGCTACTCGATAGAAACAACGAAGAACTCACTCGAAGGTGAGGGGAACACAAAACACAGTAGTTTACCCAGGTTCGGGCCGCTGCGAAGCGTAAAATCCTACCCCTGCTTTTGGTGGATTGCCTCTCACGGAGGTTGATGGATGAACTAGTACAGTGCTCTTGGGACTTCGGAGGCCAAGTGGCTAGGTGTGTTGTTCTAGGGTTTTGATGATCCGATCCCCTGCCTAGTGTTCTATCCTCTCTATTTATAGTGGAGGCCGGGGTCCTCTTCCCTTATCATAGGCGGGAATGGATCCCACAAAGTCCAGTTTTGGTGGGGGACAAGGGAACATGCTTCCCCTATCAAAAGTGGTCTTCGCCTGCAAAGCCGCTACGAGCGCCGTAGAGGTGAGCGCAGGGATGACGTCTGTCCTACTGCCGGGCAACCATTGTCTTGTTGCACCGGAAGGGAAACCTTTAGGAGATGCCTTCGGAGTCCTGATTTGCTCCCACCTTCTTCACACTAAAGGGGGAACTGTCATGTCCTGCCATCTTCTGCTCGCATGTCGTTCCATGGCGTTATCCTTGACTCGTGAGGCCCGATCTTGCCTTGAAATATCCTCCGCTCCGGAGGGGTCGTGAGGATGGCCCCCTGCCGGTCTTGACTACGCCCTTCCTCACGAGGCTTGGCCCCTCGTGAGGGCCTTGTTCAAGATGATGTTGTTCCTTGTCGGTCTTGTGTTCACAAAATGGGCCCGCCCTGGGCCGTAGGTAGGCAGGTCTCGGTACTGATACGTCTCCATTGTATCTGTAATTTTTGATGGTTCCATGCTATTATCTTGTCAAACTTTGGATGTTTTGTATGCATTTTATATCTTTTTTGGGACTAACCTATTAACTCAGCGCCAAGTGTCAGTTCCTGTTTTTTTTCGTGTTTTTGACCCTTTTCAGTGGAGAATATTAAACGGAGTCCAAACGGAATAAAACTTCCGAAAAGATTTTTTCCGAAACAAAAGATACACAAGAAGCTTGAGAACCAAGGCAAAGGGCACAACGGGAGGCCACAAGCCCCCTAGCCGCAGCCTGGGGGGCGAGCCTAGCAGGCTTGTGGGCCCCCCGTGGCTCCTTTGCCCTACTTCTTCCGGCTATAAATCCCTGAAAATTTTGAAACCACGGGAGAGAGCCACGAAAATACTTTTCCGCCGCCGCAAGCTTCTGTCTCAGCAAGATCCCATCTGGGGCACGTTCTGGTGCCCTCCCGGAGGGGGATTCGAACACGGAGGGCTTTATGATCAGATTATCTATGAATCTTATTTGAGTTTCTTCTGATCTCTTATATGCATGATTTCATATCCTTGTAATTCTCTTGGAGTTGTGGGTTCTGTTTGGCCAACTTGATCTATGATTCTTGCAATGGGAGAAGTGCTTGATTTTTGGTTCATACCGTGCGGTGATCTCACCCAGTGACAGAAGGGGTAGTGAGGCATGCACCATGTTGTTGCCATCAAGGGTAAAAATATGGGGTTTATATCTATTGCACGAATTTATCCCTCTACATCATGTCATCTTGCTTAAGGCGTTACTCTGTTCGTTATGAACTCAATATACTAGATGCATGCTGGATAGCGGTCGATGTGTGGAGTAATAGTAGTAGATGCAGAAGTTCTCGGTCTACTTGTCTCGGTCATGATGCCTATATGTACGATCATTGCCTTAGATATCGTCATGACTTTGCGCGGTTCTATCAATGGCTCGACAGTAATTCGTTCACCCACCGTAATATTTGATATCATGAGAGAAGCCTCTAGTGAACACTATTGCCCCCGGGTCTACTTCACATCGTATTTTCAGCTCTACACTTTTACTACGTTGCACTTTCCGCCTTGAGATCTCACCTTGTAGTTAACTGTGAAGGGATTGACAACCCCTTTGTAGCGTTGGGTGCAAGTTTGTTGTTTTTGCGCAGGTACCTTGGAGTCTTGGCATGATACTCCTACTGGATTGATACCTTGGTTCTCAAACTGAGAGAAATACTTACTGCTACTGTGTTGCATCACCCTTTCCTCTTCAAGGGAAAAACCAACACAAGCTCAAGAGGTAGCAGGTACCCCCATTCCCAGAACGCTGAGAGTAGTGTAACGACCAAGATGCGGTCCTTTCCGATCTGGGGATCGAGGCCCCGAATTGGAAAGAAGCGCATCTAAGCGTCTCGCAAACAGTTAACACAACACATACATAATAATAAAGATTGACAATCAGGGATTCAATTGCCTTCTCATAAATATCTGAGAGTACATCACACATACAACCAAGGTAGTTTCGCTACGGACTACAAAACATAGAAAGGCTATGCTACCCTGTCTGTAGGCCCATGATCACGACCACGCCTCAATCTTCTGGATAGTTCACGTAAAGGCGGTATGTCTCCTCATCATACTGCCACGCTAGCTGCGTGCCGTCGGGATCATCTGTCTCTGGGGTACTTGTACCTTTTGGTATTGTGGAGGAATCCGTGAGCTATAGGGACTCAGCAATCTAAGACCTTGGTGCCAGAACTAGTCAAGTTATTAGGTAGGATAAGGTGAAGTGTTCAAGGTTGCATCATCCTAAGCTTGATTTGGTGGCTATCTTATGTAGCATATATAAAGGTGGACTACACTAGCGGTCGTGAATACTTGATCACTAAGTGATCCTGAACACCTACATACCTCATTCATAACCCCACTGTGTTCCCGATCGAAGAGAGATCTTCGAGGGGACAGTCACGGTTACGCACACAGTTGGCAATTTTATTAGCTTTTGTTTAAGTTATCTAATACCATATCTTAACAAAATATTCCAAGTTGCCACATAACCGCGGGCACGGCTTTCCGAAAGATAAAACCCTGCAGGGGTGCTCCAACTAGTCCAGCACAAACGTACACGGGCCGCAAAGTAATCCTCTATCACGACTCTCGTCATCTCATCGGATTCCTTAGAGGAAAACCTCAACTCTGGTGGAAACCAAAGCTTCATCGGGATTCCTATACGCAAGATATATCGCTAAGGTAAGACAAGGCTAGCAGGACCTCCCAACGTGTCGACGACCCGTATAAGAGCCGTGTATCTCAGTCTCAGGACACGTCGGATAAGCGAAGCGTACAGTGGCCAGAGAAATCTCCCGAGTTGCCCCAGGATGGCCCCGCACGGTGCTCTAGTTTGGACCAACACTCATGAGGAGCACTGGCCCGGGTTGTTGATTAAAGATCCTCGGGGTGATCATTCCCTATGCATTTTATTAAGTGATTAGCAAATTAACACCAATGTTGGGTCTTGCCGGACAAGTCTTATCACTAAGCGATTTATCGAGGGGGTCCCCATAACAACCCCGAACCAGTTAGGAGCGATCATTATGGAACCGAACACCGGTAACCGGTAACTAAGGCGGCAATAATGGAACAAAGGACCCGGCTAAAGGCTAGGTCTTCCGTAATTTACCAAGTATATAGGTGCATTAATTAAATAACAGAATTTAAGATAATGATATCAAGCTCATGTTATCACATGAGACAAAGCACCTGCATCTCGCAACGCTAACATTAGTAGCTAAGCAAACCCTACTTAGCCATTCAAGTTTGCTAGGAAGGGATTAGTGTTTGGGTCCATGGCATATCAAGAGGCAAATATTTCACTGGTAGGCAGCGAGCAATATGACATGGGAACGCAAACAAGCATGACAAGTCTAGAGATGGAATCAAGGTCATATCATCTTGCCTGTGATATCCTGAGCTTGGAATGGTTCTTGATCGTCCTGCACATACTCTCCCGAATCCACGTACTTGTTCTCCGATCCCGGTGCTACCCAACATAAGAATAACAACCAATGAACAACAGCACCTCAAGATGCAACAAGCACATGATGCATGAGATGAATATAAGCATGCATCACTAATTTCTATCACTAGCACAAGCAAAAGAAGCTAATACAAGTTTCTGGACAGGACTGTACCCTAAGTTATTTTTACATCCATGAGAATGACATGATCAGATGTGTCTCATGAAAACGATGCAAAACCATATAAAGAACATTACAATCGGAGCTATGGATCAACGGAAATCAACGAAACAAGATATGAAGCCCAACGTGTCAAAATCAACACCACACACTCAAATGGCACAAATCTGGTATTTCCCAGGTTGCCAAGACATCTAACGACCCAACATGAATGGATTGGAGCAAGGAAGAACACCACAACATCAACTAAGCACTCACAAACTTCAAAATGACAAAACTACACAATCTGCCATAAACTGCATCATAGCACTTTGTGAGCTACATGCAAAGCATCTACAGCCACCCAACTATGAAAAATAATATATGTGGCTGTAGCTAGCCAAGAATAATACCAGCACAAGCAAGAATCACACAAAAAGGAATTATACACAGGAAGATACAAGGCTGCAAACTTTCCCAAAACCATCAGATATCATGGACTTTGTGAAAATTCCTGCACCTCACTTTCTGTCTTTGTTCTGAAGCCTTTTCACAGCAGCCAAAACATATCAGGTCCAAATTCCTAGCACTAAACTAAGGCTAGAACACAACACAATGACCAGCACAACCTCATTTACAGGGGAAGAAAATATGAACAGATTCTCAGACTTAGTGAAAATCTCAGATTTTCACTAATCTAGAATTTCCAGCCACATGCCCAGTTTGTCTAGGCATAACTTGCACACAAGTAACACCAAGAGATAAATGACTCCACTATGGGGTAGAGAAAAACCCCTACTACTACCACACAAAAGCTCATGCCCTTGGGCTCAACCTATTCCATGGAAACAAAGAGCAAACTTGCAACACATCTGAAAATGTCAACTCCAGAAAGTATCCTAATGGGAAAACTAACCTCACCACTGGATTCCTTGAGAGATTCTACCCCAAAATCATATATAATATGTGGGAACTTACTTGGAACAAGTGACCACAAATTAAGGAAGAGGAAACTACTCCAAATCATGCCTAGTGAATAGTGCATCATTTCATGTAGTTTCACTATATCAACTACTACATGGATGAGCTCATGTGCACAATGATAAAGTGACATGGGGGTTTGAACCCCATGTTTGTGTCATGCACATCAACTTCACAAGCACTTACCTCACTAGATCACCCACACACACACATCATCATGCCCTCTCTCATATTAACATGAGGGGGGTGCACAAGTTGCAAGTGGGGCTGTTTTTATCCACACACGTACAACACATCACTTTCACAAGATAGTGATTAGATCCACTTTCGTTCACAAGGCTCACACCCTACTTATACATCACCACTTGGTGACAAACACTCACAAGGAGCACACACACACATCTACTTACACACACACACATATATGCTCTCAAATATATGCATGCTTACCTTCACAAGTTATATCTACCATGCACCCAACTCTTGCTAGCATCAACACTAAGAAAAACATACTGATGTGAGTGGATTAAATACCCACATGAGGCCAAGCATCTGCAGCAACTAAGCAACAGCACATTGCAAAATAGATATGCACATCAACATAAAAAAAATAAAAGGGCAGCGAGGGATTCGTACCCACAACCCCGTGTATCACCACACAGGAACTACACCACTCTGCTACTAGGTTCTTGCTCGACAAGTAAGGGAAGTAAGCAGAGTAACATGTCCCTATTTGCTGCTGTGCATAAAAATCAGAAATAAAAGATGTGCCGAGGGGGGATCAAACCCGCGCCCTCTCATCAGGCACCACAAGCTGCTACCGCTAGGCTACGAAATGATTACTGTTAGATATAGGGGATATATCAGGATAAGCTAGCACATGCACCTGATCCTGCTGCTCTGCATGCCGGCGACAGGGAGGCAGCCGGAGCAGAATGGCTATTGCTGCTATGCTACGGGAAGAGTCCCTCCACCATGGCGATGCAACACGAAGGGGAGAGCTCCCCTGCTACTGCTAATCACCTACATGGCGCACCCGACAGAGAAGATACACACACACACTACAATGATCTGTTGCTTGCTACTGGAGAGGAGCACGGCGACAGAGAAGCCGACGTGGTGCTGGTCTACCACGGCACAACGTCGGCGAGGGGATCCAAACTAGCCTCGGCACTGCTACTACGAGGGGGGAGGGAGCCCATCTCTTGCACCACCACCCCGATCGCAAGGCAGCAGAAAAACCACCTACACAAGACCGATCTGCCTCTCGGTACAGAGAGAACTCCGGCGAACTACGGCCAAGCCCCGCGAGGAAGAAGGAGGGAGGAGGGCTGCATCACCTCGGGAAGGTAGGGGAAGACCCCACGGCGACGAGGCGATGACGAGGAAGAAGACGAACTGCTGCTGCCGGGCCGAAGAAGAGGAAGAAGTTCGCCGGGAACACGCCGGTGACGAGCTCCTGTCCGTCGTTGTGGTCGCCCCTCGACCTCAATGACGGCGGGAATGGAACGCGTGCGCCTTCCACGAGCCCCCGGACATGGTCGCCAGCGTTGCTCGACGGAGACGGCAGGGTAGACGCGGAGATGATCTCTCTCTCTCTCTCTGCTACTCCTACAGGAGCTTACCAGGGAAAGAAGAACATGAGAGATGGAGATGGGGAGAAGAGAGGTGGCGGTGGCAGGAAGGAATGGAGAGGAACCCTAGGCGAGGGGGGGGCACGGACGCCCAGGTTATAAGGGCCCCTCGACGTTAGTGCAATGGTGGCATCTCTCTCTCTCTGCTACTGACGGAAAGAAGCAGAGGGGTGCGGACGGTGTTAGGTAGGAGAAGGAGGGACGCGCGCGCTGCTCCTGTGCGTGAGAGGGGGAGAAGTGGGCTGCCAGGGAGAGGGAGCCTACTCGCGCTATGTAGACAGAAAGAAAAGCCTGTGTTGCTTCTATTTAAAAGAAAGGCCAGAATGGAAAAATAATACAAGGCAAAAACTACTGGGATAAATTCAAAATAAAATACCCCGTGGTCATATAAAAATGTGACCTATTTAAATAAAATAAGATCAAGATTTTTAGGACCAGATAATATTTCACAAAATAGAATTAATGCCTCTATTTTGTACTTATTGCACCCGATTAAAACACTTTTAAAAATCACCAAGCTGGCACAACTTTACTCTCACAATATACTCTAAACAACACACATTTTTAAAATAGGGAAGGAACAAATAAATATTTGAACTAGGGAATAAAGAGAGAGAGGGGTTTTGTAAATATGACAAGCCCCACCACCTTAGTACTACCATCACATGAACTCATAGTAGCCCCTCAACACACACACAAGATCACATGCAACACAAGGTAGCTAACCACAAGATCACCACACCATATGAAATGCTAAGATCATATAGCAACAACATAAGACAAGGCATGCAATGATATGCTATGCATGCATGCAAGGAAGGAAAAAAATACAAGGATCATCACAAGAAGTCATGGCACAAATGATAACATCATATCTCTAACAAGGTGGACCCACTGCAATAGGTTCCAAATAGGGAAGGATTACATCTGGGGCACTACAAGTAGCCCATGGGCCCAAGGCGCGCCTGGGTTGATCTAACGACTAAGATGCGCTCCTTTCCGATTTAGGGAACGAGGCCCCAAAATGGAAAGAAGCTTATCTAAGCGTTTCGAAAGCACGATAACATATCACATACATAATAAAGAATGACAAATAGGGAATCGTTTGCCATCTCATAGATAATATCAGTTACATCACACACTTATTCAGACAAGGTAGTTCCCCTACGGACTACATAACATGAGAAAAAGGCTATGCTACCCTGCAGGCTTGCCCACGATCACGACCATGCCTCAGTCTTCTGGATAGTTCACGTACAGGCGGTCGATCTCCTCTTCGTACTGCCACGCCAGCTGCGTGCCCTCGGGATCACCTGTGTCGGGTGTACCTGTACCGGTTGGTGTGTTGAAGTAATCTCTGAGCTATAGGGACTCAGCAATGTATGACCTTGGTGCCAGAAGTAGTCAAGTTATTAGGTAAGGAAGGTTCAGTGTTTAGGTTGCAGTATCCTAAGCATTTTTTTGTGGCTAACTTAAGTAAAACAAGTTATTGATGGTGGCCTATGCTAGCAGGCGAAGACTAGATCACTAAGTGATCTTGAACACCTACTTACGTCCATCATAACCCCGCCGTGTTCCCGATCGAAGAGAGGTCTTCGAAGGGGACAATCACGGTTACGCACACGGTTGGAAATTTTGTTAGAATTAGTTCAAGTTATCCAGAACCGTATGTTAACAAATATTCCACGTTGCCACATAACCACGGGCACGGCTTTCCGAAAGATTAGACCCTGCAGGGGTGCTCCAACTAGTTCATCACAAACGGTCACGGGCCGCAAAGTAATCTTCTATCACGAATCTCGTGATCTCGTCGGATTCCTTAGAAGAAAACCTCAACTCTAGGGAGAACCAAAGCTACACCGGGATTCCTATACGCAAGATATATCGCTAAGGTAAGACAAGACTAGCAGGACCTCCCGACGTGTCGACGAGCTTGATAAGGGCCGCGTATCTTAGTCTTAGGAGACGCCAGATAAGCGAAGCGTACAGTGGCCAGAGAAATCTCCCAAGTTGCCCTGGGATGGCCCCGCACGGTGCTCTAGTTTGGACCAACACTCATGAGGAGCACTGGCCCGGGTTGTTGATTAATTCCTCGGGGTAGCTATTCCCTATGTAGATTATTATTAAGTCATTTGCAAATTAACACAAATGTTGGGTCCTGCCGGACAAGTCTTGGCACTACAGGATTTATCATGGGGGTCCCCATAACAACCCCGAACGTGTTAGGAGCGATCAGTTATGGAATCAAACACCGGTAGCCGGAAACTATGGCGGTAATAGCGGAACAAAACACCCGACAAAAGGCTAGGCCTCCCATCATATACCAAGTGTATAGGTGCATTAATTAAATAACAGATTTAACATAATGATATCAAACTCATGTTATCACATGAGGCAATAGCACCTGCAACTAGCAACGCTAACATTAGAAGTTGAGCAAGCCTACTTAGCTATTCAATATTAGCTAGGAGGGGGAAAGTGTTTGCGTTTCATGGCAATATAAGGAGGCAATTATTTCAGTGGTAGGCAGCGAACATATGACAAAGGAAACGTGAATCTAAGCATAACAAGACTAGAGATGGTATGAAGGTCATGTCATCTTGCCTGTGATGTCTTCAGCTTGGAACTGCTCTTGTTTGTCCTGCACGTACTGTCCCGGATCCACGTACTCACTCTCTGATCCCGCTGCTACCCAACATACAAATAGCATCCAATGAACAACATCACCACATGATGCAACAAACAGATGATGCATGAGATGAGAATGAACATGCATCTCTATTCTAGTCACTTGCACATGCATGAGAAGGTAATACAACTTCAGGACAGAACTTCACCCTAAGCTATCTTGACATGCATGAAGATGGTATGAACAGATGCATCACGCGAAAACGATGCAAAAACATATAAAGAATGTTATGAACGGACCTACGGATCAACCGGAAACAACGAAACAAGAATTGGAGTCCTACAAATCAAATCCATCACAAACACACTCCAACGGCATACTTCTGGTATTCCCAGGTTGCCAAATCACAAAACAAACAAGTATAGATGGGGTGGTGCAAAGAAACTCACAACACAATCAACTATGCACTCACAAGCATCAAAAGAACAAAACTATACATTCTGTCCGAAACAGCAACATAGCAGTTTGAGAGCAACATGCAAAGCACCTACAGCCACCCAAATGTGCCAAATAAGATATGTGGCATAAGCTATTCAAAAGATCTACAAGCATGAGCAAAAATATAATACAAAGGAGTTACACACAGAAAGTTCTACACCTGCTAACTTGGCCAAAATATCAGTTTTCAGGGACTTAGTGAAATTCTCAGATTCGCACTAGCTGTTTATGCTCTGAAGCATTCTGACAGCACCCAAAACAATATCTACAGGAAGTCAAATGGAATTAAAATTGACAGAGAGACAAACACAAATTCTCCAACTTTCCAGTTGATTGCAAGGACTGATTCCCAA
The DNA here is from genome assembly GCF_904849725.1 of Hordeum vulgare subsp. vulgare. Classification (NCBI taxonomy): domain Eukaryota; kingdom Viridiplantae; phylum Streptophyta; class Magnoliopsida; order Poales; family Poaceae; genus Hordeum; species Hordeum vulgare. Next base: position 408,931,626 of record NC_058521.1, on the reverse strand, counting down.
AATATCAGCAGCTTCTCACACTTAGTGAAAATCACAATTTTTCACTAAGCTGAAATTTTAGCCACATGCCTACTTTGACTAAGCACAACCTGTACATATAAACTCCTAGGCATGAAACAACACCACCATGCTGTAGAGGGGTTCACCCTCTACTGCCACAGCAAGGAATCATCCCCTTGGGCTCATCACATCACATGGAACCAAGCTCTAAACATTGAACAAACAGCAAAAATGACATTTCCAGAAAGTGTTCCAAAGTGGAATCTGATTCCACCATTGGATTCCTGGGATGATTCTACCCAAAAAACATATGTAATACCTAGGTAATTGCATAGAACAATTGGGAACAAAGTAGAAAGGAAAAACTACATGGAAAAGACATAGATGCAAATAGTGCTATATCACATGTGTTGCACACAAGTTCATCATCTTCACATGCACTTGCACACTCTCATCACTCCATTGGTGCACATGAGGGGTAGACCTCATGTCCATGTGCCTTAGCACACCACCACAAACACACACACATCAAGCACCTAAACATGTTATTGAGCTCAACTCCATACATCAAATATACACACACTCACACTCTATCACTAACACTCACCATACATGCTTGCACACATGTGCTCATCAAGGCAAACCATGCCTTGGCATGTGGGTGTCACCACACACATGCACACCTACACACCACATGATCACCTACAACTACACACAAAGTATGTGGGGGAGGGGGAACCCACACACACTCACACTTGCACAAACTAGTGCATGAGCTCAACACCCATGCACATGAGTAACACACACACACATATACACACTACCCTAGTGCATCACACTCTTACTAACAGCCACACACTATAATTAGCACAAGCACATGCATAAACATCACCTACACACACCGCATCAATCACTAACTAATACATAGAAGAAAACCTACTTGTGGGAGGCAAACAAAAATACCACACATGTTGTCCTAGCACCCCACAGCAACTAACATAGCAAACAAATGAAAATCAGCAAAAGGACTAGGCAAAAAAATAAAAGGGGCTGGCCTGGGAATCGATCACAAGACCCCCTGGTTCACCACCAGCAACTAGCACCACTACACTACACCTCTTTGGCCCGACAGAAGAGAGAGGGCAAACAGGATAAGCCATCTCCTGCTGCTATTGTGTCTCACAAAACAGAAAAACAAAAGGGCGCCGATAGGTTTCGAACCCAGGACCAAACGCTGCGCCAAAACACCCTCTGCCACTACGCTGCTGCTACGAATCTTAACAGAGAGAGGGGCTCTGCTCTTTTGAGCAACTCCTCTGGTTCTACCTCTGCCCCGGCGGTGGTCGGAACAGGGGAAGCACAACGCCGGCGATCTACTTCAAATTGAGCTATGACTCGTCGATGGAAGGGAGAAGGAGATCCCATAGTTCCATTCCACTACCTAACATACCACGAGAAGACCTACATCTACTCGGCAACGAGCACGGCGGCGCCGGCGACAGGGAGAAGAACAGCGGCGCGGCTATGAGTGCCTACACACGATCTGCCGACAGGGAAGGGGGAGGAAGGTGCGTGCTCACCCACTCGATGAGGATGCCGTGCCTGCCGAAGAGGAAGTAGAGGAAGAAGACGAGGCGAAGGAGTTCGTCGGCAAGGAAGAAGTCGTCGTCGATATAGGGGAAGCAGACCCGATCTGCTCCTCCTAGCTGCGGGAACGGATCCCCTTGAGGTACCGTGTGCTCGCAGAAGTCTTGGAGGGGATGGATACGCACGGCTACGAAGGCGAGGATCTCCTCACGTTACGTCCATTGCGGTGGAGGAGATCGGCCCGTCTGCTTTCGATCTAGGGAGTGGGAGGAGGAAGAGGAAAGGAGCGGCGGGGACTTGGAGGAACCCTAGGCCACAGCACGGACACCCAGATTAAATAGAGGGGCGAGGGAGCCACCTCGATGTCCGTGAGACGGCGTCACCCTTTGTCTCGCCTCTCTCTCTGACGAAACTGATGGAAGAAGGAGGGAGGAAGACGACGTCTACAGGGAAGGGCTACGCACGAGAGGGAGTTGGGCCATCCAGGGGGAGAAGGCCCACCTGGATGCGCCAGATAAGAAAAAGGAAACACCACTGGGGTTTTCCTATTAAAAACAAAACAGAGACAAAACTAAATACACAGGCAACATTGTTGATGCTAAAATTAAAACAAATTTCTCCAGGTCATAAGGGAATTATGACCTATTTAAACAAAATGTAATAGGAAAGTTCTGGAGCATTTAAATATTTACAAAATAGAATGAATTCCACTATTTTGTGAATATTTTCTCCTCTCAAACAAAGTCTAAAATTAAAAAAGACCTAGCACCACATCCACCACAAAACTCTCTAAATTATGAACATTTTTGAATCAGAGAAGGAGCAAGTGAAACTTGAGCTTGAGATAAATAGAGAGGGAGAAGGTTTTGAAACCTAGTTGCAAACCAACATAGTTGCACCCTACTTTCAAATGCACCACTCCACATCACTTGACATATCATCACACCACACCATTGACTCACAATGTCAACAATCGCAAAGAAGGCAAGGAATGAAATGGATGCATGCATGCAAAAGGAAACAGGACAAGGTAAGCATCACATGAAATAACACATGCATTGATCTCACATGGCAATGACAAGATGGACCCACATACAGAATGTTCCAAATAAGGCAAGTTACACTCTGGGCCATTACAAACTCTCCCACACTACAAAAAGATCTCGCCCAAAGATCTAGGACTAAAAGAACTCTAGGAATTTAGAACGGAGGTGATCCTCGCATTCCCAAGTGGCCTCTTTATGGGAATGATGTGACCACTGCACCTTGAGAAATTTGACAGTCTTGTTGCGGGTCATGTGCTCAGTCGCCTCGAGAACCACAACTGGATGCTCACGATAGGATAGGTTGGGTTGAAGGTCGATGTATTGAAGATGAACATTGCACTCGGGAGTCTTGAAGCATCGCCGGAGCTGAGAGACATGGAACACGTCATGCACATTTGCAAAGTTTGACGGAAGCTTAAGCTGATACGCAAGGTCGCCTCTCTTACCAACAATTTTGAAAGGACCCACGAAACAAGGCGCAAGCTTGCCTTTGATGCCAAAACGTTGTGTACCCTTCATAGGCGACACCTTGAGATAGACGAAGTCATCGAGCTCATAAGACATGTCACGATGCTTGCTATCATAATAGCTTTTCTAACGGGACTGCGCTGCTCTGAGATTATCCCGAATGACCCGACACATCTCTTCAGCTTCTTCTATCAAGTCATTCCCAAGAATCTGACGCTCGCCAGTCTCAGACCAGTTGAGCGGGGTCCGGCACTTCCTGCCATAGAGTATCTCAAACGGAGCTTTGCCTAACTAGCTTGATAACTGTTGTTATACGAGAACTCAACGAAAGGCAGGCAATCTTCCCACTTCATGCCAAAAGAGATAACACAGGCTCTCAGCATATCCTCAAAGACCTGATTGACTCTCTCCACTTGACCACTAGTCTGAGGATGAAAAGTTGTGCTGAATCGTATCTTCGTGCCCATTGCAGACTGAAAAGAGTCCCAGAACTTGGAAGTGAAGATACTTCCGCGATCCGAAGAAATCATCATAGGCACGCCGTGCAAAGATACTATCCTGGAAGTGTACAGCTCTGCAAGCTGAGCTGCGGAGATGGATTCCTTGACTGGAAGAAAATGAACCACTTTACTCAACTTGTCGATCTCGACGAAGATGGCATCATTACCCTTCTTGGACTTTGGAAACCCGGTGACGAAATTCATCTCAATATGGTCGAACTTCCACTCGGGAATGGGCAATGGATGCAAAAGACTTGATGGACGTTGATGCTCTTCTTTCACCCTTCGACATACATCACATTCATTTACGAACAGAGAAATCACACGCTTCATGTGAGTCCACCAGAAGGTCTGTTTCAAGTCCTGATACATCTTGGAGCTACATGGATGTATTGAGAGCAGAGAGGTATGAGCTTGTTCCATGATTACCTTTCTGAGATCACCTTTCGGAACGACAAGACGATCCTCAAAGAATAACGTGTCTCTGGCATCAACACTGAAGCACTTATATTTGGGAAGTCCCTTTTCCAAGCCAATCTTAACTTTCTTCACCATTGCATCAAGAAGTTGTGCTGCTCGGACCTGATCTTCCAAGGTAGGAGATATCTGAAGATTTGCAAGAAATCTCTGAGGTACTAACTGAAGGTTGAGCTTTCTAAAAGATTCACAACGGTCAGGCTGAAGAGGCTTCAGAATGAGATTGTTGCAGTAAGCCTTCCTGCTCAAAGCATGTGCCACGAGATTAGCTTTGTCTGGCGTGTACTCAACGTTCGGATTAAAATCTTGGAGCATTTCCACCCAATGAGTTTGCCGAAGATTCAGGTTAGGCTGGGTGAAGATGTACTTGAGACTCTGGTGATCGGTGAACACTTCAACCTTTCGTTCCGAAAAGAGGTGTATCCAAGTCATCAGAGCATGTACCATTGCTGCCAGCTCAAGATCATGCACAGGATAATTCTTCTCAGTTGTCTTCAACTGCCTGGAGGCATAAGCAACCACTTTCTTCTCTTGCATCAGAACTGCACCAAGACCTTGAAGAGAGGCATCTCAGAACACTTGGTAAGGTTTGGAGTCATCAGGAGGAACCAAGACTGGAGTAGAGGTGAACTTCTCTTTGAGTGTGTCGAAGGCCAACTGACACTCTGGAGACCAGACATACTTCACACCCTTCTGAAGAACACTTGAGAGAGGCTTAGCAATCTTGGAGAAGTTCTCAACGAACCTTCTACAATAGCTTGCAAGCCCGAGAAAGCTTCGAAGCTGCTTCACATTTTGTGGAGGCTCCCACTCAACAATGGCATGCTCCTTCGACGGATCAACTTTGATGCCTTCGGCAGGGATGATGTTCCCAAGATAGACGACATCTTTCAACCAGAACTCACATTTGTAAAACTTGGCAGAGAATTTGTTCTCTCTCAGCTTATCAAGCACCAGCGTGAGATGTTCTTCATGTTCTTCCTCACTTTCTGAAAAGACCAGAATATCGTCGAGATACAGCAAGATGAACTCATTCTTGAATGGAGAGAATATGTAGTTCATCATTCGACAAAATGTCGGTGGAGCATTTTCCAGACCAAAAGACATAACCGTATACTCATACGAGCCAAAACTTGTCATGAATGCAGTCTTCGGAATATCCTCTTCGCGAATGCGAATTTAATGATAGCCCATCCTGAGATCGAGCTTGGAGAAGATCTTAGCCCCTTTCAACTGTTCGAACAACTCATTTATGTTTGGAAGTGGATACTTGTTTCTGATTGTCTTCCTGTTCAATGGACGGTAATCGACACACAATCGGTCCGTGCCATCCTTCTTCTTGACAAACAGAACTCCACAGCCCCAAGGAGAGGAGCTCGGTCTGATCAGACCCAAACGCTCCTGCTCATCGGGTTGCCTCTTAAGTTCCTTCAGCTCTTCTGGACCCAATTTGTACGGCCATTAGCACACAGGCTCAGTACCTGGTTCAAGCTCAATAAGAAATTCAACTTCTCGGTGCGGAGGCATTCCTGGCAGTTCTTCTGGAAACACATCTTCATATTCGCAGACCACTGGGCCTTGCGAAATAGGATTAATCTCACCCTTTTCATTCAAAGAGAACATACGGATTGTGTCATTGCGCGCCGCGAAGATAATCACGTCCTCCGAAGAGTGAGTAAGCTTCACTTCTTTAGCTTCACAATCTATCGATGCCTTGTTCATTGCCAACCAGTCCATACAAAGGATCAAATCAATGTCGAAATTGCCCAAGACATACGGAGAAGCCAGAAAAGAATAACTTCCTATCTTGACAGAGATATCAGGAACTACAGAATTTGACCTCATCTACGCACCCGGAGAAACAACAACCAAAGGTCTATCCAAACTTGTCAAGGGGAAATCATGCTTGATGAAAAATGACTTTGACATAAAGCAATGCGAAGCACCAGAATCGAACAAGACTTTAGCAGGAAAATCATTGACTGAAAGGTTACCCATAATCACATCTGAGGAGTTGTCTGCTTTAGCTGCATTCACCATATTGACTCGAGCATACCTGGGGTTGAACTTGACAAGAGCATTGCTTGGAGGTTTGCCTGGAGGAGGAGGCGGAAGATGGAGCTGAGAAGTGCACTTGTTGGCATAGTGATCCTTCAGCCCACACTTGTGACAAGTAACATCTGCTGGCTGACGGTACTGTGTCTGAGGAGGCCCTTGCTTCTGCTGCTGGAATCTCTGCTGGAAAGCTGGGTTGGGTGGGTGGGAAGAACCACGGCCACCTGAATGCTTGAACTGTTGCGTGTGCCGAGGAGGAGGAGGAGACACCCAATACTTCTGTTGCTTTTGAATCACCTGAGTTGAGGAAGACGAGCTCGAATCTCTGAAGTGCTTCTTCGAATTCTCCACCCTGAGAAAAGCTGCCTCAGCCCTCAGAGCCAAGTTGTAGAACTTATCGAACTCCTCAGGATCGTGCAAAGCGAGAGCTAACTGCAAATCTTCTTTCAAGACACCTCTGAACAGATAAATCTTGCTCTTCTGATCAGGGATATCCTGCAAGGCGTATCGGGCTAGCTCGTGGAACTCGACATTGTACTTGTACATGGAGTTACCACCTTGCTTCAAGCGCCTGAACTTCTCAGGCTTTTCCTACACAAAGCTGGACAGAATGTAGTGGGATCTGAATTCACGGCAGAACTCATCCCAAGTGATCACTCTAGCACCCCTGGAATCCTTCAGCTGCTACCACCAGATAGATCCTTGCCCCTTCAGCTGGAATGTTGCAAACTTGACGAAATCCTCTAGATGAACATTGTTGCATTCAAAGTGCTTGTTCATGCCGCGGGTCCAATCCTCAGCATCAATCGGCTGGTCACAGGAAGTGAAAGTCTTCGGCTGATTTGACAGGAACTGACTCAGATTAGCAAACTGATTGCCACCATGATTGAAGTTGTCTTGTTGCTGATTAGTCCTCTCTTGCAACAATTGTATCAGCATCTGAGTGTTTGCATTTGTAGCAGCCATCACCGCTTGCCAAGCCTCTGCAGGAGGAGGCAGCGGCGGAGGAGGATTCTCCGGAGGATGAGGTGGTGGCGGCACATCCTCACGACCTGGATTCTGACGAATTGGTGGAGCCATCCTGAAGACGGACAACACATTAGCCCACAGAATAAATTGAAGGTATAGCTGAATCAAAAAGGCAGGAATATCTGAACAGGAATATTAGCAATTGCACTCGAACAAAGTAGTAAGAATGCTTCCTCAAAGTGACTGTCGACAAAATTCTGATTAAGACCACTTGCAAACAAGTATGAGCTAGAACTGCTCGGAACAAACATATGATCGAGATTTCATCCGATATCTTCGGGGATAAGATCGCACGGGCTCGAATTTACAGTAGCCATCCTGTGCAAGGTAGTGCACACAACTTACGAAGTATCCCTGAGTCGTAGCAAGCTACAAGGACTCTTTAAGACACAACGAGAACCACTGTAAGACGACCGTGAACAAACATACCCACTGAATGTCGAATCCCAACCTCACATCATGCATCTGTAGGAAGATTGTCCTATAGGTCACTAGTTGATATCCCACCTATGAATTCCTGAATTATCTGGTCATGCAATCTGGTACACGGATACAAGGAGTAATTTTCACACAACTCCTATAATAACCCGTCCAATGTATCACATCCGTCAACACATAACCAGAATCTCGGACCTTCGTCTACTACAGACCCTCGTGATCACAACGATACTAAGTATGGCAGTACTCCCGAACAATCTGCACCAGTACTGGGGACATCGGGGTTATCTCGCCACTACTAGTATTGAAGGAATTACGAACATCCTTCGTTCTGAGATACTCAGAAATCTGAATGATGGCGATATGCACAAGAATCCCCTGGAGCTCAACACCCTGGAAGAAATCAGGGCAGACAGGAGGCACCAAGACACAATTCCGTCACATCGATATCATATAGATTTCAAAAATACCCGTGTGATCCAAAAAAAATTTGAGCGAGAAGAAGAGTAGAATTAAGATTTCCTAAGTCAGGAACTTCACCAGAGCATGGAAGAGCAGAAAAAAGAATCCTACTCTCTGATATAACTAAGACTCAAAACATTTTACTAGACTCGACTCGGCCAAGTACGATCACACAAAGGCTCCTATGGTCGTAAGGCTCTGATACCAACTTGTAACGACTAAGATGCGGTCCTTTCCGATTTAGGGAACGAGGCCCAACAATGGAAAGAAGCGCATCTAAGCGTTTCGCAAGCACGATAACATAGCACATACAAAATGAAGAATGACAAATAGGGAATCGTTTGCCATCTCATAGATAATATGAAAGTTACATCACACACTTATTCAGACAAGGTAGTTCCGCTACGGACTACATAACATGAGAAAAAGGCTATGCTAACCTGCATGCTTGCCCACGATCACAACCATGCCTCAGTCTTCTGGATAGTTCACGTACAGGCGGTCGTTCTCCTCGTCGTACTGCCATGCCAGCTACGTGCCCTCGGGATCACCTGTGTCGGTCGTACCTGTACCTATTGGTGTGTTGAAGTAATCTGTGAGCTACAGGGACTCAGCAATCTATGTCCTCGGTGCCAGAACTAGTCAAGTTATTAGGTAAGGAAGGTTCAGTGTTTAGGTTGCAGCATCCTAAGTATTTTTTGCTGGCTAACTTACGTAGAACAAGTTATTGATGGAAGCCTATGCTAGTGGGAAAAGACTAGCTGATCACTAAGTGATCCTGAACACGTACTTATGTCAATCATAACCCCGACGTGTTCCCGATCGAAGAGAGGTCTTCGAAGGGGACAATCACGGTTACGCACACGGTTGGCAATTTGAATAGAATTAGTTCAAGGTATCTAGAACCGGATGTTACAAATATTCCATGTTGCCACGTAACCGTGAGCACTGCTTTCTGACAGATTAAACCCTACACGGGTGCTCCAGCTAGTCCATCACAAACGGTCACGGGCCGCAAAGTAATCCTCTATCACGAATCTCGTGATCTCGTCGTATTCCTTAGAGGAAAACTTCAACTCTGGGGAGAACCAAAGCTTCACCGGGTTTCCTATACGCAAGATATATCGCTAAGGTAAGACAAGACTAGCAGGACATCCCGACGTGTCGACGACCCTGATAAGAGCCGCGTATCTCAGTCTCAGGACACGCCGGATAAGCGAAGCGTACAGTGGCCATAGAAATCTCCTGAGTTGCCCCGGGATGGCGCTGCACGGTGCTCTAGTTTGGACCAACAGTCATGAGGAGCACTGGCCCGGGTTGTTGATTAATTCCTCGGGGTAGCTATTCCCTATGCAGATTATTATTAAGTGATTAGCAAATTGACACCAATGTTGGGTCCTGTCGGACAAGTCTTAACACTACACGATTCATCAAGGGGGGTCCCATAACAACCCCGAACGTGTTAGGAGCGATTAGTTATGGAATCAAACAACGGTAGCCGGAAACTATGGCGGTAATAATGGAAAAAACACCCGACAAAAGGCTGGGCCTCCCGTCATATACCAAGTGTATAGGTGCATTAATTAAATAAGATATTTAACATAATGATATCAAACTCATGTTATCACATGAGGCAATAGCACCTGCAACTAGCAACGCTAACATTAGAAGCTGAGCAAGCCTACTTAGCCATTAAATATTAGCTAGGAGGGGGAAAGTGTTTGGGTTTCATGGAAATATCATGAGGCAATTATTTTAGTGGAAGGCAGCGAGCATATGACGAAGGAAACATGAATCTAAGCATAACAAGACTAGAGATGGTATCAAGGTCATGTCATCTTGCCTGTGATGTCTTCAACTTGGAACTGCTCTTGTTCGTCCTGCACGTACTCTCCCGGATCCACGTACTCGCTCTCTGATCCCGATGCTACCCAACATAAAAATAGCATCCAATGAACGACAACACCACATGATGCAACAAACACATGGTGCATGAGATGAGAATGAACATGCATCTCTATTCTAGTCACTTGCACATGCATGAGAAGGTAATACAACTTCTGGACAGAACTTCACCCTAAGCTATCTTGACATGCATGAAGATGGCATGAACAGATGCATCACGCTAAAACGATGCAAAAACATATAAAGAACGTTACGAACGGAGCTACGGATCAACCAAAAACAACGAAATAGGAAATAGAATCCTACAGATCAAATCCATCACAAACACACTCCAATGGCATACTTCGGGTATTCCCAGCTTGCCAAATCACAAAACAAACAAGTATAGATGGGGTGGTGCAAAGAAACTCACCACACCATCAACTATGCACTCACAAGCATCAAAACAACAAAACTATACATTCTGTCCTAAACAGCAACATAGCAGTTTGAGAGCAACATGCAAAGCACCTACATCCACCCAAATGTGCCAAATAAGATATGTGGCAGAAGCTATTCAAAAGCTCTACAATCATGAGCAAAAAGATAATACAAAGGAGTTACACAAAGAAAGTTCTACAGCTGCTAACTTGGCCAAAATATCAGTTTTCACGGAATTAGTGAAATTCTCATATTCTCACTAGCTGTTTATCCTCTAAAGCATTTTGACAGCACCCAAAACAATATCTACAGGAAGTCAAATGGAATGAAAATTGACAAAGAGATAGAGAAACACAAAAGCTCCAGCATTCCAGTTGATTGCAAGGGCTGATTCCCAACACATGAACTTTTGCAAGCACAATTACAAGGGAACAAAATAGCAGCACCTTCTCAAACTTAGTGAAAATCATAGATTTTCAAAAAGAAGAAATTTCAGCCACATGCCTAGTTTGACTAAGCACAACTTGCACATATAAACTCCTAAGCAGGAAACAACACCACCATGCTGTAGAGGGGTTCACCCTCTACTGCCGCAATAAGGAATCATCCCCTTGGGCTCGTCACATCACATGGAACCAAGCTCTAAACATTGAACGAAACAGCAAAAATGACATTTCTAGAAGGTCTTCCAAAGTGGCATCTGATTCCACCATTGGATTCCTGGCATGATTCTACCCCAAAAACATATATAATACCTAGGTACTTGCATAGAACAATTGGGCACAAAGTAGAATGGAAAAACTACATGGAAAAGACATAGATGCAAATAGTGCTATATCACATGTGTTGCACACAAGTTCATCAGCTTCACATGTCCTTGCACACTCTCATCACTGCATTGGTGCACATGAGGGGTAGACCTCATGTCCATGTGCCTTAGCACACCACACACACACACACACACATCAAGCACCTACACATGCTATTGAGCTCAACTCCATACATCAAATATACACACAGTCACACTCTATCACTAACACTCACCATACATGCTTGCACACATGTGCACATCAAGGCAAACCATGCCTTGGCATGTGGGTGTCACCACACACATGCACACACACACACCACATGATCACCTACAACTACACACAAAGTATGTGTGGGGGGGGGGGAACCCACACACACACACACTCACACACTTGCACAAACTAGTGCATGAGCTCAACACCCATGCACATGAGTAACACACACATATACACACTATCCTAGTGCATCACACTCTTACTAACACCCACACACTATCATTAGCACAAGCACACGCATAAACATCACCTACACACACCACATCAATCACTAACTAATACATAGAAGAAAACCTACTGGTGGGAGGCAAACAAAAATACCACACATGCTATCCTAGCACCCCACGGCAACTAACATAGCAAACAAATGAAAATCAGCAAAAGGACTTGGCAAAAAAATTAAAAGGGGCTGGCCTGGGAATCGATCCCAAGACCCCCTGGTTCACCACCAGCAATAAGCACAACTACACTACACCTCTCTGGCTCGACAGAAGAGAGAGGGTAAATAGGATAAGCCATCTCCTGCTGCTAGTGTGTCTCACAAAACAGAAAAACAGAAGGTCGCCGATGGGTTTTGAACCCAGGACCAAACGCTGCGCCAAAACACCCTCTACCACTATGCTGCTACTATGAGTCTTAACAGAGAGAGGGGCTCTCCTCTTTTGAGAAACCCCTGTGGTTCTACCTCTGCTCGGCGGTGGCTGGAACATGGGAAGCACAACACCGGCGATCTACTTCAAATTGAGCTATGACTCGTCGATGGAAGGGAGAAGCAGCTCCCACGGTTCCATTCCACTATTTAACAAACCACGAGAAGGCCTACATCTACTCGGCAACGAGCACGGTGGCGCCGGCGACAGGGAGATGAACGGCGGCGCAGCTACGGGTTCCTACACACGATCTGCCGACAGGGAAGGGGGAGGAAGGTGTGTGCTCACCCACTGGACGAGGACGCTGTGCCTGCCGGAGAGGAACTAGAGGAAGAAGCACAGGCGGAGAAGTTCGCCGGCGAGGAAAAATCCGTCGTCGATGTAGGGGAAGTACACCCGATCTGCTCCTCCTAGCTGTGGGAACGGATCCCCTTGAGATCTCGCGTGCTCGTAGAAGTCTTGGAGGGGAAGGAGACGCACGGCTACGACGGCGAGGAGCTCATCACGTTACGGCCATGGAGGAGGAGGATCTCGGCCCGTCTGCTTTCGATCTGGGGAGAGGGAGGAGGAAGAGGAAAGGAGCGGCGGCGGCTTGGAGGAACCCTAGGCCACAACACGGACGCCCAGATTAAATGGAGGGGCGAGAGAGCCACCTCGTCGTCCGTGAGACGGCGTCGCCCTCTGTCTCGCCTCTCTCTCTGATGAAACTGATGGAAGAAGGAGGGAGGAATACGGCGTCTACAGGGAAGGGCTACGCGCGAGAGGGTGTTGTGCTAGCCAGGGGAGAAGGCCCACCTGGATGCGCCACATAAGAAAAAGGAAAACCCACTGGGGTTTTCCTATTTAAAACAAAACAGTGACAAAACTAAATACACAGGCAACACTGTTGATGCTAAAATTAAAATAAAATGCTCCTGGTCATAAGGGAATTATGACCCATTTAAATAAATTGTAAAAGGAAATTTTTGGAGCATTTGAATATTTACAAAACAGAATTAATTCCACTGTTTTTGAATATTTGCACCTCTCAAACAAAGTCTAAAATCACAAAAGACCTAGCACCACATCCACCACAAAACTCTCTAAATTATGAACATTTTTGAATCAAAGAAGGAGCAAGTGAAACTTGAGCTTGAGATAAATAGAGATGGAGAAGGTTTTGAAGCCTAGTTGCAAACCAACATAGTTGCACCCTACTTTCAAATGCACCACTCCATATCACTTCACATATCAACACATATCATCACACCACACCATGGACTCACAATGTCAACAATCGCAAAGAAGGCAAGGAATGAAATGGATGCATGCATGCGAAAGGAAACAGGACAAGGTAAGCATCACATGAAATAACACATGCATTGTTCTCACATGGCAATGACAAGATGGACCAGGGGGTCTCGGGATCCATGGCGGAGGGCCTTAAGGGCCTCCATGCTTCCGCCCCCGCTGGATAATGGCTGATGAGTAAGTCCTTCGTTGCGTTTCCTTTATTTATTGCTCCGTCCATTGTCCTTGGGCTGATCTTCCTTCTTCTTCATCTCGCCCTCCTCCAAGAATTCGAGGTAGGAAGGTATTCAGGAGGAGGCGGAGGGGTTGCGGGCCCAGCTTGCGGATGCCGAAGTCGCCCTCCGGACTGCCCGTGGGGACAACGCAGAGGCCGTAGCGGATTGGCATCGCTACAGAGGCAGGTCGAGGAGGCGACCGACATCGTCTTGGCTGCCATGGGTGAGGCGTCGAATGCCCGAACGATGGCACATCAGCATGCCAAGCAGTTCACTGGCATCGCTAACTGGGCGGTTGGTGCGACACGTCGATTTGTGGGGGTGGCTCCGGCGCTGCCCAATATGACGAGCGATGGAGGATACCTCACCTTCTTCGAGAGGGTGGTGGAGGCACTGGAGACCAGCGTCCCCCGCGTGGAGGACGACAACGTGGTTGAAGCACGCGAGCTACTAGGTCTTGCCCTGGCGCTTGTCTTCTCCAACTTGTGTCGCCCTGTTCCGGAGCTCGACCTTTGACGCGTTGTCGATCTGGCGCCGGCGGAGTCCCATCGTCTCTCCTGGGGTGAAGTTCGGCCTCACGCTGATGCCCTGGTGGGGCGGTACGTCCAGGTGCCCGCTGATACGTCTCCAATGTATCTATAATTTTTTATGGTTCCATGCTATTATCTTGTCAACTTTGGATGTTTTGTATGCATGATTATGCTATTTTATATCTTTTTTGGGACTAACCTATTAACTTAGTGCCAAGAGCCACTTCCTGTTTTTTCTATGTTTTTGACCTTTTTCAAAGGAGAATATTAAACGGAGTCCAAACGGAATAAAACCTTCAGAAAGATTTTTTCCGTAACAGAAGATACGCAGGGAACTTGAGAACCAAGGCAAAGGACCCTGGGGGCGGTCACAAGCCCCCTAGGCGCGGCCTGGGGGGCCGCGCCTACTAGGCTTGTGGGCCCCCCGTGGCTCCTTTGCCCAACTTCTTCCGCCTATAAATTCCCTAAAAATCTAAAACTACTAGAAAGATCCACGAAAATACTTTTCCGCCGCTGCAAGCTTCTGTCTCCGCAAGATACCATCTCGGGCACGTTCTGGTGACCTGCTAGAGGGGGGATTCAGACGCGGAGGGCTTCTTCATCAACACCATTGCCTCTCCGATGATGCGAGAGTAGTACACCACAGACCTTTGGGTCCATAGCTAGTAGTTAGATGGCGTCTTCTCTCTCTTGGATCTTCAATACAAAGTTCTCCATGAGCTTCATCGAGATCTATGCGATGTAATCTTCTTTTGCAGTGTGTTTGTCGAGATCCGATGAATTGGGGATTTATGATCAGATCATCTATGATTATTATTTGAGTCTCCTCTGATCTCTTATATGCATGATTTTGTATCCTTGTAATTTTCTTCGAGTTGTGGGTTTTGTTTGGCCAACTTGATCTATAATTTTTGCAATGGGAGAAGTGCTTGGTTTTGGGTTCATACCATGCAGTGTGCTCACCCAGTGACAGATGGGGTAGCGAGGCACACATCATGTTGTTGCCATCAAGGGTACAAAGATGGGGTTTATATCTATTGCATTAATTTATCCCCCTACATCATGTCATCTTGCTTAAGGTGTTACTCTGTTTGTTATGAACTCAATACACTAGATGCATGCTGGATAGCGGTCGATGTGTAGAGTAATAGTAGTAGATGTAGAAAGTATCGGTCTACTTGTCTCGCACGTGATGCCTATATGTATGGTCATTGCCTTAGATATCATCATGACTTTGCGCGGTTCTATCAATTGCTCGACAGTAATTCGTTCACCCACCGTAATACTTGCTACCATGAGAGAAGCCTCTAGTGAACACTATGGCCCAGGGGTCTACTTCATATCACATTTTCAGCTCTACACTTTTACTTTGTTGCTCTTTCCACCTTCAGATCTCACCTTGCAGTTAACCGTGAAGGGATTGACAACCCCTTTGTAGCGTTGGGTACAAGTTTGCTTGTTTTTGCGCAGGTACTTCGGAAACTTGCCTTGATACTCCTACTGGATTGATACCTTGGTTCTCAAACTGAGGAAAATACTTACTGCTTCTGTGCTGCATCACCCTTTCCTCTTCAAGGGAAAAACCAACGCAAGCTCAAGAGATAGCAAGAAGAATTTATGGCACCGTTGCCGGGGAGTATCAAGTCAAGAATAGTCTCCCTTCAACGTGTCAATTTCTGGCACCGGGTACTATTCTAAGTGAAGCTTATCCATGTAACTATCGCAAACTAATCTCTTGCATTTACTTTTTTGCCTTTTGCCTCTCGTTTTCCTCTCCCCCACTTCTGAAAAATAAAATTTAAAAAAATATTTGCCTTTTTCGTTTGCCTTCTCTTTGCTTGTGTGTTATATGCCTTCAATATGCTTGCATCTTCGCTTGCTGAAAATCTATTGATATGGATCCTCATCCACTTGCTAATTTCTTGAAGAGATCCAATTATGTTGATCCAATTGCTAGTGAATTGAGTGCACTTGACTATCTTTATGGAGTTTTGCTGGAGATGCGTGAATCTAAAAATCGTGATGAAGGAATTTATGAAGTGATTCACGAGGGCACCTTGAATGAAAAGCGTGATTGCAATGATTTCATTATGGATCCTATTAATGACAATCAAGGTGAAAATATGCAAAACCCTAAGCTTGGGGATGCTAGTTTTGCTATGACCACTACTTGTTGCGATGATCGTGATTGAGGTGATGATTTTTCTTATGATCTTGAAAATTTGTTTAAGCCTCATGATGAATATGATATTTGCAATAATATTGAAAGTGGGTTTGGAGAAGTCATGACTTCAGTTGATGATAATCCCACTATTTTTGAAGAGCATCAACTTTGCTTGCATGTGGATCATGAAAAGAATATCCTTTGTGATAGCTATATTGTTGAATTTGAATATGATCCCACATGTAATTGTTATGAGAAAGGAAAATATTGTGGTAGAAACTTTCATGTTACTAAATTACCTCTCGTTTTGTTGAGATTGCTATTGTCTCTTTCTTCTTCCTTGCATATGGTAACTATTGGTTGTCTTGACAAACTGTTTTCCTATAAAATGCCTGTGCATAGGAAGTATGTTAGACTTAGATATGATTTCCACATGCTTCATGATGTTCTCGTTGTGCTTCAATTCTTGTCTTTTGTGAGAGCATCATTGAATTATCAATGCCTAGCTAAGGGCGTTAAACAATAGCGCTTGTTGGGAGGCAACCCAACGAATTTATCTTTGCTTTTTTGCTTTCTGTTTTGTTGTGTCCACACCATTATAATTCTTTTATGATTGTGTTTTTTGTGTTTGTTTTTGTGTTTCAGCCAAGTAAAACCTTTATGATTAGTTTTGGTGATGGTTGTTTGATCATGCTGAAAAAGATAGAAACTTTGGGCTCACGAAATTATTTTTAATTCCTATCCAGAAAGAGCTTTTGAGTTTATTCTTTTTGCTGTTCGTTTATATGCCAATTGCCCTAATTTTCATAATTTTTGAGAAGGTTTTAGATAACAGAAGTATACGAAGTATACAGATTGCTACAGACTGGTCTGTTTTTGACAGATTCTGTTTTTATTGTGTTGATTGCTTATTTTGATGAAACTATGGATAGTATCGGGGCGTACTAGCCATGGAAAAGTGAGAATACAGTAATCTAACACCAATATAAATAGAAATCAAGTTTTCCACAGTACCTAAAGAGTTGGTAGTTTCTTTTCTTATATTAATGATATCACGAGTTTCTGTTTAATTTTTGTGTTGTGAAGTTTTGAAGTTTTGGGTGATGTTCTCATGGACAATGGGATAAAGAGTTGAAAGAGCTCAAGTTTGGGGGTGCCCGAGGCATCCCAAGCCAAATTCAAGGACAAAAAAAAGCCTAAGCTTGGGGATGCCCTGGGAAGGCATCCCCTCTTTCGTCTTCAATCCATCGGTAACGTTACTTGGAGCTATATTTTTATTCAACACATGATATGTGTTTTGCTTGGAGCGTCTTGTATTATAGGAGTCTTTTATTTTTCTTGTGTCACAATCATCCTTGCTGCACACCTTTTTGACAGAGACATGCACTCATTGTGATTTTGCTAGAATACTCATTGAGCTTCACTTATATCTTTTCGAGCTAGATAACTTTGCTCTAGTGCTTCACTTAGATCTTTTTAGAGCACGACGGTGTCATATTTTGGAGAAATAAAAACTCGCGATCTTCACTTATATCTTTTTGAGAGTGCTCTCTCTAAGTAAATTGGTAGTTGGCGTGTGCCATGAAAGAGTCCTAAAGATGAATAGGCATCCAAAGAGGATATAATAAAAACTTCCATATTCATGTGCACCGATTAGTAAAGAGAAGTTTGATTCCTCTCAATTAGTTTTGAGACATGGATTTGGTGATATTAGAGTTATGTTAGTAGGGTGTTGTGAATCTAGAAATACTTGTGTTGAAGTTAGTGATTCCCGTAACATGCACGTATGGTGAACCGCTATGTTAGGAAGTCGGAGCATAAATGGTTTATTGATTGTCATCCTTTGTGTTGCGGTCGGGATCGCGCGATGCTTAACACCTACCAACCCTTCCCCTAGGAGTATGCGTTTAGCACATTGTTTGGATTACTAATAAAACTTTCATGACTAATGTGAGTCCATGGTATAGATGCACTTTCACCTTCCACCATTGCTAGCCTCTCTAGTGCCGCGCAACTTTCGCCAGTGCACAAACCCACCATATACCTTCCTCAAAATAGCCACCATACCTACCTATTATGGCCTTTTCATAGCCATTCCGAGATATATTCCCATGCAACTCCCACCGTTCCATCTCATGACATGTGCCATCACTCTCATATTGCCATTGCATGATCGTAAGATAGCTAGCGAGATGTTTCAACGTCATACGCCAAGCTAGATCATTGCACATCCCGGTACACTGCCGGAAGCATTTCCTATAGAGTCATCATTGTTCTAAGCCTTGAACTATGAGTAAATAAAAGTGTGATGATCATCATTATTAGAGAATTGTCCCATGTTAGGAAAAAAAAGAGGCCAGAGATGCCCACCAAAAAAATGAAAAGAGGCCAAAGAGCCCAAACATAAAAATGAGAGAGAAAAAGAGAGAAGGGACAATGCCACTATATTTTTCCACACTTGTGCTTCACAAAAGCACCATGTTCTTCATGATAGAGAGTCTCTTGTTTTGACACTTCCATATACTCGTGGGAATCTTCATTATATAACTTGGCTTGTATATTCCAATGATGGGCTTCCTCAAAATTGCCCTAGGTCTTTGTGAGCAAGCAAGTTGGGTGCAAACCCACTAGTTCTTCTTTTGAGCTTTCACACACTTATAGCTCTAAGTGCATCTGTGGCATGGTAATCCTTACTCATTCCCATTGATATATATTGATGGGCATCTCCATAGCCCATTGATACGCCAAGTCGATGTGACCATCTCCTCCTTTTTGCCTCACAACCTCCACCACACTCTATTCCACCTATGGTGCTATATCCATGGTTCACGCTCATGTATTGCGTGAGAGTTGAAAAAGTTTGAGAAAGTAAGACTGCGAAAACAATTACTTGGCCAATACTGGGGTTGTGCATGATTCAAATTCGTTGTGTGGGGATGATGGAGCATAGCCAGACTATATGATTTTGTAGGGATAACTTTCTTTGGCCTCGTTATTTCAAAAGTTCATGATTGCCTTGCTAGTTTGCTTGAAGTACTATTGTTTTCATGTCAATAGCAAACTATTGTTTTGAATCTTATGGATATGAACATTCATGTCACAAGAAAGAAGTTATAAAGGACAAATATGTTAGGTAGCATTCCACATCAAAATTCAGTCTTTATCACTTCTCTACTCGAGGACGAGCAGGAGTTAAGCTTGAGGATGCTTGATACGTCTCCAACATATCTATAATCTTGTCAACTTTGGATGTTTTGTATGCATGATTATGCTATTTTATATCTTTTTTGGGACTAACCTGTTAACTCAGTGCCAAGTTCCAGTTCCTATTTTTGCCGTGTTTTTGACCTTTTTCAGAGGAGAATATTAAATGGAGTCCAAACGGCATAAAACCTTCGGAAAGATTTTTTTTTTCCGTAACAGAAGATACGCAGGGAACTTGAGAACCAAGGCAAAGGACCCCGGGGGAGGTCACAAGCCCCCTAGGTGCGGCCTGGGGGCGAGCCTACTAGGCTTGTGGGCCCCCCGTGGCTCCTTTGCCCTACTTCTTCCACCTATAAATTCCCTAAAAATCTAAAACTACAAGAGAGAGCCACGAAAATACTTTTGTGCCGCCGCAAGGTTCTGTCTCCGCAAGATCCCATTTGGGGCACGTTCTGGTGCCCTGCTGAAGGGGGATTCAGACACGGAGGGCTTCATCATCAACACCATTGCCTCTCCGGTGATGCGTGAGTAGTTCACCACAGACCTTCGGGTCCATAGCTAGTAGCTAGATGGCTTGTTCTCTCTCTTGGATCTTCAATACAAAGTTCTCCATGATCTTCATGGAGATCTATCCGATGTAATCTTGTTTTGCGGTGTGTTTGTCGAGATCCGATGAATTGTGGATTTATGATCAGATCATCTATGATTATTATTTAAGTCTCCTTTGATATCTTATATGCATGATTTCGTATCCTTGTAATTCTCTCCAAGTTGTGGGTTTCGTTTGGCCAACTAGATCTATAATTCTTGCAATGGGAGAAGTGGTTGGTTTTGGGTTCACACCGTGCGGTGTCCTCACCCACTGACAGAAGGGGTAGCGAGGCACGCATCATGTTGTTGCCATCAAGGGTAAAAAGATGGGGTTTATATCTATTGCATGAATTTATCCCTCTACATCATGTCATCTTGCTTAAGGCGTTACTCTGTTTGTTATGAACTCAATACACTAGATGCATGTTGGATAGCGGTCGATGTGTGGAGTAATAGTAGTAGATGCAGAAAGTATTGGTCTACTTGTATCGGACGTGATGCCTATGTGTATCATCATTGCCTTAGATATCATCATGACTTTGCGTGGTTCTATCAATTGCTCAACAGTAATTCATTCACCCACTGTAATACTTGCTATCATGAGAGAAGCCTCTAGTGAACACTATGGCCCCCGGGTCTACTTCACATCATATTTTCAGCTCTACACTTTTACTTTGTTGCTCTTTCCACCTTCAGATCTCACCTTGTTGTTAACCGTGAAGGGATTGACAACCCCTTTTAGCGTTGGGTGCAAGTTTGCTTGTTCTTGCGTACGTACTTTGGAAACTTGCCTTGATACTCCTACTAGATTGATACCTTGGTTCTCAAATTGAGGCAAATACTTACTCCTACTGTGCTGCATCACCCTTTGCTCTTCAAGGGAAAAACCAACACGAGCTCTAGAGGTAGCAAGAAGAATTTCTCGCGCCGTTGCCGGGGAGTATCAAGTCAAGAATAGTCTCCCTTCAACGTCTCAATTTCTGGCGCCGGAGACTATTCTAAGTGAAGCTTATCCAAGTAACTATCGCAAACTCATCTCTTGCACTTACTTTTTTGCCTTTTGCCTCTCGTTTTCCTCTCCCCCACTTTTTAAAAACAAAATTTACAAAAATATTTGCCTTTTTAGTTTGCCTTCTCTTTGCTTGTGTGCTATGTGCCTTCAATATGCTTGCATCCTCGCTTGCTGAAAATCTATTGATATGGATCCTCATCCACTTGCTCATCTCTTTAAGAGATCCAATTTGCTAGTAAGTTGAGTGCACTTGACTATCGTTTTGGAGTTTTGTTGGAGATGCGTGAATCTGAAAATCGTGATGAAGAAATTTATGAAGTGATTCACGAGGGCTCCTTGAATGAAAAGCATGATTGCAATGATTTCATTATGGATCCTATTAATGACAATCATGTTGAAAATATGCAAAACCCTAAGCTTGGGGATGCTAATTTTGCTATGACCACTACTTTTTGCAATGATCGTGATTGGGGTGATGATTTTTCTTATGATCTTGAAAATTTGTTTAAGCCTCCTGATGAATATGATATTTGCAATAATATTGAAAGTAGGTTTGGAGAAGTCATCACTTTAGTTGATGATAATCCCACTATTTTTGAAGCCCCCTTGACACTCGAGCCGCTCTGCATCGTCAGTCCCCGGCCTTAATGGCCGGTAAAGCTCCTGAGGCGCACCGAAGAACCCCCTTTCTGGTGCGCGAGTGATTCCGCACCTTGTCCCTTTGGTCATTGCCCCAGGGGAGCCCTGAGGCCTCCCGAGACTCTTTGTGGTGGTATCAAGTTTTCGTCCGGACCCCTGAGCGGGGGTTGACCACTGAAAAACGTTGCCCCTCAGGTGGTGAGTCCTTGCATTCATGCTCCTTGACTCCTTGGGGTGGCGCGGAGCAGTTGTCTCCAAATACGTCCTCTAGACGGGAGGTTTCAAAGCCAGTGAAATAAGAAACGCCAGAAAAGGTTTCCCCTTTTTTATTTTTCAAACGTTGGGAATTAAGACCGGAAAAAACCAACTTAAGAATTCAGCCAGTTCAAACTCAGTGGGAAATAGTTCGAATCCAAGAGAAAGCAAGCAAGTGCCGCATCCGGCATTTAAAGTCGGCATAGTCATTGGCGGACTATATGGGTTTCCTTGCCAGCTACGAGCATGGTCATTGGCAGACCATGTTGATTGCCTTCGTCTTTGTACCCAACGCGGAGCTAAGGTCTTCCACTAGGCGTGGGGTGGACCCCTTCCGCATCCTCGGGGGGGCCTGGGCGTATACAGCCTCGGCTCGTTATTACGTGAGAGTGTCACAGTGGGGGTGTATATGGGAGGTCGCGAGGATGCTTTGGCCTCGCGAGTGTCCCTACCCCCGACGCATTGGGGTCTGCACTTCTAGAGTCAATGGGGGGCTGTGTTGTACCCAGTGCGGAGGATAGGTCTTCCACTAGGCATGGGGTGGACCCCTTCCGCATCCTGGGGGCCCCTGGGCGTATACAGCCTTGGCTCGTTATTACGTGAGAGTGTCACGGGATGATGTAGGTTCCTGAAGGATTGAAGGACGATGCAGAGGTGCGACGGGTTGATGCAGGTCTTGTGTGCTCGTGCTCCTTCCCGGGAGGCCTATAAAGGAATTTGTATGATTGTATGTTGACAGGTCCCAGTCCCGCACATTTCCCTGCCGTCGTGAGGCGCCTCACGAGGCAAGTCCACGACACCCCCCGATACTGAGCAAGCCTGGACGGCACGAGGGTGGTCGATTGGCTTTGTGATCGGCAAGGCTCCTGAGGCACGATGCTTAGGAGCCCCCTTTAATGTTCGAGCAGCTCTGTGTCGCTAAGATCCAGTCCCACACATTTCCCAACCGTCGTTGCATGTGACCGAATGTACGGATGTAGTTATGGGGTCAAGCCATGCCTCCCCTGATACTGACCGAATGTCCGTGGACGTTATAAAGGGTGGAGGTGGCCTGATGACCGGTAAGGCTCCTGAGGCACGATGCTCAGGAGCCCCTCTTTGACGCTCAAGCAACTCTGTGTCGCTAGGACTCGGTCCCGCACATTTCCCAACCGCCACTGCTTGCGACCGAATGGACGATCTCAGCTGGGGGCTCAAGCCCTGCCGCCCCTAATAACAACCAACTGTTCATGGACGATATCAAGGATGGTAGGTGTCCTTGTGACCGGTAAGGCTCCTGGAGCGCCATGCTGTGAAGCCCCCTTGGACGCTCTACTCTAATTTTATCCTATTGACCGTGGTCCTGAGGGGCCATGGGGACCCCAAGTCCCCCGTTGGGGCGATGTGTCGTGGCTGGTTCCCCCAAACGGGAAGAGGTGGATCGCTGAAGGATGCAAGGAAAGTAGCGTGCCAGGTTGACAAGTGGATGCAATGGAAATTGTAAAAGATATGAATTGCAGGAGTATGCCTCGAGAAGTTGAAGTACCTGCCGTCAGCAAACACTCCTTAAGCCAGGAGATCCCAAAAATTACCTCGCCGAATGGTTGAAGCCCCCTTGCGTGCGAGGAGTGCCTCGTGAGACCAGGTCCCCGACGCCCATGCCTGCATTGTGGTCATCGCGGGCGATCCGTGCCTTCTCGCGCCTCGCCGTGGCGTTCGACTCATCCTTCTTAGGCCCGTGGGTTTGGCCCTACATAGCCCTTCCATGGAGAAAGGCGGCTAGCGCCGCGCCCCATCGCTTGAGGGCGCCTCCCTGCCTGCGCCTTTCGGGCTCGGCTCAAGGAAGGATCCCCCAGACGTTCCTCACACCCGAGGTGGATAGACGCACCGAGGGGACGCGTGAAGCTCTTCTTCGTTGGGAGGATCAGGTAGTTCCGCATACTCTGGCACATACGGCTCCATATAGTCGCTCGGCCGTCCCTGCGGCCAGTCATCAGTGCGACGGTGGCGGTCCCTCTACCATACTGCTCGGAGATCTACCTGAGATAAGCCTCCGCGCAAAATTGTGTGTTCCTGTTGCCGCCGTGGGCTAGTCCTGGTGCCGCTCGATGTTGATTCCCTCCTTGGTGTCCCGTCATGTCTCTGTTGTCGTATTTCGTCTGCACCACCGCCTCCACCCTCTGCTGGCTGCGCCGGAGGGAGCGTTCCTGTCTAGCCGTCCCGGGTTGTGGAGGGTAGACCTGGTCTCGGTGATGCGTGCCAGCGTGTGCGTCGGTGGCGCCGCCATTCTCCTCGCGTCCCTGGTGGTTGTCGGCGCGGTGCGCTTCATGGCCGGTCGCTGGGGTTTGGAGAAGGTGGAGGGCAGCACGAAGTGCGTCTCTCTCGGCCTCGCCTAGGGTAGGCAGGGGCCCACAGCTTGGAGGCTCGGGGGCCGGCACACGGTGTGAACCCCCAGCGCCCGGCGCCTGTGGCCTTAAGGATGCACTAGGCTGGATGGTCTTCTGGGCGATGGCGATGAGCTCCATGACGTGGTCCGCCCAGGCATCGAAGCCTCCTTCCGTCGGTCGTTGGCGGAGCATCTCTCTTGCCATCCACAATGCATCGTGTGCGTTGAGGTCTCCCAAGTTGATGCAGCGCACGCCGGGTGCCTGGGCCGTCGCCCAGCCACCATGCGCCTTGGTGACTCGGGTGGCCGTCACGGTGGAGGCGATTTTGATGGCCTGGTACGTGCCGCCTGGTCCTGTGATAACAGCATGCGAGCTTCCGGCCGCTGTGACATGGTGGTCGGAGACCAGCTCGGCGACGCTCGGAGAGGATGGTCGGTCGCCGGCCATCCGTGCAGCGACCTGGGAAGGAGGAAGCTAGGAGAAAGCCTGCACACGCCCCCTACCTGGTGCGCCAAATGCTGGGTTTCGGGCTCCGCAAAACCCTAAGGATTCGAACACATGGGCGTGTACGGAGATCTCTCTTGGCTCGACCTAACCTGGCCCGCTACTCGATGGAAACAACGAAGAACTCATTCGAAGGTGAGGGGAACACAGAACACAGTAGTTTACCCACGTTGGGTCTGCTGCGAAGCGTAAAACCCTACTCCTTCTTTTGGTGGATATCCTCTCACGAAGGTTGATGGATGAACTAGTACAGTGCTCTCGGGCCTCCGAAGGCCAAGTGGCTAGGTGTGTTGTTCTAGGGCTTTGATGATCCGATCCCCTGCCAAGTGTTCTACCCTCTCTATTTATAGTGGAGGCCAGGATCCTCTTCCCTTATCGTAAGCGGGAAGGGATCCCACAACGGCCAGTTTTGGTGGGGGACAAGGGAACATGCTTCCCCTGTCAAAAGTGGTCTTCGCCTGCAAAGCCGCTGCGAGCGCCGCAGAGGTGACCGCAGGGATGACTCTATCCTACTGCCGGGAAACCATGGTCTTGTTGGACCGGAAGGGAAACCTTTAGGAGATGCCGTTGGAGTTCTGATTCGCTCCCACCTTCTTTGCACTAAAGGGCGAACTGTCCTATCCTGCCATCTTCTGCTCGCTTGTCCTTCCATGGCGTCATCCTTGACTCCTGAGGCCCGATCTTGCCTTGAAATATGCGCCTCTCCGGAGGGGTCGTGAGGAAGGCCCTTTGCGGGTCTTGACGACGCCCTTCCTCATGAGGCTTGGCCCCTCGCGAGGGCCTTGTTCAGGATGATGATGTTCCTTGCCGGTCTTGTGTTGACGAAGTTGGCCCGCCCTGGGCCACAGGCAGGTAGGTCTGGGTACCCCCATTCCCAGAACACCGACATCTACCACTGCGGACCTTACCCGTAGCACCATCTTGGCCTTGCTCCTTGTCGCGCTTCTCGTATTATGCCTTTTTCTTTTCAGCAAGCTTCTCGACTTGGCGCCATTCTTGGAGATCATGGCCCTTGGTGCAATGGATCTTGCAATATGGCCCATCGGACTTTCCAGTTTTCACTGTGGCAGCGGCTTCTCGGCAATCAGCGCACGAGGAAGCTCCCTTGCCGGCGGTCTCGTCTTTCACATTCTTGCTGGCGCCAAAATCACTAGAGCCTTCTACAGCCAATACTGCCTTTCCCTTGCGCTTATTGTTGTGCTTTTGGTTCTACCCCTTTGGTCTAGGGGTATCGTCGTTGTCATCAGAGTCGACTTTGACACCCGCCTCCTCTTTAGTGAGTCGCCTTCCTTCTTTAGCTCACGCACACTTGTACGCCAACGTGTACATCTCGTTAACGGTCTAGGGGAGTTTGACATTCATGTTGGCCCACATCCTCCTATTGCGCACATTCGAATGGAACATGACAATCATGGCTACAGGGTGTATCTTAGGAATGTTGCGGTGCACTCTACTAAACCTCTGGATGTACTTCCGCAAGATTTCCCCTCCTTTTGCGGGAGGCCCTGCAAGTCGTTGGGGTGTCCCCGCTTCCGGTGGCCACCTGTGAAGGCGCCAACAACCTCGTTGCACAAGTCAGCCCATGACGAAATGGAATTCTCCATATGTGCATCAGCCACGACCTCACATTTGGCTTGAGTGCCAAAGGGAAATAGTTGGCGAGCACTTTCCCATCTCTTCCTCCGCTGGCTTGGACGGCTATCATGTAGATGCCCAAGAATTCTGCCAGTTTGAGCTTTCCGTCATACTTCTTTGTTAGTTCATGCTTGAAAGCTCGGCTCGACGGACATCGAACCTATCGTAGCTCGTGAGTGAAGGCAGGACACCCAACCTCATAAGGTAAGTATCTGCCAGCACTAGGCACGGGGTTGTCAGCGTCTATGTTGTTGCGCCTCTCACATTGACGATGTACTTCCCGGCGTTGTTCCTTGGTGATACATGCGTCCTCCTTCCGCCGGTCTTCCAGGACACGCCGCTGGTCTCGCTGGTCGCATGGGCCGGATGAGGCCATGGATGCCTCGTCGGGTTCGCTAGTGCATGCAGCTTGTTGCAGCTCCCCTTGGGTTTGCTGTCGAGGAGGGGACTGCACCGTTGGTGTGGACCCCTCAATAAGACCATCAGTCATGGCTGCCATCATCGTTCGTGGATGACGGGACGGTCCTACATATTGCGATTTGCTGGCTTCTGCGAAGCCGGTCAAACTCTCGATGGTGGCCCTCCACTCGTCCATTTTGTCAGCCGCTGGTGAAAAACTTCACAACAGTTGAGCCCGTCCCATTGCTTCGGTGGCCGTGGCCGACATGGGCAGAGAGGTGGATCATGACATTGCTCGATTCCTGGTGGAACCAAGAGGAGTCGCGTCGCACCCTTGTCAACATGCACCATCGTCGTGGTAGTCTGACATGAGGGAGGCTGAGCTCGTGGATCCGTGACTCTGCTCAGCACTCCATCTTGCTCTGGATAAGGCCCGTGCCTAGCAGTCGTGCCCGTGATAGGTGCAACGAGTGGATTATGTCTTGCTTCAAGTTAGGCACCGTTGTTGTGACTACGGCCACTAGTGCGACGGAAGAGTGGAGTTTGGATGTCCCTTCCGCCTGCAGCACCAGGATCAAGCTCACCAGGATGTCACTATTGCTTGCCTTTGGCGCTCTTTGTTCCGGCTTTGGCCCCAAGGGATACAACGGTGGCGCCTCCTGCGTCGATCGCGTCGCCTACGGTGCCCACATCGCGTCGCCTATGCGCCTACGGGAGCTGTGAGGAAAAAGAACAACAACGAAGATAAGCACACTGCTCGTAATCTCAGGTTTGCGCAAATGATATCCCGATGTCGGGGCAAGTGTGCACTCGATCACCTATGGGACCATTGGCCCCTTCGTGGTTCGGCGGGGACATAGCGTCACACAAAGAGCAGAAACTATGAGGCAACACGATGATGGGACTCATAGCGTTTACCCAGGTTTGGGCCGCTGAGAAGTGTAAAACCCGACTCCTACTTTGGTGGATTAATTCGGGGAAGATGAAGCTTGCATAGTGTTTTGCACCGGCAAGGGTTGCCGCGGAGAGCCACTACGTGCGTACAAATGCTCCAGGGTCCCAATCTTGTGCTAGGTTGCCTTGGGCCTCCTTTTATAACTCAAGGGGAGTCCACAGTGACAAAGAGGCATGATTAGATACCTAACAGTACTATGATGCCTAACTCTAGCACTCAACACAAAATGCCATAAATGCAGCCTTAGGTGGCGTGCGGGGGTGCGTCCCCAGCAAGCTTCTGCCACCACTTAGCTGGTTGTTGCTTGGTGTCTTGACACGCCTTTGTACAGGTGTCAACTGGTCGTAATTTTTCTTTCGGCGCATTGCCATGTTTCTAGCGAGAGCCACCTAGCCACTTGAGGGCTCGACACCGCATCAACAAGCGACTAGCATTGTGATGCGGTGGAGCGATGGCCGATCGGTTCACATGTGCCGGGGGATAGCTTGCCGGGTCTTCTTGAGGATGTGTGTGCCTTGGTCCCAGGTAGGTGCCGGTGATTCTCGGTGCATCTTGGTCCCATTCTGGGTTGTTGTGTAGGTCTTCCTCGCGTCTCGTTTCCGATACTTGCTTGGGTCGGCGGTTGCCTTCGAGGGGTTATGCTCTTAACGCGTGTGCATAAGTCACGGGCACTGGGTACCCCATTACTAGTTCTAATTATATAACTGAATCACATGAAGCATTCTATAAATGAAGCATGGACTATATTATACGAGCATTGTGCATAACATAAATGTGAAAACTAAACACAAAAGACGCTCCAAGATTTACGCATATCGCGTGAACGAAACGAAGACGAGAACATACCGATACTTGTTGAAGAAAGATGGGATGCCTTCCGGGGCATCCCCAAGTTTAGATGCTTGATCCTCCTAGGATATTTACTTGGGGTGCCTTGGACATCTCCAAGCTTTAACTCTTGCCTCTCCTCCATCTCCTCATATCGAGACCTCCTCGAACTTCGAACACTTCATCCAAACAAAACTTAACAGAAAACTCATGAGATTTGTTAGTGTAATAATTAAAATTACTACCTTAAGTACTATTGCAAACCCATTCATATTTTGTTTTTGCATTACAACTACTGTAATATAACTTCTTCATGGCTTATACCATCGATACAATCGATAGTTTCATCGAAACGAGCAAAACAATGCATCAAAAACAGAATATTTCAAAAAAGAACACTCTGTAGAAATATGAACATTGACCTTACTTCTGTGACTTCAAAATTTCTGAAAAATTAGGACAAAATAAACAATTTGCATAGCATTACTGTGTAAAAATGTCAGAAACTTTAAACATTCCGGTAAAAAAATGTAAATTCGCGCACTATAGCCAAAGTTTCTGTTTTTGCACCGCACATACCAACAAGAAATCTAATCATTCTAAAGGCACATCTTGGCACATTATTTTTATAATACAATGGGTTAATCATTTTTGTTGAAAAGTTTTTGTAATCAAGATTCACAATGTTTCCATGGGCATGAACAAAGTTTAAGGCTAGCCCCCACTTCAACGGTGCTCGTCCTTCTCAGTTCCACTTTTTGTTTTTGAAAAAGTTTTAAGTTCCTCACTTTATTTTATTTTTGTTTCAAAATATTTTAAAAACACACAACATAAATAAATGACTCTCTAAAACTTCCGAGTTGTCTCCTAGGCAGCACTTTCTTTAAAGCCATTAAGCTAGGCATAAAGTGCTCAAGTAACGGATCCACCCGGATCCCAAGGTATATCAAAGCCAATTTTAATTAACAATGATTTGTAATTTAATAGTGATCACAAAGTGATATATATCATGTGAAAATGAAGTCTAACTCTTTTCCTATGCATCGGTATGTCATGAAAGAACAATTCATGCACATCAAGTAAAGGCCAATACATATTATAAGCAGTTTCTTGCAATTTTATCGTGTTGGAAACATAAAGACGTGGAGTTGTAGTTCCTCTCTCATAATAATTCCAAGTAGGAGCAGCAAGCACATGCATATTATATCCATCAAAATCATCATGTGTAATGGTAAAACACAATCCATCAATATTATCCTTAATAAGAGCAAACTTCTCCGAAATAGTGTAGTTGGGAGAATTTAAAAAGATAATAGGACTATCATGTGTGGGTGCAATAGCAACATTTCATGCTTAACATAAGGAACTATAGCAAGTTCATATCCATAAGCGTAATTCATATTGGTATCATGTCCACAAGCATAGCAAGTATCAAGTTCATCAAAAAGGGATATTCTAACTGAATCAACGGGATCATAGCAATCATCATAGCATTCATCCTTCGGTAAGAACGAAGAGAAATTAAACAATGTATGAGTTGAAGAGTTACTCTCATTAGAAGGTGGGCACGTGTATCTAATCCGCTCTTCCTCATTTTGTTCTTCACTCTCCTCATCATCTTTTTCATCCAATGAGCTCACAATTTCATCAATTTCTTCTTCCATAGACTCGTGCAAAATATTAATCTCTTCTTGGACAGTAGAGGTGTCCTCAATATGTAGTTTAACATAAGCATTAGAAGACTAGTTTTCATAGCAATATTTAAGTATGGCAAATTTTCAGATTTTTAAAGAGTAGGACCATACTTTTCAATCAAAGAAGCAATTTCATAAGCACCCTTAAAAGCAACAAATTCTTCAATTTGTTCAACATTGTAATAACTATAAACACATTTAGCATAATAAGATAAGATTCCATTATCACTAAGCTCACATTGGTAGGGAAGGTGTTACTTAGGGTCCTCAGAACAACAAGTAAAATCATATATTTCCCATAAATTCCAAGCATAGCAATACAAAATATTAATATGATGCCATAAAAGTTTCCCTTTTTAAAATAAGCAGTGTCGCACATAATAAGCATGATCATCTAAACATTTACCCTCAACTAAACTAGTTGGGGTTTCAGCATGAGCACATAGGGATCAAAGATGATCCAAGTAAACAAGCTTCAGCAATATGATAGATTTCGGGTGGTTCTTCAACCATTGGTTTGGTAGTTACAACTAATTATTTTGGTATTTTGCATTTCCTACCCATAACTAAAGATAGAAAACAAGAACAAAATAAAAACTACTTAGTGATAAAGTGAACAAGCACACACGAGAATATTCACCCCACGCTATTGCTCCTGGCAACGGTGCCAGAAAAAGGTCTTGATAACCCAAAAGTATAGGGGGTCCTTTGTAGCCTTTTTCGACAAGTAACAGTGTGGAATCCAACAAGGAGCTAATGGTAGAATTAATATTATCTCAAGTTCTATCAACCATCGATACAACTCTGCACACGCAAACGCTTACTTTAGCTAGAACAAGTATGAAACTATTTTGCGGAAAAATAAAGAGAAAGTAAATTAAAGTTTGGGGATTTTTAGTACAAAGATTTTTTGTGTAACAGAAGAAAAGGATTGTCCATAGGCAATTGAATATAGCATGATAGATACTTATTATGTGCAGTGAGGGAGAGGCATACACTCCCACACTTTCCGTACTTGGATCATATGCACTTATGATTGGACCTCTAGAAGGCATCCGCAACTACTAGAAATCATTAAGGTAAACCTAACCGTTGCATTAAACATCAAGTCCTCTACTCCCAGACGCGCACAACTCCCTTACTCGGGTGTAAGTTTCTGTCACTCTCGCCACCCACTAAAAGCGAATCATGAACATATAGCAAACGCTCTAGTATGTATCCTTCGTGTGTGCGCATCACGGAAGGCACCTTAGGACAGCACCATATCAACACACAACTCATATCAATAACATCATATCACAATTTACTCGTAGGACAAAACGGATCTACTCAAACATCAAAGGATAACCACATAACATTGGGAAATAGTATGTAGTGTTCAGCATCTTGTTTAAGTAGATAGTTATAGTGGGAAAAGAGGTGCTACACCACTACAAAGAGGGGAAGAGTTTGCATTGACGGCGGCAAGATTGTTGATGTAGACCGTCGTCACGCTCCTTGCCCCGGCGGCACTCCGACGCCATCGGTAGAGAGGGGGAGAGAGCCCCCTGCACCTTCTTATTCCTTGGCCTCCCCCTAGATGGGAGGATAGTTCCCCCTCTGGTCCATGGCCTCCATGGAGACGGAGGGGCAAGAGCCCCTCCAAGATTGGATCTCCCTCTCTGTTCTCCTCTATTTCGCGTTCCTGTTTTCTCGCCCTTCACCGTTTCATAAATTCCCGGAGATTCATAACTCTGATTGCGCTGAAATTTTCAGGGGATTTTTATGCATGAATTAGCTTTATTGCCACAGAAGAAGCGCCCCAACCGACTTAAGGGGTGCCCATTAGACACCACCATGTGTCAGGGGGCCCCAGGCACACCCTAGTGGGTAGTGGAGGTTGTGGGCCTCTGTTTCCGTTCATTCTGCCTCCCAAAAAGCATATATATTCCAAAATAATTCTCCGTAAATTTTTATGGCATTTGGACTTTGTTTGATTTGGATATTCCGCGAAACAAAAAACATGCAACAAATAGGAACTAACACTTTGCATTAGATCAATCTATTAGTCCAATAAATCATATAAAATGTTGCCAAAAATTTGTGAAAGTTGTACAATATTGACATGGAACAATAAAAATTTGTAGATATGACGGAGACGTATCAGCTACCATGCTCGTCTTGTTCGAGATGTTGAAGCTTGGCTATATGCCCTGAATGCACTAAATGCATCACCTCTTGAGGGGATTGAAAACATTCCAATTGTTCGTGACTTCCCTATGTCTTTCCAGAAGAACACCCAGGAATCCCCTCTGTGAGGGATGTCGAGTCTGTCATCGACTTAGTACCATGCACCAATCCTATCGCCAAACGACCCCACAAAATGCCGCCACATGAAATCCTTGAACTTAAGGAATAAATCGACAAATCTCTTCGTTGTGGTTTCATTCGTCCAAGTTCCTCTGCTTGGGGAGCACCTTCTCTCTTTCTTAAGAACAAGGATGGAAAGAATCGCTTGGTTCAAGACTATCGTCCAATCAACCAGGCAACTATTTAGAACAAGTATCCTCTTCTAGGATAAATGAAGTGCATGATCAACTTGCTGGTTCCTTAGTCTTATAAGATTGACTTTAGGTTGGGATACCACCAGATCCGTGTTCGTGAAGAGGTTATCCCAAAAACAGCCTTCATTACTCGATATGGTTCATACGAATACACTATCGTGTCCTTCGGCTTAACCAATGCCCCAGCAACCTTCTCTCGGTTGATGAATAATATATTCATGGACTACCTCGACAAATTCATCGTGGTTTATTTGGATGACATCTTGGTGTACTCCAAGAATAAAGAACTTGTTGAACATCTTCGGCTTGTACTGGAAAAGCTTTGGGAGCATCAACTTTATGCCAAGTATTCCAAGTGTGAATTATGGTTGGATGAAGTAACATACCTTGGTCATGTGATCTCCAAGGATGGTATTGTGGTCAACCCCAAACAAGTTCAAGCTATTCTTGACTGGACTCCTACGAAGCATGTCAAGCAAGTCAGAAGTTTGCTCGAACTCGCCAGCTATTGTCATCGATTACCCAGAACTTCTCCAAGATTGTCAAACCCTTGACAAATCAGCTTCATAAAGGCGCCAAGTATGAGTGGGCAGAAAAATGTCAGGAAAGTTTCCAAACACTCGAGGACAAACTGACATCCACTCTAGTCCTTGCTCCTCTAGATACTCGCAAGGACTTAGTCATTTATTGTGACCCTTCCCATCAAGGATTGGGTTGTGTCCTAATGCAAGAGCGCAAAGTGATTGCCTATGGCTCACGATACTTGTGTGCTCATGAAGAGAACTATCCAGGTCATGACCTTGAACTTGTTGTAGTTATGTATGTGTTATTTCTATGACGACAATACCTTCTCGGTAATTGTTGTGAGATCTACACCGACCACAAAACTCTGAAGTACATGTTTACTCGGTCGGATCTGAATCTCCGTCAACAGAGATGTATGGAGAGCATAGCAGATTTCAATTTGGGTATTTCTTATACACCTGCCAAGGCTAATGAAATGGCTGATGCCTTGAGCCGCAAGTAATACTACAACCACCTCCATGTTCACAAGGTTGAGTCCCATCTTCCTGAGGGTTATCTTGCTTCCCCTCCTGAAGAGTTCCGCAAGATGAACTTCCGTGTTGTCAATCAGGGTTCCGTTAAAAACCTAGCCCTCGAACCTAATCTCGTGGGCGACATCAAAACTATTCAACTCTATTACAATGAAGTCAAAAAGATTAAAGGCTATTTTACAGAAGGTAAACCCTCTTGATTCACTATTGCTGATGATGGCGCCTTGTACTTCAAGGGTCACCTATTTATTCTAAATCAGACGGAAAACCTGAATATGAATAAGAGGGTGATGAAAGAAGCTCATGATACACCTTTGTTTATTCATTCGGGTAGTACCAAGATATACCAAGACATCCATAAAACGTTTTGGTGGTCCAACATGAAGCTAGACATTGCATGCTATGTTGCAGAATGTGACATTTGCCATGAAATCAAAGCAGAACATCAAAGGCCTGCTGGAACTCAAGAACCTATCTCTATTCTAGAATAGAAATGGTACCGTGTCGAAATGAACTTCGTCACTAGTTTTACCAGATTTTACATAGCTAATGATGCTATTCTTGTCTTTATTGAACGACTGTCCAAAGTAGCACATTTTCTAGCCGTCAAGGAAACCATCACTACTAGTCAGCTGGCAGATCTACATATGAACAAAATTGTTTCACTCCACGGTATTCCATTGGTGATTAGCTCAGACTGTGGCAGCTTATTCACTTCGAGATTCTAGGAAATTTTCCAGAATAATATGGGAACTCACATGTTCTTTAGCATTGCTTTTCGTCCTCAATCCCACGAACAAATTAAAACGAGTCAACCAAATTCTCGAAGACATGGTTCCAGCTTGTGTAATTTTTTCGGCAAGAAATGGGAGGAATCTCTCCCGTATGCCGAGTTCTCCTACGACAATAGCTATCAAGCTAGTGTGAGGATGGCCCTCTTTGAAGTGTTGCATGGACGAAAGTGTCGAACTTCTCTGAATTGGTTAGAAACTGGGGAATGTCCACTCTTTGGTTGGGATATTATCGAACATGCCGAAGGTCAAGTCCGCGTTATTCATGATAATCTAAAGGATGCTCAGTCTTGTCAGAAGAGTCAGTATGACCGTCATCATCAAGATATGGTCTATCAACTTGCCGAAAAGGCTTATCTTCGAGTCATACCAATGAGAGGTGCACACCGCTTTGGGATCAAGGGCAAGCAATCTGCTCGCTATATTGGTCCATTCACTATCCCCGAAAGGCGTGGAGGTGGCATATCAATTGGAGCTACCGTCGAATCTTTCTCAGGTTCATAGTGTCTTCCATGTGTCACAGCTCCGCCGCTGCTTCAAGGATCCTATCCGAGCTGTGGATCATGATATGCTTCAGCTACAAGAAGACCTTTCCTATAAAGAGCACCTTGACCGCATTCTTGATTAAACTGAACGTCAGACTCGTCAAAAGGTTACCAAGTACCTTAAAGTGAAGTGGTCAAATCATTCTAAAGATGAAGCCACTTGGGAACGCGAGGATCATCTTCGTGATGAATACCCCAAGCTCTTTCCTTCTACCTCTTAATTGTCGAGATGAAAATTTCTTTTATTAGGGAAGAGTTGTGACATCCCGTGATTAAGCCACAGTGATCATTATAATTAAGCTAGAGTGATGGCCAAGATTAAGCTAAATGCTTTTGCTAAATAGTGATTGATCAATCTTGGATCATATCTCATTTCAAATTCCCTTTGAAATTCAAATCCTTATAATAAGTGGATTAAATATTTTGCCAAACATGAAAACTAAAATCATGGTTGTATTGCAAATATTCACCTTGTAATTATAAAATATGAACCAACATTTTATCATGCAATTTGGTGCCTCAAAATAATAATAACAAAGGCCAAAACAATCAATTCAATACCTTCTGAATTAGGGATCATTAGATTTATGCCTCTAGTTGTGTCTTGAGGCGACCGTGGAGATGTCGCTGCGCGAGGAACAGGCCTGCCAAGATCCCCAGGATCCGGAGGTGATGACGCCCACAACCGTTGAACATCCTTCGGAGTCCCTTGCTCTTCGTGGCGTTGCTCCTCCAGTAGGGGGTCCAGAAGGCCTCGGTGCTCCCCCGGGGCATAATGGACGCGACCTTCACCGCCCTGAATGGTGTCACAGTGGAGATGAGGAAGGTCGAGGGAGAGGCCATGGCCACCCACGCCACGTGCGAATGGGCTCTGAAAGAGGCCAAGGCGGGCGTCGAACGCCACGAAGAGGTGGAAACACACCTCAGCACCCTCCAAGGGGAGCATGCCAGGCCGGTCGAACAACACCGCTTGCAGGAGGAGGAACTCAAGGCCCGTGTGGCCAAATTCGCTGCCCGAGGGGGGAGCTCTTCCGGGAGGCCAGTCGCCTAGACAGGAACAGGAGCGCCTCGTTGAAGGACGTCACCACGAAGGAGGTTCTCCTTGAGGCCCGGGAAAAATCTCTCGTTGCGGCCGAAGAAAGGAAGACCTCCGAGCCGGCTCGCTTTCGTGACGTCAAAGTTGGGCTTCGCAAGGCGCTCCGCTCCCTCTATCGGGACGGGTTCGACGAGCCTTTGGCCGCCCTGGAGGAGGATTATCCGTGCTCGCGGAGGGGCTCGTCGTGGCACTGGAGGCTGTCGTCACGCACATGGACAAGATCTTGGACAGCGAGTGCCGCGACCTCTTCTTCACGGTTGCGACTCGCGTCTTGAGTCACCTTCATCTTCGCGACCCTAGGGTCGATCTGAGCTCCATGATCGTGTCGGTCCCTCCCGAGGCCCGCAACCGCGCCTAGAGGCGGTGAAGGGTTCTGTGGAGGTCCTGGTGAAGAGGTTTGCTCGCGTCGCGCCTCCCTTGTCTCCAGGTGCCGTTGCAGATGATGAACGGGAAGACGATGCCTTAGATGTCGACGACTAGCCCCCTGTGGAAGGGGTGATCTCTGGCGGCTCCTCCTGATCCCTCACACCTGTTATCAGCCTGCAACGCACATCATGCTTCGTGGAGGCATTAAACTCATTCGTGTTTTCATGAACTGGGTCATGGTATGTAATAGTTGAATGCTCGAGTGCTTTCTTTGCCTTGTTCCTATCATGTTTGCCGTGTTACTCTACATCGGTAGGGCCTGCCCCACGCGTACCTTCCCGCGATTGAACCGACCGGAAACCAAGGACGGCCCAAAGGGGGAAGGGGCTATGAGCACAATTAGGCTCCTGAGTCGCTATGCTCAGGAGTCACCGTTGACGCGCGAGCTGCCCTCATGAGGACAACGTGGCAGGGCCCGCCCCGCGTGTACCTCCCCTTGATTGAAACGACCCGAAACCAAGGACGACCCAAAGGGGGGAGGGGCTATGAGCGCAGTTAGGCCCGTGAGTCGCGATGCACAGGGATCCCCCTTGACGTGCGAGTGACTCTGATGCTCTTCCTAAGAAACCAATGGTGTCAGACTCTCGAACTCCTTCAACACTTTGCGTCTGCACGGCCTGCCCCACGCATACCTCCCCGCAGTTGAACTGACCGGAAAGGGGTGGCTCAAAAGGGAAAGGGGCTACGGGCGCAGTTCAGGCTCCTGAGTCGCGATGCTTAGGAGTCCCCCATGACGTACGAGTGATTCCAGCATTCTAAATAAGGGATTTAAAGCGATTTTTCGAGCGCACTAGGCTCTGCGTCGGCAAGGCCCGCTCCGCGCGTACCTTCCCACAATTAAACCGTCCAAGGACAGCCCAAGGGGGAAGGGGATACGAGCACATTTAGGCCCCTGAGTCATGATGCTCAGGGGTCCCCCTTGACGTGCAAGCGGCTCCGTACCTTCAGTTGTTTGCCCACACGTTGGGTGTGGGCGAAGTCGTGGATGAAGTGCGTTGATCCCCTTGATGGCCGTGGGTGTAGCCATTGGCGGGCTGTGTTGAAGCTGGTTGAGGGCGTAGTCATCGGCGGACTATATTGGTTGCCCATGTGTGTACCGAGCGCGGAGCATAGGTCTTCTACTAGGCATAGGGTGGACCCCTCCATGTCCTCGGGGGGCTGGGTGTATACAGCCTCGGCTCGTTATTACGTGAGTGTCACAGTGGGCGTGTATATGGGAGGTCGCGAGGACGCTATGCCTCGTGAGTGTCCCTACCCCCGAGGCATTGGGGCTTGATCTTCTCCCTACCGCGGAGCGTAGGGCTGCCACTAGGCCTGGGATGGACCCCTCCGCATCCTCGGGGGGCCCTGGGCGTATACATCCTCGACTCGTTATTACGTGAGAGTGTGACGGTCGGGGTGTATATGGGAGGTCGCTAGGACGCTATGGCCTCGCGAGTGTCCCTACACCCGAGTCATTGGTGGACTGAATTGACTTGGTTTGTGTCATTGGCAAACCCTGTTGACTTCTTCTTCTTTAGGAGCGAGGTTGTGCACCTGCATGAACAAACCTTGACCGGAGCCCCCAAGCGGGGGGGGGGGGGATCACCCGACAATATAACCAAGGCAGAACGTTAGGATGCCAAGCAGGTGCAATTGAATAACCAAACGATGCATAAACGAAAGTTGTAGCCGGGGAAAGTCCAGAGCTGGGGAGGCCGCATGGCCCTGAGGTTGCCTACAGACTGGGCGAACCGAAAATTTACCTAGCAGCAGCCAACAAAAAGTCAGATGGCGGCCGAGTTGCTGAAGTCCTGGAGGCTTTGTTGTCGCTTGATTTCTTGTCTCCGCGGTCGCAACCCTCACGGGTCCGCCACCTCCTGAGGCTCGGGGCCTGCGCTTGGCCCGAGCATCTCCTCCTCCTCCTCGCGGCGCCCCAACAGGCAGGGTACGAGCGCGGCCTGCAGGAGCCTCTGGTAATTGGCAGCCGCGTTCCTCAGCCCAAAGGGCATGAAGCCGTTGGCACCCGGGTACTCCAATCGGTAGCCAGTCAGCGTCGGCCAGAAGGGGTTGTGCGCCGCGACCATGTTGGTCGCGGACGCGTTGATGCAGATGCGGGGTCGGTCAACCGTGCCGATGACGGCGACTACGATGGGTGGTGCAGGGCAGTCACCACGTCGCATGGTCTAGGCCTCACAAGTTGTCAGATTACTCTGATGAAGGACTCGCGAGAGCTGGTCGGATGTGCTAGGGAGTGTGCCCTAGGTATGTGCTCGAACACCGCCTACGCCTCACTGGTCAGGATGGGGGGCTCCCCGGTGGGAGCCCCCAGTTCTGACCCAAGAGGGGCGCCGAGCGTGCATCCCTATGCGATAGGGGGTAGGGCTCTATCCCCGGGCACGGAGCTCGAAGCTCTGGGGCACTCCGCAGGGAGGAGCTCCATCTTCTTCTAGCGCGGGTCCTTGCAAGGTAGCTCGTCGTCTTCATCATCTGAGCGTTCTGCCGCCGCCGCACGGTACGCTCGCTCCAGTGCGCAGACGGCGTCCTTCTCGTGACAGGGAATAGTGATGACGCCGCCGCTCCCCGGCTTCTTGAGGACATTGTATCCGTGGTGGACCACTGCCATGAACTTGGCAAGCGCTGGGTACCCGAGGATGGCGTTGTATGGCAGGTGGATGTGCGCGACGTCAAAGACGATGACCTCGGTGTGGTAGTTCTGGCGATCGCCAAAGGTGACGGGCAGGTGCACTTTCCGAATGGGAACGGTGGATCCCTCTGTGACCCAGAGAAGGGCTTGGTCGGCATGAGCTGCTCATACGACAGCTAGAGCTTCTCGAAGGTCTCAACTGATAGGATGTTGAGCCCTGCTCTGCCATCAATGTGGGTCTTGGTGACGAGGGCGTTGCTGATAGTTGGGGTGCACATCATTGGGAGCTTGCTGCCCATGAACGAGCACCTGAGATGGTCGCTTGGGTCGAAGGCAATGGTGGTCTGGGACCAGTTGAGAGGATGCATCGCTTCGGGCCTTGGGAGGGCAGCATTCACCTCCCGGGAGAATTGTATGAAGGCACGGTTGGAGCCTGGGGTCTGGGCGCCGCCCATGATGGAGGCCACTACACTGGCCTCCTGGAAGCCCTCAGCCCCATCGTCTTGCCTGTCTTCATCCCTCCTCCTGGACTGTGTGGGCAGCGGGGCCAGCCCGGCCTCCTGAGGGCGAGCCTCCCGAGGTTGGCCGCGTCGCTGCCCCTCCTGAGGATTATCACGCCAGTGGTCCTCCTAAGGCTGGCCACGCCAGGGGTCCTCCTGATACTGGTCACGCCACTCCTGACGCGGCTCACGATCATCCCAGCGGCCCCCATTGCGGCCTCCTCCGCGCGCAGGGCTTCTGTCGAACCGTCCGGGGCGCCTGTTGAAGTGTCCGGCCCGAACCAAATGTAGTTCTTGACATTTAGATGTGTCATGGCCGTTGGTGCCATGGAAGATGCACGTTGGCCCTCCTCCGGATGGGCGCTCTCCCCCTCGGGTATGCTTCGCTTCAGGACCGGCGGCTAGCACCACTGGGGCCTTGAGCTTCACCTCCTTGGCTTTGGCTTTCTTCTCTTTTGGGTCCGCCGCCTGGGGCCCAAGGAGCGAAAGGCATCCTTCTTCCACCTTGGCGCACTTGCTAGCCAAGTTGAACATCAATAGTGGGGTGTTCATTTCATCGTTCATGGCGAGCTCTTCCTTCGTCTTGTGGTCGGTGACTCCGTCGAAGAAAGCCGAGATGATGGCCTCATCCCCCGCCTTTGGGATCTTGAGGCGCATGACAGTGAAACGTTCTATGAACTTGTGCAGGGTCTCTCCCTCCTGCTGCTTCACGCGTCGCAGGTCGTTCATGGTGGGACCGCGGTCGCGGGTGCCTTGGAAGTTGGCGATGAAGCGCTCACGCAGGCCATCCCAGGAGGTAATGGACGCCTCCGGGAAGTTGAGGAGCCACGAGAGGGCGCCGCCATGAGTGCCATCAGGAACCAGCATGCCATGATCTTGTTGCCTCCTCCTGCCGCCTTGATGCTCAGCGTGTAGAGTTGCAGGAAC
Organism: Hordeum vulgare subsp. vulgare; assembly: GCF_904849725.1. NCBI lineage: Eukaryota > Viridiplantae > Streptophyta > Magnoliopsida > Poales > Poaceae > Hordeum > Hordeum vulgare. The sequence goes on along the minus strand of NC_058521.1, from coordinate 408,890,714 downwards.
TCCGTTGGGTCTTGGGTGCCAACATAACATGGGAGCAGGTCGGGCTTAAACTTGCAGGGCCACGCGACGGGGTAGAGCTCGGGGGCGATGGCGAAGCACCCCACCGGTCCAACGGCCACAGTACACGCGGGGGCCGTCGGGTCTTGTTCTTCCACTGGGTCTGCCTCGAGCGGGGCGCGTTCCGAGCGTGAGATATGCAACGCCGGGGGTGTGCATGCCTTGGAGCAGGGCCTGGGGATCATCTCGCAGCTTGCTTCATCCCAGAGCCTCGCCCTGGGCTCACGAGGCCGACCGCGGGGTCGTGCTTCATGTTTGGCTCGGGGTCCGTGACATGCCGCGGAGGCGGGGCGGCGCATCTTGCTCCTCATTGTTTGTCAGGGACGGCTGGGACCAGAGCGAGCAGGAGAGTGCCGCCGAGTTGCCGGGGCGGTGCTGAGTTCCTCGATGCGATGAAGCCAGTCGTCGTGGTGGTCTGGAGCGGGCCGGTAACGAAGCAGCTCGGTGGCCATGGCAAGCGCGCGGCTTTCCATGGGGAATCTCTGGACAAGCACGGGATGCCGACCCCAAAGGCCTGACGAGCCTTGGCATGGCGGTGCGGCCGTCGACATGCTCGGTTAGAGGTTGGGAGGAGCCCTGTTATTCTTGAGCTTCGGGGCTGGTGGCAGTGTTCACCACAGGTGACGGTGACCGGCGCGCGCCGACAGCGTCGACGAGCGCGGTCTGGGCGATGCGGGTGGCGCGGCGTTTCACGCGTACCCGGCGAGCGTCAGCCATCGGCGCCGTGGAGCTTGGTGAGTTCGGAGCTTCGAGGAAACCTCGACACGCCCCTACCTAGCACGCCAAATGTCGGATTTCGGGTTCCGCAAAACCCTAAGGATTCGAACACTGGGGCGTGTACGAAGATATCCCCTGCTTCGCCTTGCCTAACTCACTACTCGATGGAAACGATGAAGGACTCACTCGATGGCGAGGGGAACACAGAACACAACAGTTTACCCAGGTTCGGGCCGCTGCGAAGCGTAAAACCCTACTCCTGCTTTTGGTGGATTGCCTCTCAAGGAGGTGGTGGATGAATTAATACAGCATTCTTGGGCCTCTGGAGGCTCAGTGGCTTGGTGTGTTGTTCTGCTATCCGAATGAACTCCCCTTTTCTCAAGTATCCTACCCTACCTATTTATAATGGAGGTCGGGGTCCTCTTCCCTCATAGCTTCGGCGGGAAGGGATCCCACAGCGGGCAAGTTTGAAGGGGAACACGGGAACATGCTCCCCTGCCCAAAGATGGTCTTCGTCTGCAAAGTAACTGTCTGCCTCACAGAGACGGGCCCGTGGATGACGTTGGCCCTACTGGCGGGAGACTGCGGCGTTGTTGCACCAGAAGGGAAACCTTTGGGAGGTGCCTTTGGGAAACCTGGACGCCCCCACCTCCTTTGAACCAAAGGGGAAAGTATCCAGCCCTGCCATCTCCTGCTCACCTGTCCTTTCCTGGCGTCACCCTGACTCCTGAGGCCCGGCCCTGCCTCGGAATATCCGTCGCTCCGGAGGGGTCCTCAGGAGGGCCCCTGTGGGTCTTGACGCTCCTCCTCCTCGTGATGCTTGGCCCCTCACGAGGGCCTTCCCTCCAGCCGTGTCGGGCTTGTATCTTTGCTCCGGTGAAGCAGGCCCACCCTGGGCGACAGACAGGCAGGTCTGGGTACCTCCAATCCCAAAATGCTACAGGGGGCCCTGGGCATATACAGCCTTGGCGCGTTATTACGTGAGAGTGTCACGGTGGGTGTGTATATGGGAGGTCGCGAGGACGCTTTGGCCTCGCGAGTGTCCCTACCCCCGAGTCATTGGTGGACTGAGCTTCTTCCCAGCGCAGAGCATAGGGCTGCCACTAGGCGTGGGATGGACCCCTCCGTGTCCTCAGGGGCCCCTGGGCGTATACAGCATCGGCTCGTTATTACATGAGAGTGTCACGGTGGGGGTGTATCTGGAAGGTCACGAGATCGCTTTGGCCTCGCGAGTGTCCCTGCCCTTAAGTCATTGGTGGACTGAGCTTCTTTTGGGTCATTGGTAAACCATGTTGATTTCTTTTCTTTGGGAGTGAGATTGGGTGTTTGACGTCTCAGGCGGCCTGCAAGGATAAGCTTTGACCATAGCCCCCATGCGGGGGTCGACCACCCGAAGTCGTAAGCAAGGTAGAGCGTTAGGGTCCGAAGCGAGTGGTGTAGAAACAACTAAAAGGTGCTTAAATGAAAGTAATAGCTGGGAGTGCCCTGAGCTCCTGGAGACCGCATGGCCTTGTGGGCCTCCTCAGACGGGGTGAGCCAAAAAGTTACCTGGTAGCAGCCAACAAAAAGTCACCTGGCGGCTGATGTTTTCTGTGTATCCCTGGCAATGGTGCCAGAAATACTTCTGCTACTGCACAAAAGACCTTCCAACGGCGCCAGAGATAGGCACGTCGACGGGAGAAAACTTGGCATGATCTTTCTGCTGCGGCTACGCCTTAATGGACTTCCTAGGTAAGTATCCAAAGGATTTCCCCTGTGGCCTTGGAGCCTTCCGTTGGTGTTCCCTCGAAGCGGAAAAGGTGATGTAGCATAGAGACGGTAAGTATTTCCCTTAGTTTGAGAACCAAGGTATCAATCCGGCGGAAGAGTATCTCAAGATCCTGCACAAACACAAAAGCTTGCACCCAACGCTATGAAGGGATTGTCAATCCCTTATAGTTTGTTTGCCAAGTGAGAGCTAAAAGCAACAAAGTAACAAAGCAAAGTAAAAGCGGAGTTGTAAACGATGAATGTGAATAGATCAGGGGGCCATAGTGTTTACTAGTGGCTTCTCTCATGAAAGCAAATAGACGGCGGGTGAACAAATTACTGTCGAGCAATTGATAGAACTGTGCAGAGTCGTGACGATATCTATGCAATGATTATTTATATAGGCATCACGTCCAAAACAAGTAGACCGATACTTTCTGCATCTACTACTATTACTCCACACGTCGACCGCTATCCAGCATGCATCTAGTGTATTAAGTCCATAAGAACAGAGTACCGCCTTAAGCAAGATGACATGATGTAGAGGGATAATCTCAAACCAATGATAAAAACCCCATCTTTTTACCCTTGATGGCAACTGCGTGACGTGTGCCTTGCTGCACCTACTATCACTAGGAAAGGTCACCACATGGCAGAACCCAAAACAAAGCACTTCTCTCATTGCAAGAATCATAGATCTAGTTGGCCAAACAAAACCCAAGACTCGGAGAGACTTACAAGGATATCAAATCATGCATATAAGAAATCAGCAAAGACTCAAATATATATCATAGATAATCTGATCACAAGTCCACAATTCATCGGATCTCGACAAACACACTGCCAAAGAAGATTATATCGGATAGATCTCCATGAAGATCATGGAGAACTTTGTATTGAAGATCCAAGAGAGAGAAGAAGCCATATAGCTACTAACTACGGACCCGTAGGTCTGAAGTGAACTACTGACGAGTCATTGGAGGGGCGATGATGATGATGAAGAAGCCCTCCACCTCCAAAGTCCCCTCCGGCAAGGCGCCGGGTAGGGTCTCCAGATGAGATCTCGCGGCAACAGAAGCTTGCGGCAGCGGAAAAGTATTTTCGAGGCTCCCCTGATTTTTTGCGGAATATTTGGGAATATATAGGCGCAAGACCTAGGTCAGGAGGCGGCCAGGGTGGCCACAAGCTTGCCCACCGCCGCCTCCCCCCTAGTGGCATGGTGAGAGCTTGTGGGCTCCCTGGGGCCCACCTGGCTTGGCCCAAAGGCTCCCTGGTCTTCTTTCGTTCGGGAAAAAATCATTTCGGGGTTTTTATTCCGCTTGGACTCCATTCCAAAATCAGATCTGAAAAGAGTCAAAAACACGGAAAAACAGGAACTGGCACTTGGCACTGAATCAATAAGTTAGTCCCAAAAAAAGATATAAAACGATACATAAAACATACAAAGAAGGCAAGATAACATCGTGAAACCATCAAAACTTATAGATACATTTGAGACGTATCAAGCATCCCCAAGCTTAACTCCTGCTCGTCCTCGATTATGGAAGTGATAACAATCAATTTTTGATGCTTTTCATGCTACCTAGCATAGGTGTCCTTTGTAAGTCCTCTTATGTGACGTGAATGTTCAAATCCATTAGATTCAAAATAATAGTTCGCTATTGACGTGGAAACAATAATAATTCAAGCAAACTAGCAAAGTAATCATGAACTTTCAAAATAACAAGGCCAAAAGAAAGTTATCCCTACAAAAGCATATAGTCTAGCTATGCTCTATCATCATTGACAACGAATTTAAATCATGTACAACCCCGGTATTGGCCAAGTAATTGTTTCACACCTTTACTTTCTCAAAAAATTTCAACTCTCATGCAATACATGAGTGTGAGCCATGGTTATAGCACTATAGATGGTGTGGAATGTGGTTGAGTTTGCAAGGCAAAAAGGAGAAGATAGTCACATTAACTAGGCATATTAATGAGTTGTGGAGATGCTCATCAATAGATATCAATGTGAATGAGTATGGATTGCCATGCAAATGATGGACTAGAGCTACAAGTATGTGAAAGCTCTTAAAGAAAACTAGTGGGTGTGCATCCAACTTGCTTGCTCACGAAGACCTAAGACAATTTTGAGGAAGCCTATCATTGGAATATACAAGCCAAGTTATATAATGAGAATTTCCCACTAGCTGCTCAAAACGAGAGACTCTCAATCATGAAGATCATGGTGCTCAAAATGCACAAGTCTGGAAAAAGTGGTAGCATTCTCCCTTCTCTCTTTTTCTCTCATTTTTTTGGTGGGCTCTTTGGCCTCTTTTTTATGGGCTTATTTGCCCTCTTTTATTTCCTCACATGGGACAATGCTCCAATAATGATGATCATCACACTTTCAACTCAAAACTTTGAGCAATTACGACTCTATATGGAATGCCTTCGGTAGTGTACCGTGGCAATGATCTAGCATGGCATAGACATCAATGGAAATATCATGCTAGCTATCTTACGATCATGCAAAGGCAATGTAGACGTGGTGGCATATATCATGGTGGTAGTTGCATGGCTATATATCTCGGAATAACTTTGACAAAGTCATAGTAGGTAGGTATGGTGGCTGTTTTGAGGGAGGCTAATGGTGGGTTTTGTGCACCGGCAAAAGTTGCACGGGACTAAGAAGATAGTGATGGTGGAAGGTGAAAGTGCATCTAAACCATGGACTCAACATTAGTCATGAAGAACTCATATACTTGTTGCAAAAGTTTTATTAGTAATCGAAACAAAGCATTCAAGGCATACTCCTACAGGAAGGGTTGGTAGGTATAAACCATCGCGCGATCCCGACCGCCACGCAAAGGATGACAATCAATAGACTAATCATGCTCAGATTTCATCGCATAGCGGTTCACCATACGTGCATGCTACGGGAATCACTAACTTCAACACAAGTATTTCTAGATCCACAACACCTTACTAGCATGATTTCAATATTACCATAACCACAACTCAAAACTAATTGAGATGAATCAAACTTCTCTAACTATTCAATGCACATGAAGGAGGAAGTTTTCGTATCCCTTTGGATAACTGCCCCTTTTGAGACTACTTTCAAAGCATAGATCAACTACGAAACCACGCACCGCTGAGCTCTAAAAGATATAAGTGAAGCACATAGAGAAAAAGTATCTAGCTCAAAAGATATAAGTGAAGCACATGTGAGCTGAATTGTCTACCAAAAGATATAAGTGAAGCTCCACAAAATCACGGTGTGTGCATGTCTCTCTCTCTAAGTGTGCAGCAAGGATGATTGTGACACAACAAAAATAAAAGACTCCTATGATACAAGACGCTCCAAGCAAAAACACATAACACGTGGTGAATAAAAATATAGCCCCAAGTAACGTTACCGATGGATTGAAGACGAGAGAGGGGATGCCTTCCCGGGGCATCCCCAAGCTTAGGCTTTTAAGACATCCTTGAATCTCTTGGGGTGCCTTGCGCATCCCCAAGCTTGAGCTCTTGCCACTCTTTTATCTCTTTGTCCATCAGAACTTCACCCAAAACTTGAAAACTTCACAACACGAAACTTAAACACAAACTCGTGATAACATTAATAGAAGAAAGCAAACCACCACTTCCTTAGGTACTGTAGCAAACTTATATTCTACTTGTGCTGATATTGGGTTACTGTACTTTCAATCTCCCATGGCTAATACCCCCAATACTATCCATAGTTTCATCAAAATAAGCAACCAACACAACAAAAACCGAATCTATTAACAGCAGACCACTGTGTAGAAATCTGTATGTTTCGTATACCTCTGGTACTTCAAAAATTCTGAAAAATTACGACAGTCTGAAGAATTTTCGTAGAAATCAGCAGCAAAACGAATCAACTCAAAATCTCTTACAGAAAAAAAATGAAAATTCTTTTCATGAGTAGAAAGTTTCTGTCATTCCCAGCATGAATAAACGATCATCCTCAAGACTAATCATAACGGTTTTGCTTGGCACAAACGCAAAAAGAAACACAGAAAACACAATCATAACAGAATTATGAAAGTGTGGAAAACACAAAACATAAATAAAAAGGATAGATTCCTGGGGTTGCCTCCCAACAAGGGTTTGTTTAACGCCATTAGCTAGGCGAAAGTGATGGAATCACGTATAGTCATCTTTGGTGCTCAAAGCATAGGTAGCCCTCATCATAGATTCATAAGGCAATCTTATTTTCTTTATAGGAAAGTGCTCCATGCCCTTTTTTAAGGGAAATTGAAATCTAATATTACCCTCCTTCATATCGATGATAGCACCAATAGTCCTTAGGAAAGGTCTACCAAGAATAATGGGACATGAAGGATTGCAATCTATATCAAGTACAATGAAATCCACGGGTACATAGTTCTTACTTGCAACAATAAGAACATCATCGATCCTCCCCATGGGCTTCTTGACGGTAGAATCCGCAAGATGCAAATTAAGAGAACACTCTTCAATCTCATGAAAACGAAGAATATCACATAAAGACTTTGGAATCGCGGAAACACTAGCACCCAAATCACACAAAGCATTGCACTCATAGTTTTTGATCTTGATTTTGATAGTAGGTTCCCACTCATCATGAAGTTTTCTAGGTATCGAGACTTCTAGTTCGAGCTTCTCTTCAAGAGATTTCATCATAGCATCTACGATATGCACGGTAAAGTCTTTGCTTTGGCTATAAGCATGTGGAGAGTTTGCAATGGATTGCATCAAAGAAATGCATTCAAACAAGGAGCAATTATCATAATTGAATTCCTTGAAATCCAAAGTGGGAGTTTCATTACTACCCAAAATTTTGACTTCTTCTACTCCACTCTCCACACCTTTATCATCAAGATAGGTGGACTCCGAATCATTGGGGCGTTTTTCAACCAAAGTGGATTCATATCCAGCCCCTCCATAAGTAGGTTTGACACGCGAAAACAAAGAGTCAAGAGGAGACACACCAAGCACTTTAAGATCTTCGTGATTTGCATCACTGGAACGCACCCTTTTAAACCATTCATGTCTAGCGCGAATTTGGGCGGTTCTTTCTTTGCTCTCATTCATGGAGAAATGCATAGATTTCAAAGTTTCATCCAAGTTGGTCTTGGGAGGAGCGTATCTACTTTCAAAGCATCAATATCACAAGACATCCTATCAACGCTCTTAGCCAAATTGTCTATTTTGAGTAGTTTTTCTCTATGGACGCATTGAAAATCTTTTGAGAGTTGATGAACTCTTTGATATTACTCTCTAGATCAGAGGGCAATTTGTTATGATTTCCATAAGTGTTGCTGTAGGAATTGCCATAATTGTTAGAGGAGTTACTAGGAAAAGGCCTAGGAACATAGTTTCCTCTAAAAGCATTGTTGTTGCCAAAATTGTTCCTACCAACAAAATTCATGTCCAAACTAGCTATTCTACTCTCAATCAAAGAAGATAGTGGCATGTCATTAGGATCTACGGTAGCGTTTCTACTAGCAACCAAATTCATCAACTCGTCCATCTTAGCACTAAGCGAGTTAATCTCTTCTATAGCATGCACCTTTTTGCTAGCAGGCGACCGTTCAGTGTGCCACTGAGAGTAGTTGGTCATGATATTGTCTAGGAGTTTTGTAGCGTCTCCTAACATGATTTCCATGAACGTTCCACCTGAGGCGGAGTCCAAGATAATGCAAGAAGCGAAATTCAAGCCAGCGTAAAAGATTTGTATAATCATCCACAAACTCAAGCCATGAGCGGGACAATTTCTAATCATAAGCTTCATCCTCTCCCAAGATTGTGCAACGTGTTCATGATCAAGTTGCTTGAAATTCATGATATCGTTACGTAAGGAGATGATCTTAGCCGGCGGAAAATACTTGGATATGTAAGTATCTTTGCATCTATCCCAAGAATTGATACTATTTTTAGGCAAAGAAGAAAACCAAGTTTTTGCGCGATCTCGCAACGAGAAAGGAAAAAGTTTCAACTTAATCACGTCATTATCCACATCTCTTTTCTTTTGCATATCACAAAGCTCAATGAAGGTATTGAGATGGGATGCTGAATCTTCACTAGGAAGGCCAGAGAATTGCTCTTTCATAACAAGATTCAGCAAAGCTGCGTTGATTTCATACGATTCCGCACTAGTGGCGGGAGCAATCGGAGTACTAATAAAATCATTATTATTAGTGTTCGAGAAGACGCAAAGTTTGGTGTTTTTAGACATGATGTCTTCAACAAACAAATAAGCACACAAGCAAGCAAGAAACCAACAAAGGAAAACGGCAAGGGCGAGAGAAAACGGCAAAGGAGAAAGGCGAATGAAAACGGCAAATGTGAAGTGGGGGAGAGGAAAACGAGAGGCAACTGGTAACAAAAGTAAATGTTAGAGAAGAGTTTGTGAGACCTACTTGGATAGATCTTGATTTCTCCTCCCTAGCAACGGCGCTAGAAATACTTCTGATGTTTGCTGTGTATCCCTGGCAATGGTGCGAGAAATAGTTCTGCTATTGCACAAAAGACCTTCCAACGGCGCCAAAGATAGGCACGTCGACGGGAGAATACTTGGCTTGATCTTTCTGTTGCGACTACGCCTTAAGGGACTTCCTAGGAAAGTATGCAAAGGACTTCCCCCATGGCCTTGGAGCCTTGCGTTGGTGTTCCCTCGAAGCGGAAAGGGTGATGTAGCACAGCAACGGTAAGTATTTCCCTCAGTTTGAGAACCAAGGTATCAATCCGGAGGAACGGTATCTCGAGATCCTGCACAAACACAAAAGCTTGAACCCAACGCTATGAAGGGGTTGTCAATCCCTTATAGATTGCTTGCCAAGTGAGAACTGAAAGCAACAAAATAACAAAGCAAAGCAAAAGCAGAGTTGTAAATGATGGATGTGAATAGACCCGGGGGCCGTAGTGTTTACTAGTGGCTGCTCTCATGAAAGCAAGTAGACGGTGGGTGAACAAATTACTGTTGAGCAATTGATAGAACTGTGCGGAGTCGTGACGATATCTATGCAATGATTATTTATATAGGCATCACGTCCAAAACAACTAGACCGATACTTTTTGCATCTACTACTATTACTCCACACGTCGACCGCTATCCAGCATGCATCTAGTGTATTAAGTCCATAAGAACAGAGTAACGCCTTAAGCAAGATGACATGATGTAGAGGGATAATCTCAAACCAATGATAAAACCCCCATATTTTTACCCTTGATGGCAACTTCTTGATGTGTGCCTTGTTGCCCCTACTGTCAGTGGGAAAGGTCACCACATGGCAGAACCCAAACCAAGCACTTCTCCCATTGCAAGAATCACAGATCTAGTTGGCCAAACAAAACCCAAGACTCGGAGAGACTTACAAGGATATCAAATCATGCATATAAGAAATCAGAAAAGACTCAAATATATATCATAGATAATCTGTTCACAAGTCCACAATTCATCGGATCTCTACAAACACACCGCCAAAGAAGATTACATCGGATAGATCTCCATGAAGATCATGGAGAACTTCGTATTGAAGATCCAAGAGAGAGAAGAAGCCATCTAGCTACTAACTACGGACCCGTAGGTCTGAAGTGAACTACTCATGAGTCATTGGAGGGGCGATGATGATGATGAAGAAGCCCTCCACCTCCAAAATCCCCTCCGACAGGCCATCGGGAAGGTTCTCCAGATGAGATCTCGCGGAAACGGAAGCTTGCGGTGGCGGAAAAGTATTTTCGAGGCTCCCCTGATTTTTTGCGGAATATTTGGGAATATATAGGCGCAAGACCTAGGTCAGGAGGCGGCCAGGGTGGTCACAAGCTTTCCCACCGGCGCCTCCCCCCTGGTGGCGTGGTGAGAGCTTGTGGGCTCCCTGGGGCCCACCTGGCTTGGCCCAAAGGCTCCCTGGTCTTCTTTCGTTCGGGAAAAAATCTTTCCGGGGTTTTTATTCCGTTTGGACTCCGTTCCAAAATCGGATCTGAAAAGAGTCAAAAACACGGAAAAACAGGAACTGGCACTTGGCACTGAATCAATAAGTTAGTCCCAAAAAAACATATAAAAAGATACATAAAACATACAAAGAAGGCAAGATAATAGCATGAAACCATCAAAAATTATAGATACATTTGAGACGTATCAGCGGCCATGCTGCTGAAGTGCCGAAAAAGCACCGTCCTTGACCGTTCTCCCGTCTTCGCGGTCGCGACCCTCACGGGTCCATTGTCTCCCAAGGCTCGGGGCCTTCTCTCGGCTCGAGCGCATCCTCCTCCTCCCTAACACGCCCCAGCGGACCAGGCATGAGCATGGCCCGCTGGAGCCACTGATAGGTGGTTGCCGAGTTTCCCAGCCCGAAGGGCATGTGCGCACCGGTGCACGGGTACACCCACCGGTGCTCAGCCGGCTGTCACACCTTGTTTTTGCTATCACCTGTCTGTGTTGTAAAATTCTGAGCATGTTAAACTTTTTCAAAACTAATGTTGGGAGTGCCATGATTTACATTGTATGCTTGTATGCTTGATCATGTGAGGTTTTAAAACCCTAAAATTCCTTTTTGGTATTTTACTGATTTCCAAAAACCTTGATGACCAAAGCTAAACGACCTTGAGTTGCACTACATGTCCTTGATAGCAAGCAGTGCTACTACTCATATTTGGTAATTTGATTTTTACCTATTCTTATATTTCAAAACCCCAAAAATATTTATTTTTGTGAGTATTTTCCTAATTATATAACGTGTCCATTTCTAAGGTCGGAATAGGTATTCCAACATGGAAAAATACTTTTCTGCTTTGGAAAAATCTGATTAAATTTAGAGATGATCAGAAGGACATATATTTTCCATACATAAGATTTTAAACCCCATTTTATATTATATTTATTGATTAAAACTATAAAAGCTATTTCTGGGTGTTTTGACATTTTGAAATATTTCCAAAGGAAATATTCTCAATAAATTCCTAGAAAATTCTAGTGATGTCCCTAAGCCATGTATGGTGTCCGCATAAAGTTTCACCATGATCAAAGATGGATAATGACCCCAAATACCCCAAAAGCCCTGTCTGTCCAGAATCAAGTTAGAGCAACTCTACATAGCAAAGTTTGTCCAATGAGGCTAAAACTATGCAGGTGTGCCTAATACCTCAAATGAGAGTTCTACACCAAAAATGGGATTTGTGGGACTTAGTTTGCCCACACTCCCTTTGGAAGGAACAGATTTGGTCTTATTGGAGTGATTTCAAGTTTACAAAGCTAAACTTGTCCATTGGAGCTCAAATTTGGTGGAACACCATGGTTTACCACCAAAACCAAACCTGTTAAGTCTCACCACCAGTGGTGGGGTGCAACCCCCTGTGACCACTGTCCATCACCTTGTGACAGATAGGAAAAAGCAACCTTAGCCACAGCTAAACCAAACTCCTTTGCTTCAAACTCTTAGATTAAGCAGCCAGCACCTGTATCTAACCCCAGACAACTGGCCCCTCACTGGTTCAAAGTGGAAATGCCAAAAACCCCAATTTAGACCTCAGTTCATGACTGACAACACCAGTATTTCTTGCCTCCTTTGACCAGCCGAAGCTCCCACTAAAACCAAACGGCTAGCCACACCCCAAGAAAGTGCCAGGACATTATAGACACGTCCAAAGTTCCTCAGAGCGCACAAACATGCCGTGGCATGCGAAAACTCCACTCTGGGCTCGCTACAGGGAGTCACCGAGGTGGGGGTGACGCCCTTGGCCAGTTCCAGCCTCCCCCGAGATACCCTACCTCCTCCTAGACAGCCCCTCTGTGTCGGGAAAGCATCAGGGCCCCTCCTTTCTCGCGCTAGAGCTCACGCAACGCGTGCCCCCGCGCTCCAGATTTGGCCAAGTTTGCGCGGCCACGAATGCACGGCTCTCCTCTCTCTCTCTCTATAGCAGACGGTTCGGGCAGTCCAATACCACGTCCTGACACCGTGGTTTCAACCCCAACGTCTCTCTGCACCCCCATGCGCGCCACGGTGAGTCACCGGCGCTCCCGAGTCTGCTCACCCTCACGGGCCTATAAATAGCCCTCCCCTTCGCTCTAGCACCCCTCAGATAGCTTCGCCGCAACCACTAGAACCTCCCTAGCCACCCCAGCAAACCAGCACAGCCCCGGTGCTCGAGATCGACCGAGGCCCCTCCGCCTCGGAGCTCCGATCGATCTCCGGCTAGACGATGGCTCCTGCGCCCCTCGACCCACCAATCTGACCCCCTTAACCCTAGGAAGCTTTCCCCTAACTCGCCCGAGCATTTTGGTGTCTCTAGCCACCCCCTCGACCACTTCCCGAAACCCCTCCGCCACGGCCTCCTCGTCGCCGGCGAACCCATGCCTCCCCGTCGTCATTTCGACCACCAGCAGGTAGGCGACGGTCTGGCGAACCCATTCCCATGCTCGTTGGAGCTTGAGCACGTCGGCAACCACGTCGGCGTCCTCCTCCTCCTCTCTGGCTGGAGGTAGGAGACGACCCCGACAGGTGTACCCCACCCGTCGGTGGCCCAGCCTCCTCCCCCGCGCTGGCCTCGGCCACTGACTGCAGGGCCCCGCGCGTCAGGTTCAAACATGACGGCGCGCGCGCCTGGGCACGCTATTGGCTGGCCATGGGCCAGCCCAGCTCTGGGCCGAGCCACGCCAGGAGCTGGCCTGTGTTTTTCCTTTATTTTTAAACATGGATTTCTAAGATTTTTATCAAAACATTTAACCAGTGTAAAAATATAATTCTTCCACTGTTATTCTTCTAAAAATGTGTAGTATTTAATGATATGCTTAGATGAATTTTCCCAACAACTAATCTATTTTATAATATTAAAAAAGGCCAAAATGAAATAGTTTTGCTTCTGCTCGGTCGTTTTTAAAAATATTCCTTCAAGGAAAATTAAGGCAATCATTTTTAAAATGATATCTTAGATTTATTAGTAATAGGGAACATTTTTAAGATGACTTTGTGGATTGTTTCTGTGTGAGCTATTTCTTATTTATTGTTTTATCGACGATAGAAAACCCGTGTGACGAGGGAATCAGAGCGGAAGACCTCGAAGACCCCGGATACTTAGCTGACCAAGGCAAGCAGCCCTTTGACCATGACTGAGCATATGTTACTTTGCATGTTAAGATAGCAAGTTATTCCCGTTGCATATGATCATAAGTGCCGATAATCATTTGATGTGATTTTACCGAAGTCTCCCCCAGAGCACATGCATTGAGCTTGACTCTACCCCATAGGGTCATGCTAATACCATGTTGACAAGTGAAGGTAGCAGTAGTACTATCATGAGCATGATGTTGTCATAAAGCAAGAGTTTATGAAAACCCTGTCGGGTGCCACTAATGCCTGAGGGTGATGATGAGTTAGGTGGTAACTTTTGGTGAAGTGATGCACCCGGTATTTGTGTGAGTATGGTTTCAGAAATGGGATTAGATTTATGATGTGTCCACCGTCCCAACCCTACCAGTACGACCACGTTAACCCTTATGGGATGGGGCAATGTTAATTACTATGGTCGGTGCTAGCAAAGAGCCACATTACTTGTGGCGGGAGTGATTGTAGTCACTCTCGTGATAGGGTCGTGCCGGGTAGGATAACTATGCCATTTTTATGAGTTCCAATCACACCGTTGGTCTCTGCATGGTCGGTACTGTCCAGAGTTGGTGCTCGTAAGACGTACGACATGTGGGTGGGGTACCAATCGAGTGGACCTCTTTGTCTAGTATCGTTAGGGGAAAGGCATTGATCGGGTACTTACCTCGGGTATGTGAAATGCCGCGAGTCGTGGATGACACTGAAGTTTCCCGGATCTCGTGGGTCCAGCGTACTACCTCTGCAGAGTGTAAACTATTCGAATAGCCGTGTCCACGATTAAGGACACTTGGGTAATCCTGCTTAAACTACATCCTGATATTTCCGCATAAACCAAGTGTGAGTAGCGTGAGTATGTGTGTGTGGTGATGAGAAAAGTGTTGCTATGATAGCAATGCTACGACCAAGTATGGTGACTTGGCATATAGGGTGAACCTGGATGGTTCAGCCCTCAGCAGATATGTTGCTATCTGTAACCTGTTCTTCAAGAGTAATTCTTTAATTGATGCATATACATGATCATTCCACCCCGATGAGTTAGACTAAAAATGCATGATATTGTTATCCTTCACTTTCATTGTTCATATCATGGGCTGTTTGCAAGTACATTCAAAGTACTCATTGGCTTGCCACTGGTTATGTTATTGACCAGACATGGAAGGACCGGAGTTTCGAGATGAGTACGTCTTCGGCGACACCCCTGCGAACTAGGACACTTCCGAGTTAGAATGCCTGTCGGTGTAGGTTTGATGGCATGGGCACCCGCTTACCCCTTTGTTTTTCTGCTATTAGTGTACTCGTGTGATTTGGCCTTAGGCCCTGTCTTCTGAACTTGACCCTTCGGTCACGTAACGTAATAATAATCGGTACTCGGATGTAAGACTCTTTATTCAGTATCTGTGTTCGGTGAGCATTGATCTCTGGAATCACTGAGCACGGCTATTCTCGACTAGTAAGTCGGGGTCCCCACAGAGCTGGTATCAGAGCCATCCTGACTAAAGGAAGCCTTAGGTAGCATGGGCGATAGCCGGACAATTAGCGCACATAGATTGACCCGAGAACCGCACCCACTATATATTTCTAACCCTCTCCTCTACACCTTGTAGATGGCTGCCGTACCCGAGACGCTTCTGGAAACGGGCTTCCCTCTACTTTTGAGTGATATCCTCGAGAAGTGTCAAGTGCGTCGCACGCCCGTCTTTCTCTACCACGAGCACTGGGTCAACGCCGACACCAAGGAGTATCACGTGTATGTGATAGTGAAGGCTAATGACTCCCCAACTAGCTGGTTCTTTGAAGGGCCACAAATGGAGGATCTGATGTTGGCCGTGGAGACTGCAGCACGAGAGGCACTTGTGCGACTCCGCGACATCCTTCAAGAGATGGCGAACAAACCCACTACTTGTCACTTACCTTTTGTTAAGGATAAGATAGACGGAAGCTGGACACTCAACCCCTCATCTGAGGACGGGATGCTATTAAGGTTTTAGACCTACTTCAGCCTCTCCTCAGACACCTTGACTCATCTTTTGGTCAAGGAGTCAACTAG
The DNA here is from genome assembly GCF_904849725.1 of Hordeum vulgare subsp. vulgare. Taxonomy (NCBI): domain Eukaryota; kingdom Viridiplantae; phylum Streptophyta; class Magnoliopsida; order Poales; family Poaceae; genus Hordeum; species Hordeum vulgare. Next base: position 408,875,049 of record NC_058521.1, on the reverse strand, counting down.
GATACGCCAAGAGCTGCACCAAGTTAAGGACCTACTTCGTATGGAGAAGATGGAGAACAACAAGGTGAAGAAAGAAGGAGCACCTGTGATATCACCTGCCTTTGCTTTCCGAGGAGGAATACCCCCGTTTCAGGCTGTTCCTCTTCAGAGTCGACGCTTAACCGTAGAAGAGTACACCGAGCTTTTCGCTACCTCACCAACCAAGAGACGTCGAGATGGTTTACTTCCTTCCCCTACCCCTTCGAGGAAGGGAAACACTAATGAAGATGAAGACAGAGATGAAGATGAAGACGAAGATCCCACAAAGCCGGCTTATGAGACCGCGCAGTCGATCGCGTAGCAGTGTAGGATGTACCGAACGTATGAGTTCCTGTACCAGGATTTTATGACCCGGATGTTGTGTGAACCTGTTGGATGCAAGTCGCATTTTGCCTTGAGCAGCTTGTGAGCGACTGCATCGCTTGCTTTAAATTAATGCAGTAGTTCGTTCAAAAACCTTTGTCATAGAACCTTGCACACTAGCACACAACAGACCACCCCCTTTACTAGAACGTCATCCCTTCCGAGTGCAACCGGTTCAGCAGAATTTGACTTGTCTACTCCCTTGACAGGATGGTGAATGCAACTCGCAACAGCACTTTCGGCAACCCCGGCTCTGCCTCTTCAGGACAGTAGCAGCGAACCGGAGGGGAAGCTCAAGCTGGAGATCACCATGTGCAGCAAGACGATGTACCTCCACCGTCGCCTCCCCCTGAAAGCTTGATGATGGCTCAGATCCTTCAAGCTCTTCGGGAGGAGCGTCAAGCCAACAATGCCGCTATCCCGCAGCTGGCTCAAACTTTGGTGAACCACCCGCTGCAGAACGGGAATGGCAACGGTCGCTCAACTCTCTCTGAGTTTATGCGGACTACGCCGCCCATATTCACGGAGACGACTGAGCCCTTGGATGCTGATGACTAGATCCGCACTATCGAAGACCTTCTCGCGTTGGTCAAGTGCACTGACGACACCGAGAAAGTTCTCTATGCAACCCACTGTCTAGGAGGCACAGCTAGAGCCTGGTGGGATGGATTTCATATCATGCGAGCCAGGCAAGTCATCACTTGGGCCGTGTTCAAGGATGGATTCCGCGCTGCTCACATTCCTCCGGGGATGATGACCATTAAGAAGCGGGAATTCCGAGCCTTAAGGCAAGGCAGTGGATCAGTCAAGGAGTATTTGCAGAAGTTCAACCTTCTATCAAGGTATGCACTTGAAGATGTCAACACTGAGGCTGCCAAAGTGGAGCGCTTTATGGAAGGACTACATCAGTCACTCCAATATCAACTGGTTGTTTGTGAATGTCGGACCTTCAGTGACCTGGTTAATAAGGCTCTTATGTTGGAAGACAAGCGTCGTGTAATGCACGACACCCGTAAGTGCAAGATGATAAGTAGTGGAGGACCGATCAGCTCAAAAACACGACCATGGCAGTCAGCCCCAGCAAGACCCAACTATCAGCAACAGCAATACAAGCATCCAACATTTCGCCAGAATTACAAACCTCAGCAAGTCAGCATCAAGCCAACAAGCACTCCGCCAAACAACGGTGGGGGCAAGACCAACCTTCTAGCGCAAGTTACCTATTTCGGGTGTGGACAACCAGGGCACTATTCCAGGCAGTGCCCCAATAATAAACCCGATGTTCCGTGCCCCAATGCGCCAAATCCAGGCCAAGGAGCACCAGGCAGGAACCAGGCTCCCCGCAATCAGCAGTATCACAACAAGGGGCGGATCAATCATATTTCCACGGAAGAGGCACATGAAGACCCAGACTGCATTCTGGGTACATTCCTCGTCAACTCTACCTCAGCAACCGTATTGTTTGATTGTGGTGCTTCACATTCGTTTGTTACACAAAAGTTTGCGGAAAAGTGTGGTCTAGAACCTACCTTGCTTCGTGGGCATATGGCAATTCAAACCCCGGGAGCAGTTTTGAGGACCAACTTAGGGTGTACAAAGGTTGGGATAGTTATCAATGGGACGAGCTTCTCAGCGGATCTCATTGTGCTTAAGTCGCAAGGCCTAGAAGTAATCCTCGGTATGGACTGGTTGGCCAAGCATCAGAGTATCTTGGACTATGCTAACAGGGCCATTACCATGACAAGTGACCAAGGGGTCAAAGTCAAGTATGTCTCTCATCCAGTACCCACTCGAGTGCCACGAGTTAACAACCTATCAGAGGAAGGACTCGGCCAAGTGCCAATAGTCTGTGAGTACCCGGATGTCTTTCCTGATGAGCTACCAGGGATGCCTGCTGACCGAGACATCGAGTTCATCATCGAACTCATGCCCGGATCAAGGCCTATCTGTAATAAGCCTTATAGGATGGGAACCGAAGAGCTAGCACAGTTGATGAGGCAACTGGATGAGCAACTCAGGAAAGGGTTTATTCATCCAAGTGCGTCACCTTGGGGATCACCTGTTCTCTTTGTGTCCTACAAGGATGGGACAATCCGACTTTGCGTCGATTACCGTTCACTCAATGAGGTCACGATCAAGAACAAGTATCCACTCCCCAAGATTTAAGACTTGTTCCACCAACTTAATGGAGCAAAGGTATTCTCCAAGATCGACCTCCGATCTGGATATTACCAACTAAAGATTCAACCCGAAGACATTCCTAAGACGGCATTTGTGACCCGGTACGGTCTGTACGAATGCACTGTCATGTCCTTCGGATTGACGAATGCCCCAACTTACTTCATGTACCTCATGAATAAGGTCTTCATGGAATATTTGGACAAGTTTGTCGCCGTATTCATTGACGACATATTAATCTTTTCCAAGTATGAAGAAGAGCATGAGCAACACTTGAGGCTAGTTTTGGAGAAGCTTCGAGAGAACCAACTGTATGCCAAGTTCAGCAAATGCTAGTTTTGGCTGAAGGAAGTTGGATTCCTAGGTCATACCATGACAACAAGAGGATTGGGAGTTGATCCATCTAAGATTACCACGGTAACCAACTGGGAATCGCCAATCGATGTAAAGGAAGTCAGGAGCTTTCTCGGACTCGCAGGGTACTACCGCAAGTTCGTAGAAGGATTCTCCCGCATCGCGCAACCTATGACTCAGCTCTTGAAGAAAGGAAAGAAGTTCGAATGGACGCCAGAATGTGAGGCAAGCTTCCAAGAGTTGAACAAGAGGCTAACCACCGCCCCAGTATTGGCCAATCCAGATATCAACAAGGAGTTTGTGATATACTGTGATTCCTCCAGGACCGGGCTAGGTGGGGTTCTAATGCAGGATGGCAGGGTCGTGGCATACTTGTCGCAGCGACTGCGCCCGCATGAGGAAAATTATGCCACCCATGATCTCGAGTTGGCAACAGTAGTGCATGCCCTGAAGACATGGCGACATTACCTTCTAGGGAAGCGATGTGAAATATACACCGACCACAAGAGTCTAAAGTATATTTTCACCCAAAGGGAATTGAATATGAGGCAACGGAGATGATTGGAGTTAATCAAGGACTACGACCTCAGCATTCAATATCACCCCGGTAAGGCAAATGTAGTGGCCGACTCCTTGAGTCGGAAGACCAGCACCTTAAACGTCATGCTTAAGGAAAGGCAGCCCGCCTTATATGAAGAATTGGAGAACTTCGGATTGGAACTGGTGGAACCAGGATTCCTAGATAATCTTGAAGTCAAGCCAATGCTGGAAGACGACATCAAGGAGGCCCAGAAGGGTCACAAGAGCATCAAAGGTATCAAGAAGAATGTTCTAGAAGGCAAGGCCCCAGGATTCTTGGAGGATGATCAAGGAGTGGTGTGGTTTGGGAAACGTTTATGCGTACCCAACAAGGCTGAACTCAAGGAACTCATCCTACGGGAAGCTCATGATACACCCTACTCTATTCACCCCGGTGGTACCAAGATGTACCAAGATCTCCGAGAAAGATTCTGGTGGCACGGCGTGAAGAGGGAAATCGCGTCGTATGTGGCCAAGTGCGATGTGTGTCAGCAAGTTAAAGTTGAGCATCAGCGACCCGAAGGACTGCTACAACCACTCCAGGTGCCGGAATGGAAGTGGGACAAGGTAGGGATGGATTTCATTACCGGCCTACCAAGGTCTAGCAAGGGACATAACTCGATATGGATTGTTGTCGACCATTTGACCAAAGTGGCCCATTTCATCCCTGTCAACACCACTTATGACAGGAACAAGTTGGATAGTCTCTATATCGAGCGCATAGTAAGCCTTCATGGAGTTCCCAAGGAGATTGTATCTGACCGAGGCACGCAGTTCACCTCAAGGTTTTGGAGGAAACTTTAGGAAGCCCTCGGTACCAAGCTCTCTTTCAGTACCGCCTTCCACCCGTAGACGGGAGGACAGACGGAAAGATTGAATCAGATACTCGAAGATATGCTCCGTGCATGCGTCCTAGCGCACGGAGCCAAATGGGAAGACTGTCTGCCGTTCGCTAAATTTTCATACAACAACAGCTACCGGTCTAGTCTCCAGATGGCCCCGCTCGAAGTGTTGTATGGACGAAAATGCCGCACCCCGCTCAACTGGTCAGAAACCGGAGATGGGCTGATTTTTGGACCAGAAGTTTTGCACCGGTCAAAAGAGAAGGTGCAGGTAGTCCATGAAAATCTGAAGGCAGCCAAGTCGCGACAAAAGAGTTATGCGGACTCTGGCCGCAGGAATGTGGAGTTCATTCCCCGAGATCTGGTGTACCTCCGAGTCACACCTCTTAAGGGAACCAAACGTTTCCACGTTAAGGGGAAGCTCGCTCCAAGGTTCATTGGGCCATTCAAGATCACGGCAAGGCGTGGAGAGGTCGCTTATCAGCTGGAATTACCTCCGGAACTTTTGGGTGTGCACAACGTTTTCCATGTGTCACAGCTTCGGAAGTGTCTCCAGACGCCGAGTCGTTCCGATCCTTATAAGGACATTGATCACCAGGCCATTGATCTTCAGTCTGATCTCACCTATCGCGAGAGGCCAATCCGCATTGTGGATGAAGCAGAGCGATGCACTCGAAGCTGCACCATCAAGTATTTCAAGGTTCAATGGAGCAACCACACCGAAGCCGAAGCCACATGGGAGCGTGAAGACTATCTCCGATCAGAGTTTCCAGACCTTTTTAGCACCTAGCTTAGGAATCTCGGGGACGAGATTCTTGTAAGGGGGATAGGTGTGTCACACCCTGTTTTTACTATCACCTGTCTGTGTTGTAAAATTCTGAGCTTGTTAAAACTTTTTGAAAACTAATGTAGGGAGTGCCATGATTTACAATGTATGCTTGTATGCTTGATCATGTGAGGTTTCAAAACCCTAAAATTCCTTTTTGGTATTTTACTGATTTCCAAAAACCTTGATAACCAAAGTTAAACCTCCTTCAGTTTCACTACATGTCCTTGATAGCAAACAGTGCTACTACTCATATTTGGTAATCTGATTTTTACCTATTCTTATATTTCAAAACCACGAAAATAATTATTTTTGTGAGTATTTTCCTAATTATATAACATATCCATTTCTAAGGTCAGAATTGGTATTCCAACATGGAAAAATACTTTTCTGCTTTGGAAAAATCTGATTAAATTTAGAGATGATGAGAAGGACATATATTTTCCATACATAAGATTTTAAACCCCATTTTATATTATATTTATTGATTAAAACTATGAAAGCTATTTCTGTCTGTTTTGGCATTTTGAAATATTTCCAAAGGAAATATTCTCAATAGATTCCTAGAAAATTCCAGTGATGTCCCTAAGCCATGTATGGAGTCCACATAAAGTTTCACCAGGATCAAAGGTGGATAACGATCCCAAATACCCAAAAAGCCCTGTTTGTCCAGAATCAAGTTAGAGCAACTTTACATAGCAAAGTTTGTACAATGACGCTAAAACTATGCAGGAGTGCCTAATACCTCAAATGAGGGTTCTACACCAAAAATGGGATTTGTGGGACTTAGTTTGCCCACACTCCCTTTGGAAGGAACAGATCTGCTCATACTAGAGTGATTTCAAGTTTACAAAGCTAAACTTGTCCATTGGAGCTCAAATTTGGTGGAACACCATGGTTTATCACCAAAACCAAACCTGTTAAGTCTCAGCACTAGTGGTGGGGTGCAACCCCCTATGACCACTGTCCAACACCTTCTGACAGATAGGAAAAAACCACCTTAGCCACAGCTAAACCAAACTCCTTTGCTTCAAACTCTTAGATTAAGCAGTCAGCACCTGTATCTAACCCCAGTCAACTGGCCCCTCACTGGTTCAAAGTGTAAATGCCAAAAACCCCAATTTAGACCTCAGTTCATGACTGGCAGCACTAGTATTTCTTGCCTCCTTCGACCAGCCGAAGCTCCCACTAAAACCAAACAGCTAGCCACACCCCCCAGCAAGTGCCAGGACATGCTAGACACATCCGAAGTGCCTCAGAGCGCACCAGCATGCCGTGGCATGCCAAAACAATGCTCTGGGCATGCTAGAGGGAGTCACCGAGGTGGGGGCGACGCCCTCGGCCAGTTCCAGCCTTCCCCGAGATGTCCAACCTCCTCCCCGACAGCCCCTCTGCGTCGGGCAAGCCTCAGGGCCCCTCCTCTCCCGCGCTAGAGCTCGCGCGACGCGTGCCCGCGCGCTCCAGTTTCGGCCAAGCTTGCGCGGCCACGAATGCATGGCTCTCCTCTCTCTCTGCAGCAGACAGTTCGGGCAGTCCAATACCACGTCCTGAGTCCGTGGTTTCAACCCCAACGTCTCTCTGCATCCCCCATGCGCGCCACGATGAGTCACCGGCACTCCCGAGTCTGCTCATCGTCATGGGCCTATAAATAGCCCTCCCGCTCGCTCCAGCACCCCTCAGATAGCTTCGCCGCAACCACTAGCACCTCCCTAGCCACCCCAGCAAACCAGTAGACCCCCGATGCTCGAGATCGACCGAGGCCCCTCCGCCTCGGAGCTCCGGTCGATCTCCGGTTACACGACGGCACCTGCACCCCTCGACCCACCAACCTGACCCCCTTGACCCCAAGAAACGTTCCCCTAACTCGCCCGAGCTTTTCCGTGTCTCTAGCCACCCCCTCGACCACTTCCCGAAACCCCTCCGCCATGGCCTCATCGTCGCCGGCGAACCCCTGCCTCCCAGTCGTCGTTTCGACCACCAGCAGGTAGGCGACGGTCTGGCGAACCCATTCTCGTGCTCGTTGGAGCTTGAGCACGTCGGCAACCACATCGGCGTCCTCCTCCTCCTCTCTGGGTGGAGGTAGGATACGACCCCGACAGGTGTACCCCACTTGTCGGTGGCCCAGCCTCCTCCCCCGCGCTAGCCTCGGCCACTGACCGCAGGGCCCCACACGTCAGGTTCAAACCTGACGGCGCGCGCGCGTGGGCAGGCTGTCGACTGGCCATGGGCCAGCCCAGCTCTGGGTCGAGCCAGGCCCGGAGCTGGCTTGTGTTTTTCTTTTATTTCTAAACCTGGATTTCTAAGATTTTTATAAAAACATTTAACTAGTGTAAAAATATAATTCTTCCACTGTTATTCTTCTAAAAATGTGTTGTATTTAATAATATGCTTAGATGAATTTTCCCAACAACTAATCTATTTTATAAAAATAAAAAGTGCTAAAATGAAATAGTTTTGCTTCTGCTTGGTTGTTTTCAAAAATATTCCTTCAAGGAATATTAAGGCAATCATTTTTAAAATTATATCTTAGATTTATCACTAATAGGGAACATTTTTAAAATGACTTTGTGGACTGTTTCTGTGTGAGCTATTTCTTATTTATTGTTTTGTCGATGATAGAAAACCCGTGTGATGAGGGAACGGAGCGGAAGACCTCGAAGACCCCGGATACTTAGCTGACCAAGGCAAGCAGCCCTTTGACCATGACTGAGCATATGTTACTTTGCATGTTAAGATGGCAAGTTATTCCCGTTGCATATGATCATAAGTGCGGGTAATCATTTGATGTGATTTTACCGAAGGCTCCCCCGGAGCACATGCATTGAGCTTGAGTCTACTCCTTAGGGTCATGCTAATATCATCTGACAAGTAAAGGTAGAAGTAGTACGATCATGAGCATGATGTTGTCATAAAGCAAGAGTTTATGAAAACCCCGTCGGGTGCCACTAATGCCCACGGGTGATGATGAGTTAGGTGGTCACTTTTGGTGAAGTGATGCACCCGGTATTTGTGTGAGTAAGGTTTTGGAAATGAGATTAGATTTATGATGTGTCGACCGCCCCAACCTTACCAGTTCGACCACATTACCCCTTATGGGACGGGGCTATGTTAATTACTCTGGTCAGTGCTAGCAAAGAGGCACATTACTAGTGGCGGGAGTGATTGTAGTCACTCTCGTGATGGGGTCGTGCCGGGTAGGACGACTATGCCATTTTTATGAGTTCCAGTCACACCATTGGTCCCCGCATGGTCGATACTGTCCAGAGTTGGTGCTCGTAAGATGTACGACATGTGGGCTGGGTACCAATCGAGTGGAACTCTTTGTCTAGTATCGTCAGGGGAAAGGCATTGATCGGGTACTTACCTCGGGTATGTGAAATACCACGAGTCATGGATGACACGGAAGTTTCCCGGATCTCGTGGGTCCAGCGTACTACCTCTGCAGAGTGTAAACTATTCGAATAGCCTTGTCCACGGTCAAGGACAATTGGGTAATCCTGCTTAAACTACGTCCTGATATTTCCGAATAAACCAAGTGTGAGTAGCGTGAGTATGTGTGTGTGGTGATGAGAAAAGTGTTTCAATGATAGCAATGCTACGACCAAGTTTGGTGACTTGGCATATAGGGTGAACCCGGATGGTTCAGCCCTCAGCAGATATGTTACTATCTGTAACCTGTTCTTCAAGAGTAATTCTTTAATTGATGCATATACATGATCATTCCACCCCGATGAGTTATACTATAAATGCATGATATTGTTATCCTTCACTTTCATTGTTCATATCATGGGCTGTTTGCGAGTACATTCAAAGTACTCATTGGTTTGCCACTGGTTATGTTATTGACCAGACATGGAAGGACCGGAGTTTGGAGATGAGTACGGCTTTGGCGACACTCTTGCGAACTAGGACGCTTCCGAGTCAGAATGCCTGTCGGTGTAGGCTTGATGGCATGGGCACCCGCTTAGCCCCTTTGTTTTTCCGCTATTAGTGTACTCATGTGATTTGGCCTTAGGCCCTGTCTTGTGAACTTGACCCTTCGGTCACGTAATGTAATAATAATCGATACTCGGATGTAAGACTCTTTATTCAGTATATGTGTTCGGTGAGCATTGATCTCTAGGATCACTGAGCACGGCGATTCTCGAGTAGTAAGTCGGGGTCCCCACACCGGCGCGGGCCAGAGAGGTCCTTAGGCCGCGGCTCTGTCCATTGCGAGTGCGTTGATGCACTGGCGAGGTCGGTCAACCGCGCCGCCGACGATGGCTGCGATTGGTGGTGCAGGGTAGGCCCCGCCCCGCACGGCTTGGGCTTCTCGAAGTTCTCGGATTTCTCTGATGAAAAACTCGCAAGAGCTGAGCTGGCGCTCACCGGTGCTCGCCCTCAAGTTGTGCTCGAGCACCTCCCTTGCCTCACTGGCATGGACGGGGATCTCCCTGGCGGAGCCCCTAGGCCCGACCTAAGGGGGGCGCTGAGCATGCCTTCTATGCGATGGGGGGAGGGCCTCGTCCCCCAGCACGGAGCCCGTAGCCCCCGGGCGCTCCGTAAGGAGGAGTTCCTTCTTCTTCTTATGTGGGTCCTTGCAAGGCAGCTCGTCTTCTTCTTCGCCCGAGCGTTCTGTTGTAGCTGCGCGGTAAGCGCGCTCAAGTGCACAGACGACATCCTTCTCTTCACAGGCAATGGTGATGACACTGCCACTCCCCGGCATCTTGAGGACGTTGTATCCGTGGTGGGTCACTGCCACGAACTTGGCGAGAGCAAGGTACCCAAGGATCACATTGTACGGCAGGTGGATGTGCACGATGTCAAAGACGATGACCTCAGTATGGTAGTTCTTGCGCTTGCTGAAGGTGACTAGCAGGTGCACCTGCCAAATAGGCATGGTGGACCCCTCCGTGACTCCTGAAAAGGGCTTGGTTGGCAGGACTTGTGCGTACGGTAGCTGGAGTTTCTCAAAGGTCTCGGACGAGAGGACGTTGAGCCCCGCTCCACTGTCGACAAGGGTTTTGGTGACGAGGACGTTGCTGATGGCCGGGTGCACATCATGGGGAGCTTGCCTGCCATGAACGAGCACCTGAGCTGATCGCTGGGGTCGAAGGTGATGGTGCTCTGGGACCAGCTGAGGGGCGCATCGCTTCAGGCTTCGCGAGGAAGACATTCACCTCCCGCGCGAACTTATTGAAGGCACGGTTGGAGGCTGGGGTCTGGGCGTTGCCCTAGATGAAGGCCACCGCCCTGACCTCCTGGAATCCCCCAGCCCATCGTCATGCATGTCTTCCTCCCTTCTCCTGGGCGGCGGAGGCAGAGGAGGCAACCCAGCCCCACGAGGGAGGACCTCACGAGGCTGGCCGCATCGTTGCCCCTCCTGAGGGTCATCACGCTAGTGGTCCTCCTGAGGTTGGCCATGCCAACGGTCCTCCAGAGACAGCTCGCGCCATCCCTGACGCGGCTCTCGGTCATCCTAGCGGCCTCCACCGCAGCCTCCGCCGTGGGCGGGGCTTCTGTCTCTCCACCCAGGGTGCCTGCTGATATGCTCTGCAAGGGCGAGCCGAAGCTCTTGGCACTCACAGGTGTCATGGCCGCTGGTACCAAGGAAGATGCACATTGGCCCCTCTCTTGAAGGGCGGTCTCCTCCTCGGCCGTACTTCGCCTCTGGCTCGGTTGCCAGCACCATAGGGGCTTTGCGCTTCACCTCCTTGGCGTTGGCCTTCTTCTCCTTTGGTTCCGCTGCCTGAGGCCCGAGGAGGGACATGCGACCCTCCTCAGCCCTGGCGCACTTGTTTGCCACGTTCAACATCTCCAGTGCGGTTCTCATTTCGTCACACATTGTGAGCTCCTCCTTCATATTCAGGTCGGTGACTCTATCGGAGAAGGCCGAAATGGCAGCCTCGTCTGACGCCTTAGGAATCTTGAGGCGCATGACCGTGAAGCGTTGTATGAACTTGTGTAGGGTCTCCCCTCTTGCTGCTCGATGCGCTGCAGGTCGTTCACGGTGGGGGCGCTATCGCGAGTACCGTGGAAGTTGGCTATGAAGCGCTCGCGCAGGCTGTCCCACAAGGTTATGGACACCTTCGGGAGGTTGAGGAGCCAAGAGAGTGCACCACCCTTGAGCGCCATGGGGAACCAACACACCATGACCTTGTCGCCTCCTCCTTCCGCCCTGATGCTCAGCGTGTAGAGCTGCAGGAACTCTGCCGGATTCAGGGTGTCGTCGTAACGCGAGGGGTAGGTCGGGCTTGAACTTGCACGGCCATGCAGTTGGGTAGAGTTCAGGGGCCATGGCGAGGCACCCAACCGGCCCGACGGGTGCGAAGCGCGCTGGAGCGGCCGGATCTTGTTGCTCCACAAGGTCTGCTTCGAGCGAGGCGTGCTCATGACGTGGGGGTTGCAGCGGCGGGAGCGCGTGCGCGCCAGCGCGGGGTTGAGGAACCACCTGATAGCTGGCTTCATCTCCAAGCCCCGCCCTGGGCTCGCGAGGTTAGCCGCGGGGATGCGCTTCCTGTCTGGGCTCGGGGTGCACGTCCCGCCGCGGTGGTGGGGGCGCATCTTGTTCCTCGTCGTTTTCTTGGGATGGTTGGGGTCGAAGCGAACAGGAGAGTGCCGTAGAGTCTCCAGCTGCAGCGACGAGCTCCTCGATGCGCTGGACCCAGTCATGGTGGCGGTCAGGAGCAGGCCGATAGCAGAGCTACTCGGTGCCCATGGCAAGCACGCACCGGCCGTGTGGCATCTCCGGTCGGGCTTGCGAGGTCGCCCCGGAGCCCCGCACGAGCGACGAAGTGGCGGTGCGGCCGTCGCGGTACTCGGTAACCGGCTGGGAGAAGCCCTATTATTCTTGAGCATCGGGTCTCGTGGCAGCATTCATCACGGGTGATGGCGACCGGCGTGCACCGGTGGGGCCTGCGGGTGCCGTTAGAGCGACACGGGTGGCGTGACGTTCGGCGCGAGCCAGACGAGCGTGAGCCATCGGAGCGACGAAGCTTGGTGGAGACAGAACCTGGAGAAGACCTTGACACGCCCCCAAATGTTGGATTTCGGGCTCCGCAAAACCCTAAAGATTCGAACTCAGGGGCGTGTACGAAGATATCTCACTAATTCGCCTCACCTAGCTCGATACTCGCTTCGGATGGCTAGAAACTCACTCAATGGCAAGGGAAACACATGACACAAGAGTTTACCCAGGTTCAGGCCGCTGCGAAGCGTAAAACCCTACTCCTGCTTGGATGGATTGCCTCTCGTTGAGGTTGGTGGATGAACTAGTAGAGTGCTTGGGCGCCTCTAGAAGCAGGATGACCTCGCGGAGTGCTAGTGGGCGAATATGGGGTTTGGAATCGGATCCCCTCTATGAAGCAACCTATGCTCTACTTATAGTGGCGGCCCCGGTCCTCTTCCCTAGAGTTTCGGCGGGAAGGGATCCCGAAGTGTCCATTTTCTAAGGGGAACGGGGGAACATGTTCCCCTGCCCAAAGGTGGTATTCACCTGCAAAGTGGTTGTCCGCGCTGCAGGGACGGGCCTAGGGATGACGCCCGTCTGGCTAGCAGGCGGCGACGGCCTCGTTGCAATAGAACGGAAATCTTTGGGAGATGCCTTCGGGGCCCCGGTACGTCCTTGCCCCTTTGCACTAAAGGGGAAATTGCACCACCCTGATGTCTGCCGCTCGCATGTCCTTTCCTTGCATCACCTTTGACTCTTGAGGCCAGGCCTCGCCTCGGAATATCCGCCGCCCCAGAGGGGTCCTTAGGAAGCCACCTGCGGGTCTTGATGTTGTTCTTCTTCGTGAGGCTTGACCCCTCAGGAGGGCCTTGCCTTGAGTGGCGCCGAGCCTGTTGGTTCGCTTGATGAAGTGGGTCGGCCCTGGGTCACATGCAGGAAGGTCTGGGTACCCCCATTCCGAGAACACCAACATACTGGCTCAAGCCTCAACCAATAAGACTCTTCATTGTACACTTTGTGAGAAATCACATTTGAGTCCATAGGAAAGACAATACTATTAAAAGGGGATGAGGTGTTATGGTGAATTGATTGCTCAAGTGCTTAGAGTTAGCCACCAAAATACTCAGCCACTCTTCCCCAAAATATATATGTCCCACCAACATTTATCACTCGGCCCTACCGATTTTGGACTTCGACAGATCCCAGTCAAACCCTACGTTTTCGGTGCAACCAAAACTGCATTGGTGCTACCGAGTTTAGGTGACCAACCTTCTATTGCCTCGGTACACAAAATTCTGAGTTTTTGTATTGGTGTCACCGAGTTGTGTCATCTAACCGTTAGTCACCTTTTCGGTTCTACCGAGTTGTGTATATCGGTTCCACCGAGATTCAAAGTTGCTACCTTTTGAGCAAGTCGGTACCACCGAGTTTGTAACTTCGGTGTCACCGAGTTGGTCAATTAGGGTGTAATGGTTGGATTTTGGAGGTTGCCTATATATACCCCTCCACCTACCTCTCACTCGTAGAGTAAGCACTCAGAACACACACTTCATTGCCAGATCCATTTTTCTGAGAGAGAGCCACCTACTCATGTATTGAGATCATGAGATTCCATTCCAACCATTTGAACCTTGATTTCTAGCCTCCCCAAGTTGTTTTCTACAAGATCAATCTCTCCTACCCCTACCAAATTTGAGAAAGATTGATTGAGTGTGGAGGAGACAATCTTTAGAAGCACAAGAGCAACGGGGTCATCGTTCTACCACATCTATTACCTTTTGGAGGGTGGTGCCTCCTAGATTGGTTAGGTGTCGCTTGGGAGCCTCCTACTTCGTGTTGTGGAGTTGAACCAAGATGTTTGTAAGAGCAAGGAGATTGCCTACTTCGTGAAGATCTACCGTGAGTGAGGCTAGTCCTGTGTGGACGGAATCCATGGTGGAATAGACAAGGCCTCTTCTTCGTGGACCCCTTGTGGGTGGACCCCTTGTGGGTTGAAGTATCCACTAACATGGACGCACGATAGTGCCACCTATCGAAACCATGCCCAAAAACGCCATGTCAAACTCTTGCGTTTGATCTCCCTACATTACCTTACTTCACACTTGCATGTTTTACTTTTTGCCGCTATACTATTAGATGTGCATGTGTTGGGTGTGCTTGACTTGTCATAGTTACTAAAACTGGCCCACACTAAAACTTGGGAAAATGCTATGTTTTTATCTTGTCAAGTAGTCTAATCCCCCCTCAAGACATACTTTTGATCCTACAACTGGTATCAGAGCCTTGGTCTCCATTGCATTGGTTTCACAACCTAGGAGAGTATGGCGTCTAGTGAGGGAAGTTATCACCGTAGAGGTCCATACTTCGATGGCACTAATTTTGCTAGTTGGAATCATAAATTTAAAATGCATATTCTTGGTCATAATCCTGCCATTTGGGGAATTATTCTTGTTGGTGTGCAAGGTGATTTCTTCGGATAAGGGAGAGAATTAGATTGTGATGCGACAGCGGAAGAGTTGAAGATGTTGCAATTCAATGCACAAGCCTGTTACATCAACTACCTATGCCCTGAAGCATTCAACAAAAGTCGCCTTGAGAATGCAAAGGAAAATTGGGATACTTTGATTGATATGCGTGAAGGTACTGATTCTGTCACAGAATCTAAGTTGGATGTGCTTCAAAGTTAGCTTAACAAGTTCAATATGAAGGATGGTGAAGGAGTCACTGAAATGTACTCTAGGCTAGCCCTCATCACAAATGAGATTGTTCGCTTAGGAAGCGAAGAGGCGGCCGACAAATTCATGATCAAGAAGATACTTAGAGCTTTGGATGGAAGATATGACACCGTGTGCACATTAATCCAAATTATGTCCAACTACAAAGATCTCAAGCCTACTGAAGTCATTGAAAGATTGTTTCTCATGAAATGTCTCTCAAGGACAAAGATGAGTTGCACAAAAAGTCAAGCAGTGCCTACAAAGCTTTAGTTGATGCTCCCGCTACTTCAAGTGACAACCTTGTTACCAATTAAGAGATAAGCCTCATGGTCAGAAAATTCAACAAGTTCTACAAGGGTAGAGGCAAAGAGAGAAGCTCAAGCTCAAGACATGATCAGAAGCGTTCGTCCAGTCATGACCGAAACTGCTACAACTATGGGAAGCCCAAACACTATTCCAATGAGTGCTCGGCTCCCTAAAACGAAGAGAAGAGTCACCTCAAAGACGAAGCTCAAGAGATGAGTCACCTCGTAGAGAGAAAATGGGTAGAGAAGATCATTATGAACGAAGACACTCCTAGAGAGGCAAGGAATCGAAGAAGAAGGACAAATACACCAGGAGCAACTCTAGAAGAAGACATCAAGCTCATGTTGGTCAATGGTTTTCTATCTCCAAGTATGATAACCAATCCGAGAGAAGCTGTCACTCCAACTCTGACTATAGTCAAGATGAAGGTGTTACCGGCGTTGCTCTTGTTTCCTCCAACTCCTATGACATATTTGATTCACCAACTGAAGGGATTGGAAACTGCTTCATGGCAAAAGTCCCCAAAGTATCACACCTCGAGTATTTTGACTTTGATAGCAATGAGGATGACTTTTTAGGAGAAGATGACTTGCTACCTGATAATACTAGTGATAATATTGAAAATGAACTTGCTAATTTTCATGCTAGTCAAGAGAAATCAAATGATGATGATAAGAGAGAGATTGAACAACTAACTAAAGAATTAAACACTCTTAAGTTAGCTCATGAAACTACTTTAGAAGATCATAGAGAGCTTGCAAGAACTCATGAGAAGCTATGCTTCGAGAAGCTAAATTTAGAGCAAGAGCATGAGGTCTAAAGTCAATCAATGATGATCTTCGAAAGAAGAGTTCCTCTTATCTAGACAAACGATTACTCTTGTCTACTTTTGTTCCACAAGTTAAATCTAAGAACACCGGTAACAAAGGCAAGAAAGTCTCTTCATCTAGTAGCAACAATGCTAAAGCTAAATCAAATGATATTGTTGCTAGTAGCTCTCTTGATACAAATAATGATTCTCTTAGCCAAGTTACACTTGAGGAAGAAAACGATTTATTGAAAGGGATTATAGAGAGAGGTGTATTCAAGAGTCTTGCCGAAAGTAAGCAATTTGAGGAAATTGTGCGCATGCAAGGAGGACATCGGAAGAAGCAAGGTGTTGGCTACTTCAACGTCAACGGAGATTTTTGGGAAGAAGGTCCATATCCAATTCCCAAGTTTGTTCCTCAAGAGGAGAAGTATGATCCTACTCCTCTCGAGGAAACAAGCTCACGAGATGGCCTTCTACCACAAGACCACAAGGGCAAGGGAAAGCTTCAAGAGGGCATTGACTCATTTGAAGAAGAGCCCCAAGCCAAGGTTGAGTGGGTTCCCAAGGACACTTCGAGTACTACCTCATCTAGTGCTACCAAAACTCCAAGGATTCCCATCAAAGTGATGTAGGTCCCCAAGAGGAAGAACTAGGAAGTTCTTGAGGGGTGATTCCGCCAATGAATTTCACGCCCATCCATTTTGGCAAGAACTATATGCAAACAACCTCAACCATATGCATTGGTTCAAGGAGTCACACATTCCCTCAAAGGTGAGCAAGGGACAAGGTAATTAAAGCATCTTTTGACATAACCTCCCATGTACTTCACTCCATGTCCATAGATATCTTTGTGTTTGTTCCTTTTCTTTGGTACTAACCCATGTAGGTGAGAAGAGTAATAAACAACAAGTATTGCTCCCAACTCAAGATGATCTTCATCAACATTGAGCATCCACCACTACTTCACCTACTTGAAGTCTTCTACGACAAAACCCAAGGTTAGTTTGTCCCTCGTAGGGAGGATGTCATGTCAAGGGGGATCTTCACTCTAAATCTTGAGTATAACCATCTCCTAAAGATATGAACACATTAATGTTTTATGAAAAAGTGGTAACCCCACTTGTGCTTAAACAATGAGTATGACCTATGATCAAGTATTCTTACTTGACTCCTATGTCAATATACTCATATATAGATGACTTCATCATCACCAAAGTGCTTGATAGATGCTAGGATGTTTGTGCATGTTCATCATGGTTTCATTTGACAAATTATTGTGTGCGCATGTTGGTCTGCATATATTTTCTCATTCGAGGATATCCAATTGTTGCTATTTGGCTTTTGATTTATCTTTTGCCAATTAGATACACAAGAATGTCTAGGACCCTTCTCTAGTTATCTATGCTTTCTCGTCTCAAGTTATATTCATTCTTCATCACAACACTTGAACAAGCACTTCTCGATCCCTCTGTGTGAAGGAGCACTCGGAGTTCCCTATCGACAAAGGCTACATTCCAAAACCTCTTTGTGAACCTCCGTGTAACCAACCCCATAATCTTGGTTCCACCGAATTCCCAAAGCTGATCTAGGTTTTCAATCCTGGTACCACATATACCACCATCTCAGCTTCACCGAGTTTCCATGTCAACTAACAACAGCGGAACTCGGTGGCACCGAGATCTTAGTATCGGTGACTGATATGTCCATTTTGCATCACGCTTTTATATCAATAATTATTGCATTATGGGCTATTAATACACATTCTGGTACAATACTTGTGCATTTTCTCTCTTATTTTACAAGATTTACACGAAGAGGGAGAATACCGGCAACTAGAATTCTGGACTGGAAAAGGAGAAAATCTGAGAGACCTATTCTACACAGCTCCAAAAGTCCTGAAAAGTTACGGAGAATTGTGTTGGAATATATAAAAAATAATGGGTGGGAGAAATACCGGAGGGGACCCACCACAAGGTCACAAGAGAGGGGGCGCGGCCTACCCCCCAAGACACGCCCTACAGGCTTGTGGGCCCCCTGACAGGCCTTCGGTGCCCATCTTCTACTATATGAAGGGTTTTGACGTGGAAAAAATCAAGGCAGAGCTTTCGGGACGTAGAGCCGCCGTCTCGAGGCGGAGCTTTGACAGAACCAATCTAGAGCTCGGGCGGAGCTATTCCGCCTGGGAAACTTCCCTCTCGGAGGGGGAAATCAAAGCCATCATATTCGACAACGATCTCTCATCGAGAGGGGGTCAATCTCCATCAACATCTTCATCAGTACCACCTCCTCCTGAAACGCTGCTTCATCTCTTGTATCCGATCTTTGTCTCAAAACCTCAGATTGGTACGTGTGGGTTGCTAGTAGTGTTGATTACTCCTTGTAGTTGATGCTAGTTGGTTTATTTGGTGGAATATTATACGTTGAGATCCTTAATGATTATTAACACTCCTCTTATTATGAACATGAATATGCTTTGTGAGTAGTTACGTGTGTTCCTGAGGACATGGGATAAGTCTTGTTATAAGTAATCGTGTGAATTTGGTATTCGTTCGATATTTTGATAAGATGTATATTGTCGCTCCTCTAGTGGTGTCATGTGAACGTCGACTACATGACACTTCACCATTGTTAGTTCCTAGAGGAAGGCATTGGGAAGTAATAAGTAGATGATGGGTTGCTAGAGTGACAGAAGCTTAAGCCCTAGTTTATGCGTTGCTTCGTACGGGGCTGATTTGGATCCATATGTTTAATGCTATGGTTAGATTTATCTTAATTCTTCCTTCGTAGTTGCGGATGCTTTCAAGAGAGGTTATTCATAAGTGGGATGTTTGTCCAACTAAGGGCAGCACCCAAGCACCGGTCCACCCACATATCAAACTATCAAAGTAACGAACGTGAATCATATGAGCATGATGAAAACTAGCTTGACATAAATTCCCATGTGTCCTCGGGAGCGTTGTTCTTTATATAAGAGTTTGCCCAGGCTTGTCCTTTGCTACACAAAGGATTGGGACACCTTGCTGCACCTTTGTTACATTTGTTAGTTGCTACCCGTTACGAATTACCTTAACACAAAACTATTTGCTACCGATAATTTCAGTGCTTGCAGAGAATACCTTACTGAAAAACGCTTGTCATTTCCTTCTACTCCTTGCTGGGATCGACACTCTTACTTATCGAAAGGACTACAATAGATCCCCTACACTTGTGGGTCATCAAGACTCTTTTCTGGCACCGTTACCGTGTGTGAAGCGCCTTCGGTGAGTGGAACTTGGTAAGGAAAAATTTATATATTGTGCTGAAATTTACTTTCACTTGTCACTATGGAAAATAATCCTTAGGGGTCGATAGAATATTTGTCTAGAGGGGTGTGAATAGACTACTTGTCAATTTAAAAATCTAGCATATCCTAATTTCTAGTAGGGACAGAAATCTAGCAGTTGTAACAAGTCTAAGTCACCCTACACATGCAGTTTCAGAGTATAGCAGCGGAAAGTAAAACATGCAACTATAATGTAGAAAAGTACGGTAGTGAGATCAAACGCACGAGGTTGACATGGCGATTTTTGGCATGGTTCCGATAGGTGGTTCTATCATATGTCCATGTTAGTGGAGACTTCAAACCAAAGAGGGTAACAGATGCGAGAGCCCATGGAGGGCTCCACCCACGGAGGGTCCAGAAAGAAGACGCCTTGTCTATTCCACCGCGGCTTCCATCCACACAGGACTAGCCTCACTCACGATAGATCTTCACGAAGTAGGCGATCTCCTTTCCCTTACAAATATCTTGTTTCAACTCCACAACACGAAGTAGGAGGCTCCCAAGCGACACCTAACAAATCTAGGACGCACCATCCTCCAAAAGGTAATAGATGTGGTAGATCAATGAACTCCTTGCTCTTGTGCATCTAAAGATAGTCTCCTCAACACAAATCACTCTCTCACAAAATATGCATTGGTAGGAAAGGTTGATTTGGTGGAAAGAAGTTTGGGAAGGCTAGAGATCAAGTTTCAAATGATTGGATTGGAATATCTTTGTCTCAACACATGAGTAGGTGGTTCTCTCTCAAAAAATGGATCTGGAAATGAAGTGTGTGTTCAGAATGTTTCTGCCACGAATGAGAGGTGGGTAAAGGGGTATATATAGGCATCAGCCAAAATCCAACCGTTACACACAGAATAGCAAACTCGGTGACACCGAAGTGGACAACTCGGTGGTACCGACTAGTACTAAAAGTTTGAACTTTTGAATCTCGGTGAGACCGATATATAGAACTCGGTGGCACCGAAAAGGTGACTAACTGTCAGATGGCCAAACTCGGTGGCACCGATTCTCAAACTCAGAAATTCTGATTTTGTTTATCTTGGCAACAAAATGTTGGTCACACTAAACTCGGTAGCACAGATGCAGATTCGGTTGCACCGATTTGGTGGGAATGGCTAGGGTTCTGTCTGAGGTTCAAAGTGAGTGGGTCCGATGTGGCAATGTTGGTGACAACAAATTTGTGAATGTGGAACTTGACAGAGTGCATATGTGGGGAAAATGACTGAGTGTTTTCTTGGCTAATTTTGAGCATTTGAGCAATCAGTTCATTTTACTACATCACCCCCTTTTAATAGTATTGGCTTTCCTATGGACTCAAAAGTGATTTCTCACAAATATAAAATGAAGAGTCTTCTAGCTTGAAGTTTGAGCCAATATTATTCCATTCTTGCATCCAGGGGTGTCTACACATAAACCTTTAGCTAATGCTCTCTATGGACTTTTCTTGAAATATCTAGGTAAAAGTGTTAGTCCAAGAGACAATGTATGTTGTCTTGAATTATCAAAATCACCTAGGGAGCATATGTGCTTTCAATCTCCCCCATTTCGGTAATTGATGACAACATACAATCACAGATTGAACTAAAGATACTTAAAAAGATATGACAATTTTGAAGGAAATATGACTAGTAAAACCTCCCCCTAAATGTGTGTAATACCTTTAAAGGATAGTTGCTTTGGAATGCATGGGCACACACAAGGTAGAAGGACAAGACAAGTCATAGGAATCTTGGCTATATGCATCAAACATATGTGAATGAAGGACTTCCATGTTTACGACTCCCTCTTGCAAACAGTATGTGCAAGAAACAAGAGGTCATCATGAACAAGGATATGATGCATATACTTACCTTGAGGATCTTGAGCGTCATGACATAGGAGTACACTTGGGAAAACATATGTTAGATAACACAAGAGTACCCTGTTGTAAAGATGCAAAACAAATTCAAACGTACAGAGAATGAAGACATAGATAGGATTTTGATGAAAGAATATGTCTTCAAGGAACAAGAACATTTTATTCCCTTAAAAATGAGTAAGTAAAGTTTCCTCTCCCCGTGAATCATGGCATGTAGATATTGGGAGTAGGTAGGCAAAATAAGTTCAACAAATAACGCCAATTAAAATGGAATGGTATTTATCTCTCTCCCCCTTAATGTATAGGGTATGATACAAGTATCTCCATTTAGTGTTGTTGCTCCCTCTTTTGCATAAGCTTCTTGATAGTATATGATAGTATTTCTCCCCTATAAATAGGTTCGCTGAATGGAAGCTTTGATTACCAAAAAGAAAGTCAAAGGGTAAAGGCTCCTCGAGAGTAAATAGAAATCCTGGATACTTCTCTCTTTTGTAAGGGTTCTTGGAATTTGTCTTTTCTCCCCCTTAGATATTTTGTAGGGTTCATTGAATGTTCTCCCCCTTAGGTATGGATATGAGTTCCTGGAATGATCTCCCCCTGAGTTAGGGATCCTAGAGAATTCTCACTCTTATATTGCATGGGATCACTGAGATTTGTCTCCCCTGAAAGAAGTTGTCTCCCTCTAAGACAATAGTATGGTAGATATTATCAGAGCAACAAAGTCAGAAAAATCGGAGTCACCGGGGCATAATGATTCGGTAGAACCAAGATTGATTTTTAGGCCTCTTGGAGAAATCGGTTGGGCCAATTTTCCCAATTCGGTGAAACCGAGTTGCAATGATAGTCAACTCTTTAACAGAAAATAGGTTGATTGAAAGAATTGTTTCAAAAGGTCAAGTGTCCAAAAGAATGATAATTCCAACAGAAATAGTTTAAACAAAAGTAAGAAGAATATTTTTTTTGAAGATACACAAATATAGATGGGAGTTGAATGGTTCTAGGAATGCGAAAGATCAAATGTGAACCATACGATATTCTCCATCTAGATGTGGGGAAGTGACTAGGTCACCTATATTAGAGTATTTGACTTGAGGAG
The DNA here is from genome assembly GCF_904849725.1 of Hordeum vulgare subsp. vulgare. Classification (NCBI taxonomy): domain Eukaryota; kingdom Viridiplantae; phylum Streptophyta; class Magnoliopsida; order Poales; family Poaceae; genus Hordeum; species Hordeum vulgare. The sequence goes on along the minus strand of NC_058521.1, from coordinate 408,852,824 downwards.
TCAAGCAAGGATGCTTGATCATAGGTCATACTCATCGTTAAGCATGAAATGGGGTTTCCATTTTTTGATTAAGCATTTAAATGTCTTCATATCACTTCAGTTGATGTACACCATGAGTTGGTGTAGATCTTTATCAAGGATACGAGTACATACCTTCGAATGATGTTGTTGACATTGCATGTAGGTGAACTTGTTGTGGATGCTCAATGTTGATGAAGATCATCTTGAGTTGGGAGCTATCCATGAAGTTTTGGTTCACTTTTAAACTATAATGGTTAGTCACGCAAGGAAGAACGTAATATATCCAAATGACATGAGTGAAATTCAATATGATAGAATTGTCAAGAATATGATTTTGTTGTCTTCTTCCTTCATCTCCGAAAAAAGGTTGTTGATACCTGGCCATGTCAAGATTGCTTTTGATGAGAGTTGGTTTGCAATCTTGTGGAGTGTTTTTCTTTCAAGTACCTACAAAAGGTTAGATGAAATACAAGGGAGCATAGTTTCCAAGACATAAGATAGTCATATCATTGGCATCATGGATCAGTCAGTTAAGCTCATGCCCTTACATGCATCCGAGTGAGTCTAGCTCAAGTTTGAAGCATCAATGATGTTCAACTCACTCCTCAAATAACAGAACACTTTATCATCAAGTGGTTTGGTGAAAATATCAGCTAGTTGTTTGTCATTGCAAACATGCCTGAGATCAATATCTCCTTTGGCAACATGATCATGGATGAAATGATATCGCACTTGGATATGTTCACTTCTAGAATGTTATATGGTATTATATACAATCTTAATGGCACTCGGATTGTCAGACAACAACGGAACTTTTCTAACATGAATGCCATAATCCTTAAGCATTCCAGACATCCATAGTAATTGAGCACAACATGATCCAGCGGCAATGTATTCAGCTTCGGTAGTTGATAAGGATACCGAGTTTTGTTTCTTGGATGTCCAAGAGACAAGAAATCTCCCAAGAAATTGACATGTACTTGAGGTAGATTTTCTATCAACCTTGTCTCCAGCGTAATCCGAGTCGTAATATCCAACAAGATCAAAAGAAGATCCCTTGGGATACCATATGCCAAAGTTTGGTGTATGTATGAGGTATCTCAGTATCCTTGTCACAGCCAATAGATGGCACTCTTTAGGTGCTTATTGATAGCGGGCACACATGCAAACACTTAGCATGATATCAGGATGAGAAGCACATAGATATAACAATGATCCAATCACAGATTGATAAACCTTTTGATCAATGGGTGCATCATCCTTAGTGAGGTCAAGATGTCCACTAGTAGAAATGGGGGTATCATACCTTTGCATTCTTGCATGTTGAACTTCCTGATCAAGTCGTTGGTGTACTTGGTTTGAGATATGAACGTTCCTTCTCTCGATTGTTTGATTTGCAATCCAAGGAAGAACTTGAGTTCACTCATGATGGACATCTCGTACTTCTGTGACATCAGCTTTCCAAACTTTTCACTAAAATGTGGGTTAGTGGAACCAAAGATAATATCATCCACATATATTTGACAAACAAATAGTTCACCATTTACTCTTTTAGTGAATAAGGTTGCATCAATTTTGGCAATCTCAAAACCATTTTCAATGAGAAACTTCATTAGGAAATTTACCAAGCTCTAGGTGATTGTTTAAGACCATATAAAGCTTTACGAAGTTTGTAAACATGATCAGGTTTCTTAGGGTTCACAAAACCCGGAGGTTGTTAAACATAAACTTCCTCTTCAATTTCTCCGTTGAGAAAGACACTTTTAATATCCATTTGGTAGAGAGATATATCATGTTCATTGGCATAAGCTAGAAGATTATGAATGGCTTCAAGTCTAGCAATAGGAGCATAAGTCTCACCATAGTCCATACCTTCGACTTGCGTGTATCCTTGGGCTACGAGACGTGCTTTGTTGCGTACAACTTGTCTGTCTTCATCTTGCTTGTTCCAAAACACCCATCTTGTACCAATGATATTCTGCTCGCCTTCTGGTTTTTCACCAAGTTTCCATACTTGGTTCCTCTCGAAATTGTGTAGCTCATCATGCATGGCATTCACCCAGTCTGGATCTTGGAGAGCTTCTTCTACCTTCAAGGGTTCAATGCTAGATATGAAATAATGATGCTCACAAAAGTTAGCTAGTCGAGTTTTAGAGCGAGTGATTCTCCCGTTGTTTATGTCGCTTTAGATTTGTTTCAGCGAATGATCTCTGTCGACTCTTACTCTAACTCTTTACAACTTCTTCTTGTTGGATGGAGGAGCTTCTTATTCTTCGTCGTCATCTTCAGCATTGTCGTTGGCATCACCTTCTTCTTGAGGTGGTGATGCGGAAGGTTGAGGTGGATCATCAAGATATTTCTCTTCCTCTTCTTCATCATGTCGTGTACCACTTGTGGATACTTCCTTGTCATTTTATGGTTCGCATTGACGCGAAGTAGGAGCTTCCACTTGAGTTGATGAAGTGCTTTCTTTCACCTCCATGGGACGAATCTTGTCAATGGGCAAATCTTTGATAGCTTCTGAAGGTTCCTTATCTCCTACATTAATTGGCAATTGTTCAACTTGCAAACCATTAGTCTCACTAAACATCACATGTATCGTATCTTCAACTTTTTTATTGAAGTTGTTGTAGACACGGTAAGCATGAGAGTTTGATCTGCAACCAAGAAGGAAACCTTCATAAGATTTAGGTGCAAATTTAGATCGATGATGCTTATCAAGAATATATGACTTTGAGTCGAATACTCGAAATTATCCAACTTGGGGTTTGTTACCAGTGAGTAGCTCGTATGCCATTTTTCCGAGAAGCTTGTACAGGTAGAGTCAGTTTATGGCATGGCAAGTTGTTTCCATGGCTTCTGCCCAAAAGTTTCTTGGATTCTTGTATTCGTCAAGCATCATTCTCGCCATCTCTATGAGCGTCCAGTTCTTCCTCTCAACAACTCCTTTTTGTTGAGGTGTGTTCGTTGCCGAGAACTCATGTAAGATACCTTCTTCGTCAAGAAAAGTATTCACATTAGTGTTCTTGAACTCCATTCCGTTGTCGCTCCGAACCTTCTTGATCTTCACTTCAAACTAGTTTTGAGCTTTTCGAGCAAACTTCTTGAAGATCATTTGTACATGCGACTTGTCATTGAGAAAGAACACCCACGTAAATATGTAAAAGTCATCAACGACAACTAGACCATAGGAATTTCCACCGAGGCTCTTATAAGCGTTGGGACCAAAGAGATCTGTGTGAAGCAGCTCGAGGGATCTTCTTGTGGTCATGATGTTCTTCATGGGATGACTTCCTCCAACTTGTTTTCCTGCTTGACAAGCCCTGCAAAGTCTATCTTTGTCAAAGATAACATCTTTAACACCAAGAATATGATCACCTTTGATAAGTTTGTGAAGATTACACATACCAACATGTCCAAGCCTTCTATGCGATAACTAACCTTTAGAAGATTTTGCAATAAGACATGTACGGGGTTTGGATATTTTAGACAAATCAACAATGTATAGATCGCCTATACGGAAACTAGTAAAGATGATGTTATATTGTCCCTAAGAAACACTCGGCATTCAAGTTTCTTAAATAGCACATCGAAACCAAAGTCTGCTAGTCTAGATACGGAAAGAAGATTGTGGCCAAGGGATTCAAGAAGCATGACATTCGGAATGGAACTATCATGAGATAAGACCACCTTACCAAGACCAAGTACCTTACCTTTGGAGTTGTCTCCAAAAGTCACATACTTCCGAGGTCCACGGTTTGGTGTAATCCCATGGAACATGTCATTATCTGCGGTCATGTGATCGGTGCATCCACTGTCAAGAACCCACTCCTTACCACCGGCCATGTAGTCTTTAAGGTTAGCCATAAGACTGAGATTCTTCATGGTCTTCTCATACTCGGTGTCGAAGTTCTCATCATTTTTACAGTAGCCATGTTCCCCATAGTCATCATCGGATGAAGTTTCCTCGTAAGAGACAAAAGTTTCATCAGAAATTTGACTATTACAATATTCAAGTTTATGCATCTGAATGGGTTCAACAATGATGTTGTTGATTGTAATGGCATTTCCTTTGGCACGCACGAGGTCACGAAGCTCCAATAGGCATTTATCAAAGTTAAGATTGGTTGGATTCATCTTATGGAAAGCAATGTAATTGTGAACAATGATATCAAGATTTTTCAAGGAATAATTTGGATATATTTTCTCTAAGTCTTTACACAAGGTATGATCACACTCAAAATTTTGCAACTGATTAAGCAAACTTCTTGGTAAACCTCTAATGATAAGATTGACAATGTTGAGGTTACTATCGGTGTTCTGGGAATGGGGGTACCCAGAACTGCCTGCGTGCGGCCCAAGGCTGGCCCACTTCATCAGCAAGCACAACCGGACACGACCCCACTGAAGGCAAGGTCCTCGCGAGGGGCCAAGCCTCGCGAGGAGGACCAGTATCAAGACACGCAAGGGGGCCCCTCAGGACCCCTCCGGAGAGGCGGAGATTCCGAGCCAAGACCCAACCTCACGAGTCAAGGATGACGCGAGGAAGGACACGCGAGCAGCGGACAGCAGGACGGAGTAGTTTCCCCTTTAGTGCAAAGGGGGCAAGGACCTACGCGGGTTCCCAAGGCATCTTCCAAAGGTTTACATTCTGGTTCAACAAGGGCACCAACACCCGCCAGCAGGACGAACGTCAGACCTGGAACCGTCCCTGCTGCCTTGACTGCAACTTTTGCAGACGAAGACTACCTTTGGACAGGGGGAGCATGTTCCCCTATTCCCCTTCAAAATTTGCCATTGTGGGATCCCTTTCCGCATGTTGGTGTTCTAGGAATGGGGGTACCCAGACCTGCCTGCCTGCAGCCCAGGGTTGACCCACTTCATCGACCCAAAACCAACAGGCCCGACAATGCTCGAGGCAAGGCCCTTGCGAGCGGCCAAGCCTCGCAAGGAGGAACCGCTTCAAGACCCGCAGGGAGCCTCCTCAGGACCCCTCCAGAGTGGCGGATATTCCGAGGCAAGACCCAGCCTCAGGAGTCAAGGATGAGGAGGGAAAAGATAGGCGAGCAGCGGACGGCAGGACAGAGCAATTTCCCCTTTAGTGCAAAGGGGGCAAGGACATACGTAGGTTCCAAAGGCATCTTCCAAAGGTTTCCATTCTGGTGCAACAAGGCCACCACCGCCCGCCAGTAGGACGGACGTCACCCTGGATCCGTCCATGCTGCGTTGATAGCCACTTTTGCAGATGAAGACCACCTTTGGACAGGGGGAGCATGTTCCCCTGTTCCCCTTCGAAATTGGCCATTGTGGTATCCCTTCCCGCCTGGACGATAAGGGAAGAGGACCCAGGGCGGAACTATATATAGAGTATAGGTTACTTCGTAGAGGGGGATCCGATCCCACATCCCCGACGAGATCCATTCATTCTCCCATTGGTACCACACAAAGGCCATCCAACCTCCGGAGGCCCTCGAACATTGTACTAGTTGATCCACAAACCTTCACGACAGGCAATGCACCAAAGCAGGAGTAGGGTATTATGCTTCCCAGCGGCCCAAACCTGGGTAAACTGCCATGTTCTGTGTCTTCCTCACCATCGACTGAGTTCCCTGCAAACCTCATCGAGTAGCGAGCTAGGTGAGGCGAGCCCACGAGGGATCTTCGTACACGCCCCTGAGTTCGAATCTTTTGGATTTTGCAGAGCCCGAAATCTAAAATTTCGCGCGCCAGGTAGGGGCTTATCAAGGTCTTCTCTGAGCTTCATCTTCCATAAGCCCCGCTGCTCAGATGGCCGGCACCCAACAAGCTTCTTCTAGCCTCGTTGAGATGGCTTCCAACCGTCATACCATCGTGGCCACAAGCACGTGTACCGGCGTTATGGTACGAGGCGACTCGTACCAGATCGCCAACATCGTATCCACCGCCGCATCCACGAGCACCGCCCAGGCGCAAGGCGGCTGGTAGGCGTCCCCGGAATCCACAACGGGTCGGATCAACCTGGGGGACCTCAGCGCGCACGACGTGCTGCAGATGGCGAGCGAGATGCTCTGCCAGCGACCAACGCAAGGGGGCTTCGATGCCTGGGCGGACCATATCATGGAGCTGATCGACATTCCCCAGAAGGCTATCCGACAACACTCTTCTCCAAGGCCACATGCGCCAGGCACCGGGGTCTCGCACCCCCTACCGACCTCGGGCCTGCAAGCGGCGGGGCCCTTCCGGCGCTGGACAGGGCCGATAGAGATGCGTCACATGCTGCCCTCCTCCTCCTCCAGATTCCGGTGGCCGGCCTCGAGGTGCAACATGCCGGCAACCACCAGAGGCGCGATGAGAGCGGCATGACATTTGATGCTCACACTGACGCGCATCACCAAGACCACGTCAGCCCCCGACAACCCGAGGCAGCCAGGCAGGAGCGCTACCTCAGGCGTAGCTAGCAGCGGGCGGCAGAGGCACCGGCGTGGACGAACCATGGCAATGGATACATGCCAGGGTACCAAGGGAGGATTCTGCAATGAGCAATGCGAGGACCACCCAACGGCGGCAACAGGAACAAGCAAATTTGTGCACATGCCCATCGCAAGAAGAACTCCGAGCAACGCGACCGTGGGGACTTCCCCTGCCGCCGAGAGGGACCGCCACCGTCGCGCTATTGCACGGCTTTGGAGGTCGATCGAACACCTACGCGGAGCCTTACTACCGTGCTATGTAACACCACCTCACCCTCCCGACGAGGAATAGCCTCACACGTCCACCCCAGGCGCCAGTCCCCCTTAGGAGTAAGGAACGCTCTAGGGGTCCCCCTTGAGACGTGCCCTAGGGCTCCTGATGGCGGAGCGGTGGGCCCAAGAGGCGCGGACAGGGAGCCGCCCCCAAGCCATGGGGCATGACGCCAACCGCCGCCCCCGCGGAGGAACTGCGAAGAACCGGATCCCCGGCCTCAGGAGGACGAGTCGGAGAAAGCAACGAGCCACAAGTGGCATGACTCACTCGAGGCGACTACGGTGCTGATGTGGGCGCCAAGGGCCGGGCCTCACGAGGCGCCCGTCAGGCTGAAGAAGCATTGCGATGTAACTTTTTGATTCACTACTCTAGGGGGCGTCTGCTGGCCGCATGAACTTCAAGTGTCCATGGCACGCCTCTGCCCATCATGTCATTTACGCATTCTTCCATAACTTCTGCGCCATCCATTCGGCAATCTGACATATTGCATTGCTTGCATCTTTGGGCAACCGACCCCCCTGCTCGGGGGCTCTGGCCGGTGCACGTCGCCCCACCGTGGGACCTGGGGAGGCCCCGCGGCTCCGCAGGGCCACAATCAACAGGATGAAGTGGGGGGCGCTTGAGCGTCAAAAGGGGCCTCCTGAGCATCGAGCCTCCAGAGCCTTACCGGTCATAAGGCCACATTCCATCCTTGAGGTCGTGCACGGACATTCGGTCGTTATCAGGGGTGGCAGGGCTTGACCCCGTAGCTGCGGTCATCCATTCGGTCGCAAGCAACAGCGGCTGGGAAATGTGCGGGACTGGGTCTTGGCGATGCAGAGCTGCTCGAACGTCAAAGGGGGCTCCTGAGCATCGTGCCTCAGGAGCCTTACCGGTCACAAAGCCACTTGACTACACTGGTGCCATGCAGGCACATTCGGTCGGTATGGGGGGTGTTGGGTCTTTGGCTCGTGAGGTGCCTCACGACGGCAGGGAAATGTGCAGGACTGGGGCGTGCCGACGTAGAGCAGTAGAAAAGCCCTCAGCCAGTCTCAGGAGAAGGAGGAAACATCGCAGAGCCGGAGCACCCTCGCGTTCACCCTACAATACCCATGGGACCTGGACCAACTCGCGGCACCTCTGCATCGTCCTTCAATCCTTCCGGAACCTACTTCATCCCGTGACACTCTCACGTAATAACGAGTCGACGATGTATACGCCCAGGCCCCCCGAGGACGCGGAAGGGGCCCATCCCATGCCGAGTGGATGACCTATGCTCTGCGCTGGGTGGAGAGATAGGAAATCAACACGGTCCACCAATGACCCAAAGGAATCAGGCGCCTATGCCTCCGGGGTAGGGACACTCGCGAGGCCAAAGCATCCTCGCGACCTCCCAGATACACCCCCACCATGACACTCTCACATAATAACGAGCCGAGGCTGTATATGCACAGGGGGCCCCGAGGACGGGGAAGGGGTCCATCCCACGCCTAGTGGCAGCCCTACGCTCCGCGGTGGGGAGAAGACCGAGGCAATCAACTTAGTCCACCAATGACTATGCCAGAGCTGGGGAAGATGGCGGTGGAGATTAGCCTAGGTGCCGGACGCGACGTTTGATGACGAGTTTATGAATATACTACTCGCCCCTCATTGGATACCCCAAGTGGAAGGTGGAGATGTAGTCAGCAGCAAATTTGCCTTACACGGAGACTGTAAGGCTTATCGAACCAGGAGGACTCCTAAGCTCAACAAGTAGGTGTCCTCCACCCTGGGCTAGCATAAGACATGGACCTGCACACACAACAAATAACTTTGCTCCCAACGAGTACAGAGAGGTTGTCAATCTCTCCGGCCTTGTAGTTTGTAAAGGATCAAAACACAAGCGGGAAGGTAATAGTGATTGCAACACAAAAGTAAATGAAAGCGGTAAATGATGGAGGTGTAAACAATGATGGTGATATGGGCCGAAGTCACATGATGTTCACTAGTGATGTATCTCTCCGAAAAGACGAAAAACAACTATGCTAGGGTAAACAAATCACAGTTGGGCAATTGACAGAATTATGATAGCACCGCAATGCTAATTATGCTCCTTGATAGTTAGAGGTTCAATAGTAATGGGCAGTACGCCAAGACAAGTAGAACGTTTATTCATCAGCATCTACTTACTAATCATCCACCTTGAGATATCTATCCAGAACATCTCTCCGGTATTAAGTTGCGAGCCCCACCCAAAGTGTAAACTCAAAGCAATGGACAACTGCATTAATGAACTATGCGTAAGGTAAACAATCCTTGCAACCCTGGTCACAAGCACCGTTGTTTTCTCCCTGGTGGCAACAAGCATATCCCCTAATCTCATGTTTATGTCACTCATGATAGACATCGAGGGGTCCGAACCCACAATCATGCATAACGCTCCCTCTTGGAGTTACAATCTACTACTTGGCCAAAGCAATAAAAAGCAACGGAGAACATGCATGAATCAGTAAGGAACGTAATATAAAAGGATAATCAAATATATAACTCATAACAATCTGAACGTAATCTCATAATCCATCGGATCCCAACAAACTGAGCATAGCAAAAGCAAGAGAATTACATAGATGCCTTGATCATGTAGGGCCGCTCACAAGGACTAACCTTTGAAGCACAAGATTGGAGAGGAGACATCACATAGCTACTGGCCATGGACTCGTGGTCCAAGGAGGACTACTCACGGCACGTCCGGGAAGCGTCCATAGCAGTGGAGAAGCTCTCGGAGGTCAATCCTCCCTCCGGCAGGGTGCCGGGAAGAGGTCTCCTGACTCTGCCGATCTTGGAAGCGTTACGGCGGCGGAACGATGGAGAAATTCGCAATTCCAGAAAGTCTGCGAGGGTTTCCTCTACGGACCCTAAATATAGGCCAAAGCAAGCCGCCTGGGAGGCCCCTGGCCCTCCTTCGGTGATCCGGAAGCTTCTGTTTTGCCGATTTTGTTATATTTTTTCTTGATCTTTCGGGCTTCGGAAAATTGGGTGAAAGCCCCTACAAAATAGACATCAATAGACAGAAACTGGCACTAGGTGCACTGAGTTAGTAGGTTAGTCCAAATATTTGTAAAATGATATAAAAGTGTAGCAAAACATATAACAATGTCACCAAGAAGGTCATGGAACAAGCAGAAATTATAGATACGTTTGGGACGTATCACTGTTTGCTTGCTTCTTCGTGGAGCTTGGATTATCCTCTGCTAGACTTGAATTTTCCGATTTCAAAGTTGATGTTTGAAAAACAAAATGGGGGGAATTTTCTCTTGCATTGTCTCATTTTGCCGGATTTGAAGCCTCCTTTTCTAGATGACATTTTCTGGGGAGTTGAACACTGCGCACCGGCCCTAGGCGCCTAGGAGCGCGAAAGCAAGGACTTGCCGCCTGAGGGGCTCACACTTTCAGCGGTCGAGCCCCGTTTGGGGGCTCGGACCGGAGCATGATACCACCACAAAGAGTCTCGGGGGGCTCAGGGCGCCCTGGGGCGATGACCAAAGGGTCTCCACCCCGTCCCACCGACAAAGTAGGGGCTACTCACGAGGAGCTGCGGAAAGGACCAGCGCAAACCCACGAGCTAAGTACCCCGCTATCTCGGAGACCATCTGGTATCGCGTCGAACCAAGAACAAATTAAAAGCACGTGTACTAACGAGAGCATGCAGGGCCTAAGGAAAAAGCTTTGGAAAAGAACAAGGCCATCGGTAAAGCGTGCAGCAGCATGGACGATGCCTCGGGAGGATGGGGCCTCTTGAGGGGCCTGGGTGTCGTTGCCCCGGAGCAACGGCTGAGTCATCGACGGGCCCTATGCAAGGTAGCCAATCCGCAACGACTACCAGCAAGCAAGCCGTCAGTTCAAGAGAGAAAGGAAAAAGGGAGAACGGCGAAGGTAACATGCAAAAGTTTAACGCCCGACAAGGCAAAGTTCATGGTCCACTATTACAAGAATGGGAAACAAAAGCGAGGGGCACCTAGGGGCAGAGATTGCCGGCAGGCTGGCGTCGGATCCCTCCTCCTCAGTGGAGACGGGCACCTAGACGTACCGCTCCACGACGGCGTCCACGCGCAGGCGGACTTCGTCTCGGAGAAGACGTCGGGACTCAGCAGGCACCGGCTCAACAACGCATGAGAGATCAAGCTCCGGGACGAGGCGGCGCAGGTTGGAGAAGACGAGCGTCAAGGCAAGGCCCAGAAGCTCACGCACGTCTGACGTGTTATCCTCCTCCACGTGGGAGACACCGGCCTCCAGCGTCTCCACCACCTTCTGGAAGAACGCGAGGTAGCCCCCGTCGTTGCTCACCCTTGGCAGCGCCGGGGCATCCCCCACGAATCGACGGGTCGCGCGCACCGCCTAGCCGGCCATGCCCTTGAACTGCTTGACTCGCTGGGACAACAGCAACCGGGTGTACGCCGCCTAGTCCTGGGCGGCCTGAACGGCACCGACCGCCTCCTGGACTTGCCTCTGCACCGACGCCAGCTCCGCCTTGGCCTCCTCTTCGCCCTGGCGGTAGGCCTGGAGGGCGGCCTTGGCGCTCTTGAGCTGAGCCCGCAGCCCCTCCGCCTCCTCCTGAAGCTCGTCGAGCTTGAGCTTCTTGGCTGCAGGCACTCTGGAGAAAAGGGAAGATCAACCACCAAGCAGTAGACGGGACAACAAGGAAAGGGAGTGCAAGTGAGGAACTTACTCGTCGTCCACAATACAGCGATGGCGGACGCGCGGTGACCCTGAGGGTCCTCCGCCGCTGCTCCCGGGGGCTGACGAGGGCGCGGACAGAGCCGCATGTTTCCCCTACCAGGATCGCCTCCTGGAGATGCCATGTAGGACGAAGAAACGAAGGGGAGAAGAGGGTTTTTTCGACAGAGCAAAGGCAGTAGAGAGGGAGCTCAAGATTGAAGTGCCTCGCCCGTGCCACGGGCGAGGCAGATTTATAGGCGAGCTGCGGCCACCAACCGTCGTGGGAGCGTGAGCGTCGCGCGCCTCTCAGAGGACGCGAGGTGGGCTGGTGGGAGCGTTGTCGCCCATGATGCGTCACCTGTCAACTGAGCGGTCACGTCCGTGAGGGACGTTGGGCATGGTCAGGCCGCACTGATGCCACTCAATAAGAACAATGATGGCATGTGCGGTTCTTGGAGATTGTGCCATCGTGGTCTGGTGCCCCCCGGACGCCTCGAGGAGCGGGAGCGTCGCCACACGGCGGCTGGACACGTGTGTCGCCTGGCCCGCACGCAATGAGGGCATGCGACGCTTTAGGACACCATCAAGGCTTCGCCAAGAAGCCAGCCCAGGCGTGCCTTGGGCCCCGGAGCTACTGTCACCGTTCTGGGAATGGGGGTACCCAGAACTGCCTGCCTGTAGCCTAGGGTTGGCCCACTTTATCGACCAAAAACCAACAGGACCGACACTGCTCGACGCAAGGCCCTCACGAGGGGCTAAGCCTCATGAGGAGGAACAACTTAAAGACCCGCAGGGGGCCTCGTCAGGACCCCTCTGGAGCTGTGGATATTCCGAGGCAAGACCCAGCCTCAGGAGTTAAGGATGACGCGGGAAAAGACAAGCGAGCAGCGGACAGTAGGACGGAGCAGTTTCCCCTTTAGTGCAAAGGGGGCAAGGACGTACGCGGGTTCCCAAGGCATCTTCCAAAGGTATCCATTCTGGTGCAACAAGGCCACCACCGCCTGCCAGCAGGACGGACGGTACCCCTAGACACGTCCCTGCTGCGTTGACAGACACTTTTGTAGACGAAGACCACCTTTGGACAGGGGGATCATGTTCCCCTGTTCCCCTTCGAAATTGGCCATTGTGGGATCCCTTCTCGCCCTGACGATAAGGGAAGAGGACCCAGGCCGCCGCTATATATAGAGGATAGGTTACTTCATAGAGGGGGATCCGATCCCACATACCCGACAGGATCCATTCATTTCCCATTGGCACCACAGAAAGGCCATCCAACTTCCGCAGGCCCTCGAACACTATACTAGTTCATCCACCAACCTCCACGAGAGGCAATCCACCAAAGCAAGGAGTAGGGTATTACACTTCCGAGTGGCCCGAACCTGGGTAAACTACCGTGTTCTGTGTCTTCCTCACCATCGAGTGAGTTCCCTGCCAACCTCATCGAGTAGCGAGCTGGGTGAGGCGAGCCCACGAAAGATCTTCATACACGCCCCTGAGTTCGAATCTTTAGGGTTTTGCGGAGCCCGAAATCCGACACCGCCCTTGCGATAAGGGAAGAGGACCGGGGCCGCCGCAATATATAGAGGATAGGATACTTCATAGGGACGGGGCTCCATTCATTCGCACACCCACACCACACGAAGGCCACCCAGCCTCCGGAGGCTCCCGAACAATGTACTAGTTCATCCACCAACCTCCACGAGAGGCAATCCACCAAAGAAGGAGTAGGGTATTACGCTTCTCAGCGGCCCGGACCTGGGTAAACTGTCGTGTTCTGTGTCTTCCTCACCATTGAGTGAGTTCTTTGTATTCCCCTGTGAGTAGCGAGCTAGGTGAGGCGAGCCACGAAAGATCTTCATACACGCCCCTGAGTTCGAATCTTAAGGGTTTTGCGGAGCCCGAAATCCGACATTTGACGCGCCAGGTAGGGGGTGTGTCAAGGTCTCTCCGAGGGCTCGGCCCGCTGAAGCTGGTCACTCTCATGGTAGGGAGACGGCGAATCCGTGTGGAGATGCAGGCCTCTCGCGTGCCGCAGCCGCCGCAGGCGTGCCGAGATGACCTACGGCGCTCCATCACCCCGTCGGCCGGCGTCCACACCGAACAGGCTCCCAACAGACTCTTCCACGAGTCCAGGATGTTCCTTCCCCATTCCGAGTTTGTCAGCGCCCGACACACAGACATGTCGTGTTCCTGGTGGTGCATTAGCTCAGGCGCCGACACGCCGCCCGCCGCCGCCGCGTCGGCGGCACAAACGCGCTCTTCGGCGCGACGTTGCCGGCTAGACCCAAGCGTGCCCCCCGTGCAAACCGCTCTTGTCAGCCCACATAGCCAGGGGCTACAATGGGGGAACCACACGGGCGCGTCCCAAACACCCACTCAAGCCCGCCCCCACTCGGGACTCGGTGGGAACTGCTGGACGCACGGGAGTTGGTCGTGCTGGGGAGGCGTCATCCAGCGTCCCCCGGCATGCTTCACGGAACGAGGAGGGAATACCGGAGGCCCGACTAAATCAACCCCTGGAGGCGCGCACAGTTCGATGAAGACCGCGCGAGCACACGTTCGGGCTACGGAGGAAGCAGCGTGGACCATCACAGCGGCAGGAGACACGCACGCGACCCCGTGGGCAGCCCCCGCACAAATAGATATGAACAGCACCGCGGGGTTGGCTCCACGGGGACGCCCAGCGCGGGTGTCCTCGCGGGGCACACCTGCTGGGCGGGAGCTGCTTCGGGCAGACGTCTGGGTCTAGGGACCGGGAACCTCTCGCCTCGGACAGGGTGGACGCACCCTTGTGTCCTAGCCGCGAGGCCCTAGCCTGGGAACCGAGGGTGGCGCACATGCCCATTTTCCCGAGCCAGGCGATCCTAACCTGGAGGCCAGGGTGGTATATTCGCCCTTGCCTCTGGGGCGTGCGACGCCCGCCTCGGGACTGAGGGTGGAACACGCGCCCATGTCACCAGTGTGGGCTTCATTCGGTCGCCCGCGGGTGTTTGGGTACCCGCCGTTGCCATTAGGATAGGCTAGCCCGCCATGGGGGCATGGCCCAGGGTACCAACGTGGGAACCTAGGGAGTCCTAGCGAGGCACGTTGGGGCAACACCCCAAGGACTCGGGACCTACCGTCTGGGCGAGCTCTTTGACCAGCGAGCGCTGGGGGCTCCCCCCACGCTCGAGTGTTCGCTCAAGGTGGACCATGCCACGCTGCTACGAGCCCGGGGAACACGAACTGCATCAACCCGTAGCACCTCTGCATCGTCCTTCAATCCTTCCGGAACCTAGTTCATCCCGTGACAGTCTTACGTAATAACGAGCCAACATTGTATACGCCCATGGGCCCCCGAGGACGTGGAAGGGGTCCATCCCATGTCGAGTGGATGAGCTATGCTCGGCGTTGGGTGAGGACGAAGGCAATCAACACAGTCCACCAATTACTGAAAGGAATCAGGCGCCTATGCCTCGGGGTAGGGACAGTCGCGAGTCCAAAGCGTCCTCGCGACCTCCCAGATACACCCCCATCATGACACTCTCATGTAATAACGAGCCGAGGCTGTATACGACCAGGGCCCCCCGAGGACACGGAGGGGTCCCTCCCACGCCTAGTGGAAGCCCTATACTCTGCATTGGGGGGACGGAGGCGGTGAATAGCTTAGGAGCCGGATGCGGCCATTTTCTCATTCCTTTCTTGCGTTTCAAGTTGCGACCCTCAAGGACCTCCCCTTTTGTATTTTGAGATACCAAAGGCTTGAAGATCTCTTTGTTTAATATTTTGAAAAGAAAAGAAGGGCGGGGATTTCTTCTCTATGTTTTCTCGTTTTACCGAACTCGAGTTCTCTTTTTCCATTTGTTTCAATAGGTGTTTCGCGGAAACCTCGGGAAAACCGTCGGGCCTCCCGAGGCAACCACAAGAGGGGTGGAATGGGGAATCGCTCGAGCGCCAAAGGGGACTCCTGAGGCGCGCCTCAGGAGCCTTACCGGTCATAAGGCCACTTGCCCTCTTTGATGCCGTCCTGGAATTCCGGTTGGTATCAGGGGAGGCGGGACCCCGCCCCTTAGACGCGCCCTTCGTGGCCGTGCTTGATGGTGGTGGGGAAATGTGCGGGACTGGGGCCTGTCGACATAGAGCGGTTTGAGTGTCAAGGGGGACTCCTGAGCAACACGCCTCAAGAGCCTTACCAGTCGCAAGGCCACTCGGCCACCCAGGTGTCGCCCATGTCGTCACCCAGGGCATCGGGGCTTTGCCCCGTGAGGAACAACCTTGGTAACGGGTTGCGCCTCCTGGCGGCAGGGAAATGTGCGGGACCGAGACCTGCAGACACAGAGTGACGAAAGGATCCTCAAATCGCCCCACAAGCAGGGAGGAAGCGCCATGAACGGAGCCATGCTCACAAATAAGACCGTCAACGTCACAACAACACGAGGCTGGTAGCGTCCACAGCCAGGAGGAAGGCATTGCACACACCTCATCTTCAGAGAACGCATTGAAAGGTACCCTCCAGATACATCAAAGTTGCTACTAAACCAAGTACATAACCATACCAGGAGGACAAGGCGGCGGATCAGGAGGACGCATCATCGCCAGAGCTCACGCCACAGCCTTCGGGAGCAAGCCTTGTCACCAGGTCTTCCACATGGACCTCGACCCATTAGGCCAGGGCAGCGTCGATTGTCTCTGGCACCGGGTCCAACACGGCGGCAAAGTCAAAGTCTGGGTCGAGGCAAAGGAGGTGGATGAAGATGTCCGAGGCCGCTTGACCCAAGAGGTAATGGCTCTTCTCCTCTGCAAGCGCGAGCGCCTTCTTGGCACCCGCCTCAAGACATTCCACAACACGGAGGAAGAAGCCCAGGTACCGAGCGTCATCGGGGACCAGGGGCTCGAGACAACCTCACCACAGATGTTTCTCAAAGCCCAGGAGGCTCTCCCCTCGAGAGATTGAAACATCCAGGAGCGCTCAAGTTGGAGGTCGCAAGCATGGATCGCCTCTTCGGAGGTCTCTCCAACCAGGGAAGCCGCACCTTTCACCTATTTGTAAAGAAGATACAGTTTATCTTTGGCAGTATCCTAGGCGTCCAGCACGACCTGTCGACCTTTCACTTCCTAATCCAACCTTTTCTACAGCGCATTGACCTCGTTTTTCAGGTGGTCGCGACACTCATGGAAGCGGGATTCCTGGAGCCTCAGCTTCGCACGATAGTCAACAAGAAGGGGACCCTAAGCCGCCGCCACCCCCCTATCGATCTCGTCCTGAAGCTTCACCTCACGAAAGGCAAGGGATTCCTCAGCAAGCACCACCTGGCGCTCCCTCACCTCCATATGCTCCCGCTCCAGGCTCTTCTCAACCTCTACAAGCGCCAGCAAGTCGGCAGACGCTCGAAAGCCCACGCTGGAAGGGAATAACTCAGCGGGCGGACCCTCGAGGGTGGCTGTTGGGGATGTAACCTGTGGATGACCCGCCCTAGTTGGGCTAGGTTATCCATTGGGCGATTCATCTAAGTGTTTAGTTAGGCATCGTTTTGGCCGAATCAAGGTCGCGCGACGAGTATGGCTCTTGGCGGGTCTCCCAGCTTTGGAAGATGGCGATTTAGAGATCGCAATGGTCACGAGTTGTAGAAAGGAAGGAATCCTTGTAAACCCTAGGGAATCGACCTGTATATAAAGGCGAGGTCCTGGGGGACAGAGGGGGGGTTTTAGAAATCATCGAGTGCTAGGTTTAGGCGAGTTACGCCTTCCTTGTAATCGAATCCATATCAATACACACAAAAGCAGGACGTAGGCTATTACCTCCTCTCGAGGGGCCGAACCTGGGTAAATCACCGTGTCTCTCCCGCTTAACCCCTTTGAGTCACCACCAAGGTGCGATGGCTCTAGTATGAAGTCCTTTCACGAGGACATCTGCCATGAAAAAACCACGACAGTTGGCGCCCACCGTGGGGCCTACACACGGTGGAGTTGAGTTCTCAAAGGGAGCCCTACCAGGGTTTGGGAGTTACGCGACGACGCTCATGACTCGGAGCCGCCGCGGGATAACCTACATCGACAACCAGCGATGGGGACCTGAAGCGAATTCGATTGAATCTGGCTACAGGGTCCCCTTCGGCAAGATCAACATCTTCATCGGCATGATCGGATCATCCGTTCCTGAGCCGGACATCTCCACCGACATCGTCGAGCCGGCCAGGTACGTCCGCCCAGTCATAACGGAAAATCTAACTCGTCCAGTCTTTGTGGGGTTCACGCAAGGATCAGAGGAGCCAAACCACTTGGCGGCTCAGGAAACTACCCGGTCAACTCGGATGATGAATCGTCCATGGGCGACTCAGATTCCATCCGGTCTCTTCATGGGGATGGTCTCGGAGGCTTGTCGCTGGCCATGGATCCGGAAGTCCTTGACCGAACCCGCCGCCAGATCGCCATCTACGTGGCTGGGGCAACTCAAACCACACAAAACCCTACTGGAGGCGATGGGACCAGCGAGACGTCCAGAAGTCCATCTGCAGTCCTGGTGGATTTAGCGGCGGAAATCACGAGACTAATGGCGACTCCCCTCACGCCAGAGAACCAAGAGGAGATAAACGCAGAGTTAGCAAATCTCAGAGAGGCGGTGGCAAAGGCCCACCAGGATGCTGAGATGGAGTCCGCCAGGATCGAGACTCGACAAGCCCAAATTGCGGCCGAAAGGATGCGCTTAAACACTGACAACTGGCGGCTCAAAAGACAGCAGCGCGCGTCCGACGCCGTCCATCAGCGGAGACACGAGGGTCGCCTGCCCCATGACCTCAATCTGACCCGTCTGTTCGACACTCCACGAACCCCCGGGATGGGAGCCGCCCCGGCAGGAGGACCGGGCCGCCCACCTAACCCGCCGACTCAGCCGATTGAGGGTCAAATTCCTCGTTTCCAGACACCTCAAGGCCACTTCTCGAACCCGGTGGATAACGTGCTTGCCGCAAATCGCCACCTGGAGTCTCTTCCGATTCACGGCAACACCCCAGCTGAGATAGAAGCAAGGAATGCCATCGAGATGTTGAAGAAGGCGGTGGTTCAAAACGCCCAGTTCTCGCATAGCCTTGAGAGGTTGCACTCCACCCCTCAGGCAAGTTATACCACGAGCAGGCCGGAGGACCAGCCTGCCGTAAACAGTGGGCCGCGATACTTCCCGCAGGACAACCCGCCTGAGCGGAACCCGCCAGGTCGAGATCTCCCGAACATCCAAGACGCCCCGGCCCCCCTCATAGGGGGCGGAGGGCGAGTTGGGGTACCATGCTTGTCCCCGGCCCTTCGGAATGAAAGGATGCCCAAGGATTTTAAGGGACCAAGGAGAGTGCCTAATTATACACCAGACCTCGAACCAACGTCATGGATGGAGGGTTATGAGATTGCCATGGACATGCTCGACGTAAACGAGGCGGTTTGCGCCAGATACTTCACGATGATGCTCGAGGGGTCGGCACGCACTTGGTTGAAAAACTTGCCTCCCAATTCCATCCAGTTCTGGGCCGAGTTAAAAGAGTGTTTCATCAAAAACTTCCGGGGAACCTGCAAACGTCCGGTGACGATTGTCGATCTACAACACTGTGTTCAGCACCCGGATGAATCGGTCCACCATTGGTCACGGCAGGCTGCAGAAATTATTCATTCGTCAGATGGTATTACGGCGGCTCAAGCCGTGCTTATCCTCGAGCACAATTGTCATTACGATCCCTTAGTGCAGAAGGTGGGGCGACTCAAACGGAAGGTCCAAGACATGGGCGAACTGATGGACACCCTCACTAGACATGCCGAGGCCGATGATACTAAGGATCCCGGCGAGGATGGTAAGGTTAACTCGCCCAAAAAGGGCGAGTCATCCAAAAATCATTCCCGTTTCCAGGGGCGCAATCGTCACAATCAGGGGACCAATGGCAAGCATAGACCGCAGGAGGAGCCCTCGGACTTGGTCGCCAACACCAATGCTAATGACGGCAAAAAGAAGAATCGAGGTTTCAGTGGGAAAAGGCCGCGTAACTATGAAGAGTTACTCAAGGGCCCTTGCCCGCACCACGCCACGGCTGACGGCCCGGCGAGTCATTCTTGGGAAAACTGTTTCGTGATGCGAGAGTTTCGGGCGGAGGCAATCAAGAAGAGTCAAAATGAAGATCCAGACCGGCGCCAGGACCAACTCGCCGCGTCCAACCAAAGACAGAACCCCTTCAGCGGCTTTCCCGAACAGGGGGCTCAGGGAGGCCCGCAGCCAGGCGGCGGCCAGGACCCGGTGCACCACCAGCGGCGGTACAACCCGTCGGGAGTTTTCCAGCAGCCGCCTCCACAGGGGGCTCCGCAGGACCAGGATGATAATGGGTGCTTCCGCAGCAACCCCAAATAACTAAGTAATGGGCAGTACCACGTTTTCACTACTAATGCTTGCAGGCGTGATAAAAAAGGTAAGTCACCGGGCGTACAGCGTCTCTGAGCCGGCGATTCCCAGATATCTCCATTGGTCCGAGCAGAGCATAACATGGAGCAGGGAGGATCACCCGCCGAGAGTAGATAACCCGGGCGATCTGGCGTTGGTCGTGGCTCCCCAAGTGGGGGGTTACACCCTGTCAAAGGTATTAATGGATGGTGGCAGCAGCATCAATATCCTATACTTCGACACCTTCCAGAGGATGAATCTATTGGAGAAAGACTTGATGCCTTCAACCACGGTTTTCCACGGAATTGTCCCGGGCAAGTCGGCTTATCCCATAGGCCGGGTCAGGCTCACAGTGGCATTTGGAACTGCGCAGAATTACAGGTCGGAGTCTCTAATCTTTGAGGTGGTCAAACGGAAAAGCCCCTACCATGCGCTGTTCGGGCGACCGGCTTACGCCCGCTTGATGGCCCGCCTGTGCTATGTCGACCTCAAGCTCAAAATGCCTGGTCCTAAAGGACCCATCACAGTTGATGGAGATAGAAGAATCGCAAAGGAATGTGAAGAAGGGGACGCGGCTTATGCGGAAGTCGCCTGTGCGGCGGAAGAGCTCAAACACCATCGGGCCAATGTTGACCCGGCGGACATGTCACCACTCAAGAAGCCAACTACAGATTCTGAGTCGCCCCTCAAGTTCAAGCCGACGGATGACACTAAGACAATCGATTTCGTGTCTGGCGATTCATCCAAGCAGTTCACCATTGGGACGGGTCTCGACCCCAAATAGGAAAGCGCGCTCATCGAATTCATCCGTGAGAATCGGGACATCTTCGCATGGAAACCTTCTGACATGCCTGGTGTGCCGAGAGAATTCGCTGAGCACCGTCTTAACATTGACCCAAAATGCAAACCTGTCCAGCAGTACCTTCGCAGATTCAACGAGGAACGACGCAAGGCTATTGGAGAAGAAGTCGCCCGTCTTTTAGCCGCCGGGTTCATCGTGGAAGTTTTTCACCCCAAATGGCTGGCTAACCCGGTGTTGGTACTCAAGAAGAATGGCACTTTCCATATGTGTATTGACTATACAGATCTCAACAGAGCTTGTCCCAAAGATCCCTTCGCTCTTCCCCGCATCGATCAAATCATTGACTCGGTGGCGGGATGCGAAGGATTGTGCTTTCTGGACGCCTATACAGGATATCACCAGATCAAGATGGCCGTAGAGGATCAGGAGAAGATGGCCTTCATAACCCCCTTCGGGGCCTTTTGCTATGTGTCCATGCCTTTCGGACTCAAAAGCGCGGGGGTGACTTATCAACGCTGCATCCAGAATTGTCTTCGTAACCAAATTGGTCGCATCGTCCATGCCTATGTCGACGATATTGTGATCAAGACCCGCCAGGGGGAGACACTATTGGAAGACCTTAAGGAGACTTTTGATAATCTACGGGTATATCAGATGAAGTTAAATCCTACCAAGTGCGTTTTTGGTGTACCTGCAGGAAAATTGCTGGGTTTCTTGGTATCGGAGCACGGCATCGAGGCTAACCCGGACAAGATCGAAGCGGTTACCTCTCTCGGAAAACCGGCGAATGTTAATCAAGTTCAACGACTGGCGGGTCATATTGCGGCTTTAAGTCGTTTTGTGAGTCGCCTAGGGGAAAAGGCGATTCCTCTTTATCAATTATTGAGGAAGTCCGATCGATTCGTGTGGACAAATGAGGCAGACGAGGCGCTCGAGGCCCTCAAACGCCAATTGCTTAACCCGCCGGTCCTGGCAGCCCCGACTAAAAAGGAGCCTATGCTTCTGTATATCGCGGCAAATTCCAAGGCAGTAAGTGTGGCAGTGGTCGTTGAAAGAAAGGAAGAAGGGAAGGAATACCTAGTGCAACACCCAGTATATTTTATCAGCGAGGTGTTAACTCTTTCCAAACAGCGATACCCGCATTGGCAAAAACTGGTATATGGGGTGTTTATGGCGAGTCGAAAATTTAAGCATTATTTCGAGGAGCACCCGATCACAGTGGTTAGTTCTGCTCCCCTTGGTGACATCATCCAGAATCGGGAGGCAATAGGGCGAATCGCCAAATGGGCGATAGAGCTTGGGTCTCATCACATACAATATACTCCTCGGACAGCTATCAAGTCCCAGGCACTAGTTGATTTCGTTAACGACTAGACACAGCTACAGACTCCGGAAGACCGGCCTGACCTTACCTACTGGATTATTTACTTTCATGGATCCAGGCAGCTGGAAGGCTCGGGGGCTGGTGTGGTGTTAGTATCCCCTCAAGGAGATAAGTTCTGTTACGTTCTCCGACTCATGTTTCCCTGCACTAATAATGCGGCGGAATATGAAGCTTTGCTTCAAGGCTTGCGACTCGCAAAAGAGATGAACCTAACACGAGTCAGGTGTTTTGGTGACTCCGATTTGGTGGCGCAACAAGTTTCGGGTACTTGGGACTCTCGGGATCGCATGATGGCGGCTTACAGACGAGCTGTGTCTGATGTGGCGGGTCATTTTCATGGCTATCAGGTGGACCATATTGGCCGGCGCCTCAACGAGGTAGCTGATGCCCTCTCGCGACTCGGCTCTCAGAGAAAACCGGTTCCCCCTAATGTTTTTCTGGATATCTTGCATAAACCATCCGTGGTTTTAATCTCAGAGGAGGAATTGGCGATACCAGATCCCGAGTCTCAGCTCGTGGCGGCTCTCCGTGTCACTCCGAATTGGGTTCTCCCTTATCTAGCTTATCTCACTCGCGGCGAGTTACCCACCGACGAAGTTTTGGCTCGCCAGATCGTTCGGCGCAGCAAATCCATGGTCATCATTAATGGCGAGTTATATAAACGGAGCGCTTCTGGGGTGTTTCAGCGATGTGTTTCCCCTCAAGAAGGATGCGTGATCCTAGATGACATTCATTCCGGAGAATGTGGACATCACGCCGGCTCACGTTCTTTGGTGTCAAAGGCTTTTCGTCATGGTTTCTTTTGGCTGACGGCTCATGCAGATGCAGAAGACATAGTTCGTCGGTGTGAGGGGTGCCAACGTTATGGGAGGCAGGCTCATGTGCCGGCTCAAGAATTAAGAATGATTCCCATTACTTGGCCTTTTGCAGTCTGGGGGCTGGACATGGTTGGTCCCTTTAAAATGTCCTCCAACAAGAAGACCCACCTATTGGTGGCAGTTGATAAATTCACCAAGTGGTTTGAGGCGGAACCTGTTGGAGCTTGCGATGCGGAGACAGCGGTCAAATTTTTGAAGAAGCTGATTTTCCGGTTTGGATATCCGCACAGTATTATCACTGATAATGGTACTAACTTGTCCCAAGGGGCGATGCAGGATTTTTGTCGTCGAGAACATATCCGACTTGATATTTCTGCAGTCGCTCACCCGCAATCCAACGGACAAGCAGAGCGGGCGAATCAGAAGGTTTTGCGAGGGATCAAGCCCCGACTCATGGTTCCCCTGGAAAGGACTCCAGGGTGTTGGGTTGAAGAGTTACCTTCGGTACTGTGGAGTATTCGAACCACCCCGAACCAGTCCACAGGATTCACCCCTTTCTTTTTGGTCTATGGAGCAGAGGCTGTTCTCCCTACTGACATAAGGCATGACTCTCTTAGAGTCGCCGCATATGTGGAACAAGATAATGAGCTGGCGTGTCAAGATTCTTTGGATGCCTTGCAGGAGGCACGTGACCTGGCTGCGGCCCGTTCGGCTATCTATCAGCAAGATCTGCGGCGTTATCATAGTCGCCGGGTTAAGAGTCGGACCTTTCAGGAAGGCGACTTAGTGCTTCGTCTAATACAAGATCGAGCAGGCATGCACAAGTTGTCACCCCCTTGGGAAGGGTCGTTCGTCGTCAGCAAGAACCTCCGCAATGGCTCTTATTATTTGGTGGATCTTCGGCCTAATCGACCGACCACGGAGGCTGAGTCAACTCGCCCCTGGAATATTGCCCATTTGCGGCCTTACTACACTTGAGTTCTTAAGCTCTACACTTTGTAAGTTTTTCAGTTTCATTATGAAGTAATAAAATACTCCCCGACTTGGGGGCTTGTTCATTAAAAAGCAAATTGTGTCATCCTGTTGCGACTGTATGAGCCGACAGAATCTGCATTTAGGGTGGGTGCACGAGCTTTCTGACTCGCCTCCCCCTGTCGCGACCTTATGAGCCGACGAAACCTGCATTTAGGGTGGGTGCACGAGCTTTCTGACTCGCCTCCCCCTGTCGCGACCTTATGAGCCGACGAAATTACTGTTGCTATTTTTCGTCGTGGCATAGCCCTGAAGGTTTTAAGCCTTTTCTTTCTGATGCTTGTTGAAAATATCTATAGTTTGTTTGTTTTCACATATTCTATTCTCAAAGCTTAAGACAAGAGGGTGATAAGAATTGTTTCATCCATGGCAAATTAAGCGTTATAGAAGACTCTTATAAAGGCGGGTCAAATATTTCAAATCGCCTTAAGGGCGATATAAAAGTTCTTGCAAAAGGTGTCATCAAAAACAGTACTGACTTACGGAAAAAGGACCTATTACATGGCTCTCAGGCCAAATTCAATGAAGTTTACTTTGCTGACGCCTCGGGATCATCCTGGTGTGAGCTCTGGCCGACTTCGATTTGCAAGTCGCCCAATACCCAATTGCACTTGGCCAAAGGAGCAAAGTCATCTTCATCAGTCAGAATCGATGCCAAGTCTGCTTCCAAGTCGAAAGAATTCTTGGGTCACCGAGGAGTTAGACTGGTCGTCACGAAGGTTGGCGGGCTGACCTTCTTGTTTCTGCTATCATAAGCCGCCTAGTATTTTGTTAAATCAAGGCTTGCGGCAAGTTGAGTTGCAGCCAGCCGAGAGTCCTTGACGACTCGCTGATAGTCCTCTTCAACAAATTCTGACCCATCGTCCTTGAGCTGAGGAAAGCCTGCGGCTACTTCTTCGAAGTTGATTTCTGGAGCATACGCCAAACAGCGACTCAGGGCAGTCAGAACACCTCTTCGGGCGGCTGGCCGAGTTAGCTCGCCAATCTGAGGGGCAATTGTGGACAAGCAGCCAAGCACCTTCTTGATGGAAGTGATAGGTTCTTTGGCACCCATCACAACTTTAACCGTCAAGACACTACCTGTGTACAATTGCTCTGTCAGCGTGTAAATCGCCTTCAGCATCAACACACAGTCTTCTTGAAGGTTGGCGGTTCTCGGACCTGAATCATGATGAATAGCGACTTATCATAAGTGTTATTTTAAAAAAAAGAGAGGAGGAGATCAAAGGTTTAAGTAAAGCTTACCAAAGACGGCTTGCGTCATGTTGGAGATATGACGCTTTAAGCCGGACAATTCCTGTTGTACAATGGCCAGCCTAGCTTCAGCCTTCTCTCCTCTCTTCAAGGCGGCATTTTGGTCAGCCTGAGCTTTTTTCAACTCGGCCTTGAGTTTTACCAGTTCGGCCAAAGCCAATTGACATTTTTCCTCTGACTTAGCTCGGGCGTCTTGTTGTCCAGCTAAATTTTTCCTTAAATCGCCCAGCGTCGATTCAGTCTGACCAAGGTTTTCCTGTTGAAAGTTTAAAATAAGGGCAAGTATCAGAACTACTGCAAAGCAATATCCCTGACACTTGGGGGCTAATCTATAATTTTTTCAGATGAAATTATAGCAAAATCAAGACCCGGCTCATCTTTTTACTCATGACCCGGCCCTTGGGGGTTACTGGTCGCGAAGTTTTTTCTAAATTTTTCAAGACCCGGCTCATCTTTTTACTGATGACCCGGCCCTTGGGGGTTACTGGTCGCGAAGTTTTTTCTAAATTTTTCAAGACCCGGCTCATCTTTTTACTGATGACCCGGCCCTTGGGGGTTACTGGTCGTGAAGTTTTTTCTAAATTTTCAAGACCTGGCTCATCTTTTTACTGATGACCCGGCCCTTGGGGGTTAATGGGAATAATATAGTATAACAAAATTTACCTCATGTTTGTTGTTTAACATCTACAGCAGGTTTTTCTCCATCTCATAGCTCGCTTCCAGGCGACTTGCAAAGCCAGAGCAGAGTTCCTTAAACTCCAAATTTGCATATTCAGAAAGTTTCGCCTTGGAGAGCCCAGACTAGGGAATGGCTTGAGAGGAGGATGCTACATGTTTGGACAAAATTGTCGTCGCCGGCTTAGAAAAGCCAGAACCAGTAATAACCACAGCGTCTGGGTCTTCTGTTGTCGTCAATGGGCTCGGCGGCTTAGGGGCATCCATTGTTTCCTTCGGCGACTCAGGAAGATCCACTTGAGTTGCAGGCTCAGTCTGATCCGGATTGTCTTGAGTCAGAGTTGATTCTTTTGTGGGTTCTGAAGTTGCTTCAGGAGTTGATCCATGGGTTTTCCTCTTCTTGGCCTGTGCCCTGAGAAAAAGGGAATAAGCACGTTAAGGAATTGAAACCTTGTTATTCTCAAAAATCAAGGCAAGGTTATCAAAAGACTTACCCCGGAACTCGAATCATTGGTGGAAGTGTCGACATCACTGAGTCGCCGGAAGTGGGAGGAGAGTTCTGTAAGAACTATACGTCAATAATACAGGCTGGTTGCAAGCGTGATCCAAAGAGACATGAAGAATGGTTATTCATAAGAGTACCTCACTTGGTTTTCTTTTGTTCGTTGCTGGTAAGCCAGATACCAGATCGCCGGAGTGACTTCGTGTTTACCGATTTGAGGCATGATGTGCTTTCTTCAGTAGGAAATTTGGGTCCAAATAAGCATTTGGATGTGAGAAGGTAACTTTCCCACAAATTTGCCTGGCCGGCTTAGGTGGAGAAGGGGATGAATCGGAGGAAACAGAAATTACCTCAATAGAGTCCTCCTAGCTTTCGTTATCTTCATTCTATTTCAAAGAAAGGGAGAGATATAAATACAAAGGCTAAATAGGTGGCGAGTGAAAAGAGGACGAATTTTTACCTCCGAAAGTGCATCGCCGACTTGAGATTCGTCAACTTCGGATGGTTCGGCTGCAGCAGATTTGCCCTTACCCTTGGTTTTCTTTGAGGGCGGCTTGACATTTTTCATGGCTTGCTTTTTGGGCTTCCTGGACCAGAACTTATCGCCTTTCTGAAATGGCATACGTTATGAAACCACAATACAAATGAAGCATAAAGAATAAAGACCAAAGGCGGGTTAGGTTTGTTTACCTTGGGCGCTGGGTTAATTTTGCAGAAAGGCTTAAGGCCGATTTGGCCGCATTTTCCCACAGGCTCGCCAGTCAGCTTTTTGATAATGGTAACAATATCCTTTTTCGTTAAAGCTGTGCGGAAATAGCATTGAGGATGATCCAGGGTGCCATCAAATTCACACATCAGACTATCCCGGCGGCTCAGAGGGAGGATACGCCATTCAACCCAACAGCGGATTAGGTCGACCCCGGTAAGGCCGTTGTTCATCAAAGATCTTAATTCAGATAGTATTGGGATGAATTCCGATTCCTCCTCCTCGGTAAGCTTGTCTGGAAGCTTGAAGTTGGTCGGAAGGCGAGTTGGCCTGTAACCCAGAAGCTTGTTCTCGCCAGCAGGAGACGTCTCTTGACAGTAAAACCAAGACTTGCCCCAGCCTTTGGGATGGATAGGCATGGTGAGTGAGGGGAATGGGCTATCCCTGCGGCGCTGGACATTGACGCCACCAAGTTCCAAGCTGGGGCCGTTGTGGAATTCCGTTTGGCGATTCAGATGAAAAAAATGCCAGAATAAAGGGACAGAAGGCTCGATTCGCAGATAAGCCTCACAGAGAACTTGGAATTGGCACAAATTACTTATGGAATTGGGTCCCAGATCCTGGAGACGGACGTTCATGAAAGTCAAGGCGTCCCTAAGAAACTTTGATCCGAGTGGCTTAAAACCTCGCTCCAGGTGTTCAACAAAAACGATTATTTCCCCTTCTTTGGGGTTAGGGAGATCTTCTCCAAACCCGGTGCGCCAGCCAATAACATCCTGAGGGTCCAAGCTACCCGTTTTCACATAATCGGCTAATATGGAGTCATCGACCTTGGTAGGAAGCCAGTCACTGTTGAAGACGGCGCCCTTGCTACAAATAAGTAAAGTATGATATTACAAGCCTTGGACACCTACTGTATGGGATGAAATCAGTTCATTTAACCCGCCGAGTATTTTGATTAAGGAAGGGTTTGACCCGCCAGATCAAAGGGCCGAGTTGGGTCACTATGGCGACTTATGGAGATGTGGCTATTCCCATGAGCTACGTTCTGAAGATGGTAAAGGCGTTTCACTTAAAGTACCAGGAGATGAAGACTATAAACAACTTTTTGCAAACAGTAAATAAGGAATGGATCTACCATACAGACGAGAAAACCTAAAGAAAATGACTGATCGCAACAGTTTATTATCAGATGACGCCCTTCGCTTGGTGAAAACATTATTTCCAAAGAATCACGAGTACAGGCGGATAAGTAAAAGTATTCGGAACATTAGCTATCCTACCAACACTCGTGCTAATCGATTCTGAGCTGGTAGTGTCTATATGTAAGGAGCTTCAAGAACACGGCAATGGCGGGAGTTCAAGCGGAGAGTGAATCTACTCCTAAAAATAGGTGGAGGCCTAACCTGATGCTGTCTGGTAAGGAGAGCCGACGGCGATGGGGTTTGCTGGAGAAGCACAGCGTCCTGTCGAGCAAAGAGGTTTCCGGCGGTGGCGAAGTTCGTGGTGAATGGCGAAGTGACCGACGGTGATGCAGTCAACGATGACGATGGCAGATGTGTTGGTTGCGGCGCGGGAATGGACGACGGCGAAAGCCCACAAGCGGCACCGAAGTTCCTCGCATGAAGGCCGAAACACGGTCGGCGGAGGATTCCTCGGGGCGATGAGTTTTTCTCGCTGCGTCGGTGGGGAGGAAAGTGACAGGACTGGTAGGTGGGAAGCACCAGTTCTGTCCCCCCCTCAGCCTATTTATCAAGGCAGGTGCTGGAATCGAGGCGCCATGAGCGGGAACCGCCGGGGGATAAAAGATTCGCTATAAATGTGTGCCGAAGATTTCGGGATAACAATGCGCTAAAGATCCGTTGGAGTTGTGGCGGTCTTCCCGAAAAAAGAGGAATAAGAAAAGGCCAGTTAGTAATGATCTGGCGACTTAAGGGATTGTCAGTGCCCAAAGGCGATGGCGGGTGTGCAATTTTTTGATATATGAAGAAAAATAGGGAATGAATCGCCTTCAATAGAGCAGAGGTATTGGCGTGAAGAAGAAAGGTTCAAGTCAATTTGGGGCCTAATGTTGGGGATGTAACCTGTGGATGACCCGCCCAAGTTGGGCCGGGTTATCCATTGGGCGATTCATCTAAGTGTTTAGTTGGGCCTCGTTTTGGCCGAATCAAGGTCGCGCGACGAGTATGGCTCTTGGCGGGTCTCCCAGCTTTGGAAGATGGCGATTTAGAGACCGCAATGGTCATGAGTTGTAGAAAGGAAGGAATCCTTGTAAACCCTAGGGAATTGACCTGTATATAAAGGCGAGGCCCCGGGGGACAGAGGGGGGGTTTAGAAATCATCGAGTGCTAGGTTTACCCGAGTTACGCCTTCCTTGTAATCGAATCCATATCAATACACACAAAAGCAGGACGTAGGCTATTACCTCCTCTCGAGGGGCCGAACCTGAGTAAATCACCGTGTCTCTCCCGCTTAACCCCTTTGAGTCGCCACCAAGGTGTGATGGCTCCAGTATCAAGTCATTTCACGAGGACATCTGCCGTGAAAAAACCACGACAGTGGCCCTCAGCCGAGCCTACTCTTCAAGATCGGTGTTGGCAAAGCTCCCTGTGGCGATCCTCGGAGGCCCTGCGCCGATAATCAGCCTCCTGAGCCTCGGAGAGAGCATGCTCACGGGCTTCCGCAGCCGTGGCAAGAGATCCCTCTGCCTTCGCGCAGGCGCGCTCCCGCCGCAGACGGCCGAGGCTCACGGCAACTTCAAGCTGGCGCCACCCTGACGCAAGGTGTCGGTGCTCATCCTCCAGGCAGACTTCATTGCTGGCAAGCCCCACTCCTAGATGCTGGAGCACATCCGCTGTGGTGCGGAGCAAGCCCCACGGTGTGGCACGCAAACCTTCAACAGGATCCAGTGGCCAACGAGAGCTCTACACGACGAACAGGAGAGGCACGCTGGGGGTCTCTCAGCCCGAATCCATGCTCGAGGGCTGGGGGCTCACGCGCAAGTGCTTTGTCCGAAAGAGGCGCCCCCTGAGGCCCCACATCACCAAGCAGAAGGGGTCCATAAGGGAGGCGCAGCGCGACCCAAGGAGGAGCCGCAAGCAAGGGGAATGACACTCTTCTTGGGAGCCGGAGGCCATGGGGGAGGAAGAACGTGGGAGGCCCACGCGCAAGGGACTCGGGAAGTTGAACCCCGCGGGGTGTGAGGGAAGACACCACAAGATGCTCGACGGTCTCAGGGGCGGGCGGCGCCGACCCGCCTCCCCTGTCGCCAATGGGGAGCCTGCAGAACAAAGGCTGAGAAGGGAAGTGCAGAAAGAATGGACGAAGGATGGTGCGGGCGCTTACTCGTCTACGGTGACCCACTTCTTCTTCACCGGAGCCCACCGCCTCGAGGGGCGGCCGCCCTCAGGCGACCTCCTCTTCCAGACGACGTGGGTGGCCTGGCGTGGGGACCCGGCGACATTCGGCTGAAGCCTGGAAGCACGCGCGGCGGCTTTCACCACCAACCAGTCATCGCCACCAACCCAGATCGACCCGGAGCAAGAGTCAGGGGTGCGGGCGCGATGCACCGCCCACCCCGACTGCGGGAGGGGCGGCACAACCAGAATTTTTGTGGGCCTAGGCTCGAAGGGTTAAGGCCCTCTGGGGGCACGCGTCTCCCCGAAGGAACCCCCACTCATCAAAGAGCGGCATCTCCACGACGAGAGCTTCTGGGGCCTTGAAGTTGTACAATGGAAGGCCATTCAGGGGAAGCTCATCGGGATCGCCACCAATAAGTCGGCGGAGCAAATCACGCAGGACGTCAGGGGAGAGAGCCGGGACTTAGTTCCTCATTGGGGTCACGAGGTCCCGTGTAGGCCCACATCGGATGGGATTGGGACTGAAGAGGAGCGACCCGCCGACTAATAAACTCCCGCACCACCATCTCCATCGTCACCCCCTCCTGCTTCAGCTTCACCAGCCAGGTCAGGACCGGTGTGAGTTGGAGGTCATTAAGCTCCTCGCGCATCCATCCTTGGTTCGGTGTTGCGGGGGTCGACGGGGGCTGGAACAGGGCTCCGGCCTCGGCATTTTCGACTTGCACCCACTGCCGCAGGAACCCCTCTGCTTCGAGGGGGAGCTCGGTGTCGAGGGCCCCTGGGGCCGATGCGTCGGCCGTCTTCAAGGACGCTCAACTGGAGCACTGCTCCTCGGAGACCAATTCAAGGGAGAAGAAGTGGTGAAGCAGTGCCAGGGAAGGAGTAACGCCCACAAAGGCCTCGCACAAGAACGCGAAGGCCGAGAGGAGAACCAAAGAACTAGGGTCAAGGTGGAGTGTGTGGATCTGGTAATGCGAAAGCACTGCGGTGAGGAAGCTCGAGAACGGCGGCAGTACACCAGAAAGAAGAGCATGGATATGAAGGGGAACCGTGGGGGTCGCCTTCCTGCCCGAGGCCATGAACCTCGCCCAATCTTGGTGGCTCCCCACTCATTGGAGCCGGCTGCTACTACTAGTCGGATCTTCTGCAACCCCTCAAAGTTCACCACCGTTGACTGGCCCAATGTGGGCCTAGGCGCCGACGAGACGGTTAGACCCCACGAGCCTCCGATTTTCCCCCTTTCGGAGGCATGGCGAGGAGAATGAGGGGAGAAACAACACGGCGCATGGGGGCTCGAAGGAGGGGGCAGGATCGCACGGGAGGAAGAACCGACGGCGGAATCGACGAGAGACGAAGGCGGCTCACGGATGCGGGTCAAGTGGTTCAGCAAACCTTGCTGAGGCTGCTCTGGCGTGGAGAAGACGGGAAGACAAGCTTTCAGTTTGCCGTTTATAGGGCCTGGCCCACACGCAATTGGGGCCCGTGACGCTTCGGGCTGCCCCCAAGGCTTCGCCCAGAAGCCAGCTCGAACACGCCTCTGGCCCAGGGGCTACTATAGGGATTCTGGGAATAGGAGTACCCAGACCTGCGGCCCAGGGCTGGCCCACTTCATAAAGCAAGCATGATCGAGCACGGCCCCACTCAAGGCAAGGTCCTTGCGAGGGGCCAAGCCTCGCGAGGAGGAGGAACATCAAGATCTGCAGGGGTCCCCCTCAGGACCCCTCCGGAGCGGCGGAGATTCCAAGGAAAGACCCAGCTTCAGGAGTCAAGGATGATGCGGGAAAGGACACGCGAGCAGCGGACAAGAGGACGGAGCAGTTTCCCCTTTAGTGCAAAGGGGGCAAGGACGTACGTGGGTTCTCAAGGCATCTTCCAAAGGTTTCCATTCTCGTGCAACAAGGCCACCACCGCCCGCCAGCAGGACGGACGTCACCTTGGACCCGTCCCTGCTGCGTTGACTGCCACTTTTGCAGACGAGACCACCTTTGGATAGGGGGAGCATGTTCCCCTGTTCCCCTTCAAAATTGGCCATTGTGGGATCCCTTCCCGCCCTTGCGATACGGGAAGAGGACCGGGGCTGCCACTATATATAAAGGATAGGATACTTCGTAGGGAGGGGATCCATTCATTCGCACACCCACACCACACGAAGGCCACCCAGCCTCCGGAGGCTCCCGAACACTGTAATAGTTCATCCACCAACCTTCACGAGAGGCAATCCACCAAAGCAGGAGTAGGGTAAAATTTCGTGTTATGTGTCTTCCTCACCATTGAGTGAGTTCTTTGCCTTCCCCTACGAGTAGCGAGCTAGGTGAGGCGAGCCACGAGAGATCTTCGTACATGCCCCTGAGTTCGAATCTTAAGGGTTTTGCGGAGCCCAAAATCCGATAGTTACCAAGCATGTTAACTTCATCAGCATGAGAAGGATGTACGGGGTCAATGGGAGGCGCATGGCGATATTCAATATACTTGCAAAAATGGAACTTATCAAATATATCAAGCATTTCGTCTTTCCATTGTCTAAAGTACTCCCCATCAAGAATAGGCACTCTACAACTAAAAATCTGGGAACTAGTCACATTCATCTTACTTCGATGGCGGTTAAACCAAGGTTTTGGAGACCTTGCTCTGATACCAGTTGAGGGATCGATAGAAGATGTGCATGGAGGGGGGGGGGTGAAGAGACTACTTGTCAAGTTAAAAATCTAGCCTATCCGAATTTCTAGGAGGGGCAGAAATCTAGCAGTGGTAACAAGTCTAAGTGACCCTACACATGCAATTCTAAGAGTGTAGCAGCGGAAAGTAAAACATCCAAGTGTAATGTAGAGGAGTAAGCTAGGGAGATCAAACGCATGAGGTTGACACAGCGATTTTTGGCATGGTTCCGATAGGTGGTGCTATCGTACGTCCATGTTAGTGGAGAGTTCAACCAACGGAGAGTAACGGCAGCGAGAGTCCAAGGAAGGCTCCACCCATGGAGGGTCCACAAAGAAGCGGCCTTGTCTATTTCACCACGGCTTCCGTCCACACAAGACTAGCCTCACTTACGGTAGATATTCACGAAGTAGGCGATCTCCTTGCCCTTACAAACATCTTAGCTCAACTCCACAACACGAAGTAGGAGGCTCCCAAGCGACACCTAACCAATCTAGGAGGCACCACCCTCCAAAAGGTAATAGATGTGGTAGATCAATGAACTCCTTGCTCTTATGCTTCTAAAGATAGTCTCCTCGATGTAAATCACTCTCTCACAAAATATGCATGGGTAGGAGAGGTTGATTTGGTGTAAAGCAGTTTGGGGAGGCTGGAGATCAAGATTCAAATGATTGGATTGGAATATCTTGGTCTCAACACATGAGTAGGTGGTTCTCTCTCAGAAAATGGATCTGGAAATGAAGTGTGTGTTCTGAGTGCTTCTCCCATGAGTGAGAGGTGGGTGAAGGGGTATATATAGGCAACAGCCAAAATACAACCGTTACACGCAAAATAACAAACTCGGTGACACCGAATTGGACAACTCGGTGGTGTTGACTAGTACTAAAATTGTGAATTATTGAATCTCGGTGAGACCGATATATAGAACTAGGTGGCAGCGAAAAGGTGACTAGCGATCAGATGGCCAAACTCGGTGACACCAATACTCAAACTCGGAAATTCCGATTTTCTGTATCTTGTCAACAGAATGTTGGTCACACTGAACTCGGTAGCACCGATGCAGTTTTGGTTGCACCGATATGGTGGGAATGGCTAGGGTTCTGTCTAAGGTTCAAAGTCGGTGGTTCCGACATGGCAATGTTGGTGACACCAAATTTATGAATATGGAACTTGATAAAGTAGATGTGTGGGAAAAATGACTGAGTAAAAAGTGATTTCTCACAAATATAAAATGAAGAGTCTTCTAGCTTGAAGCTTGAGCCAATATTATTGCTCTCTTGCATCCAGGGGTGTGTCCACATAAGCCTTTAGCCAATGCTCTATATGGAATTTTCCTTCAATATCTAGGTAAAAGTGTTAGTCCAAGAGACAATGTATGTTGTCATGAATTATCAAAATCACGAAGGATGCATATGTGCTTTCAAATCATTTGAGGGGCTTGTCCGGGGTATCTTCACCCCAACCGGAAGCACAAAGAGATGCTCCTCAACCTACTGCACCTACTGAAAATATTTATTATGAAATTCCTTCGAGTATGATAGAAAAACTGCTAGCTAATCCTTATGTAGGAGATGGAACACTACATCCTGATTTGCATTTAATCTATGTGGATGAGGTTTGTGGATTATTTAAGCTTGCAGGTCTCCCGAGGATGATGTCAAGAAGAGGGTATTTCCTTTATCTTTGAATGAAAATGCGTTGACATGGTATAGGCTATGTGATGATATTGGATCATGGAATTACAACTTATTGAAATTGGAATTATTGGTCTCACTTCCATTGTCGTGCCTCCTGCCGATCCCTCAGAACAATATTTGCTAGACCATGAAAATGATATGTATATGAATGAAAGGAATGAAATAGATAAGATTTTGTTTGATTAGCAGCCTATTCTAAAACACAACCTGCCTGTTGAAATACTCGGGGATCCTCCTCCACCTAAGTATGATCCCGTGTTTGAGCTTAAACAAATACCTGATACTCTAAAGTATGCTTATCTTGATGAAAAGGAGATATATCCTATTATTATTAGTGCTAACCTTTCAAAGCACGAAGAAAAGTGATTATTGAAAACTTTGAGGAAGCATCGTGTCGCTATTGGATATACTCTTGATGATCTTAAGGGCGTTAGTCCAACTCTATGTCAGCACAAAATCAACATGGAGCGTGATGCTAAACTAGTTGTAGATCACCAACGATGATTAAATCCTAAAATGAAGGAAGTGGTAAGAAATGAAATACTAAAGCTTCTCGAGGCATGTATAATTTATCCTATTGCTGATAGTAGATGGGTTAGCCCGTTCGTTGTGTCCCTAAAAAGGGAGGTATTACCGTTGTTCCTAATGATAAAGATGAATTGATCCCTCAAAGAATTGTTACAGGATGTGGAATGGTAATTGATTTCAGGAAATTAAATAAGGCTACTAGGAAACATCATTACCCGCTACCTTTTATTTATCAAATGCTAGAAAGACTATCCAAACATACACATTTTTGATTTCTAGATGATTATTCTCGCTTCTCTCATATACCTGTATCAAAAGAGGATCAAGAGAAGACTACTTTTACTTGCCCTTTCGGTACCTTTGCTTATAGATGTATGCCTTTCGGTTTATGCAATGCACGTTCTACCATTCAAAGACGTATGATAGCTATATTCTCTAACTTATGTGAAAACATTGTTGAGGTTTTCAAGGATGATTTTTCCATTTACGGAACTTATTTTGATGATTGCTTGAGCAACCTTGATCGAGTTTTGCAGAGATGTGAAGAAACTAATCTTGTCTTGAATGGGGAGAAGTGCCACTTTATGGTTAATGAAGGCATTGTCTTGGGACACAAAATCTCAAAAAGAGGTATTGAAGTTGATAAAGCTAAATCTGATGTTATTGAAAAAATGTCGTGTCCAAAAAATATCAAAGGTATAAGAAGGTTCCTTGGTTATGCTGGTTTCTATAGGATTAAAGACTTGTCTAAAATTTCTAAGCCTCTCACTAATCTTTTGGAAAAGGATGTTCCATTCGTTTTTGATGATGATGGTGTAGAAGTATTTGAAATTCTTAAGAAAGCTTTGATCACTGCACCTGTTGTTCAAGCACCTCATTGGAACCTACCCTTTGAAATTATGTGTGATGCTAGTGATTATGGTGTTGGTGTTGTTCTAGGACAAAGAGTTGATAAGAAATTAAATGTTATCCATTACGCTAGTAAAACTCTAGACAGTGCTCAAAGAAACTATGTTGCCACTGAAAATGAATTTTTAGCAATTGTGTTTCCTTGCGATAAGTTTAGACCTTATATTGTTAATTCCAAAGTAACTGTTCACACTGATCACGCTGCTATTAAGTACCTTATGGAAAAGAAAGATGCTAAACCTAGACTTTTTAGATGGGTTCTTCTGCTACAAGAATTTGATCTACATATTATTGATAGAAAGGGCGCTGATAACCCCGTAGCAGATAACTTGTCTAGATTAGAGAATGTTTTTGATGACCCACTACATATTAATGATAGCTTCCCTGATGAACAATTAGCTGTCATAAATGCTTCACGTAATGCTCCTTCGTATGTTGATTATGCTAACTACATCGTTGCTAAATTTATACCGCCTAGCTTCACATACCAACAAAAGAAAAAGTTCTTCTATAATTTAAGACATTAGTATTGGGACGATCCACACCTTTACAAAGAAGGAGTAGATGGTATTATTAGACATTGTGTACCTCTGCATGAACAGTGACAGATCCTACACAAGTGTCTATAGCGACCCGACTCAAGACGAGTCAAGCCTCTGGTGTTTCCGTACCATCCCAAGATCATGCTAGTACACACTCAGTACATAATGTATATATTCAAGAGTTCAATCACACAACTTTATTAATCGAAATCTCATAAAGAGTACTTTATTACACTAAAGGATTACAATAAAGTGGCTGAAGGCCATCTCATGAGATATCTAACGAAGACTAGCGGAAGCATCAGGTAGACGAGTCCATCCGACTCCAGGGCATGTCGCTGAGCGTAGATCGTAGCCTCACTCCTGGTCGGAAAAGTACTCTGCAACATGATACGTTGCAGTCATGTAGGTCAGCATATGGAATATGCCGGCAAGTCATCAAAGAGAGGGGTAAAAAATAATAATCAACTATCTCTACATAAAGCCAATCTTATCCTACAACAAGAGGGGCTGGAAGCAAAATATTACTACATTGTTTGTTGTTAACGAGATGGTTCCGCCAACCAATTCTCGTACCCGAATAGTTGTTAACACCCACATCATTATTAAGTTGTGTCGAGAGTTCAGGGGAATTTCAATGCCTTCGGCTCAAGTTGTCCATTACCGTGGACACGGCTAATCGATTAGGTTGGGCACTCTGCAGAGTTTTGCACACGTTCCCCACAAGATTTGATCGCCTCCGTGTTTGTCCTCGCACTTCAGGGTGTTTGAAGACCGGATGATCAAAACATGGTCTTTCAACGGGTCCCTCTGAATCCCTGTCGGTGCCCATCCATTCCTACCGTTCTTCTACATCTGCTCGCACTGCCTGTCCAGACTCGTCGCGTTGTCCAACCAAGCCAGAGCCCATAATGACTTGTGGCTGTGCAGGTAAGCCTTGAGTCTTGAAGTCTCCGTCCGTGTCTTCGAGCCTAGGTGAAGCTTTCCGCAGGATGTCATGGCTGTCTCCAGCATCCCGGGTCATCCACTGGTTTCTCCAGGGAGCCGATCAACCGTCCTTCACCCAGAGTTGCATTGCGTCCGAGGTCTTGAAAATCTTGTCTTAACCGGTCTTGATTATTTAATCAACCTCGCATTCACTCGTGTTATGCACTCAACCGAAAACCCGTCTACTCAAGCATAGCAATAAGAAATTTGTCGTCCCGGGGCCAAGTATCGGGGTTGTTGTGTGCCTACCACATGATGCTACAACCTATACTAAAATTTTCCAAGTACATAGGCAGCATGCAATTGGGCAAAGAAAGGTGGAACTACCATGCATCGAAAACATAGGAAATAAAATGATCAAAATGACTTGCCTTGATGATAGTTGTCTTGATCGAGCGCTTCTAACTAACAAGCTTCGCACTTCGGGTGATCTACCGATACAAACAAATACACACCATAAGCACTACAATCAAACAACAAGTAAAATAACATCACAAGTAAAAATTTGCTATGGCCTAAGTGAAAGAATTCAATACACGTCACTAAGGCAGAAACTTTTTTCTGTTAAAAACCCAGTAAAAATATATAAAAACAATTGAAACTTCTACCACAGTAAGATATAATCACTAGGAAGCAGTAGCAAAAAGAATCAACTCAAAATCATTTTTTAAACTCCTGTAATAAGCAAAACAAGGTTTAAACTAAATCTGATCTAATTCAAATTTGAAAAGTTTACACATAGACAAATTATATGTTTTTAAAACCTACAGAAAAATTGGGATCTATTGGAACAAGAATCAACATCATTGGACTTCGGGATCAAAAGCTATGGTCAAAACAAAACTGAAACTTTGCTGTTTTTCGAACTAAACAGAAAATAAAACAATAGCTAACAGACAGGGGGTACACGTGGCGCTCTGTGAATGGATGCGGGGGTGTGTGTTGCTGGTGAACAAACAAATGGCCGAGATCTAACAGAAACCGCTTCAGCTAAGTAAAGTAAATAGAAAACCGAGCGGTTTTCTTAGCTAAACCGAAAGGGTATTTTGTGATCTAATCTAAAGCGTGCAATCCTGATCTAACGGTCACAGAGAGGGGATGGCGTCCTCACCGGCGGGGAAGTCTCGGGCGAGGGCTGACGGCGGCGGCGGCTTGGGCGTGAACGGGGACGGCGCTCCCGAGGGTCTCCGGCGGCGGCGAGGGCTCCACATGGTGCGGGCGAGGGCGGCGAGCGCGATGGTGGCGTCGGGGCAGTGTCGGGGTGGCCGGAGGCGGCTGTCTCGGGTGGCCGAAGGTGGCCTAGCTTCGGTGCTCCGGCGAGGTCTGCGGTAGGGGGCTTGGGGCGGCGGGACGGCGCGGCGATGTGAAGAATGGGGTGCAGGCGGCCGGGGCAGTATTTATAGGCGGGAGAGGAGCTCGGGGAGGGAAGGAGCAGGGGAATCTGGGGAGATCCCGGCGTACTGGGGGGCTCGGGCTCGGACTCGTATATAGGAGAGGGGAGAGGTTGGGAGGAGGAAGGTGACCGAGGGAAGGGTCTGGTCGGGCGCGGGACCCACACGGCAGGGAGAGGGGGCTGGGGATCTCGGGGCGGCCAGCCGATCCGAAAGGGGATCGGGATCCCAGCCTCTGGGGGATTCGGCCCACTGCTATTAAGCGCCGGCTGCGGTTTCCTTTGAAAAAAAATCTTTCCTAATTCTAGTCTTTTTCCAAAACAGAAAATAAAAGGAAATAAAAAGGAAACAAATAAAATATTTAATATGGGGTATTATATACCAAAAAAATCAAAAAAATATCATCTACTCGATTAACATTTTTCCAAAGCAAAAATAAAAACTTTTAAAAAATGTTTTTTTTCAGAAAATCCCCTAAATGCTTTATTTCTTTTTGCAAATATTCTCACGATAAAACTTTGGATTTCTTGGCTCCAAATATTTCAGAAATCCCCCGCACTTTGGAGGGTCATTTTCCTCCGCTCTCTCTCTTGCGTGCAAGAGAGTATTTTCCCGGCATTTCTCGTGTGAGGAAAAATGGTAATGCAAAAATCAAAAAGTCGAAAGAATTCAAATGCCAACTTTATTTCAATCAATATGCATAGATGCTTAGCTACAATGTAAAACATTCCCAATTAGGAAAAATTGGGATGTTACAAACCTACCCACCTTAAGATGAATCTCGCCCTCGAGATTCGGGTTGGTTAGAAAATAGGTCCGGGTGGTCTCGACGAAGATCCTCTTCTCGTTCCCAGGTGGCTTCTTCCTCGGTGTGATGGCTCCACAACACCTTGCAGAACTTGATGATCTTGCTGCAGGTAACTCTGTTGGCAGTCTCGAGAATCCCGACGGGTTTCTCCTCATACGTCAGATCACTGTCAAGCTGTATGGCCTCTAGGGGCACTGTATCTCTCAACGGAACATCGGCCATCTGAGCGTGGCATTTCTTCAACTGGGAAACATGGAAGACATCATGAACTCCAGACAATCCTTCCGGCAGTTCCAGTTTATATGCAACTTCGCCTCTACGTTCAAGAATTTTGTAGGGGCCAATGAAACGGGGTGCTAACTTTCCTTTCACACCAAATCTCTTGATTCCTCGAAGTGGAGACACCCGAAGATATGCTCGGTCTCCCACTTCATATGACACTTCCTTGCGTTTACTGTCAGCATAACTCTTCTGCCTGGACTGAGCTATCTTGAGTCGGTCACGAATTAACTTGACCTTCTCTTCAGAATCTCGGATAAGGTCGGGACCAAAAAGTTGTCGGTCTCCAACTCCATCCCACATCAACGGTGTTTTGCACTTCCTTCGGTATAGAGCTTCGAAAGGGGCCATCTTCAGACTGGTCTGGTAGCTGTTGTTGTATGAGAACTCGACATAAGGCAAATTTTCATCCCAAC
This sequence comes from Hordeum vulgare subsp. vulgare, assembly GCF_904849725.1. Classification (NCBI taxonomy): domain Eukaryota; kingdom Viridiplantae; phylum Streptophyta; class Magnoliopsida; order Poales; family Poaceae; genus Hordeum; species Hordeum vulgare. The sequence continues at coordinate 408,812,273 of NC_058521.1, read as the reverse complement.
TAGACCCATAGTCTAGTGCGCAAGCTCTCAACATGTCCTCCAGAATCTGATTGACTCTCTCAGTCTATCCATCTGCCTGTGGGTGAAAAGCTGTACTGAACTCCAATCTCGTTCCCAAGGTTTCATGCAGTTGGTGCCAAAATTTGGATGTGAACTGAGTCCCTCTATCTGACACAATGCTCTTCGGTACTCCGTGCAGACATACGATCCTGGTCATATATATCTTGGCAAGCTTGGCACTCGTGTAAGTAGTCTTCACCGGAATGAAGTGAGCTACCTTGGTCAAACGATCGACCACAACCCAAATAGAATCATAGCCAGAACGGGTCCTCGGTAATCCTGTGATGAAGTCCATACCAAGCTTTTCCCATTTCCACTCGGGTATCGGCAGAGGTTGGAGCAAACCTGCTGGCTTCTGATGCTCGGCTTTTACTCGCTGACAAACATCGCATATTGCTACAAACTCGGCAATGTCTTTCTTCATTCCTGTCCACCAGAAACTTTCTTTCAGATCCAGATACATCTTGGTGTTGCTGGGGTGTATCGAGTACGGGGAATCATGGGCCTCCTGAAGTATCAACTTCCTGAGTTCGGGATCGTTGGGCACATAAATGCGATCCTCAAACCATAAAGTTCCGTGTTCATCCTCACGAAAACCTTTAGCCTTCCCGTCTTTCATTTTCTGCTTAATCTCAGCTATCTCCTTGTCTGATTTCTGTGCCTCGCGGATCTTTTCTGTCAAAGTGGACTGAATTTCTAGTGTGGCAACAAATCCGCTTGGAACTATATCCAATTTGAGCTCTCGGAGGTCATCGACTAACTCCTCGGGTAATCCTCCCGCTATGAGTGTGTTCACATAACTCTTGCGGCTCAATGCATCGGCTACAACATTTGCCTTGCCTGGGTGATAATGCAATCTCATGTCATAGTCCTTGATCAACTCTAGCCATCGCCTCTGTCTGAGGTTCAACTCCTTCTGCATGAAGATATATTTCAGGCTCTTGTGATCAGTGTAAACATCACAACTATTTCCGATCAGGAAATGTCTCCAGGTCTTGAGAGCGTGCACTACGGCTGCTAGTTCCAAGTCATGCGTGGCAAAATTCAACTCATGAGGTCTGAGTTGTCTGGATGCATAGGCTACAACTTTACCTTCTTGCATGAGCACTCCTCCGAGTCCTTGACGAGAAGCGTCACAGTAAACCTGGAAATCCTTCCGAATGTTCGGCAATATCAGCACTGGGGCTGTAACCAGACGTTTCTTCAACTCTTGAAAGCTGATTTCACATTCCTCAGTCCAAACATACTTGGACTCCTTCTTCAACAACGCTGTCATGGGCTTGGCGATCTTTGAGAAATTCTCAATGAACCTTCGGTAATATCCGGCAAGTTCGAGGAAACTGCGGATCTCCTTGACTGAAGTGGGTGCTACCCATTCGGTGACTGCTGCGACCTTGGCAGGGTCCACATCTATTCCTTCTCCTGAGATGACGTGTCCGAGGGATCCGACTTCCTTCAACCAAAACTCACATTTGCTAAACTTTGCATATAGCTTATGCTCTCGAAGCTTCTCCAGAACTAGACGCAGATGTTCCTTGTGTTCCTCTTCGTTCCTGGAGAATATCAGTATGTCATCGGTGAATACCACGACAAACTTGTCCAAGTATTCCATAAATACATTGTTCATCAGATTCATAAAATATGCCGGAGCATTAGTCAGTCCAAACGACATGACCGTGTACTCATACAAGCCGTACCGAGTGGTGAAGGCTGTCTTGGGTATATCCTATTCACGAATCTTCAACTGATGATACCCGGATCGAAGATTGATCTTGGAGAATATTCGGGCTCCAACTAACTGGTCAAACAGATCATTGATCATCGGCAAGGGGTACTTGTTCTTGATGGTCACCTCGTTCAATGCACGATAATCGACAACCATTCTCAAGGACTTATCCTTCTTTTCAACCAAGAGCACTGGGGCTCCCCAGGGTGAAGAACTTGGGCGAATATACCCTTTGTCCAAGAACTCCTTAATTTGCTTCTTGATTTCTACCAAGTCATTTGCGGGCATCCAATAGGGTCTCTTGGATATCGGGGCTGTTCCGGGTAATAGCTCAATCAAGAACTCAATCTCTCTATTAGGTGGCATGCCCGGCAATTCCTCTGGAAATACATCTGGGTACTCCTGTACAATCGGTACTTCCTCCTAGACTACTCCCGTGAGAGAGTTTACTCGTTTACTCCGTGTCGGGCGCTGAGACACGTACTTAATCCGCTTCTGCTCGGGGGTGGTGAGAAAAATAGACTTAAGGGCACAATCAATATTCCCTTCATACTTGGCCAACCAATCCATGCCTAGGATTACATCCAATCCCTGGGACTCTAATACGATGAGGTCGGTGGGAAAATTATGGTTCCCTATCCCGGCTGTCATCATGCCTCCTGGGGAACTGACCTTAATAGGTTGGCTGAGGGTTCTAGTTGGCAAATGATACTTTTCCACAACTACCCTTGATATGAATGAATGCGTTGCACCAGAGTCAAAAAGTACCAATACTGGATGTGAATTTAGCAAAAACTTACCAACCACAGTATCGGGGTGATCATAGACCTCTTCAACATCAATGTGATTCACCTGAGCTCGAGGAAAAGGATTGGGCTTCTTTGCTGCAGAGTTGCCGTTGTCGTTTCCATTTCCCTGCTTGTTCTGGGGACATTCAGTGGCATAGTGTCCCGTCTTTTGACACTTGAAGCAGGTGATGTGATTCAGATCCTTCTGAGCTGGAGTTGAATGCTGCTGAGTGCCAGTACCGCCATTCTTGAAGTTGTTGTTGTTGCGGTGGTTCCCGTTTCCTCCATGGTTGTGGCCTCCATGGTTGTGCACTGGGTGGTTATGCTGGACGTGTCCTCCAAACTTACCGGATCCAGTCCCAGTATTCCCTGAATAGGGGGTGTAGCGAGGCTTCTGCTGAGTGCCGGAGTTGAACTTTCCAATCCCATACTTCCGCTTGCGGTTCTCCATCTGCTGGTGTTTCCCCTCCAAAATGAGGGCCTTATCAACCAGCTCCTGGTAGTTGTTGAAGGTGGCTACAGTCAGTTGAATGCTCAGCTCATCGTTGAGTCCTTCCAAGAACTTTTCCTGCTTGGCCGCATCATCGGGCACATCTCCAGGTGCATAACAGGCGAGTATGCTGAATTCATCGACATACTGAGCTATAGAGCGATTCCCCTGGCGTAAGTTGCGAAACTCACGCTTCTTCAGACTCATTGCACCAGCTGAGACATGTGCAGTACGGAAGGCTTGCTTGAACTGCTCCCAAGTGACTCCAGCAATGGGGTATGTGGTGGTGTAGTTCTCCCACCATGCAGCTGCAGGGCCTTCAAGTTGATGCGCGGAAAATCGCACCTTCTCAGCTTCAGTATAACCAGCAGTGATAAGTTCACGCTCCATCTTGCGGAGCCAATCATCTGCCACAATGGGCTCAATGCTGCTGGAGAAAGTTGGAGGGTTCAACCTCAGGAAACGGGTGAGATTGTCGGCCTGGGGTGGATGACGGTTGTTGTTATTGTTCTGGTTCTGGATGATCAGCTGCATTAGGGTGTTCTGTTGCTGGATCAACTGGGTGAGTTCCGGCGGAAAGTTGGAGGTAGGGGCGCGTCTTGGAGGCATCTGATGTTTGTAGAGGGGTGAGATAAGCATAGAACAATGGTCTAAGAGTAATTACACTACCCACATGAAATGCAACAAACAAGTATCACACCACACATTTTATTCCATACCATCACAAAGGTTCACACGGGGATACAAACTTCGATAATCCTAAACATCGGCCTAAACGTTTAACGATAAGGTAAATTTGGTGGTCTAGTCTAAGTGTCCTCCTCACAAAAGCATGGTGATGGGTCCTTCGGTGGAGCTTTCTTCATAGTCCTCGTCATTGCTGATCAAGGGGGCTACGTCGCCTTCGGGATGAAGGTTCTCGCCCATGTCCAGTTCCTCCTCAAGGTATGCAACTCGAGCCTTCAGCTTCTCGATCCTCTCCAGGAAGTCCTTCACCTCCAGTTCGTGCTCATGGTGGGCTTCCCGGGCTGCTTCTTCGAGTTCGAGTTCGCGGAGCGACAGTTGCTTGATCTTCCTGGCGTCCTTGATCACACGATGCTCCAGAGTCCCGCTGTGTTTCTCCAAGGTCTGGGCATACGACAGGAGAGCGTCCTTGGTCTTGCTTGAGATGATTTCTCCGTCTTCGCTTCTCCGGGATACCGTGAATAGGTCTGGTGAAATAGGGCAGCCTTTGTACTCTTCCTTGATACGTCCGAGTGCACAATGGAACGCCATGTCCCTTCCGAGAATCCAGTTTGGTGCGATGAACTTGAAATCCACCGGCTCAGTGCGCGGCTCGAATGTCCTTCCGGGAATGTGCACCTCGATCCTGTAGCGTGAATCCTCCGGGTAAGACGAAGTTGGCTTCCCTGTGATAGTCGGCAGAGCAATCCTCAAGTCCTTGGTGATCTGTACCAGCTCCTTTCTGAAAGGCATAGTGGCATCGGGCTGGCAAAACTCCGTGAACTTAACAGGGATAAAGGTGGCCATCTAAAACATTGGAAAATCAGAGAGAAGTCAGAAATGATCAGAAGAGAAAATAGAAGATTTATAGACATAAGAAAATAGTTTTCTTCCTAAGGCTTTTCCATTCCTAGAGGTTACATCCTACGGTCAGCGTGTGCTCTGATACCATTTCTGTAGCGACCCGACTCAAGACGAGTCAAGCCTCTGGTGTTTCCGTACCATCCCAAGATCATGCTGGTACACACTCAGTACATAATGTATATATTCAAGAGTTCAATCACACAGCTTTATTAATCGAAATCTCATAAAGAGTACTTTATTACAATAAAGGATTACAATAAAGTGGCTGAAGGCCATCTCATGAGATATCTAACGAAGACTAGCGGAAGCATCACGTAGACGAGTCCATCCGACTCCAGGGCATGTCGCTGAGCGTAGATCGTAGCCTCACTCCTAGTCGGAAAAGTACTCTGCAACATGATACGTTGCAGCCGTGTAGGTCAGCATATGGAATATGCCGGCAAGTCATCAAAGAGAGGGGTAAAAAATAATAATCAACTGTCTCTACATGCATATTTGGTAGGTGGGGCTATAAGTTTTGCATAAAGCCAATCTTATCCTACAACAAGAGGGGCTGGAAGCAAAATATTACTACGTTGTTTGTTGTTAACGAGATGGTTCCGCCAACAAATTCTCGTAACCGAATAGTTGTTAACACCCACATCATTATTAAGTTGTGTCGAGAGTTCAGGGGAATTTCAATGCCTTCGGCTCAAGTTGTCCATTACCGTGGACACGGCTAATCGGTTAGGTTGGGCACTCTGTAGAGTTTTGCACACGTTCCCCACAAGATTTGATCGCCTCCGTGTTTGTCCTCGCACTTCAGGGTGTTTGAAGACCGGATGATCAATACATGGTCTTTCAACGGGTCCTTCTAAATCCCTGTCGGTGCCCATCCATTCCTACCGTTCTTCTACATCTGCTAGCACCGCCTGTCCAGAGTCGCCGCGTTGTCCAACCAAGCCAGAGCCCATAATGACTTGTGGCTGTGCAGGTAAGCCTTGAGTCTTGAAGTCTCCGTCTGTCTCTTCGAGCCTGGGTGAAGCTTTCCGCGGGATGTCATGACCGTCTCCAGCATCCCGGGCCATCCACTGGTTTCTCCAGGGAGCCGATCAACCGTCCTTCACCCAGAGTTGCATTGCGTCCGAGGTCTTGAAAATCTTGTCTTAACCGATCTTGATTATTTACTCAACCTCGCATTCACTCGTGTTATGCACTCAACCGAAAACCCGTCTACTCAAGCATAGCAATAAGAACTTTGTCATCCCGGGGCCAAGTATTGGGGTTGTTGTGTGCCTACCACATGATACTAAAACCTATACTAAAATTTTCCAAGTACCCAGGGAGCATGCAATTGGGCAAAGAAAGGTGGAACTACCATGCATCGAAAACATAGGAAATAGAATGATCAAAATGACTTGCCTTGATGATAGTTGTCTTGATCGAGCGCTTCTAAGTAACAAGCTTCGCACTCCGGGTGATCTACCGATACAAACAAATACACACCATAAGCACTACAATCAAACAACAAGTAAAATAACATCACAAGTAAAAAATTTCTATGGCCTAAGTGAAAGAATTCAATACACGTCACTAAGGCAGAAACTTGTTTCTCTTAAAAACCCCAGTAAAAATATTATAAAATTTTTGAAACTTCTACCACATTAAGATATAATCACTACGAAGCCGTAGCAAAAATAATCAACTCAAAATCATTTTTTAAACTCCTGGAATAAGGAAAACAAGGTTTAAACTAAATCTGATCTAATTCAAATTTTAAAGTTTCAAACATAGACAAATTATATGTTTTTAAAAACTACAGAAACATTGGGATCTATTGGAACAAGAATCAACATCATTGGACTTAGGGATCAGAAGCTATGGTCAAAACAAAACTGAAACTTTGTTGTTTTTGGAACTAAACAGAAAATAAAACAATACCTAACAGACAGGGGGTACACGTGGCGCTCTGTGAATGGCTGCGGGGGTGTGTGTTGCTGGTGAACTAACAAATGGCCGAGATCTGACAGAAACCGCTTCGGCTAAGTAAAGTAAATAGAAAACCGAGCTGTTTTCTTAGCTAAACCGAAAGGGTATTTTGTGATCTAATCTGAAGCGTGCAATCCTGATCTAACGGTCACAGAGAGGGGATGGGGTGCTCACCGGCGGGGAAGTCTCCGGCGAGGGCTGACGGTGGCGGCGGCTCGGGCGTGAATGGGGACGGCGCTCCCGAGGGTCTCCGGCGGCGGTGAGGGCTCCAGAGGGTGCGGGCGAGGGCGGCGAGCGCGATGGTGGCGTCGGGGCGGTGTCGGGGTGGCCGGAGGCAGCTGCCTCGGGTGGCCGAAGGTGGCCTAGCTTCGATGCTCCTGCGAGGTCTGCGGCAGGGGGCTTGGGGGCGGCGGGACGGCTCGGCGATGCGAGGAACGGGGTGCGGGCGGCCGGGGCAGTATTTATAGGCGGGAGAGGAGCTCGGGGAGGGAAGGAGCAGGGGAATCCGGGGAGATCCCGGCGTACTGGGGGGCTCGGGCTCGTTTTTAGGAGAGGGGAGAGGTCGGGAGGAGGAAGGTGACCGAGGGAAGGGTATGGTCGGGCGCGGGACCCACGCGGCAGGGAGGGGGGGCTGGGGATCTCGGGGCGGCCAGCCGATCCGAAAGGGGATTGGGATCCCGGCCTTTGAGGGATTCGGCCCACTGCTATTAAGCGCCGGCTGCGGTTTCCTTTGAAAAAAAATCTTTCCTAATTCTAGTCTTTTTCCGAAACAGAAAATAAAAGGGAATAAAAAGGAAACAAATAAAATATTTAATATGGGGTATTATATACCAAAAAAATCAGAAAAATATCCTCTACTCGATTAACAGTTTTCCAAAGCAAAAATAAAAACTTTTCAAAAATGTTTTTCTTGGCTCCAAATATTTCAGAAATGCCCCGCACTTTGGAGGGTCATTTTCCTCCGCTCTCTGTCTTGCGTGCAAGAGAGTATTTTCCCGGCATTTCTCGTGTGAGGAAAAATGGTAATGCAAAAATCAAAAAGTCGAAAGAATTCAAATGCCAACTTTATTTCAATCAATATGCATAAATGCTTAGGTACAATGTAAAACATTTCCAATTAGGAAAAATTGGGATGTTAGAGTGTCACTCCGAGGTCTACGGAAGATACCACGCTCGACATAGAACTGCACACAAGGTATACAGTCTGTTTTTTATTGGCCTACTCTCTTCAAGGATGCTCGTAATTTTGTCTTGCCTTGTGATGAATGTCAAAGAATTGGTAATATTAGTAGACGTCAGGAAATGCCTATGAATTATTCTCTTGTTACTAAACCATTTGATGTTTGGGGTTTTGATTTTATGGGACGTTTTCCAAAATCCAACGGGTATACTCATATTCTGGTTGCTGTTGATTATGTTACTAAGTGGGTAGAAGCTATTCCAACTAGTAGTGTTGATCATAACACTTCTATTAAAATGCTAAAAGAAGTTATTTTCCCTAGATTTGGAGTCCCTAGATATTTAATGACTGATGGTGGTTCACACTTTATTCATGGTGGTTTCCGTAAATTGCTTGCTAGGTATGATGTTAATCATAGAATTGCATCTCCTTATCATCCTCGGTCTAGTGGGCAAGTAGAATTGAGCAATAGAGAAATTAAATTGATCTTGCAAAAGACCGTTAATACATCTAGAAATAATTGGTCTAAGAAACTTGACGATGCATTATGGGATTATAGAACCGCTTACAAAAACCCTATCGGTATGTCTCCATATAAATGGTCTATGGTAAAGCATGTCACTTACCTCTAGTGCTTGAACATAAAGCTTATTGGGAAATTAAAGAGCTTAACTATGATTTCAAACTTGCTGGTGAAAAGAGGTTATTTGACATTAGCTCACTTGATGAATGGAGAACCCAGGCCTATGAGAATGCTAAGTTGTTTAAAGAAAAGGTAAAGAGATGGTATGATAGAAGGATACAAAAGCGTGAATTCAATGTAGGTGATCATGTCTTGCTATACAACTCTCGTTTAAGATTTTTTGCAAGAAAACTTCTCTCTAAATGGGAAGGGCCTTACATTATCGAGGAAGTATATCGTTCCGGTGCCATCAAGATCAACAACGCCGAAGGCACAAATCCAAAAGTGATGAATTGACAAAGAATCAAACATTATATCTCAAGTACTCCCATAAATGTTGAAACTAATATTATCAATACCATAACTCTGGAGGAGTACATTAGGGAGACCTATCAGAACGCTTCAGACTCCGAAAAGGAATAGGTATGTGCTACGGTAAGCAAATCGACTCCAAAACGTTTCCATTGGCAATTTTTTTCACTTTTGTAGTATTTAAAAAATTAGGAAAATTTAAAGGAGTCCGAAGCATGCACGAGGAGGCGACAAGCCAGGAGGGCGCGACCTACCCCACTAGGAACGCCCTGCAGGCTTGTGGACACCCCGTGCATTCTCCGGACTCTATTTTCTTGTATAATACTCCTTCGGGTTGGCAAAAATTCATTATATAATCTCCCGGGGGTTTTGACCTTCGTATCTCGACAATATCTCCTGTTTTTGTTTTGAGCTGTTTCTGCAGCAGATTTAGAGTAAGATGTCGTCCCAAGATTCCGATGCGGAGAGCTATGTATCATATTATCTTGCCAATCCCAAGCTCTATGGGGATGTATATCCTTATGGATTGTTCTTGGAAGAGGAACTGGAGATATGCAAGTATGCGGAAGAAAGCTCGGACGAAGAGGAGATTCCCCTGCCTCGACCCGAAGGTATGCATGTGGAGTTCAAGAAGTCGAGCCTCCCAAATACAAGGAGAAAACCCAAGGTTCTATTTCTCCCTTCTCGTTTTCTGTAGGAGAGAAAGGGTGAATTATGTCAAAAGATATTGAGGCTCGAGCAGGAAGTAGACGATCTGAGGGAACAAAATTTCATGCTTAAGAGGAAACTTGATAAGCTTCCAACTTCACCAACAACTCCAGCACCGCTACCTTCGAAGAGAAACAATTGAACACATGGGTATGGGCACTCCCCATTGGCATGTGCCAAGCTTGGGGGAGGCGCCCCGGTATTGTATCACCATCACACCTTTTACCTTTTTCGTTTTTTCTTCGTTCGATCCTTTTGGTTATATCTTGATCTAGTAGAATATAGTTTTAGTGTGATCTAGTTTTGAGTTTTTCTTTTTGTTCACCCTACGTAAGAAAGTCCGAGAGTTATATAATAAAGAGTAGTTTTGAGTTGAGGGTTTTGCTTGCTTGCTATGATCATCAGAAATAGAAATAGAAAGAAGTATAGAATAAAAGCAAAAGAGCATACATAATGATCTTATGGGTAGTGATGGCTTCACATATAAAAGTATGTCGATGGAAATTTGTTGTGAGTTGACAAACAAAGCTATTGGTCATTGTTGCCATTATAAGGAAGTAATAAAGAAAGAGAGGTTCACATATAAATATATCATCTTAGACATCTTTTATGATTGAGAGCACTCATTAAACTATAATATGCTAAAAGGTTGATGTTGGACAAGAAGACAACATAATGAGTTATGTTTGCTTATTTCCGAATAGAAGTTATATGGTTGTAGATCCTTCAACATGTGTTGCCTACTTCCACCTCATATTACCGTGAAACTCCTGCACCAAGTAGAGATACTACTTGTGCATCCAAAAAACTTTAACCCAGTTTTGCCTTGAGAGTCCACCATACCTACCTATGGATTGAGTTAGATCCTTCAAGTAAGTTGTCATCGGTGCAAGCTATAAAAATTGCTCTTTAAATATGTGTGGTTTATTAGTGTAACATCCCAATTTTTGGAATGTTAATATAATTATTAGATTTATTGTTTGTTTGTTTGAGTGATTTAAACTTGAGTGAAATTTGAAACTTCTTAAAACTTTTGAATGAGAGGGAATAAAATGACTTTCCCCTTTTTTCCTGTGAATTCAAATTCATCCATTTAAAATCAGTGAGAGAAGATAGCATGACTTCTTTAACTATAAAGAATTTGAATCAAGGTGGCATTTGAATTTCTTTTGGTATTTGATTCGAAATTATTTTTGGCACAAGATTTCAACCACAAAATTTTCCTCACAATATACTTGCCAAGTAAGAAAGAGAGGAGGTAACATGACACCCAAAAAAAAGTCAGTAGAAAAAGAGTGCCAAAAAATTTCAGACAAAAGTTGGATTTTTATTGGATTTTAAAAAAATAAATTTTAATAAACTTTTTATTTTGTGAAAAAGAAAGTGTCCACGTTGTGGGAAATATTTTCCTGATAATTTTGATATATAATACTTCTATATTTGGAGTTATATTTATTTTCCTTTTTATGTTTAACTTTCCTATTATAATAAAAAGGAAACAAATCACTTTTATTTGGAAAGGCATCGTGGGCCATTAGGAAATTCCAATCAGGCCCGATACACTTCTTCTCCTACCTCACGGCACCTTCCTTTTCCCTGCGCACGGTTCCTTCGAGGAAGGTTCCTCGCCAATCCCTTGCCCCGATCCCGCGATCCCCTTCCCTCCCCTGCCACCCCGAGGCGCCTATAAGTACCAGCACGTCCCCCGCAATCCATTCCCCTCGAAACCCCACCCTCTCCACGCCCCAGCGCCGCCCGACGCCCCCTTGCCGGAGCCCTGCTCGGCCGAGCTCCAGGAACACTTCCTGCCACGCCCCCAGTGCCCCTAGCACCTCCTGATGCCACCAGCGCGACCCAAAGATCCCCACCGCCGGCCGCACCCCTCCGTCGCCCCCTACACCACCGGAGTCACCTTCCCGTCGTCTTCTCCAACTCCGGCGACTAACTCCGGTGAGCTTCAAAAAAATCCCGTAACAGTTTTTTTCCTGAAAAAGAGGAAACTTATAAAATTCATACATATTAGTCTATAACTCCGAATTAGGTGATTTATTTTGCATTGGATCACAAATTTTATGTAGTTTCTTTAGATATAAAAAATTGCCATGTTTGAAAACTTTAAATTTGAATTTAAACAGATTTGGTTTAAATCTTGTTTTGCTTATATCTGGAGTTTAGAAATAGATTTCTAATTGATTCTTTCTGCTACTCAACACTAGTGATCTTATCTATCACTGGGTAGAATTTCAGAATTTTTGGAATGTTTTAACTCATTATTTCATGTGAAACAGTTTCTGTTTTAGTTCTTTCTAGGATTGTTACTATTTCTTTGGCTATAATTGTTTTTAATTGTTTTCTTTTATACTAGTGAAAGGTTATATTTTTGTTTTCTGTTAGTTAATAGTAGGTTTTCGACAAAAACAAAATTGTATGTTATTTGATAGCATGAAATCAATTCTAGTTTGGTAATAACTTGCAAATTGATTTCGTTGCTAGTTTTATGTCCTATTTGAAAATACTTTCAAAATAATATAGTTTTATGAAATACTTTATGTTATATTAGTTAATTATATATTTTCTTTTCTGTTATTTTACTATTTTAGTGTTTTATTTTCTGTTAAGTTTAATTAGAACAAAAACTATTTAGTGATTGTTGTAGTAGAAGACTCCATAGTTTTCTTTGAAGTTTTTCGTTGGATTTCTACTTGATCTTTCTTATTGATTTTATTGCATCAATTTTATTGTTGTTTGTTATATTGATTGCTAGGATGATTGCTAGTATGATTGCTTATATGAATACTATGTTTGATTATATAGATTTCATCGGAGAGTGACGAATAGTTCTATGAAGTTATTTCTTGAGAGTGATATCTATCTCCATCAACCTTACCAGGCAAGTTCACATTGATCATATTTTTACCTATGGTTTTATTGCATTAGTTTCAACCTTCTTCACCCATTGCGTGCAAGTAGGTACTTGGAAAATTTGGTTATTGAGTAGTATGTTATGATAGGCACCCGTAAACCCTTGTTACTTTGGTCGGGACGTTATTTTGCTATGCTCCTAGTAGACGGGGTTTGGTTGAGTGTTTATCATGAGTGCTGTGAGAAACATAATAATCAAGACCTGAAGACTCCCAGACTTGCAAGACCTCGGAACGAAATATACCTCTCGGTGAAGGACGGTTCAAATGGGCTCCCTGGGAAAAACCAACAGAGGACCCAGGATGCATGGAGAAGCGCCATGACATCTTGCGGAAAGCTTCACCTAGGCTCAAAGAGATGGATGGATATTTGAAGACCCAAGGCTTACCTGGACAGCCACAAGTCATTATGGGCTCTGGCTTGGTTGGACAACATGGTGACTCAGGACGGGCGGTGCTACAAGATGTAGAAGAACCGTAGGATTGGATGGGCACCGACATAGGCTCAGAGGAACCCGTTGAAAGACCATGTTTTGATCATCCAGTTCTCAAACACCCTGAAGTGCGAGGACTTCAATGGAGGCGATCAAATCTTGTGGGGAACGTGTGCAAAACTCTGTAGAGTACTCAAACCTAATCGATTAGCCGTGTCCACGGTCATGGACAACTTGAGCCGAAGGAACTGAAGTTATCAGGAATTCTCAACACCATTGATTATTGATGTGAGTAATATTGATAACTTGGGTATGAGAAATGGTTGGTGGAACCTTTCTCATTAACAACCAACAATGTAGTAATATTTTGCTTTTACCTCTCTCTTGTTGTAGGAAAATTTGCTTTACGCAAAACTTAAACTACAGCCCCACCTGCCATAGATGCATGTAGTATAGATGATGTTTTCACCTCTCTTTTGTCACTTGCCGGCATATTCAATATGCTGACCTACACGGCTACAACATCTTATGTTGCAGATATTTTCTTCGACGAGTAAGAGTACGATTTAGGGTTACGGTCTGCACTCAACTTACCGTTGGTGTTTATTGGGACTCCACTCCCTTGACTGTTTCCGCTAAGATTTTGAGGTATATATCAATTTTACGTTTTCTACATGTGATTGCACTTTGATATATACATTGATGTACTGTATGTGCCAGCATACTGATCCAGGGATGGCACATATACACAAAGGCTTGACTCGTTTCGAGTCGGGTCGCTACAATTAGTGCGAGGAAAATAAACTTTATACGAACTTGTGGTATAAAAGAAATAAAAGTGACAGACCACATAATAAAGTTCTTTATCACAACGTGCAATATAAGTGACATTCTTTTGCATTAAGGGATTGTGCATCCAACTATAAAAGCGCATGACAACCTTTGCTTTCCTTTGTGAAGGACCTATCTGTTACCTTTACTTTCTAATACTTACATTTATGTAAGAGTCATGGTGATCTTCACCATTTCCTTTATTTCGCCTTTAACTTTTGGCAAGCGTCATGTGTTGGGGAATGATCTAGACAAATATATCCACTCGGATGTGGGTGATGATGAGTTACTATTGTTGACATTACCCTTGAGGTAAATAGTTGGGAGGCAAAACTATAAGCCCCTATCTTTCTCTTTGTTCGATTGAAGCTTTGACTTCATAGGTACCGCATGAGTGTTAGCAATTATGAAAGACCATAAGATGATTGAGTATGTGGATCTGCTTTACAAGCTCTTATATTGACTCTTTCCTATGTTGCGATAAATTGAAATTGCTTCAATGACTGAAATCATAGTTTGTTAGTTCTCAATAGAGTTCTTGATTCATATTTTTCCTTGGGAATGAATTGTTACTCTAGCATAAGATATTCTATGTCAATATATGTTGTTGTTATAAAGTTAACCATGATGCCTTCATGTCCGTATTTTATTTTGTCGACACCTCTATCTCTAAACATGTGGGCATATTTATCGATCTCCGCTTTCGCTTGAGGACAAGCGAGGTCTAAGCTTGGGGGAGTTGAAACGTCCATTTTGCATCATGCTTTTATATCAATATTTATTGCATTATGGGCTGTTAATACACATTATGGTACAATATTTATGCCTTTTCTCTCTTATTTTACAAGATTTACATGAAGAGGGAGAATGCCGGCAACTGGAATTCTGGACTGGAAAAGGAGCAAATCTGAGAGACCTATTGTGGACAGCTCCAAAAGTCGTGAAAAGTTACGTAGAATTGTTTTGGAATATATAAAAAAATAATGGGCGGAAGAAATACTGGAGGGGACCCACGAGGGGGTCACAAGCCAAGGGGGCGCAGCCTACCCCCCTGGCTGCGCCCTGCAGGCTTGTGGGCCCCCTGGAAGGCCTCCAGTGCCCATCTTCTGCTATATGAAGGGTTTTGACGTGGAAAAAATCAAGGGATAGCTTTCGGGACACAGAGCCGCCATCTCGAGGTGGAACTTTGACAGAACCAATCTAGAGCTCTGGCGGAGCTATTTGGTCGGGGAAACTTCCCTCCCGGAAGGGGAAATCAAAGCCATCGTCATCACCAACAATCCTCTCATCAAGAGGGGGTAAATCTATATCAATATCTTCATCAGCACCATCTCCTCTCCAAACCCTAGTTCATCTCTTGTATCCGATCTTTGTCTCAAAACCTCAAATTGGTACATGTGGGTTGCTAGTAGTGTTTATTACTCCTTGTAGTTGATGCTAGTTGGTTTATTTGGTGGAAGATTATATGTTCATATCCTTAATGATTAATAATACTCCTTTGATTATGAACATGAATATTCTTTGTGAGTAGTAACGTTTGTTCGTGCGGACATGGGATAAGTCTTGTTATAATTAATCATGTGAATTTGGTATTCATTCGATATTTTGATAAGATGTATGTTGTCTCTCCTCTAGTGGTGTCATGTGAACGTCGACTACATGACACTTCACCATTATTAGGGCCTAGAGTAAGGCATTGGGAAGTAATAAGTAGATGATGGGTGGCTAGAGTGTCAGAAGCTTAAACCCTGGTTTATGTGTTGCTTCATAAGGGGCTGATTTGGATCAATGTGTTTAATGCTATGGTTAGATTTATATTAATTCTTCTTTCGTAGTTGTGGATGCTTGCGAGAGAGGTTAATCATAAGTGGGATGTTTGTCCAAGTAAGGGAAGCACCCAAGCACCAGTCCACCCACATATCAAACTATCAAAGTAACGAACGTGAATCATATGAGCATGATGAAAACTAGCTTGACATAAATTCCCATGTGTCCTCTGGAGCGCTTTTCCTTATATAAGAGTTTCTCCAGGCTTGTCCTTTGCTACAAAAAGTATTGGGACACCTTGCTCCACCTTTTTTACATTTGTTACTTGCTACCCTTAAGAATTACCTTATCACAAAACTATCTGTTACCAATAATTTCAATGCTTGCACAGAATACCTTACCGAAAACCGCTTGTCATTTACTTCTGCTCCTCGTTGGGTTCGACACTCTTACTTATCGAAAGGACTACGATAGATCCCCCTACACTTGTGGGTCAAAAGTGACACTGATAGTGACGGGTATATATCATGGCGGACCCTATGTTTCAAAATTTAATACTCAAACGTTCTGTCTGCAACCCTAAGATGCCACACAAGGACCCTTGGTCATCGCCTTTGCATCCCCTTGCACCTCCGCCCTTAGGAATCGCCGCCACCGACAGAAACCTCACTGCCATCATCGCCTAGCAGGTTCATCACCGCATTAGGGTATGAATCCGAACCCTCCTGCGCTCCTTTATCTAATTCACGCGCATTAGGTCACCCCATCGACAATCCACAGTTTGCAAATCTTCATATTTCACAAGAAATCTCGATAGACTAGACAATGAAGGAATTTTGGATCTGATCTCCCGCAACATGCAGCCCGGTGAGACCGAGTTGGTAAAACTGGTTCCACCAATTTTTGTTTTAGTGTTTCTCAGAACACCTTCGGTGAGTACGAGTAGGTCTTTTCAGTTACACCGAAAAGACTGCCCAAGTTTCTGTTATGCAAGTGGTCAATCTCGGTGACTCCGAAGAACCCAACCCGGTGCTATCAATAGTCATTCTGCAGTAGATCATACCCAAAGTTTCTGAATTCAAATTTTAAAAAATTCTATGTTTTGTGATGCTCAACCATTCTGGTCCTCTATATCTATTTCACATGGTTGCTTGTGTGTTGATTTGCTGGTGTGCTTGTATGCTTGGTTTGAAAGACGTGAGTCTCTCATGACAGCCAGAACAACTTCAGCGAGGACAGTGTTGAGATCGATTAAGGCACTAGTCATGAGATTTCCCCTTCTGACCCAGGCACCCCCAGCTCCTATGGCTTGCCCAAGGCTGCCACAAGGACTAGAAGGAAACTGAATTCTGATGAAGAAGATTCAGACTTTGTTCCTATTGAGTCTGCTCTCCAAAAGCAGAAAGAGAAGCCTCTTGTCAAGAGAACTGTTAGGAAGGAGTACTCTAAACCTTCTGACATGAGAGCTCCAGAGTCTGCAAGGCAAGGGATGACACTTAGCCTTGAGAAACCTCATAAGAAGATAGGTGTGAAGAGAGTCAGGAAAAGGACCATTCATGTCATTGGTAGACAAACTTCCATGTATGCAGACCCAACAGAAAATGTTGCTGCTGAGGAAGAGGAAGAAGAAGTACCAGCTAAGGCCCCTCGTGCAAAGAAGAAAAAGAAGCTTATGGCATATGCTATGAAGCCTTATGCTCCAAAGCCTTCGGCTCTAAAGAATCCTGTAGCTCCCAAGAGGACTACAAAGGACATACCTGTAGCTGCTAAAGAGAAAGGCATTGCTTCCAGAGCCTTTGCTGCAAAAGAAGGTGTTGAGAATGCACCTATTCTCATGAAGTTAAGGCCTCATTTGCCACTTCACAATGAGGCTCATCCAATAGTTGAAGACAAGAAGAAGATAAGAGATGTTGGGCTCAGGAAGTGGAGAGTTATTGATCCTTATGATGTGAACAGAAGGACTATAGTTGATCCCAGGTTTCATACACGAGAACAACAAGACTTCTATGAGGCAATTCTGTATGACAAAAGTCCAGCAGTTAGTGACATGAGATATGTCGACTGCAATTGCATCAAAACCAATGAAGATTTCTTTCCTCGTGTGAGAGAGAACTTCAATCTTGTTGACATTGAAGAGTTTGTTGGCAGAGAGATGACTGCATGGAATCCTTAAATGATTATGCAATTCTATTCAACAGTTCATTTCTATTTAGATGTCACAATTGTCTGGATGACCGATGTCCATTTATATGAAGCCACAATTGAAGAATGGGCTACTATGATTGGTGCTCCAAAGTCACGAGCACAAGACTTGGATTTGTATTTAGAACCTAAGAAGAATCATAACTCCATGGCCAATATGTACAAGTGAGTGCCAAATGACTTCCTGCCATCTCACAAGCTTGGGTGTGTCTATTTCTTGCAAGGTGGGATAACCACTACCAATACTATCTTGAGGCATACCCTGATTCTCAAATCAGGCGATGACAAAATGATTAGAGGCTATTCCATCAATATGTTGCATCATTTAGAGACCCACACTCGCTTCAAAGTCATGGATTTGATTGCTGAGACTATTAGGAGAACTTTTGCAGATCAGAAAACATCTTGTGAATATGCACCATACATTCAGATGCTCATCAATGCCAAGATTGGCAAGCATGCATATCAACTTGATCGTCCTCATTTGCCACTTTATCCAGAGTTCAAGGATAATGAAGTTGTGATGGATGACACTCATCCAAGCTTAGCTACAGCTAGAGAGGCTACACAGGTAGCTGCTGCAGAGGCCGCTAAGAATGCTCCAGCTGCACCACCACTGCTTAAAACCAAAGAGGAACATATGTCATTCTTGGTCAGCACCATCCGAGGGATGGAGAAGAATATTTCTGAGATTCCGCTAAACCAAAAGAGCCTAGAGAGGATCGTGGAAACAAAGTTCCATGACCAAGATGTGAAGGTTACGGAGTTGACTACTATAGTCAAGCAGCTTCAGCATGAAGTTGACTCGCTGCAGATTCCACACTTAGGTGGTGACAATGATGATGATGATGACGATGATGATGATGATTCACCTCTTCATGCTACCACATAGTTCTCGACCCAGACCAGGTCAGCACTTGTGCCAGTACCAGAAGATAGACCGTCTTCATCATCTCAAGGTTCAGGTCCTCCTCCACCACCTCCAGTGTCTACACCTCCAGCTCCCGCTCCAGCGACAACAACCGAAGCCTTCATCGATGATCTCTTGTCTACTCCAACATCCGCTACCGCGGGAGATCATGCGAGATAGACGCTTAGATTAGACCTTTGAACTTTTTGGTACTTGTTTCCAAAGGGGGAGAAGTGTATAGATCAATAGGGCTTCGAGAGAGGGAGAGATTTTGACTTATTTGCTCTCATGTGGTTTTTAAAAACTTTATTTGGTCTTTTGGATGACATTATCTGCTTAGATGTGTGATTTATCATACGCTTTGATTGTTTGATGCTACTATGTTATTACCTTTGAGCTATCTACATCACGATCATTCACTTGTCTTTGGTGCTATGTGCATTGCTATTCATTCTTATCTTTTATGCACACCACCAAGTTGTGTGACATGGAAGAGTAACCCATATTCCTAATCGATTGTGAATTTGCATTCAAACACAAATTTAAAAACAATGCACAAATTTAGGGGGAGCTCTTGCTTTTCACATACCTCCCAAAGCATTAATGCTAATCATTGATTATATATTTTGTAGAAACTTTAATCTATATGTTGTCATCAATTACCAAAAAGGGGGAGATTGAAAGCACAATTGCTACCTACGGTGGTTTTGGTAATTAATCACAACATATGCATCATTGGACTAATGAGTTTATTCAAGTATATTTCAGAAAAGTTTAAAGTTGCTTTGGCTATAGGATTTAGTGGAGAAGCCCCTTGATGAAGGAAGGAATAGGATAGGCTCAAACTTCAAGCAGGAAGACTCTTCATTTTACACTTTGTGAGAAATCACATTTTAGTCCATAGGAAAGCCAATACTATTAAAAGGGGATGAGGTGTTATGATGAATTGGTTGCTCAAGTGCTTAGAGTTAGCCACCAAAAATACCAAGCCACTCTTCCACAAAATATATATGTCCCGAGCCAAATATCCAAAATCGGTGCCACCAACATTTATCACTCGGCCATACCGATTTTGGACATAGACACATCCCAGCCAAACCCTACCTTTTCGGTGCAACAGAAACTGCATCGGTGCTACCGAGTTAGGTGACCAACCTTCTGTTGCCTCGATACACAAAATCAAAATTTCTGAGTTTTTGTATCGGTTTCATCTAGTTGTGTCATCTCACCGTTAGTCACCTTTTCGGTTCTACCGAGTTGTGTATATCAGTTCCACCGAGATTCAAAGTTGCTACCTTTTGAGCAAATTGGTACCACCGAGTTTGTAACTTCTGTCTCATCGAGTTGGTCAATTATGGTGTAACAGTTGGATTTTGGAGGTTGCCTATATATACCTTACCACCTACCTCTCACTCATAGAGGAAGCACTCAGAACACACACTTCATTGCCAAATCCATTTTTCTGAGAGAGAGCTACTTACTCGTGTGTTGAGATCATGAGATTCCATTCCAATCATTTCAACCTTGATTTCTAGCCTCCCCAAGTTGCTTTCCACTAGATCAATCTCTCCTACCCCTGCCAAATCTTAGACAGTGATTGAGTGTTGAGGAGACTATCTTTAGAAGCACAAGAGAAGGAGGTCATCGTTCTACCACATCTATTACCTTTTGGAGGGTGGTGCCTCCTAGATTGGTTAGGTGTCGCTTGGGAGCCTCCTACTTCATGTTGTGGAGTTGAACCAAGATGTTTGTAAGGGCAAGGAGATCGCCTACTTCGTGAAGATCTACCATGAGTGAGGATAGTCATGTGTGGATGGAAGCCGTGGTGGAATAGATAAGGCCTCTTCTTTGTGGACCCCTTGTGGGTGGAGCCCTCCGTGGACTCTCGCAGTCGTTACCCTCCGTGGGTTGAAGTCTCCACTAACTTGGACGTATGATATCGCCACCTATCGAACCATGATAAAAATCACCATGTCAACCTCTTGCGTTTGACCTCCCTACCCTACCTTACTTTACACTTGCATGTTTTACTTTCCGCTGCTATACTCTTATATGTGCATGTGTAGGGTGTGCTTGACTAGTCATAGTTGCTAAAAATGGCCCACACTAAAAACTAGGAGAAGGCTAAGTTTTTATCTTGTCAAGTAGTCTAATCACCCCCCCCCCCCCTCAATACATACTTTCGATCCTACAAGTGGTATCAGAGCCTTGATCTCCATTCCAATGGTTTCACAACCTCGGAGAGTATGGCGTCTACTGAGGAAAGTTATCACCGTAGAGGTCCATACTTTGATGGCACTGATTTTGCTAGTTGGAAGCATAAAATTAAAATGCATATTCTAGATTATAATCCTGTCGTTTGGGGAATTATTCGTGTTGGTGTACAAGGTGATTTCTTCGGAGAAGGGAAAGAACTAGATCATGATGCGACAACAGAAGAGTTGAAGATGTTGCAATTCAATGCACAAGCCCGTGACATCATATTCAACTGCCTACATCCTGAAGAATTCAACAAAATCAGTCGCCTTGAGAATGCAAAGGAAATTTGGAATACTTTGATTGATATGCATGAAGGTACGATTCTGTCACAGAACCAATGTTGGATGTGCTTCAAAGTTAGCTTGACAAGTTCAAGATGAAGGATGGTGAAGGAGTCGCTGAAATGTACTTTAGGCTAGCTCTCATCACAAATGAGATTGTCGGCTTAGGAAGCCAAGAGATGACCGACAAATTCATCATCAAGAAGATACTTAGAGCTTTGGATGGAAGATATGACACCATGTGCGCATTAATCCAAATGATGCCCAACTACAAAGATCTCAAGCCTACTAAAACTGGGAAAAGGCTAAGCTTTTATCTTATCAAGTAGTCTAATCACCCCCCCCCCCTCTAGAGATACTTCTGATCCTACACCTACCCAGTGCAGCCGGTCGTTGCTAGCCCCGCCGCAGCAGCCCTTCGGCCACCGACCGCCCACAGCCACCCCTCTGTGCCCCACCTCGCCGACCTTCGCTCATCGCTGGCCCCGCTAGCGCTCTGCTTCCTAGCGAGCAGTGTCGGCCTCGCCCCGATTTGGTTAAGTGGGGCTAATCCCCGTCCCACTTAACCCCCCCCCACTAACTAACCAACACGGCCCACGTCGTGTTAAACACGGAAAGAAAATTTTAAATTTAAATTTAAATAATAGATAATTAATTAATTAATGACCTAATTAACGTGTGATTAAAACTCTTTAATTAACTAAACTAATTAATTTAAACTTATAGTTAGTAACATGTGGGTCCAACCCCTAATTTAGTTAATTATATTAAAATAAAACCCTCTTAGAACCCTCTGTGTGACATAGGGGGCACATTGGTCACATTTGATGAGTCAACACCCATGTTGACTATTGACGTCATCATGATGTCATAATACTTTTTTCTAATTAAATTAAATCTGTTAATTCCAGAATATGAATAAAACTTTGAAAATTAATATAAAGTAATCTATAAGTTAGATGAAAATAATTTATATACGAAAGTTGCTCAAAAAATCCCACGAATCCAAATACGCTATCCGTTCATCTCTCACATGCTCCTAACCTGATGAACATAGAACTTTCCTGTGTGATTCATTTGTCCACTAGTAGTCAGAGACCTGAGAAATATCGTCAGATAATTTCCCGCTCCGTCCATGATGTGTAGTACTGCGTTAGCTCATGCCTAGCACTTCATATTGCCATGTCATGCATCGTGATGTACCTGCTTGCCTTTATTTATTGTTTCTTCCCCCTCTTCTCTCCGATAGATGTTGAAGCTGACGCTGCTGTCGGGTATGACTACCCCCGTGACGACTAGCCTTTTGCAGCACAGCAATAAGGCAAGCACCCCCTTGATCATTCCTATATCACCCATTTTTTCTCCCTCATGCTTGCATTAGATTTTGCTACTGTTGTAGATAGCTCCTACTCTAATGCATAGCCTATTTTGATAAAGTGTTGTTGTACCCTACTGCATATCAAATGCTTAGTATAGATGTATTAGTGATCCCCGGTGACCCCACTTTGTCCAAGTTTTCCCTGCTTCATCATAGAAGACTCGATGACTCGAAGACTCGATCAACTGATCGACAAGCCATGACCTATCACATCACTTCACACCCCCTTGTTGTACGACTCTGCAGAGTTACTATCGAGTATCGAGGGTGAAACCTCATTATGTACTCCTGATGTTAGATATGTAGTGAAGTTAACTGGAGGTGGATTATGGAGGGTGATTCCTCCTTTATCACTTCCAGCAACGATTTTGTAGTGCAACCCCTCAAGCGTGAACCATCGAGGGTGATTCCTCCCTAGTCACCTTGATGGTTACATTGATTGGAATACGTCGAGGGTGATACCTCAGATTCCTGTGATGTCATAGACACACTATTACTTTCACTTAGTAACGAGAACTGATGAAATGTGTGGTGTGGGTGCATTCCCGCGTGATTGTGACGAGGCGTCGCGGGGCATTCTTGGCCCTTGCCACACATCCTCGAGACGGGGCGACGGGACCACATATTGTGGATCGTCGATCATCGTCGCAGTTAACAAAACATTAATGGGATTGGGTATTTGATGTGAGTAGGTCGATTGAAATTTTTTGCACTAACCTTCACACGGGGACAGTTACGAGCACTCAACGTCGTGGTATCAGCCGAAGCTCTTCAGACATCAGCAATGGAGTGGCGCATGCCCGATGGGTGCAGGTAAGCTTTGATCTTGTATAAGAGGTGCTAGGACTGACCTCTTCTTCCCTTGCAACGTGCAGGAGTGTAAAGGGTGATGGGCCCATGACCCCTGCGTGCTTAGGATGTAGATCGGCGGGCTGGCCTCTCTGTTGAGCCTAGGTAGGGCTACGCCATGTTGATATCCCGAGGCCGGCCGTGACCCAGGAAAGTGTGTCCGGTCGGAGTTGATCGAGCGTGTTGGGAAGTGTGGTGCACCCCTGCAGGGATGATTAAACTATTCGAATAGCCATGTCCAAAGTAACATGACGACTTGGAATTGTATCCCAATCGAATACAACTAGAACTGTGACTTAACTTGAATGATTGACTCCAAGATTGCTTTCTCGCAGAGAGTCGAGAAAGGAACTGTGGTGTGACTTAATTAATTTGTTGCAACAATATGACTATATATGTGTTACCGATCTACACTCTTCTAATGTTGCAAGACACTTGAGATGCTAGTCTTCAATAGAACTAGACCTTCTCTCTCTATTCTAGCATTTCTGCAGTCAGTCCAAAGATAAATCCCCATTCCTTTGACACTAATGCATACTTAGCATAATTCTGATGTCAATCTTGCGAGTACTTTGGATGAGTACTCACCGTCTCCCCCTTTTCCTCTTGATATGATTGCTACGACCATATGATGGAGCCCAGGAGATGGATGATCCCGCCGATGACTACTACCCGATGGAGCCTACTACTATGTGGAGGCCGCTGACAACTAGGAGTATTTAGGAGGTTCCCACGCACGAGGCCTCCTCTCTTTCGATCTATGTCATGTTTTTGCTTGCCTTCTTAAGACAAAACTTGTTTTCTATGTTTGTACTCATATATTATTTGCTTCCACTAGCTCATGTGTACCCGAACTTATGTATTCGAGCCCTCAAGGGCCCTCGCTTATAATATGAAGCTTGTATGACTTTAATTTGTGTCTAGAGTTGTGTTATGCTATCTTCCCGTGAGTCCCCGATCTTGATCGTACACACTTGTTGTATGATTAGCCTACAATTAAGCTAGGGGCGTCACACAAGCCTACAAAGGAATTACCCACTCCCGGTGGTGAGAATCATGGGAGTGTTGATGGAGAAGGGTTGGTGATGACGACAGCGCTGAATCCCCCTCGCCGGAGCCCCAAACGAACTCGAGATCATCCCTTGGGAGGAAAAGATGAGGTGGCGACGGTTCCATTTTGTAAAACGCGATGGGAACTTCTCTCTGATTTCTCTCTCCGAAGATGTGATTTTATAGGACTAGAATTAGGGTCGAATGAGTCATCTGGGCCCCACAAGCCATCACGGCGCGATGTGGGGGTGGGGGCGCCCTGTTGGCTTGTGGCCCCATGGAAACTTCCCTCGGCAGATCTTTGCTCCATAATTCATCATAAATCCCAAAAATAATTCACAAAAAGTTTTGTCCAATTTCGAGAAATTTTATTTCTGCACAAAAATAACACCAAGGTAGTTCTGCTGAAAACAACATCAGTCTGGGTTAGTTTCATTCAAATCATGCAAATTAGAGGTCAAAATGAGAGTGAAGGTGTTTGGAAAAGTAGATACGCTTGTCGGATTTCGGGCTCCGCAAAACCCTTAAGATTCGAACTCAGGGGCGTGTACGAAGATCTCTCATAGGCTCGCCTCACCTAGCTTGCTACTCGATGGGCAAGACAAGGAACTCACTCGATGGCGATGAAGACATAGAACACAGCAGTTTACCTAGGTTCGGGCCGCTGTGAAGCGTAATACCCTACTCCTGCTTTGGTGGATTATCTCTCTTGGAGGTGGGTGGATGAACTAGTACAGTGTTCTTGAGGGCCTCCGGAGGCTTGGTGGCTTTGTGCGGAGCTAGTGGGTGAACTCGTGAATCGTGGTCCTCCTCTACGAAGCAACCTATCCTCTATATATAGTGGAGGCAAGGGTCCTCTTCCCTTATCGTTTCGGCGGGAAGGATCCCACAATGGCCAATTTTGAAGGGGAACACGGGAACATGCTCCCCTGTCGAAAAGTGGTCTTCGACTACAAAGTGACTGTCATCACAACAGGGTCGGGTACAGGGATGACGCCTGTCCTCCTGGCGGGCGGCGACGGCTTCGTTTCACCAGAAGGGAAACCTTCGGAAGATGCCTTGGGAACCCTGGTACATCTTTGCCCTCTTTGCACTAAAGGGGAAACTGCTCCGCCCTACTGCCTGATGTTCGCATGTCCTTCCTATACGTCATCCTTGACTCCTGAGGACGGGACTTGCCTCGGCATCTCCGCCGCTCCGGAGGGGTCCTGAGGAGCCCCCCAGTGGGTCTTGAAGCCGCACCTCCTCGCAAGGCTTGGACCCTCGCGAGGGCCTTGTCTTGGGTGGTGCCGCTCTCGGTTGGCCAATGAAAAGGGCCAGCCCTGGGCCACAAGCAGGCAAGTCTGGGTACCCCCATTCCCAGAACGCCGACAGTAGCCCCCGGGCCGAAGGCGCTCCTGGGCTCGCTTCTCAGCGAAGCCTTCATGGCGGCCTGAAGCGTCACGGGCCCTTTATATGTGTGGGCCAGGTCTGGCGCGCGCCACGCGGCTGATGTCGGGTTCCCCTTGCCTTCTGTCTTCACCCGAATTATTAGGGACCTAACTCGCCGCGTTGGTCCATTATTGTTTCCCTTCTCCCATACTTGCTCTTCCTCTTTGGTCTCCAACTCTAACCGGCATCTCCAAGATCTAGCGTCGCGCCGCTTCCTTGCCAGTTCAGCGATGGCGCCTGTCGGCAAGTAGAAGCCACAGGCCCAAGTTCCTGCCCCGGCTCCTCCGCTCCTGGAGTGCGCCCTCTCCAAGGATGTGGATCTCGCTCGTGTGCTTCCATGGACCAAAGCCGAGTCCGATGAGCACGGGGGGACCCTGATCTGGTCGGGCGCCATAGAGACGCGACCCACGTCGAAGGTGGAATACCCCTTCTTCCTCCATAGTGTCTTTGTCGGGCTGGTGTCGCCCTTCTCCCGGTTCTTCACCGCCATCCTGAACCACTATGGGATCCAGGTTCTTCACCTCCAGCCAAACTCTGTCTTGCTCCTGTTCGTCTTTGCTTTCTACCGTGAGGCCTTCGTGGGCGTGCGGCCTTAAGTGGCCCTCTTCCGCCATTTCTTCAGCCTGCGCCTGCATGACGGTGCCCATTCATCGGCATGTGTCTCCTTCGTGGCGGCCCAGAGCGGCAATCTACTCCTGAAGGCGGGGAAGTGTGGCACCCCTGCTCAGAGGAAACCGGAACGCCCCATATTCCAGCCCAAGGACAAGTCTTCTGGAATACGGCACCATTGGCATAGAACAAATCAGCTCTTTATTACTATGGAAAAGATTACAAGGATAAATGGACTACATCGCCTTGGCGATACTACACCTGCTTATGGTAATATATACACTAGCAGCGGAACAACAACGGATGTGATGAACTCCACTCTATAAGGACTCTGGCTGGAACGTGCATCCTAGCTCGCAACTCGGAATCCTCGACAAGCAAGCAATCATGGCATGACCTACAAACTGGCATGACAAGCCAGGTGAGTACTTTGAATGTACTCGCAAGCTCACAACAAACATCAACATTAAGGCAAGACAACATCATAGCAATCAACATTAGGTAAAGATTTGCTATCACAAAAGGGGTAGTTGAAAAAAATAACTATACCAGGCTACTCTCAACGTACTCTCATGATACCAACTCTAGTGATCTTACTCAGAACCTTCAGCGAGTATCCTCAAGATGGATACAAGGACTTGTCACTAGCACGATGCCCAACTGTTATCATACTCACACAAGTTCTTCCATCATTACTATCATAGTTACGGTTGACCACCTATTGAGGTCTGGTCGGGCTATCCAATACCGTGGATGCGGCTATTCGAATAGGTTTGACACTCTGCAGAGGTTGCACACTTTAGCCACATCATGGAGCACTGACCTCGTTATCCCATTCGGGTGGACCAGTGTTGCTCCAACGAAACTTTCCTGACACGTGCCTCTCCCATCGTACCACCGGCAATCATCCTCCCCCGGAGTCCTGCTCTGGGTGGCCTTGTGTCCTCGTGACACCTGCCACCGTCGTGGCCAAACTAAATTGTCCCAACCGGGACTGGTACCCCAAACAACTCAACTGGCTCACAAGGTTATCGCCGCCTACCGGGCCAGGGTAGCACACGCGCATAACCTTCCCTCTTTGGTGGTACCGGTGAAAGAGCATGCGATCAGCCCAAGTCAAGGCCGTCCGATATCGGCAAATGTGGTTGCACTGATGAGCACGGATGGGTGACTGCCGATCAACCAACTAGGTATCTTATCCCCAAATAATATTTCTGTCATAGCTAACACTCCGATGTCATAGTAATCCAATAATTAATAAGCTCAAGCCACTACTGTTGATCCATATCCATAAACTGTCGGATGAGACCCAAAGTAATCATAGACAGTAATCTCAACAGTATGGTGTAAACTAGTGGGTAAAATACTAGTTACTAACAGTCTTGTACTCAACACGGTAGTCATCTATGCAAAGAGTGCATACCCAGATTCCAGACTATAAACATATATACTTGTGATTAAAATAGTTAATTAACCTATGGTATTGCAATGCGATTAAGCAAACCAGAGTTGTGGCTTGCCTAGGATGAGGGATCCACCGGGAAGAAGTGCGAGAAGCTCGCGGAAGGAATCGCCGGAAACAGTTCTCTCTTCGGAGGAGCTGTTTACGGGAAAGGGCAACATGGTACTATCTTTACGGGCTCGACGAGACGAAGACGTGGGCTTTCGAATCACCGGAATCGGAGCTACGGATGAAAAGATACAAGAGTTTTTCTGCCAGGGACTAATCTACAATTAAAATATCTGCAAATGGGTCCCTGAGAGCACAGCCGCTGGTGCCTTTCAAGGAATGCGTTTCCGAGAGGGGGAAACGTATTTAGCGTCGGGCGCCTCCACTTATCCAGCCTGGTCGTCTCTCTCTCTCTCTCTCATTGACAGGTGGGGTCCGGACCCACCTGTCGGGTGTGTCTCTCTCCTCGTGCCTCCTCTTCTCCTACCTCGCGATGATAGAGGCAGAGGCGAGGCCACGCGCGCCAGCGAGGATCCCCGGTGGGACAGGCCATCTCCTGCCTAGGTCCAGCCACCGTCATCACCGGGGCGATGAGTCGCGTCCATCCCCGCACCGCACGGAGGTCGAGGACAACCAAAGCATCGACGGCTTGGGGGCCTACGGCGATTGGCTCGGCCAGTGATGGGGCTCCTCGCTACGGGGCACCGGAGGGCAAGGAGAAGGGCAGGGAAGCTCCTCCGGATCGAGAGGGTCTCCTGGGGAAGAAATGAAGAAGGGAGGGGCTCGGCATTAGGTGAATTTAGGAGGGGCTTGGCGGCGGCCATGGCGGCAATGGAGGGGCAGGAGAGGCTTTGGGGCTCGGGCAGGAGGCTGGGATGGGGTCTAGGAGGGAGAGGAGGTTGCCTGTCAGCTCAAGGACATCCGGGGCGGCAAATATATAGGCGCCCGACGGCGAGTGGATGAGTTCGGCCGCCATGGCGGCCTTAGCCACACACTGGTGCTCCACGGCGACGTGGCTGGCAGCTTGCGGCCTCGGGAAGGTTCGAGGAGGGGAGGGGACAGCTCAAGCGAGCTCGAGAGAGCTCGGGGAAGAAAACGACGACGATGGGCACTGGCAGAACAGGGCGAGGCTTGTCGCGGAGCGGCAAGGCAGAAATCGGAGGGGGAGAGGGGTCCAGGAGGAAGGGGACGACGAGGGGAAGCTGCTGGCCATGACTAGGGCTCGAGGGAGAGAAGAAATCGATGAAGCCGAGGGCTCCATTGCACAGAGCATGCATTTAGCATGCCAAAGGCGTGGTCACCGCGTGCACTGGCACTGAGAGGACAAGAGAGGATGGCACACCATGTCTAGCATATAGTCCTTCCAAAGAGGGGTCCGACTGAGGTGATAGATCACCAAAAGACACCAAGAGTTGATGGGAAACTTCACAGGAAGTTTCCTGTAGCAGACTTGACCCTATTATCATGATCAATAGAGAGGAGATAAGGGCAAACTATCATGTCCGGGAGGTTAGGGTAGGAAGGACTATAATCCTATGAAATTTGAGGAGCACAGGGCCAATATTTAATGGGGTTGCTTTGCAACTCACTAATCTGGTCGAGAACACGGATTTTGATGTGGCACTCACATACTGGCTTGGATGGATCTGAAACTTGGAGGAGATGAGTTATTTAGGGTTGTTAAGGTTCTATATTAATTTCATATCATTTGGATGAACCAAAGTGATACTTCCTTCACACAGCATCCCTATGGACAGAATTTTAGGAAAAATACTGGGAATAATTGGCTAGAGAAAATGAGCTCAAATTTGGTTGAGAGAAGTTTTATAGGTAGGATAATGTCGTGGTAAAATTTCAGAATTTATGGAGCAATATAAAGCATAGTTTCTTCACAATCCAAAATAATGACCAGAGACAAAGATTTCATGTTGAGGTCACATGGTTGAAGAAGTGATGCTCAAATTTGGTGGAGCGGCATAATCTGAGCATATTGAGATGATGGCAAAGTTTCAACTCATTTGAATACTCTTAGCTACCACTTGCTTCACAAACCTTCCTCTGGATCGGAAACTTTGGAAATTTTCCAAGAATTACTCACTAGCTAAATTGAGTTGAATTTTGGCATGAGGCAATGATATGGATAGGAAAGAGTGCCCACAAATTTTTAGAGCAAGCAAGCAAATAAAAAGGGTACTTGTTTCACAACTTGACAAATAGGGCAGAATTAGAAAAGGAATATTTGAGGAATATTTTTGAACATGGCTCTTGCTACTTCTTGAGCTTGCATTGGTTTTTCCCTTGAAGAGGAAAGGGTGATGTAGCACAGTAGCAGTAAGTATTTCCCTAAGTTTGAGAACCAAGGTATCAATCTAGTAGGAGTATCAAGACAAGTGCCCAATGTACGTGCGCAAAAACAAACAAACTTGCACCTAACACTATAAAGGGGTTGTCAATCCCTTCACGATTAATTGCAAGGTGAGATCTGAAGGTGGAAAGTACAACAAAGTAAAAGTGTAGAGCTGAAAATATGATGTGAAGTAGACCCGGGGGCCATAGTGTTCACTAGAGGCTTCTCTCATGATAGCAAGTATTACGGTGGGTGAACGAATTACTGTCGAGCAATTGATAGAACCGCGCAAACTCATGACAATATCTAAGGCAATGATCATATATATAGGCATCACGTCCGAGACAAGTAGACCGATACTGTCTGCATCTACTACTATTACTCCACACATCGACCGCTATCCAGCATGCATCTAGTGTATTGAGTTCATAACAAACAGAGTAACGCCTTAAGCAAGATGACATGATGTAGAGGGATAAATTCATGCAATAGATATAAACCCCATCTTTTTACCCTTGATGGCAACAACACGATGCGTGCCTCGCTACCCCTTCTGTCACTGGGTGAGGACACCGCACGGTATGAACCCAAAACCAAGCACTTCTCTCACTTCAAGAATTATAGATCAAGTTGGCCAAACGAAACCCACAACTCGAACAGAATTACAAGGATACGAAATCATGCATATAAGAGATCAGAGGAGACTCAAATAATATTCATAGATAATCTGATCATAAATCCACAATTCATCGGATCTCGACAAACACACCGCAAAAGAAGATTACATTGGATAGATCTCCATGAAGATCATGGAGAACTTTGTATTGAAGATCCAAGAGAGAGAAGAAGCCATCTAACTACTAGCTATGCACCCGAAGGTATGTGGTGAACTACTCACGCATCATCGGAGAGGCAATGGTGTTGATGAAGAAGCCCTCTGTGCCCGAATCCCCCTCCGGCAGGGGACTAGAACGGTCCCTAGATGGGATCTTGCGGAGACAGAAGGTTGCGGCGGCGGAAAACTATTTTCGTGGCTCTCTCTAGTGGTTCTGGATTTTAGGGAATTTATAGGCGGAATAAGTAGGGAAAAGGAGCCACGGGGGGGCCACAAGCCTGGTAGCCCCCCCCCCCCAGCAGAGGCTAGGGGGCTTGTGGCCTCCCAGGGATCCTTTGCCTTGGTTCTCAAGTTCCCTGCGTATCTTCTGTTACGGAAAAAATCTTTCCGAAGGTTTTATTCCGTTTGGACTCCGTTTAATATTCTTCTCTGAAAAGGGTCAAAAACACGAACCACAGGAACTGGCACTTGGCACTAAGTTAATAGGTTAGGCCCAAAAAAGATATAAAATAGCATATTCATGCATACAAAACATCCAAAGTTGACAAGATAATAGCATGAAACCATAAAAAATTATAGATACGTTGGAGACTTATCAAGCATCCCCAAG
The DNA here is from genome assembly GCF_904849725.1 of Hordeum vulgare subsp. vulgare. Taxonomy (NCBI): domain Eukaryota; kingdom Viridiplantae; phylum Streptophyta; class Magnoliopsida; order Poales; family Poaceae; genus Hordeum; species Hordeum vulgare. Next base: position 408,780,608 of record NC_058521.1, on the reverse strand, counting down.
CTTAACTCCTGCTCGTCCTCGAGTTGGGAAGTGATAAAGACTGAATTTTTGATGTGGAATGCTACCTAACAAATTTTTCCTTTGTAACTTCTTTCTTGTGACATGAATGTTCAGATCCGTAGTATTCAAAACAATAGTTTACTATTGACATGAAAGCAATAATACTTCGAGCCTACTAGCAAAGTGATCATGAGTTTTTTGAAGTAACAAGGCCAAAGAAAGTTATCACTACAAAATCATATAATTTGGCTATGCTCCATCATCCCCACACAACGAATTTAAATCATGCACAACCCCGGTATTGGCCAAGTAATTGTTTTCGCACTCTTACTTTCTCAAACTTTTTCAACTCTCACGCAATACATGAGCGTGAGCCATGGATATAGCACTATAGGTGGAATAGAGTGTGGTGGAGGTTGTGAGGCAAAAAGGAGGAGATGGTCACATTGACTCGGCATATCAACAGGCTATGGAGATGCCCATCAATAGATATCAATGTGAATGAGTAGGGATTACCATGCAACGGATGCACTTAGAGCTATAAGTGTGTGAAAGCTCAAATGGAAAAGTAGTGGGTGTGCACCCAACTTGCTTGCTCACGAAGACCTAGGGCAATTTTGAGGAAGCCCATCATTGGAATGTACAAGCCAAGTTATATAATGAAAATTCCCACTAGTATATGGAAGTGTCAAAACAAGAGACTCTCTATCATGAAGAACATGGTGCTATTTTGAAGCACAAGTGTGGAAAAAGATAGTAGCATTGTCCCTTCTCTCTTTTTTTCTCTCATCATTCTTTTTTTGTTTGGGCTCTTTGGCCTCTTTTTCATTTTTTTGGTCGGCATCTTTGGCCTCTCTTTTTTTCCTCACATGGGACAATGCTCTAATACTGATGATCATCACACTTTTATTTACTCACAACTCAATACTTAGAGCAATGATGACTATAGGAAATGCCTCCGGCAGTGTACCGGGATGTGCAACGATCTAGCTTAGCGTATGACGTTGAAACATCTCGCTAGCTATCTTACGATCATGCAATGGCAATATGAAAGTGACGGCACAAGTCATGAGATGGAACGGTGGGAGTTGCATGGCAATATATCTCGGAATGGCTATGAAAATGCCATAATCGGTAGGTATGGTGGCTGTTTTGAGGAAGGTATATGGTGGGTTTGTGCACCGGCGAAAGTTGCGCGGCACTAGAGAGGCTAGCAGTGGTGGAAGGTGAAAGTGCATCTATACCATGGACTCACATTAGTCATGAAGAACTCATATACTTATTGCGAAAGTTTTATTAGTAATCGAAACAAAGTGCTAAACGCATACTCCTAGGGGAAGGGTTGGTGGGTGTTAACCATCGCGCGATCTCGACCGCAACACAAAGGATGGCAATCAATAAATCAATTATGCTCCGACTTCCTAACATAGCGGTTCACCATACGTGCATGCTACGGGAATCACTAACTTCAACACAAGTATTTCTAGATTTACAACACCCTACTAACATAACTCTAATATTAACAAATACATATCTCAAAACTAATTGAGAGGAATAAAACTTCTCTTTACTAATCAATACACATGAATATGGAAGTTTTTATTATATCCTCTTTGGATGCATATCATCTTTAGGACTGTTTCATGGCACACGCCAACTACCAGGTTATTCAGAGAGAGGACTCTCAAAAAGATATAAGTGAAGATCGAGAGTTCTCATTTCACCAAAATATGGCACCGCCGTGCTCTAAAAATATCTAAGTGAAGTACTAGAGCAAATTTATTTAGCACAAAAGATATAAGTGAAGCACATGCGAGCTAAATTGCCTAACTCAAAGATATAAGTGAAGCTCAACGAGTATTCTAGAAAATCCACGATGAGTGCATGTCCCTCTCAAAAAGGTGTGCAGTAAGGATGATTATGACACACACAAAAAAGACTCCTATAATACACGACGCTCCAAGCAAAACACATATCATGTGGTGAATAAAAATATAGCTCCAAGTAACGTTACCAATGGATTGAAGACGAAAGAGGGGATGCCTTCCCGAGGCATCCCCAAGCTTAGGCTTTTTGGTGTCCTTGAATTTGTCTTGGGATGCCTTGGGCATCCCCAAGCTTGTGCTCTTTCCACTCTTTATCCCATTGTCCATGAGAACATCACCCAAAACTTGAAAACTTCACAACACAAAACTTAAACAGAAACTCGTGATATCATTAGCATAAGAAAACAAACCACCACCTCTTTAGGTACTGTAGTAATCTTGATTTCGATTTATATTGGTGTTATATTACTGTATTCTCACTCTTCCATAGCTAGTATCCACCTATACTATCCATAGTTTCATCAAAATAAGCAATCAACACAACAAAAACAGAATCTGTCAAAAATAGACCAGTCTGTAGCAATCTGTACACTTCGTATACTTCTGGTATCTCAAAAATTCTCAAAACTTATGACAATTAGGGAAATTGGCACATCAACCAGAAGCAAAAAGAATCAACTCAAAATATCTTTCTGGATAGGAATGAAAAATAATTTCGTGAGCGCAAAGTTTCTCTCTTTTTCAGCAAGATCAAACAACCATCACCAAAACTGATCATAAAGGTTCTTCTTGGCACAAACACAAAAAGAAACACAAAAACACAATAATAACAGAATTATGATGGTGTGGACACAACAAAACAGAAAGCAAAAAAGCAAAGATAAATTCATTGGGTTGCCTCCCAACAAGCACTATTGTTTAACGCCCTTAGCTAGACATTGATAATTCAATGATGCTCACCTAAAAGATAGCAATCGGACACGAAGACAGCATCATGAAACAAGTGACAAACATATCTAAGTCTAACATACTTCCTATGCATAGGAATTTTATAGGAAAACAAATTATCAAGACAAGCGATAACCACCATATGCAAGGAAGAAGAAAGAGACAATATCAATCTCAACATAACGAGAGGTAACTTAGTAACATGAAAGTTTCTGCCACAATATTTTCCTATCTCATAACAATTACATGTGGGATCATAATCAAATTCAACAATATATCTATCACATAGGATATTCTTTTCATGATCCACATGCATGCAAAGTTGATGCTCTTCAAAAATAGTGGGATTATCATCAACTAAAGTCATGACTTCTCCAAACCCACTTTCAATATTATTGAAAATATCATATTCATTATGAGGCTTAAACAAATTTTCAAGATCATAAGAAAAATCATTACCCCAATCATGATTATTGCAACAAGTAGTGGACAAAGCAAAACTAGCATCCCCAAGCTTAGGGTTTTGCATATTTTTAGCATGATTGGCAGTAACAGAATTCATAGTGAAACCATTGCAATCATGCTTTTCGTTCAAGGAGCCCTCGTGAATCACTTCATAAATTTCTTCATCACAATTTTCAGATTCACGCATCTCAAGCAAAACTTCATAAAGATAGTCAAGTGCACTCAACTCACTAGCAATTGGTTCAACATAATTGGATCTCTTAAAGAGATTAGCAAGTGGATGAGGATCCATATCAATAGATTTTTAGCAAGCGAAGATGCAAGCATATTGAAGGCACATAGCACACAAGCAAAGGAAAGGCAAACGAAAAAGGCAAATATATGCGTAAATTTTGTTTTTTTCAGAAGTGGGGGAGCGAAAAACGAGAGGCAAAAGGCAAAAAAAGTAAATGCAAGAGATGAGTTTGCGACAGTTACTTGGATAAGCTTCACTTATAATAGTCCCCCGCGCCAGAAATTGACACGTTGAAGGAAGACTATTCTTGACTTGATACTCCCTGGCAACGGCACCAGAAATTGGCATGTTGATGGGAGACTATTCTTGACTTGATCCTCCCCGGCAACGGCACCAGAAATTCTTCTTGCTACCTCTTGAGCTTGCGTTGGTTTTTCCCTTGAAGAGGAAAGGGTGATGCCGCACAGTAGCAGTAAGTATTTCCCTCAGTTTGAGAACCAAGGTATCAATCCAATAGGAGTATCAAGACAAGTCACCAATGTACCTGCGCAAAAACAAACAAACTTGCACCCAACGCTATAAAGGGGTAGTCAATCCCTTCACGGTTAATTGCAAGGTGAGATATGAAGGTGGAAAGTGCAACAAAGTAAAAGTGTAGAGCTGAAAATAAGATGTGAAGTAGACCCGGGGGCCATAGTGTTCACTAGAGGCTTCTCTCATGATAGCAAGTATTATGGTGGGTGAACGAATTACTGTCGAGCAATGTATAGAACCGTGCAAAGTCATGATGATATCTAAGGCAATGATCATACATATAGGCATCACGTCCAAGACAAGTAGACCGATACTGTCTACATCAACTACTATTGCTATCTGGCATGCATCTAGTGTATTGAGTTCATAACAAACAGAGTAACGCCTTAAGCAAGATGACATGATGTAGAGGGATAAATTCATGCAATAGATATAAACCCCATCTTTTTACCCTTGATGGCAACAACATGATGCGTGCCTTGCTACCCCTTCTGTCACTAGGTGAGGACACTGCACGGTATGAACCCAAAACCTAGCACTTCTCCCATTGCCAGAATTATAGATCAAGTTGGCCAAACGAAACCCCCAACTCGAAGAGAATTACAAGGTTACGAAATCATGCATATAAGAGATCAGAGGAGACTCAAATAATATTCATAGATAATCCGATCATAAATCCACAATTCATCTGATCTCGACAAACACACCACAAAACAAGATTACATCGGATAGATCTCCATGAAGATCATGGAGAACTTTGTATTGAATATCCAAGAGAGAGAAGAAGCCATCTAGCTACTAGCTATGGACCCAAAGGTCTGTGGTGAACTACTCACGCATCATCGGAGAGGCAATGGTGTTGTTGAAGAAGCCCTCCATGTCCGAATCCCCCTCCGGCAGGGCACCAGAACGGTCCCCAGATGGGATCGAGACAGAAGCTTGCGGCGGGGTAAAAGTATTTTCGTGGCTCTCCCAGGTGGTTCTGGAATTTTAGGGAATTTATAGGCGGAAGAAGTAGGGCAAAGGAGCCACGGGGGGCCACAAGCCTGGTACCCCCCCCCCCCCCCGGCCGCGGCTAGGGGGCTTGTGGCCTCCCCCGGGATCCTTTGCCTTGATTCTCAAGTTCCCTGCGTATCTTCTGTTAAGGAAAAAATCTTTCCGAAGGTTTTATTCCGTTTGGACTCCGTTCAATATTCTTCTCTGAAAAGGGTCAAAAACAAGGAAAAACAGGAACTGGCACTTGGCACTGAGTTAATAGGTTAGGCCCAAAAAAGATATAAAATAACATATTCATGGATACAAAACATCCAAAGTTGACAAGATAATAGCATGGAACCATCAAAAATTATAGATACGTTGGAGACGTATCAATGGCAAGGAAAGATTTTGTCATATCTCAGGAATATATGACCCAAAAGATTTATGAGAGTTATTTGGGAATTTATGGAGAGAAAGAAATGGGGTTTTCTTCACAACCCAAGGCAAGTAGGATTATTCCTTTAAAAGAAAAAGGAATATTCCCAGGGAAAAGAATATTGGGATTGGCTCAAGATGGAAATTGGGAAGGTATTGAGATGGTTTGGAGGTTGGCAAGCCACTAGGGAAGGGGAATCAAGGGTGATCCCTTTAGGTTTCAAAACTATCAATCCACAGGAAAGCAAAACCAGACCAAAATTAAAGGAAAAAAGAAATGGGCAAAATCCAGGGTGTTACAAACCTACCCCCCTTAAAGAAATCTCGTCCTCGAGATTTGGTTGCTCAGGAGTTGAACATAAATATCCCTACTTGAGGAAACCGTTTCCAACTCAGGTTTCCTTTTTGCCTTGGTATAATGCTCTCGGTATCAACTGGCTGACTGTTTGGCTTAGGGGTGGTTTGTTTCACTGGATTCTCCTATGTTACTCTGACTTCCATCCTTTATGCATACTTATTTGACTGACGAAGGTTCTGGTAGAAAGATATGTTTCACGATAGACTGTCCTTTGACTAATTTCCCATACATGCTTCGAGGTTGTTAACCAACATTCTACACGTTCCGTTTGTCGACATCTTTAATTGAATAGTAGGCCATGTAATGCTTTAACACTATTGTTGCAATCGAACTGTTGAGTTGTCCTCACGGATTTGAATATCCCCTTCTGACGATTCTGAGCATGTCTGGTTGGGCTGAGCGGGTTGACTCGATATAGGGTCCTTGCAACTAGGATAGACCCATGTATGTGTACCTACGGTGATTAGTATCGATCCAGACTGTCTTGAGTATATGCACCATGTTGATCTTGCGACCATTATCATACCTGTATGGCCAATCTTGCTCCTTCATTATGGTTCTCTTTGCATGGATTCTTAGTTGAAAGAGCTTGGTCTTATGTGTTCTTGATTCTTTGGATGACCATGGGTGCTGCCAGGTACCATATTCCGCCAGACATATTACTTAACAAGTTGTAGTTGTAGGGTAACGACCGTCTGAACCCTGGGGTAAACCCGGCAAATAAACCAGTAGCCACCAGAACGGTCTTTACAACTCAGATCTGGGACATTAGTGGAGTAACTCAACCCCGACTCAAGATGGCTGAAAAGCAGCTCTGAGCATGAGACGGTGTTGATAAGAAGAAAGTAGAAGTTCCCTAAGCTGGACGAGAAATAGCTCAGAGCATAGGGTCACTACTATGGAAAGAAAATCAACAACTGTCCGAGATGGTCGAAAAGCAGCTCAGAACACGGGCCAGTTGCTGACAAGAGAAATAAAAGTCGGCATCCACCTCGGACGACCGAACACAGCTCAGAACACAGGAGTGGTGCCATCACCAAAGAAAGACGGGCAACGGTTCATCCGTGTCCCATACAACTTATCCATAGGTTGTTGGTCATCTCACTGAAGTGTATAACTGGCATCCTTCTTCTTCTTATATATAGCTCATGCAATAGTCGTATTCTCACCGGCTGGTATCATTGTATGATTAACTCCTATGGCCTTGGTAGCATTACCACCATATATATTGAGTATATGCGGATGAGTGCTTGATTCCTGAAGCAGGCTTGTGTCTTGACTGACTATTCTGCCTTCTGGCCAACAGTTGCGGATTTGATCCTTGAGATGCATGGTCACATGCTTCCTACTGTTAGTGGAATAACTTGTACCAGTGAGAATGTGGTGCCTTCCCAACCAGGGTTACTTAGCTCGTCTTGTAAGTTATCAAGAGTATCAAGTCGAGGACGACTAGATAGCTTGTGCTCGATGCTTCTATTGGGGTAGCTTCTAAAGAAGATTGGGTACCATATCTCAAATGCTTTCCTTCCTTGAAGACTTGCTGGGTAAGACTTGGTACCTTATGCCGGAAACTTGTTGTGATAACTCAATGGAGAAGCATGGGTGTTTTGTATGAACAAAGATCCGTGTCATATTGAGGAAGTCACCTGAACCTTGCATCCTAAGCTTTGATGGTAGCTTGCGGGGAAAGACTGGGTTACTTATACCCGAAGCTTTCTTTTGCCATATGCAAGTTAAGTGCATATATATATCCTTAATGTTCATGTTGTTGGTTACTTGCGGTATGCAACAGGGTATTCGGCTATCCTTCTTGTTGAGTCCATGATTGCTGCTGTGAAGGTGATAGTGATGTATGCTTGCTGCTGATAACTCATCTAGTCACGATATCATTTACATTCAGGATCAATATTCCTGATATAATGCAGTCTGCTGAAAATTCTATATTGTTGAACTGAGCTTCCAAATGACTGTCTCTTCAGTGATTCCTTGAGTCCTAATGTCGGTGAGCAGCTTCCATAAGGGCAAAATAAGGTAACACCAAGGGCTCAAAGAAAGAAGCAAACGACAAACACACAAAGCAGCAAGACCACACACGGCATTATCATATTCTACAGCTATTCACGGGAACAATATGCATTCCTACTTAGGCACAAAAATCTTGCAAGAACTCCGGTGCTACAGTCTAACATGTTGTAGCGGTGTGCACGAATTTGAATCAATGTGTGGAAGGGAGTCGGTGTAAACAAAGCTACACCAAATACGGGCTTACAACGGTTCCGTCTAGACGGACACGGTGGCAAGGACGAACTTGGTGATGGTGGGTCGAAACACAGGGGTCTCGACCACGTCATCATCAAGCGTATGGAGAAAACCGTACTAGTCCAGAGGATGGATGGTAGGGAAGGATGGCGATGGAAAGACGGCTTGCGGGCATTTCCCTTTTTCTGATAAGCAAGATCAGTAAGGGTTGCCAACGCGGCTAGAGGGATGGGCAAGATCCAGGATAGAAGCATGTCTATCACCGAAACAATAGGGCAGCTGAAGAGAGTGAGTTGGTGTGGTACCGATGCATTAATCCGACAAAGGATCAACACAACCAGGCACCTTGGCATCACTCCGCTGGAGCAAAGATGACACCACACCAAGGAACAAGCATGCAAGCTGGAGAGTGCATGTGGTGAATCGAAACTGAAACCACTTACACTCACCAGATCCATCGTTAGTAATAAAATATCTAGTCAATATGCATGTTATGCTCAATCAAATGCAACAAACAAGTGCAACAATCCAATTAGACCCTATACTACCGGTTACTAACGTTCGTGCGGTCTAGGGCGTCCTACAGCCAGACCTGCTCTGATACCAACTCTTGTGGCACCCCAGCTCAGAGGAAACCGGAACGCCCCGTATTCCAGCCCAAGGACAAGTCTTCTAGAATACGGCACCGTTAGCATAGAACAAATCAGCTCTTTATTACTATGTAAAATATTACAAGGATGCATGGATTACATCGCCTTGGCGATACTACACCTGCCTACGGTAATTTCTACACTAGCAGCGGAACAACAACGGATGTGATGAACTCCACTCTGCAGGGACTATGGCTGGAACGCGCATCCTAGCTCGCAACTGGGAATCCTCGACAAGCAAGCAATCATGGCCGGACCTCCAAACTGGCATGATAAGCCAGGTGAGTACTTTGAATGTACTCGCAAGCTCACTACAAACATCACCATTAAGGCATGACAACATCATAGCAATCAAGATTAGGTAAAGATTTGCTATCATAAAAGGGGTAGTTGAAAAAAAATAACTATACCAGGCTACTCTCATCGTACTCTCGTGATACCAACTCTGGTGATCTTACTCGGAACCTTAAGTGAGTATCCTCAAGATGGATACCAAGACTTGTCACCAGTACGATGCCCAACTGTTACCATACTCAGGCGAGTTCTTCCATCATTACTATCATAGTTACGGTTGACCACCTACTGAGGTTTGGTCGGGCTTCCCAATACCGTGGACGTGGCTATTCTAATAGGTTTGACACTCTGCAGAGGTTGCACACTTTACCCACATCATAGAGCACTGACCTCGTGATCCCATTCGAATGTACCAGTGTTGCTCCAACGAAACTTGCCTGACCCATGCCTCCCCCATCGTACCACTGGCAATCATCCTCCCCCGGAGTCCTGCCCTGGGTGGCCATGTGTCCTCATGACACCTGCCACCGTCGTGGCCAAATTAAACTGTCCCAACCGGGGACGGGTACCCCAAACAACTCAACTAGCTCACAAGGTTATCGCAGCCTACCAGGCCAGGGTAGCAGGCGCTCATAACCTTCCCTCTTTGGTGGTACCAGTGAAAGAGCACGCAATCAGTCCAAGTCAAGGCCGTCCCATATCGGCAAATGTAGTTGCACTGATGAGCCCGGACAAGTGACTCCCAATCAACCAACTAGGTATCTTATCCCTGAATAATATTTCTGTCAGAGCTGACACTCCGATGTCATAGTAATCCAATAATTAATAAGCTCAAGCCACTACTGTTGATCCATATCCATAAACTGTCAGATGAAACCCAAAGTAATCATAGACAGTAATCTCAACAGTATGGTGTAAACTAGTGGGTAAAATACTAGTTACTAACAGTCTTGTACTCAACACGGTAGTCATCTATTCACAAAGTGCATACCCAGATTCCAGACTATAAACAAATATACTTGTGATTAAAATAGTTAATTAACCTATGATATTGCAATACGGTTAAACAAACGAGAGTTGTGGCTTGCCTTGGATGAGGGATCCACGGGGAAGAAGTGTGAGAAGCTCGCGAAAGGAATCGTCGGAAATAGTTCTCTCTTCGGAGGAGCTGTTTACGGGCAAGGGCAACATGGTCATTTCCATTGTGTGATCACATAGTGGAAATGGTACTATCTTGATGGGCTCGATGAGACGAAGACATGGGCTTTGGAATCACCGGAATCGAAGCTATGTCTGAAAAGATACAAGAGTTTTTTTGCTAGGGACTAATCTGCAATTAAAATATCTGCAACTGGGTCCCTGAGAGCACAGTCGCTAGCGCCTTTGAAGGAATACATTTCCCAGAGGGGGAAATGTATTTAGCGTCAGGCGCCTCCACTTATCCAGCATGGTTGTCTCTCTCTCATCGACAGGTGGGGTCGGGACCCATGTGTCGGGCCTGTCTCTCTCCTCGTGCCTCCTCTTCTCCTACCTCACGACGACAGAGGCACAGGCGAGGCCACGCGCGTCGGCGAGGATCCCTGGTGGCACATGCCATCTTCGGCCGAGGCCCGGCCACCGGCTTGACCGGGGCGGTGAGCCGCGTCCATCCCAACACCGCACGGAGCTCAAGGACGACCAAAGCGTCGGCGGCTTGGGCGCCTGCGGCGATGGGCTCAGCCGGCGATGGGGATTCTCGCTACGGGGTACCTAAGGGCAATGCGAAGGACAGGGAAGCTCCTCCGGCTCGAGAGGGTCTCTTGGAGAAGAAATGAAGAACGGATGGGCTCGGCGTGGGCCATGGTGCCAATGGAGGGGCAGGAGAGGCTTTGGGGCTCGGACAGGAGGCTGGGAAGGGGTCTGGGAGGGAGAGGAGGCTGCCTGTCAGCTCGAGGGGATCCAGGGCAGCCTATATATAGGCGCCCGACGGCGAGTGGATGAGCTCGGCCGCCGTGGCGGCCTTAGCCACACACTGGTGCTCCACGACGACGTGGCTGGCATCTTGCGGCCTCGGGAAGCTTCGAGCTCGGGGAAGAAAACAACAACGAGGGGCACTTGCGGAACATGGCGAGGCTTGTCGCAGAGCGGCAAGGAAGAAATCGGAGGGGGAGAGGTGTCCAGGAGGAAGGGGACGACGAGGCGAAGCTGTTGGACATGACTAGGGCTCGAGGGAGAGAATAAATCGACCGAAGCCAAGGGCTCCATTGCACAGAGCATGCATTTGGCATGCCAAAGGCGTGGTCACCACATGCACTGGCAGTGAGAGGACAAGAGAGGCTGGCACACCATGTCTAGCAGATAGTCCTTCCAAAGAGGGGTCCAACTGAGCTGATAGATCACCAAAAGACACGAAGAGTTGATGGGAAACTTCACTGGAAGTTTCCTGAAGCAGACTTGGCCCTATTATCATGATCAATAGAGAGGCGATAAGGGCAAACTATCATGTTTGGGAGGTTTAGGGTAGGAAGGACTATAATCCTGTGAAATTTGAGGAGCACAGGACCAATACTTAATAGGGTTGCTTTGCAACTCACTAATTTGGTCCAGAACACGGATTTTGATATGGCACTCACATACTCGCTTGCATGGAGCTGAAACTTGTAGGAGATGAGTTATCTGGGGTTATTATAGTGCTATATAAATTTCATATCACGTGCATGAACCAAAGTGATACTTCCTTCACACACCATCCCTATGGACAGAATTTTTGGAAAATTACTCGGAATAATTGGCTAGATAAAATGAGCTCAAATTTGGTTGAGAGAGGTTTTATAGGTAGGATAATTTCCTGGTGAAATTTCAGAATTTATGGAGCAATATAAAGCATAGTTGCTTCACAATCCAAAATAATGACCAGAGACAAAGATTTGATGTTGATGTCACATGGTTGAAGAAGTGATGCTCAAATTTGGTGGAGAGGCATAATCTAAGCATATTGAGATGATGGCAAAGTTTTAACTCATTTGAATAATCTTAGCTACCACTTGCTTCACAAAGCTTCCTCTGGAGCAGAAACTTCGGAAATTTTCCAAGAATTATTCACTAGCTAAACTGAGTTGAATTTTGGCATGAGGCAATGATATGGGTAGGAAAGAGTGCTCACAAATTTTGAGAGCAAGCAAGCAAATAAAAAAGGGTACTTGCTTCACAACTTGACAAATAGGGCAGAATGAGAAAAGGAATATTTAAGGAATATTTTTGAACATGGCAAGGAAAGATTTTGTCATATCTGAGGAATATATGACCCAAGAGATTTATGAGAGTTATTTGGGAATTTATGGAGAGAATGAAATGGGGTTTGCTTCACAACCCAAGGCAAACAGGATTATTCCTATAAAAGAAAAAGGAATATTCCCAGGGAAAAGAATATTGGGATTGGCTCAAGATGGAAATTGGCAAGGTCTTGGGATGGTTTGGCGGTTGGCAAGCCACTAGGGAAGGGGAATCAAGGGTGATCCCTTCAGGTTTGAAAACTATCAAGTCACACGAAAGCAAAACCAAACCAAAATTAAGGGAAAAAGAAATGGGCAAAATCCACGGTCTTACAGGAAGAAGGTGGAGAACTTCAGGTAGCATTGGGTTCTTATGAGCCTCAAGGACGTCAACCCTCTGCTGGAGGAGCCGAAGGGGCTGCCGGAGACGACTTCGGCATGGAGCTCAATGAAGCTCCCTGACCCTCGGGCCACGCCCATCCTGGAGTGCTTCTCCCGCGACATCAGCGCCAAGAGGCTGACTCGTGGGATGATAGTGAAGGAATTCTTGGCGCAGCGCCTGGCGCCCCTTCAGGCCCACTCCAGGCCCATGTGGGACTACCGTGTCGGTGATACGTCTCCATTGTATCTACTTTTCCAAACTCTTTTGCCCTTGTTTTGGACTCTAATTTGCATGCTTTGAATGGAACTAACCCGGACTAACACTATTTTCAGCAGAATTGCCATGGTGTTGTTTTTGCACAGAAATAAAAGTTCTCGGAATGACCTGGAAATTTACGGAAAATTTTTGTGGAATATATAAAAAATATTGGTGCAAGAATCAACGGAGGAAATGGAGCATGGAGCCCACAAGCCCACCAGGCGCCCCCCTGGCCGCGCCTGGCAGACTTGTGGGGCCCACGAAGCTCCACCGCCTCCAATCTCAGCTCTATTTAGTCCCTTTCGTCCGGAAAACAATCAAGGAGACGAGTTCATCGTGTTTTACGATACGGAGGCGCCGCCACCTCCTGTTCTTCCTCTAGAGGGCAGATCTGGAGTCTGTTCTGGGCTCCGGAGAGGGGAGATCGTCGCCATCGTCATCACCAACCTTCCTTCATCGCCAATTCCATGATGCTCTTCACCGTTCGTGAGTAATCTCATCGTAGGCTTGCTGGACGGTGATGGGTTGGATGAGATCTATCATGTAATCGAGTTAGTTTTGACGGGGATGGATCCCTAGTATCCACTATGTTCTGAGATTGATGTTGCCACTACTTTGCCATGCTTAATGCTTGTCACTAGGGCCCGAGTGCCATGATTTCAGACCTGAACCTATTATGTTGTCGCCAATATATGTGTGCTCTTGATCCTATATTGCAAGTTGTAGTCACCTACTATGTGTTATGACCCGGCAACCCCGGAGTGACAATAGTCAGAACCACTCCCGGAGATGACCATAGTATGAGGAGTTCATGTATTCACCAAGTGTTAATGCGTTGGTCCGGTTCTTTGTTAAAAGGAGAACCTTAATATCCCATAGTTTCCATTAGGACCCCGCTGCCACGGGAGGGATGGACAATAGATGTCATGCAAGTTCTTTTGCCTAAGCACGTATGACTACGTACGAAATACATGCCTACATTACATTGACGAACTGGAGCTAGTTACATATCTCTCCGTGTTATAAGTGTTGCATGATGAATAACATCCGGCATAATCATCCATCACCGATCCAGTGCCTACGAGTTTTTCCAACTGTCCTTGCTACGTTACTTTGCAGCTACTGCTGTCACTGCTGCTACTGATACTCTGTTGCTACTGCTGTTACTTTGCTGCTACTGCTGTCACTTTGTTGCTACTAGTTACTGTTGCTACTGTTGCTATCACACTACCTTGCTACTGATACTTTGTTGCATATACTAAATCTTTCAGGTGTGGTTGAATTGACAACTCAACTGCAAATACTTGAGAATATTCTTTTGCTTCCCCTTGAGTCGAATCAATAAATTTGGGTTGAATACTCTACCCTCGAAAACTGTTGCGATCCCCTATACTTGTGGGTTATCAAGACTATTTTCGGGCACCGTTGCGAGGGAAGCACAGCTATATTCTCTGAGTCACTTGGGATTTACGTCTGTTGGTCACTATGAGGAATCTGAAACATCCAAGAACTAAAGTCTTGCCCTCAACTACGAGGACATGTAAGGAACTGCCATCTAGCTGTGCACTTGATTCACCTTCAGTTATGAGTAAGTTTGCGACACCACATCCTGCTAGAAATCTTGATGTGTCGCATGTGCTTGACGATGCTACTTCTGCTACCCATGATGCTTATGATGATGCTATGCTTGATACTGCTTTGCCACTAGGTGCATTCCTTGATGCACAAATTGCTAGAGTTGCTGCTAGATCTGATGATACTTTTGAAACTGCTGATACTATTGAAGTAGAACCTGCTATTTTGTGTGTTAGAACTAGCTCTCCTAGATATGAATTGCCTGCTATGCCTGAGGGTTATGTTATGGAGGGAGAGATAGCTGAGGACTTTCTTGCTTGTAAGGATAGCTATGATGTTGAAAAATTACTGCTCAAGTGGAAAGAAAAATCTCTAAACGCTAGGATAAAATACGACCCGAAGTTTGCTACTTCGCCTATCTTTGTGACCGATAAGGATTATGAATTCTCTATCGACCCCGAGTTAATCACTCTGGTCGGATCTGATCCTTTTCACGGTTATGAGTCTGAAATGGTTGTAAGCCATCTTACCAAACTCCACGATATAGCCACCCTATTCACTAGTGAGGAAAAGATCTGCCACTACTATATCCTCAAGTTGTTTCCTTTCTCACTAAAGGATGATGCTAAGACTTGGTTCACTTCTCTTGCTCCTGGTTGTGTGCGTAGCCCCCAGGATATGATCTACTACTTCTCTGAAAAATATTTCCCTGCCCATAAGAAGCAAGCTGCCTTGCAAGAAATATACAACTTTGCGCAAGTTGAAGAAGAGAGTCTCCGATAAGCTTGGGGGAGGCTCGTCCAGCTGTTGAATGCTTTGTGTGATCACCCTCTTGAGAAGAATGAAATACTTGATATCTTCTGTAATGGACTTACCGATGCTTCTAGAGACCACCTAGATAGTTGTGATGGTTGTGTTTTTAGGGAACAAACTATAGAACAAGCTGAGATCCTATTGAATAATATCTTGTGCAATGAGAATGCTTGGACTATTCCGGAACCACCTCCTAAGTCAACTCCTAAGAAAAGAGGTATTCTATTCCTCAGTCCTGAAGATATGCAAGAAGCTAAGAAATCTATGAAAGAGAAAGGCATTAAATCTGAAGATGTCAAAAATCTACAACCTATCGAAGAGATCCATGGTCTTGATAACCCGATACATGTAGTAGAAGTAAATTCTCTTCATAGATTCGATGAGAGTGATATTCCTTTTGATAAACCTGCTAGCTTATGCCGGGATGAATTTGATAACTTTGTTGCCAAACAACAAAGTTTCAATGATTATGTTAGCAGACAATTGGAACATAATGCGCATATGCTTAGTCATTTAAGTGCTTGTGTGGACAGAAACGTCAATGATCTTAAGCTCATGATTAAACATGCCTCTATGGTTACTACTCAGGTAGAACAAGTACTTAAGGCTCAAAATGACTTGCTCAATGAGTTGAATGACAATTCTGTCAGAGTAGTCACTAGAGGTGGTAGAATGACTCGGGAACCTTTGTATCCTGAGGGTCATCCTAAGAGAATTGAACAAGATTCTCAAGGAGTTAGCACCGATGCACCTAGTCATCCTAGAAAGAAGAAGAAAGATGATAGGAACTTGGACGCTAGCAACCCCGATGTTGTTACACCTGAAAATCCGAACGATGTATCTGCTTTTGATAATAAAACACAATTTGGTGATGAACATGAGCCTAATGATAATATCGACAGTGATGTTCATGCTGATGCTCAACCTAGCAACGATAAGGATGTGGAGATTGAACTTGTTGATCTTGATAACCCACAGCCTAAGAATAAGAGATACGATAAGAATGACTTCACTGCTAGGAAGCATGGTCAAGAAAGGGAACCATGGGTTCAGAAACCCATGCCCTTTCCTCCCAAACCATCCAAGAAAAAGGATGATGAGGATTTTGTGCGATTTGTTGAAATGATTAGACCTGTCTTCCTACAAATGCGTTTGACAGATATGCTTAAAATGTCTCTGTATGCTAAGTACATGAAATATATTTTGACTAATAAGAGGAGGATACCTGAGGTTAAGATTTCCACCAAGCTCGCTAATTATACCTTCAAGGGTGGAACTCCTAAGAAACTAGGTGATCCCGGAGTGCCCACTATACGTTGCTCCATTAAAGGCAACTACATTAGAACTGCTTTATGCGACCTTGGAGCCGGTGTTAGTGTTATGCCTCTCTCTCTTTATCGTAGACTTAAACTGGATAAGTTGACACCCACTGAAATCTCTCTGCAAATGGCCGACAAATCAACTGCTTGCCCTATCGGCATTTGCGAGGATGTGCCTGTTGTGGTTGCTAACGTCACTATTTTAACAGACTTTGTTATTCTGGATATTCCCGAGGATGATGCCATGGCGGTCATCCTTGGAAGACCCTTTTTAAACACTGCAGGGGCTGTTATTGATTGCAACAAAGGCAATGTCACATTCCATGTCAATGGTAATGAGCATACAGTGCACTTTCCGAAGAAACAATATTGAGTACATTGCATCAATGCTATTGAGAAAACTTCATCGATTCTTATTAGGAGCTTTGAATGCCCTATACCTACTGTCAAGATGAAGTATGATTTGCTTGTTGGGGCTATGCACATCCCCATTGAGGTAACCTGGTGACTATTCGGAAATTCTCCGTTTTCTTTTGCGATTCGAAAAAGTTTCTCAAGGAGACTTGATCAACCTCATTGATGGATTTCTTTCGATGACCATGAGATGGATGAATCGACGAGTCACAAACCTCTGTTCCAAGCTTTCACCTTCGGTTGCTTAGAAGAAAAATGATAGATTTAGCTTTAATTTTCCCTGTTTTCTGCTTTTTGCGTCCCGTAGAAAAGTACCTCGAAAATAAAAGTTCTCCGAATGCCGTGAAATTGAAGTATGATTTTTTCTGGAATTTTTGGAAAATACTGAGGCGAAGAGCTAGTCAAGGGGCTGCACCAGTCGACCACAAGCCCTGGAGGCGCGGGCACCCCCTGGTCGCGCCACCCAGGCTTGTGGGGCCCATGTTGTGGGGACCCCGACTTACGAGTCGAGATCGCCGTGCTCAGTGATCCCAGAGATCAATGCTTATCGAACACAAATACCGAATAAAAGAGACTTACATCCATACATACCGTGTGATACAATAATTGACCACCTCGGTCGAGTCGTACATATATAGGCCTTAAAGGCCTACACTTGAAACTGAACCAATAGCGGAATTATTGGTTGAAAGCGTGAACCCATGCCATCAGCCTTAACCTACACGCATTCTGACTGGGAAGCGTCCTAGCTTGCAAGAACGTCACCGAGTTACTCTCCACCTTATCCTGTTCTTTCATAGGTGGTCAATGAAATAACCAGTGGCAAGCCAATGAGTACTTTGAATGTACTCGCAAACAGCCCATGACATGAACAATGAAAGTGAAGGATAACAATATGATGGGTCCCTAGTATAACTCATCGGGGTGGAATGATCATGATTATGCATCAAGTTAAAGAATTACTCTTGAAGAACAGGTTACAAATATCAATATATTTGTCGAGGGCTGAACCATCCGGGTTCACCCTATATGCCAAGTCACCGAACTTGGTCGTATCCTCAATATATCAGCTCAGGGTTGAACCATCCGGGTTCACCCTATATGCCAAGTCACCGAACTTGGTCATATTATTATTACTTTCATAACAACACCTTTTCCGACACCACAAACACTCACTCACACACCCTTGGTTTATGGGAAATATCAGAACGTAGTTTAAGCAGGATTACCCAACTGTCCTTGACCGTGGACACGGCTATTCGAATAGTTTACACTCTGCAGAGGTAGTACGCTAGACCCACGAGATCCGGAAAACTTCTGTGTCATCCATGACTCGCGGTATATCACATACCCGAGGTAAGTACCCGATCAAGGCCTTTCCCCTGACGATACTAGACAAAGAGGTCCACTCGATTGGTACCCAGCCCACATGTTGTACGTCTTACGAGCACCAACTCTGGACAGTACCAACCATGCAGGGACCAACGGTGTGACTGGAACTCATAAAAATGGCATAGTCGTCCTACCCGGCACGACCCCATCACGAGAGTGACCACAAATCACTCCCGCCACTAGTAATGTGGCTCTTTGCTAGCACCGACCAGAGTAATTAACATAGACCCGTCCCATAAAGGGTAACGTGGTCGTACTGGTAAGGTTGGGACGGTCGACACGTCACAAATCTAATCCCATTTCAGAAACCTTACTCACACAAATACCGAGTGCATCACTTCACCAAAAGTGACCACCTAACTCATCATCACCCTCGGGCATTAGTGGCACCCGACGGGGTTTTCGTAAACTCTTGCTTTATGACAACATCAACATGCTCATGAATAATACTAATTATATCTTTACTTGTCAACATGGTATTAGCATGACCCTAAGGGGTAGAGTCAAGCTCAATGCATGTGCTCCGGGGGAGCCTTCGGTGAAATCATATCAAATGATTACCGGCAATTATGATCATACGCAACAGAAATACTTGCTATTTATCATGCAAAGTAAAATATGCTCAGTCATGGCCAAAGGGCTGCTTGCCTTCCTCACGTAAGTCCACGGGGTCTTCGAGGTCTTCCGCTCCAACTCCGAATACTCCGTCTACCGTCAACTATCGTCGGAAACAACCATAGTAAGCCACACATCAAGCAGACATAAAATTGTTCTATAATTAGAAGTCTTATTTTTCTTGGGCCTCTCTGGTCATAAGAAAAATACGTGAAGCTTTGCCAAGGGTCTTTGGATCATCAGGGAATTTTGAATGGATGCAAGGAGATATAGGTGACCATTAAACAAGCCAACGTAAATCATTCTATTAAAAATGAGTGGAGGCACCCATTAAACAGAGAATGATTTTAGAAATTTTTAGGAAGTGATTTCACTAGATTTGGAGTTGGTATAAATATATTAGAGATTTTACAATGTGGAATAAATAGCAAAAAGGGGCTATTCTTTTGATGCAACAGAAATAAGTCACACAAAAATGTTGACCAGGGTTCTAAAAATAGGGAATGATTTAAGAAGGCTCTGGAATTTGCATCACTCCAATTGGGGTTGAGTTGAGTCCTATGGGATTTTTGAAAGGGGAGCTAGAAGCACCCGAGATCTGTAATTAAATATAAATACATTATGAAAATTGTTTGGAAAAATGTGTGAAGTCAATATTTGGATAGGCCATCATTTTAGAGACCTGCAGAAATTTGAATCAAGTAATTTGGAGTTAGTATTATTTTATGATGTATTTTATAAGTTAAACAGGAAAATAAATGGAAAAGAGCTCAGCCTCTCGGGCCACCAGCGAGGCGGCACGCCGAAGGCAGATTTTTGTCGGTGCGCCTTTGTTGCCGGGTGGCGCACTCCCGCTGAGGCGTGACCACCAGGGGCAGCCGGCCTGGCCCCGTCTCGCTGACAGTGGGGCCCATTCGCAGGTCGACTTCCTCCTTGCGCATGGAGCAGGGGAACCGCGGGGATAGGGAGAGGAGGCCGCGCGGCGCCGCGTCTCCGGTCGTTCCCTGTCCAAGGAGGAGCACCGGCGAGCTCAAGGCACCTCGCCCCCCCCATCCCCAAATAGGGTGCCCGCAGAGGGCTGCAGGGGAAACCGGCAGCGGTGGCCGCGGGAGGCCGATGGCTTCGTTGCCCTTGGCACCAGTAGCGAGGGGGAGGGGTCCGGAGGGGCTTGAGGGGGTGCTGCTCCTGCTAGGAGGAGTCCCAAGGGAGCTGGAGACGAGGGAATCCCTCCCTAGGCTGGCCCGGCCTGAGCAGGCCTTCAAGCGGCTCGGTCACAGCCATGGCAGTAGGAGAGAAGGGCTTGGGAGGGAAATGGGAGTTCGAGGGGGCTCCAGGGAGAGAGGGAGAGCTGCCGAGGCAATAGTGGCTCGGGGAAGCTTCAAATGGAGACGGGGAACCGAAAGAAAAACTTGGGAGCTCCCGGAGCTCCGAGAGCACGGGGTAGACACGCGTGCCGGAGAGGTTTTGGAGGCAAGCTGGCGTCGGGGAGAGCTTGGAGTAGTCAAAGGGAATGCTCTGGTGCTTTGACACATGATGAAATGGTTGGACACGCCCTGGAGAAAGAAGACAAAGTGCAGAGCACCATTTCTGCACGCCGGGGAGGTGGTCACCATGGCCACTCACATCCACATGGCACACAAGACCAGCCAAACATGTCTGGCACGAAGGGCACCCATGCAGGAGGGAGACTCTGGAGTATGGAAGCATCTGAGGCTGGTTGGAGATGAGTTTGACTGTTGTTAAGTTTGCAACAGCAAACTTAAGGTGGGAAGATAGGGCACTAACTTGAGAGATACTGGAAGAAAAGCATGTCTAGCAGTCTTAGGCATGGAAGGACTTCATTACTCCAAAGTTTCAGCTCCAACAAAGGAGGGTAGCTACTACTTGCTGTTCAAAGCCATGATTCAGCCAGAAATCCATTTGTAGAAGTGTTTCTCATTTCCTCCACATGAGCATGCCATATCTTTGTTCTAAATGAAGCCTTGGCATATAATAGATGATCTGGAAAGAGTTGGGGTGATAGCTTAAGCAGAAGAATGGAAAGAGAGGTAAAATAGTGCTGCCAAGGGTGAAAATGAGAGAAAGTTACAAAGGGACCTTCTCCTATAATTGACCAGTGGCCATGGGGAAGTTACTGGAGGTAAAATATGACTATGTGAGGCTGTGGTAGAAAGTTGAGCTCAAGGCTAAAAGTGGAAGGGGAAAAAGAAGCCAATTAGTGAGTGCACACAAGGTGTTTGATCTGTGGTTGGGCTACCAGATGAATTCCAATGGCTATGAAACTTAACAGGGTCAAATAATAGATGAAAATAGGTTTGCACACCAAATTTGGGATTTGCTGGAGAAGTTTTCCAATGTAGACTTGGAAAACCCATGAAAAGGGCACAAATGACTTTCTGCCTACAACCTTATTCAAATCAATTCCCACAAATCCAATATTTGGTTTAGGGGCATTATTTGAGCATTAAGGCATGCACAAAAAGTTGGAGGTTAATTGGAGAAACTTTAAAATGTAAAGTTTACCAAAGTCAGAAATCAACAGAGAGGGTTTTGAGGGTCTTAGGACAAGTTCTTCTATTCTCCTTGGTGTACCACTTGGTTTGGATGCCTTATGGAAGTATTAGAACATGTCCACCAAATTTGAGAACAATTGGAGACACTTCACAATGTAGAGTTGCTCAAATTTGATTCTGCACAGATAGGGTTTTAGAGTGATTAGGGGAGCCAAATCAACTTGGATTGAAATGCAACTTGGCAAGATCATCAATAGTATCATAGATGACAAGCTAGAATTTTAATGGAATTTATTGAGAATATTTCTTATAGAAATATTTCAAAACCTTGGAATAGGCAGGAATGGTTTTGGAGGGATTTGCCCAATATTTTGAACAGGACCATGTGTTGAAACTCATAAATATGGAATAAATATATCCAGTGAGTTTCCCTAAATTTTCTTAAATATTATGAAAGCAATAAAAATAACTTTCCTTCATAGGAGACTATTTCTGGCCTCACAGAAAGGATTTGAAATAAAATAATGAAATAACTTTTAAAATAATAATATGGTGGTTTTTGGAAGAAATTTTGATAATAGGTTTTAAATAAAATAATTGGTGCAAAAGAAATTCCATAATTTGAGGACTTGTAGTACAAACCTCATCTCAAGGGTTTGAAAGTTTAATTCAAGGAAATACTTTTTGGTGAAATTAATATTTGGTGAAAATAGATATTTATCCTAAACACATGGCATGATCATTAGGCAGGAGATCATGGAATGAGGAGGTGAGTTGGAAGATAGAGAGAATTATTGGGGAGCAATCACATGCACTCAAGCAAACAGGCAAACAATAGTCACTCCAAGCATCACATGCATTCACAAAAAATTTAATTGGTCCTAAATTTTCAAATAAGTTAGTTTGTCAGGAGAGCCAAAAACAGGGTGTTACAGACCTTACCCCCTTACGAAAATCTCGTCCCCAAGATTTCTAGGCTAGGGGGTGGTGAGATACAAAAATCTTGAGTCAGAGGTAGTCTTCATGCCCCCATGTTGTTGTCGTGGTCTTGAGGTGCTTGATGATACAACTTCGAATGTTCCGCACGTCCTTGCCTGATCGTAGGTGGGGTTTGGTAATAAGTTGGGCTTGACCGAGGTCAAGGGCTTGGTGAACTAAGTTCGTGCAAGGTTCTGGCTTGCAAGTGTATTCCAAGGTCAGAATACGTGGCAAGATGGTGTGTCTGGGATCTAGTCCTCGGGCTTCGCATGCCGGTTAGTGACATCTAGATGTCTCGTGTTAGAACGCATTTCCAAAGTCTTCGTGTAGCTTCCTGCTTATGGGGAGGTCCTTGACTTCCTTTCGGCAGTCAAGCTATGGTCGCAAATGGTCTTCGAAGGCTTCTCGCGAAAGGGTTCGGGTTGGTTCTGACCCATGAGCCTAAGCTTGGAGGCTCAGAGTTCAGAATAGGTCCTGCCATCTTGGGGCTTGCGAGGGTTTCTGGATGAGCTAGCTACCCAAGAGTATAGACCAGTCATCCATTCACAAGGTCTGCGACTCAGCGGGTGCGTGAATCTCCTTTGGCCGGTCTTTATCACGACTTGTTAGTACTCGCGTCCTTGATTTGGACCAAGGAGAGGTCGTCTGATTCTTTCGCTTGTCCAAAGGCTTCATCGTCTTGAATCGTTGAGGCTTCTTGACGTTGTTGATGCAGTCAGTGCACGGTCGGTGGTTGACTTCGGTTGCTTCATCGACATTGTTGTGGCTTCCTTGCCATGGCGATTCTTCGTCTTGAATTGAGTAGGATAGACTTCCATTGTCTTGGGATTGCTTCGAGAAGCCCACCTTCTCGAGGTAACACTATACCCCCGAGGGGCATAACAATCGGCGCTCCTAGGGGCTCGTCCAAACGGGACTAAGGTGTTCTTCCTCTTACTGGGTGAGTAAGTATGTCACCTGTGAGGATGACATCATACTTTCCCCAAACATGACATAAGCACAATGCTCATGAGTCCGGTGAGGAGAACGGGGACTTGCTATGGGCGGATGCTGGCCATATTTTAACGACTTAGAGTCGCTTGCTGGGGTCGTAATCCGTCCATCTCGTGGCTCAGCGAAGCTTTAGGGTCTCAAGGAACTTAGGATGTGGGCGAACAGTTATCATCTTAATTCTAAGCACATTCCTTAGATGCCAATAGTTCGACCTCAAATCTCGGGACGATATCACCTCATCTCATCAAAGATACCATCCCACGGGGTCAACTCCACACTGCTCAAGCTAGTCAATTCCGGGTTGAGGGAAGAACTAAACCCAAACACTACAAGTATAGTGTAGCAACGATGCACCTGCATTCCTATGCAATAACCTCGGGATGTATACGAGCTCCTATGATTGAATTTAAGACACAACAAATCCAAATGTCCATCCAAGTCATCCAATGGACAGGGTACTACATTACTATAATGAGAAAACACATAGTGTACCAATCTAATATCTTGTTTCCTTTCTACGAATCTGATCAAGCGATCCGTCAATCCAATAAATCATTACGGAACATGTCGCTCCTACAAATCCAACGTTGATGGGGTTCTACATAATCTCTTAGAGTCCTCATAATTCACATATTACTGCGAGGATCACGTCATAGTATATCCACCAACTTCGATAATCATGGCCAGCTAATCTCCAAGGCCAAACTACATAGGTTGTAAACCATTCTGACAACTCCAAGTACACGCACTCTATATCCACCGAGAAACATGGTATCATGACCGAGATCATCGGGCTAAATCCAATTTACTCCGAACCATGTGGTTTCTGTCATCCTCGATACTCTATAAGATTACCTATTTAAATCCAAAACTCAATCCGATAAGAATTCTACTTGATACTTCGAGTCATCATGGTAAAGGTATCAAATCATGCCAACTACTTGCTAAAGTCATGCATACCACCAGGAATAATGCTCGCGATCATATCGCCCTACTATCATATCAACTTGTTACACCAAGTTCACCTACCTTCATAAGGGTCTTATAATCCACCAAGATAGTCTAGCTATATCCTCGGGACACATATCATCAAGACAATCTTCAGTCTAATATTCTATATCCGAGAATGATCCTCTTATGGCATGAAGGTTACAGTGCTAGCTTAAGATGGAAGGATACTTGTTCACTTCAATCACTTGCCCCATACGGAACCCGGTGCTAAGCAGGGTTTATCGGGGACCGATACGTGTTCTGGTAAGTTCGTGTACTAGACACGTGACGAGAAAATTTGAGCCGGAAAGGCTTGTGGGGGGTTAGTCTAGTCTAATGTGGTTTCCCAATCTTGAGGGAAAAGCACACTCCTACGGGTTGCGCGTGGTTAAGCATAGCACAGTCAGTGTCTTCAGTGTCAGCCGTCCTTCGAAGTGGATCCTTGGCGCATCTTGCCTTGCCGTCTTCAGTTGTCGGGAGGGGTGAGAGAGAGAGAGCATAGAGGGGAGTGTCTAAGGGTCTTAGTGCAATCAAACAAGCATTCGAAAGTCAACTCAAACAAGTGCGAAAATTGTTTTGAACATCAAAAATAAGACGAGTGATATAACTGCATGCTCGTTGCCTAAGCATAAGTGCGGCTTATATCAAAGCACAAACAACAAAAACAAACAACACATAACATGGTCCATCTGAACCATTTCACGGACTCGACTTCGCATAGGAGATTCATGACTCATCCTAACCTAGGTTCTTGGACTCGACAGTCGTGCTTGCTCCGCGCACCGGAGAGGAGTCCGCTAAGTCTTCTGGACCTTCTCATGGTGTTGTCACACCTCTTGTTGTCGCTTGTCGAAGCAATTCACTTGAGTTGTAAAGAACTCTTGTTGTCTTCTCGTCTGGGAAGTTGCTGACGAAGGCGGTGCTTCATTGCTGTCATTGACAGGGTCTGATGTTGTCTTCATGATCTTGTCAGTGTCTTCTCGTTTTCCGAGGCTTCGAGAGTCTCAAGTGGACATCTTCATGCACCGATATTTGCAAGACATGATAGAGTTTGATCTGTCAATCATACTAATTGCGATATCTACACCTAGAGCGGGGGATGAAGAGAACCATTTTCCTGCTCACTAAGGTGAGGCGGACCAAATGGTGAGGTTCTCATCCACCGGTGGTGGTCGACACCATTCCTTATAACTGACAGGGTCGCTTTATTAGTGATGCAGATCAAGGTTCGCATATAGTATGTCCAGATTATCATAGGCGAATGTGGCATCACTCTGGGACAGTGCCCAGGGTTTCACCATCTTCTAAACCTCGATGTCCTTATTCCTCATAGAGGTAACTTCATTCTGGGCTGCTCACGAGGATTTCAATTTATCCCGTGGTCAAAGGGCATAAGGTACTAGCGACCATTTACATGTTTTGAAAAAAAGTAGACGAGGAGTGTCAAGAAAATAAGAGTGGAAGGCTAGAGCATAACCTTCAATTTCTTTGAACATTTAGGAGAGTCGAGAAATATATAGGTTTTGTAAGTATTTTTTTCAAGGATCTGGCAAGCAGTTTAATCCTAACTAACGTTCGTGCTAACTAAGGGCTTCCTACAGTCAGGATGGCTCTGATACCAGCTCTGTGGGGACCCCGACTTACGAGTCGAGATCGGCGTGCTCAGTGATCCCAGAGATCAATGCTCACCGAACACAGATACCGAATAAAAGAGTCTTACATCCATACATACCGTGTGATACAATAATTGGCCACCTCGGTCGAGTCATACATATATAGGCCTTAAAGGCCTACACTTGAAACTGAACCAATAGCGGAATTATTGGTTGAAAGCGTGAACCCATGCCATCAGCCTTAACCTACATGCATTCTGACTGGGAAGCGTCCTAGCTTGCAAGAACGTCACCGAGTTACTCTCGACCATATCTTGTTCTTTCATACCTGGTCAATGAAATAACCAGTGGCAAGCCAATGAGTACTTTGAATGTACTCGCAAACAGCCCATGACATGAACAATGAAAGTGAAGGATAACAATATCATGCATCTCTAGTATAACTCATCGGGGTGGAATGATCATGATTATGCATCAAGTTAAAGAATTACTCTTAAAGAACAGGTTACAGATATCAATATATCTGTCGACGGCTGAACCATCCGGGTTCACCCTATATGCCAAGTCACCGAACTTGGTCGTATCCTCAATATATCAACTGAGGGTTGAACCATACGAGTTCACCCTATATACCAAGTCACCGAACTTGGTCATATTATTATTACTTTCATAACAACACCTTTTCCAACACCACACACACTCACTCACACACCCTTGGTTTATGCAGAAATATCAGGACGTAGTTTAAGCAGGATTACCCAACTGTCCTTGACCGTGGACACGGCTATTCGAATAGTTTACACTCTAAAGAGATAGTACGCTGGACCCACGAGATCCGGGAAAGTTCCGTGTCATCCACGACTCGCGGTATATCACATACCCGAGGTAAGTACCCGATCAATGCCTTTCCCCTGACGATACTAGACAAAGAGGTCCACTCGATTGGTACCCAGCCCACATGTTGTACGTCTTACCAGCACTAACTCTGGACAGTACCAACCATGCGGGGACCAACGGTGTGACTGGAACTCATAAAAATGGCATAGTCGTCCTACCTGGCACGACACCATCAGAAGAGTGACCACATATCACTCCCTCCACTAGTAATGTGGCTCTTTGCTAGCACCGACCAGAGTAATTAACATAGCCCCGTCCCGTAAGGGGTAACGTGGTCGTACTGGTAAGGTTGGGACGGTCGACACATCATAAATTTAATCCCATTTCCGAAACCTTACTCACACAAATACCGGGTGCATCACTTCACCAAAAGTGACCACCTAACTCATCATCACCCTCGGGCATTCGTGGCACCCGACGGGGTTTTCGTAAAGTCTTGCTTTATGACAACATCAACATGCTCATGAATAATACTACTTCTATCTTTACTTGTCAACATGGTAGTAGCATGACCCTAAGGGGTAGAGTCAAGCTCAATGCATGTGCTCTAGGAGAGCCTTCGGTGAAATCATATCAAATGATTACCGGCAATTATGATCATATGCAACGGAAATACTTGCTATTTATCATGCAAAGTAACATATGCTCAGTCATGGTCAAAGGGCTACTTGCCTTGCTCACGTAAGTCCTCGGGCTCTTCGAGGTCTTCCGCTCCAACTCCGAATACTCCGTCTACCGTCAACTATCGTCGGAAACAACCATAGTAAGCCACACATCAAGCAGACATAAAAGTGTTCTATAATTAGAAGTCTTACTTTTCTTGGACCTCTTTGGTCATAAGAAAAATACCTGAAGCTTTGCCAAGGGTCTTTGGATCATCAGGGAATTTTGAATGGATGCAAGGAGATATAGGTGACCATTGAAGAAGCCAGCAGAAATCATTCTGTTAAAAATGAGTGGAGGCACCCATTAAACAGAGAATGATTTTAGAATTTTTTAGGAAGTGGTTTCACTAGATTTGGAGTTGGTATGAATATTCTAGAGATTTTACAATGTGGAATCAATAGCAAAAAGGGGCTATTCTTTTGATGCAACAGAAATAAGTCACACAAAAATGTTGACCTGGTTTCTAAAAATAGGGAATGATTTAAGGAGGCTTTGGAAATTTGAATCACTCCAATTGGGGTTGATTTGAGTCCTATGGGATTTTTGAAAGGGGAGCTAGAAGCATCCCAAATCTGTATTTAAATATAAATACATTATGAAAGTTGTTTGGAAAAATGTGCAAAGTCGATATTTGGATAGATCATCATTTTAGAGACCTTCAAAAATTTGAATCAAGTAATTTGGACTTAGTATGATTTTATGATGGATTTTATAAGTTAAAGAGGAAAATAAAAGGAAAAGAGCTCAGCCTCTGGGGGCTATCTTGCGCCACCAGCGCCAGATAGGCCTTCGGGCCGGCCCAGTGGCTCAGGCCACCAGTGAGTCGGCACGCCGAAGGAGGATTTTTGTCGTGGCGCCTTTGCTGCTGGGTGGCGCACTCCCGCTGAGGCGTGACCACCAGGGGCAGCCGGCCTGGCCCTGTCTCGCTGACAGTGGGGCCCATCCGCAGGTCGTCTTCCTCCTTGCGCATGGAGCAGGGGAACCGCGGGGAGAGGGAGAGGAGGCCGCGCGGCGTCGCGTCTCCGGCCGTTCCCTACCCGAGGAGGAGCACCGGCGAGCTCAAGGCACCTCGTCGCCCCCCCCCATCCCCAAACAGGGTGCCCGCAGAGGGCTGCACGAGAAACAGGCGGCGATGGTCGCGGGAGGCCGACGGCTTTGCTGCCCTTGGCACCATCAGCGAGGGGGTCCGGAGGGGCTTGAGGGGGTACTGCTCCCGCTAGGAGGAGTCCCGGGGGAGCTGGTGGCGAGGGAATCCCTCCCTAGGCTGGCCCGGCCTGAGCAGGCCTTCAAGCGGCTCGGTCACGACCATGGCAGGACGAGAGAAGGGCTTAGGAGGGAAATCGGAGTTCGAGGGGGCTCCTGGGAGAGAGGGAGAGCTGCCGAGGCAACAGTGGCTCGGGGAACTCTGGTGCTTTGAGACATGATGAAACGGTGGGACACGCCCTGGAGAAAGAAGACAAGGTGCAGAGCACCGTTTCTGCACGCCAGGGAGGAGGTGGTCACCATGGCCACTCACGTCCACAAGGCACACAAGACCAGTCAAACATGTATGGCACGTAGGGCACCCATGCAGGAGGGAGACTCTGGAGTTTGGAAGCATCTGAGGCTGGTTGGAGATGAGTTTGGGTGTTGTTAAGTTTGCAACAGCAAACTTAAGGTGGGAAGATAGGGCACTAACTTGAGAGATACTGGAAGAAAAGCATGTCTAGCAGTCTTAGGCATGGAAGGACTTCATTACTGCAAAGTTTCAGCTCCAACAAAGGAGGGTAGCTACTACTTGCTGTTCAAAGCCATGATTCAGCCAGAAATCCATTTGTAGAAGTGCTTCTCATTTTCTCCACATGAGCATGCCATATCTTTGTTCTAAATGAAGCCTTGGCATACAATAGATGCTCTAGAAAGAGTTGGGGTGATAGCTTAAGCAGAGGAATGGAAAGAGAGGTAAAATAGTGCTGCCAAGGGTGAAAATGAGAGAAAGTTACAAAGGGGCCTTCTCCAATAATTGACCAGTGGCCATGGGGAAGTTACTGGAGGTAAAATATGACTATGTGAGGTTGTGGTAGAAAGTTGAGCTCAAGGGTAAAAGTGGAAGGGGCAAAAGAAGCCAAATTAGTGAGTGCACACAAGGTGTTTGATCTGTGGTTGGGCTACCAGATGAATTCCAATGGCTATGAAACTTAACAGGGTCAAATAATAGATGAAAATAGGCTTAAACACCAAATTTGGGATTTGCTGGAGAAGTTTTCCAATGTAGACTTGGAAAACCCATGGAAAGGGCAGAAATGACTTTCTGCCTACAACCTTATTCAAATCAATTCCCACAAATCCAATATTTTGTGTCAGAGCATTATTTGAGCATTAAGGCATGCACAAAAAGTTTGAGGTTAATTGGAGAAACTTTATAATGTAAAGTTTACCAAAGTGAGAAATCAACAGAGAGGGTTTTGAGGGTCTTAGGACAAGTTCTTCTATTCTCCTTGGTGTACCACTTGGTGTGGATGCCTTATTGGAGTATTAGAACATGTCCACCAAATTTGAGCATAATTGGAGACACTTCACAATGTAGAGTTGCTCAAATTTGATTCTGGACAGATAGGGTTTTAGAGTGATTAGGGGAGCCAACTCATCTTGGATTGAAATGAAACTTGGCAAGATCATCAATACTATCATAGATGACAAGCTAGAATTTTTCTGGAATTTATTGAGAATATTTCTTATAGAAATATTTCAAAAGCTTGGAATAGGCAGGAATGGTTTTGGAGGGATTTGCCCAATATTTTAACATGACAATGTGTTGAAACTCATAAAGATGGAATAAATATATCCACTGAGTTTCCCTAAATTTTCTTAATTATCATGAAAGCAATAAAAATAACTTTCCTTCATAGGAGACCATTTCTGGCCTCACAGAAAGGCTTTTAAATAAAATAATAAAATAACTTTTAAAATAATAATATGGTGGTTTTTGGAAGGCATTTTGATAGCAGGTTTTAAGTAAAATAATTGGTGCAAAATAAATTCCCTAATTTGAGGACTTGTAGTACAAACCTCATCTTAGGGGTTTGAAAGTTTAATTCAAAGAAATGCTTTTTGGTGAAATTAATATTTGGTGAAAATAGATATTTATCCTAAACACATGGCATGATCATTAGGCAGGAGATCATGGAATGAGGAGGTGAGTTGGAAGATAGAGAGAATTATTGGGCAGCAATCACATGCACTCAAGCAAACACGCAAACAATAGTCACTCCAAGCATCACATGCATTCACAAAAAATTTAATTGGTCCTAAATTTTGAAATAAGTTAGTTTGTCAGGAGAGCCAAGAACAGGGTGTTACACACGTACACCCCCTCCATTCATTCTAGCTCCCATCTGCTTCTCCTACCTCCAGCAAAAATTGTTTTGCACCTCAAACCCGTGTTCTTGCTCTTCTTGTTGGGATTTTCGATCTCCTTGTGCAAAGCACCATTCACCAAACTGTGTTGGGGAAATAGCTCCTTTGTAAGTGCTCCTCCATTGGTCCAATTAGTTTTTGCTCTAGTGCCTTATACATCGCGTATTTTTGCTGCCTTGGTGACCCTGTTCTTGAGCTTTGCATGCTAATTTTAGCTAGTTCCAAGTAGTTTTGATGCGTGATATGGCTTCTAGGCACTTGTGGGAGTAGTTGCTACGAGTTTAGTTGAGCCTTATTCACTTTTCCTTAGAGTCACTAAAATTTCAGAAATTTTCAGAGATAGAAAAGGGAAAAGATGAGGAGGTTCTTAAGAGGCTCTTCAAGCCGTAACCCTAAGGATGATGGAAGTGAGAAGAAGAAACCCAAGTATCCGGTCCCCCGAGTTGCAGAAGTTCGAGCGTACGAGTGGCCAAGCGATGTTTTTACGCGTTGCCGGACTTTATGAGGACTTTTATTACTTTGTGGACAACGCAGGCCTTACCGCCTTCGTTGAAGATAAGTGTCCGCAATACCTCCTCCTCACTAATATTTTCGTGCAAAGCTTTAACTTCTATCCAAGGAAGAATCCTCCTATGGTTGAGTTCAAGTTATATGATATCCCCCAGCGCATGTCACTTCAGGATTTTTCCAATGTTTGCAAATTACCTTATGTTGGGGATATTCATGAACCTCGTCCACGGGACTTGGAGGCTTTCATCGATACTATTGCTGTAGGAGAGGAGAGAGGAGTGTCTTGCACTAGAGCTGCTAGCATACATTTTCCCGTGCTTTGGTACTTCTCATTATTCGTGGGAAAATGTTTGATTGGCTGTGGGAAAGCTGGGGCCCTTAGCTCCCCAGATCTTGTGGTCTTGCGCGAAGCCCTTTATAATGATAAAACTTATAGCTTGGGCGCTATAGTAGCTCAACGGTTGAACACGAACCGTTCTAAAGGCGTTGTCTATGGAGGTATCTATGCTACCCGTCTTGCTAGACATTTTGAGATACCTATTAGACTAGACGAGGAAGAAGAGATTCTTCTTCCCGAGAGATATCTAGATTATGATAGCATCGTTCGCCATGACTTTCTTGATAGAGATATAAATAGAAGGATGATTTATAACCTGGTATTTAGTCAGTGTACTCGTGAGACTATTACCTTGACTGCTCCTTCTTTGTTCAATCTTCATACAGGCAGGTACATTATTATGCCCTCGGACATCTATGCATATTGGGGCATAGCCCAACCACAGGCGCCCGTGCCCAAGCTACCAGTCGAGTACCAGACGCCAGTTTATCAGTGGGAGCCAGAGGAGCTCACACAGCAGTGGCATCCCCAGTCTACTCCGGAGTACCCCGGAGACGGTTATTTCCCTCCTTGGGAGTAGACCAACTTAGGCCAAAAGCCTAAGCTTGGGGGAGTACGTGTTTCTCACCGACTTTATATTCTTGTTTACACGTTCACTTTGTTAGTCGGTGTTCACACTTTGCCATTGTATCATCCATGCTAGTTTATTTATTTTTCTCGTTTTCTTTTCGTGTGTTTGTCTAGTTTGAGAAAAACCCAAAAATATTTTCTCGTTCTTCTTTTGCTTGTTGGGAGCTTTCCTGTGTAAATAGTTTTCTTTTTCCTTGGGTCAAGGTAGAAGACCATGGTTACAATGTTTAGTGGCTCTCGCATGCATATCTGTTTATCTGTCAAAGAGCCATATTACTTTGTCTTCTCCTTTGTGTTTGCTTACAGATTCCAGCTTAGTCCAATGCATGAGCACTCTTATTATTGTTCACATCGTTCGGTCGTGCAAGTGAAAGGCAATAATGACGATATATGATGAAGTGACTGAGCCTGGAAAAGTTGGTATGAACTCGATCTATTTTGTTTTTGTAAATATGACTAGCTCTTCGTTCCAGATTCAGCTTTGTTGTGAGAGAAACATGTTTGCAACGACAACTTAGATATCATAGTTGCTGATGCCATGCTTAATTAGCTAGGAGCTTATAATGGTTTGCCTTGGATGCCAACATGAATTTTGAGATGACTATGATGTAGTATGATAGGATGGTATCCTCCTTTGAATGATTCAAGTGGCTTGACTTGGCACATGTTCACGCATGTAGTTGAAACAAAATCAACATAGCCTCTATGATATTCATGTTCATGGTGATTTATGTCCTACTCATGCTTGCACTCAATGTTGGTTAATCTCAATGCATTTTGATGACTGTTGTCGCTCTCTAGTTGGTCGCTTCCCAGTCTTTTGCTAGCCTTCACTTGTACTAAGAAGGAATACTGCTTGTGCATCCACTTCCATAAACCCAAAGTTGTTCCATATGAGTCCACCATACCTACCTATATGCGGTATCTACCTGCCGTTCCAAGTAAATTTGCATGTGGCACTCTCTAAATCTTCAAGAAATAATCTGTTTTGCATGTCCGAACCGCTCATGTGGTGACAGGACTATCAGTATATTCCATGCTAGGCGTGTTATCCTCGATATGTGTTTATTCACTATCATTCATGAGAAAGGGGCCGGTAATTGGAATGCCCAATTCCATTCTCAAATCGAAAAGCTAATTGCAAACAAAACTCCCCCTGGATTGATGTTGGTATGGACGGCACCCGAGGATTTCGCTAGTCGTGGAGTGTGATTGATCGGTGGTGGGGGAGTCAAAACTTCACTTTTCTGTTTGGGAACCGCCTATAGCATGTGTAGCGTGGAATATGGTGAAAACTCTTAGTCATTGCGTTGACAATGAAAGCATGCCACCCAAAATTATTATCTCTGTTTACAAAGCTTGAGCTCTGGCACCTCTGCAAATCAATGCTTCCCTCTGCGAAGGGCATGTCTATTTATGTTCCTGTTGAGTCATCCTCTTCTTATAAAAGCACCAATTAGAGAGCACCTTTGTCATTTTTATGCTTTGCTTTTAACTGTGATTGAGTATGACTGTGACTGGATCTTCTTTGCCGTGAATTACAATGTTTAGTCAGCCCTTGATCTTTGAAGGTGGTCCGCATTTATGTTTTGCGGTCTCCGAAAGAGCTAGTGTGATACCATCTGTTCGCACTGCTTCATGATTGTTTTGATCGAAGTGTTGACATTTGAAACTTATTATTATTGCTCGCTAGTTGATTATGCCATTGATATGAGTTTACCGTGAGACCTAGATGTCATTTGCTTATGTGGTTAGCTTGTGATCTTGCTGAAATTCTGGATATGAGTTAGACATAGTTGCAACAACAAGATCAAACAGAGTTCGTAAAAGTTTTTCTTTTCTCTCTTTCAGTTTGTCAACTGAATTGCTTGAGGACAAGGAAGGTTTTAAGCTTGGGGGAGTTGATACGTCTCCATCGTATCTAGTTTTCCAAACTCTTTTGCCCTTGTTTTGGACTCTAATTTGCATGATTTGAATGGAACTAACCGAGACTAACGTTGTTTTCAGCAGAATTGCCATGGTGTTGTTTTTGCGCAGAAATAAAAGTTCTCGGAATGACCTGGAAATTTACGGAGAATTTTTCTGGAATATATAAAAAATACTGGCGCAAGAATCAACGGAGGAAGTGGAGTGTGGAGCCCACAAGCCTACAGGCGTGGGGCCCCCTGGCCGCGCGTGGCAGGCTTGTGGGGCCCACGAAGCTCCACCGCCTCCAATCTCAGCTCTATTTACTCCCTTTCATCCGGAAAAAATCAAGGAGAAGAGTTCATCACATTTTCTGATATGGAGGCACCCCCACCTCCTGTTCTTCCTCTAAAGGGCACATCTGGAGTCCGTTCTGGGCTCTGGAGAGGGGAGATCGTCGCCATCGTCATCACCAACCTTCCTTCATCGCCAATTCCATGATGCTCTTCACCATTCGTGAGTAATCTCATCGTAGCTTTGCTGGACGGTGATGGGTTGGATGAGATCTATCATGTAATTGAGTTAGTTTTGACGGGGATTGATCCCTACTATCCACTATGTTCTGAGATTGATGTTGCTAGTACTTTGCCATGCTTAATGCTTGTCACTTGGGCCCGCGTGCCATGATTTCAGACCTGAACCTATTATATTGTCGCCAATATATGTGTGTTATTGATCCTATCTTGCAAGTTGTAGTCACCTGCTATGTGTTATGACCCGTCAACCCCGGAGTGACAATAGCCGGAACCACTCCCGGAGACGACCATAGTATGAGGAGTTCATGTATTCACCAAGTGTTAATGCGTTGGTCCGGCTCTTTATTAAAAGGAGAACCTTAATATCCCGTAGTTTCCATTAGGACCCCGCTGCCATGGGAGGGATGGACAATAGATGTCATGGAAATTCTTTTCCCTAAGCACGTATGACTACATACGGAATACATGCCTACATTACATTGACGAACTGGAGCTAGTTACATATCTCTCCATGTTATAACTGTTGCATGATGAATAACATCCGGGATAATCATCCATCACCGATCCAATGCCTACGAGTTTTTCCTACTGGTCCTTGCTACGTTACTTTGCCGCTACTGCTGTCACTGCTGCTACAGTTACTCTATTGCTACTGTTGTTACTTTGTTGCTACTGTTGTCACTTTGCTGCTACTGGTTACTGTTGCTACTGTTGCTATGACACTACCGTGCTACTGATACTTTGCTGCATATACTAAATCTTTCAGGTGTGGTTGAATTGATAACTCAACTGCTAATACTTCATAATATTCTTTGGCTTCCCCTTGAGTCGAATCAATAAATTTGGGTTGAATACTCTACCCTCGAAAACTGTTGCGATCCCCTATACTTGTGGGTTATCACCTCCCCACTGAGGAGTTGAATAGGGTCATGGCAATCTTGCTGGGCGGTGATCCTGGTGACCTGCGTGAGGCACTGGGTCCGTTGTACCATCTTGACGACCGGGCCGACGTGATCGTCGAGCTGCCCTCTTCGTTGAGCGGGGACTTCTCCAGCCGAGGGTTCCGGTCCGGTAGAGGTGTCATCTGGCAACACCTCTAGTGAGGGGAACTCAGAGAAAACCATCGACGACTGCCCCGCGAACGCGCCTCCTCGTCGCATGCTATCCTTCTGCGCGAGCTTGAAGATGATAATGCCACCGGCGAGGACTCCACGGTGAACCCCTCGCACCCGGCCAGGGCCTCCAGAGGGTCTGCGTCGGCCCTTGACGTACGAGTGACTCCAGCGCTCTCCCCAAGAGATTTGGAATGGCTTGTCGAGCACACTAAGTTGTGCGTCCGCAGGGCCAGCCCCGCGCGTACCTCCCCGCGATTGGACTTACCGGAAACCAAGGACGGTCCAAAGGGGGAAGGGACTACTGATACTTCTCCAACGTATCTATAATTTTTTATGGTTCCATGCTATTATCTTGTCAACTTTGGATGTTTTGTATGCATTTTATATCTTTTTTGGGACTAACCTATTAACTCAGTGCCAAGTGCCAGTTCCTGTTTTTTCCGTGTTTTTAACCTTTTCCAGAGGAGAATATTAAACGGAGTCCAAACGGAATAAAACCTCCGGAAAGATTTTTTTCCGGAACAGAAGATACGTAGGGAACTTGAGAATCAAGGCAAAGGCTCCTGGGGGAGGCCACAAGCCCCCTAGCCGCGGCCTGGGGGCACGCCTAACAGGCTTGTGGGCCCCCGTGGCTCCTTTGCCCTACTTCTTCCGCCTATAAATTCCCAAAAATCTGAAACCACAGGAGAGAGCCACGAAAATACTTTTCCGCCGCCGCAAGCTTCTGTCTCCGCAAGATCCCATCTAGGGCATGTTCTGGTGCCCTGCTGGAGGGGGATTCGGACACGGAGGGCTTCTTCATCAACACCATTGCCTCTCCGATGATGCGTGAGTAGTTCACCACAGACCTTCGGGTCCATAGCTAGTAGCTAGATGGCTTCTTCTCTCTCTTGGATCTTCAATACAAAGTTCTCCATGATCTTCATGGAGATCTATCCGATGTAATCTTCTTTTGCGGTGTGTTTGTCGAGATCCGATGAATTGTGGATTTATGATCAGATTATCTATGAATGTTATTTGAGTTTCCTCTGATCTCTTATATGCATGATTTCGTATCCTTGTAAATATCTTCGAGTTGTGGGTTTTGTTTGGCCAACTTGATCTATAATTCTTGCAATGGGAGAAGTGCTTGGTTTTGGGTTCATACCGTGCGGTGTCCTCACCCAGTGACAGAAGGGGTAGCGAGGCACGCATCGTGTTGTTGCCATCAAGGGTAAAAAGATGGGGTTTATATCTATTGCATGAATTTATCCCTCTACATCATGTCATCTTGCTTAAGGCGTTACTCTGTTTGTTATGAACTCAATACACTAGATGCATGTTGGATAGCGGTTGATGTGTGGAGTAATAGTATTAGATGCAGAAAGTATCAGTCTGCTTGACTCGGATGTGATGCCTATATGTATGATCATTGCCTTAGATATCATCATGACTTTGCGCGGTTCTATCAATTGCTCGACAGTAATTCGTTCACCCACCATAATATTTGCTATCATGAGGGAAGCCTCTAGTGAACACTGGCCCCGGGGTCTACTTCACTTCATATTTTCAGCTCTACACTTTCACTTTCACTTTGTTGCACTTTCTGCCTTCACATCTCACCTTGCAATCAATCATGAAGGGATTGACAACCCCTTTATAGCGTTGGGTGCAAGTTTGTTGTTTTTGCGCAGGTACTCTGGAGATTTGCCTTGATACTCCTACTGGATTGATACCTTGGTTCTCAAACTGAGGTAAATACTTACTGCTACTGTGCTGCATCACCCTTTCCTCTTCAAGGGAAAAACCAACGCAAGCTCAGGAGGTAGCAAGAAGAATTTCTGGCGCCGTTGCCAGGGAGCATCAAGTCAAGAATAGTCTTCCTCCAACGTGTCAATTTCTGGCACCGGGGACTGTTCTAAGTGAAGCTTATCCAAGTAACTGTCACAAAATCATCTCTTGAATTTCGTTTTTTGCCTCTCGTTTTCCTCTCCCCCACTTCTGAAAAACAAAAAATTACAAAAATATTTGCCTTTTTCGTTCGCCCTTTTCTTTCGCTTGCCTTCTGTTCGCTTGTGCGTCTGTCTGCCTTATAAGACATGTATGGCCCAACCAAAAGATTATGATGCTTACTATAAAAGGTTGGAAGAGATTGAAACTAGTGTTAAAAGCTTCATGTCTACACAGTTTAATTATAATAGTTATTTTCGTAGAGAACTAAGGGAGCAAAATTCTTGTATGGCTTTCATGAATAAAGAAGTTGATGATATGGCGAAAGAATTCCTTGCCTAAATTCTTAGTTTGCTCGTCTTGAAAAATTGGTAGGCCAGATTTCTGATAAACAGGCTACCTTAGTCAATAAAATGGCTGCTAAACCTGAAATATGTGATGAGAATCACGAAGATCTTAAAGTGCTTGGTGTGACTCCCATTGAATCCTTGTTTTCTAATGTCAATCCTAATGATGATGGGCTTGGATATGAATCCACTTTGGTTGAGAAACACCCGAATGATTTGGAGTCTATCTATCTTGATGCTAGAAGCATTGAAAGTGGAGTAGAGGATATCAAAACTTTGAGTAGTAATGAAATTACTACTTTGAATTTCAAGGAATTCAATTATGATAGTTGCTCTTTGATTGAATGTATTTCCTTGATGCAATCCATGCTAAACTCTCCACACGCTTATAGCCAAAACAAGGCCTTTACCGATCATATCGTCGATGCTATGATGAAATCTCTTGAAGAGAAACTTGAGTTGGAAGTTTCTATTCCTAGAGAACTTCATGATGAGTGGGAACCTACTATCAAAATCAAGATTAAAAACTATGAATGCAATGCTTTGTGTGATTTGGGTGCTAGTGTTTCCGCTAGTCCAAAGTCTTTATGTGATGTTCTAGGCTTCAATGAGATTGATGAGTGCTCTCTTAATTTGCATCTTGCGGATTCTACTCTTAAGAAACCCATGGGAAGGATCAATGATGTTCTTATTATCGCAAATAGGAACTATGTACCCGTGGATTTCATTGTGCTTGATATTGATTGCAATCTGACATGTCCTATCATTCTTGGTAGACCTTTCCTAAGGACTATTGGTGTTGTCATCGATATGAAGGAAGGGAATGTTAGATTTCAATTTCCATTACAGAAGGGCATGGAACATTTTCCTAGAAAGAAAATAAGATTGCCTTATGAATCCATGATGAGGGCTACTTATGGTTTGAGCACCAAAGACGACAATATGTGATTCTATCACCTTATACCTAGCTAAGGGCGTTAAACAATAGCGCTTGTTGGGAGGCAACCCAATGAATTTATCTTTGCTTTTTGCTTTCTGTTTTCTTCTGTCCACACCATCATAATTATGTTATGATTGTGTTTTTTATGTTTCTTTTTGTGTTTGAGCCAAGTAAAACCTTTATGACTAGTTTTGGTGATGGTTGTTTGATCGTGCTGAAAAAGACAAAAACTTTTCGCTCACGAAATTATTTTTAATTCTTATCCAGAAAAAGCTTTTGATTTGATTCCTTTTGCTGCTGGTCGATATGCCAATTTCCCAAATTGTCGTAATTTTTCAGAATTTTTGAGATATCAAAAGTGTATGAAGTATACAGATTGCTACAGACTGGTCTGTCTTTGACAGATTCTGTTTTTGTTGTGTTGATTGCTTATTTTGATGAAACTATGGATAGTATCGGGGGTACTAGCCATGGAAAAGTGAGAATACAGTAATATAACACCAATATAAATAGAAATCAAGTTTGCTACAGTACCTAAAGAGTTGGTAGTTTGTTTTCTTGTGCTAATGATATCACGAGTTTCTGTTTAAGTTTTGTGTTGTGAAGTTTTCAAATTTTGGGTGATGTTCTCGTGGACAATGGGATAAAGAGTGGAAAGAGATTAAGCTTGGGGATGCCCAAGGCAGCCCAAGCCAAATTCAAGGACACCAAAAAGCCTAAGCTTGGGGATGCCCCGGGAAGGCATCCCCTCCTTCATCTTCAATCCATCGGTAACGATACTTGGAGCTATATTTTTATTCACCACATGATATGCGTTTTGCTTGGAGCATCGTGTATTATAGGAGTCTTTTATTTTTGTTGTGTCACAATCATCCTTTCTGCACACCTTTTGAGAGAGACATGCACTCATCGTGAAATTGCTAGAATACTCATTGAGCTTCGCTTATATCTTTTGAGTTAGGCAATTTAGCTCGCATGTGCTTCACTTATATTTTTTGAGCTAGATAAATTTGCTCTAAGTGCTTCACTTTGATATTTATAGAGCACGGCGGTGTCATATTCTGGATAAATAAGAACTCTGGATCTTCACTTATATCTTTTTGAGAGTGCTCTCTCTGAGTAACTTGGTAATTGGCTTGTGCTATGAAAGTAGTCCTAAAGATGATAGGCATCCAAAGAGGATATAATAAAAACTTCCATATTCATGTGCATTGATTAGTAAAGAGAAGTTTGATTCCTCTCAATTAGTTTTGAGACATGGATATGGTAATATTAGAGTCATGTTAGTAGGGTGTTGTGAATCTAGAAATACTTGTGTTGAAGTTAGTGATTCCCGTAACATGCACGTATGGTGAACCGCTATGTAAGGAAGTCGGAGCATAATTGATTTATTGATTGTCATCCTTTGTGTTGCGGTTGGGATCGCGCGATGGTTAACACCTACCAACCCTTCCCCTAGGAGTATGCGTTCAGCACTATGTTTCGATTACTAATAAAACTTTCGCAATAAGTATATGAGTTCCTCATGACTAATGTGAGTCCATGGTATAGATGCACTTTCACCTTCCACCATTGCTAGCCTCTCTAGTGCTACGCAACTTTCGCCTGTGCACAAAACCCACCATATACCTTCCTCGAAACAGCCACCATACCTACCTATTATGGCATTTTCATAACCATTCCAAGATATATTGCCATGAACTCCCACCGCTCTGTCTCATGAGTTGTGTCGTCACTTACATATTGCCATTGCATGATCGTAAGATAGCTAGCGAGATGTTTCAACGTCATACGCTAAGGTAGATCGTCGCACATCCCGGTACACTGCTGGAGGCATTTCCTATAGAGTCATCATTGCTCTAAGTATTGAGTTGTGAGTAAATAAAGTGTGATGATCATCATTATTAGAGCATTGTCCCATGTGAGGAAATAAAATAAAAAAGAGGCCAAAGAGCCCAAACAAAAAAAAGAAAAAAATGAGAGAAAAAGAGAGAAGGGATAATGCTACTATCTTTTTCCACA
This sequence comes from Hordeum vulgare subsp. vulgare, assembly GCF_904849725.1. Taxonomy (NCBI): domain Eukaryota; kingdom Viridiplantae; phylum Streptophyta; class Magnoliopsida; order Poales; family Poaceae; genus Hordeum; species Hordeum vulgare. The sequence goes on along the minus strand of NC_058521.1, from coordinate 408,739,290 downwards.
CTTGTGCTTCACAATAGCACCATGTTCTTCATGATAGAGAGTCTCTCATTTTGCCACCTCCATATACTAGTGGGAATTTTCATTATATAACTTGGCTTGTATATTCCAATGATGGGCTTCCTCAAACTTGCCCTAGGTCTTCGTGAGCAAGCAAGTTGGGTGCACACCCACTAGTTTTCCTTTTGAGCTTTCACACACTTATAGCTCTAAGTGCATCCATTGCATGGTAATCCATACTCATTCACATTGATATCTATTGATGGGCATCTCCATAGCCCATTGATAGGCCGAGTCTATGTGACCATCTTCTCCTTTTTTGCCTCACAACCTCCACCACACTCTATTCCACCTATAGTGCTATATCCATGGCTCACGCTCATACATTGCGTGAGAGTTGAAAAAGGTTTGAGAAAGTAAGAGTGCGAAAACAGTTACTTGGCCAATACCGGGGTTGTGCATGATTTAAATTCGTTGTCTGGGATGATGGAGCATAGCCAGACTATATGATTTTGTAGGGATAACTTTCTTTGGCCTTGTTATTTCGAAAGTTCATGATTACCTTGCTAGTTTGCTTGAAGTATTATTGTTTTCATGTCAATGGCAAACTATTGTTTTGAATCTTACGGATCTGAACATTCATGTCACATGAAAGAAGTTGCAAAGGACAAATATGTTAGGTAGCATTCCACATCAAAATTCAGTCTTTATCACTTCCCAACTCGAGGACGAGCAGGAGTTAAGCTTGGGGATGCTTGATACGTCTCCAACGTATCTATAATTTTTGATGGTTCCATGCTATTATCTTGTCAACTTTGGATGTTTTGTATCCATTTTATATCTTTTTTGGGACTAACCTATTAACTCAGTGCCAAGTGCCAGTTCCTGTTTTTTCTGTGTTTTTGACCTTTTTCAGAGGAGAATATTAAACAGAGTCCAAACAGAATAAAACATCCGGAAAGATTTTTTCCGGAACAGAAGATATGCACGGAACTTGAGAACCAATGCAAAGGCTCCCAGGGGAGCCACAAGCCCCCTAGCCGCGGCCTGGGGGCGTGCCTAACATGCTTGTGGGCCCCCCGTGGCTCCTTTGCCCTACTTCTTCCGCCTATAAATCCCTGAAAAATAAGAAACCACGGGAGAGAGCCACGAAAATACTTTTCCGCCGCCGCAAGCTTCTGTCTCCGCAAGATCCCATCTGGGGCACGTTCTGGTGCCCTGTCGGAGGGGGATTCGGACACGGAGGGCTTCTTCATCAACACCATTGCCTCTCCGATGATGCGTGAGTAGTTCACCAAAGACCTTCGGGTCCATATCTAGTAGCTAGATGGCTTCCTATCTCTCTTGGATCTTCAATACAAAGTTCTCCATGATCTTCATGGAGATCTATCCGATGTAATCTTCTTTTGCGGTGTGCTTGTGGAGATCCGATGAATTATGGATTTATGATCAGATTATCTATGAATGTTATTTGAGTTTCGTCTGATCTCTTATATGCATGATTTTCCTTGTAATTCTCTTCGAGTTGTGGGTTTCGTTTGGCCAACTTGATCTATAATTCTTGCAATGGGAGAAGTGCTTGGTTTTGGGTTCATACCGTGCGGTGTCCTCACCCAGTGACAGAAGGGGTAGCGAGGCACGCATCATGTTGTTGCCATCAAGGGTAAAAAGATGGGGTTTATATCTCTTGCATGAATTTATCCCTCTACATCATGTCATCTTGCTTAAGGCGTTACTCTGTTTGTTATGAACTCAATACACTAGATGCATGCTGGATAGCGGTCGATGTGTGGAGTAATAGTATTAGATGTAGAAAGTATCGGTCTACTTGCCTCGGACGTGATGCCTATATGTATGATCATTGCCTTAGATATCATCATGACTTTGCGTGGTTCTGTCAATTCCTCGACAGTAATTCGTTCACCCACCGTAATATTTGCTATCATGAGAGAAGCCTCTAGTGAACACTATGGCCCCCGGGTCTACTTCACTTCATATTTTCAGCTCTACACTTTCACTTTCACTTTGTTGCACTTTCCGCCTTCAGATCTCACCTTGCAGTCAATCATGAAGGGATTGACAACCCCTTTATAGCGTTGGGTGCAAGTTTGTTGTTTTTGCGCATGTACTCTGGAGACTTGCCTTGATACTCCTACTGGATTGATACCTTGGTTCTCAAACTAAGGGAAATACTTACTGCTACTGTGTTGCATCACCCTTTCCTCTTCAAGGGAAAAAACCAACGCAAGCTCAAGAGGTAGCAACTATGGGCGCAGTTAGGCCCCTGAGTAGCGATGCCCAGGGATTCCCCTTGACGTACGAGCGGCTCCGTACCTCCCATTTTGTGTCCCTCGCACTGGGCGTGGGCATGGTCGTAGGTGGACTGGGTGTATTTCTGGGCCGGCTGCGGGCCTAGTCATTGGTGGAGTGGGTGGATTTCTCGGCCAGCTGTGGGCTTAATCATTGGCGGACTCTGTTGATCGCCTCCGTCTATACCTAGCGTGGACCATAGGTCTTCCACTAGGCCTGGGTTGGACCCATCCGCTTCCTCGGGGGGCCTGGGTGTACACAGCCTCGGCTCGTTATTACGTGAGAGTGTCACGATGGGGGTGTATCTGGGAAGTCGCGAGGACACTTTGGCCTCGCAAGTGTCCCTACCCCTGAGTCATTGGTGGACTCAGCTTCTCCCCAGCGCGGAGCATAGGGCTGCGACTAGACGTGAGATGGACCCCTCCGCATCCTCGGGGGGGCCTGGATGTATACAGCCTCGGCTCGTTATTACGTGAGAGTGTCACGGTGGGGGTGTATCTGGGAGGTCATGAGGATGCTTTGACCCCGCGAGTGTCCCTACCCCCGAGTCATTGGTCGACTGAGCTTCTTTTGGATCATTGGTAAACCCTGTTGACTTGTTCTTCTTTGGGAGTGAGATTGGGTGTATGATGCCTCAGGTGGCCTGCAAGGATAAGCTTCGACCGGAGCCACCAAGCGGAGGTCGACCGCCCAAAGACGCAAGCCAAGTAGAACGTTAGGGTTCGAAGCGGGTGAGGTAGAAACAACTCAAAGATGCTTAAATGAAAGTAGCGTCTGGGAGTGCCCTGAGCTCCTGGTGGTCGCATGGCCCTGTGGGCGCCCTCAGACAGGGTGAGCCGAAAAGTTACCTGGCAGCAGCCAACAAAAAGTGACATGGCGGCCATGCCGCTAAATTGGTGAAAGCGCCATCGTCGCCCAAACTCTTGCTTCCACGGTCGCGACCCTCACGGGTCTGCCATCTCCCGAGGCTAGGGGCCTTCGCTCGGCACGAGCATCTCCTCCTCTTCCTCGCTACACCCCAGCAAGCCAGGCATGAGCATGGCCCGCTGGACCCGCTGGTAAGTGGCAGTCGTGTTCCCTGCCCCGAAGGGCATGAGGGCGCCGGCGTGCGGGTACACCCACCGATGGTCAGTTAGCGCGGGCCAGAGAGGGCCTTGAGCCACGGCTCTGTCGGTTGCGAGCGCATTGATGCACATGCGGGGCCGGTCGACCGTGCCGATGATGGTGACTGCAATTGATGGTGCAGGGCAGTCCCCGCCTCGCACGGCCTAGGCCTCTCAAAGTTCTCGGATCGCTCTGATGATGAACTCACGGGAGCTGAGCGGACGCGTGCCGGAGCTCGCCCTCGGGTTGTGCTCGAGTGCCACCCTCGCTTCAATGGTCAGGCCAGGGACCTCCCCGGTGGGAGCCCCCAGCCCTGACCCAAGGGGGGTGCCGAACGCGCCTTCCTATGCGATGGGAGGCATGGGCCCGTCCCCCAGCACGGAGCCCGAAGCCCGGGGCGCTCCATGGGGAGGAGTTCCTTCTTCTTCTTGCATGGTTCCTCGCGACGTGGCTTGTCTTCTTCGTCGTCCGAGCGTCCATCGCCGCTGCGTGGTAGGCGCGCTCAAGTGTGTAGATGGCATCCTTCTCATCGTAGGCAATGGTGATGACGCCGCTGCTCACCGGCATCTTGAGGACGTTGTAGCCATGGTGGGTCACTACCATGAACTTAGCGAGAGCCTGGTATCCAAGGATCGCGTTGTACAGTAGGTGGATGTGCGCAATGTTGAAGACGATGATCTCAGTGTGGTAGTTTTTGCACTCGCCGAAGGTGACTGGCAGTTGCACCTGTCTGATGGGCACGGTGGACCCCTCTGTGAGTCCTGGGAAGGGCTTGGTCGGCAGGAGTTGTTCGTACGGCAGCTGGAGTTTCTCGAAGGTCTCGACTGAGAGGATGTTGAGCCCCGCTCCACTGTCGATAAGGGTCTTGGTGAGGAGGACGTTGTTGATAGTCGGGGTGCACATCATGGGGATCTTGCCGGCCATGAACGAGCACCTGAGTTGATCACTTGGGTCGAAGGTGATTGTGGTCTGGGACCAGTTGAGGGGGCGCATCCCTTCAGGCTTCGGGAGGGCATCATTCACCTCCCGTGCAAACTGCTTGAAGGCGCGGTTGGAGATGGGGGTCTGGGCGCCGCCCAAGATGGAGGCCATCACCCTGACCTCCTGGAAGCCCCCAGCCCCATCGTCCTGCATGTCTTCATCCCTCCTTCTGGGTGACGGAGGCAGAGGAGGTAGTCCAGCCTCACGAGGGCAAACCTCACAAGGCTGACCGCGTCGTTGCCCCTCCTAAGGGTCGTCACGCAAACGGTCCTCCTGAGGCTGGCCGCGCCAATGGTCCTCCTGAGGCTAGTCGCGCCACCCCTGACGCGGCTCTCGGTCGTCCCAGTGGCCTCCACGGGCGGGGCTTCTGTCTCCCCATCTAGGGCACCTGCTGAAGTGCTCGGCACGGGCCAGTCGGAGCTCTTGGCACTCGGAGGTATCATGGTCGTTAGTGCCATGGAAGATGCACATTGGCCCCCCTCCTGACGGACGCTCTCCTCCTCGGCTGTACTTCGCCTCAGGATCGGCTGGGAGCACCACAGGAGCCTTGCGCTTCCCCTCCTTGGCTTTGGCCCTCTTATCTTCTGGTTCCGCCGTATGAGGCCCGAGGAGAGACATGCGACCTTCCTCAGCCCTGGCGCACTTGCTTGCCAGGTTGAACATCTCCAGTGCGGTGCTCATTTCATCACTCATGGCGAGCTCCTCCTTCATCTTGAGGTCGGTGACTCCGTCAGAGAAGGCCGAGATGACGGCCTTGTCCGACGCCTTGGGGATATTGAGGCGCATGACCTTGAAGCGTTGTATGAACTTGTGTAGGGTCTCCCCCTTCTGCTGCTTGATGCGTCGCAGGTCGTTGACGGTGGGTCGCGGACGCGAGTGCCTTGGAAGTTCGCGACGAAGCGCTTGCACAGGCTATCCCAAGAGGTGATGTATGCCTTTGGGAGGTTGAGGAGCCAAGAAAGCGCGCCACCCTTGAGCACCATGCGGAACCAGCACGCCATAACCTTGTCGCCTCCTCATGCCGCCCTGATGCTCAGCGTGTAGAGTTGCAGGAACTCTGCCGGGTCCAGGGTGTCGTCGTAGCGCGGGGGCAGGTCGGGCTTGAACTTGTAGGGCTACGTAGTTGGGTAGAGTTCAGGGGCGATGGTGAGGCATCCCACCGGTCCGATGGGCGTAGCGCGTGTGGGGGCTACCGGGCCCTGTTGCTCCGATGGGTCTGCTTCGGGCGGGGTGCGCTTGCGGTCCGGGACTTGCAGCGCCGGGAGCGCGCGTGCGTCAGCGCGCGGTCGAGGAACCACCTGACGGCTTGCTTCATCGCCTGGCCTCGCCCTCGGCTCGCGAGGTTGGTCGCAGGGACACGCTTCCTGTCTGGGCTCGGGACGCACATCTCGCCGCGGGGGTGGGGGCGGCGCATGTTGTTCCTCGTCGTTTGCTTGGGACGGTTGGGGCCGAAACGAGTAGGAGAATGCTGCGGAGTCACCGACAGCGGCAACGAGCTCCTCGATGTGCTGGAGCAAGTCGTGGTGGCGGTCAAGAGTGGGCCGGTAGCGGAGCAGCTCGGTGGCCATGGCAAGCGCGCGCCATCCATGTGGCATCTCCGGCCGGGCGTGCGAGGTCGCCCCGGAAGCCTGGACGAACGAGGGAGTGGCAGTGCGGTCGTCGGGGTGCTCGGTAGCCGGCTGGGAGGAACCCTATTGTTCTTGAGCGTCAGGGCCTATGGCGGCGTTCACCACAGGCAATGGTGACCGGCGGGCGCCGTCTGGGCGACGCGGGCGACGCGGCATTCGGCGAGAGCCCGACGAGCGTCAGCCATCGGAGCGGCATAGCTTGGTGAAGGCAGCGCTCGAAAGAAACCTCGACATGACCCCTACCTCGCGCGCCAAATGTCGGATTTCGGGCTCCGCAAAACCCTTAAGATTCGAACTCAGGGGCGTGTACGAAGATCTCTCACAGGCTCGCCTCACCTAGCTCGCTACGCGATGGGCAAGACAAGGAACTCACTCGATGATGAGGAAGACACGGAATTTGGCAGTTTACCCAGGTTTGGGCCGCTGTGAAGTGTAATACCCTACTCCTTCTTTGGTGGATTGCCTCTCTTGGAGGTGGGTGGATGAAGTACTACAGTGTTCTTGAGGGCCTCCGGAGGCTTGGTGGCTTTGTGCGGAGCTAGTGGGTGAACTCGTGAATCGGGGTCCTCCTCTACGAAGCAACCTATCCTCTATATATAGTGGCGGCCCAAGTCCTCTTCCCTTATCATTTCGACAAGAAGGGATCCCACAATGGCCAATTTTGAAGGGGAACAGGGGAACATGCTCCCCTACCCAAAAGTGGTCTTCGCCTGCAAAGTGAGTGTCAGAGCAACAGGATCGGGTACAGGGATGACGCCCGTCCTGCTAGCGGGCGACGACGACTTCGTTTCACCATCAGGGAAACCTCTGGAAGATGCTTTGGGAACCCCCGGTACGTCCTTGCCCTCTTTGCACTAAAGGGGAAACTGCTCCGCCCTGCTGCCTGCTACTTGCATGTCCTTACTACACGTCATCCTTGACTCATGAGGACGGACCTTGCCTCGGTATCTTTGCCGCTCCGGAGGGGTCCTGAGGAGGCCCCCTGTGGGTCTTGAAGCCGCTCCTCCTGGCGAGGCTTGGACCCTCGCGAGGGCCTTGTCTTGGGTGGTGCCGCGCTCGGTTGGCCGATGAAACATGCCAGCCCTGGGCCACAGGCACGCAGGTCTGGGTACCCCCATTCCCAAAATGCTGACAACGTTGGAGACATATCATACCCTTGCATGTATGGGACTAAATATTACTAATGTGAGTGGCATGAGTATTGTAAGATTCAACTTTGGATGCATTAGCTTCTTTGCAATCGCCTTGTTGTGTGATGAAAAATCTACAACAAGGCTTCCATCTACTTCTCGCTGAACTGAATGTCTCCAAGTGCTTGATGTGTAGGTTTGACTTCGATTTTGGTGACGATTCAGTTGCTTCTCTACACGAATAGCTTGATGCACAAGTTCTTGCAAATCTTGATATGTAACCATCTATATTCTTTCTTGCACATCTTCATTCAGGAAATGAAAGAATCTTGACACTATGGCCTCCTCCGCCTCTTCACCACGTTCCTAATCATCAAATACTCCATCTCTTTATAGTGCTCATCAACACTAGAGCTACCTTGGCACAACAATTGGAGTCGACTGTACAAGGTTCTTGTGAAATGTCCAGGAACAAAATGCCTACGTAACAGATTTTTTATTTGCACCCATGTCTCTAGACGACCTCCAACACGACACAATTGGTTCCACCAAATGAAAGCACATCCATTAAACTCAATGGATACATATCGTACCTTCTTCTCCACTCTAAGTAATCATCAAGTTCAGTTTTCCCATTAAATGATGGTATGGTAAGTTTGAATTTACCAATCCTATCATTGACAAGGTCACGATGAGCACGCCCATGACCTCTTGCTCCCACACCTAGTCCTTCTTGGCCTTCTCTGCGACGATCATGATGAGGACGTCATGGTTAAGGTTCGTAGTAGCTTCGAGCAACATCGGAGTGGTCGCACCAATGCTCACCATGGTGGTCCTGCTGTATGGGGAGTTGTTGATGTTGACCCCTTGCATCAAGCCCATCTCGTGGTGGATTTAGTGGCACCCAAATAACACCTCAGTAGTCATGGTGTGCACGCCAAGGTGGTGTAGTGTAGTAGCTATGGGTATCTCCGGAGTAGACTTGGATGTGCTCTCCATGCCCCTACTAAAGGTGGCGTTGGCCCTACTGTTCGGGGTATTGTTGATGTCGACCTCGTGCAACAAGCCCTGTCCTGAAGAGTTCCTCAGTGAGGGTGTTGATTATCTGTCAAAGGTTGGTCTCCATGGCCGATATGCACCTCTCCACCTTGCTCAACACATACTCTCCCATATCCTCCAATGCCAACACATAGGCGGGCTACAAGCTAGGACCATACACGGGAAGTGGCAGTTCCTACTCCATGAGGCCCTGATACATCCCAAACGTATCTATAATTTATGTTTGTTCCATGCTCTTTTGGGTGACATTGTTATATGTTTTGCTACACTTTTATATATTTTTACACATATTTGGAAAAACCTACTAACTCACTGCACCCAATGCCACTTTCTGACTGCTGATCTCTTCTAATTGCACGGACTTTACCCCAATTTTTAGAGCCCCAAAAAAACTAGAAAATATATAAAAATCAGCGTGTGGAAGCTTCACAAAGCATCAAGGTGGGACAGAGGGGAGCCAGGCCCTGCCCAGGCGGCCACCCTACGCAGGCTCCCTCCTGGCCGCGCCACCATGCCGCCTAGGTGGAGGGTCCACCCCCTGGCGCCCTCCTTTGGCCTATATTTACCCCTCGGACGGAAAACCCTAAACATATATCCAAAATCGCGAATTTATCCACTGTTCCGCCGCCGTAGCGCTTCCGAGATTGGGAGCGCCAGAAGACCTCTTCCCGGCACCCTGTCGGAGGGAGGATTGACCTCAGGGAGCTTCTCCACCACCATGGACGCTTCTCGGACGTGTCGTGAGTAGTCCTCCTTGGACAATGAGTCCATGACCAGTAGCTATGTGATATCTTCTCTCCAATGTTGTGCTTCAAAGCTTAGCCCTTCTGAGCTGCCCTACATGATCAAGGCATCTATGTAATTTACATGTTGTTGCTATGCTGAGTTTCCTGGGTTCCGATGGATTAAGAGATTATGTTCAGATAGTGATGAGTTATATATTTGGTTCTCCTTTTATATTATGTTCTTGAGTAATTGAAAGTGCGTTATATCGACTAGAGGGGGGTGAATAGGAGATTTTTAGAATTTCATCACTGAGGAAATTCCTTTTGAGGAAATTCCTCACTGATGACTAACTTACAGCGGAAACAGTTAAGGATCAGTCGTGCAAACGTTCACAACAGCAGTATTACAGAGTGAAGATTCTGAAAACAGATTGCACAGTAAGCAGGCACGCAGAATACAGATGATGATTAACTCAACTGAAGAATTTGGGGTTGAGGAAATTCAGAGAAAGTCTTCAGCGAATTCTTCAAACAGTCACAGTGAATGTCATCAACACATAATACAGAAAATGTAAAGAGTTGAGGAATTAGAACCCGATTCTTGGTGAAGACTATTGTTGATGACCCAGTTCCAACTGCTGTGACAGTTGTACATCTGGTTTGGAGCGGCTTGGCATTGAAACCAAAGGACACCCAGTCCCGGGACACACAGTCCCTACCGTATTCTCCTTGAGCTAAGGACACACAGTCCTCGCCCAACACTCGTGGTAAGTCTTCAGGGCAGACTTCCAAACCCTCACAAACTCGGTCACCCGGCGATCCACAATTGACTGCTGGATTGCTCTAGACCATGACGCCTAACCGTCTAGAGGATACACACTCCTCAAAGGTAAAAGGCTTCAGTCCCACACAGGAACAACTTCTTCAGTGATGCTCAATCACTAGGTTTGGTTTGTCGTTTCGGTGGGTGGTGTATTTCCTCACTGATGATTTACTCTCGTAGGCTCTGAGGAATTTGGGTTGCTCTTATGACAAGTGTCAGTTTCTAACGGAGCAGCCAACCAGCTAGTGGTTATGGGGGGCGGCTATTTATAGCCTCGGAGCATCCCGACATGATTTGACATTAATGCCCTTAAATAATATGACCGTTGGAGTGGATAAGACCAGTGACTTGGCGTGGCTATCAAAACGGTCGGGACCCTCAACTGTGAGAGTCCTCATGTCACTCATATTCCTCACTTGAGGCTTTTGGTAGGATTTAGCTTGGGTTGAGCATCATGAGGAAATCCATTCCATAGTGTTACTTTGACCCCCTTTAACAGTACGGTGTTCCTATTCATCAAATGCGAAGAAAGTAAAACAGAAAACTTAAATCTTCACGCTTCAATTTCTTCAAAATGATTTTCTTCAGGAACCATCGATCTTCTCAATATCAATATCTTCATGAGGAATATCAATTTCATCGCAGATTCCTCGTGATTCATTTCTTCAGCTTCAGACCAATTTCTTCAACTGAAGACATATATTTTTAGGGGTCGATATTCTTCAAACATCTCAAACTCCTCAATGACTTATAGATCCTGTGTACACTTATAAACACATTAGATACTTAACCTATAAGTCTTCAAACCACCAAAATCACTAAGGGGCAGTAGATGCACTTACAGTAATTCGTGCATGTCCTCCGTTGCTTTTTATTGCTTTGGTCGAGTAGTAGATTGTAACTCCAAGAGGGAGCGTTATGCATGATTGTGGGTTCTAGCCCCCTGATGTCTAGCTTGAGTGACAGAAACATGAGACTAGGGGATGTGTTGTTGCCACCAGGGAAAAACAACGGTGCTTGTAACCACGGTTGCAAGGATTGTTTACCTTACACAAAGTTCGTTAATGCAGTTATCCGTTGCTTTGAGTTTACACTTTGGGTGGGGCTCGCAACTTAATACTAGCGAGATGTTCTGGATAGATATCTCAATGCACTTTGGGTAGGGCATGCATTAAAACTTGAGGAATAAGCATGCGAAGAAAAATGTTCAAAAGCGTCAGAGTACCATCGGCTTAAGTTACAACTCATTACAGAAAAACTTCAGAAGAGCCAAGAGTTTGTAACTTAAATATAGTTCATAGGCCCCAAAAATAAATCCCGTTTGAAGACTAACTCTCAAGTTTCTCCCCCTTTGTCATCAAGTGACAAAAAAGGGACAAACTGAGGACTAACGCCCATGAAGACTTCATTTCTTGGCGGTTGATGAAGATCCTTGACGCTTCTTGGGTGTAGTCTTCTTCCTTGGGCCTGTTGCGGTGTCGAGTTGTTCCTCATCAGATTCGGCGGTGCGGAATGACGAGAAGTTGCTGTCTTCAAGATCTGGCACTGGAATGGGCATGAACTTCTTCGTGGGAGGCCACGACCACTCAAAGTCTTGCTCAAAGTTCATTTCTTCAAGCTCAGTCTGGGTCTTTAGATGTGCAAGAGTAGCCCAGGTGCGATCGAAAACCTCATGCAGATAGTGATGATTAAGTTTCACAGAGTTATGTGTCTCAGTGAGGGTTTTCACAATGGCACCAAACTGGCGTTTGACCCATTTGTGGTTGTGATCCACCTTCTGATGAAGACTGAGGAGAAGCTCTCTGGTGTTTAGCACGCGAGGAGGAACAGGGCTGGGTGGACGAGTCTCAGTATCGTCCCATGAAGAATAAGCGTCTCGTTCCTTAAACTGACCATCAAGAGGCCTGCTGCCTTCATCAATCACAGACTTTCCTTTTCCCTCAATGGGCTCGAAAGTCTTCTTGTTGACCCGGATAGGAGGCATATAACCAACATGGTTATGGAAATCTGCGTGGAAGTTGATGCATGTCCTTGTCCTGAGGAATCTCATGATCCATGGTGCATAAATTTTGTGATCATAGGGGCACATTGCATTGCTAGCCAAAGTCCTCAAGAAGAAATCATGGATATTCATAGGAATACCGTGAATGATGTTGAAGAGGATATTATTCATGAGGCCGACGACATCTTCTTCCTCGTCATGGCCTTTGATTGGCGTGAGCACACTGCAGAGAATGCGGTAGACAGACCGGGGTGTGTACTTGAGCTCATGGACGAGGAATGTGGTTCTTGAGGGTTTGCCTGCAGCCAAAGGCTTCATGAGGACTTCCATCATTCCATTTGGCAGCTCGCGCTCACCATAAAGCTTCACTTCCCCGTCTGAAGGAATTGGTACGGGCAGTTCTCCGAGGAGTTCAGACGCTGGAGCCTTGTAGTGAGTGTTTTGGGTCATCCAGTCGAACACCCAAGTGTTGATGTCATCAGCGTTGCCCGAGATGTGCAGAGTTGCATAGAACTGAAGAATAAGTTCACTATTCCAGTCTGATATATCTGAGCACATAGGGAGCAAACCTGCATCATGAAGTACACTGAGGACTGGTTCCATGCAGGGAATTTCTTCAAGCTCATCATGAGGAATGTGCCTGTGCTGGAATATCTTGTTGCGTCCACAGAGCACAGAAGCATAGTAGTTCAACTGAGTCCTTGTCCAAAACTTCAGATGCCTCATTTGAGGCTTGTCATAAGGATTTTCTCCGAGGAAATACATGCATTCCTCAAAGAAATGGCTGGCACTGAACTGGCTTGATATTGTGCTAAGGAATGGGAGGGGAAGCAACCATGGCAGTCTCTGGGTTGAGCACAATGAAATCATTGTCAGGGGCGGGAACATTTTCTTTAGCAGTTTCCTCAGGTTGAGGAATTTCATCAGCTGGTATTTCTTGCTCTGGCTGAGCTTCAGGCTGAGGAATTTCTGCTTCCTTCTCAGCTTGAGGAGTTTGATTAGCCTGTTCAGAGTGAGGAGCCTGCTCAAACTGTGCATTTTCATCACCTTGTTCTTCTTGAGCTGGCTTTGTTGCAGAAGCAGATTCATCAGCTGCTGCTGCTGAAGCTTGAGTAGTCTCTGTCTGAGGAATATGAGGTTGAGGACTATCATCAATCTGGATTTCCTCATCAGTATGCTCCTCAGAGGCAGCATCCTTCATTTCCTCATCTGCCCTTGTAGTTTGGTCACCAATGACGACCATTTCATATGAAGGTGCAACATTTAGAGGCACCGGGTCCAGAGGGGCAGATTCTTCAGTTTCCTTGAGGCGTTTTGCCTCAATCTTTTCTTCTGCTGAGGAAGCTTTTCTCTTCTTCGCTTCCTTCTCAGCAGCTCTTGTCTTTTTCGCGTCTGATGCAGACGGGATTAACTTCTTCACCTTTGAAGCTTTTGGTGAAGGTGTTTTCTCAACAGATTCTTCAGCTGGTAGTGAGGAACCAGCTGGAACAGAGTCATCAGCCTGCTTTGGTGAAGCAGCTGGATCAGGAGCAGTTGCATCAGGGGTTGCAATTTCATTAGTGGCGATCTCGGTGATGATTTCTTCAATGGCCGGCTCATCAGCACGGCACTCTTGGTGTTGTTCCTCAGCTTGAGGAATTTCCTCCTCATCAGGAGATGCATCTTCTGGCTGCTCAACCAGGGGCTGAGGAGTTGGTGCTGGTGGTGGGTGTCGTTTGTTGTAATCATCAACAGCACTAGTGGCTAGCTTGATGAAATTGCGTTTGATGCCTTTGCGGTCTGACAGTTTGTTACACTTGTCAGTCATGACTTGCAGCTCTGCCTGGGTTGACACCAGTGCTTCAGGCGTCAGTTTGAGGAGATTTTGCCTGAGGAATTTCTCCTTTTTGGCCTTTGCAATCTTTGCCTGCTTGGCCTTCTGTTCCTTCCACTTGGCTTCGTTTATGAAGGTGGCCACCATGTGGCTGATGCGAGGAGGAAGTTTCAAATCATCAATGGGTGTGTTTGGGTCCTCATACCACACATTGATGAAGTCGAGGAGGACCTTGGGGTCCATGGCCAGAGGAATAGCACTGCCTAATGCTTGTGCTACCCGTTCTTGCTTGTTTCTGATGATGGCTTGCATGGTTTCATCATCATACTCATCACTTCCCTCTGATGCAGACGGGACTGGGATGATTTTGCTGGGGCTTGGCAGAGGTGCACGTTCAGAAGTTGCCAAAGTCTTCACAAGTGGTGTTGAAGACTTTGTCTCCGAGCTAGTTGCAGCTGGGAGTGAGGAGCTGGAGCTGGCTGTCGTAGTCTTCACGACTTTCTTCTGTACTGGCTTTGGAGGTGGAGCTGAGGACTTTGGTGTAGATGAGATGGGTGCTGAGGGTTTTGGCGCTGATGGTTTTGGTGTTGACGGTTTTGGAACCGAGGGTTTTGGAGCTGAGGGTTTTGTGACAGAAGCCTGTGCAGGCTTCTCTTGAGGCTTCGAAGCCTTTGGCTTTGTGGGCGCGAACTGCTTTTGAGGAATCTCTGAGCATGAAGTTTCTGCTGCTGAGGAATGAGCAGCACCGGAGGCAGCAGCTGAGGATTCATTAAATTTCTTCACTGTTTTTTCAGCTTGCTTCTTGAGCTTGGCCAGATGCCTTTCTTTTTCATCTGGGTAGTCATCAAGTGTCATAAGACTTGAGGGATGTGCTACTTGATGATCCTCAAGTGGGGCCCTTCTGCCAGGAGGCTTCAAAGCGAATTTCTTCGCATATTTTGGAGTCACAAACCTGTACTCCTTCCACTCCTTTGCCCATCTGCGTTCAATTTTCTGCAGCCTAATCTTTCTCTTGGCCATTGTCTCAGGTTCTTCATCAGGCGTACAATAGTCCAAGTATATGTCATCAGGAATATCAGCAGCTGTGTTCTGCTCCAGTTTCTTTCCTCCCTTTTGTTTCCTCTCTTCCTCCATTTTCTTCAAACGAGGAATTTTCTGATGATTTTGAACTCTTGAGGATTCTGATGAGCCTTGAAGAGTTTCTTCCAGAAACGCTGCAAATGAGTTAATGTGATGAGAACCGAGAGACTCATCAGCTGACATGTGTGTACCTGTGAACAGAGTATAGTTGCGAGGAATTTGGAGAGGTCATATGCGTTCTCAGATTTGAATAAAATGAAAAAGTTTGACAGTTTGAGGAATATAACCAGTGGTTGAGCAATTTGCCTAAGCATACTGTTCTTGGGTTCTAGAGTTGTACAGATCCAAAAATCCGCACAATTGAGGAATCTCGTGAAAATATTAGATGCTTAGCTAGTTCATCAATGATTGTGGTGATAGATAGTGTTTGAGGAATCATGTGCGCATCGTATCTTGAGGAAAAACAGATTTCACATGGGAGAGGTAAAATTTCAGATCTAATCTGCTGTAAAAATGGGATATATTTACCCTGGAAGGTGCGAACGAAGAACACAGAAAGTAGTGTTGGAGAGGCTCTTCGGTCGAGTGTCCAATGCACCCTAACTTGGGAGCAGAGGACGTCTACGGCGGCGGCGGACGTAGATGTTCCGACTCTGGCATGTTCCTGGCGGCGAAAAGGTTGAGGCAGTGAAGCTCTTCCTTGCCGGCGACAAGACAACCAGCGGTGGCGCTAGGGTTCGATGGAGAGTGTGATGGCAGGAGAGCGATGAGGCGAAGAAGAAGATACCGAGGGGGATAAGGACCTATTTATAGCCCGAAAGTTACTGTTTGGCGCGAAAGTTTCGGACCGAATAGCCCTTGCCTCTACGTCTCCGCAAGACACGTGTAGCTCCCGTACGATGCGGTGGAGATAGTGGAGATCATGGTTATCCAATCGTGGGAAGTGGGCGTTCAGTTACTGTTCCTTTGAAGAAAACAATTTTTGAAGATTTGAGGATTTTTGTTACAAAATCATCAGCTGACAAGGATGCAGTGAGGATTTTGAACAAAGTTTCAAGTAGAACGCATATGAAGAATTGAATAGACTGGATAAGTATAGAATAGAGGGAAAGTAGGGTCCGATCACATTCACTTAGCAGAAACATCAACTTGAAGAAATAGCAATAAGTGAATGCTGTTGCGGACTAGAAATCACAGTCTACCTAGGCAAATGAAAGTCATCAAGTGTTTTTGAAGATTTTGTAATAGATCATCACAATGAATAATAACTATTTTAAAAAAATGCATTGTGAGGTAATTGATCATTTGAAGAAAATCAACTTGAGGAATTTCACATTGGCGGTGGCGTTACCCACCATATAAGAATGTTGATTACAGACGCCGCGTACAATTGTCGTAGGGCCCTGAGAATCAATTTCTTCGTTAATTTCTTCACATTCAGAGTGACTTTCTTCATTAGTTGAAGAAAATCGTTTCATCATGTGTTGCACATCTAAGTCATCAACTTTGCATAAGTGTTAGGATGTGTGCATATTTTTACAAAACATTTGAAAACTCTAAGATATTTAGCTCACACCGCAACTTGCAAAACCTTTTCTCATCCAAGGTCTTAGTGAAGATATCAGCCAGTTGATCATTAGTCTTCACATGGTCGATGAGGATATTGCCCTTGAGGACATGGTCCCGAAGAAAATGATGACGAATCTGGATGTGCTTGGTCTTCGAGTGCTGTACTGGGTTATATGCAATCTTGATAGCACTCTCATTGTCACAGTAGAGAGGCACATTCTTCATGTTGATGTCGTAGTCCTTGAGGGTTTGCTTCATCCATAGTAATTGAGCACAGCAAGAACCAGCAGCAATGTACTCAGCTTCGGCAGTGGAGAGTGATACGCAGTTCTGCTTCTTTGAGGACCAGCAAACTAGTGATCTTTCGAGGAAATGGCATGTGCCAGAAGTTGACTTGCGATCCACACGGTCACCAGCATAGTCTGAATCAGAATACCCTACCAGATGAAGATTGGAGCCCTTGGGATACCATAATCCTAGTGTTGGTGTGTGAGCTAAGTATCGAAGAATATGTTTCACAGCCTTATGGTGTGATTCCTTCGGTTTTGCTTGAAAACGTGCACACATGCAAACACTAAGCATTATATCTACCCTAGATGCACATAGATACAATAACGAGCCAATCATAGAACGGTATACCTGCTGATCGAAGTCTTTACCATTTTCATCAGTGCTGAGGTG
The DNA here is from genome assembly GCF_904849725.1 of Hordeum vulgare subsp. vulgare. NCBI lineage: Eukaryota > Viridiplantae > Streptophyta > Magnoliopsida > Poales > Poaceae > Hordeum > Hordeum vulgare. The sequence continues at coordinate 408,722,388 of NC_058521.1, read as the reverse complement.
GCCGTTGGTAGGCATCGGAGTCTTGGCACCTTTGCATTCGTGCATGTCGAATTTCCTCAGAACATCCTTGAGGTATTTCTCGTGTGATATGAAGATTCCATTGCTTTGTTGACGAATTTGAAGACCTAAGAAGAATTTCAGCTCCCCCATCATGGACATCTGATATTCTTCACTCATCATGTAGGCAAATTCATCACTGTATCTTTTGTCAGTACAGCCAAATATGATATCATCAACATATATTTGACATACAAACAGCTCATTATCATAAGATTTTGTGAAAAGAGTTGGATCGAGTGAACCAGGTTTGAAGCCTTTCTTCATGAGGAATTCCTTCAATGTATCATACCATGCCCGAGGGGCTTGCTTGAGGCCATACAGAGCCTTTTTGAGTCTGAAGACTTTGTCTGGATTCTTTGGATCCTCAAAACCTGGGAGCTGAGGAACATATACTTCTTCCTCAAGCTTACCATTGAGGAATGCACTTTTCACATCCATTTGATATAAATTAATGTTATGATGATTAGCATAAGCAAGTAGAATTCGAATAGCTTCAAGTCTAGCAACAGGTGCAAAAGTTTCATCGAAATCTATTCCTTCAACCTGGGTGTAGCCTTGGGCTACAAGTCGTGCCTTGTTCCTCACCACTTGACCGTCCTCATCTTGCTTGTTCCGGAAAATCCACTTGGTGCCGATGATGTTATGCTTGCGAGGATTTGGTTGTTTGACGAGCTCCCATACGTCATTCAGCTTGAATTGAAGAAGTTCGTCTTGCATGGCTTGGATCCACTCCGGTTCCAGAAAAGCCTCAGCTACTTTTGAGGGTTCTGTGATGGATACAAAGGAAAAATGCCCACAAAAGTTAACTAAGTGTGAAGCTTTTGAGCGAGTGCGAGGACCTGGCGCGTTGATGTCGTTGAGGATTTTGTCAAGTTCTACTTCATTTGCAATCCTCGGATGAGCTGGTTGAGGATTTTGTCTGGGCTGAGGAAGTGGTGTTGTTGCAATTTCCTCAGGAGCATCTTCTTGGTTTTCATCAGCGATGGGGATCGTTTCTTCACCAATTTCCTCAGTGGGGACAATGTCTTCAGTAGGCTTAAGCTTTATTGCTTCCTCAGGAGACAACTTATCTGGATCAGAAGGCAATTGCTCTCTTTGCGAGCCATTAGTTTCATCGAACCGCACATCTACAGTCTCAACAACTTTGTTGTGGTAGTTGTTGAAGACTCTGTAGGTGTGCGAGTCCTTTCCATAACCGAGCATAATACCTTCATGTGCCTTAGGTGCAAATTTTGATCTATGATGAGGATCTCTAATCCAGCATTTTGCACCGAAGACTTTGAAATAACTTACATTGGGTTTCTTGTCAGTGAGGAGTTCATATGAGGTTTTCTTGAGGAATTTGTGAAGATATACCCTGTTGATGATATGACATGCAGTGTTGATTGCTTCAGGCCAGAAGCGACGAGGAGTCTGATATTCTTCAAGCATAGTTCTTGCCATTTCAACCAGAGTCCTGTTCTTCCTTTCGACGACACCATTCTGCTGAGGAGTATAAGGAGCAGACAATTCGTGAGTAATACCAAGTTCATCAAGATAATCATCAAGACCAGTGTTGTTGAACTCGGTTCCATTATCACTCCTGATATGTTTGATCTTGATGCCGAAGTTCGTCGAGGCCCTTGAAGAAAATCGTTTGAAGATTTCCTGCACTTCAGTTTTATACACTATAATATGCACCCAAGTGTATCTGGAATAATCATCAACTATGACAAAGCCATATAGAGATGCTGCATTGGTTAGTGTTGCATAGTGAATAGGTCCAAATAAATCCATATGAAGCAATTCAAATGGACGTGTAGTGGTCATGATGGTTTTGGAGGGATGCTTGGATCTGGTCATTTTCCCAGATTCACAAGCACCGCAGAGATGATCCTTGAGAAATTTGACTGATTCGATGCCAATGACATGCTTCTTCTTTGCAAGTGTATGCAAATTCCTCATGCCTGCATGACCTAGTCTTCGGTGCCACAGCCATCCTTCTGAGGTTTTTGCTAGTAAGCAAGTGGCTAGTTGAGGACCTGTAGAGAAGTCAACAATGTACAAATCCCCTCTTCTTACACCTTCGAAGACTTTGGATCTGTCAGATTCCATGATGACTACACATCTATATCTACCAAAGATAACAATCATATCAAGATCACAAAGCATCAAGACTGACATGAGGTTAAAACCAAGGGATTCAACAAGCATCACTTTGTCCATATGCCTATCCTTGGAAATAGCTACTTTGCCAAGTCCCAATACCTTGCTTTTACCTTTATCAACATATGTGATTTGCTTCAGAGGTGATGGAGTTAGTGGCATATTCATCAGTAGGCTTTTATCACCAGTCATGTGATGTGTGCAGCCACTATCGAGAACCCACTCAGTATTTTTGGGTTTCTCATCCTGCAGATGAATTAGTACAGCTTACCATCTCATATGCTTCAGATTTGAAGAATATGATAGTAATTTCATCAGTTCAGTGATTTCATCATAACAGAAATGTAAGGACGTGTGAAATATTTCTATTTCATCAATCATTAGCTTGCGTCCTATCAAGCATTTCCTCAGGTCTCCAGCAAATTCTTCAAATGATGATTTTCATCTGGAGACCTGACCTGCAGAGTGATTAGTTTGATTTCTTCACCACCCACATCTGAAGGGGTGGCAAAGCGTTCATCATCCTACGAGCACCATATGAGAAAGGTGGCATTGAAGCTAATGCACTTCTCTTAACAGTAGGGGGTTAAAGTACTCATATGAGTATGCAGAGAACTGGTTTGAGGATTTATGAACATAATGATTTGAGGAGTAGCGCTCATAATCATATTCCTTGTAGTTTCCCTGCATGTTAGACGCATAAGCACGGGTACGAGCATAGTTTTGACCAGTTGAGGATTTTGATCCTCTTGAAGACTTTGGTCCTCCTGAGGAGTTTGATTTGGGGTTCAGATTCTTCAGAGGTGATGTCATGAGGACATTCACTTGAAGATTTTCAAGACAACTTTTGGGAACCCAGATTTTCCTCAGAGGAGGGCCATTCCTGCAGTTAGTTCCAACATATCGAGCAAATACTTCACTAGATTGATTTTTGAACAGTTTATAGTTGGAATCAAATGACTCATCCGAGGAATAGGATAATTCACATGAGAAGCCAGTTAGATTAGTTGGATCAAAAGGAGGCCCAGTAGCAGCAACCCATGAGGTTTTGGGATACTGCTCAGGTTTCCAATAAGATCCATCAGCATTCAATTTCCTCTCAAAGGCAATTCCTTCTTTCCTCGGGTTCCTGTTCAAGATCTGCGTTTTGAGCACATCACAAAGGGTTTGGTGTCCTTTGAGGCTTTTGTACATGCCTATCACGTACAATTCCTTCAACCCTGCATTTTCATCAGTAACATTTGTGTTTTCCTCAAGTGAGGAAATAGACACAGCAGGTGCAGTTGAAGAATTTTTAGCATTTGATGTTTCTGGTGAGGAATTAGCAGTTTCACGTTCAATGCATTTAAGGCATGGAGGAATAAATTCAACTTGACTAGCGCTAATCTGTTGAGCTAGTAATGAATCATTTTCCATACGAAGATCATCATGAGACATCCTCAGCTTCTCAAGATCAAGCTTTCTTTGAAGGAATTCGTAGGAAAGCTTCTCATGATCAGTGAGGAGTGTATCATGACTATCCTGAAGATTATCAAATCTAGACTGAAGATTTTCCATGTCATCAGAGAGGATTTGATTAAGATTCATTTCATCATTCAACATATCATCACTTTTGTCTAGCAGTTTTTGAAGCTTTTCCAGAGCAGTTTGTTGTTTAGTGGCAATGATGGCAAGTTTACTGTAACTGGGTTTTTTGTAATCATCATGTTCACAGTCACTTGAATCAGAGGAGGAGGCATTATTTGATACCTTTGAACCTTTTGCCATGAAGCAATAGGTTGGAGCGAAGTCATCAGCATAGTCATCAGTATGGATGGTGCAATCATTTTCTTCAAGATTGAAGATTGACTTGCTGACGAAATTGGTTGCTAGTGCAAGACTAGCCTGTCCGGATTCTGAGTCTTCTCGAGAGCCTTTTTCTTCACCACATTCCTCTGATTCTGCCTCGGAATCCATTTCCTTGCCAATAAGTGCCCGAGCCTTTCTGAAGCTATTCTTCTTGTGTGAGGAGGACTTTGAAGATGAGGATTTTGAAGATTTCTTCTTCTTCTTCGAGTCATCAGAACTGTCATCCTTGTATTTCTTCTTCTTTGATTCCTTTCCCCAGCGGGGACAATCAGCAATGTAATGACCTGATTTCTTGCACTTGTGACAGGTCCGTTTCTTGTAGTCCTCAGATGCAGATTCTGATTTCCTCATGTCTCTTCTTGATGATTTACCAAACTAGCCTCGTCGTGTAAATCTCTGTAATTTCCTCACAAGCATTGCAAGCTCCTGACCAAATTCTTCAGAGTCACAACTGCTGTCATCTGTGTCTTCTTCTTCAGATGAGGAAATTGCTCTTGCCTTCAGTGCACGTGGTCTGGAATAGCTTTGTCCATATAGATCTCTCTTTTCTTCTAGCTGGAATTCATGAGTATTTAGCCTTTCGAGGATATCAGCTGGATCTAGCATCTTGTAGTCTGGTCTTTCTTGAATCATCAGAACTAGAGTGTCAAATGAAGAATCCAAAGATCTCAGCAGTTTCTTCACAACTTCGTGATCAGTGATGTCTCGAGCTCCCAGTGCTTGCAGTTCATTTGATATGTCAGTGAGGCGATCAAAGGTGTCTTGGCAGCTTTCATTGTCATGTCTCTTGAAGCGATTGAAGAGATTGTGAAGAATATCAACATGAGAGTCACGTTGGGTTGATACTCCTTCATTTACCTTGCACAGTCTCTCCCAGATCAGTGTTGCAGAGCCTAAGGCACTTACTCTTCCAAACTGGCCAGGGCTCAGGTGACCACACATGATGTTCTTCGCATGAGAATCGAGTTGCTTGAATTTCTTCACATCAGCTGCAGTGACACTGGCAGAAATGATGGGGACACCATTTTCCACAATATACCAGAGATCATTGTCTGTAGCTTGTAGATGCATTTGCATTTTGTTCTTCTAGAAGGGAAAGTTCTTTCCCTCGTAGGTAGGACGTGCTGCAGTCACCTTAAACATGCCTGCAGTCGACATAACTAAAACTCCAGGTGGTTAAACCAAAATCACACAGAACAAGGGAGTACCTTGCTCTGATACCAATTGAAAGTGTGTTATATCGACTACAGGGGGTGAATAGGAGATTTTTAGAATTTCATCACTGAGGAAATTCCTTTTGAGGAAATTCCTCACTGATGACTAACTTACAGCGGAAATAGTTAAGGATCAGTCATGCAAACGTTCACAACAGCAGTATTACAGAGTGAAGATTGTGAAAACAGATTGAACACTAAGCAGGCACGCAAAATACAGATGATGATTAACTCAAGTGAAGAATTTGGGGTTGAGGAAATTCAGAGAAAGTCTTCAGCAAATTCTTCAAACAGTCACAGTGAATGTCATCAACACATAATACAAAGAATGTAAAGAGTTGAGAAATTAGAACCCGATTCTTGGTGAAGACTGTTGTTGATGACCCAGTTCCAACTGCTGTGACAGTTGTACATCTGGTTTGGAGCGGCTTGGTATTGAAACCAAAGGACACCTAGTCCCGGGACACACAGTCCCTACCGTATTCTCCTTGAGCTAAGGACACACAGTCCTCGCCCAACACTCGTGGTAAGTCTTCAGGGAAAACTTCCAAACCCTCACAAACTCGGTCACCCGGCGATCCACAATTGACTGCTGGATTGCTCTAGACCATGACGCCTAACCGTCTGGAGGATGCACAGTCCTCAAAGGTAAAAGTCTTCAGTCCCACACAGGAAGAACTTCATCAGTGATGCTCAATCACTAGGTTTGGTTTGTGGTTTCGGTGGGTGGTGTATTTCCTCATTGATGATTTACTCTCGTAGGCTCTGAGGAATTTGGGTTGCTCTTATGACAAGTGTCAGTTTCTAACGGAGCAGCCAACCAGCTAGTGGTTGTGGGGGCGGCTATTTATAGCCTCGGAGCATCCCGACATGATTTGACATTAATGCCCTTAAATAATATGACCGTTGGAGTGGATAAGACCAGTGACTTGGCGTGGCTATCGAAACGGTCGGGACCCTCAACTGTGAGAGTCTTCATGTCACTCATATTCCTCACTTGAGGCTTTTGGTAGGATTTGGCTTGGGTTGAGCATCATGAGGAAATCCATTCCATAGTGTTACTTTGACCCCCTTTAACAGTACGGTGTTCCTATTCATCAAATGTGAAGAAAGTAAAACAGAAAACTTAAATCTTCACGCTTCAATTTCTTCAAAATGATTTTCTTCAGGAACCACCGATCTTCTCAATATCAATATCTTCATGAGGAATATCAATTTCATCGCAGATTCCTCGTGATTCATTTCTTCAGCTTCATACCAATTTCTTCAACTGAAGACATATATTTTTAGGGGTCGATATTCTTCAAATATCTCAAACTCCTCAATGACTTATAGATCCTATGTACACTTATAAACACATTAGATACTTAACCTATAAGTCTTCAAACCACCAGAATCACTAAGGGGCACTAGATGCACTTACAGTAATTCGTGCATGTCCTCCGTTGCTTTTTATTGCTTTGGTCGAGTAGTAGATTGTAACTCCAAGAGGGAGCGTTATGCATGATTGTGGGTTCTAGCCCCCTGATGTCTAGCTTGAGTGACAGAAACATGAGACTAGGGGATGCGTTGTTGCCACCAGGGAGAAAACAACGGTGCTTGTAACCACGGTTGCAAGGATTGTTTACCTTACACAAAGTTCGTTAATGTAGTTATCCGTTGCTTTGAGTTTACACTTTGGGTGGGGCTCGCAACTTAATACCAGCGAGATGTTCTGGATAGATATCTCAAGGTGGATGATTAGAGAGTAGATGTTGATGGATAAACGGTCTACTTGTCTTGGCGTACCGCCCATTACTTTTGAGCCTCTAACTTTCTAGTAGCATGATTAGCATTGCGGTGCGTTTATAATTCTGTCAATTGCCGAGCGGTAAGTTGTTTACCCAACATAGTTTTTTATCATTTTTTGGGAGAGAGACATCACTAGTGAACATCATGGGACTCTGGTCAATATTACCACCATTGTTTACACCTCCACCATTTACTTCTTTTATTTACTTTTCCGTTGCAATCACTATCGCTATTCCCTCTTGTGTTTTGATCATTTGCAAACTACAAGGCCAGAGAGATTGACAACCTCTTTGAACTCGTTGGGAGCAAAATTATTTGTTTTGTGTGCAGGTCCACGTCTTCTACTAGCACTAGAGCAGCGGACACCTACTTGTTGATCCTCGGAGTCCTCCAGGTTCGATAAACCTTACAGTCCCCGTGTAAGGGAAATGTGCTACTAACTACATATCCACCTTCCACTTGGGGTAACAAACGAGGGGGGAGAAGTATATCCATCAACTCGTCATGAAGCAAATTTCTGGCGCCGTTGCCGGGGACTCCAGTCTTCAAGATAGGGGAGTTGCACACTATCTTTTACCTTTGCTTTTTAGTCTTGTTAGTTTGCTTTCTAGTTTTTTGCTTTAGAGTCTTATACCAAAAACTACAAAAAAGAGAGTAGTTACATTGCTTTGTTTAGTCAATATGTCTAAATCCTTTGCCTTTGGTGTTGCACCCGAAGGAGCGATTCTTACCTTCAAACAAAGGGTTGGAAAAAGTTTGAAAGATGCTTGGTATAGAATTAAAGATTCTCAAGATAGAGCCACCAAGAAGCAATCCACCACTATTTTGCTTAGAAATTTTTATGTTGGTATTACTTCTTGGAATATGTTTGTTCTAGACACAGCAATAGGTGGGAATTTCTTGGAAGCTCCCGTTTGGGAGGCTCTTGACGTTATGGAAAGTCTTGTCGGAATCCCACCTATTGTTGACATAAAGGATGATATCACTTTAGCTCACATTATGAGTAAACTGAAGAATATAGAGCTAGTGATGCCAAGCATTGGTAAAATAAATGAAGTAGATCGTAGGATTCAAGTGAACTTAAATAGACTTGATAGCTCCATGCACAAAATTTACAAAACTTTCGAGGCCCTTAAATCCCATGATGTGGATCCTTCTAGGATTGATAAGATCGAGGATATTAATGAAACTTTAGGAACTAATCTATACTCCATCAAGACTAAAAAGGTAGAAACCCCCGCAAGGAAGGTGCCTAAGTTAATTCACGTACGCAAGGTTCCTCAACCCAAAACGAGTATACCGATTACTAAGGGTGTTGAAACTGTGAAGACCTTGGAAGAGATACCTCTCTTAAATAGAATTAGAAATGAAATTCCAATTGGTCTTACTACATTTGGTTTTGTCCCTAGAAGTGTTGCCACTAGGCCTCTCTTTGAGAGTCCTCTTAAGATTAGTTGTACTATTGAAGAGCTTTTTGATGATCTTTATGATGGTTCAATTGATACAACTTGATCTTTTTTGCATAATGCCTAGCTCAAAGGCATAAAAGAAAGCGCTTGTTGGGAGGCAACCCAATTTGTTTTTACTTTCAGTTTTAGTGGTATTGATGCTTGTTAATACTGTAGAAACATCATTGTATATTTATTTTCAAGCTTTGTGCCAAGTTTTAGCCTCCAATTGCAAGAAAGTTCAAAAGTTGTGACATGCTGTCCAGAAACAGATTATGTCTGCTTGATGGAACAATTCTCCAAAAATCACCAGATCATCTTTTTTATCTAAATTTTTTTGAAAGTATGCTCTATAGAATTGTCTTTCTCGCGTCTATCCTGAGTTTTTTTATTTGAGTTGCAGAAGTGCCCCAAAAAAATTATTTACTACTTGTTGTTCTGTTTTTCCCAGATTTTGCCATGTTTTGCGTTTTCATTGTTTTGCAAATATTAAGCTTGCTTTTTCTTTGCAAAAACCTTTTGGCAATATTTAGAAACAGTAGCTCTTCCTGAAAATCTTTATTTCCAGTAGAGAATAAATTATTTTATTATGGGCACTAACCACGCTAATCAGGTTATGATGAGTTTCGTATGAAGAGAGTTTTCAAGTATGCGATGGAAGATGATGAAAGAAGATCCAGGAGTGTCAAGCGCTCAAGCTTGGGGATGCCTCCATGCACCCCCAATAAATATTCAAGGAGACTCAAGCATCTAAGCTTGTGGATTCCCCCGTGCATCCCCTTCTCCATCAACAATCATTAGTTCGTCCTTCTCCATGATATATTTTTATCACTTCATATGTTATGTGATATGCTTGGAGCGTCCCGCTCTTTAATTTTTAGTTTGTTTTAGTTTTGCTTGCTGTTAATAACAAGTTGGAACCTAGCCTTCTTTGTTTGGAAGAAAAACACGCTCCACTCCACCCTAGAACACAACATAGGTTTTCATGCTTATCTTTTTTATGTGTTCTTTATCTTTTCATAGCTGTTGTCATGCTTAGCTCTTAGTTTTCATGCTTTATCTTTTTAAGAGCTTTTATTTAGGTTACTTTTGGATCTCTCTTGAGTTATCATGCTTATCTTGTTTAGAGAGTTGGCTTGTTGCACTGAGTTGTGTGCCTTGCATGAGTAGGTAATTGAGGTTGCTATTTAACTATAGTAGTAACTTGCAATAGTTTTGAGGTATTGATTTGAGTAATATTTGGACTATTGGTGTCAAGAGCTTGAGCCTATTAGTGCTAGGTGTCGTATTTTGGGAAATCCGTGTGTATTTTCAAAAACTAAAAAAATTAGTTGAGAACTCTAGCTACTAGATGGATCTCTAATCTCTCGAGGGGTTGGAATATATAGAGTACCCTCACATTATCACGGGTCGAGGATGCGCAAGGATAACAAAACCCCCAAACACTCCTCCTCGGGGTACTTGTCTCTTTGTGAATCTCCTGACTAGATAGAGAGTTATCGATAATAAGTTCATGAGTTCTTCGGACTAATGTGAGTATTCGATTGTTGGCACTTCCACCATCCATATTTTGCTAGCCTCTTCGGTACCGTGCATTGCCCTTTCTCATCTTGAGAGTTGGTGCAAACTTTGCAGGTGCATCCAAACCCTTGGCATGATACGCTCTGTCATCATAAACCTCATTATATCCTTCCTCAAAATAGCCACCATACCTACCTATTAAGGCATTTCCATAGACTTTCCGAGATACATAGCCATGCAACATATCCACCATCTCATGACTTGATCTTCATGTCATACATGCTTTTGCTTGATCGAGGAGCCTCATGCTAGTTGGGCCTTGCCCTTATTATTGCTACATGACGCGTTAGTTTCATTGCATATCCTGCTACATTGGCAGAGGCATACATTTGCATACATCATGATAGTTTTCATTTGTCTTTATGTTGAGTACTTCTTATAAAGTGTGAAGATCTTCTTTTTAATCTTGTAAAACATAGAGTGTTGCCCTTAAGTGAGGAAAAGATCCCAAAGAGGACAAATTAAAAAGATCCCAAAAGAGGACACATGAAAAGATCCCAAAGAGGACAAATGAGAGATAAATAGAAAGAGCCAAAGAGGCCACAACAAAATAAAAATAAAAATAAAAGAAAAAAGAAAAAAGAAAAAAAAAAGAGAGAGGTGGGCAACACTATTATTCCTTTTGAAAGATCCACACTCGTACTCCATTGTTGTATTTTTACTCCATATAGATTATTATTCATGCATAACTATGTGGGGACCCTTACACTATAGAACTTGGCTTGTATATTCCAACGACGAGCCTCCTCAAATGAGCTCTAGGTCTCCATGAGAAAGCAAGTTGGATGCACCCCCACTAGTTCCATTGGAGAGCTTACCTTAGCTCATATGTGCATCTGTTGCATGGCAATCCCTACTCCTCACATCATATCTATCATTTGGCTTTCTCTCGCCTATGGTTGTCCTCATTGATGTGAGCCTTTCACACCTTTTTTGTCTTCCTTACCCATCATTATTCTATTTTCCATCCTAAGTGCCAACATATCTTGCTAGCGCTCATCCATTGCATGAGTGCTCAAAGTCGAAAGGGAGAGCACCACTTTGACTTGTGCCTGACTAGTGGTCTCGGGATGAGTCAAAATAAGATTCCGAAGGAGACCAAGTGTGAAGTTTTAGTAGATTGAGTTCTCAATGAAACTATATAATATATGTTTTATGCTCTAAACCCATCTCCCACTTCTTGCATGTAAAGACCTTTTGGAGACATTCGAGTCACGGACAGCGAGAGCTGTTGCACCTTTATGTTCTTACTTTGCTAATTTCAATACTAGATATAGACTCTTGCTTGTTATTGTCTTGACTTGAATTGCATATCTTACTTGCTTTACTTTGAAGTTCTTATATGTGTGTTAGCATGTCACCACAGAAATTATTTGTGTTATCATTTACCTACTCGAGGACGAGCAGGAATTAAGCTTGGGGATGTTGATACGTCCCAAACGTATCTATAATTTCTATCTCTTCCATGCTCTTTTGGGTGACATTGTTATATGTTTTGCTACACTTTTATATATTTTTACACATATTTGGACTAACCTACTAACTCAGTCCACCCAATGCCAGTTTGTCTCTGCTGATGTCTTTTAATTGCACGGACTTTACCCCAATTTTCAGAGCCCCAAAAATCCTGAGAAAAATACATAAAAATCAGCGTGATGGAAGCTTCACTAAGCATCAAGGTGGGCCAGAGGGGGGCCAGGCCCTGCCCAGGCGGCCACCCTGTGTGGCCTCCCTCCTGGCCGCGCCACCAGGCCGCATGGGTGGAGGGTCCACCCCCTAGTGCCCTCCTTTGGCATATATTTACCCCTCGGATAGAAAACCCTAAAGATATATCCAGAATCGCGAATTTCTCCACCGTTCCACCGCCGTAGCGCTTTCGAGATTGGGAGCGCCAGAAGACCTCTTCTCGGCACCCTGTCGGAGGGAGGATTGACCTCAGGGAGCTTCTCCACCATCGTGGACGCTTCCCGGACGTGCCATGAGTAGTCCTCCTTGGACCATGAGTCCATGAACAGTAGCTATGTGATGTCTTCTCTCCAATCTTGTGCTTCAATGCTTAGCCCTTGTGAGATGCCCTACATGATCAAGGCATCTATGTAATTTACCTGCTGTTGCTATGCTGAGTTAGCTGGGATCCGATGGATCATGAGGTTATGTTCAGATTGTGATGAGTTATATATTTGGTTCTCCTTTTATATTATGTTCTTGAGTAATTCATGCATGTTCTCCGTTGCTTTTTATTGCTTTCGCCGAGTAGTAGATTGTAACTCCAAGAGGGAGCGTTATGCATGATTGTGGGCCCACGCCCCCTGATGTCTAGCTTGAGTGACAGAAACATGAGACTAGGGGATGTGATGTTGCCACCAGGGAGAAAACAATGGTGCTTGTAACCGCGGTTGCAAGGATTGTTTACCTTACGGAAAGTTCATTAATGTAGTTTGTCCATTTCTTTGAGTTTACAGTTTGGGTGGGGCTCACAACTTAATACCAGCGAGATGTTCTGGATAGATATCTCAAGGTGGATGATTAGAGAGTAGATGCTGATGGATAAACGGTCTACTTGTCTTGGCGTACTGCCATTACTTTTGAGCCTCTAAATTTCTAGTAGCATGATTAGCATTGCGGTGCATTTATAATTCTATCAATTGCCGAGCTGTAATTTGTTTACCCAGCATAGTTGTTTATCGTATTTTGGGAGAGACACGTCACTAGTGAACATCATGGGACTCTGGTCCATATTACCACCATTGTTTGCACCTCCACCATTTACTGATTTTATTTACTTTTCCGTTGCAATCACTATCGCTATTCTCGCTTGTGTTTTGATCCTTTGCAAACTACAAGGCCAGAGGGATTGACAACCTCTCTGAAGTCGTTGGGAGCAAAGTTATTTGTTTTGTGTGCAGGTCCACGTCTTCTGCTAGCGCCAGAGCAGCGGACACCTACTTGTTGATCCTCGGAGTCCTCCTGGTTCGGTAAACCTTACAGTCCCCATGTAAGGGAAATCTTCTGCTGACTACATCTCCACCTTCCACTTGGGGTAACCAACAAGGGGCGAGAAGTATATCCATCAACTCGTCATCAGGCACTTACCTCCATGCACACCATCAACACCATTGGACCTCCTCGAACCCATGGAAGCTTCTCAAATCTCAAGAACAAAACCAACAAGAGAGAAAATAGCACCGTGAACAACCTAATGCTCGGATGACAAGATGATGTGGGTCGTCACTGGAAACGATCTTTCACAATGCCAAAGAACTCACAAGGAGCAACAACTAACTATCTCAGAACGTGTTTCAGTAAACTTTGTTTCTCTCAAGTGGAAAGAACAACAGGAGACACTCTCAAATGAAGTGCAGCGGATAACTAGCTTGGTTTACAAGAATGCAACCCAAATGATGAAACTTGTGAACCTATGTAGAATCACAAGAGGGAACTACAAGGATCCTATATGAATTGAGGACACACCCTCCAATCCACACACATGAGCTAACACTCAACGATACTAGTGCTCTCACTACAACACAACCTCACCGATTGTGTACAAATATAAACTCAGAAATCTCATCCCCTTCACATTGAATGGCTGAGAGTACTTATACTTGAAGCACCTACTAGTTACGTGTGAAAATAACTCAAAATGAAGGGCAAATTCATGAGCCCCAGCTGTAGCAGGAGCAAACTTGTTGAGACTCGTGTTGTAATTAATTCCTGAACAACTTGCATGGGAACTTGCACAATTTTTGACTCAAGACTTCAAATGACGCACCGTTTTTTTAATGAAAGCTAACTGTAAACACCATCTCATGCAACCATAAAACATGCTAGGCCCTTCTAGAATTGATTAGGTTTAGGTGAGATGCTGCAGCTCAAAATCTGATGTCTCATTTCTCCCAAAATAGGCATCGGAAACTTCCCAACTAAGATAGTGGTTTTGGCTATGTCTTCCTTTGGCTTCTCTAATGGTTGAACATTGATGCTAGCATGAACCTCACTCTTTGGTTCCTTGGCCATAGTCTACTCCATATCATCCAGGGTTGTGAGTAGTTTGTGAAGAAATTCGACCATGCGTCCAAATGGTTTGTCATTCATGGGAGTGCCAACATTCCTGTGTAAGAGGAATATGTGTTCAACATGATCGGTGTCCCTTGGGGTGGCATGGACGTACTCTACAAGGTGGGACAAGGAGATTTTGTTTTCTCATATGTCCCATGCTTGGATAAATTGCCCCTAACTACTGCTCTTGGTGACACGATTGGCAAAATGAAATCCCATGGTGTGGATTTCTAGAGAAAGCTTTTAATGTTTTTGGTGGCATCCGTCTTTGCGTCGTACACTTCGACGCAAGACAACAACACATGCATCCCAATCTTGGTATGCAACTTCACCTTTTCTTTTCACGCTATTCTTAATAAGTTCATTGTTGATTCTTCAATAATGCTTTTTGGCATTGTCTTACTTGTCCCGTCTGTTTGACTTCTTTTTCAAGAGAATATAAAGGATGTGAAGAACATGAACATGTGCAAGTTCATTGCTCAGTTTCTTAATGATAATTTTGCTGAAAAGAGATACAATAACAGTTGTTGTCTTCACCTCATAGCACAATGCCAAAGAACTCACAAGGAGCAACAACTAACTATCTCAGAATGTGTTTAAGTAAACTTTGTTTCTCTTAGGTGGCAAAGAACAACAGGAGACACTCTCAAATGAATTGCAGCGGATAACTAGCTTGGTTTACAAGAACGCAACCCAAATGATGAAACTTGTGAACCTATCTAGAATCACAAGAGGGAACCACAAGGATCCCATATGAATTGAGGACACACCCTCCAATCCACACATGAGCTAATACCCAACGATACTAGTGCTAACCTCACCGATTGTGTACAAATATAAACTCAGAAATCTCATCCCCCTTCACATGAAATAGCTGAGAGTACTTATACTTGAAACACCTACTAGTTAGGTGTGAAAACAACTCAAAATGAAGGGAAATTCATGAGACTCGGCTCTAGCAGGAGCAAACTTGTTGAGACTCGTGTTGTAATTAATTCCTGAACAACTTGCATGGGAACTTGCACAACTTTTGACTCAAGACTTCAAATGACGCACCATTTTTTTTAATGAAAGGTAAGTTTAAACACCATCTCATGCAGCCATAAAACATGCTAGGCCCTTCTAAAATTGATTAGGTTTAGGTGAGATGCTGCAACTGGAAATCTAATTTGTCATTTCTCCCAAAATAGTTATCGGAAACTTCCCAACTGAGATAGTGGTTTTTCCCATGTCTTCCTTTGGCTGCTCTAATGGTTGAACATTTATGCTAGCATGAACCACACTCTTTGGTTCCTTGGACATGGTCTACTCCTGTAACGACTAAGATGCGGTCCTTTCCGATTTAGGAAACGAGGCCCCAAAATGGAAAGAAGCGCATCTAAGCGTTTCGCAAGCAAGATAAACATAGCACATACATAATAACAGAATGACAAATAGGGAATCGTTTGCCATCTCATAGATAATATCAGAGTTACATCCACACATTTATTCAGACAAGGTAGTTCCGCTACGGACTACATAACATGAGAAAAGGCTACGCTACCCTGCATGCTTGCCCAAAATCACGACCATGCCTCAGTCTTTTGGATAGTTCACGTACAGGCGGTCGTTCTCCTCATCGTACTGCCACGCCAGCTGCGTGCCATCGAGATCACCTATGTCGGGCGTACCTGTACCTGTTGGGGTGTTGAAGTAATCTGTGAGCCACAGGGACTCAGCAATCTTTGACCTCGGTACCGAAACTAGTCAAGTTATTACGTGAGGAAGGTTCAATGTTTAGGTTGCAGCATCCTAAGCTTTTATGGTGGCTAACTTACGTAGAACAAGTTATTGATGTGGTGGTCTACGCAAGCGGTCGAAGACTAGCTGATCACTAAGTGATCCTAAACACCTACCTACGTCAAACATAACCCCACCATGTTCCCGATCGAAGAGAGGTCTTCGAAGGGGACAATCACGGTTACGCACACGGTTGGCAATTTTATTAGATTAAGTTCAAGTTGTCTATAACCGGATGTTAACAAATATTCCAAGTTGCCACATAACCACGGGCACGGCTTTCCGAAAGATTAAACCCTGCAGAGTTGCTCCAACTAGTACATCACAAACGGTCATGGGCCGCAAAGTAATCCTCTATCACGAAACTCGTGATCTCGTCGGATTCCTTAGAGGAAAACCTCAACTCTGGGGAGAACCAAAGCTTCACCGCGATTCCTATATGCAAGATATATCGCTAAGGTAAGACAAGACTAGCAGGACCTCCCGTCGTGTCGACGACCCCGATAAGAGCCGCGTATCTTAGTCTCAGGACACGACGGATGAGCACAGCGTACAGTGGCCTGATAGGCATCTCCCGAGTTGCCCCGGGTTGGCCCCGCACACGACTCTAGTTTGGGCCAACACTCATGAGGAGAACTGGCCCGGGTTGATGATTAATTCCTCGAGGTAGCTATTCCCTATGCACATTATTATTAAGTGATTAGCAGATTAAAACCGATGTTGGGTCCTGCCGGACAAGTCTTATCACTACACGATTTATCAAGGGGGTCCCCATAACAACCCCGAATGTGTTAGGAGCGATCAGTTATGGAATCAAACACTGGTAGCCGGAAAACTATGGCGTCAATAAGGGAACGAAACACCCGGAAAAAGGCTAGGCCTCCCATCATATACCAAGTATATAGGTGCATTAATTAAATAACAGATTTAACATAATGATAACAAACTCATGTTAGGAGACAATTTCACCTGCAACTAGCAACGCTAACATTACAAGCTGAGCAAGCCTACATAGCCATTCAATATTTGCTAGGAGGGGAAAGTGTTTGGGTTTCATGGCAATATCAGGAGGCAATTATTTCAGTGGTAGGCAGCGAGCACATGACGAAGGAAACGTGAATCTAGGCACCACAAGACTAGAGATGGTATCAAGGTCATGTCATCTTGCATGTGATGTCTTCAGCTTGGAACTGCTCTTGTTCGTCCTGCACGTACTCTCCCGGATCCACGTACTCGCTCTCCGATCCCGGTGCTACCCAACATAAAAATAGCATCCAATGAACAACAACACCACTTCATGCAACAAACACACGATGCATGAGATGAGAATGAACATGCATCTCTATTCTAGTCACTTGCACATGCATGAAAAGAAACTACAAACTTCTGGACAGAACTTCACCCTAAGCTATCTTGACATGCATGACGATGACATGAACAGATGTATAACGCTAAAATGATGCAAAAACATATAAAGAACGTTACGAACGGAGCTACGGAGCTACGGATCAACCGGAAACAACAAAACAAGAAATGGACTCCTACGGATCCAATCCATCACAAACACACTCCAATGGCATACTACTGGTATTCCCAGGTTGCCAAATCACCAACAAACAAGTATAGATGGGGTGGTGCAAAGAAACTCACCACACCATCAACTATGCACTCACAGGCATCAAAACAACAAAACTATACATTCTGTCCTAAACACCATCATAGCAGTTTGAGAGTTGCATCCAAAGCACCTACAGCCACCCAAATGTGCCAAATAAGATATGTGGCAGAAGCTATTCAAAAGCTCTACAAGCATGAGCAAAAAGATAATCCAAAGGAGTTACACACAGAAAGATCTACAGCTGCTAACTTGGCCAAAAATATCAGTTTTCAGGGACTTAGTGAAATTCTCAGATTCTCACTAGTTGTTTATGCGCTGAAGCATTTTGACAGCACCCAAAACAGTATCTACAGGAAGTCAAATGGAATGAAAATTGACAAAGAGCTAGACAAACTCAAAAGCTCCAACTTTCCACTTGATTGCAAGGGCTGATTCCCAACACATGAACTTTTGCAAGCACAACTACAAGGGAAGAAAATATCAGCAGTTTCTCAGACTTAGTGAAAATCACAGATTTTCACTAAGCTGAAATTTTCAGCCACATGCCTACTTTGACTAAGCACAACTTGCACATATAAACTCCTAAGCATGAAACAACACCACCATGTTGTAGAGGGGTTCACCCTCTACTGCCACAATAAGGAATCATCCTCTTGGGCTCATCACATCACATGGAACCAAGCTCTAAACATTGAACAAAACAGAAAAATGGCATTCCCAAAAATAGCACATCACCATACACACCACATACACCAAGCATACATAAGCTAGCACCTACACATGCTATCATCTAAAGCACACACTTACTTACACCACTATCACTAACACACACACATACAAGCTTGCACACAAGTGCTCACTAAGGCTATGCCATGCCTTAGGCATGTGGGTGTCACCACACACATGCACACACACACACACACACAACTCCACATGCTAGTGAGCTCACCCTCACACATGCATGAACAACCTACATCAACACATGCACTTGGGTGCTTGCACCACACAAGCACACACCTCACATCAACTACACAAACATGTGGGTACTTGCACCACACAAGCACACACTCATGGGAGTTGCACCTCACAAATACACATGCACACACTACATGATCACCTACACACACAAGCATAAGCACAAACATAAGCATACCAAACTACTCATGCACTCTAACTAAAACAAGAGAAAAACCCACTGGTTGGGAGGCAAAAAATACCACACATGTTGTCCTAGCACACTACAACATCTATCATAGCAATCAAATGAAAAACAGCCAAATGGAAATAGGCAAAAAATAAAAGGGCTTGGGGGCAATCGAACCCAGGTGCCCCTGGTTCACCACCAGCACTAGCACCACTCGGCTAGCAGCCTTGGCTTGACAAAACAGAGGAGACATACAGGGTGAGCTATCCTCTTGCTGCTACTGTGCTGAAATAAAACACAAAAAGGGCGCCGCGGGGACTCGAACCCACGACCTGCGCCAGGTAAAACACACTTCTACCGCTGCGCTGCGCTTTTGAAGGTTAACAGAGAGGGGGACTCTGCTCTTTTGAGCAAGCCCCTCTGAATCTACCTCTGCCCGACGGTGGCCGGAACAGGGGAAGCACAACGCCAGCGATCTACTTCAAATTGAGCTACGGCTCATTGATGGAAGGCAGAAGGACCTCCCGCGGTTCCATTTCTACTCTAAGCTTGACGAGAGGAGGCTTATAGCTACTCGGCAACGTGCACGGCGGCGCCGGCGACAGAAAGAGGAACGGTGGCGCGGCTACGGTTCCTACGCTGGATCTGTCGACAGGGGAGGAGGAGGAAGGTTCGTGCTCACCCACTGGACGAGGACGCCGAGCCTGCCGAAGAGGAAGAAGGGGAAGTAATGGAAGAAGCCGAGGCGGAGGGGATCATCGGAGAGGAAGAAGCTCGTCGTCGAAGTAGGGGAAGCAGACCCGATCTGCACCTCCTAGCTACGGGAACGGATCCCCTTGAGGTCCCGCGTGCTCGCTGAAGACTTGGAGAGGAAGCAGGGGCACGGCAACGACGGCGAGGAGCTCCTGAAGGTACGGCCATGGCGGAGGAGGGGCTCGCTTACCTGTTGTCGATGAGGGAGAGGGAGGAGGAAGATGGGGAAAGAAGTGGCGGCGGCTAGGGAGGAACCCTAGGCCACTGCACGGACGCCTAGGTTAAATAGAGGGGCGAGGGAGCCACCTCGACGTTCGTGAGATGGCGGTGCTCTCTGTCTCGCCTCTCTCTCTCTCTCTCTGACGAAACTAACGGAAGGAGGGAGGAGGAAGACGTCGTCTACAGAAGCAGGAAGGGAGTGGGCTGCGCTAGCGAGGAGCTACTGGGCCAGCGAGGAGGAGAAGGCCCGCTCGATGGCGCCAGGTAAGAAAAATAAAACCCACTGGGTTTTCTATTTTAAAACAAACGGAGACAAAAAAATAAAACACAGGTAACACTGTTGAGCCTAAAAATAAAACAAAAATGCCCTGGTCATAAGGGAATTATGACTTATTTGAATAAAATGAAAAAGGAGTTTTTGGACCTATTAAATATTTACAAAACAGAATTAATTAATCTATTTTGTGAATATTTACCCCACTCAAACAAAGTCTAAAATCACAAAAGACCCACCACCACATCCACCACAAATCACACTAAAACATGAACATTTTTGAATAACGGATGGAGCAAGTGAATCTTGAGCTTTGAGAAAATGGAGAGGGGGGTTTTGAAACCTAGCATAGTTGCACCCTACTTACAAATGCACCACTCCACATCACTTCACATAGAACCACATATCATCACACATAATCACATGTCACATGATACGTCTCCGTCGTATCTACTTTTCCGAACTCTTTTGCCCTTGTTTTGGACTCTAATCTGCATGATTTGAATGGAACTAACCCGGACTAACGTTGTTTTCAACAGAATTGCCATGGTGTTGTTTTTGTGCAGAAATAAAGTTCTCGGAATGACCTGAAAATTTACGGAGAATTTTTCTGGAATTAATGAAAAATACGTGCGCAGAGATCCACCGGAGGAGGTGAGCCAGTGGGCCACAAGCCGAGGGGGCGCGGCCACCCCCCTGGCCACGCCATGAGAGCTTGTGGGGCCCACGAGGCTCCACCACCTCCAATCTCAGCTCTATATATTCCGTTTCGCCCGGAAAAAAATCAGAGAGAAGGATTCATCGCGTTTTACGATATGGAGGCGCCGCCACCTCCTGTTCTTCATCTGGAGGGCAGATCTGGAGTCCGTTCTGGGCTCCGGGGAGGGGAGATCGTCGCCATCGTCATCACCAACCTTCCTCCATCGCCAATTCCATGATGCTCTTCATCGTTCGTGAGTAATCTCATCGTAGGCTTGCTGGACGGTGATGAGTTGGATGAGATCTATCATGTAATCGAGTTAGTTTTCACGGGGATTGATCCCTAGTATCCACTATGTTCTGAGATTGATGTTGCTACTACTTTTCCATGCTTAATGCTTGTCACTAGGGCCTAAGTGCCATGATTTCAGATCTGAACCTATTATGTTGTCGCCAATATATGTGTGTTTTAGATCCTATCTTGCAAGTTGTAGTCACCTACTATGTGTTATGACCCGGCAACCCCGGAGTGACAATAGCCAGAACCACTCCCGGAGATGACCATAGTATGAGGAATTCATGTATTCACCAAGTGTTAATGCGTTGGTCCGGTTCTTTATTAAAAGGAGAACCTTAATATCGCGTAGTTTCCATTAGGACCCCGCTGCCACGGGAGGGATGGAGAATAGATGTCATGCAAGTTCTTTTCCCTATGCACGTATGACTACATACGGAATACATGCCTACATTAGATTGACAAATGGGAGCTAGTTACGTATATCTCCGTGTTATAGCTGTTACATGATGAATCACATCCGGCATAATCATCCATCATCGATCCAATGCCTACGAGTATTTTACTACTGATCCTTGTTACGTTGCTTTGCTGCTACTGCTGTCACTACTGTTGTTACTCTGTTGATACTGTTGTTACTGTTGCTACTGCTGCTTTCATACCACCTTGCTACTGATACTTTGCTGCAGACACTAAATCTTTCAGGTGTGGTTGAATTGACAACTAAACTGCTAATACTTGAGAATATTCTTTCGCTTCCCCTTGAGTCGAATCAATAAATTTGGGTTGAATACTCTACCCTCAAAAACTGTTGCGATCCCCTATACTTGAGGGTTATCAAGACATTTTTCTGGCGCCGTTGCTGGGGAAGCACAGCTATATTCTCTGAGTCACTTGGGATTTACGTCTGCTGATCACTATGAGGAATCCGAAAGATCCAAGAACTGAAATCTTTCCTTCCACTACGAGGACAGGTAAGGCACTGCCATCTAGCACTACACTTGAGTCACCTTCAGTTATGAGTAAGTTTGCGACATCACCTCCTGCTAGAAATCTCGATATGTCGCCTATGCTTGATGATGCTACTTCTGCTGCCCATGATGCTTATGATGATGATATGCTTGATACTGCTTTGCCTGATGATGCTATGCTTGATACTACTTTGCCTTATGATGCTACTACTGCTTTGCCTGATGATGCTATGCGTGATACTGCTTTGCCACTAGGTACATTCCTTGATGCACAAATTGCTAGAATTGCTGCTAGATGTGATGATACTTCTCAAACTGCTGATACTATTGAAGTAGAACATGCTACTATGCCTGAATTGCCTGTTATGCATCAGCGCTATGTTATGGAGGGAGAGGTAGCCGAGGATTTTCTTGCGTGTAAGGATAGCTATGATGTTGAGAAACTACTGCTCAAGTGGAAAGAAAAATCCTTGAACGCTAGGATGAAATACGACCCGAAGTTTGCTACTTCGCCTATCTTTGTGACCGATAAGGATTATGAATTCTCTGTCAACCCTGAGATAATCACTCTGGTCGAATCTGATCCTTTTCACGGTTATGAGTCTGAAACGGTTGTAGCCCATCTTACCAAACTGCACGATATAGCCACCCTATTCACTAGTGAGGAAAAGATCCGCCACTACTATATCCTCAAGTTGTTTCCTTTCTCGCTAAAGGATGATGCTAAGACTTGGTTCACTTCTCTTGCTCCTAGTTGTGTGCGTAGCCCCTAGGATATGGTCTACTACTTCTCTGGAAAATATTTCCCTGCCCATAAGAAGCAAGCTACCTTGCAGGAAATATACAACTTTGCTCAAGCTGAAGAAGAGAGTCTCCCACAAGCTTCGGGGAGGCTCATCCAGCTACCAGATGCCTTGCCTGATCACCCTCTTGAGAAGAATGAAATACTTGATATCTTCTATAATGGACTTACTGATGCTTCCAAAGACCACTTAGATAGTTGTGCCGGTTGTGTTTTTAGGGAACGAACTGTAGAACAAGCTGAGATTCTAGTGAATAACATCTTGTGCAATGAGAATGCTTGGACTATTCCCGAACAACCTCCTAAGCGAACTCCGATGAAAAGAGGTATTCTATTCCTCAGTTCTGAAGATATGCAAGAAGCCAAGAAATCTATGCGAGAGAAAGGCATTAAATCTGAAGATGTCAAAAATCTACCACCTATCGAAGAGATCCATGGTCTTGATAACCCGATACAGGTAGTAGAAGTAAATTCTCTGCGTAGGTTTGATGAGAGTGATATTACTTTTGATAAACGTGCTAGCTTATGCCTGGATGAATTTGATAACTCTGTTGCCAAACAACAGAGTTTCAATGATTATGTTAGCAGACAATTGGAACAGAATGCTCGTATGCTTACTCATTTAAGTGCTTGTGTGGGCAGAAATGTCAATGATCTTAAGCTTCTGAGTAAACATGCCTCTATGGTTACTACTCAGGTAGAACAAGTACTTAAAGCTCAAAATGACTTGCTCAATGAGTTGAATGACAATTCCGTTAGAGTCGTCACTAGAGGCGGTAGAATGAACCAGGAACCTCTGTATCCTGAGGGTCATCCGAAGAGGATTGAACAAGATTCTCAAGGAGTTAGCACTGATGCACCTAGTCATCCTAGAAAGAAGAAGAAAGATGATAGGAACCTGCACGCTAGCAACCCTGTTGCTGCTACACCTAAGAGTCCAAACGATGTCTCTGTCTCTGATGCTGAAACACAATATGGTGATGAACATGAGCCTAATGATAATATCAATAGTGATGTTCATGAAGATGCTCAACCTAGCAACGATAAGGATGTGGAGATTGAACTTGTTGATCTTGATAACCCACAGCCTAAGAATATAAGATACGATAAGAATGACTTTGCTGCTAGGAAGCATGGTAAAGAAAGGAAACCATGGGTTCAGAAACCCATGCCCTTTCCTCCCAAACCATCCAAGAAAAAGGATGATGGGGATTTTGGGAGATTTGTTGAAATGATCAGACCTGTCTTTCTGCAAATGTGTTTGACAGATATGCTCAAAATGTCTCCGTATGCTAAGTAAAAGAAAGATATTATGACTAATAAGAGGAAGATACCTGAGGTTGAGATTTCCACCATGCTTTCTAACTATACCTTCAAGGGTGGAACTCCTAAGAAACTAGGTGATCCCGGTGTGCCCACTATACCTTGCTCCATTAAAGGTAACTACGTTAGAACTGCTTTATGCGACCTTGGAGCCGGTGTTAGTGTTATGCCTCTCTCTCTCTTTATCGTAGACTTGAACTGGATAAGTTGACACCCACTAAAATCTCTCTGCAAATGGCCGACAAACCAACTGCTTTCCCTATCGGCATTTGCGAGGATGTGCCTGTTGTGGTTGCTAACGTCGCTATCTTAACAGACTTTGTTATCTTGGATATTCCCGAGGACGATGCCATGGCGGTCATCCTCGGAAGACCCATTTTAAACACTGCAGGGGCTGTTATAGATTGCAACAAAGGCAATGTCACTTTCCATGTCAACGGTAATGAGCATACGGTGCACTTTCCGAAGAAACAATATCGAGTACATTGCATCAAAGCTATCGAGAAAACTCCATCGATTCTTATTGGGAGCTTTGAATGCCCTATTCGTCGTGTTAAGATGAAGTATGATTTGCTTGTTGGGGAGATACACATCCCCATTAAGGTGACCTAGTGACTATTCAAAAATTCTCCGTTCTCCTTTGCGATTCGAAAAGGTTTGTCGAGGAGACTTGATCAAACTCATTGACGGATTTCTTTTGATGACCATGAGATGGATGAATCAAGGAGTCACGAACCTCTGTTCCAAGCTTCACCTTCGGTTGCTTAGAAGAAAAATGCTAGATTTAGTTTAGTTTTCCCTGTTTTCTGTTTTAGTGTCCCGTAGAAAAGTACCCCGAAAATAAAAGTTCTTCGAACATCCTGAAAATCAAGTATGATTTTTCTGGATATTTTGAAAAATACTGAGATGAAGAGCTTGTCTGGGGGCTGCACCAGTGGGCCACAAGCCCTGATGGCGCGGGCACCCCCCTGGCCGCGCCACCCAGGCTTGTGGGGCCCACAGGCACCCCCTCCACCCATTCTTGCTCTCATCTGGTTCTCCTACCTCCAAAAAATCGTTTCGCAGCTCAAACCCGTGTTCTTGCTCCTCTTGTTGGGATTTTCGATCTCTTTGCTCAAAGCACCAATCTCCGAACTGTTTTGGGGAAATTACTCCTTGGTAAGTGACTCCTCCATTGGTCCAATTAGTTTTTGCTCTAGTGCCTTATACTTCGCATATTTTTGCTGCCTTGGTGACCATGTTCTTGAGCTTTGCATGCTAATTTTAGCTGGTCCCAAGTAGTTTTGATGCGTAATATGGCCTCTAGGCACTTGTTGGAGTAGTTGCTACGAGTTTAGTTGAGCCTTGTTCACCTTTCCTTAGAATCACTGAAAATTTCAGAAAAGGAAGATGTTCAGGAGAAACTATCATGGTGGTTCCTCAAGCAAGAGAGGTCCCCGTCTTGCGATTCTGGAGCCCGATCCTTACCAACCAAGGGACGCGCAGGTACAACCATGTGAATGGCCTTCAGATGAATTTATAATTGAGGCAGGCTTCAAAGATGAGTTTGACGCACTTGTTCGAAACGTCGGACTCAAAGAATTCATATCCGATAAATGTGAACTGTATGTTGCTCTCACTGCCTCTTTTGTTCGTAGATTCAAATTTTCAGTTGCTCGTGACACATCGGTACTGTTTGATCTCTATGACAAATCGTATACCATGGATTTAGAGGATTTCAATAGAATTTGCAAGATACCTATTTAGGGTAGTCTCAATGATCCTCCTAAATATTCGGTTAGAGATTTTATTCTCTCGTATAACTGTTGGAGAAACTAGAGATATTACGCAAGCTACCATAGGGATCATTCATTTTCCTGCCTTGCATTATTTTGCCCTCTTCATAGGCAGATGCATTAATGGCAAGATTGAGCATTGTCACCTCTGCTCACCCGACCTTAGTATCCTTAAGAGCGCAGTAACGGGTGATAAAAGTTTCAACATGGGAGCTATTATAGCAAGGAGGCTGAATAAGAATGCTAATGAAGGGGATTTCTTTGGTGGGATCTATGCCACTCGCATAGCAAATTTTCTTGGAGTACCCATCCACGAAGGAGATCCCCCGCTCCATACAGCTTTCCTTGACCGCGTCGCTTTGACACGCTACCAGTTCCTTGAGAGGGATGACGAATCCCTCCTATATCGTTTGATATTTAACCGGCAGCGTGTTTTCCATATTACCCTTCCTGCTCCTGCCTTCTTTGACTTTCAGGTAAAACGGAGATATTACATAACCAGAGGAGAGGCAGATGAGTATGAGAGGGAGGCAAAGGTTGCTCGTCTCCGTGAGGCAGCTATTCAGGCAGTGGCTGCAGCGCTCCCGTATAACCCCCATTATGATTTTGGGTTTCGCCAGGACCATCCATGGGAGTAGACCAACTTAGGCCAAAAGCCTAAGCTTGGGGAGTACGTGTTCTGACCGACTTTACATTCTTGCTTATGCTTTCACTTTGTTAGCCGGTGTTCACACTTTGCCACTGTATCATCCATGTTAGTTTATTTTCTTTTTCTCGTTTTCTTTTCATGTGTCTGTCTAGTTTGAGAAAACCCAAAAAAAAATTCTTGTTCTTCTTTTGCTTGTTGGGAGCTTTCCCGTGTAAATAGTTTTCTTCTTCTTTGGGTCAAGGTAGAAGATAATGGTTACAATGTTTAGTGGCTCTCGCATGCATACCTGTTTAGCTGTTAAAGAGCCATATTACTTTGCCTTCTCCTTTGTCTTTGCATGCAGATTCCAGCATAGTCCAATGCACGAGCACTCTTATTATTGTTCACATCGTTCTGTCGTGCAAGTGAAAGGCAATAATGACGATATATGATGAAGTGACTGAGCCTGGAAAAGCTGGTATGAACTTGATCTATTTTGTTTTTATAAATATGACTAGCTCATCGTGCCTGATTCAGCTTTGTTGCGAGGGAAACATGTTTGCAATGACAACTTAGAGATCACAGTTGCCTATGCCATGCTTACTTAGCTAGGAGCTTATAATGGTTTGCCTTGGATGCCCACATGAATTTTGAGATGACTGTGTTGTAGTATGATAGGATGGTATCCTCCTTTGAATGATTCCAGTGGCTTGACTTGGCGCATGCTCACGCATGTAGTTGAAACAAAATCAACATAGCCTCTATGATACTCATGTTCATGGTGATTTATGTCCTACTCATGCTTGCACTCAATACTAGTTAATCTCATTGCATTTTGATGACTGTTGTCGCTCTCTAGTTGGTCGCTTCCCAGTCTCTTGCTAGCCTTCACTTGTACTAAGCGGGAATACTGCTTGTACATCCACTTCCATAAACCCAAAGTTGTTCCATATGAGTCCACCATACCTACCTATATGCGGTATCTACTTGCCGTTCCAAGTAAATTTGCATGTGTCACTCTCTAAACCTTCAAGAAATAATTTGTTTTGTGTGCCTGAACCGCTCATGTGGTGACAGGGGGCTATCAGTATCTTCCATGCTAGGCGTGTTATCCTTGATATGTGTTTATTCACTATCATTCACGAGAAAGGGGCCGGTAATTTGAATTCCCAGTTCCCTGCTCAAATCAAAAAGATAAGTGCAAAAAAAACTCCCCCGGGATTGATGTTGGTATGGACGGTACCAGAGGATTCGGCTAGGCGTGAAGTGTGATTAATTGGTGGTGGGGGAGTCAAAACTTTACTTTTCTGTTTGGGAACCGCCTATAGCATGTGTAGCGTGGAAGATGTTGAGAACTCTTAGTCATTGCGTTGACAATGAAAGCATGCCACCCAAAATTATTATCTCTGTTTTCAAAGCTTGAGGTCTAGCACGTGTGCAAATCAATGCTTCCCTCTACGAAGGGCCTGTCTATTTATGTTCCTGTTGAGTCACCCTCCTCTTATAAAAGCACCAATTAGAGAGCACCTCTGTCGTTTTTATGCTTTGCTTTTAACTGTGTTGAGTATGATTGTGACTGGATCTTCATTGCCATGAATTACAATGTTTAGTCAGCCCTTGGTCTTTGAAGGTGCTCTGCATTTATGTTTTGCGGTCTCAGAAAGAGCTAGCGAGATACCACCTGTTCGTACTGCTTCATGTTGTTTTGATTGAAGTGTTGACATTTGAGGCTTATTATTATTTGCTCGCTAGTTGATTATGCCATTGATATGAGTTTACCGTGAGACCTAGATGTCATTTGCTTATGTGGTTTGCTTGTGATCTTCCTGAAATTCTGGTTATGAGTTAGACATAGTTGCAACAACAAGATCAAACAGAGTTCGTCAAAGTTTTTCTTTTGTCTCTTTCAGTTTGTCAACTGAATTGCTTGAGGACAAGCAAGGCTTTAAGCTTGGGGGAGTTGATACGTCTCCGTCGTATCTACTTTTCCGAACTCTTTTGCCCTTGTTTTGGACTCTAATTTGCATGATTTGAATGGAACTAACCTGGACTAACGTTGTTTTCAGCAGAATTGTCATGGTATTGTTTTTGTGCAGAATTAGAAGTTCTTGGAATGGCCTGAAAATTTACAGAGAATTTTTCTGGAATTAATGAAAAATACCTACGCAAAGATCCACCGGAGGAGGTGAGCCAGTGGGCCACAAGCCCAGGGGTGCGGCCACCCCCCCCCCCTGGCGCCATTGCCGGGGAAGCACAGCTATATTCTATACTTGAGGGTTATCATCACACCAAATACATGGATTCACAAAGGCAACAAAACACAAAGAGGCATGGATAAATGGATGCATGAATGCAAAGGAAAACAAGGCATGCACATGAAATACCACATGGAAGATAACTCTCATTGCACTAACATGATGGACCTACATACAAGAAGGTTCCAAATAAGGCAAGTTACACTCTGGGCCATAACAAACTCTCCCACACTACAAAAAAGATCTCGTCCCGAGATCTAGGACTGAAAGAACTCAGAGAATTCAGAACGGAGGTGATCCTCGCGTTCCCAAGTGGCCTCTTTATCGGAATGATGTGACCATTGCACCTTGACAAATTTGATAGACTTGTTGCAGGTCTTGCACTCAATCGCCTCGAGAACCGCAACTGGATGCTCACGATAGGATAGGTCGGGTTGAAGGTCGATGTCTTGAAGATGAATTGTGCGCTCAGGAGTCTTGAAGCATCTCCGGAGCTGAGAGACATGGAACACGTCATGCACATTTGCAAAGTTTGAAGGGAGCTCGAGCTGATACGCAAGGTCGCCTCTCTTGCCAACAACTCTGAAAGGACCCATGAAACGAGGCGCAAGCTTTCCTTTGATGCCAAAACGTTGTGTACCCTTCATAGGGGAGACCTTGAGATATACGAAGTCATCGAGCTCATAAGACATGTCACGATGCTTGCTATCATAATAGCTCTTCAGACGGGACTGCGCTGCTCTGAGATTATCCCGAATGACCCGACACATCTCTTTAACTTCTTCTATCAAGTCATTCCCAAGAATTTGACGCTGGTCTATCTCGGACCAGTTGAGCGGGGTACGGCACTTCCTGTCATAGAGAATCTCAAACGGAGCTTTGCCTGAACTAGCTTGAAAACTGTTGTTATACGAGAACTCAGCGAAAGGCAAGCAGTCTTCCCACTTCATGCCAAAAGAGATAACATAGGCTCTCAGCATATCCTCAAGAACCTGATTGACTCTCTCCACTTGACCACTAGTCTGAGGATGAAAAGTTGTGCTGAAGCGTATCTTCGTGCCCATCGCAAACTGAAAAGAGTCCCAGAACTTGGAAGTGAAGATACTTCCGCGATCCGAAGAAATCATCATAGGCACGCCGTGCAAAGATACTATCCTCGAAGTGTACAACTCTGCAAGCTGAGCTACGGAGATGGATTCCTTGGCTGGAAGAAAATGAGCCACTTTACTCAACTTGTCGATGACGACGAAGATGGCATCGTTACCCTTCTTAGACTTCAGAAACCCGGTGACGAAATCCATCTCAATATGGTCGAACTTCCACTCAGGAATGGGCAATGGATGCAAAAGACCTGCTGGACGTTGATGCTCTGCTTTCACCCTTCGACATACATCACATCCATTTACGAACTGAGCAATCTCACGCTTCATGCGAGTCCACCAAAATGTCTGTTTCAAGTCCTGATACATCTTGGAGCTTCCTCGATGTATTGAGAGCACAGAGTTATGAGCTTCTTCCATGATTACCTTTCTGAGATCACCTTTCGAAACGATAAGACGATCCTCAAAGAATAACGTGTCTCTGGCATCAACATTGAAGCACTTATATTTGGGAAGTCCCTTTGCCAAGCCAATCTTAACTTTCTTCACCATTGCATCAAGAAGCGGTGCTGCTTGGACCAGATCTTCCAAGGTAGGAGAGATGTGAAGATTTGCAAGAAATCCCTGAGGTACTAACTGAAGGTTGAGCTTTCTGAAAGATTCACAAAGGTCAGGCTGGAGAGGCTTTAGAATGATACTGTTGCAGTAAGCCTTCCTGCTCAAAGCATCTGCCACGACATTAGCTTTGCTTGGAGTATACTCAATGCTCGGATTAAAATCTTGGAGCATTTCCACCCAACGAGTTTGCCGGAGATTCAGGTTAGGCTGGGTGAAGATGTACTTGAGACTCTTGTGATCGGTGAACACTTCAACCTTTCGTTCCAACAAGAGGTGTCTCCAAGTCATCAGAGCATGTACCACTGCTGCCAGCTCAAGATCATGCATAGGATAATTCTTCTCAGCTGGCTTCAACTGCCTCGAGGTATAAGCAACCACTTTCTTCTCTTGCATCAGAACTGCATCAAGACCTTGAAGAGAGGCGTCGCAGAACACTTGGTAAGGTTTGGAGTCATCAGGAGGAACCAAAATTGGAGTAGAGGTGAGCTTCTCTTTGAGTGTGTCGAAGGCCAACTAACACTCTGGAGACCAGGCATACTTCACACCCTTCTAAAGAAGACTTGAGAGAGGCTTAGCAATCTTAGAGAAGTTCTCAACGAACCTTCTACAATAGCTTGCAAGCCCGAGAAAGCTTCAAAGTTGCTTCACATTTTGCGGAGGCTCCCACCCAACAATGGCCTGCACCTTCGACGGATCAACTTTGATGCCCTCGGCAGAGATGATGTGCCCAAGGTAGACGACTTCTTTCAACCAGAACTCACATTTGGAAAACTTGGCATAGAATTTATGCTCTCTTAGCTTATCAAGCACCAGCCTGAGATGTTCTTCATGCTCTTCCTCAGTTTCCGAAAAGACTAGAATATCGTCGAGATACAGCAAGACGAACTCATTCTTGAATGGAGAGAATATGTAGTTCATCATTCTACAAAATGTCGACGGAGCATTTGCCAGACCAAAAGACATGACCGTATACTCATACGAGCTAAAACTAGTCCTGAAAGCAGTCTTCGGAATATCCTGTTCGTGAATGCGAATTTGATGATAGCCCATTCTGAGATCGAGCTTGGAGAAGATCTTAGCCCCTTTCAACTGCTCGAACAACTCATTAATGTTCGGAAGTGGGTACTTGTTTCTGATTGTCTTCTTGTTCAATGGACGGTAATCGACACACAATCGGTCTGTGCCATCCTTCTTCTTGACAAACAACACTCCACGGCCCCACGGAGACGAGCTTGGTCTGATCAGACCCAAATGCTCCTGCTCATCGAGTTGCCTCTTAAGTTCCTTCAGCTCTTTTAGACCCAATTTGTACGGTCGTTTGCACACAGGCTCAGTACCTGGTACAAGCTCAATAACAAATTCAACTTCTCGGTGTGGAGGCATTCCTGGCTGTACTTTTGGAAACACATCTTCATATTCACAGACACTCGGACTTGTGAAATAGGATTAATCTCACCCTTTTCATTCAAGGAGAACAGACGGATTGTGTCATCGCGCGCCGCGAAGATAATCACGTCCTCCGAAGAATGAGTTAGCTTCACTTCTTTAGCTTCACAATCAATCGATGCCTTGTTCATGGCCAACCAGTCCACACCAATGATCAAATCAATGTTGGAATTGCCCAAGACGATAGGAGATGCCAGAAAAGAATAACTACCCATCTTGACAGAAACATCCGGAACCAAACAATTGGAATTCATCAATCTCCAAGGAGAAACTACTGAGACCAGCTTAAGCAAATCTTGACAAACAAACTCATGCTTTGCAAAGAATGGACGGGACATGAAGCAATGCGATGCACCAGAATCAAATAACACTTTAGCATGAATATCATTGATGAGGAGGTTACCCATAATCACATCTGACAAGTTTTCTGCCTCAGTCGCATTCACCATTGACTCAAGCAGACCTGGGGTTGAACTTCACGATAGCATTGCTTGGAGTTTTTCCTGGAGGAGGAGACGGAAGACGGAGTTGAGAAGTGCACTTGTTGGCATAGTGACCCTTCTGCCCACACTTGTGACAAGTAACATATGCTGGCTGACGGTACTATGTCTGAGGAGGCCCTTGCTTCTGTTGCTGGAATCTTTGCTGGAAAGCTGGGTTGGGTGGGTGGGAAGAACCACGGCCACCTGAATGCTTGAACTGTTACGTGTGTCGAGGAGGAGGAGGAGACACCCAATACTTCTGTTGCTTCTGAACCACCTGAGTTGAGGAAGACGAGCTGGAATCTCTGAAGCCCTTCTTTCAAT
The DNA here is from genome assembly GCF_904849725.1 of Hordeum vulgare subsp. vulgare. Taxonomy (NCBI): domain Eukaryota; kingdom Viridiplantae; phylum Streptophyta; class Magnoliopsida; order Poales; family Poaceae; genus Hordeum; species Hordeum vulgare. Next base: position 408,689,737 of record NC_058521.1, on the reverse strand, counting down.
TCTCCACTCTGAGCAAAGCTGCCTCAGCCCTGAGAGCCAAGTTGTGGAACTTATTGAACTCCTCAGGATCATGCAAAGCGAGAGCTAACTGCAAATCCTCTTTCAAGCCACCTCTGAACTGATATATCTTGCTCTTCTAATCAGGGATATCCTGCAAGGCGTGTCGGGCTAGCTCGTGGAACTCGACGTTGTACTTGTACATAGAGTTACCACCTTGCTTCAAGCGCCTGAACTTCTCATGCATTTCCTCCACAAAGCTGGATGGAATGTAGTGGGACCTGAAGTCTCTGCAAAACTCATCCCAAGTGATCACTCTAGCACCCCTGGAATCCTTCAACTATTGCCACCAGATAGATGCTTGCCTCTTCAGCTGGAATGTTGCAAACTTGACGAAATCCTCTGGACGAACATTGATGCATTCAAAGTGCTTGTTCATGTCGCGGATCCAATCCTCAGCATCAAACGGCTAGTCACACAAAGTGAAGGACTTCGGCTGATTTGACAGGAACTGACTCAGTTAGCAAACTGATTGCCCCCATGATTGAAGTTGCCTTGCTGCTGGTTAGTCCTCTCTTGCAACAACTCTATCAGCATCTGAGTGTTTGCATTTGTAGCAGCCATCACCGCTTGCCAAGCCTCTGCAGGAGGAGGCGGCGGCAGAGGATTCTCTGGAGGAGGAGGTGGTGGCGGCATATCCTCATGACCTGGATTCTGACGAGTTGGTGGAGCCATCCTGAAGTCGGACAACACATTAGCCCACAGAATAAATTGAAGGTATAGCTGAATCAAAAAGGCAGGAATATCTGAACAGGAATGTTAGCAATTGCACTCGAACAAAATAGTAAGAATGCTTCCTCAAGTGACTGTCGACAAAATTCTGATTAAGACCACTTGCAAACAAGTATGAGCTAGAACTGCTCGGAACAAACATATGATCGAGATTTCATCTGATATCTTCGTGGATAAGATCGCACGGGCTCGGACTTACATTAGCCATCCTGTGCAAGGTAGTGCACACGACTTACGAAGTATCCCCGGGTCGTAGAAAGCTACAAGGACTCTTTAAGACACAACAAGAACCGTTGTAAGACGACCGTGAACAAACATACCCATTGAATGTCGAATCACAACATCACATCATGCATCTGTAGGAAGATTGTCCTATAAGTCACTACTTGATATCTGATGACCCACAAGTATAGGGGATCAATCATAGTCCTTTCGATAAGTAAGAGTGTCGAACCCAACGAGGAGCAGAAGGCTCTGATAAAAAGTTTTCAGCAAGGTAATAACTGCAAGCACTGAAAGTAGCAGTAACAAGTGATGGTGTAGCAAGGTGAAACGTAGCAAGTGAAAAGTAACAAGTAACAAGTAGTAGCAACAGTGCAGCAAAGTGTCCCAATCCCTTTTGTAGCAAGGGACAAGCTTGAACAAAATCTTATAGGAGGAAAAACGCTCCCGAGGACACACGGGAATTTCTGTCATGCTAGTTTCATATGTTCACGTGATTCGCGTTCGTTACTTTGATAGTTTGATATGTGGGTGGACCGGCGCTTGGGTACTGCCCTTACTTGGACAAGAATCCCACTTATGATTAACCCCTCTCGCAAGCATCCGCAACTACGAAAGAAGAATTAAGACAACGTCTAACCATAGCATTAAACTAGTGGATCCAAATCAGCCCCTTACGAAGCAACGCATAGACTGGGGTTTAAGCTTTTGTCACTCTAGCAACCCATCATCTACTTACTACTCCCCAATGCCTTCCTCTAGGCCCAAATATGGTGAAGTGTTATGTAGTCGACGTTCACATAACACCACTAGAGGAAAAGACAACATACAGCATATCAAAATACCGAACGAATACCAAATTCACATGACTATTATCAGCATGACTTATCCCATGTCGTCAGGAACAAAAGTAACTACTCACAAAGCATAATCATAATCATGATCAGAGGTGTAATGAGTAGCATCAAGGATCTGAACATAAACTCTTCCACCAAGTAATCCAACTAGCATCAACTACAAAGAGTAATCAACACTACTAGCAACCTTACAAGTGCCAATAGGAGTCGCGAGACAGAGATTGGTTACAAGAGATGAACTAGGTTTTGGAGAGGAGATGGTGCTGATGAAGATGTTGATGGAGATGACTCCCCTCCGACGAGAGGAGTGCTGGTGATGACGATGGCGATGATTTCCCCCTCCGGGAGGGAAGTTTCCCCGGCAGGATCGTCCTGCCAGAGCTCTAGATTGGATCTGCTCAAGTTCCACCTCGTGGCGGCGGAGAATCCACGAAAAAGCTCCACCTTGATTTTTTTCTGGAACGAAACTCTTCATATAGCAAAAGAGGGGGGCCAGTGGGCCGTCAGGGTGCCCACAAGCCCTATAGCCGCCACCAGGGGGGCGGCGGCTACCAGGCTTGTGGGGCCCTGGTAGCTCCCCTCTGGTACTTCTTTCGCCCTGTATTTTTTACATATTCCCAAAAAATTCCACGTTGATTTTCAGGGCAATTGGAGTTGTGTAGAATAGAGGACTCAGACTTGCTCCTTTTCCAGTCCAGAATTCCAGTTGTCGGTATTCTCCCTCTTCAAATAAACCTTGCAAAATAAGAGAGAAAAGGCATAAGTATGGTACCACAAGGTAATATAACAGCCCATAAAGCGATAAATATCAACATGAAAGCATGATTCAAAATGGACATATCAACTCCCCCAAGCTTAGACCTCGCTTGTCCTCAAGCGAAAACCAAATTCCATAAACATGTCCACATGTTTAGGGATGAAGGTGTCGATAAAACATAATACGAACATGAGGGCATCATGATCACACATAGAACAACAATACATCATAAAGATTCTTATGGGAAAGTAACAATTCCTTCACAAGGCAAAGTATGAAACAAAAACCTTACCGAGAAGTAGCCAACAACAGTCCATAGTCATTGAAGCAATTGCAATTTATCATAACATCAGAAAGAGTCAGATAAGAGCTTGTAAAGAAAACCCACATACTCAATCATCTCTTTTGTTTTCCACAATTGTTACAACTCACGTGGTACTCATGGTATCAAAGTTTCAAGTGGTCACAGAGGAAGATAGGGGCTTATAGTTTTGCCTCCCAACCATTTACCTCAAGGGTAAAGTCAACAATAATAAAGCATAAGTACTCATCTCCAAGTTGATATATGAATATAGATCTTTCCCAATCATGTGACGGTAGCCAAGACAAAGGCAAAATAGGGAATTGGTGAAGATCACCATGACTCTTACAAGGGCAAAAAGTAAAGGTGTTAGGGCATAGTTTATGCCTAAGTAATTTTGGTGATTGATGACAGTACCGCAAAGGACTAACCGTGTGTGTTAAGATTTCAGAAAGCACACGTCAACGGCACAAGACGACTCGCCCCCTCTTTCATGGAATAGAAGCACGGTGTACTCTACGATTCTCTTTATTTGAGTCATAGGAAAGCCGTACTATTAAGAGGGGAACCGTAGTGGAAAGGTTTGGGTGGAATCAATCTTGCACGCGCACACTTCATCTCCTTTCCCCCTTGCCGGCAACTTTGGAGTGGCTCCCGCCTTTGTGTGTTTCTCTTCTTTGCAAATGGTCCCTCAGCGGTAGTACCGCTAGCCCTAGCGGTAGTACCGCTGGAGTGCTAGCGGTAGTACCGCTGCACCGAGCGGTAGTACCGCTAGCTGGCGGTAGTACCGCTCTAGGAGCTTAGTACCGCCTTCCTAGCGGTTGTACTTGGACGGACCTTTTTACGAAGACTTTCTTGGCGGTGCTTGGCCCGGTAGTGCTTATGCACTACCATGGGCCCAGCGGTAGTACCGCTGCATCCAGCGGTAGTACCGCCATGCACGGGCTGTGAGTGGGAAAATGGTTGGATTCCCCCCCCCCAACTATATAAGGGGTTCTTCTAGCTGTGGAACCTTATCTCTCACCCTCCCAAGCTCCATTGTTGCTCCCTAAGCTCAAAAGTGCCCGATCTCTCTCCATAGCCAATCAAACTTGTTGATTCTTTAGGGATTGGTTGAGAAGGCCTAGATCTACACTTCCACCAAGAGAAAAGTTGATTCCCCCACCAATCCCTTGCGGATCTTGTTACTCCTGGGTGTTTGAGCATCCTAGACGGTTGAGGTCACCTCGAAGCCACATTCCATTGTGGTGAAGCTTCGTGGTCTTGGTGGGAGCCTCCAATCTTTGTGTGGAGTTTGCCCCAACCTTGTTTGTAAAGGTTCGGTCGCCGCCTTCAAGGGAACCTATAGTGGAATCACGGTACCTTGCATCGTGCGAGGGCGTGAGGAGAATACGGTGGCCTTAGTGGCTTATTGGGGAGCATTGTGCCTCCACACCACTCCAACCGAGACGTACTTCCTGTCAAAGGGAAGGAACTTCGGTAACACATCCTCATCTTCATTGGTTCCACTTGTGGTTATCTCTAACCTTCACTTTGTGAATGCTTATGTTGTTGTCTATCTCTTACTTGTCTTAGTAGCTCTTGTTGTTAGCTTCATTACGGTTCACCCCATTGTTGTTATATTTGTGAACCCGTATGTTGTTTACCCTAACTTGCTAAGATTAATTAAAAAGTGGTTGTTGCCTATTCACCCCCCCCCTCTAGTCAACCATATCGATCCTTTCAATTGGTATCAGAGCCACGTCTCTTTATTAAGGGTTTCACCACCCGAAGAGTATGGAAGGCGAAGAAGGAATTACCCATGGGCAACCCGAGGCCATGGACTTGACTTCGGTCACAAGGGACGACTTGAATATGGCTATGGCCGCCCTCAAGACGTCCTTGACGAACGAAGTCAAGACCATGCTTAAAGAGTTAATTGAGGGATTTAAAGGTCCACCCGAACCGGCGTTAGTGGTTAAACCCACCATCACCGATTCGGAGGCCAATTCCTCTAAGGAAGCGGCTAAAGGTATGCGACCTTCCTCATCTCACGAAAAGGATGGGACTGGAACCTATGCCTCAGTTCCACCTCCCATGGTCTATGGAGGACCCGTTCCCACACCGCGTCTTAACCCTGTTGGTCCTCCTCCTAAGCTTGTGAAAGGTGACTTTGCTAACTGGGTATTTTCTATTAAGTCTCATTTGAATCACAGCTCAACAAACTTGTGGAGAATCATCGAGCAAGGATATTATCCCCATGATCCAAGCAACCTCACTCCAAGAGAAGATGCACACAATCAATACAATCACTCCGCTTTGTTTATTCTCCAGTCCGCAGTGCCACCTAAAGATCTTCCTCACTTGCGTCCCTTCACTTTGGCCAAGGATTGTTGGGATCACATTATGGTGTTGTACAAGGGAAGCTCAAGCATTCAACGATCCAACTATGAAGTGATACTTGATAAGGCCGATGAGTTTGTGATGAAGGAAGACGGGGACCCTCGTGATCTCTATCGGAGGGTGACTGCTATTGCTGTGGCACTCAAGGATCATGGGAGCAAGGATGTGGATGATACATGGGTCAAGCGCAAGTTTCTCAAAGCCATCATGCCTTTCAATAAAGCGATGTCATCTGTCATTCGTCAGCGACCAGACTTCCACTCCTTGTCTTCCAGTGAGGTGTTGGATGAATTTATTGCAATGTCAATCATGAACGAAACAGCTGACAATGCACTCGCTCGTGTTCGCTCAAAGACAACTTCACCCAACCTTGCGTTAAAAGCAAAAGCAACGTTTGAAGAAGAAGAAGAGGATGAGGAAGAGGAGAGTTGCCCTGAAGACACAAAGTATGTCTATCATGAGCACATGGCTCTTGCGTCAAGGCAATTCTGGGGCAACAAGAGGAACTCAAGACCCACCTTCACCAAGAACAACTCTAGTGGGTTCAAACCCAAGCAACGAGTGAGGACATGTTATAATTGTGGTAACGTGAGCCACTTCGTGGCCGAATGTCCCTATGAGAAAAGGGAAGACAACGGGGGAAAGCTCATTCGCAAAGACAAAACCAAGTCATTTCCAATCAAGAACAACTTTGTGAAGAAACCCCACCCAAAGGGGATGGTGGCCCTTGAAGAGTACCCTTTTGATGATGATGATGATGATGATACAGCGGCAACGGCAACTTTTGCTATTGCCACTACCTCTCCCCAGAAGGTGTCTCTCTTCAACGCCCCCAACGAGAACCACATCACCAAGTGCCTCATGGTAAAAGGTATCAATCGGGTAACCCTCGTCATTAAGACCAACATCGCTACTCCTCCTTCATTGTTAAATTGTGTTGATGATAGTGATGCTGGGGAACTTAATGAGCATGATCTTGATAAGTTTCTGTGCACTATTAAGGGAGAATCCAAGAAGCACTTTGTTGCTCTCTTGGAACAACTGGTGTTGGAATTATGCCCTAGAGGCAATAATAAATATATAGTTATTATTATAATTCATGTATCAAGATAATAGTTTATTATCCATGCTATAATTGTATTGAATGAAGACTCGTTTACATGTGTGGATACATAGACAAAACACCGTCCCTAGCATGCCTCTAGTTGGCTAGCCAGTTGATCGATGATAGTCAGTGTCTTCTGATTATGAACAAGGTGTTGTTGCTTGATAACTGGATCACGTCATTGGGAGAATCACGTGATGGACTAGACCCAAACTAATAGACGTAGCATGTTGATCGTGTCATTTTGTTGCTACTGTTTTCTGCGTGTCAAGTATTTATTCCTATGACCATGAGATCATATAACTCACTGACACCGGAGGAATGCTTTATGTGTATCAAACGTCGCAACGTAACTGGGTGACTATAAAGATGCTCTACAGGTATCTCCGAAGGTGTTAGTTGAGTTAGTATGGATCAAGACTGGGATTTGTCACTCCGTGTGACGGAGAGGTATCTCGGGGCCCACTCGGTAATACAACATCACACACAAGCCTTGCAAGCAATGTAACTTAGTGTAAGTTGCGGGATCTTGTATTACGGAACGAGTAAAGAGACTTGCCGGTAAACGAGATTGAAATAGGTATGCGGATACTGACGATCGAATCTCGGGCAAGTAACATGCCGAAGGACAAAGGGAATGACATACGGGATTATACGAATCCTTGGCACTGAGGTTCAAACGATAAGATCTTCGTAGAATATGTAGGATCCAATATGGGCATCCAGGTCCCGCTATTGGATATTGACCGAGGAGTCTCTCAGGTCATGTCTACATAGTTCTCGAACCCGCAGGGTCTGCACACTTAAGGTTTGACGTTGTTTTATGAGTATTTGAGTTAAATGGTTGGTTACCGAATGTTGTTCGGAGTCCCGGATGAGATCACGGACGTCACGAGGGTTTCCGGAATGGTCCGGAAACGAAGATTGATATATAGGATGACCTCATTTGATTACCGGAAGGTTTTCGGAGTTACCGGGAATGTACCGGGAATGACGAATGGGTTCCGGGAGTTCACCGGGGGGCAACCCACCCCGGGGAAGCCCATAGGCCATAAGGGTGGCGCACCAGCCCTTAGTGGGCTGGTGGGACAGCCCAAAAGGGCCCTATGCGCCAAGGATAAGAAATCAAAGGAAAAAGGAAAAAAAGGAGGAGGTGGGAAGGGAGGGGGACTCCCTCCCACCAAACCTAGTCCAACTCAGTTTGGGGGGGAGAGTCCTCCCCCTTGGCTCGGCCGACCCCCTTGAGGGTCCTTGGACCCCAAGGCAAGGCCCCCTCCCTCCCACCTATATATACGGAGGTTTTAGGGCTGATTTGAGACGACTTTTCCACGGCAGCCCGACCACATACCTCCACGGTTTTTCCTCTAGATCGCGTTTCTGCGGAGCTCGGGCGGAGCCCTGCTGAGACAAGGTCATCACCAACCTCCGGAGCGCCTCACGCTGCCGGAGAACTCTTCTACCTCTCCGTCTCTCTTGCTGGATCAAGAAGGCCGAGATCATCGTCGAGCTGTACGTGTGCTGAACGCGGAGGTGCCGTCCGTTCGGTACTAGATCGTGGGACTGATCGCGGGATTGTTCGCGGGGCGGATCGAGGGACGTGAGGACGTTCCACTACATCAACCGCGTTCTCTAACGCTTCTGCTGTACGGTCTACAAGGGTATGTAGATCACTCATCCCCTCTCGTAGATGGACATCACCATGATAGGTCTACGTGCGCGTAGGAAAAATTTTGTTTCCCATGCGACGTTCCCCAACAGTGGCATCATGAGCTAGGTTCATGCGTAGATGTCTTCTCGAGTAGAACACAAAAGTTTTTGTGGGCGGTGATGTGCGTTTTGCTGCCCTCCTTAGTCTTTTCTTGATTCCGCGGTATTGTTGGATTGAAGCGGCTTGGACCGACATTACTCGTACGCTTACGAGAGACTGGTTTCATCGTTACGAGTAACCCCCTTTGCTCAAAGATGACTGGCAAGTGTCGGTTTCTCCAACTTTAGTTGAATCGGATTTGACCGAGGAGGTCCTTGGATGAGGTTAAATAGCAACTCATATATCTCCGTTGTGGTGTTTGCGTAAGTAAGATGCGATCCTACAAGATACCCTTGGTCACCACGTAAAACATGCAACAACAAAATTAGAGGACGTCTAACTTGTTTTTGCAGGGTATGATTGTGATGTGATATGGCCAACGATGTGATGTGATATATTGGATGTATGAGATGATCATGTTGTAATAGAAATATCGACTTGCACGTCGATGGTACGGCAACCGGCACGAGCCATAGGATTGTCTTTATACTAACGTTTGTGCTTGCAGATGCGTTTACTATTTTGCTAGGATGTAGCTTTAGTGGTAATAGCATAAGTAGCACCACAACCCCGATGGCAACACGTTGATGGATGATCATGGTGTGGCGCCAGTGACAAGAAGATCGTGCCGGTGCTTTGGTGATGGAGATCAAGAAGCACGTGATGATGGCCATATCATCTCACTTATGAATTGCATGTGATGTTAATCCTTTTATGCACCTTATTTTGCTTAGAACGACGGTAGCATTATGAGGTGATCTCTCACTAAAATTTCAAGACGAAATTGTGTTCTCCCCGACTGTGCACCGTTGCTACAGTTCGTCGTTTCGAGACTGTTGGGGAACGTCGCATGGGAAACAAAAATTTTCCTACGCGCACGAAGACCTATCATGGTGATGTCCATCTACGAGAGGGGATGAGTGATCTACGTACCCTTGTAGATCGTACAGCAGAAGCGTTAGAGAACGCGGTTGATATAGTGGAACGTCCTCACGTCCCTCGATTCGCCCCGCGAACAATCCCGAGATCAGTCCCACGATCTAGTACCGAACGGACGGCACCTCCGCGTTCAGCACACGTACAACTCGACGATGATCTCGGCCTTCTTGATCCAGCAAGAGAGACGGAGAGGTAGAAGAGTTCTCCGGCAGCATGACGGCGCTCCGGAGGTTGGTGATGATCTTGTCTCAGCAGGGCTCCGCCCGAGCTCCGCAGAAACGTGATCTAGAGGAAAAACTATGGAGGTATGTGGTCGGGCAGCCGTGAGAAAGTCGTCTCAAATCAGCCCTAAAACCTCCGTATATATAGGTGGGAGGGAGGGGAGGAGGCAGCCTCAAAACCTAAAGGTTTGGCCGAAATTGGAGGTGGAGGAGTCCTACTCCAATCCTATTTGGAGTAGGATTCCACCTTCCCACTTGGAAACTCTTTCCACCTTGTGTTTTTTCCTTCTCAAACCTTATGGGCCTTAGTGGGAACTTATTCCAGCCCACTAGGGGCTGGTTTATCTCTTCCCATAGCCCATAAGACCCCTTGGGTCGTGACACCCCTCCCGATGGTCCCCGGCACCCCTCCCGGCACTCCCGGTACACTACCGATGAGCCCGAAACTTTTCCGGTAATGCACGAAAACCTTCCGGTAACCAAATGAGGTCATCCTATATATCAATCTTCGTTTCCGGACCATTCCGGAAACCCTCGTGACGTCCGTGATCTCATCCGGGACTCCGAACAACATTCGGTAACCAACCATATAACTCAAATACGCATAAAACAACGTCGAACCTTAAGTGTGCAGACCCTGCGGGTTCGAGAACTATGTAGACATGACCCGAGAGACTCCTCGGTCAATATCCAATAGCGGGACCTGGATGCCCATATTGGATCCTACATATTCTACGAAGATCTTATCGTTTGAACCTCAGTGCCAAGGATTCATATAATCCCGTATGTCATTCCCTTTGTCCTTCGGTATGTTACTTGCCCGAGATTTGATCGTCAGTATCCGTATACCTATTTCAATCTCGTTTACTCGCAAGTCTCTTTACTCGTTCCGTAATACAAGATCCCGCAACTTACACTAAGTTACATTGCTTGCAAGGCTTGTGTGTGATGTTGTATTACCGAGTGGGCCCCGAGATACCTCTCCGTTCACACGGAGTGACAAATCCCAGTCTTGATCCATACTAACTCAACTAACACCTTCGGAGATACCTGTAGAGCATCTTTATAGTCACCCAGTTACGTTGCGACGTTTGATACACACAAAGCATTCCTCCGGTGTCAGTGAGTTATATGATCTCATGGTCATAGGAATAAATACTTGACACGCAGAAAACAGTAGCAACAAAATGAAACAATCAACATGCTACGTCTATTAGTTTGGGTCTAGTCCATCACATGATTCTCCTAATGATGTGATCCCGTTATCAAGTGACAACACTTGCCTATGGCCAGGAAACCTTGACCATCTTTGATCAACGAGCTAGTCAACTAGAGGCTTACTAGGGACAGTGTTTTGTCTATGTATCCACACAAGTATTGTGTTTCCAATCAATACAATTATAGCATGGATAATAAACGATTATCATGAACAAAGAAATATAATAATAACTAATTTATTATTGCCTCTAGGGCATATTTCCAACAGTCTCCCACTTGCACTAGAGTCAATAATCTAGTTCACATCACCATGTGATTCCAACGAATCCAACACCCATATAGTTATGGGGTCTGATCACGTCTTGCTCGTGAGAGAGGTTTTAGTCAATGGTTCTGAAACTTTCAGATCCGTGTGTTCTTTACAAATCTTTATGCCATCTTATAGATGCTGCTACTACGTGCTATTCGGAAATGCTCCAAATATCTACTCTACTATACGAATCCGTTTCACTACTCATAGTTATTCGGATTAGTGTCAAAGCTTGCATCAACGTAACCCTTTACGACGAACTCTTTAACCACCTCCATAATCGAGAAAAAATTCCTTAGTCCATTAGTTACTAAGGATAAATTTTGACCGCTGCTAGTGATTCAATCATGGATCACTCTCTGTACCTCTCAACATACTTTGAGTCAAGGCACACATCAGGTGCGGTACACAGCATGGCATACTTTAGATTCTACGGCTAAGGCATAGAAGACGACCTTCGTCTATTCTCTTTATTCTGCCGGGGTCGGGTTTTGAGTCTTACTCAAATTCACTCCTCACAACGCAACCAAGAACTCCTTCTTTGCTGATCTATTTTGAACTCCTTCAAAAACTTTTCAAGGCATGCATCTTGTTGAAACTTCCATTAAGCGCTTTCGATCTATCTCCATAGATCTTTGATGCTCAACGTTCAAGTAGCTCAATCCAGGTATTCCTTTGAAAACTCCTTTCAAACAACCTTGTATGTTTTACAGAAATTCTACATTACTTCTGATCCACAATATGTCAACCACATATACTTATCAGAAATTCTATAGTGCTCCCACCCACTTCTTTGGAAATACAAGCTTCTCATAAACCTTGTACAAACCCAAAATCTTTGATCATCTCATCAAAGTGTATATTCCAACTCCGAGATGCTTGCACCAGTCCATTGAAGGATCACTGGAGCTTGCATACTTGCTAGTATCTTTAGGATCGACAAAACCTTCTGGTTGTATCACATACAATGTTTGCTCAAGGAAACCGTCGAGAAAACAATGTTTTGACATCCTACGTGCAATATTTCATAAATAATGCATCAACAACTAACATAATTCTAACAGACCTTTAGCATCGCTACGAGTGAGAAAGTCTCATCATAGTCAACTGTTTGATCTTGTCGAAAACATCTTTGCGACAAGTCGAGCTTTTCTTAATAGTGACTTATCACCATCATCGTCTGTCTTCTTTTAAAGATCCATCTTTACTCAATAGTCTTATGCCCATCAAGTAGTTCTTTCAAAGTCTACACTTTGTTTTCATACATGGATCCTCTCTCGGATTTCATGGTTTCCAGCCATTTGTCGGAATCTGGGCCCACCATCGCTTTCTCCATAACTCGTAGGTTCACTGTTGCTCAACAACATGACCTCCAAGACAGGGTTATCGTACCACTCTGTAGTAGTATGCGACCTTGTCAACCTACGAGGCTTGTAGTAACTTGATCCGATGCTTGATGATCACCATCATCAGCTTCCACTTCAATTGGTGTAGGCGCCACAGGAACAACTTCCTGCGCCCTGCTACACACTGGTTGAAGTGATGGTTCAATAACCTCATCAAGTTCTACTACCCTCCCACTCAATTCTTTCGAGAGAAACCTTTCCTCGTGAAAGGATCCGTTTCTAGAAACAAACACTTTGCTTTCGGATCTGAGATAGGAGATGTACCCAACTGTTTTGGATATCCTATGAAGATGCATTTATCCGCTTTGGGTTCGAGCTTATCAGACTGAAACTTTTTTCACATAAGTGTCGAAGCCCCAAACTTTCAAGAAACGACAGTTTATATTTCTCTAAACCTCAGTCTATACTGTGTCATCTCAACGGAAATACGCGGTGCCCTATTTAAAGTGAGTGCGGTTGTCTCTAATGCATAACCCATAAACGATAGTGGTAATTCGATAAGAGACATCATAGTATGCACCATACCAAATAGTGCGTGGCTATGACGTTCAGACACATCATCACACTATGATGTTCCAGGTGGCATGAACTGCGAAACAATTTCCACATTGTCTTAACTGCGTACCAAAACTCGTAACTCAGATATTCATTTCTATGATCATATCGTAGACAGTTTATCCTCTTGTTACGACGAACTTCACTCTGAAACAGAATTGAACTTTTCAATATTTCAGACTTTGTGATTCATTAAGTAAATACTCCTGTATCTACTCAAATCGTCAGTGAAGTAGGAACATAATGATATCCACTGCGTGCCTCAGCACCCATTGGACTGCATACATCAAAATGTATCACTTCCAATAAGTTACTATCTTATTTCATCTCAATGAAAACAAGGCCTTGCTCATGTGGTATGATTTGCATGTCACTAGTGATTCGAAATCAGGTGAGTACAAAGATCCATCAGCATGGAGCCTCTTCATGCAATTTATACCAACATGACTCAAGCGGCAGTGCCACAAGTAAGTGGTACTATCATCATTACCTCGTGTCTTTTGGAACCAATATCATGAACATGTGTAACACTACGATCGAGATTCAATAAACCATTGAAGGTGATCATTCAAGAAAATAGAGTAACCATTATTCCTTTTAAATGAATAATCGTATTGCAATAAACACGATCCAATCATGTTCATGCTTAACGCAAGCACCAAATAACAATTATTTAGGTTTAACACCAATCCCGATGGTAGAGGGAGCGTGCGACGTTTGATCATATCAACCTTGGAAACACTTCCAACACGTATCGTCACCTCGCCTTTAGCTAGTCTCCGTTTATGCCGTAGCTTTCATTTCGTGTTACTAATCACTTAGCAACCGAACCGATATCCAATACCCTCATGCTACTAGGAGTACTAGTAAAGTACACATCAACATCATGTATATCAAATACACTTCTTTCGACTTTTGCCAGCCTTCTTATCTACCAAGTATCTAGAGTTGCTCCGCCTGAGTGACTGTTCCCCTCATTACAGAAGCACTTAGTCTCGGGTTTGGGTTTAATCTTGGGTCTCTTCATTAGTGCAGCAACTGTTTTGCCGTTTCACGAAGTATCCCTTCTAGCCCTTGCCTTTCTTGAAACTTAGTGGTTTTACAAACCATCAACTATTGACACTCCTTCTTGATTTCTACTTTCGTAGTGTCAAACATCGCGAATCGCTCAAGGATCATTGTATCTATCCTTGATATGTTATAGTTCATCACGAAGCTCTCACAGCTTGGTGGCAGTGACTTTGGAGAACCATCACTATCTCATCTGGAAGATTAACTCCCACTTGATTCAAGTGATTGTCGTACTCAGACAATCTGAGCACACGCTCAACGATTGAGCTTTTATCCTTTACTTTGTGGACAAAGAATCTTGTTGGAGGTCTCGTACCTCTTAACAAGGGCACAAGCATGAAATCACAATTTCATCTCTTTAGAACATCACTTATGTCCCGTGACATTTTACAACGTTTTCGGCGCCTTGCTTCTAAGCCATTAAGTATTTTGCACTGAACTATCGTGTAGTCATCAGAAACGTGTATGTCGGATGTTCATAGCATCCACAGACGACGCTCGAGGTGCAGCACACCGAGTGGTGCATTAAGGACATAAGCCTTCTGCGTAGCAACGAGGACAATCCTCGGTTTTACAAACTCAGTCTGCAAAGTTTGCTACTATCAGTTTTCAACTAAATTTTCTCTAGGAACATATAAACATAGTAGAGCTATAGCGCAAGCTACATCGTAATTCGCAAAGACCATTAGACTATATTCATGACAATTAGTTCAATTAATCATATTACTTAAGAACTCCCACTCAAAAAGTACATCTCTCTAGTCATTTGAGTGGTACATGATCCAAATCCGCTATCTCAAGTCCGATCATCACGTGAGTCGAGAATAGTTTCAGTGGTAAGCATCCCTATGCTAATCATATCAACTATACGATTCATGCTCAACCTTTCGGTCTCATGTGTTTCGAGGCCATGTCTGCACATGCTAGGCTCGTCAAGCTTAACCCGAGTGTTCCGCGTGTGCAACTGTTTTGCACCCGTTGTATGTGAACGTTGAGTCTATCACACCCGATCATCACGTGGTGTCTCGAAACGAAGAACTGTCGCAACGGTGCACAGTCGGGGAGAACACAATTTCGTCTTGAAATTTCAGTGAGAGATCACCTCATAATGCTACCGTCGTTCTAAGCAAAATAAGGTGCATAAAAGGATTAACATCACATGCAATTCATAAGTGACATGATATGGCCATCATCACGTGGTTCTTGATCTCCATCACCAAAGCACCGGCACGATCTTCTTGTCACCGGCGCCACACCATGATCATCCATCAACGTGTTGCCATCGGGGTTGTCGTGCTACTTATGCTATTACTACTAAAGCTACATCCTAGCAAAATAGTAAACGCATCTGCAAGCACATATGTTAGTATAAAGACAACCCTATGGCTCCTGCCGGTTGCCGTACCATCGACGTGCAAGTCGATATTTCTATTACAACATGATCATCTCATACATCCAATATATCACATCACATCATTGGCCATATCACATCACAATCATACCCTACAAAAACAAGTTAGACGTCCTCTAATTTTGTTGTTGCATGTTTTACGTGGTGACCAAGGGTATCTAGTAGGATCGCATCTTACTTACGCAAACACCACAACGGAGATATATGAGTTGCTATTTAACCTCATCCAAGGACCTCCTCGGTCAAATCCGATTCAACTAAAGTTGGAGAAACCGTCACTTGCCAGTCATCTTTGAGCAAAGGGGGTTACTCGTAACGATGAAACCAGTCTCTCGTAAGCGTACGAGTAATGTCGGTCCAAGCCGCTTCAATCCAACAATACCGCGGAATCAAGAAAAGACTAAGGAGGGCAGCAAAACGCACATCACTGCCCACAAAACCTTTTGTGTTCTACTCGAGAAGATATCTACGCATGAACCTAGCTCATGATGCCACTGTTGGGGAACGTCGCATGGGAAACAAAAAAATTCCTACGCGCACGAAGACCTATCATGGTGATGTCCATCTACGAGAGGGGATGAGTGATCTACGTACCCTTGTAGATCGTACAGCAGAAGCGTTAGAGAACGCGGTTGATGTAGTGGAACGTCCTCACGTCCCTCGATCCGCCCCGCGAACAATCCCGCGATCAGTCCCACGATCTAGTACCGAACGGACGGCACCTCCGCGTTCAGCACACGTACAACTCGACGATGATCTCGGCCTTCTTGATCCAGCAAGAGAGACGGAGAGGTAGAAGAGTTCTCCGGCAGCGTGACGGCGCTCCGGAGGTTGGTGATGATCTTGTCTCAGCAGGGCTCCGCCCGAGCTCCGCAGAAACGCGATCTAGAGGAAAAACTATGGAGGTATGTGGTCGGGCAGCCGTGAGAAAGTCGTCTCAAATCAGCCCTAAAACCTCCGTATATATAGGTGGGAGGGAGGGGAGGAGGCAGCCTCAAAACCTAAAGGTTTGGCCGAAATTGGAGGTGGAGGAGTCCTACTCCAATCCTATTTGGAGTAGGATTCCACCTTCCCACTTGGAAACTCTTTCCACCTTGTGTTTTTTCCTTCTCAAACCTTATGGGCCTTAGTGGGAACTTATTCCAGCCCACTAGGGGCTGGTTTATCTCTTCCCATAGCCCATAAGACCCCTTGGGTCGTGACACCCCTCCCGATGGTCCCCGGCACCCCTCCCGGCACTCCCGGTACACTACCGATGAGCCCGAAACTTTTCCGGTAATGCACGAAAACCTTCCGGTAACCAAATGAGGTCATCCTATATATCAATCTTCGTTTCCGGACCATTCCGGAAACCCTCGTGACGTCCGTGATCTCATCCGGGACTCCGAACAACATTCGGTAACCAACCATATAACTCAAATACGCATAAAACAACGTCGAACCTTAAGTGTGCAGACCCTGCGGGTTCGAGAACTATGTAGACATGACCCGAGAGACTCCTCGGTCAATATCCAATAGCGGGACCTGGATGCCCATATTGGATCCTACATATTCTACGAAGATCTTATCGTTTGAACCTCAGTGCCAAGGATTCATATAATCCCGTATGTCATTCCCTTTGTCCTTCGGTATGTTACTTGCCCGAGATTTGATCGTCAGTATCCGTATACCTATTTCAATCTCGTTTACTGGCAAGTCTCTTTACTCGTTCCGTAATACAAGATCCCGCAACTTACACTAAGTTACATTGCTTGCAAGGCTTGTGTGTGATGTTGTATTACCGAGTGGGCCCCGAGATACCTCTCCGTTCACACGGAGTGACAAATCCCAGTCTTGATCCATACTAACTCAACTAACACCTTCGGAGATACCTGTAGAGCATCTTTATAGTCACCCAGTTACGTTGCGACGTTTGATACACACAAAGCATTCCTCCGGTGTCAGTGAGTTATATGATCTCATGGTCATAGGAATAAATACTTGACACGCAGAAAACAGTAGCAACAAAATGACACGATCAACATGCTACGTCTATTAGTTTGGGTCTAGTCCATCACATGATTCTCCTAATGATGTGATCCCGTTATCAAGTGACAACACTTGCCTATGGCCAGGAAACCTTGACCATCTTTGATCAACGAGCTAGTCAACTAGAGGCTTACTAGGGACAGTGTTTTGTCTATGTATCCACACAAGTATTGTGTTTCCAATCAATACAATTATAGCATGGATAATAAACGATTATCATGAACAAAGAAATATAATAATAACTAATTTATTATTGCCTCTAGGGCATATTTCCAACAGAGACACCACGTGATGATCGGGTGTGATAGACTCAACGTTCACATACAACGGGTGCAAAACAGTTGCGCACGCGGAACACTCGGGTTAAGCTTGAGGAGCCTAGCATGTGCAGACATGGCCTCGGAACACATCAGACCGAAAGGTCGATCATGAATCATATAGTTGATATGATTAGCATAGGGATGCTTACCACTGAAACTATACTCGACTCACGTGATGATCGGACTTGGGATAGTGTAAGTGGATCATGAACCACTCAAATGACTAGAGAGATGTACTTTTTGAGTGGGAGTTTAGCATATAATTTGATTAAATTGAACTCTAATTATCTTGAACATAGTCTAAGTCCACTTTGAATATATTTGTGTTGTAGGTCATGGCTCACGCGACAGTCATCCTGAATTTTAATACGTTCCTAGAGAAAGCTAAGTTGAAAGATGATGGAAGCAACTTTGTAGACTGGGCTCGTAATCTTAAGCTAATCTTACAAGCTGGGAAGAAGGATTATGTCCTTAATGCTGCGCTAGGAGATGAACCACCCGCTACGGCTGATCAGGATGTTAAGAACGCTTGGCTAGCACGTAAGGAGGACTACTCAATAGTTCAATGTGCAGTCTTGTATGGCTTAGAACCGGGACTTCAACGTCGCTTTGAGCGTCATGGAGCATTTGAGATGTTCCAGGAGTTGGAGTTTATCTTTCAGAAGAACGCCCGGATCGAGAGGTATGAGACCTCCGATAAATTCTATGCTTGCAAGATGGAGGAAAACTCATCTGTCAGTGAACATGTGCTCAAAATGTCTGGGTACTCAAACCGTCTAGCTGAGCTGGGGATTGAACTCCCGCAAGAAGCTATCACTGACAGAATCCTTCAATCACTGCCGCCAAGCTATAAAGGCTTTGTGTTGAACTACAACATGCAAGGGATGAACAAGTCTCCCGGCGAGTTGTTTGCGATGCTGAAAGTCGCAGAGTCTGAACTCCGTAAAGAGCATCAAGTGTTGATGGTGAGCAAGACCACTAGTTTCAAGAGAAACGGCAAAGGCAAGAAGGGCAATTCGAAGAAGAGTGGCAAGCCTGTTGCCAATCCGCCGAAGAAACCCAAGGCTGGACCTAAGCCTGAAATAGAGTGCTTCTATTGCAAGGGTATGGGTCACTGGAAGCGCAATTGCCCCAAGTATCTGGCAGATAAGAAGGCGGGCAAAGAAAAATCAGGTATATTTGATATACATGTTATTGATGTGTACTTAACCGGTTCTCGTAGTAGTGCCTGGGTATTCGATACCGGTTCTGTTGCTCACATTTGCAACTCGAAGCAGGAACTGCGGAATAGACGAAGGCTGGCGAAAGACGAAGTGACGATGCGCGTAGGAAATGGTTCCAAGGTTGATGCAATCGCCGTCGGCACAGTGTCACTTCAGCTACCATCAGGATTAGTGATGAACCTAAATCGTTGTTATTTAGTGCCTGCGTTGAGCATGAACATTATATCTGGATCTTGTTTATTGCGAGACGGTTACTCTTTTAAGTCTGAGAATAATGGTTGTTCTATTTCTATGAGTAACATCTTTTATGGTCATGCACCGAATGTGAGAGGATTGTTCATATTGAATCTTGATAGCGATACACATATACATAACATTGAGACCAAAAGAGTTAGAGTAAACAATGATAGCGCCATATTTTTGTGGCACTGCCGCTTGGGTCATATTGGTGTAAAGCGCATGAAGAAACTCCATGCTGATGGACTTTTGGACTTGACTTTGATTCACTTGACACGTGCGAACCATGCCTCATGGGCAAGATGACTAAGACTCCATTCTTCGGAACAATGGAGCGTGCAAGTGACTTGTTGGAAATCATACATACCGATGTGTGTGGTCCAATGAGCGTGGAAGCACGCGGCGGATATCGTTATTTTCTCACCTTCACTGACGATTTAAGCAGATATGGTTATGTCTACTTGATGAAGCACAAGTCTGAAACATTTGAAAAGTTCAAGCAATTTCAGAGTGAAGTGGAAAATCATCGTAACAAGAAGATCAAGTTCCTACGGTCTGATCGTGGGGGTGAATATCTGAGTTTCGAGTTTGGTGCTCACTTAAGACAATGTGGAATTGTTTCGCAGTTAACACCGCCTGGAACACCACAGCGTAATGGTGTGTCCGAACGTCGTAATCGTACTTTGTTAGAGATGGTGCGATCTATGATGTCTCTTACTGATTTGTCGTTATCTTTTTGGGGTTATGCATTAGAAACAGCTACATTCACTTTAAATAGGGCACCATCAAAATCCGTTGAGACGACACCATACGAACTGTGGTATGGCAAGAGGCCAAAGTTGTCATTTCTTAAAGTTTGGGGATGTGATGCTTATGTCAAAAAGCTTCAGCCTGAAAAGCTGGAACCCAAAGCGGAAAAATGCGTCTTCATAGGTTACCCGAAAGAGACAGTTGGGTACACCTTCTATCTCAAATCCGAGGGCAAAGTGTTTGTTGCTAAAAACGGAGCTTTTCTCGAGAAGGAGTTTCTCTCGAGAGAATTGAGTGGGAGGAAGATAGAACTTGACGAGGTTGTCGAACCTCTCATCCCTCTGGATGGTGGCGCAGGGCAAGGGGAAACCTCTGTCGTTGCGACGCCGGTTGAGGAGGAAGTTAATGATGATGATCATGAAACTCCAGTTCAAGTTTCTGTTGAACCACGCAGGTCGACGAGATCACGCGTTGCTCCAGAGTGGTACGGTAATCCCGTCTTATCAATCATGTTGTTGGACAACAATGAACCTGCAAATTATGAAGAAGCAATGGTGGGCCCAGATTCCAACAAATGGCTAGAAGCCATGAAATCCGAGATAGGATCCATGTATGAGAACAAAGTGTGGACTTTGGAGATACTACCTGAGGGCCGCAAGGCTATTCAGAACAAATGGATCTTTAAGAAGAAGACGGACGCTGACGGTAATGTGACCGTTTATAAAGCACGACTTGTGGCAAAGGGTTTTTCACAAGTTCCAGGAGTTGACTACGATGAGACTTTCTCACCCGTAGCGATGCTTAAGTCCGTCAGAATCATGTTAGCGATAGCTGCATTTTTCGATTATGAAATATGACAGATGGATGTCAAAACGACGTTCCTTAATGGTTTCCTTAAGGAAGAGTTGTATATGATGCAACCCAAAGGTTTTGTCGATCCTAAAAATGCTGACAAGGTGTGCAAGCTCCAGCGATCCATTTATGGACTGGTGCAAGCATCTCGGAGTTGGAACAAACGCTTTGATGAGGTGATCAAAGCATTTGGGTTTATACAAGTGGTTGGAGAATCTTGTATTTACAAGAAAGTGAGTGGGAGCTCTGTGGCGTTTCTAATGTTATATGTGGATGACATATTACTGATTGGAAACAACGTAGAGCTTTTGGGGAGAATAAAAGGTTACTTGAATAAAAGTTTCTCTATGAAGGACCTAGGAGAAGCTGCTTACATTCTAGGCATTAAGATCTATAGGGATAGATCAAAACGCCTGATAGGACTTTCACAAAGCACATACCTTGATAAAGTTTTGAAGAGGTTCAAAATGGAACAGTCCAAGAAAGGGTTCTTGCCAGTTTTACAAGGTACGAGATTGAGTAAGACTCAGTGCCCAGCAACTGATGAAGATAGAGAGCATATGCGCTCCGTCCCCTATGCTTCAGCCATAGGTTCTATCATGTATGCGATGTTGTGCACTAGACCGGATGTTAGCCTGGCCATAAGTATGGCAGGTAGGTTCCAGAGTAATCCAGGAGTGGATCACTGGACAGCGGTCAAGAATATCCTGAAGTACCTGAAAAGGACTAAGGAGATGTTTCTCGTGTATGGAGGTGACGAAGAGCTCGCCGTAAAAGGTTACGTCGATGCAAGCTTTGACACAGACCCGCACGACTCTAAGTCACAAACCGGATACGTATTTATTCTTAATGGGGGTGCAGTAAGCTGGTGCAGTTCCAAGCAAAGCGTCATAGCAGATTCTACATGTGAAGCGGAGTACATGGCTGCCTCGGAGGCGGCTAAGGAGGGTGTCTGGATGAAGCAGTTCATGACGGATCTTGGAGTGGTGCCAAGCGCACTAAATCCAATAACCTTGTTCTGTGACAACACTGGTGCCATTGCCTTAGCAAAGGAACCACGGTTTCACAAGAAGACCAGACACATCAAACGACGCTTCAACCTCGTCCGCGACTACGTCGAGGAAGAGGACGTAAATATATGCAAGGTGCACACGGATCTGAATGTAGCAGACCCGCTGACTAAACCTCTTCCACGGCCAAAACATGATCGACACCAGAACTGTATGGGTGTTAGATTTATTACAATGTAATTCACATGGTGATGTGAGGGCTAGATTATTGACTCTAGTGCAAGTGGGAGACTGTTGGAATTATGCCCTAGAGGCAATAATAAATATATAGTTATTATTATAATTCCTGTATCAAGATAATAGTTTATTATCCATGCTATAATTGTATTGAATGAAGACTCATTTACATGTGTGGATACATAGACAAAACACCGTCCCTAGCATGCCTCTAGTTGGCTAGCCAGTTGATCGATGATAGTCAGTGTCTTCTGATTATGAACAAGGTGTTGTTGCTTGATAACTGGATCACGTCATTGGGAGAATCACGTGATGGACTAGACCCAAACTAATAGACGTAGCATGTTGATCGTGTCATTTTGTTGGTACTGTTTTCTGCGTGTCAAGTATTTATTCCTATGACCATGAGATCATATAACTCACTAACACCGGAGGAATGCTTTGTGTGTATCAAACGTCGCAACGTAACTGGGTGACTATAAAGATGCTCTACAGGTATCTCCAAAGGTGTTAGTTGAGTTAGTATGGATCAAGACTGGGATTTGTCACTCCGTGTGACGGAGAGGTATCTCGGGGCCCACTCGGTAATACAACATCACACACAAGCCTTGCAAGCAATGTAACTTAGTGTAAGTTGCGGGATCTTGTATTACGGAACGAGTAAAGAGACTTGCCGGTAAACGAGGTTGAAATAGGTATGCGGATACTGACGATCGAATCTCGGGCAAGTAACATGCCGAAGGACAAAGGGAATGACATACGGGATTATACGAATCCTTGGCACTGAGGTTCAAACGATAAGATCTTCGTAGAATATGTAGGATCCAATATGGGCATCCAGGTCCCGCTATTGGATATTGACCGAGGAGTCTCTCGGGTCATGTCTACATAGTTCTCGAACCCGCAGGGTCTGCACACTTAAGGTTCGACGTTGTTTTATGAGTATTTGAGTTATATGGTTGGTTACCGAATGTTGTTCGGAGTCTCGGATGAGATCACGGACGTCACGAGGGTTTCCGGAATGGTCCGGAAACGAAGATTGATATATAGGATGACCTCATTTGATTACCGGAAGGTTTTCGGAGTTACCGGGAATGTACCGGGAATGACGAATGGGTTCTGGGAGTTCACCGGGGGGGCAACCCACCCCGGGGAAGCCCATAGGCCATAAGGGTGGCGCACCAGCCCTTAGTGGGCTGGTGGGACAGCCCAAAAGGGCCCTATGCGCCAAGGATAAGAAATCAAAGGAAAAAGGAAAAAAAAGGAGGAGGTGGGAAGGGAGGGGGACTCCCTCCCACCAAACCTAGTCCAACTCGGTTTGGGGGGGAGAGTCCTCCCCCTTGGCTTGGCCGACCCCCTTGAGGGTCCTTGGACCCCAAGGCAAGGCCCCCTCCCTCCCACCTATATATACGGAGGTTTTAGGGCTGATTTGAGACGACTTTTCCACGGCAACCCGACCACATACCTCCACGGTTTTTCCTCTAGATCGCGTTTCTGCGGAGCTCGGGCGGAGCCCTGCTGAGACAAGGTCATCACCAACCTCCGGAGCGCCGTCACGCTGCCGGAGAACTCTTCTACCTCTCCGTCTCTCTTGCTGGATCAAGAAGGCCGAGATCATCGTCGAGCTGTACGTGTGCTGAACGCGGAGGTGCCGTCCGTTCGGTACTAGATCGTGGGACTGATCGCGGGATTGTTCGCGGGGCGGATCGAGGGACGTGAGGACGTTCCACTACATCAACCGCGTTCTCTAACGCTTCTGTTGTACGGTCTACAAGGGTATGTAGATCACTCATCCCCTCTCGTAGATGAACATCACCATGATAGGTCTTCGTGCGCGTAGGAAAATTTTTGTTTCCCATGCGACGTTCCCCAACAACTGGGTGAGGCCAATGACCTCATTGAGTCTCATGAGGAGACCATCTCCGAGCTTCAGGGACACAGTCGTGACTATGCCGATGAAATTGCTGAATTATCTATTGCTCTAGAAAAGGAGCGCGCTCTTCGTTTGGCTCTTGAGGAGTCATACAACGATGACTGCGCTAAAATGCGAAAGCAACTAGATCATGATACTGTTCTTACTCGTATGCTTAAGTCTGAGAAGTATGCGCTTGGGGTTGGCCATGACAGACTCAAAGTGGAGTTTGACACACTTGACAAGGCCCACAAGGTCTTGAAAGGTGTTCATTTCTCTCTGAAAGAGTCTCATGATCAACTCCAAGCAAAGCTTACCAAGGAGATTTCTACTTGTCCTTCCTTTGTGTTAATTGATAATGCTTGTGCAACTAATCCCTGTTGTGAGCATGTACATCTTGTGGAGGAAAATGCCAAGTTAAAGGAGAAACTTGAGAAGGGTCTTGTGGCATGCATACAAGGTGAGAAGAGCCTGAACGACCTCTTGAACACTCAAAAGGGTGTTGTAGGAAAGGAGGGACTTGGACTTACCTCCAAGTCAAAAGGAAAAAGGAGGAACAGGAACAAACGATCTCCTGCCCTCATGGACATCTTTGTCAAAGAGGGTGAGGGTTCTCAGGAGGTGAACAGGAACAAGGTGGACGATGGAAACGTCAAGAAGGGCAAAACCATTCCTACTAACACAGCCGACAAACTCAATTCTTCTTATGTCTTATGTCGTGCTAGTGATGGGCATGTTTATGCCAGATTTGTTGGTTCCTACTATGAGTACATTGAATGGGCTATCTGGGTTCCTAAGACCCTTGTCTCTAACATGAAAGGACCCATTAAAAATGGGTACCTAAAACCAAGCCTTGATCTATTGCAGGAGTTTGCTTCCGGTGGGGTGTCATGGTTGCTCGATAGTGGAGCAACAAATCATATGACCGGAAGCAAGGACTTAGTGGTGGATGTGCATCCTTCTCCATCTATGCCCACCCATGTCCAATTCGCCGATGCATCCTCGTCAAAGGCATTGGGATTTGGTAAGGTGGTCGTCTCTCAAGAGTTATCTATTGAGAAGGTCATGCTTGTTGAGTCTCTTGCCTACAATTTACTTTCAGTTTGTCAACTTGCAATTATGGGGTTTTCCACATTCTTTAATCTTGATACTGTGGTCCTCCTGTGGAGCAAGACTCTTAAAGTAGCCTATGTTGGATATGTAGAAAATGGTCTTTATGTGGTAAACTTCTCAAAGCGACCCACTAAGACCGCGACGTGTTTAATGGCTAAAGTTCATGTGGGCTGGCTTTGGCATCGCCGATTAGCTCATGTCAATATGAGATCTTTGCAAAGTCTTCTAATAGGGGACCATATTCGTGGACTAACAAATGTGAGTTTTGCTAAAGATCGTGCTTGCAGTGTCTGCATTGAAGGAAAGATTCATGAAACTGCTCATCGTCCAACGACTCTCATTTACACTACGAGGCCATTGGAGCTCCTCCATATGGATCTTTTCGGCCCTCCATCATTTGACAGTCTTGGAGGCAGAAAGTACTGCTTGGTGATTGTTGACAACTACTCAAGATACACTTGGGTATATTTCTTCAAAAGGAAGAGTGAAACTCAACAAACTGTCATCAACTTTGCCAATGAAGCTCAACGTCAACATGAAGCAAAGATCTTGATGATTAGAAGTGACAATGGCACCGAGTTCAAGAACTACACCTTGGATGAGTTTCTAGGTGATGAGGGAATAAAACATCAATATTCAGCACCATATACCCCTCAACAAAACGGCGTGGCTGAAAGGAAGAACCGGACCTTGATAGACGTTGCAAGAACAATGATGGCAGAATTCAAATCTCCATATAACTTTTGGGCAGAGGCCATCAACACAGCATATCATGCGTCCAATTGGCTCTATATCCGCAAAGGCCTGAACAAGACTCCATATGAGATTCTAACTGGAAACAAACCCAATCTCAAGTACTTCCGGGTATTCGGTTGTAAGTGTTTCATTCTCAAGAAAGGTGCACGTTTAGCTAAATTTGATTCTAGAGCACATGAGGGCATCTTTGTTGGTTATTCTACAAACTCTCATGCTTACCGTGTCCTCAACAAGTCCACCGGACTCATTGAGGAGACGTGTAACGTGGAGTTTGATGAAAATAATGGCTCCCAAGTGGAGCAAAGTGGTCTTTGTGATGTAGGTGATGATATTCCTCCCCAAGCCATAAGAAGAATGGGGATTGGTCAAATACTCCCCATTGAGGAACCCCTTGTGGCCGAAGGAGAAGGACAATGCTCTACTCAAATGGAGCCATCATCCCCACAAGCCCCACACGCTTTCGATGAACAAAGAGAAGACTCTCAACAAAATGAACAAGCTCAAGGTCAAGATAAATTGCCCAACAATGATGATGTGTCCCATGATATTCAAGCACTCACCCAAGGCTCCGAACTTGCTCATGATCAAGATCAAGTGCAACCACGAGATCCATACCAAGTAGAAGCACAAGATCAAGATCAAGAGCAACCACAAGTACAAGGACAAACAAGTGAACCTGCTCAAGTCGAAAGTCAAGATGATCAGGATATTGTCTCACAATTCCCTTCTGCAGCACCAACAGCCGGTGCCAAGGGAGGCTCAAGATGCAAGGGCAAGCAAAGTAAACAAGTCGATGCTCCCCAGTTATCCAATGAAGAACTCTTGGAGCGTCGAGCAGCCAAGATTGCGAACAAGCTGAGAGTCAAGTCACATCTTATGAAGAATGTACTTGGCAGTTTAAAAGGGGGAGTATCCACCTGTCAACAGATTTGGAATTATTGTGAGCATCACGCATTTGTTTCGTATTGAGAACCTCAACAGGTACAGGAAGTGCTCGATGATGAGGATTGGCTTATGGCCATGCATGAAGAACTTAACAACTTTGAGCGTAACCAAGTCTGGGATTTAGTGCCAAGGCCAACGGAGGAACATAATGTCATCGGGACCAAATGGATATTCAAGAACAAGCAAGATGCCAATGGGATTGTGATTCGAAACAAGGCAAGATTGGTGGCTCAAGGCTACTCCCAAGTTGAGGGTATCGACTACGGTGAAACCTTTGCCCCTGTTGCTCGTCTAGAATCTATTCGCATGTTGCTTGCATTTGCTTCTCATCATAACTTCAAATTACAACAAATGGATGTGAAAAGTGCCTTTCTTAATGGTCCTTTAAATGAGTTGGTCTATGTCAAACAACCCCCGGGATTCGAACATCCCAAGCTCCCCAATCATGTGTACAAACTTAATAAGGCACTCTATGGCCTTAAACAAGCCCCACGTGCGTGGTATGAGTATCTTACTGAGTTGTTACAAGATCGTGGGCTTGAAATTGGGAAGATAGATCCCACTATTTTTACTAAGAGGGTTAAAGGGGATTTGTTCATATGCCAGCTATATGTTGATGATATTATCTTTGGCTCTCCTAACATTTCTTTCAATGAAGAATTTGCTGCACTAATGACTGAGAAATTTGAGATGTCCATGATGGGAGAGTTGAAGTTCTTCCTCGGCTTCCAGATTAAACAAGGCCTAGAAGGGAGCTTCATCAAACAAGCCAAGTACACTCAAGACATGCTCAAACGATTCGAGCTTGAAGATGTCAAGCCGGTCAAGTTCCCCATGCCAACAAGATGCAAGCTTGACAGTGATCCCAATGGTAAAGCAGTGGATCAAAAGGTATATCGCTCCATGATTGGATCCCTCCTTTATCTTTGTGCATCTAGACTAGATATTATGTTGAGTGTAGGGATATGTGCACGGTTTCAATCCGCACCAAAAGAAAGTCATTATATGGCTGTTAAGCGAATCTTTCGATATTTGGCTCATACCCCAAACTTTGGCCTATGGTATCCCAAAGGAGCAAACTTCAACCTAGTAGGCTATTCTGACTCAGATTGGGCAGGAGATTGTGTGGAGAGGAAGTCAACTTCTGGAGGATGCCAATTCCTTGGTCGCTCACTGGTAAGTTGGTCTTCAAAGAAGCAGAATTGTGTCTCTCTATCATCCACCGAAGTTGAGTATGTGGCAGCTGCAAGTTGGTGTGCACAATTGCTATGGATGAGGCAAACTTTAAAGGATTACGGTGTCACTTGTGACAAAGTGCCTCTTCTATGTGACAATCAAAGTGCTATCAAGATTTCCCTCAACCCTGTTCAACATAGCAAAACCAAGCATATTGATATTCGCCATCACTTCATTCATGAACATATCAAGCTAGGTGATACTGAGGTTCACTTCATCCACACTGAAGAGCAACTTGCAGATATTTTCACTAAGCCCCTAGATGAAGCAAGGTTCCGGGAGTTAAGGCATGAGCTAAATATCATTGATTCAAGTAATGTGGATTGAAGCTAGGCACGTTGCACCTTACTATGCATTATATCTTGTTCTAGATGTAGGCATGGACATAGGGGGAGTGTTGTCCTCTCAATGAACTCTTCCTCCCCCCATTATGCATAAATCGATCTAGTCTTTCACTTTAGCCATTGCCAAATGGCACTTGTGCTTCGAAGACGAGCGTTGGTCATGAACCCAAGGATAATTCTTCGCGGTGTCATACCTTTGTCTCAAACATAGGTGGCCTCGGCCATCGCCCCCCCCCCCCACCTTTCTCTCATATGGAAGAAAGGATACAAAATGACAAGTCAGTATATCTTGCTGGTGTTATCTTCTTATTTTCACTAACTTGTCATTTTCCCACGTCCTTCTCATCTCCTAGGTCCCGTTGTGACATTTGCAGCGGTACTACCGCCAGGGGTAGCGGTACTACCGCCAGGACCCCCTCTTTCTTCTTCCTCGTGGCTCCTCCCTCCCCAACCCCGAACTCCCCCTATTTGGATCTCTATCCCTGGAGCCCCTTCTCTCCGTTGAGTTGGAGGGTTTGCTCCACTTCTCCTTCCTCCTCCAAGTGCCATGGACACCGGTAAAGCTCCTACCTTTCTTCTCTTGGTTGATGTTTTCTTGTTCTAGGGTTAGGAGCATTGGTGGTTTGGATCCATGTCTATGATATTGTGCTTTGTTCTTGGATGACATGAAGGAGATATTCGAGGAGAGTGTAGGTCATATGATTCTTTGCCTTTATATTGCCATGCCCTAGGATTTTCATGTTTTAGATGAAGCACTTCTTCTATTTTTGGATTAGATCTAAAACTTGCATTCTCTTGACTAGGCATGTCCTTATTTAGATGGTACTTGTGATCCTCATGTGGTTAGGGCTGTGGTGGAGTTCTTAGTGATTATACACAGTCCCATGGCCTTCGAAAATCCCATGTAGCCATCTCTATGGGTTCTTTTCATATTCAGATCTGAAAATCAAACCCTAGCGGTACTACCGCCAGAGGTAGCGGTACTATCGCCAGGACCCTAGTGGTACTACCGCCAGGGGTAGCGGTACTACCGCCAGGACCCCAGCGGTACTACCGCCAGGGGTAGCTGTACTACCGCTCGGACCCCAGCGGTACTACCGCCAGGGGTAGCGGTACTACCGCCAGGAGGATATTATGTCTTTTCTTTTCATTTGCTTGGCTATGTGTGTTTACTTTTTATGCCTCTTCTTGTTCATTGCCTTGACTCCTTCTGTCGCTCTTTTTCGGTGTGTGTTTTGTGTCACAGGTGGTGCTCGCCGCTCGAACCCCCCACGGGACACACAGTCAAAGCATTATCGCAATCCAGAGGCTCCAGAGGGCTCCGCCACTTCCGGTCTGCAACCCAAAAAGAAGTCCTTCAAAAAGTCCGCTCACAAGGACAAGGGGGTCAATGTTCGCACTATGCCCCCTAAGGATTTTCTACGGTTCCGCACCCAAAATCACTATCTCCAAGAGAAGGCTGTGATCAGGAATGTCGAGAATGTTTGGGCAACGGATCACTGCAGGATCTATCGTGACATCATCAAGCATTTCAAGAAGAGTTTTGTTCCAGTTCAGTGGATTGACTTGGCTCACCTTCAGCGGAACCTGGATTACTTTGGTCACGCTCTCTCTCTGATTGACAAGCTGGGCATTAAGGAGATCATCTCCTTCAAGAAAGACTTTGATCCAGATGTTGTTGCCCAGTTCTATGTCACGGTTCACTTCTCACCTGATGACGAGCACTCCCTGGTTTGGATGACTGGGACTCAGAAGATGACAGGTTCCTGGCGTGAATTCATGGCATTTCTCAAGATTGATTTTCAGGGAGCTGACACTCCACTTGGGTCGTGTCCTCATGCTGCAGCTTCCACTGATAGGGCCCCGCCAAGGATAGGTTGCAGCAACTCTATGTGAAGAAAGGTGTGCTCCCCACGCATCTGGATATCATGCATCGGATCTTCCACAACACCCTCTTTCCTCGCATTGGCAACTTCGACGAGGTACACGGCTCTCTGGCTGAGATGCTTCTGCTTTGTGAGGAGGCTGCCCCTCTCGATATTTCTGACATGATGTTCACTGAGCTCTCGAACTGCATCATGATGCGCAAGGTTCCCATCTACAGGCCCTACTTGTTTTCCTATATTCGTCAGAAGTGGCAAGACACCTATCCGCTTGAGGAGTTCCACCTTCACGTTGATTACTTTGTGCACGATCCTATCAATCTCTGCATCAAGGACAAATGGGCCAACCCATCAACTTCATCTCAGCACATGGACACTGACACAGAGACTGCTGCTGACAGAGGAACCGCTTCTCAGTCCCGCTCTTCTGCCATGCCATCTTGGGCCGTGAAACTGCAGGACAAAATGAAGACTCTCTTCTGTATGCAGGCTAAGGGACAGTATCAGACTCACGTGGCCCAGAAGGAGAACCGTTAGAGGCACAAGCGTGTTCTGAGGACACTTGATGTTGACATCTCCAGCAGATCAGAGGACAACATCACTCCAGAGTCTGCTTGGATGCGGGCTCAAGGTTACCAATGGTCTGATGCAGAGGAGGAGGAGGACAATGAAGAGGAGCAGGACGATCCGGATGCTACGGACGAGTCTGGGGATGATGAGGATGAGGAGTGACCACCTGTGTCGTTAGGTGTACCCCTTTTTGGTGTCTTGTGCCAAAGGGGGAGAGAGTCTAGGAGCTGGATTTGATTTGAGAGTTGAACTTTGCTTAGCTTTGCTTATCTTTCGTGTTTGCTTTGCACTTGGTTTGCTTCTATTTTGCTATCGTTGCTTTGTGTGACGTGAGACATGAACTAGTGTGAGATTTATTCCCATCATATGTTGTGAGTCATATGCTCCTTATTTTCATATATCTCTATCTTTTTGTTCACATGTTATTCACTGTGCAAATCCGGTATTGTCATCAATCCACCAAAAGGGGGGAGATTGTTAGGGCATAGTTTATGCCTAAGTAATTTTGGTGATTGATGATAGTACCGCAAAGGACTAACCGTGTGTGTTAAGATTTCAGATAACAGACGTCAACAGCACAAGACGACTCGCCCCCTCTTTCATGGAACAGAAGCACGGTGTACTCTACGATTCTCTTTATTTGAGTCATAGGAAAGCCGTACTATTAAGAGGGGAACCGTAGTGGAAAGGTTTGGGTGGAATCAATCTTGCACGCGCACACTTCATCTCCTTTCCCCCTTGCCGGCAACTTTGGAGTGGCTCCCGCCTTTGTGTGTTTCTCTTCTTTGCAAATGGTCCCTCAGCGGTAGTACCGGTAGCCCTAGCGGTAGTACCGCTGGAGTGCTAGCGGTAGTACCGCTGCAGCTAGCGGTAGTACTGCTAGCTGGCGGTAGTACCGCCCCTTGTCAGCGGTAGTACCGCTCCAGAAGCTTAGTACCGCCTTCCTAGCGGTTGTACTTGGACGGACCTTTTTGCTAAGACTTTCTTGGTGGTGGTTGGCCCGGTAGTGCTTATGCACTACCATGGGTCCAGCGGTAGTACCGCTGCAGCCAGCGGTAGTACCGCTGGAGTGCCAGCGGTAGTATCGCTGCATCCAGCGGTAGTACCGCCAGGCACGGGCTGTGAGTGGGAAAACGGTTGGATTCCCCCCCCCCACTATATAAGGGGTTCTTCTAGCTGTGGAACCTTATCTCTCACCCTCCCAAGCTCCATTGTTGCTCCCTAAGCTCAAAAGTGCCCGATCTCTCTCCCTAGCCAATCAAACTTGTTGATTCTTTAGGGATTGGTTGAGAAGGCCTAGATCTACACTTCCACCAAGAGAAAAGTTGATTCCCCCACCAATCCCTTGCGGATCTTGTTACTCTTGGGTGTTTGAGCATCCTAGACGGTTGAGGTCACCTCGAAGCCACATTCCATTGTGGTG
This sequence comes from Hordeum vulgare subsp. vulgare, assembly GCF_904849725.1. Lineage (NCBI taxonomy): Eukaryota > Viridiplantae > Streptophyta > Magnoliopsida > Poales > Poaceae > Hordeum > Hordeum vulgare. Next base: position 408,657,547 of record NC_058521.1, on the reverse strand, counting down.
AAGCTTCGTGGTCTTGTTGGGAGCCTCCAATCTTTGTGTGGAGTTTGCCCCAACCTTGTTTGTAAAGGTTCGGTCGCCGCCTTCAAGGGAACCTATAGTGGAATCACGGTACCTTGCATCATGCGAGGGCGTGAGGAGAATACGGTGGCCTTAGTGGCTTATTGGGGAGCATTGTGCCTCCACACCGCTCCAACGGAGACGTACTTCCTGTCAAAGGGAAGGAACTTCGGTAACACATCCTCGTCTTCATTGGTTCCACTTGTGGTTATCTCTAACCTTTACTTTGTGAATGCTTATGTTGTTGTCTATCTCTTACTTGTCTTAGTAGCTCTTGTTGTTAGCTTCATTATGGTTCACCCCATTGTTGTTATATTTGTGAACCCGTATGTTGTTTATCCTAACTTGCTAAGATTAATTAAAAAGTGGTCGTTGCCTATTCACCCCCCCCCCCCTCTAGTCAACCATATCGATCATTTCAAAAGGTACAAGATAAGCCCTTCGCAGAGGGAAGCAGAGGTTGTCATGCGCTTTTGAGGTTTGGATGCGTGTCCTCTTAGTGCGGAGGAACGGCACTTTATATTGCCTCGTGTGATAAAGAACTTTATTATGCAGTCTGTCACTTTTATGTCTTCCTCATCACAGGTTCGTATAAAGCTTATTTTCCACACACTAATAGATCATACATATTAGAGAGCAATTTTTATTGCTTGCACCGATGGCAACTTACTTGAGGGATCTTATTCAATCCAAAGGTAGGTATGGTGGACTCTCATGGCAAAACTGGGTTGGAGGTTTATGGATGCACAAGTAGTATCTCTACTTGGTGTGGGAGTTTGGGCTAATATGAGGTGGAAGAAATCGTCACATGCTAAGGGATCTCTAATCATATAACATTGTTTGGAACCAAGCAAACACAATTCATTATGTTGTCTTCCTTGTCCAGCATCTACTTCTAAGCATGTAATAGTTTCGTGAGTGCTCACAATTATAGAAAGCGTCTAAGATGATATATTTATATGTGAACCTCTCTTCCCTTATTAGTTCTTATTAATTGCAGCAATGACTGAGGTCTATGTTGGTTTATTCTCAACAAGTTTCAATCATCATACTTGTTATATGTGAAGCTATCACTTTCCATAAGATCATCTCACGATCTTTCATGCTATCGTTCTTTTCATACTTTTGATCACGGCACAAAACAAAGCCCTTGATTAAGATACTCTTTATTATATATCTCGCAAGCTCGAATACAACGGGGGAGACACAAAGAAAAAGACTCAACTAAACACTAAAGACTTATTCCACTAAGAGAAGAAATAAAAACTAAAAAGGAAAGAACTAAAACAAAGGTAAAAGAAAAATATATAAAGGTGATACGATACTAGGGCAACTCCCCCAAGCTTGGCAAAAGCCAAGGGATTGCCAATACCAATGCTTAGTTGTCTTCCTTTGGTGGTGGTGGTGGTGGAATTGTTGTCTAATTTCCACTTGAGCATAAAGTTCTGCTCCCTCAGATCGTCATTTTCCTCCTCAAGCTTCAACACTCTATGGCAAAGTTCGTGCTTACTCTCGTGCAAGAAACGAGAAGGGATAAACAGGGTCTTAGGCTTCTTCCTGGAGTTGCGGAGGCTTGACTTCTTGAACTCCACATGGGTGTTTGCAGGATGAGGTAGAGGAGCCTCCTCTTCATCGGAACTCGTTTGTTCCTTCCCCTTGGGATCATAGTCCTCTTCCTCGTCAGCGGTCCAGCCGTATGGTTCCAAGTCCCCATAGACCTTGGGGTTAGCAAGGTAATCATCCACATAGCTCTCCCCATATGAATCCTGAGAAGACATCTTGACCTAGATCTGCGGCAGAAACAGGCTCGAAACGAAAAGAGAGGAAAACTACGCGATACGGAGATCAAAACCCTCGAGCGTATATATAATGATTTTTTCTGGACCAGAAGGGGTGCTCCGCAAGAAAACGGAGTCCGAGAGGCACACGATGTGCCCACAAGCCCTGTAGCCGCCGCCAGGGGGGTAGGTGGCGGCTACCAAGCTTGTGACCGCCTCGTGCGCTCTCCGGACTGCTTTTTATTTTTCTAATTTTCCAAAAATTCCAAAACGGAGGAAAATTCCTATTGGAAAAGCTTCGGAGTCCAATTACTTACCGAAACACATACCTCTTCGTTTTCAGGGTCAGAAACAGGCTGGTAAACATCCCTTATGTACTCCTCTGGAGTTATGATATTGATGATATTGGTCTCAACATTTATGGGAGTACCAGAGATATAATGCTTGATTCTTTGCCCATTTACCACTCTAGGAAAATTTCCTTCCGTGTTTTGATTTTGATGGCACCGGAACGATATACTTCCTCGACAACGTAAGGACCTTCCCATTTAGAGAGAAGCTTGCCTCCGAAGAATCTTAAGCGAGAATTGTATAGCAGGACATAATCACCTACATTGAACTCTCGTTTCTGTATTCTTTTATCGTGCCATCTCTTAACCTTTTCCTTGAACAACTTGGCATTCTCATATGCATGGGCCCTCCATTCATCTAATGAGCTGATATCAAACAACCGCTTCTCACCGGCAAGTTTGAAATCGAAGTTAAGCTCTTTGATTGCCCAATAAGCCTTGTGTTCTAGCTCAAGAGGTAAATGACATGCCTTACCATAAACCATTTTATACGGCGACATGCCCATGGGATTCTTATAAGTAGTCCTATAAGCCCATAGTGCATCGTCAAGTTTATTAGACCAATTCTTTCGAGATCTATTGACAGTCTTTTGTAAGGTCAATTTGATCTCCCTATTACTCAACTCCACTTGACCACTAGACTGAGGATGATAAGGAGATGCAACTCTATGGTTGACATCATACTTAGCAAGCATCTTGCGGAAAACACCATGAATGAAGTGTGAACCGCCATAAGTCATCAGATATCTAGGGACTCCAAATCTTGGGAAAATGACTTCTTTAAGCATCTTAATAGAGGTGTGGTGATCAGCATTTCTAGTGGGGATAGCTTCTACCCACTTAGTGAGGTAATCCATAGCAACTAAGATGTGAGTGTACCCATTGGAACTCGGGAAGGGTCTGATACGTCTCAAACATATCTATAATTTTTGATGGTTTCACGCTGTTATCTTCTCAACTTTGGATGTTTTGTTTACCTTTTATATCTTTTTTGGGACTAACTTATTAATCCAATGCCAAGTGCGAGTTCCTGTTTTTCTGTGTTTTTGACTCTTTTCAGATTTGATTTTGGAACGGAGTCCAAACGGAATAAAATCCCCGAAATAATTTTTCCAGATCGGAAGGCTTGAGGGCCAAGGCAGTGGGCCCATAGGGGGCCCACAAGCCCTGTTGCCGCGGCTAGGGGGGAGGCCGCGGCAACCAAGCTTGTGGCCCCCCTGGCGCTCCCCTGCCCTAGGTCTTTGGCCTATAAATTCCCTAAAAATCCAGAAAAAATCAGGGCATCCACGAAAACACTTTTCCGCCGCCGCAAGCTTCCTTTTCCGCGAGATCTCATCTGGAGACCCTTCCCGGTGCCCTGCCGGAGGGGACTTTGGAGTTGGATGGCTTCTACATCAACATCATCGCCTCTCCAATGACTCGTGAGTAGTCCACTTCAGACCTACGGGTTCGTAGTTAGTAGCTAGATGGCTTCTTCTCTCTCTTGGATCTTCAATACAAAGTTCTCCATGATCTTCATGGAGATCTATCCGATGTAATCCTCTTTGGCGGTGTGTTTGTCAAGATCCGATGAATTGTGGATTTGTGATCAGATTATATATGAATTATATTTGAGTCTTTGCTGATTTCTTATATGCATGATTTGATATCCTTGTAAGTCTCTCCGAGTCTTGGTTTTTGTTTGGCCAACTAGATCTATGATTCTTGCAATGGGAGAAGTGCTTGGTTTTGGGTTCATACCGTGTGGTGACCTTTCCGAGTGACAGAAGGGGCAGCAAGGCACGCATCATGTTGTTGCCATCAAGGGTAACAAGATGGGATTTTATCGTAGATATGAGATTGTCCATCTACATCATGTCATCTTGCTTAAGGCGTTACTCTGTTCTTTTGGACTTAGTACACTAGATGCATGCTGGATAGCGGTCGACGTCTGGAGTAAATAGTAGTAGATGCAGAAAGTATCGGTCTACTTGTTTTGGACGTGGTGCCTATAGATATAATCATTGCCTTAGATAACGTCACGACTTTGCGCGGTTCTATCAATTGCCCGACAGTAATTCGTTCACCCACCGTCTAGTTTCTTTCATGAGAGAAGCCACTAGTGAACACTACGACCCCCGGGTCTTTTCACAACTATCGTTTCCACTTTCGCTTTTACTTTGCTTTGTTTACTTTTTGCTTTCAGTTCTCACTTTGCAAACAATCTATAAGGGATTGACAACCCCTTCATAGCGTTGGGTGCAAGCTCTTTGTGTTTGTACAGGTACTTGTGACTTGACGAGATCTTCCACTGGTTCGATACCTTGGTTCTCAAAACTAAGGGAAATACTTACCGCTGTTGTGCTACATCACCCTTTCCTCTTCAAGGGAACACCAACCCAAGGCTCCAAGGCCGCGGGGAAATCCTTTGCATATTTGCCAAGGAAATCCCTAAAGGCGTAGCCGTAGCAGCAGGATTTCTGGCGCCGTACCAGGGAAGGTCTGTTGTCGCAGTAGCAGGGTCCCATATAATCAAAGCCCGAGACATCAAACGGTTCAATGACAAGTGAATAGTTCATAGGCATTTCCTGACATTTACTGATGTTCCCTATTCTTTGGCATTCGTCACAAGACAAGACAAACTTACGGGCATCCTTGAAGAGAGTGGGCCAATAGAAACCTGATTGCAATACCTTATGAGCAATTCTATCTCCAGCATGGTGTCCTCCATAGGCTTAGGAATGACACTTATGCAAGATCTATCCCTGTTCATGTTCAGGCACACAACGTCTAATAACACCATCTACTCCTTCCTTATAAAGGTGAGGATCATCCCAAAAGTAGTGTCTCAAATCAAAGAAGAATTTCTTCTTTTGTTGGTAGGTGAAACTGGGTGGTATGTATTTGGCTACGATATAGTTTGTGTAATGAGCATACCACGGTGCACTATGTGAAGTGTGGATGACATTTAATTGCTCATCAGGAAAGCTGTCATCAATAGGTCGTGGGTCATCAAGGACATTCTCTAGCCTGGACAAGTTATCTGCCACACGGTTATCAGCACCCTTTCGGTCAACAACGTGCAAATCAAATTCCTGTAGCAGGAGAACCCATCTGATTAGCCTAGGCTTAGCGTCCTTCTTCTCCATAAGGTACTTAATAGCAGCATGATCAGAGTGAATAGTGACTTTGGAGTCAACTATATAAGATCTGAACTTTTCACATGCAAATACGACTGCTAAAAACTGCTTTTCCGTAGTGGCATAGTTTCTTTGGGCACTGTCTAGAGTTTTACTAGCGTAGTGAATAACATTCAACTTCTTGTGAACTCTTTGTCCTAGAACAGCACCAATAGCATAATCACTAGCGTCACACATGATTTCAAAGGGCAAGTTCCAGTCAGGTGGTTGAACAATAGGTGCGGTTATCAAGGCCTTCTTAACTATTTCGAAAGCTTCCTCACAATCCTCATCAAAAACAAAAGGAACATCCTTCTACAAGAGGTTGGTAAGAGGCCTAGAAATCTTAGAGAAGTCTTTAATGAACCTTCTATAGAAACCAGCATGACCTAGGAAACTTCGTATACCTCTGATATCTGTGGGGCAAGGCATTTTCTCAATTGCATCAACCTTAGCCTTATCAACTTCAATGCCTCTTTCAGAAATTTTATGTCCTAAGACGATGCCTTCATTAACCATAAAGTGGCACTTCTCCCAATTCAAGACGAGGTTGGTATCTTTGCATCTCTGTAAGACTCGATCAAGGTTGTTGAGGCAATCATCAAAGGAAGACCCGTAAACGGAGAAGTCATCCATGAAAACCTCGACAATCTTTTCACAAAAGTCAGAGAATATAGCCATCATACATCTTTGAAAGGTGGCAGGTGCATTGAATAAGACAAAAGGCATACGTCTATAAGCAAAGGTACCGAAGGTGTGGGTGAAAGTGGTTTTCTCCTTATCACATTGTGCAACAGGTATCTGCGAGAAACCTAAATAACCGTCTAGAAAGCAGAAGTGTGTGTGTTTGGATAGCCTTTCTAGCATCTGGTCGATAAACGACAAAGGATAATGGTATTTCCTGGTTGCCGTGTTCAGTTTCCGGAAGTCTATCACCAACCTATAGCCAGTAATAATCCTTTGTGGGATTAATTCATTCTTATCATTAGGAACGATGGTGATACCTCCCTTCTTAGGTACGCAATGTAATGGACTTACCCAATCACTATGAGCAACAGGATAAATGATTCCTGCTTCCAAAAGCTTTAATATTTCTTTTCTCACGGCCTCTTTCACCTTAGGATTTAATCTCCTTTGATGATTAGCAACTGGTTTGAAGTCAGGATCAGTTTTAATCTTGTGCTGACATAGAGTGGGACTAATACCCTTAGGATCATCAAGAGTATATCCAATAGCCGCACGGTGCTTCCTCAAAGTTTATAGTAACTTCTTCTCTTCGTGATTCGAGAGGAGAGCACTAATAATAACAGGATATATCTCCTTCTCATCAAGATAGGCGTACTTAAGACTATCAGGCAACTGTTTAAGGTTGAACACAGGATCACCCTTCGGTGGGGGAGGATCCCCAAGCAGTTCAACAGGCAGATTATTCTTGAGAATAGGATATTGTTCTAAGACAATTTTATCTATCTCATCTCTTTCATCCATATGCATATCATTTTCATGCTCAAGCAGATATTGCTCTAAAGGATCCGTAGGAGGTACGGCAATAGAGTCAAGAGCAATGATTTCATCCCTACCAGACGACTCTTTTTCATGGGGTTGTCTTCCAAACTTGGAGAAGTTAAATTCGTGAGACACACCCTCGAAACTAACAGTGACAGTCTGCTTAATACAATCAATGTGAACATTGACAGTGTTGAGAAAGGGTCTACCAAATATGATGGGACAAAAGCTATCTTGTGCAGTAGCAAGGACGAGGAAATCAGTAGGATACTTCGTCTTACCACACAGGACTTCTACGTCTCTCACAATTCCCAGAGGGCAGATAGTGTCTTTTAGCTAGCGTAATAGTGACATCAATGGGTTCAAACTCAGCAGGTGCAATCTCATCTTTGATTTCATCATATAGGGAACGGGGTATTGCACTAACACTAGCACCCATATCACATAAACCATGATAACAGTGATCTCCTATCTTGACAGAAACAACGGGCAGGCCAACTACAGGTTCGTATTTGTCTTTCGCGTGAGGTTTAGCAATTCTAGCAGAGTCCTCACAGAATTTGATAACATGCCCGTCTATGTATTTGGCTAAGAGATCTTTGATAATAGCAACACTAGGTTCAGCTCTAATTTCCTCAGGGGGTGCAAGTGGTCTAATGTAACCCCTACGTATCACAGTTGGAGCTTTAGATTAATCCTTTTTCCTAGCAGGGTAAGGTGGTTTCTGAGCGTAGGCACAAGGAACAATAGGATCACTAAAGGCAATGCCTTTCTCCTTAAATAGATTGGGTTTAGCTATGTTGACTTCTACAGGGGGATGATATTTAAACCACTTCTCTTTGGGAAGATCAACATAAGCAGCAAAAGATTCACATAGAGAAGCTACTATCTTAGAGTCAAGTCCATACTTAGCGCTAAAATCTCTAGAAGTGTTTGTTTCAACAAAAGATTTAATGCAATCAAACTGAAAATCCATACCTGGCTTACCTTCCTCAAGCTCCCAATCTTCATAGTTACATTTGATTCTTTCCAATAAATTCCACTTGTGGTCAATATCCTTCTTCATAAAAGAACCGGTACAAGAAGTGTCAAGCATGGTACGATCTTCATGAGAAAGCCGAGCATAAAAGTTTTGAGTGATAATTTCTCTCGAGAGCTCATGATTGGGGCATGAATATAGCATTGATTTAAGCCTCCCCCAAGCTTGAGCTCTGCTTTCCCTATCACGAGGCCAAAAGTTATAAATATAATTCCGATCACGATGTACTAAATGCATAGGATAAAACTTTGATGAAATTCCAATTTCAACCGATTGTAGTCCCATGATCCAGTATCATCACATAGCCTATACCATGTCAACGCCTTATACTTCAAAGATAAAGGAAAGACTTTCTTATTTACCTCATCCTTTGGCAAACCTGCAAGCTTAAATAAACCACAAACTTCATCTACATAGATCAGATGCAAGTATGGATATGAAGATCCATCTCCTGTAAAAGGATTAGCCAGCAGTTTCTCAAGCATACCCGAAGGAATTTCATAAAAGATATTTTCAGTAGGTACCTCAGGTTGAGGAACAACTCCTAGTGCTTCCGTTCGTGGTGAAGATACCCCGAACAAATTCCTCAAAGGAACAGTTTCCATAGTGACAAGTGACAATAAATTTCAGCACAGTATATAAATGTTTCCTTACCAAATTCCACTTACCAAAGGCGCTTCACTCCCCGGCAACGGTGCCAGAAAAGAGTCTTCATGACCCACAAGTATAGGGGATCAATCGTAGTCCTTTCGATAAGTAAGAGTGTCGAACCCAACGAGGAGCAAAAGGCTCTGATAAACAATTTTCAGCAAGGTAATAACTGCAAGCACTGAAAGCAGCGGTAACAAGTGATGGTGTAGCAAGGTGAAAAGTAACAAGTAACAAGTAGTAGCAACAGTGCAGAAAAGTGGCTGAATCCCTTTTGTAGCAAGGGACAAGCCTGAACAAAGTCTTATAGGAGGAAAAACGCTCCCGAGGACACACGGGAATTTCTGTCATGCTAGTTTCATCATGTTCACGTGATTCGCGTTCGGTACTTTGATAGTTTGATATGTGGGTGGACCGGCTCTTGGGTACTGCCCTTACTTGGACAAGCATACCACTTATGATTAACCCCTCTCGCAAGCATCCGCAACTACGAAAGAAGAATTAAGACAACGTCTAACCATAGCATTAAACTAGTGGATCCAAATCAGCCCCTTATGAAGCAACGCATAGACTGGGGTTTAAGCTTTTGTCACTCTAGCAACCCATCATCTACTTACTACTCCCCAATGCCTTCCTCTAGGCCCAAATATGGTGAAGTGTTATGTAGTCGACGTTCACATAACACCACTAGAGGAAAAGACAACATACAACATATCAAAATACCGAACGAATACCAAATTCACATGACTATTATCAGCATGACTTATCCCATGTCCTCAGGAACAAAAGTAACTACTCACAAAGCATAATCATAATCATGATCAGAGGTGTAATGAGTAGCATCAAGGATCTGAACATAAACTCTTCCACCAAGTAATCCAACTAGCATCAACTACAAAGAGTAATCAACACTACTAGCAACCTTACAAGTGCCAATCGGAGTCGCGAGACGGAGATTGTTCACAAGAGATGAACTACGGTTTGGAGAGGAGATGGTGCTGATGAAGATGTTGATGGAGATGACTCCCCTCTGACGATTTCCCCCTCCGGGAGGGAAGTTTCCCCGGCAGGATTGTCCTGTCGGAGTGTTGGTGATGACGATGGCGACGATTTCCCCCTCCGGGAGGGAAGTTTCCCTGGCAGGATCGTCCTGTCGGAGCTCTAGATTGGATATGCTCAAGTTTCGCCTCGTGGCGGCGGAGAATCCACGAAAAAGCTCCACCCTGATTTTTCTGGAACGAAACCCTTCATATAGCAAAAGAGGGGGGCCAGTGGGCCCTCAGGGTACCCACAAGCCCTGTAGCCGCCCCCAGGGGGGCGGCGGCTACCAGGCTTGTGGGGCCCTGGTAGCTCCCCTCTTGTACTTCTTTCGCCCAGTATTTTTATATATTTCCAAAAAATTCCACGTTGATTTTCAGGGCAATTGGAGTTGTGCAGAATAGAGGACTCAGACTTGCTCCTTTTCCAGTCCAGAATTCCAGCTGCCGGTATTCTCCCTCTTCAAATAAACCTTGCAAAATAAGAGAGAAAAGGCATAAGTATGGTACCACGAGGTAATATAACAGCCCATAAAGCGATAAATATCAACATGAAAGCATGATGCAAAATGGACGTATCAATATCCCACCTATGAATTCTCGAAATATCTGGTCATGCAATATGGTACACGGATACAAGGAGTAATATTCACACAACTCCTATACTAACCTGTCCAATGTATCACATCCGTCAACACATAACCAGAATCTTGGACCTTCATCTACCACAGACCCTCGTGATCTCAACGATACAAAGTATGGCAGTACTCCCGAACAATCTGCACTAGTACTAGGGACATCGGGGCTATCTCGCCACTACTAGTATTGAAGCAATTACGAGCATCCTACATTCCGGGATAATCAGAAATCTGAATGATGGCGATGTGCAAAAGAATCCCCTGGAGCTCAACTCCCCGGAAGAAATCAAGGCACACAGGAGGCACCAAGACAGAACTCCGTCACATCGATATCATATAGATTTCAAAATACCCGCGTGATCCTAAAAAAAATTGAGCGAGAAGAGGAGTAGAATTAAGATTTCCTAAGTCGGGAACCTCACCAGAGCATGGAAGAGGAGAAAAAAGAATCCTACTCTCTGATATAACTAAGACTCAAAACATTTTACTAGACTCGACTCAGCCAAGTACGATCACACAAAGGCTCCTATGGTCGTAAGGCTCTGATTACAACTTGTAACGACTAAGATGCGGTACTTTCCGATTTAGGGAACGAGGCCCCAAAATGGAAAGAAGCGCATCTAAGCGTTTCGCAAGCAAGATAAACATAGCACATACATAATAACAGAATGACAAATAGGGAATCGTTTGCCATCTCATAGATAATATCAGAGTTACATCCACACATTTATTCAGACAAGGTAGTTCCACTACGGATTACATAACATGAGAAAAGGCTATGCTACCCTGCATGCTTGCCCACGATCACGACCATGCCTCAGTCTTCTGGATAGTTCACGTACAGGCGGTCGTTCTCCTCATCGTACTGCCACGCCAGCTGCGTGCCATCGGGATCACCTGTGTCGGGCGTACCTGTACCTGTTGGGGTGTTGAAGTAATCTGTGAGCCACACGGACTCAGCAATCTTTGACCTCGGTACCGAAACTAGTCAAGTTATTAGGTGAGGAAGGTTCAGTGTTTAGGTTGCAGCATCCTAAGCTTTTATGGTGGCTAACTTACGTAGAGCAAGTTATTGATGTGGTGGTCTACGCTAGCGGTCGAAGACTAGCTGATCACTAAGTGATCCTGAACACCTACCTACGTCAAACATAACCCCACCGTGTTCCCAATCGAAGAGAGGTCTTGTAAGGGGACAATCACTGTGTGCGCACACGGTTGGCAATTTTCTTAGATTAAGTTCAAGTTGTCTATAACCGGATGTTAATAAATATTCCAAATTGCCACATAACCGCGGGCACGACTTTCTGAAAGATTAAACCCTGCAGGGGTGCTCCAACTAGTCCATCACAAACCGTCACGGGCCGCAAAGTAATCCTCTATCACGAAACTCGTGATCTCGTCGGGTTCCTTAGAGGAAAACCTCAACTCTGGGGAGAACCAAAGCTTCACCGGGATTCCTATACGCAAGATATATCGCTAAGGTAAGACAAGACTAGCAGGACCTCCCGTCGTGTCGACGACCCCAATAAGAGCCACATATCTCAGTCTCACGACACGACGAATGAGCACAGCGTACAGTAGCCTGATAGACATCTCCCTAGTTGCCCCGGGTTGGCCCTGCACACGACTCTAGTTTGGGCCAACACTCATGAGGAGCACTGGCCCGGGTTGTTGATTAATTCCTCGGGGTAGCTATTCCCTATGCAGATTATTATTAAGTGATTAGCAGATTAAAACCAATGTTGGGTCCTGCCGGACAAGTCTTATCACTATACGATTTATCAAGGGGGTCCCCATAACAACCCCGAACATGTTAGGAGCGATCAGTTATGGAATCAAACACCGGTAGCCGGAAAACTATGGCGGCAATAACGGAACAAAACACCTGGCAAAAGGCTAGGCCTCCCGTCATATACCAAGTATATAGGTGCATTAATTAAATAACAGATTTAACATAATGATAACAAACTCATGTTATCACATGAGACAATTGCACCTGCAACTAGCAACGCTAACATTAGAAGCTGAGCAAGCCTACATAGCCATTCAATATTTGCTAGGAGGGGAAAGTGTTTGGGTTTCATGGCAATATCAGGAGGCAATTATTTCAGTGGTAGGCAGCGAGCATATGACGAAGAAAACATGAATCTAGGCACCACAAGACTAGAGATGGTATCAAGGTCATGTCATCTTGCATGTGATGTCTTCAGCTTGGAACTACTCTTGTTCGTCCTGCACGTACTCTCCTAGATCCACGTACTTGCTCTCCGATCCCGGTGCTACCCAACATAAAAATAGAATCCAATGAACAACAACACCACTTGATGCAACAAACACATGATGCATGAGATGAGAATGAACATGCATCTCTATTCTAGTCACTTGCACATGCATGAGAAGAAACTACAAACTTCTGGATAGAACTTCACCCTAAGATATCTTGACATGCATGAAGATGACCTGAAAAGATGCATGACGCGAAAACAATGCAAAAACATATAAAGAATGTTAAGAACGGAGCTATGGATCAACCGGAAACAACGAAACAAGAAATGGAGTCCTACGGATCCAATCCATCACAAACACACTCCAATGGCATACTACTGGTATTCCCAGGTTGCCAAATCACCAACAAACAAGTCTAGATGGGGTGGTGCAAAGAAACTCACCACACCATCAACTATGCACTCACAAGCATCAAAACAACAAAACTATACATTCTGTCCTAAACACCATCATAGCAGTTTGAGAGCTGCATGCAAAGCACCTACAACCACCCAAATGTGCCAAATAAGATATGTGGCAGAAGCTATTCAAAAGCTCTACAAGCATGAGCAAAAAGATAATCCAAAGGAGTTACACGTAGAAAGATCCACAGCTGCTAACTTGGCCAAAAATATCAGTTTTCAGGGACAGTGAAATTCTCAGATTCTCACTAGTTGTTTATGCGCTGAAGCATTTTGACAGCACCCAAAACAATATCTATAGGAAGTCAAATGGAATGAAAATTGACAGATAGCTAGACAAACTCAAAAGCTCCAACCTTCCAGTTGATCGCAAGGGCTGATTCCCAACACATGAACTTTTGCAAGCACAACTACAAGGGAAGAAAATATCAGCAGAGATTTTCACTAAGCTGAAATTTTCAGCCACATGCCTACTTTGACTAAGCACAACTTGCACATATAAACTCCTAAGCATGAAGCAACACCACCATGCTGTAGAGGGGTTCACCCTCTACTGCCACAACAAGGAATCATCCTCTTGGGCTCATCACATCACATGGAACCAAGCTCTAAACATTGAACAAAACATAAAAATGGCATTCCCAAAAAGTGTTCCAAAGTGGAATCTGATTCCACCAATGGATTCCTGGGATGATTCTACCCCAAAAACATATATAATACCTAGGTACTTGCATAGAACAAATGGGCACAAGGCTAAGAAGAAAATCTACATGGAATCACATGATGCAAATAGTGCCATATTACATGTGCTACACACTAGCTCATCACCTACACATGCATTGCACACACTCACAACTCCAATGGTGACATGAGGGTTTAGATCTCATGTATGTGTGCCATAGCACATCACCATACACACCACATACACCAAGCATACATAAGCTAGCACCTACACATGCTATCATCTAAAGCACACACTTACTTACACCACTATCACTAACACACACACATACAAGCTTTCACACAAGTGCTCACTAAGGCTATGCCATGCCTTGGGCATGTGGGTGTCACCACACACATGCACACACACACACAACTCCACATGCTAGTGAGCTCACCCTCACACATGCATGAACAACCTACATCAACACATGCACTTGGGTGCTTGCACCACACAAGCACACACCTCACATCAACTACACCAACATGTGGGTACTTGCACCACACAAGCACACACTCATGGGAGTTCCACCTCACAAATACACATGCACACACTACATGATCACCTACACACACACAAGCATAAGCACAAACATAAGCATACCAAACTACTCATGCACTCTAACTAAAACAAGAGAAAAACCCACTGGTTGGGAGGCAAAAAATACCACACATGTCCTAGCACACTACAACAGCTATCATAGCAATCAAATGAAAAACAGCAAAAGGAAATAGGCAAAAAATAGAAGGGATTGGGGGGAATCGAACCCAGGTGCCCCTGGTTCACCACCAGCACTAGCACCACTCGGCTAGCAGCCTTGGCTTGACAAAACAGAGGAGACATACAGGGTGAGCTATCCTCTTGCTGCTACTGTGCCGAAATAAAACACAAAAAGGGCGCCGCGGGGACTCGAACCCACGACCTGCGCCAGGTAAAACACACTGCTACCGCTGCGCTGCGCTTTCGAAGGTTAACAGAGAGGGGGACTCTGCTCTTTTGAGCAACCCCCTGTGGATCTACCTCTGCTCGACGGTGGCCGGAACATGGGAAGCACAATGCCGGTGGTCTACTTCAAATTGAGCTACGACTCATCGATCGAAGGGAAAAGGACCTCCCACGGTTCCATTTCTACTCTAAGCTCGACGAGAGGAGGCCTACAGCTACTCGGCAACGTGCACGGCGGCGCTGGCGACAGAAAGAGGAACGGCGGCACGGCTACGGTTCCTACGCTGGATCTGCCGACAGGGAAGGGGGAGGAAGGTTCGTGCTCACCCACTAGACGAGGACGCCGAGCCTGCCGGAGAGGAAGAAGGGGAAGTAGTGGAAGAAGCCGAGGCGGAGGGGATCGTCGGAGAGTGTAAGTGCATCTAGTGCCCCTTAGTGATTTTGGTGGTTTGAAGACTTATAGGTTAAGTATCTAATGTGTTCTTGAGTGTACACATGATCTATAAGTCGCTAAGGAGTTTGAAATAATCGATGAATATCGACCCCTAAAAATGTATATCTTCGGTTGAAGAAATTGGTCTGAAGCTGAAGAATTGAATCACGAAGAATTTGCGATGAAATTGATATTCCTCATGAAGATATTGAAATTGAGGAATTCGGTGTGTCATGAAGAAAATCAATCTGAAGATTTTGAAGGATGAAGATTTATCCTTTCTATTTATTTTATTCACACTTCAGTAATAGGAACACCGTACTGTTAAAGGGGGTCAAGGTAACACATTGGAATGAATTTCCTCATGATGCTCAACCCAAGCCTAATCCTACCAAAAGCCTCAAGTGAGGAATATGAGAGACATGAGGACTCTCACAGTTGAGGGTCCCGACCGTTATCGATAGCCACGCCACATCATTGGTCTTATCCACACCAACGGTCGTATTATTTAAGGGCATTAATGTCAAATCATGTCGGGATGCTCCTAGGCTATAAATAGCCGCCCCCCACAACCATTAGCTGGTTGGCTGCTCCGTTAGAAACTGACACTTGTCATAAGAGCAACCCAAATTCCTCAGAGCCTTCGAGAGTAATTCATCAGTGAGGAAATACCCCAAACACCAAACCACAAACCGAAACCAAGTGATTGAGCATCACTGAAGAAGTTGTTCCCGTGTGGGACTGAAGCCTTTTACCTTTGAGGACTGTGCATCCTCCAGACGGTTAGGCGTCATGGTCTAGAGCAATCCAGCAGTCAATTGTGGATCGCCAGGTGACCAAGTTTGTGAGGGTTTCGAAGTATGCCCTGAAGACTTACCACGAGTGTTGGGCGAGGAATGTGTGTTCTTAGTCCAAGGAGAATACGGTAGGGACTGTGTGTCCCGGGACTGTGTGTCCTTTGGTTTCAATACCAAGCCGCTCCAAACCAGATGTACAACTGTCACAACAGATGGAACTGGGTCATCAACCACTGTCTTCACTGTGAAACGGGTTCTATTTCCTCAACTCTTTATATTCCTGAGATTGTGTGTTGATGATTTTCACTGTCACTGTTTGAAGAATCTGCTGAAGACTTTCTCTGAAATTCCTCAACCCCAAATTCTTCACGCAAGTTAATCCTCATCTATTTTCTCAGTGCCTGCATACTGTGCAAACTGTTTTCATATTCTTCATCCTGAAAAATTGTTGTAGTGAAACTTTGCACTCCTGATCCTTCACTGTTTCCGCTGTAAGTTAGTCATCAGTGAGGAATTTCCTCAATAGGAATTTCCTCAGTGATGAAATTCTAAAAATCTCCTATTCACCCCCCCTCTAGTCGATATAACGCACTTTCAATTGGTATCAGAGCAAGGTACTCCCTTGTTCTGTGTGATTTTGGTTTAACCACCTGGAGATTTAGTTATGTCGACTGCAGGCATGATTAAGGTTACTGCAGCATGTCCTACTTTCGAAGGAAAGGACTTTCCCTTCTGGAAGACCAAGATGCACATGCATCTACAAGCTATTGACAATGATCTCTGGTATATTGTGGAACATGGCATCCCCATCATCTCTGCTTCTATCTCTGCTGTTGATGTGAAGAAATTCAAGCAACTTGATTCTCAAGTGAAGAATGTCATCTATGGCCATCTGAGCAAAGGCCAGTATGGCAGAGTGAGTGCTTTGGGCTCAGCGAAACTTATCTGGCAAAGGGTGTCCAAAGTTAATGAAGGAGTATCAACCCAGCGTGATTCTCGTGTTGATGTTCTTCGCAATCTCTTCAATCGCTTCAAGAGGTTTGACAATGAAAGCTGCCAAGATACCTTTGATCGCCTCACTGATATATCAAATGAACTGCAAGCACTCGGAGCTCGAGACATTACTGATCACGAAGTTGTGAAGAAACTGCTAAGATCTTTGGATTCTTCATTTGATACTTTAGTTCTGATGATTCAAGAAAGACCAGACTACAAGATGCTTGATCCAGCTGATATACTCGAAAGACTCAATACTCATGAATTCCAACAAGAAGAAAAGAGAGATCTATATGGACCAAGCTATTCTAGACCACGTGCACTGAAGGCCAAAGCAATTTCCTCATCTGAAGAAGAAGACTCGGATGGTAGCATTGGTGATCCTGAAGAATTTGGACACGAGCTTGAAATGCTCGTGAGGAAATTCCAGAGGTTTACACGACGTGGCCAGTTCGGTAAATCTTCAAGAAGAGATATGAGGAAATCAGAATATTCATCTGAGGACTACAAGAAAAGAACCTGCCACAAATGCAAGAAATTAGGTCACTACATTGTTGATTGTCCTCGTTGGGGAAAGTAATCAAAGAAGAAGAAATACAAGGATGAAAGTTCTGATGACTCGATGAAAAAGAAGAAACCTTCAAAATCTTCATCATCAAAGTCCTCATCGCACAAGAAGACTAGTTTCAGAAAGGCTCGGGCACTTATTGGCAAGGAAATGGATTCCGAGGCAGAATCCGAGGAATGTGATGAAGAGGAGGGTTCTGATGAAGACTCAGAATCCAGACAGGCTAGTCTTGCACTTGCAACCACATTCGTCAGCAAGTCAATCTTCAACCTTGAAGAAAATGATAACACCATCCACACTGATGACTATGTTGATGACTTCGCTCCAACCTATTGCTTCATGGCAAAAGGTTCAAATGTACCGAATGATGCTTCCTCCTCTGATTCAAGTGACTGTGAACTTGATGATTATAAAAAGCCCAGTTACAGTAAACTTGCTCTCATTGCCACTAAACAACAAACTGCCTTGGAAAAGCTTCAAAAACTGCTAGATAGAAGCGATGATCTGTTGAATGATGAAATGAATCTTACCCAAATCCTCGCTGAAGATATGAAAAGTCTTCAGTCCAGATTTGATAATCTTCAAGATCGTCATGATACACTCCTCACTGATCATGAGAATCTTTCCTATGAATTTCTTCAAAGGAAGCTTGATCTAGAGAAGTTGAGGATTTCTCATGATGATCTTCGTATGGAAAATGATTCATTACTAGCTCAACAGATTAGCGTTGCTCAAGCTGAATTCATTCCTCCATGTCTTAAATGCATTGAACGCGAAACTGCTAATTCTTCACCAGAATCGCCAGGTGACCAAGTTTGTGAGGGTTTGGAAGTCTGCCCTGAAGACTTACCACGAGTGTTGGGCGAGGACTGTGTGTTCTTAGTCCAAGGAGAATACGGTAGGGATTGTGTGTCCCGGGACTATGTGTCCTTTGGTTTCAATACCAAGCCGCTCCAAACCAGATGTACAACTATCACAGCAGTTGGAACTGGGTCATCAACCACTGTCT
Source organism: Hordeum vulgare subsp. vulgare (assembly GCF_904849725.1). Taxonomy (NCBI): domain Eukaryota; kingdom Viridiplantae; phylum Streptophyta; class Magnoliopsida; order Poales; family Poaceae; genus Hordeum; species Hordeum vulgare. Next base: position 408,639,180 of record NC_058521.1, on the reverse strand, counting down.
TTACTGTGAAACGGGTTCTATTTCCTCAACTCTTTATATTCCTCAGATTGTGTGTTGATGATTTTCACTGTCACTGCTTGAAGAATTTGCTGCCTCAACCCCAAATTCTTCATGCAAGTTAATTCTCATCTGTTTTCTGCGTGCCTGCATACTGTGCAAACTGTTTTCATATTCTTCATCCTGAAAAACTGCTGTAGTGAAACTTTGCACTCCTGGTCCTTTACTGTTTCCGCTGTACGTTAGTCATCAGTGAGGAATTTCCTCAATAGGAATTTCCTCAGTGATTAAATTCTAAAAATCTCCTATTCACCCCCCCCTCTAGTCGATATAACGCACTTCCAAAGAGGAAGAAGCCCGTCGTTGAAGTAGGGGAAGCAGACCCGATCTGCACCTCCTAGCTGCGAGAACGGATCCCCTTGAGGTCCCGGTGCTTGCTGAAGACTTGGAGAGGAAGCAGGGGCACGACAACGATGGCGAGGAGCTCCTCAAGGTACGACCATGGCGGAGGAGGGGCTCGCTTGCCCGTTGTCGACGATGGAGAGGGAGGAGGAAGATGGGGAAAGAAGTGGCGGCGGCTAGGGAGGAACCCTAGGCCACTGCACGGACGCCCACGTTAAATAGAGGGGTGAGGGAGCCACCTCGACGTCCGTGAGATGGCGTCGCTCTCTGTCTTGCCTCTCTCTCTAGAGAAACTGACGGAAGGAGGGAGGAGGAAGACGCCGTCTACAGAAGCAGGAAGGGAGTGGGCTGCGCTAGCGAGGAGCTACTAGGCCAGCGAGGAGGAGAAGGCCCGCTCGATGGCACCAGGTAAGAAAAAGAAAACCCACTGGGGTTTTCTATTTTAAAACAAACAGAGACAAAAAAATAAAACACAAGTAACACTGTTGAGCCTAAAAATAAAACAAAAATGCCCTGGTCATAAGGGAATTATGACCTATTTGAATAAAATGAAAAAGGAGTTTTTGGAGCTATTATATATTTACAAAACAGAATTAATTAATCTGTTTTGTGAATATTTACCCCACTCAAACAAAGTCTAAAATCACAAAAGACCCAGCACCACATCCACCACAAATCAACTAAAACATGAACATTTTTGAATCAGGGATGGAGCAAGTGAATCTTGAGCTTTGAGAAAATAGAGAGGGGGGTTTTGAAACCTAGCATAGTTGCACCCTACTTACAAATGCACCACTCCACATCACTTCACATAGAACCACATATCATCACACATCATCACATGTCATACCACATACATGGATTCACAAAGGCAACAAACACAAAGAGGCATGGATGAATGGATGCATGAATGCAAAGGAAAACAAGGCATGCACATGAAATACCACATGGAAGATAACTCTCATTGCACTGACATGATGGACCCACATACAAGAAGGTTCCAAATAAGGCAAGTTACACTCTGGGCCATTACAACTCCATATCTTACGGGTTTGTGAGTAGTTTGCGAAGAAATTTGACCATGCGTCCAGATGGTTCGTCATTCATGGGAGTGGCTGTTGGAAATATGCCCTAGAGGCAATAATAAATTAGTTATTATTATATTTCTTTGTTCATGATAATCGTTTATTATCCATGCTACAATTGTATTGATTGGGAACATAGTGCATGTGTGGATACATAGACAAAACACTGTCCCTAGTAAGCCTCTAGTTGACTAGCTCGTTGATCAAAGATGGTCAAGGTTTCCTGACCATAGGCAAGTGTTGTCACTTGATAACGGGATCACATCATTAGGAGAATCATGTGATGGACTAGACCCAAACTAATAGACGTAGCATGTTGATCGTGTCATTTTGTTGCTACTGTTTTCTGCGTGTCATGTATTTGTTCCTATGACCATGAGATCATATAACTCACTAACATCGGAGGGATGCTTTGTGTGTATCAAACGTCGCAACGTAACTGGGTGACTATAAAGATGCTCTACAGGTATCTCCGAAGGTGTTCGTTGAGTTAGTATGGATCGAGACTGGGATTTGTCACTCCGTGTGACGGAGAGGTATCTCGGGGCCCACTCGGTAATACAACATCACACACAAGCCTTGCAAGCAATGTGACTTAGTGTAAGTTGCGGGATCTTGTATTACGGAACGAGTAAAGAGACTTTCCGGTAAACGAGATTGAAATAGGTATGCGGATACTGACGATCGAATCTCGGGCAAGTAACATACCGAAGGACAAAGGGAATGATTTCGGGATTATATGAATCCTTGGCACTGAGGTTCAAACGGTAAGATCTTCGTAGAATATGTGGGATCCAATATGGGCATCCAGGTCCCGCTATTGGATATTGACCGAGGAGTCACTCGGGTCATGTCTGCATAGTTCTCGAACCCGCAGGGTCTGCACACTTAAGGTTCAACGTTGTTTTATGCGTATTTGAGTTATATGGTTGGTTACCAAATGTTGTTCGGAGTCTCGGATGAGATCACGGACGTCACGAGGGTTTCCGTAATGGTCCAGAAACGAAGATTGATATATAGGATGACCTCATTTGATTACCGGAAGGTTTTCGGAGTTACCGGGAATGTACCGGGAATGACGAATGGGTTCCGGGTGTTCACCGGGGGGGGGGGGGGGGCAACCCACCCCGGGGAAGCCCATAGGCCTTGGGGGTGGCGGACCAGCCCTTAGTGGTCTGGTGGGACAGCCCAAGAAGGCCCTATGCGCCATAGGAAGAAAATCAAAGAGACAAGAAAAAAAGGAGGAGGTGGGAAAGGGAAGAAGGACTCCACCTTCCAAACCAAGTTGGATTCGGTTTGGAAGGGGAGACCTTCCCCCCCTTTGGCTCGGCCGACCCCCTTGGGGCTCCTTGAGCCCCAAGGCAAGGCCCCCCTCTCCCACCTATATATACGGAGGTTTTAGGGCTGATTTGAGATGACTTTTCCACGGCAGCCCGACCACATACCTCCACGGTTTTTCCTCTAGATCGCGTTTCTGCGGAGCTCGGGCGGAGCCCTGCTGAGATTAGATCACCACCAACCTCCGGAGCGCCATCACGCTGCCGGAGAACTCATCTACCTCTCCGTCTCTCTTGCTGGATCAAGAAGGCCGAGATCATCGTCGAGCTGTACGTGTGTTGAACGCGGAGGTGCCGTCCGTTCGGCACTAGATCGTGGGACTGATCGCGGGACGGTTCGTGGGGCGGATCGAGGGACGTGAGGATGTTCCACTACATCAACCGCGTTCACTAACGCTTCTGCTGTGCGATCTACAAGGGTACGTAGATCGGAAATCCCCTCACGTAGATAGACATCACCATGATAGGTCTTCGTGCGCGTAGGAAAATTTTTGTTTCCCATGCAACGTTCCCCAACAGTGGCAACATTCCTATGTAAGAGGAATATGTGTTCAACATGCTTGGGGTCCCTTGGGGTGGCACGTACATACTCTACAAGGTGGGCCAAGGAGATTTTGTTTTCTCATATGTTCCCATGCTTGGATAAATTGCCCCTCACTACTGCTCTCGGTGACACGATTGGCAAAATGAAAGCCCATGGTGTGGATTTCTAGAGAAAGCTTTTAATGTTTTTGGTGTCTTCTGTCTTTGCGTCGTCCACTTCGACGCGAGCTAACAACACATGCATCCCAATCTTGGTATGCAACTTCACCTTTTCTTTCCACGCTATTCTTAATAAGTTCATTGTTGATTCTTCAATAATGCCTTTTGGCATTGTCTTACCTGTCCTGTCCGTTTGACTTCTTTCTCAAGAGAATATAAAGGACGTGAAGAACATGAACATGTGCAAGTTCATTGCTCAGTTTCTTAATGATAATTTTGCTAAAAAGAGATACAATAATGGTTGTTGTCTTCACCTCATAGAAAGCTTACCTACTTTATCCATTTTTTGTTTCTCATCAATGCACATCCCCTTTGTGCCCCCTATGTCGCCTTTTGTGTCTCATTTTTATCCCCTTTTCTCCAACTTATGTATGTTGATAGACTTGATATCAACAAAGTCAAAATTACTATGGTTGGTGGTCGGTCGCCTGCTCACATGTTCGTTGTAGCTACTTGATCTCACGAGGCCACCAAAACTATTTTCTCGACACAAGGAAGATTGACGAGTCTTTTGGCAAGCCGCATGTTAGTTTAGTGGATGAATTTTTTTACAATCTCGATGACATTGTTCAGGTAACTTGTGACATTTTTCATGCAATCTCGATATCCACTGAACATTTTTCATGCAACCATGGGCTTCACCAAGATTTTTCATGCAATCAATATAATGTCTGATTCTAATCCATATATTTCTTTTTACCACCAATGGGTCCCCTCCATCTTTTTGCACTTAGATGTCGGCTCGAGATGAAGACAATCAATGGCCTTTATATGTTTGATTTAGATTTAGTAGAGATGTAAATCAGATCTTGTTTAATTGTGTTTAAGCTCTACGGTCTAAAGTTTTAATATAAATGGACTTTATATGAAGACCGTAATTTTTTCTATGCATATGTAGGTGCTAACTAATATATTGATTTTTCTATGCATATGTAGGTGTTGGTCATGAGGATATATTCACTGTGGCTGTGAATTATGATGGGGTTTTCATTGGAGAAGGCACAAACGAGTCTTACATCAATGGACGAATGGCATGGTTTGATTACTGTGATAGAGGGTATTGGTGGTTAAGCAGTATTCAAGACATGCTATGGAATTTGGGCTTTGATATTTCTCGAGCTGCAAGGGTCTTTTGGTGCTTGCCCGGATTTGAGATGATGCACCTTGGCCTGAGAGAAATCAAATCATGTGAAGATACAAATGACATGTCAAATGCGGTAGCGCTTGGCAATAAGTTATTGTGCCTCTATGTTGATACTGACAACAACATTGAGCAAAGCTAGGAAGTTGGTCTCGTTGAAGATGATGTACTTAGGTTCCCTAGGGTTGAGTTGCCACCTATCACTAGTCCAATGAAACCAGACTTACACAACTCAAATAGTATTGCAGATAGGGCTAAAAGTCACAAAAAGAAGTCACCATTTGATAAAGATTATGACACAGATTCAGAGTCAGATGATGAGGACTATGTTCCAGAGCTTGTGGACAGTGACTACCATATACTAGATCATGGATGGCGCGCGTTGCTGTGCCCATCCATTTCTTCGATATAATAATAGAAATTATGAGGAGACATGGAAGATGAAGTTTAATTTGCATGAACATGTTTCTTGAGGGTATTTTGTGTTAGCTCAAAAAATAAAAGTAGTGAAACCATATTGGGGCTTGATATTAGTTTTATAAGTCATTTCAAAATGTTTGAAGCAAAAATGTTAAAGCGTTGGAACCGGATATCAATATCAGGTACAATACTAAAACTACTTATGCCCGCAAGATGAAGACACTTGAAGAAAGAGTAGAAACATCATGAGAGGTCTTGGCTCAAACCCACTTCGTCGTCCTAAGAAAGCAAAGTTAGGACATCAGCCCAATATCATAGAGTTTGAAACATCACAAATGATATATGATAAAAAAATAAATATAATAATAATGCTTCATTGATAAAAATATCAAAATTAAATAGTTTATATTCATTTCACGGGGTATTGAATAGTTTGAGAAAACTTGCAGGGAGGGAACACAGATATTCCAGTGTTGCTCCTTCTTTCCATGACATTATTTCCAAAGGATTTTATTAACGCACAAAATAATAATCCCTCGGTATCTTATATGGCAACCCAAGCACAAAATAATCTATGGATGCCAATGATAGAATGAGCTATTCTAGACCTGAATGAGAAAACTATGAATTAGTCAGTCCTTGAGGAACTACTTCAACTCCAAAATTTAGAAATATGTAAAGAAAGTCATCCATATATTAATTCAATAATAATGATCTGCAGCCTCGTTGGACTTACGTCAAACAACTTGTGTACACAAATTTAAAAGCTGCAAAAATTGAACTGCAGTGGCATACATTGTTGAACATAAATCTGAATGGTTATGGATTCAATATGAAGTGGGAAATCCTTTTCGTCGATGCCCTACAAAATTCTTAAGATTAAATGAATTAGATTAGAGAAAATATGGTATGGGGATTTATGTATCTTGCTATGTTGATGCTAAAGATAGATGAGATGCATCGTGTGATGACTTTCCAAGGGCTTCCAAGGGCAGAGACCAATCATGATGTAGTTTGTGTGGTATATATTAAGGTCACCATACATGTTCAACAACGGAATTGCAACAGACGGCGAGCTCATCGACTGCACTCAGTGCTCACAATGTGCAGCTCACGCTTCTTGTTGGCCTAATAGTAAAATACCTTACCAAAGAAGAGGAAAAAATATATTATAGAATGGAGATGTAGCTCACACCTAATAGCTAAGGTATGTGTCGGCCTTGCCACTCTCCTACATACTACATTATACAGTGGTCAGGAAATTCATCTTCTCTTAGCACTCCATGTTAACTAACCTGATTGCCATTGCAAATAGTTAACTCATCAATATCTCTTCCAATAAAATTCTAGAACCAGCCTCGAAAAGTCCCCAAACAATATCACATAACCTGCAGCAAAAAGAGAAACGATAAAACAGATTTAGGATGAGTAGGACTGATTAGATGGAATAGGTAACAGGAGGAAAAATAGATGCAGACATAGCAGACTCGTGGAGAAGCATGGCCAGTTGACATGGTATTGAGGGACGGACATAGCTTATATACATAGCAGAACAAAATTGTACCGCACCTCCACCATCCCTCACCATGGCTCCCTCTACTGCCATAAATTGCTATACAAAACACAAGAGTGCTTGACTCCTCGCTTGAAAAACAGCGTATGAACTTCCTTGCATCAGCAGGTGAGACCTTCTCTGCATCGATTGGTGAGCACTGTATGCACAAGTGATCTGAGCAATCATGGGGCATAAAACCATGGACGGTAAAATATGAGAGGATTATGTGTGGAGTAATTACCTGCTCAGAAGCCATATGAGATTATGAGTTGCTGAAGTAAAAAATATGAAAAATTCGATTAAAAATCTCAAAGATATGCCCATGTCAATTGATTACAACCGGCATATATGTCACCTATATGCACAAGTTGGATTGAGAGGAAATCGGTATAACGTAATTATTTGGTGGAAGAAGGAAACCTACATGAACTGGGGAAGGAAGTATAGGGGACCTAGTCACCTAGCCGAGCATCATGCTGAAGGATGTTTTGTTGCGGGAGTGGAAAGGATGTGTGAAGAGTTGTAGGGAAGGACTTATTTGTACCGTGAGGCAGCGGAAAGGATAGGACATCCCCCGCCATGAATTTGTGTAGAGTAACCGAAGAATTATTATGGCCTTCAAATATGAGCAGAACAGTTTCGGTCAGATGAAGGTCGGCTTGCATCACCCGCATCCCTCCATTTATCTCGCTGATGGATTGGCCTCGCGTCGAATGGATCGAGCGGCCCCCGCCTCATCTAGATCGCGAGCGTGGGCTGGATCCAGAGTAAAATTAAAATTGTTGTAATCTTGCGTATCAATTGATCCTGCAAACACAACAGGAACACAATTTTTGAACAAAAAGAGATCCCAACCATCTGTCTTGTTGAGCAATCTTCAGATCGGAGGAACCAAATGAACGAGGATGAAGAAGATAGGAGCGGAAAGAACACACGGTGGAATTGTTTATACTGCAGATATGCAGGAGCAGAAGGGGCGGACCGATGGCCACTGATGCTCCACGAATTGATGAAACAATGGCGAATTCCTAGCAAACCAACAACACCACGCTGCCACCAGACAATCAATCCATGAAGGCCACTCAGATGGCCGAGGAACAGGGGCGTGAGTGCAGCCACAATTGCCTCCATCGCGTGCTATCTTCTGTTGGGGAAGGCGGAGGGCCAAAGTGGAGGCCGATGGAGATTGGAGAGGAGCCGCCGCCGGGCAAGTCGCCACCATGGTGTCTGAATTGTGGACACGAAAGGGCATCGGTAGGAAGCGAGGAATAACACGACTGAAGCGGAAGTCCGTGTCCCTTCGTGATCCAACTGATGGGCCTTGCTTTCCCTTGCTGCTTGCTAGAAGGGCTACATGGCCCAATCAACCAGAGGCGTCGGAACAAGCCACGGGAGTAGCTGCCCCAAGACAACAGACCCATTTTGTAGGAAAGATGCGCTACATGTGCATCCAACGGACGAAAAGGGCTAGATCAGGATAGTGGACGGCTGAGAAAACTGATTACGTGAGAGGCCTCGGTTTAGGCTCAGTTTTACTGTCCTTATATCAGAAGATGATGATGATTTGTATGATGGTTCTGTTGCAGGTGCACGTGATCTTAAAGGGAAGAAAATTGCAGAAACTGATGAGAAATTAGAACAAGAGGACCTGCAGGTTGCCTGATTCAGATGATGAGGAATTAAGGTTGAAGTTCAAAACATTTGCACCAGAGGACATGTTGAATCCAACTTTCAAAGTGGGCCAGGTGTTTGACTCAGTTAATTTGCTGAGAAGGGCTATCAAAGAGTACAACTGCAAAAATAGAGTGTCTTTGCACATGCCAACAAATGACCAGTAGAGACTTGCTGCTAGGTGTGGGGAAGGTTACCCCTGGTACTTGTGGGCATCTTATGACAATAGAAGCAAGTGCTTCGTGATAAAGAGACTAGTTGATGTGCACACTTGTGCAAAGAAGTGCAAAATCAGTGGTTTTAGTTACAAATTTATCTCAGAGAAGTACATTGAGACAGTTAGAGCAGATGAGAACGTCAGTTTAAAAAAATTAGGAAGGCTAGTGCAGAAGGATTGGTGCATGAAGGTCTCTACATCAAAGCTTGAAAGAGTACGGAAGTTAGCTCAGAACTTAATATATGGAGATGAAGATGCACAATACAACAAGCTCTGGGACTTTGCAAGTGAGCTTAGGAGAGAAAATCCAGGAAGTACTTTCTATCTTGGTGTCAATGGCCAGGGTAGGTTTGAGTAGTGCTATTTCAGCTTTGATGCAGTCAAAAGGGGCTTCATGGAAGGGTGCATGCCAGTGATTTGTCTGGATGGATTCCACCTGAAGACCAACAGTGGGGGTATTTTGTTAACTACTGTTGGAGTTGACCCAAATGACTGCATCTTCCCATTTGCATTTGTTGTTGTGGGCATTGAAGGTACAAACAACTGGGACTGGTTTTATGAGTACTATGAAGAAGGATCTGTTCTTGCTTCATATAGCTGTCAAAGGTGGAATTTAACTGGCATTCCATGCCATCATGCAGTTGCATGTATGAGAGAAGCAAGACTTAATCCACTGGATTTTGTTTTGCTACTCAGTTGGGAGTTACAAAAGGGCTTATGCTCACATGTTGATGCCATTTAGAGACATGACAGAGTGGAACCAGATTGTCAACTGCCCTAACATTGACCCCTCAAAGTATGAAAAGAAAGTTGGGAGGAAAAAGAAGAACAGAAGAAAATAGCCTGAAAAAAAACAAGCAAGAGGGGAGGGGTCAAACTATCAAAGCATGGAGTCATTATTCATTGTAGACACTATGGTCTTGCAGGGCACAACAAAGGTGGATGCAAATCTTATATATCTGGTATGCCACCAAAGAAGCAACCTAGGAAGAGGGGCAAAACAGTGGTAGCTGAGTCAGATGAGGAGACGAAACCTGTGATTACTCAGGTACACTAAAGTAATTTCAGTTTGCCTGTTAATTACAATTATGTTGCTTTTTATGTGTAGTAATTGTAAATATTGTTAGGGTCCAATTCATGGTGATAAGGAGTATATGCTGCAACGACAACTTGAGGAGAGAGCCACATACACAAACTTGGAGGAGACCATGTTGAAAGAGATGATGGACACTGTACGTTCCCAATATTCAGGAATTTATGTAGTTAGAGTACTCGTTTTTGTGTACTGGAAATTATGCCACCACTAAATTATGCCATGACTAAATTGTTGCAGCTCCCACCTCCTAGTCAACCAAGAACTCACCCAGGGCCATTACCAGAAAGTACTTTCATTAGTACCGCAAGAGAATTTGTTGGTTCTGGTCCATCAGTTGGAAGCAGTATTGCCCAAAAAGCACAACAAATGAAGCAAGAGAAATTAAGGCAATTTAAAGAGAGGAAAGAAGCAGAAGTCGTGAAGAAGCTACAACATGCAGAGAAGAAAGCACAAGAGAAGAAGGCTAAAGATACAGAGAAATTACAGAGAAAGAAAGAAACGGCAGAACAGAAGAAGCTTCTAACACAACAAAGAAAGGTACAAATGGCAGAGGAGAAAAGGAAGGCACAAGAGGAGAAGAAAGCTCAAGCAGCAGCAAAGGCAGCTGCTGCAAAAGAAAATAGAATTGATCAAGAAAAGAAAAAAGGTAGCTAAGAGGAGAAGCACTATAAATGGTTCAAGCTGGACTCATGGCTACCCAACGAGCAAGACATCCATGTTTGACATCTTCAAGGATTGATCCTTACTTGCTTATTGTAATTTTCATCTGAGAGTTTTGGATGCTTGTAATGCATTAATTCGTACTTGTAATGCATTGGATCATATGATACTCTTTCTCTTTTCATCATTCTTCTCACAGATTATAAGATAGTTAATATGGACGCATTCTCACATCCCGTCGAAGGGTCTGTCGCGGTCCTTAAAACGATGACATGGCAGCGTACGATGATTAAGACGACGCCATACAAGCAAAATACGAACGAAAACGTCCGTGGTGACCGTATGTGTAGATGGGGAACAAATTTATCAACGCAAACAATACATTTTCTGAATTAAATGACATTTTTGCACGCGGAGAACGATTTCAGTGACTATTGATGAATTTTACTCCTTTAAAAACTCAGAAGAGCCCGCCGATCTGCAGTACTAGTAGAAAGAGCAAAGTCAGGTGGCCCCCTGAAACAGATCCACCTCCTCAGTTGCGTCTTGCGTGGTGGAAGACGAGAACCTCCCAAAGGCCAAAGCCCACCCCATAACCCCTAACCTACTAGGGTTTCGCCGCCATGGGATCCGCCGCCTCCGCCGCCTCCGACGCAGCGCCGCCACCGCCTTCTCCAGCGCAACCACACGGGGCAGCGCCGCCGTATGGGCATGGGCTCGCCGGCATCCTCCCTCCGAAGTCGGATGGGGATGATAAGAAGGAGGAGAAGGTGGACTACCTCAACCTACCTTGCCCCGTGCCGTACGAGGAGATCCAGCGCGAGGCCCTCAGTTCGTCCCTTTCCCCTCTGTTTTTTAGTTTTATTTCGAACTGCCATTTTGTGTGAACTGCTGCAGCATTCCTAAACTTTCACTTGATGTATACGTGTGTGCTCTTGTTGTTGGCTATGAAGTTGCGCCATAATCCTTTCCTTGGTCGCGATTCGGTTGCTTGACGTGGATTATTATCATGTTGCTGTAATCTGTAAGTGTTTTTGTGATGTGCTGTTAGGATCCAAAGCTAGAGTAGCCAAGTTTAATCCATCCGAGATTACGACCAAAGCACTACTTTGATGCAACAGTTGTACTCCAGAACTTGCACAACGTATCCCACTTCTTCTAAAAGGATCCTTAAGCAGAGTAACCTAGTCATGTTGATATATATCATACAGAATTTAGAGTTAACAAAGGGATCATACGGTGCTTAACATAATGTTCACTGTACTTCTCTAGATATCATCGTTAGCTAGTGTAACATAGTGTTATGATTTAGGGAATGAAGCAATATCTCAATAATTCATGCCTCTACTATCCAAAATTTATTCCTTTTGTTCAAGAATGTATGACGCTTTGCACATGGATATGGTCTGTCTCAGACTTTCAACTTCGACAGTTAGTTTTTATGACAGGTAGGTAAAAAACTGCAAATTGTGAGATTATGAAAATATTTCTGCGAGAAATCTAGTAATAATACAGCTGTGAACAAAGTCAATACCGTAACATTTCCCATCCTCAGTTTAACCTTACTAATTGGCAAGAGAGATGCATTTGATGTGACATTTTGGCCATCATGGGCTTTATTTAGGCCTTCATAATTCTTTGAATATTACATAACTAAATGTGCAATTTTAAACTTGTAAGTGAAGTTAATTGTTTGCTTTGCTCATTTGGTGTTTATCTACCTGGCTACCTGCTTGCTGTATATGCAGTTTGGCTCTTGATCTTTCTTTCATGGGATTTACTGACATGCTCAATTTGCAGTGTCTTTGAAGCCTGAACTTTTTGAAGGTTTGAGGTTTGATTTTACAAAGATGTTAACCCAGAAGTTTGCTCTTAGCCATAGGTGAGACAAATGCAAAATGTTGGTGATACTTCTTTTTTGTCTTATTTATGATGTATGCCGACAACTTATTTCTGATATCTTCAACAGTGTCCTTATGGGCTCCCTGGAAGTTCCATCTCAGTCAGCTGATGTTATAAAAGTCCCAACATCACAGTATGAATTTGGTGCCAACTTTTTAGATCCAAAGGTTTGTTGTCGTCGCATTTGATATTATTCTGTGGCATCTCGTATTTATGAACTCTGTTTTTAACTCTCTATGGAATTTTCCTTAGTTAATGCTTATCGGAAGGTTGATGACTGATGGAAGGCTGAATGCTCGTGTGAAATGTGATCTGACAGAGAATCTCGCGCTGAAAATAAATGCGCAGGTAGTTGAATCTGATATTTTTCTGTTTGATTACTTCTATTTTACTCTTTTTTTGGCTGATGGTTTCCTGTTTTTCAGCTTACTAGCGAGCCTCATTACTCTCAAGGGATGTTCAACTTTGACTACAAGGTAAGCTATATGTGTGTTTCAAGCATATATGTGCTCTTATTTTGTGCTTCTATCCAGCTACTACCTTCTGTTAACACTTTACACATTTATATAGGGCACAGACTACCGAGCACAGTTTCAAATTGGAAATAATGCGTTCTATGGGGCAAATTATATCCAGGTAAAGATCATTGTGTCCTAGTTTGGCTTAACGTCGTCATACTCTACTTGTATCACCCAATGGAAACAAAAAAGGAATACAAGTATATTTGGGCTTCTCTGTAGTTGTCTATTTGTTCCTTGACTGTTTAAATTCTGCAGAGAAGTTCATGGATTTCTGTTGATGTGTTTATATTCAGTTTTTGCCCTTTGCTATCTTTTGAGCATCTTTTATACTCCCTCCGTCCGGAAATACTTGTCCTAGAAATGGATATAATGGATGTATCTATAACTAAAATAAGTCTAGATACATTCATCTTTAGGACAAGTATTTCCGGACGGAGGGAGTATCTTGTTCCCTGACCATGTGTTATCTGGTTAATGTTGTGGTTCTGTTGAACCTTGAGCTTGAAACAAACTACACTTTCGTATAACAGGCTATAGAATATTGCAGTATTAAGTTTGTTGAGAATTAAAAAAATAACTTGGCTACTGTAAGATTTATGCATTTTTTGCTATCTGATATCTGATGGAAATACATCAATAATTTGTACCTGTGATGTTTACATTTTTCAGTGTTCCACTGTAAGATTTGTGCATTTTGTTGCTTTCTACTAGGATCACAGCAATAATTTGTAGTAGTGATGTTTACATTTTTCAATGGACTCAACTTATGCTTAGAATCGGCTCTAAACTTTGTTAGGGGCAAACATATTTTACATTAATTACTAAATAACTTTGCTGCACATATGAGAGTTGGTTTGTGATGAAGTGGGCAAGTACATGTTCTTTATCTACTCTTTGTGTTCACAACGTGATATTCTGGTGATTAACAATTTTTCGGTGTTCCAGAGTGTTACGCCAAATTTGTCGATGGGAACAGAGATATTCTGGCTTGGTCAGCAAAGGAAGTCAGGAATTGGATTTAATTCTCGCTACAATACAGATAAAATGGTAAGGAACTTCATAAGTCTTTGCTGTTTGGATGGCGCCTAGGTTGAACTTTTGCATGAGAGACTTAAGTTTACTAGCCCGTCCATTTATTGTTGGTATAAAGGGTTAATTTGGGGAGGGATTTGAAGAAATCTCACTTTTTTGTTTGGCTTTGACAAAATCCCATGCCTTTATGTCGCTTGCATGTTGGGTCTGGAGCCACTTGTCAATGACAGAAGGTGTGGTTTTTTCATCAAATCACAAGTAAAATGTGTCAGTTAGTCAAATTTTCAATTCAGATTGTGGTTTGGTTTAATAGTCTATGTTTAACGGAAATGAAGACAGGCTATTTCCATGCACATCTTACCGTATCGAGTAGAAATAAGAGAGCAGAGTTTTTTTCCTTTAATCAATCACTCTAAAAGGCACATTTCTGCCTAGCCGACTAAGCTTTGTTCACATTGCTTGAATATTCACTCATGTTATGTGTAGAGAATCGATTTACTATGAGATATGCATAGCAAATGAAGCTACTATAGGACTGCAGGCTGAACATATCGTTTACGACATTGCAGGTGGGTACTCTACAGGTTGCTAGCACTGGTATTGTTGCGTTAAGTTATGTCCAAAAAGTTTCTGAAAAGGTTAGACACTACTATTACGAACATGAATTATTTGCATGCTATTTTAACCAGGTTCTAACTTGTAAGTATGCCGAAGTGCAGGTGTCTCTTGCTACTGACTTTATGTATAACCACATGTCCAGAGATGTGACTTCCAGTGTTGGTTATGATTATATCCTTAGACAGGTCAGTGTCCATTACAGCACATATGAGTATTTGACATTTTATATTATGTAGCAATGCATTAATTAGCCTTAACTGGGTTATTTATCTGCCTGGTCTTGTTTCTGCCAATGGATATATGCACCAGCAGTATAAAACCATGTACTCTCACCAGTGTGGTGCCGTTTTTTCTGAAATTTCTTTTTGTTAGCTTAAGTTTCTGATCGCATTCTATTACAGTGCCGTCTAAGGGGCAAAATTGACTCAAATGGTGTCGTTGCTGCATACTTGGAGGAGAGACTGAACATGGGTGTCAACTTTCTTCTATCTGCAGAGGTATGACAGCTCCAATGAAATTACGAGCTGTAGTATGCCTGTTCCGATAAAAATGAATGTCCTAATATTTTCTGATTACTATCTTCTGAACTTGTGTTTTGTGTCACAGATTGACCATCCAAAGAAGAACTACAAGTTTGGTTTTGGAATGACTGTAGGAGAGTAGATATGCTCACAGCAATCACTGTGAGAGTACTACAGATGTCTCCTCAGTTCGTTATAAGTGCAGGTTTACCATATGGTCTCGGTTCAAGTGGTCGGGACCTGCAGATTCGCTCCTCAAGCGCTCAGGCTTTTTCGGTGTACTTGCGGCTGTCTCATTTCAGCTGCTTTAGATAGCATGGGCATTTGGGCGTCCATGATTTTTTGTTGAACAAGCTGAAACGTTGTTGTAATAATGTTCTCTTTGGCTGTTGGAGATTTTTTGACCCTTAGGTTCCCAGCAATAGGCTTCTGTGAAATGATTGTCCTCCACAAAGCTACAGATTATACATTGAGAGTTCATTTGCAATCTGGTGTTATGGTGGCTCTCATATCACTTATATCTTCTTAAATGCACGGCTGCCGAGGTCTTTTTTGCTCGAATTGATCTCACATAGGAGTAGTTGCATTCTTTGGGTGCCCGGTCGATCTTGATTCTTACATTACTAGAAGGGCTGGGCGTGTTTCGCTGCATTGTTGGGTTGTCGTAATTCCTTTGCCCCCTTTGTTTCAAAATATGAAGATTACTATTTTCCTTGAAAGTCAAACCTTGTCAAATTTGTAGAGAAATATATCAATATACACTATCAAATTGTATTAGATTTGTCATTAAATGATTTTTCATATTTTATTTAGATTTTATGTAGTACTTTGTATTTATATATTTAGTATTGTGCATGTCAAACTTTGCCTATGTTGTCTCAACATGGTTGGTCCCAAGTCCTGCTAAATGAGGAGGGTTGTGATAGGTTTGGTGAGCCAACGTCAAAACTCACGCACTCTTATAGAGATGGAACCCAAAAGATTTTTGTTGAGGCGTAATCCTCTCAGCGACGCACCATATCGAAATCCAAGTGTGATGTCAAGCTAGCCGAGTCTAGAAGGATTTGCTTAGGTAGCTGGAACGTAGGGTTTCTTACAGGTAAGCTTCGGGAGGTAGTTGATACAACGATGAGGAGAGGCATCGATATCCTTTGCGTCCAAGAGACCAAATGGAGGGGACAGAAGGCGAAGGTAGTGGAGGGTATCGACTTTAAGCTGTGGTACACGGGGACGGTTGCAAAAAGAGATGGAGTAGGCATCTTGATCAGCAGCAAGAGCCTCAAGAATGAAGTGGTAGACGCTAAGTGACGTGGGGACCGGATTATCCTTGTCAAATTGATAGTTGGGGACTTAGTTCTCAACGTTATCAACGCGTATGTTTCACAAGTAGGCATAATGAAAACACCAAGAGGGAGTTCTCGGAAGGCCTGTAGGACATAGTTAGGAGTGTACGGATTGGCGAGAGACTCTTCATAGGAGGAGACCTCAATGGTCACGTGGGCACATCTAACAAACGTTTTGAAGGGGTGCATGGGGGATATGGCTATGGCATGAGGAATCACGAAGGAGAAGATGTCTTAAGCTTTGCGCTAGCCTACGACATGATCATAGCTAACGCCCTTTTTAAGAAGAGAGAATCATATCTAGTGACTTACAGTAGTGGTCAATACTCTAGCCAGATTGATTTCACCCTCTCAAGAAGAGAAGACACGCGTGCGTGCCTAGATTGTAAGGTGATACATGGAGAGAGTGTTGTCCCTGAGCATAAGCTTCTGGTTGCTGACTTCCACTTTCAGATTCGGGTCCAGCGGGACAAGCATGCCCAAGTCGGTAGAACAAAGTGGTGGAAGTTCAAGGGGGACGTAGTTCGGGCGTTCAAGGAGAGGGTCATTAAGAAAGGGCCTTGGGAGGAAGGAGGTGATGCACGAAACATGTGGATGAAGATGACGACTTGCATCTAAAAGTGCTAGTTATCGACCAGAGGGGGGGGGGTGAATAAGCGATTTTTATGAAAAGCTTCGAAACTGTAAATGTATTCGAAGTTAAGGATCAGGTAGGGATAATTATCAAGGATCTATGCAATACGAAGACATCCAATCATATAGAGCATACTCATCATGCACATTAAGATATATCAATGATAAACTTAGGTACTGTGAAGATCAACAACACTAGAGAATGTCTTTAGAGAATGTCTTTGGGATGAGATGATCAAGCAATGGCTTCATAGTACAGTAAGTAAAGAGAGTGAAAGATAGAACTAGTACCTTGACGAAAACACATGATTTGTTGGACCAGTTCCAATTGCTATCACAACTTTACATCTGGTTGGGGAGGCTTAGACCTCGTCTTCACCTTGATCCCCTTGAGCCGAGTCTCTCAGACAACGCCCAATTACTCAGGTAAGTCTTCAGGGGAGACTTCTGAAACCTGTACAAACTTGGTCACCCGTCAATCCACAATGACTCTTGGAATGATCTAGACCATGGTCACCCGGCAATCCACAATGACTCTTGGATGCACTAGACCACGACGCCTAACCGTGTGGAAGACCACAACCTTCAAGTGTAACAAGTCTTCAGTTCTCTCAGAACAAAATGACTTCGGTAATGCTCAAACGCTCTAGCTCTAGGTGTTTGGGTTTATCCACGCATGATAGTTCTCTTTCTCAATGTCTTCGAGGTGGGTTGCTCCAAAACGATAACAGCCGTATCAGCTGTGAGTAGCCACCAACTTATGATGGAGGGGGTGGGCTATTTATAGCCAACATGCAACCCTACTTGATATGACCGGAATGACCTTGGGTCATTGGCCAACCGACATGTGTTCCAACGGTCGGATTTGAAAGACACACACACATCAACATCAACATATGACTTCGATCACATCGACCCACTTAACAGTACATTGGTTCCTATGACTCGGAAAATAAGAAACAAAACAACAAAATACTTCGTCTTCATGTTTCATTATCTTCAAGCGATTATCTGCGCACACCACCAATGGCTTCGACCATCATCAATGTATTCAGACATTTTTGGGGGTCGTCTTCAACGGTTAAACCGAATCTCGAGGGACTTCTATCTGTGTTATACTGTGAACTCTCACAAACACATTAGTCCCTGAACCACGTTTGTCTTCAATACTCCAAAACCAACAAAGGGTGGCACTAGATGCACTTACAATCTCCCCCTTTTTGGTGATTGATGACAAACTGGTTGAAGTTTTCAACGAGGATAAACATATGTGAAGATAAATACTTGAAGATTATGATTGCAGGATATAGAGAGCCCTCTCCGAAGATGTGCTTATGAAGATTTTGCTTTGAATGCAAAAGCACATGGCAGGTTGTAGTTAGTGGAGATATCCCCATATATCTTGGAATCCAATCACTATGCATTTGAAGATAATCATGAAGATAAGGAAATGCATAATGAAAAATGGGCATGTGCTGAATGACTTTGGATGCATATGATATGAAACGAAATAGCACCAAAGTTCCGATAAGCAAGGAATGTGCAGACGTTCATCAGGACTTAAGTTTTACAACCCAAAAGCACAACTGTTTAGAACGAGAGTTGTAAACTTAACAAAAAAGTAGCACCCAGCCCATATAGACCCGTTCGAATGCTATCAACCAATGCTTCTCCCCCTTTGTCATCTAATGACCAAAATGTCGAAGATATTGGGCACTACTCGTCCCCACGGCGTGAAGACTTTGCTGGAGTTGGGTCGTTGGAGGTTGGTGCAGGCTGAGTTGGTGTAGTGACGATGCAAGCCGTTGGTGTAGGAAGGGAAGTGACGTCTTCAGCATCATCACGGGCAAGATTTTCATGAACGGATTCCGTTGATGAAGAGAAGTCACTGTCTTTGAGGGATGGCGGCTTGCGCCATTTATCCGTATGAGGAGGATGGACGCCAAATTTGAAGCGTTCATCAAAGACATCCTCACGAAGATCTTCGTGTGGAGCCAACAGAGATAATGTCTTCCAAGAACGCATGGAGTTCTCATGTGCAACAAAAGAGTTCTTGTTGGAGATGTTGCGAGTGTGATTGATATGAGTTACCAGTGCATGCATTTGTTGCCGCGTCAACTCATGATGTCGGCGCTGCTTCTCAGTGAGAGAAATTAGAAGTTCTTGATCATTCATGGCTCGCTCCCTTCTATGTTGTGGCAATACATTCATAGTGGCTTCAGTGTCAGTGACACTGGGCTGAGGGCGTCTAAAAGAGCCAATGAGTCTTGCCCGGTCTAGATCAGATGGAATGTGAAGCCCTTCAATATTAGCAGTGCCACCAGTGCCTTCAACAAGTTGATGGGTAACGTAGTAGTAATTCAAAAAATTTCCTACAACATACCATGATCTATCTAGGATAAACCAGCAACGAGAGAGGTTGTAGAGCATCTTCATACCTTTGAAGATCTCTAAGCGGAAGCGTTACTAGAACACGGTTGATGGAGTCGTACTCGTAGCGATTCAGATCGCGGAAGATTCCGATCTAAGCGCCGAACAACGGCGCCTCCACGTTCAACACATGTGCAGTATGGTGACGTCTCCTTCACCTTGATCCAGCAAGGAGAGATGCGAGGTTGAGGGAGAGCTCCGGCAGCACGATGACGTGGTGACGGTGGAGCTATGCAGTTCTCCGACAGGGCTTCGCCAAGCACCGCGGAGGAGGAGAAGAGGGAGAGGCAGGGCTGCGCCTTGGAGAGGTGTGGAGGTGTGTGCAGCCCTCCCAAAACCCTCTCTATATATAGGAGGGAGGGAGAGGGGACCGAGCACCCTAGGGTTTACCCTAGGTGGTGCAGCGGCCAAGGAGGAGGAGGTGGAGGCGGCGCCCTAGGGTGGCTTGCCACCCAAGGCAGCCCCCACGCCTAGGGTTTTGCCTCCTTTGCCTCCTTGTGCGCCTTGGGCCTTGGTGGGTGGCGCACCAGCCTACCTAGGGGCTGGTTCCCATCCACGTTTGGCCCACGTACACCTTCGGGGCTGGTGGCCCCTCCCGGTGGACCCCCGAAACCCTTTCGGTGGTCCCGGTACAATACCGTCGATTCCTGAAACGTTTCCGGCGATCAAATCTCCACTTCCTATATATGAATCTTTACCTCCGGACCATTCCAGAACTCCTCGTGATGTCTGGGATCTCATCCGGGACTCTGAACAACATTCATTACAACTCTAGCATCATCGAACCTTAAGTGTGTAGACCCTACGGGTTCGGGAACCATGCAGACATGACCGGGACACCTCTCCGGTCAATAACCAATAGCGGGGTATGGATATCCATGTTTTCTCCCACATGTTCCCCGATTATCTCATCGGATGAACCATGATGTCAGGGATTCAATCAATCCCGTATGCAATTCCCTTTGTCTACCAGTATGATACTTGCCCGAGATTCGATCGTCGGTATCCCTATACCTTGTTCAATCTCGTTACCAGCAAGTCTCTTTACTCGTTTCGTAATACATCATCCCGTGGCTAACTCCTTAGTCACATTGAGCTCATTATGATGATGGATTACCGAGTGGGCCCAGAGATACCTCTCCGTCACACGGAGTGACAAATCCTAGTCTCAATTCGTACCAACCCAACAGATACTTTCGGTGATACCAGTAGTGCACCTTTATAATCACCTAGTTACATTGTGACGTTTGATACACCCAAAGCACTCCTATGGTATCCGGGAGTTGTTCAATCTCATGGTCTAAGGAAATTATACTTGACATTAGAAAAGATTTAGCAGACGAACAATATGATCTAGTGCTATGCTTAGGATTGGGTCTTGTCCATCACATCATTCTCCTATTGATGTGATCCCGTTATCAATGACATCCAATGTCCATGATCAGGAAACCATGAACATCTATTGATCAACGGGCTAGCCAAATATAGGCTCACTAGGGACACATTGTGGTATATGTATTCATACATGTATTACTGTTTCCGGTTAATACAATTATAGCATGAATAATAGACAACTATCATGAACTAGGAAATATAATAGTAACCACTTTATTATTGCCTCTAGGGCATATTTCCAACAATCTCCCACTTGCACTAGAGTCAATAATCTAGTTACATTGTGATGAATCGAACACCCATAGAGTTCTGGTGCTGATCATGTTTCGCTCGCGGAAGAGGTTTAGTCAACGGATCTTCGACATTCAGATCCGTATGTACTTTACAAATATCTATATCTCCATCCTGGATGTATCCACGTATGGAGTTAAAGCGGTGCTTGATGTGCTTGGTATTCTTGTGAAACCTGGGCTCCTTGGCAATGGAAATAGCTCCAGTGTTGTCACACAAGAGAGTCATCGGGACCGACGTACTGGGAATCACTCCTAGGTTGGTGATGAACTCCTTCATCCAGACTCCTTCATGTGGTGCTTTAGAAGCAGCTATGTACTCCGCTTCACATGTAGATGCTGCCACGACGCTTTGCTTGCAACTGCACCAGCTGAATGCCCCATCATTCAAAATATACACGTATCCGATTTGTTACTTGGAGTCATACGGATCTGTGTCGAAGCTAGCATTGACGTAACCCTTTATGACGAGCCCTTCGACACCTCCATAAATGAGAAACATATCTTTAGTCCTTTTCAGGTAATTTAGGATATTCTTGACTGCTGTCCAGTGATCCAATCCTGGATCACTTTGGTACCTCCCCACCAAACTTATGGCAAGGTTCACATCAGGTCTGGTACACAACATGGCATACATGATAGAGCCTATGACTGAAGCATAAGGGATGGTACTCATCTTTTCTCTATCTTCTGTCGTGGCCGGTCATTGAGCTGTGCTCAACATCACACCTTGTAATACACGCAAGAACCCTTTCTTGGCCTTATCCATATTGAACTTCTTCAATATCTTGTCAAGGTATGTGCTTTGTGAAAGACCTATGAGGCGTCTCGATCTATTTGTATAGATCTTGATGCCTAATATGCATGCAACTTCTCCAAGGTCCTTCATTGAAAAACTCTTATTCAAATAGGCCTTTATGCTTTCCAAAAGTTCTATATCATTTCCCATCAACAATATGTCATCCACATATAATATGAGAAATGCTACAAATCTCCCACTCACTTTCTTGTAAATACATGCTTCTCCATAAGTCTTTACAAACCCAAACGGTTTGATCACCTCATCAAAGCGAATGTTCCAACTCCGAGATGCTTGCACCAGCCCATAGATGGAGTGCTGGAGCTTGCATACCTCGTCAGCATTATTAGGATCGACAAAACCTTCCGGCTGTATCATATACAATTCTTCCTTAAGAAAGCCGTTCAGGAATGCCGTTTTGACGTCCATTTGCCAGATTTCATAATCATAAAATGCGGCAACTGCTAACATGATTCAGACGGACTTCAGCATCGCTACGGGTGAGAAAGTCTCATCGTAGTCAATTCCTTGAACTTTTCGATAACCCTTAGCGACAAGTGGAGCCTTATAGATGGTCACATTACCATCCGCGTCAGTCTTCTTCTTAAAGATCCATTTATTTTCTATGACTCTCCGATCATCGGGCAAGTCCACCAAAGTCCATACTTTGTTCTCATACATGGATCCTATCTTGGATTTCATGGCTTCAAGCCATTTGTTGGAATCCGGGCCCGCCATCTCTTCTTCATAGTTCGAAGGTTCACTGTTGTCCAACAACATGATTTCCATGATGGGATTGCCGTACCATTCTGGTGCGAAACGTGTCCTTGTGGACCTTCGAGGTTCAGTAGGAACTTGATCCGAAGATTCATGATCATCATCATTATCTTATTCTCTAGTCGGTGCACGCTCCACATAAACATTTTCTTGCGCTGCGCTACTCTCCGGTTCGAGACGAGGTACAATTACCTCATCAAGTTCTACTTTCCTCCCACTTAATTCTTTCGAGAGGAACTCTTTCTCTAGAAAGGATCCGTTCTTGGCAACAAAGATTTTTCCTTTGGATCTAAGATAGAAGGTATACCCAATAGTTTCCTTAGGGTATCCTATGAAGATGCATTTTTCCGCTTTGGGTTTGAGTTTCTCACGTTGAAGTTTCTTAACATAAGCATCGCGCCCCCAAACTTTCAGAAACGACAACTTAGGTTTCTTTACAAACCATAATTCATACGGTGTCGTCTCAATGGATTTAGACGGTGCCCCATTTAAAGTGAATGCGACAGTTTCCAATGCATATCCCCAAAATGATAGCGGTAGGTCAGTAAGAGACATCATAGATCGCACCATATCCAATAAAGTGCGAATACAACGTTCAGACACACCGTTATGCTGCGGTGTGCCACGCGGCGTGAGTTGTGAAACAATTTCACATTTCCTTAAGTGCGTACCAAACTCGTGACTCAAATATTCTCCTCCATGATCAGATCGTACGAACTTTATTTTCTTGTCACGTTGATTTTCTACCTCACTCTAAAATTCCTTGAACCTTTCAAAGGTTTGAGACTTGTGTTTCATTAAGTAGACATACCCATATGTGCTTAAGTCATCAGTGAGGGTGAGAACATAACGATAGCCACCGCGAGCCTCAACGCTCATTGGACCGCATACGTCAGCATGTATTATTTCCAACAAGTTGGTTGCTCGCTCCATTGTTCCGGAGAACGGAGTCTTGGTCATCTTACCCATGAGGCACGGTTCGCATGTGTCAAATGATTCAAAATCAAGAGACTCCAAAAGTCCATCTGTATGGAGTTCCTTCATGCGCTTGACACCGATATAACCAAGGCGGCAGTGCCACAAGTATGTGGGACTATCATTGTAAACTTTACATCTTTTGGTACTCACACTATGAATATGTGTAACATCACGTTCTAGATTCATTAAGAATAAACCATTGACCATCGGGGCATGACCATAAAACATATCACTCATATAAATGGAACAACCATTATTCTCAGATTTAAATGAGTAGCCATCTCACATCAAGCAAGATCCCGATACAATGTTCATGCTCAAAGACGGTACTAAATAACAATTATTAAGGTTTAAAACTAATCCCGAAGGTAGATGTAGAGGTAACGTGCCGACGGCGATCACATCGACCTTGGAACCATTCCCGACGCGCATTGTCACCTCGTCCTTTGCCAGTCTCCGCTTATTCCATAGTTCCTGTTTTGAGTTGCAAATGTGAGCAACAACACCGGTATCAAATACCCAGGAGCTACTACGAGTGCTGGTAAGGTACACATCAATAACATGTATATCATATATACCTTTGACGTTGCCGGCCTTCTTATCCGCTAAGTACTTGGGGCAATTTCGCTTCCAATGACCGGTTCCCTTGCAGTAATAGCACTCAGTCTGAGGCTTGGGTCCTTTCTTTGGCTTCTTCCCAGCAACTGGTTTACCGGGCGCGACAACTGCTTTGCCTTCCTTCTTGAAGTTCTTTTTACCCTTGCCTTTCTTGAAACTGGTGGTCTTATTCACCATCAACACTTGATGTTCTTTCTTGATTACTACCTCCGCTGATTTCAGCATTGAATACAGCTCGGGAATGGTATTCTCCATCTCTTGCATGTGGTAGTTCATCACAAAGCCTTTATAGCTAGGTGGAAGCGACTGGAGGATTCTGTCAATAAACGCGTCATCCGGAAGTTTAACTCCCAACCGAGTCAAGCGATTGTGCAACCCAGACATTCTGAGTATGTGGTCACCGACAGAACTATTTTCCTCCATCTTACAACTGAGGAACTGTCATAGGCCTCATATCTCTCGACCCAGGCATGAGCTTGGAAAACTAGTTTCATCTCCTGGAACATCTCATATGCTCCATGTTGCTCAAAACACATTTGAAGCCCCGGTTCTAAACTATAAAGCATGCCACACTGAACCAGAGAGTAGTCATCACTCTGCGACTGCAACACATTCATAACGTCTTGGGCTGCCGTGGGAACAGGAGGGTCACCTAGCGGTGCATCAAGGACATATGCTTCTTGGAAGCAGTGAGGATGAGCTTTAAGTTACGAGCCGAGTCCGTAGAGTTGCTACCATCGTCTTTCAACTTGGTTTTCTCTAGGAACGCGTTGAAATTGAAGTTGACATGTGCGTTGGCCATTGGATCTACAATATTTGTAAAGACATTTTAGACTAAGTTCATCTAATCAAATTATACAATGAACTCCCACTTAGATTGACATCCCTCCAGTCATCTAAGTGACACATGATCCAAGTCGACTAGCCCGTGTCTGATCATCACGTGAGACGGACTAGTCATCAATGGTGATCATCTCCATTCTGATCGTATCATCTACACAACTCATGTTCGACCTTTCGGTCTCCCGTATTCCGAGGCCATGTATGTACATGCTAGGCTCGTCGAGTCAACCTAAGTGTTTTGCGTTCGCAACGGTGCACACTTAGGGGAATACTTATCTCGAAATTTGAGTGAAGGGATCATTTTATTTACTACCGTCATTCTAAGCAAATAAGATACAGAAACATGATAAACATCACATGCAATCATATAGTGACATGATATGGACATTATCATCTCGCGCCTTTGACCTCCATCTTCGGGCACGGCATCATAATCATTGTCACCGGCATGACACCATGATCTTCATCGTCACGATATTCATCACCGTGTCTCCGGGAAGTCATCTCGCCAACTATTACTTCTACTACTATGGCTAACGGTTAGCAATAAAGTAAAGTAATCACATGGCGCTGCAGCTCATACAATAAATTAAGACAACTCCTATGGCTCCTGCCAGTTGTCATACTCATCGACATGCAATTCATCCTATTACAAGAACATGATAAATCTCATACATCACATATGTAACATCACATCCTTTTGGCCATATCACATTGCATAACATACCCTGCAAAAACAAGTTAGACGTCCTCTAATTGTTGTTGCAAGTTTTTACGTGGCTGCTATGGGTTTCTCACAAGAACGTTTCTTACCTACGTGACAGCCACACCATTGATATGCCAATGCTATTTACCCTTCATAAGGACCCTTTTCATCGAATCCAATTCAACAAGTGGGAGAGACAGACACCCGCTAGCCACCTTATGCAACAAGTGCATGTCAGGCGGTGGAACCAGTCTCACGTAAGTATACGTGTAAAGTCGGTCCGGGCCACTTCATCCCACAATACCGCCAAAAAAGATAGGACTAGTAACGACAAGCAATTGACAAAATCATAGCCCAAAACTTTTGTGTTCTACTCGTGCATGGAATCTACGCACAGAACCTGGCTCGGATGCCACTGATGGGTAACGTAGTAGTAATTCAAAAAATTTCCTACGTCATACCATGATCTATCTAGGAAAAACCAACAATGAGAGAGCTTGTAGAGCATCTTCATACCTTTGAAGATCGCTAAGCGGAAGCGTTACTAGAACACAGTTGATGGAGTCATACTCGTAGCGATTCAGATCACAGAAGATTCCAATCTAAGCGCCGAACAACGGCGCCTCCGCATTCAACACACATGCAACCCGGTGACGTCTCCTTCACCTTGATCCAGCAAGGAGAGGGGAGAGGTTGAGGGAGAGCTCCGGTAGCACGACGGCGTGGTGATGGTGGAGCTATGCAGTTCTCCGGCAGGGCTTCGCCAAGCACCAGAGAGGAGGAGAAGAGGGAGAGGTAGGGCTGCGCCTTGGAGAGGTGTGGACGTGTGTGCAGCCCTCCCAAAACCCTCTCTATATATAGGAGGGAGGGAGAGGGGACTGGCCACCCTAGGGTTTACCCTAGGTGGCGCGGAGGCCAAGGAGGAGGAGGTGGAGGCAGCGCCCTAGGGTGGCTTGCCACCCAAGGCAGCCCCCATGCCTAGGGTTTTGCCTCCTTTGCCTCCTTGTGCGCCTTCGGCCTTGGTGGGTGGCGCACCAGGCCACCTAGGGGCTGGTTCCCATCCACTTTTGGCCCATGTACCCCTTCGGGGCTGGTGTCCCTGATGACCCACAAGTGTAGGGGATCTATCATAGTCCTTTCGATAAGTAAGAGTGTCGAACCCAACGAAGAGCAGAAGGAAATGCCAAGTGGTTTTCAGCAAGGTATTCTCTGCACGCACTGAAATTATCGATAACAGATAGTTGTGTGATAAGATAATTCGTAGAGGGGAGCAAGTAACAATAGTAACAAAGATGCAGAAAGATGGCCCAATCCCTTTTGTAGCAAGGGACAAGCCTGGACGAACTCTTATATAAGGTAAAGCGCTCCAGAGGACACATGGGAATTTCTGTCAAGCTAGTTTTCATCATGTTCATATGATTCACGTTCGCTACTTTGATATTTTGATATGTGGGTGGACTGGTGCTTGGGTGCTGTCCTTACTTGGAAAAACATCCCACTTATGATTAACCCCTCTCGCAAGCATCCGCAACTACGAAAGAAGAATTAAGACAAAGTCTAACCATAGCATTAAACTAGTGGATCCAAATCAGCCCCTTACGAAGCAACACATAAACTAGGGTTTAAGCTTCTGTCACTCTAGCAACCCATCATCTACTTATTACTTCCCAATTCCTTCCTCTAGGCCCAAATAATGGTGAAGTGTTATGTAGTGGACGTTCACATAACACCACTAGAGGAAAGACAACATACAACGCATCAAAATATCGAACGAATACCAAATTCACATGACTACTTATAGCAAGACTTATCCCATGTCCTCAGGAACAAAAGTGACTACTCACAAAGCATAATTATGTTCATGACCAGAGAGGTATTGAATAGCATTAAGGATCTGAACATATGATCTTCCACCGAGTAATCCAACTAGCATCAACTACAAAGAGTAATTAACACTACTAGCAACCTTACAAGTACCAATCGGAGTCGCGTGACGAAGATTGGTTACAAGAGATGAACTAGGTTTTGGAGATGAGATGGTGCTGATGAATATGTTGATGGAGAGGAGTCCCCTCCAATGAGAGGAGTGTTGGTGATGACGATGACGACGATTTCCCCCTCCGGGAGGGAAATTTCCCCGGCAGGACGGCCCTGCCGGAGCTCTAGATTGGTTCTGCTCAAGTTCCGCCTGGTGGCGGTGGCGTATCTTCCCGAAAATCCTCCTCCTTATTTTTTCTGGGACGAAACCCTCCTGATAGCAGAAGATGGGAGCTAGAGGGGTAACAGGGGGCCCACAAGCCACCCAGGCGCGGCCAGGGGGGTAGGCCGCGCCTGACAGGCTTGTGGCCTCCTGGTGGCTCCCCTCCGGTACTTCTTCCGCCTAGTATTTTTTATAAAATCCAAAATAATTCCTCGTTGATTTTCACGGCTTTTGGAGTTGTGCAGAATAGGTATCTCAAACTTGCTCCTTTTCCAGCCCAAAATTCCAGCTGCCGGCATTCTCCCTCTTCATGTAAACCTTATAAAATAAGATAAAAAGGCATAAGTATTGTACCATAAAGTGTAATAACATCCCATAACGCGATAAATATCAACATAAAAGCATGATGCAAAATGGACGTATAAACCCCCCAAGCTTAGACCTCGCTTGTCCTCAAGCGGAAGCCGAGATCAATAAATATGCCCACATGTTTAGGGATAGAGGTGTTGATAAAACAAAATACGGACATGGAGGCATCATGATCATATTTAGAACAACAATAACGTCATATAATCTCTTATGCTAAAGTGATAATTCCTTCACAAAGTAAAGTATGGATCAAGAACCTTATTGAGAATTAACAACCAATAGCCTTTAGTCATTGAAGCGATTGCAATTTATCATAACATCGGAAAGAGTCAAATAAGAGCTTGTAAAGAAAATCCACATACTCAATCATCCTTTCGTCTTCTACAATTGCTAAAACTCACGTGGTACTCATGAGATCAAAGTTTTAGTTGGACACAGAGAAAGATAGGGGCTTATAGTTTTGCCTCCAAACTACTTACCTCAAGGGTAATGTCAACAATAATAATTCATGAATACTTACTTCCAAGTTGACATATGAATATAGATCTTTCCCTAGCACCTGACGTTAGCCAAGATAATGGCGAAATAAGGAATTGGTGTCGATCACCATGACTCTTTTAAAGATAAAAAGTAAAGGTACAAGATAGGCCCTTCGCAGAGGGAAGCAGAGGTTGTCATGCTCTTTTGAGGTTTGGATGTGTGACCTCTTAGTGTGAAGGAACGTCACTTTATATTACCTCGTGTGATAAAGAACTTTATTATGCAGTCTGTCGCTTTTATGTGTTCCTCATCACAGGTTCGTACAAAGCTTATTTTCCACACACTAATAGATCATACATATTTAGGGAGCAATTTTTATTGCTTGCATCAATGACAACTTACTTGAGGGATCTTATTCAATCCATAGGTAGGTATGGTGGACTCTCATGGCAAAACTGGGTTGAAGGTTTATGGGTGCACAAGTAGTATCTCTACTTAGTGCGGAAGTTTTGGCTGATATGAGGTGGAAGCAAGCGTCACATGCTAAGGGATCTCTAGTCATATAACATTGTTCGGAACCAAGCAAACATAATTCATTATGTTGTCTTCCTTGTCCAACATCTACTTCTAAGCACGTAATAGTTTAATGAGTGTTCGCAATCATAGCCGATGTCAAAGATGATATATTTATATGTGAACCTCTCTTTCTTTATTACTTCCTATTAATTGCAACAATGACCAAGGTCTACGTTTGTCCACCCACAACAAGTTTCAATCAACATTCTTTTTATATGTGAAGCCATCACTTCCCATAAGATCATTACATGATCTTTCATGCTTTTGTTCTTTAATTATTACTTTCTTTAGATCATGGCATGAATCAAGGCCGTTAAATAAAACACTCCTTATTATAACTCACGAACACGATTACATTGGGGGTAACACAAAGCAAAACTCAAGCCTAGATCATACTAAGAACTTTATACTACTAGAGAAAGATAAAACCAAAAAGGATCGAACTAAGAAAAAGGTAAAGGCAAAAGATGTGATGGTGATACGATACCGGGGCAACTCCCCCAAGCTTGGCACAAGCCAAGAGGAGTGCCCATACCCGTGCTTAATTGTCTTCCTTCGAAGGTGGTGGTGGTGGAGTTGTTGCAGAGTTCTTGAACTTGCTTAATTTCCTCTTGAGCACAAAATTTTGCTCTTTCAGATCGTTAATTTCCTCTTCAAGCCTCAACACCCTTTGGCATAATTCTTGCTTACTCTCGTGCAAAAGACGAGAAGGGGTAAACAAAATCTTAGGCTTCTTCCTTGAGTCAGGGAGGCTCGACTTCTTGAACTCCACATGTATTTTCCAGATTGGGGTAGAGGAGCCTCCTCTTCATCGGAACTTGTTCGTTCCTTCCCCTTGGGATCATAATCTTCTTCCTCATCAGTGGTCCAACCATAATGATCCAAGTCCCCATAGACCTTGGGGTTAGCAAGGTAATCGACCACATAGCTCTCCCCTCTGAATCTTGAGAAGACATCTTGCCCTAAATCTGTTGTTGAAACAGGCTCGAAACAAAAACAGAGGATATTTGCGTGATACGAGGGTCAGACCTTTCGGGAGAATATATAATGAATTTTTCCCGACCAGAAGGAGTATTCCACAAGAAAACGGAGTCTCGGAGGCACACGAAGTGCTCACAAGCCCGCCAGGCGCGACCAGGGGGGTAGGTCGCGCATGGCACACTTGTCGTCTCCTCGTGCGCTTTCCGGACTACTTTAAATTTTTCTATTTTTCTAAAAATTCCAAAATGGAGAAAAATTGCTACTAGAAAAGTTTTATAGTCGGTTTACTTACCGAATCACATACCTCTTCGTTTTGGGAGTCTGAAACAGGCTAATAAATATCCCTTATATACTCGTCCGGAGTTATGGTATTAATAATATTGCTTTCAACATTTATGGGAGTACCTGAGATATAATGCTTGATTCTTTGCCCATTTACAACTCTCGGAAAATTACCTTCCGTGTTGTTGATCTTTATGGCACCGGAATGATATACTTCCTCAACAATGTAAGGACCTTCCCATTTAGAGAGAAGCTTGCCTGCAAAAAATCTTAAATGAGAATTGTATAGCAAGACATAATCACCTACATTGAACTCACGTTTTTGTATCCTTTTATCATGCCACCTCTTAACTTTTTCTTTAAACAAATTGGCATTTTCATATGCCTGAGTTCTCCATTCATCAAGTGAGCTAATATCAAATAACCTCTTCTCACCAGCAAGTTTGAAATCAAAGTTGAGCTCTTTGATTGCCCAATAAGCCTTATGCTCTAGCTCAAGAGGTAAATGACATGCTTTACCGTAAACCATTTTGTACGGAGACATGCCCATGGGATTCTTATAAGCAGTTCTATAGGTCCACAGTGCATCATCAAGCTTCTTAGACCAATTCTTTCTAGACCTATTAACAGTCTTTTGTAGAATTAGTTTAATTTCTCTATTACTTAGCTCTACTTGACCAATGGACTGAGGATGATAAGGAGATGCAATTCTGTGGTTGACATCATACTTAGCAAGCGTTTTACGGAAAGCACCATGAATAAAATGTGAACCACCATCAGTCATTAAATATCTAGGGACTCCAAATCTAGGGAAAATAACTTCTTTAAGTTTTATGATGAGCACTACTAGTTGGGATAGCTTCTACCCACTTAGTAATGTAATCAACAACAACTAGAATATGAGTATACCCGTTAGACTTTGGAAAAGGTCCCATATGATCAAAACCCCAAACATCAAATGGTTCAATGACAAGTGAATAATTCATAGGCATTTCTTAACGTTTACTGATATTACCTATTCTTTGACATTCATCATAAGACAAGACAAACTTACGGGCATCCTTGAAGAGAGTAGGCCAATAAAACCCGGATTGCAATACCTTGTGTGCAGTTCTATCTCCCGCATGGTGTCCTCCGTAAGCCTCGGAGTGACACTTGTGTTGGATCTGTCCGTGTTCATGCTCAGGTACACAACGTCTAATAACACCATCTATACCTTCTTTATAAAGGTGAGGATCATCCCAAAAGTAATGTCTCAAATCAAAGAAGAATTTCTTCTTTTGTTGGTATGTGAAACTAGGTGGTATATACTTGGCAACAATATAATTTGCATAATCAGCATACCGTGGTGTACTACATGAAGCATTGATGACATTCAATTGCTCATCAGGAAAGCTATCATCAATAGGTTGTGGGTTATCAAGAACATTCTCCAACCTAGACAAGTTATCTGCTACGGGGTTCTCAGCACCCTTCCTATCAACAACATGCAAATCAAATTCTTGTAGCAAGAGAACCCATCTGATAAGTCTAGGTTTAGCATCTTTCTTTTCCATGAGATACTTAATAGCAGCATGATCAGCGTGAATAGTAACCTTGGAATCAACAATATAAGATCTGAACTTTTCACATGCAAACACGACTGCTAAAAATTCCTTTTCAGTAGCAGCATAGTTTCTTTAGGCACTGTCTAGAGTTTTACTAGCATAATGAATAACATTCAATTTCTTATCAACTCTTTGTCCTAGAATTGCACCAATAACATAATCACTAGCATCACAGATAATTTCAAAAGGTAGGTTCCAATCAGGTGGTTGAACAATAGGTGCAGTTATCAAGGCCTTCTTAAGTATTTCAAATGCTTCTTCACAATCATCATCAAAAACAAATGGAATATCCTTTTGCAAGAGATTGGCAAGAGGCCTAGAAATCTTAGAGAAGTCTTTAATGAACCTTCTATAGAAACCAGCATGACCAAGGAAACTTCTTATACCTTTGATGTCTGTAGGGCATCGCATTTTCTCGATCTCATCAACTTTAGCCTTATCGACTTCAATACCTCTTTTAGAATTTTTGTGTCCTAAGATGATGACTTCATTAACCATAAAGTGGCACTTCTCCCAATTCAAGACAAGGTTGGTATCTTTACATCTCTGCAAAACTCGATCAGGGTTGCTGAGGCAATCATCAAAAGAAGACCCGTAAACGGAGAAGTCATCCATGAAAACCTCAACAATCTTTTCACAAAAGTCAGAGAATATAGCCATCATACATCTTTGAAAGGTAGCAGGTGCATTACATAAGCCAAAATGCATACGTCTATAAGCAAAGGTACCGAAAGGGCAGGTAAAAGTGGTTTCCTTCTAATCAGCTTGTGCAACTGGTATTTGGGAGAAACCAGAATAATCATCTAGAAAGCAGAAGTGTGTGTGTTTAGACAATCTTTCTAGAATTTGGTCAATAAAAGGAAAAGGGTAATGATCTTTCCTAGTGGCTTTATTCAATTTCCTAAAATCAATTACCATCCTATAGCGAGTAACAATCCTCTGTGG
Source organism: Hordeum vulgare subsp. vulgare (assembly GCF_904849725.1). Taxonomy (NCBI): domain Eukaryota; kingdom Viridiplantae; phylum Streptophyta; class Magnoliopsida; order Poales; family Poaceae; genus Hordeum; species Hordeum vulgare. The sequence continues at coordinate 408,605,991 of NC_058521.1, read as the reverse complement.
GATCAATTTATCTTTATCATTAGGGACAACGGTAATACCTCCCTTCTTAGGGACGCAATGCATCAGACTTACCCAATCACTATGTGCAACAGGATAGATAATACCTGCTTCCAGGAGCTTTAGTATTTCCTTTCTTACTACCTCTTTCATATTAGGATTTAATCTTCGTTGATGATCAACAACTGGTTTGGAATCAGGATCAGTTTTAATTTTATGCCAGCATAGAGTGGGACTAATGCCCTTAAGATCATCAAGAGTATATCCAATAGCAACACGGCGCTTCCTCAGAGTTTTCAATAATTTCTTTTCTTCGTGCTCTGAAAGGCTAGCACTAATAATAACAGGATATATCTCTTTTTCATCAAGACAAGCATACTTAAGAGTATCAGGTAACTGTTTAAGCTCAAACATAGGATCACCCTTTGGTGGGGGTGGATCTCCAAGTAGTTCAACAGGCACATTATTCTTAAGGATAGGATGTTGTTCAAAGATAACTCTATCTATCTCATTCCTTTCATCCATATGCATATCATTTTCATTCTCAAGCAAGTATTGCTCTAAAGGATCAGTAGGAGGCACAACAATAGAAGCTAGAGCAATAATTTCATCCTTACTAGACAATTCTTTTTCATGAGGTTGTCTACCAAACTTGGAGAAATTGAATTCGTGTGACACACCTTCAAAGCCAACAGTGATAATTTGCTTCTCACAGTCAATATGAGCATTGATAGTATTGAGGAAAGGTCTGCCAAATATGATGGGACAAAAGCTATCTTGTGTGGTAGCAAGAACGAGAAAATCAGTAGGATACTTAGTTTTACCACACAAGACTTCAACATCTCTAACAATTCCCACCGGGCAGATATTATCTCTATTGGCAAGTTGAATAGTAACATCAATGAATTCCATCTCGACAGGTGCAATCTCATCTTTAATTTCATCATATAAAGATCGAGGTATTGCACTAACACTAGCACCCACGTCACATAAACCATGATAACAATGATCTCCTATGTTAACAGAAACAACAGGCATGCCGACAACACGCTTATGTTTGTCTCTAGCATGAGGTTTAGCAATTCTAGCAGCATCTTCACAGAAGTGAATAACATGCCCATCAACATTATCGGACATGAGATCTTTGATAATAGCAATGCTAGGTTCAACTTTAATTTGCTAAGGGGGTGTAGGTGTTCTAATATAGCCCTTACGTATCACAGTTGAAGCTTTAGCATGATCCTTTATTCTAACAGGGAAAGGTGGTTTCTCAATGTAAGCACTAGGAACAATAGGATCATTATAAGCAATGAATTTCTCTTCAACTGGATTGGGTTTTACTACATTGACTTCTATGGGAGGATGATATTTAAACGAGTTCTCTTTAGGGAGATTAATATGAGCAGCAAATTATTCACATAATGGAGCTACTATCTCAGAGTAAAGTCCATGTTTAGCGCTAAAATCACAAAAAGTATTTGTTTCAACGAAGGATTTAATGCAATCGAACTTAAGATTCATACCTGACTCCTTACCTTCATCAAACTCCCAATCTTCAGAGTTGTGTTTAATTCTTTCCAATAAATCCCATTTGAAATCAATATCTCTCTTCATAAAAGAACCGGTACAAGAAGTGTCAAGCATGGTGCGATTGTCATGAGAAAGCCGAGCATAAAAGTTCATAATAATAATTTCTCAAGGGAGCTCATGGTTGGGGCATGAATATAACATTGACTTAAGCCTCCCCCAAGCTTGAGTGATACTTTCTCTATCACGAGGCCAAAAATTATAGATATAATTCCGATCATGATGTACCAAATGCATAGGATAAAACCTTTGATGAAATTCCAATTTCAATCGGTTGTAGTTCCATGATCCAATATCATCGCATAGCCTATACCATGTCAATGCTTTATCCCTCAAAGATAAGGGAAATACCTTCTTCTTGACCCCATCCTCGGGCAAACCTGCAAGGTTAAATAAACCACAAACTTCATCTACATAGATTAGATGCAAGTCAGGATGTGATGTTCCATCTCCTGTAAAAGGATTAGCGAACAGTTTCTCTAGCATACCCGAAGGAATTTCATAATAAATATTTTCAGTAGGTGCAGTAGGTTGAGGAGCAACTATTTGTGCTTCCGGTCGAGGTGAAGATACCCCGAACAAGCTCCTCAAAGGATTAGTTTCCATAGTGACAAGCGACAATAAATTTCAGCACACTATATAAATGTTTCCTTACCAAATTCCACTTACCAAAGGCGCTTCACTCCCCGACAACGGCGCCAGAAAAGAGTATTGATGACCCACAAGTGTAGGGGATCTATCTAGTCCTTTAGATAAATAAGAGTGTCGAACCCAACGAGGAGCAGAAGGAAATGACAAGTGGTTTTCAACAAGGTATTCTGTGCAGGCACTGAAATTATCGGTAACAGATAGTTATGTGATAAGATAATTCGTAGAGGGTAGCAAGTAACAATACTAACAAAGGTGCAGAAAGATGGCCCAATCCCTTTTGTTGCAAGGGACAAGCCTCGACGAACTCTTATATAAGGTAAAGCACTCCCGAGGACACATGGGAATTTCTGTCAAGCTAGTTTTCATCATGTTCATATGATTCACGTTCGCTACTTTGATATTTTGATATGTGGGTGGACCGGTGGTTGGGTGCTGTACTTACTTTGACAAACATCCCACTTATGATTAACCCCTCTCTCAAGCATCCGCAACTACGAAAGAAGAATTAAGACAAAGTCTAACCATAGCATTAAACTACTGGATCCAAATCAACCCCTTACGAAGCAACACATAAACTAGGGTTTAAGCTTCCGTCACTCTAACAACCCATCATCTACTTATTACTTCACAATTACTTCCTCTAGGCCCAAATAATGGTGAAGTGTTATATAGTCGACCTTCACATAACATCACTAGAGGAAAGACAACATACAACACATCAAAATATCGAACGAATACCAAATTCACATGACTACTTATAGCAAGACTTATCCCATGTCCTGAGGAGCAAAAGTGACTACTCACAAAGCATAATTATGTTCATGACCAGAGAGGTATTGAATAGCATTAAGGATCTGAACATATGATCTTCCACCGAGTAATCCAACTAGCATCAACTACAAAGAGTAATTAACACTACTAGCAACCTTACAAGTACCAATCGGAGTCGCGAGACGGAGATTGGTTACAAGAGATGAACTAAGGTTTGGAGATGAGATGGTGCTGATGAAGATGTTGATGGAGAGGAGTCCCCTCCGATGAGAGGAGTGTTGGTGATGACGATGGCGACGATTTCCCCCTCCGGGAGGGAAGTTTCCGCAGCAGGACGGCCCTGCCAGAGCTCTAGATTGGTTCTGCTCAAGTTCCGCCTCGTGGCGGCGGCGTATCTTCCCGAAAAGCCTCCTCCTTATTTTTCCTGGGACGAAACCCTCCTTATAGCAGAAGATGGGAGCCGGAGGGGTAACAGGGGGCCCACAAGCCACCCAGGCGCGGCTAGGGGGGTAGGCCGCGCCTGGCAGGCTTGTGGCCTCGTGGTGGCTCCACTCCGTTACTTCTTCGGCCCAGTATTTTTTATAAAATCCAAAATAATTCCTCGTTGATTTTCACGTCTTTTGGAGTTGTGCAGAATAGGTATCTCAAACTTGCTCCTTTTCTAGCCCAGAATTCCAGCTGCCGACAATGTCCCTCTTCATGTAAACCTTATAAAATAAGAGAGAAAAGGCATAAGTATTGTACCGTAAAGTGTAATAACAGCCCATAAAGTGATAAATATCAACATAAAAGCATGATGCAAAATGGACGTATCAGTCCCCTCCCAGTGGACCCCCGGAACCCTTCTGGTGGTCCTCATACAATACCGACGATTCCCGAAACATTTTGGGCGATCAAATCTGCAGTTCCTATATATGAATCTTTACCTCCGGACCATTCCGGAACTCCTCGCGACGTCCGGGATATCATCCGAGACTCCAAACAACCTTCGGTAACCACATACTATTCCCATTACAATTCTAGCATCATCGAACCTTAAGTGTGTATACCTACGGGTTCGGGAACCATGCTGACATGACCGAGACACCTTTCCGGTCAATAACCAACAGCGGGGTCTGGATATCCATGTTGTCTCCAACATGTTCCACGATGATCTCATCGTATGAACCACGATGTCGGGGATTCAATCAATCCCGTATGCAATTCCATTTGTCTACCGGTATGATACTTGCCCGAGATTTGATCGTCGGTATCCCTATACCTTGTTTAATCTCGTTACCGGGAAGTCTCTTTACTAGTTCCATAATACATCAACCCGTGGCTAACTCCTTAGTCACATTGATCTCATTATGGTGATGGATTACCGAGTGGGCCCAGAGATACCTCTCCGTCACACGGAGTGACAAATCCCAGTCTCGATTCATACCAACCCAACAAATACTTTCGGAGATACCTGTAGTGCACCTTTATAATCACCCAGTTACGTTGCGATGTTTGATACACCCAAAGCACTCCTACGTTATCTGGGAGTTGTACAATCTCATGGTCTAAGGAAATGATACTTGACATTAGAAAAGTTTTAGCAGACGAACAATACGAGCTAGTGCTATGCTTAGGAGTGGGTCTTGTCCATCACATCATTCTCGTAACGATGTGATCCCGTTATCAATGACATCCAATGTCCATGATCAGGAAACCATGACCATCTATTGATCAATGAGATAGCCAACTAGAGGCTCACTAGGGACACATTGTGGTCTATGTATTCACACATGTATTACGGTTTTCGGTTAATAAAATTATAGCATGAATAATAGACAATTATCAGGAACTAGGAAATATAATAGTAACCACTTTATTATTGCCTCTAGGGCATATTTCTAACACAAGTGTCATGGGAATGATCCTGAGAATAATACCAGGGGTACGAATGAGGGGCGGAGCCTAGCTAGGGAGAAGTGGATACACTCGGATGTACGAGTTCGGGCCCCCACTCGGGAGTGGTAACAACCCTATGTATCGATCCCTGAGGCTGATGTTTGCTTATGGAATGTGTGATAGTACATGATGTTGAACCCTTGGCCAGGATCTTAGGGGTGGCTTATATAGAGTGCACCATAATAGGCCAGGCCTCATTACAAGGGTGAATTAATGCTAATAACTACAAAAGTTACTAGAAACGGGAGCTCTAATTCCAGCGTTACTGGTAACACACGTCTTCATTGCACTTCATGCGATAGTTTAAGTCTGTAGCCGTTGCAGTCCCTTCGTTGCCCGTGCCGTGTGTTGGAATTATGCCCTAGAGGCAATAATAAATGTATAGTTATTATTATAATTCCTGTATCAAGATAATAGTTTATTATCCATGCTATAATTGTATTGAATGAAGACTCATTTACATGTGTGGATACATAGACAAAACACCGTCCCTAGCATGCCTCTAGTTGGCTAGCCAGTTGATCAATGATAGTCAGTGTCTTCTGATTATGAACAAGGTGTTGTTGCTTGATAACTGGATCACGTCATTGGGAGAATCACGTGATGGACTAGACCCAAACTAATAGACGTAGCATGTTGATCGTGTCATTTTGTTGCTACTGTTTTCTACGTGTCAAGTATTTATTCCTATGACCATGAGATCATATAACTCACTGACACCGGAGGAATGCTTTGTGTGCATCAAACGTCGCAACGTAACTGGGTGACTATAAAGATGCTCTACAGGTATCTCCGAAGGTGTTAGTTGAGTTAGTATGGATCAAGACTGGGATTTGTCACTCCGTGTGACGGAGAGGTATCTCAGGGCCCACTCGGTAATACAAACATCACACACAAGCCTTGCAAGCAATGTAACTTAGTGTAAGTTGCGGGATCTTGTATTACGGAACGAGTAAAGAGACTTGCCGGTAAACGAGATTGAAATAGGTATGCGGATACTGACGATCGAATCTCGGGCAAGTAACATACCGAAGGACAAAGGGAATGACTTACGGGATTATACGAATCCTTGGCACTGAGGTTCAAACAATAAAGATCTTCGTAGAATATGTAGGATACAATATGGGCATCCAGGTCCTGCTATTGGATATTGACCGAGGAGTCTCTCGGGGTCATGTCTACATAGTTCTCGAACCCGCAGGGTCTGCACACTTAAGGTTCGACGTTGTTTTATGCGTATTTGAGTTATATGGTTGGTTACCGAATGTTGTTCGGAGTCCCGGATGAGATCACGGACGTCACGAGGGTTTCCGGAATGGTTCGGAAACGAAGATTGATATATAGGATGACCTCATTTGATTACCGGAAGGTTTTCGGAGTTACCGGGAATGTACCGGGAATGACGAATGGGTTCCGGGGGTTCACCGGAGGGGGGCAACCCACTCCGGGGAAGCCCATAGGTATTTGGGGGGGTCACACCAGCCCTTAGTGGGCTGGTGGGACAGCCCACCAAATCCTATGCGCCAAGGAAGAAAAAATCAAAGAAAGAAAAAAAAAGGAGGGGAAGTGGGAAGGGGGAAGGACTCCCTCCCACCAAACCAAGTAGGACTCGGTTTGGGGGGGGAGAGTCCTCCCCCCTGGCTCGGCCGACCCCCTTGGGGTCCCTTGGACCCCAAGGCAAGGTCTCCCTCCCTCCTCCTATATATATGGGGCTTTTAGGGCAGATTTGAGACGACTTTCTCACGGCTGCCCGACCACATACCTCCATAGTTTTTCCTCTAGATCGTGTTTCTGCGGAGCTCGGGCGGAGCCCTGCTGAGACAAGATCATCACCAACCTCCGGAGCGCCGTCACGCTGCCGGAGAACTCTTCTACCTCTCCGTCTCTCTTGCTGGATCAAGAAGGCCGAGATCATCGTCGAGTTGTACGTGTGCTGAACGCGGAGGTGCCGTCCGTTCGGTACTAAATCGTGGGACTGATCGCGGGATTGTTCGCGGGGCGGATCGAGGGACGTGAGGACGTTCCACTACATCAACCGCGATCTCACATCGCTTCTGCTGTACGATCTACAAGGGTACGTAGATCACTCATCCCCTCTCGTAGATGGACATCACCATGATAGGTCTTCGTGCGTGTAGGAAAATTTTTGTTTCCCATGCGACGTTCCCCAACAGTGGCATCATGAGCTAGGTTCATGCGTAGATGTCTTCTCGAGTAGAACACAAAAGGTTTTGTGGGCGGTGATGTGCGTTTTGCTGCCCTCCTTAGTCTTTTCTTGATTCCGCGGTATTGTTGGATCGAAGCGGCTTGGACCGACATTACTCGTACGCTTACGAGAGACTGGTTTCATCGTTACGAGTAACCCCCTTTGCTCAAAGATGACTGGCAAGTGACGGTTTCTCCAACTTTAGTTGAATCGGATTTGACCGAGGAGGTCCTTGGATGAGGTTAAATAGCAACTCATATATCTCCGTTGTGGTGTTTGCGTAAGTAAGATGCGATCCTACTAGATACCCTTGGTCACCACGTAAAACATGCAACAACAAAATTAGAGGACGTCTAACTTGTTTTTGCAGGGTATGATTGTGATGTGATATGGCCAATGATGTGATGTGATATATTGGATGTATGAGATGATCATGTTGTAATAGAAATATCGACTTGCACGTCGATGGTACGGCAACCGGCAGGAGCCATAGGGTTGTCTTTATACTAACATATGTGCTTGCAGATGCGTTTACTATTTTGCTAGGATGTAGCTTTAGTAGTGATAGCATAAGTAGCACGACAACCCCGATGGAGACACGTTGATGGAGATCATGGTGTGGCGCCGGTGACAAGAAGATCGTGCCGGTGCTTTGGTGATGGAGATCAAGAAGCACGTGATGATGGCCATATCATGTCACTTATGAATTGCATGTGATGTTACTCCTTTTATGCACCTTATTTTGCTTAGAACGACGGTAGCATTATGAGGTGATCTCTCACTAAAATTTCAAGACGAAATTGTGTTCTCCCCGACTGTGCACCGTTGCTACAGTTCGTCGTTTCGAGACACCACGTGATGATCGGGTGTGATAGACTCAACGTTCACATACAACGGGTGCAAAACAGTTGCGCACGCGGAACACTCGGGTTAAGCTTGACGAGCCTAGCATGTGCAGACATGGCCTCGGAACACATGAGACCGAAAGGTCGATCATGAATCATATAGTTGATATGATTAGCATAGGGATGCTTACCACTGAAACTACTCTCGACTCACGTGATGATCGGACTTGGGATAGCGTAAGTGGATCATGAACCACTCAAATGACTAGAGAGATGTACTTTTTGAGTGGGAGTTTAGCATATAATTTGATTAAAGTTAAACTCTAATTATCTTGAACATAGTCTAAATCCACTTTGAATATATTTGTGTTGTAGATCATGGCTCACGCAAGTGTCATCCTGAATTTTAATACGTTCCTAGAGAAAGCTAAGTTGAAAGATGATGGAAGCAACTTTGTAGACTGGGCTCGTAATCTTAGGCTAATCTTACAAGCTGGAAAGAAGGATTATGTCCTTAATGCTGCGCTAGGAGATGAACCACCCGCTACGGCTGATCAGGATGTTAAGAACGCTTGGCTAGCACGTAAGGAGGACTACTCAATAGTTCAATGTGCAGTCTTGTATGGCTTAGAGCCGGGACTTCAACGTCGCTTTGAGCATCATGGAGCATTTGAGATGTTCCAGGAGTTGAAGTTTATCTTTCAGAAGAATGCCCGGATCGAGAGGTATGAGACCTCCGATAAATTCTATGCTTGCAAGATGGAGGAAAGCTCGTCTGTCAGTGAACATGTGCTCAAGATGTCTGGGTACTCAAACCGTCTAGCTGAACTAGGGATTGAACTCCCGCAAGAAGCTATCACTGACAGAATCCTCCAATCACTGCCGCCAAGCTATAAAGGCTTTGTGTTGAACTACAACATGCAAGGGATGAACAAGTCTCCCGGCGAGTTGTTTGCGATGCTGAAAGTCGCAGAGTCTGAACTCCGTAAAGAACATCAAGTGTTGATGGTGAGCAAGACCACTAGTTTCAAGAGAAACGGCAAAGGCAAGAAGGGCAATTCGAAGAAGAGCGGCAAGCCAGTTGCCAATCCGTCGAAGAAACCCAAGGCTGGACCTAAGCCTGAAACAGAGTGCTTCTATTGCAAGGGTATGGGTCACTGGAAGCGCAATTGCCCCAAGTATCTGGCAGATAAGAAGGCGGGCAAAGAAAAATCAGGTATATTTGATATACATGTTATTGATGTGTACTTAACCAGCTCTCGTAGTAGTGCCTGGGTATTCGATACCGGTTCTGTTGCTCACATTTGCAACTCGAAGCAGGAACTGCGGAATAGACGGAGGCTGGCGAAAGACGAAGTGACGATGCGTGTAGGAAACGGTTCCAAGGTTGATGCAATCGCCGTCGGCACCGTGTCACTTCAACTACCATCGGGATTAGTGATGAACTTAAATCATTGTTATTTAGTGCCTGCGTTGAGCATGAACATTATATCTGGATCTTGTTTATTGCGAGACGGTTACTCTTTTAAGTCTGAGAATAATGGTTGTTCTATTTCTATGAGTAACATCTTTTATGGTCATGCACCGAATGTGAGAGGATTGTTCATATTGAATCTTGATAGAGATACGCATATACATAACATTGAGACCAAGAGAGTTAGAGTAAACAATGATAGCGCCATATTTTTGTGGCACTGCCGCTTGGGTCATATTGGTGTAAAGCGCATGAAGAAACTCCATGCTGATGGACTTTTGGAGTCACTTGACTTTGATTCACTTGACACGTGCGAACCATGCCTCATGGGCAAGATGACTAAAACTCCGTTCTCCGGAACAATGGAGCGTGCAAGTGACTTGTTGGAAATCATACATACCGATGTGTGTGGTCCGATGAGCGTGGAGGCACGCGGCGGATATCGTTATTTTCTCACCTTCACTGACGATTTAAGTAGATATGGTTATGTCTACTTGATGAAGCACAAGTCTGAAACATTTGAAAAGTTCAAGCAATTTCAGAGTGAAGTGGAAAATCATCGTAACAAGAAGATCAAGTTCCTACGGTCTGATCGTGGGGGTGAGTATCTGAGTTTCGAGTTTGGTACTCACTTAAGACAATGTGGAATTGTTTCGCAGTTAACACCGCCTGGAACACCACAGCGTAATGGTGTGTCCGAACGTCGTAATCGTACTTTGTTAGAAATGGTGCGATCTATGATGTCTCTTACTGATTTGCCGTTATCGTTTTGGGGTTATGCATTAGAAACAGCTGCATTCACTTTAAATAGGGCACCATCAAAATCCGTTGAGACGACACCATACGAACTGTGGTATGGCAAAAGACCAAAGTTGTCGTTTCTTAAAGTTTGGGGATGTGATGCTTATGTCAAAAAGCTTCAGCCTGAGAAGCTGGAACCCAAAGCGGAAAAGTGCGTCTTCATAGGTTACCCAAAAGAGACAGTTGGGTACACCTTCTATCTCAAATCCGAGGGCAAAGTGTTTGTTGCTAAGAACGGAACTTTTCTCGAGAAGGAATTTCTCTCGAGAGAATTGAGTGGGAGGAAGATAGAACTTGACGAGGTTGTCGAACCTCTCATCCCTCTGGATGGTGGCGCAGGGCAAGGGGAAACCCCTGTGATTGCGATGCCGGTTGAGGAGGAAGTTAATGATGATGATCATGAAACTCCAGTTCAAGTTTCTGTTGAACCACGCAGGTCGACGAGATCACGCGCTGCTCCAGAGTGGTACGGTAATCCCGTCTTGACAATCATGTTGTTAGACAACAATGAACCTGCAAATTATGAAGAAGCAATGGTGGGCCCAGATTCCAACAAATGGCTAGAAGCCATGAAATCCGAGATAGGATCCATGTATGAGAACAAAGTATGGACTTTGGAGATACTACCTGAGGGCCGCAAGGCTATTCAGAACAAATGGATCTTTAAGAAGAAGACGGACGCTGACGGTAATGTGACCGTTTATAAAGCTCGACTTGTGGCAAAGGGTTTTTCACAAGTTCCAGGAATTGACTACGATGAGACTTTCTCTCCCGTAGCGATGCTTAAGTCCGTCAGAATCATGTTAGCAATAGCTGCATTTTTCGATTATGAAATTTGGCAGATGGATGTCAAAACGGCGTTCCTTAACGGTTTTCTTAAGGAAGAGTTGTATATGATGCAACCCGAAGGTTTTGTCGATCCTAAAAATGCTGACAAGGTGTGCAAGCTCCAGCGATCCATTTATGGACTGGTGCAAGCATCTCGGAGTTGGAACAAACGCTTTGATGAGGTGATCAAAGCATTTGGGTTTATACAAGTTGTTGGAGAATCTTGTATTTACAAGAAAGTGAGTGGGAGCTCTGTGGCGTTTCTAATATTATATGTGGATGACATATTACTGATTGGAAACAACGTAGAGCTTTTGGAGAGAATAAAAGGTTACTTGAATAAAAGTTTCTCTATGAAGGACCTAGGAGAAGCTGCTTACATTCTGGGCATTAAGATCGATAGGGATAGATCAAAACGCCTGATAGGACTTTCACAAAGCACATACCTTGATAAAGTTTTGAAGAGGTTCAAAATGGAACAGTCCAAGAAAGGGTTCTTGCCAGTGTTACAAGGTACGAGATTGAGTAAGACTCAGTGCCCAGCAACTGATGAAGATAGAGAGCATATGCGCTCCGTCCCCTATGCTTCAGCCATAGGCTCTATCATGTATGCAATGCTGTGCACTAGACCGGATGTTAGCCTGGCCATAAGTATGGCAGGAAGGTTCCAGAGTAATCCAGGAGTGGATCACTGGACAGCGGTCAAGAATATCCTGAAGTACCTGAAAAGGACTAAGGAGATGTTTCTCGTGTATGGAGGTGACGAAGAGCTCGCCGTAAAAGGTTACGTCGACGCAAGCTTTGACACAGATCCGGACGACTCTAAGTCGCAAACCGGATACGTATTTATTCTTAATGGGGGTGCAGTAAGCTGGTGCAGTTCCAAGCAAAGCGTCGTAGCAGATTCTACATGTGAAGCGGAGTACATGGCTGCCTCGGAGGCGGCTAAGGAGGGTGTCTGGATGAAGCAGTTCATGACGGATCTTGGAGTGGTGCCAAGTGCACTGGATCCAATAACCTTGTTCTGTGACAACACTGGTGCCATTGCCTTAGCAAAGGAACCAAGGTTTCACAAGAAGACCAGACACATCAAACGACGCTTCAACCTCATCCGCGACTACGTCGAGGAGGAGGACGTAAATATATGCAAAGTGCACACGGATCTGAATGTAGCAGACCCGCTGACTAAACCTCTTCCACGGCCAAAACATGATCGACATCAGAACTGTATGGGTGTTAGATTTATTACAATGTAATTCACATGGTGATGTGAGGGCTAGATTATTGACTCTAGTGCAAGTGGGAGACTGTTGGAATTATGCCCTAGAGGCAATTTTAAATGTATAGTTATTATTATAATTCCTGTATCAAGATAATAGTTTATTATCCATGCTATAATTGTATTGAATGAAGACTCATTTACATGTGTGGATACATAGACAAAACACCGTCCCTAGCATGCCTCTAGTTGGCTAGCCAGTTGATCAATGATAGTCAGTGTCTTCTGATTATGAACAAGGTGTTGTTGCTTGATAACTGGATCACGTCATTGGGAGAATCACGTGATGGACTAGACCCAAACTAATAGACGTAGCATGTTGATCGTGTCATTTTGTTGTTACTGTTTTCTGCATGTCAAGTATTTATTCCTATGACCATGAGATCATATAACTCACTGACACCGGAGGAATGCTTTGTGTGCATCAAACGTCGCAACGTAACTGGGTGACTATAAAGATGCTCTACAGGTATCTCCGAAGGTGTTAGTTGAGTTAGTATGGATCAAGACTGGGATTTGTCACTCCGTGTGACGGAGAGGTATCTCAGGGCCCACTCGGTAATACAAACATCACACACAAGCCTTGCAAGCAATGTAACTTAGTGTAAGTTGCGGGATCTTGTATTACGGAACGAGTAAAGAGACTTGCCGGTAAACGAGATTGAAATAGGTATGCGGATACTGACGATCGAATCTCGGGCAAGTAACATACCGAAGGACAAAGGGAATGACTTACGGGATTATACGAATCCTTGGCACTGAGGTTCAAACGATAAAGATCTTCGTAGAATATGTAGGATCCAATATGGGCATCCAGGTCCCGCTATTGGATATTGACCGAGGAGTCTCTCGGGTCATGTCTACATAGTTCTCGAACCCGCAGGGTCTGCACACTTAAGGTTCGACGTTGTTTTGTGCGTATTTGAGTTATATGGTTGGTTACCGAATGTTGTTCGGAGTCCCGGATGAGATCACGGACGTCACGAGGGTTTCCGGAATGGTCCGGAAACGAAGATTGATATATAGGATGACCTCATTTGATTACCGGAAGGTTTTCGGAGTTACCGGGAATGTACCGGGAATGACGAATGGGTTCCGGGGGTTCACCGGAGGGGGGCAACCCACTCCGGGGAAGCCCATAGGTATTTGGGGGGGTCACACCAGCCCTTAGTGGGCTGGTGGGACAGCCCACCAAATCCTATGCGCCAAGGAAGAAAAAATCAAAGAAAGAAAAAAAAGGAGGGGAAGTGGGAAGGGGGAAGGACTCCCTCCCACCAAACCAAGTAGGACTCGGTTTGGGGGGGGGGGGGGAGAGTCCTCCCCCCTGGCTCGGCCGACCCCCTTGGGGTCCCTTGGACCCCAAGGCAAGGTCTCCCTCCCTCCTCCTATATATATGGGGCTTTTAGGGCAGATTTGAGACGACTTTCTCACGGCTGCCCGACCACATACCTCCATAGTTTTTCCTCAAGATCGTGTTTCTGCGGAGCTCGGGCGGAGCCCTGCTGAGACAAGATCATCACCAACCTCCGGAGCGCCGTCACGCTGCCGGAGAACTCTTCTACCTCTCCGTCTCTCTTGCTGGATCAAGAAGGCCGAGATCATCGTCGAGTTGTACGTGTGCTGAACGCGGAGGTGCCGTCCGTTCGGTACTAGATCGTGGGACTGATCGCGGGATTGTTCGCGGGGCGGATCGAGGGACGTGAGGACGTTCCACTACATCAACCGCGATCTCACATCGCTTCTGCTGTACGATCTACAAGGGTACGTAGATCACTCATCCCCTCTCGTAGATGGACATCACCATGATAGGTCTTCGTGCGCGTAGGAAAATTTTTGTTTCCCATGCGACGTTCCCCAACACCGTGCTGCAGTCCGAGTGTCGAGGCACATCGTACTAACACGAGACGATCCGAGTGACCTCATGCGGGCCAAGTCAAGATATGCTTGCACGAGTGAGGTCATGACTGCATCGGTGGCTTTTGGGACGTCGATGTCCATGTAGGGTCTTAGGGAGGCCTAGGGATGCAAGTCCATAGGACTACCCCTAATGTACAACTCCGTTAGTAGCCCCCGAATCAGCTGAGGTTTTACTCGCCGAGTGGGAGGCACTCCTTTGTACCCTCGGAGCTACATCACTCGGGCTCTCAATTAACCACTATGGATTCAAGAGCGAAAGATTCTAAGTGCTGGAGCATGCCGACACGCTTCCAATTGGTAATAATTGAATACCTTTCAGGAAGATAAATTCAATGATTCGGACGATCGCGGGCTGAGGGCTTCGATTGTCCAATCGGCAAGGTAGGACAGGTCCTGCTCGCGCTAAGGTTCGGGTTATCTGGTCACCTTCTTATGTTGTCCGAATGCTTGTGGTCCCATGGAAGGACGAGCGACACGGTATTTGGCTCACCTCATTATGCGCCGCGGATATGGAATCCCTTCGGATTATGAGGGAGGCGGATTCTCTGTGATATTTTGAATTGATGGAGTACGCTCGGGAAGTAGAATCAACGGTTACGTGGGTAGTGGAGGTAGTGGAGGGATGCCCTGATTCCCGCGCCTGAAATGTCGCTGTCGTGCTATAGGAACACTGTCATCGGGATCATGCAGTTCTTCCTTGTGCTGACGGAGTAATCGATGGTGTATCTTCCTACAGTGTATAAAATGGCCGAGGTAGCAATAGGAGGGAACCACGACAACAGATCTGAGTCGCTCTCATCCCCTTTCTTGAACCTTGCAGCTGAGGATGAAAGCTCCTCGCCACCTTCGACGTTCCCCCACCTTGCTCGCCCCACCGTGCATCATGGCAAAAGGCGCGACACCAAAAGCCGAGCGGGCCAAGAAGGGTTCACGCCGATCTTTTTCAAGTGCCAGGATGCTCCTGCCCTACTGGATTCAGGGCGACTCGATGTCATCCCGAGTCTCCAAGGAGCGCATGCTGGACCTGGAGAGCGAAGGCCTGGTGGTTCTGGGCAGCTGGCGGCTACGAATGAAGGTGATCTTGAGCCCGCGCCGAGAGGTGATGAGCGGGTGCTCCTGGTTACCCATGTGGAAAGAGGTTTCTCTTTGCCCCCGCATTCGTTCTTCCGCGCTTTCCTTGACTTTTTTGGCGCGCAACTACATCATCTTCCCCCCAATGTCGGCTCGTACTTAGCCGCTTTCCAATCCTTGTGTGAGAACTTCCTCGGTTGCTATCCGCACTGGGTATTGTTCAAGCATTTCTTCACGTGCCTAGTGATGACAGTGAAATAGTCTTCTCAGTCGGGGGGGGGGGGGGGGGGGGTAAGACGCATGTAGTGCATCTCTGCGGTGGTTTAAGAATACAACTCAGGGGTAAAAGTAGTTTTACTCAGATGTCCTTCCCCGAATCAATGAAGGGTTGGCAGGACTCCTGGTTCTACTGTGAGCATGTTCCAGTAGGTGAGGCTCAGTTGGGCCTCCCGCCTTATTCTCCTGAGCGAATTCAGTTGGCTCCCTCATTAACTATGTCGAAGGAAGAGATGACAAACGTAGATATCCTGGTGATAACATTGGTATCTCTGCTGCGGAAGAACATCGACAGGATGGACCTTCTGGAAGTCTTTTTCCAGCGGAGGATCGAGCCTCTGCAGGCCAGGGCTCACCCCATGTGGATGTATAACGGTGTGGATGACCCAACCCATGTTCACCCGGAGGAGATTGGGGCGGAGCAGATCGAAGAAAAGCTCAAGGCCATAACACCTGTGCAAGACAATCCAAGGGGCACCAGGTTGGTGCCTCCCTTCTCAGCAAAGCAGCCGCCGAATAAGGTAAATCTTCACGCGCTTGAACCGGGTGAACTTATTTGTTGCTTGTCGTTTTCGTTTGTAATTCTGACTCCGCCACTCGACAGGCTTTTATAGGGCTGGTCAGTTCCATCCCAGTGGTTGATCGCGTACCTATTGATGTGGCAAGTGACACCGAGCACCAGGAGGACTCGAAAGGTGAAGAGGACGAAGATGAGGACGAGGAGACAAAGGAGAGTGGTGATGAACACGGGATGAGGTGGAGTCTTCTTCGTTCGATGAAGTCCCACCCGAGACTCACTCCAAAGCGCGCCAGGACCATGGGGTCCGTACCGGGGGCGTTAGGACTCTGAAGCTGGTGAAGCTGACCCGCAGTTCCAAACGAGGTCGGAGTGAGCCGAAGGTGTCACCAAAGAAAGCTGCCAAGCAGCCCAAGACCACGACCTCCAAGCCCCGGAAGGCCATTCTGCCGCGCATCTAGGTCAACGTGCTAGTGGCTTCGGCATAAGTACCTTTGTCAAGTGATTCTTTTTTTGTTTGTCAAGGTATTCTAAGTGATGGCTTGTTTTCTTGTTGTCTTTGTTGCACGCCAGATACGTCGACCGCTTCTCTAGAGCCGAAGGCCTCTCACAAAGGGCACACGGATGCCAACGTCACTTCTTCCAAAGGTAACCCTTGGCTTATTTACGCGCCATTAGGGACTTTAGATTTAGCCAAAAAATGAACTTTTTGAATGTCTGTGAATTTGTGTAGGTTCACCAAGCGTAATCGAACTCGACCCTGTCAGTCGTGCAACAGTTGGCGAAGCATTTAAGCAAGCTGCGACTCCGAGCCGAGTGATTGAACCCTCGACAACCAAGGTTCAGGTTCCTGAGGCTTGGCAGGCTTCTTCGGTCGGAGTGTCATACGGACTTGGTCCGTTTGTCGCCCCGTCGATTCCTCCTATGGACCGCAACCTCTTCCAATTGCACCATATCCCAAAGGATCAAGAGGGGGCACACAAGAACGCCTTGGCTCAACTGGAAGTGATGGTTGGGGGACTGAAAGAAGCGTACGATGCTAGTGAAGCCGTGGCAAAGAACATTCGGGTGAGTCGTTTTCGTGTACACATATATTTTTGTTTCTGAATTCGATCCCGAGTGGGTTTGTTTCGAGGCACACCCACTGGGTGTCAGTTTTTAGTGGGGCGTGCTGAGCACACCCACTGGGTGTAGTCCCCGAGGCTACTGTCGAGTGGAGCAGTCGGCGGTAGTCCTAGTTCCTGTGTTGATTCGAGAAATGTAGATAGGGTATGGGGCCCTTTGTGCCTCCTCTTATCTTTCTAGTGGGGGCGCGCTGAGCGCACCCACTAGGTGTAGTCCCCGAGGCTACCATTGGCTGGATCAGGCGGTGGTAGTCTTAGAGTTATTATTTTTGCATTCTGCTTGACTTGTGTTTGTTGATGACAGACTGCCAGCGGGCCCGAGGGCCGTGATGATGCTGTGGAGAGGGAGTTGGAAGCCCTTCGACTGAGCCTTGATGCTGAAAAGGCCAAGAGCAAATGTTTGGAACAGGAAAAATGTGTCGTTGAGGGTAAGATTTTGCTGTCCGACTGTCTCTTGATTTGATTTCCTCCCTATCCGATTGAGGCTATCTTGTCAGATTGCCTTTCTGAGAGGTTGAAGAATTCCATTTCTTTAGTTAATATGAAGGAGGCATAGAGAAGAGGGATGAAGATCTTGCATAGGCTTGGAGAGAGGCCTAAGAGAAAACTCACGTACCCGAAACCAAGCTCAAGACGGTTGGGACAATTGAAGAAGAGAACCGGCTTTTGAAGGCTGGCGCAGAGAAATCTGTTGGGGAGCTTGCTGAGATGAAAAAGCACTACGCCGAGTGGGAGGCTAAATTCGGGGAGGTCATCGCCAAAAAAGGTGAATTGGAGCAGTTCATTAAATACTTCAGCAAGGAACAATGCGAGAAACTTAAAGATATGTTATGAATCCGAATGGTCTCTCATTGTCGCCTTCAAATTTCCAAGTGATATTTCTCATCCCTTTGTTTTTCGACTGAGGAAGAGACGACATGAATAGAGAAAGAACTAGACCCTAAGCTAGGGCTTCTGAAGGATAGTGCCGCCTTAGCTCTTCTCACGCCGGAAGATCGCGTCAACTATGTGCCGGGTTGCTTTAAGTGGCTCCAATCGACCGCCAGAGAGATAGATCAAGAGACCACCCCTGATGTTGAACTTCCTAAGGATGCCCAGACCATCGTGAACTGAGTGAAGGCCATCCCTAGAGAAGTCCAATCTTGGTAGAAGTCAGCGGCGTGGGCTGGAGCCGACATCGCCCTCTCACTCGTCCGCATCCATTATAAAGGAGTGGATGAAGAGAAACTGAAGAATCTCCGGGTCGTCAACAGGAAGAGCACCAAGTTTGAGGACTCCATGGAGATGCTCATGGCGTATGCCACCCGGATTGCGGATGGGATCGACCTCGACACCTTCGTGGAAGCGGTGGAGTCTTCAGCCTCCGAGTGATGCTCGGAGAAAAAACATTAAGTTTCAATTTGCCTCGGGATGTCGAGTGGTTTCTGTAACCCCCAAACTTTGACCGAGCCTTGAGCTCCCTCTTATGCACACCTATTGTTGGAACTTGGTTTTGTTCATCTTCATTTGAATTTGGATCCTATTTGCTTGATTATCCTTATCCGGGGCCACTTTCAGTCAGGCGAAAGCAGGTTCGCATCTGAGTCCCTGAATGTGAAGGTTGTCCACACTCGGGGCAGTTTTTAACTTAGGCGAAAGTTGGTTCGTGGCTAAGCCCCCGAGTGTGGAGGATGTCCTCACTTGGGATTGTTTTTAACTTAGAAGAAAGCTGGTTCACGGCTAAGCCCTCGAGTGTGGAGGTTGTCCTCACTCGGGATTGTTTTTAACTTAGGCAAAAGCTGGTTTGCGGCTAAGCCCCTCAGTGTGGAGGTTGTCCTCACCCGTGATTGTTTTTTTTAACTTAGACGAAAGCTGGTTCGCGGCTAAGCCCCCGAGTGTGGAGGTTGTCCTCACTCGGGATTGTTTTTAACTTAGGCGAAAGCTGGTTCACGGGTAAGCCCCCGAGTGTGGACGTTATCCTCACTCGGGATTATTTTTAACATAGGCAAAAGCTGGTTCGCGGCTAAGCCCCTGAGTGTGGAGGTTTTCCTGACTCAGGGTTGTTTTTAACTTAGGCGAAAGCTGGTTTGGGGCTAAGCCCCGAGTGTGGAGGTTGTCCTCACTCGAGATTGTTTTTAACTTAGGCGAAAGATGGTTCATGGCTAAGCCCCCGAGTGTGTAGGTTGTCCTCACTTAGGCGAAAGCTGGTTCGTGGCTAAGCCCCCGAGTGTGGAAGTTGTCCTCACTCGTTTTTTTAACTTAGGCGAAAGCTGGTTCGCGGCTAAGCCCCCGAGTGTAGAGGTTGTCCTCACTCGAGATTATTTTTAACTTAAAAAGCTGGTTTGCGGCTAAGCCCCCCAAGTGTGGCGGTTGTCCTCACTCTGTATTGTTTTTAACTTAGATGAAAGCTGGTTCACTGTTAAGTAATGATTGTTCTGTTCATCTTGGTGACCGAAGGAAGAACTTGCTTCCGTTCGAAACAGTTTTAACTTAGGCGAAGGCTGGTTCGTGGCTAAGTCCCCGAGCATGGAGGCTGTCCTCACTCGGGGCTGGGTTTTTTTTCTTCGCTACCAAGATGAGAAGGCAGTTCTTGCGAACTTGATGATGGTCCTATCCATCTTGGTGCCCGAATGAAGAACGTGCCCTCATTCGGGACTGGTTTAACTTAGGCAAAGGCTGGTTCACGGTTAAGTCCCCAAGTGTGGAGGCTCTCCTCACCCGGGGCAGGTTTTACCTTAGGCGAGAACGAGTTTGCAGCTAAGGATTTTCACCCAGTGGGGGTGTGTTTCACCGGACTGAGAGGTCTGACCATAGTTGAAGAAAGAAAGTATTTTATTCCACTAACCATTCAAGTTCATTACATGAATAAAATGACACGTTCTAAGTATAGAACTTGCAGAGTAGGTCCACATTCCAGGTTCTGGACTCTTCCACTCCATTCTCGACGTTGTATAATCGATAAGTTCCGTTGTGAAGGACTTTAGAGATGACGTATGGTCCTTGCCATGGAGGTGCCAACTTATGGGGTTTTTGTTGGTCCAATCGGAGGACCAAGTCCCCTTCTTGAAACACTTTGCCCCTAACTTGTTTGTCATAGTAGCGCCCGAGGTCTTGGTGGTACAGTGTGGACTGAATGAGGGCTAGCTCTCCCTCTTCTTCCAAGAGACCCAGACTATCTTGTAAAGCTGCTTCGGCTTCAACTTCGTTTTACTGCTCCACTCGGGGGGAGTTGTGATTTAAGTCGCTTGAGAGAATAGCTTCAGACCCATACACCATGAAGAAAGAAGTACGCTTGGTTGAACAATTCGTATTCGTTCGCATACCCCACAAGATGGATGGTAACTCTTCTACCCATGCACCCGCGGCGTACTTGAGATCTCTCATCAGTCGGGGCTTCAATCCCTGCAGTATCATACCATTCGCCCGTTCTACCTGCCCATTCGACTGCGGGTGAGCCACGGAGGTGTAATTGACCCGAGTGCCCTAGAAGTGACAGAACTCGCGGAACTCGTCCGAGTCGAAGTTGGTTGCGTTTTCGGTGATGATGTCGTGAGCAACTCCGAATCTGAAGATAATCTGCCGAATGAAGTTGATGGCAGTCGCTGAATCGAGGCTTTTTATGGGCTTTGCTTCGACCCACTTGGTGAACCTATGCACCGCAACTAGCACGTGGGTGAATCCACTCATCCCAGTCTGTAAAGGGCCAACCATGTGGATACCCCACACGGCGAATGGCCAGGTGAGCGGAATCGTTTTCAACACGAATGCAGGCTTCTACGACTGATTTTTGTAGAACTGACATTGTAGGATAAAATGAAGGTGTGTCTAGAGGGGGGGGGTGAATAGACTACTTGCAAGTTAAAAATCATAGCCTCACCAAATCTTATGGAGGGGAGAGTTTTAGCAATACTAACAAGTCTAGTACACCCTACACATGCTAGTCAACATATGTGGCAGCGGAAAAGTAAAGACTTTGCACATGTAAAGGAGTAGAGTTTAGGAGATCAAATTCAAAGAGGTTGACACGGCGATTTTTGGCATGGTTCCAATAGGTGGTGTGCTATCGTACGTCCATGTTAGTGGAGACTTCAACCCACGGAGGGTAACGTCTGCGATAGTCCACGGAGGGCTCCACCCACGAAGGGTCCACGAATAAGCGACCTTGTCTATCCCACCACGGCTTCCACCCACGAAGGACTAACCTTACTCACGGTAGATCTTCACGAAGTAGGTGATATCCTTGCCCATACAAACATCTTGGTTGAACTCCACAACACGAAGTAGGAGGCTCCCAAGCGACACCTAACCAATCTAGGAGGCACCACCCTCCAAAAGGTAACAGATGTGGTAGAATGATGAACTCATCGCTCTCGTGCTTCTAAAGATAGTCTCCTCAACACAAAATCACTCTCTCACATAATATGCATGGGTAGGAGAGAGTGATTTGGTGGAAAGCAACTTGGGGAGGCTAGAGATCAAGTTTCAAATGATTGGAATGGAATACCTTGGTCTCAACACATGAATAGGTGGCTCTCTCTGAGAAAAATGAATCTGGCAATGAAGTGTATGTTCTGAGTGCTTCCTCTATGAATGGGAGGTAGGTGGAGGGGTATATATAGGCTGTCCCCAAAATCCAACCGTTACACATCAAGTGGCAAACTCAGTGACACGAAAGTCATCAACTCGGTGGTATCGACTTTCACTAAAGGCAACAACTTTTGAATCTCGGTGGAACCGATATACGAAACTCGGTGGCACCGAAAAGGTGGCTAACAGTCAGATGACCAAACTGAGTGACACTGATACTCAAACTTGAAAGTTCCGATTTTGTCTACCGAGGCAACAAAAAGTTGGTCACCCAAACTCGGTAGCACCGACATGGTTTTGGTTGCACCGATTTCGTGGGAATGGCTAGGGTTTTGTCTAAGATCAAACTCGGTGATGCATAAATGGAAAAGTTGGTGGCACCGACTTTGTGTATGAGGTTTTGGACAAAATGGTTATGTGGGAAAAATGAGTGAGTATTTTTGGTGGCTAACTTTGAGCACTTGAGCAACCAGTTCATTTTAATACCTCACCGCCTTTTAATAGTATTGGCTTTCCTATGGACTCAAAAGTGTTTCCTCACAAATATAAAATGAAGAGCCTTCTAGCTTGAAGCTTGGGCCAATCCTATTCCTTCCTTGCATCAAAGGGGCATCTCCACATAAGCCTTTAGCTAATGCTCTCTATGGACTATTCTGAAATATACTAGATAAAAGTGTTAGTCCAAGATACAATGTATGTTGTCATGAATTATCAAAACCACCAAGGGAGCATATGTGCTTTCAATCTCCCCCAGTTTGGTAATTGATGACAACATACAATCAAAGCTTCAAATGAGGATAATCAATAGATTATGACAACTTTGAAAGATACATGACTAGCACAAGCTACCCCCTAAATGTGTGCAATCCCCTTTTAAAGGATAGTTGCTTTGGACTGCATGGGGACACACATGGTAGAAGGACAAGACAAGCCATATAGATCTTGTCTATATGCATCAAACATAAGTGAATTAAGAGCTTCCATGTTCAAGACTCCCTCTTGCAAACAATATGTGCAAGAAACAAGAGATCATCATGAACAAGGATGTGATGCATATACTTACCTTGTGAATCTTGAGCATCTTAGGAGTAGGAGCACACTTGGGAAAACAATTGTTAGAAAACACAAGAGTATTCTATTGTAAAGATACAAAGAGCTTCAAAGTTACCAAGATATTGGAGACATATTTCAAATAGGATTTGATGATAGATATGTCTCCAAAAGAAATAAGAACTTTCTCCCTTAAGGATGAATATGTAAGAATTACCACTCCCCCTAAATCATAACATGTAGATATTGGGAGAAGGTAGAGCAAGACAAGTTCAATCAAAAGATATTAAAGGAATGAAATCCGACACAATTTTATCTCTCTCCCCCTTAATATGTAAAGTTTGATATTTCTCGCCTATAAATAGGTTCACTGGAAGCTTTGATATTTCTCCCCCTTTGGCATTAATTGCCAAAAGGTTAGAGGGTAAGGGCTCATTGAGAGAAAGGGATCCTTGATACTTCTCTCTTTGATAAGGGTTCCTTGAAATTTATCCCCTTAAGTGTGAATAAGAGTTCAGTGAAATTTCGCCCCCTTAGATAGTAGGTAAGGATTCATTGAATGTTCTCCCCTTTAAAATGAATTAGAGTTCCTCGATCTATCTCCCGCTATGATAGGGATCCTGGATAATTCTCCCTCTTATAATGTATGAGATCACTGAGGTTTTCTCCCCCTAGAGAAGTTTTCTCCCCTTAAAGCAAAAATCCAGAAAATATCAGAAAGACAAAGGGAGTGATAATATCATAGTCACAGAGGCCAAGTGGTTTGGTAGAACCAATAATGAGATTCGGGCCTGTGTGAGAAATCAGTTGGACCGAGTTTCTCAGATCGGTGAGACCGAGCTGCAAAGAAAATCAACCCCTTCACTGAAAATGAACAAAAAAATTCTCCGACTTTAAAAGGAAAGAAAATAAGATACCAATTGTGAAAGAAAGGATAAAACAACACTAAATAATAAGTTTTCTGAAACCAATTATAAAGGGAGCATATAAATTATAAAAGTTTCTTATGAAAATATACATACCTATAGATGAGAGTTGAATGGTTCCAAGGAAGTATGCAATGACAGATGTGAACCATACAAGAATCTCCATCTAGATGTGGGGCGGTGACTAGGTCACCTATATTATAGTATTTGACTTGAGGAGTGAAGCAAGATTGCTTGATCATAGGTCGTACTCGTCGTTAAGCACGAAATGGGGTTACCATTTTTCGATTAATCTTTTAGTGTCTTCATATCACTTGAGTTGATTTACATCATGAGTTGGTGTAAAGCTTTATCAATGATATGAGTACATTCCTTCGAATGATGTTGATGACGTGGCATGTAGGTGAACTTGTTGTGGATGCTCAAAGTTGATGAAGATCGTCTTGAGTTGGGAGCAATCCATGTTGTTTTGGTTCACTTTTCACCTACAATGGTTAGTCATGCAAGGAAGGACATAATATAGACAAATGACATGAGTGATTAACTTCATCAAATGATAGTCAAGGATATGATTTGTTGTCTTCTTCCTCCATCTCCGAAGAAGGGGTTGTTGATACTTGGCCATATCAAGATTGCTTTTGATGTGAGTTGATTGCAATCTTGTGAAGTGTATTTATTCCAAGTACCTACAAAAGGTTAGATGCAATACAAGGGAGCATAGTTTCCAAGATATAAGATAGTCATATCAATGGCATCAAGGAATAGTCAGTCAAGCTGATGCCCTTGCATGCATCCGAGTGAGCCTAGCTCAGATTTTAAGCATCAATGATGTTCAACTCACTCCACAAATGTCAGAACACTTTCTCATCAAGTGGTTTGGTAAAGATACCGGCTAACTATTTGTCAGTACAAACATGCTTGAGATTTATATCTCCTTCACCAACATGATCACGAATGAAATGATGTCGCACTTGGATATGTTTTGTTCAATAATGTTGCATAGGATGATAGGTAATTTTAATGGCACTTTCATTGTCACATATTAATGGAATTTCTCTAACATGAATGCCATAATCCTTAAGAGTTTGAGTCATCCAAAGTAATTGCGTACAACATGATCCAGTGGTAATGTATCCAGCTTCAGAACTTGATAAGGATACCGAGTCTTGTTTCTTGGATGACCAAGACACAAGAGATATTCCAATAAATTGACATGTACCCGAGGTGGATTTTCTGTCAACCTTGTCTCCGCCATATTCTGAGTCGGAATAGCCAACAAGATTAAAAGAAGATCCCTTGGGATATCATATGCCAAAGTTTGGTGTATGTATGAGGCATCTCACTATCCTTTTCACAACCAATAGATGACACTCTTTAGGTGCCGCTTCGTATCGGGCACACATGCAAGCACTCAACATGATGTTAGGACAGGAGGCACATAGATATAACAATGAACCAATCATTGATCGATAAACCTTTTGATCAACTGGTTTGTCCTCCTTAGTGAGGTCAAGATGTCCACTAGTAGGCATGGGGGTTCTCATACCTTTGCGTTCTTGCATGTTGAATTTCCTCATTAAGTCCTTGGTGTACTTGGTTTGAGAGATAAACATACCTTCTCTCGATTTTTTCATTTGCAATCCAAGGAAGAATTTCAGTTCACACATCATGGACATCTCATACTTCTCTCACATCAACTTTCCAAACTTTTCACTAAAATGTGGGTTACTAGAACCAAAGATAATATCGTCCACATAAATTTGGCATACAAATAGTTCTCCATTTACTCTTTTAGTGAATAAGGTTGCATACATTTTACCAATTCAAAACCCTTTTCAAGAAGAAACTTCGTTAGGCATTTGTACCAAGCTCTAGGGGCTTGTTTAAGACCATATAAAGCTTTATGAAGTTTGTAAACATGATTTGTCTTCTTAGGGTTTACAAAGCCGGGAGGTTGTTTAACATAAACTTCCTCCTCAATTTCACCATTTAGAAAATCACTTTTGATATCCATTTGGGAAAGAGTAATATCATGGTGATTGGTGTAAGCGAGAAGAATGCGAATGACTTCAAGTCTAGCAACAGGTGCATAAGTCCCACCATAGTCCATACCTTTGACTTGCGTGTATCCTTGGGCTACGAGACGTGCCTTGTTGCATGCAACTTGTCCATCTTCATCTTGCTTGTTTTGAAACACCCATCTTGTACTAATGATGTTCTTCTTGCGTTCGGGATTTTCAACAAGTGTCCACACTTCGTTCCTCTCGAAGTTGTGTAGCTCTTCGTGCATGGCATTCACCCAATTTGGGTCTTGAAGGGATTCTTCAACCTTCAAAGGTTCAATGCTAGAGATGAAAGAACAATGCTCACCAAAGTTAGCTAAACAAGATTTAGAGCGAGTGATTCTCCCGGTTTTTATGTCACCATAGATTTGATTCAACGGATGATCTTTGTCCATTCTTGCTCTAACTCTTGACAACTTCTTTTTGTTGGATGGTGGACCTTCTTCTTCGTCGTCATCATCTTGCACGTTGTCGTTGACGTCATCATCTCCTTGAGGTGGTGGTGAGGAAGGTTGAGGTGGATCTTCATGATGTACTTCTTTCTCTTCTTCATCATGTCGTGTACCGCTTGTGGATGCTCCCATGTTGTTTTGTGGTTCGCCTTGACGCAAAGTAGGAGCTTACACTTGAGTTGATGAAGAACTTTCCTTCACCTCCATGGGACAAATCTTGCCAATAGATAACTCTTTGATGGCTTCCGATGGTTTCTTATCTCCTACGTCATTTGGCAATTGTTCGACTTGCGAACCATTAGTCTCATCAAACTTCACATCTACCGTCTCTTCAACTTTTCGAGTGAAGTTGTTGTAGACACGGTAAGTGTGAGAGTTTGATCCGTAACCGAGCAGGAAACCTTCATAAGATTTAGGATCAAGTTTAGAGCGACGATGCTTATCAAGAATATATCACTAAGAGTCTAATAAAGTATCCAACTTGGGGTTTGTTACCGGTGAGTAGCTCGTATGCCATTTTTACCAAGAAGCTTGTGTAGGTAAAGTCGGTTTATGGCATCGTAAGCTGTTTCCATAGCTTCTGCCCAAAAGTGTCTTGGAGTCTTGTATTTGTCAAGCATCGTTCTTGCCATCTATATAAGAGTTCGGTTCTTCCTCTCAACAACTCCATTTTGGTGAGGTGTGTACATCGCCGAGAACTCATATGAGATACCTTCTTCATCAAGAAAAGTATCTACATTAGTGTTCTTGAACTCCGTTCCCTTGTCGCTCCGAACTTTCTTGATCTGCACTTCGAACTGATTTTGAGCATTTCGAGCGAAGTTCTTGAAGATATTTTGTACCTGCGACTTATCATCAAGAAAGAATACCCACATAAATCTGGAAAAATCATCAACAATGATTAAACCATAAGAATCTCCATCGAGGCTCTTGTAAGCATTGGTACCAAAGAGATCCATGTGAAGCAGCTTGAGTGGTCTTCTTGTAGTCATGATGTTCTTCACGGGGCGACTTCCACTAACTTGCTTTCCTGCTTGATAGGCACTACAAAGTCTATCTTTGTCAAAGATAACATCTTTCACACCAAGAATATGATCACCTTTGATAAGTTTGTCAAGATTACACATACCTACATGTCCTAACCTTCTATGCCATAACCAACTTTTAGAAGATTTAGCAATAAGACATGTACGAGGTTTGAATATTTTAGAGAAATCGACAATGTATAGATCACCTCTATGGAAGCCTGTAAAGACAGTTTTATGGTTGTCGCTACAAAACACTCGTTAGTTAACTTTCATAAATAGCACATCCAAACCAAAGTTTGCTAGTCTCGATACAGAAAGAAGATTGTAACCAAGGGATTCAACAAGCATGACATTTTGAATGGAACTATCATTAGATACAACCACCTTACCAAGATAAAGTACCTTACCTTTGGAGTTATCCCCAAAAGTCACATACTTTTGAGGTCCACGGTTTGGTGTAATCTCATGGAGCATGTATTTATCTCTGGTCATGTGATCGGTGCATCCACTATCGATAACCCACTCCTTTCCACCGGCCATGTAGTCTCTAAGGTTCGCCATAAGGCTAAGGTTCCTCATGGTCTTCTCATACTCGATGTCAAACTCTTCATCTTCATTGTAGTAGCCATGCTCCACATTGTCATCGTCGGACAAAATATCCTCGTCATAAGAAACAAGAATTTCATCAGAATTTTGACTATGAGAATGTTCATATTTATGCATGCGAATGGCTTCAACAGTGATATCGTTAATAGTAATGCCATCTCCTTTAACATGCATGAGGTCACGAAGCTCAAATAGACATTTATCAAAATTAGGACCGGTTGGCTTCATTTTGTGAACGGCAATGCATTTCTGGATAATGATATCAAGATTTTTCAAGGACTAATTTGGATATCTTTTCTCTAAGTCTTTCCACAAGGTATGCGCACACTTGAAATTTTGCATTTGATTAAGCACATTTCTTGATAGTCCTCTAATGATCAGATTAATAGTGTTAAGATTACAAAGCATATCAATTTCATAATCATGAGAAGGATGTATGGGATCAATGGGATGCGCATTGGGATATTCAACATACTTGCGCAAATGGAGCTCATCAAATATATCAATAATTTCATCTTTCCATTGTCTAAAATACTCCCCATCAAGAATAGGCACTCTACAACTAAAAATCCTGAAACTAGTCACATTCATGTTCCTCCAATGGTGATTAAACCAAGCTTTTGGAGACCTTGCTCTGATACCAATTGTAGGATCGAAAGAAGGTGTGTCTAGGAGGGGGGGGGGGTGAATAGACTACTTATCAAGATAAAAATCCTAGCCTCACCAAATCTTATGGAGGGCAGAATTTCAGCAATACTAACAAGTCTAGTACACCTTACACATACTAGTCAACATATGTCGAAGTGGAAAAGTAAATACTTTGCACATGTAAAGGAGTAGAGTTTAGGACATTAAACACAAAGAGGTTGACACGACGATTTTTGGCATGGTTCCGATAGGTGGTGCTATCGTACGTCCATGTTAGTGGATACTTCAACCCACGGAGGGTAACAACCGCGAGAGTCCATGGAGGGCTCCACCCACAAAGGGTCCACGAAGAAGCAACCTTTTCTATCCCACCAGGGCTTCCACCCACGAAGGACTAGCCTTACTCACGATAGATCTTCACGAAGCAGGTGATCTCCTTGCCCTTACAAACATCTTGGTTCAACTCTACACCACAAAGTAGGAGGCTCCCAAGCGACACCTAACCAATCGAGGTGGCACCACCCTCCAAAAGGTAATAGATGTGGTAGAATGCTCCTTGCTCTTGTACTTCTAAAGATAGTCTCGTCAACACAAAATCACTCTCTCAGATAATAGGCATGGGTAGGAGAGATTGATTTGGTGTAAAGCAACTTGGGGAGGCTAGAGATCAAGTTTCAAATGACTGGGATGGAATATCTTGGTCTCAACACATGAGTAGGTGGCTCTCTCTCAGAAAAATGGATCTGGCAATGAAGTGTGTGTTCTGAGTGCTTCCTCTATGAATGAGAGGTAGGTGGAGGGGTATATATAGGCTGTCCCCAAAATTCAACCGTTACACCTAAAGTCGCAAACTCGGTGACACCGAAGTTATCAACTCAGTGGTACCGACTTTCACTAAAGGAAACAACTTTTGAATCTCGGTGGAACCGATATACGAAACTCGGTGGCACCGAAAACGTGGCTAATGGTCAGATGACCAAACTCGGTGACACCGATAGTCAAACTTAGAAATTCCAATTTTGTGTACCAAGTCAATAAAAAGTTGGTCACCCAAACTCGGTAGCACCGACATGGTTTCGGTTGCACCAATTTGGAGGGAATGGCTAGGGTTTTGTGTGAGATCAAACTCGGTGATGCCGAAATTGAAAAGTTGGTGGCATCGATTTTGTGTATGAGGTTTTGGACACAATGGTTATGTGGGAAAATGACTGAGTATTTTTGATGGCTAACTTTGAGCACTTGAGCAACGAGTTCATTTTAATACCTCACCCCTTACACTATTGGCTTTCTTATGGACTCAAAAGTGATTTCACACAAATATAAAATGAAGAGTCTTCTAGCTTGAGCCAATCCTATTCCTTCCTTGCATCAAAGGCGCATCTCCACATAAGCCTTTAGCCAATGCTCTCTATGGACTATTCTGAAATATATTAGATAAAAGTGTTAGTCCAAGAGACAATGTATGTTGTCATGAATTATCAAAATCACCAATGCATCCAACACACAGTTCGACCAGGTCTCTTTTTGCCTCATTGGCTTGGGGCCAATAAAAATCCACTCGGAAGGGCTTGGTGTGATAGCCCGAGACCGACGCTCCAGAAGATTCTCCTCTTATTCCGTTGCTCCCCTATGACTATTTGTTTGTCGCACTGATCATCGCATCACATGCATTATCTGCATTGCATCGGCACTCTGTTGCCGCGAGTTTTCAAAACTTGCATCCATTATTAGTTGTCGGTTCTCTCCGGTTTCGTCGTTGTCCGTTTTGAGACCAACCACACACGCACACGCCCACGACATCATTAAAATATTATTTTTTAAAGGTTTTCGAAAAATATTCTCGGGCTATAAAAGGAAGGCTAGCCCTTCCTAAAATGGTCCCCTAGCCTCCCCATTGTTTTCTGCGCGGGCCCCGTCCCCCACCGCCACTTGTCGCCACCAGTCACCACCTGGGCCGCTGCCTGCAGCCACTAAGTGGCTACCACATCGCCTTTGTTGGAAATATGCCCTAGAGGCAATGATAAATAGTTATTATTACATTTGCTATTTAAAGATAATCGTTTATTATCCATGCTATAATTGTATTGAATGAAAACATAGATACATGTGTGGATACATAGACAAAACAATGTCCCTAGCAAGCCTCTAGTTGGCTAGACAGTTGATCAATGATAGTCAAGGTTTTCTGACTATGTGCAAGTGTTGTCACTTGATAACTGGATCACATCATTAGGAGAATCAGGGGTTGGACTAGACCCAAACTATGAATGTAGCATATTGATCGTGTCGTTTTATTGCTATTGTTTTCTGCGTGCCAGGTATTTGTTCCTATGACCATGCGATCATATAACTCACTGGCACCGGTGGAATACCTTGTGTGCATCAAACATCACAATGTTGCTGCGTGACTATAAAGGTGTTCTATATGTATGTCCGAAGGTGTCCGTTGAGTTAGTATGGATCAAGAGTAGGATTTGTCACTCCGTGTGACGGAGAGGTATCTCGGGGCCCACTCGGTAATACAACATCAGACACAAGCCTTGAAAGCAATGTGACTAAGTGTAAGTCACGGGATCTTGTATTACGGAACGAGTAAAGAGACTTGCCGGTAACGAGATTGAAATAGGTATGCGGATACCGACGATCAAATCTCGGGCAAGTAACATACCGAAGGACAAAGCGAATGACATACGTGATTATATGAATCCTTGAGACTAAGGTTCAACCGATAAGATCTTCAGAGAATATGTGGGATCCAATATGGGAATCCATGTACCGCTATTGGATATTGACCGAGGAGTGCCTCGGGGCATGTCTACATAGTTCTCGAACCCGTAGGGTCTGCACACTTAAGGTTCGATGATGTTTTAGTATAGTTGAGTTATATGTGTGGTTACTGAATGTTGTTTGGAGTCCCGGATGAGATCATGGACGTCACGAGGGTTTCCGGAATGGTCGGGAAACGAAGATTGATATATAGGATGACTTCATTTGGTTACCAGAAGGTTTTCGGGCATTACCGGGAATGTACCGGGAGTGACGAATGGGTTCCGAAAGTTCACCGGGAGGGGGGCAACCCACCCGGGGGAAGCCCAAAGGCCCTAGGGGTGGCGCACCAGCCCTTAGTGGGCTTGTGGGACAGCCCAAGAGGTCCTATGCGCCAAGAAAAGAAAACGAAAGAAAAAGTAAAAAAAGAGAGGTAGGAAGGAAGAGAAGGACTCCACTTTCCAATCCTAATTGGACTAGGATTGGAGTAGGACTCCTCCTCTCCCTTGGCCGGCGCACCCTTGAGGGCTTGGCGCTCAAGGCAATCCTCCTCCCCTCCCTCCTATATATAGTGGTGATTTAGAGCTGATTTGAGACAACTTTTGCCACGTGCAACTCAGATCTTGACACCATAGTTTTACCTCTAGATCGTATTTCTGTGGAGCTCGGGCGGAGCCCTGCAGGAGTAGATCCTCACCACCACCGGAGCGCCGTCACGCTCTCGGAGAAATCATTTGCTTCTCCGTCTTTCTTGCTGGATCAAGAAGGCCGAGATCATCGTCGAGCTGTACGTGTGCTGAATGCGGAGGTGCCGTCTGTTCGGCACTAGATCGGAACGGATCTTGGGACAGATCGCGAGACGGTTCGTGGGACGGTTTGCGGGGTTGATCGAGGAACGTGAAGACATTCCACTACATCAACCACATTTCTTAACGCTTCCTGCTGTGCGATCTACAAGGGTACGTAGATCCAAATCTCCTCTCGTAGATGGACATCACCATGATACGTCTTCATGCGCGTAGGAATTTTTTTGTTTCCCATGCGACGTTCCCCATCAGTGGCATCATGAGCTAGGTTCATGCGTAGATGTAATCTCGAGTAGAACACAAAGGTTTTTGTGGATGGTGATGTTCGATTTGCTGCCCTCCTTAGTCTTTTCTCGATTCATCGGTACTGTTGGATTGAAGCGGCCCGGACCGACATTATTCGTACGCCTATGAAAGACTGGTTTCATCGCTTGACATGCAACCTCATTGCATAACGATGACTGGCGGGTGTCGGTTTCTTCAACTTTAGTTGAATTGGTTTTGACCGAGGCGGTCCTTGGAGAGGTTAAATAGCAATTTGCACATCTCCGCTGTGGTTTTTGTGTAAGTAAGATGCGATCTACTAGATACCCATAGCAGCCACGTAAAACATGCCACAACAATTAGAGGACGTCTAACTTGTTTTTGCAGGGTATGCTTGTGATATGATATGGCCAATGACGTGATGTGATATATTGGATGTATGAGATGTTCATGTTGTAATAGTTAATATCGTCTTGCACGTTGATGGTACGGTAACCGACATGAGCCATAGGGTTGTCTTTAAACTAACGTTTGTGTTTGCAGATGCATTTACTATATTACTAGGACGTAGCTTTAGTAGTAATAGCATAAGTAGCACGACAACCCCAATGGCGACACGTTGATGGAGATCATGATGATGGAGATCATGGTGTGGCGGCGGTGACAAGAAGATCGTGCCGGTGCTTTGGTGATGGAGATCAAGAAGCACAAGATGATGGCCATATCATGTCACTTATGAATTGGATGTGATGTTAATCCTTTTATGCACCTTATTTTGCTTAGAATGACGGTAGAATTATGAGGTGATATCTCACTAAAATTTCAAGACGAAATTGTGTTGTCCCCGACTGTGCACCGTTGCTACAGTTCGTCGTTTCGAGACACCACGTGATGATCGGGTGTGATAGACTCAACGTTCACATACAATGGGTGCAAAACAGTTGCACACGCGGAACACTCGGGTTAAGCTTGACGAGCCTAGCATGTGCAGACATGGCCTCGAAACACATGAGACCAAAAGGTCGAGCATGAATCATATAGTTGATATGATTAGCATAGAGATGCTTACCACTGAAACTATTCTCAACTCACGTGATGATCGGACTTGAGTTAGTAAATTTGGATCATGTACCACTCAAATGACTAGAGAGATGTACTTTTTGAGTGGGAGTTTAGCAAGTAATTTGATTAGTTAAACTCTCATTATCTTGAAGATAGTCTAAGTCCACTTTGAAAATATTTGTGTTGTAGATCAATGGCTCACGCGACAGTCACTTTGAATTTTAATACGTTCCTAGAGAAAGCTAAGTTGAAAGATGATGGAAGCAACTTTTTAGAATGGGGTCGTAATCTTAAGTTGCTTCTGCAAGCTGGGAAGAAGGATTATGTCCTTAATGCTACGCTAGGAGATGAACTACCCGCCGCGGCTGACCAAGATGTTAAGAACACTTGGTTAGCACACATGGAGGACTACTCAGTAGTTTAATGTGCAGTCTTGTATGGCTTAGAGCCGGGACTTCAACGTTGCTTTGAGCGTCATGAAGCATTTGAGATGTTCCAGGAGTTGAAGTTTATCTTTCAGAAGAACACCTGGATCGAGAGGTATGAGACCTTCGATAAATTCTATGCTTGCAAGATGGAGGAGAATTTGTGTGTCACTGAACATGTGCTCAAAATGTCTAGGTACTCAAACCGTCTAGCTGAGCTGGGGATTGAACTCCCGCAAGAGGCTATCACCGACAGAATTCTTCAATCACTGCCACCAAGCTACAAGAGTTTCGTGTTGAACTATAACATGCAAGGGATGAACAAGTCACCGGCAAGTTATTCGCGATGCTGAAAGTCACAGAGTCAGAACTCCGTAAAGAGCATTAAGTGTTGATGGTGAATAAGACCACTAGTTTCAAGAGAAACGACAAAGGAAATAAGGGTAATTCAAAGAAGAGCGGCAAGCCTGTTGCCAATACGACGAAGAAACCCAAAGCTGGACCTAAGCCTGAAATGGAGTGTTATTATTGCAAGGGTCTGGGTCACTGGAAGCGCAACTGCCCCAAGTATCTGGCTGATAAGAAGGCGCCAAGGAAAAACCAGGTATATTCGATATACATGTTATTGATGTGTACTTAACTAGCTCTCGTAGTAGTGCCTGGGTATTTGATACCGGTTCTGTTGCTCATATTTGCAACTCGAAACAGGAACTGCGGAATAAGCGAAGGTTGGCGAAGGATAAAGTGACGATGCGCGTGGGAAATGGTTCCAAGGTTGATGCAATCGCCGTCGGCATAGTTTCACTTCAGTTACCATCAGGATTAGTTATGAACTTAAAATAATTGTTATTTAGTGCCTGCGTTAAGCATGAACATTATATCCGGATCTTGTTTATTGCGAGACGGGTACTCATTTAAGTCAGAGAATAATGGTTGTTCTATTTATATGAGTAATATCTTTTATGGTCATGCACCTACTGTGAGAGGATTGTTCATATTGAATCTTGATAGCGATAATACACATATACATAACATTGAGACCAAAATAGTTAGAGTTAACAATGATAGCACCATGTTTTTATGGCACTGCCACTTATGTCATATTGGTGTAAAGCGCATGAAGAAACTCAGTACCGATGGACTTTTGGAGTCACTTGACTTTGATTCACTTGACACGTGCGAACCATGCCTCATGGGCAAGATGACTAAGACTCCGTTCTCCGGAACAATGGAGCGTGCAAGTGACTTGTTGGAAATCATACATACCGATGTATGCGGTCCGATGAGTGTGGAGGCACGCGGCGGATATCGTTATTTTCTCACCTTCATTGACGATTTGAGGAGATATGGTTATGTCTACTTGATGAAGCACAAGTCTGAAATGTTTGAGAAGTTCAAGCAATTTTAGAGTGAAGTTGAAAATCATCGTAACAAGAAGATCAAGTTCCTACGGTCTGATCGTGGGGGTGAATATCTGAGTTTCGAGTTTGGTGCTCACTTAAGACAATGGGAATTGTTTCACAGTCGACACCGCGTGGAACACCACAACATAATGGTGTGTCCGAACGTCGTAATCGTACTTTATTAGAGATGGTGCAATCTATGATGTCTCTTACCGATTTGCCGTTATCGTTTTGGGGTTATGCATTAGAGACAGCTGCATTCACTTTAAATAGGGCACCATCAAAATCCATTGAGACGACACCATACGAACTGTGGTATGGCAAAAGACCAAAGTTGTCGTTTCTTAAAGTTTGGGGATGTGATGCTTATGTCAAAAAGCTTCATCCTAAAAAGCTGGAACCCAAAGCGGAAAAGTGCGTCTTCATAGGTTACCCAAAAGAGATAGTTGGGTATACCTTCTATCTCAAATCCGAGGGCAAAGTGTTTGTTGCTAAAAACAGAGCTTTTCTTGGGAAAGAGTTTCTCTCGAAAGAATTGAGTGGGAGGAAGATAGAATTTGATGAGGTTGTCGAACCTCTAATTCCTCTAGATGGTGGCGCAGGGCAAGGGGAAACCCCTGTTGCTGCGGCGCCAGTTGAGGAGCAAGTTGATGATGATGATCATGAAACTTCGGATCAAGTTACTATCGGACCTCACAGGTCGACAAGATCACGTACTGCTCCTGAGTGGTACGGTAATCCTGTCTTAACTATTATGTTGTTGGACAACAATGAACCTGCGAATTATGAAGAAGCAATGGTGGGCCCGGATTCCAACAAATTGTTGGAGGCCATGAAGTCCGAGATAGGATCCATGTACGAGAACAAAGTGTGGACTTTGGAAGTACTACCTGAAGGCCGCAAGGCTATTTAGAACAAATGGATCTTTAAGAAGAAGACGGACACAACCGGTAATGTGACCTTTTATAAAGCTCGACTTGTGGCAAAGGGTTTTTCACGAGTTCAAGGAGTTGACTACGATGAGACTTTCTCACCGGTAGCGATGCTTAAGTCCGTCCAAATCATGTTAGCAATAGCTTCCTTTTACGATTATGAAATCTGGCAGATGGATGTCAAAACGGCGTTCCTTAACGGTTTTCTTAAGGAAGAGTTGTATATGATGCAACCCGAAGGTTTTGTCGATCCAAAGAAT
Organism: Hordeum vulgare subsp. vulgare; assembly: GCF_904849725.1. NCBI lineage: Eukaryota > Viridiplantae > Streptophyta > Magnoliopsida > Poales > Poaceae > Hordeum > Hordeum vulgare. The sequence continues at coordinate 408,569,452 of NC_058521.1, read as the reverse complement.
GCTAACAAAGTATGCAAGCTCCAGCGATCCATTTATGGACTGGTGCAAGCATCTCGGAGTTGGAATAAGCGCTTTGATGAGGTGATCAAAGCATTTGGGTTTATACAAGTGGTTCGAGAATCTTGTATTTACAATAAAGTGAGTGGGAGCTCTGTGGCGTTTCTAATATTATATGTGGATGGCATATTGCTGATTGGAAACAACGTGGAGCTTTTGGAGAGCATAAAGGATTACTTGAATAAAAGTTTCTCTATGAAGGACCTAGGAGAAGCTGCTTAAATTCTAGGCATTAAGATCTATAGGGATAGATCGAAACGCCTGATAGGACTTTCACAAAGCACATACCTTGATAAAGTTTTGAAGAAGTTCAAAATGGATCAGTCCAAGAAAGGGTTCTTGCTAGTAGTACAAGGTATAAAATTGAGTAAGATTCAGTGCCCAGCAACTGCGGAAGATTGAGAACAAATGAGTTCCGTCCCCTACGCTTCAGCCGTAGGTTCTATCATGTATGCAATGCTGTGCACTAGACCAGACGTCTGTTTGGCCATAAGTATGGCAAGCATGTTTAAGAGTAATCCAGGAGTGGATCATTGGACGGCGGTCAAGAATATTCTGAAGTACCTGAAAAGGACTAAGGAAATGTTTCTCGTGTATGGAGGTGACAAAGAGCTCGTCGTAAAAGGTTACGTCGACGCAAGTTTTGACACCGATCCGGATGACTCTAAGTCACAAACCGGATACATATTTATTCTTAATTGGGGTGCAGTAAGCTGGTGCAGTTCTAAGCAGAGCGTCGTAGCAGATTCTACATGTGAAGCGGAGTACATGGCTGCCTCAGAGGCAGCAAAGGAGGGTGTTTGGATGAAGCAGTTCATGACAGATCTTGGAGTTGTGCCGAGCGCACTAGATCCATTAACTCTATTATGTGACAACACTGGTTCCATTCCCATAGCAAAGGAACCAAGGTTTCACAAGAAGACCAGACACATCAATACGACGCTTCAACCTCATCCGCGACTACGTCGAAGGAGAGGACGTGAATATTTGCAAAGTGAAGAAGGATCTGAATATAGCAGAACCGCTAACTAAACCTCTTCCACGGGAAAAACATGATCAACACCAGAACTATATGGGTGTTCGATTTATTACAATTTGAATCGCATGGCGATGTGTGGACTAGATTATTGACTCTAGTGCAAGTGGGAGACTGTTGGAAATATGCCCTAGAGGCAATGATAAATAGTTATTATTATATTTCATGTTTAAAGATAATCATTATTATCCATGCTATAATTGTATTGAATGAAAACATAGATACATGTGTGGATACATAGACAAAACAATGTCGCTAGCAAGCCTCTAGTTGGCTAGCCAGTTGATCAATGATAGTGAAGGTTTTCTGACTATGTGCAAGTGTTGTCACTTGATAACTGGATCACATCATTAGGAGAATCATGTGCTGGACTAGACCCAAACTATGGACGTAGCATATTGATCGTGTCATTTTATTGCTACTGTTTTCTGCGTGTCAGGTATTTGTTCCTATGACCATGAGATCATATAACTCACTGGCACCGGAGGAATATCTTGTGTGCATCAAACGTCACAACATAGCTGGGTGACTATAAAGGTGTTCTACAGGTATCTCCGAAGGTGTCCGTTGAGTAAGTATGGATCAAGACTGGGATTGGTCACTCCGTGTGACGGAGAGGTATGTTGGGGCCCACTCGGTAGTACAACATCACACACAAGCCTTGCAAGCAATGTGACTAAGTGTAAGTCATGGGATCTTGTATTACGAAACGAGTAAAGAGACTTGCCGGTAACGAGATTGAAATAGGTATGCGGATACCGACGATCAAATCTCGGGCAAGTAACACACCGAAGGACAAAGGGAATGACATACGGGATTATATGAATCATTGACACTGAGGTTCAAACCGATAAGATCTTCGGAGAATATGTAGGATCCAATATGCGCATCGAGGTCCCGCTATTGGATATTGACCGAGGAGTTCCTCGGGGCATGTCTACATAGTTCTTGAACCCGCAGGGTCTACAAACTTAAGGTTTGATGATGTTTTAGTATAGTTGAGTTATATGTGTGGTTACCGAATGTTGTTCGGAGTCTCGGATGAGATCACGGACGTCACGAGGGTTTCCGGAATGGTCGGGAAATGAAGATTGATATATAGGATGACTTCATTTGGTTACCGGAAGGTTTTCGGGCATTACCGGGAATGTACCGGGAGTGACGAATGGGTTCCGGAAGTTCACCGGGAGGGGGCAACCCACCCGGGGGAAGCCCAAAGGCCCTAGGGGTGGCGCACCAGCCTTAGTGAGCTGGTGGGACAGCCCAAGAGGGCCTATGCGCCAAGAAAAGAAAAGAAAGAAAAAAAAGAGAGGTGGGAAGGTAGAGAAGGACTCCACTTTACAATCCTAGTTGACTAGGATTGGAGTAGGACTCCTCCTCTCCCTTGGCCGGCGCACACTTGAGGGCTTGGCCCTCAAGGCAAGCCTCCTCCCCCTCCCTCCTATATATAGTGGTGATTTAGGGCTGATTTGAGACAACTTTTGCCATGCGCAACTCAGATCTAGACACCATAGTTTTACCTCTAGATCGTATTTCTGCGGAGCTCGGGCGGATCCCTGCAGGAGTAGATCCTCACCACCACCGGAGCGTCGTCACACTGCCGGAGAACTCATCTACTTCTCCATCTTGCTTGTTGGATCAAGAAGGCCGAGATTATCGTCGAGCTGTACGTGTGCTGAACGCGGAGGTGCCGTCCGTTCGGCACTAGATCGGAACGGATCGTGGGACGAATCGCGGGACGGTTCGTGGGACAGTTCGCGGGGCTGATCGAGGGATGTGAAGACGTTCGACTACATCAACCGCGTTTCTTAACGCTTCCTGCTGTGCGATCTACAAGGGTACGTAGATCCAAATTTCCTCTCATAGATGGACATCACCATGATAGGTCTTCGTGCGTGTAGGTTTTTTTTGTTTTCCATGCAACATTCCCCATCAGCCTCCCCATCTCCTCTAGCCGCCGCCAGCCCGCAGGGCCCAGATCTAGCCATCCCCGGGCCCGGGTCGTGTAGCCGCTCCTCCATGCTCCCGAACCGCAGCCGCCAACCCTCGCCAGAACCAGCCGCGCCGAAGCTCGCTTCGGCAGCCTCTGCCCTGCGTCAGCTAGCTTACGCTGGAGGCCGCCGCCGCCGACCGATCCCGCCGCCTGCCGGTGCCTCGGTCGAGCTTCCTCGCCAGAGTTTGCGAGCAGCAGCCGCCAGCCGCACCCCCGATCCCCATCATATCGCCTCGCGCCAGGCTCGATCGATCCACATCGGGATGTGGTTCCCGCTCGCATTGACCGAGGGTGCTGGTGGGCCGTGTCACGACCTTGCCCTGGCCCAGCTCTGCCCTGCTCGCCAGGCCAGCGACCCTGTCCCAACCGCATCAGCCGGTCCAGTCGGCCTGCTTCCTCATCGGCCTCGCACGCGGCTTCCTCGAGCCGGCCAGCCTCTCCCGCATGGGCTTAGCCCACCAAGGTGAGCCCATCTGCCCTCTATCTCGTGCCCGTGTGCGCAATATAATGTCCATCACCGCTATGATTTGTTTGGGCCCGGTTGTAGATTCGGCCCAGTAGTATTTTTTTTAATGTCGTGCGTTTTTATTTAATTTCAGAAAAACACATATTTTGAAAATGTCCATATCTTCTAAACCGTGTGACGGATGAGAACAAATTATATATGTATAATGTGTTGAATTTCGTGTAGAACAATAATTTTTCAACTCTCATGCATAATGAAAACTGTTTAGTGTGTTGTTTGCATTGATTTGTGTGTTGATGCGATAGAAACAGTTTAGACCGTAGTTAATTAACCATAGCTACGTTGGAGATGAGCCATATATGTAAATGGACTAGAACAATGAGTAGACTCACGTGAAACACTTTGTTTTGCCAGTTAACAAACTTAAAATGTGTGTAGGACAAATCTGGACAGATTACAAAGTTAACACATGGGGTCAGTTCGAAGATGCTATATGTCGTTTCCGGCCTCATTTAAAATGCTTAGATAGGTAGTTTATTTGTGCTTCACGCCCTTTCCATGTTTAACAACATTTAATACTGCAGGGTAAATAAATGGGTGTCAACTAAATAATTAAATGTGGAGTTTCGTCAATATGCAACTCGTTGCATATTGAGCTTCGCTTAATGTGTATCGTTTGACTGTGTGAATTGCCACGCCCTGCCTTGCACATTTGAAACTGATCATGCATCATATTAGGGTGTGCATCATATCATGCATGTGCGCGGTGAATATCGTGTGTTGATGCTTGTTTCCGTTTTGCTTCATCTCGATAGAGTTCCACAAGCATGTCGGAAAGTGAGGACCCGTTCGACTACGTTGGTTCGTTCGCTTCACGGAGTCGTTCTTCTTCCAAGCGGGATCTCAGGCAAGATGATCATTTCCCTAGATACCATTACTATCATTGCCATGCTAGCTGTTTTGTTCCTATAGCTATGTCTTGATGCCTACCACCTGTTTAAATAAGCCTATCAACATTGGCATGAAAACCTTCAACCTTCTACAACCTAGCAAACCACTGATTGTCTATGTTACCGCTTGCTTAACCATTGGACAACGTTGCTAGTTGCAGATGCAGTTGCTTCCATGTGATGACATGGGTTCCTTGTTATATCACCATATTAATTGCTATTTAATTTAATGCACCTATATACTTGGTAAAAGGTGGAAGGATCGACTTTCTAGCCTGGTGTTTTGTTCCACCTTTGCCGCCTTAGTTTTGGCTACCGGTGTTATATTCCATATTTGAGCGCTCCTCACACGATCGGGGTTGTGATGTGGACCCCCTTAATAATTCGTTTTAGTATATAAAACTGGCCCTGACAAGGCCCAAGTTTGGTACTACATTTGCTTAATAACCTAATAAAATTGCATAGGAACTTTCCGGACTCCGTGGATAATTAATCAACCCCCGGGCCAGTGCTCCACATGAGTGTTGGTCCAAACCGGGCGATGTCTGGTGCCCCCTGGTCACCCGAGATTTCAGCCAACCCGACGTCTTGCCCATCCGATCTTGCCCATCCGGTCTTGCCCTGAGAACGAGATACCCGGCTCCTATCGGGACTGTCGGCACGCCGGGCGGCCTTGCCAGATTAGTTTTACCTTCTACAAATTATCTTGTGCATTGGGATTCCGGTGATGCTTTGGGGTTATCTCAGAGTTGAGGTTTTCCACTAAGGAGTCCGACGAGATCACGAGTTTCGTGATCGAGGATTTCTATGCGGCTTGTGGTAATTTGTGATGGACTAGTTGGAGCACCCCTGCAGGGTTAAATCTTTCGAAAAGCCGTGCCCGCGGTTATGTGGCAACGTGGAAACTTTGTTTAACATCTTGTTCTAGATAAGTTGAAGTAAGCTTAATTAAAATATGCCAACTGTGTGCGTAACCGTGACTGACTCTCTCGTGAGGTCCTTTCTCCGACTGAGGACACGGTGGGGTTATGTCTGACGTAAGTAGGTGTTCAAGATCATTCATTTGATCATTATTAGTTCACATCCGATTACGCGTAGATCATACCCCATCTTTATTCTTGTACTCGTAAGTTAGCCACCTCAAATAAATGCTTAGTCGCTTGCTGCAACCTCACCACTTAACCACAGCTCACCCATTAAGCTTTGGTAGTCTTGATACCTTTGCAAATGAGATTGGTGAGTCCATGTGGCTCACAAATTACTACAACACCAGTTGCAGGTTCAAGTAAGGAGTTACTTTGACGTGAGCGCGCTGATTGTGCTATTTGGAGTTTCTTCTCTTCTTCTTAATCCATCTAGGATGGCTTCCAGGCCGACAGCCTAGGATAAGAAGGATGGCCATCGTTCTTTTATCATTTTTTTTCCGTCCGTAGTCGGAGCCTGCTCCTCTTCATGATGACTGTATATTGTTGTATTGATGTGACCTTGATGTAGCTTGTGGCGAGTGTAAGCCAACTCCTTATACTCATCTTTTCAGTACATGTACTTGTAACAATATCCATTCTTGCGAAACGAAGAGATGTGTTTCTATCCCTGTCGAGGCCCTCGCGCCAAAATAAGGATATGACCACATCTTGGGCGTTACAAGTTGGTATCAGAGCAGTATCGACCTAGGAGCCCCCTTGATTGATTGAACTTGGCCGAGTCGAGTCTAGTGAAAAACTACTTTGAGTCTAGTTATATATGCAAGAGTATGATTCTTTTTTCTCCTCTTCTATGCTCTGGTGAGGAACCCTGACATAAGAATTTTAATTCTACTCCTCTTGTCACTCAAAATATTTTAGGATCACGTGGATATTTTTGGAATCTATATGATCTCGATGTGATGGAGTTGTGTTTTGGTGCCTCCCGCTGTGTTGATTTTATTCCAGGGAGTTGAGCTCCAGGGGATTCTTAAGCACATCGTTATCATTCAGATTTCTTAGAATCTCAGTACGGTGGATGTTCGAAATTGCGTCAATACTTGTAGTGGCGAGATAACCCCGACATCCCTAGTACTGGTGCAGAGAGTTCGGGGGTACTGCCATACTTAGTATCGTTGTGTTTTCAAGGATCTGAGATAGATGAGTTTCCGAGATCTATGCTTATGTGTTGACGGATGTGATACACTATACGGGTAGTGTTATTGCTAGGAGTCGAGTGATGGATTTTACTCCTTGTATACATGGACCCGAAATTTCGAGAGTTCTTAGGTGGGAATTCAAGTAGTTACTTATAGGACAATTTTCTAACGGATGCATGATGTGAGGTTGGGGTTCAACATCTAGTGGATTTGTTTGTTCACGGTCGTTTTACAGTGGTTCTAGTTGTGTCTTAAAGAGTCCTTGTAGCTTGCTACGACTCGGGGACGCTTCGTATGTCGTGTGCACTGCCTTGTACATGATGGCTACTGTAGGATAGAGCCTGTGCGATCCTATCCACGAAAATATCGGACGAAATCTCCGTCATGAATTTGTTCTGCTTGTTTCGTAAGCCTCATACTTTGTTTGTTGGAATATGGTAATTCGAGTTGCTTCGATGTCGAATGGTTATTTCATATGTTTTCCAAGAGGTGTTCTTATATTTTTATGGGAATGCAAATTCTTTTGTTCAATCAAGTTGTCTTTTCAATTCTTTCAACTAGAGTCGTCATATCAATTATTTTCATCCGGTGTGCTTCTCTTCAAGTGAATTCTATCCTTTTCAATACTTGCAAGATCAATCTCTCATTTCTTTCCGGAGTTGTCTCATCTGTCCCAAGTTGTCTTTGTTTTTCCCCGCCCTCCCTCCCGTTTTCTCCAATGATTCAATTATCATCCTAGTGCCTTCCTTTTCATTATTCCTTTTGCTATCTTTTCTTCTCTGCCGTATCCGGTGATTCATTGTGAAGATTCTCAGGAGTTTCTAGTTCATCATTCTTTTTCTCGTTTTTCTTCTCCGGTTGATCCAATTAAAGATTTCGGTGTTCATATTATCCTTTTAATCCTTTTAATTCTTTTCAATGTTGGTGATTCTCATCAAGTCTTTCTTGTTTTTCATCTCTCTCTATTCTAACCGGAGTGTTCAAGATATCCTAGAGTTTCTTGTTTTCAATCCTTCCAATTAATTCGAGGTGCTAACCTCATCAAGTTTTCTTTATACCAGTGCAATATCTCTCTTTCTAAGCAATCTTTTCAATGGTGTTTCTTTTGAGTGGGCCCATAACCCACAGGTTCTTCCCAGGATGTTATCTGGCTCTTGTAATCTTTCCGGAGATCTCTAATTCTTTCAGTGTGATGTAAGAATGATTTCCATCAATCATATTCCTTCTCCTAGATTGCTTCAAAATTAATTCTCACCATTGGCTCAACCTTTCATTCTTCATTATTTCAGAGTGCCTTAGTAATTCTTGGTGGTGTTGTCCTCATCATTTTCAGCTTGGAACACCGAAGGAGTGTTTCTCCCAATCTTGGTCCATTCTCTTTAAGATTCTTCATTTCAGCTTTGTGTTATCATCTTGGGTGTTGTCAATCATGAGAAATTCCTCCATATCTAATCGCTGCATTTCAATGTTGTGTTCATTTCTTGATCCTCCGAAGGCCATCATTTCGTTAGATTTCTTCTCTCTCAGTTTTCAGCTTTCATTCTCAATTCTTCTCAATTGTTGTCTCTTCGTTCGTTTCTCAATTATTTCGGTGCCTTGTTAAAGTTTTCTCTCAGGTGACTCATGATCTCTTCATTCTCATGTATCTCCATTGATTCTTGTTATCCCCATTCATTCCAATTCTTACCGGTGTCTCATTCAACACTTCTTCAAGTTTGTGCTCATACCTCTCCTCATTCTTTTCAAGAAGAATAAGTGGTATGCTAAATCCGCTGCTTGTCGTCAATTTAACTTGATGAAGGATAAGCATAACATAATTCTTATTCTTGTTTCATAGTGATTTCAATTTTTCTTATGGAGTGGCTCATGATATCAATTCTTTCCCAACTGCTCCATCTTTTCTTTTTTCCTTTATCCTTTGTGGTGGTGTTATAACATTCTTGTTAGTGGAGGAGTCTCAAATTGGTTTCAAGAATGAGATATTTAAAGCCACCAGTTCCTTCAATCATGGAATATTTTCAACCCATGGTATCTTCACTGAGTTATCTTGGATGAGATTTCACCTAAAGATTTTCTATGGATTATTGCTATTATGGTGATTATCATTGATCCAAGTTCTCAATGTATCCTTTTGGTGTAAGAAGTGGTGCATATCTTGTTTCTCTCAATCAATCCTTGTTTTTGTTAGCGGCTGGTTGTCACCTCATTATTTTGAAATGGTTTCCATAAGACCACAACAAGCTTGTTATTTTCGTCGTTGTTTCCTAACAACTACGTTCAATTCTTCTTGTCTGGAGGCTCTTCAATTCAATTGTGGTTGAAGTTTTCACTTTTTTCAATTCCTTCTTCCTAGTGTTCTAGTTTCTATTCTCTTATTCCGGAGTTGTTGTGATGTTGCTCTCTTCAATCTGTCATATTGTTCTTTCAAGTTCATGTTTTTTTCCTTGTTATCATTTAGTTGGTTTGTTGTGAATCTTTTCAAGATCTTTCCATCTTATCAAATTTTTGTCCTCAATTTCCTACCGAAGTGCTGCCAAAATTTTGTATGAATTCTTGCTTGTTTCTGATATCATTCTTCATCTCTTTGCAACCTCAAGAGTCATTGGTTTCACTTGTTTATCAAAGAAGCAACTAAGTTTACCTATTGCTCTTGCTCTTTCTCTTCCCCTTTCATTCTTAGATCTCGGGGCGAGATCTCTTGTTAGTGTAGGAGAGTGGTGATAGCCCAAGACTGACGCTCCAGAAGATTCTCCTCTTATTCCCTTGTTGCCCTGTGACTATTTGTTTGTCGCACTCATCATTGCATCACGCACATCATCTGCATTGCATCGCCACACCGTTGCCACCAGTTTTCAAAACTTGCATCCGTTATAGTTGTCGCTTCTCTCCGTTTTCGTCGTTGTCCGTTTTGAGACCAACCACACATGCACACGCCCGCGACATCGTTAAAATATTATTTTTTAAAGGTGTTCAAAAAATATTCTCGGATTGGGTTGCAACTTGGCATGCGGTCTTAATATAATATAGGTAGTCCGCGTGCCAAATTTCGTCATAATTGGAGTTTGTTTGATGCCCGAACGGTCGACTGTACCAGCACCGTGTCGGTTTAATTGTTGGATGTTTTTGGTATTTCAAAATCATGTCACGAGACACAAACTCCCCACTCATCTCAGCCCATGGACCTCTACACAACCACCTAGCCCACCAACCTAAACCCCGCGATCGGAGCCATCAGGTCGCGATCGGAGGGCTCCGAGAGGCCCAAAAACCCAAACCCTAGCTACCCCGGCTATAAAAGGAAGGCTAGCCCATCCTAAAATGGCTCCCCTAGCCTCCCCATCGTTTTCCGTGCTGGCCCCGTCCCCCATCACCACTTTTCGCCGCCAATCACCACCTGCGCCGCCGCCTGCAGCCACTAAGCGGCTGCCACGTCGCCTCCCGAGCTCCTCCAACCGCCGCGAGCTAGTAGGGCCTAGATTCGGCCCTCCCCAGGCCCGGGTCGTGCGGCCGCTCCTCCCTGCTCCCAAACCGCAGCCGCCAACCCTCGTCGGAACCAGCCGCGCCGAAGCTCGCTTCTGCAGCCTTTGTCCTGTGCCAGCCGGCTTCCGTCGTAGGCCGCCGCCGCCGACCGATCCCGCCACCTGCTGGAGCCTTGGTCGAGCTCCCTCGCCGTAGTTCGCGAGCAGCAGCCATCGGCCGCACCCCAATGCCCATCGCATCACCTCGCGCGAGGCTCGATTGATCCAGATCGGGATCTGGTTCCTGCTCGCGTTGACCGAGGGTGCTGGTGGGACGCGTCAGCACCTCGCCCTGGCCCAGCTCCGCCCCCCCTCGCCAGGCTAGCGACCCCGGCCTAGCCGGATCGGGTGGCCTAGTCGACCTGCTTCCCTGCCGGCCGAGCCGACGGCTTCCTCGAGCCAGCCAGCCTCTCCCACATGGGCTCAGCCCACCAAGGTGAGCCCATCTTCCCTCTATCCCGCGCCCTGGTGTGCAATATAATGTCCATCACCGCTATGATTTGGTTGGGCCCGGTTGCAGATTCGGCCCAGTAGTATTTTTTAACGTACTGCGTTTTTTTTTAATTTCAGAAAACACATATTTTTAAAATGTGCGTATCTTTTAAACCTTGTAACGGATCAGAATTAAATATGTAGAACGTGTATAATTTCGCGTAGAATAATAATGTTTCAACTCTCATGCATAATTAAAACTTTTTAGCGTGCTGTTTACATTGGTTCGCGTGTCAACGCGATAGAAACGGTTTAGACCATAGTTAATTAACCGTAGCTCCGTTGGAGATGATCCATATATGTAAATGGACTAGAATGATGAGTAGAGTCACGTGAACCACTTTGTTTTGCCGGTTAACAAACATAAAATGTGTTTAGGACAAATCTGGATAGATTGCAAAGTTAACACGTGGGGTCAGTTCGAAAATGCTATATGTCGTTTACAGCCTCATTTATAATGCTTAGATAGGTAGTTTATTTGTGCTTCACGCCCTTGCCATATTTAACAACATTTTATATTGCCGTGTAAATAAATGGGAGTGAACTAAATAATTAAATGTGGAGTGCCGTCAGTATGCAACTTGTTGCATATTGAGCTTCGCTTAATGTGTAGCGTTTGAATTTGTGAATTTCCATGCCCTTCCTTGCATATTTGAAACTGATCATGCATCATATTAGGGTGTGCGTCATATCATGCATGTGTGTGGTGAATATCATGTGTTGATGCTTGTTTCTGGTTTGCTTCATCTCGATAGAGTTCTGCAAGCGTGTCGAAAAGTGAGGACTCATTCGACTACATCAGTTCGTCTACTTCACGAAGTCGTTCTTCTTCCAAGCGGGATCTCAGGCAAGATGATCATTTCCCTAGATATCATTACTATCATTGCCATGCTAGCTGTTTCGTTCATATCGCTATGTCTCGATGCCCACCACCTGTTTAAATAAGCCTCTCAACATTGCCATGAAAACCTTCAACCGTCTACAACCTAGAAAACCACTGATTGGGTATGTTACGACTTGCTTAACCATTGGACAAATTTGCTAGTTGCAGGTGCAGTTGCTTCCATGTGATAACATGGGTTCCTTGTTATATCACCATATTAATTGCTATTTAATTTAATGCACCTATATAATTGGTAAAATGTGGAAGGCTTGGCTTTCTAGCCTGGTGTTTTATTCCACCTTTGCCGCCTTAGTTTTGGCTACCGGTATTATATTCCATATTTGAGCGCTCCTAACCCCCTTGATAATTCGTTTTAGTATAAAACTGGTTTGGCAAGGCCCAACTATGGTACTACATTTGCCTAATAACCAAATAAAATTGCATAGGACTTTCGGACCCCGTGGATAATTAACCAACCCCCGGGCCAGTGCTCCGCATGAGTGTTGGTCCAAACCGGGCGATGTCCGGCAACCCCTGGTCACCCTGGATTTTAGCCAACCCGACGTCTTGCCCATCCGGTCATGCCCTGATAACGAGATACACGACTCCTATCAGGACTGTCGGCACGCAGAGTGGCCTTGCTGGATTAGTTTTACCTTTTACAAAATATCTTGTGCATCAGGATTCCGGTGATGTTTTGGGGTTATGTGAGAGTTGTGGTTTTCCACTAAGGAGTCCAACGAGATCGCGAGTTTCGTGATTGAGGATTTCTATGCGGCATGTGGTAATTTGTGATGGATTAGTTGGAGCACCCCTGCAGGGTTAAATCTGTGAGAGAGCCGTGTCCGCTGTTATGTGGCAACATGGAAACTTTGTTTGACATCTCGTTCTAGATAACTTGAAGCAACCTTAATTAAAATATGCCAACTATGTGCGTAACCATGACTGTCTCTCTCGTGAGGTCCTTTCTCTGACCAGGACACGGTGGGGTTATCTCTGACGTAAGTAGGTGTTTAGGATCATGCATTTGATCATTATTAGTTCACGTTTGATTATGCGTAGATCACCCCCTCTTTATTCTTGTACTCGTAAGGTAGCCACCTCAAATAAATGCTTAGTCGCTTGCTGCAGCCTCACCACTTAACCATACATCACCCATTAAGCTTTGCTAGTATTGATACCTTTGGAAATGAGATTCTGAGTCCATGTGGCTCACAGATTACTACAACACCCGTTGAAGGTATAGGTAAAGAGTTACTTTGACGTGAGCGTGCTGATTGTGCTATTTGGAGTTTCTTCTTCTTCATCGATCTAGGATGGGTTCTGGGCCGGTAGCCTGGGATAGCAAGGATGGACGTTGTTCTTTTATTGTTTGTTTTCGTCCATAGTCGGACCCTGCTCTTCTTCATGATGACTGTATATTGCTGTATTGATGTGACCTTGATGTAGTTTCTGTAGAGTGTATGCCAACTCCTTATACTCATCTTTTCAGTACATGCACTTGTAACGATATCCATTCTTGCGAAATGACAAGATGCGTTTCTATCCTTGTCGAGGACCTCGCGCAAATTTAAGGATAGGACCGCATCTTGGGCGTTACACTTGGCCACTAATGCCTTAGGGGATGCATGATGTCCACAGGTTCCCGAGTGAATATCGTGCAAGATCTACAACCCTTCCTCTGGGGAAATGCACTTTTGACTTGCTCCTGTAACACTTTTCTTGTATAGTTTGTCTCCGAGGACTTCAAAAGCTTTAGACCACCGAATGATTTGGTGGGCTTCCTCTTTGTCTTCAAGGAGTTCTTGCCGGAGCAAGTAAGCCATATAAGTCCGAGTCCATTCGGGCATGATGACCAGCATCTCGTGGATGAAGTCGACCACGGCCGGGACATCGATTTCAATCGAATTTGATTTACCGACTACTTGTGGAGGATCTTCCGTAAAAGGATCTTCTTTGAGTGAGGGGGCGCGCAGGTGTTCGAGGAACACGCCTTTCGGGACGACTTTCCGAGTGGAGCCAATTTTTGCCAAGTCATGAGTCGCTTGATTCTTGGCTCGGGGCACATGGTGCAATTCCATCCCTTGAAAGTTCCTCTCTAGCTTCTAACCGCATTGCAGTAGACTGTCATGGCTGGGCTTCGAATATCCCATTACTTCCATGTGATTGACGATGAGGTCCGAGTCACCATAGACCATCAAAAGGCGCACGCCGAGCGAGATGGCCATGCGGAGTCCGTACACGAGGGCTTCGTATTCGGCCTCATTATTAGATGAGTTAAACTGGATTTGGAGAACATAGTTCAGTCGGTCTCCCCTGGGGAAACGAGAACCACTCCAGCCCCTGTACCATGGAGCATCTTGGACCCGTCGAAGAACATGGTCCAATGTTCGGGAACGCTAGGAGCTGCCTGCTCTTGTTCTATCCATTCGGTTAGGAAGTCAACTAAGGCCTGGTACTTGATCACCTTTTTGGCTTCAAACCTGATTTCAAGCGTAAGGAGTTCAATCGCCCATTTAGCCACTCGGCCAGTGGCATCCCTGTTGTGGAGGATTTCTGCCAAGGGAGCGTCACTGATGACGGTGATCAAGTGATATTGGAAGTAATGGACTACCTTCTTCACGGTCAGATAGATACCCTAAACCAGCTTTTGGTAATGCGGATACCTTCGCTTGGAGGGAGTCAATACCTCTGAGATGTAATAAATTGGCCTTTGTACCTTGTACGCTTTGCCCACTTCTTCGCGCTCCATGGTGAGGACAGTGCTAACCAGTTGGCTAGTGGCCACAATGTACAGGAGTAAGGCCTCCTGGCTGCTCGGAGCAGTTAACACTGGCTGGGTGGATAGCAAAGATTTGAGTTGGTAGAAAGTGACTTGCGCTTTGTTGGTTCACTCGAATCTGTTAGATTTCTTCATCAATTGGTAAAGAGGTAGTGCCTTCTCACCGAGTCTTGAGATGAAGCGGCCCAGAGCTAGAGGCAACCTATGAGCCTCTACACATCATGGATGCACTCTGGGCATCTCATTTGGACTATGGCACCGATTTTATCGGGATTTCCGTCAATGCCTCATTCAAAAACGAGGAAACCGAGCAACTTATCAATCGACAGTTCGAAAGTGCACTTGGCCAGATTAAGCTTGATCTCGAAGCGCCAGAGGTTTGCGATGGTTTCAGCGAGGTCGGTCAGGAGGTCGGAACCTGTTGTGGTTTTTTTACGGCAGATGTCCTCGTGAAAGGACTTAGTACTGGAGCCATCGCACTTTGGTGGCGACTCAAAGGGGTTAAGCGGGAGAGACACGGCGATTTACCCAGGTTCGGCCCCTCACCTACAAGGATTCTTTCCTTCCTAAACCTAGCACTCGATGATTTCTAACCTCTCCTCTGTCCCCCGGGACTCGCCTTTATATACAGGTCGATCCCCTAGGGTTTACAAGGATTCTTTCCTTCCTACAACTCGTGACCCCTGCGGTTTCTAAGTCGCCATCTTCCGAAGCTTGGAGACCTTCCAAGAGCCACAACCGTCATACAACCTTGATTCGGCCACAACGAGGCCCAACTAAATGTTTGGGTGAATCGCCCAATGGATGACCCGGCCCAACTAGGGCGGGTCATCCTCAGGTAATATCCCCAACATTAGGCCCCAAATTGACTTGAACTTTTTAGCTTCATGCCAATATTTTTTCTCCATTAAAGGTGATTCATTCCCTATTTTTTCCTTCATCTGTCAAAAAATTGCAGACCCGCCATTGATTCCTGGATATTGAAAATTCCTTGAGTCGCAAGATCCTTACCAATCAGCCTTTTCTTACTCCCCTTTTTTTAGGAAGATCACCACAACTCCAACGGATCTTTAGCGCATCATTATCCCGAAATTTTAGGCGCACATTTATAGCGAATCTTTTATCCCCCGACGGTTCCCGCCCACGGCGCCTCGATTCTAGCACCTGCCTCGATAAATAGGCCCGGGGGGGAAACAGAACTGTCACTTCCCACCTACCAGTCCTGTCACCTTCCCCCTCACCGGCGCAGCGAGGAAACCGCATCGTCCCGAGGAACACGCCGCCGTCCGCGCCTTCAACCTTCATACGAAGAGTTTCGGTGCTACCTGTGGGCGTCCGCCATCGCCCATCCTCGTGCCGGAGTCATCACCTCTACCACCATCTTCTTCAACCGCACCACCGTCGGTCACCTTGTCATTCATCGCGAACTTTGATGCCGCCGGAAGCTTCTTCGCTCGACGGGACGTTCGCGCTTCTTCAACAAACCCCGTCATCACCGGTTCTTCTCACCCGACAGTATCAGGTTAGGCCTTCATTCACTTTTTAGGAGTAGATTCATTCCTCGCTTGAACTTCCGCCATTGCCGTACCTTTGAAGCTTTTCACTCATAATCGCTTATCCTTTTCGAATCGATTAGCACGAGTGCCGTTTGGATAGCCAGTGCCCCGAATACCTTTACTTATCCGCTGTACTCGCGAATCTTTGGACATAATGTCTCCACCAAACGAGGGGCATCACTTGATAATAAACTGTTCGTGCCTAGTTATATTCCGTAGGTTTTCACATTTGTCTGGTAGATCCACTCCTTATTTACTGTTTGCGAAAAGTTGTTTGTAGTCTTCACCCCCTAGCGCTTCAGGACGAAACGACTTTACCATTCTCAGAGCGTAGCCTTTGGGAATAACCATACTTCCATAAGTCGCCATAATAACCCAACTCGGCCCTTTGGACTGGTGGGTTAAATCTTTCTTTAATCAAAGTATTCGGCGGGTTTAAATGAACCGATTCCATCCCATATAATAGGTGTCCAAGATATGTAATATCATACTTTTACTTACTTGTAGCATGGGCGCCGTCTTCAAGAGTGACTGGCTTCCTACCAAGGTTGATGACGCTGTTTTAGCCAATTATGTGAAAGCAGGCTGTTTGGATTCTCAAGATGCCATTGGCTGGCGCACCGGGTTAGGAGAAGATCTCCCTAACCCCAAAGAAGGGGAAATAGTAGTTTTTGTTGAACACCTGGAACGGGGTTTTAAGCCGCCCGGATCGAAATTTCTTAGGGACGCTTTGACCTTTATGAACGTCCGACTCCAGGATCTGGGACCCAACTCTATAAGCAATTTGAGCCAATTCCAAGTTCTTTGTGAAGCTTATCTGCGGATCGAGCCTTCTGTCCCCCTATTTTGGTATTTTTTCCATCTGAATCGCCAGACGGAATTCCACAATGGCCCCAGTTTGGAACTCGGCGGCGTCAACGTCCAGCGTCGTAGGGATAGTCCGTTCCCTTCACTCACCATCCCTAGCCATCCCAAGGGCTAGGGCGAGTCCTGGTTTTATTGTCAAGAGACGTCTCCGGCTGGTGAGAACAAGCTTCTGGGTTACAGGCCAACTCGCCTTCCGGTCAACTTCAAGCTCCCAGACAAGCTTACCGAGGAAGAGGAGTCGGAGTTCATCCCCATACTATCTGAGCTAAGATCCCTGACGAACAATGGTCTTACCGGGGTCGACCTAATCCGCTGCTGGGTTGAATGGCGTATTCTCCCTCTGAGCCGCCGAGATGGTCTGATGTGTGAGTTTGACGGCACCCTGGATCATCCTCAATGCTACTTTCACACAGCTTTAACGGAAAAGGACATTGTTACCATCATAAAAAAATTGACTGGCGAGCCTGCGGGAAAATGCGGCCAAATCGGCCTTAAGCCGTTTTGCAAAATTAACCCAGCGCCCAAGGTAACCAAACCTGACTCGCCCTCGGTATTTATCCCTTATGCTTTACTACTATCGTGGTTTCGTAATATATGCCATTTCAGAAAGGCGATAAGTTCTGGTCCAGGAGACCCAAAAAGCAAGCCATGAAAAATGTCAAGCCGCCTTCTAAGAAAGCCAAGGGTAAAGGAAAATCTGCTGCGGCTGAGCCATCCGAAGTCGACGAATCTCAAGTCGGCGACGCACTTTCACAGGTACAAATCTGTCCTCTTTTCACTCGCCACCTGTCACTGTTTAACCTTTTATTTACATCTTTCCCTTTCCCTGAAATAGAATGAAGATAACGAAAGCCAGGAAGACTCTGTTGAGGTAATTTCCGTTTCCTCCGATTCATCTCCTTCTCCACCTAAGCCGGCCAGGCGAATTTGTGGGAAAGTTCCCCTCTCTCATCCAAATGCTTATCTGGACCCAAATTTCCTACTGAAGAAAGCACAGCACGCCTCAAATCGGAAAACGCGAAGCCACTCTGGCGACCTGGTATCCGGCCTACCGGCAACAAACAAAAGAAAACCAAGCGAGGTACTCTTTATGAATAGCCATTCTCCATTTCTCTTTGGGTCACGCTTGTGACCCACCTGTATGATTGACATATAACTCTTTTGCAGAATTCTCCTCCTACCTCGGGCGACTCAGTGATGTCAACACTTCCGCCAATGATTCGAGTTCCGGGGTAAGTCTTTTGATAATCTTGTCGTGACCCTTAAGAATAATGAACTTTCCAATTCCTTAACGTGCTTATTCTCCTTTTTTGTAGGGCACAAGCCAAGAAGAGGAAAACCAGCGGATCAACTCGTGACGCAGTTCCAGACCCCATGAGGAAAACAACTCCAACTCCGGATCAAGCTAAGCCCGCGACTCAAGTAGATCTCCCTGAGTCTCCGAGAGAAGCAATGGACGCCCCCAAGCCGCCGAGCCCATTGACAACAACGGAAGACCCGGATGCCGTGGTTATTACTGGCTCTGGCTTTTCTAAACCGGCGGCGACAGTTTTATCTAAACATGTGGCATCCTCTTCCCATGGCATTCCCGAGTCTGGACTTTGCAAAGAAAAATTGTCCGAATATGCAAATTTGGATTTTAAGGAACTCTGCTCTGGCTTCGCAAGTCGCCTGGAGGCAAGCTATGAGTTGGAGAAAAACCTGCTGCAGATGCTGAACAAAAAACATGAGGTAAGTTTCTAAGCTTTTCTATACTCCATTACTCCCATTAACCCCCAAGGGCCGGGTCATCAATAAAAAGATGAGCCAGGTCTTGATTTTTGTATAATTTTATCTGAAAAAATTATACATTGGCCCCCCAAGTGTCAGGGATATTGCTTTGCAGTAATTCTGAGACTTGCCCTTATCTTAAATTTTTAAATAGGAAAATCTTGCTGAGACCGAATCAGCGTTGGGCGACTTAAAGAAGAATTTAGCTAATCAACAAGACGCCCGAACTCAGTCGGAAGAGAAGTGTCAATTGGCTCTGGCCGAACTGGTGAAACTCAAGGCCGAGTTAAAAAAGGCTCAAGCTGATCAAAACGCCGCCTTGAAGAGAGTAGAGAAAGCTGAAGCTAAGCTGGCGACTGTTCAACAGGAGTTATCCGGCTTAAAACGTCATATCTCCAACATGACGCAAGCCGTCTTTGGTAAGCCTTACTTAAATCTTCAACCTCATCCCCCTTTTTTTTCTTCTTTTTTTTACTCATAATATTGATGTTAAGTCACTAATCATCATAATTCAGGTCCAAGAGCCGCCAACCTGCAAGAAGACTGTGTGTTGATGCTGAAGGCGATTTATACGCTGACAGAGCAGCTGTACACAGGCAGTGTGTTGACCGTCAAAGCTGTGATGGGTGCCAAAGAACCTATTACTTCCATCAAGAAGGTACTTGGATGCTTGTCTACACTACCCCCCCAGATTGGCGAGTTAACTCGGTCAGCCGCCCGGAAAGGTGTTCTGACTGCCCCGAGTCGCTGCTTAGCGTATGCTCTAGAGATTAACTTAGAAGAAGTAGCCGTTGGCTTCCCTCAGCTCAAGGACGATGGATCAGAATTTGTTGAAGAGGATTACCAAAAAGTCGTCAAGAATTCTCGGCTGGCTGCAACTCAACTCGCCGCAAGCCTTGATTTAACAAAATACCAGGCGGCTTACGATAGCAGAAATAAGAAAGTCAGCCCACCAACCTTCGTGACGACCAGCCTAACTCCTCGGCGGTCCAAGAATCCTTTCGACTTGGAAGCAGACTTGGCATCAATTCTGACCGACGAAGACGACTTTGCTGCTTTGGCCAGACGCAATTGGGTATTGGGCGATTTGCAAATCAAAGTTGGCCAGAGCTCACGCCAGGATGATCCTGAGGCGTTAGCGAAGTAAACTTTGTTAAATTTGGCCTGTGAGCCATGTAATAGGTCCTTTTTCCGCAAGTCAGTACTATTTTTGATGATACCTTCTGCGAGAACCCTTATATCGTCCTGAAGGCGATTTGAAATATTTGACCCGCCTTAATGCTTAATTCGCCAAGGATGGAACAATTCTTATCACCCTCCTGTCTTAAACTTTGAAAACATCACATGTGAAAACAAACAAACTATCGATATTTTCAACAAGCATCAGAAAGAAAAGGCTTAAAACCTTCAGGACTATGCCACAACGAAAAATAGCAATAGTAATTTCGTCGGCTCATAAGGTCGCGACAGGGGGAGGCGAGTCAGAGAGCTCGTGCACCCACCCTAAATGCAGGTTTCGTCGGCTCATAAGGTCGCGACAGGGGGAGGCGAGTCAGAAAGCTCGTGCACCCACCCTAAATGCAGGTTTCGTCGGCTCATAAGGTCGCGACAGGGGGAGGCGAGTCAGAAAGCTCGTGCACCCACCCTAAATGAAGGTTTCAACGGCTCATAAGGTCGCGACAGGGGGAGGTGAGTCAGAAAGCTCGCGCACCCACCCTAAATGCAGGTTTCGTTGGCTCATAAGGTCGCGACAGGGGGAGGCGAGTCAGAAAGTTCGTGCGCCCACCCTAAATGCAGGTTTCGTCGGCTCATAAGGTCGCGACAGGGGGAGGCGAGTCAGAAAGCTCGTGCACCCACCCTAAATGCAGGTTTCGTCGGCTCATAAGGTCGCGACAGGGGGAGGCGAGTCAGAAAGCTCGTGCACCCACCCTAAATGCAGGTTTCGTCGGCTCATAAGGTCGCGACAGGGGGAGGCGAGTCACAAAGCTCGTGCACCCACCCTAAATGCAGGTTTCGTCGGCTCATAAGGTCGCGACAGGGGGAGGCGAGTCAGAAAGCTCGTGCACCCACCCTAAATGCAGGTTTCGTCGGCTCATAAGGTCGCGACAGGGGGAGGCGAGTCAGAAAGCTCGTGCACCCACCCTAAATGCAGATTCTGTCGACTCATATGGTCGCAACAGGATGACACAATTTGCTTTTTGATAGAGAAGCCCCCAAGTCGGGGAATATTTTATTACTTCATAATGAAACTGAAAAACTTACAAAGTGTAAAGCTTAAGAGCTTAAGTGTAGTAAGCCGCAAATGGCCAATATTCCAGGGGCGAGTTGACTCAGCCTCTGTGGTCGGTCGATTAGGTCGAAGATCCACCAAATAGTAAGAGCCATTGCGGAGGTTCTTGCTGACGACGAATGGCCCTTCCCAAGGGGGTGACAACTTGTGCATGCCCGCTCGATCTTGTATTAGACGAAGCACTAAGTCGCCTTCCTGAAAGGTCTGACTCTTAGCCCGGCGACTACGATAACGCCGCAGATCTTGCTGGTAGATAGCCGAACGGGCCGCAGCCAGGTCACGCGCCTCCTCCAAGGCATCAAAAGAATCTTGACGCGCCAGCTGATTATCTTGTTCCACATAAGCGGCGACTCTAAGGGAGTCATGCCTTATGTCCGTAGGAAGAACAACCTCTGCTCCATAGACCAAAAAGAAAGGGGTGAATCCCGTGGACCGGTTCGGGGTAGTCCGAATGCTCCACAGTAACGAAGGTAACTCTTCAACCCAACACCCTGGAGTCCTTTCCAGGGCAACCATGAGTCGGGGCTTGATCCCTCGCAAGACCTCCTGATTCGCCCGTTCTGCTTGCCCGTTAGATTGCGGGTGAGCAACCGCAGAAATATCAAGTCGGATATGTTCTCGACGACAAAAATCCTGCATCGCGCCTTGGGACAAGTTAGTACCATTATCAGTAATAATGCTGTGCGGATATCCAAACCGGAAAATCAGCTTCTTCAAAAATTTGACCGCTGTCTCTGCATCGCAAGCTCCAACAGGTTCCGCCTCAACCCACTTGGTGAATTTATCAACTGCCACCAATAGGTGGGTCTTCTTGTTGGAGGACATTTTAAAGGGACCAACCATGTCTAGCCCCCAAACTACGAAAGGCCAAGTAATGGGAATCATTCTCAATTCTTGAGCCGGCACGTGAGCCTGCCTCCCATAACGTTGGCACCCTTCACACCGACGAACTATGTCTTCTACATCTGCTTGAGCCGTCAGCCAAAAGAAACCATGACGAAAAGCCTTTGATACCAAAGAACGTGACCCGGCGTGATGTCCACAGTCTCCGGAATGAATGTCATTTAGGATAGCGCATCCTTCTTCGGGGGAGACACATCGCTGAAAATCCCCAGAAGCGCTCCTTTTATACAACTCGCCATTAATGATGACCATGGATTTGCTGCGCCGAACGATCCGGCGAGCCAAAACTTCGTCGGTGGGTAACTCGCCGCGAGTGAGATAAGCCAGATAAAGGAGAACCCAATCCGGAATGACATGGAGAGCTGCCACGAGCTGAGACTCTGGATCTGGTATCGCCAATTCCTCCTCTCAGGGTAAGACCACGGATGGCTTATGCAAGATATCCAGAAAAACATTAGGGGGAACCGGTTTTCTTTGTGAGCCGAGTCGCGAGAGGGCGTCAACTGCCTCGTTGAGTCGCCGGTCAATATGGTCCACCTGATAGCCATGAAAATAACCCGCTACGTCAGACACAACTCGTCTGTAAGCCGCCATCATGGGATCCCGAGAGTCCCAGGTACCCGAAACTTGTTGCGCCACCAAATCGGAATCGCCAAAACACCTGACTCGTGTTAGGTTCATCTCTTTCGCGAGTCGTAAGCCATGAAGCAAAGCTTCATATTCCGCCGCATTATTAGTGCAGGGAAACATGAGTCGGAGAACGTAACAGAACTTATCTCCTTGAGGGGATACTAACACCACACCAGCCCCCGAGCCTTCCAGCTGCCTAGATCCATCAAAGTAAATAGTCCAGTAGGTAAGGTCAGGCCGGTCTTCCGGAACCTGTAGCTCGGTCCAGTCGTTAACGAAATCAACTAGTGCCTGGGATTTGATAGCTGTGCGGGGAGTATACTGTATGTGATGAGACCCAAGCTCTATCGCCCATTTGGCGATTCGCCCTGTTGCCTCCCGATTCTGGATAATATCACCAAGGGGAGCAGAACTCACCACTGTGACCGGGTGCTCCGGGAAGTAATGCTTAAGTTTTCGACTCGCCATAAACACCCCATAGACCAGTTTTTGCCAATGCGGGTATCGCTGTTTGGAAAGAGTTAACACCTCGCCGATAAAATATACTGGGCGTTGCACTGGGTATTCCTTCCCTTCTTCCTTTCTTTCAACGACCACAGCCACACTTACTGCCTTGGAATTCGCCGCGATATACAGAAGCATAGGCTCCTTTTCAGTCGGGGCTGCCAGGACCGGCGGGTTAACCAATTGGCGTTTTAGGGCTTCAAGCGCCTGGTCTGCCTCATTTGTCCACACAAATCGATCAGACTTCCTTAATATTTGATAAAAAGGAATCGCCTTTTCCCCTAGGCGACTCACAAAACGACTTAAAGCCGCAATGCGACCTGCCAGCCGTTGAACTTGATTAACGTTCGCCGGCTTTCCGAGAGAGGTAACCGCTTCGATCTTGTCCGGGTTAGCCTCGATGCCGCGCTCCGATACCAAGAAACCCAGCAATTTTCCTGCAGGTACACCAAAAACGCACTTGGTAGGATTTAACTTCATCTGATATACCCGTAAATTATCAAAAGTCTCCTTAAGGTCTTCAAGTAGTGTCTCCCCCTGGCGGGTCTTGATCACAATATCGTCGACATAGGCATGGACGTTGCGACCAATTTGGTTACGAAGACAATTATGGATACAGCGTTGATAAGTCGCCCCCGCGCTTTTGAGTCCGAAAGGCATGGACACATAGCAAAAGGCCCCGAAGGGGGTTATGAAGGCCGTCTTCTCCTGATCTTCCATGGCCATCTTGATCTGGTGATATCCTGAATAGGCGTCCAGAAAACACAATCGTTCGCATCCCGCCACCGAGTCAATGATTTGATCGATGCGGGGAAGAGCGAAAGGATCTTTGGGACAAGCCCTGTTGAGGTCTGTGTAGTCAATGCACATACGGAAGGTGCCATTCTTCTTGAGTACCAACACCGGGTTAGCCAGCCATTTGGGGTGAAAAACTACCACGAGGAACCCGGCGGCTAAAAGGCGGGTGACTTCTTCTCCAATCGCCTTGCGTCGTTCCTCGTTGAATCTCAAAGGTACTGCTGGATAGGTTTGCATTTTGGGTCAACGTTAAGATGGTGCTCAGCGAATTATCTCGGTACACCAGGCATGTCAGAAGGTTTCCATGCGAAGATGTCCCGATTCTCACGGATGAACTCGATGAGCGCGCTTTCCTATTTGGGGTCCAGACCCGTCCCAATGGTAAATTGCTTGGATGAATCGCCAGGCACGAAATCGATTGTCTTAGTGTTATCCGTCGGTTTGAACTTGAGGGGCGACTCAGAATCTGTAGTCGGCTTCTTGAGTGGTGACATGTCAGCCGGGTCAACATTGGCCCGATGGTGCTTGAGCTCTTCCGCCGCACAGGCGACTTCCGCATAAGCCGCGCCCCCTTCTTCACATTCCTTTGCGATCCTTCTATCTCCATCAACCGTGATGGGTCCTTTAGGACCAGGCATTTTGAGCTTGAGGTAGACGTAGCACGGGCGGGCCATGAAGCGGGCGTAAGCCGGTCGCCCGAACAGCGCATGGTATGGGCTTTTCAGCTTAACCACCTCGAAGATTAGAGATTCCGACCTGTAATTTTGCGCAGTTCCAAATGCTACTGAGAGCCTGACATGGCCTATGGGATAAGCCGACTTGCCCGGGACAATTCCGTGGAAAACCGTGGTCGAAGGCATCAAGTCTTTCTCCAATAGATTCATCCTCTGGAAGGTGTCGAAGTATAGGATATTGATGCTGCTGCCACCATCCATTAATACCTTTGATAGGGTGTAACCCCCCACTTGGGGAGCCACGACTAATGCCAGGTCGCCCGGGTTATCTATTCTTGGCGGGTGATCCTCCCTGCTCCATGTTATGGTCTGCTCGGACCAGTGGAGATATCTGGGAATCGCTGGCTCAGTTACACTGTACGCCCGGTGACTTACCTTTTTATCACGCCTGCAAGCATTAGTGGTGAAAACGTGGTACTGCCCATTACTTAGCTGTTTGGGATTGCTGCGGAAGCCCCCATTGTCATCCTGGTCCTGTGGAGCTCCCTGTGGGGGCGGCTGCTGGAAAACTCCCGGCGGGTTGTACCGCCGCTGGTGGTGCACCGGGTACTCGCCGCCGCCTGGTTGCGGGCCTCCCTGAGCCCCCTGTTCGGGAAAGCCGCCGAAGGGGTTCTGCCTTTGGTTGGACGCGGCGAGTTGGTCCTGGCGCCGGTTTGGATCTTCGTTTTGGCTCTTCTTGATTGCCTCCGCCCGAAATTCTCGCATCACAAAACAGTTTTCCCAAGAATGACTCGCCGGGCCGTCAGCCGTGGCGTGGTGCGGGCAAGGGCCCTTGAGTAACTCTTCATAGTTACGCGGACTTTTCCCACTGAAGCCTCGGTTCTTCTTTTTGCCATCATTAGCATTGGTGTTGGTGACCAAGTCCGAGGGCTCCTCCTGCGGTCTATGCTTTCCATTGGTCCCCTAATTGTGACGGTTGCGTCCCTGGAAACGGGTATGGTTTTTGGACGACTCGCCCTTTTTGGGCGAGTTAGCCTTGCCTTCCTCGCCGGGATCCTTAGTATCATCGGCCTCGGCATACCTAGTGAGGGTGTCCATTAGTTCGCCCATGTCTTGGACCTTTCGTTTGAGTCGCCCCAACTTCTGTACTAAGGGCTCGTAATGACAATTGTGCTCGAGGATGAGCACAGCTTGAGCCGCCGTAATACCATCTGACGAATGAATAACTTCTGCCACCCGCCGCGACCAATGGTGGGCCGATTCGTCCGGGCGCTGAACACAGTGTTGTAGATCGACAATCGTCATTGGACGTTTGCAGGTTCCCCGGAAGTTTTTGATGAAACGCTCTTTTAACTCGGCCCAGGACTGGATGGAATTGGGAGGCAAAATTTTCAACCAGGTGCGCGCCGACCCCTCGAGCATCATAGTGAAGTATCGGGCGCAAACCGCCTCGTTTACGTCGAGCATGTCCATGGCAATCTCGTAACCCTCGATCCATGACGTTGGTTCGAGGTCTGGTGTATAATTAGGCACTTTCCTTGGTCCCTTAAAGTCTTTGGGCATCCTTTCGTTCCGAAGGGCCGGGGATAAGCATGGTACCCCAACTCGCCCTCCGCCCCCTACGAGGGGGGCCGGGGCGTCTTGGATATTCGGGAGATCTCGGCCCGGCGGGTTCCGCTCGGGCGGGTTGTCCTGCGGGAAGTGTCGCGGCCCACTGTTTACGGCAGGCTGGTCCTCCGGCCTGTTCCTGGTATAGCTTGCCTGAGGGGTGGAGTGCAACCTCTCGAGGCTATGCGAGAACTGGGCGTTTTGAACCACTGCTGTTTTTAACATCTCGATGGCGTTCCTCGCTTCAATCTCAGCTGGGGTGTTGCCGTGAATCGCAAGGGACTCCAGGTGGCGAGTTGCGGCAAGCACATTATCCATCGGGTTGGAGAAGTGGCCTTGAGGGGTCCGGAAATGAGGAATTTGACCCTCAATCGGCTGAACCGACGGGTTAGGTGGGCGGCCCGGTCCTCCTGCCGGGGCGGCTCCCATCCCGGGGGTTCGGGGAGTGTCGAACAGACGGGTCGGGTTGAGGTCATGGGGCGGGCGACCCTGGTGTCTCCGCTGATGGACGGCGTCGGACGCGCGCTGCTGTCTTTCGAGCCACCAGTTGTCAGTGTTTAATCGCATCCTTTCGGCCGTGATTTGGGCTTGTCGAGTCTCGATCCTGGCGGACTCCATCTCAGCATCCTGGTGGGCCTTTGCCACCGCCTCTCTGAGCTTTGCTAACTCTGCGTTTATCTCCTCTTGGTTCTGTGGCATGAGGGGAGTCGCCATTAGTCTCGTGATTTCCGCCGCTAAATCCACCAGGACTGCGATGCACTTCTGGATGTCCCGCCAGTCCCATCGCCTCCGGTAGGGTTTTGTGCGGGTTGAGTTGCCCCAGCCATGTAGATGGCGATCTGGCGGCGGGTTCGATCAAGGATTTCCGGATCCATGGCCAGCGACAAGCCTCCGAGACCGTCCCCATGGAGAGACCGGATGGAATCTGAATCGCCCATGGATGACTCATCGTCAGAGTTGACCGGGGTAACTTCCAGAGTCGCCAAGTGTTCTGGTTCCTCCGATCCCTGCGTGAACCCCACAAAGACCGGGCGAGTTAAATTCAGTGTTATGACTGGGCGGACGTACCTGGCCGGCTCGACGATGTCGGTGGAGATGTCCGGCTCAGGAACGGATGATCCGATCATGCCGATGAAGATGTTGATCTTGCCGAAGGGGACCCTGTAGCCAGATTCGATCGAATTCGCTTCAGGTCCCCATCGCTAGTTGTCGATGTAGGCTATCCCGCGGCGGCTCCGAGTCATGAGCGCCGTCGCGTAACTCCCAAACCCTGGTAGGGCTCCCTTTGAGAACTCAACTCCACCGTGCGTAGGCCCCACGGTGGGCGCCAACTGTCGTGGTTTTTTTACGGCAGATGTCCTCGTGAAAGGACTTAGTACTGGAGCCATCGCACCTTGGTGGCGAGTCAAAGGTGTTAAGCGGGAGAGACACGACGATTTACCCGGGTTCGGCCCCTCTGAAGAGGTAATAGCCTACGTCCTGCTTTGGTATGTATTGATATGGATTCGATTACAAGGAAGGCGTAACTCGCCTAAACCTAGCACTCGATGATTTCTAACCTCTCCTCTGTCCCCCGGGACTCGCCTTTATATACAGGTCAATCCCCTAGGGTTTACAAGGATTCTTTCCTTCCTACAACTCGTGACCCCTGCGGTTTCTAAGTCGCCATCTTCCGAAGCTTGGAGACCTTCCAAGAGCCACAACCGTCATACAACCTTGATTCGGCCACAACGAGGCCCAACTAAATGTTTGGGTGAATCGCCCAATGGATGACCCGGCCCAACTAGGGCGGGTCATCCTCAGGTAATATCCCCAACAGAACCTTTCCTGGACTTGACCATGATGTTGTCCATGTACGCTTCGACGTTCCGACTGATCTGTTCCTGCATACAGTTCTGGATCATGCGCTGAAAAGTATCCCCAACATTTTAGGCCAAATGGCATGGTGATGTAGCAAAAACACCCAAATGGGGTGATTAAGGCCGTTTTTTATTTCATCAGGTCCATACATTCGGGTCTGGTGGTACCCGGAGTACGCATGCAGGAACAATAGGAGTTCACATCGAGCAGTTAAATCTACAATCTAATCTATTTGAGGTAGAGGGAAATGGTCCTTCGGGCATGCCCGATTGAGGTGCTTGAAGTCGATACACATTCAGAGTGGTTGTTCTTCTTGGGAACCGTGACCATGTTCGCCAATCACTCCGAGTGGTACACCTCACGGATGAACTCGGCAGCTAGGAGACGAGCAATCTCCTCGCCGATTGCCTTGCGCTTCTCCATAGAGGAGCGGTGCAAGTGCTCCTTAACGGGCTTGACTTTGGAGTCCACTCAGAGGTGATGCTCAGCCAGTTCCCTAGGAACACTCGACATGTCAGAAGTCTTGCATGAGAAGATGTTGGAGTTCTCACAGAGGAACTAGATGAGCTTGACTTCCTATTTGTTCCCGAGTCAAGTGGAGATGTTTGTACCAGAGGCACTCGGGTCGGTAGGGTGGATGTGAACCTGCTTGGTATCATCGGCCGACTGAAACGAGGACTCAGTAGCCGGCCGTTTGGACCTGAGCAAGTCAGAAGTGTCCACCGCCTTCTTGTACCCTTCAAGCTCGGCTGCCAGGACTTGCTCGTTGGCATTCCGAGAGCCCTTCTGTAGGTATTCTTCGGCGATATTTCGATTGTCGGTCATTTTAATCACGCCTTTCAGCCTTGGCATCTTAAGTTTAAGATACATGTAACATGGTCGGGCCATGAAACACGCGTAGGCAGGCCTACCCAGGATGGAGTGATAGGCTCTTCGGAAGTTGACCACTTGAAAGGTCAGTCTATACTTCCTGTAATTCTTCTCACCGCCGAATATGACATTCACGGTGATCTGACTGAGTGATTCGACCTTATTCTCGGGGATGACCCCGTGGAACTGCATGTTGCCCTTGCTTAATTTGGACAATGGAATGCCCATCGCTCTGAGCATGTCAACGTTGATGATGTTGAAGCCGCTGCCGGCGTCTATGAGGACCCTTCGTAGTTGGACTCCATTGACAGCTGGATCGACGACCAACACTTGCCTCCCAGGGTGGGAATGTTGCCCGGGTGGTCCGACTGATCGAACGTGATGGGCGTCTTCGCCCAATCAAGGTACTTTGTGACAGCCGGAGCAGCCATGTTTACCTCCTGATTGATGAATTCCAATCGATTCTTGCTCTCGACGTCGGCGAAGATCATGAGGACTTTCTCTATGTTCAGATAACCAGGGGTAGCCTCTTGATTGTGCTCATCACTTTTATCCCTGAAGGGTTCTCCACCCATCTCCTGCCGGAGCAGGCGACAGTCTCTATCCCTGTGCTTGGCGGGGATGATCTCCCCTTCCTCGTCGTTCCTAGCATGGAATGGACATGGTTGGTCCATAAGGTGGCTCTTGGACTCGGCCTTCTTCTTGCCCGCCCAATCTTTCTTCTTCTTCTTGGGCTTGCTTTGGTTTTGCCCCGGGACATCGGCTACTTCGGCTTTGTCCGACAGTTCGCCCTTTCGCTTCTGTTTTTTCTCGGTGTTGCCTGACTGAGGGGCTTCGCTGGCTTGTCCTTTTCCTCTGCAGAGGCGGTCTTCTTCTTCGCAATTTGCATACCGATTGGCGATTTCCATCGCCGGACTGAGGGACAGATCCCCCGATCAGCCAAACTTTAGGATGATCTCCCGGTACCGAGTGCCCGCTTTGAAAGCACACACGTCCTGATGCTCGTTGACGTTTTCCACCGTGTTGTGCAACATGGTCCACCGCTGGATGTATTCCCGGAGGGTCTCGTTGCTCTTCTTAACACAATGCTATAGCTCAGTTAAGCCACCTGAGCGCTTGTAAGTGCCCTTGAATGTTTTGACAAACGCTCGGGCCAAATCTCCCTAGCTATGGATACTTATGGAGGGAAGCTGGTTGAGCCATGCCCTTGCCGATCCCTCTATCATGAGGGGTAGATGCTTCATCGTGACAAAGTCGTCGCCCCTACCAATCTGGACGGCCACTCGGTAATCCTCGAGCTAGGTCTCCGTCTTGGACTCACTGCTGAACTTGCGGATCCCCGTGGCCAATCAGTAATTGGAGGGGATCTCCGCTTCACAGATGTGTTGGCCGAAGCACTCTAGGCCAGATACTCTATGGCTTGCTCGTGATCGGTTGACCATGTTCTGCGTGATTGTGGACCTCACATTGAATTGAGGGGCTCGGTAGCCGTCGTCACCATAACGCCTGTGCAGATTGGGGCTTGGCCTGCGGTTATGGGGTCGGTGTATGAGTGAACGACTCCTCGGAGGAGGTGTTCTCCTATGAACCCGATGATCATAATGCCGATCCCTGTGCGGGCCTCTCGGAGGGGGAGGAGATCTCTGACGTCTTCCGAGCACATGCGGGCTATGATACGACTGCACAATGTCCGCCTGGACGGACTTACTATGGATACAATGCCGCGACTCCGACACCGTGGAGTTTTGTTGCATGGCAGTCTTCAGCAGAGCCTGGATCTACTGAATGCCTTCTCTGGCCGCAGACTCACTCGGCTAAATGGAATCAACTATCCGAGTGGCGATGGACAAGTTTCAGCACAGGTGTTCGCATCACCTCAATATGGCGTGAGCGGTTGTTCAGAAACAACTCACGGCGATTGTGACTGGAGCTGGGCTAATCCCTCGTGGCCCGGGCATAAAGTGACTGCGGGAGCTTCTTGAGACGCTCGCGCTCGGCCAGATTGGCTCGACGTGCGTTCTCCAATGCTATCTCTTCTGGGGCGTTTCCGGTGATGGGGTACGGAGAGCTTGCTCGCTACTCCGCTGAAGTTCCTCCGCTGCTACTCCGTGAGTGGCCGCGGAATGTGATGACTGTCGTTGCCATGAGGTCGCTCTCCGTCATCTCGCTCGAAACAGTTCTCCACGGCGAATCCAAGGCCACCTCCCCTGGTCGTGTCAACCATCAAGACCTCCATAGTGTCTCCATTGCTTTCACAGTCGGAATCATCGAGTGACTCATCGCTCGATGTCGGGAAGAGGTTGATGGTGGGCTCGTCGAAACTAACCATATCCACCAATCCTGAAGTGGCTTGGTGGTCCACTACATGCTTGATCCATCACTACATCCGCGAGCGTCCGGAGCACTTGCAGCAAACTGCACCGGGGCGTGGGGTACTGAGTGGTACGACACCGATGGCTACTGAATCCGGACCCCGTGCACAACTATGTTGAAATGCGACATACCTCGAGCAGGGGGGGCATCGGTGTCTAGTGGTGCATCCTCCAGCCATGCTAAGTCGCCGACGACAAAGCTGAGGGAGCCGAAGAGGATCTCTCCGCCGAGTGTCACAATGATGACGAAAAAGGTAAAACTCCTACTGCATCGGATTTGCTAAATGCGCAGCCCCACGGTGGGCGCCAACTGTCATGGGAATGATCCTAACAATAATATCAAAGGTACGAATGAGGGGCAGAGCCTAGCTAGGGCGCAGTGGATCTACTGGGATGAACGAGTTCGGGCCCCACTCGGGAGTGGTAACAACCCTACGTCTCGAGCCCTGAGGCTCATGTTTGCTTATGGGATGTGTGATAGTTCAGGATGATGAACCCTTGGTCAGGAGCTCGGGGATGGCTTATATAGTGTGCCACGACCAAACAGGCCTCATTACAAGGGATAGTTAATGCTAATAACTACGGAAGTTACTAGAAACGACAAGTCTAACTCCAGCTTTACTAGTAACACATGTCTTCATTGCACTTCATGTGGTAGCATAAGTGTGTAGCTGTTGTAGTCCCTTTGTTGCTTGTGCCTTGCTACAGTGTGAGTGCCAGGGCACATCTGATTGACATGAGACAATCCAAGTGACCTTGTGCGGGTCGAGTTAATATACGCTTGCCCGAGTGAGGTCATGACTGCACCAGTGGCTTTTGGGACACTGGTGTCCATGTAGGGTCTTAGGGAGGTGTAGGGATGCAGGTCCATAGGAGTACCCCTAGTGTATAGGCCCGTCAAACGAGATTCTTTGCCTTGGATGGGTAGATGTCTTCGTGGATGACTTCAATATCAGGAAGATATATCCCGTGATTGCGAGCAGAAGGCACAAACCTTGTACTGGTGCGGCACTTAATGAAGCGCATGATCCATGGTGCAAAGATCTTGTGTTCAAATAGACTGATGCTATTGGCAGCCATGTTTCTTAGGAATAGATCTTGAAGATTGAACCTGATGCCATAGACAATGTTATAGACCAATGTCTTTAACACACCTTGCAGCTTGCTTGAAGATTAATGCCCTCTGATCAGCCATATGGTATACCAAAGAATATGGTAAATAGTTCTTGACAGATACTGAAGATCATTGACGAAGAAGCTTGTCAGGAGATGAACGTCTCGGGCCAAAGATTTCATCATAGTGAGCATGCCAGACATATTTGGCTCACATGACTAAAATATGCTGTGATTGGCTTTAGCATAAGCTGTAGATCTTGCATCTAAGTCTTCACCAGATGCAGCAAGAGGTGTGGTGGCAAAGAATTACATGACAGGTGGGCGAGTCCGGGACTAAGGGGTCCTCGGATGGTCGGCCCATCTCTTAGAGGCTGACCTAATGGGTCATATTGTTGAAGGCCGGACCGCGTGATGACCTCGTGTTCAAGAAGGAAATCTCCGAAGACCGGCGTGTCCTCCAAGTTGAGTTGGCTAGATTGGCGCATTTGTCCCCGGCTGGAGGTCGGTGGTATGTAAGCCTAGGAACCCCTGGTATCTATATAAACCAGAGGGTTTCATCCGCATAGGCAGGTTGACTCATCTAGGTTTTTAGCTCATACAATCTCGAGGTAGATCGACTCTGTAATCCTCATACACATCAATATAATCAAGCAAGACGTAGGGTTTTACCTCCTCACAAGGGCCCAAACCTGGGTAAACACCATCTCCTTCGTCTCCTGAAACCCATCTTCCCAAGCTCCACAACTCGGCACCCACTACTCGAGATCCGCCGGTGTTGACAATGACATTGGTGCTTTCATTGAGAGTTCCGCTGTGAGATCACCGTAAGGATTGATGGCCCACTTAATCGTAAGCGGTCGAATCAGCAATAGGGACATCTTCATCCCCGGGGAGGTTCTCACCTTCGACAGCTTCCTGTTGCACGCCGACCCAACTAACCACCACGACTAGATCAGAGGCGTCGTCCCCAATCAGGAGATAAGGTTCGGGAATCTCGAGTTCTCCGCTGACTCCCGGGGCGATGTTTTGCCCGCTAAGATCACAGTTTCGTCTGATGAGGAGGAAGCATGGGTGTCTTTGTACTTGGTATCCGTAGGACCCCTCGAGCGGAGACCCCCGCGAGTCTCCCTTTTCTTCTACTCTTTCTTCTCCAGCGCCATGTATGGCGTCACCACCCGCATCGTGGTCAACAATGACGACCTGGGGTCCTCAGGCAGGGGGACTGGGCCGTTTATCTTCTCGGCCTTTTTCAGCCAGCCCTGCACGGATGGTGGGGGGAAGAATAAGATCCTTGATAAAGATTAAAAGCTTTAAATAAATAATAAAGGCTCGGTCATACCTCCAAGGGAGGGTGATTGGCATCAAAGACGACTTATTCTTCCTCGTCTGGCCATTCCTGTTGAGGTTTGAACAACATCTTCCACAATATCTCACGGATAGTATGGTAGAATTGGCTCATGCTACCAGGGTCAACGAGCTTGTAGAACCACATTGGAGTGTCCTGACACTGGCAGGGAAGGACGCGGCGGCGGAGCATGACCTGAACCACGTCGGTCAACTCAATATTTGCCTCCACCATCTGCGTGATGCGCCTCTACATCGCTTTCACCTCCGAGGATGATCCCGAGTGAAGACATCTTCTAACACACGAGGTTAGCCTCTCGGGGGGTCCGAATCTAAACTAGGCAGGTGCCGACCAACTTGCTTCCCAAGGGTCAGTGATGTTAAACCACTCCTTTTGCGAGGCTTTTATGGTGTCGGTAAAAGTGCCCTCCCTCCATTTGACCCGGGGGAGTTTGCTGATCACGACACTGCCACAGACGGCGTGTTGGCCACTGACTGACTTTGGCTTGACGTTGAAAGTCTTGAGCCATAAGCTGAAGTGTGTTTGAACCCGCAGGAAGGCCTCACAAAGGGTGATGAATGCAGAGATGTGCATGAATGAGTTCGAGGGAAGATCGTGAAAATCTAACCCGTAGTAGAACATCACACCACTGATGAAGGGGTGGAGTGGGAAGCCTAGCCCTCAGATGAAGTGGGGGATGAACACCACCCTTTCGCCTGGCTTTGGAGTAGGCACCGCCTGGCCTCCCTCCGGTGCATGGTGGGAAATGTTCGGTGAAAGATAGCCGACATCTTTCAGCTCCCAGATATCCCGGTTGGAGACGCATGAGACCTCCAACTTGTCGTGGGAGCCTAATCCGGCCATGGCTAAGCTTTGGGAAGGGCCGCTGGGAGAGGACAAAAAACGAAATGGATCTGGGTGCTTGGAGCTTGGAAGAAAGGGGGTCGAGTCTGGAATGCCTGTGGTGGCCTTGATGATCTTTTTCCTTTTATGGGGAGCCTCAAGGCCAAGGATTCATGTTTATTACAATGCAAGCCGTGCCACTTCCTGAAATGACAGCGTCGGTGAATGCACGTGAGATTACCCAAACCATTACTCATATCCCCTTAAACACGGGGACGATCTCCTCATTGGCA
Organism: Hordeum vulgare subsp. vulgare; assembly: GCF_904849725.1. NCBI lineage: Eukaryota > Viridiplantae > Streptophyta > Magnoliopsida > Poales > Poaceae > Hordeum > Hordeum vulgare. The sequence continues at coordinate 408,534,854 of NC_058521.1, read as the reverse complement.
AGATGTGCCCGTGAGAAAGCGGCCCCGAACCGTGAATCGAGTTTTTGTCATAACTGGCTATCGCGACCTTTCGTCAGAAAGGCTGTCAGATCAGGAACTGTTCACACCCAAGCTTTTAAGCCTTTTGATTATGCGGCGCGTATTTTAAAGGCATGACATCACCAAACGACCAAGTTTAAGCCAACCGAACATGAAGGGAACTCGCATCTCAAGCAGATTAATCTGGATGGAAGGAGCTGCCGAAGACCATATACATCAGCATTGGATGCTAGTACGGGGGCTACCGAGGGAGTCTGAGACCAAGGGGTCCTCGGATGGTCGGCCCATCTCTTAGAGGCCGACCTAACGGACCGTATTGTTGAAGATTGGATTGCGTGATGATCTCATGTTCAAGAAGGAAAGCTCCGAAGACTCGCGTGTCGTCCAAGATGAGTAGGCTAGATCGACGCATATGTCCCTGGCTCGAGGTCGGTTGTATGTAACCCTAGGGATCCCTTGTATCTATATAAACCAGAGGGTTTCATCCGCATAGGCACGTTGACTCATCTAGGGTTTTAGCTCATACGATCTCGAGGGAGATCAACTCTGTAATCCTCATACACATCAATATAATCAAGCAGGACGTAGGGTTTTACCACCTCACGAGACCCCGAACCTGGGTAAACACCATCTCATTCGTCTCCTGCAACCCATCGATCCAAGGTCCACAGATTGCCACCCCTACCTGAGATCCACCGGTTTTGACACCGACAGCAGGAGCTTGGACGTGCTCATCTCAAATCATGAACTCCATTTTCCATGTGTTCACGTCTCTTCCATAGCTAGAGATGTGGAGTGTTGCATAAAATTGAAGAATCATTTCTTCATTCCAATCTTCATGGTTAGTGACAAATGGGAGCAGTCCAACATCTTGAAGGCAATCGAGGGCTTTATCAAAACATGGAAGACAACTCATTGCTTCAAAGCTACGTTTCTTGTGAGGGAAGATCAGGTTCTGCCCATAGAGCACAATTGTATAGTAATCTCTTTGAGGAATGCTCCAGAACTTGACGGATTGGATCTTTGGCTTCGTGTATGGATTTTTTTCAGAGTCGCAAAAAGTGTTGTTCAGTGTGAACCGTTGGACATTGAAGAGAATGGGACGACCTTGTCATTGATGACGAATGTTGGGCAGCATGGGCATAGGCCTCATAACTCCTAGGCACCGAAAGATGTTGAATTCATATTGCGGACCCATTTTTGCTGGAGCTTCAAGCCTTGGACATCTGCTAGGGACCATTTGTCCTTACCTGTTGCGAGCCATCACAATGTTTTTAGTATGGTCATCGGTGGATGGTGTAACAGGTACAGGAGGGTCATCAAGTTCAGCAACATCATTACTCGCAATATCTTCAGCTGCTTTGACATTGACTTCAGGATAATGACGAGGAATGTCTTCAAGCCTGAGTACTTCATCAACTAATGCAGTCCGAGTCATACACACTTCATTTTTAGGAGTGCTTTGCATCAATGGAGGGGCTTGCCTTGGTCCTTTACAAAGCCTTTTGAGAGGCGTCGTGGGTTCAGTAGCTTCATCCTCCATTGGTGAGAATGGTGATTCTGGGAGTGTTGCCACACGTGTCGGGAAAGGCCTTGGTAGAGAGTCAGGAGCAGTTTCAGGCACATCTAACCTTGGAGCAATGTCAATGTCCACATACCCACTATCTTCATGCAGTGGTGCTGATACCACTGGGGCATCCAATTGAGGCACTTGGTCAGTCTCTCTTTGAACATAGACTTCGCGAGAAGCAATGTCTTCAGGTGCGGCGGGGTCAGGAGCTAGTTCATCGTCAGCTGTTGGAGCCTCTATGGTAGCAGGCTCATGTAGAACAACTTGCCTCTCAACATTTTTTAGGCAGGTGGAGCCATTGAGATTGGCGTCACAAGAAGTGGCTCCTCTTGGGTTGGTGGTGTGGCGGATGGAGCTGGAGGGCGCTGGGGTACTTGGGCAGAGCTCGAATACTTTATCTTCTTTGTCTTCAACCACTTGACAGGTTGAGCATCGGAAGTAGGAGCAGACTTACTTTTCCTGGCTTTAGCTTCATCTCTCTTTGTCTTCTTGATGGTTTCCTAGCTTTAGCTTCATCTCTCATTGTCTTGCTGGTTACGTTTCGTGCTTGGCATGTCTTGCTAAGTTGAAGCAGGCTAGCTCGAAGACAATGAGCCTTGTGTTGACCTTTTGATGATTCTGGGGTCATGGGCAGCCTAACCAAGTGCTTTGCGGTTTAGCATTGCATTGTGAGCATTTACCATCCGTGCAACCTTCTTCTTGAGACGCTCAAGAGCACCTTTGATAGCTTCACATCGTCTATCAGATTCAGCCTTCAATTCTTTCATGATCAGCTGATATCCCTGAATCTTCGCAGGTGTGAGATTGTGTATATTTCTCTTAAAAAGCCTTTCATGACGTATCTTCTCTCTCTGCTGCACAACCTTTTGAAAAATAGTGAGCTCTTCGTTCACCAGCCATTGGAATGTGACGCTATGTGCAATAGGGAGCTAGAGGGGCATCGATGATGAGCAAGGGATCAATGAACCATTCATTAATGAACCGGTTTGTGATTGCAACATCTATTAAAGGCAAATCTTCGAGAAGTGTGGCCTCTTTCGCTTTTTGCTGAATCAACCTTGCCAGGGCTTCATCATGAAATTCATCATGTTGGCAGCATCCATCAAAGAGAAGGATGGCTTCGATCCACAGGCAGCGATATGTTTTCACTTTAGTATCCTATTCATGCGAGACTCTTCCCTAGTTTCACCAGCGGTAGCTGGTCTTGATCTGGAGGCTTGAGGTGAAGCTCTTGGCCCTGAAGCCTTTGCAGGCTTAAGCTTTGAAGCCTTTACAGTCTCAGACTTTGAAGCCTTTCCTCTCTCCTTTGGCTTGAGACGTGCAACTGGAGGATGATCTTCCTCATCAGATGTTTCCTCTACCTCAGCGCAACCAAGGATGCTGGATGGATCTGGTTGCTTAGGCATTGGAGGCCGTACCATGCACGGGTAGAAGCCAATCTTAATAGCTTTGACCTTCGTCTTCGGATGCAGATTATTGTATATGATATATGTCCAAGGATCTTTCGTGGCATTCTTCTTGGCATTGGAGACAGTTGAACCACTCCTAGACCGAGTAACTTTCGATCCATTGGATCCGAGTCTTGTGCTGGTGATAAGTCTATTTTGGATCAGAGTTGTATCTTTCATAGAGATCTGGTGGAAGTTCTTTTACTCTATTTAGATTCTTTGTCTTCCACCCTTCTTGGGAGTGTTGTTTCTGGCCACTGTCTTTGACCTGGTCAAAGTCTTTGCAGATGGGTTCAGATGAGAGCAGGATCCATGTGAGTCCAGATGTATGTGTAAATAGTGTGCAAACGAATTTAGACTATGAGATCCTAGTGATTCTGCCACAGACATGTACCTGTGAAAGAATTAGATATGCGGGCGAATAGGCGATGTCATATGCATTCTCAGAAGATTTTGAAGATAAAATATTGTCTGAAGATATTGACCTCATTCACCGAATACTTTCACCTTTCCTCAAGATAAGGTGGTTTTAGATTTGTACAAGTCCGAGAATTTGCCAAATGAGGAATCAACCCACACTTTTAACACAAGTAAAAGTATTGAGCAAATAGAGATTGTGTTGAGAGCTGTTGGATCTATAGTGGAAAAACAACTTTCGAAGATTTATGTTAACTTTTAAGATGAAACAAGCGGTAAAAAAGCAATTATTTACCACGGTGAAGAATGCGAAGAACTGTTCGATGAGGCAAAGAAGCCGACCAGTTCAATCTGCCACACCCTAACTTGGTGGTGGCAGGCAACTACGGTGGTGGCGAACAAATATGGTCGCGGCCGGCGTGAGTACATCAACAAGGAAGTCGCGGTAGCGAAATACTTCTTCTCCGATGATGATGGAATCCAACGACAATGCTAGGATTAGGATCTTGGAGGCAGAGATGGAGATGCAAGAGTAATAATTATGGTGGGGGCTTTGTATTTATAAGGATGGGGTGAACAGGAACATCCGATATTTTTCGACAGATTTTCCTTGGACTCTTCGGCTTAGTGGGACACGTGGCAAGCATGCAAAACGTCTGACAACCCACTATCTCTGAGCTATTGCACCAGGCGCGGGAATTTGGCGTTTTGGGCGGTAAAAAGATAAGTGTGAAAAACATTTTTACTACTTGGTTGGATTTGTCTTCGACATGCAAGTATGCTGTGAATAGAATCAACACGTGTCAATTAGAATGCATGTGAGTGGAATTGAACGGTGTAAGCAGAGATAAGCAAGTATAAGGTGTAAGGGTCTGATCACATTTGCCTAGATAAACGCGGAGATAGAGCTATATGCAAGATGCTGTAGAGGACAGAACTCCATAGTGTACCATATGACATATTCAAATGACATCTGCTCAAGTTCAAAGACAACCACAAAATTCAAAGATAAACTCAATTATCTGAAGACATAGATGAAAATACGAATATTAAAAAAATTTCTTCATGAGAGATTGGTGGCGCTGCCCATCGTATAAGAATGTTTGATCCAGACACGACGCACAACTATTGTGGCACTCTCTAGTCATAATCTTCATTAATGTATTCACACTTAGAGCATATTTCTTTATTGAGTTAAAGACAAACATTACTTCATGTGTTGCGCATCAAATTCATTAACAACCATAAGCGTTAGAATGTGTGTCCATTCACTAGACATTTGAGGATTCTAAGATATTTAGCTCACACCGCAACTTGCAAAACCTCTTCTCATCCAAAGGCTTCGTGATTATATCAACCAATCTTCTAACTTCATAGATTCGATGATGATGTCGCCCTTCAACACATGATCACAAAGAAAATGATGGCACATCTGAATGTGCTTTCTTATTGTGTGTTGTACTCGGTTGTAGGCGATCTTGATAGCACTCTCATTGTTGCAGTAGAGAGGTACTTTCATCTTGTTGATGTTGTAGACCTTGAGAGTTTGCTTCATCCAAAGAAGCTGTGTACATCACACGCCATCACCAATGTATTCGGCTTCAACAGTGGAGAGTGAGACATAGTTTTGCTTCTTCGAAGACCAACATACCGGTGATCGTCCAAGAATGTGGAAAGTGCTTGATGTAGACTTGCGATCAACTATGTCACCAGCAAAATTTGAGTCTGAATAGCCAATGAGATCAAACTTGGAGCCCTTTCGATACCATAATTCTAGTGTTGGGGTGTGAGCCAATTATTGAAGTATTCGCTTCACCACTAGGTGATGCGACTCCTTTGATGCCGCTTGGAATCGGTCACACATGCAAATGCAAAGCATTATATCTGGCCTAGATGCACATAGATACAATACAAAGCCAATCATGGAGAAATATACATTTTGATCGAATTCTTTACCATTTTTGTCAGTGTAGAGGTTTCCGTTTGTTGGCATTGGCATCTTGCAGCCTTTACAATCTTGCATGCCAAACTTCTTGAGGGAGTCCTTAAGGTACTTTTCGTGTGATATGAAGATCCCATTTGGTTTCTGTCGTATCTGAATCCCTAGGAAGAACTCCACCTCTCCCATCATAGACATATGATATTGCTCATACATGATGAAGCTAAACTCATCACTGTATTGATTTTTAGTACATCCGAAGATAATGTTATCAATATGGATTTGACATACAAACAGTTCACTATCATATGATTTAGTGAAAAGAGTAGGATCAAGTGAACCAGGTTTGAAGCCTTTTTCCCTGAGAAATTCCTTGAGTGTGTCATTCCAGGCCCTTGGTGCTTGTTTGAGGCCATACAATGCCTTATTAAGCCTATATACCATGTTGGGGTGTTTTGGATCTTCAAATTCTAGTGGTTGAGCAACATATACTTCTTTCTTAATCTTACCATTGAGGAATGCACTTTTGACATCCAGTTGGTATAAGCATATATCATGATGGTGAGCATAAAAAGCAATATGAGTATGGCTTCAAGTCTAGCCACATGTGCAAAGGTTTCACCAAAATTAATGCCCTCAACATAGGTGCAGCCTTGTGTGACAAGTCGAGCCTTGTTTCTGACCACTTGGCCAGATTCATCTTGCTTATCGCTGTAGATACACTTTGTGCCGTGACATTATGCTTGCGTGGATCGGGACGATTGACTAGCTCCCATACAGTGTTGAGCTTGAATTGATGAAGCTCTTCCTGCATGGCTTGAATCCATTCAGATTCCATGAAGGCTTCATCCACTTTGGTAGGCTTTGAGATAAATACAAAAGCAAAGTGCCCACAAAAGAGAGCCAATTGGTTAGCTCTTGAGTGACTGAGAGGACCTCGTGCATTATTTCTATCGAGCATCTTCTTAATTTGAATTTCATTTCCCACACGAGGATGAGCACGTTCAAGACTTTGGTTCAAGTGTGGAGCATTGTCTTCGTCAACATCATTATCTTTAGGAGCATCATTGTCTTTGTTATGGGTTGGTGGAGGAATGATTACTTCATCGACAACTAGTTCCTCATGTATGATCTCCCAGTACCCATCAGCCTAATAGCTTCATCAGAAAGAAGTTCATCTAGCATAGGAGGCAGGTACTCTCTTTGCGAGCAATTCGTTTTATCGAACCACACATCTACAGGTTCAACAATTTTATTGTGGAAATTGTTGAAGATTCTGTAGGTGTGTGAATCTGTTCCATAACCAAGCATGAAACCCTCATGTGCTTTTGGTGCAAATTTGACATGTGGTGTGGATCTTTAATCCAACATCTTGAACCGAAGACTTTGAAGTAACTTACGTTGGGTTTCTTACCATCAAGTAGCTCATATGAGGTTTTCTTAAGTAATTTATGAAGATACACACTATTGATTATGTGGCATGCAGTGTCAATGGCTTCAGGACAGAATTTTCTTGGCATCTTGTATTCATCAAGCATAGTGCAATCCATCTCAATAAGTGTCCGGTTCTTGCGCTTCACAATGCCATTCTGATGTGGTGTGTATGGAGTAGAGAACTTGTGGTTGATTCCAAGGGAGTCAAGAAAGGTATCCAGACCCGTGTTCTTGAACTCAGTGCCATTGTCACTCCTGATATGCTTGATCTTGACGTTGTAGTTGGTCATGCACCTGTTTGCAATGGGACTGAATACATCCTGCACTTCACTCCTATAAAGTAAGATGTGCACCTAGTTATATCTTGAGTAATCATCAAAAATTACAAAGCCATATAGATTTGCAGTGATAGAGAAAGTGGAATAGTGAGTAGGGTCGAATGAGTCCATGTGGAGCAGCTCGAAGGGACTAGAAGTCATCATGATAGTCTTCGAGGGATGTTTGGACCTAGTCACCTTCCCGGATTCACATGCACCACAAAGATGGTCCTTCTTGAACTTGACACCCTCAACACCAATGGTGAGCGTATGCAAGTTCCTCACACCAGCATGTCCTAGCCTTCGATGCCATAGCAAGCATTCCAAAGCTTTTGCTAGAAGACATGTGGTGACTTGTGGTCCTGCAAAGAAGTCTACCATGTATAGACCACCTCTTCGAAAACCTTCGAATACTTTGATTTTGTCAGAGGCCATTAGTACAATGCATCGAAATTTCCCAAAGATGACAAGCATGTGAAGATCACAAAGCATTGAGACACACATTAAGTTGTATCCAAGGGATTCGACAAGCATCACATTTTCCATGTGCCTATCCCTCGAGATATCAACTCTACCTAGTCCCAACACTTTGATGCTGCTTTTGCCGGCATAGACGATGTAATCTTTAGTTGGAGGTCGAAGAGTTGAGTCCATCAAAAAGCTTCAATCACCTGTCATGTGACTGGTGCATCCACTATCCATAATCCATTCGGTTGGACTGGATTTGTCTTCATGCATTGAGAATTAGTCTTGTTAACCAAGGCATGCAGTAACATCATGCATTGATGAAGATATTACGGTGATAGTAATAGTAACACTGGACAAAATAAATGGTAGCACAATTTTCATTAGTTTTCTTGCGTCCAGACAAGAATGTTTTCGGGTCTCTAGAGATATTATTCGAGTTAGCCTTCATCCTCCCTAGAGACTTGATTCTGCATGAAGATATCAGTTCTTCTTAGCCACCCACATCCTGAGGGGTGGCTTAGAATCAATAAGACGTAAAGAAGCATCAGAGAATTTAGGCAAAGTTGCCCTAATAGCATCTTTCACACGAGGGTTAGAATACTCAAATGAATATGCAGAAACCTTCTTAGATGGGTGAACATAATGGTTCATGCCATAGTTCTGATATTCATGGGTCTTTTGATTCCTTCCCTGCAAAGCATAGTTGTTAGTGCGATCATATGAAGACCTTTGTCTTGTCGAATTGATCTAGGCAATGTCTTCTTCTTGAGAGATGTCATTGTGACATTCACAGGAAGCTTCTCAAGAAGACATTTGGGAACCCAGATCCTCTTCATGGGCGAATCATTCCTGCAGTTAGTGCTAATGAACCTAGCAAACACTTCACGATTTTCACATTTGAATAGTTTATAGTTGAAATCAAAGGATTCATCAATGATGATAGGATTAGCACAGGTAAAGCCAAATAATGTGGATGGATCAACTGAGGGGCCCTTTGCAGCAACCCATGTGGTTTTGGGGTACTGCTCAGGCTTCTAGTAAGATCCATCAACATTGACGTTTATTTCAAAGCCAACACCCTCTTTCCTAGGGTTTTTGTTCAGGTTTGTGTTCTTGAGGAAATTACACAAGATCTGATGTCCCTTCAGGCTTTTGTACATGCCTGCCTCAAACAATGTCTTGAACCTACCATTGTCATCAGTGATAGCAGTGGTTTCCTCAGATGAGGAGTTAGTACCACAGATAAATTTGAAGATATTGCATTTTTAGAAGCATTTGAGCATTCAACAGTGCAATCATTAGCTTCATGAGCAAGGCATTTTAAGCATGGAGCATCAAATTAATCCTGGGCGGTATTAATCAGTTCAGAAGGGAGTGAGTCATTTCCCTTATGAAGATCTACATAAGCCTCTTTCAACTTCTCAAGATCAAGTTTCCTCTAAAGATATTCAAGGGAAAGCTTCTCATGATTAGTTGAGAGAGACTCATGAAGATTTTGTAGACCATCAAACCTTGAATGAAGATCACACATATCTTTTGCCATATCTTCGTTCAGCCTCATCTTGCTGCGTAATAGGTCATCACTTCTCTATAGCATTAGTTGCATTTTTTTCCATAGCATTGTGTTACTCAGTAGAAATTTTGATGAGGTTAGTATAACTGGTCTGGGATTCACATTCAGATTCACCATCACTATCAGATTCATCTTCACATGAAGATGATGAGGCATATCAAGATACCTTAGAACCTCCGGCTATGAGGCACATCACAGGATCATTCGGTAAGATGTTTTCCTTCATTTCATCGAGGTGTTTCCTGAAACCAGTGATAAGGAAATCGTGACGAGTTGAGCCTCCCTCGCAGATATCTGAGATCATGTCCTAGATAAGCTTCGGAGAGCCTAAACTGCACACATAAGTGAACCATGTCTTGGAGAGGTGCAAACATATGATATTCTTGGTGCGGGCACCCAGCTGAGTGTACAAGCGAATGTCTTTGTCGGTGGCATCGTTGCACAACTCTAAGATGCCCCTATCAGTGATCATCCATAGATCATCATTCGACGCTTATGAAGACCACACATCAACTTCTTCCATAATGGATAATTTGCACCATCGAAGATAGGGCACGTAGCAAAAACCTTGATTATCCCTACATTCTACCTAGCTAAAACTCTAGGTGGTTAAACCAAAACATAGAACAAGGGAGTACCTTGCACTGATAGCAATTGAAATTGCTAGTTTTGACGAGGGGGGGGGTGAATAGGCAATTTTTATGAAAAGCTTTGAAACACTAAATGTATTGAAAGTTAAGCGGAAGCGATACATGATCATGTAGGGAGAAGTATCAAGGATCTATGCAAAGCATGCAATACTACGAAGACATCCAATCATATAGAGCATACTCATCATGCACACTAAGATATATCAACGATAAACTTAGGTAGTGCGAAGATAAACAACACTTGGGAATGTCTTCAGAAAATGTCTTTGGGATGACATGATCAAGCAATGGCTTCATAGTACAATAAGTAAAGAGAGTGAAAGATAGAACCAGTAGCTCGATGAAGACACAATATTTGTTGGATCAGTCCCAATTTCTGTGACAACTGTACGTCTGGTTGGGGAGGCTTAGACCTCGTCTTCACCTTGATCCCCTTGAGCCGAAGTCTCTCAGACAACGTCCAATGACTCACATAAGTCTTCAGGGGAGACTTCTGAAACCCATACAAACTTGGTCACCCATCAATCCACATGACTCTTGGATTGATATAACTGTGAGGATATGCATTGATATGCTTCGCGTCCAAGAGACCAAATGGAGGGTATAGAAGGCGAAGGAGGTGGAGGGTATCGACTTCATGCTGTGGTAAACGAGGACGGTTGCAAATAGAAATGGAGTAGGCATCTTGGTCAACAAGAGCCTCAAGAATGAAGTGGTAGACGCTAAGAGACGTGGGGATTGGATTATTTTTGTCAAGTTGATAGTTGGGGACTTAGTTCTCAACGTTATCAGCGCATATGCACCGCAAGTAGGCCATAATGAGAACACCAAGAGGGAGTTCTGGGAAGGCCTATAGGACATGGTTAGGATTGTACCAATTGGCGAGAGAATCTTCATAGGAGGAGACCTCAATGGTCACATGGGCACATCAAACACACATGTCGGCGTTCTGGGAATGGGGGTACCCAGACCTGCCTTCCTGTGGCCCAGGGCTGGCTCGCTTCATCGACCAAAACCAACGGGCCCGGCGCCCTTCAAGGCAAGGCCCTCGTGAGGGTCCAAGCCTCGCGAGGAGGAGCAGCTTCAAGACATGTAGGGTTGCCTCCTCAGGACCCCTTCAGAGCGGCGGAGATACCGAGGTAGGGACCGTCCTCAGGAGTCAAGGATCATGTGTAGGAACGGAAGGGGAGAAGCAGGCAGTGATACGTCTCAAACGTATCTATAATTTTTGATGGTTTCATGCTGTTATCTTGTCAACTTTGGATGTTTTATATACCTTTTACATCTTTTTTGGGACTAACTTATTAATTCAGTGCCAAGTGTGAGTTCCTGTTTTTTCTGTGTTTTTGACTCTTTTCAGATCTGATTTTGGAACGGAGTCCAAACGGAATAAAATCCCTGAAATAAATTTTTCCAGAACAGAAGAAGATCGGGAGGCTTGAGGGCCAAGGCGGTGGGCCCACAAGCCCTGTTATCGGGGCCAGGGGGAGGCCGCGACAATCAAGCTTGTGACCCCCCTGGCGCTCCCTTGCCCTAGGTCTTTGGCCTATAAATTCCCTAAAAATCCAGAAAAAATCAGGGCATCCACGAAAACACTTTTCCGCCGCCGCAAGCTTACTTTTCCGCGAGATCTTATCTGGAGACCCTTCCCGGTGCCCCGCCGGAGGGGTCTTTGGAGTTGGAGGGCTTCTACATCAACATCATCGCCTCTCCAATGACTCGTGAGTAGTCCACTTCAGACCTACGAGTCCGTAGTTAGTAGCTAGATGGCTTATTCTCTCTCTTGGATCTTCAATACAAAGTTCTCAATGATCTTCATGGAGATCTATCCGATGCAATCCTCTTTGGCGGCGTGTTTGTCGAGATCCGATGAATTGTGGATTTGGGATCAGATTATCTATGAATTATATTTGAGTCTTTGCTGATTTCTTATATGCATGATTTTATATCCTTGTAAGTCTCTCCGAGTCTTGGGTTTTGTTTGGCCAACTAGATCTATGATTCTTGCAATGGGAGAAGTGCTCGGTTTTGGGTTCATCCCGTGTGGTGACCTTTCCCAGTGACAGAAGGGGCAGCAAGGCACGCATCGTGTTGTTGCCATCAAGGGTAACAAGATGGGCTTTCATCATAGATTCGAGATTGTCCATCTACATCATGTAATCTTGCTTTAGGCGTTACTCTGTTCTTATGAACTCAATACACTAGATGCATGCTGGATAGCGGTCGACGTGTGGAGTAATAGTAGTAGATGCAGAAAGTATCGGTCTACTTGTTTTGGACGTGATGCCTATATGATGATCATTGCCATAGATAACGTCATGACTTTGCGCGGTTCTATCAATTGCTCGACAGTAATTCGTTCACCCTCTGTTTACTTGCTTTCACGAGAGAAGCCACTAGTGAACACTACGACCCGCGGGTCTATTCACAACTATCATCTCAGCTTTCACTTTTACTTTGCTTTGTTTACTTTTTGCTTTAAAGTTCTCACTTTGCAAACAATCTATAAGGGATTGACAACCCCTTCATAGCGTTGGGTGCAAGCTCTTTGTGTTTGAGCAGGTACTTGTGACTTGACGCGATCCTCCTACTGGATCGATACCTTGGTTCTCAAACTGAGGGAAATACTTACTGCCGTAGTGCTACATCACCCTTTCCTCTTCAAGGGAACACCAACACAAGGCTTCAAGGCCACGGGGGAATCCTTTGCATATTTACCAAGGAAGTCCCTGTAGGCGTAGCCAGCAGTAGAAGGATTCCTGGCGCCGCTGCCGGGGAAGGTCTTTTGTTGCCTTAGCAGAAGGGTTTCTGGCGCCGTTGCCGGGGAGGATCTCTTGCCGAGGAGTATCAAGACAAGAATAATCTCCCGTCAACACGCCTATTTCTGGCGCCGTTGCCGGGGAGGAGAGATCAAGTCAAGAGCTATCCAAGTAAGTGTCACAAACTCATCTCTTTCGTTTACCTTTTTTGCCAGTTGCCTCTCGTTTTCCTCTCCCCCACTTCACATTTGCTGTTTTCATTTGCCTTTCTCCATTGCCGTTTTCATTTGCCTTTCTCCTTTGCCGTTTTCTTTTGTCTTTTTCCTTCTTTTTTCTGCCCGTTTTTATCGCTTGCTCTTGGGCTTGTTCGTGAGAGGCCTTTCCTCATGGCCGAACCAAATTATTTCATAAGGTTGGAAGAGATTGAAACTGGTGTCCAAGGTTTCATGTCTTCTGAGTTTGACTAAAATAGTTACTTACGTAGGGAATTAAAAGAGCAAAATTCTTTTATGGCCTGTTTGAATAAACAAGTTGATTATATGGCCAAAGAATTCCTTGCACTAAATTCTCAGCTTGCTCACCTTGAAAAATTGGTGGGCCAAATTTCTGACAAGCAGGCTACCTTAGTCAATAAGATGGCAGCTAAACCTGAAATTTCTGATGCAAATCATGAAGATCTTAAAGTGCTTGGTGTGACTCCTCTTGAATCTTTGTTTTCGCGTGTCAAACCTATTGATGAAGGGGTTGGATACGAATCCACTTTGGTTGAAAAACGCCCCAATGATTCGGAGTCCACCTATCTTGATGATAAAGGTGTGGAGAGTGGAGTAGAAGAAATCAAAATTTGGGTAGTAATGAAACTCCCACTTTGGATTTCAAGGAATTCAATTATGATAGTTGCTCCTTGTTTGAATGCATTTCCTCGATGCAATCCATTGCAAACTCTCCACATGCTTATAGCCAAAGCAAAGCCTTTACCACACATATCGTAGATGCTATGATGAAATCTCTTGAAGAGAAACTCAAATTAGAAGTCTCTATACCTAGAAAACTTCATGATGAGTGGGAACCTACTATCAAAATCAAAATAAAAAACTATGAATGCAATGCTTTGTGTGATTTGGGTCCTAGTGTTTGTGCGATTCCAAAGTCTTTATGTGATATTCTTGGTTTTCATGAGATTGAAGAGTGTTCTCTTAATTTTCATCTTGCGGATTCTACTGTCAAGAAACCCATGGGAAGGATCAATGATGTTCTTATTGTTGCAAATAAGAACTATGTACCCGTGGATTTCATTGTACTTGACATAGATTGCAATCCTTCATGTCCCATTATTCTTGGTAGACCTTGCCTAAGGACTATTGGTGCTATCATCGATATGAAGGAAGGGAATATTAGATTTCAATTTCCTCTAAAGAAGAGCATGGAGCATTTTCCTAGAAAGAAAATAATATTGCCTTATGAACCTTTGATGAGGGCTACTTATGGTTTGAGCACCAACGATGACTATACGTGATTCCATCACCTTATGCCTAGCTAAGGGCGTTAAACAATAACGCTTGTTGGGAGGCAACCCAACGAATCGATCTTTTTTCTTTCTGTTTTGTGTTTTCCACACTTTCATAATTCAGTTATGATTGTGTTTTTTGTGTTCCTTTTGCGTTTGTGCCAAGTGAAACCGTTATGATTAGTCTTGGGGATGATCGTTTGGTCATGCTGGAAAAGACAGAAACTTTCTGCTGACGAAAAGAATTTTCATTTTTTTTTCTGTAAGAGATTTTGAGTTGATTCTTTTTTCTGCTGATTTCTACGAAAATTCTTCAGACTGTCATAAGTTTTTAGAAGTTTTGAAGTACCGTAAGTATACTAAGTACACAGATTTCTACAGACTGGTCTGTTGTTAACAGATTCTATTTTTGTTGAGTTGGTTGCTTATTTTGACGAAACTATGGATCGTATCGGGGGGTATTACCCATGGAAGATTGAAAATACAGTAACCCAACATCAACATAAGTATAATTTAAGTTTACTATAGTACCTAAGGAAGTGGTGGTTTGCTTTCTTATACTAATGTTATCACGAGTTTCTGTTTAAGTTTCGTGTTGTGAAGTTTTCAAGTTTTGGGTGAAGTTCTTATGGACAAAGAGATAAAGAGTGGCAAGAGCTCAATATTGGGGATTCCCAAGGCACCCCAAGTTGATTCAAGGATGCCGTAAAAGCCGAAGCTTGGGGATGCCCCGGGAAGGCATCCCCTCTTTCGTCTTCAATCCATCGGTAACGTTACTTGGGGCTATATTTTTATTCACCACATGTTATGTGTTTTGCTTGGAGCGTCTTTGTCACATCCCTAACCCTTAAGCAAGATAGCATTGTGCTCATGTCTTCTTTGCATTTGCATCTAAGAAGTTTCAACAAAAACTACAAAGTGGCAAAGGAAAGACTCAAAACCCTAGCCACCATTTCAATTAAAGGAAATCTCAAACTAGTTCAAAATCAATGAACCCAAAATGGCCTCAAGAAATGTTCAAACTTTCTGATAAATCATGAAAGTAAATGAGCATTGGAGAAAACTATTTCCTTGACACTTTAAGCATTTTTAAATAAATGCAAAAGCCACTGGTTTCAAATTTAAAAATTGAAATCAGAAACTATAATTTTCCAAAAATGTTGAAAACCTTGGAAATGAGTGGGGATATTATAACAAATATTTCAGGAGGTCTAAAATAGTTTTTACTTTTTGTTTTGGAGCTGAATTAATTAGCAATACAATAATTAGAAAAACAGAAAAACAAAAACAGAGAAAATGGGAAAAAGCTTACCTGTCGCCCAAGCCTGGCCCGGCCCATCTCCCCGCTCGTCCCCTCCCTCGCGCCAGTAGACAGCAGGAGGTGGCCGCCGCCTCCTCCGGCGTGGCCACGCACCTGCGTGCCTGCCTGGCCGCCGCCTCGCGCTGGCGACGACGGGGATAAGCTCCCCAGAGCCTCCCCTATCCATTCCCCGCCTCGATTCTCCTCCTCCTCCCGGATCTCCTCCTCCTCCTTGCTGCCGCCATTAGAGCCGAGCTCGAGCTCGAGCTGCCCGTGCCCCTGGCCATAGGATCCCCTCCTAGAGCACGCCATTAGCTCCGCCTCGTCGCCCTGGTCGTCTCTGCAGAAGCCGAAGCTTCCTCGAGCCCTGCAACGCCCGCAACGCCGTCGTCTTCCACCTCCGGCCGCCAGACCTCTCCCGTCCATTCGTCTCCCCCAGGCCTTCCCCGAGCCGTCTAAGCTCTGCTCTGCACTCCCCGTGAGCATGCGGTCGTTTCCCCTAAGTTTTCCCCCTCGATCCCCTCCTCTAGCCCTAGTTTCACCGGAGCCCGACGAGGACCGCCGCTGCCGCTCGTCGCCGGTAGCCCTCCGATGATCAGCTCGTCCTTCCGAGGGCACCAGCAGCTCCAGGACGACGCGAAGGTGCCGTAGCAGATAAGAACCGAGCGTAGATCCCTCTGATTCAAAGCCCCCGATGAGGCCCGAGCTTCGGCCGCCGCTCCGGCTCGTCGCCGTCGCCTCTTCCGGCGACCCTAGCCTCCCCAGATGGTCCTGCCAGATCGGCCACTTCGCGAGCATGCTGTAGCTGCCAACCGCGTGCGTTTTGGTGCTGTGCAGCGCCGTCTAGGTCGCCTCCGGCGAGCCCTCCGCCGCGGGTCTGGTCGCCGGCGACCACCCTCCGGTGGCCGTCGACGTGGCCGACCATTAGGGCGTAATCGCCCTCCCCTCAGTCGCTGCCAGAGGGCCCCACGCCTGGTCAAACCCCAATTAGGGGCTGGTCAACGCGGGATTAGTCCCAGAGAGGCTGACCAGTGGGGCCCCCCTGTCAGGTTTGACCTGAACAGGTCGGCTGACCTGCTTACGTCAGCCTGATGCAATAAATAGAATTTCCAGTTTAAAACTAATTCAGGAAATTGCTAAAATTTGAAAAAATCATAGAAATTAATCTGTAACTCCAATGAAAATAATTTATATATGAAGAAGTATCAGAAAAATTCAAGGATTCTGATTATGCTATTTTCAACTATGTTTGAAGAAGTTACAGAACCCTAAATTGTGAAATAAGGAATAATTCAATTCTTTTAATCACCTTATAAATGGAATTTGCAAAAATATTCAAATTTCATTATATTTGCAATGATCACACACTGCCCTAGATACAAATCAGTATCATAACATGACAATTCTCGCATGTTAACATCAAGATGAACCGAGCATCAGGTCGAATCAATTAAACCGATATCCGAAAATACCCGTTTGAATTGCTATTCGAATGTGATTCAAATCAACTCTAAACCTATTACATGTTGGAAATAATAACTTATCACCTTGCATTCTCATGCCATGCTGATGCATCATTTTGAGTGCATATGATTGTTATTGAATGTTGCCATTCATTTCGGTAGGCTCCGCACCCCCGGATTCCACCGAATATCCGTCTGACGAATATCGTTCCTCCTCTGAGCAACAATGCAAGAAATCCTTTTGATCATCCCGATAACTCCTATGTTCTTGCTCCTGCACCTATTTATTGCATTAGGATCAAATGCTTCAACGTCTTTTGCCACGATAGTTGGACCCACTTCCTTTGCATGACTTAACCTTGTCACAGTAAATAGCCGAACCTTGCAACCTAGCATACCTGGTAGTTGCTTGAGCTATGATGAGCCTTATCCTGCTATGCATGCTATGCTTAGAGTTGTGTATGGTCTGTCATCTGGGAGATGAACAGAAATGTGGAATGTGTTCGTTGAGCAAAGGTTGTGTGTGGAACTTGATTTGGTAAAGGTACCGGTGAAAGGCTGTGTAGGAGTACTTGGCGGGTTGTTTCATTGGAACCGTCCTTAGGAACTGAGTTCCGTGTATGTAATCCAAGACTAGATACTACCACATGCTGGGCCCTGAAATATGACCCCGCTCGGCCTATTAATCGCATAGTACTCGGTCCAGGAGTTGCAAGTAGTTTCTGGTGTTTATAGTAATGCTGGAGGCCGTGCATGGTGCTGACCTGAGAGGTGGACCGTGATGCGGTAGGAAGTGGCACGGTGTACCAAGTGTCACCCGGATGGTGGGCTTGGGAACCCTAGGCACATCGTTTGATGCCGTGGCGGAAACCCCGGCCGGACTTCCGTACGGGTTACTCTCAGATAGGCGATAAACCTGGACTAGGTACTAGTGTGGTTAACGGTCGTGGCCGACTCCCTTGCTGGGCTTCCGCTTGAAGGTTGCCGAGGTGCATGATGTGCACATGGCGATAAGTGGCGAGAGCGTGTGTGACGAAGTACACCCCTGCAGGGTTATGATCTATTCGAATAGCCGCGTCCGCGGATATGGACTACTTGGAGACATATGTTGTTCATAGATAACTTCAATGGTTACTCATAAAATTGTCAAGATAAGCGTGAGTGTCGTGGACGGCATTTCCGTATGGAGACAGAATGATTCCACGATAGTGTATTGTTGTGGTGTTAGTGGACTCGTGTGCGAGAAATCAAGTTGTCAAAACTAACTTCAAAGTGCAAGTTGTCTAGCCACGAGTCAAATGCTGGCTTTCCGCCTGAAACCCCACAATACCTTTTGATACCTTGCATGAGTAGTTAGTTCTCCTAAAGTCTTGCTGAGTACCTTCGTACTCATGTTTGCTTAATAAATGTTGCACAGGTTGCTAATGACCCTAACGGAGGGTTCTTCGTAGACATCGACGACGACGGGTAGCTGGTGTCCCAGCTACGATCTGGCCCTACGTCGGCTCTGTAGTATAGTCAGGCCGTGTGCCTTCTAGCTGCACTGTCTGTACCCAGACAGTTTATAACTCTTCCGCTGGCTTGTATTGTATGACTGCTATTATGGGTCGTGAGACCCTTAATGTGTAATATTATGTGTGTGGCTCTTCCGAGCCTCTTAAATAAAGCTTGTATGTTTATGGTTATGTTGTGATGCCATCGATGTATCTATACATATCGGTATGCCATGCGTACGTGTGTCGTACTTGATATGTATGGGGTTCGAATACCTAGTCGTGAACTTTAGTAGCACTCCTTACAAGGAAATGCCCCTTTGTGATCCAATGAGCCTTGGTAGTTCGCTACTGCTCCGGACACATTGGTTGACCGGCATGTGTCCTTCTTAGCTGCTGTGTCTGTCCCCTTTGGGGAAATGTCACGTGATGTAATGGAGTCCTGGTAGCTTGCTACGACTCGTCTACATTCGTCGATGACCGACACCTGCTTTGTTGGGTCATGTATGCCTGTCCTTGTGCGGTACTGCCACTTTGGTTTATGACTAGACATGTCGATCCAGGTTCTTTGACATTGGATTGCTAGCGACACTATCGCATACGTGAGTCAAAAGACGCAAACGGTCCCGGCTAAGGTAAGGCTGCAGCCGTGGAGTTAACCGTGCGTGAGACCACAAAGGGATGCGAAGTGTTACAGGCTAGATTCCTATAGCTTAGGATCGGGGTCCCGACAGTCTTGTATCGTAGGAGTCTTTTATTTTTTTGTGTCACACTCTTACTTTCTCCACACCTAGAGAGAGAGACATGGACTCATCGTGGTTTTGTCGAGCTTCACTTATATCCTTTGGTTAGACAATTCAGCTCACATTTGTTTCACTTATATCTTTTGAGCTAGTTGATTTTGCTCTTTGTGTTTCACTTCTATCTTTTAGAGCACGGAAGCGCGTGGCATGGTAGTTGATCTATGCTATGAAAGTAGTCTCAAAAGGGGTAGTTATCCAAAGGGATATGAAAACTTCCACCTTCATGTGCATTGAGTAGTTAGAGAAGTTTGATTCATCTCAATTAGTTTTGAGTTGTGGTTGTGGTAATATTGAAGTTATACTAGTAAGGTGTTGTGGATCTAGAAATACTTGTGTTGAAGTTAGTGATTCCCATAGCATGCACGTATGGTGAACCGCTATGTGATGAAGTCTGAGCATGATTAGTCTATTGATTGTCATCCTTTGTGTGGCCGTCGGGATCGCGCGATGGTTTATACCTACCAACCCTTCCCCTAGGAGTATGCGTTGAATGCTTTGTTTCGATTACTATTGAAACTTTTGCAATAAGTATATGAGTTCTTCATGACTAATGTTGAGTCCATGGTTTATATGCACTTTCACCTTCCACCTTCACTATCTTCTTTAGTGCCGTGCAACTTTCGCCGGTGCACAAAACCCACCATTAGCCTCCCTCAAAACAGCCACCATACCTACCTACTATGGTTTTTTCAAAGCCATTCCAATATATATTGCCATGCAACTACCACCATGACATGTGCCACCACTTCTACATTGCCATTGCATGATCATAATATAGCTAGCATGATGTTTCCATTGATGTCTATGCCATGCTAGATCATTGTCACGGTACACTACCGAAGGCATTCCATATAGAGTCATCATTGCTCTAAGTTTTGAGTTGTAAGTGTGATGATCATCATTGATGGAGCATTTTCCCATGTGAGGAAATAAAAGAGGCCAGCGAAGCCCATTTACAAAAAGAGGCCAAAGATGCCCACCAAAAATAAAAAATAAAAAAAAGAGACCAAAGAGCCCACCAAAGAAAAATGAGAGAAAAAGAGAGAAGGGACAGTGCTACTATCTTTCCACACTTGTGATTATTAAGCACCATGATCTTCATGATTGAGAGTCTCTCGTTTTGTCACCAGCATATAGCTAGTGGGAAATTTTCATTATATAACTTGTCTTGTATATTCCAATGATATGCTACCTCGAAATTGCCTTAGGTCTTCGTGAGCAAGCAAGTTGGATGCACACCCACCAGTTTTCTTTAAGAGCTTTCACATACTCTTAGCTCTAGTGCATCATTTTTATGGCAATACCTACTCATTTACATTGATATATATTGATGAGCATCTCCATAGCTCATTCATATTCCTAGTCAATGTGACCATCTTCTCCTTGTTTGCCTTGCAACCTCCAGCACACTCCATTCCACTTATAGTGCTAAAACCATGGCTCACGCTCATGTATTGCGCGATAGTTGAAAAAGTTTGAGAAAGTAAAGGTGTGAAAACAATTACTTGGCCAATACCGAGGTTGTGCATGATTTAAATTCGTTGTGCAAGGATGATAGAGCATAGCCAGACTATATGATTTTGTAGGGATAACTTTCTTTTGGCCTTGTTATTTTGAAAGTTCATGATTACCTTGCTAGTTTGCTTGAAGTATTATTGTCTCCACGTCAATAGAAAACTATTGTTTTGAATCTAATGGATCTGAACATTCACGTCACATAAGAGGAGTTACAAAGGACATCTATGCTAGGTAGCATGAAAGCATCAAAAATTCATTCTTTATCACTTCCCTAATCGAGGACGAGCAGGAGTTAAGCTTGGGGATGCTTGATATGTCTCAAACGTATCTATAATTTTTGATGGTTTCATGTTGTTATCTTGTCAACTTTGGATGTTTTATATACCTTTTATATCTTTTTTGGGACTAACTTATTAATTCAGTGCCAAGTGTCAGTTCCTGTTTTTTCTGTGTTTATGACTCTTTTCAGATCTGATTTTAGAACGGAGTCCAAACGGAATAAAATCCCCGAAATGAATTTTTCCAGAACAGAAGAAGATCGGGGGACTTCAGGGCCAAGGCAGGGGGCCCACATGGAGCCCACAAGCCCTGACGCCGCGGCCAGGGGGGGGGCCCGCGGAGACCAGGCTTGTGGCCTCCCAGGCGGTCCCCTGCCCTAGCTCTTTGGCCTATATATATTCCCTAAAATCCCAGAAAAAATCAGGGCGTCCACGAAACCACTTTTCCGCCGCCGCAAGCTTCCTTTTCCGCGAGATCTCATGTGGAGACCCTTCTCGGTGCCCTGCCGGAGGGGACTTTGGAGCTGGAGGGCTTCTACATCAACATCATTGTCTCTCCAATGACTCATGAGTAGTCTACTTCAGACCTACGGGTCCGTAGTTAGTAGCTACATGGCTTCTTGACTCTCTTGGATCTTCAATACAAAGTTCTCCATGATCTTCATGGAGATCTATCCGATGTAATCCTCTTTGGCTGTGTATTTGTCGAGATCCGATGAATTGTGGATTTGTGATCAGATTATCTATGAATTATATTTGAGTCTTTGCTGATTTCTTATTTGCATGATTTGATATCCTTGTAAGTCTCTCCGAGTCTTGGGTTTTGTTTGGCCAACTAGATCTATGATTCTTGCAATGGGAGAAGTGCTTGGTTTTCGGTTCATACCATGCGGTGACCTTTCCTAGTGACAGAAGGGGCAGCAAGGCACGCATCATGGGTTTGCCATCAAGGGTAACAAGATGGGCTTTCATCATAGATTTGAGATTGTCCATCTACATCATGTCATCTTCCTTAAGGCGTTACTCTGTTCTTATGAACTCAATACACTAGATGCATGCTGGATAGCGGTCGACGTGTGGAGTAATAGTAGTAGATGCAGAAAGTATCGGTCTACTTGTTTTGGATGTGATGCCTATATGATGATCATTGCCATAGATAACGTCATGACTTTGCGCGGTTCTATCAATTGCTCGACAGTAATTCGTTCACCCTCCGTCTACTTGCTTTCATGAGAGAAGCCACTAGTGAACACTACGGCCCCCGGGTCTATTCACAACTATTATCTCAGCTTTCACTTTTACTTTCCTTTGTTTACTTTTTGCTTTCAGTTCCCACTTTGCAAACAATCTATAAGTGATTGACAACCCCTTCATAGCGTTGGGTGCAAGCTCTTTGTGTTTGTGCAGGTACTTGTGACTTGACGCGATCCTCCTACTGGATCGATACCTTGGTTCTCAATCTGAGGGAAATACTTACTGCCACAGTGCTACATCACCCTTTCCTCTTCAAGGGAACACCAACGCAAGGCTCCAAGGTCGCGGGGGAATCCTTTGCATATTTGCCAAGGAAGTCCCTATAGGCGTAGCCAGCAGCAGAAGGATTCCTGGCGCCGCTGCCGGGGAAGGTCTTTTGTTGCCATAGGAGGCAGCAGGGCGGTGCAGTTTCCCCTTTAGTGCAAAGGGGGGCAAGGATGTACCGGGGTTCCCAAGGCATCTTCCAAAGGTTTGCCTTCTGGTGTAACAAAGCCGTCGCCGCCCTCCAGGAGGACGGGCGTCATCCCTGTACCGACCCTGTTGTGCTAATAGTCACTTTCTAGGCGAAGACCACCTTTGGGCAGGGGGAGCATGTTCCCCTGTTCCCCTTCAAAATTGGCCATAGTGGGATCCCTTCCCGCCGAAATGATAAGGGAAGAGGACCCCGGCCACCACTATATGTAGAGGATAGGTTGCTTCGTAGAAGACCCCCTGCGACAGATTCATTCACCCTCGATCACCACGCAAAGACTCCCAGCCTCCGGAAGCTCCTGAATACTCTACTAGTTCTTCCACCCTCCTCCAAGAGAGGTGCGCCAGGTAGGGGGCGCGTCAAGGCCTCCTCCAAGTTCCGCCTTCACCCAGCTTCGTCGCTCCGATGGCTGACGCTCGCCGGGCTCGCGCCGAATGTCACGGCGCCCGTAGTCCCTACCACCGCCCGTGGTGAACGCCACCACAGGCCCCAACGCTCAAGAACAACAGGGCTCCTCCGAGCCGGCTACCGAGCATCGTGACGGACGCACCGCCACTCCGTCGCTCATCCGGGCCTCCGAGCGACCTCGCATGCCCGGCTGGAGAAGCCATACGGCCGGCGCACTTGCCATGGCCTCCGAGCTGCTCCGCTAGCAGCCCACCCCTGACCGCCACCACGACTGGCTCCAGCGCATCGACGAGCTCGTTGCCGCTACCGGCGACTCCACAACGCTCTCCTGTTCGTTTCGGCCCCAACCGTCCCAAGCAAACGACGAGGAACAAGATGCACCACCCCGAAGCGCATCCCCACGACCAACCTCGTTAGCCCAGGGCGAGGCCAGGCGATGAAGCAAGCTGTCAGGTGGTCCCTCCACCACGTGCCGACGCGCGCGCACTCCCGGCGCTGCAAGTCCCGGACCACGAGCGCTCCCCGCCCGAAGCAGACCCGTTGGAGCAACAGGGCCCGGTCGCCCCTGCATGCGCGACGCCCGTCATACCGGTGGGATGCCTCGCCATCGCCCCTGAACTCCACCCAACTACATGGCCCTCCAAGTACAAGCCTGACCTGTTCCTGCAACTTTACATGCTGAGCATCAGGGCGGCAGGAGGAGGCGACAAGGTCATGGCGTGTTGGTTCCCCATGGCGCTCAATGGGGGCGCGCTCTCTTGGCTCCTCGACCTCCCGAAGGCGTTGATCACCTCGTGGGACAGCCTGCGCGAGTGCTTCGTCGCCAACTGATACGTCCATTTTGCATCATGTTTTCATGTTGATATTTACCGCTTCTTGGGCTGCTATTTCACTTCACGGTACAATACTTATGCCTTTTCTCTCTTCTTTTGCAAGGTTTACTTGAAGAGGGAGAATGCCGGCAATTGGAATTCTGGCCTAAAAAAGGAGCAAGTTTGAGATACCTATTCTGCGCAACTCCAAACGCCGTAAAAATCAACGAGGATTTTTTTCCGGATTTATGAAAATACTAGGCCGAAGAAGTGCTAGAGGGGCGCCAGCAGGTGGCCACAAGCCTGCTAGGTGCGGCCACCCCCTGGCCGCGCCTATGGGGCTTGTGGGCACCCAGCTGGCCCACTGGCCCCCCTCTTTTGCTATATGAAGGGTTTCGTCCGGGAAAAAAATCAAGAGGAGGCTTTTTCGTGGATTCGCCGCCGCCACGAGGCGGAACTTGAGCATAACCAATCTAGAGCTCCGGCAGGACGACCCTACCGGGGAAACCTCCCTCCCGGAGGGGGGAATCATCGCCATCGTCATGACCAACACTCCTCTCGTCGGAGGGGACTCGTCACCATCAACATATTCATCAGCACCATCTCATCTCCAAACCCTAGTTCATCTCTTGTAACCAATCTTCGTCTCGCGACTCCGATTGGTACTTGTAAGGTTGCTAGTAGTGTTGATTACTCTTTGTAGTTGATGCTAGTTGGATTATTTGGTGGAAGAGTTTATGTTCAGATCCTTGATGCTACTCATTACCACTCTGGTCATGAATATGATTATGCTTTGTGAGTAATTACTTTTGTTCGTGAGGACATGGGATAAGTCATGCTAATAGTAGTCATGTGAATTTGGTATTCGTTCGATATTTTGAAGTGTTGTATGTTGTTTTTCCTCTAGTGGTGTTATGTGAACGTCGACTACGTAACACTTCACCATTATTTGGGCCTAGAGGATGGCATTGGGAAGTAGTAAGTAGATGATGGGTTGCTAGAGAGATAGAAGCTTAAACCCTAGTTTATGCGTTGCTTCGTAAGGGGCTGATTTGGATCCACTAGTTTAATGCTATGGTTAGACTTTGTCTTAATTCTTCTTTCGTAGTTGCTGATGCTTGCGAGAGGGGTTAATCATAAGTGGGATGCTTGTCCAAGTAAGGGCAGTACCCAAGCGCTGGTCCACCCACATATCAAACTATCAAAGTAACGAACGCGAATCATATGAACATGATGAAAACTAGCATGACACAAATTCTCGTGTGTCCTCGGGAGCGTTTTTCCTCCTATAAGACTTTGTCCAGGCTTGTCCCTTGCTACAAAAGGGATTGGGCCACTTTGCTACACCGTTGCTACTTTTTTTACTTGTTGCTCGCTACAAATCATCTCACCACACAATCACTTGTTACCGATAATTTCAGTGCTTGCAGATACTTCCTTGGTGAAAACCACTTGTCAGTTCCTTCTTCTCCTCGTTGGGTTTGACACTCTTACTTATCGAAAGGACTACGATTGATCCCCTATACTTGTGGGTCATCAAGACTCTTTTCTGGCGCCGTTGCCGGGGAGTGAAGCGCCTTTGGTAAGTGGAACTTGGTATGGAAACATTCATATAGTGTGCTGAAATTTATTGTCACTTGCCACTATGGATACTAATCCTTTGAGGGGCTTGTTCGGGGTATCTTCACCTCGAACGGAAGCACAAAGAGTTGCTCCTCAACCTGCTGCACCTACTGAAAATATTTGCTTTGAATTTCCTTCGGGTATGCTTGAGAAACTGCTGGCTAATCCTTTTACACGAGATGGAACATTACATCCAGACTTGCATCTGATCTATGTAGATGAAGTTTGTGGTTTATTTAAGCTTGCAGGTTTGCCCGAGGACGAGGTCAAGAAGAAGGTGTTTCCTTTATCTTTGAAGGATAAGGCGTTGACATGGTATAGGCTATGTGATGATACTAGATCATGGGACTACAATCGGTTGAAATTGGAATTTCATCAAAAGTTTTATCCTATGCATTTAGTACATCGTGATCGGAATTATATTTATATTTTTTGGCCTCGTGACAGAGAAAGCATCGCTCAAGCTTGGGGGAGGCTTAAATCAATGTTATATTCATGCCCCAATCATGAGCTCTCGAGAGAAATTATCATTCAGAACTTCTATGCTCGGCTTTCTCATGATGATCGCACCATGCTTGACACTTCTTGTACCGGTTCTTTTATGAAGAGAGATATTGACTTCAGATGGAATTTATTGGAGAGAATTAAACACAACTCTGAAGATTGGGAGCTTGAAGAAGGTAATGAGTCAGGTATGAATTTCATGTTTGATTGCGTTAAATCCTTTGTTGAAACAAATACTTTTTGTGAATTTAGCGCTAAGTATGGACTTGACTATGAGATAGTAGCGTCATTGTGTGAATCCTTTGCTGCTCATATTGATCTCCCCAAAGAGAAGTGGTTTAAATATCATCCTCCTTTATAAGTCAATGTAGTTAAACCAAATCTAGTTGAAGAGAAAGTCATTTCCTATAATGATCCTGTTGTTCCCAGTGCTTACATTGAGAAACCACTTTCCCTGTTAGGATAAAGGATCATTCTAAAGCTTGAACTGTGATACGTAGAGGCTATATTAGAACAACTACACCCCCTGAACAAATTAGAGTTGAACCTAGCATTGCTATTATCAAAGATCTTCTGCCCGACGATGTTGAGGGACATAATATTCACTTATGTGAAGATGCTGCTAGAATTGCTAAACCTCACGCTAGAGACAAACATAGGCCTGTTGTTGGTACCCTGTTGTTTCTGTTAAGATAGGAGATCATTGTTATCATGGTTTATGTGACTAGGGTGCTAGTGTTAGTGCAATACCTCAATCCTTATATGAGGAAATTAAAGACGAGATTGCACCTGTTGAGATAGAGCCTATTGATGTCACTATTCAGCTTGCCAATAGAGATACTATCTGCCCTGTGGGAATTGTTAGGGATGTTGAAGTCTTGTGTGCTAAAACGAAGTATCCTGCTGATTTCCTCGTTCTTGCTACCGCACAAGCTAGCTTTTGTCCCATCATATTTGGCAGACCCTTCCTCAATACCGTCAATGCTCATATTGATTGTGAGAAGCAAACTGTCACTGTTGGCTTCGAAGGTGTGTCGCATGAGTTCAATTTCTCCAAGTTTGGTAGACAACCTCATGAAAAAGAGTTGCCTAGTAAGGATGAAACTATTGCCTTAGCTTCTATTGCCGTGCCTCCCACTGATCCCTTAGAGCAATACTTGATTGAGCATGAAAATGATATGCATATGGATGAAAGGGATGAAATAGATAGAGTTGTCTTAGAACAATATCCTATCCTTAAGAATAACTTGCCTGTTGAATTGCTTGGGGATCCACCCCCACCAAAGGGTGATCCTGTGTTTGAGCTTAAACAGTTGCCAAATACTCTTAAGTATGCTTATCTTGATGAAAAAGAGATATATCCTGTTATTATTAGTGCTAGCCTCTCAGAGCATGAAGAAAAGAAGTTACTAAAAACTCTGAGGAAGCACCGTGCTGCTATTGGATATACTCTTGATGATCTTAAGGGCATTAGTCCCACTCTATGCCAGCACAAGATTAAAACTGATCCTGATTCCAAACCAGTTGCTGATCATCAAAGGAGATTAAATCCTAAGATGAAAGAGGTAGTAAGAAAAGAAATACTAAAGCTTCTGGAGGCACGTATTATTTATCCTGCTGCTCATAGTGATTGGGTAAGTCCGGTGCATTGCATCCCTAAGAAGGGAGGTATTACCGTTGTCCCTAATGATAAGGATGAATTGATCCCACAGAGGATTATTACTGGCTATAGGATGGTGATCGATTTTAGGGAATTGAATAAAGCCACTAGGAAAGACCATTACCCTTTTCCTTTTATCGACCAAATGCTAGAAAGACTGTCTAAACAAACACACTTCTGCTTTCTAGATGGTTATTCTGGTTTCTCCCAAATACCAGTTGCACAATCTGATCAGGAGAATACCACTTTCACCTACCCTTTCGGTATCTTTGCTTATAGACGTATGCCTTTTGGCTTATGTAATGCACCTGCCACCTTCAAAGATGTATGATGGCTATATTCTCTGACTTTTGTGAAAAGATTGTTGAGGTTTTCATGGATGACTTCTCCATTTACGGGTCTTCTTTTGATGATTGCCTGAGCAACCTTGATCAGGTCTTGCAGAGATGTAAAGATACCAATCTTGTCTTTAATTGGGAGAAGTGCCACTTTATGGTTAGTGAAGGCAACGTCTTAGGACATAATTTTTTTGAAAGAGGTATTGAAGTAGATAAGGCTAAGGTTGATGCAATCGAGAAAATGCCATACCCCACAGATATCAAAGGTATAAGAAGTTTCCTTGGTCATGCTAATTTCTATAGGAGGTTCATTAAAATCTTCTCTAAGATTTCTAGGCCTCTTACCAATCTCTTGCAAAAGGATATTCCTTTTGTATTTGGCGATGATTGTGAGGAAGCCTTCGAAATACTTAAGAAGGCTTTGATAAGTGCTCCTATTGTTCAACCACCTGATTGGAACTTACCTTTTGGAATCATGTGCGATGCTAGTGATTATGCTGTTGGTGTTGTCCTAGGGCAAAGAGTTGATAAGAAGTTGAATGTCATTCACTACGCTAGTAAAACTCTAGACAGTGCCCAAAGAAACGATGCTACTACGGAGAAGGAATTTTTAGCAATCGTGTTTGCATGTGAAAAGTTAAGGTCTTACATAGTTGATTCCAAAGTCACTATTCACACAGATCATGCTGCTATTAAGTACCTCATGGAGAAGAAAGACGCTAAACCTAGACTTATCAGATGGGTTCTATTGCTACAAGAATTTGATTTGCATGTTGTCGACCGAAAGGGTGCTGATAACCCCGTAGCAGATAACTTTTCTAGGTTGGAGAACGTTCTTGATGACCCACAACCTATTGATGATAGCTTTCCCGATGAGAAATTGAATGTCATCAATGCTTCACGTAGTGCACCGTGGTATGCTGATTATGCAAACTATATCGTTGCCAAATATATACCACTTAGTTTCACATACCAGCAAAAGAAGAAATTTTTCTTTGACTTGAGACATTACTTCTGGGATGGTCCTCACCTTTATAAGGAATGAGTAGATGGTGTTATTAGACATTGTGTACCTAAACATGAACAGGGACATATCCTACAGAAGTGTCACTCCGAGGCCTATGGAGGACACCATGCGGGAGATAGAACTCCACACAAGATATTGTAATCAGGTTTCTATTGGCCCACTCTCTTCAAGGATGCCCGTAAGTTTGTCTTGTCTTGTGACGAATGTCAAAGAATAGGTAATATCGGTAAACGTCAGGAAATGCCTATGAATTATTCACTTTTCATTGAACCATTTGATGTCTGGATCTTTGATTATATGGGACCTTTTCCAAAATCCAATGTGTATACTCATATCCTAGTTGCTGTTGATTACGTCACTAAGTGGACAGAAGCTATCCCCACTAGTAGTGGTGATCACAACACCTCTATCAGGATGCTTAAAGAAGTTATTTTCCCTAGATTTGGAGTCCCTAGATATCTAATGACCGATGGTAGTTCACATTTCATTCATGGTGCTTTCCGTAAAACGCTTGCTAAGTACGATGTCAACCATAGAATTGCGTCTCCCTATCACCCTCAGTCCAGTGGTCAAGTAGAGCTAAGAAATAGAGAGATTAAACTAATTCTGGAAAAGGCTGTCAACAGGTCTAGATAGATTTGGTCTAAGAAGCTCGATGATGCACTGTGGGCTTATAGAACTGCCTATAAGAATCCCATCGGCATGTCTCCGTACAAAATGGTGTACGGTAAATCATGTCATTTACCTCTTGAGCTAGAGCATAAAGCTTATTGGGCAATCAAAGAGCTCAACTTTGATTTCAAACTTGCCGGTGAGAAGAGGTTATTTGACATTAGCTCGCTTGATGAATGGAGAGCTCAGGCATATGAGAATGCCAAGTTGTTCAGAGAAAAGGTTAAGAGGTGGCATGATAAAAGGATACAAAAGGTGAGTTCAATGTAGGTGATTATGTCTTGCTATGTAACTCTCGTTTAAGATTCTTTGCACGCAAGCTTCTCTCTAAATGGGAAGGTCCCTATGTTGTTGAGGAAGTATATCGTTCCGGTGCTATCAAGATCAACAACACAGAAGGTAATTGTCCGAGAGTGGTAAATGGGCAGAGAATCAAGCATTATATCTCAGGTACTCCCATAAATGTTGAAAGCAATATTATCAATACCATAACTCCGGAAGAATACCTAAGGGATATTTATCAGCCTGTTTCAGACTCCAAAAACGAAGAGGTATGTCATTTGGTAAGAAAACAGACTCCAAAACTTTTCCAGTAGGAAATTTCTCCGTTTTGGAATATTTGAAAAAATACAAAATTTGGAAGTAGTCCGGAAAGCGCGTGAGGAGGCGACAAGCCTGCCAGGCGCGGTCCCACCCCCTAGCTGCGCTTGGGGGGCTTGTGGCCACCTTGTGTGCCTCCCGGACTCCGATTTCGTGCGGAGTACTCCTTCTGGTATGAAAAAAATCATTATATATTCTCCCGTGAGGTCTGACCCCTGTATCATGCAAATTCCCTGTGTTTTTCGTTTCGAGCCTGATTTCTATTGCAGATTTAGAGCAAGATGTCGTCTCAGGAATCTGTGGGGGAGAACAATCTCCCTCAAGTCTATGGAGAAGTAAGTGCTGATCTGAAAAGTATGGCGGTCATGGAGGCCAAGGAAAGGCTACCTAAAGAAACCAAGGGCAAAGGTAAGGAGAAGAATCAGGCATGGGACAAAGTGCAATCTGTGCTCAACAAGGAAGAAGTTGAAGAAGTGGATTTCCTCCAACCCTACCTCCACCTACTATCTCCATCCTTGATTGAACTCTTGAGGTTTTGTGAAACAACTCGTGCTCGCAATACTTATCTCACTCGTGAAGTGTTTTGCTGGAGAAACATATCACAGATCTCCAAGGTATAAATCAAAGATTGATGGCCCTCTTGGAATCAAAGGACAAAATAACTCCACCACCATCACCTCTGAAGGAAGACAACTAAACATGGGTATGGGCAATCCCCTTGGCTTGTGCCAAGCTTGGGGGAGTTACCCCGGTATCGTATCACCATCACATCTGTTGCCTTTACCTTTGTTTTAGTTTGTTCCTTTTCAATTTTCTCTTTCTCTAGTAGAATAAAGGTCTTAGTGTTTTAGTCTTGAGTTTTGCTTTGTGTCACGCCCGATGTATTCGAGCTTGTGAGCCTTATAATATAGAGTGTCTTAGTTGAAGGGCTTTGCCTCTTGCCATGATCAAAAGAGTGAGGAAAGAACGAAAGCATGACAGATCATGTAATGATTGATACGTCTCCATCGTATCTACTTTTCCAAACTCTTTTGCCCTTGTTTTGGACTCTAACTTGCATGATTTGAATGGAACTAACCCGGACTGACGTTGTTTTCAGCAGAATTGCCATGGTGTTGTTTTTGTGCAGAAATGAAAGTTCTCGGAACGTCCTGAAAATTTACGGAGAATATTTCTGGAAAATATGAAAAATACCTGCGCAAAGATCCACTGGAGGGGACGGGCCAGTGGGCCACAAGCCCTGTAGCCGCGGCCACCAGGCTTGTGGGGCCCACATGGCTCTGCCGCCCCCAATTCCAGTGCTATTTATTGCCTTTCCTCCCGGAAAAAATCAGAAGAGAAGAGTTCATCGCGTTCCACGATCCAGAGGCGCCGCCACATCCCGTTCTTGCCTTGGTGGGCAGATCTGTAGTCCGTTTTTGGCTCCGGATCAAGGAGATCGTCGCCATCGTCATCATCAACCTTCTTCCCTCTCCAATTCCATGAAGCTCTTAATCATTCGTGAGTAATCTATTCGTAGGCTCGCTGGGCGCTGATGAGTAGGATGAGATCTATCATGTAATCGAGTTAGTTTTGACGGGGATTGATCCCGCGTATCCACTATCTTCTGAGATTGATGTTGCTACTACTTTGCCTTGCTTAATGCTTGTCACTAGGGCCCGAGTGCCATGAATTCAGATCTGAAATTATTATGTTGTCACCAATATATGTGTGTTCTAGATCCGATCTTGCAAGTTGTAGTTACCTACTATGTGTTATGATCCGGCAACCCCGGAGTGACAATAACCGTAACCACTCCCGGTGATGACCATAGTTTGAGGAGTTCATGTGTTCACCAAGTGCTAATGCGTTGGTCCGGTTCTTTATTAAAAGGAGAACCTTAATATCCCGTAGTATCCATTTGGACCCTGCTGCCACGGGAGGGATGGACAATAGATGTCATGCAAGTTATTTTCCCTAAGCACGTATGACTACACACGGAATGCATGCCTACATCACATTGACAAACGGGAGCTAGCCACATATCTCTCTATGTTATAAGTGTTGCATGATGAATGTCATCCGACAAATCACCGATCCATTGCCTACGAGTTTGTCCCACTGCCATTGTTACTTGCTCTGCCGTTACTACTGTTGCTGCTACTGTCACTTGCTGTTACTGTTACTTGCTTTGTCCTGCTGCTGCTGCCACTACTGTTGCTACTACTGTTACTTGCTGCTACTGTTACTTGCTGCTACTGTTACTTGCTACTGTTGCTACTTGCTACTGCTGTCACTACTGCTGTTCCTTGCCACTCCTATTACTCGTCACTCTGCTACTACCTGCTACAATACTTATCTGGCGCCATTGATACTTCAGTTAGGAATAATCTGCCGTCAACAGATTCTTTCCTAGCACCGTTGCTATGATACTACCTTTGCTGCTTATATCCTGCTTGCAGATACTAATCTTTCAGGTGTGGTTGAGCCGACAACTCAAGTGCTAAAACTGGAGAATATCCTTTCACTCCCATCGTGTCGAACCAACAAATTTGGGTTGAATACTCTACCCTTGAAAACTACGCGATCCCACACGCTGGTGGGCCATTGCAAGACAATTGCTAATTGTTGAGCAACTGGAAGCAACTCTTTTCTAGCGCCGTTACCGGGGAGGCATCAAGTCAGGATTAGTTTCCTGTCAATAGCTCTTTCCTGGCGCCGTTGCCAGGGAGGGACAGCTTTATTCTCACAGTCACTTGGGATTTATATCTGCTGATCACTATGAAGAATCTGAAAGATCCAAGAACCGAAGTCTTGCCCTCAACTACGAGGGGAGGTAAGGAACTGCCATCTAGATCTGCACTTGATTCACCTTCAATTATGAGTTAGTTTGCGACACCACCTCCGGCTAGAATCTTGATATGTCGCCTGTGCTTGATGAAGCTTATGATGCTACTATGCCTTATACTGCTAGAGATGCTATGCCTGATACTGCTAGAGATGCTATGCCTGATACTGCTAGAGATGCTATTTTGCCTGATGATGCTATGCTTGATACTGCTAGAGATACTACTTTGCCTAATATGCCACTAGGGGTATTTCTTGATGCTCATATTGCTAGAGTTACTGCCAATGCTCGTGATGCTTCTGAAACTGCCGATACTATTGAGATAGAACCTGCTTTTGCTCCTACTAGATCTAGCTCTCCTAGATATGAATTGCCTGATATACCTGAGGGTTATGTTATGGAGGGAGAGATAGCTGAGGATTTCCTTCCATGCAAGGATGCCTATGACGCTGAGAAATTACTTCTCAAGTGGAAGGAAAAATCTCTGAAAGCTAGGATGAAATACGACCTGAAGTTTGCCACTTCACCTATCTTTATCACCGATGAGGATTATGAATTCTCTGTCGACCCTGAGATAATCTCTCTAGTCGAATCTGATCCTTTCCACAGTTATGAGTCTGAGACGGTCGTAGTCCATCTTACCAAACTACACGATATAGCCACCCTTTTCACTAGTGAGGAGAAGATCCGCTATTACTATATCCTTAAGCTGTTTCCTTTCTCTCTAAAGGATGACGCTAAAGCCTGGTTCACTTCTCTTGCTCCTGGATGTGTGAGTAGTCCCCAGGATATGGTCTATTACTTCTGTGAGAAATATTTCCCTGCCCATAAGAAGCAAGCTGCCTTGCAGGAAATATACAACTTTGCTCAACCCCAAGAAGAGAGTCTCCCACAAGCTTGGGGGAGGCTCATCCAGCTACAAAATGCTTTGCCTGATCACCCTCTTAAGAAGAACGAGATACTTGATATCTTCTATAACGTACTTCCCGATGCTTCTAGAGAGCACCTAGATAGTTGTGCCGGTTGTGTTTTTAGGGAACGCATTGTAGAACAAGCTGAGATCCTACTAAATAACATGTTGATCAACGATAATGCTTGGACTATTCCCGAACCACCTCCTAAGCCAACTCCTAAGAAAAGAGGTATTCTATTCCTCAGTCCCGAAGATATGCAAGAAGCCAAGAAATCTATGCAAGAGAAAGGCATTTGACCTGAAGAAGTCAAAAATCTACCGCCTATCATAGAGATCCATGGTCTCGATAACCCGATACAAGTAGTAGAGGTGAATTCTCTGGGTAGATTCAATGAGAGTGATATTCCTTTTGACAAACCTGCTAGTCTATGTTTTGATGAATTTAACAACTTTGTTGCCAAACAATAGAGTTTCAATGATTATGTTAGCAGACAATTGGAACAAAGTACTCGTATGCTTAGTCATTTAAGTGCTTGTGTAGACAGAAATGTCAATGATCTGAAGCTTCTGAGTAAACATGCCTCTATGATTACTACTCAGGTAGAGCAAGTACTTAAAGCTCAGAATGACTTGCTCAATGAATTAAATGACAACTCTGTCAGAGTCATTACTAGAGGAGGCAAAATGACTCAAGAACCTTTGTATCCTGAAGGACATCCTAAGAAAATTGATCAAGATTCTCAAGGAATTAATGCTGATACACCCAGTCATCCTAAGAATAAGAACAAGGATGATAGAAACCTACATGTCAGTTCACCAAATACTATCACACCTGAAGAACCAAATGATATTTCTGCGTCTGATGCAGAAACGCAATCTCGTGATGAACATGAACCTGGTGACTTATACGTCTCCATCGTATCTACTTTTCCAAACTCTTTTGCCCTTGTTTTGGACTCTAATTTGCACGATTTGAATGGAACTAACCCGGACTGACGCTGTTTTCAGCAGAATTGCCATGGTGTTGTTTTTGTGCAGAAATTAAAGTTCTCGAAACGTCTTGAAAATTTACGGAGAATATTTCTGGAAAATATGAAAAATACCTGCGCAAAGATCCACCGGAGGGGACGGGCCAGTGGGCCACAAGCCCTGTCGCCGTGGCCACCTCCCTGGCCGCGGTGACCAGGCTTGTGGGGCCCACGTTGCTCTACCGCCCCCAATTCCAGCGCTATTTATTCCCTTTCATCCCGGAAAAAATCAAGAGAGAAGATTTCATCGCGTTTCACGATCCAGAGGCGCCGCCACATCCCGTTCTTGCCCTGGAGGGCAGATCTGGAGTCCGTTTTGGGCTCCGGATCAAGGAGATCGTCGCCATCGTCATCATCAACCTTCTTCCCTCTCCAATTCCATGAAGCTCTTCATCGTTCGTGAGTAATCTATTCGTAGGTTCGCTGGGCGGTGATGACTAGGATGAGATCTATCATGTAATCGAGTTAGTTTTGACGGGGATTTATCCCTAGTATCGACTATGTTCTGACATTGATGTTGCTACTACTTTGCCATGCTTATTGCTTGTCACTAGGGCCCGAGTGCCATGAATTCAAATATGAAATTATTATGTTGTCACCAATATATGTGTGTTTTAGATCCGATCTTGCAAGTTGTAGTTACCTACTATGTGTTATGATCCGGCAACCCCGAAGTGACAATAACCGGAACCACTCCCGGTGATGACCATAGTTTGAGGAGTTCATGTGTTCACCAAGTGCTATTGCGTTGGTCCGATTCTTTATTAAAAGGAGAACCTTAATATCCCGTAGTATTCATTTGGATCCCGCTGCCACGGGAGGGATGGACAATAGATGTCATGCAAGTTCTTTTCCCTAAGCACGTATGACTACACACGGAATGCATGCCTACATTACATTGACGAACGAGAGCTAGCCACATATCTCTCCGTGTTATAACTGTTGCATGATGAATGTCATCTAACAAATCACCGATCCATTGGCTATGAGTTTGTCCCACTGCTGCTGTTACTTGCTTTGCTCTGCTGCCGTTACTACTGTTGCTGCTACTGTTACTTGCTGCTACTGTTACTTGCTTTGTCCTGCTGCTGCTGCCACTACTGTTGCTACTACTGTTACTTGCTGGTGCTGTTACTTGCTACTGCTGCTACTTGCTACTGCTGTCACTATTGTTGTTCCTTGCCACTTCTGTTACTCGTTACCCTGCTGCTACCTGCGACAGTACCCTTCTGGCGCCATTGATACAACAGTTAGGAATAGTCTGCCTTGTCAACAGATTTTTTCTGGCACCGTTGCTATCATACTACTTTGCTACTGATACTTTGCTTGCAGACACTAATCTTTCAGGTGTGGTTGAATCTGACAAATTCAGCTGCTAATACTGGAGAATATTCTTTCACTTCCATTGAGTCGAACCAACAAATTTGGGTTGAATACTCTACCCTCGAAAACTGCCGCGATCCCACACGCTGGTGGGCCATTGCAAGACAATTGCTAATTGTTGAGCAACTGGGAGCAGCTCTTTTCTGGCTCCGTTGCCGGGGAGGCATCAAGTCAGGAATAGTTGCACGTCAACAACATTTTTCTGGCGCCGTTGCCGGGGAAGGATAGCTATATTCTCTGAGTCACTTGGGATTCATATCTGCTGATCACTATGAGGAATCGGAAAGATCCAAGAACTAAAATCTTGCCTTGCACTACGAGGAGAGGCAACGAACTGCCATCTAGTTCTACACTTGATTCACCTTCAGTTTTGAGTAAGTTTGCGACACCACCTCCTACTAGAAATCTTGATATGTCGCCTGTGCTTGATGATGCTTATGATGCGACTATGCCTGATACTACTAGAGATGCTATGCCTGATACTGCTAGAGATGCCATGCCTGATACTGCTAGAGATGCTATGCCTGATACTGCTAGAGATGATGCTATGCTTGATACTGCTTTGCCTGATGATGCTAGAGATGTATTTTGCCTGACTATGCTATGCTTGATACTGCTAGAGATACTACTTTGCCTGATATGCCACTAGGGGTATTCCTTGATGCTCATATTGCTAGAGTTACTGCCAATGCTCGTGATGCTTCTGAAACTGCCGATACTATTGAGATAGAACCTGCTTTTGCTCCTACTAGATCTAGCTCTCCTAGATATGAATTGCCTGATATACGTGAGGGTTATGTTATGGAGGGAGAGATAGCTGAGGATTTCCTTCCGTGCAAGGATGCCTATGACGCTGAGAAATTACTTCTCAAGTGGAAGGAAAAATCTCTGAAATCTAGGATGAAATACGACCCGAAGTTTGCCACTTCACCTATCTTTATCACCGATGAGGATTATGAATTCTCTGTCGAGCTTGAGATAATCTCTGTAGTCGAATCTGATCCTTTCCATGGTTATGAGTCTGAGACGGTCGTAGCCCATCTTACCAAACTACACGATATAGCCACCCTTTTCACTAGTGAGGAGAAGATCAGCTATTACTATATCCTTAAGCTGTTTCCTTTCTCTCTAAAGGATGATGCTAAAGCCTGGTTCACTTCTCTTGCTCCTGGATGTGTGAGTAGTCCCCAGGATATGGTCTATTACTTCTGTGAGAAATATTTCCCTGCCCATAAGAAGCAAGCTGCCTTGTAGGAAATATACAACTTTGCTCAACTCAAAGAAGAGAGTCTCCCTCAAGCTTGGGGGAGGCTCATCCAGCTACAAAATGCTTTTTGTTTTTGACCGTCTACTGTAGGGAAAACCCCCCATATCCATTTTTCCTTTATTCCCATATATTAGAGCAATATGTACAAGAGGAGATTATAATGTACAAAGGGGAAGAGGAGCAAGGATTACAAACCTCAAGGAGGCAAAAAGGAAACCCATTTAAGGAGATCATCCCTGAAACTAGCCTTAATTCTATGAGCTAACAGAGAAATGTCATGAATGAATCCAGATCTCCATTTTCTAAATTTTGGCTGCTCCTGGTTGAAGACCTTTGCATTTCTGATAGTCCAGATGTTCCAACATGCAGTGAAGACCACCCCAGCAAAGAAAGGGTTATGAAAGTCCCTTTTAGCAGCAACAACAACACTCCACATGGATGGACCCTGCCATGAGATCTGCAGGTAATTCCAGACCCTAGTACTGGAAAGACAGTTGAAGAATAAGTGATCTCTGTCCTCCTTGACTCGAGCGTGACATAGAACACAAAGGTTGGAGTCAGAAACATTCCAGTGACGCCGTTCAAGCATATCTTGAGTGTTTAGCCTGTCCATG
Source organism: Hordeum vulgare subsp. vulgare (assembly GCF_904849725.1). NCBI lineage: Eukaryota > Viridiplantae > Streptophyta > Magnoliopsida > Poales > Poaceae > Hordeum > Hordeum vulgare. The sequence goes on along the minus strand of NC_058521.1, from coordinate 408,496,476 downwards.
ATGAGCATCCAGACAAACATCTTAATCTTCATGGTACAACAGCTTCTCCAGATCCAGTTGAGTAAAGGGTTTGGTACAATACTGCTATGAATATGAGCATAGTAGCTCTTGGCTATGTAGACCTTAGCATCCTTTCCCCATGCCCATCTGTCAGAGGCCTGATGATCAAGATCGAGGTCCTAAAGCAAAGATTGGACCGAAAGCAGTTCCTGATAAGCTTGAGCAGACAGTGGTAAGTGAAACATGGAGAGCATGCTGTCATCATTAAAGGCAGTAAAGACCTCTTGAGCTATGCAGAAAGGATCAGCCACAAAAGAAAAACAGTCTTTGGAATCTGGCAGCCAGTGGCATAATGGATTTTCCAATCAACCAGGAGTCAGACCAAAACAGGAAGGAGTCACCCTTGTTCGGTAGAACATATGTAACTGATCTGAATTTGTCAAGCCGTTTAGATATATCCTTCCACCAAAAAGAACCACAAAGTGCAGTTCCCTGAGGTACTGTGTCATGATAGTAAGTGTTCCAAATCAAATGAACCCAAGGGATATCAGCATGATTGAGGAATTTATCAACATGTTTGAGCAGGAGTGCTTCATTCCGGACTGCTAGGTTCATAATTCCTAGCCCCCCTTTATTTTTAGGCCTGCACACCAGAGGCCAAGCAGCAAGAGAGGGTGCATGATCATTCCCATTTCTTCTCCATAGACATTGCCTTTGAATCCTCTCCAACTGCTTCAGTATGCCTGGTGGGATATCCAGACTACATAGAAAGAAGATAGGCACAGAAGACAGGGCTGAGTTTAAATACTGCAACCTTCCCCCCTGAGCAAGAAAAGATGAACTAGCACTGAGTCTTCTTTCCATGTTATCAACCAGAGGCATGAGATCAATGATTCTTGGTTTAGTTGTCCCAACAGGAAGGCCAAGATATGTGAAGGGCAAAGATCCCACTTTGCAACCAATGGTGTCTGCCAGATCCTGTAGATGCTGAGGGGAAGTGTTAACAGGTAGAAGTGCAGATTTGTGGTAATTCACCTATAATCCACTGGACTGGGAGAAAAGTAAGAGCATTTTTTTGAACTGCAATAACTGGGATTTATCAGCAGGTAGGATGATAAGGGTATCATGAGCATATTGCACTATAGGGAAATCCTTATCATGACAAGGTATAGGCAGCTGTATCAACCCCTCCACCAGCAGTTGATTAACCAGAGTTTGTAAAAAATCTGCAGCAATAGCAAAAAGCAGTGGCGACATAGGATCTCCCTGCCTGGCACCTTTCTTGCACATGAACTTCTTTCGAGGCACACCATTGATCAGAACTGAAGATGATCCAGAAGTTAGGAGCTGCCTAACCCAAAGGATCCATCTGTCATTGAAGCCTTTGTGCCTAAGAATCTGGAAGATGAACTCATGTTCCACAGAATCAAATGCCTTTTCAAAATCCAGCTTAAGAATAACTATAGGTTTCTTGGATTGATGACATTGGTGCAGGTACTCCAGAGTCCATCCAACACAATCTTGAATGGTCCTAGATTTGATAAAACCATACTGATTCTTGTGAAGGCACTTCACAATCTGCAACTGTAGCCTGTTAGCAATCATTTTGGACAGAAATTTGAGGCCCATTCCAGAAAGTATATTGGTCTGTAATCTCCCACACGTTCAGGTGATCTCTTCTTTGGAACCAGAGTAATATAAGATGAATTCATGTTCACAAGCTGAGCCTGCCCAACATGGAAAGCAGCGGAAAGTTGGTAAAACTCACGGGAGATAATGTGCCAACACTTCTTGAAGAAAAGACCATTGAAACCATCAGGACCTGGAGCTTTGTCAATGGGCATATCCTGAACAGTCTTATCCATTTCAGGCTTAGAAAAAGGTTCTGTGAGAATGTCTAGACCCTCCACCTCATGCAGCATGGATTGCAAATCAAATGCCATGTTAATGCCCAGAGAAGTTCCCATTCTATCCTTAAAAGATGCCCAAAAGCATGCAGCAATTTGATCATGATCAGATATGGTAGAACCATCATTTAACTTGAGAGATGCAATGGAATTCCTCCTATATCTCTCAGTGGCCATAGCATGGAAGAATTTAGTGTTTTCATCACCAACCTTAACAAATCTGATAGTGGCTCTCTTCTTCCAGTACAAGCACTGAAGATGGAGAAGATGTTCCAAATGTAATTTGACAATTTTCCTGAAATTAGCTTCTGGTCTGAAAAGTGACCTCAACTCCTCAAGCTCATCCAAACACAACACAACTTGATTACATCTGGAAATAAAAGTTTTTAACTGTGATAGATTTGTCTGCCATTTTTGCAAAGCCTGCCTAAGATGCTTCATCTTATCCATAATAACAGCAGTAATGTGGGTCTTCCTTGAAGGAATGAGCCAGGATTGCTGTACACATTCCATGAAGCCCTGCATTTCCACCCAGTAGTTTTCAAAGCGAAATAGGTTGCATTTAGGGATGGAAGTATTGACAGTGACCACACAAGGAACATGATCAGAAGCAGTCTTTGCAAGGGGTAGCACTTGTGTAAGAGGATATGAGGAGATCCAGTTGGCTGATGTGAAAAACCAGTCAAGCTGCTCTAGAAGAGGGGAATCTTGCATATTGGACCAAGTGTAAGATCTGCCTTTAATGGGTAGTTCTAGCAATCCCAGAGGCCCAATAATTTCATTGAAGATGAACATGTCATTCACATCAGCCCCAAGAAGGTTTCTATTGTCAGGAGATCTAATGAAATTAAAATCTCCAAGAAGCAACCAATTAGCCCAGTGGGAATGTTAAGATTGTAAAGCCAGCTAACAAAAAGATCTCTGGCCTCTCCTTGACATGGATCATAGACATTAACTAAAGTCCATGATTCGCCCGTGTGATTTGAGGTAAAAGAGATGATCAATCCATAAGGTGTGCATTCCACTAATTGACCAGTAAGAATGGAAGAGTTCCAAAGGGTGATAAGCCCCCCTGATGCACCCCTGGAAGGTGAGTAAGCAAACTGATCAAAGCGTTTGGGACAGAAACCTTTAACTGCACGAAACTCTATTGACTGCATTTTTGTTTCCTGCAAGCAGACCACAACAACTAGGCTCTCATCAATTTTTTTACGGACCGCACGCTGCCTATGATCCGAATTTAGGCCACGCACATTCCAGCACAGCACACGCCAACTTCTCGTAGAACGACTATCCATTGTAGAACATATATATAGCAAAAGCAAGGCTATGTAATAGCCAGTGCGACCAAGGTTCCGAAAACCAAAAGACAGCGCAAGCAGAAGTTTGACAGTACATAGAGCCAGTACAGTAACATATAAACATAGGTAGATTAAACATCATTAGACGATGGCGCAGAATCAGCAGGATCTTCCATAAGTCGATCCATCGTAAGCTTATCACGGGCAATACCGAGTGACTGTCCCACCTCCTGAATCACTGAGATAGGAGTGACAGCAGGTACTTGAACATCCTCAGTCTCCTGCGATGTAGAGGGCATTGGCTTGGCCTTGGGCTTCCTCTTCTTGGGGACATGCGCAGGCAGCTCCTGCAGAATTGGCTTGAAGCCATCGCGCTTGATGGAGCCGCGAGTACACTGACGGACAGAGGATTCAACGACCGGCGAGGCCTTCTTGCGTGTCCCCTTCTTGGATGGAGCAGGAGAAAGAAAAGATAAGTCCTCTGCAGATGAAGAAGGACTAAGAGGGATTACCTCCTGCATTGAGAGAGAGGTACTAGCAGGCTCTGATGGTGGAGGTTCTGGAGCGTCAGTGTCGAAAGCCACTGCCCAGGATCGCTTGGGGATCATAATGGGCTCTAGAATTGGCATCTGCAGTTGACGAGGTACGTGCATAGCAGTAGCAGCTCCCATGAGAGCATCAAAGGTGCGTGCCCAGGACATTACTGTCGGCAGAGGAGGCCCGTACACAACCCTTGCAACCCCAACAAAGATGTTGTCAGTCTGAATGTGAGGGGGTTTGTAGAGGACAATTGCCAGAGGATTGTCATCGTGTGCCTCTTCCATCACAGGCACATCTTCCTCCAGCTCAGCATCATTGTCCGGGGCAGCCATTCACATGTCAGCATCAGGGGCATCAGGGTTAGCCAGCGGTGGTTCTTGAGCAGCAGGTTCCACCTCCATGTCACCCTGCGGCTAAGGGTCAAGGTCCACAAGCTCATGAATCGAATCCGAGGAAGAAGGACTCGGCTGATAAATCACCATAGACTCTTGATCCTGAACAGGATCAGCAGCAGGTGCTTCCGGGGCCGCTTCAGGTTCCCATCCTCCTCCATCAGTGGCAGCAGGCGGCTGTCCCCAACCTCCGGCATCAGCAGCAGGAACCACTGGGTCTTCAGGCGCCAGTGGTACCGCATTCCAACCCAGCGCAAGATACGGGGGCAGAGAAAATTGGAGATTATCATGAACGAGATGTCCAGGGAGCGGGTGAGGGTTGCCGTTGAGGGGCATGGGATCCTCAACATTAGGCAGAATCTCAGCAGCCGCCGCACCCAGGATGTATACCGGCGCAGACCAGGAAACCTCGGCGCCTCCCCAAGCGGCATATTCAGAGAAGTTGATACTGCGAGGGACCAGCCGGTCATCTGGGAACGAAACAAACACAATAGACGAACCAAGTAAGGATCATCACTGACCCAATGGTGAAACTACCCGAAGGTATTGACAGCAGCCTCGAGACCTTCAATGTTGCGGAAGTCTAGGGGGACCCCTAGAATCATGAGGCAGCCCTGACGAATACCCTCTTGGCCACGGAAACCAACACCCTGATCGTGACGCAGGAAGCGCACAACAGAGTTATGAGCGACTTCCTGCGGAACCATGTGGACCGCTGCATAGCTTTCTGCCGCATCTCGGAGCTCAAACAATCCAACACCCTCAATCCATGGCTGGGCAGACCGAACATGTAACCCTTGGTGAAGAAGAATAGCAGCAACTTCTTGCCGTACCTGAATCACGTTGTCAGCCGGGGGTGCTGGGTGGACGTCAGTGATGACAAAACACTCATGACGTCTGGTGATGGGGACCACAGGCGTGGTGTAGGTCCGAGGCAGCCGGTTGAGTCCTCCATCGATGATGTTGTGGCCAGGCGGGAGGAAGAACTCATGATCAAGCTCAAAGTTCGCCATTGCGGGAGGCGGTGGCGGAGTGACCGGTGGCGTCTCAGAGGGAGTTTGAGGATGCGACGACGATGAGACAGGACGGAACTGTGCTGCAGGCGGTGCTATTTCGCCAAGAGTATCAGCAGTTCCCGAGATATCAGCGACAGGGGAGGTGGTGGGTCTCTTACAGTTCCAAGTAAGACAATTATTACGCCTAAAAGAGGCTCCTCTAGATCGTGCGTGGCCCACCGTATTGTCAGCGAATCAAAGCGAAACCGTGCAGTTCGCAGCTAGATGGCCCCGAGCGTTGCAAATTGAGCAAGAAAAGATATCCTCAACCATGCTATTAATGAGTACATCAAAGGCCAGATGGGCCTCCTGTGAGGAGGGAATATCCATCGAAAGGTTAGGGTCGGGCCGAGAGAAAGAGGTAACCTCAGCAAACTCATTAATGAGAGTGGAAATAGGCCCAGAATCCAAACTTGCCACCAAAAATTGATTCTCCTCATTCAAAATACCATGAATCTCGGCGGGATCAGCTGTAGCTCCTTGTTGCACGGGAGAAGTTCCGTTTAATTTGGCAATTTGAAAAACATCGCCGGGAGATCCGGGAGATGAAACTTGGCGAGAAACTGTCCCGAACGTAATAAGCAGCGTGGCTGTCGTCCACTGGAGTTCTGCCGGCGGTGGCGCTGAGATGATGACACGTTCAGGAGAAGGCACCGAATAACCAGCCTGTTCAAGCGTGAGTAGCTCATCATGGGAAACAGGATATCTGTAGCCCTTGCAAACTTCATATTGTTGAAGGGATGCGAATTTGAGGTTCTTATGAACAGAAGATCCAGATTTAAGCGAAGATTTGAGGGGTCTGGAATGCATCGCCATCAGACCTAAAGAGGCTCTCCTCTTAGAAGGACTCACAATAATCCATTCAGCATCACATTGCTTCTTCCACAGAGCAAATTCCCGACACCAATTAGGACCACCATGTCCCCATAGATGGAACAAGCACTTAAAACTTGAGCACTTGAAAGAACGTAAATCCAGGATGTGAAAACCAACTTGCATGCAGGACACTTTGAATGAGAAAACCGAATCTGTCACTTGAGAGACACGAAACTCAATAGCCGATCCCCCAATCAACGATTCTAGAGCTGCGGCGACTGTGTCCGTCGAGAGACGGAACACATGACGACCAAAGGAAACCACCATGATGAATGGGCGACGGTGCTTCATAGGGTGCACCGTAATACCAGAGTGGCGATAAACCTCATCAGAGAAAGCCAAACCATGCGAAAAATCCAGATCCAACGTAGAACCACCCATGCAAGCCATGCACGACCACGTGAGGAGGGTCGGAAAGGTTCGCTACAAAATGCTTTGCCTGATCACCCTCTTAAGAAGAAGGAGATACTTGATATCTTCTATAACGGACTTACCGATGCTTCTAGAGACCACCTAGATAGTTGTTCCAGTTGTTTTTTTAGGGAACGAACTATAGAACAAGCTGATATTCTACTGAATAACATCTTGATCAATGATAATACTTGGACTATTACCGAACCACCTCCTAAGCCAACTCCTAAGAAAAGAGGTATTCTATTCCTCAGTCCCGAAGATATGCAAGAAGCCAAGAAATCTATGCAAGAGAAAGGCATTAGATCTGAAGAAGTCAAAAATCTACCACCCATCGAAGAGATACATGGTCTCGATAACCCGATACAAGTAGTAGAAGTAAATTCTCTGCGTAGGTTTGATGAGAGTGATGTTTCTTTTGATAGACCTGCTAGCTTATGCTTTGATGAATTTGACAACTTTGTTGCCAAACAACAGAGTTTCAATGATTATGTTAGCAGACAATTGGAACAAAGTACTCGTATGCTTAGTCATTTAAGTGCTTGTGTAGACAGAAATGTCAATGATCTGAAGCTTCTGAGTAAACATGCCTCTATGATTACTACTCAGGTAGAACAAGTACTTAAAGCTCAGAATGACCTGCTCAATGTATTAAACGACAACTCTGTCAGAGTCATTACTAGAGGAGGCAAAATGACTCAAGAACCTTTGTATCATGAAGGCCATCCTAAGAGAATTGATCAAGATTCTCAAGGAATTAATGCTGATACACCCAGTCATCCTAAGAATAAGAAGAAGGATGATAGTAACTTACATGTCAGTTCACCAAATACTGTCACACCTGAAGAACCAAATGATATTTCTGCGTCTGATGTAGAGACACAATCTGGTGATGAACATGAACCTGGTGACAATATGGATAGTGATGTTCATAATAATGCTCAACCTAGCAATGATAAGGATATGGAGATTGAACCTACGGTTAATCCTGATAACCCACAACCTAAGAGATACGATAAGAATGACTTCATTGCTAGAAAGCATGGTAAAGAAAGGGAGCCATGGGTTCAGAGACCCATGCCCTTTCCTCCTAAGCCATCTAAGAAAAAGGATGATGAGGATTTTGAGCGCTTTATTGAAATGTTGAGACCCGTCTTTCTGCAGATGCGGTTAATTGATATGCTCAAAATGTCTCCATATGCCAAGTACATGAAAGATATTGTGACCAACAAACGGAAGATACCAGATCTTGAGATCTCCACCATGCTTGCCAATTACACTTTCAAAGGTGGAACTCCTAAGAAACTTGGTGATCCCGGAGTGACCACTATACCTTGCTCCATTAAAGGAAACTACGTAAGAACTGCCTTATGTGACCTTGGAGCCGGTGTTAGTGTTATGCGTCTCTCTCTTTATCGTAGACTTGAACTAGATAAGTTGACACCCACTGAAGTTTCTCTGCAAATGGCCGACAAATCAACTGCTTTCCCTGTCGGCATTTGCGAGGATGTGCCTGTTGTGATTGCTAACACCACTATCTTAACAGACTTTGTTATCTTGGATATTCCCGAGGACGATGCCATGGCTGTCATCCTCGGAAGACCCTTTTTAAGCACTGCAGGGGCTGTTTTAGATTGAAACAAAGGCAATGTCACTTTCCATGTCAACGGTAATGAGCATACAGTGCACTTTCCGAAGAAACGATATCAAGTACATTGCATCAATGCTATCGAAAAAACTTCATTGATTTGCTTGTTGGGGAGATTCATATCCCCATTGAGGTGACTTATTGGCTATTCGACAATTCTCTGCTTCCTTTTTGCGATTTGAAAAAGTTTTGTCATGAGGATTTGATCAACCCCATTGACGGATTTCTTTCGATGACCATGAAATGGATGAATCAAAGAGCCACATACCTCTGTTTTAAGCTTTCACTTTGTGTTGCTTAGAAGAAAAATGATATATTTAGTTTACTTTTTCCTGTTTTCTGTTTTAGCGTCCCAGAGAAAAGTACCCCGAAAATAAAAGTTCTTCGATGGTCCTGAAAATCAAATATGATTTTTTCTGGATTTTTAAAAAAATACTGGGACTGAGAGCTGGCCTGGGGGCCGCACGAGTGGGCCACAATCCCTGTAGCCGCGGCTTCCCCCTGGCCACGGCTACCAAGCTTGTGGGGCCCACATGGACCCCCTCCACTCATTCCAGCTCCCATCCTCTTCTTCTACCTCCAGAAAAAATCGTTTCGCAGCTCAAACCCGTGTTCTTGCTCATTTGGCTGTGATTTTCGATCTCCTTGCTCAAAGCACCATTCTCTGAACCGTTTTGGAGAAATTACTCTTTGGTAAGTGACTCCTCCATTGGTCCAATTAGTTTCTACTCTAGTGCTTTATCCTTCGCGTATTCTTGCTACCTTGGTGACCGTGTTCTTGAGCTTGAAATGTTGATTTTCGCTGGTCCCAAGTAGTTTTAGCGCGTGATACGGTCTGTAGGCACTAGTAGGAGTAGTTGCTACAAGGTGTGGTTGGTCTTTATTCACTTTTCTCTTGAACTTCAAAAATTTCAGCAAAAAGAAATTATGTTTAGGAGGAAGTTTCATGGTGGTTCCTCAAGTAAGAAGGGTCCCCGTCTTTCTATTCGGGAGCCCGATCCTTATCAACTAAGGGACGCACCTGTACAACCATGTGAATGGCCTTCCGACGAGTTCATGATCGAAGCAAGCTTCAAGGATGAGTTTGATACACTTGTCCGCAATGCCGGGTTAGAAGAATTCCTGTGAGATAAAGGTGAATAGTATGCTATGCTCAGTGCCTCTTTTGTGCGTAGGTTTAAATTTTTCAGTTGGCCGTGACTCATCCATACTATTTGATCTGTATGATAAATCCTACGCCATGGATTTGGAGGATTTCAATAGGATTTGCAAAATACCTATTTGGGGTAACCTCAATGATCCGCCTAAGTGTCCGATTAGAGATTTTGTCTCTAGTATGACTGTTGGAGAAACTCGGGACATCACACAAGCTACCATAGGAAGCATTCATTTCCCTGCCTTGCACTACTTTGCCCTCTTCATAGGTAGATGCATTAACGGCAAGGTTGAACATTGTCACCTATGCGCACCTGACCTTAGTATCCTTAAGAGCGCAGTGACGGGTGACAAAAGCTTCAACATGGGAGCTATTATAGCAAGAAGGCTGAATAAGAATGCTATTGATGGGGATTTCTTTGGCGGGATCTATGCCACTCGCATAGCAAATTTTCTTGGAGTACCCATCCGCGCAGGAGATCCCCCACTCCATACAGCTTTCCTTGACCGCGTCGCTATGACACGCTACCAGTTCCTTGAGAGGTATGATGAATCCCTCCTATACCGATTGATATTTAACCAGCAGCATGTTTTCCATATTACCCTTCCTGCTCCTGCTTTCTTTGACTTTCAGGTAAAACAGAGATATTACATAACCAGAGGAGAGGCATAGGAGTATGAGAGGGAGGCGAAGGCTGCTCGTCTCCATGAGGCAGCTATTCAGGCAGCGGCAGCAGCGCTCCCGTATAATCCCGATTATGATTTTGGGTTTCGCAAGGACCGTCCTTGGGAGTAGACCAGGTTAGGCCAAAAGCCCAAGCTTGGGGGAGTACGTGTTTGCACCAACTTTACATTCATGCTTATGCTTTCACTTTGTTAGTCGGTGTTTACACTTTGCCACTGTATTATCCATGCTAGTTTATTTTCGTTTTCTTGTTTTCTTGTTTTGTGTCCTTTTGAGAAAACCCAAAAGGATTTTCCTTTCTTCTTTTGTTTGTTGGGAGCTTTCCCGTGTAAATAGTTTTCTTTTTCTTTGAGTCGAGGTAGAAGATATTGGTTACAATGTTTAGTGGCTCTCGCATGCATACCTGTTCATTTGTTAAAGAGCCATATTACTTTGTCTTCTCCATTGTGTTTGCCTGCAGATTCAGCTTAGTCCAATGCACGAGCACTCTTATTATTGTTCACATCGTTCAACCGTGCAAGTGAAAGGCAATAATGATGATATATGATGAAGTGACTGAGATTGGAAAAGTTGGTATGAACTCTATCTATTTTGTTTTTGTAAATATGACTAGCTTGTCGTCCCAGATTCAGCTTTGTTGAGAGAGAACCATGTTTGCAATGACAACTTAGAGATCATAGTTTATGATGCCATGCCTAATTAGCTAGGAGCTTATAATGGTTTGTCTTGAATGCCAACATAGATTTTGAGATGACTATGATGTAGTACGATAGGATGGTATTCTCCTTTGAATGATTCAAGTGGCTTGACTTGGCGCATGTTCATGCATGTAGTTGAAACAAAATCAACATAGCCTCTATGATGTTCGTGTTCATGGTGATTTATATCCTGCTCATGCTTGCACTCAATGTTAGTCAAACTCATTGCATCTTGATGACTGTTGTCGCTCTCTAGTTGGTCGCTTCCCAATCTTTTGCTAGCCTTCACTTGTACTAAGCGGAATACTGCTTGTGCATTCACTTCCATAAACCCAAATTTTTTTCCATGAGAGTCCACCATACCTACCTATTTGCGGTATCTACCTGCCGTTCCAAGTAAATTTGCATGTGACATTCTCTAAACCTTCAAGAAATAATCTGGTTTGCTTGCCCGAACCGCTCATATGGTGACAGGGGGCTATTGGTATCTTCCATGTTAGGCGTGTTATCCTTGACATGTGTTTATTCACTGCCATTCATGAGAAAGGGGCCGGTAATTGGAATGCCCAGTTCCACGCTTAAATCAAAAACATAACTGTAAAACAAGACTCCCCCCGGACTGATGTTAGTATGGACGGTACCCGAGGATTCGGCTAGCCGTGGAGTGTGATTGATTGGTGGTGGGGGAGTTAAACTTTACTTTTCTGTTTGGGAACCGCCTATAGCATGAGTAGCATGGAAGATACTGAGAACTCTTGGTCATTGCGTTGACAATGAAAGCATGCCACCCAAAATTATTGTCTCTGTTTTCAAAGCTTGAGCTCTGGCACCTGTGCAAATCAATGCTTCCCTTTGCGAAGGGCCTGTCTACTTATTTTCCTGTTGAGTCATCCTCTTCTTATATAAGCACCAATTAGAGAGCACCTCTATCTTTTTTATGCTTTGCCTTTGATTGATATTGAGTATGACTATGACTGGATCTTCGTTGCTATGAATTACAATGTTTAGTCAGCCCTTGATCTTTGAAAGTGCTCTACATTTATGTTTTGCGGTCTCAGAAAGAGCTAGCGAGATACCACCTATTCATATTGCTTCATGCTTGTTTTGATTGAATTGTTGGTATCTGACACTCATTATTATTTGCTCGCTAGCTGATTATGCAATTGATATTACTTTACCGTGAGACCTATGTGGCACTTGCTTATGTGGTTAACTTGTGATCTTGCTGAAATTCTAGTTATGAGTTAGACATAGTTGCAACAACAAGATCAAACAGATTTTGTCAAAGTTTTTCTTTCTCTTTTAGTTTGTCAACTGAGTTGCTTGAGGACAAGCAAAGTTTTAAGCTTGGGGGGAGTTGATACGTCTCCATCGTATCTACTTTTCCAAACTCTTTTGCCCTTGTTTTGGACTCTAACTTGCATGATTTGAATGGAACTAACCCGGGCTGACGTTGTTTTCAGCAGAATTGCCATGGTGTTGTTTTTGTGCAGAAATGAAAGTTCTCGGAACGTCCTGAAAATTTATGGAGAATATTTCTTGAAAGTAAGAAAAATACCTGCACAAAGATCCACCGGAGGGGACGGGCTAGTGGGCCACAAGCCCTGTAGCCGCGGCCTCCCCCCTGGCCGCGGCCACCAGGCTTGTGGGGCCCACGTGGCTCTGCCGCCCCCAATTCTAGCGCTATTTATTCCCTTTCATGCCGGAAAAAAATCAGAAGAGAAGAGTTCATCGCGTTTCACGATCCATAGGCACTGCACATCCCGTTCTTGCCGTGGAGGGTAGATCTGGAGTCCGTTTTGGGCTCCGGATCAAGGAGATCGTCGCCATCGTCATCATTAACCTTCTTCCCTCTCTAATTGCATGAAGCTCTTCATCGTTCGTGAGTAATCTATTCATAGGCTCGCTGGGCGGTGATGAGTAGGATGAGATCTATCATGTAATCAAGTTAGTTTTGACGGGGATTGATCCCTAGTATCCACTATGTTCTGAGATTGATGTTGCTACTACTTTGCCTTGCTTAATGCTTGTCACTAGGGCCCAAGTTCCATGATTTCAGATCTGAAATTATTGTGTTGTCACCAATATATGTGTGTTTTAGATCCAATCTTGCAAGTTCTAGTTACCTACTATGTGTTATGATCCGGCAACCCCGGAGTGACAATAACCGGAACCATTCCCGGTGATGACCATAGTTTGAGGAGTTCATGTGTTCACCAAGTGCTAATGCGTTGGTCCGGTTCTTTATTAAACGGAGAACCTTAATATCCCGTAGTATCCATTTGGACCCACTGCCACGGGAGGGATGGACAATAGATGCGATGCAAGTTCTTTTCCCTAAGCACATGTGACTACACACGGAACGCATGCCTACATCACATTGACGAACGAGAGCTAGCCACATATCTCTCTGTGTTATAACTGTTGCATGATGAATGCCATCCGACAAATCACCGATCCATTGCCTACGAGTTTGTCCCACTGTCATTGTTACTTGCTCTGCCGTTACTACTGTTGCTGCTACTGTTACTTGCTTTGTCCTGCTGCTGCTGCCACTACTATTGCTACTACTATTACTTGCTGCTACTGTTGCTACTTGCTACTGCTGTCACTACTGCTGTTGCTTGCCATTGCTGTTAGTCGTCACTCTCCTACTACCTGCTACAATACTTATCTGGCTCCATTGATACTTCAGTTAGGAATAATCTGCCGTCAACAGATTCTTTCCTAGCACCGTTGCTATCATACTATCTTTGATGCTTATATCCTGCTTGCAGATAGTAATCTTTCAGGTGTGGTTGAGCTCACAACTCAACTGCTAATACTGGAGAATATCCTTTCACTCCCATCGTGTCGAACCAACAAATTTGGGTTGAATACTCTACCCTCGAAAACTGCCGCGATCCCACACGTTGGTGGGCCATTGCAAGACAATTGCTAATTGTTGAGCAACTGGAAGCAGCTCTTTTCTGGCGCCGTTGCCGGGGAGGCATTAAGTAAGGAATAGTTGCCTGTCAATATTGATCTTATGGGAATTTATGGCTTCACATATAAAAATAATGATGATTGAAACTTGTTGAGGGTAGACAAACGTAGACCTTTGTCATTGTTGCAATTAATAGGAAGTGATAAAGAAGGAGAGGTTCTCATATAAATGTATCATATTTGACACCATCTATGATTGTGAACACTCACTAAACTATTGCATGCCTAGAAGTAGACGTTGGACAAGGAAGACAACATAATGAATTGTGTTTGCTTGGTTCTGAACAATGTTATATGATTAGAGATCCCTTAGCATGTGACGATTGCTTCCACCTCATATTAGCCAAAACTCCAACACCAAGTAGAGATACTACTTGTGCATCCATAAACCTTCAACCCAGTTTTGCCATGAGTGTCCACCATACCTACCTATGGATTGAATAAGATCCCTCAAGTAAGTTGTCATCGGTGCAAGCAATAAAAATTGCTCCCTAATATGTATGATCTATTAGTGTGTGGAAAATAAGCTTTGTACGAACCTGTGATGAAGACATAAAAGTGACGGACTGCATAATAAAGTTCTTTATCACAGGAGGCTATATAAAGTGATGTTCCTCCGCACTAAGAGGACACGCATCCAAACCTCAAAAGCGCATGACAACCTCTGCTTCCCTCTATGAAGGGCCTATCTTGTACCTTTACTTTTTGTCCCTGAAAGAGTCATGGTGATCTTCACCAATTCCTTGTTTCGTCTTTATCTTGGCTAACGTCATATGCTTGGGAAAGATCTATATTCATATGACAACTTGGAAGTAAGTATTCATGAATTATTATTGTTGACATTACCCTTGAGGTAAGCAGTTTGGAGGCAAAACTATAAGCCCCTATCTTTCTCTGTGTCCAGCTGAAACTTTGATCTCATGAGTACAACGTGAGTTGTAGCAATTGTAGAGAACGAAAGGATGATTGAGTATGTGGATTTGCTTTACAGGCTCTTACTTGACTCTTTCTGATGTTGTGATAAATTGCAATTGCTTCAATGACTAAAGGCTATCGGTTGTTACTTCTCGGTAAGGTTCTTGATCCATGCTTTACTTTGTGAAGGAATTGTCACTTTAGCATGAGAGATTATATGTTGGTATTGCTGTTCTGATCATGCTCATGATGCATTGATGTTCGTATCTTGTTTTGTCGACACCTCTCTGCCTAAACATGTGGACATATTTATTGAGCTAGGCTTTCGCTTGAGGACAAGCGAGGTCTAAGCTTTCATGTTGATATTTATCGCTTCTTGGGCTATTATTTCACTTCACGGTACAATACTTATGCCTTTTCTCTCTTATTTTGCAAGGTTTACTTGAAGAGGGAGAATGCCGGCAGCTGGAATTATGGGCTGAAAAAGGAGCAAGTTTGAGATACCTATTCCGCGTAACTCCAAATGCCGTAAAAATCGACAAGGATTTTTTTTTCCGGATTTATAAAAAATACCGGGCCGAAGAAGTGCCAGAGGGGCGCCAGCAGGTGGCCACAAGCCTTCTAGGTGCGGCCACCCCCTGGCCGCGCCTAGGGGTCTTGTGGGCACCCAGCTGGCCCACTGGCCCCCCTCTTCTGCTATATGAAGGGTTTCGTGCGGGAAAAAATCAAGAGAAGGCTTTTTTCGTGGATTCGCCGCCGCCACGAGGCGGAACTTGAGCAGAACAAATCTAGAGCTCTGGTAGGACGATCGTGCCGGGGAAACTTCCCTCCCGGAGGGGGAAATCGTCGCCATCGTCATCACCAACACTCCTCTCGTCGGAGGGGACTCGTCACCATCAACATCTTCATCAGAACCATCTCATCTCCAAACCCTAGTTCATCTCTTGTAACCAATCTCTGTCTCGCGACTCCGATTGGTACTTGTAAGGTTGCTAGTAGTGTTGATTACTCTTTGTAGTTGATGCTAGTTGGATTACTTGGTGGAAGAGGTTATGTTTAGATCCTTGATGCTACTCATTACCTCTCTGGTCATGAATATGATTATGCTTTGTGAGTAGTTACTTTTGTTCCTGAGGACATGGGATAAGTCATGCTAATAGTAGTCATGTGAATTTGGTATTCGTTTGATATTTTGATGTGTTGTATGTTATTTTTCCTCTAGTGGTGCTATGTGAACGTCGACTACATAACGCTTCACCATTATTTGGGCCTAGAGGAAGGCATTGGAAAGTAGTAAGTAGATGATGGGTTGCTAGAGTGACAGAAGCTTAAACCCTAGTTTATGCGTTGCTTCGTAAGGGGCTGATTTGGATCCACTAGTTTAATGCTATGGTTAGACTTTGTATTAATTCTTCTTTTGTAGTTGCGGATGCTTGCGAGAGGGGTTAGTCATAAGTGGGATGCTTGTCCAAGTAAGGGCAGTACCCAAGCGCCGGTCCACCTACATATCAAACTATCAAAGTAACGAACACGACTCATATGAACATGATGAAAACTAGCATGACAGAAATTCCCGTGTGTCCTCGGGAGCATTTTCCTCCTATAAGACTTTGTCCATGCTTGTCCCTTGCTACAAAAGGGATTGGGCCACTTTGCTGCACCGTTGCTACTTCTGTTACTTGTTGCTTGCTACGAATCATCTCACCACACAATCACTTGTTACCGATAATTTCAGTGCTTGCATATACTTCCTTGCTGAAAACCACTTCTCAGATCCTTCTGCTCCTCATTGGGTTTGACACTCTTACTTATCAAAAGGACTACGATTGATCCCCGATACTTGTGGGTCATCACCAACTTCCAGGGTACTCGCGACCGTGCCCCCACCATCAACGACCTGCGGCATATCAAGCAGCAGGAGGGGAGACCCTGCACAAGTTCATACAATGCTTCACGGTCATGCACCTCAAGATCCCCAAGGCGTTGGACGAGGCCGTCATCTTGGCCTTCTCTTATGGAGTCACCGACCTCAAGATGAAGAAGGAGCTCGCCATGAGTGACGAAATGAGCAGCACACTGGAGATGTTCAACCTGGCAAACAAGTGCGCGAGGGCACAGGAAGGTCGCCTGTCTCTCCTTGGGCCTCAGGCGGCGGAACCATAAGAGAATAAGGCCAAGGCCAAGGAGGTGAAGCGCAAGGCTCCTGCGGTGGTCGCAGCTAAGCCTGAGGCGAAGTACAACCGAGGAGGAGAGCATCTGTCAATAAGGGGGGGGCCAATGTGCACATTCCATGGCACCAACGGCCATGATACCTCCGAGTGCCAAGAGCTCCGACTGGCCCGTGCCGAGCATTTCAGCTGGCGCCACAGACGGGGAGACAGAAGCCCCGCCCGCGGTGGAGGCCGCGGCGTAGGCCGCTGGGATGACCGAGAGCCGCGTCAGGGGTAGAGCGAGCAGGCTAATGAAGACCCTTGGCGCGGCCAGCCTCAGGAGGACCGCTGCGGTGGCCAGGCTCAGGAAGTCCGCTGGCGTGACGACCCTCAATAGGGGAAACGACGCGATCAACCTTGTGAGGTTCGCCCTCGTGAGGCTGGACTGCCTCCTCTGCCTCCGCCACCCACGAGGAGGGATGAAGACAGGCAGAACGATGAAACTGGGGGCTTCGAGGAGGTCAGGGCGGTGTCCTCCATCTTGGGCGGCGCCCAGACCCCAGCCTCCAACCGCGCCTTCAATAAGTTCGCACGGGAGTTGAATGACGCTCTCCCGAAGCCTGAAGCGATGCGCCCCTCAACCGGTTCCAGACCACCATCACCTTCGACCCAGGTGATCAGCTTAGGTGCTCGTTCATGGCTGGCAAGCTCCCCATGATGTGCACCCCGACCATTAGCAACGTCCTCGTCACCAAAACCCTCATCGATAGTGGAGCAGGGCTCAACGTTCTCTCGACGGAGACCTTCGAGAAACTCCAACTGCCGTACATAGAGCTCCAGCCGACCAAGCCCTTCTTAGGAGTCACGGAGGGGTCCACTGTGCCCATCGGGAAGGTGCATCTGCCAGTCACCTTTGGTGAGTGCAAGAACAACCACACTGAGATCACCGTCTTCGATGTCGCGCACATCCACCTGTCGTACAACGCGATCCTTGGCTACCCGCCTCCCGCCAAATTCATGGCAGCTACCCACCATGGCTACAACGTCCTCAAGATGCCGGGGAGCAGCAGCATCATCACCATTGCTTGCAACGAGAAGGATGTCGTCTGCACACAGCGGGAGCGGAGCGCTTGGACGACGAAGAAGACGAACCACCTCGCGAGGACCCACCCAAGAAGAAGAAGGAACTCCTCCCCATGGAGCACCCTGGGACTTCGGGCTCTGTCCTGAGGGATGGGGCCATGCCTCCCATTGCGTAGGAAGGCGCGCTCGGCGCCCCCCTTGGGACAGGGCTAGGGGCTCCCTCCGAGGAGGCCCCTGGCCTGACCAGTGAGGCGAGGGTGGCGCCCGAGCAAAACCCGAGGACGATCTCCAGCGCGCGTCCGCTCAGCTCCCGTGAGTCCGTCATCAAAGCAATCTGAAAACTTCGAGAAGCCCACGCCATGCAAGGCGGGGATTGCCCAGCACCACCAATCGCAGTCGCCGTCATCGGCACGGTCGACCGGCCCCGCATCTGCATCAACACGCTCGCAATCGATAGAGCCGCGAGTTAAGGCCCTTTCTGTCCCGCGCTAACTGACCATCGGTGGGTGTACCCGCGCGCCGACGCCCTCAGACCCTTTGGGCTGGGGAACGCGGCTGCCACCTACCAGCGGCTCCAACGGGCCATGCTCATGTCTGGCCTGCTGGGGCATGGTGGGGAAGAGGAGGAGATGCTCGGGCCGAGTGAAGGCCTTGAGCCTCTAGGGACGGTGGACCTGTGAAGGTCGCGACCGTGGAAGCAGGAGATCGAGAAATGATGACGCTTTCGGCACTTCAGCGGCATGGCCACCAGGTGACTTTTTGATGGTTGCTGCCAGGTAACTTTTTGGCTCACCCTGTCCGAGGGCGCCCACAGGGCCATGTGGCCACCAGGAGCTCAGGGCACGCCCAGACGCTACTTTCATTTAAGCATCTTTAAGTTGTTTCTACATCACCCGCTCTGGACCATAACGATCTACTTTGCTTGCATCTTTGGGTGGTCGAACCCTGCTTGGGGGCTCTGGTCGACGCTTATCCTTGCAGGCCGCCTGAGGCATTAGACACCCAATCTCACTTCCAAAGAAGAAGTCAACATGGCTTACCAATGACCTAAAAGAAGCTCAATCCACCAATGACTCGAGGGTAGGGACACTCGCGAGGCCAAAGCATCCTCGGGACCTCTCAAATACACCCCCACCGTGACACTCTCACGTAATAACGAGCCGAGGCTGTATACCCCCAGCCCCCCCCCCCCCCCCCCCCCGAGGACGTGGAGGGGTCCATCCCACGCCTAGTGGCAGCCCTATGCTCCACGCTTGGGAGAAGCTCAGTGCACCAATGACTCAGGGGTAGGGACACTCGCGAGGCCAAAGCGTCCCCGCGACCTCCCAGATACACCCCCACCATGACACTCTCACGTAATAATGAGCCGAGGCTGTATACGCCAGGCCCCCGAGGATGCGGAAGGGTCCACCCCACGCCTAGTGGAAGACCTATGCTCCGTGCTGGGTACAGATGGAGGCAATCAACACAGTCCACCAATGACTATGCTCGCAGCTCACACAAACGTAGTCCGCCAATGACTATGCCCGCAGCTGGCACCAACACAACCCGCCAATGGCTACGCCCGCAGCTGGCAAGAAAATCAACACACTCCACCCACGACTACGCTCACGCCCAGTGCGTGGGATAGACAGCTGGAGGTACGGGGCCGCTCGTACGTCAAGGGGGACCCATGAGCATCGTGACTCGGGGGCCTAACTGCGCCCGTAGCCCCTTCCCCCTTTGGGCCGTCCTTGGTTTCCGGTTGGTCCTATCGCAAGGAGGTACGTGCGGGGCGGGCCCTAACGACGTAGAGCTTAGTGCGCTCGACAAGCCATTCCAACTCTCTTGGGGAGAATGCTGGAGTCACTCGTACGTCAAGGGGGACTCCTGAGCATCGTGACTCAAGAGCCTGAACTGCGCCCGTAGCCCTTCCCCTTTTGGGCCTTCCTTGGTTTCAGGTCGGTCCAATCACGACAGAGGTACGCCCGGGACGGGCCCTCCAGACGCAGAGTGCCGAAGGAGTACAGTAGCCTCAAACTATCAACTCCTTAGGAAGGACATGGGAGTCGCTCGTACGTCAAGGGGGACTCCTCAACATCATGACTCAGGAGCCTGAACTGTGCTCGTAGCAACATCCCCCTTTGGGTCGTCCTTGGTTTCCGGTCGGTTCAATCGCGGGGAGGTACCCACGGGGCATGCCCTTCCGATGCAGAGTGTCGAAAGTGTTCCAAAGCTTTGAAATCCTCGTAGCATTCCCCTCATGAGGGCAACTCGCGCGTCAAGGGGGACCCCTGAGCATCGCGACTCAGGGGCCTAACTGTGCTCATAGCCCCTTCCCCTTTTGGGCCATCCTGGAATTCCGGTCGGACCAACCGCGGTGAAGGTACGCGCAGGGAGGGTCCTGCCGACGCAGAGCCTCACGGCAAATATGACAGGAACGAGGCGAAGAAAACATTCAAGCATTCAGTTATTACAAGCCTTGACAAGTTCATGAAAATGCAGATGAGTTTGACACCTCCACGAGGCACGATGTGCATTGCAGGAAAAAACAAGGGGGAGAAATCAGGAGGAGCCACCGCCTCCGGACGCCCCGTCTTCGGGGGCTCGTCGTCGACGTCAGAAGCGTCACCTTCCTCGTCGCCGGCTTCGGAGACATGTGGAGATGAAGGAGGTGCGATGCAGGCAAACCTCTTCACCAACGCCTCCACGTGGCCTTTCACCGCCTCCGCAGCACTGAGGCGGGCCTTAGCGGGGACCGACAGGATCACAGAGCTCAGGTCAAATCCCGGCTCGCGAAGATGAAGGTGGCTGAAGACGCGTGTCGCAGCCATGAAGAAGAGGTCGCGACACTCACTGTCAAGATCTTGTCTACCTGGACGTCTGTGTTATCCAACGCCACGGCGAGCTTCGCCGCAAGTGCGGCGAAGCCGCCCTTTGGGGCGGCCAGAGGTTCATCGAACCCGTCTCGGTAGAGGGAGCGGAGCGCCGCGCGAAGCTGGAGCTCAACCTTAGGGAAGCTATTTAGCTCCGCGACCTTCTACCTCTCGGCCGCGGCGAGGTCTTCCCCCTGGGCATCAAGGAGGGACTTCCTCGAGGCGGCCTCCTTCTCCTGCTCGTCCAAGCGCACCTGCTCGGTGCCTAGGCGATTCTCCCTCTGGGACAACTCTCCTTACCAGACGGTGATCTTGGCCTTGCGGGCCGTATGTTCTTCCTCTCGCAGGTGATGCAGCCCGGCTAGCCTGGCTTGTTCTTCTTGGAGGACCTTCGGGCAAGCCTCCGCCCCTTTGCAGGGTCGGGCAGCAGCTGCGGCTTCCTCCAGCGCCACATCGTGTGCAACGCGAGAGGCCTTGGCCTCCTCCACGCCTTTCAACATCGTGACCGCGACCTTGCTTAGGGCAGTGAAGGCGTCGTTCAAGATGCCCAGGGTGAGCACCGAAGTCTCCGGAAGTCCCTCCTGAGTAGCCTATAGTGCTGCCACGGGTGGTGCCGTTAGGGAGATATCGCCGCCAAGGACAGGGGGCTCCGGAGGATGCACGGAGATCGCGAGCATTGGTGCGTCGGGAGACCGAGGGTCCTCAAGGGTCTGCCCCTCAGGAAACAGCGCCGCCACGACTGCCTTAGGATGCTTCGGGGGCTCGGGGAGCGCGATGATCAAGGCCTGGGAGGTCGCCACGCGAGCCTCCCCCTCTCCATTGGCTGAAGGCGACGTGTTGGAGAGGGCGGGTGATGCGTCAGGAGTTGCCTTCAGCTTGACGCCCGCCTTCTTCCTCTTTGCCCTTGGCGAGAAGATGCACCTCGACATCTGACAAAATAGGGAATCAGCCAAGCACGGACTTCGGACGCGCATGGCGTGCCAAGACAAGTGACTCACTCTTTGGGGTCAATCCACCTCTACCTCTTCATCGCCCTCACGCTGGCGGAAGCAGTAGGGCCCCCCACAGAGGGGGACGAGCCCGATGCCTCAGGCTTTCCACTGGCGGAGGCGGGATGCGCCAAGGATGACCCAGCCTCGCACTTCTGGGGGGCGGGCACGCACTCGGACCGCGTAGAGCGTGGGGTCAACGCAGGTCCCCTGGAGGTCATGGCCAAGGAGAGGATACCCCTGCGGGGACCTGACCGGCGGCATCATCATCTGCAAGCTCGCATAGAAAGACGACCTCAGATGGGAGAGGTGCGCTCGCCGGGTTGTCGTCGATGGTCTTCCCTGAGTCCCCGTCACCGGAGGTGTCACCAGATGACACCTCTACCGAACCAGAGTCCTCGGCCGGGAGAAGCCCCCGCACATGGAAGACAGGCAGCCCGACGATCACGTCGGCCCGGTCGTCAAGACGGTACAACGGACCCAGAGCCTCAGGCAGGTCACCAGGGTCATCGCCGAGCAAGATCGCCACAACCCTGCACAACTCCTCGGTGGGGAGGTCCTGGGACCAGAGCCTGAGCTCGTCGTCACAGGCACGTAGTCCCACAGGGGCCTGGAGTGGGCATGAAGGGGTGCCTGGCGCTGCGCCAAGAACTCCCTCACTATCATCCTACCGATTAGCCGCTTGGCGCTGATGTCACGGGAGAAGCACTCCAGGACGGGTTCGATCCAAGGGTTGGAGAACTTCGTTGAGCTTGACGCGGGAGTCTTCTCCGGTAGCCCCTTCGGCTCCTCTAGCCAAGGGTTGGCATCCTTGAGGCTCATAAGAACCCAACGATGCCTGAAGTTCTCCACCTTCTTCCCGGCCTTCAGGAGTAGATTGCCGCTCTGTGCCGCTACGAAGGAGACGCACGCCGACAGATGGGCACCGTCATGCGGGCGCACGCTGAAGAAATGCGGAAGAGGGCTACCGAAGGCCGCACGCCCACGAAAGCCTAACAGTAGAAGGCAAAGACAGATAGAAGCAAGATGGAGTTGGGCTGGAAATGAAGCGCCTGGATCCCGTAGTGATTCAGGATGGCGGTGAAGAATGAAGAGAAGGGCGACACCAGCCCGACAAAGATAGTATGGAGGAAGAAGGGGTATCCCACCTTCGAAGTGGGACACTCCTCTATGGCACTACGCTAGATCAGGGTCCGCCCGTGCTCATTGGACTCGGCAGCGGTCCATGGAAGCACGGGGGTGAGAACCACATCCTTGGAGAGGGCACACTCGAGGAGCGGAGGAGCCAGGGCAGGGCCTTGCGCCTTTGGCTTTTGCTTGCCGGTAGGTGCAACCACTAAATCGGCAGGGGAACGACATGGCGCTAGGTCTGGGAAACACCGGTTAAAGTTGGAGACCAAGGAAGAAGAGAAAGTGCGGGAGAAGGGAAAACAATAATGGACCAACGCAGCGAGTCAGGTCCCTAACGACTCAAGTGAAGACAGAAGGCAAGGGGAACCCGACATAAGCCGCGTGGCGCGCGCCAGACCTGGCCCACATGGGTTAAGGGCTCGCGACGATTCAGGCCGTCATCAAGGCTTCGTTGGGAAGCCAGCCTAGGCGCGCCTTGGGCATGCTACTTCTCAAACAACAGCGCCAGAAATTGGCACGTTGACGGATACTTGGGTTGCGTTGGTTTTTCCCTTGAAGAGGAAAGGGTGATGCAACACACGAGCAGTAAGTATTTCCCTCAGTTTGAGAACCAAGGTATCAGTCTAGTAGGAGAATCGCGTCAAGTCCAGAGTACCTGCGCAAACACAAAAGAGCTTGCACCCAACGCTATAAAGGGGTTGTCAATCCCTTCAAGATTGATTGCAAAGTGATATCTGAAGGCGGAAAGTGCAACGAAGTAAAAGAGTAAGGCTGAAAATATGGTGTGAAGTAGACCCGGGGGCCATAGTGTTCACTAGAGGCTTCTCTCAAAATAGCAAATAATACGACGGGTGAACAAATTACTGTCGAGCAATTGATAGAACCGCGCAAAGTCATGACGATATCTAAGGCAATGATCATACATATAGGCATCACGTCCGAGACAAGTAGACTGATACTTTCTGCATCTACTACTATTACACCACACATCGACCGCTATCCAGCATGCATCTAGTGTATTGAGTTCATGACGAACAGAGTAATGCCTTAAGCAAGATGACATGATGTAGAGGGATAAACTCAAACCAATGATGAAAACCCCATCTTTTTACCCTTGATGGCAACAACACGATGCTTGCCTCGCTACCCCTTCTGTCACTGGTTGAGGTCACCGCACGGTATGAACCCAAAACCAACCATTTCTCCCATTGCAAGAACCATAGATCAAGTTGGCCAAACAAAACCCACATCTCAAAGAGAATTACAAGGATATGAAATCATGCATAAGAGAGATCAGAAAAACTCAAATAAGATTCATAGATAATCTGATCATAAATCCACAATTCATCGGATCTCGACAAACACACCACAAAAGAAGATTACATCGGATAGATCTCCATGAAGATCATGGAGAACTTTGTATTGAAGATGCAAGAGAGAGAAGAATCCATCTAGCTACTAGCTATGGACCCGAAGCTCTATGGTGAACTACTCGCGCATCATCGGAGAGGTCATGGTGTTGATGAAGAAGCCCTCCGTATCTGAATCCCCCTCCGGCAGGGCACCAGAACGTCCCCAGATGGGATCTTGCGGAGATAGAAGCTTGCGGCGGTGGAAAAGTATTTTCGTGGATCTCCTTATTTTTTCTGGGATTTTAGGGAATTTATAGGCGAAGGAGCTAGGGCACGGGAGGCCGAGGGAGCCCACAAGCCTGGGAGGCGCGGGCCCCCCTGGTCGCGCCATGGGGGCTTGTGGCCTCCCCCGAGACTCCCTCCCTTGGTTCCCAAGCTTTCTACGTATCTTTTGTTCTGGAAAAAAATCTTTTCTGGAATTAATGGGAATATATAGGCGAAAGACCTAGGGCAGAGGTGGCCCAGGGAGCCCACAAGCCTGGGAGGCGCGGGCCCCCTGGCCGCGGGTAGGGGGCTTGTGGGGTCCCTGGTGGCCCCCTGCCTTGGTTCTCAAGCTTCCCGATCTTCTTCTGTTTTGGAAAAAATAGTTTTGGAAGTTTCGTTCCGTTTGGACTCCGTTTAAAATCCTCCTCTGAAAGGGGTCAAAAACGTGGAAAAAACAAGAACTGGCACTTGGCACTGAGTTAATAAGTTAGTCCCAAAAAGATATAGAAGGCAGGATCAAAAAATAAGTTTGTCAAGATAATAGCATGAAACCATCAAAAAATATACATACGTTGGAGACGTATCACGGCCCGGGGGCTACTATCGGCGTTTTGGGAATGGTGGTACCCACACCTGCCTGCCTGCAGCCCAGGGCTGGCCCGCTTCATCGACCAAAACCAACGAGCCCGTTGCCCCTCAAGGCAAGGCCCTCGCGTGGGTCCAAGCCTCGCGAGGAGGAGCAGCTTCAAGACATGCAGGGGCCTCCTCAGGACCCCTCTGGAGCGGCGGAGATACCGAGGCAAGGACAATCCTCACGAGTCAAGGATGACATGTAGGAAGGGCAGGCGAGCAGCAGGCAGCCGGGCGGTGCAGTTTCCTTTTAGTGCAAAGGGGGGCAATGACGTACCGGGGTTCCCAAGGCATCTTCCAAAGGTTTCCCTTCTGGTGTAACAAAGCCATCGCCGCCCGCCAGCAGGATGGGTGTCATCCTTGTACCCGTCCTGTTGCGCTGACTGTCACTTTGCATGCGAAGACCACCTTTGGGCAGGGGGAGCATGTTCCCCTGTTCTCCTTTAAAATTGGCCATTGTGGGATCCCTTCCCGCCGAAACGATAAGGGAACAGGACCCAGGACACCACTATATAAATAGGATAGGTTGCTTCATAGAAGACCCCTCGGGACAAATTCATTGACCCTCGAGAACCACGCAAAGACACTGTCGGAGTTCTGGGAACGGGGGTACCCAGACTCGCCTGTCTCCGGCCCAGGGCTGGCCCACTTCATTGACCAAGCATTAGCAGTCACGACAAGGCCCTGGTGAGGGGCCAGGGCTCACGAGGAGGAACGAAACTAAGCCCCATATGGGGCCCCCTTAGGACCCCTCCGAAGTGGCGGACATTCCAAGGCAAAGCCCCGCCCCAAGAGTCAATGATGACGCAGGAGGAGGACAGGCGAACCGCAGATGGCAGGGAAGTGGAGCTCCCCCTTTTGGTGGAAAGGGGGGCCAAGACATACGCGGGACCCGAAGGCATCTTCCAAAGGTTCCCACTTTGGTGTAACCAAGCCACCGTCGCCCGCCAGCAGGGCTGACGTCATCCGTGCAATGTAGGTGAAGACCACCTTTGGACAGGGGAGCACGTTCCACTGCCCCCCTTTAAAATTGTACGTTGTGGGATCTCTTCCCGCCGAAAACGATAAGGGAAGAGGACCATGGTCGTCGCTATATATAGAGGATAGGTTGCTTCGTACAGGGGCATCGGGACCCTAACCATCAACTTACCTACCATCACACCGCTAAGGCCACCTAACCTTAGGAGGCCAAAGAACACTGTAATAGTTCACTCACCGACCTCCACGAGAGGCAATTCACCAAAGCAGGAGTAGGGTTTTACGCTCCCCAGCGGCCCGAACCTGGGTAAACTCCCGCGTACCTTGTCTTACTCACTATCGCGTGGGTTCTTAGCCTTGCTCATCGAGTAACGAGTCTGGTGACTTGAATCTGTCAAGTGGCCTCCGCACGCGCCCCTGTGTTCGAATCTTTAGGGTTTTGTGGAGCCCGAAATTCAACATTTGGCGCGCCGGTTAGGGGGCACTGTCGGGGCCTCCACGCCAACAATAGGAACCAGATCTTGACTCGACGACACCATGGCAAGTGCAACCACCGATGACCATCGGTTTGTGGCGGTGGACGGCGTCTGAGCAAGCAGGGCGGACCCTGCGGTCGCTTGTATTCTCGACGGATCGTAGGCGCCACCCTCCGGCCGCCACGTCAAGCGTTTCCTGCAGCGTGGGGGACGACCCGCCTAAGGCTCGAGCCTCCAGAATGCTGCGTGTGGCCAAAGATCAACATCACTTTTGGAGTTCTAGGAATGGGGGTACCCAGACCTCCCTCTTTGCGGCCCAGTGTGGGCCCACTTCATAAACAGAAGATCAACTGGAACGGCATCACCCCGGACAAGGTCCTCGCGAGGGGAGAAGCCTCGCGAGGAAGAGAGACATCAAGACCAGTAGGGGGCCTCCTCAGGACCCCTACGGAGTGGCGGATATTTCGAGGCAAGGCCGGGCCTCAGGAGTCAAGGGTGACGCCAAGGAAGTACAGGAGAGTAGTAGATGGCAGGATGGGAAAGTTTCCCCTTTAGCGCAAAGGAGGTGGGAAAGTACGAGGGCTCCAAACGCATCTTCCAAAGGTTTCCCTTCCGGTGCAACAAGACCATGTCCGCCCGCCGGCAGGACGAGCGTCATCCTTGCGCCGACCTCTACGGCGCTAGCAGCTACTTTGTAGGTGAAGACCACTTTTGACCGGGGAAGCATGTTCCCTTGTCCCCCACCGAAACTGGCCGTTGTGGGATCCCTTCCCGTCAACGATAAGGGAAGAGGACCTGGGCCTCCACTAGAAATAGAGGGTAGGATACTTGAGAGAGGGGGGGGGTTCATTCAAACCAAAGACCGACGGAGCAGAGTTCATTTGGATCGTAGAGCAGCACACCTAGTCACTTGGCCTCCGGAGGCTCGAGTGCACTGTACTAGTTCATCCACCAACCTGTGCGAGAGGCAATCCACCAAAAGTAGGAGTAGGGTTTTACTCTTCGGAACGACCCGAACCTCGGTAAACTATTGTGTTCTGTGTTCTCCTCATCATCGAGTGAGCCCTTTGTCGTTTCCCTCGAGTAGCGGGCTAGGTAAGGTGAAGCCGGGAGAGATCGTCGTACACGCCCCTGTGTTAGAATCCTTAGGGTTTTGCGGAGCCTGAAATCCGACATTTCGCGCGCTAGGTAGGGGGCGTGTGAAGGTCTTCTCCTAGCTTCCTCCTTCACAGGCCGCTGCACCGATGGCCGGCGACCAACCAGCTTCTCCGAGCCTCGTCGAGCTGGTCTCCGACCGCCACATCACAGCGGCTAGAAGCTCGCATGCCAGCGTCGCGGCACCAGGAGGCTCGTACCAGGTCGTCAACATTGTCTCCACCATGGCGTCCACCCATGCCACCCAGGCACATGGTGGCTGGGCGGCGGCCTAGGTACCCGCAGTGCGCCACATCAACTTGGGAGACCTCAGTGCACACAACGCGTTGCGGATGGCAAGAGAGATGCTCTGCCAACGACGGACACCAGGGTGCTTCGACGCCTGGGCAGACCACATCATGGAGCTGATTGCCATTGCCCAGACGACCATCCAACCCAGTGCATCCTCAAGGCCTCTGGCGACGGGCACCGGGGGATTGCACCGCGTGCCGGTCCCCGGGCCTTCAAGCTTCGGGGCCCTACCCGCTCTGGGCGGGGCCGATAGAGACGCACTTCGCGCTGCCCTCCACCTTCTCCAGACCCCAGTGACTGGCCCTGAGGGTCAGCACACCGACAACCACCTGGGATGCGAGGAGAACGGAACGACCGACGCACAAACTAGCGCGCATCACCAAGACTAAGTCAGACCTCGACAGCCCGGGGCGGCTAGACAGGAGCGCTCCCTTCAGCGCAGCTAGCAGAGGGCGGAGGCGATGGCACGGACGAACTACGACATCGGAGACATAATAGAACATCAAGGAGGGAGTCAGTGTCGGGCGGCGCCGGGACAAGCTAGCGACAGCAACAGGAACAAGCCACTGCGCGCGGAGCCCTTTCGAAGGAAGAACTCCGAGCAATATGGTCGGGTAGACCGTCCTCCGCCACCAAGGGGACCGCCACTATCGCGCTGATGACCAACCACGGGGGACGGTCGAGCACCTACATGGAGTCGTACGTGCCGGCGTATGTGGCAATACCTGACCCTCCCGACGAGGAAGAGCTTCAAGCATCCACCCGGGCACCTATCCTCCTCGAGAGTGAGAAACCTTTTGGGGACCTTCCTAGAGCTGGGCCCAAGAGGCGCGGGCAAGGAGGCATCCTCAAGCCGCGGGGCGCGACGCCAGCTGCCTTCCTCACGGGAGAACTACGTAAGGCCAAACCCAGGGGCCTCAGGAGGGCGAGTCAAATGCCGCGAGGAGACGCAAGTGGCACGGATCACCCGCGACGACCATGATGCAGGCGTGGGGATCGGGGGCCAGGCCTCGCGAGGCGCTCCTCAGGCACAAGGGGGCTATTCGAGGTAATTTTTTGGATTTACTGCCTTAAGAAGTGTCTGCTCACTGCAGGGACTTCAACCATACAGGGCATACTTCTGCATGATGTATCGTTTTTGCAATCTTTTACAATTTCCATTGCATCCACTTGGTGATCTGACACACTGCCTTGCTTGCATCCTTTGGCAATCCACCTTCCTTGCTCGGGGGCACCGGCCGCTAGGCATCACCCCAACGCGGGGGTTGGGGAAGCCCCACAGCTCCTCAGGACCACAATCGACAGGATAAAATTAGAGTCTCTCGAGCGTCAAGGGGGGCTCCAGAGCATGGCGCTCCAGGGGTCTTACCGGTCACAAGGCGACCTGCCGCCCTAGATATCGTCCTCGGTGATCCGGTCGTTATCATGGGTGGCAGGGCCTGACCCCGTAGCTGAGATCGTTCATTCGGTCGCAAGCAGTGGCGGTCGGGAAATGTGCGGGACCGGGTCCTGGCGACGCACAACCGCTTAAACGTCAAAATGGGGCTCCGGAGCATGGCTCTTCAGGGGCCTTAAAGGTCGCAAGGACATGTACCACCCTGGACAACGTCCTTGGTGATCCGGTTGTTGTCGGGGGAGGCACGGCCAGATCACGTGGCTACAACCATTCACTCGGTCCCACGCAACGGCGGTCGGGAAATGTGCGGGACTGGATCCTAGCAACGTAGAGCCGCTGGAACGTTAGAGGGGTTTTCCTGAGCATCGCGCCTCATAGACCTTACCGGTCACAAGGCCACATGCTGCCCTTAACAGCATCCTTGGTGATCCGGTCGTTGTTAGGGAGGCAGGTCCCCACCCCGTAGCTACATCCGTTCACTCGATCACACGCAACGGCGGTCGGGAAATGTGCCGGACTGGGACCTGTCAACGTAGTTTCATAGAAAAGCCCTTAATTGGCATCCTGGGAAGGAGCACGCAAGACCTGCATCAACCCGTCGCACCTCTGCATCGTCCTTCAATCCTTCCGGAACCTACTTCATCTCGTGACACTTTCACATAATAACGAGCTGAGGCTGTATACACCCAGGGCCCCCCGAGGACGCGGAAGGGGTCCACCCCACGCCTAGTGGAAGACCTATGCTCCGCGCTGGGTACAACATAGTCCACCAATGACTCCAGAAGCTCAGGCCCCAATTCCTCGGGGGTAGAGACACTCGCGAGGCCAAAGCGTACTCGCGACCTCCCATAAACACCCCACCCTGACACTCTTACGTAATAACAAGCCGAGGCTGTATACGCCCAGGGCCCCCCGAGGACGCGGAAGGGGCCCACCCCACGCCTAGTGGAAGACCTATGCTCCACGCTGGGTAGAAGATGAAGGCAATCAGCATGGTCCACCAATGACCATGCACGCATCTCGCAAGGAAAGCCATATAGTCCGCCAATGACTATGCGAGCTTTAATGTCGGACGCGGCGCTTGCTTGCTTTTTCTTGGATTCGAACTCTCTTCTACTGAGTTTGAACTGGCCGATTTCAAAACTTGATTTTTCCAGTCTTATTGCCTGACATTTGAAAAATAAAATGGGGGGAGCTTTCTCTGGCGTTTTTATTTCACTGGGTTCAAAACCTCCCGTCCGGAGGACGTGTTTGGAGATAACCGCTCGGCGCCGCCCCTAGGAGTCAAGGAGCATGAAAGCAAGGACTTGCCACCCTAGGGGCAACGTTTTTCAGTAGTCAACCCCCCTCGGAGGTCCGGACCGAAACTTGATACGACCACAAAGAGTCTCGGGTGGCCTCAAGGCCCCGTGGGGCGATGACCAAAGGGATGAAGTGCGGAATCGCTCGGGCGCCAGAAAGGGGGTTCCTGGGCACGCCTCAAGAGCCTCATCGGCCATTGGGGCCGGGGCTGACGACGTAGAGTGGCTTGAGCGTCAAGGGGGCTCCTGAGCAGTGTGCCTTAGGAGCCTTACTGGTCCCAAAGCCACTCGGCCCCCAGGGCACTAGGGCTTTGCCCCGTGAGGAGCAGCCTCGGTAATGGGTTGTGCCTCATGGCAGGAGGGAAATGTGCGGGACCGGGACCTGCACACATAGAGTGTCGAAAGGTTCTTCACCTCATCCCACTTATGAAACAGGAACTGCACAGGAGGAACTACGTCAGGGACCGACACAAACCCACGAGCTAAGTGTCCCGCAGGCCCCGACCGGGACCCTCTTGCTTTACGACAAACTAACGGTGAATTGAAAACATGCGCACTAACTAAGTGATGCATGGACTAAGGACTAGACGACAGCAAGGAGCGAGTCCAATGCCCAAGCACGCGGCGGCACGAGAGGTGCCTCGGGAGGGCAGGACTTCCAGAAGGTCGCACTTCCCACGTCGTCCCAAGCCATGACAGGTGCACCGACGGGACCTAAGCTTTGTAGCCCGGCCGCAACAACCACCACATGCAAGCCATCAGCTCAGGATCAAAAGGGAAAAGGAGAATAGTGAAGGTAATAACGGCAAAAGCATAACGCCCGGCAGGGAAGAGTTCTTGATCCACTGTTACAGGAGCAGGCAAACAGGGGCTTGGGGGACTAAGGGGAGGGGCTGCTTGATGTCTACTACGCAACCTTCTCCTTGTAGACATTGTTGGGCCTCTAAGTGCAGAGGTTTGTAGGACAGTAGCAATTTTCCCTCAAGTGGGTGACCTAAGGTTTATCAATCTGTGGGAGGCGTAGGATGAATATGGTCTCTCTCAAGCAACCGTGCAACCAAATAACAAAGAGTCTCTTGTGTCCCCAACACACCTAATACAATGGTAAATTGTATAGGTGCACTAGTTCGGCGAAGAGATGGTGATACAAGTGCAATATGGATGGTAGATATAGGTTTTTGTAATCTGAAATTACAAAAACAGCAAGGTAACTAGTAACAAAAGGGAGCACGAACGGCATTGCAATGCGTGGAAAAAAGGCCTAGGGTTTATACTTTCACTAGTGAAGTTCTCTCAACAATGATAACATAATTGGATCATATAACTAGCCCTCAACAAGCAACAAAGAGTCACTCCAAAGTCACTAATAGCAGAGAACAAACAAAGAGATTACTGTCGGGTACGAAACCACCACAAAGTTATTCTTTCTGATCGATCTATTCAAGAGTCCGTAGTAAAATAGCACGAAGCTATTCTTTCCGTTCAATCTTTCATAGAGTTCCTACTAGAATAACACCTTAAGATACTTATCAACCAAGACCCTAATGTCACCTAGATACTCCATTGTCACCTCAAGTATCCGTGGGTATGATTATACGATATGCATCACACAATCTCAGAATCATCTATTCAACCAACACATAGAACTTCAAAGAGTGCCCCAAAGTTTATACCAGAGAGTCAAAACGTGTGCCAACCCCTGTGCATAGGTTCCCAATGTCACGAACCCGCAAGTTGATCACCAAAACATACATCTAGTACTCACATGAATCCATGTGTGCCAACCCATATGCAAAGGTTCCCAATGTCACGAACCCGCAAGTTGATCACAACACATAGACACGTGCAAGACATACATCAAGTGTTCTCAAAGACTCAATCTGATAAGAGAACTCCAAAGGGGAAACTCAATTCATTACAAGAAGGGAGAGGGGGAAGAACATCATAAGATCCAACTATAGTAGCAAAGCCCACGGTACATCGAGATCAAGACATCTCAAGAACACGAGAGAGAGAGAGAGATATCAAACACATAGCTACTGGTACATACCCTCAGCCCCAAGGGAGAACTACTCCCTCCTCGTCATGGAGATCGCCGAGATGATGTAGATGGGCACCGGAGATGGATTCCCCCTCTGGCAGGGTGCTGAAACGGGATCCAGATTGGTTTTTGGTGGCTACAGAGGCTTGCTGCGGCGGAACTCCCGATCTAGGTTTCTTTTTGGGGGTTTCTGAATTTATAGGAATTTATGGCGGTGGAATTGCGTCAGTTGGGCCATCGAGGGAGGTCACAAGCCTGCATGGTGCAGCCTGGGGGGGGTGGCCGCGGCGTCAGGGCTTTTGACTCCCTCGTGGATCTTTTGGCCTTCTTCCAAAGCTTCGAGGGTGTCTTTTGGTCCAAAAAATCATCGTAAAGTTTCATTCCATTTGGACTCCGTCTGAAAAAGGGTCAAAAACACGAAAAAAACAGAAACTGGCACTTGGCACTGAGTTAATAGGTTAGTCCCAAAAAAGATATAAAATAGCATATTCATGCATATAAAACATCCAAAGTTGACCAGATAATAACATGGAACCATCAAAAATTATAGATACGTTGGAGACGTATCACTGCTCACATCACCCATGGCGCTAGCTGGCCGACGTCGGGACCACCCTCCTCGCTCGAGGCGGGCACCTAGACGTACGGCCCCACGAGGGCGTCGACGTGCGGGCGAACCTCGTCCCGGAGAAAATGGCGGGACTCAATAGGCGCCGGTTCGACGACGCACCAGAGGTCGACTACGGAGCAAGGCGGCGCATGTTGGAGAAGACGAGTGTCAGGGCAAGGCCCAGAAGCTCTCGCCTGCTGGACGCGCTGTCCCGCTCCACGCGGTGGACGCCATCCTCCAGCGCCTCCATGACCTCCTGGAAGAAGACTAGGTAGCCCCCGTCGCTCCTCGCGTTAGGTAGCGCCGGGGCCTTCCCCGCAAACAGGCGCGTCACGGCGGTCGCCCGGTTGGCGATTTCCGCGAATTGCAGGGTGCGCTAGGACGCCATCAGCCGGGCGTACGACACCTCATCCTGAGTGGCTTGCACGGTCTCTGCTGCCTCCCGAACCTGCTGCTCCAGCGATGCTAGCTCCTCCTTGGCATCCGCATCGCCTTGGCGGGCGACACAGAGGGTGGCCTGGGCGCTCTGAAGGTGGGCCCGAAGCTCCTCCACCTCCTCCTGGAGCTCACCAAGCTTTGGATTCTTGGAGGAGGGCGCACTAAAGAAGAAGGAAGATCAACCCCAGGACAAAAGAAGACGCAACAAGCAAAGGGGACGCAATGAAGGACTTACTCATCAGCCATAACCCAGTGGTGGCGGACGCACGAAGGCCCTGAGGGCCCTCTGTCGCAGCCTCCGGGGGCGGACGAAGTCATAGGATGTGCCGCACGCTTCCCCCGGCCAGAACCGTCTCCGGGGGACACCATGAAGATGAAGGGCGAAGGAGAGAAGAGGTTTTCTCGCGGCAGACTTATGAAGCAGAGAAGAAGCTCGAGGTTGAAGTGCCCCCCTCGAAGGGGGCTGGGAGAATTCATAGGCGAGCCCTAGCCACCAATCGTCGTGGGAGAGAGGGCATCGCACACCCCTCGAGGGCCGCAAGGTGGGCCGACGGAAGCGTTGTCGCCCACGTCACCTCACCTGTCCACCGATCGGTCACATCCGCGAGGGCCGTTGGCTGTGGTCAGGCCACACCCATGCCATTCAATGAGCAACATCATGGCCTGCACGACTCTTGGGGATCGCATCGTCGTGCCCTCGCATCAGTCGGGCTCCCCGGGAGCGAGAGCATCGCCGCACAACTTCAGGACACGTGGGTCGCCTGACCTGTAGGCAAATGGGGCCCGCGACGCTTCGGGCCGCCTTCAAGGCTTAGCCGAGAAGTCAACCCACGTGCGCCTTGGGCTCGGGGCTACTGTCGGCGTTCTGGGAATGGGGGTACCCAGACCTGCCTGCGTGCGGCCCAGGGTTGGCCCACTTCATCAACACAAGGTCGTCTGGAACGGCACCCTCGGACAAGGCCCTCGCGAGGGGCCAAGCGTCGTGAGGAAGAGCGACATAAATACCCGCAGGGGGCTCCTTAGGAGCCCTCTGGAGTGGCGGATATTTCGAGGCAAGGCCGGGCCTCAGGTGTCAAGGGTGACGCCAGGGAAGGACACACGAGAAGTAGATGGCAGGACGGGACAGTTTCCCCTTTAGCGCAAAGGAGGTGGGAGCGTACCAGGGTTCCAAAGGCATCTTCCAAAAGTTTCCCTTCCGGTGCAACAAGACAATGGCCGCCCACCAGCAGGACGAGCGTCATCCCTGCGCCCCCCTCTGCGGCGCTGGCAGCTACTTTGCAGGCGAAGACCACTTTTGACAGGGGAAGCATGTTCCCTTGTCCCCCACCGAAACTGGCCGTTGTGGGATCCCTTTCCGCCAACGATAATGGAAGAGGACCTTGGCCTCCACTAGAAATAGAGAGGGTAGGATACTTGAGAGAGGGGTGTTCATTCAGACGAGAGACCGATGAGCAGAGTTCATTCCCACCGTAGAGCAGCACACCTAGTCACTTGGCCTTCGGAGGCTCGAGAGCACTGTACTAGTTCATCCACCAACCACCGCGAGAGGCAATCCACCAAAAGGAGTAGGGTTTTACGCTTTGCAGCGGCCCGAACCTGGGAAAACTGTTGTGTTCTGTGTTCCCCTCACCATCGAGTGAGTCCTTTGCCGTTTCCATCGAACAACGGGATTGGTAAGGTCGAGCCGGGAGAGATCGTCGTACACGCCCCTGTGTTCAAATCCTTAGGGTTTTGCGGAGCCCGAAATATGACAATCACCTTCGGCCCCGACGACCACCATAAAGCCACGACGGCTGCCGGGGCGCTTCCTATGTTGTGCAAGCCGACCATATCCGGCGTGGCTGTCTCCAAGACCCTCATCGATGGCGGCGCGGGCTTCAACATCATCTCAATGGAGGCCTTCGACGTGCTGCGGTTACCCAGAGAGCAGCTCGCGCCCACGAAGCCCTTCTCTGGGGTAGTGGCGGGGTCCGTCGTTCCCGTAGGACGGATTCGTCTCCCTGTCATGTTCGGCACCCGCTCCAACTTCCGCACTGAGCAGATCGACTTCGACGTTGCTCACATCCACCTTCCGTACAACGCAATACTCGGTTACCCCACCCTCGCGCGGTTCATGGCGTTGACGCACCCGGGCTACAACATTGTCAAGATGCCCAGGAGCGGAGGCGTGCTTACCGTCGTGAGGAACATAAACCATGCCTCACGGGTGCTCGGGCTATCCCATAAGGCCACGACCATAGCGTGTGCCAACTCCAGGGGAGAGGTGTTGGGGAACGTTGCATGGGAAACAAAAAAATTCCTACGCACACGAAGACTTATCATGGTGATGTCCATCTACGAGAGGAGATTCAGATCTACGTACCCTTGTAGATCGCACAGCAGGAAGCGTTAAGAAACGCGGTTGATGTAGTGGAACGTCTTCACGTCCCTCGATCAGCCCCACGAACCGTCCCGCGATCCGTCCCATGATCCGTTCCGATCTAGTGTCGAACGGACGGCACCTCCGCGTTCAGCACACGTACAGCTCGACGATGATCTCGGCCTTCTTGATCCAGCAAGCAAGACGGAGAAGTAGATGAGTTCTATGGCAGTGTTATGGCGCTCCGATGGTGGTCACGATCTACTCCTGCAGGGCTCTGCCCGAGCTCCGTAAAAATACGATCTAGAGGAAGAATTATGGTGTCTAGATCTGAGTTGCACGTGGAAAAAGTTGTCAAATCAGCCCTAAATCACCACTATATATAGGAGGGACGGGGAGGAGGCTTGCCTGGAGGACTAAGTCCCCAAGGGTGCGCCGGCCAGGAAGGAGAGTGTAACATCCCAAATTTCCTAATTTGGCATGTTTTACATTGTAGCTAAGCATCTATGCGTATTGATTGAAATAAAGTTTGCATTTGAATTCTTTCGATTTTTCTTTTGCATTTCTATTTTTTCTTCACACGAGTAATGCCGGGAAATAATTTCTTGCACGCAAGAAAGAGCGGAGGAAAATGACCCTCCAAAATGTGAGGCATTTCTGAAATATTTTGAGCCAAGAAAACCAAACTTTTATTGTGAAAATAATTGCAAAAACAAAATATAGCATAAGGGGTTATTCTGAAAAAACATTTTTTTAAAGTTTTTATTTTTGCCTTGGAAAAATGTTAATCGTGTAGAGATTTTTTTTCTGAAAATTTTGGTATATAATAATCTATATTAATTATTTTATTTTGCTTCCTTTTTATTCCTTTTAGTTTCCGTTTTATTAAAAAGGCTAAAACGGGAATATTTTTTAAAAGGAATGCGCCTGAGCGCTTTATAGCGCTATCGGGCCGAATCCCAACCCAGCCGGATCCGAATCTGGATCGGATCGGCCACCGATCCCCTCAGCCTCGCCCCTCCTCTCCCTGCCGCGTGGGCCCCCTGGCCGATCCTCACCCCGAACCGGTCACCCCCTTCCTTTCCTCTCTCCCCCTTTCCTTTCTCTCACCCTGCCCGAGCCACCATGGCCGGACTTCCCATCCCGAGCCCCGATTCCCTTCCCTCTGCGCCACCTCCCTCCCCCTATAAATACCTGCCGCCCGGCCCTCCCTTCGCCCCGTTCCACCGCCCCGCCTCCCTGCCTGAGGCCCACGCCGCCCCTCGCAGCTCGCCGGAGTGGAGCCGGAGCCGAAGCTCCCCGGTCTCCCTGCTGCTCGCCCCGACCTCCCCAAGCCACGCCGACGCCGCCACTCTTCGCCGGAGGACCGCCTCCACCCCCTGGGCCCCTCCGCAGCCGTCCCCGACCACGGGAACCTCGCCGCCGACCACCACCAAGCCGCCACCGCCTCGGTTCTCGTCGGAGACCCCTGCCCATGGTGAGCATCTCCCCCTTTGCCTTTCATCCGTTGGATCCCAGGCCACTGGTCTAGATTAGATGAAGGGATACCCGTTCGGTTCTTTTAAAAGAACCGATGGTTCTTTTTATTTAATTAATGAGCCAACGCGGTTTGTCTAGTTTGCGGCCGTTCGCGAGTTAGCACCGCAGCGCACACCTCTCTGACGAATCAGGAGCTGCCACCTACCCCCCGTTGACAAGTTAGTTCTTTGTTTTTTTCCGTTTAATTCGAAAATAGAGAAAGTTGTAATCTTGTTTCCCCTATAACGTTTGATCTAGAGATCCAATGAGGTTGATTCTTTTTCGAGCAGATCAAAAATTGTCTGTAGTTTCTAAAAACATATAATTTATCTATGTTTGAAATTTTAATATTTGAATTAGATCAGATTTAGTTTAAACCTTGTTTTGCTTATTCCAGGAGTTTAAAAAATGATTTTTATTTGATTCCTTTTGCTACTGCTTCCTAGTGATTATATCTTACTGTGGTATAAGTTTGAAATTTTGTTTAATATTTTTACTTGGGGTTTGAACAGAAACAATTTCTGCCTTAGTTAGTTGAAGTGAATTCTTTCACGTAGGCCATAGCTATTTTATACTTGTGATGTTATTTTACTTGTTGATGATTGTAGTGCCTATGGTGTGTATTTGTTTGTATCGGTAGATCATCCAAAGTGCGAAGCTTGTTACATAGAAGCGCTCGATCAAGACAACTATCATCAAGGCAAGTCATTTGATCATGTATCACCTATGTTTTATGCATCGTAGTTCTACTAGCCTATGCCCAATTGCATTCTGAGTAGGTACTTGGAAATTATGGTTACATATTGTAGTATCATGTGGTAGGCACCCAACAACCCCGTTACTTGGCCCAGGACGACAAATTTCATATTGCTATGCTTGAGTAGACGGGATTCTGGTTGAGAGTTTATCACGAGTGATGCGAGAATAATTTAATAACCAAGACCGGTTAAGTCAAGACTTTTCAATACCTCATGATGCAATGCAACTCTGGGTGAAGGACGGTTGATGGGCTCCCTGGAGAAACCAGTGGATGACCCGGGATGCTGGAGACGGCCATGACATCTTGCGGAAAGCTTCACCCATGCTCAAAGAGACGGACGAATATTTTCAAGACCCAAGGCTTACCTGCACAGCCACTAGTCATTATGGGCTCTGGCTTGGTTGGACAAGGCGGCGACTCTGGACACGCGGTGCTAGCAGATGTAGAAGAACGGTAGGATTGGATGGGCACCGACAGGGATTCAGAGGGACCCGTCGAAAGACCATGTTTTGATCATCCGGTCTTCAAACACCCTGAAGTGCGAGGACATACACGGAGGGGCTCAAATCTTGTGGGGAACGTCTGCAAAACTCTGCAGAGTACTCAAACCTAATCGATTAGCCGTGTCCACGGTCATGGACAACTTGAGCCAAAGGAACTGAGGTTATCTGAAATTCTCAACACAAATAATAAAATTGATGTGGGTATTATTGACAACATGGGTACGAGAATTGGTTGGTGGAACCATCTCGTTAACAACCAACAATGTAGTAACATTTTGCTTTTAGCCCTCTCTTGATGTAGGAGAAAACTTGCTTTTCGCTAAAAACTTATAGCCCCACCTGCCATATATGCATATAGTATAGATGATTACTTTTCACCCCTCTCTTATGTGACTTGCCGGCATATTCAATATGCTGACCTACAAGGCTGCAACGTCTTATGTTGCAGATATTTTTCTTCGACGAGTAAGAGTACGATTCAGGGTTACGGTCTATACTCAACTTGCCGTTGGTGTTTATTGGGACTCCACTCCCTTGACTACTTCCGTTGAGATATTTAAGGTATATATCAGTTTTACGCTATTTCCATGTGATTGCACTTTGATATATACATTGATGTACTGTGTGTGCCAGCATACTGATCCAGGGATGGCACAGATACAGAAAGGCTTGGCTCGTCTTGAGTCGGTTCGCTACAGAAATGGTATCAGAGCACACGCTGGCCGTAGGACGTAACCTCTAGGAATGGGAAAGCCTTAGGAAGAAAACTATTTTCTT
This sequence comes from Hordeum vulgare subsp. vulgare, assembly GCF_904849725.1. NCBI lineage: Eukaryota > Viridiplantae > Streptophyta > Magnoliopsida > Poales > Poaceae > Hordeum > Hordeum vulgare. The sequence continues at coordinate 408,456,851 of NC_058521.1, read as the reverse complement.
ATGACTATAAATCCTCTAATTCCTCTTCTGACCATTTCTGACTTCTCTCCGATTTTCTAATGTTTTAGATGGCCACCTTCATCCCCGTTAAGTTCACGGAGTTTTGCCAGCCTGACGCCACTATGCCTTTCGGAAAGGAGCTGACGCAGATCACCAAGGACTTGAGGATTTCTCTGCCGACTATCACTCGGAAGCCTACTTCGTCTTACCCGGAGGATTCATGCTAGAGGATTGAGGTGCACGTTCCCAGAAGGACATTCGAGCCGCGCACTGAGCCTATGGACTTCAAGTTCATCGCACCCAACTGGATTCTCGGAAGGGATATGGCGGTCCATTGTGCACTCGGACGTATCAAGGAAGTGTACAGAGGCTGCCCTATTTCACCGGACCTATTCACGGTATCCCGGAGAGGAGAAGATGGAGAAATCATCTCAAGCAAGACCAAGGACGCTCTCCTGTCCTATGCCCAGACCTTGGAGAAGCACAGCGGGACTCTGGAGCATCGTGTCATCAAGGACGCCAGGAAGATCAAGCAATTGACGCTCCGCGAACTCGAACTCGAAGAAGCAGCCCGGGAAGCCCACTATGAGGACGAATTGGAGGTGAAGGACTTTGTGGAGAGGATCGATAAGCTGAAGACCCGAGTTGCATACCTGGAGGAGGAACTGGACATGGGCGAGAACCTTCATCCCGAAGGAGACGTAGCCCCCTTGATCAGCAATGAGGAGGACTATGAAGAAAGCTCCACCGAAGGACCCACCACCATGCTTTTCTGAGGAGGACACTTAGACTAGACCACCAAATTTATGTTATCGTTAAACGCTTAGGCCGATGTTTAGGTTATCGAATTTTGTATCCCTGTGTGTGAACCTTTTGTGATGGCATTGAATAAAATGTGTGGTGTGATACTTGTTTGTTGCATTTCATATGGGTAGTGTAATTACTCTTAGACCATTGTTCTATGCTAATCTCACCCCTCTACAAACACCAGATGCCTCCGAGACGTGCCCCTGCTTCCAACATCCCGCCGGAGCTCACTCAGTTGATTCAACAACAGAATACCCTGATGCAGCTGATCATCTAGAACCAGAACAATAACTACAACCATCATCCACCCCAGGCCGACAATCTCACCCGTTTCCTGAGGTTGAACCCTCCGACTTTCTCCAGCAGCATTGAGCCCATTATGGAAGATGATTGGCTCCGCAAGATGGAGCGGGAACTTATCACTGCTAGTTGTACTGAAGCTGAGAAGGTGCGCTTTGCCGCGCATCAACTTTAAGGCCCTGCAGCTGCATGGTGGGAGAACTACACTACCACATACCCCATTGCTGGAGTCACTTGGGAGCAGTTCAAGACGGCCTTCCGCACCGCACATCTCTCAGCTGGTGCAATGAGTCTGAAGAAGTGTGAGTTTCGCAACTTACGCCAGGGAAATTGCTCTGTGGCTCAGTATGTCGATGAATTCAGCATGCTCGCCCGTTATGCACCTGGAGATGTGGCCGATGATGCGGCCAAGCAGGAAAAGTTCTTGGAGGGACTCAATGATGAGCTGAGCATTCAGTTGACTATAGCCAACTTCAACAACTACCAGGAACTGGTAGATAAGGCCCTCATCTTGGAGGGGAAACATCAGCAGATGGAGAACCGCAAGCGGAAGTATGGCAATGGAAAGTTCAACTCCGGCACTCAGCAGAAGCCTCGCTACACCCCCTATTCAGGGAATACCGTGACTGGATCCGGTAAGTTTGGAGGACACGTCCAGCATAACCACCCAGTGCACAACCATGGAGGCCACAACCATGGAGGAAATGGGAACCACCGCAACAACAACAACTTTAAGAATGGCGGTACTGGCACTCAGCATCATTCACTCCAGCTCAGAAGGATCTGAATCACATCACCTGCTTCAAGTGTCAGAAGACGGGACACTATGCCACTGAATGTCCACAGAACAAGCAGGGAAATGGAAACGGCAACGGCAACTCTGCAACAAAGAAGCCCAATCCTTTTCCTCGAGCTCAGGTGAATCACATTGATGTTGAAGAGGTCTATGATCACCCCGATATTGTGGTTGGTAAGTTTTTGCTAAATTCACGTCCAGTATTGGTACTTTTTGATTCTGGTGCAACGCATTCATTCATATCATGGGTAGTCGTGGAAAAGTATAGTTTGCCAACTAGAACCCTCAGCCAGCCTATTAAGGTCAAATCCCCAGGAGGCATGATGACAGCCGGGATAGGATGCCATGCTTTGAGTCTCAACATCGGGAACCATAATTTCCCCACCGACCTCATCGTATTAGAGTCCCAGGGATTGGATGTAATCGTAGGCATAGATTGGTTGGCCAAGTATGAAGGGAACATTGATTGTGCCCTTAAGTCTATTTTGCTCACCACCCCCGAGCAAAAGCGGATTAAGTACGTGTCTCAGCGCCCGACACGGAGTAAACGAGTAAACTCTCTCACGGGAGTAGTCCAGGAGGAAGTACCGATTGTACAAGAATACCCATATGTATTTCCGGAGGAATTGCTGGGCATGCCACCTGATAGAGAGATTGAGTTCCTGATTGAGCTATTACCAGGAACAGCCCCGATATCCAAGAGACCCTATCGGATGACCGTAAATGATTTGGTAGAAATCAAGAAGCAAATTAAGGATTTGTTGGACAAAGGGTATATTCACCCGAGTTCTTCACCTTGGGGAGCCCTAGTGCTCTTGGTTGAAAAGAAGGATAAGTCCTTGAGAATGGTAGTCGACTATCGTGCATTGAACGAGGTGACCATCAAGAACAAGTATCCCTTGCCGATGATCAATGATCCGTTTGACCAGTTAGTTGGAGCCCGAGTATTCTCCAAGATCGATCTTCGATCCGGTTATCATCAGTTGAAGATTCGTGAACAGGATATACCCAAGACAGCCTTCACCACCCGGTACGGCTTGTACGAGTACACGGTCATGTCATTTGGACTGACTAATGCTCCGGCATATTTTATGAATCTGATGAACAAGGTATTTATGGAATACTTGGACAAGTTTGTCGTGGTGTTCATCAATGACATACTGATATTCTCCAAGAATGAGGAAGAACACAAGGAACATATGCGTCTAGTTCTGGAGAAACTTCGAGAGCATAAGCTTTATGCAAAGTTTAGCAAATGTGAGTTTTGGTTGAAGGAAGTCGGATTCCTCGGACACGTGATCTCAGGAGAAGGAATAGAAGTGGACCCTGCCAAGGTCGCAGCAGTCACCGAATGGATAGCACCCACGTCAGTCGACGAGATTTGCAGTTTCCTCGGACTTGCCGGATATTACCGGAGGTTCATTGAGAATTCCTCGAAGATCGCCAAACCCATGACAGAGTTGTTGAAGAAGGAGTCCAAGTATGTTTGGACTGAGGAATGTGAAACCAGTTTTCAAGAGTTGAAGAAACGTCTGGTTACAGCCCTAGTGCTGATATTGCCAAACATTCGGAAGGATTTCCAGGTTTACTGTGACGCTTCTCGTCAAGGACTCGGACGAGTGCTCATGCAAGAAGGTAAAGTTGTAGCCTATGCATCTCGACAGCTCAGACCCCATGAGTTGAATTATGCCACGCATGACTTGGAACTAGCAGCCATAGTGCACGCTCTCAAGACCTGGAGGCATTTCCTGATCGGAAATAGCTGTGATGTTTACACTGATCACCAGAGCCTGAAATATATCTTCACACAGAAGGAGTTGAACCTCAGACAGAGGCGATGGCTAGAATTGATCAAGGACTATGGCATGAGATTGCATTATCTCCCAGGCAAGGCAAATGTTGTAGCCGATGCGTTGAGCCGCAAGAGTTATGTGAACACACTCATAGCAGGAGGGTTACCCCAGGAGTTAGCCGATGATCTCCGAGAGCTCAAATTGGAAATAGTTCCAAGAGGATTTGTAGCCAAACTCAAAATTCAGTCCACTTTGACAGAAAAGATCCGAGAAGCACAGAAATCAGACAAAGAGATAGCTGAGATTAAGCAGAAAATGAAAGACGGGAAGGCTAAAGGTTTTCATGAGGATGAACACGGAACTTTATGATTTGAGGATCGCATTTATGCGCCCAATGATCCCGAACTCAAGAAGTTGATACTTCAGGAGGCCCATGATTCCCCGTACTTGATACACCCCGGCAACACCAAGATGTATCTCAATCTGAAAGAAAGTTTCTGGTGGACAGGAATGAAGAAAGACATTGCCGAGTTCGTAGGAATATGCGATGTTTGTCAGCGAGTAAAAGTCGAGCATCAGAAGCCAGCAGATTTGCTTCAACCTCTGCCGATACCTGAGTGGAAATGGGAAAAGCTTGGTACGGATTTCATCACACGATTACCCAGGACCCATTCTGGCTATGATTCTATTTGGGTTGTGGTCGATCGTTTGACCAAGGTACCTCACTTCATTCTTGTGAAGACTACTTACACGCGTGCCAAGATGGCCAAGATATATATGACCAGGATCGTATATCTGCATGGAGTACCGAAGAGTATTGTGTCAGATAGAGGGACTCAGTTCACATCAAAATTTTGGCACCAATTGCATGAAACCTTGGGAACGAGATTGGAGTTCAGTACAGCTTTTCACCCACAGACACATGGATAGACCGAGAGAGTCAATCAGATTCTGGAGGACATGTTGAGAGCTTGCGCACTAGACTACGGGTCTAGTTGGGATGACAATTTGCCTTATGCCGAGTTCTCATACAACAACAGCTATCAGACCAGTCTGAAGATGGCCCCTTTCGAAGCTCTATACGGAAGGAGGTGCAGAACACCGTTGATGTGGGATGGAGTTGGAGACCGACAACTTTTTTGTCCCGACCTTATCCGAGATTCTGAAGAGAAGGTCAAGCTGATTCGTGACCGACTCAAGATAGCTTAGTCCAGGCATAAAAGTTATGCCGACAACAAACGCAAGGAAGTAACATACGGAGTGGGAGACCGAGCCTATCTTCGGGTGTCTCCGCTTCGAGGAATCAAGAGATTTGGCGTGGAAGGAAAGTTAGCACCCCGATTCATTGGCCCCTACAAAATTATTGAACGTAGAGGCGAAGTTGCATATAAACTGGAACTGCTAGAAGGATTGTCCGGAGTTCACGATGTCTTCCATGTTTCCCAGTGGAAGAAATGCCACGCTGAGATGGCTGATGTTCCGTTGAGAGATACAGTACCCCTAGAGGCCATACAGCTCGACAGTGATCTGAGATATGAGGAGAAACCCGTCAGGAATCTCGAGACTGCCGACAGAGTTACCCGCAGCAAGATCATCAAGTTCTGGAAGGTATTATGGAGCCACCACACCGAGGAAGAAGCCAGCTGGGAATGAGAAGAGGATCTTCGTCGAGACCACCCGAACCTATTTTCTAGCCAACCCAAATCTCGAGGGCGAGATTCATCTTAAGGTGGGTAGGTTTGTAACATCCCAAATTTCCTAATTTGGAATGTTTTACATTGTAGCTAAGCATCTATGCATATTGATTGAAATAAAGTTTGCATTTGAATTCTTTCGATTTTTGCTTTTGCATTTCAATTTTTTCTTCACACGAGAAATGGCGGGAAATAATTTCTTGCACGCAAGAAAGAGCGGAGGAAAATGACCCTCCAAAATGTGAGGCATTTCTGAAATATTTTGTGCCAAGAAAACGAAAGTTTTATTGTGAAAATAATTGCAAAAAGAAAAAAATAGCATAAGGGGTTTTTCTGAAAAAACATATTTTTAAAGTTTTTATTTTTGCCTTGGAAAAATGTTAATCGTGTAGAGATTTTTTTTCTGAAAATTTTGGTATATAATACTCTATATTAATTATTTTATTTTGCTTCCTTTTTATTCCTTTTAGTTTCTGTTTTATTAAAAAAGGCTAAAACGGGAATATTTTTTAGAAGGAATGCGCCTGAGCGCTTTATAGCGCTATCGGGCCGAATCCCAACCCAGCCGGATCCGAATCTGGATCGGATCAGCCACTGATCCCCTCAGCCTCGCCCCTCCTCTCCTTGCCGCGTGGGCCCCCTGGCCGATCCTCACCCCGAACCGGTCACCCCCTTCCTTTCCTCTCTCCCCCTTTCCTTTCTCTCACCCTGCCCGAGCCACCATGGCCGGACTTCCCATCCCGAGCCCCGATTCCCTTCCCTCTGCGCCACCTCCCTCCCCCTATAAATACCCGCCGCCCGGCCCTCCCCTCGCCCCGTTCCACCGCCCCGCCGCCCTGCCCGAGCCCCATGCTGCCCGTCGAAGATCGCCGGAGTGGAGCCGGAGCTGAAGCTCCCCGGTCTCCCTGCTGCTCGCCCCGACCTCCCCAAGCCACGCCGACGCCGCCACTCTTCGCCGAAGGACCGCCTCCACCCCCTGGGCCCCTCCGCAGCCGTCCACGACCACGGGAACCTCGCCGCCGACCACCACCAAGTCGCCACCGCCTCGGTTCTCGTCGGAGACCCCTGCCCACGGTGAGCCTCTCCCCCTTTGCCTTTCATCCGTTGGATCCTAGGCCACTCGTGTAGACTAGAAGAAGCGATACCCCTTCGGTTCTTCTAAAAGAACCAGCGGTTCTTTTTATTTAATTAATGAGCCAACGCGGTTTGTCTAGTTTGCGGCCGTTCGCCAGTTAGCACCGTAGCGCACACCTCCCTGACCACTCAGGAGCTGCCACCTACCCCCCCCCCCCCCCCCCGTTGACTAGTTAGTTCTTTGTTTTTTCTGTTTAATTCAAAAACAGAGAAAGTTGTAATTTTGTTTCCCCTATAACTTTTGATCTAGAGATCCAATAAGGTTTATTCTTTTTCCAGTAGATCACAAATTTTCTGTAGTTTTTAAAAACATATAATTTGTCTATGTTTAAAATTTCAAAATTTGAATTAGATCAGATTTAGTTTAAACCTTGTTTTTCTTATTCCTGGAGTTTAAAAAATGATTTTTATTTGATTCCTGTTGCTACTGCTTTCTAGTGATTATATCTTACTGTGGTATAAGTTTCAAATGTTTTTTAATATTTTTACTTGGGGTTTTAACAGAAACAATTTCTGCCTTAGTTATGTGAAGTGAATTCTGTCACTTAGGCCATATCTATTTTATACTTGTGATGTTATTTTACTTGTTGATGATTGTAGTGCTTATGGTGTGTATTTGTTTGTATCGGTAGATCACCCAGAGTGCGAAGCTTGTTACTTAGAAGCGCTCAATCAAGACAACTATCATCAAGGCAAGTCATTTGATCATGTATCACCTATGTTTTATGCATCGTAGTTCTACCATACTATGCCCATTTGCATGCTAAGTAGGTTCTTGGAAATTATGGTTACATATTGTAGTATCATGTGGTAGGGACCCAACAACCCCGTTACTTGGCCCTTGACAACAAATTTCATATTGCTATGCTTGAGTAGACGGGATTCTGGTTGAGAGTTTATCACGAGTGATGCGAGAATAATTTAATAACCAAGACCGGTTAAGTCAAAACTTTTCAAGACCTCATGATGCAATGCAACTCTGTGTGAAGGACGGTTGATCGGCTCCCTGGAGAAACTAGTGGATGACCCGGGATGCCGGCGATGGCCATGAAATATTGCGGAAAGCTTCACCCAGGCTCAAAGAGACGGACGGATATTTTCAAGACCCAAGGCTTACCTGCACAGCCACAAGTCATTATGGGCTCTGGCTTGGTTGGACAACGCGGCGACTCTGGACAGGTGGTGCTAGCAGATGTAGAAGAACGCTAGGATTGGATGGGCACCGACAGGGATTCAGAGGGACCCGTTGAAAGACCATGTTTTGATCATCCGGTCTTCAAACACCCTGAAGTCCGAGGACATACACGGAGGCGCTCAAATCATGTGGGGAACGTGTGCAAAACTCTGCAGAGTACTCAAACCTAATCGATTAGCTGTGTCCACGGTCATGGACAACTTGAGCCAAAGGAACTGAGGTTATCTGAAATTCTCAACACAAATCATAAAATTGATGTGGGTATTATTGACAACATGGGTACGAGAATTGGTTGGTGGAACCATCTCGTCAACAACCAACAATGTAGTAACATTTTGCTTTTAGCCCTCTCTTGATGTAGGAGAAAACTTGCTTTTCGCTAAAAACTTATAGCCCCACCTGCCATATATGCATATAGTATATATGATTACTTTTCACCCCTCTCTTATGTGACTTGCCGGCATATTCAATATGCTGACCTACAAGGCTGCAACGTCTTATGTTGCAGATATTTTTCTTCGACGAGTAAGAGTACGATTCAGGGTTACGGTCTATACTCAACTTGTCGTTGGTGTTTATTGGGACTCCACTCCCTTGACTGCTTCCGTTGAGATATTTAAGGTATATATCAGTTTTACGCTATTTCCATGTGATTGCACTTTGATATATACATTGATGTACTGTGTGTGCCAGCATACTGATCCAGGGATGGCACAGATACACAGAGGCTTGACTCGTCTTGAGTCGGGTCGCTACAGAGAGGAGGAATCCTACTCCAATTAGGATTGGAAAGTGGAGTCCTTCTCTTCCTTCCGACCTCCCCCTTTTTTTCTCTTTGGTTTTTCCTCTTCTTGGCGCCAAGGTCCTCTTGGGCTATCCCACCAGCCCACTAAGGGCTGGCGCGCCACCCTTAAGACCATTGGGCTTACCCCGGGTGGGTTGCCCGCTGCTACGTCAAAAAAAGTCCTTCCCCGGCAGTGGTGCCAGAGATCCTTCTGTCATCTCTTGAGCTTGCGTTGGTTTTTCCCTTGAAGAGATAAGGGTGATGCAGCACAGGAGCAGTAAGTATTTCCCTCAGTTTGAGAACCAATGTGTCAATCCAGTAGGAGAATCTCGTCAAGTCCAGAGTATCTGCGCAAAAACAAAAGAGCTTGCACCCAACGCTTTAAAGGGGTTGTCAATCCCTTCAAGATTGTTTGCAAAGTGAGATCTGAAGGCGAAAAGTGCAACGAAGTAAAAAAGTGTAAGGCTGAAAATATGGTGTGGAGTAGACCCGGGGGCCGTAGTGTTCACTAGAGGCTTCTCTCAAAATAGCAAATATCACGGTGGGTAAACAAATTACTGTCGAGCAATTGATAGAACCGCGCAAATTCATGACGATATCTAAGGCAATGATCATACATATATGCATCACGTCCGAGACAAGTAGACCGATACTTTCTGCATCTACTACTATTACTCCACACATCGACCGCTATCCAGCATGCATCTAGTGTATTGAGTTCATGACGAACAGAGTAACGCTTTAAGCAAGATGACATGATGTAGAGGGATAATCTCAAACCAATGATGAAAACCCCATCTTTTTACCCTTGATGGCAACAACACGATGCGTGCCTCGCTACCCCTTCTGTCACTGGGTGAGGTCACCGCACGGTATGAACCCAAAACCAAGCACTTCTCCCATTGCAAGAATCATAGATCTAGTTGGCCAAACAAAAACAACAACTCGAAGAGAATTACAAGGATATAAAATCATGCATAAGAGAGATCAGAAGAAACTCAAATAAGATTCATAGATAATTTGATCATAAATCCACAATTCATCGGATCTCGACAAACACACCGCAAAAGAAGATTACATCGGATAGATCTACATGAAGATCATGGAGAACTTTGTATTGAAGATCCAAGAGAGAGAAGAAGCCATCTAGTTACTAGCTATGGACCCGTAGGTCTATGGTGAACTACTCACGCATCACCGGAGAGGTCATGGTGTTGATGAAGAATTCCTCCGTATCCGAATCCCCCCTCCAGCAGGGCGCCAGAACGTGCCCCAAATGGGATCTTGCGGAGACAGAAGCTTGCGGCGGCGGAAAAGTACTTTCGATGATCTCCTGATTTTTTGTGGAATTTTTGGGGATATATAGGCGCAAAACCTAGGGCAAAGGACGTCCAGGGGGGCCACAAGCCTGTGGGCCGCGGCCTCCCCCCCTGGCCGCGGGGTGGAGGCTTGTGGGGCCCCTGTGTCCCCCGTGCCTTGGCTCTCAAGTCTCCTGATCTTCTTCCGTTGCGGAAAAAATCTTCTCGGGGATTTTATTCCGTTTGGACTCTGTTTCGAATTCTCCTCTGAAAGGGGTCAAAAACATGGAAAAAACAGGAACTGGCACTTGGCACTGATTTAATAAGTTAGTCCCAAAAAATATATAAAAGGCATGCAAAACATCCAAAGTTTGACAAGATAGTAGCATGAAACCATAAAAAATTATAGATACGTTGGAGACGTATCACCCCCCTCCCGGTGAACTTCCGGAACCCATTCGTCACTCCCGATACAATGCCGGTAATGCCCCAAAACCTTCCGGTAACCAAATGAAACCATCCTATATATCAATCTTCGTTTTCGGACCATTACGGAAACCCTCGTGAGGTCCGTAATCTCATCCGGGACTCCAAACAACATTCAGTAACCACACATATAACTCAATTATACTAAAACATCATCGAAATGTAAGTGTGCAGACCCTGCGGGTTCGAGAACTATGTAGACATGCCCCGAGGTACTCCTCGGTCAATATCCAATAGCGGGACCTGGATGCCCATATTGGATCCTACATATTCTCCGAAGATCTTATCGGTTGAACCTCAGTGTCAAGGATTCATATAATTTCGTATGTCATTCCCTTTATCCTTCGGTATGTTACTTGCCCGAGATTTGATCGTCGGTATCCGCATACCTATTTCAATCTCGTTACCGGCAAGTCTCTTTACTTGTTTTGTAATAGAAGATCCTGTGACTCACACTTAGTCACATTGCTTGCAAGGCTTGTGTGTGATGTTGTATTACCGAGTGGGCCCCGAGATACCTCTCCGTCACACGGAGTGACAAGTCCCAGTATTGATCCATACTAACTCAACGGACACCTTCAGAGATACCTGTAGAGTACCTTTATAGTCACCCAGTTACGTTGTGATGTTTGATACACACAAGGCATTACTACGATGCCAGTGGGTTATATGATCTCATGGTCATAGGAATAAATACTTGACACGCAGAAAACAATAGAAATAAAATGACTCGATCAATATGCTACGTATATAATTTGGGTCTTGTCCATCACATGATTCTCCTAATGATGTGATATCATTATCAAGTGACAACACTTGCCTATGGCCAGGAAACCTTGACCATCTTTGATCAACGAACTAGTCAACTAGAGGCTTACTAGGGACATTGTGTGTCACACCCTGTTTTTCACCCCAAGTATTCTATGTTGCAAAAATCAGAGCTTGTTAAAACCTTTTCAAATAATGTTGTGAGTGCAATGTGAACCCTTGGTTGAGTGTGTGCTTGTTTGTTTGATGACTCAAATCTATGAAAATTTATTATTTTGCTCTCCTCAAAAACCCTTTCTCCTTTATACCAAGATCACCTTCATCATGTTGGGATACACTACTAGCTCATGAAGCCAAGTGGCACTTCCAACCAAAGTTGGTGATCTGATCCAAATATTATTTTCATTCATTAAAAACATTAATTGGTGATTTAAAATATTATTTTCCTATTTTATCTCTATGTCTGTTTCTAAGGCAGTAATGATATTCCCACAAGGAAAATGTCTTTCCTGCCTTAGAACATTCTGAGTAAATTCATGGAAGCTCAGAAGGACATATATTTTCCATATATAAGATTTCCAACCCTATTTTATATTAATATTATTTGAGTAAAACCCTGAAAACCATTTCTGTCTGTTTTAGCTTTTTGAGATGTTTCCAAAGGAAATTATCTCAATAAAATCCCATAAAATTACAGGAGCCCTTCCAAGCCATATTAGGTGCTCACCTGAAATCTCACCTTGATCCAAGGTGGGGAAGTGCACCTAATGAGCCCAAAACCCTCTCTGTCTAGAGTAGAGTTGGAACAACTCTACATTGCAAAGTTTCTCCAATGGAGCTGAAACTTTGCAGAGGTGTTTAACACCCCAAATGAGGACTCCACACCAAAGATGGGATTTGTGAGACTCTGTTTGGCCACACTCCCTTTGTAAAGGACAGTACTAGTCATTTTGAGATATTTTCAAGTTTACAAAGTCAAACTTGTTCAATGGAGATCAGATTTGGTGGAACCCCATGTTTTTACCCCAAGATCAAACCTGTTAAGTTTCATTTACAGTGGTGGAGTGGAAGCACCCCAAGTCACTGTCGAACACCTACTGACAGGAAGGTAAAAACCCTCCTAGCCACTGTTTTACCCAATGCCAAGGCCCCAAACTTGGTGGGTTAGAGCACCAGAACACCCTGAGCACCCAGTCAATCAGCCCCTCCCCAACTCCAAGCACAAGTGACAAGAACTCCAATTTCAGCTGCAGGGCAGTACTGGCAACACGAGTGTTCCTTGCTCCCTTGACCAGCTCGAGCTCCCACTAAGCCACAACGGCTAGGCGCACTCCCAGCAACACTTAGGACATGGAGGACACGTCCCAAGTGCCCCAGAGCGAGCCAGCATGCCGTGGCATGCCAAAACTGCGCTCTGGCGCGCTGCAGAGAGCCACCAACAAGGGGACGACGCTCCGGTCGGTCCCAACCTCCCCAATTATGTCCAAACACTCCCCCGACAACCATTCAGTGCAAAGCTACCCCAGGGACCCTCTCCCCGTCGCGCAAGAGCTCAGGCGACGTGTGCCCGTGCGCGCCTGACGCGGCCGAGCATGCACGGTCACTGCGCCTCGACCCCACTCGCTTTCCCTCTGCGGCCGTTGCACCAGGAGGTCCTAAACCACGTCCCGAACCCGTGGTTTCGCGGACAACACCTCACTGTGCTCACACGCGCGCCACGCTGATTCACCGGCGCGCCCGAGTCGGGTCACCATCGTTGGCCTATAAATAGGTCCCCCCGGCGCCCCAGCACCCTCCAAGCAGCTTTAGCACAACCAGTATACACTCCCTAGCCACCCAATCGAGCTCGCAGAGCCCCGGTGCTCGAGATCAACCGAGGCCCCTCCGCCTCGGAGCTCCGGTCGATCTCCGACTACACGTCGGCTCCTGCGCTGGCCGACCCCCCATTGCACTCCCCTTGACACCAGGAACATTTCCCCTAGCTTTTCCGAATGAATCCGTGCCCCTAGTCCCTAGTTCAACACCAACCCGAAACCCTTCTGCCACGGGCACCTCGTCGCCAGCGACCCAGACCACCTCCGGTGACGTCCCGACCACGAGCAGGTAGGCGGAGGCACGAGGGACCCGTTCCCGTTCTTAGTTTGGCCTGAGGACTACGGCAACCTCGCCGGCGTCCATCTCCACCTCTCTGGCTGGAGGTAGCAGAAGGACCCGACAGGTGGAGCCCACCTGTCGGTGTTCTGGGGCAGCCAGCGCGCGCAGCCGCTGACGCTGACCCCAGGGGCCCGCAGGTCAGGTTTGAACCTGGCCCGCGCGCGCCTGGTGGCCAGGCCTGCTGGCTAGGCCGGCTGGATCTGTTCCCCTGGCCCTTTTTCCTTTTATTTTAATCCTGTAACTTAAATGATTTTTATAAAAAGATTTAGCCAATGGAAAAATATAATTCTTCCACCAGTAATTTTCTAAAAATGAGTAGTATTTGATTCTGCAATAGTTGACATTTAACAAAAACAGAAACTATTTTGGTATAATAAAATGATATTAAAAAAGCACGTATTTACTTCTGTTTGCTTTTAAATAAATATGCTTAGCTAATAAAACTATAGGAAGCATTTTCCAAAATAATAAACTGAATTTATTCAAGCCTTGCAACATTTTTAAAAGCACTTTGTGATCTGTTTTAGTGAGGGCTAGTATTTATTTATTCCTTTCTCGACGATAGAGTTACCAAGTGATGGAGGATCCGAAGCGCAAGACCTCGAAGACCCCAGATACCTAGCTGACCAAGGCAAGCAACCCTTTGACCATGACTTGAGCATATGAAATGATGCATGCTAGAATAGCAAGTATTTTTCCGTTACATGTGATCACAGTGCCGGTTCATCATTGATGTGATGGTACCGAAGGCTTCTTCGAAGCACTTGCATGGTAGTGATGTTATTCACATGGCTCCTCAGAGCACAAACATGATGAGCTGACCCTACTGTCCAAGAGGATCATGCTACTGTCATGTTGATTAGTAAAGTACAAGATCATTGCATTGAGCTTGACGCTACCCCGTGAGGGTCATGTCGTTACCATGTTGACAAGTAAAGATAGAGCATATTATCACAAGCATGATGAAGAGTTAAATAAAGAGTTTATGAAAACCCCGTCGGGTGCCACTAATGCCCGAGGGTGACGATGAGTTGGTGATCACTTTTGGTGAAGTGATGCACCGGTGTTTTGGTGTGAGTATGGTTTCAGAAATGGGATTAGATTTATGATGGATCGACCGTCCCAACCGTACCAGTACGACCACGATACCCCTTTATGGGACGGGGCTTTGTTGATTACTCTGGTCGGTACTAGCAAAGAGCCACATTACTAGTGGCGGGAGTGATTGGTGTCACTCTTGTGATGGGGTCGTGCCAGGTAGGACGACTATGCCATTATTATGAGTTCCAGGCACACCGTTGGTCCCTGCATGGTTGATATAGTCCAGAGTCGGTGCTCGTAAGACGTACAACATGTGGGCTGGGTACCAATCGAGTGGACCTCTTTGTCTAGTATCGTCAGGGGAAAGATGATGATCGGGTACTTACCTCGGGTATATGTGATATACCGCGAGTCGTGGATGACACGGAAGTTTCCCGTTTCTCGTGGGTCCAGCGTACTACCTCTGCAGAGTGTCAAACTATTCGAATAGCCGTGTCCACGGTCAAGGACATTTGGGTGGTGCTGCTTAAACTACGTCCAGTGTTTCCGCATAAACCAAGTGTGTGTGTGTGTGTGTGTGTGTGTGTGTGTGTGTGGTGTTAAAACGGTGTCGTTATGATAATCATAATAATATGATCAAGTTCGGTGACTTGACATATAGGGTAAACCCGGATGGTTTAGCCCTCATTGTTACCTTGAGGTTATGACAAGTCCGATGACTTGGCATATAGGGTGAACCCGGTGTGTTTAACCCTTGTCAGATATGTTGGTATCTGTAACCTGTTCTGAAAAAGAAATTCTTTAACTTGTTGCACATACCTGATCATGCCACCACATTGCATTCCACTAAAGAAGCATGTTACTTTTATTCCTTACCAAATATATTCATATCATGGGCTGTTTGCGAGTACATTTAAAGTACTCATTGGCTTGCCACTGGTTATGTTATTGACCAGACATGGAAAGACCGGAGTTTGGTGATGAGTACGCCGTCGGAGACGAAACTGTGATCTAGGATGCTTCCAAGTCAGAATGCCTGTCGGTGTAGGCTTGATGGCATGGGCACCGCTCAGCCCTTACGAGTTTCCGCTACTCGATGTATCCGTTTAATTTGTCTTTAGGCCTTGCTCTTGAACCCGACCTTCTGGTCGTTCGATGTAATAATTTTGGTACTTGGATGTAAGACTCTATTATTCAGTATCTGTGTTCAGTGAACATTGATCCTTGGGGTCACTGGGCACGGTGAACTCGACTTGCTAGTCGGGGTCCCCACATTGTGTTTTCTATGTATCCACACATGTATTTGAGTTTCCAATCAATACAATTCTAGCATGGATAATAAACGATTATTATGAACAAGGAAATATAATAATAACTAATTTATTATTGCCTCTAGGGCATATTTCCAACAGTCTCCCACTTGCACTAGAGTCAATAATCTAGTTCAGATCACCACATGATTTTAACGAATCCAACACCCATATAGTTCTGGGGTCTGATCACGTCTTGCTCATGAAAGAGGTTTTAGTCAACGGTTCTGAACCTTTCAGATCCATGTGTGCTTTAAAAATCTTTGTGTCATCTTATAGATGCTGCTACTACGTGCTATTCGGAAATACTCTAAATATCTACTCTACTATACGAATCCGTTTTACTACTCATAGCTATTCGGATTAGTGTCAAAGCTTGCATCAACGTAACCCTTTATGACAAAATCTTTAACTACCTCCATAATCGAGAAAAATTCCTCAGTTCATTAGTTACTAAGGATAACTTTGATCGCTGTTCAGTGATTCAATCCTAGATCACTCTTTGTACCTCTTAATAGACTTTCCGCAAGGCACACATTAGGTGCGGTACACAGCATGGCATAATGTAGAGTCTACGACTAAGGCATAGGGGACGACCTTCGTCCTTTCTCTTTCCTCTGCTGTGGTCGGGCTTTTGAGTCTTACTCAAATTCACACCTTACAACACAGCCAAGAATCTTTCTTTGCTGATCTATTTTGAACTCCTTCGAAAACTTGTCAAGGCATGCATTTCATTTGGAAGTTCTGTTTAGCATTTTGATCTATCTCCATAGATCTTGATGCTCAATGTTGAAGTAGCTCTATCCAGGTCTTCCTTTGAAAAACCCCTTTCGAACAACCTTTATGCTTTACAGAAATTCTACATTACTTCTGATCAACAATATGTCAACCACATATATTTATCAGAAATTCTATAGTGCTCCCACTCACTTCTTTGGAAATACAAGTTTCTCACAAACCTTGTACAAACCCAAAAGCTTTGATCATCTTATCAAAGTGTATATTCCAACTCCGAGATGCTTGCACCAGTCCATAAAAGGATCGCTGGAGCTTGCATACTTGATAGTATTTTTAAGATTGACAAAACCTTCTGGTTGTATCACATACAACCTTTCCTCAAGGAAACTGTCAAGGAAACAATGTTTTGACATCCTATGTGCAATATTTCATAAATAATGCAACAACTGCTAACATAATTCCAACAGACTTTTAGCATCGCTACGAGCGAGAAAGTCTCATCATAGTCAACTCATTGAACTTGTCGAAAACATCTTTGCGACAAGTCAAGATTTTCTTAATGGTGAATAGTCACCATCATCATCTATCTTCCTTTTAAAGATCCATCTTTACTTAATAGTCCTACCACCATCAAGTAGTTTTCCCAAAGTCTACACTTTTTTTCATACATGGATCCTCTCTCGGATTTCATGGCCTCGAGCCATTTGTCTGAATCTGGGCCCACCATCGCTTCTCCATAGCTCGTAGGTTCATTGTTATTCAACAACATGACCTCCAAGACAGGGTTACCGTACCACTTTGTAGTAGTACACGACCTTGTCAACCTACGAGGTTTGTAGTAACTTGATCCGAAGCTCTAATGATCACCATCATCAGCTTCCACTTCAATTGGTGTAGGCGCCACAGGAACATCTTCCCGTGCCCTACTACACACTGGTTGAAGTGACGGTTCACTAACCTCATCAAGTTCCACCACCCTCCCACTCAATTCTTTCGAGAGAAACCTTTCCTCGAGAAAGGACCCGTTTCTAGAAACAAACACTTTGCTTCCGGATCTGAGATAGGAGATGTATCCAACTGTTTTGGATATCCTATGAAGATGCATTTATCCGTTTTGGGTTCAAGCTTATCAGACTGAAAACCTTTTTCACATAAGCATCACAGCGCCAAACTTTCAAGAAACGACAGCTTAGGTTTCTCCAAACCATAGTCTATACTGTGTCATCTCAACGGAAATACGCGGTGCCCTATTTAAAGTGAATGCGGTTGTCTCCAATACATAACCCATAAATGATAGTGGCAATTTGATAAGAGACATCATAGTATGCACCATATCAAATAGGGCGTGGTTATGATGTTTAGACACATCATCACATTATGGTGTTCTTGGTGGCATGAATTGCGAAACAATTTCCACATTGTCTTAACTGTGTACCAAAACTCGCAACTCGGATATTCATCTCTATGATCATATCGTAGACAGTTTATCCTCTTGTCAAGACGATCTTCACTCTGAAATAGCTTTGAACTTTTCAATATTTCACACTTGGGATTCATCAAGTAAATACTCTTGTACCTACTCAATTCGTCAGTGAAGTAAGAACATAACGATATCCACTGCGTGCCTCAGCACTCATTGGACTGCACACATCAAAATGCATTGCTTCCAACAAGTCACTTTCTTGTTCCATGTGGTATGATTTTGCATGTCTCAAGTGATTCAAAATCAAGTGGATCCAAATGATCCATCCGCATGGAGTTTCTTCATGCGTTTATACCAACATGTATGGTTTGCATGTCTCAAACGTTTCAAAAATGAGTGAGTACAAAGATCCATCAGCATGGAGCTTCTTCATGCAATTTTTACACCAACATGACTCAAGCGATAGTGTCTCAAGTAAGTGGTACTGTCATTATTACTTTGTATCTTTTGGCACCAATATTATGAACATGTGTAACACTACGATTGAGATTCAATAAACCATTGAAGGTAATTATTCAAGCAAAAAAGAATAACCATTATTCTCCTTAAATGAATAATCGTATGATCCAATCATGCTCATGCTCAACACAAACACCAAATAACAATTATTTAGGTTTCACACCAATCCCGATGGTAGAGGGAGCGTGCGATATTTGAACACATCAACCTTGGAAACACTTCAATCACCTATCGTCACCTTGCCTTAGCTAGTCTCCGTTTATTCCGTAGCTATTATTTCGAATTACTAATCACGTAGCAACTGAACTGGTATCCAATACCCTCGTGCTACTAGGAGTACTAGTAAAGTACACATCAATATCATGTATATAAAATATACTTCTGTCGACTTTTCCAGCCTTCTTATCTACCAAGTATCTAGGGTAGCTCCGCCACAGTGACCGTTCCCCTCATAACAGAAGCACTTAGTCTCGGGTTTGGGTTCAATCTTGGGTTTCTTCATTAGAGCAGCAACTGGTTTTCCATTTCATGAAGTATCCCTTCTAGCCCTTGCCCTTCTTGAAACTAGTGGTTTTACTAACCATCAACAATTGATGCTCCTTCTTGATTTCTACTTTTGCAGTGTCAAACATTGTGAATCGCTCAAGGTTCATCATATCTATCCTTGATATGTTGTAGTTCATCACGAAACTCTAGTAGCTTAGTGGCAGTGACTTCGGAGAACCATCACTATCTCATATGGAAGATTAACCCCCACTTGATTCAAGCGATTGTTGTACTCAGACAATCTGAGAACATGCTCAACGATCTGAGCTTTTCTCCTTTACTTTGTAGGCAAAGAATCTTGTCAGAGGTCTTATACCTCTCAAAAAGGGCACGAGCATGAAATCTCAATTTCATCTCTTAGAACATCTCTTATGTTCCGCGACGTTTTCAAAGACGTCTTCGGTGCCTTGCTTCTAAGCCATTAAGTATTACACACTGAACTACCACGTAGTCATCAAAAACGTGTATGTCAGATGTTCGCAACATCCACAGACGACACTCGAGGTGCAGCACACCGAGTGGTGCATTAAGGACATAAGCCTTTTGCGCAGCATTGAGGACAATCCTCAGTTTTACAGCTCACTCCGCAAAGTTGCTACTATGAACTTTCAACTAAATTTTCTCTAGGAACATATAAAAACAGTAGAGCTATAGCGCAAGCTACATTATAATTCGCAAAGACTATTAGAGTATGTTCATGATAATTAGTTCAATTAATCATATAACTTAAGAACTCCCACTCAAAAAGTACATCTCTCTTGTCATTTGAGTGGTACATGATCCAAATCCACTAACTCAAGTTCGATCATCACGTGAGTTGAGAATAGTTTCAGTGGTAAGCATCTCTATGCTAATCATATAAACTATACGATTCATGCTCGACATTTCGGTCTCATGTGTTCCGAGGCCATGTCTGCCCTTGCTAGGCTCGTCAAGCTTAACCCGAGTGTTCCATGTGTGTTACTGTTTTGCACCCGTTGTATGTGAACGTTGAGTCTATCACACCCGATCATCACGTGGTGTCTCGAAATGACGAACTGTCGCAATGGTGCACAGTCGGGGAGAACACAATTTTGTCTTGAAATTTTAGTGAGAGATCACTTTATAATGCTACCGTCGTTCTAAGCAAAATAAGGTGCATAAAAGGATTAACATCACATGCAATTCATAAGTGACATGATATGGTGTAACGACCAAGATGTGTTCCTTTCAGATGTGGGGATCGAGGCCCCGAATTGGAAAGGAGCGCATCTAAGCGTATCGCAAATAGGTAACACAGCACATACATAATAATAAAAATAGACAATCAGGGGTTCAATTGCCTTCTCATAAATATATCAGAGTACATCACGCATACAACCAAAGTAGTTCCGCTACGGACTACAAAACAGAGAAAAGGCTATGCTACCCTGCCTGCAGGCCCACGATCACGACCACGCCTCAATCTTCTAGATAGTTCACGTACTGGTGGTCGGTCTCCTCATCGTACTGCCATGCCAGCTGCGTGCCGACGGGATCATGTGTCTCTGGGGTACCTGAACCTGTTGGTGTTGTGATGGAATCTGTGAGCCACGGGGACTCAGCAATCTAAGACCTTGGTGCCAGAACTAGTCAAGTTATTAGGTAGCATAAGGTGAAGTGTTTAAGGTTGCAGCATCCTAAGCTTGATTTGGTGGCTAACTTACGTAGAGCATTTATGAAGGTGCACTATACTAGCGGCCGCGAATACTTGATCACTAAGTGATCTTGAACACCCACCTACGTCAATCATAACCCCACCGTGTTCCCGATCGAAGAGAGATCTTCGAGGGGACAGTCACGGTTACGCACATTGTTGGCAATTTTATTAGCTTATGTTTAAGTTTTCTATTACCGGATGTTAGCAAAATATTCCAAGTTGCCACATAACCGCGGGCACGGCTTTCCGAAAGATTAAACCCTGGAGGGGTGCTCCAACTAGTCCATCACAAATGTACACAAGCCGCAAAGTAATCCTCTATCACGAATCTCGTGACCTCGTCGGATTCCTTAGAGGAAAAGCTCAACTCTCGGGAGAACCAAAGCTTCACTGGGATTCATATACGCAAGATATATCGCTAAGGTAAGACAAGACTAGCAGGACCGCCCGTCGTGTCGACGACCCTGATAAGAGCCGCGTATCTCAGTCTCAGGATACGACGGATGAGCTAGACGTCGGGATGGCTAAACATTTGGGTGACCAGTGGGGCCCCGGACATCGCTCAGGTGGGACCAACACTCATGAGGAGCACTGGCCTGGGTTGTTGATTAAATTCCTCGGGGTAGCTATTCCCTATGCAAATTATTATGTGATTAGAAGATTAAAACCAATGTTGGGTCCTGCCGGACAAGTCTTAACACTACGCGATTTATGAAGGGGGTCCTCATAACAACCCCGAACGTGTTAGGAGCGATCAATATGGAATCAAACACCGGTAGCCGGTAACTATGGCGACAATAACGGAACAAAGAACCCGGCAAAAGGCTAGGCCTTCCGTTATTTACCAAGTATATAGGTGCGTTAAATAAATAACAGAATTTAAGATAATGATATCAAGCTCATGTAGTCACATGAGTCAAAGCACCTACATCTAGCAAAGCCTACTTAGCCATTCAAGTTTGCTAGGAAGGGACAAGTGTTTGGTTTCATGGCATATCAAGAGGAAAATATTTCAGTGGTAGGCAGCGAGCATATGACAAGGAAACGTAATCTAGCATAACAAGTCTAGAGATGGAATCAAGGTCATATCATCTTGCCTGTGATATCCTCAGCTTGGAATGCTTCTTGTTCGTCCTGCACGTACTCTCCCGACTCCACGTACTCATTCTCCACTCCCGGTGCTACCCAACATAAGAATATCATCCAATGAACAACAGCACTTCAAGATGCAACAAGCACATGATGCATGAGATGAAAATGAGCATGCATCACTATTTCTATCACTAACACAAGCTTAAGGAGTTAAAACAAGTTCCTGTACATAACTGCATGCTAACCTATTTTGACATGCATGAGAATGACATGATCAGATGCGTCTCATGAAAACGATGCAAAACCATATAAAGAACAATACAATCGGAGCTACGGATCAACGGGAATCAATGAAACAAGATATGAAGCCCTCCGTGTCAAAATCATCACCACACACTCAAATGGCACAAATCTGGTATTCCCAGGTTGCCAAGACATAAAACAACTCATCATGGATGGGGTGGAGCAAAGAAGAACACCACAACATCAACTAAGCACTCACAATCATCAAAATGACAAAACTACACAATCTGCCATAAACTGCATCATAGCACTTTGTGAGCTACATGCAAAGCACCAAGAGCCACCCAACTATGCCAAATAATATATGTGGATGTAGCTAGCCAAGAATACTACCAACACAAGCAATAATCACACAAAAAGGAATTAAACACAGGAAGATACAAGGCTGCAAACTTGCCCAAAACCATCAGTTTTCAGGGACTTAGTGAAAATTCCTGCACCTAACTTTCTATCTTTGCTCTGAAGCTTTTTGACAGCAGCCAAAACATTATCTACAGGACTCCAAATGGGATGCAATTTACAGGGAGTTAGTCAAACATACTAGGTCCGACTTCCTAGTAGAAAGCTAAGGCTAGATCACAACACCATGACCAGCACAACCTCATCAACATGGGAAGAAAATATAAACAGATTTTCAGACTTGGTGAAAATCTCAGATTTTCACTAATCTGGAATTTCAGTCACATGCCTACTTTGGATGGGCACAACTTGCACACATGGATTCCAAATCATGAATTGAAACCAACATGTGGTAGAGGGGGACACCCTCTACTACCACAACCAAGAAACAAATACAAGAGCACACCACAACTCATGGAACCAAGCTCTAAACATAGAAGAAAATGAAAATATGTCATGTCCAGAAAATGTTCCAATGGCAAAAATGATTTCACCAATGGATTCCTGGGATCTTTCTACCCCAAAACCATATATAAAACATATGCACTTGCTTGGAGCAAGTGAGCTCAAACTAGGAAGGAAAAACTACATAGAATCCAACATAGTGAATAGTGCAACAATTCATGCAACTCTCACTAGAACAGCTATCACGTAGATATGCTCACGTGCACAAAGACAATATGGACATGAGGGTTTGGACCCCATGTTGTTGTCATGCACATCAACAACATCAACACTTCTCTCATTATATCCCCCCCCCACACACACATCATGCCCTCTCTCATATTTAACATAAGGAGGTGCACAAGTTGCAAATGGGGCTGTTTCCACCACACACATATCATCACCACAATCCTCATCACAAGCACATGAACCCAATAACAACATGAGGGAAAAGCTACAATGCAAGTAATATGGAACCATCACTTACATGCATTTACTAGGAACCTCACATGTGTGTGCTCTACCTACACACACATCATCTCAACACACACACACCTACTCATATGCATAACATCTAGTAGCAACCAAACCACCTACATGTACTATCAAAGCAAAGAATACTAACACATGCATAGGACACATACACACACATACAGACATACACTAGCACCCTACATGTGTGTGCAACACACACACACAATCTGCCACTTCTCTAGCAGGCAAAAGGAAAATAAAATGCCACTTTGTTACCTATTGAATTAGGCACAAAGTACAACAAACAATGGAAAAAGGAAAAAAATAAGAAAGAAGGAAAAAAGAAAAGGGACAACCCTGGGATTTGAACCCAGTGCCCCTGGTGCACAACAACAACACAATCCACTTCGCTAATGTCATCTGCTCGACAGAGAAGGATGCCTAGACAGGTAAACTTGCCTCTGGTGGCTTACTGTGCAGGAACAAAGCAAAATTAAAAAGGGTGCCGAGGGGGATCGAACCCGCGCCTCTCAGCAAGCACACAACGAGCAGCACCACTACACTACGACACGACATCTGACTAAGAAGGGGCATCGAAACAGAAAAAGAACCCCTCTCTGCTACTGTGCTCCGACGGCTTGCCGAAACAGGGGAGGGGTCTCGCCGGTGATACACATTAAATCGAGCTTCGGCTCGTGGATGGGAGGAAGCCTACACCCCCACGAACCCATTCCCTAAGCTAGATGTGCCCGAGAGGAACCACATCGTCCTAGCTACGTAGCGCGGCGGCGCCGGCGACAGAGAAGCAACACGCCAGCGATCTACGGCTCCTACTCGAAGTACTACGACAAGGAAGGGGTAAGAGAGGGAGCTGCTCACCAACGGAAGGAGAACACGGCCAAGGACGGAGTGGACGCAGGGGAAGAAGAGGAAGCCGCCGATCTGGCCTGCTCGTCGGGGAAGAAGCCGCCGGCATGGAGAAGAGGAAGCAGGAGCTCCTTCGTCGATCTAGCCGCGGGGTGGAACCCTAGATGTCCCCGTGTGCTCACCGAGTCGATGGAGGGGAGGAAGGGGCTCGGACGCGACAACGAGGCGCAGCTCAAGCCACGGCCATGGCGGAGGGCCCTTTCCCTTACCTGGCGTGCCTTGACGCAGAGAGAGAGATGGAGGGGAAAAGGAGGTGGCGGCATGAGAGGGGCAAAACCTATCTGCACGGATGCCAAGGGGGGGTTCCCTTTTATGGTGGAGAGGGGCGAGGGGGCTCCTCGACGTCCGTGACGCCGTCAAGCGTCGTTGCTCTGAACCTGCGAGGGAGGAACACTGACGGAGGAAGGGGGCGACAGGCACCGTCTACAGGACGCGCTGGGCTGCGTGAGAGAAGGAGAGAGCGGGCCAGCTAGGTGGGAGGAGGCCCACTAGGGCGACAGATAAGAAAAAGGATCCTGGAGTGTTTCCTTATAAAAGAATTAACCAGAGAAAGAAAATAGACACAAGACTGTATGTGGTGGGAAAAATCAAACTAAAAATGGCCGTGGTCATGAAAATAAATAACCTGATTAAATAAAATACAAATGGTATTTTTGGAGCAACTAAAATAATTACAAAACAGCAATATGGTATTTTTCACCTTTAGAACACTCTACAAATCACCAAATTTAGCACCCCAATATACCCACATTATTTCCTAAACAACAGACAATTTTAAATCAGCTTAGGAGCAAGTGAAGTTTTGAACTTGAGATTAAAAGAGAGAAAAGGGGTCTTTGAATTAGAGAAGGGCTTTGAAGTAAACAACCACCACATCACTTCTACTCACCCCAACATCTCATGAGCATCACACTTGAATTCACAAGATCACAACATGACAAGGAAGCATAAGACCACAATGCAACATCACAAGGCATGGGCATGAAATGATATGATATGCATGCATGCAAGGGAAGGAAGTAATAAGGGACACACATGAAATCATGGCTCAAAATGACATCATCATAACCATGACAAGGAGGACCCACTTGCAATAGGTTCCAAAATGGCAATAACACACTTGGGGCATTACTCTTGTGCTTCTTGATCTCCATCACCAAAGCACCGGCACGATCTTCTTGTCACCGGAGCCACACCATGATCTCCATCAACGTGTCGCCATCGAGGTTGTCGTGATACTTATGCTATTACTACTAAAGCTACGTCCTAGCAATATAGTAAACGCATCAGCAAACACAAATGTTAGTTTAAAGACAACTCTATGGCTCCTGCCGGTTGCCGTACCATCGACGTGCAAGTCGATATTAACTATTACAACATGATCATCTCATACATCCAATATATCACATCACGTCATTGGCCATACAATATCACAAGCATACCCTGCAAAAACAAGTTAGACGTCCTCTAGTTTGTTGTTGCATGTTTTAGGTGGCTGCTATGGGTATCTAGTATGATCGCATCTTATTTACGCAAAAAACACAACAGAGATGTGCAAGTTGCTATTTAACCTCTCCAAGGACCGCCTCGGTGAAAACCAATTCAACTAAAGTTGAAGAAACCGGCACCCGCCAGTCATCTTTATGCAACGAGGTTGCATGTCAATCGATGAAACCAGTCTTTCGTAAGGGTACGAATAATGGCGATCTGGGCCGCTTCAATCCAACAATACCGCCGAATCGAGAAAAATTAAGGAGGGCAGCAAATCGAACATCACCATCCACAAAACCTTTTGTGTTCTACTCGAGATAACATCAACGCATGAATTTAGCTCTGATGCCACTGTTGGGGAACGTTGCATGGGAAACAAAAAATTTCCTACGCACACGAAGACCTATCATGGTGATGTCCATCTACGAGAGGAGATTTGGATCTACGTACCCTTGTAGACCGCACAACAGGAAGCGTTAAGAAACGCGGTTGATTTAGTGGAACGTCTTCACGTCCCTCGATTAGCCCCACGAACCGTCCCACGAACCGTCCCGTGATCCATCCCACGATCCATTTCGATCTAGTGCCGAACGAACGGCACCTCCGTGTTCAACACACGTACAGCTCGACGATGATCTCGGCCTTCTTGATCCAGCAAGCAAGACGGAGAAGTAGATGAGTTCTCCAACAGACGACGCTCCGGTGGTGGTGACGATCTATTCCTGGAGGGCTCCGCCCGAGCGCCGTAGAAATACGATCTAGAGGAAGAACTATGGTGTCTAGATCTGAGTTGCACGTGGCAAAAGTTGTGTCAAATCAGCCCTAAATCACCACTATATATAGGAGGGAGGGGAGGAGGCTTGCCTTGAGGACTAAGTCCCCAAGGGTGCGCCGGCCAGGAAGGAGAGGAGGAATCTTACTCCAATTATGATTGGAAAGTGGAGTCCTTCTCTTCCTTCCCACCTCTCCTTTTTTTTCTTTCTCTTTGTTTTTTCCTCTTCTTGGCTCCAAGGCCCTCTTGGGCTGTCCCACCAGCCCACTAAGGGATGGTGCGCCACCCCTAAGACCATTGGGCTTCCCCCGGTGGGTTGCCCCCCTCCCTGTGAACTTTCAGAACCCATTCGTCACTCCCGATACAATGACGGTAATGCCCGAAAACCTTCCGGTAACCAAATGAAACCATCCTATATATCAATCTTTGTTTCCGTACCATTCCGAAAACCCTCTGACGTCCGTGATCTCATCCGGGACTCCGAACAACATTCGATAACCACACATATAACTCAACTATACTAAAACA
Organism: Hordeum vulgare subsp. vulgare; assembly: GCF_904849725.1. NCBI lineage: Eukaryota > Viridiplantae > Streptophyta > Magnoliopsida > Poales > Poaceae > Hordeum > Hordeum vulgare. The sequence continues at coordinate 408,429,957 of NC_058521.1, read as the reverse complement.
TCATCGAACCTTAAGTGTGCAGACCCCACGGGTTCAAGAACTATGTAGACATGCCCCGAGGTACTCCTCGGTCAATATCCAATAGCGGGACCTAGATGCCCATATTGGATCCTACATATTCTCTGAAGATCTTATTGGTTGAACCTCAGTGTCAATGATTCATATAATCCCGTATGTCATTCCCTTTGTCCTTCGGTATGTTAGTTGCCCGAGATTTGATCGTCGGTATCCGCATACCTATTTCAATCTCATTACCGGCAAGTCCCTTTACTCATTCCATAATACAAGATCCCATGACTCATGCTTAGTCACCTTGCTTGCAAGGCTTGTGTGTGTTGTTGTATTACCGAGTGGGCTCCGAGATACCTCTCCGTCACACGGAGTGACAAATCCCAGTCTTGATCCATACTAACTCAACGGACACCTTCGGAGATATCTATAGAGTACCTTTATAGTCACCAAGTTACATTGTGATGTTTGATACATACAAGGCATTCCTCCGGTGCCAGTGGGTTATATGATCTCATGGTCATACGAATAAATACTTGACACGTAGAAAACAATAGCAATAAAATGACACAATCAATATGCTACGTATATAATTTGGGTCTTGTCCATCACATGATTCTCCTAATGATGTGATCCCGTTATCAAGGGACAACACTTGCCTATGGCCAGGAAACCTTAACCATCTTTGATCAACGAACTAGTCAACTAGAGGCTTACTAGGGACAGTGTGTTGTCTATGTATCCACACATGTATTTGAGTTTCCAATCAATACAATTCTAGCATGGATAATAAACGATTATTATGAACTAGGAAATATAATAATAACTAATTTATTATTGCCTCTAGGGCATATTTCCAGCATATCTATAATTTTTTTATCATTCCATGCTATTATATTATCAACTTTGGATGTTTTATATGCATGAATATGCTATATTATATTATTTTTGGGACTAACCTATTGACCTAGAGCCCAGTGCCAGTTCCTGTTTTTTCCTTGTTTTTGACCTTTTTTAGATAGGAATATCAAACGGAGTCCAAACGGAATAAAACTTTCACCGTGATTTTTCATGGAAAATATCAAAAATACCATAATAAAAAGATACCGGAGAGGAGTCCCGAGGAAGCCACGAGCCAGAGAGGCACGCCCACCCCCCCTGGGCGCGCCTGGGGGCTCGTGACTCCCTCGTTGGTCCCCCTGACTTGTTCTCGATGCCATTTGGTCTTATAAATACAGAAACCTCCAGAAATAAACCTAGATCGGGAGTTCCGCCATCGCAAGCCTCTGTAGCCACCAAAAACCAATCGGGAGCCCGTTCTGGCACCCTGCCGGAGGGGGAATCCATCTCCGGTGGCCACCTTCATCATCCCGGCGATCTCCATGACGAGGAGGGAGTAGTTCTCCCTCGGGGCTGAGGGTGTGTACTAGTAGCTATGTGTTTGATCTCTCTCTCTCTCTCTCTCTCTCTCTCTCTCTCTCTCTCTCTCGTGTTCTTGAGATGTCATGATCTCGATGTACCGCGGGCTTTTCTACTATAGTTGGATCCTATGATGTTCTTCCCCCTCTCCCTTCTTATAATGAATTGAGTTTCCCCTTTGAAGTTGTCTTATCGGATCGAGTCTTTAAGAACACTTGATGTATGTCTTGCACGTGTCTATCTGTGGTGACAATTGGAAATTCATGTGAGTACTTGATGTATGTTTTGGTGATCAACTTGCGGGTTTCGTGACATCGGGAACCTATGCATATGGGTTGGCACACGTTTTTACTCTCCGGTAGAAACTTTGGGGCACTCTTTGAAGTTCTATGTGTTGGTTGAATAGATGATTCTGAGATTGTGTGATGCATATCGTATAATAATGCCCACGGATACTTGAGGTGACAATGGAGTATCTAGGTGACATTAGGGTCTTGGTTCATCTGTGTCTTAAGGTGTTATTCTAGTACGAACTCTGGGATAGATTGGTCAGAAAGAATAACTTTGTGGTGGTTTCGTACCCGACAATAATCTCTTCGTTTGTTCTCCACTATTAGTGACTTTGGAGTGACTCTTTGTTGCATGTTGAGGGTTAGTTATATGATCCAATTATGTTATCATTGTTGAGAGAACTTCACCAGTGAAAGTATGAACCCTAGGTCTTGTTTCCATGCATTGCAATACCGTTCATGCTCACTTTTATTATTAATTACCTTGCTGTTTTTATAATTTCAGATTACACTTGTATGAGAATCACTTCACCGAACTGGTGCACCTATACAATTTAGCAGTGTATTGGGTGTGTTGGGGACACAAGAGACTCTTTGTTATTTGGTTGCAGGGTTGCTTGAGAGATACCATCTTCATCCTACGCCTCCCACGGATTGATAAAACTTAGGTCACCCACTTGAGGGAAAATTGCTACTGTCCTACAAACCTCTGCACTTGGAGGCCCAACAACGTCTACAAGGAGAAGGTTGTGTAGTAGACATCAAGCTCTATTCTGGCGCCGTTACCGGGGAGGTTAGCGCTTGAAGGTATATCTTTAGTTCCTGCAATTGAATCTTTCAGTTTCTTGTTTTATCACTAGTTTAGTTTATTAATAGAAAACTACAAAAAAATGGAATTAAGGTTACCTCATATGCTTCATCTTTTTAATGTCTTTCGTGAAAATGAAAATTGTGCTCAAGTGCTTAAAGAAGAATTACATAGAATGATTGGCATAAAATATGTGAATGATGAGCATGATTGCAATGTTTTTAGTATGAATTCTTTGAATACCCATGATGCTAATGATATGCAAAGCCACAAGCTTGGGGATGCTATGTTTGATGAAGATGATCTTTTTAGTTCCCCCACTTTGAATGATCAAAATTATTATGATGAAAGCATGCCCCCTATCTATGATGATTATTGTGATGATACTTATGCTATAAAGAAGAATGATAATAAAACATGTCACAATTATGAGTATCCTCTTACTGAACATTACTCTTTTAATGTGGAAACAATTCTTAGTGTTCAAGTCTTTTACGATACTCCCACTACTATTGATGAGAATAAATTTCCTTATATGGAGAGAAGTAAAATTCCTATGCTTGTAGATCCTGAAAAGAATGCTTTAAGTGCTGGTTATATTGTTGAATTCATTCATGATGCTACTGAAAATTATTATGAGAGAGGATCATATGCTTCTACATATTGCAATAATATCAAGCTTCCTCTCCATGTGTTGAAACTTTTGAAGTCATGCTTGTTTTATCTTCCTATGCTAGTTGATTATTGCTCCAATAAATTGTTTGATCATAGAATCCCTATGCATAGGAAGTGGGTTAGACTTAAATGTGCTAGCCATATGCTCCATGATGCTTCCATTATGTTTCAATCCTTATCTTTTATGTGAGCATCATTGAAATCATCATGCCTAGCTTGAAAGGCATTAAAGAAATGTGCTTGTTGCGAGACAACCCAATATGTATCCTTACTGTTTTTGTGTGTTCACATGATTAAGCTAATGTATTAATAATGTTTTATTTCCTTAGTTTCAATAAAGTGTCAAGTAAAGCCTTTATGATTAGTTTGAGACATAGTTGTTTGATCATGCTGAAAAAGACAGAAACTTTGCGCTTGCGAAATCATTTCTAATTTCTATACAGAGAGTGCTTTTAGGTTTATTTTTTTTCTGCTGATTGATATACAAATTTACTTAATTTTCATAATTGTTTCAGAATTTTTGGAAGTGCAGAAGTATGGTTATCATTCAGATCATTACAGACTGTTCTGTTTTTGACAGATTCTATTTTCAATGCATAGTTTGCTTGTTTTGCTGTTTCCATAGATTATATTGAGTAATATAAATTGTGGAAATAGTAAGATACAGTAGGCATTGTGTGAAAATAATTATGAGTCTTGTTTTGACAGTACCCAAATGATTGATTTGCTCGTTATCATACTAACCCATCTCACGAAGTTCCGTTAAGTTTTGTGTTGTGAAGTTTTCAAGCTTGGGGTAGAGCTTCGATGGACTATGGAACAAGGAGGGGCAAGAGACTAAGCTTGGGGATGCCCAAGGCACTGCAAATCCATGCTCAAGGACACCAAAGAGCCTAAGCTTGGGGATGCCCCGGGAAGGCATCCCCTCTTTCGTTTTCAATCCATCGGTAACTTTACTTGGGGCTATATTTTTATTCACCACATGATATGTGTTTTGCTTGGAGCGTCATTTTATTTTATTAATACTCGATTTATGTTATTTAGATTAATGTTTTGCATCATTTAGTTCAATAAAAATGTGAAGGATAGCCTTTACCATGCTTAATTTGCAAGTATAGGAGTTGTTGTTCAAAAACAGAAAGTTAGCATGTAGTGCAAAAATTCCCAAGAATTTTATGTACGTTGGAATAGCTTGAAATTTGGACACATTATGACATTATAAATTCTCTACAGAATGGAATGTTTTCAGGATTTTTGGAGTTAATTAAGTATGGATCTTGCTGTATTCTTTACAGACAGTTCTGTTTAGGCAGATTGATGTTATGTTTGCATTGTTTGCGTATGTTTGCTTGTTTAATGATCATATTTGAGGATAGAGTTTTAAATATGCAGAGGAATTTAGTATGAATAATAATTCTAGTGATTTACTACAGTAGAGGATGATAAAGTTTTGCATTGATTTATACTAACCTATCTCACGAGTTCTTGTTGAGTTTTGTGTGGATGAAGTTTTTAAGATTTTGGAAACCACCATATGAGAGGAATTAAGGAGAAACAAAAGCTCAAGATTGGGGATACCCAAGGCATCCCCAATTCATATTTCAAGAAGTCTCAAGCACCTAAGCTTGGGGATGCCCCAGATGACATCCCACCTTTCTTCTTCAAACAATTATCGTTTAGTATCGGTTGAACCTAAGTTTTTGCTTCTTCACATGATTCGTGCTATCCTTGAAGTGTCATTTTTTTTGAATAAGGTACTTAAGATCTGAAATTCTTAGATGGGAGAGTCTTCACATAGCCAAATAGTTATTCACTACTCATTGAGCTTCACTTATATCTTTTGGAGTAGTTTTTCTTTTACTCTCATGCTTCACTTATATCATTTTGAGAGTCTTAAACATCATGGTAATTTGCTTAGGTTATGAATCTAGTCCTAATATGATGGGCATCCAAGAGGGATATAATAAAAACATTCATATAGAGTGCATCGAGTACTATGAGAAGGTTGATTCTTTGCATATAGTTTTGAGACATAAGGATTGTGATATTAGAGTCATGCTAGTTAGTAATTATGGATTGGTAGAAATACTTGTGTTAGAGTTTGTGATTCCCGTAGCATGCACATATGGTGAACCGCTATGTTAGGAAGTCGAAGCATGATGTTTTTATTGAGTGTCATCCTTTGTGTGGAGGTCGGGATCGCGCGGTGGTTAACTCCTACCAACCCTTCCCCTAGGAGCATGCTTCTAATACTTTGTTTCGATTACTAATAAAACTTTTGCAATAAGTATGTGAGTTCTTTATGACTAATAATGAGTCCATGGATTATACGCACTCTCACCCTTCCACCATTGCTAGCCTCTCTAGTACCGCGCAACTTTTGCTGGTGCATTAGACCCACCATATATCCTTCCTCAAAACAGCCACCATACCTACCCATCATGGCATTTTTATAGCCATTCCGAGATATATTACCATGCAACTTCCACCGTTCCATTTATTATGACGCGCACCATCATTGTCATATTGCTTTGCATGATCATGTAGTTAACATCGTATTTGTGGCAAAGCCACGTTCATATCTTTCATACATGTCACACATGAGTCATTGCACATCCCGGTACACTGCCATAGACATTCATATAGAGTCATATCTTTTGTTCCAAGAATCGAGTTGTAAGTAAATAAATGTGTGATGATCATCATTATTAGAGCATTGTCCCATGTGAGGAAAGGAAGGAAGCTATGTTTCCCTCACAAGTTGGGATGAGACTCCGGACTATAAAAATAAAAAAAAAGAGGCCAAAGAGCCCACAAAAAAAAGAAAAAGAAAAAAAGAAAAAAAGAGGCCAAAGATCCCAAACAAAAAAATGAGAGAAAAAGAGAGAAGGGACAATGCTACTATCCTTTAGCACACTTGTGCTTCAAAGTAGCATCATGATCTTCATGACAGAGAGTGTCATATATTGTCACTTTCGTATACTAGTGAGAATTTCATTATAAAATGTGGGGACCCCGACTTACTAGTCGAGAATCGCCGTGCTCAGTGATCCCAGAGATCAATGCTCACCGAACACAGATACTGAATAAACAGTCTTACATCCTAGTACAAATTATTATTACATTACGTGACCGAAGGGTCAACTTCACAAGACAGGGCCTAAGGCCAAATCACAAGAGTGCACTAATAGCGGAAAAACAAAGGGGCTAAGCGGGTGCCCATGCCATCAAGCCTACACCGACAAGCATTCTGAGTCGGAAGCGTCTTAGGTCGCAGGGGTGTCGCCGAAGACGTACTCATCTCCAAACTCCAGTCCTTCCATGTCTGGTCAATAACATAACCAATGGGAAGCCAATGAGTACTTTGAATGTACTCGCAAACAGCCCATGATATGAACAATCAAAGTGAAGGATAACAATATCATGCATTTCTAGTATAACTCATCGGGGTGGAATGATCATGTATATGCATCAATTAAAGAATTACTCTTGAAGAACAAGTTACAGATAGCAACATATCTGTTTTGGGCTGAACCATCCAGGTTCACCCTATATGCCAAGTCACCAAAGTTGGTCGTAGCATTGCTATCATAGCAACACTTTTCTCATCACCACACACACATACTCACGCCACTCACACTTGGTTTATGCGGAAATATCAGGACGTAGTTTAAGCAGGATTACCCAACTGTCCTTGACCGTAGACACGGCTATTGGAATAGTTTACACTCTGGAGAGGTAGTACGCTGGACCCACGAGATCCGGGAAACTTTCGTGTCATCCACGACTTGTGGTATTTCACATACCCGAGGTAAGTACCCGATCAATGCCTTTCCCCTGACGATACTAGACAAAGAGGTCCACTCGATTGGTACCCAGCCCGCATGTCATACGTCTTATGAGCACCAACTCTGGATAGTACCGACCATGCGGGGACCAACGGTGTAACTGGAACTCATAAAAATGGCATAGTCGTCCTACCCGGCACGACCCAATCACGAGAGTGACCACACATCACTCCCGCCACTAGTAATGTGGCTCTTTGCTAGCACCGACCAGAGTAATTAACATAGCCCCGTCCAATAAGGGGTAACGTGGTCGTACTGGTAAGGTTGGGACAGTCGACACATCATAAATCTAATCCCATTTCCGAAACCTTACTCACACAAATACCGGGTGCATCACTTCACCAAAAGTGACCACCTAACTAATCATCACCCTCGGGCATTAGTGGCACCCGACGGGGTTTTCATAAACTCTTGCTTTATGATAACATCATGCTCATGATAGTACTACTGCTACCTTTACTTGTCAACATGGTATTAGCATGACTCTAAGGGGTAGAGTCAAGCTCAATGCATGTGCTCCGGGGGAGCCTTCGATAAAATCACATCAAATGATTACCGGCACTTATGATCATACGCAACAGGAATAACTTGCTATCTTAACATGCAAAGTAACATATGCTCAGTCATGGTCAAAGGGCTGCTTGCCTTGGTCAGCTAACTATCCAGGGTCTTCGCGGTCTTCCGCTCCGATTCCCTTGTCACACGGGTTTTCTTTCGTCGATAAAACAACAAATAAGAAATAGATCACACAGAAACAATCCACAAAGTCATTTTAAAAATGTTCCCTATTACTGATAAATCTAAGATATCATTTTTCAAATGATTGCCTCAATTTTCCTTGAAGGAATATTTTTAAAAACAACCAAGCACAAGCAAAACTATTTCATTTTAGCCCTTTTTAATATTAGAAAATAGATTAGTTGCTGGGAAAATTCATCTAAGCATATCATTAAATGCTACACATTTTTAGAAGAATAACAGTGGAAGAATTATATTTTTACACTGGTTAAATGTTTTTATAAAAATCTTAGAAATCCAGGTTTAAAAATAAAAGAAAAACACAGGCCAGCTCTTGGCCTGGGTCGGCCCAGAGCTGGGCTGGCCCATGGCCAGCCGACAGCCTGCCCAGGCACGCGCGCCGTCAGGTTTTAACCTAACGCGCGGGGCCCTGCGGTCAGTGGCCGAGGCCAGCGCGGGGGAGAAGGCTGGGCCACCGACAGGTGGGGTACACTTGTCGGGGTCGTCTCCTACCTCCAGCCAGAGAGGAGGGGGAGAACGCCCACGTGGTTGCCGACGTGCTCAAACTCCAACGAGCACGGGAATGGGTTCGCCAGACCATCGCCTACCTCTTGGTGGTCGAAATTAAGACGGGGAGGCAGGGGTTCGCCGGCGAGGAGGAGGCCTTGGCGGAGGGGTTTCGGGAAGTGGTCGAGGGGGTGGCTAGAGAAACGGAAAAGCTCGGGCGAGTTAGGGGAAAGCTTCCTGATGTCAAGGGGGTCACATTGGTGGGTCGAGGGGCGCAGGAGCCATCGTTTAGCGGAGATCGACCGGAGCTCTAAGGCGGAGCGGCCTCGGTCTATCTCGAGCACCGGGGCTCTGCTGGTTTGCTGGGGTGGCTAGGGAGGTGCTAGTGGTTGCGGCGATGCTATCTGAGGGGTGCTGGAGTGAGGGGGAGGGCTATTTATAGGCCCGCGATGGTGAGCAGACTAGGGAGCACCGGTGACTCACCGTGGCGCGCATGGGGGTGCAGAGGAACATTGGGGTTGAAACCACGGTCTGAGAACGTGCTATTGGACTGCCCAAACCGTCTGCTGCAGAGAGAGAGAGAGGAGAGCCGTGCATTCCTGGCCGCGCAAGCTTGGCCGAATCTGGAGCGCGCGGGCTCGCGTCGCGCAAGCTCTAGCGCGAGAGAGGAGGGGCCCTGAGGCTTGCCCGACGCAGAGGGGCTATCGGGGAGGAGGTTGGACATCTCGGGGGAGGCTGGAACTGGCCGAGGGTGTCGCCCCCACCTTGGTGACTCCTTGTAGCGCGCCCAGAGCGCAGTTTTGGCACGCCACGGCATGCTGGTGCGCTCTGAGGCATTTTGGACGTGTCTAGCATGTCCTGGCACTTGCTGGGGGTGTGGCTAGCCGTTTGGTTTTAGTGGGAGCATCAGCTAGTCAAAGGAGGCAAGAAATACTGGTGCTGTCAGTCATGAACTGAGGTCTAAATTGAGGTTTTTGGCATTTCCACTTTGAACCAGTGCGGGGCGAGTTGAATGGGGTTAGATACACGTGTTGGCTGCTTAATCTAAGAGTTTGAAGCAAAGGAGTTTGGTTTAGATGTGGCTAAGCTGGCTTTTTCCTATCTGTCAGAAGGTGTTCGACAGTGGTCACATGGGTTTGCACCCCACCACTGGTGCTAGGACTTAACAGGTTTGGTTTTGGTGATAAACCATGGTGTTCCACCAAATTTGAGCTCCAATGGACCAGTTTAGCTTTGTAAACTTGAAATCACTCCAATATGACCAGATCTGTTCCTTCCAAAGGGAGTGTGGGCTAACTAAGTCCCACAAATCCCGTTTTTGGTGTAGAACCCTCATTTGAGGTATTAGGCACTCCTGCAAAGTTTTAGCCTCATTGGACAAACTTTGCTATGTAGAGTTGGTCTAACTTGATTCTGGACAGACACGGCTTTTGGGGTATTTGGGGTCCTTATCCACCTTTGATCATGGTGAAACTTTATGTGGACTCCATACATGGCTTAGGGACATCACTAGAATTTTCTAGGAATTTATTGAGAATATTTCCTTTGGAAATATTTCAAAATGCCAAAACAGACAAAAATAGCTTTTATAGTTTTAATCAATAAATAAAATATAAATTGGGGTCTAAAATCTTATGTATGGAAAGTATATGTCCTTCTGATCATCTCTAAATTTAATCAGATTTTCCCAAAGCAGAAAAGTTTTTTTCCATGTTGGAATACCAATTCTGACCTTAGAAATGGACACGTTATATAATTAGGAAAATACTCACAAAAATAATTATTTTTTTGGTTTTGAAATATAAGAATAGGTAAAAATCACATTACCAAATATGAGTAGCACCACTGCTTGCTAACAAGGACATGTAGTGCAACTCAAGGTGGTTTAGCTTTGGTTATCAAGGATTTTGGAAATCAGTAAAATACCAAAAAGGAATTTTAGGGTTTTAAAACCTCACATGATCAAGCATACAAGCATACAACGTCAATCATGGCACTCCCAACATTAGTTTTGAAAAAGTTTTAACAAGCTCAGAATTTTACAATAGAGACAGGTGATAGAAAAAACAGGGTGTGACAGACCTATCCCCCTTACAAGAATCTCGTCCCCGAGATTCCTAAGCTAGGTGCTAAAAAGGTGTGGAAACTCAGATCGAAGATAGTATTCACGCTCCCATGTGGCTTCGGCTTCGGTGTGGTTGCTCCATTGAACCTTGAAATAGTTGATGGTGCGGCTTCGAGTGCATTGCTCCGCTTCATCCAGAATGCAGACTGACCTCTCGCGATAGGTGAGATCAGACTGAAGATCAATGGCCTGGCGATCAATGTCCTTATAAGGATCGGAACGACTCGGCGTCTGGAGACACTTCCGAAGCTGTGACACGTGGAAAACGTTGTGCACAGCCGAAAGTTCCGGAGGTAATTCCAGCTGATAAGCGACCTGTCCATGCCTTGCCGTCATCTTGAATGGCCCAATGAACCTTGGAGCGAGCTTCCCCTTAACGTGGAAACGCTTGGTTCCCTTAAGAGGTGTGACTCGGAGGTACACCAGATCTTCGGGAATGAACTCCACATCCTGCGGCGAGAGTCCTCATAACTCTTTTGTCGTGACTTGGCTGCCTTCAGATTTTCTTGGACTAGTTGCACCTTCTCTTCTGCCCGGTACAAAACTTCTGGTCTGAAAATCAGTCCATCTCCGGTTTCTGACCAGTTGAGCGGGGTGCGGCATTTTCGTCTGTACAGCACTTCGAACAGGGCCAACTGGAGACGAGACTGGTAGCTGTTGTTGTATGAAAACTCAGCGAACGGCACACAGTCTTCCCATTTGGCTCCATGCGCTAGGACACATGCGCGCAACATATCTTCGAGTATTTGATTCACCCTTTCCGTCTATCCTCCCGTCTGCGGGTGGAAGGCGGTACTGAAAAAGAGCTTGGTACTAAGGGCTTCCTGAAGTTTCCTCCAAAACCTTGAGGTGAACTGTGTGCCTCGGTCAGATACAATCTCCTTGGAAACTCCATGAAGGCTTACTATGCGCTCGATATAGAGACTAGCCAACTTGTTCCCGTCATAAGTGGTGTTGACACGGATGAAATGGGCCACTCTGGTCAAATGGTCAACAACAACCCATATCGAGTTATGTCCCTTGCTAGACCTTGGTAGGCCGGTAATGAAATACATCCCTACCTTGTCCCACTTCCATTCCGGCACCTGGAGTGGTAGTAGCACTCCTGCGGGTCGCTGATGCTCAGTGTAACTTGCTGACACACATTGCACTTGGCCACATACGACGCGATTTCCCTCTTCATGTCGTGCCACCAGAATATTTCTCGGAGATCTTGGTACATCTTGGTACCACCGGGGTGAATAGAGTAGGGTGTATCATGAGCTTCTCGAAAGATGAGTTCCTTGAGTTTAGCCTTGTTGGATACGCATAAACGTTTCCCAAACCACACCACTCCTTGATCATCCTCCAAGAATCCTGGGGCCTTGCCTTCTGGAATCTTCTTCTTGATACCTTCGATGCTCTTGTGACCCTTCTGGGCCTCCTTGATGTCGTCTTCCAGCGTTGGCTTGACTTCGAGATTATCTAGGAATCCTGGTTCCACCAGTTCCAATCCGAAGTTCTCCAATTCTTCGTATAAGGCGGGCTGCCTTTCCTTAAGCATGACGTTTAAGGTGCTGGTCTTCCGACTCAAGGCGTCGGCCACTACATTTGCCTTACCCGGGTGATATTGAATGTTGAGGTCGTAGTCTTTGATTAACTCCAATCATCTCCATTGCCTCATATTCAATTCCCTTTGGGTTAAAATATACTTCAGACTCTTGTGGTCGGTGTATATTTCACATCGCTTCCCGAGAAGGTAATGTCGCCATGTCTTCAGGGCATGCACTACTGCTGCCAACTCGAGATCATGGGTGGCATAATTTTCCTCATGCGGGCGCAGTTGGCACGACAAGTATGCCATGACCCTGCCATCCTGCATTAGAACCCCACCTAGCCCGGTCCTGCGGGCATCATAGTATATCACGAACTCCTAGTTGATATCTGAAGTGGCCAATACCGGGGCGGTGGTTAGCCTCTTGTTCAACTCTTGGAAGCTTGCCTCACATTCTGGCGTCCATTCGAACTTCTTGCCTCTCTTCAAGAGCTGAGTCATAGGTCGCGCGATGCAGGAGAATCCTTCTACGAACTTGCGGTAGTACCCCGCAAGTCCGAGAAAGCTCCTGACTTCCTTTACGTCGATTCGCGATTCCCAGTTGGTTACCGTGGTAATCTTAGAGGGATCAACTGCCAACCCTCTTGCTGTCATGGTATGACCTAGGAATCCAACTTCGTTCAGCCAAAACTGGCATTTGCTAAACTTGGCATGCAGTTGGTGCTCTCGAAGCTTCTCCAAAACAAGCCTCAAGTGTTGCTCATGCTCTTCTTCAGACTTGGAAAAGATTAATATGTCGTCAATGCATACGACGACAAACTTGTCCAAATATTCCATGAAGACCTTATTCATGAGGTACATGAAGTAAGCTGGGGCATTCATCAATCCGAAGGACATGACAGTGCATTCGTACAAACCGTACCGGGTCACAAATGCCGTCTTCGGAATGTCTTCGCGTCGAATCTTTAGTTGGTAATATCCAGATCGGAGGTCGATCTTGGAGAATACCTTTGCTCCATTAAGCTGGTCGAACAAGTCTTCAATCTTGGGGAGTGGATACTTGTTCTTGATCGTGACCTCATTGAGTGAACGGTAATCCACGCAAAGTCGGATTGTCCCATCCTTCTTGGACACAAAGAGAACAGGTGATCCCCAAGGTGACGCACTTGGACGAATAAACCCTTTCCTGAGTTGCTCATCCAGTTGCTTCTTCAACTCCGCTAGCTCTTCGGATCCCATCCTGTAAGGCTTCTTATAGATAGGACTTGATCCGGGCATGAGTTCGATGATGAACTCGATGTCTCGGTCAGGAGGCATCCCTGGTAGCTCATCAGGAAAGACATCCGGGTACTCACAGACTATTGGCACTTGGTCGAGTCCTTCCTCTGATAGGTTGTTAACTCGTGGCACTCGAGTGGGTACTGGCTCAGAGACATACTTGACTTTGACCCCTTGGTCACTTGTCATGGTAATGGCCCTGTTAGCACAGTCCAAGATACTCTGATGCTTGGCCAACCAGTCCATACCGAGGATTACTTCTAGGCCTTGCGACTTAAGCACAATCAGATCCGCTGAGAAGCTCGTCCCATTGATAACTATCCCAACCTTTCTACACCCTAGGTTGGTCCTCAAAACTGCTCCCGGGGTTTGAATTGCCATATGCCCACGAAGCAAGGTAGGTTCTAGACCACACTTTTCCGCAAACTTTTGAGTAACAAAGGAATGCGAAGCACCACAATCAAACAATACGGTTGCTGGGGTAGAGTTGACGAGGAACGTACCCAGAATGCAGTACGGGTCTTCCTGTGCCTCTTCCATGGAAATATGATTTATCCGCCCCTTGCTGTGATACTGCTGATTGCGGGGAGCCTGGTTCCTGCCTGGTGCTCCTTGGCCTAGATTTAGCGCATTGGGGTGCGGAACATCGGGTTTCTTATTGGGGCACTGCCTGGAATAGTGCCCTAGTTGTCCACACCCGAAACAGGTAACTTGCGGTGGAAGGTTGGTCTTGCCCCCACCCTTGTTTGGCGGAGTGCTTGCTGGCTTGACGCTGACTTGCTGAGGTTGGTAATTCTGGCGAAATGTTGGATGCTTGTACTGCTCTTGCTGATAGTTGGGTCTTGCTGGGGCTGACTGCCATGGTCGTGGTTTTGAGTTGATCGGTCCTCCACTACTTATGAGCTTGCGCTTACGGGTGTCATCCATTGCACGACGCTTGTCTTCCAACATAAGAGCCTTATTAACCAGGTCACTGAAGGTCCGACATTCACAAACAACCAGTTGATGTTGGAGTGGCTGATGTAGTCCTTCCATAAAGCGCTCCACTTAGGCAGCCTCAGTGCTGACATCTTCAGGTGCATACCTTGATAGAAGGTTGAACTTCTGCAAATACTCCTTGACTGATCCAGTGCCTTGCCTTAAGGCTCGGAATTCCCGCTTCTTAATGGTCATCATCCCCGGAGGAATGTGAGCGGCGCGGAATCCATCCTTGAACACGGCCCAAGTGATGACTTGCCCGGCTCGCATGATCTGAAATCCATCCCACCAGGCTCTGGCTGTGCCTCCAAGACAGTGGGTTGCATAGAGAACTTTCTCGTTGTCGTCAATGCACTTGACCAACGCGAGAATGTCTTCGATAGTGCGGATCCAGTCATCAGCATCTAAGGGCTCAGTCGTCTCCGTGAATATGGGCGGCGTAGTCCGCATAAACTGAGAGAGAGTTGAGCGACCGTTGCCATTCCCGTTCTGCGGCGGGTGGTTCACCAAAGTTTGAGCCAGCTGCCGGATAGCGTCATTGTTGGCTTGACGCTCCTCCCGAAGAGCTTGAAGGAACTGAGCCATCGTCAAGCTTTCAGGGGGAGGCGGCGGTGGAGGTACATCGTCTTGCTGCACATGGTGATCTCCAGCTTGAGCTTCCCCTCCGGTTCCCTGCTGCCGTCCTGAAGAGGCAGAGCCGGGGTTGCCGAATGTGTTGTTGCAAGTTGCATTCACCATCCTGTCAGGGGAGTAGACAGGTCAAATTCTGCTGAACTGGTAGCACTCGAAAGGGATGACGTTCTAGTAAAGGGGGGTCTGGTGTGTGCTAGTGTGCAAGGTTTTATGACAAAGGTTTTTGAAAGAACTACTGCATTAATTTAAAGCAAGCGATGCAGTCGCTCACAAGCGGCTCAAGGCAGAATGTGACTTGCATCCAACAGGTTCACACAACATCCGGGTCATAAAATCCTGATACAAGAACTCCTACGTTCGGTACATCCTACGCTGCTACGCGATCGACTGCCGGTCTCATAAGCCGGCTCTGTGGGATCTTTGTCTTCATCTTCATCTCTGTCTTCATCTTCATTAGTGCTGCCGTTCCTCTAAGGGGTAGGGGAAGGAAGTAAACCATCACGACGTCTCTTGGTTGGTGAGGTAGCGAAAAGCTCGGTGTACTCTTCTGCGGTTAAGCGTCGACTCTGAAGAGGAACAGCCTGAAGCGGGGGTATTCCTCCTTGGAAAGCAAAGCCAGGTGATATCACAGGTGCTCCTTCTTTCTTCACCTTGTTGTTCTTCATCTTCCCCATACGAAGTATGTCCTTAACTTGGTGCAGCTCTTGGCAAATCCTAGTTGACTCCTTGACCAAAAGAGGCATCAAGGTGTGTGAGGAGAGGCTGAAGTAGGTCTGAAACCTTAATGGCATCCCGTCGTCAGATGAGGGGTTAAGTGTCCAGCTTCCGTCTATCTTATCCTTAACAAAAGGTAAGTCACGAGTAGCGGGTTCGTTCGCCATCTCGGGAGGGATGTCGTGGAGTCGCACGAGTGCCTCTGTTGTTGTAGTCTCCACGGCCAACATCAGATCCTCCATTTGTGGCCCTTCAAAGAACCAGCTAGTTGGGGAGTCATTAGCCTTCACTATCACGTCCACGTGATACTCCTTGGTGTCGGTGTTGACCCAGTGCTCGTGGTAGAGAAAGACGGGCATGCGACACACTTGACACTTCTCGAGGCTATCACTCAAAAGCAGAGGGAAGCCCGTTTCCAGAAGTGTCTCGGGTACGACAACCATCTACAAGGTGTAGAGGAGAGGGTTAGAAATATATAGTGGGTGCGGTTCTCGGGTCAATCTATGTGCACTAATTGTCTGGCTATCGCCCATGCTACCTAAGGCTTCCAATAGTCAGGATGGCTCTGATACCAGCTCTGTGGGGACCCCGACTTACTAGTCGAGAATCGCCGTGCTCAGTGAACCCAGAGATCAATGCTCCCCGAACATAGATACTGAATTAAGAGTCTTACATCCGAGTACCAATTATTATTACATTACGTGATCGAAGGGTCAAGTTCACAAGACATGGCCTAAGGCCAAATCACACGAGTACACTAATAGCGGAAAAACAAAGGGGCTAAGCGGGTGGCCATGCCATCAAGCCTACACCGACAGGCATTATGACTCGGAAGCGTCCTAGTTCGCAGGGGTGTCGCCGAAGACGTACTCATCTCCACAGTCCGGTCCTTCCATGTCTGGTCAATAACGTAACCAGTGGCAAGCCAATGAGTACTTTGAATGTACTCGCAAACAACCCATGATATGAACAATGAAAGTGAAGGATAACAGTATCATGCATTTCTAATATAACTCATCGGGATGGAATGATCAAGTATACGCATCAATTAAAGAATTACTCTTGAAGAACAGGTTACAGATAGCAACATATCTGTTGAGGGCTGAACCATCCAGGTTCACCCTATATGCCAAGTCACCAAACTTGGTCGTAGCATTTCTATCATAGCAACACCTTTCTCATCACCACACACACCTTGGTTTATGCGGAAATATCAGGACGTAGTTTAAGCAGGATTACCCAACTGTCCTTGACCGTGGACACGGCTATTCGAATAGTTTACACTCTACAGAGGTAGTACGCTGGACCCACGAGATCCGGGAAACTTCCGTGGCATCCACGACTCGCGGTATTTCACATACCCGAGGTAAGTACCCGATCAATGCCTTTCCCCTGACGATACTAGACAAAGAGGTCCACTCGATTGGTACCCAGCCCACATGTCGTACGTCTTATGAGCACCAACTCTGGACAGTACCGACCATGCGGGGACCAACGGTGTGACTGGAACTCATAAAAATGGCATAGTCGTCCCACCCGGCACGACCCCATCACGAGAGTGACCACACATCACTCCCGCCACTAGTAATGTGGCTCTTTGCTAGCACCGACCAGAGTAATTAACATAGCCCCGTCCCATAAGGGGTAACGTGGTCGTACTGGTAAGGTTGGGACGGTAGACACATCATAAATCTAATCCCATTTCCGAAACCTTACTAACACAAATACCGGGTGCATCACTTCACCAAAAGTGACCACCTAACTCATCATCACCCTCGGGCATTAGTGGCACCCGACGGGGTTTTCATAAACTCTTGATTTATGACAACATCATGGTCATGCACCTTTACTAGTCAACATGGTATTAGCATGACCCTAAGGGGTAGAGTCAAGCTCAATGCATGTGCTCCGGGGGAGCCTTCCGTAAAATCACATCAAATGATTACCGGCACTTATGATCATATGCAACGGGAATAACTTGCTATCTTAACATGCAAAGTAACATATGCTCAGTCATGGTCAAAGGGCTCCTTGCCTTGGTCAGCTAAGTATCCAGGGTCTTCGAGGTCTTCCGCTCCGATTCCCTCGTCACACGGGTTTTCTATCGTCGATAAAACAATAAATAAGAAATAGCTCACATAGAAACAATCCACAAAGTCATTTTAAAAAAGTTCCCTATTACTGATAAATCTAATATATCTTTTTAAAAATGATTGCCTTAATTTTCCTCGAAGGAATATTTTTAAAAACAACCAAGCAGAAGCAAAACTATTTCATTTTAGCCCTTTTTAATATTAAAAAATAGATTAGTTGCTGGGAAAATTCATCTAAGCATATCATTTAATACTACACATTTTTAGAAGAATAACAGTGGAAGAGTTATATTTTTACACTGGTTAAGGGGCGCAGGAGCCGTCGTGTAGACGGAGATCGACCGGAGTTTCGAGGCGGAGGGGCCTCGGTAGATCTCGAGCACCGGGGCTCTGCTAGTTTGCTGGGGTGGCTAGGAAGGTGCTAGTGGTTGCGGTGACGCTGTCTGAGGGGTGCTGGAGCGAGGGGGAGGGCTATTTATAGGCCCGAGACGGTGAGCAGACTAGGGAGCACCGGCGACTCACCGTGGCGCGCATCGGGGTGCAGAGAGACGTTGGGGTTGAAACCACGGTCTCAGGACGTGGTATTGGACTGCCCGAACCGTCTGCTACAGAGAGAGAGAGAGGAGAGCCATGCATTCGTGGCCGCGCAAGCTTGGACGAATCTGGAGCGCGCGGGCAGGTGTCGCACGAGCTCTAGCGCCAGAGAGGAGGGGCCCTGAGGCTTGCCCGATGCAGAGGGGCTGTCTAGGAGGAGGTTGGACACCTCGAGGGAGGCTGGAACTGGCCGAGGGCATCGCCCCCACCTCGGTGACTCCCTGTAGTGCGCCCAGAGCGCAGTTTTTGCATGCCACGGCATGCTGGTGCGCTCTGAGGAACTTTGGACGTGTCTAGCATGTACTGGCACTTGCTGGGGGTGTGTCTAGCCGTTTGGTTTTAGTGAGAGCTTCGGCTGGTCAAAGGAGGCAAGAAATACTGGTGCTGTCAGTCATGAATTGAGGTCTAAATTGGGTTTTTTGGCATTTCCACTTTGAACCAGTGGGGGGCCAATTAACTGGGGTTTGATACAGGTGCTGGCTGCTTAATCTAAGAGTTTGAAGCAAAGGAGTTTGGTTTAGCTGTGGTAAGGTGGCTTTTTCCTATCTGTCAGAAGGTGTTCCACAGTGGTCACAGGGGGTTTCACCCCCACCATTGGTATTGATACATAACAGGTTTGGTTTTGGTGATAAACCATGGTGTTCCACCAAATTTGAGCTCCAATGGACAAGTTTAGCTTTGTAAACTTGAAATCACTCCAATATGACCAGATCTGTTCCTTCCAAAGGGAGTGTGGGCAAACTAAGTCCCACAAAGACCATTTTTGGTGTAGAACCCTCATTTGAGGTATTAGGCACTCCTACAAAGTTTTATCCTCATTGGACAAACTTTGCTATGTAGAGTTGCTCTAACTTGATTCTGGACCAACGGGGCTTTTGGGGTATTTGGGGTCCTTATCCACTTTTGATCATGGTGAAACTTTAAGTGGACTCCATACATGGCTTAGGGACATCACTGGAATTTTCTAGGAATTTATTGAGAATATTTCCTTTGGAATTATTTCAAAATGACAAAAGAGACAGAAATAGGTTTTATAGTTTTAATCAATAAATATAATATAAAATGGGGTTTAAAATCTTATGTATGGAAAATATATGTCCTTCTGATCATCTCTAAATTTAATCAGATTTTTCCAAAGCAGAAAAGTATTTTTCCATGTCAGAATACCAATTCTCACCTTAGAAATGGACAGGTTATATAATTAGGAAAATACTCACAAAAATAATAATTTTTGTGGTTTTGAAATATAAGAATAGGTAAAAATCAGATTACGAAATATGAGTAGTAGAACTGCTTGCTATCAAGGACATGTAGTGCAACTCAAGGTGGTTTAGCTTTGGTTATCAAGGTTTTTGGAAATCAGTAAAATACCAAAAAGGAATTTTAGGTTTTTAAAACCTCACATGATCAAGCATACAAGCATACAATGTCAAACATGGCACTCCCAACATTAGTTTTGAAAAAGTTTTAACAAGCTCAGAATTTTACAACACAGACAGATGATAGCAAAAACAGGGTGTGACATAAAATTTGACTTGTATATTCCAATGATGGGCTTCCTCAAATTGCCCTAGGTCTTTGTGAGCAAGCAAGTTGGATGCACACCCACTTAGTTTCTTTTTGAGATTTCATACACTTATAGCTCTAGTGCATCCGTTGCATGGCAATCCCTACTCACTCACATTGATATCTATTGATGGGCATTTCCATAGCCCGTTGATACGCCTAGTTGATGTGACCATCTCCTCCTTTTTGCCTCACAACCTCCACCATATTCTATTCCACCTATAGTGCTATGTCCATGGCTCACGCTCATGTATTGCGTGAGAGTTGAAAAGGTTTGAGAAAGTAAAAGTGTGAAAACAATTTCTTGACTAAGACCGGGGCTGTTCATGATTTAAATACGTTGTGTGGGGGAGATGGAGCATAGCCAGACTATATGATATTGTAGGGATAACTATCTTTGCCATGTTATTTAGAGAAGACATGATTGCTTTGTTAGTATGCTTGAAGTATTATTGTTCTTATGTCTATATTAAACTTTTTTCTTTGAATCATATGGATCTGAATATTCATGTTACAATATATGTTCGGTAGCATTCCACATCAAAAATTCTGTTTTTATCATTTACCTGCTCGAGGACGAGCAGGAATTAAGCTTGGTGATGCTTGATACGTCTCCAATGTATCTATAATTTTTTATCATTCCATGCTATTATATTATCAACTTTGGATGTTTTATATGCATGAATATGCTATTTTATATTATTTTTGGGACTAACCTATTGACCTAGAGCCCAGTGCCAGTTCCTGTTTTTTCCTTGTTTTTGACTTTTTTTCAGATGGGAATATCAAATGGAGTCCACACGGAATAAAACTTTCGCTGTGATTTTTTATGGAAATATCAAAATACCAGATGAGAAAGATACCAGAGAGGAGTCTCGAGGAAGCCACGAGCCAGGAAGGCGCGCCCACCCCCCTGGGCGTGCCTGGGGGGCTCGTGACTCCCTCCTGGGTCCCCCTAACTTGTTCTCGATGCCATCTGGTCTTATAAATACAAAACCACCAGAAATAAACATAGATCTGGAGTGCCGCTGCCGCAAGCCTTTGTAGCCACCAAAATCCAATCGAGAGCCCGTTCCGCCCCCCTGCCGAAGGGGGAATCCATCTCCGGTAGCCATCTTCATCATCCCGGCGATCTCCATGACAAGGAGGGAGTAGTTCTCCCTCGGGGTTGAGGGTATGTACCAGTAGCTATGTGTTTGATCTCTCTCGTGTTCTTGAGATGTCATGATCTCGATGTACCGCAGGCTTTGCTACTATAGTTGCATCCTATGATGTTCTTCCCCCTCTCCCTTCTTGTAATGAATTGAGTTTCCCATTTGAAGTTATCTTATTGAATTGAGTCTTTAAGAACACTTGATGTATGTCTTGCACGTGTCTATCTGTGGTGACAATGGGATATTCATGTGAGTACTTGATGTATGTTTTGGTGATCAACTTGCGGGTTTCGTGACATCGGGAACCTATGCATATGGGTTGGCACACGTTTTGACTCTCCGATAGAAACTTTTGGGCACTCTTTGAAGTTCCATGTGTTGGTTGAATAGATGATTCTGAGATTGTGTGATGCATATCGTATAATCATGCCCACGGATACTTGAGGTGACAATGGAGTATCTAGGTGACATTAGAGTCTTGGTTGATGTGTGTCTTACGGTGTTATTCTAGTAAGAACTGTAGGATATATTGAAAGGAAAGAATAGCTTCGTGTTATTTTACTACGGACTCTTGAATAGATCGATCACAAAGAATAACTTTGTGGTGGTTTCGTACCCGACAATAATCTCTTCGTTTGTTCTCCGCTATGAGTGACTTTGGAGTGACTCTTTGTTGCATGTTGAGGGCTAGTTATATGATCCAATTATGTTATCATTGTTGAGAGAACTGCACTAGTGAAAGTATGAAACCTAGGCCTTGTTTCCACGCATTGCAATACCGTTCGTGCTCACTTTTATTATTAATCACCTTGCTGTTTTATAATTTAAGATTACAAAAACCTAAATCTACCATCCATATTGCACTTGTATCACCATCTCTTCGCCGAACTAGTACACCTATACAACTTAGCATTGTATTGGGTGTGTTGGGGACACAAGAGACTCTTTGTTACTTGGTTGCAGGGTTGCTTGAGAGAGACCATCTTCATCCTATGCCTCCCGCGGATTGATAAACCTTAGGTCACCTACTTGAGGGAAAATTGCTACTGTCCTACAAACCTCTGCACTTGGAGGCCCAACAACGTCTACAAGGAGAAGGTTGCGTAGTAGACATTGGGCATGCCCTCAGGACCCGTTCCCGTTGCCACGCATCGACTAAATCGTGGACTCCACCATGGAGTGCGACCTCCTGTGCTTCTTGGATGCATTCTCGGGCTACCACCATATCAAGATGGCGGTGGAGGACGTTGAGAAGACAACTTTCCTCTCTCCGTGCGGGGTATACTGCTACGAGTGTATGCCTTTTGGGCTGCGGAACGCCGGGGCGACCTTCCAGTTGTTGATGCATATTGCCTTGCGGCCGCAGCTCGGGAGGAACGCGGAGGCCTACATCGACGACATCGTGGTCAACTCAAGGCAAGCAAAAACCATGGTGGGGAACCTGGAGGAGACCTTCGCCATCCTGCAAGAGGTGACCCTGAAGCTCAACCCCGAGAAGTGCGTCTTCGGAGTCCCATCAGGCAAGCTGCTCTGTTTCCTGGTGTCGCACCGGGGGATCGAGGCAAACCCAATAAAGGCCAGTTCCACAAACAAGATGAGCACGCCCAGAACCCTCAAGGAAATGCAGAAGCTGACGGGGTGTGTCACCACCCTGGGTCGTTTCATCTCCAAGCGCGAGCGGGCCCTACCCTTCTTCAAGATCATGAAAAGTAAAGGGTCCTTCGAGTGGACCCCGGAGGCCGACGCTGCCTTTGACGAGCTCAAGCGTTACTTCACGAGCCCGCCGGTCATGGTGGAGCCTCACCCTCGGAAGCCCTTGCTACTGTACCTCGCTGCCACCCCCACTCCGTCAGTGTCGCATTGGTGGTAGTAAGGGAGGAGCAAACCGGCAAGGGCGCTACTTTGGGAAGCCGCAGCAGGCCCCCGCGCGCTGCGCCTAGGGGCCCGCACGATTCACAAGCTCCAACTCACCCACGAGCACAGGGACCTGAGGCCCAGACTGACGAACCGTATCATGAGGAGCCTTGCCCTCCCAAGACTCTGGCTTTTCCTCCGGACGACGAAACGCCCCTGCCTCCTGAAGCCACCAAGGAGCATGACGCCCCGGGTGAAAGAGTCCTCGTCGTGCACCCAGTGTACTTCGTCAGCACGATACTGCTGGACGCGCGCTCGCGCTACCCCATGCAGCAGAAACTCCTTCTAGCGCTCCTCGTCTCCTCGCGCAAGCTGCATCACTACTTCCAAGGACGCCCGATCAAGGTCCTCTCTGCCTACACCTTGGAGAAGATCCTACACAACCCAAACACATCAGGAAGAGTTGCCGAATGGAACATCGAGCTTCTGGCCTTCAACATCGAATTCAACACGACCAGGGTCATCAAGGGGCGGCTCTGGCCGACTTTGTGGAAGAATGGACGAACGCACCGGACCGGGGGTCGGAAGGGAGCCAATCCCTTGCCCCTGGAGCAGGGGCGCCTGAGGGATGGACAATGCACTTTGACGGAGCCTTCACGCGAAAAGGAGCGGGTACTGGTGTCCTGCTCACTTACCCGATGGGAGACAGGCTTCGCTACGCCGTGCAGCTCTGCTTCCAACGGGGGGAGAAGGTCTCCAACAACATAGCATAGTACGAGGGCCTCATCGCCGGCCTCAAGGTAGCGGCAGCCTTGGGGGTCCGGCGCCTCACCATGATGGGCGACTCTCAGATCCTTGTCAACTTCTCCAACAAAGAGTACACACCCAAGGACGAACACAAGGAGGCGGACACCATCGCCAAAAAAGCTTCGCATCACGAGGCTCAAGTGCTAGGCGTCTTCGAAGAGCGGTTCTTTAAGTCTTCTGCAACACCGTCAATTGAGGACCCGGCACCGTCCGAAAAGGAGCTCCCCCGAGCATCGCCCACGAGGGCTCCGGACTGCGGCCAGGCCTCGGGGGCCCGACTACTCCTGTCCCTGAGGCTCAAGACGACGATTGGATGCAGGAACTCGGGGCATACCTGCTTCATGGCACATTACTGGAGAAGGAAGAGGACGCAGAACGCGTAGTACGACAAGCCTCAACCTACTATGTGCGAGACGGCGCCTTGTACTGCACGCGCCCGAACAATGTCGTGCTACGGTGCGTTTCTAGGGAGCAGGAGCGCGATCTACTGGCCAATATCCTCGGAGGGGACTGCGGACATCACTCCTCTTCGCGCACGCTCGCAGGTATGGCATTCAGGTCAGGTTTCTACTAGCCTACAACTTTGGACAACGCCACCGAGTTGGTTGAGGCCTGCCAGTTCCATGCCAAGAATATCCACCAGCCCGCGCAGGGCCTCCACACCATCCCGCTTTCCTGTCCTTTTGCGGTCTGGGGGCTTGATATATTGGGGCGCTTCCTGCGGGCCGTGGGGGGCTTCCGCTACCTCTACGTCGCCATCGAAAAATTCACCAAGTGGGCGGAGGTGGAGCCCGTGCGCACCATCTCGGCCGGGTCTGCCGTCAAGTTCATGAAGGGCCTCGTGAACCGCTTCAGCGTCCCCAACCGCATCCTCACCGATAAAGGTTCGTAGTTCACCTGTCAGCTCTTCAAGATTTACTGTGCTAACCTCGGTACACAGATATGCTATGCATCGGTGGCCCATCCGCGAAGTAATGACCAAGCGGAGCGGGCCAACGCGGAGGTCGTGCGGGGTCTCAAAGTGAGGAGCTTCAAGAAAAAGCTTGAAGCTTGCAGCCAGGGTTGGGTCGACGAGCTCCCATCAGTTCTATGGTCCATCCGCACCACTGCAACTAAACCCACCGGCGAAACCCAGTTCTTCCTCGTCTACGGAGGAAAGGCTGTTCTTCCCCACGAAATCAAGCGCGTGTCCCCGCGGTTCTTGGCGTTCGATGAGGAGCGTCAGGAAGCTGCGTGGGGGACATACCTCATGCTTGGAGAGGAGGCGCGCTGCCGGGCCTCTCTCCAAGCCGCGAGATACCAACAAGCCTTGCGGCACTACCACTGACGCAACATCCGCTCCAGGTCCCTCGAAGTCGGCTATCTTGTCCTGAGGCGGGTCCAAACCAGGGAGGGCTTGCATAAGCTTTCGCGAATGTGGGAGGGCTCATTCAAGGTCGCCCACGTCTCCAGGCCTGGCTCCGTGCGTCTGGAGACTCAAGATGGAGTTCCCATCTAGAACGCTTGGAACATCCAGCACCTCCGCAAGTTCTACCCATGACGAATCTACACCGCCCCTACACTTCCTTTGCGCCGCCTCCGTATCGACCCTGCATCGTCTTTCAATCCTTCCGGAACCTACTTCATCCTGTCACACTCTCACGTAATAACGAGACGATGTTGTATACGCCCAAGGCGGCCCGAGGATGCGTAAGGGGTCCATCCCACGCCTAGTGGGGAATACGGAGGAAATCAACACAGTCCACCAATGACTCCAGAAGCTCAGGCCCCAATGCCTTGGGGGTAGGGACACTCGCGAGGCCAAAGCGTCCTTGCGACCTCCCATATAAACCCCCACCGTGACACTTCACGTAATAATGAGCCGAGGCTATATAGGCCCAGGGCCCACCGAGGACACGGAAGGGGTCCACCCCACGCCTAGTGGAAGCCCTATGCTCAGCGCTGGGGGGGGCGACGGAGGCGGCGAATAGATTAGGTGTCGGACGCGGCTTGCATTTGCTTTTCCTGGCTTGGATTTGCTGGTATTTATGAAATCAAAGCATGGGGCCTTTACAAATGAAGCTTTTGCAAAAACATATTTTCCCTACAACCCTTCGCAACATGCTTTTTCCCTCTGAGTCGAGCATCTGCGTGCCCTCACCTGCTCATACCCCGCGAGCGGGGGCTGGGGGCAAGGTGCCGGCACCTCGCCATGGCCTTGGCGCCCGAATCCACGCGTGGTACTCACTGATGAGTCGGCTGACTCATGCCAACTAGTACTCTCTCATGAGTTCTATGCGCGGCTCAGTACACCATCCTGGAGAGGGAACATCATTTGGCCTTTTCTCACAACAGTCGTGTCACACCCTGTTTTTGCTATCACCTGTCTGTGCTGTAAAATTCTGAGCTTGTTAAAACTTTTTCAAAACTAATGTTAGGAGTACAATGATTGACATTGTATGCTTGTATGCTTGATCATGTGAGGTTTTATAACCCTAAAATTCCTTTTTGGTATTTTACTGATTTCCAAAATCCTTGATAACCAAAGCTAAACCACCTTGAGTTGCACTACATGTCCTTGATAGAAAGCAGTGCTACTACTCATATTTGGTAATGTGATTTTTACCTATTATTATATTTCAAAACCAAAAAAATAATTATTTTTGTGAGTATTTTCCTAATTATATAACTTGTCCATTTCTAAGGTCAAAATTGGTATTCCAACATGGAAAAACACTTTTCTGCTTTGGGAAAATCTGATTAAATTTAGAGATGATCAGAGGACATATACTTTCCATACATAATATTTTAGACCCCAATTTATATTTTATTTACTGATTAAAACTACAAAAGCTATTTTTGTCTGTTTTGGCATTTTGAAATATTTCCAAAGGAAATATTCTCAATAAATTCCTAGAAAATTCTAGTGATGTCCCTAAGCCATGTATGGAGTCCACATAAAGTTTCACCTTGATCAAAGGAGGATAAGGACCCCAAATACCTCAAAAGCCCTGTTTGTCCAGAATCAAGTTAGAGCAACTCTACATAGCAAAGTTTGTCCAATGAGGCTAAAACTTTGCAGGAGTGCCTAATACCTCAAATGAGGGTTTTACACCAAAAATGAGATTTGTGGGACTTAGTTTGCCCACACTCCCTTTGGAAGGAACAGATCTAGTCATATTGGAGTGATTTCAAGTTTACAAAGCTAAACTTGTCCATTGGAGCTCAAATTTGGTGGAACACCATGCACTACTAGAAAAACCTAAATTGCCAACAGCTTTTGGCTTTGCCGTCAGCATTTTCACGGGGCTGACGGCATAGAGGCATTACCCTCAGCCAAAAATAATGCTGACGGCATAGGAGCGGCTGACAGCATAGGAACTCTATGCCGTCCGCTCTATCTAAGCCGTCAGGCAGCTGACGGCAAAGGAGCAAAAGACTGACGGCAAAGGGAGGCTAACGACATAGGGAGGTTCTCGGTCCCACGTTTGACCACGGCTTAACGGTAGCCGTCTATGCCTACAGCCAGCTGACGGCAAAGGCTAACGGCTGTCTTTGCCGACAGCCAACTGACGGCATAGTCGGGTGGTTATCCCCCCCCCCCCCCGTGCCACGACCTAACCCTCTTCTCTCTCACCTCTCCCACCCTGCTCTCCCGACCCGCCGCCGTCGTTGACCCTACTCGCCCTGCGTCGCCCCGCCCTGCGCCGCCCCGTGCCGCCCCTACTCGTCGACGCCACCCCGCGCCAGCCCCGCCATCGCCCCGCCCCGAGGCATCGGCCCCCGCGCCGCCTCGCGCCCACCAGTACTCGTCGGCGCCACCCCGCGCCGCCCCTACTCGCCTCTGCCCCGGGCCCGCCCCTACCTGCCTCTGCCACGCGCCGCCCCTACTCGCCTCTGCCCTGCGCCAGCCCCGCCCCGCCACCGCCCTGCGCCAGCCCCGCCCCGACTCGCCGGTGAGCTCCTCCTCCCCCTTTTTTTTTATTTTTTAGTTTATTTTTTCTATGTTTGGGCCTCTTAGATTTACAGGATCGCAAAAACATGGGAATAGGAAAAATGTAGGAAAACTATCGGAACTAGTGATTAGGCAGTCGTTGCATGCTTAGGAAAATACATGTTTTGTTGGTGTGGAAGTCGTTGCATGCTTAGGAAAATACTTTGTGGGTTGCAACTATTTAAGAATAGAAAAGGGTTGCATGCATAGAAAATATATTTAGTGGGATTGTAGATTAATTATGTGGCATACATGCATGGTTTGTTGGTGTGGAAGCATTGCATGCTTAGGAAAAATACTTTGTGGGTTGCAACTATTTAAGAATAGAAGATGCATGTGTAAAACTGAGGATTGAAAAACAGAGGAAAAGTACATGAATATGAAACAAATGAAACGTTTGAAATGGATACCTTAGTTAGATCCTATGGAATTTGCATTCCTGCGTTTTTCCTATGAAAAATCCTTCAAATCAAAGGAGGCCTTAGGTAGATTTGTTAGTAGTGGATTTTTAGTTAAATTTAGTTAGCAATTACTTAGTGGTAGATTTTTAGTTAGATTTAGTTAGCAATATATGTTAGTACATGTAAGTATTAGTTAGCTAGCTGTTAGTATTAGTCAGCTAGCTGTTAGTATTAGTTAGCTAGCTGTTAGCAATAGAAAGAAAATAATAAGAATAAAAGAAATAGAAGAAGAGAAGAGTAACAAAACTTGAATAATAAATTATTAATAATAGATGTTAGTATTAGTTAGCTTAACTACCGCGAGTGCGTATTTGTGTTGATTGAGTGCATTTAAATGTGCAGTAGCTTCTCCACGAGGGATTGGTTTTCGATGACCTCCCCTGCATTCGAAAGTGAGCACATTTGTTAACTCCTCCTCCACCCCCTTTATTTTGCTCTGTTCCGGCCTTCGTGCTGATGACACTATCTAGCTTGGTATTTTTAGTATTAAAATGCAAAGGTGTTGCGTAACCAATATGCGTCTCCTGTTCGAAAGGGTTCCTGTCATAAATATGCATGCATTTGCATATTTATAACGGTGATTCTTTCGAATTGTCCAACGTTATCCGTGGACAGCCCGGGTATGTGTAGATTGGGTTGTTTCCCATGCTTTGCTCCGGATCCCCTGCAGAGTTTCGACAGCTCCTCCTTGTTGTTCTCCGGGTACACATCCTCTCGGTTCGTTGCCGAGACGTGTATCAGGAGAACATTGGGGAGGTGCTGCCGAAATTTTGAGTTGGGTCGGGAGAAGAGCATGGGAAAATGACCCAATCTACACATACTCGGGTGGGATTAGGACCCATCTTTACCTAGTAGCTGGTAGGTGTGCATGCCGTGCATCCCAATGTATTAACCATGATTAAAAAATGGACATAATTAATTTAACATACTTGATGAATTGATAATTTATATTGTTTTATATGTGGATACTATGTAGCTAGCTTGCCAGAATGACTGATCGTGAATGGATGTACACCGATCACCATAGTCAGAGAGATATGCCCGATGAATGGTTGAGCAAAACCTATGAATTCGTGCAAACGGCGTTTTCTAAAGGCCAGCCAAAAACATGGTGCCCCTGCACTAAGTGCAAGAATTATTCGCGACAGACAAAGGATGTAATGGATAAACACCTGCAGATGCGTGGTTTTACTCCCGGCTATACCTTGTGGACATTTCATGGTGAGTCGGCCCAACGTAACAGAGACGAGGTGTTGCGTCGGCGCACCGATGATTATGGTACAGGGATTGAAGACATGGTGAATGACTTTGATGATGCTCGGAACAAGGACGAAGAGATGGAGGAATCCGCGGAAGCCTTCTATGCCATGTTGGAGTCCTCAAAAACTCCTCTTCGCGAGCACACTAAGATTTCTCAGCTAGATGCCATCGCACAAGTAATGGCTCTCAAAGCCCAGTTCAACATTGGAAGGGACCTGTTTGACTAAGTGATGACCCTATTTGGGCGCTTTCTACCAGAAGGTCATATTATGCCTTCAAACCTATATGAGTCAGACAAAATCCTTAGTGCACTCAAGATGCCGTATGAGCAGATACATGCTTGTGAGAAGGGATGTGCCTTATTTAGGAAAGAGTATGTAGACGAAACATATTGTCCATTTTGCATGTCCTCCAGATATGTTGAGGTAGAAAACGGTGAAGGTGAGAAGAAGCAGAGCAAAATCCCCGTGAGTGTCCTACGGTATCTGCCGATCCTACCAAGACTTCAACGACTTTACATGCTCGAAGAAACAGCAAATCAGATGACATGGCACAAACATGGAATTAGGAAAGAATTAGATGAACACGGAGTTCCGATGTTGGTACACCCTTCAGATGGTGACGCATGGAAGGCATTCGATAGTATACATAAGGAAAAATCTAAAGAACCAAGGAATTGTCGAATCGCCATCAGCCTCGATGGGTTCAATCCTTTTGGTATGACGGCTACCCAATATAGTTGCTGGCCTGTATTTGTCATTCCCCTCAATCTTCCACCATCATCCATTATGCAAAGAAAGCACATATTTCTGACGTTGATAGTTCCAGGGCCAAAATACCCGGGGAATAATATGAGTGTGTACATGCAACCGCTGATGGATGACTTGAAAGAAGCTTGGGTGAATGGGGCCAACACATACGACGCAACTAAGAAAGAGAACTTTCAAATGTATGTTTGGTACCAATACTTGTTGCATGATCTGCCAGCATTTGCGCTTTTCGTTGCCTGGTGTGTGCATGGAAGGTTCCCATGCCCACAATGCAAGGCAGCTCTTAAGTTTCATTAGTTGCCGGTGGGTGGGAAGTATTCCTGCTTTGACTTGCATAGACAGTTCTTGCCTATGGACCATCCATTCAGAAAAGACAAGAAGAATTTCATGAAAGGTAAAGTTGTCAAACACTCAGCACCACCTGCGTTGACGGGGGCACAAATTAATGAACAGTTAAAATCTGTGGAGCCTGATCCAAACCGTCCAAGGTATTTCTTGGGTTATAATGAGGAACACGCCTGGACCCACAAGCCATGCATCTGGGGTCTCCCCTACTTCGAAGACCTCTTACTTCCACACAACATTGACATGATGCACACTGAAAAGAATATCGCCGAGGCCCTTCTGGGCACATTTTTCGGCATTGATAAGGGCAAAGATAATACAAAGGCTAGAGTTGACCAGGAGACTCTGTGTGATAGGCCATCACTAAACATGCGAGAACCGAAAGGAAGAAAAAATTTGTCCAAACCACCTGCCTGGTACAATCTTGAGAAGGGAGCAATAAGGGAAATCCTCTTGTGGGTAAAAAAAAAGTTGTTGTTCCTGCGAATCTAGCGAGGGGAGCGAGCATTGAAAACATGAAAAAAATTTGGGCTCAAGAGTCATGATTGGCACATATGGCTTGAGCGGATAATGCCCGTGATGTTGCGTGGATATATCCCCGAGGCTGAATGGCTAGTATTGGCCAAGTTGAGCTATTTATTCCGTGTTCTTTGTGCTAAAGAGTTGTCGCGTGCCTTGATAGATGACATGGAAGAGTTGGCGCCTGAGTTGCTCTGCAATTTAGAGAAGATTTTTCCACCGGGCTTCTTTAATCCGATGCAACACATGATTTTGCATCTCCCAACCGAGGTAAGATTGGGTGGCCCTGTGCAAAATCGTTGGTGCTACGCAACTGAAAGAATGCAGAAGACACTTCGAGGAAAATGTAAAAATAAACGTAGAATTGAAGCATCGATGGCTGAGGCGTTCATTACCGAGGAGGCGGCAAACTTCGTAACAACACACTATGATGCCACTATGCACAGCTTGCATAATCCAAAGCCCCGGTACAATCTGGGCGACCCCAAACGACGTGAATCCAATCTCAGCCTTTTCAAAGGGAAGCTCGCACCTTCTGGTGTGGGAAAACCAAAGTTGTTGTGCGTCGAGGAGTGGCGCACACTAACGATGTATATATTGAACAATTTAACAGAAGTTCGGCCATCCATCGAGTAAGTGCTCTGTACATTGTTTCGCAACTTTTAACAAGTTTTGTGTCTAACAACTATTATTAATTGATATAGTCGATACGTCGTACAATTCTCGAATGGTGTTGCAATCGAAAAAGAATCCATTCTCGAGTATGAACTTCTTGAAAGGACAGGAGGCGGCTATCCCGGTTTCATCTCTTGGTTCAAAAAAACGGTACCTCCCTTATATATAATAAGTGATTTCCTTTGTTGCTATTACTCATGAGTAACACACCAAACTCTATATTTTCTTAACTTCTAGGCTAATTCAGATGAGCAAGTCGACAATGAATTGAGACAAATAGCTAATGGTTTTGACTTTAAGGTCCGTACATTTCAGAAGTACGACATCAACGGTTATCGCTTTCGTACTCCTAGCAAAGAGCTTTCAATGCCCGGTCGAAAAACAAACAATTCCGGTGTCTCTGCTATAGGCGAGGGAGGTGTCGAGTATTATGGAAGACTTGAAGAAGTCTACGAACTTCATTACTATGGTGAAAATCCTCCGAACGTTGTTGTGTTCAAATGTCATTGGTTCGATCCTACTAAGACAAGACGGACTCATGAACATCTTGGGATTGTCGAAATTCGACAAGACAGGCAGTTAAGCGGTGCCGATGTCTATATTGTGGCTCAACAGGCCACCCAAGTTTTATATCTACCATACTGTTGTCAAAGTGTTAAGAACCTAGAAGGTTGGTATGTCGTGTTCGATGTGCCGCCACATCTTAGACCACCTCCCCCAAATGAAGACGATTATGAACCTCAAATTGACCCAATAACATATGATGGAGAATTCTTCCAAGAATCACGTGGTGTCAGACGTCGTACCCGAAACTGCTCTACGTCCACCCTGAACATTGAGGAACAAGACTCACGTGATGATGAGGAAGAAGTGGAAGTAGAAGAAGTTACCAATGCCGATGAGCTACCAATGCTTGATCGGTTACAAAAAGGCCTTCCACATGATGTCCCTGAACCCGATGACGATATCAGTCATGATGACACGTGTGATACTGATGATGATTTTGCTTCAATTGACCATGGTTTAGGGTTTAGACTATTAGTACTTTGTATGCATCCAAACATTGTTGTTTAATTATTCAATTATTAGTTGAATTATTCATGTATTTATTATTGTTCATTTAATTATTGTCCTTGAATTTGTACTAATTATTTAACTATTTATCGTTATAGGTGGTGAGACATGGCAGGCGGGGATAAGTTGAGGATAGCACCTGGGCAGCTACGGAGAACTTTGTTGCACAGCTTTGTCGAGGAGCCCCGTGGGAGAGGCGTAGGAAAGAAGAGAGGCAGAGGACGTGGTCGTGGGAGAGGGAGGCTGCATGATAGGAGCCAGTCGCCACCACCCTCGGCTACTTTTGTCTCAGCCACTTCACCCTTGCAGATGAGGGTGTCACCGGTGCGGGATCCTCCCGTCCAGGAGCAGACACTGATGCACGGGGCTGAGGCGGAGGCTGAGGCGGAGGGTGCTGAGGCGGAGGCTGAGGCGGAGGGTGTTGAGGCGGAGGCTGAGGTGGAGGGGGCTGAAGCGGAGGGTGCTGAGGCGGAGGCTGAGGCGGAGGGTGCTGAGGCGGAGGCTGAGGCAGAGGGGGCTGAGGCAGAGGTTGAGGGGGCTGCCAGCAAGTCGGTCTACCAACGTGGTATGACACGAGTTCCAGACCGATTGGAGTTGCAGCACAGGGCGTTTATTAAGCCAGATGGCGAGAAGTAAGTTGATATATATTGTGTACCTTATATCATTATATTTCACCAAGTAGCTAATGTCTTTGCCTTATCATTATGTAGGGGGTGGGATTACCCGTAGAATACCCAGAATCAAAACTGCCTCCTTGGTGCTTTACTTAGGGAGCACTTCCCCGGGATAGTGCAGTTGCCCGGTGAGGGTATGGTTCCCGAGCCAGGACTCAAGTGGGAGCACTACCAAGCCGCTCTGCTCCCGGAAAACACACATGTCAATGGTGTTGTTTGCGTGAGCGTGGCCGACAAGGTGTTGGCTGATTTTTGGGTAACTATTATTTTACCCAATAAAAAGTATACAATGTTATATATTGTTATTTCCTTCCAAATCATTTCACTATTCATCTGTGCATCTATTTGGCATAATTGCAGAGTTACTTTAAGGTCGAGGAGGGGACGGAGGAGGCGGCCAAGAAGAACCTCGTGAAAGAGTGCAAGAGTTTATTGAATAACACGAGGCACGAGCTGCGTGTTCAGGCTGTTCGAGATTGGTACGCCAAGCAAGGGGAGCCGAAGACAAAGAATGAATGTCAAAAGATTTTCCTTGATAAGACCGAGTACATGGAGGTATGTACATTCCAAAGATCAATTCTTAGGGCTAGTGAGGTCTATTTAGTTATAATACTTAGTTTCATTCTTCATTAACTTACATTCATAGGTGCCCCCGAGATGGTTGGCCGATAAGATGGATTGTTGGGAGATGATAGTGGACAGGTGGTGCACAGAGGCTTGGTTGAGCACCCACACTATGGCCAAGGACCGTCGTGCCCAATTGGTTGGTGTGCCACACCAACAAGGCAATGCCAACATCAAGCAATACGCCAAAAAATGGGTATGTGTGCCTTGTTTTGTTTCATCAATAATTCGTTTGTTCATGATTTTTGTTGTACTAATTCTTTGTCTTTTCGTGTAGGCCAAACACAATAACCAGACCGAGCCTGAGGGATACGCCGCATTTAGCATGGCCCATAAGGGCTCGTACAAGACGGCGAAGGCATATTCTGAGGGGGACGGGCCGTCGGCGTACACAAGCCTGTCTGCCTACAACAAGATGACGTCTTATTCTGAGGTGGTCAAACAGCTGCGCGGGCCTGACTTTGACCCGAGCCAGAATCCTATCGATCCAGAGGCGTTAATGATCTCTGGTGGTGGTAAGAGTCATGGCACGCTGGCCATGTGTGATGGCTTCGTCCCTATCACCGAGACTCTATCTCAGATCAAGTCGAGGCAAACGAGCTCCGCTCCTGTAATACGGCAACGCGCGAGGCCAGTTGATCTTGCCATCGAGGTTAGTTTTCTTCATTATTTCTTTCATTATTTTGTCCCTGGATGGATGATGAAAATTCCTTTTGAGGAGTGGTTGCAGGCCGCACTTATGAAGGAGAGGGAGGCCACTAGGCTCTTGTTGGAGGAGAGGGACCGGAATACGAAGAGGTTGCTTGAGGAGGAGAGGGCACACAATAATGCCCATCCGAAGGCCATGCACGACTTTGTTGCGGTAAGTCAGTTGTGTGAGAAGCAAGGCTATGTGTGAGACGCAACAAGCCTATTTCTTTGACTCCTCGAAAACTAATTTGCAGGCTATGTGTGAGAAGCAAGGTTTGCCGCCCCCTCCGCCGATGCCTTCTCCGGTGGGAACGGTGAGTTCCCTTTCAATGACCAACCTTGCACGGTCTTATACCATTGTCTGTCAGCGTGCTAACCACATATTTTAACTCTTGCCTTGTTGCAGCACCTTTGCCGACACCACACTGATGGCAAAGCCTTTGCCACCAGTTAAACTGTCCTTTGTCGTAAGTTCTGGCTGTTGGCAAACCAGCAGATTCCAGTAGTGATGGTTTATCACCAAAACCAAACATGTTAAGTCTTAGCACCACTGGTGGGGTGCAACCCCCTGTGACCACTGTCGAACACCTTCTGACAGATAGGAAAAAGCCACCTTAGCCACAGCTAAACCAAACTCCTTTGCTTCAAACTCTTAGATTAAGCAGCCAACACCTGTATCTAACCCCAGTCAATTGGTCCCTCACCGGTTCAAAGTGGAAATGCCAAAAACCCCAATTTAGACATCAGTTCATGACTGACAGCACCAGTATTTCTTGCCTCCTTTGACTAGACGAAGCTCCCACTAAAACCAAACGGCTAGCCACACCCCCAGCAAGTTCCAGGACATGCTAGACACGTCCAAAGTGCCTCAGAGCGCACCAGCATGCCGTGGCATATCAAAACTGCGCTATGGGCGCGCTACAGGGAGTCACCAAGGTGGGGGTGATGCCCTCGGCCAGTTCCAGCCTCCCCCGAGATGTCCAACCTCCTCCCCGACAGCCCCTCTGCGTCGGGCAAGCCTCAAGGCCCTCCTCTCTCGTGCTAGAGCTCGCGCGACGCGTGCCAGCGCGCTCCAGATTCGGCCAAGCTTGCGCAGCCAGGAATGCACGGCTCTCCTCTCTCTCTCTCTCTCTACAGCAGACGGTTCGGGCAGTCCAATACCATGTCCTGAGACCGTGGTTTCAACCCCAACGTCTCTCTGCACCCCCATGGGCACCACGGTGAGTCAGCGACGCTCCCGAGTCTGCTCACCATCGCGGGCCTATAAATAGCCCTCTCCCTCGCTCTAGCACCCCTCAGATAGCTTCGCCGCAACCACTAGCACCTCCCTAGCCAGCCCAGCAAACCAGTAGAGCCCCGGTGCTCGAGATCGACCGAGGCCCCTCCGCCTCGGAGCTCCGGTCAATCTCCGGCTACACGACGGCTCCTGAGCCCCTCGACCCACCAATCTGACCCCCTTGACCCCAGGAAGCATTCCCCTAACTCGCGCGAGCTTTTCCGTGTCTCTATCCACCCCCTCGACCACTTCCAGAAACCCCTCCGCCCCGGCCTCCTCGTCGCCGGCGAACCCCTGCCTCCCCGTCGTTGTTTTGACCAACAGCAGGTAGGCCACGGTCTGGCGAACCCATTCCCGTGCTCGTTGGAGCTTGAGCACGTCGGCAACCACGTCGCCGTCCTCCTCCTCCTCTCTGGCTGGAGGTAGGAGACGACCCCGACAGGTGTACCCCACCTGTCGGTGGCCCGGCCTCCTCCCCCGCGCTTGCCTCGACCACTGACCGCAGGGCCACGCGCGTCAGGTTCAAACCTGATGGCGCGCGCGCCTGGGCAGGCCGTCGGCTGGCCATGGTCCAGCCTAGCTCTGGGCCGAGCCAGGCCAGGAGCTGGCCTGTGTTTTTCTTTTATTTTTAAACCTAGATTTCTAAGATTTTTATAAAAACATTTAACCAGTGTGAAAGTATAATTCTTCCACTGTTATTCTTGTAAAAATGTGTAGAATTTAATGATATGCTTAGATGAATTTTCCCAGCAACTAATCTATTTTATAATATTAAAAAGGGCTAAAATGAAATAGTTTTTCTTCTCCTCGGTCGTTTAAAAAAATATTCCTTCAAGGAAAATTAAGGCAATCATTTTTAAAATGATATCTTAGATTTATCAGTAATAGGGATCATTTTTAAAATGACTTTGTGGACTGTTTCTGTGTGAGCTATTTCTTATTTATTGTTTTATGGATGATAGAAAACCCGTGTGACGAGGGAATCGGAGTGGAAGACCTCGAAGACCCCGGATACTTAGCTGTCCAAGGCAAGCAGCCCTTTGACCATGACTGAGAATATGTTACTTTACATGTTAAGATAGCAAGTTATTCCCGTTGCATATGATCATAAGTGCCGGTAATCATTTGATGTGATTTTACCGAAGGCGCCCCCGGAGCACATGCATTGAGCTTGACTCTACCCCTTAGGGTCATGCTAATACCATGATGACAAGTAAAGGTATCAATAGTACTCTCATGAACATGATGTTGTCATAACGCAAGAGTTGATGAAAACCCCGTCGGGTGCCACTAATGCCCGAGGGTGATTATGAGTTAGGTGGTCACTTTTGGTGAACTCATGCACCCGGTATTTGTGTGAGTAAGGTTTCAGAAATGGGATTAGACTTATGATGTGTCGACCGTCCCAACCTTACCAGTACGACCATGTTACCCCTTATGGGACGGGACTATGTTAATTACTCTGGTCAGTACTAGCAAAGAGCCAGATTACTAGTGGCAGGAGTGATTGTAGTCACTCTCGTGATGGGGTCGTGCCGGGTAGGATGACTATGCCATTTTTATGAGTTCCAGTCACACCGTTGGTCCCCGCATGGTCGGTACTGTCCAGAGTTGGTGCTCGTAAGACGTACGACCTGTGGGCTGGGTACCAATCGAGTGGACCTCTTAGTCTAGTATCGTCAGGGGAAAGGCATTGATCGGGTACTTACCTCGGGTATGTGAAATACCGCGAGTCGTGGATGACACGGAAGTTTCTCGGATCTCGTGGGTCCAGCATACTACCTCTGTAGAGTGTAAACTACTCGAATAGCCGTGTCCACGGTCAAGGACAGTTGGGTAATCCTGCTTAAACTACGTCCTCATATTTCCGCATAAACCAAGTGTGAGTAGCGTGAGTATGTGTGTGTGGTGATGAGAAAAGTGTTGCTATGATAGCAATGCTACGACCAAGTTTGGTGACTTGGGATATAGGGTGAACCCGGATGGTTCATCCCTCAGCAGATATGTTGCTATCTGTAACCTGGTCTTCAAGAGTAATTCTTTAATTGATGCATATACATGATCATTCCACCCCGATGAGTTATACTAGAAATGCATGATATTGTTATCCTTCACTTTCATTGTCCATATCATGGGCTGTTTGCGAGTACATTCAAAGTAGTCGTTGGCTTGCCACTGGTTATGTTATTGACCAAACATGGAAGGACCGGAGTTTGGAGATGAGTACGTCTTCGGCGACACCACTGCGAACTAGGACGCTTCCGGGTCAGAATGCCTATTGGTGTAGGCTTGATGGCATGGTCACCCGCTTAGCCCTTTGGCTTTTCCGCTATTAGTGTACTCATGTGATTTGGCCTTAGGCCCTGTCTTGTGAACTTGACCCTTCGGTCACGTAATGTAATAATAATCGGTACTTGGATGTAAGAATCCTTATTCAGTATCTGTGTTCGGTGAGCATTGATCTCTGGGATCACTGAGCACGGCGATTCTTGACTAGTAAGTCGGGGTCCCCACAAGTCGTTTATCTCGGACAGTTTGTGCGCCTAAGGGGGCTCTTGAGCATAACGCCTCAGGAGCCCTACTGGTCACAAAGCCACCTGGCACCCCGGTGCCAGGGCCTAGCACCGTGAGGAACCACCTTGGTAACGAGTCGCGCCTCACGAAGGCAGGGAAATGTGTGGGATTGGAGCTTGGTGACATAGATCTTCCTGAATGCAGATTTGGGACCTCCAAAAATAGAACCCGCGAGGGCCTCTTGAATGTCTAAGGGGGCTCCTGAGCATCGCGCCTCGGGAACCCTACTGGTCGCAAAGCCACCTGGTACCCAGGTGCCAGGGCCTTGTTCCGTGAGGGACGACCTTGACAAGTCATGCCTCACGGCATGGAAATGTGCGGGACCGGGGCTTGTAGACGTAGTGCCGCTTGAATGTCTAAGGGGCTCCTGAGCACAACGCCTCAGGAGCCTTACCGGTTACAAAGCCACCTAGCACCCTGGTGCCAGGGCTTTGCCTTGTGAGGAACGACCTTGGTAATGGGTCAAGACGCACAAAGGCAGGGAGATGTGCGAGACCGGGGCCAGCTGACATAGAGCATCGACCCACTTCACCTGCAGCAAGGATAAGACCAACCTACCAACAGGACACCCCCCCCCCCCCCCCGAGTGCCACAGTCATGCATCACAACAAAGCATACCAAGCTAAGTATTTAAACCAACAGAGAAGCAATATCACTAACAAAAGGGGCAGCTACCCAAATCCATTACACGCCCAAAGGGCATATCCCTGTTTCTGTGGATGCAGGGTCAAACGCAAGGAGGATACACCTAGCGATGGAGATCTCGGAGGAGGGCTGCCGCCGCCGACGCCCAGCACCCGCGCGACGACACTCAGTATGTGTCCTCCTCCTCCTTCATGTGCGCCACCTGAGCATATGGGCAGCACAGTGCTTGTGGGCTCCTTCCCGAGGCTCGAGCACGACGGCAAGGCGACTCGTCGTAGCTGCTGTCGCTACTGTCGCTCGGGCTCCTTCCGGAGGGGGTATCGCCGCTGCCGGAGGATCGGCGCTCGTCATCGAAGGAGGGCTCGTCTACGGGGTTGCCACGGCCGGCATCCTCCGGACAGCAACCCAGGCGATCGCCCTCGACCCCGAAGATCTTCGTGAAGAGAGTCGCCTCCCCGTCATACTTGAAGTGGAGGTAGCGCCTCCCCTTCAGGCCTCGGGCGCTGATAACCCACAAGTGTAGGGGATCGCAACAGTCTTCACGGGTAAGATAACCCAATTTATTGATTTGACACAAGTGGAGCCAAATAATATTTATAAGCTTTAACAGTTGAGTTGTCAATTCAACCGCACCTGAAAGGTACTTGCTTGGCTACGAAATATTAGTAGCAATGGTGATATGGAAGTGATTGGGACAATGGAAATAAAGGCGGGAAAGCAACGAAAGTAAAACAACAAAAGTAAAGTAACTTGTAACTAGCAGAATTAAAACACTGTAGGCTAGGGAGATGGATGGTTGGTCATGGATGAGAGATATCATGTATTTAACTTGGGGCAAGGCACATAGAAAAGTAATGATCATCTAGGCAAATATCAAACATTAGGCATGTATCCCAAGGTAATCGTGCGTGCTTGCGATAAGAACTTGCACAACATCTTTTGTCCTGTCAAAGAGTATCGGAACAAAACATTAACAATCAATGGATACATGGAATCCTCAAACTATAGTCTATCCCCTTTGGTGTCCCAAGCTGTCACCATTGGGATCGAAGGTTCCGCACTATAATAGGTGCATACTACTAATAGATAGGATTAAGAACACATATATATTCATGAAAACATAAGGTATTCAGATCTGAAATCATGGCACTCAGGCCAAAAGTGACAAGCATTAAGAGTAACAAGTAGTAGCAAAGATGATAAACACCATAGTAGATGATAGGCAACATGCCCCCAATAACCCGACGAACTATTACATGATCTAACTCATCCAATCCCAACCATCCCCTTCGCCTACATCAGGGAATTATGCACACATGAAAGGGGAAGCCAAGGAAGGGTGATGGAGTGGTGATGGTGATG
Organism: Hordeum vulgare subsp. vulgare; assembly: GCF_904849725.1. Taxonomy (NCBI): domain Eukaryota; kingdom Viridiplantae; phylum Streptophyta; class Magnoliopsida; order Poales; family Poaceae; genus Hordeum; species Hordeum vulgare. The sequence goes on along the minus strand of NC_058521.1, from coordinate 408,389,411 downwards.
ATGATGGCGACGATTTCCCCTCTCCGGAGGCCAAGGCAACCACCAGATTAGCTCTCCCGGAGAAGAACCAAGAGTGGCAGCGGCTCCGTCTCGAGAACTTGCAGAACGAATTCACTTCTAGGATTTTTCCGTGAGGGGTAAAAATAAGAGCCAAGGTAGGTACCAGAGGGGGTGGGCCCCACCCAGGCGGCACCCAGCGCGGCTAGGGGCAGGCCGCGCCACCAGGTAACCTGGAGGCCTGGTGCCTGCTACGGCAACAAAAGACCTTCCCCGGCAACGGCGCCAGAAATCCTTCTGCTGCAGGCTATGCCTATAGGGATTTCCTTGGCAAATATGCAAAGGATTCCAGCGCGGCCTTGGAGCCTTGCGTTGGTGTTCCCTTGAAGAGGAAAGGGTGATGTAGCACAACGGCGGTAAGTATTTCCCTTAGTTTGAGAACCAAGGTATCAATCCAGTAGGAGGATCGCGTCAAGTCACAAGTACCTGCGCAAACACAAAGAGCTGGCACCCAACGCTATGAAGGGGTTGTCAATCCCTTATAGATTGTTTGCAAAGTGAGAACTGAAAGCAAAAAAGTAAACAAAGCAAAGTAAAAGTGAAAGTGGAGACGATAGTTGTGAATAGACCCGGGGGCCGTAGTGTTCACTAGTGGCTTCTCTCATGAAAGCAAGTAGACGGAGGGTGAACGAATTACTGTCGAGCAATTGGTAGAACCGCGCAAAGTCATGACGTTATCCATGGCAATGATCATACGTATAGGCATCACGTCCAAAACAAGTAGACCGATACTTTCTACATCTACTACTATTACTCCACACGTCGACCGCTATCCAGCATGCATCTAGTGTATTGAGTTCATAAGAACAGAGTAACGCCTTAAGCAAGATGACATGATGTAGATGGACAATCTCAAATCTATGATGAAATCCCATCTTGTTACCCTTGCTGGCAACAACACGATGTGTGCCTTACTGCCCCTCCTGTCACTGGGAAAGGTCACCGCATGGTATGAACCCAAAACCAAGCACTTCTCCCATTGCAAGAATCATAGATCTAGTTGGCCAAACAAAACCCAAGACTCGAAGAGACTTACAATGATATCAAATCATGCATATAAGAAATCAACAAAGACTCAAATATAATTCATAGATAATGTGATAACAAATCCACAATTCATCGGATCTCGACAAACACACGGCCAAGGAGGATTACATCGGATAGATCTCCATGAAGATCATGGAGAACTTTGTATTGAAGATCCAAGAGAGAGAAGAAGCCATCTAGCTACTAACTACAGACCCGTAGGTCTGAAGTAGACTACTCACGAGTCATTGGAGAGGCAATGATGTTGATGTAGAAGCCCTCCAGCTCCAAAGTCCCCTCCGGCAAGGCACCGGGAAGGGTCTCGAGATGAGATCTAGCGGAAACGGAAGCTTGCGGCGGTGGAAAAGTGGTTTTGTGGATGCCCTGATTTTTTTGGGATTTTAGGGAACATATAGGCCAAAGAGCTAGGGCAGGGGAGCTCCAGGGAGGCCACAAGCCTGGTGGCCGCGGCCCCCCTGGCCACGGCAACAGGGCTTGTGTGCTCCCTGTGGGCCTCCTGCCTTGGCCCTCAAGTCCCCCGATCTTCTTCTGTTCTGGAAAAATTCATTTTGGGGATCTTATTCCATTTGGACTTCGTTCCAAAATCATATCTGAAAAGAGTCAAAAACACAAAAAAACAGGAACTGGCACTTGGCACTGAATTTATAAGTTAGTCCCAAAAAAGATATAAAAGGTATATAAAACATCCAAGGTTGACAAGATAACAGCATGAAACCATCAAAAATTATAGATACGTTTGAGACGTATCAAGCATCCCGAAGCTTAACTCATGCTCGTCCTCGAGTAGGGAAGTGATAAAGAATGAATTATTGATGCTTTCATGCTACCTAGCATAGATGTCCTTGTAACTCCTCTTATGTGGCATGAATGTTCAGATCTGTTAGATTCAAAACAATAGTTTGCTATTGACGTGGAGACAATAATACATCAAGCAAACTAGCAAGGTAATCATTAACTTTCAAAATAACAAGGCCAAATGAAAGTTATCCCTACAAAATCATATAGTCTGGCTATGCTCTATCATCCTTGCACAACGAATTTAAATCATGCACAACCTCGGTATTGGCCAAGTAATTGTTTTCACACCTTTACTTTCTCAAACTTTTTCAACTCTCACACAATACATGAGCGTGAGCCATGGTTTTAGCACTATAAGTGGAATGGAGTGTGGTGGAGGTTGGAAGGCGAACAAGGAGAAGATGGTCACATTGACTAGGCATATCAATGAGCTATGGAGATGCTCATCAATAGATATCAATGTGAATGAGTAGGGATTACCATACAAATGATGCACTAGACCTAAGAGTATGTGAAAGCTCTTAAAGAAAACTAGTGGGTGTGCATCCAACTTGCTTGCTCACGAAGACCTAACGCAATTTTGAGGAAGCCTATCATTGGAATATAAAAGCCGAGTTATATAATGAAAATTTCCCACTAGCTATATGGTGGTGACAAAACGAGAGACTCTCAATCATGAAGGTCATGGTCCTTAATAAGCACAAGTATGGAAAGATAGTAGCACTGTCCCTTCTCTCTTTTTCTCTCATTTTTTTGGTGGGCTCTTTGGCCTCTCTTTTTTTTGGTGGGCGTCTTTGGCCTCTTTTTGTAAATGGGCTTCGCTGGCCTCTTTTATTTCCTCACATGGGACAATGCTCCATCTATGATGATCATCACACTTACAACTCAAAACTTAGAGCAATGATGACTCTATATGGAATGCCTTCGGTAGTGTACCGTGACAATGATCTAGCATGGCATAGACATCAATGGAAACATCATGCTAGCTATCTTATGATCATGCAATGGCAATGTAGAAGTGGTGGCACATGTCATGGTGGTAGTTGCATGGCAATATATCTCGGAATGGCTTTGAAAAAGCCATAGTAGGTAGGTATGGTGGCTGTTTTGAGGGAGGCTATATGGTGGGTTTTGTGCACCGGCGAAAGTTGCACGACACTAAAGAAGATAGTGATGGTGGAAGGTGAAAGTGCATCTAAACCATGGACTCAACATTAGTCATGAAGAACTCATATACTTTTTGCAAAAGTTTTAGTAGTAATCGAAACAAAGCATTCAACGCATACTCCTAGGGGAAGGGTTGGTAGGTATAAACCATCACGCAATCCCGACCGCCACACAAAGGATGACAATCAATAAACTAATCATGCTCAGACTTCATCACATAGCGGTTCACCATACGTTCATGCTACGGGAATCACTAACTTCAACACAAGTATTTCTAGATCCACAACACCTTACTAGTATAACTTCAATATTACCACAACCACAACTCAAAACTAATTGAGATGAATCAAACTTCTCTAACTACTCAATGCACATGAAGGTGGAAGTTTTCATATCCCTTTGGATAACTACCCCTTTTGAGACTACTTTCATAGCATAGATCAACTACCACGCAACGCGCTTCCGTGCTCTAAAAGATAGAAGTGAAACACATAGAGAAAAATCAACTAGCTCAAAAGATATAAGTGAAACACATGTGAGCTGAATTGCCTAACCAAAGGATATAAGTGAAGCTCGACAAAATCACGGTGAGTGCATGTCTCTCTCTCTAGGTGTGCAGCAAGGAAGATCGTGACACAACAAAAATAAAAGACTCCTACGATACACGACGCTCCAAGCAAAACACATAACATGTGGTGAATAAAAATATAGCCCCAAGTAACGTTACCGATGGATTGAAGACGAAAGAGGGGATGCCTTCCCGGGGCATCCCCAAGTTTAGGTTTTTTCGGCATCCTTGAATCAACTTGGGGTGCCTTGGGCATCCCCAAGCTTGAGATCTTGCCACTCTTTATTTCTTTGTCCGTAAGAACTTCACCCAAAACTTGAAAACTTCACAACACGAAACTTAAACAGAAACTCGTGATATCATTAGTATAAGAAAGTAAATCACCATTGCCTTAGGTACTGTGGCAAACTTAAATTATCCTTATGTTGGTGTTGGGTTACTGTATTTTCAATCTTCCATGGCTAATACCCCCCGATACTATCCATAGTTTCATCAAAATAAGCAACCAACTCAACAAAAACAGAATCTGTTAACAGCAGACCAGTCTGTAGCAATCTGTATACTTCGTATACTTCTGGTACTTCAAAAATTCTGAAAAATTACGACAGACTGAAGAATTGGCGTATCAATCAGCAGCAAGAAGAATCAACTCAAAATCTCTGACAGAAAAAAAATTTAATTCTTTTCGTGAGCAGAAAGTTTGTGTCGTTTCAAGCATGACCAAACGATCATCCCCAAGACTAATCATAACGGTTTCGCTTGACACAAACGCAAAAGAAACACAAAAAACACAATCATAAAAGAATTATGAAAGTGTGTAAAACACGAAACAGAAAGAAAAAGGATAGATTCATTGGGTTGGCTCCCAACAAGCGCTATTGTTTAACGCCCTTAGCTAGGCATAAGGTGATGGAATCACGGATAGTCATCTTTGGTGCTCAAACCATAAGTAGTGTGATCATTTATCATCTTAAGATATTCATCTTTATTGGATGACTCACCACTAGCTTTAGGAACAAAAACAGACTTGACGGTCTTTTTTGAGAGTGAGATTTGGAGTATTTTGCACAGCGGCAAAAGCGGAACACAAGTTGGTTATGACATCTTCTAGTTTGCCAATTCTAGAGGAATCATTAACTATAGGTTCCTTCTCCCTTAAATTTTTCAAAACCATTCCCACTTTGGATCCCTACTGACTAATTTTATTGTGGATCTTTCTTTCCAAATCCTCAATAAGTTCAATTGTGGCAATTTTGTTTTCAATGGCGTCCAGCCTTTGCATCACGTGTTCCAAGGTCAAGGTAGTTCCATTAACCATGAGCGGGGGTGAGCCTACCAAATTCATGATAGCTCCATAGGAGTCAACAGTATGGCTCCCCAAAAAATTCCCGCCTACGATGGTATCAAGAATATACCTATTGCAAGGAGAGATTCAAACATAAAAACTGCGAAGAAGAACGGTAGTGGATTGCTTACGAGTAGATCTACTTTGAGCATTGCAAATCATGTACCAAGCGTCCTTTAAATTTTCTTCCTCATTCTGCTTGAAATTGAGAACTTCGTTCTCAGGGGTATCGTTTGGAGTGGTGGTCCTAGCCATTGATGGACTATCCCACACACAAAGCAGCAGGAAGTAGGCGAGTGAAACGGGCAAAAGAGAACGGCAAAAAGGCAAATGAAAACGGCAAAGGAGAAAGGCAAATGAAAACGGCAAATGTGAAGTGGGGGAGAGGAAAACGAGAGGCAACTCGCAAAATAGGTAAATGCAAGAGATGAGTTTGTGACACTTACTTGGATAGATCTTGACTTGATCTCTCCCCGGCAACGGCGCCAGAAATCCTTCTGCTACGGCAATGTATGCCTATAGGGATTTCCTTGGCAAATATGCAAAGGATTCCCCCGCGGCCTTGGAGCCTTGCGTTGGTGTTCCCTTGAAGAGGAAAGGGTGATGTAGCACAGCGGCAGTAAGTATTTCCCTCAGTTTGAGAACCAAGGTATCAATCCATTAGGAGGATCGCGTCAAGTCACAAGTACCTGCACAAACACAAAGAGCTGGCACCCAACGCTATGAAGGGGTTGTCAATCCCTTATATATTGTTTGCAAAGTGAGAACTGAAAGAAAAAAAGTAAACAAAGCAAAGTAAAAGTGAAAGTGGAGATGATAGTTGTGAATAGACCCGGGGGCCGTAGTGTTCACTAGTGGCTTCTCTCATGAAAGCAAGTAGACGGAGGGTGAACGAATTACTATCAAGCAATTGATAGAACCGCGCAAAGTCATGACGTTATCTATGGCAATGATCATACATATAGGCATCACGTCCAAAACAAGTAGACCGATACTTTCTGCATCCACTACTATTACTCCACACGTCGACCGCTATCCAGCATGCATCTAGTGTTTTGAGTTCATAAGAACAGGGTAACGCCTTAAGCAAGATGACATGATGTAGATGGACATTCTCAAATCTATGATGAAATCCCATCTTGTTACCCTTGATGGCAACAACACGATGCGTGCCTTGCTTCCCCTTCTGTCACTGGGAAAGGTCACTGCACGGTATGAACCCAAAACCAAGCACTTCTCCCATTGCTAGAATCATAGATCTAGTTGGCTAAACAAAACCCAAGACTCGGAGAGACTTACAAGGATATCCAATCATGCATATAAGAAATCAGCAAAGACTTAAATATAATTCATAGATAATCTGATCACAAATCCACAATTCATCGGATCTCGACAAGCACACCACCAAAGAGGATTACATCGGATAGATCTCCATGAAGATCACGGAGAACTTTGTATTGAAGATCCAAGAGAGAGAATAAGCCATCTAGCTACTAACTACGGACCCGTAGGTGTGAAGTAGACTACTCACGAGTCATTGGAGAGGCAATGATGTTGAAGTAGAAGCCCTGCAGCTCCAAAGTCCCCTCCGGCAGGGCACCGGGAAGGGTCTCTAGATGAGATCTCGCGGAAACGGAAGCTTGCGGCGGCAGAAAAGTGGTTTCGTGGACGCCCTGATTTTTTCTGGGATTTTAGGGAATATATATGCCAAAGAGCTAGGGCAGGGGAGCTCCAGGGAGGCCACAAGCCTGCTGGCCGCGGGCCCCCTGGCCGCGGCAACAGGGCTTGTGGGCTCCCTATGGGCCTCCTGCCTTGGCCCTCAAGTCCCCCGATCTTCTTTTGTTCTGGAAAAATTCATTTCGGGGATCTTATTCGTTTGGACTCCGTTCCAAAATCATATCTGAAAAGAGTCAAAAACACAGAAAAAACAGGAACTGGCAGTTGGCACTGAATTGCTAAGTTAGTCCCAAAAAAGATATAAAAGGTATATAAAACATCCAAAGCTGACAAGATAACAGCATAAAACCATCAAAAATTATAGATACGTTTGAGACGTATCAGTGCCCCCCTCTGGCCCATCTTGTGGCCAAGGGTTCCTCCTGATGCGTGGATTTTCTCTATTTTTTATTGGAATTTTCTGGGACACCTAGCAATCCATTTTCCTCGACACAAGAAAACCATATAGGCAGCTCTACTAAAAACAGCGTCAGTCCGGGTTAGTTTCATTCAAATCATGCAAGAATGAGGCCAAAACAATAGCAAAAGTGTTTGGAAAAGTAGATACATTTGAGACGTATCAACTCCCCCAAGCTTAGCATATTGCTTGTCCTCAAGCAATTCAATTCAACGAACTGGACGCGACAAAGAAAATTTGAAAAACTCTTTTGCTTCATTAGATGCATATAAGCATCTACTACGAACAAGTCCAACAAGTATTGAAGCAATGCTACAAAGACTATGCACGAAGCAATCCTTCGATCGTGTGAAGAATTTCAAACAACTAAGGATGAATAATATGCAACTGAAAATCATGACAAGATCACAATGCACATGACTTCAACATATTAGAGTGCCATCTCGCTAGCCACCATGAGTGAAGCAAAACATAAATGCTGACGCTCCTTCAGAGTCTTAAAGGAGACTAGAATTAAATATATCAGAATGAGTAATATCACAATTATGCACAACACAATGTGGTACTTTGGGACAATGCACATTAGACTCAGAATGACAATTATGCTCTCAATAGTTGGTGCTTTTATATAAGAAGAGGATGACTCAACAGGAAAGTAAAATAGATAGTCCCTTCGCAGAGGGAAGCATCGATTTGCAGAGGTGCCAGAGCTCGAGCTTTTGAAACAGGGATGAATCAAAATTTTGGGTGGTATGCTTTGATTGTCAACGTAACAACTAAGAGATTTCAATGTCTTCCATGCTAAATACATTATAGGCGGTTCCCAAGAAGAAAAGTAAAGTTTTTACTCCCCCTCGACCAATCGATCACACTCCACGGCGGGCCTAATCCACGGGTAATGTCCATACAAACTACAATCCTAGGGGAGTTTTGTTTCATTAAATTTGATTTGACTTTCGGGCATGGAACTAGGCATCCCGATTACCAGCCACTTTCTCGTGAATGATAGTGAATCAACACATAACTTGAGAATAACCCACTTAGCATGGAAGATACTGATAGCCCCTAGTCACTACATGAACGATTCGGGCATACAAAACAAAATATTTATTTGAAGATTGAGAGTTTGGCACATGCAAATTTACTTAGTACGACACATAAATACCGCATATAGTTAGGTATGTGTCGGGACCCCGATCCTAAGCCATAGGAATCCAGCTTGTAACACATCGCATCTCTTTGCAGTGTCACGCACGGTTATCCCCACGGCTGCAGCCTTACCTTAGTCGGGACCGTTTGCGCTTTTTGACTCGCGTATGCAATTGTGTCGCTAGCAATCCAATGAAAAAGAACCCGGATCGACATGTCTAGTCATACACCAAAGCGGCAGTTCCGCATAGGGACGGGCATACATGACCCAACAAAGCAGGTGTCGATCACCAGCGAATGTAGACGAGTCGTAGCAAGCTACAGGGACTCCATTACATCGCGTGACATTTCCCCAAAGGGGACACACACAACAGCTAAGAAGGACACATGCCGGTCAACCAATGTGTCCGAAGCAGTAGCGAACTACCATGGCTCGTTGGATCACAAAGGGGCATTTCCCTCTAAGGAATGCTACTACAGCCTACGGCTAGGTAATCGAACCCCATACATATCAAGTACAACACACGTACGCATGGCATACCGATATGTATAGACACATCGATGGCATCACAACATAACCATAACATACAACTTTATTTAGAAGGCTCGGAAGAGCCACACACATAATATTACAAGGTAGGGGTCTCACGACCCATCATCACAAGTCATACACACAGTTCTTACAAACCAGTGGAAGAGCAAAGCTGTCTGAGTATAGATAGATGGAAAGATAAAGGCACATGGCCTGACTATCTACCGACCCATCCTAGGGCCAGATCGTAGTTGCGATACCAGCTACTCATCGTCGTCGATGTCTAGGTAGAACCCTCCATTAGGGTCATTAACAACCTCTGCAACAATTATTAAGGAAACATGAGTACAAAAGTACTCAGCAAGACATTAGGATAAGCTATCTACTCATGCAATGTATAAATAAGGAATTGTGGGGTTTCATGCGGAAAGCCAGCATTTGACTCGTGGCTAGACAACTTGCATTTTTAAATAATTTTGACAACTTGATTTCTCGCACACGAGTCCACTAACACCAAAACAATACTCCATCGTGAAATCATTCCGTCTCCATACGGAAATGCCGTCCACGACACTCACGCTTATCTTGACAATTTTATGAGTAGACATTAAAGTTATATATGAACAACATATGCTTCCAAGTAGTCCATATCCGCGGACGTGACTATTCGAATAGATCACAACCCTGCAGGGTGTACTTCTTCACACACGCTCTCGCCACTTATCGCCATGTGCACGTCATGCACCTCGGCAACCTTCAAGCGGAAGCCCAGCGAGGGAGTCGGCCACGACCGTTAACCACGCTAATACTTAGTCCAGGTCTATCGCCTATCTGAGGGTAACCCGCATAGAAGTCCGGGTGAGGTTTCCGCCACGGCCCAAACGATGTGCGCAGGGTTCCCAAGCCCACCATCCGTGTGCCACTTGGTACACCGTGCCACTGTCTACCGCATCATAGTCCACCTCTAAGGTCAGCGCTACGCACGACCTCCAGCAGGACTATAAACACCAGAAACTACTTGCAACTCCTGGACCGAGTACTAAGTGATTAATAAGTCGAGAGGGTCAATTAAGTATCCCAACGTGTGGTAGTATCTAGTCTTGGATTACATACACGGAACTCAGTTCCTAAGGACGGTTCCAATGAAACAACCCGCCATGTACTCCTACATAGCCTTTCACCGGTACCTTTACCAAATCAGGTTCAACACACAACCTTTACTTACTGAACACATTCTCACAATTCTGTTCATCACCCAGATGACAGATCATACACAACTCTAAGCATGGCATGCATAGCAGGATAAGGCACATCATGGCTAAAGCATCTACCAGGTATGCTAGGTTGCAAGGTCAGCTATTTACTGTGACAAAGACAGGTCATGCAAAGGAAGTGGGTTCAACTAACATAGTAAAAGCAGTAAAAGCATTTGCCCTGATACAAGAAATAAGAGCAGGAGCGAGAACATGGGATTTATCGGGATGATCAAAATGGTTGCTTGCCTTGTTGCTCAGCAGAGGGACAATATCCGTCAGTCGGATATTCGGTGGAATCCGGAGGAGCGGAGCGTACCGATAGAAATGACATCAATCAATATTAATCATATGCAACAAGATGATGCATGAGCATGCATGAAGATGAAAGGTGGTATGCTAATGTAGCTACCATTTATTAAGTTGAAGTTGATTTGAATCAAGATTCAAATATCACTTCAAACCAGGTATTTTCCAATACCCTTTTTAATTGATTCGACCTGATGCTCAGGTCATCTTATTTTCACATGCATGGGAATGATATGTTGAGTTGTTGGTTGTGATTGAGCATTGTTTGTTCATGGCATTTGAAGTGGAATTCAAATGAATTTCAAATTCCAACTCCAAAGCATTTATCAAATTTATCCTATTCACCATTTTGCATGTTTGGTGAAGTTAACATTTTCAAACATGTTTGAAAATGACATATTCAGATTCCTTGGATTTTTCTGATCATTTTTCATATATTATTTGTCCAATTTGGAGTTGTGTTCAAACTTTTATGATTTTCCAAAGTTTTGAACTTATTCTGGAATTATTTTTAAACAGAAAAAGCTTTATTGCATCATAACCACGTCAGCACTGCGTCAACAGGTCAACTGACCTGGTCAGGTCAAACCTGACAGGTGGGGGCCACTGGTCAGCGTCTCAGGAGCTAATCCCGCGCTGACCAGCCCCTAAGTGGGTTTGACCCACTCCTAGTGCCCACTGTGAGTGGCTGCTTAGCGCTAAACCACCGGGATTAGGCCGGCCACGTCGTCCCCCGCCGGAGACTGACCGGCGGCGACCAGATACGCGGCGGATCTTCGCCGGAGACGCACCAAATCGCGCTGTGGTACTCGGGATCGAGTGCCGAGAGCACTGGGCACTACAAGGAATATGCTAATACACGACGCTATATTTTCGTCGCTACATCGTCACAGTTTTTAGTTTACGACGATCTCACGACGAAAAACCAAGCGTCGAAAACAGAGCATGTGAAATGAACAACAGCGACGTTTTGATCAAACTCATCGTAACCTTTACGATGATTCCTGGATTGTCGTAACCTTTACGACAATCCTAAATCGTCGTTGGCAATCTAACTCAGTCCTACTTGGCAGTCCTGCGTGGCAAAATTACGACGAAATCAAAACGTCTTGGTTGAAATCAGCCCAACCCATTTCAATTGATCACATGGGCTGATTTTATTTTTTGGGCTTTTTCTTATAGGGCTTCTTTTTGAACCTTAGCCCATTTATAGCCACTTTTAGTTTTTCTTTTTCGAATTTTTTTTGGGGCCCTAATCTTTTAGTGCACAAATACATTTGGTCCAATTTCAGTTTTGGCCTTTTTTCATTTTGGAATTCAGCAATTTTTTTCCAGAACTTGGTTTCATTTCTATTTATTGGGCCTTTTCAACCAATTATTTGTCCAATATTAAATGCAACACTATTTCATATTCAAATCAAGAAAACTCCAAGTCGAATTAAAATCATCCATCATATAACATCACATAATACATCTCCCAGGTTTACATAACACAATAACTCATCTCGTGGATACATTTCCTTATAGAGGAATATAACAAAAACGGACAAAATATAGCAAATACATTTCCTCCAACTTGCCATTCACCCGTATCGCGCGAGCGTACTATTCCTGAAAACAGATCCATAGCAACGGCCTTCAGCATGATCAACAATGTGGAGGAAACAATTCAACCGCTGTAAAGATAAGCATGATAATTAATAATCCATTTCTTCCAAGTAGGAGAAGACATTAGTATTAGTATCACATTATGCAAGTTCAACCACTGAGGTATACCAATTTCCAGGTCTATACAGAGATATATTTATTTAAATTCTGCAAATATTGCCAAAGATAACTCGGGTTAAATGTTGTTTTATCAGCAGGCATATGTTTAACAGTCTGGAAAGATGTGATAATACAGGGGACAAACCATTTAAATTTTGTAAAAGGCTACACCACTGAACAATGGTTTAACAACCTATTTATTTAAGCAAAAGGAGGCATCAATTGAGGACATAGTAAATAAGTCCAGTTATCCAAATTCTAAATGTACTATGATTGCGAGGTCTCAGTTCTGTGTTGCCAGAGTAAGGTCTTTGTTTCGTGCGTTAGATATGATGAAACCATATATAAATGCATGACAAATAGTGCAAACTACAGTAGTCACCATATATTTATATGTCAATATATCTCATTGTGGATTCTTGCAGCTCTGCCTGATATTCTTCTCCTAACAATGTCTGGGTTTCAATTGAACAAGAGTGTTCTTGTGCTCGTCCTCAGGACGTACTAGCTAGAGGGTTGAACCATGAGAACAGTGTATAAACTTAGGAGATGTAAACTATTGTCTGTTTCAGTGAACCTATGCTCAATTTCATGTTCGTTGGCTGCACTAGGAATGGTGAACATGGGACTGCAGAAGAACACGGGATAGGGCTAGCATTACGAGGTCATGTGGATGCACCTGAGAATGCTTCCAAGGAGAACGTTAGCCCCACCAAGGAATCTGATGAGGTTCAAGACAATGGGTAAGTAATTGAATGGACATCTTTTATGTACTAGCATTTTTAGTGGCTTCTGTATTTTGAAAATATATTTTGTGTATAATCGTTGGTTGTGTCCCTTTATGTATTTAAGTTAAATCTCCATTTGCACCTGAGTGAAAATCTGAATTTGTTCTAGCTGTTACATTCCATTAGCCTTGTCATTCTTGTAAAAGCTTGATTGATTTTATTTACAGCCTTGTCATGTATAAAGATAAGCATGATAAATCCATTTCATTTTGAGGATGCAAAAGTTTAAAAAGAGTGTTACCATTTAGAGACACAATCCTCGCAGAAAATATGTTTACAGTGAAGGAGGACAGGAACATACATCTTTTCCTGGCAGATGGCACACATATCACTAGCAGCGATTTCGTGCAGTGAGTTCCACCAACACACAGATATATTAGCAATCAGAAAATTCTTAGCTCCTAACGGAAATAGCAAAACAGACAGAAGAACTAATCTGTTATCCATATTCACTAGATTGTGGACTACTGAGAACTAATATACTAGAGTAGAAGGTAAATAACAAAACAATAATGCGGTGTAGTCATCTTTATATAATATAAGAAGAGCAACACAAAATTAGAAACTTCCTCAGGTTTTGTGTTGCAATTAAAAATAAGAGTTAAGTGACACTAAAACTTCCAATGCGGTAACCCGATATTTCGAACGGTAACTAAATCGCTAATTTGAACACAAACAATGAATAGTCCTACAAATGCATTATGCCAGCATACATTTATTATACTAACTTGGTAGATAATAGAAAGTAATTCTTATTCAGGAATTTTAAATATGAAAGCAAACAAATGCTCGATCTTGATAACAACTTAAATTTCCAAGTTCAGGAATGAGAAGCTGAATTGTAGATGGTTGTGATGGAATTTAGCAGCTCTAGCACTATTACTGAGCATCTACACCATCAGAACTAATATGTGAAGCGAAATCAAGGGTATTTAGTAATTGTTATGCTCACCTAAGAGAATAAGAGGTTGCGTGATAGGCAAAAGTACCAAATCAAATATGGAATACCTTAAATGTAAATTGCCTAACAATAGGGGCATCTCTTTTGTATGAAAAAGGAGTAAACGGAACAATGAGCGGTACATCAGCACACCATAGTTTCATAAATTGGATGACTTGTATCCTTACCGATCTCATAAAAAAGGCAGAGCTAATCCACACTAAACTGCACATCCCTACCAATCACAGAGGAGGAAAGTGCACAGACCTCATCACCATCTTTTATACCAAATGCACGGAACGTTGCCTTATCATTCGTCATTTTCTCATCCTTGAAGCATAAGCAGAAGTGGTATAGAGCGACGAACACGCCTTGTATGGCTGCCTTGAGCTCCCACACAGCGGCGGACCGGGCGATTCGCACATCTGCATTAACCAGAAGCAATGCACGCAGGTTCACATGCTTGCGATCCCCATGCCGCGGCAGGAATCAATCTAGGGCAAAACCAAACCACCCAAACAGTTCGGGGGAATTAAACGGAAGGGGCGTGATTTGGTACCGAAGTAGGAATCGTCGAGCTTGCGGACGGTGAGGCCGAGGGGCGGCTCGGGGAGGCGGTGGTAGGAGAAACTTGCACAGCCGCAGGCGAGCGCGCCGATGCAGTCCACCTTGGCTGGATGTGCGGCGATGTCCTTGAGGTCGAGGGCGAACTCAATGTCGGAAGAGCCCATGGACGACGAGCGGGTGGCGGCTGACGGCATCGCGGAGCACCGACGGAGGGCGAGGGGTTTGTCAGGGTTGGTGGTGGTGGCGCCCTTATCTCGACGAGGCTATTGCGGAGTGGCCGGCCTCCAGATCCATGTAGCTCGCGGGAGGCTCGACCCAGGAGTCGTAGAGCGACGGCACGGTGGGGAGGTCGGGGTCGGGGCTAGGGTTAGGTGTGCGCTGTGCGAGAGGGCGCCAGCGAGGTAGGTGTGCGCTGTGGGAGAGGGATATGGCGGCGAGGTAGGTGTGCGCTGTGGGAGAGGGAGGAGGTGGCGGTGGCGAGGAGATGGGGAGTAGAGAGGCGTCTGAGCTAGGGTTTGGGCTGCGGGTGGGGTTCTCTTTTTTTTCTTTTTTTCTATAGATACATGGATGGATGGATGTAAGATGGTGAGATAGATGGATGGATGGATGGGCGCCATGTCATTGATCCGTGGGAAGAGATTTGATTGGTTCGAAAAATCAGTGATTTATAATAGTTTTCGAGTACTAAAAATAGAGGTATTTTGTGAAGGCGAGTACTGTGCGCCGGCGGTTGCGACTCCTTCTGTTATGCTTGAAGCTTTTTTAATCTCCGGTTGAAGCTTCTTGAATCTATGGTTGAAGCTTTTTTTACACTGGTTGCAACATTTTTTCTTTCATAGTGCCCGCTTGAAGCTTTTTTAATCTCCGGTTGAAGCTTCTTGAATCTACGGTCGAAGCTTTTTTTACACAGGTTGCAATATTTTTTATTATATAGTGCCCGCTTGAAGCTTTTTTAATCTCCGGTTGAAGCTTTTTTATGGTCCGTTGTATCTTCCTCAGAGGACGGTAGCAGCTTTGCAGGTGCACATAACTAGTTGTAGCACCCCCACTAAGAATTGGTTGTCACACCTCGCCGAGAACTGGTTGTAGCGAACCGTGGTTGTAGCATTTACCGGTAGTCCCAGCGTCAACCCAACTGACGCGAGGATTGCAGATCCAGCGGTGTCGGCTGTAGCTCCAACAAAATCCATCGCTCCGGAAGGAGATCCTTGCCAGCGGCAGGGAAGGAGCTGCTCGTAGAAGCAGTAGGAGGTCGCGCCGTTGACGACGACGAACACACCATGCAGTGCATAAGGCGATAGAAAAAGCAGGCGCGTGTTTCTTGTAGTTTGCTGGAAACAGGTCAAATTTGAACTACAGCTGCCTCATAGTTTGCTATTTATTTTTTTCAAAAAACATTTCTAGGTATAAAATTATCTGTTTCTTTATAGATACTCCAAAATATTTGCAAAAATCTAGCCCTAGCTACAAACGGTCATACGTGTCGTTTGGACCGCATTTTGAAATGGGCATGAAAGGACAGGCGAACCGCAGATGGCAGAGAAGTGCAGCTCCCCCTTTTGGTAAAAAGGGGGGCCAAGACATAAGCAGGACCCGAAGGCATCTTCAAGGGTTCCCACTTTTGTGTAACTAAGCTACCGCCGCCCGCCAGCAGGGAGGACGTAATCCCTGCAACGCGGGCAGCCACTTTGTAGGCGAAGACCACCTTTGGACATGGGGAGCACGTTCCCCTGTCCCCCCTTTGAAATTGTCCATTGTGGGATCCCTTGCCGCCGAAAACAATAAGGGAAGAGCACCGTGGCCGACGCTATATATAGAGGATAGGTTGCTTCATAGAGGGGGATTGGGACCCTAACCATCAACTCACCTACCATCACACCGCTGAGGCTGCCTAACCTCAGGAGGTCGAAGAACACTGTACTAGTTCACTCACCGACCTCCACGAGAGGCAATCCACCAAAGGAGGAGTAGGGTTTTATGCTCCCCAGCGGCCTGAACCTGGGTAAACTCCCGTGTTCCTTGTCTTACTCACCATCGTGTGGGTTCTTAGACTTTCTCACCGAGTAACGAGTCTGACGACTCGAATCTGTTAAGTAGCCTCCGCGCGCACCCCTGTGTTCGAATCCTTAGGGTTTTGCGGAGCCCGAAATCCGACAGACACCCAGCCTCCGGAGGCTCCTGAACATTGTACTAGTTCTTCCACTCTCCTCGAAGAGAGGCAATCCACCGAAGCTGGAGTAGGGTATTATGCTTCACGGCGGCCCGAACGTGGGTAAACTATTGTGTTCTATGTCTTCCTCACCATCGAGTGAGTTCCTTGTCATTCGCAACGAGTAGCGAGCTAGGCAAGGCGATCCAGTGAGAGATCTTCGTACACGCCCCCTGTGTGCGAATCTTAAGGGTTTTGCGGAGCCCGAAATCCGAAAACACGTTTCAAGGGGTTCTTAGGGGATATGGCTATGGTATGAGGAATCAAAAAGGAGAAGATGTCTTAAGCTTTGCGCTAGCGTAAGACATGATCCTAGCTAACACCCTCTTTAAGAAGAGAGAATCATATCTAGTGACTTAGATTAGTGGTCAAGCTCTAGCCAGATTGGTTTCATCCTCTCAAGAAGAGAACAAAGGCGTGCATGCCTAGACTGTAATGTGATACTTGGAGAGAGTGTTGTCCCTCAGCATAAGCTTCTGGTTGCTGACTTCCGCTTTCAGATTTGTGTCCAGCGGGGCAAGCATGCCGAAGTCGCTACAACAAAGTGGTGGAAGCTCAAGGGGGAGGTAGCTCGGGCATTCTAGGAGAGGGTCATTATAAAGGGGCCTTGGGAGGAAGGAGGTGATGCACGAAACATGTGGATGAAGATGACGACTTGCATCTGAACGTGCTAGTTATTGATTAGAGGGGGCTGAATAGGCAATTTTTATGAAAAGATTAGAAACTGTAAATGTATTCTAAGTTAAGCGGAAGCAATACATGATCAGGTAGGGATCAGTATCAAGGATCTATGCAAAGCTTGCAATACTATGAATACATCCAATCATATAGAGCATACTCATCATGCACACTAAGATATATCAACGATAAACTTAGGTAGTGTGAAGATAAACAACACTTGGGAATGTCTTCAGAGAATGTCTTCGGAATGATATGATCAAGCAATGGCTTCACAGTACAGTAAATAAAGAGAGAGAAAGATAGAACAAGTAGCTTGGCGAAGACACAAGATTTGTTGGACCAGTTGCAATTGCTGTGGCAAATGTACGTCTGGTTGGGGAGGCTTAGACCTCGTATTTAGCTTGATCACCTTGAGGTGAAGTATTTGAGAAAACGTCCAATTACTCAGCTAAGTCTTCAGGGGAGACTTCTGAAACCCGTACAAACTTGGTTACCCGTCAATCCACAATGACTCTTGGATTGATATAACAGTGAGGAGAGGCATTGATATGCTTTGCATCCAAGAGATCAAATGGAGAGGAAAGAAGGCGAAGGAGGTGGAGGGTATCGGCTTCATGTTGTGGTACATGGGGATGGTTGCAAACAGAAATAGACTAGGCATCTTTATCAGCAAGAGCCTCAAGAATGAAGTGGTAGACACTAAGAGACGCGGGGAACGGATTATTATTGTCAAGTTGATAGTTGGGGACTTAGTTCTCAATGTTATCAGCGCGAATGCCCCACAAGTAGGCCATAATGAGAACACCAAGAGGAAGTTCTGGGTAGGCCTATAGGACATGGTTAGGAGTGTACCGATTGGCTAGAGACTCTTCATAAAAGGAGAACTCAATGGTCCCATGGGCACATCTAACACACGTTTTGAAGGGGTGCGTGGGGGGTATGACTATGGCATGAGGAATCAAGAAGGAGAAGATGTCTTAAGCTTTGCGCTAGCCTATGACATGATCGTAGCTAACACCCTCTTTATGAAGAGAGAATCATATCTAGTGACTTACGGTAGTGGTCAACACTGTAGCTATATTGATTTAATCCTCTCAAGAAGAGAAGATAGGCGCGCGTGCCTAGACTATAAGGTGATACCTGGAGAGAGTGTTGTCCCTCAGCATAAGCTTCTGGTTACTGACTTCCGCTTTCAGATTCGTGTCTAGCGGGACAAGCATGCCAAAGTCGCTAGAACAAAGTGGTGGAAGCTCAAGGGGGAGGTAGCTCGGGTGTTCAAGGAGAGGGTCATTAATAAGGGGCCTTGGGA
Organism: Hordeum vulgare subsp. vulgare; assembly: GCF_904849725.1. NCBI lineage: Eukaryota > Viridiplantae > Streptophyta > Magnoliopsida > Poales > Poaceae > Hordeum > Hordeum vulgare. The sequence goes on along the minus strand of NC_058521.1, from coordinate 408,370,791 downwards.
GGAAGGAGGTGATGCATGAAACATGTGGATGAATATGATGACTTGCAAGTGGAAGTGCTAGTTATCGACTAGAGCGGGGGGGGGGGGGTGAATAGGCGATTTTTATGAAAAGCTTCGAAACTGTAAATGTATTCAAAGTTAAGCAGAAGCGATACAAGATGAGGTAGGGATAAGTATCAAGGATCTATGCAAAGCATGCAATACTACAAACACAACCAATCATATAGATCATACTCATTATGCACACTAACATATATCAACGATAAACTTAGGTAGTTTGAAGATAAACAACACTTGGTAATGTCTTCAGAGAATGTCTTCGGGATGAGATGATCAAGCAATGGTTTCACAATACAGTAAGTAAAGAGAGTGAAAGATAGAACTAGTAGCTTGACGACGACACAGGATTTGTTGGACCATTTCCAATTGCTGTGAAAACTGTACGTCTAGTTGGGGAGGCTTAGAGCTCGTCTTCATCTCGATCCCCTTGAGCTGAAGTCTCTCAGACAACGCCTAATTACTCAGGTAAGTCTTCAGGGGAGACTTCCGAAACCCATACAAACTAGGTCACCCATCAATCCACAATGAATCTTGAATTGATCTAGACCATGGTCACCCGGCAATCCACAATGACTCTTGGATGCACTAGACCACGACGTCTAACCTTCTGGAAGATCACAGTCTTCAATTGTAACAAGTCTTCAGTTCTCTCAGAATAGGATGACTTCGGTAATGCTAAAACACTCTGGCTCTAGGTGTTTGGGTTTATCCTCGCACGATAGTTCTCCCTATCTCTCAATGTCTTCGAGGTGGGTTGCTCCAAAACGAAAATAGCCGTATCAGCTCTGAGCAGCCACCAACTTATGGTGGAGGGGGTGGGCTATTTATAGCCAACATGCAACCCTACTTGATATCACCGAAATGACCTTGGGTCATTGGCCAACCGACATGTGTTCCAACGGTCCGATTTCAAAGACACACACATCAACATCAACATATGACTTCGATCATGTCGACCCACTTAACAGTATAGTGGCCCTATGACTCGGGAAAGAAGAAACATAACAACAAAAGACTTCGTCTTCATGTTTCATTATCTTCAAGCGATTATCTTTGCGCAAAACCTATGGCTTTGTCCATCATCAATGTGTTCAGAAATATTTGGGGGTTGTCTTCAACGGTTAAACCAAATCTCGAGGGATTTCTATCTGTGTTATATTGTGAACTCTCACAAACACATAGGTCCCTCAACCACGTTTGTCTTCAATACTCCAAAACCAACAAAGGGTGGCACTAGATGCACTTGCAATATCCCCCTTTTTGGTGTTTGATGACAAACTGGTTGAATTTTTCAACGAGAATAAACATATGTGAAGATAAATACTTGGAGATTATGATTGCAGGATATAGAGAGCCCTCCCTAATGAGGTGCTTATGAAGATTTGCTTGGAATGCAAAAGCACATGGCAGGTTGTAGTTAGTGGAGATCTCACCCTATATATTGTAATCCAATCACTATGCATTTGAACATAATCATGAAGATAATGAAATGTGTAATGAAAAATGGGCGTGTGTTGAATGACTTCGTACGCATATGACATGAAACGAAATAGCACCAAAGGTCCGATAAGTAAGGAATGTGCAGACGTTCATCAGGACTTAAGTTTTACAACCCAAAAGCACAACTATTTAGAATGGGAGTTGTAAACTTAACAAAAAAACAGCACCCAGCCCATATAGACCCTTTCTAATGCTATCAACCAATGCTTCTCCCCCTTTTTCATCGAATGGCCAAAAATGTTGAAGGCATTGGGCACTACTCGTCCCCACGACTTGAAGATGTTGGTGCAGCTGGGTCGTCGGGACACAAGTTTGGGTGGGCTATTTATAGCCAACATACAATCCTACTTGATATGACTGAAATGACCCTGGGTCAACGGCCAACCGACATGTGTTCCAACAGTCGGATTTCAAAGACACACATGACAAAATTACTTGGAATGCAAGTAATGCTGACTTAACCAACTATGAAAGAGATTTCCTCTCATTGTCTTTGCTCGAAGACATAGGTAAATGTGGTTTGAGCATTACGTCAGCATGTGACTCCGATCACATCGATCCCACTTAATAGTGTGGTGTTTCCTATCACTTAGGAAAGAAGAAACAAAACAACAAAAGATTTCATCTTCGCATTTCATTATCTTCAAGTGATTATCTTCGTTCACCACCAATGGCTTCCGCCATCATCAATGTATTTAGACATCTTTGGGGGTCGTCTTCAATGGTTAAACTAAATATCGAGGGACTTCTATCTATGTTTGAAACTGAAATCATGCCCTTAATCATATCTTGATGTTGTTGACAATATACACATAGGGAACTAATCACCTGTGTCAAGTGCGTTCGAGGTTTAGTTCCCATGAGCTTATTTGTGTGGATCATAATGACGTTTTCATGATACTCAAGTACGAAGAAACAAGACAAAAAGCTCCATCTCTTTTGGTTTACTCTTGAGCGTAGGGATCCCCACTATTAAGAGGGGATCACTGGTTCTCGCGATAGACTTGCTCAAAAATCAAAGAAAAATCCCATGGTTGAGTTCATGTCTTGACTAAATTGTTTTGGCCTATGATGGCTCGAACGTTCGACGGTCTCCGGACGTCCGACGATTCACAACTCTCAGATGTCTGATGCCCCCGGAGGTCCAGAGCTACCTCACCAACATTGAATCGTCTGATTTCTGGTCCTTTTGGTCGATCGGCCTTCGGATGTCCATGTGTGGCCAGAAATCCGACGGCATCCCAACAGAACCAAAGTGGCGTACATTCGATTAATCCGTACGACCGTGCGTTGGAAGACGGACGACTTCGGTCATTCGTACACTTTGCTGAAACCTCCCTCTGTCGTGTTGACCTGCCGTCTCTAGTCTCCGGTCGTCTGAACCCTGTTGGAAATACGACCCTTCCTTTCATTCCGGACGATCAGAGCCGCTCGGACGTCCGGCAAGTGCGTAGAATAAGTGACATCCAACGGCCATTTTCCACTACTACTATATATACCCCCTCCCAGCTATGGTGAGGGCGGTCCTACACACTAGAAAGATTCCAAGAACACCTTTCTCTCTCACTCTCTCCTCTCCTCACCAAATCTTAGATCCCAAGAGTGTTTGTTAGGATTCTTGAGTGTTGTTCCAATCAAAAGATAGATCATCTCTCTCCTCCTCTCAACCAAAGAAATTCGTGATTTGAGCAAGTCTTGAGCAGTTCCCTTGATCTTGTTACTATTGGATGTTGGAGACTCCTAGGAGGTACGAGTTCTTGAGAGAGGATCAAACCATTGTGATTTCCCCTAGAAAGTTTGTGTGGGTTTTGAGTCCACCTCAATGTCTACCACTAGTGGTTGAGAAACGCATTTGTGGTGTTGTCTCAAGAAGACAAAGGGTGAGCCTTCATGGCGTTGGTGTGCCTTAGGCGTAACATCCACCTCTCTAAACGGTGACGTACCTTCCCTCCAAGTAAGTGAACACGGGATGCATCGTTGTCTCTCGGAGTTGCGGTTATTACTAACCCTAGATCCTTACTTGTGGTTACTTGTCTCCTTATCTATTTAGCATGTTTCCATATTAAGGTTTGTTTATCTGGTTAGGTGCTTAAGTTGTATATCATACTTGTCACCATATCACCGGTGCAATTGTTAGGATAAAATTCATATTCCACATTATTGCCTAAGTAGCAACTAATTTTTTTTATTTTACCTATTCACCCCCTCTAGGTCCATCTCGATCATTTTCAATTGGTATGAGAGTCTAGTGCTCTAGTCATGTGGCTTAACCGCCCTAGAGCGAGATGGATTAGGTTGGGAACCCTCTTATTGCACTTCCTCTTGAGAAAGGATCTTCATCTATGGATGAAAGGAGATACTTCACTTCTGAGGATCTTGAACGGGCCCTTGCTAAGCAGAAATAGGAGCATCATGCTTCCATTTAGGCCTTGGTCAAAATGAGGTTGGATGCATTAGGTGCAAAAACTCCACCACTGGAGAACCCAATTGGTGTGATAAAACAACCAAATGCATCTCTCCATAAGTTGGACCAACAACTTCAAGTTGATAACAACACTGGTGTTCCATAGCTATATACAAAACCTAGAGTGAAGAAACCTAATTATAATGCTCGGGGAAACCCTCCTTTACTTGATGACACTGCCGCTTTTTCTTTGTGGAGAGTTATTATGCAGGATCATCTTAGTTCACCAACGATGAGATGCTGGAGATCTTCAAGAAAGGTTACAACCTCGTGAACCCCAAGTATCTCACACCATGTGAAGTATATGACAAGCACCTCAATGACACCGCGATCATGCTCATAAGAAAGCGCATGTGTGATAAGCCGAAAAGGCCCTACATTCACTTATAAAATGCAAAAGAACTTTGGGATAGCATTGTGATGACCAAGACAGGAACGTCCTCTCTTCCTCTTGCACAATATGAGATTGCAAAAGGGGCATTACAATATTTCTGCATGGAGAAAGGTGAGAACCCCGAGCATCTTCTTGAGATATTGATGACACTTGTTGCCGAGATAGAATCATATGATTGTGATAAGACCCAATATGGATTCAACTGACCAAACGGTTTCTTGTTGATAAATTGCTAAATGCTCTTCCTCCATATCACCATCAAATGGTATGGGACATAAGTAGAGAGCATGGTTTTAAGGACATGTCTCCCAATGATGTCATTTCAACCTTCCAATTATTTGAAGAATCAAAGACCAATGCTACAAGAAATCTTGCCATGCATGGATCCTCATCACCCAAGAAAATATTGCCTTGAAGGACAAGCATGTGAGGGATGATGATGTTAGTGAAGACTAAGAGGAAGATGAAGAAGAAGGTTATGAAGACGACGCAGATGATGGGCTCTCATATGAAGACATGGCCCTCTTTGTGAAGAAGTTTAGTGCAGGAAAATTCAAGGGAAGATTCCAAAGAATAAAATAAGGACTTGCTACAATTGTGAAGAAACCAACCACTTTTCAAATGAGTGTGCCTGTGAGAAGAGAGAAGACAAACCAAGATTTGTGAAGACTTTTGTGAAGAATAAGTTGCCCAACCCATTAAACTCCAAGTCCAGGAAAAGAGATGGGAAGGCAATCGTTTATAAACATGAATGCGACGCGGATGATGTTGAGGGTGTTGTGGGCGTAGCCCAAGACACTCAAACCACATTAAGACTTGTCGACAAAAGTGGTGATGTTGTCATATACAACTACATGAAAGGCCACAAGGGTAACAGACACAAATGTCTCATGGCAAAGGGGTGGTCGAAGATGATGAGGTACAAACATCTTCGGACAAAGTGAATGTAACTGCACGACCTAACCCTCCTTTATTTACCTCTACCACATCTAGTGATGAATATATTGATGCAGAGGTTCATGATCATGAATCTGAAATAAGTGATGCTATGTTTGCTAAAATGCAGAAAGTCATGCGCTATCTCAAAGGAAAGAAACTCATTATGTTTCGTATGCTTATAGAGATGGTGAGTAAGCACACCACCTCAATTATGAACTCGAAACCCTCGTTACCGAGTAAAAGGAGAAATGTGAAATCCTTGAGCAGAAAGTTCTAGATGAGGAAGCACGTACTGACTAATTGTGTTTAAAAATAGGTGCAAACATTGATAAGAACACTAAATAACTTACCTCTTTTACAAAGACTAAAAGATCTTATAAAGTGTTAAAAATGACAAGTGTAAGCTTGAAGAGTCTCATGCCATTGTTTATAAGGATGGTGAGCTCTTACATTTGTCTCTCAAGATAAAGGAAGAGGAGCTCGACATTCTTACAAAGAAGTTTGACGAACTCAGGCTTACATCTCTTAACACTCTTGGCAAAGTTTACTCCTTTCCTATTGTAAATGTTGATGTTTGTGCTACTAACCCTAGTGGTGACCTAGCTAGTGTACTTGAGGAGAACCGGTAGCTAAAGGCTCAAATTGAAAAAGGGCTCATATCATGTGCCCAAGGACAAAAGAAGCTCATTGAAGTGTTGGGCTAACACAAGGAGGTAGTGTCTAAGGAAGGGCTTGGGTTTTATACAAGCATAAGCAAGAATACAATGACGACATATAAATCCACAACTCCCCTCAAGGAGATATTTGTGCGAGAAGGACACAAGGAAAACGGATTGGGAAACGTCGGGAAGGTTGTAGGAAGGCCACAAGGACCCAGCCTACTCCCCACAATCGAAAAGAGTGTTTGCCTCCATCATATGTGTTCTCTAAGGCAAAAGATGGAGATGTCTATGCTTAGTTTGTTGGGCCTCAAAAATGATTTTCGTTTCTATGCAATTTGGGTCCCTAATACTCTTGTTACTAACATGAGAGGTCCCATTGTAAAATTGGTGCCTCTAACAAAGACTTGAAATGTGTGTAGGTTGCCTTCTCCGGTGGAGTCAAATGGGTGATTGATAGCGGATGCACCAATCATATAACCGGAGATGGCACATTGCTCATGGACTTCATGGAAGCAATTCGACCATTTATGAGCATTATCTTTGGTGTTCAGTCTAAAGGACATGTACTTGGTTTGGGAAAGGTAGCTATCACAAATGACATGTCACATGCAAATGTCATGCTTGTCCAATCTCTTAAATATCACCTACTTTTTTGTTTTTCAATTGGCCTTTGTTGGCTATGATACACTTTTTGGACTAACGGATGTGAAAGTCTTTAAGAGAGATACTCTTGAAGTTGCCTTTGTGGGGGGAGTTGGATGGATACCTTTACAAGGTTGATTTCTTGAAAAAGAGCACATTACATGCAACTTGCCTCATGGCCAAGGCCGACAAGGGATAGTTATGGCATCGCCGGCTATCCCATGTCGGTATGAGAAATCTTCAAGATCTCTTAAAGGGTGAACACATCCTTGGACTAACCAATGTATCGTTTGAGAAAGATCGTGTGTGTAGTGCATGCATAGCTCGGAAGTAACATCAATCAAAGCATCCCCCCAAAGAATATAGTATCAACTTCAATACCTTTGGAGCTCCTTCATGTGGATCTCTTTGGGCCTCCTTCATGGGATAGTCTTGGTGGGAAGAAGTATGGGTTTCTCATTGTTGATAATTACTCAAGATACACTTGGTTGTTCTTTCTTAAATCCAAGGATGAGACAAATATCACTTCCATTAATTTTGCCAAGCATGTTCAACGCAATCTTGACAAAGAAATCTTGGTAGTAAGAAGTGGCAATGGATCCATATTCAAGAACTACACCCTAGAAGAATTCCTTAGCGATGAAGGAATTTAGCGTCAATTCTCTACACCATATACCCCACAACAAAATGGGGTAGCGGAAAGGAAGAACCACACTCTTCTGGAGATGGCAAGATCCATGTTGAATGAGTAAAACTCTCCCCATAGCTTTTGGGTAGAAGCCGTAAACACCGCATGCCATGCATCAAATTGTCTCTTCCTCCGCAAGATATTGGAGAACACCCCATATGAGCTCATATCGGAAACAAGACAAATGTCAAGTATTTCCAGGTATGTGGCTGCAAATGCTTCATTCCTAACAAGAAAGAACGGTTAGGAAAATTTCAAACTAAAACAACTAAAGGTATATTTGTTGGTTATGGATCAAACACTCATGCCCATAGGATCTACAACAAATCCATCGGATGCGTTGTAGAAACTTGTGATGTGGTGTTTGATGAATCCAATGGCTCCCAAGGGAACCAAGTTGATATAAGTGATGCAGGTGAAGAAGATACTTCGTGAGACATTTTGACCATGGGTGTAGGTGCTCTCCTTCCAATGGAACATGTTCCTTGTGAAGGTGAAGATGAGGACACAGGCATCACTCATGCTGAACCAACTACAACACCTTCATCACCACAAGGTCTCATCCCTCAAGTGGAGTACATTATTCAAGAACAAGTATATGTTCACCATCATGTACAAGAACAAGAAAATGTTCATCGTCAAGTACAAGAACAAGAACAAGTCAATCATCAACTACAAGAACAAGAACATGCACATGTCGATGTTGATGAACCTTCTGATGATGATTAACCTCAACCATTAATGCATGAATAATAAGATCTTCCTCCACTCATTATAAATCCTTATGTTAAAGATGTGGATGATGGGAACAAAGTTGAACCTCCTAAAACCTTAACCTCCATCATGCCTCGTATGGCCAGTCGTGTTGAAGTTGACCAAATTGTCACCAAGATATCGGAAGGTAGAGTCACTCGTAAACAATTGACAAAGTTGTGTGCTCACTTTTCTTTTGTCTTAAGTGTTGCGTCGCTCAAGGAACAAGATGAATCGACGGATCACAATTGGCTTGTTTCTATGCAAGAAGAGTTGAATAGCTTTGAGCGCAACAAAGTGTGGTCTTTAGTCAAAAGGAAAATCAAGGAGCACAATGTCATTGGAACAAAATGCATCTTCAAGAACAAAGAAGATGAAAATGCCGTAATCATTAGAAACAAGGCCAGGTTAGTGGCACAAGGGTACTCAAAAGTTGAAGGTTTGAACATTGATGAGACCATTGCCGCCGTTGCCCGTCTTGAATAAATTCGCATTTTACTTCCTTATGCTGTTTTCAATGGTTTTACTTTAGACCAAATGGATGTGAAGAGTTCCTTTCTTAATGGTACTCTACAAGAATAAGTATATGTATCACAACCACCCGGTTCGATTGATCCCGATCACAAAGACTATGTGTACAAACTTCACAAGGCCTTATATGGCCTCAAACAAGCACCTCGTGCTTGGTATGGTCATCATAAGAAGTTTCTACTCGATGATGGTTTTGTTAGAAGGGTGACGTACCACTCAAAATTTTTAAATTTGATTTCTTGTTTTCAGCCATTTTATAGACTTTTTATTGGCTTTGATAAAAACTTTGAAGCTCTTTGACAATCTCTTTAAGAAAACCTTTTAGAGCTTCTTGCTCAACCTGCCTGGTTTAGAATAGTGATCTTTTGACCTCTTATTTAAATGAATTGGTTTGGGAAAATGTTTTATCCTTTTGCAAAACCTTGGAATTTATTCCTATAGGTTCAATTTTTATTTCAAGGTTTCCTTTTCCTCCATCCTATTTTAGACCTTTTTGCACTTCTACATCATCTAGGTCTTCATTTTTGTTTATTTACCAAAACTTTAGAAAGGTTGGTCCACCTTCCATAATTTATTTTTAATAAAAGAAATGTCTATAATCAATTTTGACACTAGCAAATTTACAATGGAACTCAGTGATTCCTTTGGAGTTTTGGACCCAAACTCTTACCGTTAGAAGACCTTAGTACCCTCAACCTATTTCACCAAGAACCTTGGGTTCACAAGTTTGAAAATTTAAATTTGATTTGACTCAAGTTTGACCAAAATATTCTCTTATTATTAAAAACTTGCCTTAAATGTTTTCGAAAGTTCTGGAAATTTACAAACTGTCGCTACACCCAATGAGAGGTCATCTCGTAAAATTTTAGCTCCAAAAAACTTTTCCACATGCCAATTTCATTTAATCAAGCACCTGGTGTGAAGTAGCCACCAGACCCTGAACCTTTTTTAGTCAAAGTTCGGAGTTTCAGTGCATTGTTGATTCAGTCCTACAGCAGCGTCAATCTCACGAGTGTTAGCGGCAAGATTCACTCGCCACTATGCTCGGTTCTTATCCCCGCGCCACACGGTCTCTTGGCCGCATGTGTGCGGAGGTGGTGAGCTCGCTCGAGCGAGCCAGCTCTGGCAGCAGCATCAGCAGCGGCTGCCATGGCCACAAGAACCACCCCTATTGCAACCCCGCGCCGTCAGGCACCTCTCTTTACCCGTGCGAACTTCGTGTGTCCCTGGCCACCAGTGCACACCGCAATTGCCGTCTCCACGTGTCGTTCAGCATAGAGCATGAACTCTACTGCCGCTGTGACCAGAGGGAACCACTCCGTCGAGCCGGGTCCTCCGTCAATGACCGAGTGACTTTAGGCTCAAAATGGAATCCCCGAGCAGCGTAGGTACTCACTCGACCCCTAACCCTCCTGATTAGGCCTAAAGATCGCCGGAATTTGTCAATGGAGATAAGCTCGGCGGCACCCCCTCTTGGCCCTCTATAAATAGAGATCCCCTGCTACCGAACCTCCTCAACCTCTCCACCTCCTTCCCTCCTCACTCCAAAACCGCACCCAAGCCAGAGAAGGGCCTTGGAGAAGCCTTCTTATCTAGCTCCAGCCGCCCCGATCCCCTTTGGATTCCAGTTGAATTCGTGCAAGGTGAGCAAAGAGGAACGACCAGAGCTTGCCACGAGTCCCCTAGTGGTTCCCTCCTCCTAAGAAACCCTTCAATTTCGTCGCAGAACCGCCCCTCGGTGAGAGCGAGTGGTGCCCGACACCGTCGTCCGCCGGAGCAAGGCCTCCGTCGACGTGGAGCTTCCTCTTCAACCCAACCTACATATCATCAATGTGCAGGTACTCGATGAGTGCATAGGCACCCTCAGCTTGCTCTCTCCCTTCGTCAGTCGTCACTGAGGACCACCGCACGTTTGTGGCACTGATGGAGTTTCGGACCTGACAGGGTGGGATCCCCTTGTCAGGTTTCTTTGTTTTTTCGAATCATTTCATCAAATACGCCTTTCCTGAAGCTGTTTTCCCTATGGATTGGCGCATAACCCTTCAGGCGCTTTGAGTTTCTCAAACTAGCCCCTGGACAAATTCTGTTTCATTACAGATCAGTCCCTGAACATGTTTTTCTTATAACTTTTAAACTACAAGAGACTTTTCTATTGATTCTTTTTGCAAAATCTTGCTCCGGGAGTCTAGTTTATTTTCAGATTTATATAAAAATTATTTGGATTCAGAACTCTTACGACGGTACATGTTATATGACGTAGATTCCGACGAAGGACACGCCGAGATTAACTTCACCGAGCTTGATCGCGACTATGTGGAACCAAACAAGCATGTTTGAACTTCTGATGTGTTGTTTTCTCACTAATAAAAAATTAATATTCATCCATTGCATTATTCAAGAATATTGCATATCTTATAATAATGTTAAAAACATGACTATGGCAAGTGATGGTTGTGAGAGGTCATGGATAACCTACTCACGCGAAACGTGATAGGTGATGGCCTGGTCATGACAGGTGCATAATTGTATTAGTACGACTGGGATAACTCGAGTATCGACCTAGATCGAGTCTTGTCCGTGTCTTACTTTCTTTATCGTGCTACCACAGTTTCCTGAATAAGGATTCGGTATAGTCGGTCGTAGGCCTATTATCAGTCACATGCCAAGTAGAGGGGCCGAGATGAAGGTATCCATGGCCGTGTACTAAATCCAGTCATCCGGTCAGGGGGCATGGGTCTTTCCGGTCTGGGGCCGAGAGGGAGGGCACTCCCTTGTAGCGCGCGGTATAAATCTGATCCCATGATAGTCGAGGTTAGAGTCTCCCCGTCTTATGGTTTTGCCCTGGCATCGTAGTCCGGGTGGAGCCGGGCTTCGCGGGGGTAAAATGGGTGTGTGCTGGTTTTGAGCGTCTGCTTCTAAATTACCGTACGTGGGATTAGTCATATGGGCTATCGGAACCCGTGAGCTATGGGTAAAGACTACACCCTCTGCATAGTCAAAACTATTCGAGTAGCCGTGTCCACGGTTAAGGACGGTTGTTTGACAAGTCAAGTGTCGGTCTTAGAGTCGGTCCTTGGAGTACAAGTGGTGGAACAGTAATGGTTCTGGATATCTAACGGTAATGTGGAATATTTTATTATTATCTTCTTGGTTCAAAAATTATCCTGAAGGTTGGTTGTACCACCCAGATAATTGTTATTTATTTTTATGCCCTTCTTGCGGTGTCGCTAAGACGCCCGACTGTGGCTTGTTATTTATTTTTATGCCCTTTCTATGGTGTCGCTAAGACGCCTGACTATGGCTAAGACGCGCGACTGTGGCTTTTTATTTATTTTTATGCCCTTTTTGTGGTGTCACTAAGACGCCCGACTATGGCTTGTTATTTATTTTATGCCCTTTCTGTGGTGTCGCTAAGACGCCCGTTTGTGACTTGTTATTTATTTTATGCCTTGTATGAGGTGTTGCTCAAACGCCCGATGGTGGTAACTAGCCCTTGTTAACCTTTCGAGGCGTTGCTCCAAACACCCGATCAGTGCATTTTACCTTTCTGTTGGGATTTCTCGGGAGGATTACCGCCCAATTTAGCCACTAACTTAATTTATTTCAAACACACACATTTGATAAATTATGATCTGAACCATGCATATTAATAATTGTCTGCATGCATCTCATCTTTTGTGCAAACTGTTTGCGAGTACTTTTCAAAGTACTCACTGGCTTATTGATGTGGCTAGATATGGATGAAGGAGACCTCATGTATGAAGAGTTCGATAGCTAGTCCGATGTCTAGAGGAGTCCCAGTCAATCTTGCGATCCTGGAGTCTGCTGCTGTACTATTTCACCGCTTCTGCCGCCACGAATAAATCATCAAGCCTCACTGTGATGCTTGGCGCGTTGCCGTACTTGTCATGTCACATTACTCTCATGTGACGTGCCCCTTTTACTGCGAGCAGTAGAGTTATCCCATTACCACTGTAACATATCCATCTGTGTGAGACTTGGACGTGTTGTAATAAATTGTAGAGCAACCTCTGCTCTACGTGTTTAATATTAAGTACTACTGATTTTCTGTATCAAGAAAAGTCTATCAGTGGGAAACATTTTTCTACACTCGAGATGCACATGGATGAATTCCAATAAATTATTTTATTTGGAAACCGGTCGTTACAACCTTGGTATCAGAGCGAGGCTGACTGTAGGAAACCCCTAGGCATGATCGCTAACCACATTAGTTGTTTTTATTTTTATGCATGTTGTAGATATTTTCTATTAGTCAACATATATTTATGTTATGACTATATGAAAAATTTGTCGACTGTGTAGATTGCTGGCAGTGGTTGCCCATCGCAGGTGTTCGCCAACGAGCCGTCGTGATTTTCACGTCTTCTTTTCGACTTGCATCGAGTACACATTCTACCGCCACAAGATTAGTGACTCCCTGACTATGCATCACGCGTTGGTGCATTTTATTGGTGGGCGATCGGAGGCCCGTCGTCTTTGTTTTGTTGGGAGAGCCATGCCTATGGAGAAGCAGGCTATTTAGATGGTAGCCAGGGTGCCGATTGCCCATCTCCAGGACACCCTCCCAGTCATGAGGACTCATCCTTATCACTACCTGCCTTCCCACGTGTCGTACACCGGTCACTATGCGTTTGCCTGCCCTAGAGGAGAGGAAGACGATGCTATTGGGATGTTCGTACAGTACCTCATAGCCTTGGAGTTAGCCTTTGATGGCTTAGTGGATGACTTGGTGGTTGCTCGCATGGAGACCCTTACTCGTCCTCACAACAGGACCGAGCTCCTTCATCCCGCACCACCTTGGTCAAGCCCTTCTTCTTCTGCCTCATGCACTCCGCCAGCTCAGCTTCGCTGTCAGCTGCCTTCGATTGAAGAGTTCGATCAAGTCATTGCTCCTACCCCCATTAGAGCTGCTATGCCTACTAGTATAGTTCGTGCTTTGCCATCTCATGCAGTATGCCTAGAGCCCGTGCTAGAGGAAGTGGACTCCCCAGTTCCTCATCTGGGACTTTCCCTCGGTCAGCAAATCCAGGTCCCTTCTGACTCCACCTAGAGATGGTGTAGAAAATCGCCAGTACGCTTGTGAGATATATATGATATGTATGATGATGTGCTCATGGACTGAAGGGAAGTAGTCGTGTTGCGTCATGTAGGACCAGGAGAAGTGCACTAGCTTAAATAATATGTCAGGCATACGAGAGTACGACCTGAGTGATATGTATAATTATGTGCGATGTAAGATGTACCGCAGTCCTTCTCCGAACGCGACGGTTAATTTATGAAAAGACTTTTCGCAGTGTTTTCTTGGATAATTTAAAAAAATTGTTCTCCCTTGAACTTGAATTTCTCATTTGTTTTTTGGGACATTAACCCAGCATTGAGAAAATGAGTCGTCCCTGGACACGCTGCATGCCAAGAATGCAGGTAGAAAATCAATCTACTGAGACAGGGAATGATTTCACTGAGGGACAATCAAGCTGACACGAGAGTGGCCTAGCTTTTTCAGAGGTATGTCGTCTGTATGAGTAGAGGTAGCAATAACATCACGAGATGATGAACGAACTAATGAATATGGGGTATCAGCGTGGACCACACCCACAACACTCCAGATTGGCTAAATTACAAAAGAGACGTCCACCAACTTTTTCGCACACCGACAAACTTATGGAAGTAGACGATTGGTTACGTGACATTGACATGAATCTTACTATTGTGCAATGTTCGGACCATGAGAAAGTACTCTACACACCTCACTATCTGACTCGAGCTGCAACCTCATGGTGGGAAATATCCTCCGCGTACATCTTGATGAGAACAACATCACGTGGGCTGAATTCAAAGAGAGTTTTTGCGGGGCACACATTCCCAACAGTGTCATGAAAATCAAGAAGAGGGAATTCGAAGACCTCAAACAAAGGAGTTCCACTGTAATGGAATATCTGGACCAGTATAATCAATTACCCCGTTATGCAAGTGATGATTATAAGGCAGAAGAGAAAATGGTGGAGAAATTCCTGGATGGACTCGCTCCGGTATTAAAATGCGAGCTAGTCGTTCACACATTTCCAAACATAAAAACACTTGTGGACAAGGCCAACATGCAAGAGGCCAAACGTCGCAGCTTGGATGACATTCATAAACGACGTCGTAACAAGTCGACACCAGAGCGCAACATCAAGCACAAGACCGAGGACACAAAGAATCAAACTCCTCGTACTCCAACGTCAACAACTAAAGTCAACACCCACTTTTATGGGAGGAACAAGGATTTTACTCCCCGCCCCGGTGTCACATGTTTCACTTGCGGTGATGCTAGACACTTTGCCCGACAGTGCCCAAAGGCCGAGAATGGTGCAACTAAAACCAACCGACCCAACTTTGACCCACCACCAAAGTGCAACAACTTCAACCCCAACAACAATCACTAGAAGGGTCACGTGAATCTTGTTGCCAAAGAAGATGCTATGAACGCGCTAGAAATAGTGCTCGGTAAGTTTCCAGTCAACAAAATTCCTGTCATGGTTTTGTTTAATTTTGGAGCTTCCCATTCGTTCATTTCAGAAAATTTTATTTCAAAACACAACTTTTCAACCCTCCCCTTGGAAACTACGATGACCATCAAGTCCCTGGGTGTACAACAGATTACACAAAAATATTGCAAGGATGTAACTATTAAGATCAAATACTTCACGTTTTGTAACATCCCAATTTTCCAAATTGGGAATGTTTTACATTTTAAGCTAAACATCTATGCATATTGATTGAAATAAAGTTTGCATTTGAATTCCTTCGACTTTTGCTTTTGCATTTCTATTTTTTTTCTTCACACGAGAAGTGCCGGGAAATGATCTCTTGCACGCAAGAGAGAGCGGAGGAAAATGACCCTCCAAAAATGTGAGGCATCTCTGAAATATTTGGAGCCAAGAAAGCCAAAGTTTTATCGTGAAAATAATTGCCAAAAAGAAATAAAGCATTTAGGGGAATTTCTGAAGAAAAAAAACATTTTTAAATGTTTTATATTTGCCTTGGAAAAATGTTAATCGAGTAGAGGATATTTTTCTGATTTTTTTGGTATATAATACCCTATATTAATTATTTTTGTTCGTTGCCTTTTTATTTGTTTTAGTTTCTGTTTCTGAAAAAGACAAAAAAACAGGAAACGTTTTTTTTAAAGGAAACCGCCGCGGGCGGCATTTAAGGATTGGGCCGGATCCCTTAAGGCCCGGGGCCGAGATCCTTTCGGATCGGGTGGCCGATCCACCTCGCCCCTCCTTTCTTCTCATTTGCGCTGGGCCCTGCGCCCGATCTTCTCCCCCCTCGGTCTCCTTCCTTCTCTCCCCGCAGGCTCCTTCCTTCCACGGCAGGAGCTGCTGCCAAGCCGGGATCCGCTCGGATCCGCGAGCTCCTTCCCTCCGGAGGCCCCCTCTCCCCCTATATATACCCCCCACCCTCGCCGCACCCCGTTCCCCACCTCGCCACGCCGTCCCGCTGCCTCTAGCCGCCCCTTGCTGCGCCTCGCCGGAGCACCCGAGCTCGGCCAACTCCGGCCGCTCCACTGCACCGCCCCGACATCACGCCGCACCTCCCCAACGCCACCAACACACCCACCGCCCTCGTCCACATCGACGGGAGCTTCCGGCGCCGCCGGAGACCCTCTGGAGCGCCTCCCCCGTCCACACCCGAGTCGCCGCCGCCGTCAAGCCCTCGCCGGAGACTCCCACGCCGGTGAGCACTCCATCCCCTCCCCGTAGCCGTCCGATATTAGATGTACGCTCGTGATTAGTTAGCCGAGCAATTTTATTTTACTTTGCGAATGTTCGTTGGATTAGCTACGCAGCACTCACCCCTTAGCCAATCAGAGAGCACCACGTGGACCCCCTGTTCACTAGTTAGGTTTTTTTTCTATTTTCAGTATAATTCAAAAACAGAGGCAGATTAAATTTTCTTTTGATCATAACTTTTGATCCACAACTCCAATGGTGTTGATTCTTTTTCCAGTAGATCACAATTTGCCTGTAGTTTTTAAAAACATATAATTTGTCTATGTTTGAAATTTTCAAATTTGAATTAGATCAGATTTAGTTTAAACCTTGTTTTGCTTATTCCAGGAGTTTAAAAATGATTTTGATTTGATTCTTTTTGCTACTGCTTCCTAGTGATTATATCTTACTATGGTATAAGTTTCAAAAAAAATTAAATATTTTTACTTGGGGTTTTAACAGAAACAAGTTTCTGCCTTAGTGACGTATACTGAATTCTTTCAATTAGTCCATAGCAACTATTTACTTGTGATGTTATATTTACTTGTTGTTTGATTGTAGTGCTTATGGTGTGTATTTGTTTGTATCGGTAGATCACCCGGAGTGCGAAGCTTGTTACTTAGAAGCGCTCGATCAAGACAACTATCATCAAGGCAAGTCATTTTGATCATACTATTTCCTATGTTTTTCGATGCATGGTAGTTTCACCTTTCTTTGCCCAATTGCATGCTGCTTAGGTGCTTGGAAATTTTTGTATAGGTTGTAGTATTATGTGGTAGGCACACAACAACCCCGATACTTGGCCTCGAGACGACAAATTTCATATTGCTATGCTTGAGTAGACGAGATTTCGGTTGAGTGCATAACAAGAGTGATGCGAGGTTGATTAAATAATCAAGACCGGTTAAGACAAGATTTTCAAGACCTCGGATGCAATGCAACTCTGGGTGAAGGACTGTTGATCGGCTCCCTGGAGAAACCAGTCGATGACCCGGGATGCTGGAGACGGCCATGACATCTTGCGGAAAGCTTCACCCAGGCTCGAAGAGACGGACGGAGGCTTCAAGACCCAACACTTACCTGCACAGCCACAAGTCATTATGGGCTCTGGCTTGGTTGGACAACGCGGCGACTCTGGACAGGCGGTGCTAGCAGATGTAGAAGAACGGTAGGAATGGATGGGCACCGACAGGGATTCAGAGGGACCCGCTGAAAGACCATGTTTTGATCATCCGGTCTTCAAACACCCGGAAGTGCGAGGACATACACGGAGGCGATCAAATCTTGTGGGGAACGTGTGCAAAACTCTGCAGAGTGCCCAACCTAATCGATTAGCCGTGTCCACGGTCATGGACAACTTGAGCCGAAGGCATTGAAATTCCCCTGAACTCTCGACACAACTTAATAATGATGTGGGTGTTAACAACAACTCGGGTACGAGAATTGGTTGGCGGAATCATCTCGTTAACAACAAACAATGTAGTAATTTTTTGCTTTCCAGCCCCTCTTGTTGTAGGATAAAATTGGCTTTATGCAAAACTTATAGCCCCACCTGCTAAATATGCATGTAGAGATAGTTGATTATTATTATTTTTCCCCTCTCTTTGATGACTTGCCGGCATATTCCATATGCTGACCTACACGGCTGCAACGTATCATGTTGTAGAGTACTTTTCCGACCAGGAGTGAGGCTACGATCTACGCTCAGCAACATGCCGTGGAGTCGGATGGACTCGTCTACCTGATGCTTCCGCTAGTCTTCGTTAGATATCTCATGAGATGGCCTTCAGCCACTTTATTGTAATCCTTTGTTGTAATAAAGTACTCATTATGAGATTTCGATTAATAAAGTTGTGTGATTAAACTCTTGAATATATACATTAATGTACTGAGTGTGTACCAGCATGATCTTGGGATGGTACGGAAACACCAGAGGCTTGACTCGTCTTGAGTCGGGTCGCTACACGTTTTGGGAAAATCTCATTATGATCGAAAGCAACAATTTGGATGTTATTCTAGGATTGGACTAGCTAAATACCAACAAGGGATTTATTGACTGCTTCAACCGAACGGTCACACTCAACCACCATCAAGGTAAAAGAGTAAAACTTGCAGCCTTAGAATAGGAGAAGCCAAACCAAGCATGACTAAATCAGATGGAAGTTATTGAGTTGAAGGACGTCCTAGTGGTATCTGAATTTCCGGATGTATTTCCTGACAAACTACCAGGCATGCCACCAGACCGAGAAATAGAATTTGTTATTGAACTTGCACCTGGTACCACCCCAATATCCAAAAAGCCGTACCGCATGCCACCTACTGAGTTAGTCAAACTCAAGAAGCAAATAAAAGAGCTGTTGGACAAAGGATACATCAGACCCAGCTCTTCGCCCTAGGGATCGCCAGTATTATTTGCCAAAAAGAGAGATGGGACGCTAAGACTTTGCGTCGACTATCGAGCCCTCAACATGGCCACTGTCAAGAACAAGTATCCACTACCCAGGATAAACGATTTGTTTGAACAGTTAGCACAAGCAAAGGTATTCTCGAAGATCGATTTGCGGTCAGGGTATTATAAGCTTAAGATACATTCTAAAGACATTCTGAAGACAACATTTATGTCACGATACAGATTGTATGAGTTTACGGTAATGCCTTTTGGACTAACAAATGCACCAGCTTACTTCGTGCATTCAATGAATAAGGTATTCATGAAGTACGTTAATAAGTTTGTCGTAGTCTTAATCGATGACGTACTTGTCTACTCCAAGAACCCCGAAGAACATGCTGAACACCTAAGAATTGTGTCGGAAGAACTACGTAAACATCAATTGTATGCCAAGTTTAGCAAATGTTAGTTTTGGCTAAAGCAAGTTGGATTTTTGGGACATGTAATGACCCAAGAAGGCATAGGTGTGGATCCTAAGAAGTTCATGGTTGTAAGTGAATGGCCGCAACGAACCAACATGACACACATACGAAGTTTCATTGGAATGGCAGGATACTACCGGAGATTTATTGAAAAAAATTCCACTGTTGCCAATCCCACGACCTAGCTACTCAAAAAGGAAAGGAAGTTTGAATGGAGTGAAGCATGTGAGAATAGTTTCCAAGAGCTAAAGAAAAGACTCACCATGACACCAGTGTTGATTATTCCAGACTTAAACAAAAAATTTGAAGTATACTATAACGCCTCAAGGAAAGGCCTCGGATGCGTACTGATGTAGGAAGGGAATGTCGTGGCCTACGCCTCACGACAACTATGGTGACACGAAGAAAATTACCCCACTCGCGATTTGGAGTTGGCCGCCGTGATACATGCTCTGAAGGAATGCAGGCATTTTCTGTTTGGAAATCACTTCGAAATATACATGGATCATAAGAGTCTCAAATATGTCTTCACGCAGCGAGATCTCAATCTACGACAATGACGTTGGTTGTAATTAATTAAAGATTATGATGTGGGCATTCATTACCATCCTGGTAAGGCTAATGTGGTAGCCGATGCTCTTAGCCAGAACCCACCTCCGGCAAGGGCCCTGTACCAAAGCTAAGACCTAAGATTGCGAAAGAGTTCGTTGTGCTAAACCTGCTCGCCGTTCCAGAAGGCACCGTGGCATAACTAGAGGTACAACCCACTCTGGACGAGAATATCAAGAAGGCTTAGAAGGAGCACACCAGCATTCAAGGCATAAAGAAAAATGTGAACCTTGGAAAGGCCCCCGAATTTATTATTGATGAGTAGGGTATATTATGGTACATAGACCGACTGTGTGTACCAGACCAAGAAGACCTCAAAGCTCAAATTTTGGAAGAAGCTCACAATGTGCCATACTCAATCCACCTCGGAGGTACAAAAATGTGCAAGGATCTACAAACAAAATATTGGTGGCACGAAATGAAAATAGATATTGCCTCTTTCATTGCCCGTTGTGATTCATGCAAACGAATCAAGGCAGCACACCGGAAGCGAGCAGGACCGTTACAACCTATGAAGGTACCCGAGTGGAAGTGGGATGAGGTAGGCATGGAGTTCATTGTCGGACTACCCGAGTCACGACACGAACACGATGCTATATGGGTTATCACAGATCAACTCACAAAGGTGGCTCACTTCATTCCCGTAAAGACTACGTACTCCACTCAGAAGCTAGCAAAGTTATGCCTCGGTCGTCTTGTCTGCTTGTGTGGGATACCTAAAACTGTTGTATCCAATAGAGGCACCCAGTTTACATCAAGATTTTGGGATTATTTGCCACAAGCTTTGGAAATCCAGTTAGTGTTCCGCACAGCATATGACCCTCAAACTGGAGGACAGACCAACGTGTAAATCAGATTCTCGAAGACATGCTCAGGGCTTGTGCGCTCACATATGGAAACAGTTGGGAGGATAGTTTGCCCTACGCCGAATTCTCGTACAACAATAGTTATCAGGCAAGCTTACGAATGTCACCTTTTGAAGCCTTATATGGAAGAAGATGTCGTACACCTCTAAATTGGTCAGAAAACAGAGATAACCATATTTTCGGCCCGCAACTACTTCAAGAGGCAGAGGACAAGGTAAAACTCATAAGGAACAAAATCAAGACAGGCCAAAGCCGTCATAAGAGCTATTACGATCGAAAACACCGTTTCGTCTGGTTCAACCCAAATGATTATGTATATGTGAAGGTATCACCCATGATAGGACTACAAAGGTTCAAGGTCAAGGGCAAGCTTGTGCCCCGCTTCATCGGACCATTTCACATAATTGCTCGAAGAAGCCAAGTTGTCTACGAACTAGATCTACCCACGGAACTGTCAGACATGCATGACGTGTTCCATATTTCTCAACTAAGGAAGTGTGCAAGGAACCCCGACAAATAGGTAGCCCATGACAAAATAGAATTACAACCAGACCTATCCTATCAGGAACACCCCGTGACAATATTACAGGAGGCACAAAGGAGGACACAACAAAAGGTCACCAAACTATTCAGGGTAAAGTGGAGCAACCATTCAAAGGATGAGGCCACTTGGGAAAGAGAGCATTTCCTGTAGAAGGAGAACCGCAACTTCTTGAGGACTGGCTGAAATCTCGGGGACGAGATTTTCTTAAGGGGGTATGTCACACCCTGTTTTCTCTTGTTAAAACTTTTTCAAAAGTAATGTTGTGAGTGCCATAATTATCAATGTATGCTTGTGCGTTTGATCATATCATGATAAAAATCCCCATTTCACAATATTGAATTGTTTCCAAAACCTTTTTCCTATTTCTGATTAAGGTAAAACCCTACTTTGAGTTACACTACATGCCCTTGATAGCAAGGAGTGTTCCTACCCAAAGTTGGTGATCTGATTTTTACTTAATTTTAATGCTTCAAAGCCTTAAAATAATTATTTTGTGAATTGTTTTCCTAATTTAATTGCATGTCCATTTTTGAGGCCAGAAATGGTATTCCAACATGGAAAAATACTTTTATGCCTTAGAAAAATCTGATTAAATTTGGAGATGACCAGAAGGACATATATTTTCCATACATAAGATTTTAAAACCCTATTTGTATTATAATTATTTGAGTAAAACCCTAAAAACCAATTCTGTCTATTTTGACCTTTTGAAATATTTCCAAAGGAAATATTCTCAATAAAATCCTATAAAATTCCAGTGGTATTCCTAAGCCATATTTGGTGTCCACAGAAAGTTTCACCTTGATCCAAGGTGATTGAGGACCCCAAATAACAGTAAAACCCCTTCTGTCCAGATTGAAGTTAGAGCAACTCTACATAGAAAAGTTTGTCCAATGATTTTGAAACTTTGCAGGAGTGCCTAGTACCGCAAATGAGGGTTCCACACCAAAAATGAGATTTGTGGGACTTAGTTTGCCCACACTCTCTTTGGAAGGGACATATCTGGTCAAATGGTGGAGTTTTCAAGTTTACAAAGCTAAACTTGTCCAATGGAGCTCAAATTTGGTGAAACCCCATGTTTTAGCACCAAACCCAAACCTGTTAAGTTGCAGCACCAGTGGTTGGGTGCAACCACCCCAAACCACTGTCGAGCACCTTTTGACAGATGGGTAAAAGCCCCTTTAAACCAAAGCTAAACCCAACCCCTTTGCTCCAAACTCTCAGATTAGGTGGCCACTATCAATGCCTAGCCCCACTCAACTGGCCCCTCTCTGATTCAAAGTGGAAATGCCAAAAACCCCAATCTAAGCTTCAGCTCAAAGATGACAGCACTTGTTTTTCTTGTCTCCCTTGACAAGCCGAAGTTCCCACGGGACTTCAACGGATAGCCCCATCCCAGCCTATGCCCAGGACATGCTAGACACGTCCAAGGCACCTCAGAGCGCTCCAGCATGCCATGCATGCAAAACTGTGCTCTCGGCGCGCTACAGGAAGCCACAGAGGTGGGGCGACGCTCTCGGTCAGTTCCAGCCTCCCCCGAGGTGTCCAACCTCTTCCCCGACAACCCCTCTGCATCAAGCGACCATCAGGTCCCCTCCTCTCCCTCGCTGGAGCTTGAGCGACGCGTGCCCGCACGCACCAGTATCGGCCAAAGTTGCGCGGCCACCGAGTCTCAACTCCTCTCTTTCTCCCTCTGTTGCAGATGGTTCTGGCAGTCCAAAACCATGTCCTGAGACCGTGGTTCCGACCCCAGCTCCTCTCTGCACCCTCATGCGCGCCACGGTGAGTCATCGGCGCTCCCGAATCGGCTCACCGTCACGGGCCTAATTATAGCCCCCCTCGGTCCAGCACCCCTCAGACAGCTTCACCACAACCACTAGCATCTCCCTAGCCACCCCAACAAGCCAGCAGAGCCACGTTGCTCGAGATCAACCGAGGCCCCTCCGCCTCGGAGCTCCGGTCGATGTCCGGCTACACGATGGCTCATGCGATCCTCGACCCACCAAAACACTACCCTCGACCTCAGGAAGCTTTCCCCCAACTTTCCCAAGCATTTCTGTGCCCTAGCTACCCTCTCGACCACCTGCCGAAACACTACTGTCACCGCCTCCTCATCGCTGGTGAACCCGTGCCTCTCCGTCGTTGTTCCAACCACCAGCAGGTAGGCGGCGACGAGCCGAACCCATTTCTATCTTCGTTGGGGCCCAAGGACGCCGGCAGCCTCGCCGGTGTGCTCCTCCTCCTCTCTAGCCAGATGTAGGAGACGACCCCGACACGTGTGCGCCACTTGTCGGTGGCCCAACCCCCTCTCCCTCGATGCCCGCAGCCACTGACCGCAGGGCCCCGCACGTCAGGTTCAAACCTCACGGGGCGCGCGCCCGGGCAGACTGTCAGCTAGCCTTTGGGTCGGGCGAGTTCTAGGCCAAGCCAGGCCATGGACTTAGCCCATTTTACTTTTGTTTTAAAATTTGATTTTCAAAGATTTTTATAAAAACATTTAACTAGTGTAAAAATATATTTTTCCACTAATATTCTTCTAAATATATGTAGTATTTAAGAAGACCCTTGGTTGAATTTTTCAGCAACTATTCTATTTTACAGTAATAAAAAGGATTAATTTGGAATAGTTTTGCTTCTGTTTGGTTGATTTTAAAAATGTTCCTTCATTGGGATCAGAGGCAAATATTTTTAAAAATAACTTAGATTTATCAGTAATAAAGAATATTTTTAAAATGACTTTGTGATCTGTTTTTGAGTGAGCTATTTCTTATTTATTCTTTTGACGACGATAGAAAATCCGTGTGATGAGGGAATCAGATCGGAAGACATCGAAGACCCCGGATACTTAGCTGACCAAGGCAAGCAGCCCTTTGACCATGATTGAGCATATGTTATATTGCATGCTAGTGTAGCAAATATTTCCGTTGCATATGATCAAAAGTGTCGGTAAATCATTGATTTGATGTTACCGATGGCTCCTCCGGAGCACATGCATAGAGCTTGATCCTACCACCTATGAGGGTCATGCTAATATCATGTTGACAAGTAAAGCTCGAATAGCAGTAGCAAGATCATGTTGTTGGTATAAATTAAAGATTTATGAAAACCCCATCGGGTGCCACTAATGCCCGAGGGTGATGATGAGTTAGGTGGCCAGTTTTGGTGAAGTGGTGCACCGGGTATTTGTGTGTGTATGGTTTCGGAAATGGGATTAGATTTATAATGTGTCGACCATCCCAACCTTACATGTACGACCACGTTACCCCTTATGGGACGGGGCTGTGTTGATTATTGTGGTCGGTGCTAGCAAAGAGCCACATTACTAGTGGCGGGAGTGATGTGTGGTCACTCTCGTGATGGGGTCGTGCCAGGTAGGATGACTATGCCGTTTTTACGTGTTCCACGCACAACGTTGGTCCCCGCATGGTTGATACTGTCCAGAGTCGGTGCTCGTAAGACGTACAACATGTGGGCTGGGTACCAATCGAGGGGACCTCTTTGGCTAGTATCGTCACGGGAAAGGCATTGATCGGGTACTTACCTTGGGTATGTTATATACACAAAATTTTCCCATATCTCGTGGGTCCAGCGTACTACCTGTGCATAGTGTAAACCTATTTGAATAGTCGTGTCCACGGTCAAGGACAGTTGGGTAATCCTGCTTAAAATACGTCCAGTTGTTTCCGCATAATCCAAGTGTGTGTGAGTTGTGATAAACGGAGTTATTATAAAAGTATTGATATGACCAAGTACGGTGACTTGGCATATAGGCTGAACCCGGATGGTTCAGCCCTCGGCAGATATATTGATATCTGCAACCTGTTCTTCAAAAGTAATTATGTAACTTGATGCATATTCATGATCATCACCACCCAAATGAATTCCACCAGAGATGCATGTTATTGTTATCCTTCGCTTTATTGTTCATATCATGGGCTGTTTGCGAGTACATTCAAAAGTACTCATTAGCTTGCCATTGGTTATATTATTGACCAGACATCGAAGGACCGGATTTTGGAGATGAGTACGTCTTCGGAGACGCTCCTGCGAACTAGGACGCTTCCGAGTCAGAATGCCTGTCAGTGTAGGCTTGATGGCATGGGAACCCGCTTAGCCCCTATGAATTCCGCTATTAGTTGTATCAATATGATTTGGCCTTAGGCCACACCCTGTGAACTTGACCATTCGGTCATGTGATGTAATAATTCGGTACTTGGATGTAAGACTCTTATTATTCAGTATCTGTGTGTTCGCTGAGCATTGATCTGTGGGATCACTGAGCACGTTCATTCGGCGATCTTGACTTGTAAGTCGGGGTCCCCACAGGTAGGTGTTGTAACACCAAAAATTTGTAAATATAATTTCTTGATTTTTAGCCTTTTTTATGGATTTTTAATTGGCTTTGATAAAAACTTTGAAGCTCTTTTACAATCTCTTTAAGAAAACTTTCTAGAGCTTCTTTCTCAACCTGCCAGGTTTAGAAAAGTGACCTTTTGACCTCTTCTCTAATTGAATTGGTTTGGGAAAATATTTTATTCTTTGGCAAAACCTTGGAATTTATTCCTATGGGTTCAATTTTTTTCAAGTTTTCCTTTTCCTCGATCATGTTTTAGACCTTTTTGCACT
Source organism: Hordeum vulgare subsp. vulgare (assembly GCF_904849725.1). Taxonomy (NCBI): domain Eukaryota; kingdom Viridiplantae; phylum Streptophyta; class Magnoliopsida; order Poales; family Poaceae; genus Hordeum; species Hordeum vulgare. The sequence goes on along the minus strand of NC_058521.1, from coordinate 408,344,864 downwards.
TCCACAGCATCTAGGTCTTCATTTTTACTTATTTACGAATACTTTAGAAAGGTTGGACCACCTTTCATAATTAATTTTTAATAAAAGAAATTTCTGTAATTAGTTTTGACCCCAGCAAATTTACAAAGGAACTCGGTGATTCCCTTGGAGTTTTGGACCCAAACTCTTACCCTTATAAGACATTAGTACCCTCAACAAATTTCACCAAAAACATTGGGTTCACAAGTTTGAAAAATTCAAATTTGATTTGACTCAAGTTTGACCAAAATATTAAGTTTTTACTAAAAACCTGCCTTAAACTTTTTCAAAAAAATTGAAAATTTACACACTGTCTCTACACCCAAGGAGAGGTCATCTCATAACATTTCAGCTCCAAAAACCTTTTCCACATGCCAATTTCAGCTCCAAAAACCTGGTGTGCAGTACCCACCAGACCATGAAACTTTTTCAGTCAAAGTTCACAGTTTCAGTGCATCGTTGATTCGGTCCCGCAACAACGTCAATCTCTCCAGTGTTAGCGGCAAGATTCACTCGTCACTGTGCCCGGTTCTTATCACCGCGCCGCGTGGTCTCTTGGTCGCATGCGTGCGTCGATGGTGAGCTGGCTCGAGCCAACCAGCTTCGCCAGCAACATCAGCACCTACTGTTATGGCCACCAGAACCACCCCTGTTGCAGCCCCGCACCGTCCGGCACCGCTCTTTTCCCATGCCAACTCCGCTTCTCCCTGGCCACCAGTACACGCCACAATTGCCGTCACCACGTCCCCTGCAGCGCAGAGCGCGAACTTTGCTGCCGCCATGACCAGAGGGAACTGCTCCGTCAAGCCAGGTCTTCCGTCGATGACCGGGTTACTTTAGGCTCAAAAATGGAATCCTCGAGCTGCGTAGGTACTGACCTGACCCCTAACCCTCCTGAATAGGCCCCGAGATCACCGAAATTTGTCGCCGGAGCTAAGCTCCACGACACCCCCTCTCGACCCTCTATAAATAGAGCTCCCCCTGCTGCAGAACCTCCTCAACCTCTCCACCTCCTTCCCTCCTCACTCCAAAATCACGCCCAAGCTAGAGAAGGGCCTCGGAGAGGCCTTCTTCCCCAGCTCCGGCCGCCCCGATCCGCTTCGGATTCCGGTTGGATTCGTGCAAGGTGAGCGAAGAGGAACGCCCAGAGCTTGTTAGGAGTCTCCTGGTGGTCCCCTCCTCCTTACATCCCCTTCAATTTCGTCGCCGAACCCCCCCCCCCTCCCTCGATGAGATCGAGTGGTGCCCGACGCCATCGTTCGCCGGAGCAAGGCCGCCGTCGACGTGGAGCTTCCTATTTGACCCAAGCTACTTCTCATCAACGTGCGGGTACTCGGTGAGTGCATAGGCACCCTTAGCTTGCTCTCTCCCTTCGCCAGTCGCCGCTAGCGACCACCGCACGCCTGTGGCACCGATGCAGTTTCGAACCTAATAGGGTGGGACCCCCTCGTTAGGGTTCTTTCCTTCTTTTTTGAATCGTTTCATCGAAGGCACCTTTTCTTGAAGCTGTTTTCGCTGCGGGTTGGCGCATAACCCTTCGGGCGCTTTGAGTTTCTCAAACTAGCCCGTGGACAAATTCTGTTTCATTACAGATCAGTCCTTGAGCTTGTTTTTTTATAAATTTTAAACTACAACAGCTTTTGAATTGATTCTTTTTGCAAAATCTTGCTCTTGGGGTCTAGTTTAATTTTATATTTATTAAAAAATTATTTGGAGCCAGTAGCTATGCCTCAACTCTTATGACGGTACATGTTATATGACGTAGATTTCGACGAAGGAAACGCCGATGTTAACTTCGCCGAGCTTGATCCCAACTACGTGGAACCAGGCAAGCATGTTTGGACTTATGATGTGTTGTTTGTTCACTAACAAAAATTTAATATTCATCCATTGCATTATTAAAGCATATTGCATATCTTATAATAATGTTAAAAACATGACTATGGCAAGTGATGGTTGTGAGAGGTCGTGGATAACCTAGTCCCGCGGAACGTGATAGGTTATGGCCTGGTCATGACAAGTGCATAATTGTATTGATACGAATGGGATAACTCCAGTATCAACCTAGATCGAGTCTTGTCGGTGTCTTACTTTCTTTATTGTGGTGTCAAAGTTTCCTGAATAAGGATTTGGTATAGTCGGTCGTAGGCCTATTATTAGTCACATACCAAGTAGAGGGGCCGGCATGAAGGTATCCATGGCCGTGGACTAAATCCAGACATCCGGTCAGGGGGCATGGGTGCTTCTGGTCTGGGACCGAGAGGGCGAGCACTCTCTTGTAGCGTGCGGTATAAATTTGATCCCATGCTAGTCAAGGTCGGAGCCTCCCCGTCTTATGATTTTGCCCTGGCAGCATAGTCCGGGTGGAGCCGGGCTTCGCGGGGGTAAAATGGGTGTCTGCAGGTTCTGAGTGTGTGCTTCTAAATTACCGTACACGGGATTAGTCATATGGGCTATCAGAACCCATGAGCTATGGGTAAAGACTACACCCTCTGCAGAGTCAAAACTATTCGAGTAGCCATTTCCATGGTTAAGGATGGTTGTTTGGCAAGTCAAGTGTCGATCTTAGAGTCGGCCCTTGGAGTACAAGTGGTGGAACAATAATTATTATCTTCTTGGTTCAAAAATTATCATGAAGGCTAGTTGTACCACCCGGATAATTCTTATTTATTCTATGCCCTTTCTGTGGTGTCGCTAAGACGCCCGACTGTGGCTTGTTATTTATTTTTATGCCCTTTCTGTGGTATCGCTAAGACGCCCGACTGTGGCTTGTTATTTATTTTTATGACCTTTCTGTGGTGTCGCTAAGATGCCCGACTGTGGCTTGTTATTTATTTTTATGCCCTTTTTGTGGTGTCACTAAGACTCCTGAATGTGTCTTGTTATTTATTTTATGCCCTTTCTGTTGTGTCGCTAAGACTCCCGTTCGTGGCTTGTTATTTATTTTATGCCCTGTATCAGGTGTCGCTCAGAGGCCCGACGGTGGTAACTATCCCTTGTTAACCTTTCGAGACGTCGCTCGAGACACCCGATCGGTGCATTTTACCTTTCTGTTGGGATATTCGGGAGGATTACCGCCCGATTAATCCACTAACTTAATTTATTTCTAACACACCCATTTGATAAATTATGATCTGAACCATGCATCTTAATAATTCTCTGCATGCATCTCATCTTTTGTGCAAACTGTTTGCAAGTACTTTTCGAAGTACTCATTGTCTTGTTGATGTGACCAGAGATGGATGAAGGAGACCTCATGGATGAAGAGTTCGATAGCGAGTCCGACGTCTAGAGGAGTCCCAGTTAGTCTTGCGATCCTGGAGTCTGTCGCTGTACTATTTCACCGCTTCCACTGCGATGAATAAATCGTCAAGCCTCACTCTGATGCTTGGCGTGTAGTAGTACTTGTCATGTCACATTACTCTAATGTGACGTGCCCCTTTTATTGTGAAGAGTAGAGTTATCCCATTACCACTGTAACATATCCGTCTGTGTGAGACTTGGACATGTTGTAATAAATTGTAGAGCAACCTCTGCTCTACTTGTTTAATATTAAGTACTACTGGTTTTCTGTATCAAGATAAGTCTATCAGTGGAAACATTTTTCTACACTAGAGACGCACATGGCTGATTTCCAATAAAAAAATTATTATTTGGCAACATACCATGGGTGCCGTCCATACCAACACATTCCAAGGAATTTATTATTTGGCAACATATTTTTATTTTATTTTTGGGATTGGGCATCCCTATTACCGCTATACATTCGTGCAATGACAAGTGAATAAACTTTCATCTTGAGAATAACCTATTTAACATGGAAGATATCGTCCACACCTCGTCGTTTCATGAACGGTACGGACACACAAAACAGAATTCTATTTTGAATATTAGAGTTGACATTTGCCAATTTACTTGGAACAGCATTGAAATATCGCATATAGGTAGGTATGGTGGACTAATTTGGAACAACTTTGGTTTTAGGGTTTGGATGCACAAGCATTATTCCCGCTTAGTACAAGTGAAGGCTAGCAATAGATTGAGAAGCACCCAACCAAGGAACAAAAATCATCATAAGTGAACATTAAACATAATTAACACCGAATAATGCAACACAAGTAGGATATCATTTCATATCATCATTATTGACTTCATGTGCATGCATAGGGAATCATAAACCTTAACACCAATATTCTTACTAGAGCATAATTACTCATCAACATAACTCACATATTACTATCTTCATATCGCAAAACTATTGCAAAGAATCAAGTTCTATATCCAATGTCCTTCATGAAATATTTTATTATATCTTTCCTAGACATTCATCACCTTGGAACTAATTTTCATTTAAAGCAAATTTCCAATGCCAATAACAAGCTCTCAAACAAATATAAGTCAAGAACGAGAACACAAGTTTCTATAAAAAAATTAACTCTCGAAATTATATAAGTGAACCAAGAGAGGATTTCTTCAAACTTTCAGAAACTCTCAAAATAATATAAGTGAAGCATGAGAGCAAATTTCTACAAATTAACAGCACCACCTTGCTCAAAAAGATATAAGTGAAGTACTTGAGCAATTCAATGGCTAAAAAGAATTAAGTGAAGCACAAAGAGAATTTCTAACAAATCATAGCATAATTTTACTCTCTCTCAATTGGGCGTGTCCAACAAGGTTTATTATGACAAATTAACCAGCAAAGGAAGCAAAGACACTGTTGACACCTGATTTTGTCATGGTGCAAAATGCAATTAAAATAGCCTCGCATGAAAAGGTGTTCAAAATTAAAAGGTTTTACAATGCCGATTGGAACAATTTTGATGTCTCATGCATCGTTGTCCAATATCATCTTAAGGGTCGAAAGTGTATTTGAGATGCTAGAATTTAACTCCCCGAGTGATGTTCCGCCAATTACACCTCCAAGTTGACCTCAGATGAGTAATGTCTATACAGGAATTGTCTTCATCTCGTCGAAGCTATCGATTTATATATATATATCAGCCCAACCCGAGTTCGTATGCAGAAGTTACACTCAATAAAGACTGGCCGGAACCAAGTTCAAAATATTACGCTTGACACTAGACACATGTTGATAAGTGTCTGGTATAATGCACGAACTATTAGGCCCTCAATATGACCTCTAATGGAAGAACTTACAACACAAAAATCTGCGCCTCGTCGAGCCGATCAATTTGGATATATATCTTGTCTCAATCCAAGTTCGTATGCGACCTGGAAGGATAAAACAAGATCAGCCAAAAGTTCTAGTCGGGAATCTGAGTGAAAAATTTGTGGGCCGGGTGAAGGTTGCCGACCGAGTGAGAAGATGTTGGACGAATGAAAATCTTGTTTTCTAGGTATACTCCTATTATTAGCATGAAGATATATGATCATGCAATCCGAGTGACAGATCCTAATATCCGATTGAAAAGGTTTGAATCCGAGTGACGTTGGCCAATATCCAATCGGAAGCTGAAAGATAGGTACAAAAGGTTGTCTAGATGTTTTTATACGGAAAAGTGCTTACCAGAAAAGTTGTGTGTATCATCAAGGCGGTTAACTTTTCTTTTGGGGTCATCATCATCTGAGATGGTATGCAGCCTGCAGAAATGATACAAGACAACCCTGTGGACAAATCCGACACGGAGTTTAAGATGACCTCATGGAGTATTTAAGATGGACATAATTGGAAAAGTAATCAACACAAGAATTGTTCGTATCGTCAAGCAATTCGATTTTTATATATAAGTCGTCTCAATCGGAGGTCATATGAAGATTATGTGGCCCGCACAAGGAGCAAGACACGAATTTGGGCCTGATTCGGGTTGAATCCGAGTTAGACTAGAATTAGGACTCTAGGACGTGATTTGGTGTAATTTTGTTGTAAGGAAAGCTTATGTGAATCCTTTGCTTGTACGGGAAGTCCATCTGCCACTTATATATATTGGAGGTGATGGCTGATTGAAACAAGACACAATCGAAACAACAATATACTATTTTTTCATCTATGTTTTATCTCTCCATCGTTTGTATCTCTCGGTCTTCGCTGTTCTTCGTTTGAGAGCTATGAATCCCGAGGCTCTAGTTGCGAGCGAATCGACCTAGGGCTGTCCATAGCCGCCGCACTCCTTGACGGGGTCCCTCCTCGGCATGTGGGGCTTCGGGTTTTCAAAAGCATCCACCGACTCTATTGTGTATCGCGCTCTCTCTCGGATCTCCTTTAACGTGAGTTGCGGTGCATCACCCCCGGTGTCGAGGGTACATGTGACATGTTCGTGTGTAAACTCACTTCTTGGCGACTACACTAGGGACTAAAGATCAACTGTCATCATCAACCATCATGTTTGTTCTTCCTAACCCATCTGAGGTAGATGTCAATAACATCATTAAGCCCAAGCTTGATGAACTATCGGCCGATCATCATCAAGGTTATGAGGAGTACAAGAAGGCATGTGAAGAGAAGGAGCTGCAGGAGTTCCTTGCAAAATTCAAGAAGGGTCACCAAGGCAATATCACTCCAATTGGAGAAATCAAGTTCCGTCCTCTTCAAGCCGAGCAGGTGAAACCCCGTGTGAGTACTACCTTTTCTCCTAAGAAATGGCTGAGATTGAGAGTCGTATTGCTGATGGTAACAATCTGGTCTATCAATATTTGTTAGAAAATGATAATGCTCAGAAAAATATGCCTCAATCATCTTCTTGTAATGTTGGTGTGCCGACTAGTGCAAAAAAACTTAATCCATCTTTACCTATTGCATCGGCACCTACCATGTCGATGAATTATTATCCTGCTCAAACAAACCAAATTGTAGCTGCATCCATTAGTACTATCATGAGCATACCAAGTTCGATGGAAACACCGAACCAAGTGTTACCTGTAGGCGCAAATGTTGCTAAACCATTACCGAATTATGGTTCGGCATATATACCATAGTTCCTACCTACCACTAGTAATCCTACTCCTCCTATGCCACTGCAGCTAATTTCATCGTCCACTACGAACGATGCTCTAGTTAATTTCACGGAGGAGATTGCTAAATTGCTCCGGGAAAACTTTGGTGTTGAATTACCTAGGAGTAAGATTTATCAAAAATCGTATCCCGAGTACTTCGATACAATCGAGTGCCCTCCAGGATATAAATTCTAAATTTTGTTAAGTTTAATGGAGAGGGCACAAAAACGACATGGGAGCACGTTAGTCAATACTTAGCTTAGTTAGGTGAAGCAGGTTCACTAAATGAATTGAAAGTGCATTTATTTCCTTTGTCCTTAACTGGTGCTGCATTTTCATGGTTTTCTTCTTTACCACATGGTTCTATCCGTGTGTGGTCACAGCTAGAACAGAAATTTCATGATCACTTTTATAGCGGCAACAATGAAGTTAAGTTGTCACATCTTACATCGGTTAGGCAGAAGCATGATGAATCAGTCTCCAATTACGTCAAGAAATTTAGAGATACAAAAAACCAGTGTTATAGTTTGGTGATAACCGAGAGAGACTTGGTAGATCTTGTGCTTAATGGTTTGAAAGCTCACCTAAGAGAAAAGCTAGAAAGCTATGAATTTTTAAGTATCAACCAAGTCTTGCAAAGAGCTTTGGCTCAGGAAAACCTAAGTAAATATCTTAAAGAAGTGCATAGATATAAAACTGATGGTCCAAAGATGAATATGGTTGAATATGATAGTGACTACTCAGACGATGAGGGTGATATTTATGCTACTGAACTTGTTTGGTCATCAAAGGCCTAACAATTTACTTGCAGTGATCTGAAACAGATTCACAAGAATCGTGATGAAGAGATGAAGTTTACCTTTAACATTGCGAAGTGTGATAAAATATTTGATGCTTTGTTGCAAGCTAAGATTATGAGAATTTCTTATACTTTACTGTTGTTTGAAGAGTTGAAACGACGTGCTTATTGCAAGTATCATAATTCCTTTTCTCATGCTACTAGTGATATTCTTTGACGACAAATACAATCGGCCATTAATGACAAATGATTGAACTTTTCTGAGATGCAAGTTGATAAAGAACCCTTCCCTATGAACACCGTGGGTATGGAGGCGAAGAAACTGCTCATTCAGCTGGAGGTAACTGAATCTGCTAATAAGTCTAATGTCGCCATAGGTGAGCCCAGGAAAACAAAGGAGGGCGAGAAGATCTTGGGGAGACAAGGTGTGCTTCACAAACAACCCGGTGGCAAGGACGAGATTAAAATCACCATCAAGAATCCTACACTCGGAGGGAAACCACAAGCACAAGAGAGCACTCATGTCAAGTTTGTTAAGCCCAAGAGTATAGAAGTTGGCAAGTGGAAGATGAATGAAGGCAAGGTACATCGTAAGAGGATCAAGCCAGCTTATTACATGTTGCTATCCAAGTATGCCAATCAATCGGCCAGTTCAGGCTCGAACCGTCAACAAACTTGAAGTGACCAAGGTCACCATCAGCTGATATGTTCAATCGGTATATAGAGCCGACTAGACGAATGGCACTGTTTCCAGATAGGAATGACAATCTGTTTGGAAACGACTTGACTACTCAAATAAAGGCCGACTAAATATTGGTGCTTATCACTCGACTGGCCAAAATATGCGATCGAATGGTAAATATCCGAGTGTAAGATTGCACCCGGGTACAAACTATTTGAATGAGAGAATGCGACCGAGTGGATTCTATCTAATTAAAAAGGCGTGCCCGAGTGAAGATTTCATACATCGGGAAAATAAAAAAGAATGTCATGTTAAGTCACCAATTTCTACAGCAGTTGAGTCAGGAAAAGCCAAGAAAAAAAAAATCAATGCTGACTCACTCATCTTGGGTGACAAAACATTCACGATACAGCAGCCGACTGTGCATAGCAACCCGACTGAGCTAATACTTGCTATCACGCTAAAGCACTCGACTAATGATCATGAGGCAAGCACTTGGCAAGTAAAGCCATGAGATCCTAAATACACTCAGCCGAAGTGGTGTGCTCGATGGCTAACCAAAACACAAAAGGGGAAACTACGGAGGTTAAGGAATCAAGAGATGGCAGGACATGAGGTCGAGAAGCAAACAAACAAGTTGTTCAATGACACTCGGCCCATGGTGCCTACAAAACAAGTGTGGAAGCAAAAACAAATACAAGATGCAGCGGCTTCTATATCTAATACAGCAGCACCTGCACCATCAAAAGAGGACGATCTAGTTATGACATCGTCTCCATCACCTATTACTTCCTCTTCACTTGAACAGATTTCAGCTTCCATGGACACGCCCAAGGAGGAAGATGATATCTTGGACTATGAGCCTACACCAGTCCATGAAGGTATGGATATCAATATGGTGTATTATCTACCCACTGAATTTCATTTTGTGTATGAAGAAGGGGAGGTAGCTCAGCTAGATTTTGGCTCTAAAAATGCTATATTCGAGAAACCAAAAGAACTCGTGACACAGTTGAAACCGTTGTATCTCAAAGGTCACATTAATGGACAACCACTCACTCGGATGCTTGTTGACGGTGGTGCTGTGGTGAATCTTATGCCCTATTCGGTCTTCAAAAAATTGGGCTTGCAAGATGAAGAGTTGATAAATACTAATATGGTGCTTAATGGATTTGAAGGCAAAGAGAAAACTGAAGCCAAAGGTGTGATGTATGTAGAGCTTACAATCGGAAGCAAAACTTTGGCCAATGCATTCTTTGTCGCCGAGGTGCAATGTAACTACAATGTGATTTTAGTCCATGATTGGATTCATGCAAACCATTGCATGCCATCCACTATGGGCCAGTTTTTAATCCAGTACGTTGATAACAAAGTGGAGGTCGTACATGCACATAACTCGGCTTGTGTTGCTTTGGCTGACGCATCGGTAGATTGGCAACATCCCAATGCTACTTTCTTGACGGGGCGCGACTTATCAGAGTTTGATTTTCTTACCTCTAGCAAGAATGGTTTTGTGCCTGTTTCTTTAAAGTCTGTTGGTAGCAATTGGCTCCAAAGCATAATGAATTTAAGTTGGATGTGATTCAAAGTCAGCTTCACAAGTTCAAGATGAAGGATGGTGAAGGAGTCGCTGAGATGTACTCTAGGCTACCTCTCATAAAAAATGAGATTTCCATCTTAGGAAGCGAAGAGATGACCGACAAATTCATCATCAAGAAGATACTTCGAGATTTGATTGGAAGATACGACACCGTGTGCACATTAATCCAAATGATGCCCAACTACAAGGATCTCAAGCCTAGTGAAGTCATTGGAAGGATTGTTGCTCATGAAATGTCTCCCAAGGACAAAGATGAGTTGACAACAAGTCAAGCGGTGATTACAAAGATTCAGTCGATGCTCCCGCTGCTTCAAGTGGCAACCTTGTTACCAATGAAGAGATCAGCCTCATGGATAGAAAATTCAACAAGTTCTACAAGAGTAGAGGCAAAGAGAGAAACTCAAGCTCAAGATATGATCAGAAGCGTTCGTCTAGTCATGACTGAAACTTCTACAACTATGAAAAGCCCTTACACTTTTCCAATGAGTTCTCGGCTCCCCACAAACGAAGACAGGAGTCACTTAGAAGATGAAGCTCAAGAGATGACTCACCTCGCAGAGAGAGAAGGAGTAGAGAAGATCATTATAAGCGAAGACACTCCCGGAGAGGCAGAGAATCAGAGAAGAAGGACAAGTACACCAAGATCAGTTCAATAAGAATACATGAAGCTCATGTTGGTGAATGTGTTTCCGGCTTCGATTCTGACAACAACTTCGAGAGAAGTTATCACTCCAACTCTGATTACAGTCAAGATGAATGTGTTGCCGGCATTGCACTTGTTTCCTCTAGCTCCTACGACTTATTTCATTCACCAAACGAAGGGATTGGAAATTGCTTTATGGCAAAAGGCCCCAAGGTATCACACCGCGAGTATTTTGACTTTGATATTGATGAGGATTACATGTTAGGAGAAGATGACGTGCTCTTTGATAAGACTAGTGATAACATTGAAAATGAACTTCCTAATTATCATGCTAGTCAAGAGAAATCGAATGATGATGGTAAGAGAGAGATTGAACGAGTAACTAAAGAATTAAGCACTCTTAAGTTAGCTCATGAAACTACTCTAGAAAATCGTAGAGAGCTTGCAAGAACTCATGAGAAGCTATGCTTCGAGATAATAAATTTATAGCAAGAGCATGAGTTCCTACAAGCAATCAATGATGATCTTCGAAAGAAGAGTTGTTATAATCTAGCCAAACGATTACTCTTGTCTACATTTTTTCCACAAGTTAAACCTAAGAACACTAGTAACAAAGGCAAGAAAGTTTCTTCATCTAGTAAAAACAATGCTAAATCTAAATCAAAGATATTGTTGCTAGTAGCTATCTTGATTCCACTAATGATTCTCTTAGCCAAGTTACACTTGAGAAAGAAAATAATTTATTAAAAGGTATTACAGAGAGAGGTGTCTTCAAGAGTCTTTACGGGAGTAAGCAATTTGAAGAAATTGTGGGCAAGCAAGGAGGACATCAGAAAAAGGAAGGTGTTGGATACTTCAACATCAACGGAGCTATTTGGGAAGAAGGTCCATATCCCATTCCCAGGTTTGTTCCTCAAGAGGAGAAGTATGATCCTACACCTCCCAAGGGAACAAGCTCACAAGATGGGCTTCTACCACAAGACCACAAGGGCAAGGGAAAGCTTCAAGAGGACATTGACTCATTTGAAGAAGAACCCCAAGCCAAGGTTGAGTGGGTTCCCAAGGACACTTCTAGTACTACCTCATCTAGTGCTACCACAAATCCAATGATCCCCATCAAGGTGATGTGGGTTGCCAAGAAGAAGAACTAGAAAGTTCTTGAGGGGTGACTCCGCCAATAAAAATCACTCTTATTCATTTTTGCAATAACTGTATGCAATAAACCTCAACCACATGCATTAGTTCAAGGAGTCACACATTCCCTCAAAGGTGAGAAAGGGACAAGGTATTTAATACGTCTTTGGACATCACCTCCCATGTATTTCACTCCATGTCCACAGATATTCTTTTGTTTATTCCTTTTGCTTTGGGACTAATCCATGTAGGTGAGAAGAGTAAGAGACAACAAGGATTGCTCCCAACTCAAGTTGATCTTTATCAACAATGAGCATCCACCACTACTTCACCTACTTGAAGTCTTCTACAACAAAACCCAAGGTTAGTTGATCCCTCTTAGGGGGGATGTAACATCTAGAGGGAGCTTTACTCTAAGACTTGAGTACAAGTGTCTCCTAAATGATGTGAACACATTAATGCATTATGTAAAAGTGGTAACCCCACTTGTACTTAATCGATGAGTATGACCTATGATCAAGTATTCTTACTTGGCTCCTATGTCAATATACTCAAATATAGTTGACTTCGTCATCTCCAAAGTGCTTGATAGATGCTAGAATGTTTGTGCATGTTCAACATGTTTATTTGACATTTTTATTGTGTTAGCATGTTGGTATGCATATTTTTTCTCATTCGAGGGTATCCAATTGTTGTTATTTGGATTTTAATTTATTTTGGCCAATTGGATATACAAGAATGCCTAAGTATCCTTCTCTAGGTATCTATGCTTTCTCGTCTCAAATTCTATTCATGCTACATTACAAAATTTGAGCAAGCACTTTAGGGACACTCTCTGCGAGGAGCACTCGGAGATCCGTCTCGACAAGGGTTGAATACCAAAACCTTCCAACGTGCATCTTGGTGTGACCAACCTCAAAATCTCGGTCCCACTGAAGCCCAGGATTGATCAGTTTTATTCATCTCAGTACCACTGAGTCTTGCATTTCGGCCTCACCGAGTTTCCCTGTCAGTGACAGTTATGGAACTCGATGGCACCGAAAATCACAACTCGGTGTCACGGACAGTGATGGGTTATATATACCAGCGGACCCAACTTTTGAAAAATTTCTTTCACATGTCGCCTCGCCGCACCCCTTGCTGACTTGCCCTAGACCCTTGGACATCAAACTTGGTCCTCCCGTGCACCCTCTCCATTGGAGTCCTCGCCGCCAACGGAATATTCACCACCATTGCCACCGTAGCGGATCCACACCGAGTTAGCGTATGGATACGATCACTTTTGGCGCTCTCTGTCTGATTCTTGCAAAAATTAAGTTCTGCCATTTTCTATCCGCGATTGCAAGCATTCTATCCAGAAGAAAAATCCTTTAGAATAGCGAGCAATGAAGATTTTAGGTTTAACAGTCTACCAGATTGAATCTCGGTGTCACCGAGTTCAAAAAGTCGGTAGTACCAATTTTATAGGGTTGCTGAGGTGCCACGTTTTTGTCAATGAGATCATGTGTCTTGGTGTCTCCAAAATTTTCAACTCGGTGGAACCGAAATCCAATTTTGCTGAAAGTTAAAGCTAAATTGTTTAGAGGTGAAATTTGACAAAACTTCTGCAATTCTCTGATGCTTATCTTTTCAAGCTCTTCTATATCTTTTCACACGGTCAACTTGTTTGCTTGTCTACCAGTCTGCCAGTTTGCTTATCTGTTTGGTTTGCAAGATGTCAGGTTGCGATGACAGTGAGAATAACTTCAGTGAGCCCCATGCTCAGTGTTATTCAGGCACTAATCCTCAAAGGACCCCTTCTGATCCAGGTACCCCTAGCTCCCATGGCATGCCCAAGGCAGCTACCAGGTCCAGGAAGAAGCTAAATTGTGATGAAGAAGATTCTGATTTTGTTCCAGAAGTTCCTGCTCCCCAGAAGCAGAAAGAGAAGGCTGCTATCAGGAAGGTTGTAAGGCAGGAGTATACCAAACCTTCTGAGGTTAGGCTTACTAAGAAGACAGGTGTGAAGAGAGCCATTAATAGAGTTATTCATGTTGTTGGAAGAAAGACCTCCATGTATGAAGATCTAGCAGAAACTGTTGCTGCTGCCAAGGAAGAGGAAGAAGAAATACCAACTAAGGCCCCTCCTCCAAAGAAGAAGAAGCTCATAGCTGATGCCATGCCCAAGAAATATTCTCCAAAGCCTTCCGCTCCTAAGAAGCCTCTAGCTCCCAAGAGTACTACAAAGGACATTCCTGCAGCTGTCAAAGAGAAAGGCACTGCTTCCACAGCCTTTGCTGCAGATGAAGAAGATGAGGATGCTATTGGAAATATGCCCTAGAGGTAATGATAAAATAGCTATTATTATATTTCCTATTTCAAGATAATCGTTTATTATCCATGGTATAATTGTATTGAATGAAAACATAGATACATGTGTGGATACATAGACAAAACAATGTCCCTAGCAAGACTCTAGTTGGCTAGCCAGTTGATCAAGGATAGTCAAGGTTTTCTGACTATATGCAAGTGTTGTCACTTGATAGCTGGATCACATCATTAGGAGAATCATGTGATGGACTAGACCCAAACTATGAATGTAGCATGTGATCGTGCCATTTTGTTGCTATTGTTTTCTGCGTGTCATGTATTTATTCCTATGACCATGAGATCATATAACTCACTGGCACCGGAGGAATACCTTGTGTGTATAAAACGTCAAAATGTAATTGGGTGACTATAAAGGTGCTCTACATGTATCTCCGAAGGTGTCCATTGAGTTAGTATGGATCAAGACTGGCATTTGTCACTTTGTGTGACGGAGAGGTATCTCGGGGCCCACTCGATAATACAACATCACACACAAGCCTTGCAAGCACTGTGACTAAGTGTAAGTCACGGGATCTTGTATTACAGAACGAGTAAAGAGACTCGCCGGTAACGAGATTTAAATAGGTATGCGGATTCCGACGATCGAATCTCGGGCAAGTAACATACCGAAGGACAAAGGGAATGACATACGGGATTATATGAATCCTTGGCACTGAGATTCAACCGATAAGATCTTCGGCGAATATGTAGGATCCAATATGGGCATCCAGGTCCCGCTATTCGATATTGACCGAGGAGTGTCTCGGGTCATGTCTACATAGTTCTCGAACCCGCAGGGTTTGCACACTTAAGGTTCGATGATGTTTTAGTATAGTTGAGTTATATGTGTGGTTACCGAATGTTGTTCGGAGTCCCGGATGAGATCAAGGATGCCATGAGGGTTTCCAGAATGATACGAAAACGAAGAATTATATATAGGATGGTTTCATTTGGTCACCGGAAAGTTTCGGGCATTTCCGGCAGTGTACCGGGAGTGACGAATGGGTTCTCGATGTTCACCGGGAGGGGCGCACCCACCCGGGACTGAGCCAAGTAACCCTAGGGTGGCGCACCATCCCTTAGTGGTCTGGTGGAGCCATCCCAAGAGGGCTATGGCGCCACAAGTGAAAAAACCAAAGGAAAGAAAAAAAGGAAAGAGGGAGGTGGGAAGGAAGAGGAGGACTCCTCCTTCCCCAAACCGAATTGGAAAAGGAGTCCTCCTCTCCCTTCTGTCGGCGCACCCTTGGGGCCCTTGAGCCTCAAGGCTAGCCCCTCCCTCCTCCTATATGTACTGGTGGTTTTAGGGTTTTTGAGACACAACTTTGCCACGTGCAATTCAAACCTATACCACGTAGTTTTACCTCTAGATCGGATTTCTGCGGAGCTCGGGCGGAGCCCTGAAGGAGTAGATCGTCACCACCACCGGAGCGCTGTCACGCCGCTGGAGAACTCATCTACTTCTCCATCTCTCTTGTTGGATCAAGAAGGCCGAGCTCGTCATCGAGCTGTACGTGTGCTGAACGCGGATGTGCCGTCCGTTCCACGCTAGATCGGAACGGATCCTGGGACGACGGTGAATTGAATCACGAAGCTATACCACTACATCAACCACGTTTCTTAACACTTCCTGCTTAGCGATCTGAAAGGGTACGTAGATCTAATCTCCTCTCATAGATGGACATCACCAATATAGGTCTTCGTGTGTGTAGGAAATTTTTTGTTTCCCATGCAACATTCCCCAACAGTTGCACCTATTCTCTTGAAGCTAAGACCTCATCTGCCACTTCACAATGAGGCTCATCCATTTGCTTAAGACATAAAGAAGAAGAGAGATGCATGGCTGAGGAAGTCGAGAGCCATTCATCCCTATGCTGTGAGGAGAATAACTGATGTTGATCCCCACATTCACAGAAGGGAACAACTAGATTTCTATGAGACAGTATTGTTTGACAAGAGTCCGGTAGACAGTGAGATGAGATATGTCAACTGCGAGTACATCAAAGCCAATGAAGATTTATTTCTCCATGTGAGAGAAAAATTCAATCTTGATGACTTTGAAGAGTTTGTTGGCACATGGATGACTGCATGGAATGATGAGATGATTATGCAATTCTGCTCAACAGTTCATTTCTATGCAGATGGCACAATTGTCTCGATGACTCATGGTTGTAGATATGAAGCCAAAATTGAAGAATGGGCTACTATCGTTGGTGCTCCAAAGTCATGAGCAGAGGACTTGGATGTGTATTCAGATCCTAAGATTAATCACAACTCCATGGCCAACATGTCCAAGCCAGTGCCCAATGAATATATGTCGTCTCACAAGCTTGGCTCTATCTATTTCTTGCAAGCAGGAATAACCACTACCAACACTATGTTGTGACATACCTTGATGCCCAAATCAGGTGATGACAAAATGATTAGAGGCTATTCCATCAATATGATGCATCATCTAGACACCCACACTCGCTTCAACGTTATAGATTTGATTACTCAGATTGCCAGGAGAACTGCTGCAGATCAGAAGAGATCTTGCGTATATGCACCATACATTTAGATGCTCATAAATGCCAAGATTGGCAAGCATGCATATCAGCTTGATCGTCCTCATTTGCAACTTCAGCCAGAGTTTGAGGATAATATAGTTGTGATGGATGACACCCATCCCAACTCAGCTACAACTAGAGAGGCTGCACAGGCAGCAGCTGCACAGGCTGCTAGGAATGCTCCACTTCAGCCCCCACCGCTCAAAACCAGAGATGACCAGATGTCTTTCTTGGTCAGCAACATCCAAGGGATGGAGAAGAATATTTCAGAGATCTTCCTGAACCAAAAAAGTTTCGAGAGGATCGTGGAGACAAAATTCCATGACATGGATGTGAACGAAATGGAGTTGACCACTACTATTCAGCAACTTCAGCGTGAAGTTGACTCGGTGAAGATTCCATGCTCTAGTGATGATGATGGAGATGATGATGATGATTCACCTCTTCGTACTACCACTCGGTTCATGACCCAGACTAGGTCAGCTGCTACGCCAGTACCTGAAGAAATACCATCTTCATCAACTCAAGCTTCAGCTCCTACTCCAACACCTCCAGTGTCTACACCTCTAGCTCCTCCTCCTGCGACATCTGCTGAAGCCTACGTCGATGCTCTCTTGTCTACTCCAACTTCTTCTACCGGAGGTGATCGTGCCCAGAGAGATGCTTAGACTAGACCTTTGAACTTTTTGGTACTTGTTGCCAAAGGGGGAGAAGTGTATAGATCAATAAGGCTTCGAGAGGGAGACCTTTTGACTTTATTTGCTCTCATTTAGTTTTTCAAAACTTTTGGTATTTTGGATGACTTTATTTGTTTAGATATGTGTTTGATCATACACTTTGATTGTTTGATGCTACCACAGTATTACCTTTCAGCTATATACATGATGATCATTCACTTACTTGTTTGGTACTATGTGCATTGCTATTCATTCATATCATTTATGCGCACCACCAAGTTGTATGTGACATGGAAGAGTAACCCATAATCCTAATGGATTGTGCATTTGCACTCAAACACAAAATTTCAATAATGCACAAATTTAGAGGGAGCTCTTGCTTTTCACATACTTCTCAAAGTGTCGATGCTAATCATTGATTATGTATTTTGTCGAAGCTTTGATCTATATGTTGTCATCAATTACCAAAAAGGGGCAGATTAAAGCATAATTGCTCCCTAAGGTGGTTCTGGTAATTAATCAGAACATATGCATCATTGGACTAATGACTTTATTCAAGTACATTTCAGAAAAGTTCAAAGATGCATTGGCTATAGGATTGTGTGGAGATGCCCCTTTAATGCAAGGAAGGAATGGGATTGGCTAAAAACTTGAAGCAAGAAGACTCTTCATTTTATACTTTGTGAGAAATCACTTTGAGTCCATAGGAAAACCAATACTATTAAAAGGGGATGAGGTATTATGACGAATTAGTTGCTCAAGTGCTTAGAGATAGACATCAAAAATACTCAGCCACTTTCCCACAAAATATATATGTCCCAATCCACATATGCAAAATCAGTGGCACCAACATTTGCTACTCGGCCATACCGATTTTACACTTAGACAGATTCTATGCCAAACCCACCATCTCGGTACAACCAACATTTCTATCGGTGCCACTGAGATTGGGTGACCAACATTCTGTTGAGATGATTTCAAGTTTCAGAATTTCCAAGTTTGAAATCGGTCTCACCGAGTTTGGAAACTAGTCCAGGTCATCGTATCGGTACCATCGAGATTCCTATATCGGTCTCACCGAGATTTCAAAAGTTGCCACATTTCGTGCAACTTGGCACCACCGATATTCGTTTCGGTGTCACCGAGTTGGGCAATAATCTTGTAACGGTTGGATTTTGGGGAATTCCTATATATAGCCCTCCACCTACCTCTCATTCGTGGAGGAAGCACTCGGAAGACACTTAAAATTGCCACATCCATTTTTCTAAGAGAGAGCCACGTAATCATGTGTTGAGATCAAGAGATTCCATTCCAACCATTTGAAACTTGATTTCTAGCCTCCCCAAGTTGTTGTCCACGAGATGGATCTCTCCTACCCCTACCAAATCTGAGAGAGAGTGATTGAGTGTTGAGGGGACTATCTTTAGAAGAACAAGAACAAGCAGTTCATCGTTCAACCACATCTATTACCTTGTGGAGAGTGGTGCCTCCTAGATTGAGCCTCCCACTTTGTGTTGTGGAGTTGAACCAAGATAATTTTCAAGGGCAAGGAGATCCCCTACTTCGTGAAGATATACCATTAGTGACGCTAGTCTTGTGTGGACGGAAGCCGTGGTGGAATAGACAAGGCCGCTTCTTCGTGGACCCCTTGTGGGTGGAGCCCTCCGTGGACCCTCACAGCCATTACCCTCCGTGGATTGAGGTCTCCACTAACATGGGCATACGATAGCACCACCTATTGGAACCATGCCAAAAATCGTCGTGTCAACCTTTGCATTTGATCTCCCTACCTCACCCTCTACTTTACACTTGCATGTTTTACTCTCCGTTGCTATACTCTTAGATGTGCATGTGTAGGGTGCACTTGACTAGTCATAGTTGCTAAAACTGGTTCACACTTAAAATTGGGAAATGACTAAGTTTTTATCTTGTCAAGTAGTCTAATCACACCCTCTAGACATACTTTCGATCCTACATCTCTTGAGTCGTCGTGACTTCGCAAACAAGAACACAAGCAAACAAGAGATCCGACAAGGGAAAGATGGCAAATAAAAAGGTATTCTTTTGTGACGTGGGGGAGAGGAAAATTGTAGGAAAATGGCAAATAATGTAATTGAAAGGATATGAGATTTGTGTGTAGGAACCTGATAGATCTTGACTTGATCTTACCCGGCAACGGTGCCAGAAATCTTGACTACTCACAGGTGCGTTGGTTTCCCTCCAAACTTAAAGGGTGATGTAGCACAGCGACGACATGTATTTCCCTCAGTTAAGAAACCAAGGTATCAATCCAGTAGGAAGATCCACAAGAATATGTAAGCAGCACGTGCACATAAATAGCAAATCCTCGCAACCCAAGACGTGGAGGGTTTGTCAATCCCTCATGGGTAAAGTAAGGATAGATTGGTAGATGCAAATAAGAGTGATATCAAATAGAATGCATCAAGGTATTTTTGGTTTTTTTTGTAATATAGATCTAAAAACAAAAGAGAAACTAAGGTAGAAACACAAATAGCAAAGTAGAGATTGCAAATAGATGATGTGAAGTAGACCCGGGGGCTGTAGGTTTCACCAGTGGCTTCTCTCGAGAAAATAGCAAGCGGTGGGTAGACAAATTACTCTTGGGAAATTGATAAAAGAGCAAATAATCATGCCCATATTCAAGACAATGACGATGTATATAGGCATCACGTCTAAGATAAGTAGACTGACTTCTGCGTGTATCTAGTTCTATTATTCCACACATCGGCCGCTATATAGCACGCATCTAGTGTATTGAGTTCATGGAGAAACAGTGTAATGCCTTAAGAACGATGAGATGATGTAGACAAGATCTATTCATGTAGGAATAGACCCCATGATTTTATTGTTGATAGCAACGATACATGTGTGTCATGTCTCTTTCTATCAATCAGCTTGAGCACCGCAAGTTCGAACCCAACACAAAGCACCTCTTCCCTTTGCAAGATAAAATATCAAGTTTGCCAAAAAAAACAAGTATTGGAGAAGAAATAGGAGCCTATAATAACCAAGCATGAATATGTTTTCTTAGATGTGATCATAAACTCACAATTCATACGATCCCAACAAATACACCGCAAAAGAAAGAGTTAGATCATATGGATTTCCAAGTAACCATTTTATTGAGAAACAAGACGAGAGAGAAAGCCATCTAGCTACTGCCTACGGACCCGTAGGTCTAATATGAACTACCCATGCATCATCGGAGGAGAACCAATCAGGATGGTGAACCCCTCCATGATCGTGTTCCTCTCCAAACGCGCTCTAGATTGGATTTAGTGGCTCTCAAACTTGCGGCGACTGCAACAGTTTTTCGTAGACTCCTCTAAGGTTTTACGAATATTGGGGTATTTATAGAGCTCGGAGGTGGTGCAGAAGATTCCCGAGGGCCCCACTAGACACCAGGCCATGCGAGGGGTTTGTGGCATGCCCTAATGTCTAGTGCCCCCCCCCCCCCCGGGCCTTGTCTGTTGCTCATTCTTGGTTCCCAAGTTTCCTCCTCGTCCAAAAAAAATCTCCATAAAGTTCCCTCGCGATTGGACCTCATCTGATATTGACTTTCCGCGAAGTAAAAAAACGTAAAAAAGAACAACTAAGACTAGATACTATGTCAATAGGTTAGTCCCAAAAATGACATAAAATTGTTATAAAATGGTTATAAAACATTCAAGAATGATAATATAACAACATGGAACAATCAAAATTTATAGACACGTTGGAGACGTATCACGAGTCATCATTGTTTGGTATGTTCATATTCATTGTGTTCTATATACTGCATTTCATCATCTCAATATTAGGACCATTTGTGTCACTGAAATTGCCTCTAGTTATCCTCACGGACATCCGGCCACCTCCGATCGTCCAGTCCCCTGACGTCCAATAGTCCCCCGTCATCCGACACTTCGACCGCGCATATATACAAAACTGGGGGAGTTTGTGTGGCTGGTCATACCCTAACTCTCCATGCCGCCCACGTGCAAATCACTTCTCCGCCTCTACCTCACAGGGTCACCGTCGTACGAACTCCGACTGTTCGGCCGGTCATATCCCTCCATTTCTCTGGCCCACAGTTGTTCGTCGAGACTATTGGCGACTCCCCTTGCCGAAGATTAAGCGAGCTCAAGACCTCTGTGGGATAGTTTGCCAGGGGCCTTCGTCGTCATGGCCCCGATGACTCCCAATACAGGGCTTGTCCTCATAAGGGCCTTGCCAAGCATCCCATTCATGATGTTGTTTCTTCTTCGGAGGGCTCTGACTATGAATATGACATGGAGTATGAAGAACGGGCTGAATATGCCGGTGTTTGTGTCAATGCCCCAAAGCATGGTACTAGGAGAACCTCGTACATGCCTCCTCCACCTCTGGATTATCCTCAAGGTGATACTCTTCGCATCTCTCTTGAGCCCCCCCCCCACTCTTGGTCGCGAGATAAAGGATTTCACCCGAGATTTCAAGCCACCTTATATTAAGTTCCGTCGCGACATTGACCAGTTTTCTATATAGTATGACTCTATGGATTCTCGTTACTATACAAATATTCACGCCAACATTTTCTCCATAGTCATTGTCCCCAAGGGTGTGTTTGTTCATAACTACATTGACTTAGAGCATATTCGCGCTCACCCGACGTAATATTCGGGTGCCATTGCACTCATTGAGTATTCTGGTCTTGTTGCCCCGTTTGCCTTTAAACATGATTTCAATCATGCTACCATTCATCAATTTTATGACACTTGCTTATTTAGTCCTAACAAGACCATCACTTGGATGACTTCTGACACCGAGCTCTCCGCTACTTATTCTCAGTTTGTCACTGCTTTTGGTTTCCCTCACTCTGGTTTCAAAATCCACAAGGATGATTCTCGTCATGCACCCAAAGTTGTTGAGGCGTGTGGCTATCTTCTAACATCAATTGATGAGTTTGATAATGATGAAAAGGGCAAGGATCTAAATCCAGTTTCTATTTGGAGGTCACCTTTATTTATCATTTTTAGTGTGTCATTCGCACCATCTATCCCAAAATGGGTGACAAGTGGACCTGTAGCAGATACTGTATTGATCTTATGTCTCGCCTTAATTCACATTCGAAAGGGAATATCAATGTTCCTCACTTTCTATGACATGAGATTAGTGTCGCTAGTTTTTAGTACAAGCAAGCTTTTCCTCATGCTCCTGTTATGCAGGCTCTCATCAAGAATGTGGCCCCTTTCCCCATTGCTCGCACTCATATGCATCAACAGTAGGTCATTCCACCTCTTATTGCGGATGATTGGGGTCCCAAGAAATCCTCCTGTGTCCCCATTCGACAGCCTGTTGCCCGGTCTCATTCTGCACCCTCTAGCTCAGCCCCCTTTTGTCGCATTGTTGCCTTCCTAAGGAAGGTCAACTCTACCATGTTGAAGGCTTTCTCCTTTCAGCGCTCACAAAGCCACAATGTGGTGAATCGCATGATATCCTCTAAGAATGCTTTGAAGGCTCGTTTGAGAGACTCCGGAGCAACTGATGTGAGTGAGTATGAGCGTCCCCCTAAGACTCCTCCTTCTGATTTTGGCTTTCCATCCGGTCCTGAATGGGCTGATTTCTTTGACGAGGTAGGAGGCAATGAGACCCATGGTGCTGCTGATGATGATGATGATGATCTCTGACTGCGCGAGTTCTGTCTCTTGCTCTCCCCTTTTCGATACTTGATGCCAAGGGGGGGTATATTATATTGTATTTGCTTTGTTGTCTAAGCTCTCATGGCACTATATAATGCTATATATGTATGTTGAACTACTATGTATGAGATCAAACCATCATGCTACCTATGAATGTTGAACTACTATGTATGATATCAAACCAGCATGATACCTATGACTGTTTATATCTTGGTAAACCATTATGTTTTGTGTTGTTGAGATTGTTGAGCTATCCTGATCTATCCTTCTATTTATATGACATGTTTAATGTGCTCATTATCAAGTAAGGGGGATCTCCTGTCCACAATTAGTTCACTATGCATACAATAAGGGGGAGCTCTGTAACAAATCTCTACTAAGCTTCATAAGTATAATTCATTTATTTTGAGTGATATATGTATGTTGTCATCAATAATCAAAACGAGGGAGATTGGAAGTGCAATCATGCCCTTAATCATATTTTGATGTTGTTGACAAGATACGTTTTAGGTTTAGTTCCCATGAGATTATTTGTGTGGATCATAACTCACGTTTTCATGATACTGAAGTACGGAGAAATAGGGCGAAAATGTATATCTCTTTTGGTTTACTCTTGAGTATGGGGATCCCGCACTATTAAGAGGGGATCACTATTTCTCGCGATAGACTTGCTCAAAAACCCAAGAACACCCCCATGGTTGAGTTCATGTCTTGACTAAACTATTTTGGTCCGATGCCCCGGAAGTCCGATTGTCTCCAGACGTCCGATACCCCAACAAGTCCAGAGCTACCTCACCAGCATCGAATCATCGGATTTCCGGTCCTTTCGTTCAATCAGCCTTCGGACGTTCGTGTGTGGCCGGAAATCCGACGCCATCCCAATAGAAACAAAGTGTCGGACGTACGGCCGTGCGCCGGACGGCCGATGCACTTTGGTCATCTGTACACTATGTTGAAACCTCCTTGTGCTGCACTAACCTGCTCTCTCCAGTGGCCGGTCGTCCTACCCGTGTCGGACGTGTGACCCTTCCTTTCGGTCGGGACGATCAGAGCTTGTTGGACGTCCGGAAAGTGCGCGGAATAAGTGACTTCCAACAGCCATTTTGCACTACTACTATATATACCGCCTTCCCAGCTTGGGTGAGGGCGGTCCAGCACACTAGAAAGATTCCAAGAACACCTTCTCTCTCAGTCTCTCCTCTCCTCACCAAATCTCATATCCCAAGAGCGTTTGTGAGGATTCTTGGGTGTTGTTCCAATCACAAGATAGATCATCCCTCTCTCCTCCTCTCAACCAAAGCAATTCATGATTTGAGAAAGTCTTGAACAGTTTCCTTGATCTTGTTCCTCTTAGATGTTGGAGACTCCTAGGCAGTACGAGTTCTTCGAAGAGGAATCAAACCATTGTGATTTCCCCTAGAAAGTTTGTGAGGGTTTGAAGGCCACCTTAAGGCCTACCACTAGTAGTTGAGAAACGCTATCGTGGTGTTGTCTCAATGATAGAATAGATCGAGCCTTTATAGCATCATTGTGGATTCGTGGGAACAACCACCTCTCTAAACGGTGACGTAGCTTCCCTCCAAGGTGTTGGGGAACGTCGCATGGGAAACAAAAAAATTCCTATGCGCAGGAAGACCTATCATGGTGACGTCCATCTACGAGAGGGGATGTGTGATCTACGTACCCTTGTAGACCGTACAGCAGAAGCGTTAGTGAACGCGGTTGATGTAGTGGAATGTCCTCATGTCCCTCGATCCGCCCCGCGAACCGTCCCACGAACCGTCCCACGATCCGTCCCACGATCCGCTCCGATCTAGTGCCGAACGGACGGCACCTCTGCGTTCAGCACACGTACAACTCGATGATGATCTCGGCCTTCTTGATCCAGCAAGAGAGACGGAGAGGTAGAAGAGTTCTCCGACAGCGTGACGGTGCTCCAGAGGTTGGTGATGATCTTGTCTCGGCAGGGCTCCGCCCGAGCTCCGCAGAAACGCGATCTAGAGGAAAAACCGTGGAGGTATGTGGTCGGGCTGCCGTGGAAAAGTCGTCTCAAATCAGCACTAAAACCTCCGTATATATAGGTGGGAGAGGGAGGGCTTGCCTTGGGGCTCAAGGGGCACCAAGGGGGTCGGCCGAGCCAAAGGGGGGAAGGTCTCCCCTTCCAAACTGAATCCAACTTGGTTTGGAAGGTGGAGTCCTTCTTCCCTTTCCCACCTCCTCCTTTTTTTCTTTTCTCTTTGATTTTCTTCCTATGGCGCATAGGGCCTTCTTGGGCTGTCCCACCAGCCCACTAAGGGCTGGTGTGCCATCCCCAAGGCCTATGGGCTTCCCCGGGGAGGGTTGCCCCCCCCCCCCCCCCCCGTGAACACCCGGAACCCATTCGTCATTCCCGGTACATTCCCGGTAACTCCAAAAACCTTCCGTAATCAAATGAGGTCATCCTATATATCAATCTTCGTTTCTGGACCATTCCGGAAACCCTCGTGACGTCCGTGATCTCATCTGGGACTCCGAACAACATTCGGTAACCAACCATATAACTCAAATACGCATAAAACAACATCGAACCTTAAGTGTGCAGACCCTGCGGGTTCGAGAACTATGTAGACATGACCCGGGAGACTCCTCGGTCAATATCCAATAGCGGGACCTGGATGACCATATTGGATCCTACATATTCTACGAAGATCTTATCGTTTGAACCTCAGTGCCAAGGATTCATATAATCCCGTATGTCATTCCCTTTGTCCTTCGGTATGTTACTTGCCCGAGATTCGATCGTCAGTATCCGCATACCTATTTCAATCTCGTTTACCTGCAAGTCTCTTTACTCGTTCCATAATACAAGATCCCGTAACTTACACTAAGTCACATTGCTTGCAAGGCTTGTGTGTGATGTTGTATTACCGAGTGGGCCCCGAGATACATCTCCGTCACACGGAGTGACAAATCCCAGTCTAGATCCATACTAACTCAACTAACACCTTCGGAGATACCTGTAGAGCATCTTTATAGTCACCCAGTTACGTTGCGACGTTTGATACACACAAAGCATTCCTCCGGTGTCAGTGAGTTATATGATCTCATGGTCATAGGAACAAATACTTGACACGCAGAAAATAGTAGAAACAAAATGACACGATCAACATGCTACGTCTATTAGTTTGGGTCTAGTCCATCACATGATTCTCCTAATGATGTGATCCCGTTATCAAGTAACAACACTTGCCTATGGCCAGGAAACCTTGGCCATCTGTGATCAACGAGCTAGTCAACTAGAGGCTTACTAGGGACAGTGTTTTGTCTATGTATCCACACAAGTATTGTGTTTCCAATCAATACAATTATAGCATGGATAATAAACGATTATCATGAACAAAGAAATATAATAATAACTAATTTATTATTGCCTCTAGGGCATATTTCCAACAGTCTCCCACTTGCACTAGAGTCAATAATCTAGTTCACATCACCATGTGATTCCAATGAATCCAACACCCATATAGTTATGGGGTCTGATCACGTCTTGCTCATGAGAGAGGTTTTAGTCAACGGTTCTGAAATTTTCAGATATGTGTGTTCTTTACAAATCTTTATGTCATCTTATAGATGCTGCTACTATGTGCTATTCAGAAATACTCCAAATATCTACTCTACTATACGAATCCGTTTCACTACTCATAGTTATTCGGATTAGTGTCAAAGCTTACATCGACGTAACCCTTTACGACGAACTCTTTAACCACCTCCATAATCGAGAAAAATTCCTTAGTCCATGAGTTACTAAGGATAAATTTTGACCGCTGCTAGTGATTCAGTCATGGATCACTCTCTGTACCTCTCAACAGACTTGCTGCAAGGCACATATCAGGTGCGGTACTCAGCATGGCATACTTTAGAGTCTACGGCTAAGGCATAGACTACGACCTTCGTCTATTCTCTTTATTCTGTCGTGGTCGGGTTTTGAGTCTTACTCAAATTCATACCTTACAACGCAACCAAGAACTCCTTCTTTGCTGATCTATTTTGAACTCCTTCAAAACTTGTCAAGGCATGCATCTTGTTGAAACTTCCATTAAGCGCTTTCGATCTATCTCCATAGATCTTTGATGCTCAACGTTCAAGTAGCGCAATCCAGGTACTCCTTTGAAAACTCCTTTCAAGCAACCTTGTATGCTTTACAGAAATTCTACATTACTTCTGATCCACAATATGTCAACCACATATACTCATCAGAAATTCCATAGTGCTCCCACTCACTTCTTTGGAAATACAAGTTTCTCATAAACCTTGTACAAACCCAAAATCTTTGATCATCTCATCAAAGTGTATATTCCAACTCCGAGATGCTTGCACCAGTCCATTGAAGGATCGCTGGAGCTTGCATACTTGCTAGTATCTTTAGGATCGACAAAACCTCCTCGTTGTATCACATACAATGTTTGCTCAAGGAAACCATCGAGGAAACAATGTTTTGACATCCTATGTGCAATATTTCATAAATAATGCAGAAACTACTAACATAATTCTAACAGACTTTTAGCATCGCTACGAGTGAGAAAGTCTCATCATAGCCAACTGTTTGATCTTGTCGGAAACATTTTTGCGACAAGTCGAGCTTTTCTTAATAGTGACTTATCACCATCATCGTTTGTCTTCCTTTTAAAGATCCATCGTTACTCAATAGTCATATGACCATCAAGTAGTTCTTCCAAAGTCTACACTTTGTTTTCATACATGGATCCTCTCTCGGATTTCATGGCCTCCAGCCATTTGTCGGAATCCGGGCCCACCATTGCTTTCTTCATAACTCGTAGGTTCACTGTTGCTCAACAACATGACCTCCAAGACAGGGTTATCGTACCACTCTGCAGTAGTACGCGACCTTGTCAACCTACGAGGTTTGTAGTAACTTGATCCGATGCTCGATGATCACCATCACCAGCTTTCACTTCAATTGGTGTAGGCGCCACAGGAACAACTTCCTGCGCCCTGCTACACACTGGTCGAAGTGATGGTTCAATAACCTCATCAAGTTCTACCACCCTCCCACTCAATTCTTTCGAGAGAAACCTTTCCTCGAGAAAGGATCCGTTTCTAGAAACAAACACTTTGCTTTTGGATCTGAGATAGGAGATGTACCCAACTATTTTGGATATCCTATGAAGATGCATTTATCCGCTTTGGGTTCGAGCTTATCAGACTGAAACTTTTTCACATAAGTGTCGAAGCCCCAAACTTTCAAGAAACGACAGTTTAGATTTCGCTAAACCTCAGTCTATACTGTGTCATCTCAACGAAAATACGCGGTGCCCTATTTAAAGTGAATGCGGTTGTCTCTAATGCATAACCCACAAACGATAGTGGTAATTCGATAAGAGACATCATCGCATGCACCATACCAAATAGTGCGTGGCTATGACGTTCAGACACATCATCACACTATGATGTTCCAGGTGGCATGAACCGCGAAACAATTTCCACAGTGTCTTAACTGTGTACCAAAACTCGTAACTCGGATATTCATTTCCATGATCATATCGTAGACAGTTTATCCTCTTGTTACGATGAACTTCACTCCGAAACAGAATTGAACTTTTCAATATTTCAGACTTGTGATTCATTAAGCAAATACTCTAGTATCTACTCAAATCGTCATTGAAGTAAGAACATAATGATATCCACTGCGTGCCTCAGCACCCATTGGACTGCATACATCAAAATGTATCACTTCCAACAAGTTACTATCTTATTTCATCTCAATGAAAACAAGGCCTTGCTCATGTGGTATGATTTGCATGTCACTAGTGATTCAAAATCAAGTGAGTATAAAGATCCATCAGCATGGAGCCTCTTCATGCAATTTATACCAACATGACTCAAGCGGAAGTGCCACAAGTAAGTGGTACTATTATCATTACCTCGTATCTTTTGGCACCAATATCATGAACATGTGTAACACTACGATCGAGATTCAATAAACCATTGAAGGTGATTATTCAAGAAAATAGAGTAACCATTATTCTCTTTAAATGAATAATCGTATTGCAATAAACACGATCCAATCATGTTCATGCTTAACGCAAGCACCAAATAACAATTATTTAGGTTTAACACCAATCCCGATGGTAGAGGGAGCGTGCGACGTTTGATCATATCAACCTTGGAAACACTTCCAACACGTATCGTCACCTCGCCTTTAGCTAGTTTCCGTTTATTCCGTAGCTTTCATTTCGTGTTACTAATCACTTAGCAACCGAACCGGTATCCAATACCCTCATGCTACTAGGAGTACTAGTAAAGTACACATCAACATCATGTATATCAAATATACCTTTTTTCGACTTTTGCCAGCCTTCTTATCTACCATGTATCTAGAGTTGCTCCGCCTCAGTGACTGTTCCCCTCATTACAGAAGCACTTAGTCTCGGGTTTGGGTTTAATCTTGGGTCTCTTCATTAGTGCAGCAACTATTTTGCCGTTTCACGTAGTATCCCTTCTAGCCCTTGCCTTTCTTGAAACTTAGTGGTTTTACAAACCATCAACTATTGATGCTCCTTCTTGATTTCTACTTTCGCAGTGTCAAACATCGCGAATTGCTCAAGGATCATTGTTTCTATCCTTGATATGTTATAGTTCACTACGAAGCTCTCACAGCTTGGTGGCAGTGACTTTGGAGAACCATCACTATCTCATCTGGAAGATTAACTCCCACTTGATTCAAGTGATTGTCGTACTTAGACAATCTGAGCACACGCTCAACGATTGAGCTTTTCTCCTTTACTTTGTGGACAAAGAATCTTGTCGGAGGTCTCGTACCTCTCAACAAGGGCACGAGCATGAAATCACAATTTCATCTCTTTAGAACATCACTTATGTTCCGTGATGTTTCAAAACGTCTTCGGTGCCTTGCTTCTAAGCCATTAAGTATTTTGCACTGAACTATCGTGTAGTCATCAAAAACGTGTATGTCGGATGTTCACAGCATCCACAGACGACGCTCGAGGTGCAACACACCGAGTGGTGCATTAAGGACATAAGCCTTCTCCGCAGCAACGAGGACAATCCTCGGTTTTACAGACTCAGTCTGCAAAGTTTGCTACTATCAACTTTCAACTAAATTTTCTCTAGGAACATATAAAAACAGTAGAGCTATAGCGCAAGCTACATCGTAATTCGCAAAGACCATTAGACTATGTTCATGACAGTTAGTTCAATTTAATCATATTACTTAAGAACTCCCACTCAAAAAGTACATCTCTCTAGTCATTTGAGTGGTACATGATCCAAATCCACTATCTCAAGTCCGATCATCACGTGAGTCGAGAATAGTTTCAGTGGTAAGCATCTCTATGCTAATCATATCAACTATACGATTCATGCTCTACCTTTCGGTCTCATGTGTTCCGAGGCCATGTCTGCACATGCCAGGCTCGTCAAGCTTAACCCGAATGTTCCGCGTGTGCAACAGTTTTGCACCCGTTGTATGTGAACGTTGAGTCTATCACACCGAATCATCACGTGGTGTCTCGAAACGAAGAACTGTCGCAACAGTGCAAGGTCGGGGAGAACACAATTTCGTCTTGAAATTTGAGTGAGAGATCACCTCATAATGCTACCGTCGTTCTAAGCAAAATAAGGTGCATGAAAGGATTAACATCACATGCAATTCATAAGTGACATGATATGGCCATCATCATGTGCTTCTTGATCTCCATCACCAAAGCACCGACACGATCTTCTTGTCACCAGCATCACACCATGATCTTCATCATCATGATCTCCATCAATGTGTCGCCATCAGGGTTGTCGTGCTACTCATGCTATTACTACTAAAGCTACGTCCTAGCAATATAGTAAACGCATCTGCAAGCACAAACGTTAGTTTAAAGACAACCCTATGGCTCCTGCCGGTTGCCGTACCATCGACATGCAAGTCGATATTATCTATTACAACATGATCATCTCATACATCCAATATATCACATCACATCGTTGGCCATATCACATCACAAGCATACCCTGCAAAAACAAGTTAGACGTCCTCGAATTTTGTTGTTGCATGTTTTACGTGGTGACCATGGGTATCTAGTAGGATCGCATCTTACTTACGCAAACACCACAACGGAGATATATGAGTTGCTATTTAACCTCATCCAAGGACCTCCTCGGTCAAATCCGATTCAACTAAAGTTGGAGAAACTGACACTTTCCAGTCATCTTTGAGCGACGGGGTTACTCGTAGCGATGAAACCACTCTCTCGTAAGCGTACAAGTAATGTCGGTCCAAGCCGCTTCAATCCAACAATACCGCGGAATCAAGAAAAGACTAAGGAGGGCAGCAAAACGCACATCACCGCCCACAAAAACTTTTGTGTTCTACTCGAGAAGACATCTACGCATGAACCTAGCTCATGATGCCACTGTTGGGGAACGTCGCATGGGAAACAAAAAATTTCCTACGCGCACGAAGACCTATCATGGTGATGTCCATCTACGAGAGGGGATGTGTGATCTACGTACCCTTGTAGACCGTACAGCAGAAGCGTTAGTGAACGCGGTTGATGTAGTGGAATGTCCTCACATCCCTCGATCCGCCCCGCGAACCGTCCCACGAACCGTCCCGCGATCCGTCCCACGGTCCGCTCCGATCTAGTACCAAACGGACGGCACCTCCGCGTTCAGCACACGTACAGCTCGATGATGATCTCGGCCTTCTTGATCCAGCAAGAGAGACGGAGAGGTAGAAGAGTTCTCCGGCAGCGTGACGGTGCTCCGGAGGTTGGTGATGATCTTGTCTCGGCAGGGCTCCGCCCGAGCTCCGCAGAAACGCGATCTAGAGGAAAAACCGTGGAGGTATGTGGTCGGGCTGCCGTGGAAAAGTCGTCTCAAATCAGCGCTAAAACCTCCGTATATATAGGTGGGAGAGGGGGGGCCTTGCCTTGGGGCTCAAGGAGCCCCAAGGGGGTCGGCCGAGCCAAAAGGGGGAAGGTCTCCCCTTCCAAACCGAATCCAACTTGGTTTGGAAGGTGGAGTCCTTCTTCCCTTTCCCACCTCCTCCTTTTTTTTCTCTTTGATTTTCTTCCTATGCCGCATAGGGCCTTCTTGGGCTGTCCCACCAGCCCACTAAGGGCTGCTGCGCCACCCCCAAGGCCTATGGGCTTCCCCGGGGTGGGTTGCCCCCCCCCCCCCGCCCCCCCGGTGAACACCCGGAACCCATTCGTCATTCCCGGTACATTCCCGATAACTCCGAAAACCTTCCGGTAATCAAATGAGGTCATCCTATATATCAATCTTCGTTTCTGGACCATTCCGGAAACCCTCGTGACGTCTGTGATCTCATCCGGGACTCCGAACAACATTCGATAACCAACCATATAACTCAAATACGCATAAAACAACGTCGAACCTTAAGTGCGCAGACCCTGCGGGTTCGAGAACTACGTAGACATGACCCGAGAGACTCCTCAGTCAATATCCAATAGCGGGACCTGGATGCCCATATTGGATCCTACATATTCTACGAAGATCTTATCGTTTGAACCTCAGTGCCAAGGATTCATATAATCCCGTATGTCATTCCCTTTGTCCTTCGGTATGTTACTTGCCAGAGATTCGATCGTCAGTCACCGCATACCTATTTCAATCTCGTTTACCGGCAAGTCTCTTTACTCGTTCCGTAATACAAGATCACGTAACTTACACTAAGTCACATTGCTTGCAAGGCTTGTGTGTGATGTTGTATTACCGAGTGGGCCCCGAGATGCCTCTCCGTCACACGGAGTGACAAATCCCAGTCTAGATCCATACTAACTCAACTAACACCTTCGGAGATACCTGTAGAGCATCTTTATAGTCATCCAGTTACGTTGCGACGTTTGATACACACAAAGCATTCCTCCGGTGTCAGTGAGTTATATGATCTCATAGTCATAGGAACAAATATTTGACACGCAGAAAACAGTAGCAATAAAATGACACGATCAACATGCTACGTCTATTAGTTTGGGTCTAGTCCATCACATGATTCTCCTAATGATGTGATCCCGTTATCAAGTAACAACACTTGCCTATGGCCAGGAAACCTTGGCCATCTTTGATCAACG
The DNA here is from genome assembly GCF_904849725.1 of Hordeum vulgare subsp. vulgare. Lineage (NCBI taxonomy): Eukaryota > Viridiplantae > Streptophyta > Magnoliopsida > Poales > Poaceae > Hordeum > Hordeum vulgare. Next base: position 408,311,675 of record NC_058521.1, on the reverse strand, counting down.
AGCTAGTCAACTAGAGGCTTACTAGGGACAGTGTTTTGTCTATGTATCCACACAAGTATTGTGTTTCCAATCAATACAATTATAGCATGGATAATAAACGATTATCATGAACAAAGAAATATAATAATAACTAATTTATTATTGCCTCTAGGGCATATTTCCAACACAAGGAAGTGACCACTCGGATACATCCTCGTCTCTCGGTGTTGCGGTTATTCCTAACCCTAGCTCCTTACTTGTGGTTACTTGTCTCCTTACATGTTTAACCCGTTTTCGTATTAAGGTCTGTTTATCTAGTTAGGTGCTTAACTTGTACACCATACTTGTCACCTTATCATCGGTGCAATTGTTAGGCTAAAGTTCATATTACACATTATTGCCTAAAATTTCTAAGTAACAACAAAATTTTGTAATTGTACCTATTCACCCCCCTCTAGGTCCATCTCGATCCTTTTCAGTGTTATCCTGTGAACTCTCACAAAAACATTAGTCCCTCAACCATGTTTGTCTTCAATACTCTAGAACCAACAAAGGGTGACACTAGATGCACTTACAATATCCGTAAGGTGGCCTCATAGGAGTTTGGAGTGTACAGCGGAAGTTGAAGAGAAGCTAAAGATACCTGATGGTGGAATGATGATGTCCAAAAGGCAACTAAGGAGAAGAAAGATTGCTTTACATGCCTATATCTGGGTAGGAGTGCAAACAACATAGAGAACTACAAGATGGCAATGAAGGCCGCAAAGTGAGTTGCAAATGAAGGAAGGGGTCAGACGTATGAGGACCTCTACCAACGGTTAGACACGAAGGAAGGCGAAAGGGACATCTATAAGATGGCCAAGATCCGAGAGAGGAAGACGAGGGATGTTGACCAAATCATGTGCATCAAGGACGGAGCAGATCAACTCCTGGTGAAGAAAGAGGAGATTAAGCAAAGATGGCGGGAGTACTTTAACAAGATGTTCAATGGGGAGAGTGAGAGCTCTACCATTGAACTGGACGACTCCTTTGATGATACTAGCAAGCGTTTTGTGCAGAAAATCTAGGATTCGAAGGTCAAAGAGGCTTTAAAGAGGATGATATGAGGCAAGGCGATCGGCCTTTATTGTATTACCAATGAGGTGTGGAGAGGTCTCGGGGACATAGCGATAGTATGGCTAACCAAACTTTTTAACCTCATCTTTTGGGCAAACAAGATGCCAGAAGAATGGAGATGGAGTATATTAGTACAAGTCTTCAATAATAAGGGGGGTGTTCAGAGTTGTAGTAGTTACCATGGAATTAAACTGATGAGCCATAAAATGAAGCTATGGTAGAGAGTCATTAAGCACCGCTTAAGAAGAATGGCAAGCATTACCAAAAATCAGTTTGGTTTCATGCGTGGGAGGTCGACCATGGAAGCCATTTTCTTGGTATGACAACTTATGGAGAGATATAGGGAGAAAAAGAAGGATGTGCATATGGTGTTCATTGACTTGGAGAAGGCCTATCATAAGATATCGCGAAATGTTATATGGTGGGCCTTGCAGAAACATAAAGTCCGAGCAAAGTACATGACCCTCATCAAGGACATGTACGATATTGTTGTGACAAGTGTTCGAACAAGTTATGGTGACGCTGATGACTTCCTGATTAAGATAGGACCGCATTAGGGGTCAGCTATGAGCCATTATGTTTTTGCCTTGGTGAAGGATGAGGTCAGCAGGTATATACAAGGAGATATCCCATGGTGTATTCTCTTTGCGGATGATGTGGTGCTAATTGATGATAGTTGGACAGGGGTCAACACGAAGTTGTAGTTATGGAGAAAAACCTTGGAATCGAAAGGTTTTAGGATTAGTAGGACTAAAATCGAGTACATGAGGTGCGCTTTCAGTACTACTAGGCATGAGGAGGAGGAGGATGCTAGCCCTGATGGGCAGGTGGTGCCTTAGAAGGACACATTTTGATATTTGTGTCAATGTTGTAGAAGGATGGGGGGATATTGATGAACATGTAAACCATTGAATTAAAGTCAGATGGATGAAGTGGCGCCAAGCTTCTGACATTTTCTATGACAAGAGAGTGCAACAAAAGCTAAAATGAAAGTTCTATAGGATGGTGGTTCGACCTGCAATGTTTTATGGAGCTGAGTGTTAGCCGACTAAAAGGCGACATGTGCAACAGTTAGCTGTAGCAGAGATGTGAATGTTGAGATGGATATCACAATTCATATGTTGGCACTAGTATTCTTAGATAATGAGAGGGTGTGAAAGATTGATATGTTTTTAAACACAGTTGTTGTCGATTGATTTGAAGATTCATTGATCAACTCAAAATCATGAATCAAATTCAAAACCAAATACCTCAAACGAATGGGAGAGATTTAAAATTATCAAGTATAATGAACTAAATGAATTTAAGGAGCTTGATAATTTCAAATTGAACACCGTTATGGATTGCGAGGCCTTACAAATTAGGGAGCAAGTGTACTACTAGAAGGGTTGGATGTGCTTTGCATCATCGAACCACCTGCGCCATGCCTTTATCACCATAGTTCTTGCTCTTCCTTGATTTCTCCCTTCAGAAGTTAGGTTGAGAGAGAGATTTTTACCTCAAGAAATGTCTGATGGTCTTACTCGAACCAAATTTGTGAGAAAATTATTAATCTTGATGGGAAATGTTTGATGGGACAGAACAACTGTTGGGGAACGTTGCATGGAAAACTAAAAATTTCCTACGCACACGAATACCTATCATGGCGATGATCATCTACGGGAGGGAGATCGGATCCACATACCCTTGTAGATCGCTAAGCGGAAGCGTTAATAAACACGGTTGATGTAGTGGTACGTCTTCACGATCCGTCCCATGAACCGTCCCACGATTCGTCCCATGATCCGTCCCGATCAAGTGTTGAACGGACGGCACCTCCGCGTTCCGCACACGTACAACTCGATGACGATCCCCTCCTTCTTGATCCAATAAGAGGGGGAAGAGAGGTAGATGAGTTCTGCAGCACGGCGGCGTGCTGGTGGTGGTGGTGCTATTCCAGCAGGGCTTCGCCTAAGCACCGCTGAAACTAGAGGAGAAACATATCTAGAGAGAGGGCAGCACGTGGTTGTTTTCTGTTGTGTCTAAAACCCTCAAAACCCTTAGTATATATAGGAGGAGAGGAGGGAGAGGGTTGCGCCCTAGGGCTGCCTCTTTTTTCCCTTGCGCAAGGAGGAGAGGAGGAGTCCTCCTCCAATCCTATTTGGAGTAGGGTTCCTCCTTCCCACTTGGAAACTCTTTCCACCTTGTGTTTTTCCTTCTCAAACCTTATGGGCCTTAGTGGGAACTTATTCCAGCCCACTAGGGGATTTTTTATCTCTTCCCACAGCCCATGAGGCCCCTTGGGGTGTGACACCCCTCCCAATGATCCCAGGCACCCATCTCGGCACTCCCGGTACACTATCAATAAGCCGAAAATTTTCCGGTGACCAAAACAGGACTTCCTATATATCAATATTTACCTTCGGACCATTCCGGAGCTCCTCGTGACATCGGGGATCTCATCCGGGACTCCGAACAACCTTCGGTCACCAACACCTATAACTCGACTCTACCGAAACGTCACGGAACCTTAAGTGTGCACACCCTACGGGTTCAACAAATATGCAGACATGACCTGAGACACTCTCCGATCAATAACCAATAGAGAGACCTGGATTTCCATATTGGCTCCCACATATTCTTCGAAGATCTCTATCGGTTGAACCTCTATGTCAAGGATTCAATTAATCCCTTATGATGTTCCCTTTATCCTTCGGTATGTTACTTGCCCGAGATTCGATCGCCGGTATCTCCATACCTAGTTCAATCTCGTTACCGTCAATTCTCTTTGCTCGTTTGGTAATACAAGATCCCCTAACTAACTCGTTAGTCACATTGCTTGCAAGGCTTGTTGTGATGTTGTATTACCGAGTGGGCCTCGAGATACCTCTCTGTCACACCTTTGGAGATACCTGTAGAGCGCCTTTATAGTCACCCAGTTATGTTGCGACGTTTGATAACCCACAAGGTATTCCTTCGGTGTCTCGGAGTTGCATGATCTCATGGTCATAGGAACAGATACATTGACATGCAGAAAATAGTAGCAATAAACTGACACGATCATATGCTACGTTCATAGTTTTGGGTCTTGTCCATCACATCCTTCTCCCAATGATGTGATCCCATTATCAAGTGACAACACTTGTCTATGGTCAGGAAACCTTGACCATCTTTGATCAACGAGCTAGTCAACTAGAGGCTCACTAGGGACAGTGTGTTGTTTATGTATCCACACATGTATTTGAGTTTCCAATCAATACAATTCCAGCATGGATAATAAACGATTATCATGAATAAAGAAATATAATAATAACCAATTTATTATTGCCTCTAGGGCATATTTCCAATAGTCTCCCACTTGCACTAGAGTCAATAATCTAGTTCACATCACTATGTGATTGTAATGAACCTAACACCCATACAATTATGGGGTTTGATCATATCTTGTTTGTGAGAGAGGTTTTTGGTCAATGGGTCTGAACCTTTCAGATCCGTGTGTGCTTTACAAATCTCTATGTCATCCTATAGATGATGCTACCACGCACCATTTGGAACTATTCCAAATGACTGCTCCACTATACGAATCCGGTTTACTACTCATAGTTATTGGGATTACTGTCAAAGCTTGCATCGACGTAACTCTTTATGATGAACTCTTTAATCATCTCCATAATTGAGAAAAATTCCTTAGTCCACTAGTTACTAAGGATAGCTTTTGACCTCTATCTAGTAATCCATTCCTGGATCACTTCTGTACCCCGTGACAGATTCATGGCAAGGAACACATCAGGTGCGGTACACATTATAGCATACTATAGAGTCTACGGCTAATGCATAGGGGATGAACTTCGTCCTTTCTCTTTCTTCTGCCGTGGTCGAGCTTTGAGTCTTACCCAAATTCACACCTTACAACACAGCCAAGAACTCCTTCTTTGCCGATCTATTTTGAACTACTTCAAAACTTGCCACGGCATCATTTCGTTGAAAGTTCTTATTAAGCGTCTTGATATATCGCCATAGGTCTTGATGCACAATGTTCAAGTAGCTTAATCTAGGTTTTCCTTTGAAAAACACCTTTCAAACAACAGTTTATGCTTTCCAGAAATCCTACATTATTTCCGATCAAGAATATGTCTACCACATATACTCATTAGAAATCCTATAGTGCTCCCACTCACTTCTTTGGAAATACAAGTTTCTCATAAACCTTGTATAAACCCAAAAGCTTTGATCATCTCATCAAAGCGTATATTCCAACTACAAGATGCTTACACTAGTCCATAGAAGGATTGCTGGAGCTTGCATACTTGTTAGCATCCTTGGGATCCACAAAACCTTCTGGTTGTATCACATAAAATCTTTCCTCAAGGAAACCATCGAGGAAACAATGTTTTGACATCCTATGTGCAATATTTCATAAATAATGCAGAAACTGCTAACATAATTCCAACAGACTTTTAGCATCGCTACGAGTGAGAAAGTCTCATCATAGTCAACTCTTTGAACTTGTCGGAAACATCTTTGCGACAAGTCGAGCATTTCTTAATGGTGACTTTTCACCATCATCGTCTGTCTTCCTTTTAAAGATCCGTATGTCCTTAATAGTTTTATGACCATCAAGTAGTTCTTCCAAAGTCTACACTTTGGTTTTATACATAGATCCTCTCTCGGATTTCATGGAGTCCAGCCATTTGCCGGAATCCAGGCCCACCATCGCTTCTCCATAGCTCGTAGATTCATTGTTGTTCAACAACATGATCTCCAAGACAGGGTTACCATACCACTCTGTAGCAGTACGCGACCTTGTCGACCTACGAGGTTTGTAGTAACTTGATCCAAAGCTCAATGATCACTATCATCAGTTTCCACTTAATTGGCATAGGCACCACAAGAACAACTTCATGTGCCCTGCTACACACTGGTTGAAGTGACGGTTGAATAACCTCAGCAAGTTCCACCACCCTCCCACTCAATTCTTTCGAGATAAACTTTTCCTTGAGAAAGGACCCGTTTCTATAAACAAGCACTTTACTTCCGGATATGAGATAGGAGGTATACCCAAATATTTTGGGTGTCCTATGAAGATGCATTTATCCGCTTTGGGTTCGAGCTTATCATGCTGAAACTTTTCCACATAAGCATCGGAGCCCCAAACTTTTAAGAAACGACAACTTAGGTTTCTCCAAACCATAGTTCATACAGTGTCATCTCAATGGAAATACGTGGTGCCCTATTTAAAGTGAATGCGGTTGTCTCTAATGCATAACCCATAAACGATAGTGGTAATTCGACAAGAGACATCATAGTATGCACCATACCAAATAGGGCACGGCTATGGCGTTCGGACACACCATCACACTATGGTGTTTTAGGTGGCATGAGATGTGAAACACTTTTCACATTTGTCTTAATTGTGTACCGAACTCGCCACTTAGATATTCATCTGTATGATCATATCATAGACATGTTACCCTCTTCTCACGACGATCTTGAACTTCACTCTGAATCTACTTGAATCTTTCGATAATTCAGACATGTGTTTCATCAAGCAAATACACTAGTATCTACTCAAATCATCTGTGAAGTAGGAATATAACGATATCCATTGCGTGCCTCAGCACTCATTGGATTGCATACATCCAAATGTATTACTTCCAATAAGTAACTTTCTAGTTCCATCTCACTGGAAAACGAGGCCTTCGGTCATCTTGCCCATGTGGTCCGATTTGCATGTCTCAAGTGATTAAAAATCAAGTGAGTCCAAACGATCCATCTGCATGGAGTTTCTTCATGCGTTTATACCAATAGGTATGGTTTGCATGTCTCAAAGGTTTCAAAAATGAGTGAGTACAAAGATCCATCAGCATGGAGCTTATTCATGCATTTGATACCAACATGACTCAAGCGGCAGTGCCACAAGTAAGTGGTACTATCATTAATACTTTGTATCTTTTGGCATCAATATTATGAACATGTCTCGCACTACGATCGAGATTCAATAAACCATTGAAGGTATTTATTCAAGCAAATAGAATAACCACCATTCTCTTTAAATGAATAATCATATTGCAATAAACACGATCTAATCATGTTCAAGCTCAATGCAAACCCCAAACAACAATTATTTATGTTTAAAACTAATACCGATGGTAGAGGGAGCGTGCGATGTTTGATCACATCAACCTTAGAATTACTTCCAACACACATCGTCACCTCACCCTTGCTAGTATCCATTTAATCTGTAGGTATAATTTCGAGTTACTAACACTTAGCAACTGAACCGGTATCTAATACCCTGGTGCTACTTGGAGTACTCGTAAGGTACGCATCAATATCAGGTATATCCAATATAAGTTTGTCGACTTTGCCAGCCTTCTCATCTACCAAGTATCTAGGGTAGTTCCGCCTCAGTGACCGTTCCCCTCATAATAGAAGCACTTAGTCTCGGGTTTGGGTTCAACCTTGGGTTTCTTCACTAGAGCAGCATCTGGTTTGCCGTTTCATGAAGTATCCCTTCTTGCCCTTGCCCTTCTTGAAACTAGTGGTTTTACTAACCATCAACAATTGATGCTCCTATTTGATTTCTACATTCGCGATGTCAAACATCGTCAATAGCTTAAGGATCAGCATATCTATCCTTGATATGTTATAGTTCATCACGAAGCTCTAGTAGCTTGGTGGCAGTGACTTTGGAGAACCATCACTATCTCATCTTGATGATTAACTCCCACTCGATTCAAGCGATTGTAGCACTCAGACAATCTGAGCACATGCTCAACGATTGAGCTTTTCTCTCTTACTTTGTAGACAAAGAATCTTGTCGGAAGTATCATACCTTTCAACAAGGGCACGAGCATGAAATCCCAATTTCATCTCTTCGAACATCTCATATGTTCCATGACATTCAAAACATCTTCGGCGCCTCAATTCTAAGCCGTTAAGCATTACTCACTCAACTATCACGTAGTCATCAAAAACGTGCATGTTAGATATTCGCAACATCCACAGACGACGCTCGAGGTTCAGCACACCGAGCGGTGCATTAAGGACATAAGCCTTCTGCACATCAATGAGGACAATCCTCAGTTTACGGATCCAGTCTTCATAATTGCTACTATCATCTTTCAACTAAATTTTCTCTAGGAACATATCAAAAATAGTAGAGCTACAGCACAAGCTACAACATAATTTGCAAAGACCTTTTGACTATCTTCATGATAATTGAGTTTAGCTAATCATATTACTAATAACTCCCACTCAAATAGACATCCCTCTAGTCATTCGAGTGGCGCATAATCCAAATCCACTATCTCAAGTCTGATCATCACGTGAGTTGAGTATAGTTTTAGTGGTGAACATCTCCATGTTGATGATATCAACTATATGATTCATGCTCGACCTTTCGGTCTCTGGTGTTCCGAGGCCATGTCTGTACATGCTAGGCTCGTCAACTTTATCCCGAGTGTTCCACGTGTGCAACTGTTTTGCACCCGTTGTATGTGAACGTTGAGTCTATCACACCCGATCATCACGTGGTGTCTCGAAACGATGAACTTTCACAACGGTGCACAGTCGGGGAGAACACAATTTTATCTTGAAATTTTAGTGAGGGTCACCTTATAATTCTACCGTCGTTCTAAGAAAAATAAGGTGCATAAAAGGATTAACATCACATGCAAATCATAAGTGACATGATATGGCCATGATCTTGTGATTCTTGATCTCCATCACCAAAGCACCGGCATGATCTTCATCGTCACCGGCGCCACACCATGATCTCCATCATTGTGCCACCATCGAGGTTGTCGTGCTATCTATGCTATAACTACTAAACCTAATACCTAGCAATATATTAAACTATTTTGCAAGCACAAACGTTAGTTTAAAGACAACCCTATGGCTCCTGCCAGTTGTCGTAGCATCGACGTGCAAGTCGATATTTAACTATTACAACATGATCATCTCATACATCCAATATATCATATCATGTGTTTGGCCATATCATATCACATTCATACCCTGCAAAAACAAGTTAGATGTCCTCTAATTTGTTGTTGCATGTTCTACGTGGCTGCTATGGGTATCTAGTATGATTGCATCTTACTTACGCAAAGCCACAACGGTGATATGCAAATTTCTATTTAACTTTCTCCAAGGACTGCCTCGGTCAAATCCGATTCAACTAAAGTTGAAGAAACAGACACCCGCCAGTCATCTTTATGCAACAAGTTGCATGTGAGTCAATGAAACCGGTATCTCGTAAGCGTACGAGTAAAGTTGGTCCGGGCCGCTTCAATCCAACAATATCGTCGAATCAAGAAAAGACTAAGGAGGGCAGGAAATTGAACATCAAGGCCCACAAACTCTTTTGTGTTCTACTCGAGATATCATCCGCATGAACCTAGCTCATGATGCCACTGTTGCGGAACGTTGCATGGGAAACAAAAAAAATTGTACGCACACGAAGACCTATCATGGTGATGATCATCTACTAGAGGGAGATCGGATCCACATACCCTTGTAGATCGCCAAGCAGAAGCTTTAATAAACGTGGTTGATGTAGTGGTACGTCTTCACGATCCGTCCCACGAACCATCCCACGATCTGTCCCACGAACCGTCTCACGATCCGTCCCGATCAAGTGCCGAACAGACGGCACCTCCACATTCCCCACACGTACGGCTCAATGAAGATCCCCGCCTTCTTGATCCAACAAGAGGGGGCGGAGAGGTAGATGAGTTCTCCAGCACGGCGGCGTGGTGGTGGTGGTGGTGGTGCTATTCAAGCAAGGCTTCGCCTAAGCACCGTTGAAACTAGAGGAGAAACAGATCTAGAGAGGGAGGGCAGCACGTGGCTGTTTTCTATTGTGTCTAAAACCCACAAAACCCTTAGTATATATAGGAGGAGAGGAGGGAGAGGTCTGCGTCCTAGGGCTGCCTCTTTTTTCCCTTGCGCAAGGAGGAGAGGAGGAGTCCTCCTCCAATCTTATATGGAGTAGCATTCCTCCTTCCCACTTGGAAACTCTTTCCACCTTGTGTTTTTTCCTTCTCAAACCTTATGGGCCTTAGTGGGAACTTATTCCAGCCCACTAGGGGCTGGTTTAACTCTTCCACAGCCCATGAGGCCCCTTGGGGCGTGACACCGCTCCCGATGGTCCTTGGCACCCCTCTCGGCAATCCCGGTACACTACCGATAAGCCCGAAACTTTTCCAGTGACCAAAACAGGACTTCCTATATATCAATCATTACCTCCGGACCATTTCGGAGCTCCTCATGATGTCCGGGATCTCATCTGGGACTCTGAACAACCTTCGGTCACCAACACCTATAACTCAACTATACCGAAACGTCACCGAACCTTAAGTGTGCACACCTTGCGGGTTCGAGAACTATGCAGACATTACCCGAGACACTCTCCGGTCAATAACAAATAGTGGGACCTGGATGTCCATATTGGCTCCCACATATTCTACGAAGATCTCTATCGGTTGAACCTTTATGTCAAGGATTCAGTTAATCCTGTATGTTGTTCCCTTTATCCTTCGGTATGTTACTTGCCTGAGATTCGATCGTCGGTATCTCCATACCTAGTTCAATCTCGTTATCGGCAAGTCTCTTTACTCGTTCCGTAATACAAGATCCCGTAACTAACTCCTTAGTCACATTGCTTGCAAGGGTTGTTGCGATGTTGTATTACTGAGTGGGCCCCGAGATACCTCTCCGTCACACGGAGTGAGAAATCCCAGTCTTGATCCATGCCAACCAAACAGACACCTTTGGAGATACCTTAGAGCACCTTTATAGTCACCTAGTTACGTTGCGACGTTTGATAACCCACAAGGTATTCCTTCCGTGTCCGGGAGTTGCGTGATCTCATGGTCATAGGAACACATAAATTGACATGCAGAAAAGAGTAGCAATAAACTGACACGGTCATATGCTACGTTCATAGTTTTGGGTCTTGTCCATCACATCATTCTCCTAATGATGTGATCCCGTTATCAAGTGACAACACTTGTCTATGGTCAGGAAACCTTGACTATCTTTGATCAACGAGCTAGTCAACTAGAGGCTCACTAGGGACAGTGTGTTGTTTATGTATCCACACATGTATTTGAGTTTCCAATCAATACAATTCCAGCATGGATAATAAACGATTATCATGAATAGAGAAATATAATAATGACCAATTTATTATTGCCTCTAGGGCATATTTCCAACAACAACCTCGTTTCCTACATGAACCACCTCACTAATAAACTCAGACGAGTGTGTGGCAGGAATGTCATGGGAAACACTCGCCAAATCATAGAACCCTCGCCAGGCTGCAAGGGGGTTCAGATGCATCCATGATGAAGGAAAAAATTGATTCCCCACACAACCTATGAAGCTCAGGCATGATCTGCAATACGAGTGATAGAGTAATGACAAAGGCCTTGTCCATAGAGGGGAAAGTAGGCAACATCGATGAAGACGTTGTAGCACAAGTGGAGAAAAACCATAGAACTCTGCATCTCCACGAGACATGAATTCAACATTGATCTCACACAAAGGGGGTGATATGTCGCAAACGTATCTATAATTTTTGATGGTTTCATGCTGTTATCTTCTCATCTTTGGATGTTTTATGTACCTTTTATATCTTTTTTGGGACTAACTTATTAATTCAGTGCCAAGTGCCAGTTCCTGTTTTTTCTGTGTTTTTGGCTCTTTTCAGATCTGATTTTTTCCCGGACGAAAGAAGATCAGGGGGCCTGTGGGCCAAACCAGGAGGGCTCCAGGGAGCCCACAAGCCCCCACTCCGCCACCAGGGGAGGCGGCGGTGGCAGGGCTTGTGGCCACCGTGGCGCCCCCCTGACCTAGATCTTTGTCCTATATATTCCCTAAAATATATCAAAAAATGAGGGGAGCCTAGAAAATACTTTTCAGCCGCCGCAAACTTATGTTTTCGCCAGATCTCATCTCGAGACCCTTCCAGACGCCCTGCCGGAGGGGACTTTGGAGTTGGAGGGCTTCTTCATCATCATCATCGCCCCTCCAATGACTCGTGAGTAGTTCACTTCAGACCTACAGGTCCGTAGTTAGTAGCTAGATGGCTTCTTCTCTCTCTTGGATCTTCAATACAAAGTTCTCCATGATCTTCATGGAGATCTATCCGATGTAATCTTGTTTGGCGGTGTGTTTGTCGAGGCCCGATGAATTGTGGATTTGTGATCAGATTATCTATGATATATATTTGAGTCTTTGCTGATTTCTTATTTGCATGATTTGATATCCTTGTAAGTCTCTCCGAGTCTTGGGTTTTGTTTGGCCCACTAGATCTATGATTCTTGCAATGGGAGAAGTGCTTGGTTTTGGGTTCTTACCATGTGGTGACCTTTCCCAGTGACAGTATGGGCAGCAAGGCACACACTAAGTAGTTGCCATCAAGGGTAACAAGGTGGGCTCTGTCGTTGATATGAGATTGTCAATCTACATCATGTCATCTTGCTTAAGGCGTTACTCTGTTCTTTTGGACTTAATACGCTAGATGCATGCTGGATAGCGGTCGACGTGTGGAGTAATAGTAGTAGATGCAGAAAGTATCGGTCTACTTGTTTTGTATGTGATGCCTATAGATATAATCATTGCCATAGATATCATCACGACTTTGTGCGGTTCTATCAATCGCTCGACAGTAATTTGTTCACCCACCGTCTACTTGCTTTCATGAGAGAAGCCACTAGTAAACACTACGACCCCCGGGTCTATTCACATCTATCGTTTACACCTCCGCTTTTACTTTGCTTTGTTACTTTGTTGCTTTCAGTTCTCACTTGGCGAACAATCTATAAGGGATTGACGACCCCTTCATAGCGTTGGGAGCAGGTTCTTTGTGTTTGTGCAGGCTCTTGTGATACTCCTCCACTGGATCGATACCTTGGTTCTCAAACTGAGGGAAATACTTACCATCGCTGCGCTACATCACCCTTTCCGCTTCGAGGGAACACCAACGCAAGGCTCCAAGGCCACGGGGTAAATCTTTTGCATATTTGCCTAGGAAGTCCCTTAAGGCATAGCCGTAGTAGAAGGATTCCTGGTGCCGTCGACACACACCTATTTCTGGCGCCATTGGAAGGTCTTTTGTTGCAGTAGCAGAAGTATTTCTGGCGCCGTTGCCGGGGAGGAGAGATCAAGATCAATCCAAGTAGGTCTCACAAACTCATCTCCTGCATTTACTTTTTTGCCAGTTGCCTCTCGTTTTCCTCTCCCCCACTTCACATTTGTCGTTTTCATTTGCCGTTTTCTTTTGCCCGTTTCACTCTCTCTTCCTGCTCGTTTGTGTGTGAGATAGTCCATCAATGGCTAGACCCACCACTCCAAATGACACCCCTGAAAATTAAGTTCTCAATTTCAGGCAGAATGAGGAAGAAAATTTGAAGGACGCTTGGTACAGGATTTGCAATGCTCAAAGTACATCTACTCGTAAGCAATCCACTACCATCCTCCTTCACAGTTTCTATGTTGGAATTTCTCCTTGGAATAGGTATATCCTTGATACCGTTGTAGGCGGGAACTTTTTGGGGAGCCATACTGTTGACTCCTATAGAGTTATCATGAATTTGGTAGGCTCACCCCTGCTCATGGTTAATGGAACTACCTTGACCTTGGGACATGTGATTCAAAGGCTTGACGCTATTGAAAACAAAATTGCCACAGTTGAACTTATTGAGGGTTTGGATAGAAAGATCCACAATCAAATTACTCAGTACGGATCCAAAGTGGCAAACTTTTTGAAAAATTTAAGAGAGAAGGAACTTATAGTTAATGATTCTTCTAGAATTGGCAAACTAGATGATGTCATAACCAACTTGGGTTCCGCTTTTGCCGCTGTGCAAAATACTCCAAATCTCACTCTCAAAAAGACCGTTAATCCTGTTTTTGTTCCTAAAGCTAGTGGTGAGTCATCCAATAAAGATGAAGTTCTTAAGATGATAAATGATCACACTACTTATGGTTTGAGCACCAAAGATGACTATACGTGATTCCATCACCTTTTGCCTAGCTAAGGGCGTTAAACAAAACCGCTTGTTGGGAGGCAACCCAACAAATCTATCCTTTTTCTTTCTGTTTTGTGTTTTCCACACTTTCATAATTCTGTTATGATTGTGTTTTTTGTGTTTCTTTTTGCGTTTGTGCCAAGCAAAACCGTTATGATTAGTCTTGGGGATGATCGTTTGGTCATGCTGGAAAAGACAGAAACTTTCTGCTCACGAAAAGAATTTTCAGTTTTTTTATGTAAGAGATTTTGAGTTGATTCTTTTTGCTTCTGATTTCTACGCAAATTCTTCAGACCGTCGTAAGTTTTCAGAATTGTTGAAGAACTAGAAGTATACGAAATATACAGATTGCTATAGACTGGTCTGCTGTTAACAGATTCTGTTTTTGTTGTGTTGGTTGCCTATTTTGATGAAAGTATGGATTGTATCGGGGCGTATTAGCCATGGAAGATTGAAAATACAGTAACCCAACATCAGCATAAGTAGAATTTATGTTTTCCACAGTACCTAAGGAAGTGTTGGTTTGCTTTCTCATACTAATGTTATCACGAGTTTCTGTTTAAGTTTCGTGTTGTGAAGTTTTCAAGTTTTGGGTAAAGTTCTTATGGACAAAGAGATAAAGAGTGGCAAGAGCTCAAGCTTGGGGATGCCCAAGGCACCCCAAGATATTCAAGGATGCCGTAAAAGCCTAAGCTTGGGGATGCTCCAGGAAGGCATCCCCTCTCTCGTCTTCAATCCATGGGTAACGTTACTTGGGACTGTATTTTTATTCACCACATGTTATGTGTTTTTGCTTGGAGCGTCTTGTATCGTAGGAGTATTTTATTTTTGTTGTGTCACAATCATCCTTGCTTCACACCTAGAGAGATACATGCACTCACCGTGATTTTGTCGAGCTTCACTTATATCTTTTGGTAGACAATTCAGCTCACATGTCCTTCACTTATATCTTTTGAGCTAGATACTTTTGCTCTATGTGCTTCACTTATATCTTTTAGAGTGCAGCGGTGCATGGCTTGGTAGTTGATCTATGCTTTGAAAGTAGTCTCAAAAGGGGTAGTTATCCAAAGGGATACGAAAACTTCCACCTTCATGTGCATTGAATAGTTAGGAGAAGTTTGATTCATCTCAATTAGTTTTGAGTTGTGGTTATGGTAATATTGAAGTCATGCTAAGTAAGGTGTAGTGGATCTAGAAATACTTGTGTTGAAGTTAGTGATTCCCATAGCATGCACGTATGGTGAACCGCTATGTGATGAAATCGGAGCATGATTAGTCTATTGATTGTCATCCTTTGTGTGGCGGTCGGGGTCGCGCGATGGTTTATACCTACCAACCCTTCCCCTAGGAGTATGCGTTGAATGCTTTGTTTCGATTACTAATAAAACTTTTGCAACAAGTATATGAGTTCTTCATGACTAATGTTCAGTCCATGGTTTAGATGCACTTTCACCTTCCACCATCACTATCTTCTTAGTGCCGTGCAACTTTCGCCGGTGCACAAAACCCACCATTAGCCTCCCTCAAAACAGCCACCATACCTACCTACTATGGCTTTTTCAAAGTCATTCCGAGATATATTGCCATGCAACTACCACCATGACATGTGCCATCACGTCTACATTGCCATTGCATGATCTAAGATAGCTAGCTTGATGTTTCCATTAATGTCTATGCCATGCTAGATCATTGCCACGGTACACTACCGAAGGAATTCCATATAGAGTCATTGTTGCTCTAAGTTTTGAGTTGAAAGTGTGATGATCATCATTAATGGAGCATTGTCCCATGTGAGGAAATAAAAGAGGCCAAAGAAGCCCACCAAAAAAAAAGAGGCCAAAGAGCCCACCAAAAAAATGAGAGAAGGGACAATGCTACCACTTTTTCCACACTTGTGCATATTAAGCACCATGATCTTCATGATTGAGAGTCTCTCGTTTTGTCACCACCATATAGCTAGTGGGAAATTTTCATTATATAACTTGGCTTGTATATTCCAATGATAGGTTCCTCAAAATTGCCTTAGGTCTTCGTGAGCAAGCAATTTGGATGCACACCCAGTAGTTTTCTTTAAGAGCTTTCACATACTCGTAGCTCTAGTGCATCATTTGTATGGCAATCCCTACTCATTCACATTGATATCTATTGATGAGCATCTCCACAGCTCATCGATATGCCTAGTTAATGTGATTATCTTCTCCTTTTTTTTCTTGCAACCTCCACCACACTCTACACCACTTATAGTGCTAAAACCATGGCTCACGCTCATGTATTGCGTGAGAGTTGAAAAGGTTTGAGAAAGTAAAGGTGTGAAACAATTTCTTGGCCAATACCGGGGTTGTGCATGACTTAAATTCATTGTGGAATGATGATAGAGCATAGCCAGACTATATGCTTTTGTAGGGATAACTTTCTTTTGGCCTTGTTATTTTGAAAGTTCGTGATTATCTTGCTAGTTTGCTTGAATTATTATTGTTTCCACGTCAATAGAAAACTATTGTTTTGAATCTAATGGATCTGAACATTCACGTCACATAAGAGGAGTTACAAAGGACATCTATGCTAGGTAGCATGAAAGCATCAAAATTCATTCTTTATCACTTCCCTACTCGAGGACGAGCAGGAGTTAAGCTTGGGGATGCTTGATACGTCTCAAACGTATTTATTATTTTTTATGGTATCATGTTGTTATCTTGTCATCTTTGGATGTTTTAATTACCTTTTATATCTTTTTTGGGACTAACTTATTAATTCAGTGCCAAGTGCGACTTCCTGTTTTTTCTATGTTTTTGGCTCTTTTCAGATCTGATTTTGGAACGGAGTCCAAACGGAATAAAATCCCCGAAATGATTTTTTCCCAAACGAAAGAAGATCAAGGGCCTGTGGGCCAAGCCAGGAGGGCTGCAGGGAGCCCACAAGCCCCCACTCCACCACTAGGCGGGAGGCGGCGGTGGCAGGGCTTGTGGCCACCGTGGCGCCCCCCTGTGTAGCGACCCGACTCAAAAACAAGTCAAGCCTCTGTGTATCTGTGCCATCCCTGGATCAGTATGCTGGCACACACAGTACATCAATGTATATAACAAAGTGAAATCACATGTAAATAACGTAAAACCGATATATACCTCAAAATCTCAGCGGAAACAGTCAAGGGAGTGGAGTCCCAATAAACACCAACGGCAAGTTGAGTGCAGACCGTAACCCTAAATCGTACTCTTACTCGTCGAAGAAAGTATCTGAACATAAGACGTTGCAGCCGTGTAGGTCAGCATATTGAATATGCCGGCAAGTCACAAAAGAGAGGGGTAAAAATATCATCTATACTATATGCATATATGGCAGGTGGGGCTGTAAGTTTTTAGCGGAAAGCAAAGTTTTCTCCTACAACAAGAGAGGGGCTAAAAGCAAAATGTTACTACATTGTTGGTTGTTAATGAGATGGTTCCGCCAACCAGTTCTCATACCCAAGTTATCAATATTACCCACATCAAATATATATATAATGGTGTTGAGAATTCCTGATAGTTTCAGTTCCTTTGGCTCAAGTTGTCCATGACCGTGGACATGGCTAATCGATTAGGTTTGAGTACTCTTCAGAGTTTTGCATACGTTCCCCACAAGATTTGATCGCCTCCGAGTATGTCCTCGCACTTCAGGGTGTTTGAAGACCGGATGATCAAAACATGGTCTTTCAACGGGTCCCTCTGATCCTCTGTCGGTGTCCATCCAATCCTACCGTTCTTCTACAGCTGCTAGCACCGCCTGTCCAGAGTCACCACGTTGTCCAACCAAGCCAGAGCCCATAATGACTTGTGGCTGTGGAGGTAATCCTTGGGTCTTGAAAATACCCGTCTCTCTCTTTGAGCCTGGGTGAAGCTTTCCGCAAGATATCATGGCACTTCCCCATGCATCCCGGGTCATCCACTGGTTTCTCCAAAGAGCCCATCTAAACCGTCCTTCACCCAGAGGTATATTTCGTTCTGAGGTATTGCAAGTCTTGGAGTCTTCAGGTCTTGATTAATAAGTTGTCACAACACTCATGGTAAACACTCAACCAAAACCCCGTATACTAGGAGCATATCATAATAACATCCCGGCCAAAGTAACAAGGGGGTGGGTGCCTACCACATGTTACTACATCAAAATCCAAAATTTCCAAGTACCTACTTTGCATGAAAGTGGGTGAAGAAAGGTAGAACTACAATGCATATAAAACATAGGTAATACATGATCAAATGAATTGCCTGGTGAGGTTGATGGAGAAGAATTATCATTCTCAAGAAATAACTTGGCAGAACTATTCGTCACTCTCCGGTGAAATCTATATAATCAAACATAGTATTCACATAAGTACTCACACTAGCAATCATCCAAGCAATCAAATAACAAACAATAATAAAAGTTGATGCAATCAAAACAATATGAAAGATCGAATAAGAATCCAAAGGGAACTTCAAAGAAAGCTACGGAGTCTTCTACTACAACATTCACAAAAATAGTTTTTGTCTAACAGAAAATAAAATACTAAAATAACAGAGAATAAAATATAAATTTAACTAAGATAAAATAAAGTATTTTTCATAAAACTATTTGAAAGTATTTTCAAATGGGAGTAAACTAGTAGGGAAATCAATTGCAAGTTATTAGAGAACTAGAATTGATTTCATGATAAAAAATAAAAATAGAATTTTGTTTTTGTGTAAAACCTACTGTTATCTAACAAAAAACAAAATATAAACTTTCTCAAATATAAAAGAAACTAATTTAAAAACAATTATGGAAAAAGAAATAGCTATAATCCTAAAAGAACTAAAACATAATCTATTTTGGTAAAAACCCCAAGTAAAAATATTTATAAAAAATCGAAACTTAAACTACTGAAATATATGATCACTTGGAAACAGCAGCAAAAAGAATTAAATTAAAATCTATTTTTAAACTCCCAGAATAAGCAAAAAAAGATTTAAACTAAATCTGTTCTAATTCAAATTTTGAAATTTCAAACATAGGCAAATAATATGTTTTCGGAAACTAAAATAAAATTTTGATCTAATGCAAAAAGAATCACCTAATTCGGAGTTATAGACTAATAGATATGAATTTTATAAGTTTGCTTTTTTCTGAAAAAAATTTGTGACTGGATTTCTATGAAGCTCACCGTGGTTGGACAGGGCTGGAGGTGCTCCGGCGAGGTGGGGCTGCTCCAGTGAGGTGGAGGTCACCGGCGGGGAGGGGGGACGGCGGAGGAGGTCGGCGCTGTGGAGAGGAGCGTTAGGGCTCCTGGCGGCGAGGGGGGTGGTGTCCTGGCGATGTGGGCGTGCTCCTTGTGAGCTTCTGTAGACAGGGAAAGGGGAGATGGTGGCGAGGTGGCTACGGGCAGGGAGGATGCGAGTTGATGGGGAAAATGGAACCAGGAGGAGGAGGGGGTTCTTATAGGGGGCTCGGGAGGCGCCGGGAAGGAAGGGAGAGGGAGATCTGTAAGGTGGAGGTTCTGTGTCTCCATTGCTATGGAAGTTCGTGGGAGAGAGGGAGTACGTGAGGAAGAAGAAGAAGTTGTCGGGCCAACTTTTGGAAAGGCTTTAATGGGCCAGAGCAAAGTTCCCAAATAAATGAGATTTCTTTCCTATTTTCAAAAACCGGAAAGTAAGCGATTAAAAGGAAACCAAATAAATTCGGAATATAGAGTTTCTATATACTAAAATTATCAGAAAAATAAAATCTAAATGATGAATATTTTTCCACGGCCAAAATAAAAACTTCTAAAAAATGTTTTTCAGAAAATCCCCTAAATGCTTTATTTCTTTTTTCAGATAATTTCTCAAATAAATCTTGGGGGTCATGGCTCAAATATTTCAAGGAATATCCCCGGGTTTGGAGGGTCATGTTTCTCCTCTCTTTTTTCTTGCTTGACAAGATATGGTTCCCGGCATTCCGTGAGTGAGGAAGAAACAAAATGCAAAACAAAATCGAAAGGAATTCCAATGCCACCTTGACTCAAATTCTTTATAGTTGAAGAAGTCATGTTATCTCCTCTCGCTGATTTTAAAAAAAGATGAATTTGAATTCACAGGAAAAAGGGGAAAGTCATTTTATTCCCTCTCATTCGAAAGTTTTTAAAAGTTTCAAATTTCACTCAAGTTTCAATCACTCAAACAAACAAACAAACAATCTAATAATTATATTAACATTCCAAAATTTCGGATGTTACACCCTGACCTAGATCTTTGGCCTATATATTCCCTAAAATACAGCAAAAAATGAGGGGAGCCTCGAAAATACTTTTCCACCGCCGGAAGCTTCCGTTTCCGCGAGATCTCATCTGGAGACCCTTCCCGGCGCCCTGCCGGAGGGGACTTTAGAGTTGAAGGGCTTCTTCGTCATCATCATCGCCCCTCCAATGAATCGTGAGTAGTTCACTTCAGACCTACGGGTCCGTAGTTAGTAGCAAGATGGCTTCTTCTCTCTCTTGGATCTTCAATACAAAGTTCTCCATGATCTTCATGGAGATCTATCCGATGTAATCTTGTTTGGTGGTGTGTTTGTCGAGATCCGATGAATTGTGGATTTGTGATCCGATTATCTATGATATATATTTGAGTCTTTGCTGATTTCTTATTTTCATGATTTGATATCCTTGTAAGTCTCTCTGAGTCTTGGGTTTTGTTTGGCCAACTAGATCTATGATTCTTGCAATGGGAGAAGTGCTTGGTTTTGTGTTCTTACCATGTGGTGACCTTTCCCAGTGACAGTAGGGGCAGCAAGGCACACATTGAGTAGTTTCCATCAAGGGTAACAAGGTGGGCTCTGTCGTTGATATGAGATTGTCCATCTACATCATGTCATCTTGCTTAAGGCGTTACTCTGTTCTTTTGGACTTAATACACTAGATGCATGTTGGATAGCGGTCGACGTGTGGAGTAATAGTAGTAGATGCAGAAAGTATCGGTCTACTTGTTTTGGACGTGATGCCTATAGATATAATCATTGCCATAGATATCATCACGACTTTGCGCGGTTCTATCAATTTCTCGACAGTAATTTGTTCACCCACCGTCTACTTGCTTTCATGAGAGAAGCCACTAGTAAACACTACGGCCCCCGGGTCTATTCACATCTATCGTTTACACCTCCGCTTTTACTTTGCTTTGTTACTTTGTTGCTTTCAGTTCTCACTTGGCGAAGAATCTATAAGGGATTGACAACCCCTTCATAGCGTTGGGAACAGGTTCTTTATGTTTGTGCAGGCTCTTGTGATACTCCTCCACTGGATCGATACCTTGGTTCTCAAACTGAGGGAAATACTTACCATCGCTGCGCTACATCACCCTTGCCGCTTCGAGGGAACACCAACGCAAGGCTCCAAGGCCACAGGGGAAATCCTTTGCATATTTGCCTAGGAAGTCCCTTAAGCCGTAGCTGTAGCAGAAGGATTCATCGTGCCGTCGACACACCTATTTCTGGCGCCATTGGAAGGTCTTTTGTTGCAGTAGCAGGGGGCAGCACATGAGGTGGTTTCTCCATAGCCCACGCAATAGAGAGTCTGAATAGAGTAGCCTCCACACGCTCGAGAAGGTTCCTAGTCTATAGCAGCCAACCATGCAAAGAATCAACCATGTCACACAAATATTGGACCACCTCCACCATCCGTAAGGAAGCCAAGCCTTGTCGCTCAGCCGACACAGTGAAGATGGACTAAGGCACCACCTTAGCCGAGATTGTAGAACCAACAAAGCAAAAAATGACAAACGCTTTAGGACTCATGACGGCTCACATAGGAGGGAAGTGTGGCATTAGATTGTGTGAAAGTGTATTTGTCTCTAAAATTTTTTTTGGTTTGATGACAATGTGATTAGTGGAATGATACGTCAATTTTTCATCATGTTTTCATGTTGATATTTATCACTTTTTGGGCTATTATTTCACTTCACGGTACAATACTTATGCCTTTTCTCTCTTATTTTGCAAGGTTTACATGAAGAGGGATAATGCCGGAAGCTGGAATTCTGGCCTGAAAGTGGAGCAAGTTTGAGATACCTATTTTGCGCAACTCCAAACGCCGTAAAAATCAACGAGGATTTTGTTTTGGATTTATAAAAAATACTGGGCCGAAGAAGCGCCAGAGGGGCGCCAGCAGGTGGCCACAAGCCTGCTAGGCGCGGCCACCTCCCCTGGCCGCGCCTAGGGGGCTTGTGGGCAGCCTGCTGGCCCACTGGCCCCCTCTTCTGCTATACGAAGGGTTTCGTCCGGAAAAAAAATGGGAGAGGAGCTTTTTCGTGAATTCGACGCCGCCACGAGTTAGAACTTGAGCAGAACCAATCTAGAGCTCCGGCAGGACAATCCTGCCGGGGAAATTTCCCTCCCGGAGGGGGAAATCGTCGCCATCGTCCTCACCAACACTCCTCTCATCGGGGGGGACTCGTCACCATCAACATCTTCATCAGCACCATCTCATCTCCAAACCCTAGTTCATCACTTGTAACAAATCTCCGTCTCGCGACTCCGATTGGTACTTGTAAGGTTACTACTAGTGTTGATTACTCTTTGTAGTTGATGCTAGTTGGATTACTTGGTGGAAGAGTTTATGTTCAGATCCTTGATGCTACTCATTACCTCTCTGTTCATGAGTATGATTATTCTTTCTGAGTAGTTACTTTTGTTCTTGAGGACATGGGATAAGTCATGCTAATAGTAGTCATGTGAATTTGGTATTCGTTCGGTATTTTGATGTGTTGTATGTTGTTTTTCCTCTAGTGGTGTTATGTGAATGTCGACTACATAACACTTCACCATTATTTGGGCCAAGAGGAAGGCATTGAGACGTAGTAAGTAGATGATGGGTTGCTAGAGTGACAGAAGCTTACACCCTAGTTTATGGGTTGCTTCGTACGGGGCTGATTTGGATCCACTAGTTTAATGCTATGGTTAGACTTTGTCTTAATTCTTCTTTCGTAGTTGCGGATGCTTGCGAGAGGGGTTAATCATAGGTGGGATGCTTGTCCAAGTAAGGGCAGTACCCAAGCCCCGGTCCACCCACATATCAAACTATCAAAGTAACGAACGCGAATCACATGAACATGATGAAAACTAGCATGACAGAAATTCCCGTGTGTCCTCGGGAGCGTTTTTCCTCCTATTAGACTTTGTCCAGGGTTGTCCCTTGCTACAAAAGGGATTGGGCCACTTTGCTGCACCGTTGCTACTTTTGTTACTTATTGCTTGCTACTAATCATCTCACCACACAATCATTTGTTACCGATAATTTCAGTGCGTGCAGATTTTACCTTGCTGAAAACCACTTGTCAGATCCTTCTACTCCTCGTTGGGTTCGACACTCTTACTTATCGAAAGGACTACGATTGATCCCCTATACTTGTGGGTCATCAAGACTCTTTTTTGGCGTCGTTTCCGGGGAGTGAAGCGCCTTTGGTAAGTGGAACATGGTAAGGAAACATTCATATAGTGTGCTGAAATTTATTGTCACTTGTCACTATGGAAACTAATCCTTTGAGGGGCTTGTTCGGGGTATCTTCACCTCGAACGGAAGCACAAAGAGTTTTCCTCAACCTGCTGCACCTACTGAAAATATTTTCTTTGAATTTCCTTCGGGTATGCTTGAGAAACTGCTGGCTAATCCTTTTACAGGAGATGGAACATCACAACCACACTTGCATCTAATCTATGTAGATGAAGTTCGTGGTTTATTTAACTTGCAGGTTTGCCCGAGGATGAGGTCAAGAAGAAGGACTTTCCTTTATCTTTGAAGGATAAGGCGTTGACATGAGAAAGCATCGCTCAAGCTTGGGGGAGGCTTAAATCAATTTTATATTCATGCCCCAACCATGAGCTCTCGAGAGAAATTATCATTCAGAACTTCTATGCTCGGCTTTCTCATGATGATCGCACCATGCTTGACACTTCTTGCACCGGTTCTTTTATGAAGACAGATATTGACTTCAAATGGAATTTATTGGAGAGAATTAAACGCAACTCTGAAGATTGGGAGCTTGAAGAAGGTAAGGAGTCAGGTATGAATTTCAAGTTTGATTGCGTTAAATCCTTTGTTGAAACAAATACTTTTTGTGACTTTAGCGCTAAGTATGGACTTGAGTGTGAGATAGTAGCTTCACTGTGTGAATCTTTTGCTGCTCATATTTATCTCCCCAATGAGAAGTAGTTTAAATATCATCCTCCTTTAGAAGTCAATGTAGTTAAACCCAATCAAGTTGAAGAGAAAGTCATTGCCTATAATGATCCTGTTGTTCCCACTACTTACATTGAGAAACCACCTTTCCCTGTTAGGATAAAGGATCATTCTAAAGCTTCAACTGTGATACGTAGAGGCTACATTAGAACACCTACACCCCCTGAGCAAATTAGAGTTGAACCTAGCATTGCTATTTTCAAAGATCTCCTATCCGACGATGTTGAGGGACATAATATTCACTTCTGTGAAGATGTTGTTAGAATTGCTAAACCTCACGCTAGAGACAAACATAGGCCTGTTGTTGGCACGCCTGTTGTTTTTGTTAAGATAGGAGATCATTGTTATCATGGTTTATGTGACGTGGGCGCTAGTGTTAGTGCAATACCTCAATCCTTATACGATGAAATTAAAGACGAAATTGCACCTGTTGAGGTAGAGCCTATTCATGTCACTATTCAGCTTGCCAATAGAGATACTATTTGCCCTATGGGAATTGTTAGGGATGTTGAAGTCTTGTGTGGTAAAACAAAGTATCCTTCTGATTTCCTCGTTCTTGCTACCACCCAAGATAGCTTTTGTCCCATCATATTTGGCAGACCTTTTCTCAATACCGTCAATGCTCATATTGACTGTGAGAAGCAAATTGTCATTGTTGGCTTTGAAGGTGTGTCACATGAGTTCAATTTCTCCAAGTTTGGTAGACAACCTCATGAAAAGGAGTTGCCTAGTAAGGATGAAACTATTGCCTTAGCTTCTATTGCCGTGCCTCCTACTGATCCCTTAGAGCAATACTTGCTTGAGCATGAAAATGATATGCATATGGATGAAAGGGATGAGATAGATAGAGTTGTCTTAGAACAATATCCTATCCTTAAGAATAACTTGCATGTTGAACTGCTTGGGGATCCACCCCCACCAAAAGGGTGATCCTGTGTTCGAGCTTAAACAGTTGCCAGATACTCTTAAGTATGCTTATCTTGATGAAAAAGAGATATATCCTGTTATTATTAGTGCTAGCATCTCAGAGCATGAAGAAAAGAAGTTACTAAAAACTCTAAGGAAGCACCGTGCTGCTATTGGATATACTCTTGATGATCCTAAGGGCATTAGTCCCACTTTATGCCAGCACAAGATCAAAACTGATCCTGATTTCAAACCAGTTGCTGATCATCAACGAAGATTAAATCCTAAGATGAAAGAAGTAGTAAGAAAAGAAATACTAAAGCTCCTGGAAGCGGGTATTATCTATCCTGTTGCTCATAGTGATTGGGTAAGTCCGGTGCATTGCGTTCCTAACAAGGGAGGCATTACCGTTGTCCCTAATGATAAGGATGAATTGATCCCACACAGGATTACTACTGGCTATAGGATGGTGATCGATTTGAGGAAATTGAATAAAGCCACTAGGAAAGATCATTACCCTTTGCCTTTTATCGACCAAATGCTAGAAAGATTGTCTGAACACACACACTTCTACTTTCTAGACGGTTATTCTGGTTTCTCCCAAATACCAGTTGCACAATCTAATCAGGAGAAAACCACTTTCTCCTACCCTTTCGATACCTTTGCTTATAGACGTATGCCTTTTGGCTTATGTAATGCACCTGCCACCTTTCAAAGATGTATGATGGCTATATTCTCTGACTTTTTTGAAAAGATTGTCGAGGTTTTCATGGATGACTTCTCCGTTTACGGGTCTTCCTTTGATGATTGCCTCAGCAACCTTGATCGAGTCTTGCAGAGATGTAAAGACACCAACCTTGTCTTGAATTGGGAGAAGTGCCAGTTTATGGTTAATGAAGGCATCGTCTTAGGACATAAAATTTCAGAAAGAGTTATTGAAGTCGATAAGGCTAAGGTTTATGCAATCGAGAAAATGCCATACCCCACAGATATCAAAGGTATAAGAAGTTTCCTTGCTCATGCTGGTTTCTATAGAAGGATCATTAAAAACTTCTCTAAGATTTCTAGGCCTCTTACCAATCTCTTGCAAAAGGGTATTCCGTTTGTTTTTTACGATGATTGCGAGGAATCCTTCGAAATACTTAAGAGGGCTTTGATAACTGCACCTATTGTTCAACCACCTAATTGGAACTTACCTTTTGAAATCATGTGTGATGCTAGTGATTATGCTGTTGGTGTTGTTCTAGGGCAAAGAGTTGATAAGAAGTTGAATATTATTCACTATGCTAGTAAAACTCTAGACAGTGCCCAAAGAAACTATGCTACTACGGAGAAGGAATTTTTAGCAGTCGTGTTTGCATGTGAAAAGTCCAGGTCTTACATAGTTGATTCCAAAGTCACTATTCACACTGATCATGTTGCTATTAAGTACCTCATGGAGAAGAAAGACGCTAAACCTAGACTTATCAGACGGGTTCTCTTGCTACAATAATTTGATTTGCACGTTGTCGATAGAAAGGGTGCTGAAAACCCCGTAGCAGATAACTTGTCTAGGTTGGAGAACGTTCTTGATGACCCACAACCTATTGATGATAGCTTTCCCGACGAGCAACTGAATGTCATCAATGCTTCACGTAGTGCACCGTGGTATGCTAATTATGTAGACTATATCGTTGCCAAATATATACCACCTAGTTTCATGTACCAACAAAAGAAGAACTTCTTCTTTGACTTGAGACACTACTTTTGGGATGATCCTCACCTTTATAAGGAAGGAGTAGATGGTGTTATTAGACGTTGTGTACCTGAACATGAACAGGGACAGATCCTACAGAAGTGTCATTCCGAGGCCTACGGAGGACACCATGCGGGAGATACAACTACACACAAGGTATTGCAATCAGGTTTCTATTGGCCCACTCTCTTCAAGGATGTCCGTAAGTTTGTCTTGTCTTGTGACGAATGTCAAAGAATAGGTAATATTAGCAAACGTCAGGAAATGCCTATGAACTATTCACTTGTCATTGAACCATTTGATGTCTGGGGCTTTGATTATATGGGACCTTTTCCAAAATCCAACGGGTATACTCATATCCTAGTTGTTGTTGATTACGTCACTAAGTGGGTAGAAGCTATCCCCACTAGTAGTGCTGATCACAACACTTCTATCAGGATGTTTAAATAAGTTATTTTCCCTAGATTTGGAGTCCCTAGATATCTAATGACTGACGGTGGTTCACATTTCATTCATGGTGCTTTCCGTAAAACGCTTGGTAAGTACGATGTCGGCCGTAGAATTGCGTCTCCCTATCACCCTCAGTCCAGTGGTCAAGTAGAGCTAAGTAATAGAGAGATTAAACTGATTCTGCAAAAGACTGTCAACAGGTCTAGAAAGAATTGGTCTAAGAAGCTCGATGATGCACTGTGGGCTTATAGAACTGCCTATAAGAATCCCATGGGCATGTCTCCGTACCAAATGGTGTACGGTAAAGCATGTCATTTACCTCTTGAGCTAGAGCATAAAGCTTATTGGGCAATCAAAGAGCTCAACTTTGACTTCAAACTTGCTGGTGAGAAGAGGTTATTTGACATTAGCTCGCTTGATGAATGCAGAACTCAGGCATATGAGAATGCCATGTTGTTCAAACAAAAGGTTAAGAGGTGGCATGATAAGAGGATACAAAAGCGTGAGTTCAATGTAGGTGATTATGTCTTGCTATATAACTCTCGTTGAAGATTCTTTGCAGGCAAGCTTCTCTCTAAATGGGAAGGTCCCTATGTTGTTGAGGAAGTACATCGTTCCGGTGCTATCAAGATCAACAACACGGAAGGTAATTGTCCGAGAGTGGTAAATGGGCAGAGAATCAAGCATTATATCTCAGGTACTCCCATAAATGTTGAAAGCAATATTATCAGTACCATAACTCCGGAAGAATACCTAAGGGATATTTATCAGCTTGTTTCAGACTACGAAAACGAAGAGGTATGTGATTCGGTAAGAAAACAGAGTCCAAAACTTTTCTAGTAGGAAATTTTCTCCGTTTTGGAATATTTGAAAAAATAAAAAAAATTGGAAGTAGTCCGGAAAGTGCGCGAGGAGGTGACAAGCCTGCCAGGTGCGGGCCCACCCCCTGGCCGTGCCTGGGGGTCTTGTGGCCACCTCGTGCGCCTCCCGGACTCCGTTTTCGTGCGGAGTACTCCTTATGGTCTGAAAATAAATAAATATATATTGTCTTGTTTGGTCTGACCCCTCTATCACGCAGATTTCCTCTGTTTTTCATTTCGAGCTTGTTTTCTATCACAGATTTAGAGAAAGATGTCGTCTCAGGAATCTGTGGGGGAGAACAATCTCCCTCAAGTCTATGGAGAAGTAAGTGTTGATCTGAAAAGGATGGAGGTCATGGAGGCTAAGGAAAGGTTACCTAAGGAAACCAAGGGCAAGACTAAGGAGAAGAATCAGGCATGGGACAAAGTGCAATCTGTGCTCAACAAGGAAGAAGTTGAAGAAGTGGATTTCCTCCAACCCTACCTCCACCTACTGTCTCCATTCTTGATTGAACTCTTGAGGTTTTGTGAAACAACTCGTGCTCGCAATACTTGTCTCACTCGTGAAGTTGTTTTGCTGGAAAAACATATGCAGATCTCCAAGGTATAAATCAAAGATTAATGGCCCTCTTGGGGTCAAAGATTGCAACAAATCCTCCACCATCACCTCCAAAGGAAGACAACTGAGCATGGGTATGGGCAATCCCCTTGGCTTGTGGCAAGCTTGGGGGAGTTGCCTCGGTATCGTATCACCACCACATCTTTTTCCTTTACCTTTGTTTTAGTTTTCCTTTTCAGTTTTCTCTTTCTCTAGTAGATTAAAAGTCTTAGTGTTTTAGTCTTGAGTTTTGCTTTGAGTCACCCCCAATGTATTCGAGCTCGTGATCCATATAATAAAGAGTGTCTTAGTTGAAGGGCTTTGCCTCTTGCCATGATCAAAAGAGTGAGAAAAGAACAAAAGCATGAAAGATCATGTAATGATCTTATGGGAAGTGATGGCTTCACTAAAAAGAATGGTGATTGAAACTTGTTGAGGGTAGACAAACGTAGACCTTGGTCATTGTTGCAATTAATAGGAAGTGACAAAGAAGGAGAGGTTCACATATAAATATATCATCTTTAACACCATCTATGATTGTGAACACTCACTAAACTATTACATGCTTAGAAGTAGATGTTGGACAAGGAAGACAACATAATGAATTGTGTTTGCTTGGTTCCGAACAATGTTATATAATTAGAGATCCCTTAGCATGTGATGATTGCTTCCACCTCATATTATCCAAAACTCCCACACCAAGTAGAGATACTACTTGTGCATCCATAAACCTTCAACCCAGTTTTGCCGTGAGAGTCCACCATACCTACCTATGGATTGAATAAGATCCCTCAAGTATGTTTTCATCGGTGAAAGTAAGAAAAATTGCTCTCTAATATGTATGATCTATTAGTGTGTGGAAAATAAGGTTTGTACGAACCTGTGATGAGGAAGACATAAAAGCGACAGACTGCATAATAAAGTTCTTTATCACAGGAGGCAATATAAAGTGACGTTCCTCCGCAATAAGAGGACACGCATCCAAACCTCAAAAGCGCATGACAGCCTCTGCTTCCCTCTGTGAAGGACCTATCTTGTACCTTTACTTTTTGTCCCTGAAAGAGTCATGGTGATCTTCACCAATTCCTTGTTTCGCCTTTATCTTGGCTAACGTCATATGCTTGGGAAAGATCTATATTCATATGTCAACTTGGAAGTAAGTATTCTTGAATTATTTTTGTTGACATTACCTTTGAGGCAAGCAGTTGGGAGGCAAAACTATAAGCCCCTATCTTTCTCTGTGTCCAGCTGAAACTTTGATCTCATGAATACCACATGAGTTGTAGCAATTGTAGGGAATGAAAGGATGATTGAGTATGTGGATTTGCTTTCCAAGCTCTTATTTGAGTCTTTCTGATGTTGTCATAAATTGCAATTGCTTCCATGACTAAAGGCTATCGGTTGTCACTTCTCGGTAAGGTTCTTGATCCATGCTTTACTTTGTGAAGGAATTGTCACTTTAACATGAGAGATTATATGTTGGTATTGCTGTTCTGATCATGATCATGATGCATGCATGTTCGTATCTTGTTTTGTTGACACCTCACTCCCTAAACAAGTGGACATATTTATTGAGCTAGGCTTTCGCTTGAGACCAAGCGAGGTCTAAGCTTGGGGGAGTTGATCCGTCCATTTTGCATCATGTTTTCATGTTGATATTTATCTCTTCTTGGGCTATTATTTCACTTCACGGTACAATACTTATGCCTTTTCACTCTTATTTTGCAAGGTTTACATGAAGAGGGAGAATGCCGGCAGCTGGAATTCTGGCCTGAAAGTGGAGCAAGTTTGAGATACATGTTCTGCGCAACTCCAAATGCCGTAAAAATCAACGAGGATTTTTTTCCGGATTTATAAAAAATACTGGGCCGAAGAAGCGCCAGAGGGGCGCCAGCAGGTGGCCACAAGCCTGCTAGGCGCGGCCACCTCCCCTGGCCGTGCCTAGGGGGCTTGTGGGCAGCCTGCTTTCCCACTGGACCCCCTCTTCTGCTATATGAATGGTTTCGTCCGGAAAAAAATCAGAGAGGAGCTTTTTCGTGGATTCCCCGCTGCCACGAGGCGGAACTTGAGCAGAACCAATCTAGAGCTCCGGCAGGACGATCCTGCCGGGGAAAATTCCCCCAGAGGGGGAAATCATCGCCATCGTCATCACCAACACTCCTCTCATCGGAGGGGACTCGTCACCATCAACATCTTCATCAGCACCATCTCATGTCCAAACCCTAGTTCATCACTTGTAACCAATCTCCGTCTCGCCACTCCGATTGGTACTTGTAAGGTTTCTAGTAGTGTTGATTACTCTTTGTAGTTGATGCTAGTTGGATTACTTGGTGGAAGAGTTTATGTTCACATCCTTGATGCTACTCATTACCTCTCTGGTCATGAATATGATTATGCTTTGTGAGTAGTTACTTTTGTTCCTAAGGACATGGGATAAGTCATGCTAATTGTAGTCATGTGAATATAGTATTCGTTCGGTATTTTGATGTGTTGTATGTTGTTTTTCCTCTAGTGGTGTTATTTGAACGTCGACTACATAACACTTCACCATTATTTGGGCCTAGAGGAAGGCATTGGGAAGTAGTAAGTAGATGATGGGTTGCTAGAGTGACAGAAGCTTAAACCCTAGTTTATGTGTTGCTTGGTAAGGGGCTGATTTGGATCCACTAGTTTAATGATATGGTTAGACTTTGTCTTAATTCTTCTTTCATAGTTGCGGATGCTTGCGAGAGGGGTTAATCATAAGTGGGATTCTTGTCCAAGTAAGGGCAGTACCCAAGAGCCGGTCCACCCACATATCAAACTATCAAAGTAACGAACGCGAATCATATGAACATGATGAAAACTAGCATGACAGAAATTCCCGTGTGTCCTGGGGAGCGTTTTTTCTCCTATAAGACTTTGTCTAGGCTTGTCCCTTGCTACAAAAGGTATTGGGTCACTTTTCTGCACCGTTGCTACTTTTGTTACTTGTTGCTTGCTACGAATCATCTCACCACACAATCATTTGTTACCGATAATTTCAGTGCCTGCAAATTTTACCTTACTGAAAACCACTTGTCAAATCCTTCTGCTCCTCGTTGGGTTCGACACTCTTACTTATCGAAAGGACTATGATTGATCCCCTATACTTGTGGGTCATCATGGATTTAGTGACATTTGTTAAGGTTTATCTCAAGTCATTGTTTCGTTGGAGATTATTAAGGAGATGGTTGAGCTCCCACTTAAAGCAAGTTAAAGGTATGGTTTTCTGGCGACTCAAAGCTTTGGTTTCTGTTTATGAGTCATAGGACAACCACACTATCAAGAGGGGTCGAGGAGACCGAACGATGGTGCGGGAACACAAGCTGCACACTAGTCACTTTTAAATGCCAAAAATCCCACCTCATAAGTGTCCATGGTTACCATAGTCTGTGTCCATGAGATTCAGGGTTAAATTTGCACACACAGTAATGACACACTCTTTGAACATCTTGTGACCACGAGTTCTTGACCCATGGGTGGATGGCATCTCGGGAATTTTCTCAGGTGACCCCGCACACACGAGACCATCACGAAGGCAACATTCACTAGGGACTGGACAGATATAAAAACTCTCTTCTTCCTCCTCCATACCTAACTCCATGGTGCTCAATACTCTATGTTCCTCCACCAAACACTTTGATTTTTTGGGGAGAGAGAGAGACACCAAGACCCGCTCTACAACTTGATCAAATTGATCCATGCTCCTCGTTCAACTTCTTCATCAATACTTGTTACTCCTGGAGCTTGGGCTCCTAGTCGGTTAGAGGTTCCTCCGAAAGCTTTCTCACATATGGTGTGATTCTAAAACGTTTGTAGCGGTGTTGCGCTCGCCTTCAAGATCAATCCTGAGTCATTTGAAGCTTATCTGTTAAGGGTTGACACAAAGGGACAATACGTTAGCCACTTCGTTGACATATGAAGACGATCTGGAAGGGTAGAAAGTGGCATGCCCCTCGGTTGGAGATACCATGTGTATACCCCGTTATTACCAATTTCAACCTTTGGAATGATAGGATGTGCAATAATTTGCCATGTTGAGTAAAGGAAAGCATAGACATAGTGGATTCAAGTTTCCACTTGCCATGAGATGGGACACCAGACGACCCAACAAGGCAACAAATTAAGAGACCGTTGCATATGGATGATGGCTAGCATTACCCAAAAAGTGACACAGTCCCCTTCCCACCACTACTAGTAGAGCGCCCGTGCATTGATACGGGCTATAATACATATAAATGAATCAAACAATTGATTAAGATCACCTCCAAGGTCGAAGATAATCTATCCCTCATATGTTCGGGGGTGTTTGGACATGAAACACGCGCCCAATGGGAGTCCCAAATTCAGCCAGCTGGACAGTCCATGCTTCCCGGGATACATACCATAAGCGGCGGATAAATATGGTTATCCAAACAATCTGCAATGTTTCCCAAGGCAAAAACCATCTCACTACGCATCCTTTCCTTTTTCCTGCATGATCATCCCCTTCCCACACGGTTTCCATCATAGCAAGATATTTCTCGCTGGAGCCATCTCCTTTAAAACCTGATGACAGCCACCTTGCCTTCCCCATGATGCCCTCTCTTATTCATACCGTACTTCCCCATGGACCGTCAAGGAGGAGCCCCCGCAAAACCACCGTGCTCTCTGTCCTAATCCCCTCACATGTGTTCGTGTTGACCCACCATCGCCATGAAGGGGAAGGAAGCGTGTGCGCCCATGACGCCCCGGGCCAAGATGGCAGATTCATTATCTCCTTAGCCACGACACGAAATATGATGTCCATTGTCGGGCATGCGAGTGATACTCCACTCTATTCGTTACTAAATCTTGAAGAAATCAATCAATGCATTTACCATTCTAACATAACTAAAAAACTGTAAGACTTGATGAAAAAAATGAACCGCTTGCTCATGCAATTTGTTGCAAAGTGAGCTAACATGATTTGGCAGATTTTTCAAAGTAGGGAATGTCATATAATATAAGTGGGAGGCCCACATGTGTATACATTTTTTTATGGAACAAGTTAACATCCCAAATAATCTCGTCAATTGTAGGCTCAACTAAACTGCTATACCAAAACAAAATATTGTTGATGAATACTTCAAGTAACCTACTACAGTTATATTGGATATAACTTTAAAAGATTAATCTCAGTTTTACAACATCTTGTTGCATCTAAAAAATCAGTTCATCCCAATGCACACATGAAGTCTAGTTCACTGTTTTCTTCCTAGTTCTTTCATGTTTATTCCCAATCACACTTTCATACACATATCCACCATGAGCTATAGGAAGGCAATTAGCAAGTTAGAAAATGGACCAAAAAGTGAACTTATTCACATATTCAAACAATTGAAAATTAGGAATTGTGATTGGATTGATGATATTCATACGACCGAGAAGTTAATTATTATGCCATCTTCATAGCAAGAAAAATCAGTATTTCACCTTGTTATTTTAGGGGCATGTGTATTAAGAATTTTAAGCTTAGTTCTTCACGTCAATAGAGGACAAGCTAACAATAAAGAGCGTACGACAGGCTACCTTTTTTCCTGACCATAATGTGAAATTAAATCATCATCATCACAAATAAGCATTACAAGGTTCACATTTCCCAAGCATAATAGTTGAGGCTTTGTGATTGTCACAAGAACATAAAAAAATTAGTATCACATATATTCTTATGTGGTTAGAATATTACTCCCGCCATCCCAAAATAAGTGTCGTAGTTTTATTTCAATGCATATTATAATTAAATGTCCACTGTTGCATTTAATCAAGCTCTGAAGAAGGCACCATTTAGTACATGTCATGAGGGTGTAAAATATGACACAAGCATACATAAAGTTAATGCATCTAGAAAATCTATGGCATTTTAAGACCAATAGAATTCATCTATATGTACTAATGACCCACAAGTATAGGGGACCAATCGTAGTCCTTTCAATAACTAAGAGTGTCAAACCAAACAACGAGCATAAGGAAATGATAAGTAGTTTTCAGCAAGGAGTTCTCTACAAGTGTTGTAAGTAACACTGATAGATAGTTCTGTAGCAAGATAATTCATAACAAGTGACAAGTAAAAATAGTAGAAAAGGTGCAACAAGATAGCCCAATCCTTTTTGTAGCAAATGACATGCTTGAATGTATTTTGATGTCTACTACGCAACCTTCTTCTTGTAGACGTTGTTGGGCCTCCAAGTGCAGAGGTCTGTAGGACAGTAGCAATTTTCCCTCAAGTGGGTGACCTAAGGTTTATCAATCCACGGGAGGCGTAGGATGAAGATGGTCTCTCTCAAGCAACCATGCAACCAAATAACAAAGAGTCTCTTGTGCCCCCAACACACCCAATACAAAGGTAAATTGTATATGCGCACTAGTTCAGCGAAGAGATGGTGATACAAGTGCAATATGGATGGTAGATATAGGTTTTTGTAATCTGAAATTACAAAAACAGCAAGGTAACTAATAGTAAAAGTGAGCACGAATGGTATTGCAATGCGTGGAAACAAGGCCTAGGGTTCATACTTTCACTAGTGAAGTTCTCTCAACAATGATAACATAATTGGATCATATAACTAGCCCTCAACATGCAACAAAGAGTCACTCCAAAGTCACTAATAGCAGAGAACAAACGAAGAGATTATTGTCGGGTACAAAACCACCACAAACTTATTCTTTCTGATCAATCTATTCAAGAGTCCGTAGTAAAATAACACGAAGCTATTCTTTCCGTTCAATCCATCATAGAGTTCGTACTAGAATAACACCTTAAGACACATATCAACCAAGACCCTAATGTCCCTAGATACTCCATTGTCACCTCAAGTATACGTGGGCATGATTATACGATATGCATCACACAATCTCAGAATCATCTATTCAACCAACACATAGAACTTCAAAGAGTGCCCTGAAGTTTCTACCGGAGAGTTAAAACGTGTGCCAAACCTTATGCATAGGTTCCCAATGTCACGAAACCCGCAAGTTGATCACCAAAACATACATCAAGTACTCACCTGAATATCCCATTGTCACCACAGATAGACATGTGCAAGACATACATCAAGTGTTCTTAAAGACTCAATCCGATAAGATAACTTCAAAGGGGAAACTCAATTCATTACAAGAAGGGAGAGGGGGAAGAACATCATAAAATCCAACTATAGTAGCAAAGCTCGCGGTACATCGAGATCATGACATCTCAAGATCATGAGAGAGAAAGAGATCAAACACATAGCTACTGGTACATACCCTCAGCCCCGAGGGTGAACTACTCCCTCCTCGTCATGGAGATCGCCGGGATGATGAAGATGGCCACTGAAGATGGATTCCCCCTCCGGCAGGGTGTCAGAACGGGCTCCATATTGGTTTTTGGTGGCTATAGAGGCTTGCGGTGGCGGAACTCCCGATCTAGGTTTCTTTTGGGGGGTTTCTGTATTTATAGGAATTTATGGCGGTGGAATTACGTCGGTTGGTCCCACGAGGAGGTCACAAGCCTACTAGGTGCGGTCTAGGGGGCGCGCCTCCTGGGCTTGTGACTCCCTCGTGGCTCTTCTGGATTTCTTCCAAAGCTTCGGGGATCTCTTTTGGTACAAAAAAATCATCGCGAAAGTTTTATTCCATTTGGACTCCGTTCTGAAAAAGGTCAAAAACTCAGAAAAAACAAAAACTGGCACTAGGCACTGAGTTAATAGGTTAGTCCCAAAAAAGATATAAAATAGCAAATTCATGCATATAAAACATCCAAAGTTGAAAAGATAATAGCATGGAACCATCAAAAATTATAGATACGTTGGAGACGTATCAAGCATCCCCAAGTTTAACTCCTGCTCGTCCTCGAGTAGGGAAGTGATAAAGACCGAATTTTTGATGTGGAATGCTACCTAAGATATTTGTTCTTTGTAACTTCTTTCTTGTGGCATGAATGTTTAGATCCGTAAGATTCAAAACAATAGTTTACTATTGACATGAAAACAATAATACTTCAAGCATACTAGAAAAGTAATTATGAACTTTTGAACTAACAAGGCCAAAGAAAGTTATCCCTACAAAACCATATAGTCTGGCTATGCTCCATCATCCCCACACAAAGAATTTAAATCATGCACAACCCCGGTATTGGCCAAGTAATTGTTTTTGCACTCTTACTTTCTCAAACTTTTTCAACTCTCACGCAATACATGAGCGTGAGCCATGGATATAGCACTATAGGTGGAATAGAGTGTGGTGGAGGTTGTGAGGCAAAAAGGAGGAGATGGTCACATTGACTCGGCGTATCAATGGGCTATGGAGGTGCCCATCAATAGATATCAATGCGAATGAGTAGGGATTGCCATGCAACGGATGCACTAGAGCTATAAGTGTATGGATGCTCAAAAAGAAAACTAGTGGGTGTGCACCCAACTTCCTTGCTCACGAAGACCTAGGGCAATTTTGAGGAAGCCCATCATTGGAATATACAAGCCAAGTTATATAATGAAAATTCCCACTATTATATGGAAGTGACAAAACAAGAGACTCTCTATCTTGAAGAACATGGTGCTATTTTTAAGCACAAGTGTGGAAAAGATAGTAGCATTGTCCCTTCTCTCTTTTTCTCTCATTTTTTGTTTGGGCTCTTTGGCCTCTTTTTTTCATTTTTTGGTGGTCATCTTTGGTCTCTTTTTTTATTTCCTCACATGGGACAATGCTCTAATAATGATGATCATCACACTTTTATTACTCACAACTCAATACTTAGAACAATGACGACTCTATAGGAAATGCCTCCGGCAGTGTACCGGGATGTGCAACGATCTAGCTTAGCGTATGACGTTGAAACATCTCGCTAGCTATCTTACAATCATGCAATGGCAATATGAAATTGACGGCACATGTCATGAGACGGAACGGTGGGAGTTTCATGGCAATATATCTCGGAATGGCTATGAAAATGCCATAATAGGTAGGTATGGTGGCTGTTTTGAGGAAGGTATATGGTGAGTTTGTGTACCGGCAAAAGTTGCGTGGCACTAGAGAGACTAGCAATGGTGGAAGGTGAAAGTGCATCTACACCATGGGCTCACATTAGTCATGAAGAACTCATATACTTATTGCGAAAGTTTTATTAGTAATCGAAACAAAGTGCTAAATGCATACTCCTAGCGGAAGGGTTGGTAGGTGTTAACCATTTCCGCGATCCCGACCGCCACACAAAGGATGACAATCAATAGATCAATTATGCTCCGACTTCCTAACATAGCGGTTTACCATACGTGCATGCTACGGGAATCACTAACTTCAACACAAGTATTTCTAGATTCACAACACCCTACTAACATAACTCTAATATTACCATATCCATATTTCAAAACTAATTGTGAGGAATCGAACTTCTCTTACTAATCAATGCACTTGAATATGGAAGTTTTTTATTTTATCCTCTTTGGATGCCTATCATCTTTAGGACTACTTTCATAGCACACGCCAATTACCAAGTTACTTAGAGAGAGCACACTCAAAAAGATATAAGTGAAGATCAAGATTTTTTATTTCTTGAAAATAGGACACCGTCATACTCTAAAAAGATTTAAGTGAAGCACTAGAGCAAAATCATCTAGCTCAAAAGATATAAGTGAAGCACATGCGAGCTAAATTGCCTAACTCAAAAGATGTAAGTGAAGCTCACTGAGTATTCTAGCAAATTCACGATGAGTGCATGTCCCTCAAAAGGGTGTGCAGAAAGGATGATGGTGAAAAAACAAAAAGTAAAGACACCTATAATACACGACGCTCCAAGCAAAACACATATCATGTGGTGAATAAAAATATAGCCCCAAGTAAAGTTACCGATGGATTGAAGACGAAAGAGGGGATGCCTTCCCGGGGCATCCGCAAGCTTAGGATTTTTGGTGTCCTTGAATATGGCTTTGGTGTGCCTTGGGCATCCCCAAGCTTAGTATCTTTCCACTCCTTGTTCCATAGTCCATCAAAACTCTACCCAAAACTTGAAAACTTCACAACACAAAACTTAACAGAACTTCGTGAGATGGGTTAGTATGATAACGAGCAAATCAATCACTTGGGTACTGTAAAAATAAGACTCATAATTATTTTCACACAATGATTACTGTATCTTACTATTTCCACAAGATATATTACTCAATATAATCTATGGAAACACCAAAACAAGCAAACTAAGCATTGAAAGCAGAATCTGTCAAAAACAGAACACTCTGTAATGATCTGTATGCTAACCATACTTCTGCACCTCCAAAAATTCCGAACAAATTATGAAAATTAAGGCAATTTGTATATCAATCAGAAGAAAAAAAATAATCAGCTCAATATCTCTCCCTTGATAGGAATGAAAAATAATTTCGTGAGCGCAAAGTTTTTGTCTTTTTCAGCATGATCAAACAACTATCACCCAAACTAATCATAAAGGCTTTACTTGGCACTTTATTGAAACTAAGGCAATAAAACATGATTAATACGGTATCTTAATCATGTGAACACACAAAAATAGTAAGGATACATATTGGGTTGTCTCCCAACAAGCACTTTTCTTTAATGCCTTTCAAGCTAGGCATGATGATTTCAATGATGCTCGCATAGAAGATAAGAATTGAAACATAACGGGAGCATCATGAAGCATATGGCTAACACATCTAAGTCTAACCCACTTCCTATGCATAGGGATTTTGTGAACAAACAACTTATTGGATAAATAATCATCTAGCATAGGAAGGCAAAACGAGCATAGCTTCAAAAATTTCAACACATGGAGAGGAAGCTTGATATTATTGCAATATGTAGAAGCATATGATCCTCTCCCATAATAATTTTCAATAGCATCATGAATGAATTCAACAATATAACCAGCACCTAAAGCATTTTTCATGATCTACAAGCATAGAAATTTTACTACTCTCCACATAAGGAAATTTATTCTCATCAATAGTAGTGGGAGTATCGTAAAACACTTGAACACTACGAATTGTTTCCACATTAAAAGAGTAATGTTCAGTGAAAGGATACTCAAGAGTATGACAAGTTTTATCATCCCTCTTCTTTATAGAATAAGTATCATCACAATAATCATCATAAATAGGGGGCATGCTTTCATCATAATAAATTTGATCATTCAAAGTGGGGGAACTAACAAGATCATCTTCATCAAACATAGCATCCCCAAGCTTGTGGCTTTGCATATCATTAGCATCATGGGTATTCAAAGAATTCATACTAACAACATTGCAATCATGCTCATCATTCACATATTCTATGCCAAGCATTATATGTAATTCTTCTTCTAGCACTTGAGCACAATTTTCATTCCCATCATTTTCATGAAAGACATTAAAAAGATGAAGCATATGAGGCACCCTTAGTTCCATTTTTTGTAGTTTTCTTTTATAGACTAAACTAGTGATAAAACAAGAAACTAAAAGATTCAATTGCAGGATCTAAAGATATACCTTCAAGTGCTAACCTCCCCGGCAACGGCGCCAGAAAAGAGCTTGATGTCTACTACGCAACCTTCTTCTTGTAGACGTTGTTGGGCCTCCATGTGCAGAGGTTTGTAGCACAGTAGCAATTTTCCCTCAAGTGGGTGACTTAAGGTTTTTCAATCCGCGGGAGGCGTAGGATGAAGATGGTCTCTCTCAAGCAACCCTCCAACCAAATAACAAAGAGTCTCTTGTGTCCCCAACACACCCAATACAATGGTAAATTGTATAGGTGCACTAATTCGGCGAAGAGATGGTGATACAAGTGCAATATGGATGGTAGATATAGGTTTTTGTAATCTGAATTACAAAAACAGCAAGGTAACTAATAGTAAAAGTGAGCACGAACGATATTGCAATGCATGGAAACAAGGCCTAGGGTTCATACTTTCACTAGTGAAGTTCTCTCAACAATGTTAACATAATTGGATCATGTAACTAGCCCTCAACGGGCAACAAAGAGTCACTCCAAAATCACTAATAGTGGAGAAAAAATGAAGAGATTATTCTCGATTATGAAACCAAAACAAAGTTATTCTTTCTAATCAATCTATTCAAGAGTCCGTAGTAAAATAACACGAAGCCATTCTTTCTGTTTGATCCATCATAGAGTTCGTACTAGAATAACACCTTAAGACACTGTGACGCCCTCGGCTTAATCGTACGCTAATCATACACGCAAATGCGTACGATCAAACCCAAGGACTCACGGGAAGAACTCACAACACAACTCTAGACACAAATAAAATAACATCAGCTTCATATTACAAGCCAGGGGCCTCGAGGGCTAGAATACGAAAGCTCGAAAAACACACGAGTCAGCGGAAACAACAGATATCTGATTACAGACATAAAACATGGGGTGCCTTAGAGAAGGCTAGCACAAAAGATACAACGATCGAACGAGGCGAGGCCTCCTGCCTGGGAACCTCCTAACTACTCCTGATCATCAGCGGCCTCCACGTAGTAGTAGGCACCGTCGGGGTAGCAGTCGTCGGCGGCGGGGACCTCCATCTCCTAGGCTCCATCGTCTGGTCGCAGCAAACGGATCAAGGGAACAAGGGGGGAGCAAAGCAGCGGTGAGTACTCATCCAAAGTACTCGCAAGTCTTACATCAGAACTATTCTAAATATGCATCAGTATCAAAGAAGGGGGTTATATGTGGACTGACTGCAGCAATGCGAGAATAGAGAGAGAAAGTCTAGTCTTATCGAAGACTAGCATCTTCACGGTCTTGCAGCAATAGACGAGAGTAGAACAGGGGGTAACACATTAATAGTCATATTGTTGCAGCAATATTAAAGTGAGGTCACGCCTAAAGATCCTCCCTCGACTCCCTGCGAGGAAGCAATCCCGAGGCAAACTAATTCCAGTTAAGTAACAATTGTAGTTGTAAAAGATCAGGGCACAACTCCAAGTCGTCCTGT
This sequence comes from Hordeum vulgare subsp. vulgare, assembly GCF_904849725.1. NCBI lineage: Eukaryota > Viridiplantae > Streptophyta > Magnoliopsida > Poales > Poaceae > Hordeum > Hordeum vulgare. Next base: position 408,269,868 of record NC_058521.1, on the reverse strand, counting down.
AACCATGGACACGGCTATCCGAATAGTTAATTTTCATCCCTACAGGGGTGCACCACATGTCCCGTCACGCTCGATAACACTCTGGCCGGACATACTTTTATGGGTCCTGCCCGGCCTCGGAATATCGACACGTCGCAGCCCCACCTAAGACTAATCAGAGAGGCCAGCCCGCCGGTCTAAATCCTAAGCACAAAGGGTTCATGGGCCCAGTTCCCCTTCACGCTCCTGCACGTGGCGTGGGCGGCCGACGTCAGTCCTAGCATCCCTTAATCACAAGCGCGATGCATCTCGGGACCACTCGGGCGCGCGCCGCTACACTGCTGGCATCTGAAAAGCTTCGGCTGATACCGCGACGCCGAGTACCCATAATTCTTCCCGCGTAGCCGGTTAGTGCGAAAAGGTCTCCGACCAACCCAGATCAAAGACCCAAATCCGTTAGCATTTTAATTAGGCCAACAACACAGTCTCACGGGAATCCACCCGTCTTACAACTAATCACCAATGATCCCAGTAACATGGTCGAGTAACTGTGTGGTTGTAACATCGGGGGGAATCCGAGCTATCACCCTCGTTGGATTCCGAACGATGTACCCGTCAAGGTGGGCTTAGAGGAATCACCCTCGGGGTCCATCACTTGAGGGGTTGCACGACAGGGGCGTCATCGGGAATGGTGAAAGAGGAATCACCCTCGATAACCACGACCGACTAGCTATACTACAGAGATATCATCAGGAGTACTTAGCGAGGTGTCACCCTCGGTACCCGATAGTATCTCTGTAGCGTCGTACAACGAAGGGGGGGTGAATGTGCTGTGTCGGGCCTGGCTCGTCGATCAGAGATCGAGAATTGAAAACAAGCGGGGCAACTGAACTACGGGGTCAGAGGGGATGACTGCTCCACCTATACTAAGCATATTTAAAGGTACAGGACTGAAAGTAACAGTTCATCAAAAAAATAGGCTATGCATCAGATATAGGAGCTAACTACAACAGTAGCAAAATACTAATGCAAGCAGTAGGAAGAAAGACATAGGCGATATAGGAATGATCAAGGGGAGTTTGCTTGCCTTGCTGCTCTGCGGCAAAGGACTGATCGGCAGGGTCGTAGATGTACCCGGCAGCAGCGTCAGTCTCGGGGTCTACCGGTAAGAAGAGGGGGAAGAAACAATAAATAAAAGCACCGATGCAACACAAAGCATGACATGGCAAGATACATGCTAGACATGAACTAACGCAGCAACATCCGTCATAGACGGGTCGGAAGAATATCTGACGATATTTTCCGGGTCTCGGGCTACTACCGGTTACACTGGAAACAGAGGAAAAGTTCCAAGTTTGCTATGCTAGGGACGCGTGACAGACGAATGGACCGTGCATCCGGGTTCGTCTCGTTTTGCTGATCAACTTTCATGTTGAAAATATTTTGATCTGACTTACGGATTATTTAATATTAATTTTCAAAGTTTTATTAATTATTTAGGAATTAAAAACAGATTTAGCTATTTTAATAAAATCCCATTATGACATCATCGCGATGTCATGCTGACATCAGCAGTTGACTGGTCAACTGACCAGCGGGTCCCGAACGTCATAGGCACAAGTTTTAATATCGATTAAATATTGATTTAACAAATTAATTTACTGATGGACCCACGTGGCATTCTCTACTTATGTTAATTAATTATTTTAACTAATATATTTATTTAACTAATTCATAAACTCATTAATTAATTACTTTATCTATTTATTTATTTAATAAAAACATTATTTTTATTTTTATTTCAACTATAGCGTGGGGCCTCCCTGTCATAGACAGCGGGTGCATTGGCCCCACCGGTAAGTGACCTAAGGCCATTTACTCGATTTTTATTCACAAATACATAACCATACCAATGTCGTATTACTCCACATGCCTATATACGCAAATACATACATAATACGGGTATCAAATACATACATACATCGATACGGAATACAACATTTGTTTTTCTTTTTTTCTTTTAAAACTCTCAACACTCATCTCTCTCTGTGTTAACAGACACAAAACAACTCTCTGCTAACTAACGTAGAAGACCCAAAAGTTCAAATCCTCCTAGCGGAGTCTACCGTCGATGGATCAAGGTCCCGTTTGCCGGAACGGAACCGGGGCGGTGAGGAGATCGACATGGTGGGAGGAGGCCGAGGAGGGGCTCACCGACGGTGACGAGACGGCCCGATGAAGCCGGAGTTCGCACGAAGGTGAAGGTGACGTCGGTGACGCGGTTCCGGTGAAGACGGGCGTGCCGGCGAGGAGGAGCCGGCCGGAGGTTCGCCGAGAGGGGCCCCGGTGAGGAGGGGCCCCCGGAGATGGAGCCGCCGACGGGGAGGGGCTCGGCCGGCGGGGCTCCCGGGGTCGGTCTCCAAGGGGGGGTGGTGCCGTGGTGGGAGAACCAGGGACCTCGGCCGGAGGGGTGGAGGCCGAGGGGGGGGGGGGCTCTCGCCGGCGGAGAGAGGGAAGGGGCCGCCGGGGGAGGAGGAGGCCGTGAGGGGGGGCCGCCGGGGGAGGAGGATCGGTGGAGGGAGGAGGCCGTGGGGGCGCTGTCGGTGGGAGGAGGAGCAGGGGCTCGCCGGTCGGGAGAGGGGAGGGGCTCGCCGGCCGGAAGGAGGGGGGCGACATGGAGGAGGGGGGCGACGGGAGGGGAGCCGAGGTAGGAGGGATCTGGGGAGACGGGAGAGGAGGGAGAGGAGTTACGGGAGAGAGAGAGAGAGCGTGGGGGTGGGGGCTCTCGTGGGGGTGAGGGGCTGGGACGAGGGAGTGGGGGGGTGGCGGCGCCAGGGGGGCTGACGAGGGAGGGAGGGGTCTCGCGAGTGGGTGGGCTAGGGTTCCAGCGGGACTGGTGGGTGGCCTGGCCGGCTGGGCCACTAGGCTCGGTTGGGCCAGGTGTGGGGGTTCGGTTGTTTGCCTTTTTTATCATTTGTTTTTCTTTCTTTTACTTTCTGACATTCTATCATTATTATTTTCTTATATATTTGTATCTTTCTGTTCTAACTATATAGGACTTTTAATACAATTAAAAATGTCCGATTCGTTTTTATACCATATTAGGGAATTTCAACAACTCTCTAGACATTTTTACTTAACATCACGAAACGTTTCTCGTTCCACTTTATTCGTAAATTTCGAACTCAACTGGTTTTTCGACTAACACGAGATCCACGATAGAATTTATGATGACGTGGCTTCACTAGCGTGGGATTACTGTCTCTTGACTACAGGAGTTACTGTAGCACCAATCCGAGGATGTCACAACTCTCCCCCACTAACAAGAATTCTCGTCCCGAGAATTAAGGGGTAGAAGGCAAGAGTTCGGGGTATTCATCACGAAGATGATTCTCGCATTCCCAAGTGGCTTCAGCTCTAGAATGATTTGACCACTGCACCTTAAGGAACTTGGTGACTTTGCGACGAGTCTTACGTTCGGCTTGGTCGAGAATGCGGACCGGATGCTTCTTATAAGAGATGTCTTGTTGCAGCTCAAGCATACCATGATCCACTGCTCGAATAGGATCCTTGAAGCAGCAACGGAGCTGAGGAACACGGAAGACATCGTGAACCTGAGAAAGGTTCGCCGGCAGTTCCAATTGATAAGCCACTCTTCCACGCATTTCCAAAACAGTGAAAGGACCAATATAGCGAGGAGCTAACTTGCCCTTGATTACAAAACGGTGTGCGCCTCTCATTGGGGTGACACGAAGATGTGTTTCCGCCAGGTTGATAGACCATATCCTGAGGATGACGGTCATACTGACTTTTCTGACGAGACTGAGCAGCCTTCACATTCGCATGAATAATGCGGACTTGATCTTTAGTATGTTGAATAATATCCGGACCGAAGAATGATCAGTCCGTTGAACGGTGGTTCGAGAATTTCATACTAAACCAAGTGTAAAGGATAACTAGAAGTCAAAGATGTACAGGAGAGCCAGGTTTCAATCCTGTGGAACTTTGGGTTATGGGTCCACCAGGTGGGCCGAGAGTAGGCAGAGGGGTGACATACTATACGGTCTTGGTAGCAAGACATGTCAGAGGGTAACCTGTCAGTAATGTTGGTAACAACGTCAGTACCAAGGGCGGGGAACGAATAGAGCCATTTTCCTGCTCGTTGAAACGAGGCGGACCAATAGGCAAGGCTCTCGTCCACCGGTGGCTACCGGAATGTTATCCATAATAGTAGCAGGGTCTTACCGACAGAGTCGTAAACCAAGAATTTTTACCTAAGCAGGGAATTAACACTGCTTAGATAAGTTATGCCACAATAAAAATCAAACAGACCAATGGGAGGGAAAATGTGTTCACACACACACAAGTATTAGAGTATACCATTCCCGAGGAAATCATAGAGTATGGTATACATGATAGGTCATCCAGCACATAACCATCTTGGTAAAGAGACAAGAAGAATCAACATGTTTCTCCATACCATGCGGTTTGGATAATTGATCAGGAACAATTTAGCATCGCGCTTCCAATGTTCCTGTTGAAATTTAAATTACCACATCCGTGCTTTGGGGTAGTATCTACATGGTCATCAGATAAAGGTTGGACTTATGGGTATACAAGAGGAACCAGGAGGGACAACTTACAAAGCTAAGGCATACAATTTCCTCATGGTAGAATGGCGAACCTTACATATGGAAGGATTTATAACAATAGGTCCTCCGACCCAGTGTGCCAGACAAGACATCACTGTACCGGTTTTCCTAAAGACCAAAGTTATAATTATTGGGAAATGTTCCAACCATCATATCTGCCAGAGAATTAGATCTGATTGGTGCCGGGACATCTCACACTCAAGATGACTAAGAAGAAAAATGAAGACGCAAGATTCTCATGATATGAACTACACAAGCAATTCTTGAATCAAGAGTTTGATTTAATACATATGAACACAATGTCAAGACATTCGTGCCCACACAGAATTTGTACGTCAAAATGCAACTGGGTTCTCATTTGGACACCATCATCGAGGATAACAAGGCTCCGTGTGTAAGTATGGATTAGCTCTTATGAAAGAACTCCTTTTCCTTGATCAAATCAGTCAGCAGCTTGACGTGCTAAGAGGAATTATATGGAGTGAGGATAGCAAATCATCAAAACATATAACACTTCGCACATGCGTGAATGATTTGGTATTTCACGAGAGGAAGCGAAACAAAACTTTCCATATTCACGGCGGAAAGAGTGCACGTGAACTTTGGGAAATACACTCCTACTATCCACATATTCTTCATGAGCTAGGCACAAGGATAATGATTTCAAGAGCTTCATCGTGGTACATAAAGAAGTTGAGGGTGTGGCTGATGGGCTCAACAGCAATCCCTCAAGGTTTTACCAGTGTTGAACTTCCAAAATTTATAATATTAAGGAGATAGCATTTGTCAAATCAAATGGTATAATGTCGTATGCTCGAGGGAACAACAACAATTAAGCATTGGTCGAAGGGTGCACTCGGAAATACGGGTTGAGTAGCACAACCAATGATAAAATGATGAGTCAACACCCAACACACCAAGAAGGAAACAATCAGTTGTTAACCTCAAGGGGATAGGGTTGACAGAAGTATGGGAATCACACATCAGAGTTCATTTGTCGGTATACCGGTTAGAAACAACACGGGACCAAGAATGAATGGTGATGGCAAGAAGTATTACTATATCAAGAATTCTTAATACGCGTGCAATTGTCACGACATTCTTGACATACCAGATAGTAATACTCCAAGGTAGAAGATAACATAAGCTGGACAGTGAGTAACACAAGGGACAACACAAAACATGAACACGTTTGTGTTGGAGGGAAAGCAACACGGGTGTCGATGATAGTACAACCATCGAGGGAAAGGGATGGTATTTCCCAACATGCATTCCATTGATACCCTCCAAGAGCTCCGAATGTTGATGGTGATCACGACACATTTGTCGAGAAATTTCATGAAGATGTAATCATTTAGCGACGACATCAAGCAAGGGAATGATGAAGCAAGAGGTTGTCGGAAACACAGATAAGACTGCTCGCTTAGAATTGAGATTGCCTTTCAAGACAACCAACATGAGGTGGAAAGCCCGACGCAAGCTTAACGCACAGTTGGTATTGTGTTCCAGGGATGAAGGGTATAGATAGCAAGGTCGAGCTACAACATGACGATGATGATGTAGCTTAACAGCTTGGAATGACATGATCAAGTACAAACTCGTAAACAAGGAAGATTACTAAAAATTGTTGAATCGTAATGCGTACTCGATTCAGTTATCGATATACTCACGTGTCCAACAACTCAAACACGAGGCAACTGGAATTAAGAAAGATATCATAGTTGATGAGGATCTCACAAGAAGTTCCATAGCTCCGCGATATCCTCGAGCTACAAGGAATAATACTCGGAGGTAGATCAACTTTACGGTTTGGACCGGCGTGTCGATCTGAAGAAGACAAGTACTTTAACTCGTCCGAGAATGAAATCAAGGTACGACAACATGGTCGGAACCACGACTGCAAAGGATAAGATCACAGATCCCATATTTGAACTATAGAATGAATTGATTATTTATACGAGAAGTTTCTATGATAGGATCAACGTCGTTTCCATGGGCATGAACACAATGTTCAAGGTCGACTCCCACTTCATCAATGCATCACCTGCAATTTATTCCTCGCCTTTGATCAAGTTGTAGCTTTGAAAGAACATTTGGCAAAACACCAGAAGAGCAAGACTTGTGAAAACTCTTCAGGTCATCTTGATTTACGAAGGGATAGGTTCAACCCATCGGGGCATCTTAGGAACATATACCATACACTCCAAGAGCAATTAACACATGCTTGAAGGGCATGGCTGACAAATCGTATGGTACAACTTATCAAAGGGAGAAGACACAATTTACCAATGGCATCATGTGTCAGGGGAAGCAATCACAAGAATTTTCTAAAGCAAAGGATGTCGTCGGATAATAACTCGGAATGAGTCTGACAATCCACAAATGATCTGATGTGAGTAACGGTACTCAATCAGAGGGATATAGGATGCAATGCATCGTGTTAATATAACATCTGAAAATATCGATACGTAATTACCAAACGAATTATGATTTCCAGGTTGGCGTATCATAATCAGATGCTCCAATCAAATACAAGTAGGTTGAATGGACTTAGATGGACAACCCACCAAAAATTGATTTGTCGAGAACCAACTCGGTCTGGAAGGACGTCTGAGCCGGTAGATAATTTATGAGTCACAACAGATGATCGTGTGCATTCACAAAAGGGTAGAATCAATAAAATCACAAGAAAATCACAAAGGATTTTAATGAATTCTGCTAGACATATGGATTTAACCATAATGCAAGCAGGTGAGAAAGGTCATGAACATGTGGCTACGGAGGATTTCGGAGGACCGAATAGTAATTCAGAGAGCTATCGGAACCCATGACAACTAATGACGGACAAATCCTCGATAAGGTAATTCGTTGCATCTCGTAATAACAAGAACAATTGGAGGAGAAAGTACGAACGACATTTGTATGTAGTCATCCATAGTGGTAGTCGGAGGAAAGGAAATCGCAAGAGTGATAGGCACTAGTTCTCGAGATAACATCAGAGAGTAACTTCGGAGTCTTCTGATAGATCAAGCCATCGTCTGAAATACGAGACTTCCTGGGAGGAAATATTTACACGAACCTAATGTTAGAGTTAGTAACATCTTTGACCCGAAAGAGAAGAGAAAGTAGAGCCCAGAGTATAGGAAAGGAGTAAAAGATACTAATACCACCCAATTGAGATGTGGGCCCGTAAGCCACAACATCACTGTTAGTAAAGTTTTTCAAACACTAGACTCAACTTCGGCCAAGGAGTTGGAAAGGGGGCTACCTACAGGCAGTCGGCTCTGATACCAACTTGTGACGCCCTCGGCTTAATCGTACCCTAATCATACACGCAAATGCGTACGATCAAACCCAAGGACTCACGGGAAGATATCACAACACAACTCTAGACACAAATAAAATAACATCAGCTTCATATTACAAGCCAGGGGCCTCGAGGGCTAGAATACGAAAGCTCGAAAAACACACGAGTCAGCGGAAACAACAGATATCTGAGTACAGACTTAAAACATGGGGTGCCTTAGAGAAGGCTAGCACAAAAGATACAACGATCGAACGAGGCGAGGCCTCCTGCCTGGGAACCTCCTAACTACTCCTGATCATCAGCGGCCTCCACATAGTAGTAGGCACCGTCGGGGTAGCAGTCGTCGGCGGCGGGGACCTCCATCTCCTGGGCTCCATCGTCTGGTCGCAGCAAACGGATCAAGGGAACAAGGGGGGAGCAAAGCAACGGTGAGTACTCATCCAAAGTACTCGCAAGTCTTACATCAGAACTATTCTAAATATGCATCAGTATCAAAGAAGGGGGGTTATATGTGGACTGACTGCAGCAATGCGAGAACAGACAGAGAAAGCCTAGTCCTATCGAAGACTAGCATCTTCAGGGTCTTGCAGCAATAGACGAGAGTAGAACAGGGGGGTAACACATTAATAGTCATATTGTTGCAGCAATATTAAAGTGAGGTCACGCCTAAAGATCCTCCCTCGACTCCCTGCAAGGAAGCAATCCCGAGGCAAACTAATTCCAGTTAAGTAACAATTGTAGTTGTAAAAGATCGGGGCACAACTCCAAGTCGTCCTGTAACCGTGGACACGGCTATCCGAATAGTTAATTTTCATCCCTGCAGGGGTGCACCACATGTCCCGTCACGCTCGATAACACTCTGGCCGGACATACTTTTCTGGGTCCTGCCCGGCCTCGGAATATCGACACGTCGCAGCCCCACCTAAGACTAATCAGAGAGGCCAGCCCGCCAGTCTAAATCCTAAGCACACAGGGTTCGTGGGCCCAGTTCCCCTTCACGCTCCTGCACGTGGCGTGGGCGGCCGACGTCAGTCCGAGCATCCCTTAATCACAAGCGCGATGCATCTCGGGACCACTCGGGCGCGCGCCGCTACACTGCTGGCATCTGAAAAGCTTCGGCTGATACCGCGACGCCGAGTACCCATAATTCTTCCCGCGTAGCCGGTTAGTGCGAAAAGGTCTCCGACCAACCCAGATCAAATACCCAAATCCATTAGCATTTTAATTAGGCCAACAACACAGTCTCACGGGAATCCACCCGTCTTACAACTAATCACCAATGATCCCAGTAACATGGTCGAGTAACTGTGTGGTTGTAACATCGGGGGGAATCCGAGGTATCACCCTCGTTGGATTCCGAACGATGTACCCGTCAAGGTGGGCTTAGAGGAATCACCCTCGGGGTCCCACACTTGAGGGGTTGCACGACAGGGGCGTCATCGGGAATGGTGAAAGAGGAATCACCCTCGATAACCACGACCGACTAGCTACTACAGAGATATCATCAGGAGTACTTAGCGAGGTGTCACCCTCGGTACCCAATAGTATCTCTGTAGCGTCGTACAACGAAGGGGGGTGAATGTGCTGTGTCGGGCCTGGCTCGTCGATCAGAGATCGAGAATTGAAAACAAGCGGGGCAACTGAACTACGGGGTCAGAGGGGATGACTGCTCCACCTATACTAAGCATATTTAAAGGTACAGGACTGAAAGTAACAGTTCATCAAAAAAATAGGCTATGCATCAGATATAGGAGCTAACTACAACAGTAGCAAAATACTAATGCAAGCAGTAGGAAGAAAGACATAGGCGATAGGAATGATCAAGGGGAGTTTGCTTGCCTTGCTGCTCTGTGGCAAATGACTGATCGGCAGGGTCGTAGATGTACCCGGCAGCAGCGTCAGTCTCGGGGTCTACCGGTAAGAAGAGGGGGAAGAAACAATAAATAAAATCACCGATGCAACACAAAGCATGACATGGCAAGATGCAGGCTAGACATGAACTAACGCAGCAACATCCGTCATAGACGGGTCGGAAGAATATCTGACGATATTTTCCGGGTCTCGGGCTACTACCGGTTACACTGGAAACGGAGGAAAAGTTCCAAGTTTGCTATGCTAGGGACGCGTGACAGACGAATGGACCGTGTATCCGGGTTCGTCTCGTTTTGCTGATCAACTTTCATGTTGAAAATATTCTAATCTGACTTACGGATTATTTAGTATTAATTTTCAAAGTTTTATTACTTATTTAGGAATTAAAAACAGATTTAGCTATTTTAATAAAATCCCATTATGACATCATCGCGATGTCATGCTGACATCAGCAGTTGACTGGTCAACAGACCAGCGGGTCCCGAACGTCATAGGCACAAGTTTTAATATCGATTAAATATTGATTTAACAGATTAATTTAATGATGGACCCACGTGGCATTCTCTACTTATGTTAATTAATTATTTTAACTAATATATTTATTTAACTAATTCATAAACTCATTAATTAATTACTTTATCTATTTATTTATTTATTTAATAAAAACATTATTTTTATTTTTATTTCAACTATCGCGTGGGGCCTCCCTGTCATAGACAGCGGGTGCATTAGCCCCACCGGTAAGTGACCTAAGGCCATTTACTCGATTTTTATTCACAAATACATAACCATACCAATGTCGTATTACTCCACATGCCTATATACGCAAATACATACATAATACGGGTATCAAATACATACATACATCCATACGGAATACAACATTTATTTATCTTTTTTTCTTTTAAAACTCTCAACACTCATCTCTCTCTGTGTGTTAACAGACAGAGAACAACTCTCTGCTAACTAACATAGAAGACCCAAAAGTTCAAATCCTCCTACCGGAGTCTACCTTCGACGGATCGAGGTCCCGTTTGCCGGAACGGAATCGGGGCGGTGAGGAGATCGACATGGTGGGAGGAGCCCGAGGAGGGGCTCACCGACGGTGACGAGACGGCCCGATGAAGCCGGAGTTCGCACGAAGGTGAAGGTGACGACGGTGACGCGGTTCCGGTGAAGACGGGCGTGCCGGCGAGGAGGAGCCGGCCAGAGGTTCGCCGAGAGGGGCCCCGGTGAGGAGGGGCCTCGGAGATGGAGCCGCCGACGGGGAGGGGCTCGGCCGGCGGGGCTCCCGGGGTCGGTCTCCAAGGGGGGTGGTGCCATTGTGGGAGAACCAGGGGCCTCGGCCGGCGGGGTGGAGGCCGAGGGGGGGCTCTCGCCGGCGGAGAGAGGGGAGGGGCCGCCGGGGGAGGAGGAGGCCGTGAGGGGGGGGCGCCGGGGGAGGAGGATCGGTGGAGGGAGGAGGCCGTGGGGGCGCTGTCGGCGGGAGGAGGAGCAGGGGCTCGCCGGCCGGGAGAGGGGAGGGGCTCGCCGGCCAGAAGGAGGGGGCGACGTGGAGGAGGGGGGGCGACGGGAGGGGAGCTGAAGTGGGAGGGATCTGGGGAGACGGGAGAGGAGGGAGAGGAGTTACGGGAGAGAGAGAGAGCGTGGGGGTGGGGGCTCTCGTGGGGGTGAGGGGCTGGGACGAGGGAGTGGGGGGTGGCGGCGCCAGGGGGGCTGACGAGGGAGGGAGGGGTCTCGCGAGGGGGTGGGCTAGGGTTCCAGCGGGACTGGTGGGTGGCCTGGGCGGCTGGGCCACTAGGCTCGGTTGGGCCAGGTGGGGGGGTTCGGTTGTTTGCCTTTTTTATCATTTGTTTTTCTTTCTTTTACTTTCTGACATTCTATTATTATTATTTTCTTATATATTTATATCTTTCTGTTCTAACTATATAGGACTTTTAATACAATTAAAAATGTCCGATTCGTTTTTATAACATATTAGGGAATTTCAACAACTCTCCCGACATTTTTACTTAACATCACGAAACGTTTCTCGTTCCACTTTATTCGTAAATTTTGAACTCGACTGGTTTTTCGACTAACACGAGATCCACGATAGAATTTATGATGACGTGGCTTCACTAGAGTGGGATTACTGTCGCTTGACTACAGGAGTTACTGTAGCACCAATCCGAGGATGTCACAGACACATATCAACCAAGACCCTAATGTCACCTAGATACTCCATTGTCACCTCAAGTATCCATGGGCATGATTATATGATATGCATCACACAATCTCATAATCATCTATTCAACCAACACATAGAACTTCAAAGAGTGCCCCGAAGTTTCTACCGGAGAGTCAAAACGTGTGCCAACCCTTATGCATAACTTCCCTACGTCACGAAACCCGCAAGTTGATCACCAAAACATACATCAAGTACTCACATGAATATCCCATTGTCACCACAGATAGACACGTGCAAGACATACATCAAGTGTTCTTAAAGACTCAATCCGATAAGATAACTTCAAAGGGGAAACTCAATTCATTACAAGAAGGGAGAGGGGGAAGAATATCATAAGATCCAACTATAGTAGCAAAGCCCGCGGTAGACCGAGATCATGACATCTCAAGAACACGAGAGAGAGAGATCAAACACATAGCTACTGGTACATACCCTCAGCCCCGAGGGTGAACTACTCCCTCTCATCATGGAGATCGCCGGGATGATGAAGATGGCCACCGGAGATTCCCCCTCCGGTAGGGTGCCGGAACGAGCTCCGGATTGGTTTTTGGTGGCTACAGAGGCTTGCAGCGGCGGAACTCCCGATCTAGGTTTCTTTTTGGGGGTTTCTATATTTATAGGAATTTATGGCGGTGGAATTACGTCGGTTGGGCCCACGAGGAGGTCACAAGCCTGCTTGGTGCAGCCTAGGGGACGCGCCTCCTAGGCTTGTGACTCCCTCGTGTCTCTTCTGGCCTTCTTCCAAAGCTTCGGGGGTCTCTTTTGGTACAAAAAAATCATCGCGAATGTTTTATTCCGTTTGGACTCCGTTCTGAAAAAGGTCAAAAACTCGGAAAAAACAGAAACTGGCACTAGGCACTGGGTTAATAGGTTAGTCCCAAAAAAGATATAAATAGCATATTCATGCATATAAAACATCCAAAGTTGACAAGATAATAGCATGGAACCATCAAAAATTATAGATACGTTGGAGATGTATCAAACTCTTATATAAAGCAAGTGCTCTCGAGGACACATGGGAATATCTGTATAGTCATGTTCATCATATTGAGTTAATTCGCCTTTGCTACTTTGATAATTTGATATGTGGGTGGATGATACGTCTCCAACGTATCTATAATTTTTGATGGTTTCATGTTATTATCTTGTCAAACTTTGGATGTTTTGCATGCCTTTTATTTATTTTCTGGGACTAACTTATTAACTCAGTGCCAAGTGCTAGTTCCTGTTTTTTCCATGTTTTTGACCCCTTTCAGAGGAGATTTTTAAACGGAGTCCAAACGGAAGAAAATCCCCGAAAAGATTTTTTCTGGAACAGAAGAAGATCGGAGGACTTGGGAGCCAAGCCAGAAGAGCCCCAGGGACCCCACAAGCCCCCACCCCGCGGCCAGGGGGGCGGCGCCATCCAGGCTTGTGGGCCCCCTGGAGGTCCCTTGACCTAGATCTTGTGCCTATATATTCCCAAATATTCCCAAAAAAATCAAGAGATGATCGCAATTACTTTTCCGTCGGCGCAACCTCCTGTCTCTGCAAGATCCCATCTGGGGCACGTCCTGGTGCCCTGCCGGAGGGGGGATTCGGATACGGAGGGCTTCTTCATCAACACCATGACCTCTCCGATGATGCGTGAGTAGTTCACCATAGACCTACGGGTCCATAGCTAGTAACTAGATGGCTTCTTCTCTCTCTTGGATGTTCAATACAAAGTTCTCCATGATCTTCATGGAGATCTATCCGATGTAATCTTATTTTGTGGTGTGTTTGTCGAGATCTGATGAATTGTGGATTTATGATCAGATTATCTATGAATCTTATTTGAGTTTCTTCTGATCTCTCTTATGCATGATTTCATATCCTTGTAATTCTCTTCGAGTTGTGGGTTTTGTTTGGCCAACTAGATCTATGATTCTTGCAATGGGAGAACTGATTGGTTTTGGGTACATACCGTGCGGTGACCTCACCCAGTGAAAGAAGGGGTAGCGAGGCACGTATCGTGTTGTTGCCATCAAGGGTAAAAAGATGGGGTTTTCATCATTGTTTTGAGATTATCCCTCTACATCATGTCATCTTGCTTAAAGTGTTCCTCTGTTCGTCATGAACTCAATACACTAGATGCATGCTGGATAGCGGTCGATGTGTGGAGTAATAGTAGTAGATGCAGAAAGTATCGGTCTACTTGTCTCGGACGTGATGCCTATATGCATGATCATTGCCTTAGATATCGTCATGACTTTACGCGGTTCTATCAATTGCTCGACAGTAATTTGTTCACCCACTGTGATATTTGCTATTATGAGAGAAGCCTCTAGTGAACACTATGGCCCCCAGGGTCTACTCCACACCATATTTTTCAGCCTTACACTTTTTACTTTGTTGCACTTTCCGCCTTCAGATCTCACTTTGCAAACAATCTTGAAGGGATTTACAACCCCTTTGAAGCGTTGGGTGCAAGCTTGTTTGTGTTTGTGCAGGTACTTTGGACTTGACGAGGCCCTCCTTCTGGATTGATACCTTGGTTCTCAAACTGAGGGAAATACTTACTACTCCTGTGCTGCATCACCCTTTCCTCTTCAAGGGAAAAACCAACGCAAATCAGAGAAGTAACAAGAAGAATTCCTAAGCGCCAGGGAAGGACTTTGGTTGCCGCAACAGAAGAATGTCTGGCACCATTGCCGGGGAGGAAGATCAAGTCAAGAACTCATCCAAGTAGGTGTCGCAAACTCATCTCGTCCCTAGAAAGTTAAAGCTATGATAAAATCTCTTGAAGAGAAACTTGAATTAGAAGTCTCTATCCCTAGAAAGCTTCATGATGAGTGGGAACCTACCATCAAAATCAAAATCAAAAACTATGAGTGCAATGCTTTGTGTGATTTGGGTGCTAGTGTTTCTGCGATTCCAAAGTCTTTATGTGATATTTTGGGTTTTAATGAGATTGAAGAGTGTTCTCTTAATTTGCATCTTGCTGATTCTACTATCAAGAAACCCATGGGAAGGATCAATGATGTTCTTATTATTGCAAATAGGAACTATGTACCCGTGGATTTCATTGTGCTTGACATTGATTGCAATCCTACATGCCCTATTATTCTTGGTAGGCCTTTCCTAAGGACTATCGGTGCTATCATCGATATGAAGGAAGGGAATATTAGATTTCAATTTCCTTTAAGGAAGGGCATGGAACACTTTCCTAGAAAGAAAATAAGATTGCCTTATGAATCCATGATGAGGGCTACTCATGGTTTGAGCACCAAAGACGACGATACATGATTCTATCGCTCCTATGCCTGGCTAAGGGCGTCAAACAATAGCGCTTGTTGGGAGGCAACCCAATGAATTTATCTTTTTCTTTCTATTTTTTTGCGTCCACACTTTCATAATTCTGTTGTGATTGTGTTTTTTGTATTTCTTTTTGTGTTTGAGCCAAGCAAAACCTTTATGACTAGTCTTGGTAATGGTTGTTTGATCCTGCTGGAAAAAGACAGAAATGTTTCACTCACGAGATGATTTTTAATTTTTATTCAGAAAGAGATTTTGAGTTGATTCTTTTTGATGCTGATTGATATGCTTTTTACCCAGACCGTCGTAATTTTTCAGATTTTGTGAGGTACCAGAAGTATACGAAGTATATAGATTGCTACAGACTGGTCTGTTTTTGACAGATTCTATTTTTGTTGAGTTGGTTGCTTGTTTTGATGAAACTATGGTTAGTATTGGGGGGTACTAGCCATGGAAAAGTGGGAATACAGTAGCCCATCATCAATATAGATGGAATTCAAGTTTTCTACAGTACCAAAAGAAGTGGTAGTTTGTTTTCTTGTACTAATGTTATCACAAGTTTCTATTTAAGTTTTGTGTTGTGAAGTTTTCAAGTTTTGGGTGACGTTCTCATGGACAAAGAGATAAGGAGTGGAAATAGCTCAAGCTTGGGGATGCCCAAGGCACCCCAAGCCAAATTCAAGGACACCAAAAAGACTAAGCTTGGGGATGCCCCGGGAAGGCATCCCCTCTTTCGTCTTCAATCCATCGGTAACATTACTTGGAACTATATTTTTATTCACCACATGATATGTGTTTTGCTTGGAGTGTCTTGTATCTTAGGATTCTTTTCTTTTTTTTGTGTCACAATCATCCTTGCTGCATACCTTTTTGAGAGAGAGAGAGACATGCACTCATCGTGATTTTGCTAGAATGCTCATAGTGCTTCACTTATATCTTTTGAGCTAGATACTTTTGCTCTAGTGCTTCACTTATATCTTTTGAGCTAGATACTTTGCTCTAGTGCTTCACTTATATCTTTAGAGCACGGCGGTGCGTGATTTGGTAGTTGGCTTATGCTATGAAAGTAGTCCCAAATGTGCTAGGTACCCAAAGAGGATGGAAAAACCTCCATCTTCATGTGCATTGAATAGAAAGAGAAGTTTTGCTTCCTCTTAATTAGTTTTGAGACGTGGATTCGGTAATATTGAGAGTTATGTTAGTAGGGTGCTGTGAATCTAGAGATACTTGTGTTGGAGTTAGTGATTCCCGTAGCATGCACGTATGGTGAACCGCTATGTTAGGAAGTCGGAGCATAATTGTCATCCTTTGTGTTGAGGTTGGGATCGCGCGATGGTTAACACCTACCAACCCTTCCCCTCGGAGTATGCGTTTAGCACTTTGTTTCGATTACTAATAAAAACTTTCGCAACAAGTATGTGAGTTCTTTATGACTAATGTTGAGTCCATGGATGATAGATGCACTTTCACCTTCCACCATTGCTAGCTTCTCTAGTACCGTGCAACTCTCGCTGGTGCACAAACACACCAAATTCCTTCCTCAAAACAGCCACCATACCTACCTACTATGGCATTTTCATAGCCATTCCGAGATATATTGCCATGCAACTCCCACTGTTCCATCTCATGACTTGTGTGCCGTCACTCTCATATTGCCATTGCATGATCATACTATATCGTTGCACATCCCGGTACACTGCCAGAGGCATTTCCTATGGAGTCATCATCATTGTGATCTTTGAGCTGTGAGTAAATAAAAGTGTGATGATCATCATTATTAGAGCATTATCCCATGTGAGGAAATAAAAAAATAGGCCAAAGAGCCCAAAAACAAAAAAACAAAAATAGAAAAGAAAAGAAAAGAAAAAAGAGGCCTAAGAGACCAAATAAAAAAATAAATGAGAGAAAAAGAGAGAAGGGACAATGCTACTATCTTTTTCCACACTTGTGCTTCATGTTAGCACCATGTTCTTCATGATTAAGAGCTTCTTGCTTTGTCACTACCATATGCTAGTGGGAATCTTCGTTTTATAACTTGGCTTGTATATTCCAATGATGGGCTTCCTCAAAATTTCCCTAGGTCTTCGTGAGCAAGCAAGTTGGATGCACACCCACTAGTTTTCCTCTTGAGCTTTCACATACTTATAGCTCTAGTGCATCTCTTGTATGGAAATCCCTACTCATTCACATTGATATCTATTAATGGGCATCTTCATAGCCTATTGATACGTCGAGTCAGTGCGACCATCTCCTCCTTTTTGTCTCACAACCACCACCACACTCTATTCCACCTATAGTGCTATATCCATGGCTCGCACTCATGTATTGCGTGATAGTTATAAAAAGTTTGAGAAAGTAAGAGTGCGAAAACAATTACTTGGCCAATTCCGGGGTTGTGCATGATTTACATTAGTTGTGTGAGGATGATGGAGCATAGCCAGACTATATGATTTTGTAGAGATAATTTTCTTTGGCCTTGTTATTTTGAAAGTTCATGATTACCTCGCTAGTTTGCTTGAAGTATTATTGTTTTCATGTCAATAGAAAACTATTGTTTTGAATCTTACGGATCTGAACGTTCATGCCACGTGAAAGAAGTTGCAAAGGACAACTATGCTAGGTAGCATTCCACATCAAAAATTCATTGTTTATCATTTCCCTACTCGCGGACGAGCAGGAGCTAAGCTTGGGGATGCTTCATACGTCTCCAACGTATATATAATTTTTGATGGTTTCATGCTATTATCTTGTCAAACTTTGGATGTTTTGCATGCCTTTTATTTATTTTCTGGGACTAACTTATTAACTCAGTGCCAAGTGCCAGTTCCTATTTTTTCCATGTTTTTGACCCCTTTCAGAGGAGATTTTGAAACGGAGTCCAAACGGAAGAAAATCCCCGAAAAGATTTTTTCTGGAACGGAAGAAGATCGGAGGACTTGGGAGCCAAGCCAGAAGAGCCCCAGGGGCCCCACAATCCCCCACCCCATGGCCAGGGGGGGCGCCATCCAGGCTTGTGGGCCCCCTGGAGGTCCCCTGACCTAGATCTTGTGCCTATATATTCCCAAATATTCCCAAAAAAATCAAGAGACGATCGCAATTACTTTTCCACCGCCACAAGCTCCTGTCTCCGCAAGATCCCATCTGGGGCATGTCCTGGTGCCCTGGCGGAGGGGGGATTCGGATACGGAGGGCTTCTTCATCAACACCATGACCTCTCCGATGATGCGTGAGTAGTTCACCATAGACCTACGAGTCCATAGCTAGTAACTAGATGGCTTCTTCTCTCTCTTGGATCATCAATACAAAGTTCTCCATGATCTACATGGAGATCTATCCGATGTAATCTTCTTTTGCGGTGTGTTTGTCGAGATCCGATGAATTGTGGATTTATGATCAGATTATCTATGAATCTTATTTGAGTTTCTTCTGATCTCTCTTATGCATGATTTCATATCCTTGTAATTCTCTTCGAGTTGTGGGTTTTGTTTGGCCAACTAGATCTATGATTCTTGCAATGGGAGAAGTGCTTGGTTTTGGGTTCATACCGTGCGGTGACCTCACCCAGTGACAGAAGGGGTAGCGAGGCACGTATTGTGTTGTTGCCATCAAGGGTAAAAATATGGGGTTTTCATAATTGGTTTGAGATTATCCCTCTACATCATGTCATCTTGCTTAAAGCGTTACTCTGTTCATCATGAAGTCAATACACTAGATGCATGTTGGATAGCAGTCGATGTGTGGAGTAATAGTAGTAGATGCAGAAAGTATCGGTCTACTTGTCTCGGACGTGATGCCTATATGCATGATCATTGCCTTAGATATCGTCATGACTTTGCACGGTTCTATCAATTGCTCGACAGTAATTTGTTCACCCACCGTGATATTTTCTATTATGAGAGAAGCCTCTAGTGAACACTATGGCCCCCAAGGTCTACTCCACACCATATTTTAGCCTTACACTTTTTACTTCGTTGCACTTTCCGCCTTCAGATCTCACTTTGCAAACAATCTTGAAGGGATTGAGAACCCCTTTGAAGCGTTGGGTGCAAGCTTGTTTGTGTTTGCGCAGGTACTTTGGACTTAACGAGGCCCTCCTTCTGGATTGATACCTTGGTTCTCAAACTGAGGCAAATACTTACTGCTCCTGTGCTGCATCACCCTTTCCTCTTCAAGGGAAAAACCAACGCAAATCAGAGAAGTAACAAGAAGAATTCCTAAGCGCCAGGGAAGGACTTTTGTTGCCGCGGCAGTGGACTAGTGATAACGTGTTGTTCTTACTTGAACTAACAACCTACTTATAATGAACCCCTCTTGCATGAATCCGCAACTATAAAAGAAGAATTAAGATAACTCTAACCATAGCATGAAACATGTGGATCCAAATCAGCCCCTTATGAAGCAACACATAAACTGGGGTTTAAGCTTCTATCACTCTCGCAACCCATCATCTACTTGTTACTCCACAGTGACTTCCCTTAGGCCCATAACATGGTGAAGTGTCATTTGAAAGCACATATACTCCCTTGGTGGTTTTGATAATTCATGACAACATACATTGTCTCTTGGACTAACACTTTGACCTAGTATATTACAGGTTAGTCCATAGAGAGCATTGCTAAAGGTTTATGTGGAGATGCCCCTTGATGGAGGAATACGATTGTCTCAAGCTTCAAGCAAGAAGTCACTTCATTTTATATTCATGTGAAATCACTTTTGAGTCCATAGGAAAGCCAATACTATTAAAGGGGTTGAGGTATTAAAATGAGTTGGTTCCTCAAGTGCTCAAAGAGAGCCACCAAAAATTCTCAGTCATTTTCCCACCTAGCATTTCTGTCCAAAGCCAGATATCCAAAATCGGTGCCACCAAGTTTTCAGATTCAGCTCTACCGATTTTCAACCCAGACAGAACCCTAGCCAAACCTACCATTTCGGTACAACCGATTCTGCATCGGTGCTACCGAGTTTAGGTGACCAACTTTATGTTGCCCCGGTACACAAAATCGAAATTTCCGAGTTCGAGTATCGGTGTCACCGAGTTGGCTCATCTGACCGCTAACCACCTTTCTGATTCCAACGAGTTGTGTATATCGGTATCACTGAGATTCAAAAGTTGCCCCTTTTGTACAAGTCCTTACCATCGAGTTTATGACTTTGATGTTACCGAGTTTATCACTTTAGGTGTAAAGGTGGGATTTTGGGTGCTGCCTATATATACCCCTCCACCTACCTCTCATTGGTAGAGGAAGCACTCAAAACACACTTACACTTGCCAGATTCATTATTCTGAGAGAGAGCCACCTACTCATGTGTTGAGATCAAAATATTCCAATCCATTCATTTGTAACTTGATATCTAGCCTCCCCAAGTTGCTTTCCACCAAATCAATATCTCCTACCCATGCCTATTCTGTGAGAGAGTGACTGAGTGTTGAGGAGACTATCTTTAAAAGCACAACACCAAGGAGTTCATTGTTCTACCACATCTATTACCTTTTGGACGGTGGTGCCTCCTAGATTGGTTAGGTGTCACTTGGGAGCCTCCTAGATTGGTTAGGTGTCGCTTGGGAGCCTCCTACTTCGTGTTGTGGAGTTGAACCAAGATGTTTTTTAGGGCAAGGATATCACGTACTACGTGAAGATCTACTGTGAGTGAGTCTAGTCATGTGTGGACGGAATCCGTGGTGGAATAGACAAGGCATCTTCTTCATGGTCCCCTTGTGGGTGGAGCCCTCCGTGGGTTGAAGTCTCCACTAACATGGATGTACGATAGCGCCACCTATCGGAACCATGTCAAAAATCACAGTGTCAACTTCTTCGCGTTTGATCTTACTAAACTCTACTCCTTACTACATGTTCAAAGTCTTTATTTTCCGCTACCATACTTGTTGACTAGCAAGTGTAGGGTGCATTAGACTTGTTAGAATTGCTAAAATCTGCCAACCATAAAATTGGGAAAAGGCTGGTTTTTTAATCTTGTCAAGTAGTCTATTCACCCCCCCCCCCCTCTAGACACACCTTCTATCGATCCCTCAATTGGTATGAGAGCAAGGTCTCCAAAAGCTTGGTTTAATCACCGTTGGAGGAAGATGAATGTGACTAGTTCGGGGATTTTTAGTTGTAGAGTGCCCATTCTCAATGGTGAGTATTATAGACAATTGAAAGTTGAAATGCTTGATATATTTGATGAATTCCATTTGCGCAAGTATGTTGAATATCCCTATGTGCCTCCCATTAATCCCGCACATCCTTCTCATGATGATGAGATTGATATGCTTGGTAATATTAACACCGTTAATCTAATCATTAGAGGACTACAGAGAAATGTGCTTAATCAAATGCAAAACTTTGAGTGTGCTCATACTTTGTGGAAAGACTTAGAGGAAAGATATCCAAATTATTACTTGAAAAATATTGATGCCATTATCCACAAATGCATTGCCTTTCACAAAATGAAGCCAAATGATCCTAATTTTGATAAATGTCTGTTTGAGCTTCATGACCTCATGCGTGCTAAAGGAGATGTCATTACTATTAACAATATCAGTGTTGAAGCCATTGCATGCATAAATATGAACATTGTCATAGTCAAATTTCTCATGAAATTCTTGTTTCTTATAATGAGGGAACTTCATCCGATGATGACTATGTGGAGCATGGCTACTATGATGAAGATGAGGAGTTTGACATTTAGTATGAGAAGACCATGAGGAACCTTAGTCTTATGGTGAACCTTAGAGACTACATGACCGGAGGAAAAGAGTGGATACTTGACAGCGGATGCACCGATCACATGACCGGAGATAAAGACATGGTCCATGATCTCACACCAAACCGTGGACCACAAAGGTATGTGACCTTTGGACATAACTACAAGATTAAGGTACTTGGTCTTGGTAAGGTGGTCGTATCTCATGATAGCTCCATTCAAAATGTCATGCTTGTTGAATCCCTTGGCTACAATCTTCTTTCTGTATCTAGACTAGCAGACTTTGGTTTCTATGTGCTATTTACAAAAGTTGACTGTCGAGTGTTTCGTAGAGACAACCATAACATTGTCTTTACTGGTTTCCATAGAGGTGATCTATACATTGTCGATTTCACTAAAAAAATCCAAAACTCGTACATGTCTTATTGCAAAATGTTCTAAAGGTTGACTGTGGCATACAGGTTAGGACATGTTGGTATGCGTAATATTAACAAACTTATCAAATTTGATCATATTCTTGGTGTTAAAGATGTTATCTTTGACAAAGATAGACCTTGTAGTGCTTGTCAAGCAGGAATACAAGTTGGTGGAAGTCATACTGTGAAGAACATCATGACTACAAGAAGGCCACTCGAGCTGCTTCACATGGATCTCTTTGGTCCCAATGCTTACAAGAGCATCGGTGGAAATTCTTATTGTCTAGTCATTGTATATGATTTTTCCAAATTTACATGGGTATTTTTTCTTGATGATAAGTCGCAGGTACAAAAGATCTTCAAGAACTTTGCTCGGAAAGCTCAAAGTTAACTTGAAGTGAAGATCAAGAAAGTTCGGAGCGACAACGGAACGGATTTCAAGGACACGAATGTGGATACTTTTCTTGACGAAGAAGGTATCTCACATGAGTTCTCGGTGACGTGCACACCTTAGCAAAATTGAGTTATTGAGAGGACGAACCAGACTCTCATAGAGATGGCAAGAATGATACTTGATGAATACAAGACTCCAGGACGCTTTTGGGCAGAAGCTGTGGAAACAGCTTGCCATGCCATAAACCGACTTTACCTACACAAGATTCTTGGTAAAATGAAATACGTGCTACTCACCGGTAACAAACCCCAAGTTGGATACTTTTGAGTATTCAGCTCTCAGTGCTACATTCTTGATAAGCATCATCGCTCTATATTTGCTCCTAAATCTTATGAAGGTTTCCTACTTGGTTACGGATTGAACTCTCACACTTACCGTGTCTAAAACAACTTCACTCAAAAAATTGAAGAGACGGTAGATGTGAAGTTTGATGAATATAATGGTTCCCAAGTCGAACAATTGCCAAATGATGTAGGAGATAAGGAACCTTCGGAAGCCATCCAAGATTTATCTATTGGCAAGATTTGTCCCTTGGAGGTGAAGGAGAGTACTTCATCAACTCAAGTGGAAGCCCGTACTTCACGTCAAGGCAAACCACAAAACAACATGGAGGCATCCACAGGCGGTACACACGACATGACGAAGAAGAGGAAGAAGTACATCGTGATGATCCACCTCGACCTTCCTCACCACCACCTCAAGGAGATGCCACCATCAACGAAAATGTGCAAGAAGAATACGATGACGAAGAAGCTCCACCATCCAACAAGAAGAAGGTGTCACGAGTTAGAGCAAGAGTGGACAAAGATCATGAGCTAAATCAAATCTATGGTGACATAAAAACCAGGAGAACAACTCGCTCTAAATCTTGCTTGGGTAACTTTTGTAAGCATTATTCTTTCATCTCTAGCATTGTGCCTTTGAAGGTGGAAGAAGCCCTTCAGAACCCCGATTGGGTGAATGCCATGCACGAAGAGCTACACAACTTCGAGAGAAACGAAGTGTGGACACTTTTTGAGAAGCCCAACGAAGAGCACAAAATTATAGGTACAAGATGGGTGTTTCAAAACAAGCAAGATGAAGATGGACAAGTTGTATGCAACAAGGCGCGTCTCGTAGCCCAAGGATACACACAAGTTGAAGGTATGGACTATGGTGAGGGTTATGCCCCCGTTGCTAGAATTGAAGACATTCGCATTCTTCTCGCTTATGTCAATCACCATGATATTACTCTTTATCAAATGGATATCAAAAGTGCTTTTCTAAATGGTGAAATTGAGGAGGAGGTTTATGTCAAACAACATCCCGACTTTGTGAACCCTAAGAAACCTAATCGTGTTTACAAACTTTGTAAAGCTTTATATGGTCTTAAACAATCCCCTAGAGCCTGGTACAAATATCTAATGAAGTTTCTCATTGAAAAGGGTTTTGAGATTGGTAAAATTGATGCAACCTTATTCACTAAAAGAGTTAATGGAGAACTATTTGTGTGTCAAATATATCTAGATGTAATTATCTTTGGTTCCACTAACCCACATTTTAGTGAGAAATTTGGAAGGTTGATGTCACAGAAGTATGATATGTCAATGATGTGTGAGCTGAAATTCTTCCTTGGTTTGCAAATCAAACAATCGAGAGAAGGTACGTTTATCTCTCAAACCATGTACACCAAGGACTTAATCAAGAAGTTCAACATGGAAGAGTGCAAATGTATGAGAACCCCCCATGCCTACTAGTAGACATGTTGACCTCACTAAGGAGGACAAACCAGTTGATCAAAGAGTTTATCGATCAATGATTGGTCCATTGCTATATCTATGTGCCTCCCGTCGTGACATCATGTTGAGTGTTTGCATGTGTGCCCGATATCAAGCGGCACCTAAAGAGTGTCATCTATTGGCTATGAAAAGAATAGTGAGACACTTGATACACACACCAAAATTTGGCATATGGTATCCCAAGGGACTTTCTTCTAATCTTGTTGGCTATTCCGACTCGGACTATGTCGGAGACAAGGTTGATGGAAAATCCACATCGGGTACATGTCAATTTCTTGGGAGATCCCTTGTGTCTTTGTCATCCAAGAAGTAAAACTCGGTATCTTTATCTACTGCCAAAGCGGAATACATCGCCGCTCGATCATGTCGTGCACAATTACTATGGATGACTCAAACTCTTAAGGATTATGGCATTCATGTTAGAAAAGTTCCATTGTTATGTGACAATGAAAGTGATATTAAAATTGCCTATAATCCTGTGCAACATTCTCAAACAAAACATATTGAAGTGCGACATCATTTCATTCGTGATCATGTTGGTAAAGGAGATATAGATCTCAAGCATGTTCGTACCGACAAACAATTAGCTCATATCTTTACCAAACCACTTGATGACAAAGTGTTGTGTCATTTGAGGAGTGAGTTGAACATCATTGATGCTTCAAACCTGAGCTAGACTCACTCGGATGTACTCAAATTCTTGATAAAGCTTTACACCAATTCATGAGGTAAAGCAACTCAAGTGATATGAAGACATTAAAGTGCTTAATTGAAACATGGTAACCCCATTTTGCTCTTAACGATGAGTATGACCTATGATCAAGCGTTCTTGCTTGACTCCTCAAGTCAAATACTCTAATATAGGTGACCTAGTCACCGCCCTACATCTAGATGGAGTTTCTTGTATGGTTCACATCTTTCATTGCATACTTCCTTGGAACCATTCAACTCTCATCTAAATGTATGTATATATATTTTCAAAAAAATCAAAAATATATTTATTTACTGTGTTATCCTGAAATTTCTTTTTGTCATTTTTCACTATGTATTTATCCTACAATTGGTATTTTTTTGTACTATCCCAATTGGAATTTCTAAATTGGTAAGTGCTACAATTGTTTACCTTTCACTTGGAATTTTAGAATTGGTATATATTTAAGGAGTTGATCTTCAATGCAACTCGGTTTCACCGGATTGGAAAAATCGGTCCCACCGATTTATTCTAGAGGCTTATCTCATATACTCGGTTCTACCGAATCACTATCCCTCGGTGACTCCAAAAATTATCTCCACTTATCATTCTTCTGGAAATTTTCAGAAAATTCTCCTAAGGGGGAGAAATATTTTTTATGATCCCAACTTTATAACCTCGAGAGTTTTATTCAATGTATCACTTTTTGAATGAGGATATAATCTTTTCCCCATACTTTTCAAAGGAAGGGAATCTTCATAAAGAGAGAGAAGTCTTAGTGATCCCACAATGTAAGAGGAAGAAAACATCTAGGATTCCTAACAAACAGGGGGAGATCTATCTAGGAACTCTTATCCATATTAAAGGGGGAGAACATTCAATGAACTCCTACGTATACCTAAGTGGGAGATGAATCAATGAAATCATATCCATATCTAAGGTAGAGAAATGTTTCAAGGAAGCCTTATCAGAAGGAGG
Source organism: Hordeum vulgare subsp. vulgare (assembly GCF_904849725.1). Taxonomy (NCBI): domain Eukaryota; kingdom Viridiplantae; phylum Streptophyta; class Magnoliopsida; order Poales; family Poaceae; genus Hordeum; species Hordeum vulgare. Next base: position 408,243,530 of record NC_058521.1, on the reverse strand, counting down.
TGAATCCAGCATCCCTTACTCTCAATGAGCTCTACCCTCTCGCCTTTTTGGCAATTAATGCCAAAGGGGAAGAAATATCAAAGCTTCCAATGAACCTATATGAAGGAGAGAAATATCACAAATAAGGTTACATAAAGGGAGAAATATCAATAGGGGAGATATATGTTCCTAAAGGAAGGTCTACCTAAGGGGAGATCTACCTCAGGGGAGATGTATATAACCTTACACATTAAGGGGGGGATAGATAAAAGTTTGAGATATATTGGTTTTTGCCATCCTGTGTTAGAATTTGCTCCACCTACTCCCAGTATCTACATGCTATGATTCAAGGGGAGAGGTAATCATATATTCATCCTTAGGGGAGAAAGTCCTAAATTCTCTTGGAGACATATCTATCATCAAATCCTATTTTCAATATGTCTTCAATATCTTGGTACTGTTGAAGCTCCTTTCATCTTTACAATAGTATACTCTTGTGTTATCTAACATTTGTTTTCCCAAGTGTACTCCTACTGCTAAGATGCTCAAGAATCTCAAGGTAAGTATATGCATCATATCCTTGTTCATGATGATCTCTTGTCCCTTGCACATATTGTTTGCAAGAGTGAATCATGAGCATGGAAGTTCTACATTCACATATGTTTGATGCATATAGTCAAGATTTATATGAATTGTATTATCCTTCTACCATGTGTGTGCCCATGCAGTCCAAAGCAACCATACTTTAAAAGGGATTGCACACACTTAGCGGGAGCTTGTACTAGTCATACATCTTTCAAAGCTGTCATATTCTAATGACTATCTTTATTTGAAGCTTTGATTGTATGTTGTCATCAATTACCAAAAAGGGGGAGATTTAAAGCACATATGTTCCCTTGGTGGTTTTAATAATTCATGACAACATACATTGTCTCTTGGACTAACACTTTTACCTAGAATATTTCAGGTTTAGTCCATAAAGTTCATTGGCTAAAGGTTTATGTGGAGATGCCCGTTGATGGAGGAATAAGATTGGCTCAAGCTTCAAGCAAGAAGACTCTTCATTTTATATTTGTGAGAAATCATTTTTGAGTCCGTAAGAAAACCAATACTATTAAAAGGGGTGAGGTATTAAAATGAAGTGGTTTCTCAAGTCCTCAGAGATAGCCACCAAAAATACTAAGTCATTTTCCCACATAACATTTTTGACCAAAGCCAAATATCCAAAATCGGTGCCACCAAGTTTTCAGAATCGCCCTACCGATTTTCAACCCACACAGAACCCTAGCCAAACCTACCATTTTGGTACAACCAATTCTGCATAGGTGCTATCGAGTTTAGTTCACAAACTTTCTATTGCCTTGGTACACAAAATGGAATTTCCGAGTTTGAGTATCGGTGTCACCAAGTTGGCTCATCTGACTGTTAGCCACCTTTTCGGCTCCACCGAGTTGTGTATATCGGTCTCACCGAGATTCAAAAGTTTCCTCTTTTGTGCAAGTCGGTTCCACCGAGTTTATCACTTCGGTGTTACCGAGTTTGTCACTTTAGGTGTAAAGTTGGATTTTGGGTGCTGCCTATATATACCCCTCCATCTACCTCTCATTGGGAGAGGAAGCACTCAGAACACACTTACACTTGCCAGATTCATTTTTCTAAGAGCCACCTACTCATGTGTTGAGATCCAAATATTCTAATCCGGTCATTTGAAACTTGATCTCTAGCCTCCCCAGGTTGCTTTCCACCAAATCTATCTCTCCTACCCATGCCTATTCTATGAGAGAGTGATTGAGTGTTGAGAAGACTATCTTTAGAAGCACAAGAGCAAGGAGTTCATTGTGCTAAAAAAATTATTACCTTTTGGAGGGTGGTGCCTCCTAGATTGGTTAGGTGTCGCTTGGGAGCCTCCTACTTCGTGTTGTGGAATTGAACCAAGATGTTTGTAAGGGCAAGGAGATCGCGTACTTCATAAGGATCTACCGTGAGTGAGGCTAGTCTTGTGTGGATGGAAGCCGTGGTGGAATAGACAAGGCCGCTTCTTCGTGGACCCCTTGTGGGTGGAGCCCTCCATGGACTCTCGCAGCTATTACACTCAGTGGGTTAAAGTCTCCACTAACATGGACGTACGATAGCGACCAATCGAAACCATGTCAAAAATTACCGTGTCAACTTCCTTGCGTTTGATCTTCCTAAACTATACTCCTTACTACATGTGCAAAGTCTTTATTTTCCGCTGCCTTACTTGTTGACTAGCATGTGTAGGGTGCATTAGACTTGTTAGAATGACTAAAATCTGCCAACCATAAAATTGGGAAAAGGCTGGTTTTTTAATTCTTTCAAGTAGTCTATTCGCCCCACCCCCTCTAGACATGCCTTTTATCAATCCCTCATCATGTAGCCAACGTTCACATGACACCACTAAAGGAAGTAACAACATACATATCATCAAAATATCGAACGAATACCAACTTTATATGATTACTTATAACCAGACTTCTGCCATGTCCTCGGGAACAATAGTAACTTCTCACACCTCATCAACATGTTCAACATCATAGGTATAATAATAATGATTAATGATTTGAACATAATGTCTTCCACCAAGTAATCCAACTAGCATCAACTACAAGATGTAATTAACACAACTAGCAACTCACAGGTACCAATCTGAGGTTTTAAGACAAGGATTGAATACACGAGATGAACTAGGGTTGGAAATGTGATGGTGCCGATGAAGATGTTTATCAAGATTCGTCCTCCTACGAAGGAGGAAGCGTTGGTGATGATGATGGCTTTGATTTCCCCCTCCTAGAGAGGAATTCCTCCGGCAGAATCGCTTTGTCGGAGAGCAAAAGGGCCTCTACCCAGGTTTTCGGCTCGAGACGGCGATGCTTCATCCCGAAAGTTATCTTTTGATTTTTTTCTAGGGTGAAACACACCATATAGAAGAAGAGGGCATCAGAGGGCCAGCATGGGGCCCACAAGCTACCAGGGCGTGGCCTGGGGGGCGCCCTGTTGGCTTGTGCCTAGCTGGCTGCCCTCTCTGGTATATTTTTGGCCAAATAATTCTTATATATTCCAGAAAAAATCTCCGTGAAATTTCATGTCATTTGGAGCAACTTGATTTTCTGCCTTTTTCTCGGTTTCTTGGTCCAGAATTCCAGTTTTGAGATACTTCCCTCTTCATGATGTACCTTGCATATTCACACAGAAGAGGCATAAGAATCACATAATAAGAGGGAATAATGGACAATAATAAGATAAATATTAGTAAATATTCATGATGCAAAATGGATGTATCAACTTCCCCAAGCTTAGACCTCGCTTGTCCTCAAGCGAAAGCCGGGCTCGAGAATAATGGCCACATGATTTGAGAGGGAGAAGTCGATAAAAATAAAAATATGGACATGAGAGCATCATGAATATTAGCATAGCAACAACTATTTTATCATATATCTTCTCATAAACAAGTAACAATCCATTCACAAATATTGGAGTACGAAGCATAACCTTTATTGGCAAACAACAAACTATGTTCTGAGTCACTCGGACAGTCATAATTAAGCATATTTCAGAAGAGAGTCTATGCAAGAGCTTTATTATTAGCAAGTTCACATACTAAACTATCATTTATTCTTCTATGATTGCTCATACTCAAATCATATTTTTGGAGCTCATGTTTTCATAGGTCACATAGGAAGATAGGGGCTTAAATGATTCGCCGCCCAACTCATTTACCTCGAGGATAATGTCAACAATAATAAATCATAATAATATACATTCACTTGGATATATAAATCTGAATCTTTCCTCAACACATGATGCTTGCCACTATAGAATTAATAGGTAGAAAGAAGAATGAATTTAGTGACTCACGCACAAGAGTGAACTTCAAAGATAAAAGATAGGCCCTTTGCAGAGGGGAGTAGAGGTTGTCATGCACTTTTAGGTTTTTGAATGAGCAAACTTTTAATCCAAAGGAGCATCACTTTATATTGCCCCTTTTGATAGCAAACTTTATTATGCAGCCTCTCGCTTTTACTTCTTTGCCATCAGAAGATCGTACAAAGATTATTTTCCCTTGCAATAAAAGATGCACCGATGACAACTTACTTGAAGGTTCTTACTCAACCCATGGGTAGGTATGGTGGACTCTCATGGAAAGAAATTGGGTTTCAGGGTTATGGATGCACAAGTAGTATCTCTACTTTGTGCGAAGTTTTTGGGCTAGCAAAAGGTATAAAGCAAGCATCACATGTTAAAGGATCCAGGACCATATAACTTTTATATGAATGTGAAATACCATCACCATTATGTTGTCTTCCATGTCCTACATCAACACTTGATCATTATATAATATTTGATGAGGGCTCACAATCATGAAAGATGTCCAAGATAGTGTATTTATATGAGAATGTCCTCTCGTCTTCCATAGTCTTGCTTAGATTATAACCATGACTAATACTATGTTTGTTTATTTTCAATAACCTTTATCACTTATACTCTTTACTATGTGAAGTCATTACTTCCCATGGTATGAACATATGATCTATATATTTCTTTTTATTCACATGCTATGATGACGGGTGCCCATCGGTAAACCTAAAAAACTCAAGTTATCTTTTTCATATATCTTGCATACTTGATTACAAGGATAGATGGAGCTCAAAGCAAAAAATACTAAGCAAAGAAAATCTGAAATTTATTTATATAAATCATGAAACAACTAAGGATCGAACTAAAATAGATAGTAATGATGATGAAAGTGATGGTGATACGATACGGGCACCTCCCCCAAGCTTGGAACAAGCCAAGGATGGTGCCCATACCCAAGTACTCAAGCGTCCTTCTCACACGATGGTGGTGGTGTAGCAGCATTCTTATTCTCCAACTTACATCGAGGGATAAAATTGTCCTCCCTCAAGTCATCATTCTCTTGCTCGAGCTTCAATATCTTATTGCATAATGTCATCTTGCTTTCCTGAAGAAACCGTGACGGGATAAATTGATCCTTAGATTTTTTACCATGTTTGGTAGATTGGACTTCTTAAATTCGACATGCATATCTTTGGGTTGAGGTAGTGGAACTTCTTCATCTGAGATGGCTTCTTTTGTTTCCTCCAATTCATTGTCCTCTTCCTCATCAGTGGACCAAAGATAGGGATAGATGCCGCCAAAGATCTTTGGGTCTGAAATATAGTGAGAGACATAGCTCTCTCCATCTGAATCTTGAGACCGACATATTCTGAAAAAAGCTTGAAACAAGAACAAAAGAGAAACTCGCGATGCGTTGATCAGAACATCAGGGAGCATATATATGATTTTTTTTCTCGACCAGAATATGTGCTCGGAAAGACGTCGGAGTCCGGAGGCACATGAGGGCCCCACAAGCCATGAGGGCGCGACCGGGGGGTCCCTGTTGGCTTGTGCCTCCCTCATGGGTCCCTTGGACTCCTTTTTAATTTTGTAATTTTCTAAAATACCAAAACCGACAAAGATTTATTTTTGGGAATTATTTGAGTCGATTTACTTACCGTACCACATACCTACACCTTCTCAAGTTTCTAGACTGTTCTAGAAGACTTTCTTTATGTGCTCTTCCAGGCTTATGACTTGGATGATATTAGTCTCCTCATTAATGGGTGCACCTGAAATATAATATTTGATTCTTTGCCCATTCACCACTCTCGGGTTTAGATAGCCTAGATAGATAGAAAACAATAAAAGTGATAAAAAAATACATAGCATAGATAGATAGTCTAGATAGATAGAAGTCTACTCCTCATCGTCCTCGGACTCCGACGCGCCGGTATCCGATTTCTCCATCGTGATGGAGGCGTCAACCCAACGTTCATCGTCAGAGGACCAAGTCGACGATTCCTTCAGCTCCATCTGAAAGAATGCGGCTTGCTTCCCTGTACGCCTATCTTCACGATAGGCGGCTTGCTCCACCCTCTTCTTCTCTCTCTTCGCCCTCCTTTGCACGAAGAATTCGCGCTCGTTGAGGATGTCCTGCGGGAACTGTCGGCGCCACTCCGCCATGGCATGCTCGTCCATCTCAGCAATGCTGAGGCGGCGCTGCTGCCTTCGGTTCCGTCGACGATCCTCTTCGGTCACAACCCGTAGACGAGACGCGAGGTTCTGCGCCCACTCAATCGTCATCACCTCGGGGAAATTCATCTCCCTACGAGGCCTGTTGAGGCGCCATGCCGCCACGTCGTACGCGCGGGCTGCATCCTCGACGGTGTTGAACGTGTCGAGTCCGAGGTGCTTGTCGCCGGATCAGATCTCAGCGTAGAAGGTGTCGGAGGGGCGTGAGCGGACACCGCAATAGCCCGAAGTTCCTCGGCGGCACGACGACATGGCGGCGTGGCGAGAAAAGAGGCAGAGGGGCGCGTGTCGAGACGAGGGAGGGCGCGTGGCGAGGTGAGGGGTGACAGTTTCGTTGAAACGACGCGTGGCGGGCGCTGCATTTTATAGGCGCGCTGGACGCCGCACGCCAAATTTAGCGTGTGTCCACCCGCTTTTTCCCGCGCGCGCAACCGTTTTTCACGCGCCTGAGTTTGTCGCCTCCACTGGAGTGCGCGAAATTGTTCCGCGCACGCTAAAATGGAGTTTACCTATGCGCGTATTTTTTAGCGCAACAGTTGGAGATGTTCTAACAGCCTGGTAGTTTGAAGGAATGAGAAGGAAAGTTTAGAAAAGGGGGTTTGTTGGGGGATTAGGCTTGGGAAGTGGACTATTAGTCCTAATCCCACGTTTGGTGCCTGTTGGGAATTGCTTGTGGGAATTTAACATGAAAATAATCTCTTTCGTTTAGCCCGTGAGTCAAAGTAACAGAAAATGATGATGATATATTTGTTTAGGTATAAAACTGAATCCGTCCTTGTTTGACACAACGAAACAAACTGTTTTTCCTTTAATAATTCCCATTTCCTGCCCTCTGTTAAGAATAGATTAGTGGGAGTTCGCCCCCTCAATTCCTCTTCCATTTTGTCAATTCTCATACCCCTTAATCATACAAGTGATTTTTAGTCTCCAACACTTTGAATTCCCATTCCTTAGTTCAACTTCCCTCGAACCAAACAGGCTGTTAGAGTCGCTCGGTTGCTCGTAGCAACGGTTTACACATCCCCGTCGCTCAGCGCCTCAGCCTACGCGCACGAACAGAAAACAAAGACACACACTGCGCTCCCCGTCTCCACATGTCAAACAGAGCACGGCCGACACAGTCCAGATACCAAGAAGCCAGGCCGTCGCCGTAGCTATGATGCCACCCGTGGCCGTCGCCCTCGCGCTCCTCGCTGTCTGGGCGCTGCAGCCCCGGGCCGCGGTGCAGGCGCAGGTGTCGGCGGCTCCGGCGGCGGCTCCGGCGTCCAGCTGGGGGGAGCTGGACTGCACGGGCGCGCTGCTCAACCTGTCCTCCTGCCTGACGTATGTGGAGTCCGGGAGCGCGCTGACGCGGCCGGAGAAGGGCTGCTGCGGGGCGCTCTCCGGCGTCGTGGACGGCGAGGCCGCCTGCCTGTGCGGGCTCGTGGGCGGGTACGGGTCCTTCGGGGTCCGCGTCGACGCCGTGCGTGCGCTCGCGCTGCCCACCATCTGCCGCGTCGAAGCGCCGCCGCCCAGGCTCTGCGCCATGCTAGGTTTGCCCGGCGCGGAGCCGCCGGGCGGCGCGGTGCCCCCGGCGTCAGGTACGAAATGACAGTATATGCTCTGCAGCGTGCAATAAACGCTCCCTTTCAAGTGACCTTTTGGGTTTCTTTGCAAAATGTTGTCTGTCAGTAGTGTAAACAGGAAACTGATGAATGCCCAAAGATTTTTCTTTTCTTTTTCAAAGAGAGTTTTTACGCTACCTTGTACTGCTGTGATGGGGTGAGCAGTATAAGTTAAATCTGGCCGTCAATTTTTTAGGACACTATTGACTTTTTCACCTACAACTAAAACTTTCACAAGAATGATGCTACGGTGGCTGCCTGCGCTCGTTCGTAGCTATTCGTCGTCCGGACTACGCAGTTTCCACTTCCGTCGCCGCTCCTCTTCTTCTCTCTTAGCCAACCCGTCCATCATCAGCTGTTGGAAGTATTAACTCAAAGCATTTGGAAGTATGCCGCACGGTTGTTAATCATACTTTCCACAAGTGAGAAAGCCAGTAGAACTCGGGTCAAGAAAATGGAATGAAATCAGCTTTGTCATATTAGGCTTCTAGGTTGAACTAATGTAGAGAATCCTTGTATCAGAAAATATGACGTGCACATGCTCGTCTCTCCACCATGGCTACCATGGCTTGACGTTGGGGCCGGAGGAGTAGCTGCTTCGATCCACTTCTGTAACTAGGTGGTTAATCATGTGTCGAACGTGCAGAATGCCATGAGGGTCACCCTGAGTCCCAAATGGACGCGGCCGACATTGGCGGTTGGACGGATCCAAATCGTGCGGGATTTAGTTGACATATTTATCTTACGATTTTGGCCCCAAAGCCCGTATACTGCTCAGTTGTCCAGGTTATGGTCACACATATACTGCTCACGTGAACTAGCAGTATAGATTACTCCCCACCATTAGATCAAGAGAAATAAACGGTCTATATTTATCACAGGGTACGGTAAAAGAACTCTTTTTCGAAACAGAATGGACCAGTTCTCGAATTAGCTTCAATATCTCTGCTGTATGCTCAACTGTATCAGACATGTAAAATAGAGTACACTGTACATGTAAGTAACGAAGGAAACCCATAACAGAGTCATAGAAAACAAACAAAATCCGTACATGCCAACTAATGCTATTATAACATCTACTACCAGACATGCAGTAGAGTAGCGACTTGTTCAGTAGCTAAAACAGTAGAGGAACCAAATTGTCTCATGGTGAACGGGTGAAGCAAGCTGTCTGGTTCAAACCATCTTTCTGTTTTTTCCATATACTTACTACATAGAAACTGTTTGTGCTAACGAGGTGTGAACGCCCGGCAGGGTACGGCACGCCGGCGACGACGCCAGCAACGTCAGCAGCGAACGGCGGCCCCGCGACGCACCGGAGCCGAAGGCGTCACCTCCTCCTCGTGCTCCTCCCGTGCTGCGCCGCGCTCTTCACGCTGCTGCCGTAATTCCCAAGCACGCACGGGCGACGGGGGCAGCCCCCGTACCCATCCCACATCAGTACATCTGTACATGTACACACTGCGTGCACGCATCAATCAAATCGATTCAAGTCCAGCATAGCATCGGCCGTGTACACCCTGCGCTGCCTCCTCGCATTGTGGAGTGGTAAGCACTAGCTTTCGGCGCGGGTCCCGTCCATCATCACCCATTGGCTAGCGCGGGCATGGGGTCGTGGATGGGGACGTCCGACCTGCACCGCGGCTACAAATGAGCAGCCGCGGAGACGCGTGAAAGAGATTATGGGATGCGTATGTGTGTTGCGCGGCGGCCGCGGGGCTGTGCTGAACTGCGCGCCATCCCGTGGCCCAGCGCGCGCGGGGACCGGCTACCCCACTCTTATTCTCTGGCTGGCTGGCTGCGGTGGAGTTAGTATGAGTTCCGGTGGCGTTCGACGTGCCGACTGCCGAATGAAAGACTACGCGCCAGATTTGGGCCGCGCCTGGCAGGTGGATAATCGTTGTCGAGGTGAGGTGGCCTAATTTGGTCTTGGTCCTGCCTCGTCCCTTTCTTTCTTCAACTGCAAACACCCACATTTCACATCTATATTATGTTTAACTAACTCCCCGACGTGTTTTATCCGCGCGCGTCCGTTTGAATCAAAACGGATATGAAACGCGGGCTAAAACATCGATGCAAAAAACGACCGCCTGTTTTCATTCGTCCGCGGTCCATTCCCGGTCCAAACTTAGATTGCGTTTGCGTCGACGCGAACATGCACGACACTCGCTCTTCTCCTCCCCTTGAAACGTCAATCGATGGCACATCGGTCATTCTTCCCCTCCCTCATTCACACCTAACACCTCCGACCAAGCCGCCCACTTCCGCCCGGTTGGACGCTCGCCTAGGCCTTCACGTGCATCCACTCACTTTCTTCACCTCCATACCGCATCCGATGCCCGCTCTTGCCGGCATTGGTGGCTTCTTTTCGCCATCGTCGTAGAACATTCACTGCCACGTCACCCCCATGCGTGGAGTGGCTCACACACAGGGACAAAAATACACAATATTTCCAACAAAGAGCATCTATGCGAAGGAGAAAGAATCGGATTAAGACCTTGGCTAGGCCGGACGAGCAGCTAACAGATAATGTAGATGAGCTTGAGTCAATGACAACGGAGTTTTTCATAAGTCTTTATACTTCTGAGGGATGCACAAACATGCATGAAGTCTTAGCTTCGGTCTCTGTGAAGGTCATAAATGAAATGCGAGTACAATGTGATGCGGCTTCCACAGAGAAGGAAGTGAAAACAACTCTTTATCAAATGTTCCCCACTAAAGCGTCGGGCCTCGATGGATTTTCGACGCATTTGTTCCAGAAACACTCGGGTGTGTGTGGAAAATAGGTGACTAAGGCAGTCCTCGAGATTGTAGAGGGGAAGGAGAGTGCGGAAGGTATTTGTGAGAACCCGAAATTTACTTCCAGACCCTCCTGTATTTAATCGTCAACCCCAGGATCATTGTTGACAACACAACGAAATGGTACCATTACACAATGTAAAAGTATTAAAAGTTTAATAATTATTGCCACAAGGCATACATATATAAATGTCTCACGACATTTATTACAATCACAAAACTGCGAAAAGTACAATGCGTAGCGACTCCATCTCAGCCACACGCAGTCAATGTAGTCCACGTGTCCTCACTCCTGTGGATCGCCATAGTAGTCGTAGTCATCACCTTCATCTTCATGTAACTCTGTTGTCAACAAAAGTATTGCCATAAGTACATTACGTACTCAACATGCCTCCCTCGAAGAAGGTCCTAATAGCTACTTGTGGCTTCAAAGGAAGGCTATATGGCTCATTTGCATAAAAGCTAATTTTATTTGAAAACAATACCATTTGGATGAAAGTTGTTTTGATGAAAACATGATTATATCCGAAATAACTTTCATCAAAGTGAGGATCCTCGCTCAACTCACACTCATCATAGGTTCCAAGAATAGGGGCAAAGAGGGAATAAGCAAGACATGTCATGTATGTCAAGAAAGATTCATGTGTCGTCCATGACCGTGGACACGGCTATTCCAATAGTTTTACACTCTGCAAAGGTTATACACTTTATCCACATGACAAAATCTCGTATTGATGCCACAAGTGGCCGTTGGTCTAGTACACCATTTGGTATACCCGCATGGATATTGTGACGAGGTCTTTGGACTAGATCCCCCAAACATGTGACATGCCCACCGGGTCTGGCGCACGGAACTGAGAGTACGTCCTCAAACCGCCCCCATGTGTACCGAGGATACTCCTCGCAAGTCAGCTATCCCATCTGTGGTACGACGACATCGACACCTAAGGCTTTCTAGCTTACTTGACCAAGCCAGTGCCCATATAGCATGTGGTTGTACTGTTTACACAATCTCCGAATCCAAGACTTATTAGGTGTTACGCCCAAGATAGGGATAGAAACGCATCTCGTCGTTTCGCAAGAATGGATATCGTTACAAGTACATGTACTGAAAAGATGAGTATAAGGAGTTGGCTTACACTCGCCACAAACCACATCAGAGTTACATCAGTACAATACATACAGTCATCATGAAGAAGAGCAGGGTCCGACTATGGACGAAAACAAACGATAAAATAATGACGTCCATCCTTTCTATCCCAGGCTGCTGGCCTGGAACCCATCCTAGATCGACGATGAAGAAGAAGAAACTCCAAAAGCACAATCATCGTGCTCACGTCATAATATCACCTTACATGTACCTGTAATTGGTGTTGAAGTAATATGTGAGCCACAGGAAACTCAACAATCTCATTTCCAAAGGTATCAAGACTAGCAAAGCTTAATGGGTGATGTATGGTTAAGCGGTGAGGCTGCAACAAGCGACTAAGCATTTATTTGAGATGGCTAACTTACGAGTACAAGAATAAGAGAGGGGGATGATCTACGCATAGCGGACGTGAACTACTGATGATCAAATGAATGATCCTGAACACCTACTTACGTCAAACATAACCCCACCGTGTCCTCGATTGGAGAAGGAGATCATGAAAGAAACAGTCACGGTTACACACTCAGTTGACAAGTATTAATTAAGTTTACTTCAAGTTATCTAGAACCGAATGTTAAACAAAGTTTCCACGTTGCCACATAACTGCGGGCACGGCTTTCTGAAAGATTTAACCCTATAGGGGTGCTCCAACTAGTCCATTACAAACTACCACAAGCCGCATAGAAATCCTCAATCATGAAACTCGCGATCTCGTCGGACTCCTTAGTGGAAAACCTCAACTCTGAGATTACCCAAAGTTTCACCGGAATCCCGATGCACAAGATAGTTTGTAAAAGGAAAACTAATTCAGCAAGGCCGCCTGGGGTGCCGACAATCCCGATAGGAGCCGCATATCTCGTTCTCAGGGCAGGACCGGATGAGCTAGACGTCGGGTTGGCTAAACCCCGGTTGACCAGGGGCGCCGGACATCGCTTAGTTTGGACGAACACTCATGAGGAGCACAGGCCCGGAGGTTGATCAATTATCTGCGGGTGCCAGCGGGTCCCTATGCTTTTTATTAGGTTATTATGCAAATGCAGTACCAAAGTTGGGCCTTGCCAGACCAGTTTTAATCTAAGACGAATTATCAAGGGGGTCCCCATAACAACCCCGATCGTGTTAGGAGCGGGCAATTATGGAATATAACACCGGTAGCCGAAACTAAGGCGGTAAAGGTGGAACAAAACACCAGGCTAGAAAGGTCGAGCCTTCCACCTTTTACCAAGTATATAGGTGCATTAAATTAAATAGCATTAATATGGTGATATAGCAAGGAACCCATGTTATCACATGGACGCAACTGCACCTGCAACTAGCAACACTAACACATGGTTAATCAAGCAGTAACATAGGCAGTGAGTGGTTTGCTAGGTTGTAGAAAGGTTGAAGGTTTCATGGCAATGTTGAGACGCTGACATTTAACAGGTGGTAGGAGCGAGACATAATGAAAGAAAAGAGACAACTAGCATGGCATTGATAGTAGTGGTATCTAGGGAAATGATCATCTTGCCTGAGTTCCTGCTTGAAAGAAAAACGAATCCGTGAAGCAGACGAACCGACGTAGTCGAACGAGTCCTCACATTCCGACACGCTGGCGGAACTCTACCGAGATGAAGCAAACCGGAATCAAGAATCAACACACGCTATTCACCACGACACATGCACGACATGATGCACAACACATATGATGCATGATTAGTTTCAAATATGCAAGGCATGGCATGGCAATTCACAACAATCAAACACTACACGTTAAGTGAAGCTCAATATGCAACGAGTTGCATATTGACGAAAATCCACATTTAATTATTTAGTTCACTCTTATTAATTAACACGACAATATTAAAATGTTGTTAACATGGCAAGGGGTGGAGCACAATTAAACTACATATCTAGACATTTTAAATGAGGTCGGAAACGTCATATAACATATTCAAAATGACCCCATGTGTTAAATTCTAAATCTGTCCAGATTTGTCCTAATCACATTTTATGTTTGTTAAACTACAAAAAAAAGTGGTTCACGTGTTTCTACTCGTCGTTCTAGTCCATTTACATATATGGCTCATCTCCAACAGAGCTACGGGTCACTAGCTACGAATTAAACCATTTCTATCACGTTCACACGCAAATCGATGCAAACAGCACACTAAACAGCTTTAACCATGCATGAGAGTTGGAAAATATTATTCTAAGTGAAATTATAGACAAGTTACATATATAACTTGTCGCAATCTGATGCACGAATTAAAAGATACCGACATTTGAAAATATGTTCTTTTGTGAAAAGGAATAAATCGCAGGTTAAAATAAAAAAACAACTACGACCCGAATTTGGTTGGCCCAACAAACTATAGAGGCGCTCCATAGATATTATGGGCCTTGGGCGCATTATAGAAGGGCTGCGGAGCTCACCTCGGGCCTTGGACCGGTCGAAGAGGAGACCGAGTTGGGCGGCTCAAGCAGCGGCTCGGGCAGGCCGGGGACGAGGCAGACTGGGCTAGATCTGGCAGCGCTGGAGCTGGGCCGCTGAGCTGCGGGAGGCGCAGGGCTGTGCCGGATGCTGGCCCGACTGGGCCGAGGGCGAAGCACTGGTGGCCCACACGAGCTGGCTCGAGGTCGAGGCGGGTTGGAGTTTTGTGCTCGACCATGATGCGGACAACAACAACGACACTCCAGGACAGCGGTGGCGCGACAATGTTGGCTACCGACGGCAGGGCCATCCAGATCGGCGAGGGGAAGGCGAAGGCGAGGCACTAGAGACCTGGAGGAGCTCTCCCGAGTTTCGGCGCGGCGGCAGGCGACGACGGACACTCTCTAGATGAGTCGCCGGTGGCACTCCGGTCGACGTCTCCACAGAGCTCGAGGACGCGGGCTAGTGACCTGGTCCTGGTCGACCTTAGCTGACGCGCCGGCGGCTCCGGCGACTGCCGCCTGAGGAGGCAACACGACGAGGCCATAGCGCACAAGGAAGTGCTCGGGCTCCTCATGATCCAGATCGGGATCGCGGAGGGAGCTGTGGGCGGCGACGGTTTGGGCTCGGGCAGACCTGCTCTGGGCCTGGCGGGTCTGGTCAGATGATGGGAGGAGGGTTGCGGTGGGTGATGGCTGGTGGGGCTCGGAAAACGAGGAAAATAGAGGATTTGTTGTCTATTGAAGACACGGGGTTAGGGTTAGGGTTTTTGGGGCTAATTTCGACCGCGCGATCGTGGTCGGACGGCCCCGATCACACGATAGGGTTAGGTGACTAGTGGGCTGTGTTAGAAAGGCTAGATGAAGAAGAGAGGGAATGCTTGCGGCCCGTGACACGAGTTTTGAAACCGACAAAAAACGTCCGACGAATAACCGAAGACGGTGCCGCCATGGTCGACCGTTCGGGTATCAAACGGACTCCGATTGCGACGAAATTTGGCAGGTGGCCTACCTACACTATATTAAGACCGCGCACCAAGTTTCAACCCAATCCAATAACATTTTTCAGACACCTTGAAAAACAATATTTTATCGATGTCGCGGGTGTGTGCGTGTGTAGTTGGTCTCGAAATGGTCTACGACGAGAACGGAGAGAACCGACAACTAATAACGGATGCAGGTTTGAAAACTGGCGGCGACGGAGTGCCGACGCAATGCAGATGATGCGCATGATGCGATAATGAGTGCGACAAACATTCTAATCCCACAACGGCAACGAAATAAAAGGGGAATCTTCTAGAGCGTCGGTCTCGGGCTGTCACAACTCTCCTACACTAACAAGAGATCTCGCCCCGAGATCTAAGAATGAATAGGGAAGAGGAAGAGAAAAAGCAATAGGTAAACTTAGTTGCTTCTTAACAAACGAGTGAAACCAACGATTCATGAAGGTTAGAGAGAGATGAAGAATGATATGAGAAACAAGCAAGAATTCAAACAAAATTTCGGCAACACTTCGGTAGGAATTTGAGGACAAAATTTGATAAGGTGGAAAGCTCTTGAGATGATTCACCACAAAGTAACTAAATTGAACAAGCAAGTAGAGAACATGATCTTGACAGAATAAGATGTTAGATTGAAGAGAGCAACATCATCACAACCCCGGAACAAGAGGATAGGAACTAGATCTTGAGAAGTATAGAACGAAGAAGAAAATGACCATCTCCAACACATTTGAACTTGAAGAGAATCCTACAAAGGAGGATTGAATGGAGTTGTTGGAAAATCAACAACGAAAAGAACAAGCTTGTAGTGGGCTTATAGAGGACACCTAAATAATGAGTTGACAACCAACCACTAACGAAACAATTGATTGCTTGGGAGGAACAAGAAAGGCACAACTTCTTACACAAAGAGGATACATTGAAAACTTGGATTAATGGCAACCACCATAATAGCAACAATCCTTAGGAAAGCTTTTAGGTGAAATCTAAACCAAGATAACTCAATGAAGAACCCATGGGTCAAAATACCTCATGATCAAAGGATTTGGTGGGTTTACATATTTAATTCTTGAAACAAATTCTCTTTGAGACTCCTCCACTAATAAGAATGCTATAACACCACCTCAAAGGATAAAAGAAAAGATGGAGCAGTTGGGAAAATAAATGATATCATGAGCCACTCCGGAAGAAGAATTGAAATCACTATGAAACAAGAATAAGAATTATGTTACGCTTATCCTTCATCAAGTTAAATTGACGACAAGCAACGGGTTCAGCATACCACTTACTCTTCTTGGAAAGATTGAGGAGAGATATGAGAACAAACTTGAAGAAGTCTTGAAGGAGACACCGTAATAATTGGAATGAATGGGGATAACAAGAATGAATGGAGATACATGAGAATGAAGAGATCATGAGCCACATGAGAGAAAACTTGAACAAGGCACCGGAACAATTGAGAGATGAGCGAAGAGATAATAATTGAGAAGAATTTGAGGATGAAAGCTGAAAGGTGAGAACGAAGAAATCTTCTAAACTGATGGCCTTCGGAGGATCAAGAAATGAAAACAACTCTTGAAATGCACCGGATGGATATGGAAGGAATTACTAATGATCGAAAACAAATAAGAAGATAACACGAAGCTGAGATGACAATTTTGAAAATAATGGACAAGGATTTAAGAGAAACACTCCTTCGGTCTTCCAAGTTGAGAATAATGGCAAGAATATCCATCAAGAATTATTGAGACACTCCGGAGTAAAGAACAGGAAAGGTTGAGCCAATGAGGAGAAATAAAATCGAAGGATCTTGAAGAAGGAATATGAATGATGGAAATCATACTTACGTCAGACTGAAATAATTGGAGATCTCCGGGAAAGATTATAAGAGCCAGGAAAGATCGTAGGAAAACATGTGGGTTATGGGCCCACTCAAAAGAAACCCCATTGAAAAGATTGCTCAAAAAGAGAGATACTGCACCGGTATAACTAAAAACTTGATGATGTGAGAACCTTGAAATAATTAAAAGGATTGAAACAAGAAACTTCTCAGATATCTTCAACACACCGGATAGAATAGAGAGAGATGAAAAACAAAAAGGACTTGAATAAGAATTTTTAACATGGGAAAGAGTTTAAAGGATGAGAAGGATAGGATGAACATGGATAACTGAATTGAATTCACCGGAAAAGCGAACACGGATGAAAAATGATGAACTCAGAACTCCTGAGAATCTTCACAATGAATCACCAGATACCACACGGAAGAGAAGATAGCGGAAGTAACACTGAAAAGAAAGGCACTGGGATGATAATCTAATCACTAAAGAAAAGGGTAGGAGGGCGGGGAAAACAAAGACAACTTGGTACAGATGAGACGAACTCCAGAAAGAAATGAGAGATTGATCTTGCAAATATTGGTGAAGATTGAATTACTTGAAGATAAGCACATCTGTTGAAAAGAATTGATATGACGACTCCGGTTGAAAAGAATTGAAAACACAACTTGATAGACCAAAAGAATTTGCATTCCCATAAAAATATGTGAACACCTCTTGGAAACTTATAAATTCACCACTTGACATCGAAGCAACTCGAATTACCGTACTACAACAAAACAAAGGGTGGGACTTACGAAACAAGCCAGAACAAATTCATGACAGAGATTTCACCCGATATTTTCGTGGATAGGATCGCACGGGCTCTATCCTACAGGAGCCATCATGTACAAGGCAGTGCACACGACATACGAAGCGTCTCCGAGTCGTAGCAAGCTACAAGGAATCTTTAAGACACAACGAGAACCGCTGTAAGACGACCGTGAACAAACGAATCCACTAGATGTCGAACCCCAACCTCACATCATGCATTTGTTGGAAGATTGTCTTATAAGTAACTACTTGAATTCCCACCTAAGAACTCCCAAAAATTTCTAGTCATCCAATCGGGTCCACGGATACAAGGAGTAAAATCCATCACTCAACTTCTAGCAATAACACTACCTATCCAGTGTATCACATCGGTCAACACATATCCACAGATCTCGGAACTCATCTATCTCAGATCCTCAAAAACACAATGATACTAAGTATGGCAGTACCCCCGAACTCTCTGCACCAGTACTGGGGATGCTGGGGTTATGTCGCCACTACTAGTATTGAATCAATTTCGAACATCCTCCGTCCTGAGATACTAAGAAATCTGAATGATAATGATGTGCTCAAGAATCCCCTGGAGCTCAACTCCCTGGAATAAAATCAACACAGCAGGAGGCACCAAGACAGAACTCCGTCATATCGACATCATATAGATTCAAAAAATATCCGCGTGATCCTAAATTTTTTTGAGTGAGAAGAGGAGTAGAATTAAAATAATTACGTCAAGATTCATCACGAGAACATAGAAGAGGAGAAAAAAGAATCCTACTCTCTGATATATAACTAGACTCAAAGCAGTTTTTCACTAGACTCGACTCTGCCAAGTTCGATCAATCAAGGGGGCTCCTAGGTCGGTACTGCTCTGATACCAACTTTTTACGCCCAAGATGCGGTCTTATCCTTATTTTGGCGCGAGGGCCTCGATAGGGATAGAAACGCATCTCGTCGTTTCGCAAGAATGGATATTGTTACAAGTACATGTACTAAAAAGATGAGTATAAGGAGTTGGCTTACACTCGCCACAAACCACATCAGAGTCACATCAATACAATACATACAATCATCATGAAGAAGAGCAGGGTCCGACTACGGACGAAAACGAATGATAAAATAACGACGCCCATCCTTGCTATCCCAGGCTGTCGGCCTGGAACCCATCCTAGATCGATGATGATGAAGAAGAAACTCCAAAAGCACAATCATCGCGCTCACGTCAGAATATCACCTTACCTATACTTGCAACTGGTGTTGAGGTAATCTGTGAGCCACACGGGACTCGACAATCTCATTTCCAAAGGTATTAAGACTAGCAGAGCTTAATGGGTAAGGTATGGTTACGTGGTGAGGCTGCAACAAGCGACTAAGCATTTATTTAAGGTGGCTAACTTACGAGTACAAGAATAGGAGAAGGGGATGATCTACGCCTAGCAGACGTGTACTACTGATGATCAAATGAATGATCCTGAACACCTACTTACGTCAAACATAACCCCGCCGTGTCCTCGATCGGAGAAGGAGCTCACGAAAGAGACAGTCACGGTTACGCACTCAGTGGGCAAGTATTAATTAAGTTTACTTCGAGTTATCTAGAACCGGATGTTAAACAAAGTTTCCACGTTGCCACATAACCGTGGGCACGGCTTCCCAAAAGATTTAACCCTGCATGAGTGCTCCAACTAGTCTATCACAAACTACCACAAGCCGCATAGAAATCCTCGACCACGAAACTCGCGATCTCGTCGGACTCCTTAGTGGAAAACCTCAACTCTGAGATTACCCAAAGTTTCACTGGAATCCCGATGCACAAGATAGTTCGTAAAAGGTAAAACTAATTCAGCAAGGCCGCCCGACGTGCCGACAGTCCGAATAGGAGCCGATATTCCAAAATGGAGATTCCAAAATGAAGTAGCACTTTAGGAAGGTAAGAGATGGAATTCAACAAAGGGAAAAGGTTAGGTTGACACAACTAAGTAAGTCTTGGCGATCAAGACTAACGTTGTGATACGAATTTAAAAAAAGGATCCATTCCCTTATGTCAAACCAAAACTATGGTACAAAGCTAATTGAGAAACTGAATAATAAGACCCATCTCATACAAGGTACATAAGTACAAAATAACAAAGAGGTATTATCTAATAACACAATCATCACACATACGAGGTAGCATGAGAAGATACTAAACCAGGACATGGTATTACCGCTAAAGAGCAACTAATACGAATAACCCCTAACGACCATAATAGGACCTCAACACAACTCAACTAACATGAAGGTAAACTATCCTAAGCATGAGATAAACTATTGCAACAAGTATAAAACACTCATAAGACTAACATGTGACAAGGGTAATCATCTATAAGAAGCACAAGGGACTATAAGTACTCAACTATAACACATGCAACATAATAAGACATGAAAGATCACTATCATGACATGATGTATAAGATTAGGCACACCACAATAAAATAATAAGATCATCAAGATATAATGCTAAGCATGGCGATGATCCTCACACAAGCTACCGCAATTTGCTATCAATACAAACCAATGCATAACTGTAGCATCATCTAGTTGATATGAGCTAATCTAAGGGCAAGCATGGCATTGACACACTACACGAGAATGTAACTAAGACATATCAGAACATGGACATATGCCATACTTAAGAATGTAACCAAGTGATAATAGATCATGGAATTATAAGATAAGCAATACACCATTCTAACATGGATACTCCTGATAACATGCATTTCATATATAGTACCACCTACACTAGGAACAACATATGATACACAACTAGGCTTGATCTAATACATGAACTGGTACACACACTATGCAATCTAATTATACAAGCACAACTTCATTGCAAGGTATTAACAAGAAGTAACCATACTTATTGAAGTATACATGGTCGATACATTTCTAACATGTACCACTACCAAGCAAAGTCTAAGCATGAACATACAAAACAAATAAAAATGCTTTGAGAAAGGTCACACATTAAATAACGAGTGAAATAATCAGCCATGATTAAATATTTAGATAACTCCAAAAAGTATAACGGTTAAACTACAACTCGAAATAAGGTAGCCATAACATATAATAGCAAACATATTTATACAAGGAAAAGCAAACAATAACATAACCGTATTAGTCCTTCATTGCAATCTAGACGATTTCATGAAAAAAATACCCATCCAATTCATAGATAACACACATCTATGAAATAATAGATGCACACACAGTAAGGTGCTACTCTCATGCCATACATAAGTAATGATCTTCATGCATGATATAAAACATATTCTAAATGCAAACAATATGTCTACAACAAGTAATATGACTACGTTCTAAGATAATATATCCATTCATGACCATTAGTAATAAATTAGGTAACAACGCACAATTTCAATAAACAACACCTAGAGCATGGCATGCCTTTAAATAAATAAATAAAACACATGCAACACGTTGGAAATGAATATGTAAAAAAATCATAAACCATATTTAAATAAATCAATGAATGCTTAGACTAATTCAAAAGAATTATAAACATTGCGTAAATTCACAAAATTCTACACACATGCATAACACACGACATCATGACGTATAAGAATCATATCAACATGAGACACCACATAAACTAAATCCTGTAACTCAAACTATGACCATGATAATAATCCGGACAATACACATGTGACAAAGGTGAGAACAAATATATCAAACATATTTAGAGATATCGCTATGCTAAACAGAAATGAACAAATCAAGATATGACATATTCCTTAATGACGCAAAGCCTAAGATAACATTATGTAAACGTACACACGGTAATAATTCACAACAACTTGCACATAAACGTACCACACAAAAGAAAATATATTACATGAAACAGTATGTTCAACAATGCCCAAATAACTATAACAGGTAGAAAGATAAATCTGACAAGTCATTTGCCACATCAAAATTATGAGACAGATAACATACACTCCTAGGCATAACACGAACATATAAACGATAACATATTCACACAAAAATTAACCGATGAATAAACTCCGTCAATCTTAACCAAACGAGTACACGAATATATATTTTACAATATAATTACCAAACAAGTAATTCAGTTAAGTTCGTGTAACTCTTAGAACATCACAGAAGTGAAAAATAAATAGTGCAAGAAACATGCACTGAGTGAAATTTCTATGAGAACTAAACAAACATGTAATATGATATATATGCAAAATGGAAACCACAAACGGGGTCCTCTGACCACTTAAAATGTTTCATCTGTTGATAGCTAGATCCAGCAATGAACAAAAGAAAAACAATGGAAAAAGTCTATAATATTTGGTTCATGCGACGGATAGCATTGACGCACCCAACGACCAAACTAGGAGGAACTATGATGTCTAGGAGATAACATCCATGATGTTGAGAAGGTGTGCAAGAGGAATTGGATAGAGACTCACCGAGTTTGTCGAAATGGTGCGATGAACTCGACAAACAATGTAGACATACATGTGGAATTCTTTGTGTGTGGTTAACAGAACACATTCTTTCTCTGAATGGAGCTGCGACATGGAGGAGGAGATCATGGCGCAAGGAGTAGGATGGAGATGGTCCGAGTCATCGGAATCGCAACCTCGGATCCATGGTGCTTCAAAGTTTATGAAGATTCTTTGGTAAGAGGAGGAATGGAATAGGCACGAGATTCCACAGAA
The DNA here is from genome assembly GCF_904849725.1 of Hordeum vulgare subsp. vulgare. NCBI lineage: Eukaryota > Viridiplantae > Streptophyta > Magnoliopsida > Poales > Poaceae > Hordeum > Hordeum vulgare. The sequence continues at coordinate 408,221,096 of NC_058521.1, read as the reverse complement.
TTGAAAGAGGAGATGGAGGCACACATCTAGATATCTTCGATTTTGGAAACGTCCACATATCAAGGAAGTTAGAGGAAGAGTGTTTTTCTCTTGTACTTTCCTCTTCTGTGAAATTGAGAGCGTACAGAGAATATGAGGAAGAAGAAGAGGCCTTGATCGTGTGGTTAATAGGAGATGGTTTCAGTGTAGAAAATTAGTCCAATGGATAAGCCAAAGAGAGGAAATTCAAAGGAGGAGGCAGAAGATGAAGCGCTCTAGTTGTTGGCGTTTCCTACGTGTAACGTGAATCATAGAGAGGAAGGAGAAGAGCCGAGCGCTGGCTCGTCCGTTCGGCTGGGTTGGATCGGCCTAGCATGGGCCTTAGGCCTCTAGTTGATGTGGCTGCCTACAATATATGCGAATAAAAAAATGGGGAGTGCTCTGCGGCGGCCCGTCGGTCGAAACTTTGGGCCGGCCGCGAGCAGGCGGCACGATCCAGCAACCCCCGCGCGTCCGCACCGTTGGATCTCCATGCAACATTTTTTCTCCTGATGCAGCAATTTTTTCAACTGTTGCAACAAAAAACAAAATTTGTAGCAAAAAAATATCTAAGTGGTCGTAGCAAAAAACGAATCTGATGGTGCGTGGTAGCAAAAGTCAAACGCCGGTTGTAACAAATATCTACGTGACCGTGTATGCAACTTTTTTAGTGAACGGTTGCAGCAAAAAATGATGCCGGTTGTAGCAAAAATTAACACGGTTGTAGCAAAAGTAAAAAATATCGATTGTAACGAAAAATCCAACGAACTGGAGTTGCAACCAAACGTATATGCAGCTTTTTTACTGGACAAATGTAGTAAAACACGCTTGCAGCAAATATGACGTTGGTTGCAACAAATTTAGACAAAAAATGTTGCATCTATTGACCAGCGAAGCGCATGCGTGCGAAAAATGTTGCATGGGCCCACGCGCGCAAGGGAGCGACCGGCGTGTCGGTTCGGCCGGCACGCTGTATGGAAACGATTCCCAAAAAAAATAGAGTGATGCTTCATTGGTCATGACTCTTGTATGTAAGTGAGTTATAGATGGCAAAGGTACTCAAAATATTAGATGGCATTGAGATAAACATAACCAAGGTTAAACAATAGAGGGAGAAAATGAATTAGATTATCCTAGAAGAAAAAAATAGAAAAGGAATGAAGGCTCAAACAAAAACCAAAAGAAGGTCCAAAACATAAATGCACATAATTTAATATGTTAAACACAAAAAAATAAAACCCGACTAAGAGAGAGAAGTAAATTCAATTGTTAACCTAGGTTCGCATTAGTTCAAATTAAATCATTCAAATCATAAATACACAATCTAATCTTTTGCAAGCAATAAAATAAACGAAATTTTCTTGCCATGATTTTTGGGGTACATTTTCTCAAACATTCCAAGAATCAGGTTGTTATTGTATTAACCAAACATATCTCGTTTTAATCCCTATGGTAAAAAAACCCATCCTAACTCTCACAGTTTCATCCAATCAGTTTGTGCAATGTGATCTACAAAATAGCTTTCAGAGTTGTTGCTAACCGACTAAATGAGGTACTTCCGAAGATCATTTCAGTGGAGCAATCTGCTTTTGTACCAGTCGGCTGATTACGGATAACATAATTGTAGCATATGAATGTTTGCACTTAATGAAACGTAACAAGGCAGTTAAATATTGACACCGTGCTCTCAATCTAGACATGATGAAGGATTATGATAGACTGGAGTGGGAGTACCTAAGAGCAATAATGTTAAAGCTGGAGTTCTCCCATAGGTGGGTTGATATTGTCATGAACCTGGTCACATCAGTATGATACTCTGTTTTATTCAATGGAAAGAAATTGGACAAGTTTAGGCCTAGTAGAGGGATTCAATAGGGAGATCCTATCTCCCCTTACCTGTTCTTATTGGCAACGGAGGGCCTTTCAGGCCTACTAAAAAATTTAAGTCAGTCATCTCAACTTGGTGGGATACAAGTGGAGCCTGCAGCTCCACCGATCAACCACTTGTTATTCGTAGATGATAGCCTGTTGTTCCTTAAAGCAACTAGAGAAGGGGCAGATGAGGTGTCAAACCTGTTGGAGAAATACCGTTAGGCTTCAGGGCAGGAAATCAATAGTTCAAAGTCATCTATTTTTTTCCAGCAAGGGATGTCCAACCACCATCAAAGATGAAATAAAAGTTATCCTCAATGTGCCTAATGAGAATCTAAATGAAAAGTCTCTAGGCATGCCGTTGAATGTAGGTACATCCAAATTTGGAGCTTTTAAGTATCTGAAAGTCAGGTTATGGTATAAATTGAAGGATGGACAGAGAAATGTTTATCTTCAGCGGGGAAGGAAGTTTTAGCTAAATTAGTGGCGCACACAGTTCTAGTGTCTACAGTGTCATGGTTCAAACTACCTAGAGGCCTATGTGAACATATGAACAAGCTTATAAGACTATTTTGGTGGGGGGAAAAGAAGGTAAACGAAAACCAGCTTGGGTTTCATGGAATTCTATGACCCAACCGAAATTCATGGGAGGTCTAGGCTTTCGAGATTTCGAGTTGTTCAACTTAGCTCTCCTAGCGAGGCAATCATGGCGACTCCTTCAATAGTTTCATTCCTTTTGTGCAAGAATGTTAAAGGCCGTCTATTTCTCTCGAAGCAATATTCTGGAAACCGAGCTTGACAACCACCCCTCTGAGGTGTGGTGGGCAATCATTGAGGGAAGAGATGTAGTCAAACATGGTTTGATCAGAAGGATTGATGATAATCCTACTACAAGGATATGGCTTGATAATTGGATACCAAGACATGCTACAATGAGATCGCTAACTTGCTTGTCGGCTGATCCTCCAACATTGGTGCAAGAGTTGATCGATGCTCAAAATGCGGCATGGAACAGGGAGACCCGTGACCAAGTCTTAGTAGCAACAGATACATCGACAATCCTAACTATCCCTATATGTACGAGCAGATGGAGGACCCTTGGGCATGGAACTTTGAGAGGAACACGGTGGATAATGTCCTGAATTGACAGAATTTTTGGAGATACAGACGTACACATTTTAAATAGATTGATATAGTGTGTCATGTTTAGACAGAATGTTGTCATAGTTTTGTTCTCTACTTACCCTATAGTTTCTATTGCCTATATTGTTAGATATAAAATATGGAAATGATAGTGAATAGTAGATAATGTTTGAAAATTATTATGCAACTTGTCTTGGCAGTACATAAAGAGTTGATTTATGCTTATGTGCACTAATTTATCTCACAACCTCTTTTCAAGTTTTCTGTAGATGAAGTTTTTGTGACTTAGGTGAACCTGGGATATGAGAAGATTAAACGAGATACAAAAGCTCAAGCTTGGCGATGCCCAAGGCACCCCAAATAAATATTTTAAGAAGTCTCAAGTATCTAAGCTTGGGGATGCTACACATCCCACCTCTCTTCATCAAGCAACTATCGGCTAGCCTATGTTGAGCCTAAATTTTTATTTATCCACATGACATGTGCTATTCTGGGAGTGCATTTTTATTTAGTTTTCTGTTTGAATAAAATACTCAGATATAAAAATATTTATTCATAGGGAGTCCTCGCATAGCTACCTAATTGTTTCACTACTCATTGATCTTCACTTATATCTTTTGAGAGTAGTGTGATGTTTACTCATGTGCTTCACTTATATCCTAAGAGTAAATTGTGAATGAATGAAATATCATAAATATGATATTATCAGTGTGCTTTATGCTTAGTAGTAGCTTCACATCTGATTTATAAAGTAAAATATATTGAAGTTTGACAATCATAATGTTGGTCATACAAGCAATTCATGAATGGCTAGTACAAGAAAGAGAGCTTTCACATACAAATATATTATCTTGGACATCTTTTATGATTGTGAATACCAATTAATTATTTTCAAACTTGACCAAATAGTTGAAGTTGGACAAGGAAGACATCATAATGGTTATGCTTGGGTATATTTGCGAAGTTATATTGTTATGGATCCTCCAATGTGTGGTGCTTGCTTAGAACCTGCTAGCCAAAACTCCGTACTAAGTAGAAATACTACTTGTGCATCCAAATCCTTGAACCAAGTTTCTTCCATGAGAGTCCACCATACCTACCTATATATGCTATTTCACTACCATTCCAAGTAAATTTACATGTGCCATCTCTAAACATTCAAATAAACATCCGTTTTGTGTGCCCATACCGCTCATCGAGCGATGGGGCGGTCATTATGTTCCATGCTAGGCGAGTTATTCTCAAGATGAGTGTTTATTCACTTGTCATTGCACGAGCGAGGCTGGTAGAAGGGATTCCTAGCCCTGCATAATACAAAAATAAATAAACAATAATCCCCTAGAAAGTTGATTGTTTGGAGGGCACCCATGGATACGGCTAGCCATGGAATGTGATTGAATGGTGGATGGGAGTAAAATTTCAATTATGTTTGGGAACCACCAATAATGTGATTAGCATGGAAAATATTTAAAACTCTTATTCTAACATTGACATGAAAGACACACCACCCAAATTACATATTCATCTATGTTTTAAAACAATGAGCTCTCCCACCTCTGTAAATCCATGCTTACCTCTGCGAAGGGACAATCTAATTACTTTCATTTTATTTACTTTTCATGTTGAGTCAACTTATTATTCCAACCTCAATCTATTAGTTGGCAAGCACCATGTGGTGGATAAAGATCCAAACATATATACCCACTTAAATATATTTAATCATGATTCATTATTGTTGACAATTATCTTTATGATAAATATATTGGGAGGTGAAACATTAAGCCCCTACCTTTCCCTGTGTTCGATGGATGTTATTTGTTCTAAAAATATGCTTTGAGTACCACAAATCATAGAAGACTATATGACAATTGAGTGTTGTGGAGCTCTTACTTAGACTTGATGATGCATTGAAATTGTTTAATGACTAAGAACAAATGATGTTGAGTTTCTAGAGAATGCATTGTTTGAACCATGACATGTGAATTAATTGCTACTCGACCATGATGATTTTTATGAAAAAGTTGATGGTTATGATGCTATAAAAGTGATTGGAATTATCATTGATCAAACTTATATACTATGCTAGAATTCACAGTTCATAAATTAATTCTTTTATCATTTACCTACTCGAGGACGAGAAGGAATTAAGCACTTTATATGATTTATTTGGAACTAACCCAGACTGACGCTGTTTTCAGCAAATTACCGTGGTCTTGTTGTTTGTGTGCAGAAAATGAAAGTTCTCGCAATTGTCCTAAAGTTTTATTTTTTATTTTTGTAGGAAATAAGCGATATTGGAGGGAAGAACCACTGTAGGGGAGCCACCAATGGGCCACAAGCCAACAGGCCGTGACCCCCTTATAACGTGGTTTGATGGTTTGTGGGGCCCACAAGGCTCCATTTGGCGTGATTCCAACGCTGAAAAGTCCTATATATGCTAGAAACTCTAGAAATAAAGAGAGAACTTCTGCTCTACCGCCGAAACTCTTCGTATCGATGAAAAACCAGTCTAGAGAAATTCCAGTACCGTGTCAGAGAGGGAAAATCATCTGTGGTGGCCATCTTCATCATCCCGAGGGAGGCCATGACGAGGAGGGAGTAGTTCACCCTCTCAGATGAGGTTTTGTACCATTTGCTATTTGTTTAATCTCTCTCTCTCGTGTTCTTGAGATGTCATGATCTTGATGTATCACGGGCTTTGTTAATATAGTTGGATCATATGGTGTTTGTCTCTTGCTATTTTTGTGATGAATTGAATCTTTCTGTTTAAGATCTCGTTATGTTGGTTTGAGTATTCAGGTTTGAGAACACTTGATGTATGTCTTGTTGGGGAACATTGCATAAGAAACAAAAAAATTCCTACACACACGAAGATCTATCATGGTGATGATCATCTACGAGAGGGAGATCAGATCCACATACCCTTGTAGATCACTAAGCGGGAAGCGTTAAGAAACACAGTTGATGTAGTGGAACGTCTTCGCGATCCAAATTGCCGCCGTCCCATGACCGTCCCGATCTAGCACCGAACGGACGACACCTCCGCGTTCAGATCACGTACAGCTCGATGACGATCTCCGCCTTCTTGATCCAGCAATAGAGATGAAGAGGTAGCTAAATTCTCCAGCAGCACGACGACATGGATGTGATGATGGTGGAGCTACACCGGCAAGGCTTTGTCGTGCCGTATCGATCTAGCTACGAGGTGTCACGAAGTAGTGAAGGGAGAGAGGTTTGCACAAAGGCTTGAAGTCCAAAAACCCTAAAACCCTCCACTATATATAGGAGGAACCAAGGGGTGGTTGGATTGCCTCCTACTCCAAGGAGGAGCTTCGGCCGAGGCAAGGAGGGATGAGTCCTCCTCCAATTCGGCATGGTGGAGGACTCCTTCCTATCTTGTCCACCTTCTTCTTTTTTTTCCTTCTTTATTATTGATTTGGCCGAAATAGCCTTATTGGGTTGGCCTCACCAGCACACTAAGGGCTGGTGCGCCACCCATGGGCCCATTTGGTTCTCTCCCGGGTGGGTGGCCCCTCCCGGTAAAACCTCGGAACCCATTCATCACTCCCGGTACTTTACCGGTAATGCCCGAAATCTTTCCGGAAGCCCAATGCAACAATCCTATATATCAATCTTCGTTTCCGGACCATTAGGGAGATGCTCATGACGTCCGGTATCTCATCCGGGACTCCGGTTACCAACATCAATAATTCAACTATACCGAAAACGTCACCGAACCTTAAATGTGCAGACCCTGCGGGTTCGAGAACTATGTAGACATGACTGAGACACTCTCCGGTGAATATCCAATAGTGGGACCTAGATGTTCATATTGGATCCTACATATTCTACGAAGATCTTATCGGTTTAACCTCTATGTCAAGGATTCACACAATCTCATATATCATTCCCTTTGTCCTTCAGTATGTTATTTTCCCGAGATTCAATCTTCGGTATCGCCATACCTATTTCAATTTCGTTACTCGCAAGTCTCTTTACTTGTTTTGTAATACAATACCCCGTGTCTAACTCTTTAGTCACATTGCTTGCAAGGATTGTTTGTGATGTTGTATTACCGAGTGGGCCCTGAGATACCTCTTCGTCACATGGAGTGACAAATCCCGGTCCTGGTCCATTCTAACTCAACGGACACCTTCGAAGATGCCTGTAGAGTACCTTTATAGTCACCGAGTAACGTTGCAACGTTTGATACACACAAGGCATTCCTCCGGTGTCAGTGAGTTACATGATCTCATGGTCATAGGAATGTATACTTGACATCCAGAAAACAATAACAACAAAATGACATGATCATATGCTACGTTATAGTTTGGGTCTTGTCCATTGGTAACCCACAAGTGTAGGGGATCGCAACAGTTTTCGAGGGTAGAGTATTCAACCCAAATTTGTTGGTTCGCCAAAGGGGAAGCGAAAGAATATTCTCAAGTATTAGCAGCTAAGTTTGTCAGATTGAACCACACCTGAAAGATTAGTGTCTGCAAGCAAAGTATCAGTAGCAAAGTAGTATGATAGCAACGGTGCCAGAAACGATCTGTTGACGGCAGACTATTCCTAACTGTTGTATCAATGGCGCCAGTAGGTTGCACGTGAGCGGGTACCTATTCTTCGCCGACAACAGTGTCGGAAAAGATCTTGCAACAAGTAACAGCGAAGTAGCAAGGAACAACAGTAGCAGCAGCAGCAGAGTAACAACAGTAGCAACAACAATAGCAGCAAAGTGGCCCAATCCCTTTTGTAGCAAGGGACAAGCCTAGACAAAGTAACGTAGCAAGGACCAGTAGTAAAAGACTCGTAGGCTGTGGATCGGTGCTGGATGAGTATGATGGATGTGATTCATCATGTAACAACTATAACACGTAGAGATATGTAACTAGCTCCCGTTCGTCAATCTAATGTAGGCATGTATTCCGTATGTAGTCATACGTGCTTAGGGAAAAGAACTTGCATGACATCTATTGTCCATCCTTCCCGTGGCAGCGGGGTCCTAATGAAACTACGGGATATTAAGGTTCTCCTTTTAATAAAGAACCGGACCAACGCATTAACATGCGGTGAATACATGAACTCCTCATACTATGGTCATCTCCGGGAGTGGTTCCGGCTATTGTCACTCCGGGGTTGCCGGGTCATAACACATAGTACGTGACTACAACTTGCAAGATAGGATCTAAAACACACATATATTGGCGACAACATAATAGGTTCAGATCTGAAATCATGGCACTCGGGCCCTAGTGACAAGCATTAAGCATAGCCAAGTAGTAGCAACATCAATCTAGAACATAGTGGATACTAGGGATCAATCCCCGTCAAAAACTAACTCGATTACATGATAGATCTCATCCAACTCATCACCGTCCAGCAAGCCTACGATGAGATTACTCACGAACGATGAAGAGCATCATGGGATTGTCGATGGAGGAAGGTTGATGATGACGATGGCGAAGATTTCCCCTCTCCTGAGCCCGAAACAGACTCCAGATCTGGTCTCGAGATGAAGAACATGAGGTGGCGGCACCTCCGTATCATAAAATGCGATGAAACCTTCTCTCTGATTTTTTTCCGAGCGAGACGGAAGATATAGAGCTGAGTTTGGGGGCATTGGTGCCACGTGGGCCCCACAAGCCCTCACGGTGCGACCTAGGGGGGTGCCCGCGGCCTGTGGGATTGTGGCCCACTGGCACGCCCCCTCCGGTGGATCTTTGCGCAGGTATTTTTCTTTTATTCCAGAAAAAATCTCCGTAAATTTTTAGGACATTCCGAGAACTTTTATTTCTGCAGAAAAACAACACCATGGCAATTCTGCTGAAAACAGCGTCAGTCCGGGTTAGTTCCATTCAAATCATGCAAATTAGAGTCCAAAACAAGGGCAAAAGAGTTCGGAAAAATAGATACGACGGAGACGTATCAACTCCCCAAGCTTAAAGCCTTGCTTGTCGTGAAGCAATTCAGTTGACAAACTGAAAGAGACAAAAGAAAACTTTGACGAACTCTGTTTGATCTTGTTGTTGCAACTATGTCTAACTCATATCCAGAATTTCAGCAAGATCACAAGCAAACCACATAAGCAAATGACATCTATGTCTCACGGTAAACTCATATCAATGACATAATCAACTAGCGAGCAAATAATAATAAGTCTCAAATGTCAACACTTCAAACAAAACAACATGAAGTAGTGCGAACAGATGGTATCTCGCTAGCTCTTTCTGAGACCGCAAAACATAAATGCACAACACCTTCAAAGACCAAGGGCTGACTAAACATTGTAATTCAAGGCAATGAAGATCCAGTCACAGTCATACTCAACACAGTTAAAAGCAAAGCACAAAAATGACAGAGGTGCTCTCTAATTGGTGCTTTTGTAGGAGGAGGATGACTCAACAGGAACATAAATAGACAGGCCCTTCGTAGAGGGAAGCATTGATTTGCAGAGGTGCCAGAGCTCAAGCTTTGAAAACAAAGATAATAATTTTGGGTGGCATGCTTTCATTGTCAACGCAATGACTAAGAGTTCTCAACATCTTCCATGCTACACATGCTATAGGCGGTTCCCAAACAGAAAAGTAAAGTTTTGACTCCCCCACCACCAATCAATCACACTCTACGGCTAGCCGAATCCTCGGGTACCGTCCATACTAACAACAATCCTGGGGGAGTTTTGTTTGCAATTATCTTTTCGATTTGAGCATGGAACTGGGAATTCCAATTACCGACCCCTTTCTCGTGAATGATAGTGAATAAACACATATCGAGGATAACACGCCTAGCATGGAAGATACCAATAGCCCCCTGTCACCACAAGAGCGGTTCGGGTATCCAAAACATATTATTTCTTGAAGATTTAGAGAGTGACAAATGCAAATTTACTTGGAACGGCAGGTAGATACTGCATATAGGTAGGTATGGTGGACTCATATGGCACAACTTTGGATTTATGGAAGTGGATGCACAAGCTCATGGGGTTATAGTCCCAGGGTAGGGTCATAGGCCTGCCCTATAGGTCCTACCCAAGGACTACCCTTAATAAGGGACAAGGCCCTTAGTCAGTTCCGACTGAATTAAGGACTTCCCATCATCCAGTCGGTGACGATTCCTCCATCATCCAGTCGGACATGAGCATTCGGAGAGTATCAAACTTACCAACTGGATTCCACTCTGTATGTCGTAACCTCCCCCCTGGAGGGCAACGGTCATACGTTTTCATGTGCCGTTATTAGCATTTAAGACATACGTTACCTGTAACGTAGGCATTTATTCGCCACAACTCCACCCCTGTGCACCAAACCGTTGTGAAGGGCAGCGCACTCTATATAAGCCGCCCTTCCCCACTGGTGCAGGGGTTAGCATTTCACTGTAATCAATATTCCACTTGACATCAATCTCCCAAGAGCACTGAGACGTAGGGCTTTTACCTCCACCGTAGAGGGGCCTGAACTCATACAACCTCGCAGTATCTAAGGCTCTGCCCATCCTTTTGTACCCTACACATCTACTATCAGACTTATACCCACGACAGTTGGCGCCCACCGTGGGGCAGCGTCTAAGCGACTTCCGGCGAGTTTGCGGCTACATCCTTTCGTCATGTCGTCCGGTGGAGATTTGTGCATGGATCGTGAGATCCTCTTCGGCGCACTCTCCTTCATCATCGACGATTCGGCATGGCTTCGGGATGCGCCTCTCGACGTTGAAGCGCTCCCCAGTCGCGGGGCTACGCACTTCTGTGCGGGCGCCCGCGGCATCCTTCTTCTCCAGTAGTCGGCTCCGGTGTCGATCTTTGCCCCCGTCACGCGCCGCAACAAGCGGTCTCGCCGTCCGCGGCTCCAGCGTTGGGTGCGACATGCCCAAGCGCGCCAGAACGCGTCCTCTCAAGTGGCGGTCCTTGAGTCGGTTGTGGTTGCGCCGCCGTCCCAGCGCTCGGACTCAGTTCCGACTGAATTACCTTCCTAGTACGTGGGTCGCGGGCCTGCAGCCGAAGTGCACATGGCCAATTCCCATGAAAGTCCCCGCCAAACCGGTTGGAACGAGCACAAGGTCGGCGAGACATCCGGTGCTCGCCGTCAGCCCCACCGTTCTGCGAGTCGGCGCACTCGTCAGAGCAATGTGGAGGTGTTCCGCACACCCGTCCTCAACTTGGCTGCCGCCGCCAAGATAGCCGATTCCCTCCAGCCGACTGATTCAGAGGCTGGCAGAGGGATCGAGCAGATCCGTGCCCTGTTGCACACGGTGCAACAGCAGAATTCGGCGGTCTCCCAGTCGCACAACAGGATCCACAACGTTTCTGTTCACGCGAACATGCATCGGTCAGTTTTCAGCCCCGATTCTCATCAGCGACACACAGGAGGCAGCCGTTCCATGAATCCCGAAGATCGTCGCCGTTCACGCACCCCTCCGTGGGGTGGGCCCTACGGGCCCCGACATCATGATGACCGACGTTCGGTCATTGACACTTGTGATCCAAGGCCCGACGCAAGAGGATACATCGCCCAGAGGAAGGTCGACAGGAGCCGAGCCCACCGTGATGGTTACGATAGAGACCGTCCAAGTGGAAGCAGGACCATTGTCTCTGGTCCCGAGTGTTTAAGTTGGGCCATTCGTTCGGCTGACATCCCTCCCAACTTCCGATTGGCGACGGGGATCAGCAAGTTTAGAGGAGAATCCAAGCCAGAAACATGGCTAGACGACTATCGAGTGGCAGTCTAGATCGGTGGCGGAGATGACCAGGTCGCCATGAAACATCTCCCCCTGATGCTCAACGGCTCGGCACGGGCGTGGCTGAACCAGTTAGCCCCTTCAAGCATCTACAACTGGGCAGATCTGGCCCGAGTCTTCATCAGGACCTTCGAAGGGACGTGAAAACGCCCTGCTGGTCTCGTGGAGCTCCAGCACTGTGTCCAGAAGCAGAATGAGCCCCTGCGCGACTTTATCCAGCGTTGGACAACCCTCTACCACACGGTGGAGAACGTCACAGAGCACCAAGCAGTCTGCGCTTTCAAGGCAGGCGTGCGGTACAGGGATCTATACCTGAAGTTCGGTCAGACAGGCGACATCTCCATGAGCAAGATGATGGAGATAGCAGCATGCTATGCCAATGGCGAAGAAGAGGATCGCATTCATAGCGGCAAGCATAAAGCTGTCGCCGATGGAGATGGGAACAACATTCGGAAGCAGAAGCAGAAAGCACCGCCCACACCGCAGGCACAGGTCGCAGCCGTTACCAATGCCAAGTTCAAGGGCAAGGGGAAGGCTCAGTTCACCCCCAAGAAGAAGCAGTTCGGAAACCACATCCTGGATCAGCCATGTTCGATCCACACGAAGATGGACGAGGAAGGCAACGCCATATTCCCGAAGCATACCACTCGGCAGTGTTGCCTCCTGATCCAAGGGTTCGGCGAAGGGCAGCCGAGTGAAAAGGACAACGAACAGGATGATGAGGACAAGGAGGATCCGTTCCACCAAGTCCATGCAACACTGATGATTTTTGCTGACGTGGAAAGCAAGAGTCGTTTGAAGCTGGTGAATAGGGAGGTGAACATGGCCACCCCGACCAACCCCACGTTCCTCAAATGGTCTTAGACTGCGATCACCTTTGACCAGTCGGATCATCCAGCACACGTGCCCACCCCAGGGAGGCAGGCTTTGGTTGTCGACCCGGTGGTGGAAGGAGTCCGATACGCAAAGTCCTCATGGACGGCGGCAGCGTCTTGAACATCATGTATGCCGACACTCTCAAGGGGATGGGCATTCCAATGTCCAAACTTAGCGAGAGCAGCATGCAGTTCCACGGAGTCGTCCCTAGACGAAAGGCCAAGTCACTTGGCCAGATCTCGTTGGACGTCGTTTTCGGCTCCGACAAGAACTTCCGCAAGGAAAAGCTGACATTCGAGGTAGTGGACTTCGAGAGTGCATACCATGCAATTCTGGGCCGTCCGGCGTATGCGCATTTCATGTCCCGTCCATGTTACGTGTACCTGAAGCTGAAGATGCCAAGTCCCAAAGGTGTGATCACTGTCACAGGCAATCGACAGCGGGCCGAAGAGTGTCTGCAACAGGGTTCGAGGATCGCCGATCAGCAGATGGCTGTCCTCGAGCTCGACGAGTACAAGAAGACATCCGACCCCACTGACTTGATGCGTTCGAAGAAGCCAGCTTCAGAGTCCGCATTCCAGTCGGCGGGAGAAATGAAGAAGGTCAGCATCCACCCGACGGACGACACCCCTGCCCCGACGAATATCTCCACCACCCTCGATCCAAAATAGGAAGCCGAGCTCATCCAATTCCTCCATGAGAACTGGGACATTTTCGCATGGAAGCCCGCCGACATGCCAGGTGTACCCAGGGAGTTGGCTGAGCACCGACTGCATGTGGATCCTGCTGCTCGGCCTGTCCGAGAACGCCTGTGTCAGTCCGCCGCGCACAAGAGGAAGGCAATCGGAGAAGAGGTGGCTAAGCTTTTGGCAACCAACTTCATTCGCGAGGTACACCACTCCGAGTGGCTCGCCAATGTTGTCATGGTGCCCAAGAAGGACAAGTCTCTCCGAATGTGCATCGACTTCAAGCATCTCAATAAGGTCTGCCCGAAAGACCATTTCCCGCTCCCCCGCATTGATCAAATTGTCGATTCGACTGCGGGTTCCGAGCGTTTGTCATTCCTTGATGCCTACTCGGGCTATCATCAGATCCGTCTGTATGGCCCCGATGAATTAAAAACAGCCTTCATCACCCCATTCGGGTGCTTCTGCTACATCACTATGCCGTTCGGTTTGAAGAATGCAGGAGCAACTTTTATGCGCATGATCCAAAAATGCCTCCTTGACCAGATCGGTCGAAATGTGGAAGCGTATATGGATGATATCATAGTCAAGTCACGCAAAGGTTCCGACCTGCTGACTGACTTGGCAGAAACATTCGCCAACCTTCGTAGGTATGATATCAAGCTCAACCCTGCCAAGTGTTCATTCGGTGTTCCCAGCGGAAAGTTACTCGGTTTCTTCGTTTTCGAACAAGGGATCGACGTCAACCCCGAAAAGATCGGGACCATCGTCCGAATGGAACGGCCGGTCATAATACACGATGTTCAAAGGCTCATAGGTTGCCTAGCGGCTTTGAGCGGGTTTATTAGTCGACTCGGTGAGAAGGCACTACCTCTGTACCGACTCATGAAGAAATCAGATACTTTCGAGTGGACAGACGAAGCCCAAATCGCATTCGACGACCTCAAAGTCCTACTTTCCACCCAGCCGGTTCTTACTGCTCCGCTCAGTAAAGAACCCCTTCTTCTGTACATCGCGGCTACAAATCAAGTCGTCAGCACTGTTCTCACAGTCGAACGCGAAGAAGAAGGCAAAGCATACAAGGTTCAGCGGCCAGTGTATTATGTCTCCGAAGTCGTGACTCCTTCCAAGCAGAGGTACCCCCACTATCAAAAACTTATTTACGGGATTTACATGACTGCGAAGAAGGTGGCTCATTATTTCCAAGATCACTCGGTGTCTGCCGTTTCCGATGCTCCGTTTTCGGAAATCCTCCACAATCGGGACGCATCAGGCCGAGTGGCGAAGTGGGCAATGGAGATGTTATACTGCGACATCAGGTTCGAGGCCAAGAAAGCTATAAAGTCTCAAGCTCTGGCTGACTTTGTTGCAGAATGGGTGGAACAACATCAACCGACTCACATCTACTCGGCTCATTGGACAATGTTCTTCGATGGGTCCAAGATGTTGAATTGCTCCGACGCTGGCGTCGTGATCATATCGCCAAAAGGTGACAAGCTCAAGTATGTGTTGCAGATACATTTCGATTCCTCCAACAACGAGGCAGAGTATGAAGCTCTCCTTTATGGATTGCGCATGGCCATCGCACTCGGCGTCCGTCGCCTGATGGTCTATGGCGATTCAGATTTGGTGGTTAATCAAGTGATGAAGGAGTGGGACGTAAGGAACCCCACCATGACTACATACTGCAACGCGGTGAGGAAGCTCGAGAAAAAGTTTGAAGGTCTGGAACTCCACCATGTTCCGCGACTGAAAAACCAAGCAGCTGATGAATTGGCGAAACTTGGATCCACTCGGAGACCAGTCGCGAGTGATGTCTGCCTCGAGCACCTACACCTTCCCTCAGTTGAAGAAGACCCCTTCACAGAGGAACCAGTACAACCAAAGAGCTCGACAGATTCGACTGAAGTCGTGGTCCCCGCTGTGGTTGATCTGATCATGGAGATTCTCGCTGTCATCCCCGAGTGGACTGTGCCGCTAATTACGTACATCCTAAGGCAAGAATTACCAGAAGATGAGGTCCAAGCCAGGCAGATCTTCCGCAGGTCAAAGTCGTTCACCGTCATTGATGGCCAGTTGTACAAAGAAAGTGTTTCAGGTGTCCTTCAACGATGCATCTCCCCTGAGGAGGGACAGTTAATCCTGGAAGAAAGTCACTCGGGAACCTGTGGTCATCATGCCTCCTCAAGAGCAATCGTTGCCAAAGCATTCAGAGCTGGTTTCTTCTGGTTGCAGGCGAACGAAATGGTGAAGGAAATGGTTGACCGATGCGAAGGCTGTCAATTCTACTCGAACAAGTCTCAGAAGCCAACATTCGCGCTGAAGACAATCCCTCTTGTCTGGCCGTTTGCAGTATGGGGATTGCATACAGTCGGTCCATTCAGGACATGCCAAGGGGGACTCACACATCTGTTGGTGGCAGTCGACAAGTTCACAAAGTGGATTGAAGCCAAGCCCATCAAGAAGCTCGACGCCCTTACGGCCATCAAATTTGTCAGGGACATCATCTCCAGATTCGGAGTACCTCACAACATAATCACTGACAATGGCACAAACTTTGACTCGGACAGATTCAAAGGTTTTTGTACAGGCCAAGGTATCCGACTGGATTTTGCATCTATGGCGCATCCCCAAACAAACGGGCAAGCAGAGCGGGCGAATGGACTTATTCTTCAAGGGTTGAAACCTGGACTCCCGCGGGAAGTTGGACATGCTGCCTTCGTTATTGTGGGGCCTTCGCACAACTCCAAATAGATCTACAGGGTGATCCCCGTTCTTCCTCGTTTACGGAGCAGAGGCAGTCCTTCCGAGTGACTTGCTTCACAATGCTCCACGAGTCGAACTCTTCTCCGAAGCCGAAGCAGAGCAAGCCAGGCAAGACGGAGTGGATCTTCTAGAAGAGGAGCGCGAGATGGCACTGACTCACTCAACCATTTATCAACAAGATCTGCAGCGTTTTCACGCGCGGCACGTCAGGAGTCGTACATTCCAAGCAGGCGACCTGGTGCTCCGAGTGGATCAACAGAGACCTCACAAGTTGGCTCCCGCCTGGGAAGGACCCTTCATCATCTCCAAGGTGCTGAACAACAGTGCATATCGACTCTACAACCTCGACAGGGAAACGGACGAGCCACGAGCATGGAACGGAGATCTCCTGAAGCGCTTCTACACGTGACCGTCGACTGAAGCAATGTAAAGAACAAGTATCGTTGAAGTAATACAAAGCAGATTGATTTTTTTGCAGATTCAAGATTCTTCTGCGTTGGGAGACTCCGGTCTCAAAAAAAAAAAACTTAGCTGCGATCTAGAATTGCCTAAGTACAAACTTTCTCTGAGTGTGCACTAAACGTCACACTCTGGGACTTAGCTACGATCCAGAATCGCCTAAGTACAAACTTTCTCCGAGTGTGCACTAAACGTCACACTCGGGGACTTAGCTGCGATCCAGAATCGCCTAAGTACAAACTTTCTCCGAGTGTGCACTAAACGTCACGCTCGGGGACTTAGCTGCGATCCAGAATCGCCTAAGTACAAACTTTCTCCGATTGTGCACTAGAAGTCGCACTCGGGGACTTAGCTGTGATCCAGAATCGCCTAAGTACAAACTCTCTCCAAGTGTGCACTAAAAGTCGCGCTAGGGGACTTAGCTGCGATCCAGAATCGCCTAAGCACAAACTTTCTCCGAGTGTGCACTAAACATCACATTCGGGGACTTAGCTGCGATCCAGAATCGCCTAAGTACAAACTCTCTCCGATTGTGCACTAGAAGTCGCACTCAGGGACTTAGATGCGATCCAGAATCGCCTAAGTACAAACTCTCTCCAAGTGTGCACTAAAAGTCGCACTAGGGGACTTAGCTGCGATCCAGAATCGCCTAAATATCAACTCGCTCCGAGTGCACACGAGATGCCGCACTCGGGGACTTAGCTGCGATCCAGAATCGCCTAAGTAAAAAGCTTCCTTCGAGTGTATCCTCGAGATCCACTCGGAGGCTTAGCAGACCATCATGGAGGCTCATGTGGATGTCAAGACAACTGACAACTACATGACTATCAACTCGCTCCGAGTGCGCACGAGATGCCGCACTCGGGGACTTAGCTGCGATCCAGAATCGCCTAAGTAAAAAGCTTCCTTCGAATGTATCCTCAAGATCCACTCGGAGGCTTAGCAGACCCTCATGGAGGCTCATGTGGATGTCAAGACAACTGACAACTACATGAGTATCAACTCGCTCTGCCTGCGCACGAGATGCCGCACTCGGGGACTTAGCTGCGATCCAGAATCGGCTAAGTAAAAAACTCCCTTCGAGTGTATCCTAGAGATCCACTCGGAGGCTTAGCAGACCCTCATTGAGGCTCATGCAGCTGTCAAGACAACTGACAACTACATGCTCCGCATGTTTGCCACTGGCTTCACCAAGAAACGCCAAACAAAAACCACGAGCTCAAATCGTGTCAGAAAATAAATTTGGCGAAAGAAGAGCAAAATATTCGATTCGAATTCAAAGTTGGTTCAACGATAGTCGGCTTGGTGTAGATCAAGCTTATCCACACGGAACCACAAATGTGACAGCCAACAGCAGTGGCCAAAGTTTGATACAAATACCATTCGGCATATCGAGGTTAAGTTTTTCAAGCATCGTCAGGACTAGCATTAGGACTGGCAGGCTCCACGAAAGTGTCGAGGTCGATCCCGTCTGCGATGCGAGTGGCGCTCTCAAGGAAGGTCTCCTTGAAATCTTTGAATCGAAGCTTCTTGGTGTTGGCGACCTGCAACGCCTTCAGCTTATCTTCATGAGATTCCTTGCAGTGCACTCGTACCAGCGACAACGCCACGTCCGCACCACAGCAAGCAGCAGACTTCTTCCACGCCTACACTCGGTTCGGGACGTCCTCCAGCCGAGTCATCAACCCTTCTATCTCCCGCCGGGACTCGTCTTCGGGCCACAGCTCCTTGTCGATTCGGCCGACGACCTCACTCAGGCGACCGATGAAAGGCCCCACTTTGCCAAGGCGAATGTGCGCTCGGAGCATGTCTCGATTGGCGTCGTCGCCGAGTGGAACGTTTGAAATAACCGACCGCTCAACATCAGCTACTTCAGCCTCAGCATCCATACAAAAATCTGCAAAGACAAGACGAGGAGAAAGTAAGCGCAGAATGAAATACAAAGTCAACAAGCACTCGGAATAAACTTACCACCGAGCAGCACAATCATCTTCCTAGCCCAGTCACTGACATACTTCTCCTGCGATATGCATCGACTGTTCATCACCTTCATCTGACCCATCAGCTCAGTTCTTTGCTTCCCCATTTTCTCAATTTCGGCCACCAACGCCTTGTTTGCCTCACGGGACTCCTCCAAGGACTTCTCTCATTCAACAAGAACACCCTTCACGCCAGCTAAGTCATGCACAGCTGCCTCTAGTTCCACAACAAGCTGAATCTTTTCAACCTTCAGAGCGTTGTATGCTGATCCCATCTCGCAAGTCTTCTGCAAATCAGCGCGAAGAGAAGATCAGACAAATTCAACAAGGAAAACAATAAAAGCTCAAAGTTCTTCAGACCCCTGTCGACGCAAGCAGTCGATAGCGGTCTCGGGGACTACACCCAGTGGGTTCACTAAGAGTGACCCCACTGGCATAAAGCTTGAACAGGTCCACCCTATTGAGCTGCATAACAAAAACAAGCCTACGAGGCTACTACTACCCGACCTGAGTAAAATTACTCTTAGGGACTACTTCCAAAAGGTGCACTCGGAGTGCTCCCACCGGTACCATTCGGACAGATTAGTTTTGATCCGATCAAGTTAAAGAAAATGTATATAAAGACAACTGCCGGTGCAAGCACTCGACAGAAGTCTCGGGGACTACACCCACTGGGTTGAACCCACTGCAAAATAATCCTACTGTATCCGAGTATATCGCTTAAACACCCACTGGGTTACAAGAGGGAAGCAAATACTTACTAGCGCACTTACTCGGATATCGTCCCGGAGTTCCAAGCTTCGCTTGTACAAAGATGCGCTGGAGTCGTACGCGCTCTTGGCATCACCCGCCATCAACTCCACCTGCACCATGGCCTCCTTGGCAGCTCCCACTTAATCTTCCGGGAGGCGTTGGGCGTCGTACTGGACGATCGACGGACCTGGCACGACAAGAGACTCCTTGGGCATCCCAAGTCCTGCTCCAGTCGGTTCAGCCGCGACGAGCACCGTTTCAGTCGACGGCATCGTCTCGGTTGGCGGCACGTCCATGGCGGGAGCGGTAGCAGATGGAACAACCTCAAGGATAGGCACCGAAGTTTGCTCGGACCTCTTCTGGTCGTCCTCCTCCAAATGAATCATCTCTGAAGGAAGCCTGACTGAACGACATGAGACCACAGAAAAAAGGGCAAGATGAAATACAGAATTCGCGAAACAATAATGTAAGCTCTCGGAGTCTTCACGACGTACCTTGCTGGGATGTGGCAACGTTGTCCGTATCCATGGGATCGTCTTCCTAGCGTGGCGGAGAAGTGGCAGAGATAGAAGCTCTGTCGAGTAAGATCCACTCGACCAATAAGCATAGTTCAATCAAATACTGAAAGAAGATAGGAGAACAAGACACTTACGCTAAGGCAACGGGAACGGCGATCCTCATCCGAGGCAAAGCCTTCCGAGGCTTGGATCCACTCGGTTTAGCCACCTTGGGAGGTTGGCCCGCGGGCTCAGCGGCAGCGTCCCTGGTCCTCTTTGTGCTCCGATCACTCAGAGCCATGGGAGTAGCTGACAAGGCACTCGGAACCACGGGAGGAGCTGGCGAGGCACTCGGGGCCGCTGGAGGAGCCGACGAAGTCACGGGTTCGTGACGGCGCTTAGTTCGAGGCTCTGGTGGTGGGGGTGGCGAGCTCTTCTCTCCATCTTCCCCCTCCCCCACTTCGGACTCCTCCTCCGTCTCCCCACTGTCGGAGACGTACTCGACGCTGTCCATGCTGCCCTCCTGGCTGCCTTCCTCTTCCTCAGCCGGATTCCCGTTCGAGACGGGAGAATACCAGTTTGTCCACGCCTGCACGAGATACAGTCGACAACATCATACGTCAGACGGTGATGCAAGAAAAAGCGACAAATCTAAGGGAATTGTAAGCACTCGGCAAGATACGCTCACCTCATTCGGAGGAGGGTTGTCTGCGCGGAAGGGCTTCACTCGTCGGGCTCCTCTCGGGTTATCGCAGGCGCCTATGATGCCGCGGACCCACGTCGTCACAACCTCCCCGGTCACGCATTCGGGATGAGTCCGAGTGGAGTCCCCAGGCCCCACGTAGTGCCACATGGCGTGGTGTCGAGCTTGCAGAGGCTGGATGCGCCGACCCAGAAAAGTCTCCAGCAGATCCGTGCCGGTGACTCCCTTGCGGACGACATCTATCAGAGCTTCGACCAGAGGTTGGATCTGGATCTTTTCCATCTTCGTGAGCGCAAGCTGCCTGGGCGGAGCCGGTCGGCCTAGACTAAAGGGCGGCAACCCAGTCGCAGCATTCGGACAAGCTACGTCCTGGCAGTAGAGCCAGGTCGAGTGCCAGTTCCTAACTGACTCGGACAACTGGAGAGGGGGGTAGCTACTCTTCGTTTTCTTTTGGAAGCCTAAGCCCCCGCAGAGCTGGAGGAGATGGTTTTTATCATCCGACTGGCTAAGCTTTTTGACAGTCTGGGATCTAGCGGAGAAGATGTACTTAAAGAGCCCCCAATGGGGAGGACAACCGATAAAGCACCCGCAAAGCACTACGAACGCAGAGAGATGAGCTATTGTGTTGGGGGGAAAATGGTGGAGCTGCGCCCCGAAGTGATTCATGATACCTCTGAAAAAGGGATGAGGAGGCAGAGAGAAGCCTCGGTACACGTGACTGAGCAGCAAGACGCGCTCCCCCTCCTGGGCCGCCGGCTCCGTCCCGCCCTCTGCCGGCAGCCTCCACGACTTGTTTTCGATCAAACCTTGCTCCACCAGCTCCAGCAGGTCATCCTTCGTCACCGTGGAGGGGAGGAAATCCCCCTGGATCCAACCCGCCGGCAGAGCACGCTGTCGCCGCTGAGCAGGAGCCGCCGCCTTCTTCTTCTTCTTCTGCGACTCGAGCTTGCTCGTCTGCCCCTTCGTCATGGTGGAGGCTGCAGATCCACAGGGGAGGAGAGGAAGGAGGAGGCGTGGAATGCGCAGGGAGCTATGGGAGAAGCGGGGCGAGTGCGAGTAATCAGGAGAGGGCAACGAGAAACCCTTGCTGGGGAGGTTTAAATAAGGTTCCGACTAGGTCACTAGCAGGTGGCCCCAAAATCTTAACCCCCGACCGGTTGCTGCGATATTAGTGGAGGAGATGAAGGGGCGGTAATCGAGGCGGCAGAAACTACTCGATGACGATGTCGTCATCCCCGCTGAGCGCGCGACAACCTAAATTTGAGGATCCCAGAAAATCCGCCGCTGTTAGTTGACCGGTCATGTCAAAAGATTCCGCGGAAGCACTTGGTCTCTGACGGTTCGTTTCACAGATATATCCACTCGGATCACTGGTCAAGAGGATAAAATGGATCGAGGCAAACAACACCAAAGTCGCATCCATACCAGTCGGATCCGTACTCCAAGCATCGCTTCGTCGTCCCAACCCCGATCCATTCAGGGACTAATGATGGGGTTATAGTCCCATAGTAGGGTCATAGGCCTGCCCTATAGGTCCTACCCAAGGACTACCCTTCATAAGGGACAAGGCCCTTAGTCAGTTCCGACTGAATTAAGGACTTCCCATCATCCAGTCGGTGACGATTCCTCCATCATCCAGTCGGACATGAGCATTCGGAGAGTATCAAACTTACTGACTGGATTCCACTCTGTATGTCGTAACCTCCCCCCTGGAGGGCAACGGTCATACGTTTTCATGTGCCGTTATTAGCATTTAAGACATACGTTACCTGTAACGTAGGCATGTATTCGCCACAACTCCACCCCTGTGCACCAAACCGTTGTGAAGGGTAGCGCACTCTATATAAGCCGCCCTTCCCCACTGGTGCAGGGGTTAGCATTTCACTGTAATCCATATTCCACTCGGCATCAAGCTCCCAAGAGCACTGAGACGTAGGGCTTTTACCTCCACCGTAGAGGGGCCTGAACTCATACAACCTCGTCGTAGCTAAGGCTCTGCCCATCCTTTCGTACCCTACACATCTACTGTCAGGCATATACCCACGACACAAGCAGTATTCCCGCTTAGTACAAGTGAAGGCTAGCAATATACAGGGAAGCGACCAACTAGAGAGCGACAACAGTCATCAAAATGCATTGAGATTAACTAGCATTGAGTGCAAGCATGAGTAGGACATAAATAACCATGAACATGAACATCATAGAGGCTATGTTGATTTTGTTTCAACTACATGTGTGAACATGCGCCAAGTCAAGCCACTTGAAACATTCAAAGGAGGATACCATCCTATCATACTACATCATAGTCATCTCAACATTCATGTTGGCAACCAAGACAAACCATTATAAGCTCCTAGCTATGTAAGCATGGCATAAGCAACTATGATCTCTAAGTTGTCATTGAAAACATGTTTCTCTCACAACAAAGCTGAATCAGGCATGATGAGCTAGTCATATTTACAAAAACAAAATAGATCGAGTTCATACCAGCTTTTCCAGGCTCAGTCTCTTCATCATATATCGTCATTATTGCCTTTCACTTGCACAACCGAACGATGTGAACAATAATAAGAGTTCTCGTGCATTGGACTACGCTGGAATCTGCAGGCAAAAACAAAGGAGAAGACAAAGTAATATGGTTCTTTGAAAGCTAAACATGTATGCGTGCAAGAGCCACTAAACATTGTAACCAATATCTTCTACCTTGACCCAAAGAAAAAGAAAACTATTTACACGGGAAAGCTCCCAACAACCAAAAGAAAAAAAGAAAATCTTTTTGGTTTTTCTCAAACTAGACAGACACACAAAAGGAAAACGAGAAAAAGAAAATAAACTAGCATGGATGATGCAGTGGCAAAGTGTGAACACCGACGAACAAAGTGAGAGCATAAGCAAGAATGTAAAGTCGGTGAGAAACACATACCCCCAAGCTTAGGCTTTTGTCCTAAGTTGGTCTACTCCCAAGGAGGGAAATAACCAGCTCCGGGGTACTCCGGAGTGGACTGAGGATGCCACTGCTGTGTGAGCTCCTCCGGCTCCCACTGATAAACTGGCGTCTGGTACTCGACTGGTGGCTCGGGCACGTGCACCTGTGGTTGGGCCAAGCCCCAATATGCGTAGATGTCCGAGGGCATAATAATGTACCTACCTGCATGAAGATTGAACAAAGAAGGAGCAGGCAAAGTAATAGTCTCACGAGTACCCTGACTAAACACCAGGTTATAAATCATCCTTTTATTCATATTTCTACCAAGAAAGTCATGGCAAACAATGCTATCATAATCTAGATATCTCTCGGGAAGAAGAACCTCTTCTTCCTCCTCCAGTCTAATAGGTATCTCAAAGTGTCTAGCAAGATGGGTAGCATAGATACCTCCATAGACAACACCTTTAGAACGGTTCAGGTTCAACCGCTGAGCTACTATTGCACCCAAGCTATAAGTTTTATCGTTATAAAGGGCTTCGCGCAAGACCGCAAGATCTGGGGAACTAAGTGACCCAACTTTCCCACGACCGATCAAACATTTTCCCACAAATAATGAGAAATACCGAAGCACGGGAAAATGAATGCTAGCAGCTCTAGCGCAAGACACTCCTCTCTCTTCTCCTACAGCAATTGTACCGATGAAAGCTTCCAAGTCCCGTGGACGAGGTTCATGAATATCCCCAACTTAAGGTAATTTGCAAACATTGCAAAAATCCTGGAGTGACATGCGCTGGGGGATATCATAAAGTTTAAACTCAACCATAGGAGGGTTCTTCCTCGGATAGAAGTTAAAGCTTTGTACGAAGATATTAGTGAGGATGAGGTATTGCAGACACTTATCTTCAACGAAGGCGGTAAGGCGTGCGTTCTCCACCAAGTGATAAAGTCCTCATAAATTCCGGCGGCGCGTAAGAACACGTCACTTGGCCACTCGCACGCTCGAACTTCTGCGACTCGAGGGACCAGATACTTGGGCTTCTTCTCACTCCCATCATCCTTGGGGTCACGGCTTGACGAGCCTCTTAAAACCTCCTCATCTTTTCCCTTTTCCTATCTCTGAAAATTTCTGAAATTTTTAGTGATTCTAGGGAAAAGTGAATAAGGCTCAACAAAACTCGTAGAAACTACTCCCACAAGTGCCTAGAGGCCATATTACGCATCAAAACTACTTGGGACCAGCTAAAATTAGCATGCAAAGCTCAAGAACAGGGTCACCAAGGCAGCAAAAATACGCGGAGTATAAGGCACTAGAGCAAAATCTAATTGGACCAATGGAGGAGTCACTTACCGAGAAGTAATTTCCCCAAAACAGTTAGGAGAATGGTGATTTGAGCAAAGAGATCGAAAATCCCAGCAAGAGGAGCAAGAGCACGGGTTTCAGCTGCGAAACGATTTTTTCTGGAGGTAGGAGAACCAGATGAGAGCAAGAATGAGTGGAGGGGGTGCCTATGGGCCCCACAAGCTTGGGTGGCGTGGTCAGGGGGGTGCCAGGGCCCCAAGGGCTTGTGTCCCACTGGTGTGGCCCCCCAGACAAACTCTTCGTCTCAGAATTTTTCAAAAATTCCAGAAAAAATCATACTTGATTTTCACGGCGTTCGAAGAACTTTTATTTTTAGGGTACTTTTCTACCGGACGCTAAAACAGAAAACAGGGAAAACTAAACTAAATCTATCATTTTTCTTCTAAGCAACCTAAAGTGAAAGCTTGAAACATAGGTTTGTGACTCCTCGATTCATCCATCTCATGGTCATCGAAAGAAAATCCGTCAGTCAGGTTGATCAAGCCTCTTTGACAAACCTTTTCAAATCGCATAAGAGAACGAAGAATTTTCGAATAGTCACTAGATCACCTCAATGGGGATGTGTATCTCCCCAACAAGCAAATCATACTTCATCTTGACACGAGGAATAGGGCATTCAAAGCTCCCAATAAGAATCGATGAAGTTTTTTCGATAGCATTGATGCAATGTATTGGATATTGTTTCTTCGGAAAGTGCACCGTATGATCATTACCGTTGACATGGAAAGTGACATTGCCTTTGTTGCAATCTATAACAGCCCCTGCAGTGTTTAAAAAGGGTCTTCCGAGGATGACAGCCATGGCATCGTCCTTGGGAATATCCAAGAAAAAAAAGTCTGTTAAGATAGTGACGTTAGCAACCACAACAGACACGTCCTCGCAAATGCCGATAGGGAAAGCAATTGATTTGTCGTCCATTTGCCGAGAGATTTCAGTGGGTGTCAACTTATCCAGTTCAAGTCTACGATAAAGAGAGAGAGGCATAACACTAACACTGGCTCCAAGGTCGCATAACGCAGTTCTAACGTAGTTGCCTTTAATGGAGCAAGGTATAGTAGGCACACCGGGATCACCTAGTTTTTGAGGAGTTCCACCCTTGAAGGTATAATTAGCAAGCATGGTGGCAATCTCAACCTCAGGTATCCTCCTCTTATTAGTCACAATATCTTTCATATACTTAGCATACGGAGACATCTTGAGCATATCCGTCAAACGCATCTCCAGAAAGACCGGTCTGATCATTTCAACGAAGCTCTCAAAATCCCCATCATCCTTTTTCTTGGATGGTTTGGGAGGAAAGGGCATGGGTTTCTGGACCCATGGCTCCCTTTCTTTACCATGCTTCCTAGCAGCGAAGTCATTCTTATCGTATCTCTTAGTCTTAGGCTATGGGTTATGAAGATCAACAGGTTCAATCTCCACATCCTTTTCATTGCTAGGTTGAGCATCAACATGAACATCACTATTGATATCATCATTAGGCTCATGTTCATCACCAGATTGCGTTTCAGCATCAGAGACGGAGAAATCATTTGGACTCTCAGGTGTAGCAGCAACAAGGTTGCTAGCGTTCAGGTTCCTACCATCTTTCTTCTTCTTTCTAGGATGACTAGGTGCATCAGTGCTAACTCCTTGAGAATCTTGTTCAATTATCTTTGGATGACCCTCAGGATACAAAGGTTCATGGGTCATTCTACTTCCTCTAGTGACGACTCTAACAGAATTGTCTTCAACTCATTGAGCAAGTCATTCTGGGCTTGAAGTACTTGTTCTACCTGAGTAGTAAGCATAGAGGCATGCTTACTCAGAAGCTTAAGATCATTGACGTTTCTGTCCACACAAGCACTTAAATGACTAAGCATACGAGCATTTTGTTCCAGTTGTCTGCTAACATAATCATTGAAACTCTGTTGTTTGGCAACAAAGTTATCAAATTCATCCATGCATACAGGTTTATCAAAAGGAATATCACTCTCATCAAACCTACGCAGAGAATTTACTTCTACTACCTGTATCAGGTTATCGAGACCATGGATCTCTTCGATAGGTGGTAGATTTTTGACATCTTCAGATTTAATGCCTTTCTCTCACATAGATTTCTTGGCTTCTTGCATATCTTTAGGGCTGAGGAATAGAATACCTCTTTTCTTCGGAGTTGGCTTAGGAGGTGATTCGGGAATAGTCCAAGCATTCTCATTGCACAAGATGTTATTCAGTAGAATCTTAGCTTTTTCTACGGTTCGTTCCCTAAAAACACTACCGAAACAACTATCTAGGTGGTCTTTAGAAGCATCGGTAAGTCCATTATAGAAGATATCAAGTATTTCGTTCTTCTCAAGAGGGTGATCAGGCAAAGCATTCAGTAGCTGGATGAGCCTCTCCCAAGCTTGTGGGAGACTCTCTTCCTCAGCTTGAGCAAAGTTGTATATTTCCTGCAAGGCAGCTTGCTTCTTATGGGCAGGGAAATATTTGTCAGAGAAGTAGTAGACCATATCCTGGGGGCTACGCACACAACCAGGAGCAAGAGAAGTGAACCAGGTCTTAGCATCATCCTTTAGTGAGAAAGGAAACAACTTGAGGATATAGTAGTGGCAGATCTTTTCCTCACTAGTGAATAGGGTGGCTATATCGTGCAGTTTTGTAAGATGGGCTACAACCGTTTCAGACTCACAACCGTGAAAATGATCAGATTCGACCAGAGTGATTAACTCAGGGTCGACAGAGAATTCATAATCCTTATCGGTCACAAAGATAGGTGAAGTAGAAAACTTTGGATCGTATTTCATCCTAGCGTTCAGAGATTTTTCTTTCCACTTGCGCAGTAGTTTCTCAACATCATAGCTATCTTTACATGCAAGAAAATCCTCAGCTATCTCTCCCTCCATAACATAACGCGTATCAGGCATATCAGGCAATTCAGGCATAGTAGCAGGTTCTACTTCAATAGTATCAGTAGTTTCAGAAGTATCATCACGTCTAGCAGCAACTCTAGCAATATGTGCATCAAGGGCACCTAGTGGCAAAGCAGTATCAGGCATAACATCATCAGGCATAGTATCAAGCATAGCATCATCAGACATAGTATCAAGCATAACATCATGGGCAGCAGAAGTAGCATCATCAAGCACAGGCGACATATCAAGATTTCTAGCAGGAGGCGAAGTCGCAAACTTACTCAAAACTGAAGGTGAATCAAGTGCAGAGCTAGATGGCAGTTCCTTACCTCTCCTCGTAGTGCAAGGCAATATTTTAGTTCTTGGATCTTTCGGATTCCTCATAGTGATCAGCAGACGTCAATCCCAAGTGACTCAGAGAATATAGCTGTGCTTCCCCGGCAACGGCGCCAGAAAAAGGTGTTGATAACCCACAAGTGTAGGGGATCGCAACATTTTTTGAGGGTAGAGTATTCAACCAAATTTGTTGGTTCGCCAAAGGAGAAGCGAAAGAATATTCTCAAGTACTAGCAGCTGAGTTTGTCAGATTCAACCACACCTGAAAGATTAGTGTCTGCAAGCAAAGTATTAGTAGCAAAGTAGTATGATAGCAACGGTGCCAGAAACGATCTGTTGACGGCAGACTATTCCTAACTGTTGTGTCAATGGCGCCAGTAGGTTGCACATGAGCGGGTAACTATTCTTCCCCGACAACAGTGTTGGAAAAGATCTTGCAACAAGTAACAGCGAAGTAGCGAGGAACAACAGTAGCAGCAGAAGCAGAGTAACAACAGTAGCAACAGAGTAGCAACAAAGTGGCCCAATCCCTTTTGTAGCAAGGGACAAGCGTAGACAAAGTAACATAGCAAGGACCAGTAGTAAAAGACTCGTAGGCAGTGGATCGGTGATGGATGAGTATTACGGATGTGATTCATCATGTAACATCTATAACACGGAGATATATGTAACTAGCTCCCGTTCGTCAATCTAATGTAGGCATGTATTCCGTATGTAGTCATACGTGCTTAGGGGAAAGAACTTGCATGACATCTATTGTCCATCCCTCCCGTGGCAGCAGGGTCCTAATGGAAACTACGGGATATTAAGGTTCTCATTTTAATAAAGAACCAGACCAAGGCATTAACACGCGGTGAATACATGAACTCCTCATAATATGGTCATCTCCGGGAGTGGTTCCGGCTATTGTCACTCCCCGGTTGCCGGGTCATAACACATAGTAGGTGACTACAACTTGCAAGATAGGATCTAAAACACACATATATTGGCGACAACATAATAGGTTCAGATCTGAAATCATGGCACTCGGGCCCTAGTGACAAGCATTAAGCATAGCCAAGTAGTAGCAACATCAATCTAGAACATAGTGGATACTAGGGATCAATCCCCGTCAAAAACTAACTCGATTACATGATAGATCTCATCCAACTCTTCACCGTCCAGCAAGCCTACGATGAGATTACTCACGAATGATGAAGAGCATCATGGAATTGTCGATGAAGGAAGGTTGATGATGACGATGGCGACAATTTCCCCTCTCCGGAGCCCGAAACGGACTCCAGATCTGCCCTCCAGATGAAGAACATGAGGTGGCGGCGCCTCCGTACTGTAAAACGCGATGTAACCTTCTCTCTGATTTTTTCCGGGCGAGACGGAAGATATAGAGCTGAGTTTGGGGGCGGTGGTGCCACGTGGGCCCCACAAGCCCTCACGGCGCGGCCTATGGGGGTGGCCGCGGTCTATGGGCTTGTGGCCCACTGGCACGCCCCCTCTGGTTGATCTTTGCGCAGGTATTTTTCTTTTATTCCAGAAAAAATCTTCGTAAATTTTCAGGACATTCCGAGAACTTTTATTTATGCACAAAAACAACACCATGGTAATTCTGCTGAAAACAGCGTCAGTCCGGGTTAGTTCCATTCAAATCATGCAAATTAGAGTCCAAAACAAGGGCAAAAGAGTTCGGAAAAGTAGATACGACGGAGACGTATCATCCATCACATCATTCTCCTAATGATGTGATCCTATCATCAAGTGACAACACTTGTCTATGGCTAGGAAACCTTAACCGTCCTTGACCAACTGGCTAGTCAACTAGAGGCTCACAAGGGACATTGTTTTGTCTATATATCCACACATGCATTTATGTTTTCATTCAATATAGTTATAGCATGGATAATAAACGATTATCTTGAAGCATGAAATATAATAATAACTATTTAATTATTGCCTCTAGGGCATATTTCCAATAGTCTCCCACTTGCACTATAGTCAATAATCTAGCTTCACATCTCTATGTGATTTACAATGCAATGAATCTAACAACCATACAGTTCTAGTGTTGATCATCTTTGCTCATGGAAGAGGTTTAGTTAGCGGATCTGCAACATTCAGATCCGTCTGCACTTTGCAAATATTTATGTCCTTCTCCTTGATGTAATCACGGATGGCATTGAAGCGTCGTTTTATGTGTCTGGTCCTCTTGTGAAACCTTGGTCCCTTGGCTAGAGCAATGGCACCAGTGTTGTCACAAAACAAATTGATTGGGTCCAGTGCACTTGGAACTACTCCAAGATCTAACATGAACTGCTTCATCCAGACACCCTCCTTAGTCGCCTCTGAGGCAGCTATGTACTCCGCTTCACATGTAGAATCAGCTATGGCACTTTGCTTGGAACTACACCAGCTTACCGCACCCCCGTTAAGAATAAATACGTATCCGGTTTGAGACTTAGAATCATCCGGATCAGTGTCAAAGCTTGCATCGACGTAACCCTTTACGACGAGCTCTTTGTCACCTCCATAAACGAGAAACATTTCCTTAGTCCTTTTCAGGTACTTCAGAATATTCTTGACCGCCGCCCAGTGTTCCACTCGTGGATCACTTTGAAACCTGCCTGCCATACTTATGGCCAGGCTGAAATCCGGTCTTGTGCACAACATTGGATACATGATAGACCCTATGGCTAAAGCATAGGGGACGACACTCATCTTTTATCTATCTTCTATAGTATTGGACAATGAGTCTTACTCAACTTTATACCTTGTAACAGAGGCAAGAACCCCTTCTTGGATTGTTCCATTTTGAACTTCTTCAAAACTTTATCAAGGTATGTGCTTTGTGAAAGAGATATTAGGCGCCTTGACCTATCTCTATAGATCTTTATGCCCAATATGTAAGCAGCTTCTCCTAGGTCCTTCATTGAAGAACTTTTATTCAAGTAATCCTTTACGCTTTCCAGTAACTCTACATTATTTCCAATCAACAATATGTCATCCACATATAATATTAGAAACACTATAGAGCTCCCACTCACTTTCTTGTAAATACAAGCTTCTCCAAAAACTTGTATAAACCCAAACGGCTTGATCACCTGATCAAAGTGTTGGTTCCAACTCCGAGATGCTTGCACTAGTCCATAAATGGATCGCTGGAGCTTGCACACTTTCTCAGCATTCTCCGGATTGACAAAACCTTTAGGTTGCATCATATACAACTCTTCCTTAAGAAACCCGTTAACGAACGCCGTTTTGACATCCATCTACGAGATTTCATAATCGAAAAATGCAGCTATTGCTAACATGATTCGGACGGACTTAAGCATCGCTACAGTGAGAATGTCTCATCGTAGTCAACTCCTTGAACTTGTGAAAAACCCTTTGCCACAAGTCGAGCTTTATAAATGGTCAAATTACCGTCCGCGTCCGTCTTCTTCTTGAAGATCCATTTGTTCTGAAAAGCCTTGCGACCTTGAGGTAATACTTCCAAAGTCCATACTTTGTTATCATACATAGATCGTATCTCGGATTTCATGGCTTCTAATCATCTTTTGGAATATGGGCCCACCATTGCTTCTCCATAACTCGCAGGTTGATTGTTTTCCAACAACATGATTGACAAGACAAGATTCCCGTACCACATCGGAGCAGTACGTGCTCTTGTCGACCTGCGAGGTTCGACAGTAACTTGATCTGAAGCTTCATGATCATCATCATTAGCTTCCTCTTCAACTGGTGTTGCCTCGACAGAAATTTCTTTCTGCCCCGCGCCACCATCTTGTTGAAGCAGAGGTTCCACAACCTCATCAAGTTCTACCTTCCTCCCACTCAATTCTTTCGAGAGAAACTCTTTCTCAAGAAAAGCTCCGTTCTTAGTGACAAACACTTTGCCCTCGAATCTGAGATAGAAGGTATACCCAACTGTCACTTTTGGGTAACCTATGAAGACACACTTTTCCGTTTTAGGTTCCAGCTTTTCAGGCTGAAGCTTTTTGACATAAGCATGACATCCCCAAACTTTAAGAAACGACAACTTTGGCTTCTTTGCATACCATAGCTCATAAGGTGTCGTCCCAACGGATTTAGATGGTGCCCTATTTAAAGTGAATGCAGCTGTCTCCAATGCATAGTGCCAAAATGATAGTGGCAAATCGGTAAGAACCATCATAGAACACACCATATATAATAAAGTACGATTACGACGTTCGGACACACCATTACGCTGTGGTGTTCCAGGCGGTGTCAACTGTGAAATAATTCCTCATTGTCTTAAGTGAGCACCAAATTCGTAACTCAGATATTCACCTCCTCGATCAGATCGTAGGAACTTGATCTTCTTGCTATGATGATTTTCAACTTCACTCGGAAATTGTTTGAACTTTTCAAATGTTTTAGACTTGTGCTTCATCAAGTAGATATAGCCATACCTACTCAAATCGTTAATGAAGGTGAGAAAATAACGATATTCGCCGCGCGCCTCTATGCTCATTGGTCTGCACACATCAGTATGTATGATCTCCAACAAGTCACTTGCACGCTCCATTGTTCCAGAGAATGGAGTCTTAGTCATATTGCCCATGAGACATGGTTCACATGTGTCAATTGATTCAAAATCAAGTGACTCCAAAAGTCCATCAACATGGAGTTCCTTCATGCGCTTATCACCAATATGACCTAAGCGGCAGTGCCACAAGAAAGTGGCGCTATCATTGTTAACTCTACATCTTTTGGTCTCAATGTGATGGATATGAGTGTCATCACAATCGAGATTTAATATGAACAAACCCCTCACATTGGGTGCATGACCATAAAAGATATTACTCATAGAAATATAACAACCATTATTCTGTGACTTAAATGAGTAACCGTCTCACAATAAACAAGATCCAGATATAATGTTCATGCTTAATGTAGGCACTAAATAACAATTATTTAAGTTCATCACTACCCGATGGTAACTGAAGTGAGGCCATGCCGACGGCGATCGCATCAACCTTGGAACCATTTCCTGCGTGCATCGTCACTTCATCCTTCCCTAGCCTTCGTTTATTCCACAGTTCCTATTTCGACTTGCTAATGTGAGCAACAGAACCGATATCAAATACCCATGCACTACTACAACAGCTCTTGAGGTACACATCAATAACATGTATATCATATATACCTTGCTTGGCATTGGCCGCATTCTTATCAGCCAGATACTTGGGGCAGTTGTGCTTCCAGTGACTAGCCCCCTTGCAATAATAGCACCTAGTTTCCGTCTTAGGTCCAGCCTTGGGTTTCTTCGTCGGAGGGGCAACAGCTTTGCCACTCTTCTTGGAGTTACCCTTCTTGCCTTTGCCATTTTTCTTGAAACTAGTGGTCTTATTGACCATCAACACTTGATGTTCTTTCTGGATTTCTGACTCAGCGACTTTCAGCATCGCAAATAACTCGCGGGGTGACTTATTCATCCCTTGCATGTTATAGTTTAACATGAAGCTCTTATAGCTAGGTGGCAGCGACTGAAGAATTCTGTCAGTGATAGCTTCTTGCAGGAGTTCAATCCCCAGCTCAGCTAGACGGTTAGAGTACCCATACATTCTGAGCACGTGTTCACTAACAGACGAATTCTGCACCATTCTGCAAGCATAGAACTTATCGGTGGTCTCATACCTCTCGATCCGGGCATTCTTCTCAAAGATAAACTTCAACTCCTAGAACATCTCATATGCTCCATGACGTTCAAAACGTCTTTGAAGTCCCTGTTCTAAGCCATACAAAACTGCACATTGAACTAGTGAGTAGTCATCCTTAAGCGCTTGCCAAGCGTTCAAAACATCTTGGTACGCCGTAGCGGGTGGTGCTTTACCTAGCGCAACATCAAGCACATATTGCTTTTGGCCATCTTGGAGGATAAGCCTCAGATTTCGAGCCCAGTCAACAAAGTTGCTTCCATCATCTTTCATCTTAGCTTTCTCTAGGAACATATTAAAATTCAGGGTTGCTACTGCGTGAGCCATTGATCTACAACATAAAATTTTGCAAAGATTACTTAGACTATGTTCAATACAGTTGAGTTTAGCTAATCATATTACTAATAAACTCCCACTCAAATAGACATCCATGTAGTCATTGGAGTGTCGCATGATCCAAATTCACTAACTCTAGTCCAATCATCACGTGAGTTGAGTATAGTTTCACTGTTGAACATCTCCATGTTGATCATATCAACTATATGATTCATGCTCGACCTTTCGGTATCTTGTGTTCCGAGGCCATGTATCTACATGCTAGGCTCGTCAAGTTTAACCCGAGTGTTCCGCGTGTGCAACTGTTTGCACCCGTTGTATGTGAACGTTGAGTCTATCACACCCGATCATCATGTTGTGTCTCGAAACAACGAACTATCACGATGGTGCATAGTCGGGGAGAACACAATTTTATCTTGAAATTTTAGTGAGGGATCACCTTATAATGCTACCGTCGTTCTAATCAAAATAAGGTGCATAAAAGGATTAACATCACATGCAAATCATAAGTGACATGATATGGCCATGAACTTGTGCTTCTTGATCCTATCACCAAAGCACCGACATGATCTCCATCGTCACTGGCGCCGCACCATGATCTCCATCATCACGATCTCCATCATCGTGCCGCCATCGAGGTTGTCACACTATTTATGCTATTACAACTAAAGCTACAACCTAGCGATATAGTAAAAGCATCTGCAAGCACAAACGTTAGTTTAAAGAAAACCCTATGGCTCCTGCCGGTTGCCGTAGCATCGACGTGCAAGTCGATATTTAACAATTACAACATCATCATCTCATACATCCAATATAATCATATCACCATATCACATCACATGCATACCCTCGAAAAACAAGTTAGACGTCCTCTAATTTGTTGTTGCATGTTTTACGTGGCTGCTATGGGTATCTAGTATGATCACATCTTACTTACGCAAAGCCACAACGGTGATATGCAAATTGCTATTTAACCTTCTCCAAGGACCACCTCGGTCAAATCCGATTCAACTAAAGTTGAAGAAACATACACCCGCCAGTCATCTTTATGCAACAAGTTGCATGTCAGTTGATGAAACCGGTCTCTCGTAAGCGTACGAGTAAAGTTGGTCCAGGCCACTTCAATCCAACAATACCGCTGAATCAAGAAAATACTAAGGAGGGCAGCAAATTTAACATCAACGCCCACAAACGCTTTTGTGTTCTACTCGAGATATCATCTACGCAGGAACCTAGCTCATGATGCCACTGTTGGGGAACGTTGCATGGGAAACAAAAAATTTCCTACGCACATGAAGATCTATCATGCTGATGATCATCTACGAGAGGGAGATCAGATCCACATACCCTTGTAGATCGCTAAGCGAGAAGCGTTAAGAAACGCAGTTGATGTAGTGGAACGTCTTCGCGATCGAAATCGCCGCCGTCCCACGATCCGTCCTGATCTAGCACCGAACGGACGCACCTCCGCGTTCAGCACGCGTACAGCGCAATGACGATCTCCACCTTCTTGATCCATCTAGAGAGATGAAGATGTAGCTGAATTCTTGGGCAGCACGACCGCGTGGCGGTGATGATGGTGGAGCTACTTCGACAGGGCTTCACCGTGCTATACCGATCTAGCTACGAGGTGTCACCAAGTAGTGGAGGGAGAGAGGTTTGCACAAAGGCTTGAAGTCCAAAAACCCTAAAACCCTCCACTATATATAGGAGGATCCAAGGGGTGGTTGGATTGCCTCCTATTCCAAGGAGGAGCTTCGACCGAGGCAAGGAGGGAGGAGTCCTCCTCCAATTCGGTTTGGTGGAGGACTCCTTCCTATCTTGTGCACCTCCTTCTTTTTTCCCCTTCTTTATTATTGCTTTGGCTTAAATAGCCTTATTGCGCTAGCCTCACCAGCCCACTAAGGGCTGGTGCGCCACCCATGGGCCTATTTGGTTCTCTCCCGGGTTGGTGGCCCCTCCCGGTAAAACCCCGGAACCCATTCGTCACTCCGGTACTTTACCGATAATGCCCTTTTCGGAAGCCAAATGCAACAATCCTATATATCAATATTCGTTTCCGGACCATTCCGGAGACACCCGTGACGTCCGGGATCTCATCCGGGACTGCAAACAACATTTGGTTACCAACATCAGTAATTTAACTATACCGAAAACGTCACCGAACCTTAAGTGTGCAGACCCTGCGGGTTTGAGAACTATGTAGACATGACCGAGACACTCTCCGGTCAATATCCAATAGCGGAACCTGGACATCCATATTGGATCCTACATATTCTACGAAGATCTTATCGGTTCAACCTCTATGTCAAGGATTCACACAATCCCGTATATCATTCCCTTTGTCCTTCGGTATGTTACTTGCCCGAGATTCTATCGTTGGTATCGCCATACCTATTTCAATCTCGTTACTGGCAAGTCCCTTTACTCGTTCCGTAATACAAGATCCCGTGGCTAACTCTTTAGTCACATTGCTTGCAAGGGTTGTTTGTGATGTTGTATTACCAAGTGGGCCCTGAGATACCTCTCCGTCACACGGAGTGACAAATCCCAGTCTTGGTCCATGCTAACTCAACGGACACCTTCGGAGATGCCTGTAGAGTACCTTTATAGTCACCCAGTAATGTTGCGACGTTTGATACACACAAGGCATTCCTCCGGTGTCAGCGAGTTACATGATCTCATGGTCACATGAATGTATACTTGACATGCAAAAAACAATAACAACAAAATGACATGATCATATGGTACGTTTATAGTTTGGGTCTTGTCCAACACATAATTCTCCTAATGATGTGATCCTGTCATCAAGTGACAACACTTGTCTATGGCTAGGAAACCTTAACCATCCTTGACCAACAGGCTAGTCAACTAGAGGATCACTAGGTATATTCCTTTATCTATATATCCACACATGCATTTATGTTTCCATTCAATACAATTATAGCATGGATAATAAACGATTATCTTGAAACAGGAAATATAATAATAACTATATTATTATTGCCTCTAGGGCATATTTCCAACATGTCTTGCATGCGGATACCCGTAGTGACATTGGGTTATTCAAGTGATTTACTTGATATATGTTATGGCATCAACTTGCGGATTCCGTTGACCTTGGGGATCTATGCATAGGGGTTGATTGCACATTTTCATACTATGTTCTCCGATAGAAATCTTGGGGTTCTCCTTGAAGTTCATTGTGTTGGATTGAATATGATAGATCTGAAATTGTTTGACGCATGTCATATAATTTACCTACAGATACTTGAGGTGACATTTGAATATCTAGGTGACATTAGGTTTGATTGATATGTATCATTGGTGTTATTTTAGTACGTACTCTAGGGATGTTTGTGACAGCGATAGGAATAGCTCAAAAGATTGATAAGAAATAATAACTTTGAGGTAGTTCTACTACCTACACAAATTTCATCTTACTGTTCTCCAATAGATAGGAACTTTGGAGTGATTCTTCGTTGTACGTCGAGGGATGATCATATGATTCTACTTACGTTAGCATTGTTGAGAGATTGCACTAGTGAAAGTATGAACCCTAGGCCTTCTTACCCAGCATTTATACAACGCTTTTCTCACTGTTTTACACTTGCTACCTTGCTGTTTTTATATTTTCAGATTACAAAAACCTATATCTACTATCCATACTACACTTGTATCACCATCTTTTGCCGAACTAGTGCACCTATCCAATTTTCCATTGTATTGGGTGTGTTGGAGACACAAAAGATTTTTTGTATTTGCTTGAAGGGTTGTTTGAGAGAGGCCATCTTCGTCGTACACCTCCCATAGATTTATAAACCTTAGTTCACCCACTTGAGGGAAATTGCTACTGTCCTACAAAACTCTGCGCTTGGAGGCCCAACATAGTCTATACGAATAAACTTGCATAGTAGACATCATAAACTAGTATTGTCTTGAACTCGGAGAAGTGTCACTTTATGGTAAACGAAGGTATAGTCTTGGGTCATAATATTTTTGAAATATTCATTGAGGTAGATAAAATTAAAGTTTATTCCAACGAGAAAATGCCACATCCTAAAGATATGAACGGTATAATGAGTTTTCTAGGTCATGTTGGTTTCCATAGAAGGTTCATTAAGGACTTTTCTAAAATTTCTAGGCCTCTTGCCAATCACTTGCAGAAAGTTGTTCCATTTGTTTTTATGATGATTGTGTAGAAGCCTTTTAAATACTTAAGAAAGCTTTGATGATTGCTCCTATTCTTCAACCAACTGATTGTAATTTACCATTTGAAATTATGTGTGATGCTAGTGATTATGCTATAGGTCTTGTGACACCCCGATAGTTAAGCTACAGTAACCACACCATAATGATGCTAGGTCATCATGTTTTACTGAGCTAGGTTGTCACCTAATAAGAATCAAAGCAGTTTTAATATTTAGTTTAAAGACAAACGAATTAAATTTTCAGATGTAGAGAAATAAAAATGTTTGAGTTGTAGCAAATAACAATGGTTAATATATTTTCTAAACTAGCGTGCAGAAAAATATGTATATAAAGAAATAAGCATAAGTGTAAAATAAAACTGAAAATGAAATACAAATAAAGAAAAAAGAAACAAGAAAAAAAAGACCAAACCCCCCACCCCTGGCCCAACTGGGCCTAGTGGCCCAGCCGGCCAGGCCTCCAAGCGCCGCAGGGGAACCCTAGCGATCTGGCTCCCTCCCCTCGCTCCCTGGCCGTCGCCGCCAGCTCACCCTCCCGCTCGTCTCGATCCCCATGTCCCGCCCCACCTTTCCCCACCGACCGAGACAAACCCACCCTCACCTCTCGTTCTCCTCTCTCCCGCACCTACCCCACGACAGCCTCCCACCCCCACAACACCCCAACCCCCGCACCAGACCCTCCTCCTCGCGAGGAACCCCCTCCCCCTCGTCGGTCTCCCCCAGGAGACCGAGCCAGGCCCCCATCTCCCAGTGAACCCCTCCCCTCCAGCGAACCCCTCCCACCTCTCGCCTCGCTCCCCCTGGCGAGAGCCCCGCCGCTCGTCGGCCTGGCCCTCCCCGTCGCCCACCTCGCCCCGCGAGCCCCTCCACTGGCCTCCTAGACCCGGCGGTCTCGCCTCCCCTTCCTCCACTCGCCGGCTCACCCCATACCACCAACACCCCCTCTCCTCCCAGTCCAGTCGAGCCCCACAGATCCCAGATCGAGCCCCCAGCCCAAGGAGCCCCGCCCCCCCCCCCCCGGTCACCCCGTTGGCCGAGCTCCCCCTCGTCACGCCGGTCACCCATCTCGTCGGATCCGTCATCACCGCCTTCGGGAACCTCCACGCCATCTCCTCCGCCCCTTCCCGCGAATTCCGGCTTCACCGGGCCGTCTCATCAACGTTGGTGAGCCCCTCCTCGGGCTCCTCCCACCATCTTGTTCTCCTCGCCGTCCCGGTTCCGTTCCGGCAAATGGGGCTCCGATCCGTCGACGTTTGACTCCGGTAGGAGATGAAGTTGGCTCTCTTCTATGTTCAGAAAGTTAACACAGACTCTTTGTTGTCTGTTAACACAGAGAGTTGTGAGAGATGAGAGTTAGAAAAAGTTAAAATAAAAGGTGTATTAGTTGCGTATGTATGTATGTATGTATGAGATGCGATGTATGTATTCGTATATAGGTATTTGGAGGAATACGATATTTGCATGATTATGTATCTGTGAATAAAACCGAGTATTTGGCCTAAAGCCACTTACCGGTGGGGCCAACGCACCCCGCTGTCTATGACAGGGGGGCCCCACGCGATAATTGAGAAAAGTAAAAATTAAAATATAAAAATAAAAATAATGTTTTTATTAAATAAATAAATAGATATATTAGTTAATTAATTAATTAGAATAATTAGAATATGACACGTGGGTCCCCCATTAAATTAATCTGATTAATCAATATTTAATCTAAATTCAAACTTGTGCCTATGACGTTCGGGACCCGCTCGTCAGTTGACCAGTCAAATATTGATGTCAGCATGACATCATGCTGATGTCATAATAGCTTTTTATTAAATTATTTAAATCTGTTTTTAATTCCTAATTATTGAATAAAATTTTAAAAATTAATATTAAATAATCCGTAAGTCAGATCAAAATATTTTCAACATGAAAGTTGATCAGCAAAGCGAGACGAACCCGGATACACGGCCCGTTCGTCTGTCACGCGTCCCTAGCATAGAAAACATGGAACATTTCCATCGGTTCCAGTATGACCGGTAGTAGCCCGAGACCCGGAAAATATCATCAGATATTCTTCGGACCCGTCTATGACGGATGTTGCCGCGTTAGCTCATGTCTAGCCTGCATCTTTCCATGTCATGCTTTGTGTTGCACCGTTGCTATTATTTATTGTTTCTTCCCCTCTTCTTACCGGTAGACCCCGAGACTGACGCTGCTGCCGGGTACATCTACGACCCTGCCGATCAGTCCTTTGCCGCAGAGCAGCAAGGCAAGCAAACCCCCCTTGATCATTCCTATATCGCCTATGTCTTTCTTCCTACTACTTGCATTAGTATTTTGCTACTGTTGTAGTTAGCTC
Source organism: Hordeum vulgare subsp. vulgare (assembly GCF_904849725.1). Classification (NCBI taxonomy): domain Eukaryota; kingdom Viridiplantae; phylum Streptophyta; class Magnoliopsida; order Poales; family Poaceae; genus Hordeum; species Hordeum vulgare. The sequence goes on along the minus strand of NC_058521.1, from coordinate 408,180,529 downwards.
CTATATCTGATGCATAGCCTATTTTTGATGAACTCTTATTTTCAGTACCGTAAACTTAAACTGTTTAGTATAGGTGGAGCAGTTTCCCTTCTGACCCCGTAGTTCAGTTGCCCCGCTTGTTTTCAAATCTCGATCCTTGATCGACGAGCCAGACCCGACACATCACATACACCCCCTTCGTTGTATGACGCTACAGAGATACTATCGCGTACCGAGGGTGACACCTTGCTAAGTACTCCTGATGATATCTTTGTAGTATAGCTAGTCGGTCGTGGTTATCGAGGGTGATTCCTCTTTCACCATTCCCGATGATGCCTCTGTCGTGCAACCCCTCAAGTGTGGGACCCTCGAGGGTGATTCCTCTAAACCCACCTTGACGGGTACATCGTTCGGAATCCAAAGAGGGTGATACCTCGGATTCCCCCCGTGTTACAACCACACAGTTACTCGACCATGTTACTGGGATCTTTGGTGATTAGTTGTAAGACGGGTGGATTCCCGTGAGACTGTGTTGTTGGCCAATTTAAAATGTTAATGGATTTGGGTATTTGATCTGGGTTGGTCGGAGACCTTTTCGCACTAACCGGCTACGCAGGAAGAATTATGGGTAATCAGCGTCGCGGTATCAGCCGAAGCTTTTCAGATGCCAGCAATGTAGCAGCGCGCGCCCGAGTGGTCCCGTGATGCATCGCTCTTGTGATTAAGGGATTCTAGGACTGACGTGGGCCGCCCACGCCACGTGTAGGAGCGCGAAGGGGAACTGGGCCCACGAACCCTTTGTGCTTAGGAGTTAGACCGGCGGGTTGGCCTCTCTGATTAGTCTTAGGTGGGGCTGTGACGTGTCGATATTCCGAGGCCGGGCAGGACGCAGAAAAGTATGTCCGACCAGAGTGTTATCGAGCGTGACGGGACATGTGGTGCACCCCTGCAGGGATGAAAATTAACTATTCGGATAGCCGTGTCCACGGTTACAGGACGACTTGGAGTTGTGCCCCGATCTTATACAACTACAATTGTTACTTAACTGGAATTAGTTTACCTCGGGATTGCTTCCTCGCTGGGAGTCGAGGGAGGATCTCTATGCGTGACCTCACTTTAATATTGCTGCAACAATATGACTATTATTGTTTTACCCCTGTTCTACTTTCGTCTATTGCTGCAAGACCCTGAAGATGCTAGTCTTCGATAGGACTAGGCCTTCTCTCTCTGTTCTCGCATTGCTGCAGTCAGTCCACATATAAAACCCCTTCTTTGATACTGGTGCATTTAGCATAGTTTTGATGCAAGTCTTGCGAGTACTTTGGATGAGTACTCACCGCTGTTTTGCTCCCCCCTTTGTCCGCTCGATCCGTTGCTGCGACCAGATGATGGAGCCCAGGAGTGGAGTTTCCTCCCGATGTCTTCCATCACGTTGGTGTCTTCTTCATGAAGGCTGTTGAAGATAGTTGTAGTTTAGGAGGTTCCCAGGCAGGAGGCCTCGCCTCGTTCGATCGTGTTTCTTTTGTGCTAGCCTTCTCTAAGGCACCCCATGTTTTATGTCTGTACTCAGATATTGTTGCTTCCGCTGACTCGTGTGTTTATCGAGCTTCTGTATTCTAGCCCTCGAGGCCCCTGGCTTGTAATATGAAGCTGATATTGTTTTATTTGTGTCTAGTGTTGCGTTGTGATATCTTCCCGTGAGTCCTTGGGTTTGATCGTACGCATTTGCGTGTATTTTTAGCGTACGATTAAACCGAGGGCGTCACAGGTCTATTCCTTGGCCAAAGAGTTGATAATAAACTAAATTTTATTCATTATTCTAGTAAGACTATGGACAATTCTTAGAAAAGTTATGCTACTATTGAGAAGAGTTTTTATCACTTGTGTTTGCTACTGATAAGTTTATACCTTATATTGTTGATTCTAAAGTAACTATTCACATTGATCATGCTGCTATTAAATATCTTGTGGAAAAGAAACATGCTAAACCTAGGTTGATTAGGTGGGTACCTTTATTACAAGAGTTTGATCTGCATATTATTGATAGAAAGGGAACCTATAATTGTATAGCAGATAATTTGTCTAGCAAGGAAAACATTCTTGATGACCCAACTCCAGGGAATCATAGTTTTCGTAATGAGCAATTGGCTGTTGTTAATACTTATTCTCGTGGTAAACTATGGCATGCTGATTATGCTAATTATATTATTTATAAATATATACCACCTAACTTTTCACCAAGAAAAGAAAATAAAAAAAATCTTTGATTTAAGAAATTACTTTTGGGATGACCGACATCTTTATAAACAAGGAGTAGATGGTATTAGTAGACGTTGTGTACGTGTGCATGAACATGAACAAATCTTGAGGAAGTTTCACTCTAGCCCATATGGAGGACACCATGCTAGAGATAGAACTACACACAAGGTATTGCACTCTTGTTTTATTAGCATACTCTCTTAAAAGATGAAGGTAAGTTTATCCTTTATTGTGATGATTGTCATATAGTTGGAAATATTAGTAGATGTCAAGAAATGCCTATGAATTATTCACTTGTTATTGAACCATTTGATGTTTGGTTTTTCTATTACATGGGACCTTTTCCTTACTTGCATGGTTATACTCATATCCTAATTGTTGTTGATTATTTCATTGAGTGGGTAGATGTAATTCCAATTAAAAATGTTGATCATGAGAATTCTATTAAAATGCTTAAATATGTTATTTACCTAAGGTTTGGAGCCCCTAGATATCTAATGACTGATGGTGGTTCACATTTTATTCGTGATGCTTTCCGGAAAGTTGTAGCTAAGTATGATGTAAAGCATAGTCTAGTGGGAAATTTGAATTATCTAATAGATAATATAATTATTCTTGTAAAAAGTTGTTAATGGATCTAAAAAGAATTGGTATATGCACTTTGGGCATATAGAACTGCTCATAATAGTCTTATGTGTATTCCCCCTTATAAACTAGTTTATATAAAAGCATGTCATTTACCTCTTGAACTAGAGCACAAAGCTTTTTGGGCAATTGAAGGAAAATTATGATTTCAAAATTGCTGGAGGGAAGTGGTTATTTTATGTGAGCTCTTTAGATGAATGAAGACATGAATCATATGAAAATGCGAATTAATTTAAAGAAAATATTAAAATATGGCATGATAAAAGAATTGAGAAACAATAATTTAACAATGGCGAAAAGACAAAGTTATTTTGCACAAGTCTCTTTTGAGACATTTTGCACGCAAACTTCTCCCCAAAAGGGAAGGACCATATGTCATTGAGGGAGTTTACCATTTCGAGCTATCAAGATAAACAACACCGAAGGAACCAAACCGAGGGTGGTTAGTGGGCAAAGTCTTAAACATTAAATTAAAAGTAACCCCATTAACATTGATTCTGATTTTATTCAAGTAATTACACTCGAAGAATACATAGAGGAAACATTTCAGAGGACTCCAACAATCTGAAAAAGGAATAGGTACGTTATATGGTAAGTAAGCCAACTCTGGAAATTTAATAAAAATACTTTCTCTCAAGTTTGGAATAAATATAAGTGAGGAAAATAATAAAAAATCGAGGGAATGTGATAACCCACAAATATAGGGGATTGTTTTTAGATCTTTTCGATAAATAAGAGTGTCAAGCCCAATGACGAGATAAAGGTAGAACAAATATTCCCTCAAGTTCTATCGACCACCGCTACAACTCGACGCACACTTAATGTTTGTTTTACCTAAAACAAGGATAAAACTATAAGTACTTTGCAAGAATAAAAATAGAAATAAATTGCAAGATAATAAATTTATTAGTGTAGTAGCAAGCTTTTTGTAACACAAGAGAAAACTTGTCCCTAGGCAATTGACTACGTTACAAGACCGATAGCAAGTTTTTATGTGGGAGAGGCCACTCCTAGCATGTCATCCCTTACTTGGAATTCTATGCACTTATGGTTAGAGCTATTAGCAAGCATCCACAACTACAAACGTTCATTGAGGCAACACCCAAGCATAGCATTAAGATATATATTGGCCCCCCTTCAATACCGTATGCATCTTGTGTCACTCTTGCCCTCCAGTGCATAGTCCTATCAACATACAACTAACCCTATGGTGTGATCCACACACGTGCTCATATGATGGGCACCAAAGGACAGCAACATATCCACAAGCAAATTAAACCAATCATAGCAATTTCACCAATTAGCCCATAGGACAAAAAAATCTACTCAAACATCATAGGGTAGCCAAATATCATTGGGAAATAGTATGTAGTGTTGAGCACCATGTTTAAGTAGACATTTACAATGGGAAAAGAGGTGTTACACCATTGCATAGAGGGGGAGATATTTGGTGTTGACGACGGCAATATTGCTGATGTAGATCGTCGTCACGCTCCTTGCCCCGGCAGGACTCCGGCGCCACCGAGAGATAGGGGGAGAGAGCCCCCTCCTTCTTCTCCTTCCCTGCCCCTCCCCCTAGATGGGAGGAGAGTCCCCCTTCTGGTCCATGGCCTCCATGGCGGTGGAGGGACAGGATCCCCTCCGATATTGGATCTCCCTCTCTTTCTCTTCTGTTTCGCGTTCTTGTTTTCTGGCCCTTCGCCGTTTCTTAAATTCCTGGAGATCCCTAACTCCGATCGGGCTGAAGTTTTTACATGTTTTTTCCATAAAATATCTTTCTTGTGCCTGATGTAGAGCCCCAACCGACTTACAGGGAGGCCACTAGAGGGCAGGGCGTGCTAGGGGGTATGGGCCGCACCCTAGTGGGTAGTGGAGGTCGTGGACCTCCGTTTATGTTGGTTCCACCTAAAAAATCACATATATTCCAAAATAATTCTCTATCAATTTTTATCGCATTTGGACTTTGTTTAATATGGATATTCTATGAAACAAAAAACATGCAACAAATAGGAACTGACACATGCCACTGGATCAATATGTTAGTCCAATAAATCATATAAATTTTTGCCAAAAATATGTGAAAGTTGTATAATATTGGCATGGAACAATTAAAAAAATATAGATACGATGGGGACGTATGACCATCCCCAAGCTTAATTCCTGCTCGTCCTCGAGTAGGTAATGATAAAATGATTATTTTTGATGTGGAATGCTACCTAACATAGTCTTGAGCAAATCTCTAATCACGACATGACTTTTGAGATACAAGTGATTCAAGGCACTAGTCAATCATTTGACAAAAATACATCCATACTCAGGGTTACTAGCAACCAATCATGCCCTTTCAAATTTACAATGGTTGAAGAATGCTATCCCTACAAAATCATATAGCGTGTCATATTGGGTCTTCCTAGCATAAGGTATAAATCATGAGCACCCCGGTGTCAAATCAAGCAATTGGATCGTACTTCTTAATACACTTCAACTTGTTATTACTCATGAGCATGAACCATGGATATAGCATAAAGGTGGAATAGAATATGGTGGTAGGTTTCAAAGGGGTAGAAGTGAAGAAGAAAGTCTCGGATCAACTCGGCGTACCAAAGGGCTATGGAGATGCCCATCAAAAGATATCAATGCGAGGAGTAGGGATTGCCATGTAACGGATACACTAAGAGTTATAAGTGTATGAAAGCTCAATATGAAAAGTAACTAGGTGTGCATCAAACTCTATAATAAAAATTCCCACTAGTATATGAAAGTGAGAACATAGGATACTCTCCATTTGAAAAACATGGTGCTACTTTGAAGCACAAGTGTGGAATTAGCACGCCCCTTCTCTCTTTTCTCTCATATTTTTTCCTTTTTTTTCTTTCTCTTTTTCTTTTTTTTTTCTTTTTTTTTCTTTTCTTCCGGAGTCTCATCCCGACTTGTGAGGGGATCATAGTATCCATCATCCTTTCCTCACTAGGACAATGCTCTAAATATGAATAATGATGATCATCACACTTCTATTTACTTACAACTCAATATTACAGCTCGATACCTAGAACAAAGTATGACTCTATATGAATGCCTCTGGCAGTGTACCAGGATGTCCAATGATCTAGCGTAGCACGAACATAAGAAAATGGACAACCCATGGAAATATCATGCTAGCTATCTTACGATCATGCAAAGCAATATGACAATGAATGCTCAAGTCATCAAAACGGAAGCGGTGGAAGTTCCATGGCAATATATCTCGGAATGGCTATGGGAATGCCATAATAGGTAGGTAAGGTGGCTGTTTTGAGGAAGATATAATAAGGCCTATGTGTGATAGAGCGTATCATATCACGGGGTTTGGATGCACCTGCGAAGTTTGCACTGACTATTGATACGTCTCCAACGTATCTATAATTTTTGATTATTCCATGATGTTATGTTATCATTCTTGAATGTTTTATAATCATTTTATAGCAATTTTACATCATTTTTTGGGACTAACCTATTGACATAATGGCTAGTGCCAGTTGCTACTTTTTGCTTTTTTTCCTTCGCACAAAATCCATATTACATGAGGTCCAATTGCGATGAAACTTTACGGAGATTGTTTTTGGACCCTAAGGAAACTTGGGAACCAAGAATGAGAAGCACACAAGGTCATGGGGTTGATAACCCACAAGTATAGGGATCAATTGTAGCCTTTCTCGATAAGTAAGAGTGTAGAACCCAACGAGGAGCTAAAGGTTGGACAAATATTCCCTCAAGTTCTATCGACCACCGATAAAACTCTACGCACACTTTACGTTCGCTTTACCTAGAACAAGTATGAAACTAGAAGTACTTTGTAGGAGAGATGGGATAGGCTTGCAAGAAATTAAAGAACACGTAAATAAAACTAGGGGCTGGTTAGAAAAAGAAACAAATACGAGTGTGGAAAAGTGGTGGTAGGAGTTGCGGAATTGTCCCTAAGAAATTGACTACGTTACTAGATTGATAGCAAGTTTTATGTGGGAGAGGCCTCTGCTAGCATGTCATCCCTTACTTGGAATTCTATGCACTTATGATTGGAACTATTAGCAAGAATCCGCAACTACTAACGTTCATTAAGGTAAAACACAACCATAGCAATAAGATATATTGGTCCCCGTTCAATCCTATATGTATCAATTTCTATGCTAGGTTTGAAGCTTCTGTCACTCTAGCCTGCCAATACATAGTCCTATCAACATACAACTTACCCTATGGTGTGATCCACGCGCGGTACCATATGATGGGCACCAAAGGACAACAACATAACCACAAGCAAACTAAACCAGCCATAGCAATTCATCAATCACCGATAGGACAACGATAATCTACTCAGACATCATAGGGTAGCAACACATCATTGGATAATAATATGTAGCATAAAGCACCATTTTCAAGTAGAGGGTATAGCGGTTTGCGGAGAGTGAACCGCTGAATATAGATGGGGGAAGATGATGGAGATGCTGGTGAAGATGACAGATGTGTTGGTGTAGATCGCCGTCACACGATGATGTCCCGGGCGGCGTTCCGGCGCCGCCGGGAGAGAGGGGGAGAGAGCCCCCCTCCTTCTTCTTCTTCCTTGACCTCCTCCCTAAATGGGAGAAGTGTTTCCCCTCTGGTCCATGGTCTCCATGGCGGCGGAGAGGCGAGAGCCCCTCCTAGATTGGATCTCTCTCTCTGTGTCCTTCTGTTTCTGCGCTCCCAGATTCTGTGTTTCACTGTTTCTTAAATTCCCGGAGATCCATAACTCCGATTGGGCTGAAATTTTAACACGATTTTATTCCGGATATTATCTTTCTTGTGGCGAAAGAAGGGCTCCAACCGCCTTAAGGAGTGGCCACAAGCCTGCCAGCCGGCGCCGTACCTCCTGGTGGCGGCTACAGGGCTTGTGGGCCCTCCGTGCATCGCCTCGCGTTGATTCTTCTTCCCAAAAATCGTAAATATTCCAAAAAATCCCCGTAAGTTTTTATTACGTTTGGACTTCGTTTGGTATGGATATTCTGCGAAACAAAAAACATGCAACAAACAGGAACTGGCACTGGGCACTGGATCAATATGTTAGTCCCAAAAATAGTATAAAAAGTTGCCAAAAGTATATGAAAGTGGTAGAATATTGGCATGAAACAATCAAAAATTATAGATACGACGGAGACGTATCAGCATCCCCAAGCTTAATTCCTACTCGTCATCGGGTAGGTAAGTGATAAAAAAGTTACTTTTTGATGTGGAATGCTACCTAGGATAATCTTGATCATATAGTCTAATCATGGCATGAATACTAAAACACGAGTGATTCAAAGAAATAGTCGATGATTTGACATGAAGACAATAATATTTAAAGCATACTAACAAAGCAATCATGTCTTCTCAAAATATCATGGCCAAAGAAAGTTATCCCTACAAAATCATATAGTATGGCTATGCTCCATCTTCCCCACACAACGTATTTAAATCATGCACAACCCCGGTTTTAGCCAAGCAATTGTTTCATACTTTAGTGTTCTCAAACCTTTTCAAGTTTCACGCAATACGTGAGCGTGAGACATGGACATAGCACTATAGGTGGAATAGAATATGCTGGTCGTGGAGAAGAAAAAAAAGGAGGAGATAGTCTCACATCAACTAGGCGTATCAACGTGCTATGGAGATGCCCATCAATAGATATCAATGTGAGTGAGTAGGGATTGCCACGCAACGGATGCACTAGAGCTTATAAGTGTATGAAAGCTCACAAAAGAAACTAGTGGGTGTGCACCCAACTTGCTTTCTCAGGAATACCTAGGGCAATTTTGAGGAAGCCCATCATTGGAATATACAAGCCAAGTTATATAATGAAAATTTCCCACTAGTATATGGAAGTGACAACATAGGAGACTCTCTGTCATGAAGATCATAGTGCTATTTGAAGCACAAGTGTGGAAAGAGGATAGTAGCAATTGTCCCTTCTCTCTTTTCTCTCTTTTTTTGTGGGCTCTTTGGCCTCTTTTTTTATATTTTTTTATTATTATTTTGGTGGGCATCTTTGGCCTCTTTTTTGTAAATGGGCTTCGTTGGCCTCCTTTATTTCCTCACATGGGACAATGCTCTATTAATAATGATCATCACACTTACAACTCAATACTTAGAGCAATGATGACTCTATATGAAATGCCTTCGGTAGTGTACCGTGACAATGATCTAACATAGCAATGACATCAAAAAACGGACAAGCCATGGAAACATCATGCTAGCTATCTTACAATCATGCAATGGCAATATGGAAGTGGTGGCAGATGTCATGAGACGGAACGGTGGTAGTTGCATGGCAATATATCTCGGAATGGCTATGAAAATGCCATAATAGGTAGGTATGGTGGCTGTTTTGAGGGAGGCTATATGGTGGGTGTAATGCACCGGCGAAAGTTGCGCGGTACAAGAGAGGCTAGCAATGGTCGAAGGGTGAGAGTGCGTATAATCCTTGGACTCAACATTAGTCATAAAGAACTCACATACTTATTGCAAAAGTCTATTAGTCATCGAAACAAGGTACTACACGCATGCTCCTAGGGGAAAGGTTGCTAGGAGTTAACCATCGCGTGATCCCGACCTCCACACAAAGGATGTCAATAAATAAATAAGTCATGCTCCGACTTCATCACATAACGGTTCCCCATACGTGCATGCTACGGGAATCACAAACCTTAACACAAGTATTTCTACGAATACACAATTACTCACTAGCATGACTCTAATATCACATATTCATGTCGCAAATACTATTGCAAGGAATCAAACATATCATATTCAGTGGTCTACAAGTTTTATGTAGGATTTTATAACTAACCATGTGAATGGCCAACTCTTGTTAACTCTATAAATAGGTATAAGTGAAGCATGAGAGTTTAATTCTTTCTACAAAAGATATGCCCCACTCTAACAAATATAAGTGAACCAAAAGAGCATTCTACAAATGGCGGTTTTCTATGTGTAGGGAAACAGACAATCCAAATTTCAAAAGATATAAATGAAGCACAAGAAGCATTCTATAAATCCAACCATGGACTATCTCATACCAGCATGGTGCATAAAACAAAAAGGAAAAATAAACACAAAAGACGCTCCAAGCATTTGCACATATCATGTGACGAATCAAAATATAGCTCCGAGTAAAATTACCGATAGATTGTAGACGAAAGAGGGGATGCCTTCCGGGGCATCCCCAAGCTTAGACGCTTGAGTCTTCCTTGAATATTACCTTGGGGTTCCTCGGGCATCCCCAAGCTTTGGCTCTTGCCTCTCCTTATTCCTTCATCCATCGTGCTCTCACCCAAAACTTGAAAATTTCAATCACACAAAACACAACAAAACTTCATGAGATCCGTTAGTATAATAAAATAAATCACCACTTCAAGTACTGTTGTGAACTCATTCTAAATTCATATTAGCATTATATCTACTGTAATCCAAGTTCACCATTGTTCATACCCCCCAATACTACCCATAGATTTATCAAAATAAGTGAACAATGCATAGAAAACAGAATCTGTCAAAACAGAACAGTCTGTAGCAATCTGTATATTCCGTATACTTCTGATATCTCAAAAAATCTGAAAAATTACGAACGTCTGGAAAATTTGCATATCAATCAGCAGAAAAATGAATCAACTCAAAATCTCTTCCAGAATAAAAATGAAAATTAATTTCATGAGTAGAAAGTTTCTGTCTTTTCTCAGCGTGATCAAACAACTATCACCCAAACTAATCGTAAAGGCTTTGCTTGACACATTATTTTTAAAATACAAAGTAATTGTACAAGGGGATAATTATTTTTGTGAGAAACTTCCATGAAAAATTCTACATTGTTTCCATGAGCATGAACACAAGTGTTCAAGGTCAACCCTCACTTTCACAACGCATCACCTTTCAATCACTTCTCTTTTTGAAAAAGTTTTAAGTTCCCCTGTATATTTATTTTGTTTTTAAACTAAATAAAAGCACTCAACAGAAATAAATGACTCTCTAAAACTTCCGGGTTGTCTCCCAGGCAGCGCTTTCTTTAAAGCCATTAAGCTAGGCATAAAGTGCTTAAGTAATGGATCCACCCGGATCCCAAGGTATATCAAAGCCCATTTTAATTAGCAATGATTTGAAATTTAGTAGTGAGCACAAGGTAACTTATATCATGCAATGACGAAGTCTAACTCTCTTCCTATGCATTGGCATGTCATAAAAGAACAATTCATGCACATCAAGTAAAGGCCAATACATAGCATAAGCAGTTTCTTGCAATTTTATCGTATTGGAAACACAGAGAGGTGGAGATGTAGTTCCTCTCTCATAATAATTGCAAGTAGGAGCAGCAAGCACATGCATATTATATTCGTCAAAATCATCATGTGTAACATAAGGAACTATAGCTAGCTCATCTTCATAAGCATCATTCATATTGGCATCATGGCCACAAGAATAGCAAGCTTCAAGTTCATCAAAAAGGGATATTTCAAACGAATCCAAGGGATCACAACATTCATCCTTCGGTAAGAACGAATGGAAATTAAATAATGTATGAGTAGAAGAGTTACTCTCATTAGAAGGTGGACATGGGTAGCTAGTCCATTCTTTCTCCTTTTGTTCTTCGCTCTCCTCGTCATCTTTTTCATCTAATGAGCTCACACTTTCAGCATTTTCTTCTTCCATAGTTTCCTGCAAAATAATAGTCTCTTCTTGGGCAGCATAGGATTTCTCCTTAAATCGTTCAATATGGGCATTATATTCATAATTAGTATAACAATAACGAAGCATAGCCAAATTTTTAGATCGGTAAGGAGCATCATCATTATCATCATACCTTTTAAACAGAGCCTCAATTTAATAAGCACCCATAAAAGCAACAAACTCTTCTATTTGATCCACATCATAGTAATCATATATACCATTGGCATAAGAAGCCAAGGTTCTATGATCATTAAACTCACAAGAAAAGGGAAGGTGTGGAGCCTTCATCCTAGAGCAACAAGTAACACCATGTCTCTTGCATAGTTCCCAAGCATACCATTTGAACAAATGGATTTGATCCCATAAAAGGTTCCCTTTTTGAGTCAAGCGATAATCCCTAAAGTATTCACGTTGATCCAACGTGTATCCCATTATATAATAGAATGGGGCTTTCTCAGGATTATTAAAGAAGTATATAATATTTTCCACGTAATGAGCATCGAGGGTTTTAGGAGGTTCCCCATCTCCATGATAGAAAGTACACCTAATTTTTTTGGTATTTCGTGTTCCATATCCATAACTAAAGATAGAGAACAACTTAGAACAGCAAATAAATCTACTTAGTGATAAAGCAAACAAGCACACACGAGGATATTCACCCCACGCTATTGCTCCCCGGCAACGGCGCCAGAAAAAGGTCTTGATAACCCAAAAGTATAGGGGATCAATTGTAGCCTTTCTCGATAAGTAAGAGTGTCGAACCCAACGAGGAGCTAAAGGCAGAACAAATATTCCCTCAAGTTCTATCGACCACCGATACAACTCTACGCACACTTTACGTTCGCTTTACCTAGAACAAGTATGAGACTAGAAGTACTTTGTAGGAGAGATAGGATAGGCTTGCAAGAAAGTAAAGAACACGTAAATAAACTAGGGGCTGGTTAGAAAAAGAAACATATACGAGTGTCTAACGAGTGTGGAAAAGTGGTGGTAGGAGTTGCGGAATTGTCCCTAAGCAATTGACTACGTTACTAGATCGATAACAAGTTTAATGTGGGAGAGCCTCTGCTAGCATGTCATCCCTTACTTGGAATTCTATGCACTTATGATTGGAACTATTAGCAAGCATCTGCAACTACTAACGTTCATTAAGGTAAAACCCAACCATAGCAATAAGATATATTGGTCCCCCTTCAATCCCATATGCATCAATTTCTATGCTAGGTTTGAAGCTTCTGTCACTCTAGCCTGCCAATACATAGTCCTATCAACATACAACTTACACTATGGTGTGATCCACGCGCGCTACCATATGATGGGCACCAAAGGACAACAACATAACCACAAGCAAATTAAACCAACCATAGCAATTCATCAATCACCGATAGGACAACGATAATCTACTCAGACATCATAGGGTAGCAACACATCATTGGATAATAATATGTAGCATAAAGCACCATGTTCAAGTAGAGGGTACATCGGGTTGCGGGAGAGTGAACCGATGAATATAGATGGGGGAAGATGATGGAGATGTTGGTGAAGATGACGGAGGTGTTGGTGTAGATCGCCGTCACACGATGATGTCCCGCGCGGCGTTCCGGCGCCGCCGGGAGAGAGGGGGAGAGAGCCCCCCTTCTTCTTCTTCCTTGACCTCCTCCCTAGATGGGAGAAGGGTTTCCCCTCTGGTCCATGGTCTCCATGGCGGCGGAGGGGCGAGAGCCCATCCTAGATTGGATCTCTCTCTTTGTGTCCTTTTGTTTTTGCGCTCCAAGATTCTGCGTTTCATCGTTTCTTAAATTCCCGGAGATCCGTAACTCAGATTGGGCTGAAATTTTAACACGATTTTCTTCCGGATATTATATTTCTTGCGGCGAAAGAAGGGATGCAACTTCCTTAAGGAGTGGCCACAAGCCTGCCAGCCGCCGCCGTACCTCCTGGTGGCGGCTACAGGGCTTGTGGGCCCTCCGTGCATCGCCTCGCGTTGATTCTTCTTCCCAAAAATTATAAATATTCCAAAAAAAATCCCCGTAAGTTTTTATTACGTTTGGACTTCGTTTGGTATGGATATTCTGCGAAACAAAAAACATGCAACAAACTGGAACTGGCACTGGGCAGTGGATCAATATGTTAGTTCCAAAAATAGTATAAAAAGTTGCCAAAAGTATATAAAAGTTGTAGAATATTGGCATGAAACCATCAAGAATTATATATACGACGGAGACGTATCAGGGGGCCACTAGACATGAAGGTGCGCCAAAGGCACCTGGCATGGCCTGGTGTGTAGTGGGGTCCTCAGGAAGCTTCTCCACCGCGTGTGAGCTCTATACATACCGCAATATTCAGAAAACCCTAGAGGAGTCAACGAAAAATTGTTTAAGCCACCGCAAGTTCCACAACCACGATATCCAATCTAGAGCCCGTTCCAGAGAGGATCATGATCACACAGGTCCTCATTGGAGCTCCTCCGATGACGCGTGAGTATTTCATATCAGACCTACGGGTCCATAGGGAGTAGTTAGATGGCTTTCTCTCTCATTTTGTTTGTCAATACAATGGTCTATTGGAGATCCATACGATGTAACTCTTTGTTTTGCGGTGTTTTTGTTGAGATCCGATGAATTGTGAGTTTATGATCATATCTATGAAAACATATTCATCCTGATTATTATAGCTTCAAATTTCTTCTCTGATATTTGGTTTTTGTCTAGCTAACTTGATCTTTTATCTTGCAACGAGAAGAGGTGCTTTGTGATGGGTTCGATCTTGCGGTGCTCAATCTCACTGACAGAAAGAGACATGACACGCATGTATCATTGCTATCAAGTATAGAATGATGGGGTCTATTCCTACATGAATAGATTTTGTCTACATCATGTCATCATACTCCATTTCTCCATGAACTCAATACACTAAATGCGTGCTAGATAGCGGTCGATGTATGGAGTAATAGAAGTAGATGCAGGTAGAAATCCATCTATTTATCTTGGATGTGATGCCTTCATACGTTCTCATTGTCTTGAATATCATCATAATTACTTTCTTTTCAATTAGTTTCCCAACAGTAATTTATCTACCCACTGCTTGCTATTTTCTCGAGAGAAGCCACTATGAAACCTACGTCCCCGGGCCTAATTCACATCATGTATTTGCAATCTCTACTTATGTATTTGTGTTTCTACTTTATTTGCTCTCTTTTTTCAAATCTATATTATCAAAATACCCAAAAATACCTTGTTGCGTTCTTTTTTGCTATCACTCTTATTTGCATCTATCAATCGATCCTTACTTTACCCACGACGGATTGACAACCCCTCTATGCGTTGGGTTGCAAGGATTTGATATTCGTGTGCAGGTGTTGCTTACATAGTCTTGTGGATCTTCCTAGTGGATTGATACCTTGGTTTCTTAACTGAGGGAAATACTTCCGTCGCTATGCTACATCACCCTTTAAGCTTGGACGGAAACCAATGCACTTGCAAGGAACTTCAAGATTTCTCGCGCCGTTGCCGGGGAAGATCAAGTCAAGATCTATCAGGTTCCTACACACAAATCTTATCTCCTTGAAGTTACATTATTTGCCATTTGCCTCTCGTTTTCCTCTCCCCACTTCACAAAAATTTCCCTTTTCATTTGCCATCTTTCCCTTGCCATTTTCATGCCGGATCTCTTGTTTTCTTGTGTTCTTATTTGCATAGTCACGATGACTCAATAGAACACTAAGTTGTGTGATTTTTCCAGTACCAATAACAATGATTTTATTAGCACTCCTATTGCACCTCCCGACACTAGTGTAGAGTCTTAAGATATTAATGCTACTTTATTGAATCTTGTTATGAAAGAGCAATTTTTCGGTACTCCTAATGAGGATGCCGCATCCCATCTAAACACTTTTGTAGAATTGTGTGATATGCAAAAGAAGAAATATGTGGACAATGATATTGTCAAGCTGAAATTATTTCCGCTCTCTTTGCGTGATCGTCCTAAAATCTGGTTTTCATCTTTGCCACGAAATAGCATTGATTCTTGGAACAAGTGCAAAGTTGCTTTTATCACAAAGGATTTTCCTCCCGTGAAAATATTTATCTTAGAAATCATATTATGAATTTTAAAAAACTTGAGCATGATCATGTTGCCCAATCTTGGGAAAGTATGAAATTGATGATACGAAATTTCCCAACTCATGGTTTGATTTTGTGGATGATCATACAAATTTTTATGTGGGATTGAATTTTGTTTCTAGGAATCTGTTAGATTCCTCTACGGATGGTACTTTTATGGAAATTACTTTGGGTGATGCTACTAAATTTCTTGATGATATTATGGCCAATTATTCACAATGGCATACTGAAAGATATCCTACTAGTAAAACATTTAATTCTATTGAATAATTGATGCTTTGACTGAAAAAGTTGATGCTCCTATGAAACAGGTAGCTCGTAAGCATGCTCTTATTGATCCTAATGATGTGCCCTTGTCTACTTTTATTGAGAAAAATAATGATCCCGTAGATGTGAATTTTGTCTCACAAAACAATTTTAATAATAATGCTTATAGGAATAATTTTAATACTAGGTCATAACTTGGAAGGTCTTCAAATAATTATGGTAATTCTCATAATAATATTTCTAGGATACCCTCTTATCTTGAGAGTAATAGTAAGGAATTGAACAATGCGCAAAAAGCCTTCAATACCACGATAGAAGAAAAGTTGAATAAGATTGATGATATGTCTAGAAGCATTCATAGAATTTCGCATGATGTAGAAAATATCAACAATATTTTTTTCCTAAGGTTGATATTAATGAATCATTTAAATATTTATATGTTTCCATAGATGAAAGTAAGAAAAGAACCGCTATGCTTGGAGCTAAAAGAGAATTTTTAGAAAGAGCGTTTCCCGATTGCTTTCTTGGAAATGATGAAGAGGTTTAAACTAATTGGTGCTTCTTCTATTAATTCCCTATTTAGTAATGTTAAAATTAATGACGAGGGAACTGAAGAAGTGTCAACTTTAGCTAGGAGGCGTTCCCATGATTTGGAGGGTGAAAATCCTCTCGAATGTTTTTCATAAAAGTGGGATTGAAGAGGTAAAAACTTTATCTAGTGATGCACCCACTATTTTGGATTGCAAAAACTTTAATTTTGATAGCTGGTCCTTGATTGAGTGTATTTCTATGTTGCAATCTATGATAAATTCAACCAATGCCTATGAAGAACGTAAGGGTTTTACTAAACATATTTTGAATGCGATGATAAAAGCTTTAGAAGAAAAGTTAGACCTAGAGATTTCAATTCCTAGAAATTACATGATGAACGGGAATCCACCATTAAGATCTAAATCAAGAATTTTGAGTGCTATGCTTTATGTGATTTGGGTGCTATTGTTTCCACAATTCCGAAATATATTTGTTATGTGCTTGGTCTCACCAATATTGAAGAATGCTCTCTCAATTTGCACTTGTCGATTCTACTATTAAAAACCTATGGGAACAATTAATGATGTTCTTATTCTTGCAAATAGGAATTATGTGCCCATAGGTTTTATTGTTCTTGATATTGAGTGCAATCCGTCTTGTCTAATAATTCTTGGTAGACCGTTCTTGCGTACTATAGGCATCCTCCTAATGGCCGCATCATGCGAGAGGGGGGGCTCTAAGGATGTCGGGCCCTCGTCTAGCGTTGGCGCTGGTGGCAGCAAGGGGCACATGCCGAGCCACCGCAGCTTGTTGTTGGTGAACAGTGATGATGATGACGAGACAATGTACCCCTTTGCCAGTTCATGGTCGCCCCCTCCAAGCGCATGCAGGAGGAGGTTGACGAGGTAGTGGTGGTGGAATACCCCCACACGGGAAGGTTGAGGGGCCCTCCATGCCCGAGAAGGAGATGGACCAGCCGAGCGCGGCTGCACGAGCTCCAGCTGGCCTCATGGAGCACCCTCTGGAGGGAGCTTTGGTGGGGCCCCTGGAAGTGGCGGCAGCACCCTCTCGAGGTTCCTCCCAAAGAGGAGGCATTGGGATACCACCGATGAGTAAGTTCACTTACTTCTCTTGTTTGTTTCTGCTTGATATGCTTGGAGATGGGAGATTGATTCGTTGCCTGCGCAAGGCACCCGCACACAAGGAACAGAGGGCCGCCACGTTTGTGGCGCCCTGGTCCGCATCGCCTGCTGGGGAGGCCTTCGGGCCCCCGTCACACCTTGTGGGGCTTGAATACCTTGGCCTCCAGCCGCAGGCTTAGGCGGAGCAAGTGGTGGTGGAGGAGGAGCACAAGGTGCCTCCTGCCCCATGTGAAGACTTACCCCCTCCAACCTAGGGTGGGAGATGTTCCTCCGGAGGCGCCCAACAATGAGGGCGCCTCCCACATGGAGGTGGAAACTGAGGCAGACCCCAGGCGTGCACCACGCCCATCAGGGAGGATGATGCCCGCCAAGAGGATGCGGCGAGCCCACTACACACACGACCGAATCAGAATAGGGAGGAGGTCACACAAAGCTCCCAGTGCACTACGTAGGGAATTCATGGGCAGTAGCCTCAGGAGGTGGTGCCGGGGCGCCCCCGTTCCTGGTCGTTTAGAGGATCAGCATAAGCACCCTAGTCAAGCGCGGGGCCTTTGTGCTGAGAGGGACCTCCAACTTTCCCATAAGGGCAAAGGGAATGTTGAGGTGAAGTTGGTGTCGCTCCAGGCGTAGGTTTGTGAAGCCTCCGACACCGTGCAGAAGACCAAGGACGTTGTCGTTCAGGCGCACACGACACAGATAAAACACGTAAAGCTGTTCTTGGGCCTCGCCACGCGTGCCGGTGGAGTGCTCAGCCGCTTCTCGAGGACGTCACGATGCTGCCATGCACCGACTATGATGGCGGCTACCTCGACTTCTCCACCAATATGGTGGAGGCACCTCGAATTCTTAAGTTCTATTTCCTTACTTTTTGTCCTCTACTTTCTTGTGAGATTCTTTTCCCATTTTTACATTGCCTTATTGCTCTACACCACTTTGACTCAACCCCCAAGCATGCCATGACCATCGCTCGTATGTTGTGACGTGGTCCAACAAGGCCATATGGTGTAGGGCTCAGAATGCCCCCCTTTGACGTGCAAGTCGCTCGTGCCAAGGAGGAAACAAAGATGCCCATCAAGATAAAAAGGGAGAAAAGCTCGACAGGTTGTAGTGAATTTGCAAAAAAATAGGACTTCTATTCCTTCACAGTGTGATGCATGGCGCGCAGTGCCTTGCGGGGTAGATGCCTCATGGGGCTTCGACCTGCAAGACCTTCAGTAGCACTTGTCGCTAGCGGTCGGTGTTAGACACATGAAGTAGTTCTCGTGAACTTCCTTGAGCCTTTATACATGCAGCAGAAGCATACCAGCAAATGATTGATCCATGAACGCTCGTTAATTCACTAGCGGGTATGACGCGAGGAGACAGGGCACGAAGGACCTTGGTGAGGTGACGTGCACGGGAGCAGGCCCACAAGCCAGAGCTTGGTCACTTGGGTTTTGCGGTGCTGCTAGGACTGACCCAAGCACAGACACCATGTCCAGCCCCCGCTCGTGTGAGATGCACGGGGGAAATCACGAGCGTGAAAGGCTCGTGGAGCCAGAAGACAATACTCACTAGATGCATAACATAGTTGAAGAAACATAAGTTTTACGACTACATGGAAAAGTTCATTACACAACCAAAAAGAAATAGTGCTGCCGTGTCGGACACGGGTCAGCTTGAGGCTGTGGCCGAGAGGCGCCCCTCAGAAGGTGATAAAAATGTTGTTGTGGCAGACACGGGTTAGCTTGAGGATGAATAAGCTAAAAAGCGTCCTCATGTCAAAAATCCTCCATGGCTGAGCAAGGGGCTTCCACTTGGTTGTGGGAGGGGAGCTCATGCGGCCTCGTGGCAACACATGTAGAGAGTCCCAGGGCATGTACATCCCTTAGTCGTTTCGTACTCCATGGGGTCACTGATAGAACTTACAGAGATGTTGGATGTTCCATGTGTTTTGTACCAGAACACCCTCCTCCATCTCTAGTCGTGTCGCGGCACACCAGGAAATGTGGGTGACCCTAAATGGGCCTTCCCACATTGGCAAGAGCTTGTGGAGTCCTTCCCTAGAGAGGATCCTTCGCATGACAAGATCGCCAACCTCAAGCATGTGGGGGCGTATGTTGCGGCTGTGATCGCGACAAAGTGTATGCTGATACCGGGCCACGCGGAGGGCAACCTAGCATCATGCTTCCTCGAGGAGGAGCATATCAGCTTCCTGCGGGTCCTCCCGATGCTCCTAGTTGAAGGCCAGGGTCTGTAGGAACCCGTTCTTGAGCTTGGTGGGTAGGACCGCTTCCGCCCTGTTGATGAGGAAGAAGGGTGTTCGCGGGTAGGTTTAGTCGTTTTCATGCGGATCGACCATAGCACGGACTTGAGTTTGTCGAGCCAGACTTTGCCACATGTTGTGAGCTTCTTGCTGGAGCTTCTTGTCTTGAGTCTGATGAGGATCTCGGTGTTGGCATGCTCGGCGTGACCATTTCTTCAGGTGTGCACCACAAAGGTGTAGCAGATCTGCGTGCCAAGGCTAGCGTAGTAGGCTTTGAAGATGCCGCTCGTGAACTGCGAGCCATTGTCCGTGATGATGTGGTTGGGGACATCAAAGCGGGACACCAAGCCCTTGATGAACTTGATAGCTGACGCAACCGGAATGGAGCGTACGGGCTCCACTTCATCCCACTTGGTGAACTTGTCGAAGGCCACATAGAGGAAACGGTAGCCCCTGCAACGCGAGATAAGTGCCCAGAATGTCTAGCCCCCAAACCACAAAGGTACACAAGAGAGGGATGGCCTAGAGTCCTTGCACGAGCTAGTGGATTTGCTTGTCGTGGTGGAATTGGCAGGCCTCAAAGGATTGTACCAGATCGGTGGCGTCTTGAATCACAGTTCGCTAGTAGAAGGCGCTATGGAAGACCTTTTCGAGGAGAGTGCGCGATGATGAGTCGTCGCCGCAGTTGCCACCATATATGTCAGTAAGTAGCTCGCGGCCTTGATCCTCAGATATGCACCATGGTGCGACTCCGTTGGGGCGCCTCCGATAGAAATCTCCGTCCTTCAAGCAGTAGGACGCATCCTCTCAGGCCACGCGCTCTGCTTAAGCATTATGTACCAGGAGAGTGTTTTTGTCCAAGTAGACCTTGAACTCTGTGCTCCATCTGTCGACTTGTGGCTGCAGCGCCAGTAACAGGCGAGTGCCTTAGGATGGGCCGCAATCAGGTGTGTTCGTAGGAGGCGCAATATGCAGCTCTTCTTGATGCATTGCGATGTTGGTGGCCGATGGTGTAGTAGATGGCTCCACGAGCTGTTCCTTGAAGATGCCCGAGCCCTGAGGCTAATGGCGAGACGCCTTCTTTGCGATGTCGTCAACTTCCTTGTTGTTGGTGCAAAGAACATGTGTGAGTTCCATACCCAGGAAGCGTTTCTCGAGATTGTGTACCTCCTCAAGATAGACAACCATGTGCTCGTCCTTGTGCGTATACCTCTTGTT
Source organism: Hordeum vulgare subsp. vulgare (assembly GCF_904849725.1). Classification (NCBI taxonomy): domain Eukaryota; kingdom Viridiplantae; phylum Streptophyta; class Magnoliopsida; order Poales; family Poaceae; genus Hordeum; species Hordeum vulgare. The sequence goes on along the minus strand of NC_058521.1, from coordinate 408,159,413 downwards.
GGAGAAGTTGACGAGGAGCTGCGATATGCGATGAGTATGCGCCTGATGCCATGCATGATGGCAGCCTTGAGCCTAGCAATGAGGCCCTCGTACTCGACTATGTTCTTGGAGACCTTGCAGTCATGCCTGAGGCAGAGTTGCACCGCATAGTAGAGCTTGTCCTTTCTAGGCGAAGTGAGTACCACGCTAGCACCCGCGCCTCGCTGGGAGAATGCCCCATAAAGGTGCATGGTCCATCCATCAGGGGCTTCCTTCCCAGGCACGAGGGACTCTGCTCCGCAGGGCTCATCCTGATGCGGATCCTGTTGGGTTCTACCGTAGGTGCATCGCATGTGAATTAAAATTTTCCTACGCGCAAAACATCTAAGAACTTGCTACGGAGATGCATGACAGATCGTTACCACTAGACACACAGTGTTGTGCAGTGGGAGTACAGTTAGGGCAGCACGTCCGCGTGGTCCATCTCCTCCTCGTCCGATCTCCCACGAACAGCCTGTCGCCGGGTCTTCTCCCTCGAACCTCCGATCGCCGAATCCCACATAAAGGTTCACCGGAGCGTCGCAAGTGCATCGCCTCTAACGGTATCCGTGCTTCCAAGGGGAACACCGTGCGGCAAACTGCTAGGTCCGGATCACACGGTCGGCAGCGGCGAGTGGAGGTGGCTAGTTGCAACACATGCAAAGCCCTAATGACGGCACCGAAGCGATCAACTGATTAAGTGTACCGCACCTCCACTATATATAGGCGTCCAGCGCAGGCTCAACTCTTGGGCCTCCCACAGACCCTAAAGCCCACGTGTTCCTTCCCTTAAGCGTGTGACCCCTTAGGTTCTCGTTCACTTGGTCGCGAGTGACACCACGTACGACTCGGCTAGTTGGTAGCGGTCTCTAGTAAGACGTGTCGACTCCAAGTGTCCGATGAAGCTGGTTATGTGAACATGTACTTCATACTTCTGTTCCCTTTGTCACACGATATACGTTGTCATGCTCAAGACGACATGGTCATCCTTGTTTCCGCACGACCTCTTTCTCATTTCGGTGGATCTGACCAACATTCGTATTATCTCATAATCCTCATCGCATGGACATGCTTATCCACGACAGATCATACGAGGGGCCCAGAGCATATCTCTCCTGGTCGGAGGGGAAAATACCATCTTTCTCAACCACGTGTCGCAGCATCGGTCTGGACAACCCGGAAACCTACCTTTGTAGCTATCCAGTCATAGAGTAGAGTTTCCTTGACCCAAAGCAAGTCTGTCACCATCCCGAGTACATGCGCCAGCTCAGGTCTTAGGGCATAGAACATATGTGGTACTAAAGATTCATAGATGACTTATCGCTGCGTCTCATAGCTGGGTGTGTCCAACTGAGACCTTATCTCGACTCGAATCCTACTACGTCGAATCAAACCAGATCTTTCCGAGTCCATATTATCCGGCTAGCATCCAACGCTATATGGTTAGTGAGGCCGAACCATCCACCATATCATATGCTAGCCTAGTTGGTTGAGCATCCACACAACTCTTTCGACTAGGGACCATTTAGGACAGTCATCGTACAATGTATAGTCTTACAAAGAAGTCACGTACTTGTTAATACATATTATTGATAATGTCCAAGGACTATCTTTATTCATAAATACATAGCAAATATCATCATACATGATTGCCTCTAGGTCATATCTCCAATAGATCCATCCACTCCACTGTGAAGTCACCTAGTGTTGCGCCCTCGATTGTCCTTGTGGTGCGGAACTCCAGCTCAAAAGGTTCCAGATGGATGTTCCATTCTGCCACATGCCCTGAGGTGTGGGGCTGCAAAGTACTTGCTCCAGGGGGTAGAATGTGATCACCTTGACAGGATATTCGTGGAAGTAGTCCCGCCACTTCCTATAGGCAATGAGGAGCACGAAGAGTAGCTTTTGTTGCATGGGGTCGTGTGCATCCCGCGGTACTGTGCTCACGAAGTAGACCGGATGCTCGATGAGGCGTGAAGTCTTGGGGACCATAGCTTGCTCTTAGGAGGTTCACCGTGCGACTTCTCGGGGGTCTCTTGAGGCAGTACCTCGGTAGGCTTCACCATTGCCTTGCGGGGCTCCATGAAGCCCTCAGTAGTTGCTCGAGGTGTGACTGATACTTGTGATCCGCGTTGTGTTTTCCGTGAATAGGAACGGGTTATCACAACACAATGTGGGTAAGTATTTCCCTCAGTTATGAAACCAAGGTTTATCAAACCAATAGGAATATCAACCACAACCATCTTCAACGGCTGCACACAAAAGAACAAACAACTTGCACCCAACGCAGGCAAGAGGGTTGTCAATCCCCTTGAACTTGTTATTTGCAAGCGGGTGAGGTGTGTAGATAATTGTAGAAAACTGTAAATTGCAAAATAAAATGAAAACAAGTAAATGGGAGCAAGGTATTAAAGGTTTTGTGTATGTGTTGTGAATAGATCTGGGGGCCATAGTTTTCCCTAATGGCATCTCTGATGAAAAATAGCATAAGGTGGGTAAACAAATTACTTTTGGGCAATTGAGAGAAAAGCGGATAGTTATGCGATATTCACGGCAATGATCATGTGTATATAGTTATCACATCCATAAACCAATAGGCTGACTCCTGTCTGCACCTATTACTATTACTCCACTCATCGACCATTGTCAAGCATGCATCTAGAGTATTAAGTAAAAGAGAGTAATGCATGGAGAACGATGACATGATGTAGACAAAGTAAACTCAAGCAATATGAATAAAACCCATCATTTTATCCTTAGTAGAAGCAACACAAAGACACACCTTGTTCCCTTCTGTCACCGGGATATAGAAATTCGCAAAGTTGAACCTACTACAATGCACCACTCTCACGGAAGAAAAATCAATCTAGTTGGCCAAATTATTTCAATAGATTGGTGAGAATTACGAAGGTATGATAATCATACACATAAGAATCATATTAGTATTCAGAGAAGACTCTATTTATCATGAATAATATGAACATAAACCCACAATTCATCGGATCCCAAAGACGCAATGCACAAAAGGAATTACATCATGTGGATCAAAGTGAAGATGCGATGATCATTGTATGGAAGATCAAGAGATCGAGAGATTGCCATCTAGGAACTAGCTATGGGCCCGTAGGTCTACTTTAAACTACTCACACATCATCATGAGGGCGGCAAGGTTGATGAAAAGGCCTTCCGTGATTGATTCCCCCCTCTGACATGTTACTGGAATGGAGCGCCAGATAGCCTCCAAGCGGAACAGAGACTCACGGTAGCATAAAAAGTGTTTCGGGACTGCCTCTGGTTCTTTTAGGTTAGTTGAGAATTTATAGGCCAGGGAACAAAGTGAGGAGGGCCTCGACTGTCCCACAAGCCAACGGGGTGCCGCTCCCCAGGCCGCGTCGGGTTGGCTTGAGGGGCCCTCGTGTGGCCCCCAACCTTCTTCTCATGTCTGTTGGTCTTCTTTTGGTCTAGAAAAATCTCCAAAGAGTTTCAGGTTAATTGGACTTCATTTGGTATGGTATACCCGACAAGTGAAAAACATGCATAAAACAGTAACTCGCACTGGGCACTGGGTCAATAGATTAGTGCTAAAAAATAATGTAAATTGGCAAATAAATACCCAAAAAGTATTCTAGAATGTTCATATATCAGCATGGAACAACTAAAAATTATAGATACGATGGAGACGTATCAAGCATCCCCAAGCTTAATTCCTGCTCGTCCTTGAGTAGGTAAATAATAAAGACAATTTTTTTATGTGACATGCTACCCATTATGTAACCTTATGCATGTGTGCTCATTGAGAAACGATGAATTAACAAACATTAACATAGCAATACTTATAGGTATAAGCAACAAAATCCATAATCTTTTAAAGTATATGATCCTCAAAGATTGTTCTACCCCATTCATCTTATAATATTAGCAAGGCATGGCTCCATTTTCACCACGTATTCAAATGTCAAGCACCACGATGTTCAAGTCAGGCAATTGGATTATACCTTTTCAATATGCATCAACTTTTTATTCTTCATACAATACATGAGCGTCAACCATTGGACATAACATATAGGTGGAATAGAATATGGTGGTATGTTTCAAAGCGGTGAAAAGTGGGGAAGATAGTCTCACATCAACTAGGTGTACCAACAGGCTATGGAGTTGCGCGTCGATAGATATTGATGCAAGGAGTAGGGATTGCCATGCAAATGATGAGCTAGAGCTATAGGTGTATGAAAGCTCCATTGAAGCTAAGTGGGGTGTGCATCTAACTTGCTTGCTCATGAAGACCTCGGGAATTTCAAGAAGCCTGTCATTGGAATATACAAGCCAAGTTTATGAAAAAGAGATTCCCACTAGCATATGAATGATATAACACGACTCTCTACATGAAGAACAAGGTGCCACTTTGAGGCACAAGTGCGGTAAAGGATAGTAGCAAAGTCCCCTCTCTTTTTTTCTCATTCATTTTTTATTATGGTGGACTCATTTGGCCTCCCCCAATTTTATTTCCTCACTTGGACAAAGCTCTAATAATGATGATCATCACACTTTTATTTACTTACAACTCAGTATGAAAACTGGTAGGACAATATGACTCTGTATGAATTCCTCTCGCACTGTACGAGTGAAAGGACGTGGATGTCGCCTAGAGGGGGGTGAATAGGTGCTATAAAATAATTACGGTTTAGGCTTGAACAAATGCGGAATAAAACTAACATTTAATTTGTCAAGCACAAAACCTAAAACAACTAGGCTCACCTATGAGCACCAACAACTTATGCTAAGCAAGATAAACAACTAAGTTATAGCAAGATATATGACAATAAACAATATGGCTATCATAAAGTAAAGTGCATAAGTAAAGTGTTCGGGTAAGAGATAACCGAGGCACGCGGAGATGACGATGTATCCTTAAGTTCATACCCTTGCGGATGGTAATCTCCATTTGGAGCGGTGTGGAGGCACAATGCTCCCCAAGATACCACTAAGGCCACCTAAATCTCCTCACGCCCTCGCAGAATGCAAGATGCCATGATTCCACTAAGGAACCCTTGAGGGCGGTCACTGAACCAGTACAAACAAGGTTGGGGAAATCTCCACACCTTAATTGGAGGCTCCCAACAACACCACGAAGTTTCACCACGATGGCATATGGCTTCGAGGTGACCACAAATGCTTGGGGCAATCTTCACAACTTAATTGGAGACCCCGTCGCTTCCCCGGAGCTTTACACCACAATGATTGAGCTCTGAGGCACCACCAAGCTTCTAGGGGTACCAAGTACCCAAGGGTAATAAGCTTCTCAACTTCTCACTTCCACGTATCACCATGGATAAGTCAAACCGATGCAACTAATGTAATGGCAAGAACACACGAAGTTGTCAAGTCCCTCACACTCAAATCCCTCCACAACAATAAAAGATGTGGAGAAATATAAGAGGAAGAACAAGGAGCTCACAAATAACTCTAAGATCAAGATCCAAGGGGTTCCCCTCACATAGAAGGGAAAGTGATTGGTGGAGATGTGGCTCTAGATCTCCTCTCATTTTCCCTCAAGAACTAGCAAGAATCATTGGAGGGATTGAGAGTTAGCAAGTTCTAAGAAGGTCAACAATGGGGGAAGAACACGAGCTCAATGGATAGATTAGGTCCAATGGGGAAGAAGACCTCCTTTGTATAGTGGGGGATAGAATCGAACCATTACCCCCACTTACAGCCCGACCGGTTCGATACTACCTGAAAGTGCAGTCATGCCCCTCATCGACTTTTGGTGTTAATGACAACACATACGTACGAAACTAATCCTATTTGCTGAGTGTCTCATGATGGCAAGTACTTTAGTAGATTGAGAATTATGTGCCAAGGTGGTCTGAGAAGATCAGGACTTATATGTCAAGAAGGCTCGGGATTGAGAAAAGATGATGTAGACTATCCTTTAAATTTACTATTCTTGAGTATAGGGATCCCGCACTATTAAGAGGGGATCACAGGTTTTGCGATGAATTTGCTTTGCTCATACTACATCTTTACTTTTCTAATCAAACCACATCTTCACTACTCTGCTCTTATCTCAAAACACAACTAATGCCTCGGACCTCCAGCTTCCTCCGGACGTCCGACCTGCTTCGGAAATCCGGAATTATATACCACAGAGATCAGAGCCATATAACTCGGACTGTCGGCTCCCTCCAGACGTCCGAGGGCCGGTCGATCGACCAGCTTCGGAAATCTGGAGCTCTGCACCAGAAGAACTTGAGCCATATAACTCGGACTTTCGGCTCCCTCCAAACGTCCGAGGGCCGGACGTCCGTCCCCTTCCGAAAATCCGGAATCTTGCACCAGAGAAGTTTGAGTCGAATAACTCGGACTTCGGGCCTTCTCCGGACGTCCGGTCCCTGTTCAACTCCACAGTGGTTCCAGATATATTTACAGCCCTCGGACGACCGACCCCTGCCGGACGTCCGACTCATTGTGGATGCCCGGACATCCGTGAACTGTCAGATGTCCGACCCTTGTGTGACTTAAAGTGTCCCCAACGGGTGTTTTACTCTCCCCACTATATATACCCCTTCCCACTTCGTGAGAGGGTGTCCAACACAGCTAGAAGACATACAAGAACACCTTTCTTCTCACTCACTCTTGTCTACACTCAATCTTAGATCCCAAGAGCATTTGTGAGTCCCTTTGAGTGTTGTTCCAATCAAAAGATAGATCGTCTCCTTCTCCTCCTCTCCACCAAAGTGATTTGTGATTTGAGCAAGTTTTGAGCAATCCCCGTGATCTTGTTACTCTTGGAGGTTGGAGACTCCTAGGCGGTAGGAGTCTTCGGAGAGGAATCAAACCATTGTGATTTCCCCCGGAAAGTTTGTGAAGGTTTGGAAGCCACCTCAAGGCTTACCACTAGTGGTTGAGAAACGCCTTCATGGAGTTATCTCAAAGGGAGAATAGGGTGAGCCTTCGTGGCATTGGTGTGCCTTCGTGGTAACATCCGCCCCTCCAACGGTGACGTAGCTTCCCTCCAAGGAAGTGAACATCGGGATACATCCTCGTCTCTCTTGGAGTTTTGGTTATTCCTAACCCTAACTCTCTACTTGTGTTAATCCTTATTACGTACTTGTATTTGATTATTGTTTACCGGTTGCCTTACTTCACTCTAAATAGCTTACTCCTTGTCATAGCAATTATTAGGCCTACGCTCATATTCCGCACCTTTTCCTAAAATTGCTAAGTAATTATTAAAATTTGGAACTGTACCTATTCACCCCCTCTCGGTCCATCTCGATCCTTTTCAATTGGTATCAGAGCCTCGTGTTTTTTTGGCTTAACCGCCCTAGAGCGAGATGGACGGGATTCCCACTACTGTAGCTCCAGTGGAGAGGGACGGGACTTCCACGGAAGTCAAGTCCTTCACCTCTAAGGACCTGGAACGGGCCCTTGCCAAGCAAAAATAGGAGCATGATGCTTCTCTTGAGGCCTTGGTCCAACTAAGACTGGCATCATTAACCACGGGGACAACCACCTCCCCGAGGGCCTGAGGGCCACATGTGCACGGTTCTTCATTTGGCCAACAACCTCCAGAGAGGAACCCAACCAGTTATCCATGGCTTTATGCTAGATCTCAACTTGAGAAACCTAAGTACAATCCTGGAGGAAAACCTACCTTGCTTGATGACAATTCCGATTTTGCTTTGTGGAGAGTTGGTATGCAGGATCATCTTTGGTACGCCAATGATGAGATGTTGGACATCCTCGAGCATGGGTACAATCCTGTAGATCCAAGGTGCCTCACTCCCAGAGAAACTTATGACAAGCATCTCAATGACACTGCGATCATGTGCATAAGAAAAGGAATGAATGACAAGCAACAGAGACCTTACATTCACATCACAAGTGCCAAGGAACTATGGGATAGCATTATAAGGACCAAGATCGGTACCTCCACTCTTCGGCTTGCTCAATATGAAATTGCCAAGGGGCAATTACAGAATTTCTGTATGGAAAAGGGTGAATCTCCCAAGCAACTGCTAGAACGGCTCATGACTCTCGCCGCAGACATTGAGTCCTGTGACTGTGACAAGACGCAAGATGGTTTCAATCTGACCAAGAGATTTCTCGTGGACAAGTTACTTCATGCTCTTGCTCCGTACCACCATCAAATGGTATGGGACATGAGGCAGCACCATAGGTTCAAAGAAATGACTCCAGATGACATCATATCCACTTTCCAATTATTTGAAGAGTCAAAGGCAAATGCAACAAAGCACCTTGCCATGCATGGCACTTCAACATCAAAGATCAATCTTGCTTTGAAAGCCAAGCATGAATGTGATGAAGAAGAAAGTGATGAAGAAGAGGGTGATGATGACTGCGAAGATGGTGATGATGTTGACTCTGATGAAAGCCCATCTTATGAGGTCATTGCTCTCTTTGTAAAGAAGTTCAGTGCAGGAAAATTCAAGGGAAGATTCCCAAAGAAGAAGGTAAGGAAATGCTACAACTGTGAGGAAACCAACCACTTCTCCAATGACTGCCCTTATGAGAATAGAGAAGATAAACCAAGGTTTCTGAAGACCTTTGTAAAGAAGAAGTTGCCAAACCCTATGAACTACAATCTCAAGAGAATAGATGGAAGAGCAATGGTTGCACAAGAAGAATCAGATCCAGAAGACGTTGGTGGGGTTGCCGGAGTAGCTCAGGATACACAAAACACCTTGAGGCTAGTCAACAAAAGTGGTGATGTTGTTCACTACAACTATATGAAAGACTACAAGGGCAACGCCCACAAGTGTTTGATGGCAAAGACTGCCATGGGAGATGAGGAAGACCAAAGCTCCCATGATAAGGTTAAGGTAACTCCACGGTGAAACTCTTTCAGTCTAGTTTCTACCTCACCTGATGAGTATCTTGATGCGGAAGATCACTATGAGGATAATGACTTAGATCATCCCATGTTTTCCAAAATAAACAAATTTATGTGCTCTCTTAAAGGAAAGAAGCTCACTATGTTTCGCATACTTATGGAAATGGTGAGTAAGCACACCAATACCATCAAGGAACTCGAAACCCTCGTCACTGAGGAGAAGGAAAGAAATGAAATCCTTGAGCAGAAAGTCCTGTATGAGGAAGCACAAAATGATGCATTATGCTCAAAAGTTGGTGAAAACCTTGATAAACATGCTAACGATCTTGCCTCCTTGAAAAAGGCTGAATCTGTGTGCAAAGAGTTGCTAAATGATAAAAACCGACTAGTGAACTCTCATGCTTCCCTTTCTAAGGACTATGAGCGTCTATCCTTGTCTCTCAAAGACAAGGAAGAGAAACTCACTATTCTTACAAAGAGCTTTGAGGCACTCAAGGTTACTTATCTTGACACTTTAGCTAAGGCTTAGTCCTCACCTATTATTAATGTTGATACCTGCACTACTAACTCTAGTAGTGAACTGACATCTATCCTTGAGGAAAACTGCTCGCTAAAGGCACAGCTAGATAGAGGTCTCATGACATGTGCACAAGGACAAAAGATTCTCAATGAGATCTTAAGTCAACACAATGGAGGCTTTGCCAAGGAAGGGCATGGGTTCAATCCAAGCACCGCCAAGAAAAGTGCATCTCCTCTCAAGTGTACCACTCTGCTTAAAGAAATATTTGTACGAGAGGGACACAAGGAGAAAGGTAAGGTTGTGAGTGGGTCGGCCACTAGGGGTTTGCCTACTCTCAACAAGACAACTGAATTCATGCCTCCATCCTATGTACTTCGCAAATCAAAGGAAGGGGAGGTTTATGCTAAATTTGTTGGTCCCCGTAATGCATTCCGATTTTATGCTATTTGGGTCCCTCAGACTCATGTAACTAATGTGAGAGGCCCCATGACGAAATGGGCACCTCAAACCAAGTCTTAATTTGTTACAGGCTGTTTTCTCCGGAGGAGCCAAATGGGTGATTGACAGTGGATGCACCAATCATATGACCGGAGATAGTAACTTGCTCTATGACTTCATGCAAGCCATTCGACCATACATGAGCATTGTACTTGGTGGAGGGTCGAAAGGGCAGGTAATTGGGTTGGGCAAGGTGGCAATCACTAATGACATGTCTCTTGCAAATGTCATTCTTGTCCAATCTCCTCAATATCATTTACTTTCAGTTCACCAATTGGCTTCCGTTGGTTATGAAACATTATTCGGACTAACGGATATGAAAGTCTTTAAGAGAGACACTCTCGAAGTGGCCTTTGTTGGAGAGTTGGATGGCAACCTTTACACGGTTGATTTCTCGAAAGAGAGCACCTTCCATACAACTTGTCTAATGGCCAAGGCCGACATGGGATGGTTGTGGCATCGCCGGCTCGCCCATGTCGGCATGACAAATCTTCAAAATCTCCTAAACGGCAATCACATCCTTGGACTAACAAATGTATCTTTTAAGAAAGATCGTGTGTGCAGTGCATGCATAGCTGGGAAACAACATCAATCAAAACATCCACCCAAGAACATTGTATCCACTTCAAGGCTGTTAGAACTCCTTCATGTAGATCTGTTTGGGCCTCCTTCATGGGCAAGTCTTGGAGGGAAAAAGTATGGCCTAGTCATTGTTGATGATTACTCAAGATACACATGGGTATTCTTTCTCAAGTCCAAGGACAACACGAAGATCACCTTCATTGATTTTGCCAAACAAGTCCAGCGGAAGTTTGACAAGGACATCAAGGCAATAAGAAGTGATAATGGCTCCGAGTTCAAGAATTACACCCAAGAAGAATTTCTTAGTGATGAGGGAATTGAACATTAGTACTCCGCACCTTACACCCCTCAGCAAAATGGTGTAGCAGAGAGGAAGAACCGGACACTTGTGGAAATGGCAAGGTCCATGTTAGACGAATACAAGTCACCACATAGTTTTTGGGCTGAGGTTGTCAACACAGCATGTCATGCATCAAACCGGCTCTTACTTCGACCAATATTGGAGAAGACTCCATATGAGATCCTAACTGGGAACAAGCCCAATGTTAAGTACTTTCGTGTGTTTGGATGCAAGTGTTTCATCCTCAACAAACGGGAACGGTTAGGAAAATTTCAATCCAAAAGAACTGAAGGGATTTTTGTTGGCTATGGATCAAACTCTCACGCCTACAGAGTCTACAACAAATCCACTGGATGTGTTATAGAAACCTATGACGTGACGTTTGATGAATTTAACCGCTCCCATGGGGAGCAAGTTGATCTAAGTGATGCAGGTGAAGAAGATTCCTCGCAAGATATCTTGAACATGGGTGTAGGTGCACTTCTTCCCATGGAACAAAGACCCCATGATGATGATGAAGATGATGAGAGTATTTCTCATCCTCAAGACAGTTCACTGCCCGTACCTCCACAAGATACTAGCACACATATCATGCCAGTTGTTGAGGATCAAGTGGGAGAACATGTCTCTCACTCTGATCACACTCAAGAACAAGTTGATATTCAAGAGCTAGACCAAAGTACGGATATGCTTGATGATGAACCTCAACAGGTGCAACGCGAAGAGGAATATCTTCCACCGCACGTAAATGATCCATATGTTGAGGACGTTGATGATGGAAACGAATTCGAACCTCGTGAAACCCTGACCTCCATCATGTCACGTGTGGCCGGTCGTGTTGATATTGATCAAATCCTCACCGGCGTGTCGGAAGGTAGGGTGACTCGTAAACAATTAACAAACTTTTGTGCTCACTTTTCATTTGTCTCTAGTACCGTGCCACACAGGGTTTAGGATGCATTGTGTGACAATGACTGGCTCCTTGCTATGCAAGGAGAGTTAAACAGTTTTACACACAACGAAGTATGGTCATTGGTAGAACGACCAACTGAGGAACACAATGTCATTGGAACTAAATGGATCTTCAAGAACAAGGAAGATGAGAATGGGACTGTCCTACGCAACAAGGCAAGGTTAGTAGCACAGGGGTACTCCCAAGTTGAAGGTTTGGACATTGGTGAGACTTTCGCCCCTGTTGCTCATCTTGAATCCATTCACATTCTATTGGCCTATCCTGCTTTCAATGGTTTTACTTTGCATCAAATGGATGTGAAAAGTGCTTTTATTAACGGTCCTCTACAAGAAGAGGAATAGGTATCACAACCACCTGGGTTTGTTGACCCTCACCACAAAGACCATGTATACAAACTTCACAAGGCTCTGTATGGACTCAAACAAGCACCCCGTGCTTGGTACGATCATCTTAAGAAGTTCTTACTCGATGTTGGCTTCATGGTGGGGGTGATCGATCCCACTCTTTTTACTAAGAGGGAAAATGGTGATTTGATCTATGTAGATGACATCATTTTTGGTTCTCCTAACATCCATTTATGCAAGAAGTTTGCGGCCTCCATGACCAAGACCTTTGAGATGTCACTCAACACAGACTTGAAGTTCTTTCTTGGGTTTCAAATACAACAATTTCAAGAAGGAATTTTCTTGTCTCAAACTAAGTACCTCAAGGACATTCTTGAAAAATTTGATATGACAAATGCTAAACCAATGAAGACACCCATGGCCACAGATGTAGTTCTAAATGAAGACACCAACGGTATTCCTTTTGACCCATCTACTTACCGCTCCATGATTGGTTCGTTACTTTATCTTTGCGCATCTAGACCGGACATCATGTTAAGTGTAGGCATATGTGCTAGATTTCAGGCATCCCCTAGGGAAAGCCATCATACGGCGGTTAAGGATATTCTTAGATACCTTGTTCACACCCCAAAGTTAGGCTTATGGTACCCTAAGGATGCAAAGTTCGATCTTATTGGGTACTCCGATGCGGATTGGGCCGGTGACAAAGTGGGACGGAAATCCAGTTCCAGTGCATGTCAGTTTCTTGGACGCTCCTTGGTAAGTTGGTCCTCGAAAAAGCAGAATTGTGTTTCTCTCTCCACGGCCGAGGCTGAATATATTGCAGCCGCAAGCTGTGCAACCCAACTGCTATGGATGAGGCAAACCCTAAAGGATTATGGTATCACGTATCGACACATGCCTCTTCTCTGTGATAATGAATGTTCCATAAAGATCTCCGAGAACCCCATTGATCACCCTCGCACAAAACATATTGATATTAGGTATCATTTCTTGAGAGACCAAGTGCAAAAGGGTGACATTGATATTACCCATGTGGGTACCGACATGCAGCTCGCTGACATTTTCACCAAACCACTTAGCGTAGCAAGGTTCTCGAAACTTAGGCGTGAACTTGGTATCTTGGAGCTTGATAACATAACTTGAAATCTTGTACACATACACACACTCACATTATGTTCTTGTCTTGATGTGGGCATGCATTTAGGGGGAGTCACTAGGACTTACGTCATAATTCTGTGTTTTAATCCTACAAAATATGCATAAATTAACTTCTGTCCACAAGTAGTATATGTAATTCTTGTAGGCAACTGTGTTCGTGTCCTTTGTGATAAACCATGTCAAGGCAACTTCTGTCAAATCATCTTATCATAAAAAATTCCAGAATTTGCCTCTGCCTACTCCTCTCTCGGTCGTCCGACGTGTCTCAGACGTCCGGCGGCTAAACTCATTGAGGACGTCTGGCCAGTGTCGGTCGTCCGGCGGCTAAATCCACTACGGACGTCCGACGCCTGTCGGACGTACGACACATCGGGGGCCCTATAAATAGAAGGGCGCGGGCTGGGCCTTGCCCTAGCCCCCACGCGCCTCCTTTTCTCCCAGCCGCCGCCGCCGCCAGCACCAGGGGAGCTCGCCCGCGCCGCCACCTCCGGGATCTGCCTGATCTCCTCCGCAGGATCCGATCTCCTCCGCGGGATCCGTCTCTTCTTCCTCTCCTCTCTTGATCTGCAGGTATCCCCTCCGTCCCCCTCGTGTTTGGATTCCTTTTCTCCCAAGTTCATGTGTTCGTTCATATGGTTTGCCCGTGACCGTTCCCCATTAGGTTTCCATCCGTGTAGGCTTTTGTTCATCATGCCCAAGATTAAGCACTCCGCCCAGAAGAACACTGCTGGCTCATCCGCTCGTGCCCCTACTGGCACAGGGTCGGACTCCGAAGGGCAACGTCGTCACTTCAAACGGACTTCCCGGCGTCCTCCGCTTCAACAGCTCCCCTCATCGTCCGATGGCTCTGACTTCGAGTATGAGCTTTCAGCTGAGGACCGTGCTGAACAGCCCGCCATTCGTAAGTCTATGCCAAAGCCTGGGACTCGCAGGCCCTCCTATATCCACCACCTCCTCCTGAACAGCCCGAAGGTGAAGCTCGTCGCATCTCACTTGAACCTCCTGCTACTTTAGGTTGTGAAGTCAAGAACATCACCATGGTTGCCAAGTCTTCCTACCTCACTTTCCGCCGCGAGGTTGATCAATTCTCCGTTGTACGTGACTCTATGGACTCACATTTCCGCACAAACTTCCAGGCGGACATCTTTACTACTGTCATTGTTCCTAAGGGTCTGTGTGTCCATCACTTTATTGATCTTGAGCATATTCGCACGCACCCGGCGAAATACCCGGGTGCCATTGAGCTCATGGAGTCATCGGGGCTTGCTGCCCCCTTGCTTTTCGGCGCGATTTTAACGCTGCTGCTATTCACCAATTTTATGCCACATGTTTCTTTGGTCCAAAAAACACTGTTAGCTGGATAACCTCTGACGTTCAGTTCATAGCCTCTTATGATCAGTTTGTTGTCGCACTTGGTTTCCCCAACTCTGGCTTCAAAATCCATAAGAATGATCCTAACCATGCACATAATCCAATTGAGGCGTGTGGGTATCTCCTCAAAGCACTCCGTGAACTTGATGCAGACGAACGAATGAAGGATCTTAACCAAGTATCCATCTGGTGCTCTCCCTACTTTATCATCTTCCAGTGTCTTATCCGCACGATCTATCCCAAGATGGGTGATAAGGGATCCTGCAGTGGCTACTGTATTGACATCATGTCACATTTGTACGAGCACCCCAAGAGAAAAATTAATGTGCCTCACTTTCTATGGCATGAGATTCGGCTTGCTAGTTTTCAATACAAGCGAGCCTTCCCTCATGCCCCCTTATCCAGGCTTTTATTAACCATGTCGCTGAATTCACTCTTGCTGTCACTCACACGCATCACAAGTGGGTCATTCCCGCTCACATGGCGGATAACTACGCTCCCAAGAAAGCCCCACCACCCACCTCCACTCGCCGCACTGCTGCCAGGTCAGCAACCCCTTCATCCAGCTTAGCTCCTCTCGGTCGCTTTGCCAAATTCATTGGCAAGGCACATTCTGCTATGATGAAGGCCTTCTCTTTCCAGTGCGGTCAAACTCATGATGTGGTTTCTCGCCTCGTCTCCTCCAAGAATGCCCTCAAGGCTCGTCTAAGAGACTCGGGCGCTCTTGATGCGAGTGACGATGAGGCCCTTCCTGCTGCTCCTCCTTCTGACTTTGGCTTCCCATCTGGTCCTGAGTGGGCTGATTTTCTTGACGAGGCTGGTGGCAGTGGCTTGCCTGACGATGAGGATGATGATGATGATGCTGATGATCTCTGAGCATGGTTGATGCTGTTGGTGCCTCCCTTTTTCGTACTTGGTGCCAAAGGGGGAGTAATGTATCGTAGTTTTTAGTCTTTGAAGATTTAGTCTCAATTTGCATGTTTGTGTAATGTAATGGATAAACCTATGTATGGCTACCTATGAATGTTGTGATTGCTATGATATCATCGTAGACGTTATGTTTTGCTCCACTACTTCTATGATGATCTATTATCTTTACATGATGATCCATTATCTTTACTAAGTCACATGATATTTTTGAAACACACATTAAAAGGGAGCTTCGATATTTTACCATGCACATACTAAGGGGGAGCTCCGTACTAAACCTATCCAAAGCTATAATGTATGTTAAATCTTTTGAGACCTATGTATATGTTGTCATCAACTACCAAAATGGGGGAGATTGAAAGTGCAGTCATGCCCCTAATCGACTTTTGGTGTTAATGACAACACATACGTAGGAAACTAATCCTATTTGTTGAGTGTATCTCAGGATGGCAAGTACTTTAGTAGATTGAGAATTATGTGCCAAGGTGGTCTGAGAAGATCGGGACTTATATGTCAAGAAGGCTCGGGATTGAGAAAAGATGATGTAGACTATCCTTTAAATTTACTATTCTTGAGTATAGGGATCCCGCACTATTAAGAGGGGATCACAGGTTTTGTGATGAATTGGCTCATACTACATCTCTACTTTTCTGCTCATACTACATCTTCACTACTCTACTCTTATCTCAAAACAGAACTAATGCCTCGAACATCCGGCCTCCTCCGAACGTCCGAGGGTCGGACGTTCGACCTGCTTCGGAAATCCGGAATCGTATACCAGAGAGATCAGAGCCATGTAACTCGGACTTCCGGCTCCCTCCGGACCTCCGAGGGCCGGTCGACCGACCAGCTTCGGAAATCCGGAGCTCTGCACCAGAAGAACTTGAGCCATATAACTCGGACTTCCGGCTCCCTCCAAACGTCCGAGGGCCGGACGTCCGTCCCCTTTCAGAAATCCGGAATCTTGCACCAGAGAAGTTGGAGTCGAATAACTCGGACTTCCGGCCTTCTCCGGACGTCCGGTCCCTGTTCAACTCCACAGTGGTTCCAGATATATTTACAGCCCTCGGACGACCAACCCCTGTTGGACGTCCGACTCCTTGTGGACGCCCGGACATCCATGAACTGCCGGATGTCTGACCCCTGTGTGACTTAAAGTGTCCCCAACGGGTGTTTTACTCTCCCCACTATATATACCCCTCCCACTTCGTGAGAGGGTGTCCAACACAGCTAGAACACATACAAGAACACCTTTCTTCTCACTCACTCTTGTGTACACTCAATCTTAGATCCCAAGAGCATTTGTGAGTCCCTTTGAGTGTTGTTCCAATCAAAAGATACATCGTCTCCTTCTCCTCCTCTCCACCAAAGTGATTTGTGATTTGAGCAAGTTTTGAGCAATCCCTGTGAACTTGTTACTCTTGGAGGTTGGAGACTCCTAGGCGGTAGGAGTCTTCGGAGAGGAATCAAACCATTGTGATTTCCCCCGCAAAGTTTGTGAAGGTTTGGAAGCCACCTCAAGGCTTACCACTAGTGGTTGAGAAACGCCTTCGTGGAGTTATCTCAAAGGGAGAATAGGGTGAGCCTTCGTGGCGTTGGTGTGCCTTCGTGGTAACATCCGCCCCTCTAACGGTGACGTAGCTTCCCTCCAAGGAAGTGAACATCGGGATACATCCTCGTCTCTCTTGGAGTTTCGGTTATTCCTAACCCTAACTCTCTACTTGTGTTAATCCTTATTACGCACTTGTATTTGATTATTGTTTACCGGTTGCCTTACTTCACTCTAAATAGCTTACTCCTTGTCATAGCAATTATTAGGCCTACGCTCATATTCCGCACCTTTGCCTAAAATTGCTAAGTAATTATTAAAATTTGGAACTGTACCTATTCACCCCCCTCTAGGTCCATCTCAATGCTTTTCACTACCACTGCTAGGAGCGGTACTACCGCTGCCAGAACGTTCGAGGGAGTGGTACTACCGCTCGGGAGTGGTAGTAAAAAACTACTACCGCTCCAGGAGTGGTACTACCGCTCTAGGAGCGGTACTACCGCTGGCACCAGGAGCGGTACTACTGTTGGATACTGAAACTGCATTGACTTTCGCATACAAACTCCGAATCGAGCAAACTCAAGTTTGTCGAACTCACGACGACAAGAGTTATCTAACAGCGAGTGGAAATCTTAAGAAAATGCAGTTATCAGAATTCTAATGATATAGAGATGTGATACCTCTATGAATGAAGAACCGACAAAAATTTCCAACATCGAAAACATCATAGAAGATGGATATGGACTCCGTTTTCGATGAACTCGAGCTTGTCATGAAGATGACCATAAGCTCTAAAACTCACAAGGAGAAACATCAAACAAGAACCAAGATATGATGCAAGGATGCAAATGGTTTGAGCTCTCAATGAATGATAGAATTAAGCTACTCACTTGAGAGCCCCCCTTGAGAGTACGACAAACTATCCTATAATAGAAAAACCTATCAAGGGCAAACCTATACCTTGCACCTAGTCCCCTTGATCTAGATGACGATGATCTTGGCTTCCTCAAGATGGGCCACCTTTCTTGATTGCTCCCCCATACTCACTATGGGTGAGCCACTCTTCAGCACATTCTTCACAATTCCATTGCCACCACAATGGACGGCAAGAGTCAGGCATGATATCTTCGTGATGCTCCACTTGAACTTGCACACCGCAATCTTCATGATGATCACCACTTGATGTCATCCTTCATATGTTCAATGAGATCTTACTATGGACGCAAACCCATGGAAACACACCTAACCCCATATAGAACTCTCACGAAGACATGGGTTAGTACACAAAAGCGTTATGGACAATGCTTACCATACCATGGGACCACTTGATGCTTCTCGATAGATCTTGTACGCTTTGTGTGTTGATCATTTTGATTTACTATCTTCTTAGTCTTGATCAACCTTGTGTCTTTATGACAAATCTTTGGATAATACTTTGAATACCACCTTGGTCATCGTGTAAACTCCTTGAAACCAATAGATGGACTTCAAGAAGTGTCTATGGACAAATCCTTCGAATATAACTTAAGGCAACCATTAGTCCATAGCGATTGTCATCAATTACCAAAACCACATATGGAGAAATATGCTCTAACTATCTCCCCCATTTTGGTAACTGATGACAATTAGTACAAGAGAGTTTATATAAGGAAATCAGCATAACCAGGTGCACACATACAAAGCAATAATGTATGCGTACAAGATGTAAATGCTTAAGCAATAAAAGAAAACCCTCTAAGCATCACCAAACTAAACTCTCTAAACTTCTTAGCCATTGGCATCGATTGCCAAAATGGATAAAAAGTTTAGAAAGCCAATATAATAGGTGGTCCTCCAAAGAGTGTGCACTTCTCAACAATAGTGCAAAGAAATACACAAATACAATGATACACGTTGGAGGAAAACGAACTATATCGAGGACCCAAAGATTGCAAGAAGGATTGTATGTCACAAAGACATACAAAAGAGAGAAGAAAGCAATCAAAAGATACCAATAGGAACAACCAATCATGTGGTCTTACGAACCACATGAAAAAAAAGATATTATGCTAAGGGCAAAGGAGTGTTTTATCAAAACTAGAGAAGCTCCCCATGCTTTGTGCACTAATAAGAATTTTTTTGTATTTTATACAAGCACACAAAATAGGATCGTTGCTCCCCCAGAATTAATAAAAACACACAACAAGTGCAAGGAAATAGATGAGACAATAAGCATATCACTTGCAGAAACCATATGGTTGAGTAGCATGTAAAAGAGGTAATATAATAATAGGCTCAACCAAATTGATTTGTGTGAGTCATGGCAAGGCACTTGAGAAGACTAAGATAAGGATGAACATTACTCATCAACATAGTCTTTAAGTAATGAGAAACAAAGTGCAAGCCATATCCTTCCCACACACACACTACTAGCAAATGGAGTCACAAGCTTACTAATAAACAAATTGAGAATCACACTTGTAATAACCCATGGTGAAGAAAGGAAATAATAACCTTGTCAAGAGAAGGGATACCAACCAAAACGTCAACACCCTTGTCAAGACATGCATGAGGAAAAATAATCTTCACCACAAACGAGTGCATCAAGATGCAAGGATAAAAGATCCGCACTCAAGATAAATCATTTCACGTAGCCACCAAAAACTGAAAAAAGGAAATGCAATGGTGGACGTGAAAGAAAAGAGGATATCAACTAGAGATGTAACTTCTCTTATGTGTAAAAGATTCTAGGTAGAAGACAATCATTATGATATATATCCTGAAAGAAGGATGTACACACGAAATGGTTACAAGAAGGAACAAACAAGATATCCCAAAAGGAAGTCATAAATATACCAATAAGATCTTTGCTTGAAAGCATAGCACATGGCCTAATATTTTCTTATTGTACACTATGAACTTCCAACTTGTGAACATCAAAGATATCCCAACTAGCAATAATAAAATATCGTTCGGATGCTTTGAGAAGGGAAACAAGTACCACAAGAATGAATCAAGAAATTCGTGCCAAGATGCAACCTACGGAAGGTTGAGTGCAAGAAATGTATGCACAAAGTAGATACTTGTTACCGAGATAGCATTGGATTGATGTAGTAGATAATGGTTCATCGATCATCCCATCTTGGATCCAATAAGTCCATGGTGTCAACACCTTCCTTGTAGGTGAGCCAAGCATCCAATGCATCTCCAATTTCTCCTAGAACAACAACACAAACAAAATGGTGCCCAAACTCATTGGGACCAAAGAGTTAGAAAACCAACAATACATAGGACAAACTCCACATAAATATGTGCAAATAGATATGAAATTGAATTCCATGCACACTTTAGCCAATTTATGACAAGGTGGAGTTTCCCCTATATACCGGGTCGAAGAAAGAAACCATGCGAAAGAAACTATATATATAGTAAATATGCATGCTCAAGGCATTCAAAAATCAAATCAACACATAGTTGATAAGACACCAAAAGATAAGGTATCAAGTGAAAATAAAATACCAAACAACAAGTTATCACTTAAAGGATATCAATTAAAAGATACATCAAGGAATGATATCCATTGATACAATTCAAATAAAAGGAAACAAGATACCAATTGAAGAAAAGAAAACACGAGGTATCTAGTTGTCACATCCCTGATCCCCATTAAGGTTTAGCAACTTTGAGCTCATGTTTTCTTCCATTGCATCTTAAGAATTTGAATTGCACTCAAGGAAGGAAATGAAATCAAAGCAAAACCTCAACAAACTCTATATTCCAAAGAAAACCAAAGTAGTGCCAAATCAATGAACCCAAAATGGCCTTCATAAAAGTTCAATATTTTAGATAAATGTTGAAAACAAGATATCACAGGTGAAACATATTTTCAAAATACTTTTGGCATTTTAAATTTAAGTTAAAAGCTACTGAAATCAATTATATTTTTGATTTCAAATATTTCAAAGTTTCCAAAAATGTTGAAAACTTTATATGTGGTTGGAAATATTCCAACTAACACTCTAGTATTTTTTAAACTATTTTAGAATTAGTTTGGAGCCAAAAATAAAACAAAACAAAGTCAGTAAGTAAATAACAGAAATAGAAATGGAAAAAATGGAAAGAAACTTACCTGTCGCTCACCTGAGGCCCAACCCACCTTTTCCCGTTCGTCTACCTCGTGCCAACGAGCAGCAGGAGGTGGCCGCCGCTCGCTCCGGCGCGGCCACGCACCTGCGTGGTTCCTTGGACCTCCCCGTCGCGCTCGCAAGGAGGATAAGCCTCCCCGCGATCCATTCCCGACCTCATCCTCTCCCCATTCGATCTCTCCCCTCTCTTTCTCCCTCGGCTGCCATGACCGCGAACTCGAGCTCGAGCTAGCCATCGCTCCGGCTGTCCTTCCCCGCTACTGAGAGTGACGTTCGCTCCGCCTCGTCGAGCTGGTCGTCTCTGCCAAAGGAGAAGAGCCCCTGAGCCCTACATCGCCAGACCCCCGTCGTCTTCTTCCTCGGATCGCCAACGTTCGCCGTCGTCGTTCTTCCTCCTCAGACCATCCCCGAGCCTGGTCTCGTCGCCTCTGCACTCCCCGTGAGCTCAGGGTTCTTTTCCCCTTGTTTCCCCTCTCGATTTCGAGCTCTAGGGCTAGTTTCACCGGAGCCCGACGAGGACCGCCACGGTAGCTCGTCGCCGGTGGCCCTACGGTGACCGGTTGGTCCATCCGAGGCCTGCAATGGCTCCAGCTCATCGCGTAGATGCTTTAGGAGCCCAGACCTGCACGAAATGCCATCGGTTTCAGTGACCTCGACGATGGCCGAGCTTCGGCCGCCACCAAGCTCGTCGCCGGCGTCGATTCCGACCACCCCAGCCCCTGGGGTTTGCTCCATCGTGTGTGTCGTCGAGTGTCCGTTCTTCCTGAGGTCTCTGCCGTGCTTTTGGTCATCGGAGATGCATTTCCGAGCCCCTCCGCCGTCTCTGGTGCTGCCTGAGGCTCACCGCCGGCGAGATCGACCTCGCCGCCGGTGGATCTGACCCCCCCCCCCCGAGCCTATGATAGGTGGGGCCAGCCCCTGTCTAATTAAGTTTAATAAAAATAGAAAAATAATTTGTTTAATTAACTTAAACAGACATTGACAGGTGGGTCCTACTCTGTTAATTAGCTAATTAAGTTAAATTTAAACTAAAAACGGGCCAGAGTCACTGACCAGTGGGTCCCACTGGTCAGGTTTGACTTTCAACGGCCAGATTGACCTGCTGATGTCATGCTGATGCAATAAAGCCTTTTATGTTTAAAAATAATTCCAGAATAAGTTCAAAACTTTGGAAATTCATAGAAAATTGAATATAACTCCAAATTTGACAAATAATATATGTAAAATGATCAGAAAAATTCAAGGAATCCAATGGTGCTATTTTCATGCATGAAAAACAATGTTATGAAACAGCATCAGGTCAAATAAATTAAAAGAATGTGATAAATTATAATTGAAATGATATTTGAATTATGATTTCAAATCAAGATCACCCAAAAGGTTCTGTTGGTCATCTTAAACCATGCTACATTGCATTTCATGCATCATTTTGTTGCATATGTTTGATATTGATTGATTGTTGTTATTCCGGTAGGCTTCGCCCCTCCGGATACATCTGATTATCCGACTAACGGATATCACCCCTCTGCTGAGCAACAAGGCAAGCAACCATTTTGATCATTCCGATAAATCCCATGTTCTCGCTCCTGCTCTTACTTACTACATTAGGTTAAAAATGCTTTCAATGCCTTTACCACGTTAGTTGAACCCACTTCTTTTGCATGACATGTCCTTGTCACAGTAAATAGTTGAACCTTGCAACCTAGCATACCTGGTAGATGCTTGAGCCATGATGTGCCTTATCCTGCTATGCATGCTATGCTTGGAGTTTTGTATGGTCTGTCATCTGGGAGATGAACAGGATCCTGAGAATGTGTTCAGTTAGTAAAGGTTGTGTGTTGAACCTGATTTGGTAAAGGTACCGGTGAAAGGCTATGTAGGAGTACATGGCGGGTTGTTTCATTGGAACCGTCTTAGGAACTGAGTTTCGTGTATGTAATCCAAGACAAGATACTACCACATGCTGGGCCCTGAAATATGACCCCGCTCGACTTATTAATCGCTTAGTACTCGGTCCAGGAGTTGCAAGTAGTTTCTCGTGTTTATAGTCATACTGGAGGCCGTGCGTAGTGCTGACCTTACAGGTGGACTATGATGCGGTAGGCAGTGGCACGGTGTACCAAGTGTGTGGGGACCCCGACTAGCAAGTCGAGTTCGCCGTGCCCAGTGACCCCAAGGATTAATGTTCACTGAACACAGATACTGAATAATAGAGTCTTACATCCAAGTACCAAATTATTACATCAAATGGCCAGAAGGTCGGGTTCAAGAGCAAGGCCTAAACCCAAATAAAGGGATACATTGAGTAGCGGAAACTCGTAAGGGCTAAGCGGTGCCCATGCCATCAAGCCTACACCGACAGGCATTCTGACTCGGAAGCGTCCTAGATCGCAGGTCCGTCTCCGACGGCGTACTCATCGCAAACTCCGGTCCTTCCATGTCTGGTCAATAACATAACCAGTGGCAAGCCAATGAGTACTTTGAATGTACTCGCAAACAGCCCATGACATAAATGGTAATGAATAACAGTGACAGTTATCTTGAGTGGAATGCGATGAGGTGGTATGATCATGTATATGCATCAGGTTAAAGAATTGCTTGTGAATATCAGGTTACATATATTGACATATCCGTAAAGGGTTGAACACACCGGGTTCACCCTAAATGCCAAGTCATCGGACTTGTCATAATCTCAAGGTATTAATGAGGGCTAAACCATCCGAGTTTACCCTATATGTCAAGTCACCGAACTTGATCATATTATTGTGATTATCATGATTATAACGACAGCTTTTTAACACCACACACACACACACACTTGGTTTATGCGGAAACTCAGGACGTAGTTTAAGCAGCACCACCCAACTGTCCTTGACCGTGGACACGACTATTCGAATAGTTTACACTCTGCAGAGGTAGTACGCTGGACCCACGAGAAACGGAATACTTCCGTGTCATCCACGACTCGCGGTATATCACATATACCCGAGGTAAGTATCCGATCATCATCTTTCCCGTGATGATACTAGACAAAGAGATCCACTCGATTGGTACCCAGCCCACATGTTGTACGTCTTACGAGCATCGACTCTGGACTGTAACAACCATGCAGGGACCAACGGTGTGCCTGGAACTCATAATAATGGCATAGTCGTCCTACCTGGCACGACCCCATCACGAGAGTGACACCGATCACTCCCGCCACTAGTAATGTGGCTCTTTGCTAGCACCGACCAGAGTAATCAACAAAGCCCCGTCCCATAAAGGGGTATCATGGTCGTACCGGGTAAGGTTGGGACGGTCGACACATCGTAAATCTAATCCATTTCCGAAACCATACTCACACCAAAATCACCGGTGCACCACTTCACCAAAAGTGATCACCAACTCATCATCACCCTCGGGCATTAGTTGCACCCGACGGGGTTTTCATAAACTCTTTATTTAACTCATCATTATGCTTGAGATGATATGCCTTAACATTACTTGTCAACATGAAAATATCATGACCCTCACGGGGTAGGGTCAAGCTCAATGGAGTGATTATACTCTACTACTCAACATGACAGTAGCATGATCCTCGTAGATGGTAGGATCAAGCTCATCATATTTGTGCTCTGAGGAGCTATGTGAATATCACTACTATAATGCAAGGGCTTCGAAGAAGCCTTCGGTACCATCACATCAATGAAGAACCGGCATCGTGATTACATGCAACGGAAAATACTTGCTATTCTAGCATGCATCATTTTATTTACTTAAGTCATGGCAAAAGGGCTGCTTGCCTTGGTCAGCTAGGTATCCGGGGTCTTCGAGGTCTTCCGCTCCAGATCCTCCGTCACTCGGTAACTCTACCGTCGAGAAAGGAATAAATAAATACTAGCTTTTACTAAAACAGTTCACAAAGTGCTTTTAAAAATGTTGCAAGGCTTGAATAAATTCAGGTTATTATTTTGAAAAATGTTCCCTACTGTTTTATTAGCTAAGCATATTTATTTAAAAGCAAACAGAAGCAAACAAATTCTTTTTAATATCATTTTATTATACCAAAATAGTTTCTGTTATTGATAAATGTCAACTATTACAGAATCAAATACTACTCATTTTTAGAAAAATACTGGTGGAAGAATTATATTTTTCTACTAGCTAAATCTTTTTATAAAAATCATTTAGTTTGCTGGATTAAAACAAAAGCAAAAGGCCAGGGAAACAGATCCAGCCGGCCCAGCCAGCAGGCCTGGCCACCAGGCGCGCGCGGGCCAGGTTCAAACTTGACCTGCGGGCCCCTGGGGTCAGCGTCAGCGGCTGCGCGCGCTGGCTGCCCCAGGACACCGACAGGTGGGCTCCACCTGTCGGGTCCTTCTCCTACCTCTGGCCAGAGAGGTGGAGATGGACGTCGGCGAGGCTGCCGTTGTCCTCAGGCCTAGCTAGGAACGGGAACAGGTTCCTCGTGCCTCCGCCTACCTGCTCGTGGTCGGGACGTCACCGGAGGTGGTCTGGGTCACCGGCGACAAGGTGCTCGTGGCGGAAGGGTTTCGGGTTCGTGTTGAACTAGGGGCTAGAGGTATGGATTTGCTCGGGAGAGTTAGGGGAAACGTTCCTGGTGTCGAGGGGAGTGTAATGAGGGGTCGGGCAGCGCAGGAGCCGACGTGTAGCCGGAGATCGACCGGAGCTCCGAGGCGGAGGGGCCTCGGTCGATCTCGAGCACCGGGGCTCTGCGAGCTCGATTGGGCGGCTAGGGAGTGTCTACTGGTTGTGCTGAAGCTGCTTGGAGGGTGCTGGAGTGCCGGGGGGGGGGTCTATTTATAGGCCAACGACGGTGACCCGACTCGGGCACGCCGGTGACTCACCGTGGCATGCGTGCAAGCACAGTGAGGCGCTGGCCGCGAAACCATGGGTTCGGGACGTGGATTAGGGCCTCCTGATGCAACGGCCGCAGAGGGAAAGTGAGTGGGGACGAGCTGCAGCGACCGTGCATGCTCGGCCGCGTCGGGCGTGCACGGGCACGCGTCGCCTGTGCTCTTGCGCGAGGGGGAGAGGGTCCCTGGGTAGCTTTGCACTGAGGGGCTATCGGGGGAGTGCTTGGACACAACTTGGGAGCCTGGGACCGGCCGGAGCGTCGGCCCCTTGCGTGTGGCTCTCTGCAGCGCGCCCAGAGTGCAGTTTTGGCATGCCACGGCATGCTGGCTCGCTCTGGGGCACTTGGGACGTGTCCTCCATGTCCCGAGTGTTGCTGGGAGTGTGCCTAGCCGTTGTGGTTTAGTGGGAGCTCGAGCTGGTCAAGGGAGCAAGGAACACTAGTGTTGCCAGTACTGTCTTGCAGCTCAAATTGGAGTTCTTGTCACTTGTGCTTGGAATTGGGGAGGGGCTGGTTGACTGGGTGCTCAGGGTGTTCTGGTGCTCTAACCCACCAAGTTTGGGGCCTTGACATTGGGTAAAACAGTGGCTAGGAAGGTTTTTACCTTCCTGTCAGTAGGTGTTCGACAGTGACTTGGGGTTCTTCCACTCCACCACTGTAAATGAAACTTAACAGGTTTGGTCTTGGGGTAAAAACATGGGGTTTCACCAAATATGAGCTCCATTGAACAAGTTTGGATTAGCAAACTTGAAAATGTCTCAAAGTGACCAGTACTGTCCCTTACAAAGGAAGTGTGGTCAAACAGAATCTCACAAATCCCATTTTTGGTGTGGATTCCTCATTTGGGGTGTTAAACACCTCTGCAAAGTTTCAGCTCTATTGGAGAAACTTTGCAATGTATAGTTGTTCCAACTCTACTCTGGACAGAGAGGGTTTCTGGCTCTCTAAGTGCACTTACCCACCTTGGATCAAGGTGAGATTTTAGGTGAGCACCTAATATGGTTTGGGAGGGCTCCTGTAATTTTATGGGAATTTACTGAGATACTTTCCTTTGGAAACATCTCAAAAAGCTAAAACAGATAAAAATGGTTTTCAGGGTTTTACTCAAATAATATTAATATAAAATAGGGTTGAAAATCTTATGTATGGAAAATATATGTGCTTCTGAGCTTCCATGAATTTACTTAGAATTTCCTAAGGCAGGAAAGTAATTTTCCTTGTGGAAATATCATTACTGGCCTTAGAAATAGACATAGATATAAAATAGAAAAATAATTATTTAAATCACTAAATAGTGTTTTTAATGAATGAAAATGATATTAGGATCAGATCACCAACTTTAGTTGAAAGTTCCACTTGGCTTCATGAGCTAGTAGTGTATCCCAACATGATGAAGGTGATCTTGATGTAAACGAAAAAGGGTTTTTGATGAGAGAAAAATAATAAGTTTTTCATGGGTTGAGTCATCAAACAAGCAAGCATACACTCAAACAAGGGTTGACATTGCACTCACAACATTATTTGGAAAAGTTTTCACAAGCTCTGATTTTTGCAATACAGAAAACTTGGGGTGGAAAACAGGGTGTGACAGACCTATCCCCCTTACAAGAATCTCGTCCCCGAGATTCCTAAGCTAAGCGTTAAACAGCTCGGGAAATTCTGATCGGAGATAGTCTTCACGCTCCTACGTGGCTTCTGCTTCGGTATGGTTGCTCCACTGAACCTTGAAAAACTTGATGGTGCGGCTTCTTGTGCAACGCTCTGCTTCGTCCAAAATGCGGATCGGTCTCTCGCGGTAGGTAAGATCTGGTCGAAGGTCAATAGCTTGATGATCAATGTCCTTGTAAAGATCGGGACGGTTCGGCACTTGCAAACACTTCCTGAGCTGTGACACGTGAAAAACGTTGTGCACACCCGAAAGTTCAGGAGGTAGCTCCAACTGATAAGCTTCTTCCCCGCGCCTTGTCGTGATCTTGAAGGGTCCAATGAACCTTGGAGCTAGCTTCCCCTTAACATGGAAACGCTTGGTCCCCTTGAGAGGCGTGACTCGCAAGTACACTTGGTATCCGGGAACAAACTCCACGTTTGTGCGGCGAGGGTCCGCATAGCTCTTCTGCCTTGAATTAGCTGCTCCCATGTTCTCTCGCAGAAGCTGAACCTTGTCCCCTGCTTCCTGCAGTGCTTCTGGCCCGAAAACTAGCCCTTCACCGGTTTCGGACCAATTGAGCGGGGTGCGGCATTTCCGCCCATATAATGCTTCTAATGGGGCCATTTGAAGACTGGACTGGTAGCTGTTGTTGTAAGAGAACTCAGCAAATGGTAGGCAGTCTTCCCACTTGGCACCATGGGCCAAAACACAAGCGCGGAGCATGTCCTCAAGTATCTGATTTACCCTCTCGGTCTGTCCGCCCGTCTGCGGGTGGAAAGCCGTACTGAAGGAGAGTTTGGTTCCGAGAGCTTCTTGAAACTTCTTCCAAAATCTTGAGGTGAAGCGCATGCCGCGGTCGGACACAATCTCTTTGGGGACTCCATGGAGACTCACCACTCGATGAATGTACAGACTGGCCAGCTGGCTGCCGTCGTAAGTGGTGTTAACGGGGATGAAATGGGCCACCTTGGTCAAATGATCAACTATGACCCAAATGGAGTTATGACCCTTATTCGACCGGGGCAACCCGGTGATGAAGTCCATGCCGACTATATCCCACTTCCATTCTGGCACTTGAAGAGGTTGTAGCAATCCAGCGGGTCGTTGGTGTTCAGCCTTGACTCGCTGACATCCATCGCATTTAGCGACATAGGAGCCAATTTCCCTCTTCATGCCATGCCACCAGAATCGTTCTCGGATGTCTTGGTACATCTTGGTACCACCTGGATGGATAGAGTACGGTGTGTCATGTGCCTCTTGCAGGATCAAGTCCTTAAGTTCGGCCTTGTTGGGTACGCATAAGCGCTTCCCGTACCACAATACTCCTTGCTCATCAATCGAGAATCCTGGGGCTTTGCCTTCTCGCACCTTCCTCTTGAGGCCTTCGATACTCTTGTGCCCCTTCTGGGCTTCCTTGATGTCGTCTGCCAGAGTAGGCTTGACTTCGAGGTTGGCCAGGTACCCTGGTTCGACTATCTCAAGTCCTAAGCCCTCCATCTCTTCATACAAGGCGGGTAACCTTTCCTTGAGCGCGACGTTCAAGGAGCCTGCCTTCCGGCTCAGGGCATCGGCTACCACGTTCGCCTTGCCGGGATGGTACTGAATGCTGAGGTCGTAATCCATGATTAACTCAAGCCATCTCCGCTGTCTCATGTTCAACTCTCTCTGGGTGAAGATATACTTCAGACTTTTGTGGTCTGTATATATCTCGCATCGCTTTCCCAGAAGGTAATGTCGCCACGTCTTCAGAGCATGCACTACCGCTGCTAGCTCGAGATCATGGGTGGCGTAGTTCTCCTCATGCGGTCGCAGTTGCCGTGACAAGTACGCCACGGCCCTGCCATCTTGCATCAGGACTCCATCGAGCCCGGTTCCCGAGGCATCACAATATATCACGAATTCCTTGTTGATGTCTGGGGTAGCCAATACCGGAGCGGTAGTTAGCCTCTTCTTCAACTCCTGGAAGCTTGCTTCACACGCCGGTGTCCACTCGAACTTCCGGCCTTTCTTCAAGAGCTGAGTCATAGGTCGAGCGATGCTGGAGAATCCCTCGACAAACTTGCGGTAGTATCCCGCGAGCCCGAGGAAACTCCTGACATCCTTCACGTCCTTGGGTGATTCCCAGTTGGTCACTGTAGAAATCTTGGACTGATCCACAGCTAAACCTCGTGCCATCAGGGTATGACCCAGAAATCCAACTTCGTTCAGCTAGAACTGACACTTGCTGAATTTGGCGTGAAGTTGGTGCTCTCGAAGCTTTCCCAGAACTAGCCTCAGGTGTTGCTCATGCTCTTCTTCGGACTTGGAGAAGATTAGTATGTCATCGATGAACACGACGACAAACTTGTCCAAATATTCCATGAAGACCTTGTTCATGAGGTACATGAAGGAGGCTGGGGCATTTGTCAAACCGAAGGGCATGACCGTGCATTCATACAGATCGTACCGGGTCACGAATGCAGTCTTGGGTACATCTTCTGGTCGGATCTTCAACTGGTAGTATCCTGATCGGAGATCGTTCTTGGAAAATACCCTGGCCCCGTTTAACTGGTCAAACAGGTATTCGATCTTGGGGAGCGGGTACTTGTTCATAATTGTTACTTCATTAAGGGAACAGTAGTCGACGCAGAGTCGAAAGGTACCATCCTTCTTTGAAACAAACAGAACAGGTGATCCCCAAGGTGACGCACTCGGACGAATGAACCCTTTCCTGAGTTGCTCATCCAGCTGTTTCTTCAGCTTTGCCAACTCCTCGGAACCCATCCTGTAAGGCTTTTTATAAATAGGCCTCGATCCGGGAAGAAGCTTAATGATGAACTCAATGTCTCGGTCAGGAGGCATTCCGGGTAGCTCGTCAGGAAAGACGTCCGGGTATTCACAGACTATAGGCACTCGATCAAGCTCTACCTCGGAGAGACTGTTGACTCGAGGTGCGTGAGCCGATACTGGTTCGGAGACGAACTTGACCTTGACCCCTTGGTTGCTTATCATGGTGATGGCTCTGTTGGCACAGTCCAAAAGACTCTGGTGCTTCGCCAACCAATCCATACCGAGGATTACTTCCACACCTTGTGATTTAAGCACGATGAGGTCTGCCAAGAAACTCGTCCCATTGATAACTATCTCGACCCTTCTACACCCTAGGTTGGTTCTTAATACTGCTCCTGGGTTTGAATTGCCATCTGTCCGCGGAGTAAAGTGGGTTTTAAACCGCATTTCTCCGCAAACCCTTGAGTAACAAAAGAATGCGAAGCACCACAATCAAACAACATTGTTGCTGGAGTTGAGTTGACGAGGAACGTACCCAGAATGCAGTCCGGGTCTTCCTGTGCTTCTTCTGGAGTGATGTGATTGATCCGGCCCCTACCATTGAACTGTTGGTTGCGAGGGGCCTGGTTCCTCCCTGGTGCACCTTGATCGGGGTTGGGTGCATTGGGACGCGGTGCGTCGAGCTTCTTGTTGGGGCACTGCCTGGAATAGTGCCCAGTCTCACCACTCCCAAAGCAGGTGACATTCCCTGGAGGGTTGGTCTTGACTCCACCGTTGTTCGGCGGTTTGACTACTGGCTTGACTTGCTGGTGAGGCTGATAATTCTGGTGGAGTACCGGGTACTTGTACTGTTGCTGCTGAAAGTTGGGTCTTGCAGGTGCTAACTGCCACGGTCTTGGTCTTGCATTACCGGGTCCTCCACTGCCTATCAGCTTGCGCTTGCGGGTGTCGTCCATTGCACGACGCTTGTCTCCCAGCATAAGCGCTTTGTTAACCAACTAGCTGAAAGTCTGGCAGTCGCAAACCACCAGCTAGGATTGCAGGGACTGCTGTAACCCTTCCACAAAGCATTCCACCTTACCGGCCTCAGTGTTAACATCTTGAGGTGCGTACCTTGACAAGAGATTAAATTTCTGCAGGTACTCCTTAACAGTTCCACTGCCCTGCCTTAAGGCTCGGAATTCACGCTTCTTAATGGTCATCAGTCCGGGCGGAATGTGAGCCGCGCGAAATCCTTCCTTGAACATCTCCCACGTGATGACTTGCCCTGCCCGCACGATCTGGAATCCATCCCACCATGCCCTGGCGGTACCTCCGAGACAGTGAGAAGCATAAAGGACCTTCTCATGATCATCGGTGCACTTGACCAGCGCAAGGAGGTCTTCAATTGTGCGAATCCAGTCATCGGCGTCCAGGGGTCTAGTCGACTCCGTGAATATGGGGGGCATAGTCCGCATGAACTCAGAAAGAGTAGAGCGACCACCGCCATACTCATTCCGCGGCGGGTTGTCCACCAGGACCTGGGCCAGCAGCTGGATAGCGACATTGCTGGCTTGACGCTCCTCTCGAAGAGCTTGAAGGAACTGAGCCATCGTCAAGTTCTCAGGAGGAGGTGGTGGCGGAAGGTCTCTAGGCTGCTCGTGGTGACCTCCAGCATGAGCTTCTCCTTCGGTTCCCTGCGGCGTCCCTGAAGAGCCGGCGCCGGGGTTGCCGAAGGTGCTGTTGCGGGTTGCGTTCACCATCCTGTCATAGAAACAGACAGGTCAAAATGCCACCTTGCTCGGGAGTACAAGGATTTGCTCCTAGTAAGAGGGGGTCCAATACGTGCATGTGCCAAGTTTTTAAAACCAAAGTTTTTGACAAACTGGAAATTGCATTCATGACAACTAGGTGACGTAGTCACTTACAGACTGCCCAAGGCAATAGGTGACTTACATCAAGCACACATACGCAATTTAAAAACGGATACAAGGATACCCTATACTCGGGTACTCTGATTGCCGACGCTAAAATCTACGCGGCGGACTGCTCGTTCTCAAAGGCGGACTCAACAGGATCCTCATCTTCATCAACATCCTCTTCCTTTATAGGAGTGGAAGAAAGAATTCGCACGTCTCGGCATCTCTTGGGCGAGGCGGCGAAGATCTCAGTGTACTCTTCCGCTGTCAGGCGACAACTCTAAAGAGGGACTGCCTGGATGGATAACACACCACCCTAGTGGCAACAACTGCCCTCCCTTCAGGTGCGCTTGCCTTCTTTACTTTGCGGTTCTGCATCTTCTCAGTGTGGAGCAGGCCTTTGACTAGGTGCAGCTCTCGGCGAAGCTTGATTGATTCCTTAACCAGGAAGTGTGTCAGGGTGTCTGACGAGAGACTGAAGTAGGTATGAACCCTCAGTGGCATCCCATCCTCCGTGGCGGGGTGAGTGTCCAACTCCCATCCACTCCTTCCTTAATGAAAGGTAGATGCCGAGTGACAGGCTCATTATCCATCTCAGGGAGGATGCTGCGGATTTGCACGAGCGCCTCTCGTGCGGCCGTCTCCACTGCCAACATCAGCTCTCCCATCTGTGGTCCTTCAAAAAACCAACTAGACGGGGAGTCATTAGCCTTCACTATCACGTCCACATGATATTCCTTGGTGTCGGCGTTGACCCAATGCTCGTGGTAGAGGAAGATGGGCGTGCGTCGTACGTGGCACTTCTCGAGACAATCCACCAGAAGTAGTGGAAAGCCGGTCTCCAGAAGCGTCTCAGGTACAGCAGCCATCTACAAGGCATAGGAGAGAAGTCAGGAGGTTGTATGTGCAAGAGTCTTGTGCAAGGCTGGCGGCCTAACGTTCTTGGTTAACGTCCATGCTATCTAAGCCTTCCTATAGTCAGGATGGCTCTGATACCAGTTCTGTGGGGACCCCGACTAGCAAGTCGAGTTCGCCGTGCCGAGTGACCCCAAGCATCAATGTTCACTGAACACAAATACTGAATAATAGAGTCTTACATCCAAGTACCAAATTATTACATCAAATGACCGGAAGGTCGGGTTCAAGAGCAAGGCCTAAAGCCAAATAAAGGGATACATCGAGTAGCGGAAACTCGTAAGGGCTAAGCGGTGCCCATGCCATCAAGCCTACACTGACAGGCATTCTGACTCGGAAGCGTCCTAGATCACAGGTCCGTCTCCGACGGCGTACTCATCGCCAAACTCCGGTCCTTCCATGCCTGGTCAATAACATAACCAGTGGCAAGCCAATGAGTACTTTGAATGTACTCGCAAACAGCCCATGACATAAATGGTAATGAATAACGGTGACAATTATCTTGACTGGAATGCGATGACGTGGTATGATCATGTATATGCATCAGGTTAAAGAATTGCTTGTAAATATGAGGTTACAGATATTGACATATCCGTAAAGGGTTGAACACACCGGGTTCACCCTAAATGCCAAGTCATCGGACTTGTCATAATCTCAAGGTATTAATGAGGGCTAAACCATCCGGGTTTACCCTATATGTCAAGTCACCGAACTTGATCATATTATTGTGATTATCATGATTATAACGACACCTTTTTAACACCACACACACACTTGGTTTATGCGGAAACTCAGGACGTAGTTTAAGCAGCACCACCCAACTGTCCTTGACCGTGGACACGACTATTCGAATAGTTTACACTCTGCAGAGGTAGTACGCTGGACCGACGAGAAAGGGAATACTTCCGTGTCATCCACGACTCGCGGTATATCACATATACCCGAGGTAAGTATCCGATCATCATCTTTCCCCTGACGATACTAGACAAAGAGATCCACTCGATTGGTACCCAGCCCACATGTTGTACGTCTTACGAGCACCGACTCTGGACTGTAACAACCATGCAGGGACCAACGGTGTGCCTGGAACTCATAATAATGGCATAGTCATCCTACCTGGCACGACCCCATCACGAGAGTGACACCGATCACTCCCGCCACTAGTAATGTGGCTCTTTGCTAGCACCGACCAGAGTAATCAACAAAGCCCCGTCCCATAAAGGGGTATCGTGGTCGTACTGGGTAAGGTTGGGACGGTCGACACATCATAAATCTAATCCATTTCCGAAACCATACTCACACCAAAATCACCGGTGCATCACTTCACCAAAAGTGATCACCAACTCATCATCACCCTCGGGCATTAGTGGCACCCGACGGGGTTTTCATAAACTCTTTATTTAACTCATCATTATGCTTGAGATGATATGCCTTAACATTACTTGTCAACATGAAAATATCATGACCCTCACGGGGTAGGGTCAAGCTCAATGCAGTGATTATACTCTACTAGTCAACATGAAAGTAGCATGATCCTCGTAGATGGTAGGATCAAGCTCATCATATTTGTGCTCCGAGGAGCTATGTGAATATCACTACTATAATGCAAGGGCTTCGAAGAAGCCTTCGGTACCATCACATCAATGATGAACCAGCATCGTGATTACATGCAACGGAAAATACTTGCTATTCTAGCATGCATCATTTTATTTACTTAAGTCATGGCAAAAGGGCTGCTTGCCTTGGTCAGCTAGGTATCCGGGGTCTTCGAGGTCTTCCGCTCCGGATCCTCCGTCACTCGGTAACTCTACCGTCGAGAAAGGAATAAATAAATACTAGCTTTTACTAAAACAGTTCACAAAGTGCTTTTAAAAATGTTGCAAGGCTTGAATAAATTCAGGTTATTATTTTGAAAAATGTTCCCTAGTGTTTTATTAGCTAAGCATATTTATTTAAAAGCAAACAGAAGCAAACAAGTGCTTTTTAATATCATTTTATTCTACCAAAATAGTTTCTGTTATTGATAAATGTCAACTATTACAGAATCAAATACTACTCATTTTTAGAAAAATACTAGTGGAAGAATTATATTTTTCTACTGGCTAAATCTTTTTATAAAAATCATTTAGTTTGCTGGATTAAAACAAAAGAAATAGGCGAGGGAAACAGATCCAGCCGGTCCAGCCAGCAGGCCTGGCCACCAGGCGCTTGCGGGCCAGGTTCAAACCTGACCTCGGACCACTAGGGTCAGCGTCAGCGGCTGTGCGTGCTGGCTGCCCCAGGACACCGACAGGTGGGCTCCACTTGTCGGGTCCTTCTCCTACCTCTGGCCAGAGAGGTGGAGATGGACGCCGGCGAGGCTGCCGTTGTCCTCAGGCCTAGCTAGGAACGGGAACGGGTTCCTCGTGCCTCCGCCTACCTGCTCGTGGTCGGGACGTCACCGGAGGTGGTCTGGGTCGCCGGTGACGAGGTGCTCGTGGCGGAAGGGTTTCGGGTTCGTGTTGAACTAGGGGCTAGAGGTATGGATTTGCTCGGGAGAGTTAGGGGAAACGTTCCTGGTGTCGAGGGGAGTGTAATGAGAGGTCGGGCAGCGCAGGAGCCGACGTGTAGCCGGAGATCGACCGGAGCTCCGAGGCGGAGGGGCCTCGGTCGATCTCGAGCACCGGGGCTCTGCGAGCTCAATTGGGCGGCTAGGGAGTGTCTACTGGTTGTGCTGAAGCTGCTTGGAGGGTGCTGGAGTGCCGGGGGGGTCTATTTATAGCCCAACGACGGTGACCCGACTCGGGCACGCCGGTGACTCACCGTGGCACCCGTGCAAGCACAGTGAGGCGCTGGCCGCGAAACCACGGGTTCGGGACGTGGTTTAGGGCCTCCTGATGCAACGACCGCAGAGGGAAAGTGAGTGGGGACGAGTTGCAGCGACCGTGCATGCTCGGCCGCGTCGGGCGTGCACGGGCACGCGTCGCCTGAGCTCTTGCGCGAGGGTGAGAGGGTCCTTGGGGTAGCTTTGCACTGAGAGGCTGTCGGGGGAGTGCTTGGACACAACTGGGGAGGCTGGGACCGGCCGGAGCGTCGGCCCCTTGCGGGTGGCTCTCTGCAGCGCGCCTAGAGCGCAGTTTTGGCATGCCACGGCATGCTGGCTCGCTCTGGGGCACTTGGGACGTGTCCTCCATGTCCTGAGTGTTGCTGGGAGTGTGCCTAGCCGTTGTGGTTTAGTGGGAGCTCGAGCTGGTCAAGGGAGCAAGGAACACTAGTGTTGTCAGTACTGTCCTGCAGCTCAAATTGGAGTTCTTGTCACTTGTGCTTGGAATTGGGGAGGGGCTGGTTGACTGGGTGCTCAGGGTGTTCTGGTGCTCTAACCCACCAAGTTTGGGGCCTTGACATTGGGTAAAGCAGTGGCTAGGAAGGGTTTTACCTTCCTGTCAGTAGGTGTTCGACAATGACTTGGGGTGCTTCCACTCCACCACTGTAAATGAAACTTAACAGGTTTGGTCTTGGGGTAAAAACATGGGGTTCCACCAAATATGAGCTCCATTGAACAAGTTTGGCTTTGCAAACTTGAAAATGTCTCAAAGTGACCAGTACTATACCTTACAAAGGAAGTGTGGTCAAACAGAGTCTCACAAATCCCATTTTTGGTGCGGAGTCCTCATTTGGGGTGTTAAACACCTCTGCAAAGTTTCAGCTCTATTGGAGAAACTTTGCAACGTAGAGTTGTTCCAACTCTACTCTGGGTAGAGAGGGTTTTGGGCTCTCTAAGTGAACTTACCCACCTTGGATCAAGGTGAGATTTTAGGTGAGAACCTAATATGGTTTGGGAGGGCTCCTGTAATTTTATGGGAATTTGCTGGGATACTTTCCTTTGGAAACATCTCAAAAAGCTAAAACAGACACAAATGGTTTTCAGGGTTTTACTCAAATAATATTAATATAAAATAGGGTTGAAAATCTTATGTATGGAAAATATATGTCCTTCTGAGCTTCCATGAATTTACTCAGAATTTCCTAAGGCAGGAAAGTAATTTTCCTTGTGGAAATATCATTACTGGCCTTAGAAATAGACATAGATATAAAATAGAAAAATAATATTTTAAATCACTAAATAGTGTTTTTAATGAATGAAAATGATATTAGGATCAGATCACCAACTTTAGTTGAAAGTGCCACTTGGCTACATGAGCTAGTAGTGTATCCCAGCATGATGAAGGTGATCTTGATGTAAAGGAAAAAGGGTTTTTGATGAGAGCAAAATAATAAGTTTTTCATGGGTTGATTCATCAAACAAGCAAGCATACACTCAAACAAGGGTTGACATTGCACTCACAACATTATTTGGAAAAGTTTTAACCAGCTCTGATTTTTGCAATACAGAAAACTTGGGGTGGAAAATAGGGTGTGACAAACTGGCACCCGAATGGTGGGCTTGGGAACCCTGCGCACATCGTTTGGGGCCGTAGCGGAAACCTCGGCCGGACTTCCGTGCCGGTTACCCTCAGATAGGCGATAGACCTGGACTAAGTATTAGCGTGGTTAACGGTCGTGGCCGACTCCCTCACTGGGCTTCCGCTTGAAGATTGCCGAGGTGCATGACGTGCACATGGCGATAAGTGGCGAGAGCGTGTGTGAAGAAGTACACCCCTGTACGGTTATGATCTATTCGAATAGCCGCGTCTGCGGATATGGACTACTTGGAAACATATGTTGTTCATAGATAACTATAATGGCTACTCATAAAATTGTCAAGATAAGTGTGAGTGTCGTGGATGGCATTTCCATAGGGTGACAGAATGATTCCATGACGGAGTATTGTTGTGGTGTTAGTGGATTCGTGTGCGAGAAATCAAAGTTGTCAAATTTATTTGAAAATGCAAGTTGTATAGCCAAGAGTCAAATGCTGGCTTTCTGCATGGAACCCCACAACTCCTTGTTGATATATTGCATGAGTAAAAAGATTATCCTAAAGTCTTGCTGAGTACTTTTGTACTCACGTTTGCTTAGTAAATTGTTGCGAGGTTGTTAATGACCCTAATGGAGGGTTCTACGTAGACGTCGACGACGACGAGTAGCTGGTGTCCCAGCTACGATCTGGCCCTAGGTTGGATCTATAGATAGTCAGGCCATATGCCTTTTACCTTTCCATCTGTCTGTACTCGGACAGTTTTAATCTTCCGCTGCCTTGTAAGACTTGTTTGTATGACTGGTGATGATGGGTCGTGAGCCCCTATCTGTGTAATATTATGTGTGTGGCTCGTCTGAGCTCTCTAAATAAAGTTTGTAGGTTTACGGTTATGTTGTGATGCCATCGATGTATCTATGCATATCGATATGCCATGCGTACGTGTGTTGTATCTGATATGTATGGGGTTCGAATACCTAGTCGTATGCCTTAGTAGAACTCCTTATAGGGAAATGCCCCTTTGTGTTTCCACCGAGCCATGGTAGTTCGCTACTGCTCCAGACATATTGGTTGACCGGCATGTGTCCTTCTTAGCTGTTGTGTCTGTCCCTTTGGGAAATATCACGCGTTGTAATGGAGTCCTTGTAGCTTGCTACGCCTCGTCTACATTCGCTGATGACCGCCAGCTGCTTTGCTGGGTCATGTATGACTGTCCGTGTACGGAACGACCGCTTGAGTTTATGACTTGACATGTCGACCCGGGTTCTTTGACATTGGATTGCTAGCAACACAATTGCATACGCGAGTCAAAAGGCGCAAACGGTCCCGGCTAAGGTAAGGCTGCAGCCGTCGGGATAATCGTGGGTGAGACCACAAAGAGATGTGAAGTATTACAGGATGGATTCCTATGGCCTAGGATCAGGGTCCCGACAACGTTGGTATCAGAGCCTGACTGACTGTAGGATTACTAAGCCAAATTGGTCGAAGTTGAGTCTAGAATTGCTTTAGTTATATATAAGGGAATTGTTTGTGGAAGGGAACGTAAGATTCTTGCTTCTCTTCTTTAATTACTCTATTCTGGTCATCCTCGTCTTTTCTGCGGGGATTAAGAGTTAGGTTACTTATCTTTCTCTCAGGGTCTTGTGTTATTGATCGGTAGGTTATAGGACAACGAGTCGAGAGTTACTTTGAGTTACTCTTATTTCAAGGAAAAGAAAGTAAGTTTGGATGACCACGGAATTGAACTTGATAGTTGAGTGGTGATGCTATCCTATCTTTGTGGGTTGTCTCAAATTGTTTTTGAGCATTTACAACCGTTATGCTGCCCAACTTTGTCTTCAGAGCTCTAATGCTTGTTGCATTACTCTCTATTTTCAGATGACTGGCCGTCCTTCTCGTCAGGTGGTCCGTCTGACTAGGTGCATTGATGTTCCAGGTCATACGACCATGCTAGTCAGGATGATGTCAGTAGCCGGTTACCGCTGGTACCCAGAGTACACAGTGGAGGAGTAGTACCGGGATTTTAATCAGAGTCAGTATGTCTGCACTGTTGGGGTATTCCCAGATTACCGTGGAGCTGAGGAGCCGATCCATTGGTCTTATGGATTGGGGGTCACTATTGACATGGCGGTACAAGATGTTGCCTATTCAATGCTGACCATCATGAGGGCCAGACATGCACTGTTACAGAATTCAGAGTTCTGCTATGTTCCTGCCTCTCAGCCAGAAGAAGAAGGATACCTCAGTGGGGTCTACTTTGATTCCTCTATGGAGGATCAGCTGCTGCAGTCCACTGCTAAGATGCCAGAGAATAGAGACAGGGATGCTCGTGCCCTTCGTATGGAGCTCTATGCTACACGTGCCCGTCTATGGACGGCTTTGACACAGCTGGCACCTGTAGTCCAGACAGGGTATGGAGATATGGAGATGTGAACCCTGTTAGGACCCATCTTCCGGCTCATGTTGACTGGCCTGCTATAGGAGGAGTCACCCCTCTTCGGGGACCTCTACTACCACCAGTCAGGGGACCAAGGCCACATCCGTGTCCGTACGGTTCCCAGGGGTCTCAGGCTCGAGTATTTCCTGATCCACAGGTTGAGCTCCCAGGTCATGGAGGCAACCTTTATGAGATGTTCTATGCGGATGCCTGAACCCGTGAGTGGAAGGATAGTATGGTAGTAGTTATACTTCCACAGTCCTGTGTGTCTTGTGGAGTATGCTTATGTCGAAAGATGAATTCCGGAGGCATAGATAAATAATGTATAGGAAGCTTGGAAAGCCTCTGATGAGTTGTCTCATCTTTTCAGTAGTTTGCTCTTCGGTTAAGGTTGATCTGAACTTTGTAATGGTGTGTATGAACCATGGTGTATATATAGCAGTTGCTTGTTACCATGTTGTTCATATGTTCATTTCCGCATTCCATGTGTTTAGTGCGTTCTTAATCCATAGTTAGTATTGATGTTGATATTGGTCTAAGCTGTGAGTTTGTTTGTCAGGATGGTATTCACCAGGTTGAACCGTGCCCCTGCTCATGAGCAGGGAGAGGGTAGTCAAGCATCGCAGGAGGAACTGCCTCACCCGCCCTCTCTAGCGGAAGTTATGCTTGAGGCAGTAAGAAACAAAAGGGAGACCAACCGTTTGCTAGAGCGTATTGAGCAAAATACGGCTCGTCAGTCGAGGAATGATGCAGTGTCCCTCAATGACTTCATGAAGCTGAATCCTCCGAAGTTCCATCACCCGTCGATCCCCTCGACGCTGATGACTGGTTGTGCAGTATATCGTGCAAGATTCGCTCTGCGAATGTTTCTGAGGCCGATAAGGTGACCTTTGCGGCGTAC
Organism: Hordeum vulgare subsp. vulgare; assembly: GCF_904849725.1. Lineage (NCBI taxonomy): Eukaryota > Viridiplantae > Streptophyta > Magnoliopsida > Poales > Poaceae > Hordeum > Hordeum vulgare. The sequence goes on along the minus strand of NC_058521.1, from coordinate 408,118,324 downwards.
TTTCTGGAAGGACACGCCAATCTGTGGTGGGAGAACTTTGAAGCTATGCGTCCTGTCGGGCTAGCAGCCACATGGGCAGACTTTAGTGCAGCCTTCCGTGTGCAGCATATTCCAGAGGGTCTGATGGACAAAAAGAGAGAGGACTTCAGTGCATTCACCCAGGGAAAATTGACCGTGGATGCCTATAGCCGCGAGTTCGGTAACCTCACCCGCTATGCAATTGAAGAGGTGTCAACTGACGCCAAGAAGCAAGCAAGATTCCGCAAGGGTCTGAGCCCTGAACTTCGTCGTGACCTGCGCCTCCACGAATGTACAAGCTTTCAAGCCCTTGTAAGACTTGTTTGTATGACTGGTGATGATGGGTCGTGAGACCCCTATCTGTGTAATATTATGTGTGTGGCTCATTTGAGCTCTCTAAATAAAGTTTGTAGGTTTACGGTTATGTTGTGATTCCATCGATGTATCTATGCATATCGATATGCCATGCGTACGTGTGTTGTATCTGATATGTATGGGGTTCGAATACCTAGTCGTATGCCTTAGTAGCACTCCTTACAGGGAAATGCCCCTTTGTGTTTCCACCAAGCCATGGTAGTTCGCTACTGCTCCGGACATATTGGTTGACCGGCATGTGTCCTTCTTAGCTGCTGTGTCTGTCCCTTTGGGAAATATCACGTGTTGTAATGGAGTCCTTGTAGCTTGTTATGCCTCGTCTACATTCGCTGATGACCGCCAGCTGCTTTGCTGGGTCATGTATGACTGTCCGTGTACGGAACGGCCGCTTGAGTTTATGACTTGACATGTCGACCCGGGTTCTTTGACATTGGATTGCTAGCAACACAATTGCATACGCTAGTCAAAAGGCGCAAAAGGTCCCGACTAAGGGAAGGCTGCAGCCATCGGGATAATCGTGGGTGAGACCACAAAGAGATGTGAAGTGTTACGGGATGGATTCCAATGGCTTAGGATCGGGGTCCCGACAACGTTGGTATCAGAGCCTGACTGACTGTAGGATTACTAAGCCAAATTGGTCGAAGTTGAGTCTAGAATTGCTTTAGTTATATATAAGGGAATTGTTTGTGGAAGGGAACGTAAGATTCTTGCTTCTCTTCTTTAATTACTCTATTCTGGTCATCCTCGTCTTTTCTGCGGGGATTAAGAGTTAGGTTACTTATCTTTCTCTCGGGATCATGTGTTATTGATCGGTAGGTTATAGGACTGGCCGTCCTTCTCGTCAGGTGGTCCATCTGACTAGGTGCATTGATGTTCCAGGTCATACGACCATGCTAGTCAGGATGATGTCAGTAGCCGGTTACCGCTGGTACCCAGAGTACACAGTGGAGGAGTAGTACCGGGATTTTAATCAGAGTCATTATTTCTGCACTGTTAGGGTATTCCCAGATTACCGTGGAGCTGAGGAGCCGATCCATTGGTCTTATGGATTGGGGGTCACTGTTGACATGGCAGTACAAGAAGTTGCCTATTCAATGCTGACTATCATGAGGGCGAGACATGCACTGTTACAGAATTCAGAGTTCAGTTATGTTGCTGCCTCTCAGCCTGGAGAAGAAGGATACCTCAGTGGGGTCTACTTTGATTCCTCTATGGAGGATCAGCTGCTGCAGTCCACTGGTGAGATGCCAGAGAATAGAGACAGGGATGCTCGTGCCCTTCGTATGGAGCTCTATGCTACACGTGCCCGTCTATGGACGGCTTTGACACAGCTGGCACCTGTAGTCCAGACAGGGTATGGAGATATGGAGATGTGAACCCTGTTAGGACCCATCTTCCGGCTCATGTTGACTGGCCTTCTATAGGAGGAGTCACCCCTCTTCGGGGACCTCTACTACCACCAGTCAGGGGACCAAGGCCACATCCGTGTCCGTACGGTTCCCAGGGGTCTCAGGCTTGAGTATTTCCTGATCCACAGGTTGAGGTCCCAGGTCATGGAGGCAACCTTTATGAGATGTTCTCTGCGGATGCCTGAACCCGTGAGTGGAAGGATAGTATGGTAGTAGTTATACTTCCACAGTCCTGTGTGTCTTGTGGAGTATGCTTATGTCGAAAGATGAATTCCGGAGGCATAGATAAATAATGTATAGGAAGCTTGGAAAGCCTCTGATGAGTTGTCTCATCTTTTCAGTAGTTTGCTCTTCGGTTAAGGTTGATCTGAACTTTGTAATGGTGTGTATGAACCATGGTGTATATATAGCAGTTGCTTGTTACCATGTTGTTCAGATGTTCATTTCCGCATTCCATGTGTTTAGTGCGTTCTTAATCCATAGTTAGTATTGATGTTGATATTGGTCTAAGCTGTGAGTTTGTTTGTCAGGATGGTATTCACCAGGTTGAACCGTGCCCTGCTCATGAGCAGGGAGAGGGTAGTCAAGCATCGCAGGAGGAACTGCCTCACCCGCCCTCTCTAGCGGAAGTTATGCTTGAGGCAGTAAGAAACAAAAGGGAGACCAACCGTTTGCTAGAGCGTATTGAGCAAAATACGGCTCGTCAGTCGAGGAATGATGCAGTGTCCCTCAATGACTTCATGAAGCTGAATCCTCCGAAGTTCCATCACCCCGTCGATCCCCTCAACGCTGATGACTGGTTGTGCAGTATATCGTGCAAGATTCGCTCTGCGAATGTTTCTGAGGCCGATAAGGTGACCTTTGCGGCGTACTTTCTGGAAGGACACGCTAATCTGTGGTGGGAGAACTTTGAAGCTATGCGTCCTGTCGGGCCAGCAGCCACATGGGCAGACTTTAGTGCAGCCTTCCGTCTGCACCATATTCCAGAGGGTCTGATGGACAGAAAGAGAGAGGAGTTCTGTGCATTCACCCAGGGAAAATTGACCGTGGATGCCTATAGCCGCGAGTTCGGTAACCTCACCTGCTATGCAACTGAAGAGGTGTCAACTGACGCCAAGAAGCAAGCAAGATTCCGCAAGGGTCTGAGCACTGAACTTCGTCGTGACCTGCGCCTCCACGAATGTACAAGCTTTCAAGCCCTTGTCAACAAGGCGATCAGTGCCGAGACTGGTCATACCGACTATGAAGCCACAAAGAAGCACCCCCGTGACTCTGGCTCGTCATCTGGTTCCGCGTTCCCAAAACGCAGGCTGTGGGTTTCAAATAGTTCTCTGCCGCCAAGATACACTCTGAGGCCATCTTATGTGGCGCCTCAGGCGAATCAGACCAAACCTCCAGCAAAAACCTATGGTGGTCCAGCTAGCAATGTTGCACCACGTGCGAATCAGGTGATCTGTTACAAGTGTGGAGAACCAAGGCACTATTCCCGAGAGCGTCCTCAGAATATGGGTGCTAAGCAACCTGGAAAGTCCATTGGGAAAGGCAAGTCGGGTAAAGCATACTATGTGAAGCCAACTCCTGCATGTGGCCGTGTGAACTATGTTTCAGCAGAAGAAGCTGCACAGGATCCCGACGTCATTTTGGGTATGCTCCTTGTCAATCATCACCCAATGTTTGTTCTTTTTTATACTGGGTCATCTCATTCCTTCATATCAGAAAGTTATGCATAGTTGCATAAAATGTCTTTCTGTGATATGCCAATCCCATTGGTTGTCCAAACCCCTAGTAGTAAGTGGCAAACCTCCAGGATAACCTTTGACAATGAAATTCTAATAGACAGGCTAGTTTTTCTAGCATCCTTGATAGACCTGAAATCTTCGGATATCAATATCATCTTGGGTATGGACTGGATGTCGGCCCATTATGCCAAGATTGATACTCATTCTAGAAATGTTCATCTTACCCATCCCTCGGGTGAGATAGTCAATGTCTCTACTCGAGTTGCCAAATGCCAACTCCATTCCCTCAATGCCAACCCTCTTCCAGAACTTGAAGACATTACGGTAGTCCGTGACTTCCCGGATGTTTTCCCAGAAGAACTGCCAGGAATTCCACCCGACAGGGATGTAGAGTTTGTGATAGACCTTGTTCCGGGAACTGTTCCAATAGCCAGAAGACCTTATAAGATGGCACCCTTGGAGCTAGCCGAACTTAAGAAGCAACTAGATGAGGGCTTGAATAAAGGTTTCATTCGTCCTAGCTCTTCTCCTTGGGCTTGTCCCGTCCTCTTCGTCAAGAAGAAAGACGGAACGGATCGGATGGTTGTAGATTATCGACCAGTTAATCTGGTCACCATAAAGAACAAGTATCCGCTCCCCAGGATCAATGACCTGTATGATCATCTCGATGGATCCTCAATCTTCTCCAAAATGGATTTGAGGTTGGGATACCATCAAATCAAGATCAAGAACGGGGACATTCCAAAAATGGCTTTTGTCACTCGTTATGGCCAATACGAGTACACCATCATGTCCTTTGGTTTAACCAATGCCCCAGCCACCTTCTCTCGCTTGATGAATTCAATCTTCATGGAGTATTTGGATAAATTCGTCGTAGTATACCTCGATGATATTCTCATCTACTTGAAGAACGAACAATAACATGCCGAGCATCTAAGGCTGGTATTGATGAAACTTCGAGAGCACCGCCTGTATGCCAAGGTTTCAAAATGTGAATTTTGGTTACCAGAAGTGACCTATCTAGGTCACGCAGTCTCTGGTAGGGGTATTGCTGTCAATCCCGAGAGAGTTCAAGCTGTCCTTGATTGGACTGAACCTGAATCGGTTAAGCAAGTAAGGAGTTTTCTTGGTCTAGCGAGCTATTGTCGCCGCTTTGTCGAGAATTTCTGCAAGGTTGCAAAGCCTCTAACTTAACTCCTCAAGAAATATAAAAAGTTCGAGTGGACACCATAGTGTGAGCATAGTTTTCAGGAACTGAAAAGATGCCTGACTTCCGCACCTGTGTTGCTACAACCAGATTTCTCTAAGGACTTTGTTATCTACTGCGACGCCTCGCGACAAGGATTAGGTTGCATTCTCATGCAGGATCGTCATGTGATTGCATACGCATCTCGACACTTGCGTCCACATGAGGATAATTATCCTACACATGATCTTGAGCTTGCAGTTGTAGTCCATGCACTTAAAACCTGGCGACATTACCTTCTTGGTAATCGTTGCGAAATATTAAGTGATCACCAAAGTCTGAAATATATCTTCACCCAGCCGGATTTGAATCTCAGGCAAAGACGGTGGGTTGAGTTGATCACGGATTACGACTTAGGGATAACTTACACCCCGGGGAATGCCAATGTTATGGCTGATGCACTAAGTCGTAAGTCTTATTGTAACAACCTGATGCTACAACGGGGTCAACCACATCTCTATGAGGAATTTCGGAAGTTAAATCTTCACATTGTTCCTCAAGGATTCCATTCTAACCTGGTGGCCAAGCCTACTCTTAAGGATCAAATCATAGCTGGCCAGAAGCGTGATAAGGGTATATCACGGATCAAGGGGAACATTATTAGCGGATACGCTAAGGAATTCTCCATGAATGATCAAGATGTTGTGTTCTTCCAGAATCGTCTAGTGGTTCCTAAGAATCCACATCTAAGGCAGTTAATCCTTAAGGACGCTCATGATTCTCCTCTCACCATTCATCCTGGTAGTACTAAGATGTATCAGGACCTACGCCAGAGGTTTTGGTGGACTAGGATGAAGAGAGAAATTGCTGAGTTCGTTGCTAACTGCGACATTTGTCGTCGAGTTAAGGCAGAACATCAAAGGCCTGCAGGCACCCTTCAACCTTTAGCTATTCCTGAATGGAAATGGGATAAATTCAGTATGGATTTCATCACCGGATTTCCCAAGAACAAGAAAGGAAATAATGCTATCTTTGTGGTCATTGACCGTCTTTTCAAAGTAGCTCATTTTCTTCCAGTTCGTGAGAGTATAACAGGTAGCCAGCTAGCAGAGTTATATATCTCTCGAATAGTGTCTCTTCTTGGTGTTCCTGTGGAGATTAACGCATACCGTGGAAGTATCTTTACTTCTCACTTCTGGGAGAGTTTTCATAATGCCATGGGGACTCACTTATCTATTAGCACTGCTTTCCATCCTCAATCAAGTGGTCAAGTAGAAAGGGTGAATCAAATTCTAGAAGATATGCTCTGAGCTTGTGTCATATCGTTCGGTATGAATTGGGAGAAGTGCCTTCCATTCGCCGAATTTGCCTATAACAATAGTTATCAATCAAGCTTGGGCAAAGCTCCTTTTGAAGTTCTCTATGGACGAAGATGTCGAACACCTCTTAATTGGTCAGAAACCGGAGAGAGGCAACTCTTTGGTCCGGATATGATCCAGGATGCAGAAGAGCAAGTTTGCATTATTCGTGAAAACTTGAAAACAGCCCAGTCTCGTCAAAAGAGCCAATATGATCGTCATCATAAGGCTGTGACCTTTGAAGTTGATGAGAATGCTTACCTTCGGGTTACACCTTTGAGGGGAACCCATCATTTCGGTATCAAGTGCAAGTTGGCTCCTCGTTATATCGGTCCTTTTCGCATTCTTGCCAAACGAGGAGAAGTTGCCTACCAATTGGAACTTCCTCCGCATCTTTCCAAGGTTCATGATGTATTCCACGTCTCGCTACTCAGGCGTTGCTTTTCAGATCCTATCCGTGAAGTGGACCACGAAACGTTTGATCTCCAAGATAACCTTCCAAACCGAGAATACCCTATGCATATTCTAGATCAAGCTGAGCGTACCAATCGACGTTGAAACCTCAAGTTTCTTAAAGTTCAATGGTCAAATCATTCCGAAAAAGAAGCAACATGGGAAAGAGAGGATTGTCTCCGACTTGAGTATCCCGCGCTATTCCCGACGACTTCCAAATCTCGGGACGAGATTCTTTTGAGTGGGGGTGAGTTGTCACATCCTTGATCCCCATTAGAGTTTAGCAAGTTTGAGCTCATGTTTTATTTCATTGCATCTTAAGAAATTGAATTGCACTCGAGGAAGGAAATGAAATCAAAGAAAAATCTCAACAAACTCTATATTCAAAAGAAAACCAAAGTAGTGCCAAATCAATGAACCCAAAATGGCCTTCATAAAATTTCAATATTTTAGATAAATGTTGAAAACAAGATATCAGAGCTGAAACATATTTTCAAAATACTTTTGGCATTTTAAATTTAAGTTAAAATCTACTGAAATCAATTATATTTTTGATTTCAAATATTTCAAAGTTTCCAAAAATGTTGAAAAGTTTATATGTGGTTGGAAATATTCCAGCTAACACTCTAGTATTTTTCAAACTATTTTAGAATTAGTTTGGAGCCAAAAATAAAACAAAACAAAGTCAGTAAGTAAATAAATGAAATAGAAATGGAAAAAAATGGAAAGAAACTTACGTGTCGCTCACCCGAAGCCCATCCCACCTTTTCCCTGTCGTCTACCTCGTGCCAGCGAGCAGCAGGAGGTGGCCGCCGCTCGCTCCGGCGCAGCCACGCACCTGCGTGCTTGCCTGGGCCTCCCCGTCGCGCTGGCAAGGAGGATAAGCCTCCCCGCGATCCATTCCCGATCTCATCCTCTCCCCATTCGATCTCTCCCCTCTCTTTCTTCCTCGGCCGCCATGACCGCGAGCTCGAGCTCGAGCTAGCCATCGCTCCGGCCGTCCTTCCTCGCCCCTGAGAGTGTCGTTCGCTCTGCCTCGTCGAGCTGGTCGTCTCTGCCAAAGGAGAAGTGCCCCCGAGCCCTACATCGTCAGATCCCCATCGTCTTCTTCCTCGGATCGCCGACGTTCACCGACGTCGTTCTTCCTCCTCAGACCATCCCCGAGCCTGCTCTCGTCGCCTCTGCACTCTCCGTGAGCTCAGGGTTCTTTTCCCCTTGTTTCTTCTCTCGATTTCAAGCTCTAGGCCCAGTTTCACCGGAGCCCGACAAGGACCGCCGCGGAAGCTCGTCGCCGGTGGCCCTACGGTGACCGGTTGGTCCATCTAAGGCCTGCAATGGCTCCAGCTCATCGCGTAGATGCTCTAGGAGCCCAGCCCCGCACGAAATGCCCTCTGTTTCAATGACCTCGACGATGGCCGAGCTTCGGCCGCCGCCAAGCTCGTCGCCGGCTTCGATTCCAGCCACCCCATCCCCTGAGGTTTGCTCCATCGTGCACGCCGTCGAGTGGCCGTTCTTCCTGAGGTCTCTGCCGTGCTTTTGGTCATCGGAGATGCATTTCCGAGCCCCTCCGCCGTCTTTGGTGCTGCCGGAGGCTCACTGCCGGCAAGATCGACCTCGCCGCCGGTGGATCTGACCCCCCCTGAGCCTATGATAGGTGGGGCCAGCCCCTGTCTAATTAAGTTTAATAAAAATAAAATAATAATTTGTTTCATTAACTTAAACAAACACTGACAGGTGGGTCCTACTCTGTTAATTAGGTAATTAAGTTAAATTTAAACTAAAAATTGGACAGAGTCACTAACCAGTGGGTCCCACTCGTCAGGTTTGACTTTCAACGGCCAGATTGACCTGCTGATATCATGCTGATGCAATAAAGCCTTTTCTGTTTAAAAATAATTCCAGAATAAGTTCAAAACTTTGGAAATTCATAGAAAATTGAATATAACTCCAAATTTGACAAATAATATATGTAAAATGATCATAAAAATTCAAGGAATCCAATGGTGCTATTTTCATAGATGAAAAACAAAGTTACGAAACAGCATTTGGTCAAATCAATTAAAACAATGTGATAAATTATAATTCAAATGATATTTGAATTATGATTTCAAATCAAGATCACCCAAAAGGTTCTGTTGGTCACCTTAAACCATGCTATATTGCATTTCATGCATCCTTTTGTTGCGTATGTTTGATATTGATTGATTGTTGTTATTCCGGTAGGCTCTGCCCCTCCGGATACATCTGATTATCCGACTGATGGATATCACCCCTCTGCTGAGCAACGAGGCAAGCAACCATTTTGATCATTCCGATAAATCCCATGTTCTCGCTCCTGCTCTTACTTACTGCATTAGGTTATAAATTCTTTCAATGCATGTACCATGTTAGTTGAACCCACTTCTTTTGCATGACCTGTCTTTGTCACAGTAAATAGCTGAACCTTGCAACCTAGCATACCTGGTAGATGCTTGAGCCACGATGTGCCTTATCCTGCTATGCATGCTATACTTAGAGTTGTGTATGGTCTGTCATCTGGGAGATGAATAGGATCGTGAGAATGTGTTCAGTTAGTAAAGGTTGTGTGTTGAACCTGATTTGGTAAAGGTACCGGTGAAAGGCTATGTAGGAGTACATGGCGGGTTGTTTCATTGGAACTGTCCTTAGGAACTGAGTTTCGTGTATGTAATCCAAGACAAGATACTACCACATGCTGGGCCCTGAAATATGACCCTGCTCGACTTATTAATCGCTTAGTACTCGGTCCAGGAGTTGCAAGTAGTTTCTCATGTTTATAGTCATGCTGGAGGTCGTGCGTAGTGCTGACCTTAGAGGTGGACAATGATGCGGTAGGCAGTGGCACGGTGTACCAAGTGGCATCCGGATGGTGGGCTTGGGAACCCTGCGCACATCATTTGGGGCCGTAGCGGAAACCTCGGCCAGACTTCCGTGCGGGTTACCCTCAGATAGGCGATAGACCTGGAATAAGTATTAGCGTGGTTAACGGTCGTGGCCGACTCCCTCATTGGGCTTCCGCTTGAAGGTTGTCGAGGTGCATGACGTGCACATGGTGATAAGTGGCGAGAGCGTGTGTGAAGTACAACCCTGCAGGCTTATGATCTATTCGGATAGCCCCGTCCGCGGATATGGACTACTTGGAAACATATGTTGTTCATAGATAACTATAATGGCTACTCATAAAATTGTCAAGATAAGTGTGAGTGTCGTGGATGGCATTTCCATTGGGTGACGGAATGATTCCATGATGGAGTATTGTTGTGGTGTTAGTGGACTCGTGTGCGAGTAATCAAAGTTGTCAAAGTTATTTGAAAATGTAAGTTGTCTAGCCAAGATTCAAATGCTGGCTTTCTGCATGGAACCCCACAACTCCTGGTTGATACATTGCATGAGTAGATAGATTATCCTAAAGTCTTGCTGTGTACTTTTGTACTCACATTTGCTTAATAAATTGTTGCAGAGGTTGTTAATGACCCTAATGGAGGGTTCTACCTAGACGTCGACGAGGACGAGTAGCTGGTGTCCCAGCTACGATCTGGCCCTAGGTTGGGTCTGTAGATAATCAGGCCATGTGCCTTTTACCTTTCCATCTGTCTGTACTCAGACAGTTTTAATCTTCCGCTGGCTTGTAAGACTTGTTGTATGACTTGTGATGATGGGTCGTGAGAGCCCTATCTGTGTAATATTATGTGTGTGGCTCGTCTGAGCTCTCTAAATAAAGTTTGTATGTTTATGGTTATGTTTCGACGCCATCGATGTATCTATGCATATCGATATGCCATGTGTACGTGTGTGGTATCTCATATGTATGGGGTTCGAATACCTAGTCGTATGCCTTAGTAGCACCCCTTACAGGGAAAATGCCCCTTTGTGTTTCCACCGAGCCATGGTAGTTCGCTACTGCTCCGGACACATTGGTTGACCGGCATGTGTCCTTCTTAGCTGTTGTGTCTGTCCCTTTGGGAAATGTCACACGTTGTAACGGAGTCCTTGTAGCTTGCTACGACTCGTCTACATTCTCTGATGACCGACACTTGCTTTGCTGGGTCATATATGCCTGTCCCTGTACGGAACTGCCGCTTGAGTTTATGACTAGACATGTCGACCTGGGTTCTTTGACATTGGATTGCTAGAAACACAATTGCATACGCGAGTCAAAAGGCGCAAACTGTCCCGGCTAAGCTAAGGCTGCAGCCGTGGGGATAACCATGCGTGAGACCGCAAAGAGGTGTGTAGTGTTACAGGTTGGATGGCAGGAGCCATAAGGTTGTCTTTAAACTAACATTTGTGTTTGCAGATGCGTTTACTATATGGCTATGTCATAGCTTTAGTAGTAATAGCATAGATAGCACGACAACCTCGATGGCGACACGATGATGGAGATCATGGTGTGGCGCCGGTGACAAGAAGAACATGTCGGTGCTTTGGTGATGGAGATCAAGAAGCACAACATCATGGCCATATCATGTCACTTATGAATTGCATGTGATGTTAATCCTTTTATGCACCTTATTTTTCTTAGAACGACGGTAGCATTATAAGGTGATCTCTTACTAAAATTTCAAGATGAAATTGTGTTCTCTCTGACTGTGCACCATTGCGATAGTTCGTGTTTCGAGACACCACGTGATGATCGGGTGTGATAGACTCAACGTTCACATACAACGGGTGCAAAACAGTTGCAGACGCGGAACACTCGGGTTAAACATGATAAGCCTAGCATGTGTAGACATGGTCTCGGAACACAAGAGACCGGAAGGTCGAGCATGAATCGTATAGTTGATATGATTAGCATAGAGATGCTTATCACTAAAACTATTCTCAACTCACGTGATGATCGGACTTGAGATAGTGCATTTGGATCATGTACCACTCAAATGACTAGAGAGATGTACCTTTTGATTGGGAGTTTATCAGTAATTTGATTAGTTAAACTCTAATTATCATAAACATAGTCTAAGTCCACTTTGCAATATTTTATGCTATAGATCGATAGCTCACGCAGTAGCAACCCTGAATTTCAATACGTTCCTAGAGAAAGCTAAGTTGAAAGATGAGGGAAGCAACTTTGTAGACTAGGCTCGTAATCTAAAGCTGCTCCTGCAAGCTGGGAAGAAGGATTATGTCCTTAATGCAGCTCTAGGAGATGAACCACCCGCTATGTCTAGCCAAGATGTTTTGAACGCCTGGTTAACACGTAAGGAGGATTACTCGGTAGTTCAATGTGCAGTCTTCTATGGCTTAGAACCGGGACTTCAACGTCGCGTTGAGTGTCATGGAGCATATGAGATGTTCCTGGAGTTGAAGTTTATCTTTCAGAAGAATGTTCGGATCGAGAGGTATGAGACCTCCGATAAATTCTATGCTTCCAAGATGGAGGAGAATTCGTCTGTTAGTGAACATGTGCTCAAAATGTATGGGTACTCAATCCGTCTAGTTGAGCTAGGGACTTAACTCCTGCAAGAGGCTATCACTAACAGAATTCTTCAATCACTCCCACCTAGCTATAAGAGTTGTGTGTTGGACTATAACATGCAAGGGATGAACAAGTCACCCGACGAGTTATTCATGATGCTGAAAGTCGCAGAGTCAAGTTGGACCTAAGCCAGAAACAGAGTGTTATTATTGCAAGGGAATGGGTCACTAGAAGTGCAACTGCCCCAAGTATTTGGCTGATAAGAAGGCGGCCGAAGAAAATTTAGGTATATTTGATATACGTGTTATTGATGTGTACTTAACCAACTCTCGTAGTAGTGTGTGGGTATTTGACACCGGTTCTGTTGCTCATATTTGCAACTCATAGTAGGAACTCCGGAATAAACGAAGGCTGGCGAAGGATGAAGTGACGATGCGCGTGGGAAATGGTTCCAAGGTTGATGCAATCGCCGTCGATATAGTCTCACTTCAGTTACCATCAGGATTAGTTATGAACTTAAATAATTGTTATTTAGTGCCTGCGTTAAGCATGAACATTATATCTGGATCTTGTTTATTGCGAGACTATTACTCGTTTAAGTCATAGAATAATGGTTGTTCTATTTCTATGAGTAATATCTTTTATGGTCATGCACCCAATGTGAGAGGATTGTTCATATTGAATCTTGATAGTGATGATACACATATACATAACATTGAGACCAAAAGATGTAGAGTTAACAATGATAGCGCCATGTTTTGTGGCACTGCCGCTTAGGTCATATTGGTGTAAAGCGCATGAAAAAACTCCATTATGATGGGCTTTTGGAGTCACTTGATTTTGAATCACTTGACACGTGCGAACATGCCTCATGGGCAAGATGACTAAGTCACCGTTCTCCGGAACAATGGAGCGGGCAAGTGAATTGTTGAAGATCATACATACCGATGTGTGCGGTCTGATGAGTGTGGAGGTGCGCGGCGGATATCATTATTTTCTCACCTTCACTGACTATTTGAGTAGGTATGGATATATCTACTTGATGAAGCACAAGTCTGAAACGTTTGAGAAGTTCAACCAATTTCACAGTGAAGTTGAAGATCATCGTAACAAGAAGATCAAGTTTATACATTCTAATCATGGGGGTGAGTATCTGAGTTTCGAGTTTGGCGTTCACTTAAGACAATGTGGAATTGTTTCACAGTTGACACCGCATGGAACACCACAGGGTAATGGTGTGTCCGAATGTCGTAATCATACTTTGTTAGAAATGGTGCGATCTATGATGTCTCTTACCGATTTGCCATTATCGTTTTGGGGTTATGCATTAGAGACAACTGCATTCACTTTAAATAGGGCACCATCAAAATTCATTGAGATGACACCATATGAGTTGTGGTATGGCAAAAGACCAAAGTTGTCATTTCTTAAAGTTTGGGGATGTGATGCTTATGTCAAAAAGCTGGAACCCAAAGCAGAAAAGTGCGTCTTCATAGGTTACCCAAAGGAGACAGTTGGGTACACCTTCTATCTCAAATCTGAGGGCAAAGTTTTTGTTGCTAAAAACGGAGCTTTTCTTGAGAAGGAGTTTCTCTCAAAAGAATTGAGTGGGAAAAAGATAGAACTTGATGAGGTTGTCGAACCTCTAACCCCTCTCGGTGGTGGCATAGGGCAGGGGGAAACCTCTATCGAAGTGACACCGGTTGAGGAGGAAGTTAATGATGATGATCATGAAACTTCGGATCAAGTTCCTATCGGACCTCGTAGGTCGACAAGATCACGTACTGCTCCTGAGTGGTACGGTAATCCTGTCTTATCAATTATGTTTTTAGACAACAATGAACCTGCGAATTATGAAGAAGCAATGGTGGGCCCGGATTCCAACAAATGACAGCAGGCCATGAAGTTCGAGATAGGATCTATGTATGAAAACAAAGTGTGGACTTTGGAAGTATTACCTGAAGGCCGCAAGGCTATGGATCTTTAAGAAGAAGGCGAACACGGACGGTAATGTGGCCATTTATAAAGCTCGACTTGTGGCAAAGGGTTTTTCACAAGTTCAAGGAGTTGACTACGATGAGACGTTCTCACCGATAGTGTTGCTTAAGTCCGTCTGAATCATGTTAGCAATAGCAGCATTTTCGATTATGAAATCTGGTAGATGGATGTCAAAACGGCGTTCCATAACAGTTTTCTTAAGGAAGAGTTGTATATGATGCAACACGAAGGTTTTGTCGATCCAAAGAATGCTAACAAAGTAAGCAAGCTCCAGTGATCCATTTATGGATTGGTGCAAGCATCTCGGAGTTGGAATAAGCGCTTCGATGAGGTGATGAAAGCATTTGGGTTTATACAAGTGCTTGGAGAATCTTGTATTTACAAGAAAGTGAGTGGGAGCTCTGTGGCGTTTGTAATATTATATGTGGATGACATATTACTGATTGGAAACAACATGGAGTTTTTGGAGAGCGTAAAGGATTACTTGAATAAAAGTTTCTCAATGAAGGACCTAGGAGAAGCTGCTTACAATCTAGGCATTAAGATCTATAAGGATAGATCGAGGCGCGTGATAGGACTTTCACAAAGCACATACCTTGATAAAGTTTTGAAGAAGTTCAAAATGGAACAGTCCAAGAAGGGGTTCTTGCTAGTATTACAAGGTATAAAATTGAGTAAGACTCAGTGCCCAGCAACTCCGGAAGATAGAGCAAAGATGAGTACCGTCCCCTATGCTTCAGCCATAGGTTCTATCATGTATGCAATGTTGTGCACTAGACCGGATGTCAGCCTGGCCATAGGTATGGCAGTCAGGTTTCGAAGTAATCGAGGAGTGGATCATTGGACGGAAGTAAAGAATATTCTGAAGTACCTGAAAAGGACTAAGGAAATGTTTCTCGTTTATGGAGGTGACGAAGAGCTTGTCGTAAAGGGTTACTTCGACGCTAGTTTTGACACTGATCCGGATGACTCTAAGTCTCAAACCGGATACATATTTATTCTTAATGGGGGTGTGGTAAGCTAGTGCAGTTCCAAGCAAAGCATCGTAGCAGATTCTACATGTGAAGCGGAGTACATGGCTGCCTTGGAGGTACCTAAGGAGGGTGTCTGGATGAAGCAGTTCATGACGGATCTTGAAGTTGTGCCGAGCGCACTAAATCCAATAACTCTGTTCTGTGACAACACTAGTGCCATTGCTTTAGCAAAGGAACCAAGGTTTCACAAGAAGACCAGAAACATCAAACGACGCTTCAACCTCATCCGCACTACATTGAAGGAGAGGACGCAAATCTGAATGTAGCAGATCCGCTGACTAAACCTTTTCCACGAGCGAAGCATGATCAATAACAGAACTGTATGGGTGTTAGATTCATAACAATGTAAATCGCATAGCGATGTGAGGACTAGATTATTGACTCTAGTGCAAGTGGGAGACTCTTGGAAATATGTCCTAGAGGCAATGATAAAATAGTTATTATTATATTTCCTGTTTCAAGATAATCGTTTATTATCCATGCTATAATTGTATTGAATGAAAACATAGATACATGTGTGGATACATAGACAAAAGAATGTCCCTAGCAAGGCTCTAGTTGGCTAGCTAGTTGATCAAGGATGGTTAAGGTTTTCTGACCATACGCAAGTGTTGTCACTTGATAACTGGATCACATCATTAGGAGAATCATGTGATGGACTAGATCCAAACTATGAATGTAGCATGTGATCGTGTCATTTTATTGCTATTGTTTTCTGCGTATCAAGTATATATCCCTATGACCATGAGCTCATATAACTCACTGACATCGAAGGAATACCTTGTGTGTATCAAACGTCGCAACGTAACTCGGTGACTGTAAAGGTGCTCTACAGGTATCTCCGAAGGTGTCGGTTGAGTTAGTATGGATCAAGACTGGGATTTGTCACTCCGTGTGACGGAGAGGTATCTCGGGGCCAAATCAGTAATACAACATCACTAAGAAGCCTTGCCAGCAATGTGACTAAGTGTAAGTCACGGGATCTTGTATTACAGAACGAGTAAAGAGACTTGCCGGTAACGAGATTGAAATAGGTATACGGATACCGACGATCGAATCTCGGGCAAGTAACATACCGAAGGACAAAGGGAATGACATGCAGGATTATATGAATCCTTGGCACATAGGTTCAACCGATAAGATCTTCGTAGAATATGTAGGATCCAATATGGATATCCAGGTCCTGCTATTGGATATTGACCGAGGAGTGTCTCGGGTCATGTCTACATAGTTCTCGAACCTGCAAGGTGTGCACACTTAAGGTTTGATGATGTTTTAGTATAGTTGAGTTATATGTGTGGTTACCGAATGTTGTTCAGAGTCCCGGATGAGATCACGGACATCACGAGGGTTTCCGGAATGGTCCGGAAACAAATATTGATATATAGGATGGTTTCATTTGGTCACCGGAAACTTTCGGGTATTACCGGCAGTGTACGAGGAGTGACGAATGGGTTCCGGGTATTCATCGGAAGGGGCCCACCCACCCGGGAGTGAGCCCAGTGACCCTAGGGTGGCGCACCAGCCCTTAGTGGGCTGGTGAGGCCAGCCCAATAGGGCCATGGCGCCACAAGGGAAAAATACCAAAGGAAAGAGGGAGGTGGGAAGGAAGGAGTGGACTACTTCCTCTAAACCGAATTGGGGTGGGAATCCACCTCCTCCCTTCGGTCGGCGCCCTTGGGGCTCCCTTGAGCCCCAAGGCTTTCCCCTCCCCTCCTCCTATATATACTGGTGGTTTTAGGGCTTTTGAGACACAACTTTGCAACGTGCAACTCAAACCTATACCACGTAGTTCTTCCTCTAGATGAGATTTCTGCGGAGCTCGGGCGGAGCCCTGCAGGAGTAGATCATCACCACCACCGGAGCGTAATCACGCTATCGGAGAACTCATCTACTACTCCTTCTCTCTTGCGGGATCAAGAAGGCCGAGATTGTCATCGAGCTGTACGTGTGCTGAACGCGTAGGTGTCGTCCGTTCGGCGCTAGATCGTGGGACGGATCGTGGGACGATGGTGATTTGAATCACAAAGCTGTACCACTACATCAACCGCGTTTCTTAACGCTTCCGCTTAGCGATCTACAACTGTATGTAGATCTAATATCCTCTCGTAGATGGACATCACCATGATAGGTCTTCATGTGCGTTGGAATGTTTTTGTTTCCCATCCAACGTTCCCCAACAGATCCTTCTCGGTACATCTTGTATGCTTTGTGTGTTGATCATCTTGATTTACTCTCTGCTTAGTCTTGATAACCCTTGTGCCTTTATGACCAATCTTTCGATAAGACTTTGAATACCACCTTGGTCATCATATAAACTCCTTGAAACCAACAGATGGACTTCAAGAAGTGTGTATGGACTTCTTGAAGTCCATCTATTGGTTTCAAGGAGCTTATATGATGATCAAGGTGGTATTCAAGGTATTATCCAAAGAATGGTCATAAATACACAAGGTTGATCAAGACTAAGACAAAGAGTAAATCAAGTTGATCAACGCACAAAGCGTAAAATATGTACCGAGAGGGATCAAGTGATCCCATGGTATGGTAAGCATTGTCCATAACGCTTTTGCATACTAACTCATGGTCTTCTTGAGAGTTCTATGTGGTGTTTGGTGTGTTTCCATGGGTTTGTGTCAAGAGGAAGATCTCATTCAACCCATCAAGGATGACATAAAGTGGTGATCGTCATCAATATTGCAGTCTGCAAGATCAAGTGGAGCATCACGAAGATATCATGCTTGAAGCTTGCCTTCCATTGTGGTGGAAATGGACTTGTGAAGATGTGCTGAAGAGTGGCTAACCCATAGTGAGTATGGGGGAGCAATCAACTATTCTTCATCAAGTGAACAGAATCAAGAAAGGTGGTCCATCTTGAGGAAGTCAAGCTCATTATCATCTAGCTCAAGTGTACTAGGTGCAAGGTATAAGTTTGCCCTTGATAGGTTTTTCTATTTAGGATAGATTGACGTACTGTCAAGGGGGGCTCTCAAGTGAGTAGCTTGATCGCATCGTTCGTTGAGAGCTCAAACCATTTGCATCCTTGCATAATATTTCTTGGTTCTTGGTTGGTGTTTCTCTTTGTTAGTTTTAGAGCTTATGGTCATATTTATGACAAGCTCGAGTTCATTGAAAACAGAGTCCACCTACATCTTATATGATGTTTTCGATGTTGGAGTTGTTGTCGGTTCTTCCCTCATAGAGGTTTCACATCTCTATATCATTGGCATTTTTATACCGTCGGTTCTTAAGATGTTGCTTTCTCTATTGGATAGCTCTTGTCGTCCTGAATCCAATAGTTCAATTCGGAGCTCGTATGTGAAAGTTATGGCAGTTCTCGTCTTTCCTGTTTTCTTCCAGCGGTTGTACCACTACCCCGGGCGGTTGTACCGACCTCACCCTTGGCGGTTGAACCGGCCCAGCACCGGTCCACAACCGGCAACGGTTCTGTTGTGTTGCGATGGTTGGGCGGTGGTGGCCCAGTTGTACCTCTATATTAAGTATAGCGAGTACAACCGATGTTCCTCGCGATTGTAGCGCTAGGGACTTAGCCATGCCCAGCAGCCGTGGTGAGTGGAACCGCTGGCCATCCTTCTTTTGTGGTCTGGTTGTTCAGTGGCAGCTAAGCGGTTGTACCGCTAAAATATGGAGCCCGGTTGTCACATCCCTAGCTACCCTTTGAAGTCTAGCAAGATTGTGCTCATGTTTATTATTGCATTAAAAGTGAAAATAGATATCCAAGACAAAAACGCTAGCAACTTCATATTCAATCCAATTCAAACTTGTGACAAATCAATGAACCCAAAATGGTCTTCATAAAAGTCCATCATTTTTGGTAAATATTGGAAACAACAATTTAGGGTTGAGATTTATTTTTACAAACCATTTGGCTTTTGATTTAGATATTAAAAGCTACTGAAATCACCCAAATATATGATTTCAAGTATTTCAGAATTTCAAAAAATATTGAATCTTTTATGTGGGTTTGGAAATATTACAACTAACACCCCAACATTATTTTCACTATTTTAGAAATAGTTTGGAGCAAAAAATGAAATCAAACATATGTTAGAAATGTTTAACAGAAACATAAAAGAAAGAAAAATGGAAAAGTCCTATCTAGCGCTTACATTGGGCCAACCCATCTCCCTCGCTTTCGTCTTCCTCTTGCCAGCGGGCAGCAGGAGATGGTCGCCGCTCCCTCCGACGCGGCCACGCACCTGGGTGCGTGCTTGGCCTCCCCGTCGTGCTGGCCACGGAGGGATAAGCCTCCCGCACCCTTTCTAGCTCTCTCCCTCTCCCCATTTGCTCTCCTGCCTATCTTCCCTCGGCCGCCATTGGAGTCGAGCTAGAGCTCGAGCTCGCCATCGTCCCTGGCCACCTCAAGCCTCCGTGAGCATGTCGTTCGCTTCGCCTCGTCGAGCACATAGTCCCTAGCAAAGGAAGCAAGCCTTCGAGCCCTGCATCGCCCGGACGCCATTGTCTTCCTCCTCGGATCACCGAAGATTGCCGCCGTCGTTCTCCCTCTCCAGGTCGTCCCCGAGCCCGCTCTCATCGTCTCTGGAACCCATGTGAGCTCAGGATGGTTTCCCCCTTCTTTTCCCCATCGATTCCGTGCCCTAGCGCCTGATTCCACCAGAGCTCGATGAGATCCACCGCGGGGGATCGTCGCCGGTGATGTTCCGATGATGGGTTGGTCCATCTGAGACCACCATGAGCTTTAGTGCGTCGTGTAGATGGTATAGGAGCCAAGCCCCGTCCCTTTTTCCCTCTGGATAGATGACCTCGATATTGCCCGAGCTCCGGCAGCCGCCGAGCTCGTCGTCGGCGTCATCTCCGGTCGTTTCACCCCCTGTGACTTGCAAAAATGGACGCGCGGATGAGTGGTCGTTCCTCTGGTGCCATCCTCCGCTCATTTGGTCGCCGGAGGTGCATTTCCGATGCCCTCCGCCGTCCCTGGAGCCACCGGCGGCTCAATCCCGGTTGGTTTGACCCCCAGCGTCGATGGGTTGACACCCCTGGGTCTATGACACATGGGGCCAGCCCCTGGTTAAATAAAACAAACTTAAAAAGAATTAAAGAAAATGTTTATTACTAAACAGACACTAACATGTGGGCCAGCCCCTGTTAACTACCTAATTAACTTAAAGTTTAATTAAAATCTGGCGAGAGTCACTCACAAGTGGTTCCCACTGGTCAGGTTTAACTTTCAACGGCCAGATGGACCTGCTGATGTCATGCTGACGCAGTAATACTAATTCTGTTTTATATTAATTCTAGAATAAGTGCAAAAGTTTGGAAATTCATAGAAAAATGATTATAACTCCAAATTTGACAAATAATATATGCAAATTGATTAGAAAAATTCAATGAACACAATGGTGTTACTTTCATGCATGACAAACAAAGTTATGAAACAATATCAGGTCAAATCAATTAAATGAATATGATAAATATACTATTTCAACTAATATTTCAATTTGAATTCAAATCAGCATCAACCCAAAGGTTTGATAGCCACACTAGCTCATGCTACATTTCATATCAGGCCATGATCATGCATCATATTGTTGCATATGAATGTTATTGATTGTCGTTATTATTTCGGTAGGCTCTGCCCTGAAGGATACGTCTGAATATCCGACTGACGGATTTAATCCCTCTGCTGAGCAACAAGGCAAGCACCCTTTTGATCATCCCGATATAATCCCATGTTCTTGCTCCTGCTCCCACTTATTGCATTAGGACAAAATATTTCAAATGCTTTGCTTCGGTAGCTGAACCTATTCCTTTGCATGACCTTTCATTGTCATAGTAAATAGCCAAACCTTGCAACCTAGCATACCTCATAGTTTCTTGAGCTATGATGTGTTTTATCCTGCTATGCTTGCTATGCCTAGAGTAGTGTTAGGTCTATTTCATCTGGGTGATGAACAGGAATGGATGAATGTGTTCTAGTGACAAAGTATAAGTGTTAAACCTGATTTGGTAAGGGTACCGATGAAAGGCTATATAGGAGTACATGGCGGGTTGTGTCATTGGAACCGTCCTTAGGAACTGAGTTCCGTGAATGTAATCCAAGACTAGATACTACCACACGTTGGGATACTTAATTGACCCTCTCGGCTTATTAATCGCCCAGTACTCGGTCCAGGAGTTGCAAGTAGTTTCTGGTGTTTATAGTCATGCTGGAGGCCGTGCATAGTGCCGACCTTAGAGGTGGGCTATGATGCGGTAGGCAGTGGCACGGTGTACGAAGGGGCACCCGGATGGTGGGCTTGGGAACCCTGCGCACATCGTTTGGGGTTGTGGCGGAAACCTTGGCCGGACTTCCATGCGGGTTACTCTCAAATAGGCGGTAAACCTGAACTAGGTATGAGTGTGGTTAACGGTCGTGGCCGACTCCCTCCCTAGGCTTCCGCATGAAGGTTGCCGAGGTGTATTACGTGCACATGGCGATAAGTGGCGAGAGCGTGTGTGAAGAAGTTCACCCCTGCAGGGTTATGATCTATTCGAATAGCCGCGTCTGTGGATATGGACTACTTGGAGACATATGTTGTTCATAGACAACTTCAATGGCTACTCATAAAAGTATCAAAATAAGCGTGAGTATCATGTATGGCATTTCCGTAGGGAGACGGAAAGGAGGTCATGATAGTGTATTGTTGTGGTGGTAGTGGTCTCGTGTACGACTTATCAAAGTTGTTAAAACTATTCAAAATTGTAGTTTAGTCTAGCCAAGAGTCAAAGCTGGCTTGCTGCATGAAACACCACAACCCTTTTATTGATAGAGGTGCATGAGTAGATAGATCTGTTCTAAAGTCTCGCTGAGTAGTTTTGTACTCATGTTTGCTTAATAAATGTTGCAGAGGATACCCACGAGCCAACAGGTGGGTTCTATCTAGACATCGATGATGACGAGTAGCTGGCTCCTTTTAGAAGGGATATGTAGATAGTCATGCTTTATGCCTTTTCCTTTCAACTGTCTGTACTCAGACAACTTTAATGCTTCCGCTTGGTTTGTATGACTCTGCTTGTATGACTTGAGCGTTGGGTCATGTGACCCTTACCTGTATGAACATATTATGCAAGACTCTTCCGAGTCTTCTAACTAAATGTTGTGTTGTTGTATGGTTATGTTGTGATGTCATTGTTGTATCTATGCATATTGAGTATGGCATGCATACGTATGATGCACTGTGATATGTATGGGATTCGACACCTAGTCATATGCCCTTAGTAGCTCTATATACATAGAAATGCCCCTTTGTGTTTCCACCGAGCCTTGGTAGTTCGCTAATGCTCCGAACACATTGGTTGACCGGCACGTATCCTTCTTAGTAGTTGTGTCTGTCCCTACGGGGAAATGTCACGCGGTGTAATGGAGTTCTTATAGCTTGCTATGACTTGTCTACACTCGCTGATGACCGACACGTGCTTTGCTGGGATATGTATGCCTGTCTCTGTACAGTCGAGTGCTACGTCTCCAACGTATCTATAATTTTTGATGGTTCCATGCTATTATCTTGTCAACTTTGGATGTTTTGCATGCATTTTATATCTTTTTTGGGATTAACCTATTAACTCAGTGCCAAGTGCCAGTTCTTCTTTTTTCCGTGTTTTTGACCCTTTTCACAGGAGAATATTAAACGGAGTCCAAACGGAATAAAATCTTCGGAATGATTTTTCCGTAACAGAAGATACGCGGGGAACTTGAGAACCAAGGCAAAGGACCCCGGGGGAGGTCACAAGCCCCCTAGGCGCGGCCTGGGGGGCGCCTAGTAGGCTTGTGGGCCCCCCGTGGCTCCTTTTCCCTACCTCTTCCTCTTATAAATTCCCTAAAAATCTGAAACCACGGGAGAGAGGCACGAAAAAAAAATTCCGCCGCCGCAAGCTTCTGTCTCCGCAAGATCCCATATGGGGCACGTTCTGGTGCCCTGCCGGAGAGGGGACTCAGACACGGAGGGATTCTTCATCAACACGATTGCCTCTCTGATGATGCGTGAGTAGTTCACCACATACCTTCGGGTCTATAGCTAGTAGGTAGATGGCTTCTTCTCTCTCTTGGATCTTCAATACAAAGTTCTCCATGATCTTCATGGAGATCTATCCGATGTAATCTTCTTTTATAGTGTGTTTGTCGAGATCCGATGAATTGTGGATTTATGATCATATTATCTATGATTATTATTTGAGTTTCCTCTGATCTCTTATATGCATGATTTCGTATCCTTGTAATTCTCTTCGAGTTATGGTTTTCGTTTGGCCAACTTGATATACAATTCTTGCAATGGTAGAAGTGCTTGGTTTTGGGTTCATACTGTGCGGTGTACTCACCCAGTGACAGAAGGGGTAGCGAGGCACGCATCATGTTGTTGCCATCAAGGGTAAAAAGATGGGGTTTATATCTATTGCATGAATTTATCAATCTACATCATGTCATCTTCCTTAAGGATTTACTTTGTTTGTTATGAACTCAATACACTAGATGCATGCTGGATAGCGGTCGATGTGTGGCGTAATAGTAGTAGATGCGGAAAGTATCGGTTTACTTGTCTGAGACGTGATGCCTATATGTATGATCATTGCCTTAGATATCATCATGACTTTACGCGGTTCTATCAATTGCTTGACAATAATTCGTTCACCCACCGTAATATTTGCTATCATGAGAGAATCCTCTAGTGAACACTATGGCCCCCGGGTCTACTTCACATCATATTTTCAGCTCTACACTTTTACTTTGTTGCACTTTCCACCTTCAGATCTCACCTTGCAATCAATCGTGAAGGGATTGACAACCCCTTTATAGCGTTGGGTGCAAGCTTGTTTGTTTTTGCGCAAGTACTTTGGAGACTTGCCTTGATACTCCTACTGGATTGATACCTTGGTTCTCAAACTGAGGGAAATACTTACTGCTACTGTGTTGCATCACCCTTTCGTCTTCAAGGGAAAAACCAACGCAAGCTCAAGAGGTAGCATCGAGCCACTTGAGTTTATTACTAGTTATGTCGAACCGGGTTCTTTAACATTGGAATTCTAGCGACACTAATGCATACGTGAGTCAAAAGGCGCAGAAGGTCCCGGCTAAGGTAAGGTGGCAGCCGTGGGGTTAACCGTGCGTGAGACCGCAAAGGGATGCGATGTATTACACGTTGGATTCCTATGGCTTAGGATCGGGGTCCCGACAGCGTTGGTATCAGAGCCTGACTGACTGTAGGATTACCAAGCCAAACTGGTCGAAGTTGAGTCTACAATTGCTTTAGTTATATATAAGGGAATTGTTTGTGGAAGGGAACGTAAGTTTCTTGCTTCTCTTCTCAAGTCATTCTATTCTGGTCATCCTCGTCTTTTCTACGGGGATTAAGAACTAGGTTACTTATCTATCTCCTAGGATAGCGTGTTACTACTCGCCAGATTGTAGGAAAACGGTTCGAGAGTTACTCCAAGTTTTCTTTCAAAAGAAAATAAGTATTTGATGACCATGGATTTGAACTTGATAGTTGAGTGGTTATGCTATCCTATCTTTTGTGGGTTGTCTCAGAATTGTTTTTGAGCATTTACAATCGTTATGCTGCCAATTTATCTCCAGAGCTCTAATGCCTTTTGCATTACTCTCTATTTCATATGCCTGCCGGTCCTTCTCTTCAGGTGGTCCGTCTGACTAGGTGCATTGATGTGCCGGGTCACACGGCCATGCTGGTCAAGATGATGTCAGTGCCCGGTTACCGTTGGGACCCAGAGTATACAGTGGAGGAGCTGTACCGGGATTTCAACCAGAGTTAGTACTTACGCACTGTTAGGGTATTCCCACATTACCCTGGAGCCGAGGAGCCGATCCATTGGTCTTATGGATGGGGGGTTACTGTTGACATGGCGGTACAAGATGCTGCATATTCCATGTTGACCATCATGAGAGCTAGACATGCACTGCTGCTGTGGGGACCCCGACTTACTAGTCGAGATCGCCGTGCTCAGTGATCGCAGAGATCAATGCTCACCGAACACAGATACCGAATAAAAGAGTCTTACATCCAATTACCGATTATTACAACAGATGACCGAAGGGTCAAGTTCACAAGACAGGGCCTAAGGCGAAATCACTCAAATACACTAATAGCGGAAAACATAGGGGCTAAGCGGGTGCCCATGCCATCAAGCCTACACCGACAGGCATTTTGACTCGGAAGCATCCTAGCTCGCAGGGCGTCTCCGAAGACGTACTCATCTCCAAACTCCGGTCCTTCCATGTCTGGTGAATAACATAACCAGTGGCAAGCCAATGAGTACTTTGAATGTACTCGCAAACATCCCATGACATGAACAACGAAAATGAAGGATAACAATATCATGCATCTTTGGGGTATCTCATCTTGTTGGAAATGATCATGAATATGCATCAAGTTAAAGAATTACTTTTGAAGAACAGGTTACAAATATCAATATATTTGTTCAGGGTTGAACCATCCGGGTTCACCCTATATGCCAAGTCACCGAACTTGGTCATATAATTACTTTCATAGCAACACCTTTTTCCAATACCACACGCACACACACTCACACACACCTGGTTTATGCGGAAATAACTGGACGTAGTTTAAGCAGGATTACCCAATTGTCCTTGACCGTGGACACGACTATTCGAATAGTTTACACTCTGCAGAGGTAGTACGCTGGACCCACGAGATCTGGGAAACTTCCGTGTCATCCACGACTCCCGGTATATCACATACCCGAGGTAAGTACCCGATCAATGCATTTCCCCTGACGATACTAGACAAAGAGTTCCACTCGATTTGTACCCAACCCACATGTTGTACGTCTTACAAGCACCAACTCTGGACAGTACCAACCATGCGGGGACCAACGGTGTGATTGGAACTCATAAAAATGGCATACTCGTCCTACCCGGCACGACCCCATCACGAGAGTGACCACACATCACTCCCGCCACTAGTAATGTGGATCTTTGCTAGCACCGACCAGAGTAATTAACACAGGCCCGTCCCACGAGGGGTAACGTGGTCGTACTGGTAAGGTTGGGATGGTCGACACATCATAAATCTAAGCCCATTTGCAAAACCATACTCACACAAATACCGGGTGCATCACTTCACCAAAAGTGACCACCTAACTCATCATCACCCTCGGGCATTACTGGCACCCGACGGGGTTTTCATAAACTCTTGCATTATGTCAACAACATGCTCATGATAATACTACTTCTATCTTTACTTGTCAACATGGTATTAGCAGGACCCTCAAGGGGTAAGGTCAAGCTCAATGCATGTGCTCCAGGGGAGCCTTTGGTAAAATCATATTAATGATTACCATCACTTATGATGATATGCAACGGGAATACTTGCTATCTTAACATCCAAAGTAACATATGCTTAGTCATGGTCAAAGGGTTGGTTACCTTGGTAAGCTAAGTATCCGGGGTCTTCGAGGTCTTCCGCTCCGATTCCCTCATCACACGGATTTTCTATCGTCGATTAAACAATAAATAAGAAAATAGCAGACACAGAAACAGAACACAAAGTCGTTTTAAAAATGTTCTTTATTACTGACAAATCTAAGATATCATTTAAAAAATATTTGCCTAAACTTTCCTTGAAGGAATAATTTTGAAATCAACCAAACATAAGCAAAACTATTTCATTTTAGTCCTTTTTGTTAATGAAAAATAGGATAGTTGTTGAAGAATTTCATCCAAGCATATCATTAAATACTACATATTTTAAGAAGAATAACAGTGGAAAAATTATAGTTTTACACTGGTTAATTTTTTTTATAAAAATCTTAGAAACCAAGGTTTTAAAAATAAAAGAAAATCGGCTAAAACTCCCGGCCTGGCTCGGCCCAGAGCTGGGTTGGCCCGTGGCCAGCCGACAGCCTACCCAGGCGCACGCACCGTCACGTATGCACCTGACTTGTGGGGCCCTGCGTTCATTGACTGAGGACAGCGCGGGGGAGGAGGCTGGGCCACCGACAGGTGGGGCACACCTGTCGGGGTCGTCTCCTACCTCTGGCCAGAGAGGAGGAGGAGGAGGAGGACGCCGACGTGGTTGCCGACGCTCTCATGACCCAACGAGGACTGGAATGGGTTCGCCTTACTGTCGCCTACCTGCTGGTGGTCGGAACAATGATGGGGAGGCAGGGGTTCGCCGGCGACGAGCACGCCGTGGCGGAGGAGTTTCGGGAGGTGGTCGAGCGGTTGGCTAGAGGCACGGAAATGCTCGGGCGAGTTGGGGGAAAGCTTCCTGGCGTTGAGAGGGTTAGTTTGATGGGTCGAGGGGGGCAGGAGCCGTCGTGTAGCCGGAGATCGACCGGAGCTCCAAGGCGGAGGGGGCTTGGTCGATCTCGAGCGCCGAGGGTCTGCTGGTTTGCTGGGGTGGCTAGGGAGGTACTAGTGATCGTGATGAAGCTATCTGAGGGGTGCATGAGCGAGGGGGAGGGCTATTTATAGGCCCGCAACGGTGAGGAGATTCCGGAGCGCCGGTGACTCACCGTGGCGTGCATGGGGGTGCAGAGAGAGGCTGGGGTCGAAACCACGGTCTCAAGACGTGGTTTTGGACTTCCCGAACTATCTGTAGCAGAGGGACAGAGAGAGGAGTCGAGCATTCGTGGCCGCGCAACCTTGGCCGGTTCTGGTGCGCGCGGGCACGTGTCGCGCGAGCTCTAGCACGGGAGAGGAGGGGCCCTAAGGCTTGCTCGGCGCAGGAGGGCTGTCGAGGAGGAGGTTGGACATCTCGGGGGGAGGCTGGAACTGGCCGAGAACGTCGCCCCCACCTCGGTGACTCCCTGTAGCACGCACAGAGCACAGTTTTGGCATGCCACGGCATGCTGGCGTGCTCTGAGGCACTTTGGACGTGTCTAGCATGTCCTGGCACTGGCTGGGAGTGTAGCTAGCCATTTGGTCCTTGTGGGAGCTTCGGCTGGTCAAGGGAGGCAAGAAATACTGGTGCTGTCAGTCATGAACTGAAATCTAAATTGGGGTTTCTGGCCTTTCCACGTTGAACCAGTGAGGGGCCAGTTGACTGGGGTTAGACACAGATGTTGGCCACTTATCTATGAGTTTGAAGCAAAGGGGTTTGGTTTAGCTGTGGCTAAGGTGGCTTCTTCCTAACTGTCAGAAGGTGTTCGACACTGGGTTAAGGGGGTTGCACCCCACCACTGGTGCTGCAACTTAACAGCTTTGGTTTTGGTAGTAAACCATGGGGTTTCACCAAATTTGAGCTCCAAAGGACAAGTTTAGCTTTGTAAACTTGAAAATACTCCGGTGAGACCAGATATGTCCCTTCCAAAGGGAGTGTGGGCAAACTTATTCCCAGAAATCCCATCTCTGGTTTGGAACCCTCATTTGAGGTATTAGGCACTCCTGCAAAGTTTTAGCATCATAGAACAAACCTTGCTATGTAGAGTTGCCCTAACTTGATTCTGGACAGGAAGGGTTTTTGGGTTATTTGGGGTCCTTATTCACCTTGGATCAAGGTGAAACTTTATGTGGACACCAAATACAGCTCAGGGATATTGCTGAAATTTTATAGGAATTTATTGAGAATATTTCCTTTGGAAATATTTCAAAATGCCAAAACAGGCTGAATTAGCTTTCATAGTTTTAATCAATAATTATAATATAAAATGGGGTTTAAAATCCTATGTATGAAAAATATATGTCCTTCTGATCATCTCCAAATTTAATCACATTTCTCTAAGGAAGAAAAGTATTTTTCCATGTTGGAATACCATTTGTGGCCTCAAAAATGGACATGCTATTTAATCAGGAAAATAATTGCAAAAATAATTATCTTTGTGGTTTTCAAATATAAAGATAGGTTAAAATCAGATTACCAACTATGAGTAGAAGCAGTGCGTGCTATCAAGGGCATGTAGTGCAACTTAAGGTGGGGTTTTACCTTGATCAGAAATAAGCAAAGGTTTTTGGAAATCAGTGTTATGCAAAAAGAATTTAGGGTTTTATCCTCACATGGTCAAGCATACAAGCATACAATGCCAATCATGGCATTCACAACATTAGTTTTTGAAAAAGTCTTAACAAGCTCAGAATTTCACAATACAGACAGGTGATAGCAAAAACTGGGTGTGACAAATCTATCCCCCTTACTAGAATCTCGTCCCCGAGATTCCTAAGCTAGGTGCTAAAAAGGTGTGGAAACTCAGATCGGAGATAGTCTTCACGCTCCCATGTAGCTTCAGCTTCGGTGTGGTTGCTCCATTGAACCTTGAAATACTTGATAGTGCGGCTCCTGATGCATCACCCTGATTCGTCTAGAATGCCGATTGGCCTCTCGCGGTAGGTGAGATCAGACTGAAGGTCAATGGCGTGGTGGTCAATGCCTTTGCAAGGATCGATATGATTTGGCGCTTGAAGATACTTCCGAAGTTGTGACACGTGGAAGACGTTGTGCACACCCGACAGTTCCGGAGGTAACTCCAACTGATAAGCGACCTCTCCACGCCTTGCCGTGATCTTAAATGGTCCAATGAACCTTGGAGAGAGTTTCCCCTTAACATGGAAACGCTTGGTTCCCTTGAGAGGTGTGACGTGGAGGTACACTAGGTCTCCGGGAATGAACTCCACATTCCTACGGCGAGAGTGCGCATAACTCTTTTGTCGTGACTTGGCTGCTTTCAAATTTTCTTGGACTAGTTGCACCTGCTCTTCTGCCTTGTGCAAGACTTCTGGACCAAAAATCAACCCGTCTCCGGTTCCCGACCAGTTGAGCGGGGTGCGGCACTTCCGTCCGTACAATACTTCGAACAGGGCCATCTGGAGACAGGACTGGTAGCTGTTGTTGTATGAGAACTCAGCGAACGGGAGACAGTCTTCCCATTTGGCTCCGTGCGCTAGGACGCATGCGCGGAGCATATCTTCGATTATTTGATTCACCCTTTCCGTTTGTCCTCCCGTTTGCGGGTGGAAGGCGGTGCTAAAAGAGAGCTTGGTACCGAGGGCCTCTTGAAGTTTCCTCCAAAACCTTGAGGGAACTGCGTGCCTCGGTCAGATACAATCTCCTTGGGAACTACATGAAGGCTTACTATACGCTCAATGTAGAGACTAGCCAACTTGTTCCCATCATAAGTGGTGTTGACACGGATGAAATGGGCCACCTTGGTCAAATGGTCGACAACAACCTATATCGAGTTATGGCCCCTGCTAGACCTTGGTAAGCCGGTAACAAAATCCATGCCTACATTGTCCCACTTTCGTTCCGGCACCTTGAGAGGTTGTAGCAGTCCTGCGGGTCGCTGATGCTCAGCCTTAACTTGCTGGCACACGACACACATGGCCACATATGACGCGATCTCCCTCTTCATGTCGTGCCACCAGAATCTTCCTCAGAGATCTTGATACATCTTGGTACCACCGGGGTGAATGGAGTAGGGTGTATCATGTGCTTCCCGTAGGATTAAATACCTGAGTTCAGCCTTGTTGGGTACGCATAAACGTTCCCCAAACCACACCACTCCTTGATCATCCTCCAACAATCCTGGGGCCTTGCCTTCTTGAATCATCTTCTTGATACCTTCAATACTCTTGTGAACCTTCTGGGCTCCCTTGATGTCATCTACTAGCGTTGGTTTGACTTCGAGGTTGTCTAGGAATCCAGATTCCACTAGTTCCAACCAAAAGTTCTCCAATTCTTCATATAAGGCGGGCTGCCTTTCCTTAAGCATGACGTTTAAGGTGCTGGTCTTCCGGCTCAAGCCATCAGCCACTACATTAGCCTTACCGGGGTGATATTGAATGTTGAGGTCGTAGTCCTTGATTAATTCTAACCATCTTCGTTGCCTCATATTCAATTCCCTTTAGGTGAAGATATACTTCGGACTCTTGTGGTCAATGTATATTTCACATCGCCTCCCCATAAGGTAATGTTGCCATGTCTTCAGAGCATGCACTACTGCTGCCGATTCGAGACCATGGGTGGCGTAGTTCTCTTCATGCGAGCACAGCTTCCGTGACAAGTATGCCACGACTCTGCCATTGTGCATTAGAACCCCACCTAGCCCGGTCCTTGAGGAATCGCAATATATCACGAACTCCTTGTTGATATCTGGAGTGGCCAAAACCGGGGCGGTGGTTAGCCTCTTCTTCAACTCGTGGAAGCTTGCTTCACATTCTGGCGTCCATTCGGACTTCTTGCCTTTCTTCAAGAGCTGCGTCATAGGTCGCGCGATGCGGGAGAATCCTTCTACGAACTCGGGAGAATCCGAGGAAGCTCCTGATTTCCTTCACGTCGATTGGCGATTCCCAGTTGGTTACTGTGGTAATCTTAGAGGGATCAACTGCCAATCCACTTGCTGTCATGGTATGACCCAAGAATCCGACTTCGTTCTGCCAAAACTGACATTTGCTGAAATTGACATACAGTTGGTGCCCTCGAAGCTTGTCCAATACTAACCTCAAGTGTTGCTCATGCTCTTCTTCAGACTTGGAAACTATTAATATGTCATTGATGACCCACAAGTATAGGGGATCAATCGTAGTCATTTTGATAAGTAAGAGTGTCGAACCCAACGAGGAGCAGAAGGATCCGACAAGTGGTTTTCAGCAAGGTAAAATCTGCAAGCACTGAAATTGTCGGTAACAAGTGATTGTGTGGTGAGATGATTCGTAGCAAGAAACAAGTAACAAAAGTAGCAACGGTGCAGCAAAGTGGCCCAATCCCTATTGTAGAAAGGGAAAAGCCTGAACAAAGTCTTATAAGAGGAAAAACGCTCCCAAGGACACAAGGGAATTTCTGTCATGCTAGTTTCATCATGTTCATATGGTTCGCGTTCGTTACTTTGATAGTTTGATATGTGGGTGGACCGGCGCTTGGGTACTGCCCTTACTTGGACAAGCATCCCACTTATGATTAACCCCTCTCGCAACCATCCGCAACTACGAAAGAAGAATTAAGACAAAGTCTAACCATAGCATTAAACTAGTGGATCCAAATCAGCCCCTGACGAAGTAACGCACAAACTAGGGTTTAAGCTTCTATCACTCTAGCAACCCATCATCTACTTACTACTTCCCAATGCCTTCCTCTAGGCCCAAATAATGGTGAAGTGTTATGTAGTCGACGTTCACATAACACCACTAGAGGAAAAACAACATACAACATATCAAAATACCGAACGAATACCAAATTCACATGACTATTATTAGCATGACTTATCCCATGTCCTCAGGAACAAAACTAACTACCCACAAAGCATAATCATAATCATGATCAGAGGTGTAATGAGTAGCATCAAGGATCTGAACATAAACTCTTCCACCAAGTAATCCAACTAGCATCAACTACAAAGAGTAATCAACACTACTAGCAACCTTACAAGTACCAATCGGAGTCGCGAGACGGAGATTGGTTACAAGAGATGAACTAGGGTTTGGAGATGAGATGGTGCTGATGAAGATGTTGATGGAGATGAGTCCCCTCCGATGAGAGGAGTGTTGGTGATGATGATGGCGACGATTTCCCCCTCCGGGAGGGAAGTGTCCCCGGCAGGATCGTCCTGCCGGAGCTCTAGATTGGTTCTGCTCAGGTTCTGCCTCGTGGCGGCGGCGAAACCACGAAAAAGCTCCATTCTAATTTTTTTCCTCGACGTAACCCTCCATCTAGCAAAAGAGGGGGGCAAGTGGGCCAGCAGGGTGCCCACAAGCCCCCATGGCGCGACCAGGGGGGGGTGGCGCCCCTCTGGCACTTCTTCGGCCCAGTATTTTTTATAAATTGGGGAAAAATCTCCGTTGATTTTCACAGCGTTTGGAGTTGCGCAGAATAGGTATCTCAACTTTGCTCCACTTTCGGGCCAGAATTCCAGTTGCCGGTATTCTCCCTCTTCATGTAAACCTTGAAAATAAGAGAGAAATGGCATAAGAATAGTACCGTGAAGTGAAATAACAGCCAAAGAAGCGATAAATATCAACGTGAAAACATCATGCAAAATGGACGTATCAGTCATCAATGAATACGATGACAAACTTGTCCAGGTATTCCATGAAGACCTTATTCATGAGGTACATGAAGTAAGCTGGGGCATTAGTCAATCCAAAAGACATGACAGTGCATTCGTACAGACCGTACCGGGTCACAAATGCTGTCTTCGGTATGTCTTCGGGTCGGATCTTTAGTTGATAATATCCAGATCGGAGGTCGATCTTGGAGAATACCTTAGCTCCATTTAGCTGGTCGAACAAGTCTTTGATATTGGGGAGTGGGTACATGTTCTTGATCGTGACCTCATTGAGAGAACGGTAATCGAGGCAAAGTCTGATTGTCCCATCCTTCTTGGACATTAAGAGAACAGGTGATCCCCAAGGTGACGCACTCAGATGAATAAATCCTTTCCTGAGTTGCTCATCCAGTTGCTTCTTCAACTCCGCTAGCTCTTCGGATCCCATCATGTAAGGCTTCTTATAGATAGGCCTTGATCCGGGCATGAGTTCGATGATGAACTCGATGTCTCGGTCAGGAGGCATCCCTGCTAGCTCATCAGGAATGACGTCCGGGTATTCACAGACTATTGGCACTTGGTCGAGTCCTTCTACTGACAGGCTGTTAACTCGTGTTACTCGAACGGGTACTGGCTCATAGACATACTTGACTTTGACCCCTTGGTCACTTGTCATGGTAATGGCCCTGTTGGCACGGTCCAAGATGCTTTGATGCTTGGCCAACCAGTCCATGCCGAGAATTACTTCTATGCCTTGCGACTTAAGCACAATGAGATCCGCTGAGAAGCTCGTCCCATTGATAACTATCCCGACCTTCCTACGTCCAAGGTTGGTCCTCAAAACTGCTCCCGGGGTTTGAATTGCCATATGCCCACGAAGCAAGGTAGTTTCTAGAACACACTTTTCTGGAAACTTTTGTGTAACAACAGAATGTGAAGCACCACAATCAAACAATACTGTTGCTTGGGTGGAGTTGACGATGAATGTACCCAGAATGCAGTCCGGGTCTTCCTGTTTCTCTTCTGTGGAAATGTGATTAATCCGCCCCTTGCTATGATACTGCTGATTGTGGGGAGGCTGGTTCCTGCCTGGCGCTCCTTGGCCTGGGTTTGGCGCATTAAGGTGCGGAGCATCGGGTTTCTTATTGGGGCACTGCCTAGAATAGTGCCATGTTTGTCCACACCCGAAACAGGTAACTTGCGTGGAAGATTGGTCTTGCCTCCACCGTTGTTTGGCAGAGTGCTCGCTGGCTTGGCGTTGACTTGCTGTTGAGGCTCGTAATTCTGGTGAAATGTCGGATACTTGTATTGTTGCTGCTGATAGTTGGGTCTTGCCGGGGCTGACTGCCATGGTCGTGGTTTTGTGCTACTCGGCCTTCCACTACCCATTAGCTTGCACTTACGGGTGTCGTCCATTGCACGATGCTTGTCTTCCAACATAAGAGCCTTATTAACCAGGTCGATGAAGGTCCGACATTCACAAACAACCAGCTGATAATGGAGCGACTGCTGCAGTCCTTCCATAAAGCGTTCCACTTTGGCAGCCTCAGTGCTGACGTCTTCTAGTACGTATCTTGATAGGAGGTTGAACTTCTACAAATACTCCTTGACAGATCCACTGCCTTGCCTTAAGGATCGGAATTCCTGCTTCTTAATGGTCATCATTCCCGGAGGAATGTGAGCAGCGCGGAATCCATCCTTGAACATGGCCCAAGTGATGACTTGCCCTGCTCGCATGATCTGAAATCCATCCCACCAAGATCTCTTTGTGCCTCCGAGACAGTGAGGTGCATAGAGTACTTTCTCGCGGTAATCAGTGCATTTGACCAGCGCGAGAAGGTCTTCAATAGTGCGGATCCAGTCATCGGCATCCAAGGGTCTAGTTGTCTCCGAGAATATGGGTGGCGTAGTTCGCATAAACTTAGAGAGAGTTGAGCGACCGTTGCCAATCCCGTTCTGCGGTGGGGGGTTCACCAAGTTTGAGCCAGCTGCTGGATAGCGGCATTGTTGGCTTGACACTCCTCTCGAAGAGCTTGAAGGAACTGAGCCATGGTCAAGCTTTCAGGAGGAGGTGGTGGCGGTGGAACATCATCTTGCTGCTCGTGGTGATCTCCAGCTTGAGCTTGCCCTCCGGTTCCCTGCTGCTGTCCTGAAGAGGCAGAGCCGGGGTTGCTGAAGGTGCCATTTCCAGTTGCATTCACCATCCTGTCAGAGGAGCAGACAGGTCAATTTGCCGAACTGGTTGCACTCGAAAGGGATGATGTTGTAGTAAAGAGGGGGTCTGGTGTCGTGCTAGTGTGCAAGATTTTTGTGAGAATGGTTTCGAAAAGAACTACTGCATTAAATTTGAAACAAGCGACGTAGTCGCTCACAAGCTGCCTAAGGCAGAATGCGACTTGCATCCAACAGGCTTACACAACATCCAGGGTCATACGATCCAGATACAATTACTCCTACGCTCGGTACATCCTTAGTTGCCTACACTGCTAAGCGATCGACTGCGCGGTCTCATAAGCCGGCTCCGTGGGATCTTCGTCTTCATCTTCCTCTCTATCTTCATCTTAATTTGTGCTTCCCTTCCTTGAAGGAGTAGGGGAAGGAAGCGGACCATCTCGATGTCTCTTGGTTGGCGAGGTGGCGAAGAGTTCGATGTACTCTTCTGCAGTTAAGCGACGACTCTAGAGAGTAACGGCCTGAAGCGGGGGTATTCCTCCTCGGAAAGCAAAGTCAGGTGATATTATGGGTGCTCCTTCTTTCTTCACCTTGCGGTTCTTCATCTTCTCCATGCGAAGTAGGTCCTTGACTTGGTGCAGCTCTTGGCGGATTCTAGTCGACTGCTTGATCAAAAGATGCATCAAGGTATCTGAGGAGAGACTGAAGTAGGTCTGAAACCTCAATGGCGTCCCATCCTCGGATGAGGGGTTGAGTGTCCAAATCCCGTCTACCTTATCTTTAACAAAAGGTAGGTGGCGAGTAGCTGGCTCATCAGCCATCTCAGGGAGGATATCACAAAGTCGCACGAGTGCCTCTCGTGCCGCAGTCTCCACGGCCAACATCAGATCCTCCATCTGTGGCCTTTCAAAGAACCAGCTAGTTGGGGAGTGATACGTCTCCATCGTATCTACTTTTCCAAACTCTTTTGCCCTTGTTTTGGACTATAATTTGCATGATTTGAATGGAACTAACCTGGACTGACGCTGTTTTCAGCAGAATTGCCTTGGTATTATTTTTGTGCAGAAATCAAAGTTCTCCAAACGTCCTGAAAATTTACGGGGAGCAGTTTTGGAAAGTAACAAAAATATCTACGTCAAGTTCCACCTCAAGGGGTGGGCCAGTGGGCCACAAGCCCTGGCTCCACCACCACCCCCGTGGTGGCGGTGGGCAGGCTTGTGGGTCCCACACGGCTCTGCCGCCCCCAACCTCAGGTCTATAAGTCCCCTTTCGTCCCAGAAAAAATAAAAACAGAATTTTTCGTCGCATTTGCGATACGGAGGCGCCGCCACCACCTGTTCTTCATCTGGAGGGCAGACCTGGAGTCCGTCTTGGGCTCCGGAGAGGGGAAACCGTCGCCATCGTCATCATCAACCTTCTTCCCTCTCCAATTCCATGAAGCTCTTCATCGTTCGTGAGTAATCTATTCGTAGGCTCGCTGGGCGGTGATGAGTAGGATGAGATCTGTCATGTAATCAAGTTAGTTTTGATGAGGATTGACACCTCGTATCCACTATGTTCTGAGATTGATGTTGCTACTACTTTGCCATGCTTAATGCTTGTCACTAGGGCCCGAGTGCCATGATTTCAGATCTGAAATTATTATGTTGTCACCAATCTATGTGTGTTTTAGATCCGATCTTGCAAGTTGTAGTTACCTACTATTTGTTATGATCCGGCAACCCCGGAGTGACAATAACCAGAACCACTCCCAGTGATGACCATAGTTTGAGGAGTTCATGTGTTCACCAAGTGCTAATGCGTTGGCCCGGTTCTTTATTAAAAGGAGAACCTTAATATCCCGTAGTTTCCTTTTGGACCCCGCTGCAACGGGAGGGATGGACAATAGATGTCATGCAAGTTCTTTTCCCTAAGCACGTATGACGACACACGGAATGCATGCCTACATCACATTGACGAACAGGAGCTAGCCACATATCTCTCCGTGTTATAGCTGTTGCATGATGAATATCATCCAAACAAACCACCGACCCATTGCCTACGAATTTTTCCTACTGCTGTTACTTGTTTTGCTCTGCTGCTGCTGCTAATACTGTTGCTACTGCTGTTACTTGTCTTGCTCTGCTGCTACTGCTGCTACTATTGCTACTGCTGTTACTTGCCTTGCTCTGCTGCTATGTTGCTATTACTATTGCTTGCTACTGTTGCTACTTGCTACTAGTGTCACTACTGCTTTTCCTTGCCGTTGCTATTGCTCGTTACACTCCTGCTACCTGCTACAATTTTGGTTCACTGGACGTTGACGGGAATTGACAATTTCCGTCAATGCGGCAACTTGGCGCCATTGATACAATCATTAGGAATAGTCTGCCATCAACAGATCGTTTCTGACACCGTTGTTATCATATTACTTTGTTGTTACTACTGTGCTTGCATATACTGATCTTTCAGGTGTGGTTGAATCTGACAAATTCAGCTGCTAATACTCGAGAGTATTCTCTGACCTCCTGCCTGGCTAACCAACAAATTTGGGTCGAATACTCTACCCTCAAAAACTACTGCAAACCCACGCGCTGGTGGGCCATCAACAACATTCTTCTAGTTTCGTTGTCGGGGAGTGCTAGCAGCATTCTTCTGGTGCCGTTGCAGGGGAAGGTTTGTTGTCATCAGCATTCGTCTAGCCATTGCCAGAGATTGCAATCAGCATTTTTCTGGTGCCGTTGCCGGGGAGGTATTGCTATATTCTGTGAGTCGCTTGGGATTTATATCTGCTGATCACTATGAAGAATCCGAAGGATCCAAAAACCAAAGTCTTTCCCTCAACTACTAGGGGACGTAAGGAATTGCCATCTAGCTCTGCACTTGATTCACGTTCAGTTATGAGTAAGTTCGCGACATCACCTCCTGCTAGAAATCTTGATATGTCGCCTGTGCTTGATGATGCTTGTGATACTACTGCTGGAGATGCTATGCTTGATACTATGCCTGATACTGCTTTTCATGATGCTGCTAGAGATGCTATGCTTGATACTATGCCTGATGATACTATGCTTGATACTGCTAGAGATGCTATGCTTGATACTGCTTTGGTTAATGGTGCTAGAGATGCTATTTTGCCTAATGATGCTATGCTTGATACAGCTAGAGATACTTTTGCCTGATGTTCCACTAGGAGTGTTCCTTGATGCTCATATTGCTAGAGTTACTGCCAATGCTCGTGATGCTCTTGAAACTACCGATACTATTGAGATAGAACCTGCTTTTGCTCCTGCTAGATCTAGCTCTCCTAGATATGAATTTCCTAATATACCTGAGGGTTACGTTATGGAGGGAGAGATAGCTGAGGATTTTCTTGCGTGTAAGGATGCCTATGACGCTGAGAAATTACTTCTCAAGTGGAATGAAAAATCTCGGCAAGCTAGTATGAAAAATGACCTGAAGTTTTCCACTGCGTCTATCTTTGTCACCGATAAGGATTATGAATTCTCTATCGACCCTGAGATAATCTCTCTAGCCGAATCTGATCTTTTTCACGGTTATGAGTCTGAGACGGTCATAGCCCATCTTGCCAAACTATCGAAAATAGCCAACCTTTTTACTAATGAGGAGAAGATCCGCCACTACTATATCCTTAAGCTGTTTCCTTTCTCTCTAAAGGATGACGCTAAAGCCTGGTTCACCTCTCTTGCTCCTGGATGTGTGCGTAGTCCCCAGGAGATGGTCTATTACTTCTGTGAGAAATATTTCCCTGCCCATAAGAAGCAAGCTGCCTTTCAGGAAATATACAACTTTGCTCAACTCCAAGAAGAGAGTCTTCCACAAGCTTGGGGGAGGCTCGTCCAGCTACAAAATGCTTTGCCTGATCACCCTCTTAAGAAGAACGAGATACTTGATATCCTCTATAACGGACTTACCGATGCCTCTAGAGACCACCTGGATAGTTGTGTCGGTTGTGTTTTTAGGGAACGAACTGTAGAACAAGCTGAGACACTACTGAATAACCTCTTGATCAACGATAATGCTTGGACTATTCCCGAACCACCTCCTAAGCCAACTCCGAAGTAAAGAGGCATTCTATTCCTCAGTCCCGAAGATATGCAAGAAGCAAAGAAATCTATGCAAGAGAAAGGCATTAGATCTGAAGATGTCAAAAATCTACCACCTATCAAAGAGATCCATGGTCTCGATAACCCGATACAGGTAGTAGAAGTGAATTCTCTGCGTAGGTTTGATGAGAGTGATATTCCTTTTGATAAACCTGCTAGCCTATGCTTTGATGAATTTGACGACTTTGTTGCCAAACAACAGAGTTTGAATGATTATGTTAGCAGACATTTGGAACAACGTACTCGTATGCTTAGCCATTTAAGTGCTTGTGTAGACAGAAATGTCAATGATCTGAAGCTTCTGAGTAAACATGCCTCTATGATTACTACTCAGGTAGAACAAGTACTTAAACCTCAGAATGACCCGCTCAATGAATTAAATGACAACTCTGTCAAAGTCATTACTAGAGGAGGCAAAATGACTCAGGAACCTTTGTATCCTGAAGGTCATCCTAAGAGAATTGATCAAGATTCTCAAGGAATCAATGCTGATACACCTAGTCATCCTAAGGAGAAGAAGAAGGATCATAGAAACCTGCACGCCAGTTCACCAAATACTATCACACTTGAAGAACCTAATGATATTTCTGTGTCTGATGCAGAAACACAATCTGGTGATGAACATGAAGCTGGTGACAATATGGACAGTGATGTTCATAATAATGCTCAACCTAGCAATGATGAGGATGTGGAGATTGAACCTACGGTTAATCCTGATAATCCACAACCTAAGAGATACGAAAAGAATGACTTCATTGCTAGGAAGCATGGTAAAGAATGGGAGCCATGGGTTCAGAGACCTATGCCCTTTCCTCCTTAGCCATCCAAGAAAAAGGATGATGAGGATTTTGAGCGCTTCGTTGAGATGATAAGACCGGTATTTCTGCAGATGCGGTTAACTGATATGCTCAAGATGTCTTCGCATGCCAAGTACATGAAAGATATCATGACTAATAAACGGAAGATACCAGATCTTGAGATCTCCACCATGCTTGCCAATTACACTTTCAAAGGTGGAACTCCTAGGAAACTTGGTGATCCCGGAGTGCCCACTATACCTTGCTCCATTAAAGGAAACTATGTAAGAACTGCCTTATGTGACCTTGGAGCCGGTGTTAGTGTTATGCCGCTCTCTCTTTATCGAGACTTGAATTGGATAAGTTGACACCCACTCAAATTTCTCTGCAAATGGCCGACAAATCAACTTCTTTACCTATCGGCGTTTGCGAGGATGTGCCTGTTGTGGTTGCTAATACCACTATCTTAACATACTTTGTTATCTTGGATATTCCCGAGGACGATGTCATGGCTATCATCCTCGGAAGACCCTTTTTAAACACGGCAGGGGCTGTTATAGATTGCAACAAAGGCAATGTCACTTTCCATGTCAACGGTAATGAGCACACAATGCACTTTACGAAGAAACGATATCCAGTACATTGCATCAATACTATCGAAAAGACTTCATCGATTCTTATTGGGAGCTTTGAATGCCCTATTCCTCATGTCAAGATGAAGTATGATTTTCTTGTTGGGGAGATACGTATCCCCATTGAGGTGACTTAGTGGCTATTAGAAAATTCTCCGTTCTCTCTTGCGATTCGAGAAGGTTTTGTCATAAGGACTTGATCAACCCTATTGACGGATTTCTTTCGATGACCATGAAATGGATGAATCAAAGAGTCACATACCTTTGTTTTGAGTCTACATTTTCTTTTGCTTAGGAGAAAAATGATAGAATTAGTTTAGCTTTTCCTGTTTTCTGTTTTAGCGTCCCGGATAAAAATACCTCGAAAAAAAAGTTCTCCGATGGTCCTGAAAATTTAGTATCATTTTTTCCGGAATTTTTGAAAATTTCTGGGCCTGAGAGCTGGCCTGGGGGCCTGACCAGTGGGCCACAAGCCCTGCCACCGCCACCTACCCCCCTGGTGGTGGGGTGCAAGCTTGTGGGGCCCACAGGCACCCCCTCCACTCATTCCAGCTCTCAGCCTCTTCTTCCACCTCCAGAAAAAATTGTTTCACAGCTCAAACCCGTGTTCTTGCTCATTTGGTTGTGATTTTCGATCTCCTTGCTCAAAGCACCATTCTCTGAACCGTTTTAGGGAAATTACTCCTTGGTAAGTGACTCCTCGATTAGCCCAATTAGTTTTTGCTCTAGTGCTTTATCCTTCGCGTATTCTTGCTACCTTGGTGACCCTGTTCTTGAGCTAGAAATGTTGATTTTAGCTGGTCCCAAGTAGTTTTAGCGCGTGATACGGTCTCTAGGCACTAGTAGGAGTAGTTGCTACAAGGTGTGGTGGGTCTTTATTCACTTTTCTCTTGAACTTCAAAAATTTCAGCATAAGGAAGTTATGTTCAGGAGGAATTTTCATGGTGGTTCCTCAAGTAAGAAGGGTCCTCGTCTCTCTTTTCGGGAGCCCGAACCTTTTCAACTAAGGGACGCACCGGTACAACCATGTGAATGGCCTTCTGATGAGTTCATGATCGAAGCAGGTTTCAAGGATGAGTTTGATGCACTTGTCTGCAATGCCGGGTTAGAAGAATTTCTCTCAGATAAATGTGAACAGTATGCTATGCTCACTGCCTCTTTCGTGCGTAGATTTAAATTTTTAGCTGGCCGTGACTCATCCATAATGTTTGATCTGTACGATAAATCCTATACCGTGGATCTGGAGGATTTCAATAGGATTTGCAAGATACCCGATGGGGGTAGTGTTAATGATCCTCCTAAGTCTTCGGTCAGAGACTTTGTCTCCAGTATAACTGTTGGAGAAACTAGAGATATCACGCAAGCCACCATTGGAAGCATCCATTTCCCTGCCTTGCACTACCTTGCCCTCTTCATAGGTAGGTGCATTAACGGTAGGGGTGCAGAATGTCAGCTATGTGCTTCCGACCTTAGTATCCTTAAGAGCATAGTAACAGGTGACAAGAGCTTCAATATGGGAGCTATAATAGCAAGGAGGCTGAATAAAAATGCCAGTGAGGGGGATTTCTTTGGTGGAGTTTATGCTACACGCTTAGCAAATTTCTTGGAGTATCCATCCGTCCAGAAGACCCTCCTCTCCGTAAAGCCTACCTTGGTCGTGTCGCTCTCACATGCTACCAGTTCCTTGAGAGAGATCATGGATCCCTCCTATACCGCTTGATATTTAACCGGCAACGTGTTTTCCATACTACCCTTCCTGCTCCTGCTTTCTTTGACTTTCAGGTTAAACGAAGATACTAAATAACCATAGGAGAGGCAGAGGAGTATGAGAGGGAGGCGACGGCTTCTCGACGTCGTGAGGCAGCTATTCAAGCAGTGGCTGCAGCACTCCCGTATAACACCCATTATGACTTTGGGTTTCGCTAGGATGATCCATGGGAGTAGACCAAGCTAGGCCAAAAGCCTAAGCTTGGGGGAGTACGTGTTCTCACCGACTTTACATTCATGCTTATGCTTTCACTTTGTTAGCCGGTGTTTACACTTTGCCATTGTATTATCCATGCTAGTTTATTTTAGTTTTCTTGTTTTCTTGTTTTGTGTCCTTTTGAGAAAACCCAAAAAGAGTTTTCTTTCTTCTTTTGCTTGTTCGGAGCTTTCCCGTCTAAATAGATTTCTTTTTCTTTGTGTCAAGGTAGAAGATATTGGTTACAATGTTTAGTGGTTCTTACATGCTTACCTGTTTGGCTTTCCAAGAGCCATATTATTTTGTCTTCTCCTTTGTGTTTTCCTGCAGATTCAGCTTAGTCCAATGCGCTTATTATTGTTCACGTCGTTCGATCGTGTAAATGAAAGGCAACAATGATGATATATGATGAAGTGACTGAGGCTGAAAAGCTGGTACGAACTCTATCTATTTTGTTTTTGTAAATATGTCTAGCTTGTCGACCCAGATTAAGCTTTGTTGTGAGAGAACCATGTTTGCAATGACAACTTAGAGATCATAGTTTCTGATGCCATGCTTATTTAGCTGAGAGCTTATAATGGTTTGTCTTGAATGCCAACATAGATTTTGATATGACTATGATGTAGTATGATAGGATGGTATTCTCCTTTGAATGTTTCAAGTGGCTTGACTTGGTGCATGTTCATGCATGTAGTTGAAACAAAATCAACATAGCCTCTATGATGTTCGTGTTCATGGTGATTTATATCATGTTCATGCTTGCATTCAATGTTAGTCAAACTCATTGCATCTTGATGACTATTGTCGCTCTCTAGTTGGTCGCTTCCCAGTATTTTGCTAGCCTTCACTTGTACTAAGTGGAATACTGCTTGTGCATCCACTTCCATAAACCCAAAAGTTTTTCCATGAGAGTCCACCATACCTACCTATTTGCGGTATCTACCTGCCATTCCAAGTAAATTTGCATGTGCCACTCTCTAAACCTTCAAGAAATATTCTGTTTTGCATGCCCGAACAGCTCATGTGGTGACAGGGGGCTATTGGTATCTTCCATGCTAGGAGTCTTATCCTCGACATGTGTTTATTCACTGTCATTCACGAGAAAGGGGCCGATAATTGGAATGCCCAGTTCCACTCTTGAATCGAAAACATAATTGTAAAACAAGACCCCCCCCCCCCCCGGGATTGATGTTAGTATGGACGGTACCCGAGGATTCGGCTAGCCGTGGAGTGTGATTGATTGGTGGTGGGGGAGTTAAAACTTTACTTTTCTGTTTGGGAACCGCCTATAGAATGAGTAGCATGGAAGATATTGGGAACTCTTGGTCATTGCGTTGACAATGAAAGCATGCCACCCAAAATTATTATCTCTGTTTTCAAAGCTTGAGCTCTAGCACCTCTGCAAATCAATACTTCCCTCTGCGA
The DNA here is from genome assembly GCF_904849725.1 of Hordeum vulgare subsp. vulgare. NCBI lineage: Eukaryota > Viridiplantae > Streptophyta > Magnoliopsida > Poales > Poaceae > Hordeum > Hordeum vulgare. Next base: position 408,074,255 of record NC_058521.1, on the reverse strand, counting down.
AGGGCATGTCAATTTATTTTCCTGTTGAGTCATCCTCCTCTTATATAAGCACAGTTTAGAGAGCACCTCTGCCATTTTTATGCTTTGCTTTTGATTTATATTGAGTATGACTATGACTGGATCTTTGCTGCTATGAATTACAATATTTAGTCAGCCCTTGATCTTTGAAAGTGCTCTGCATTTATCTTTTGCAGTCTCAGAAAGAGCTAGCGAGATACCATCTATTCATATTGCTTCATGCTTGTTTTGATTGAAGTGTTGGTATTTGAAACTCATTATTATTTTCTCGTTAGCTGATTATGCCATTGATATTAGTTTACCGTGAGACCTTTGTGTCATTTGCTTATGTGGTTAACTTGTGATCTTGCTGAAATTCTGGTTATGAGTTAGACATAGTTGCAACACGAAGATCAAACAGGGTTCGTCAAAGTTTTTCTTTCTCTCTCAGTTTATCAACTGAGTTGCTTGAGGACAAGAAAGGTTTTAAGCTTGGGGGAGTTGATATGTCTCCATCGTATCTACTTTTCCAAACACTTTTGCCCTTGTTTTGGACTATAATTTGCATGATTTGATTGGAACTAACCTGGACTGACTCTCTTTTCAGCAGAATTGCCTTGGTGTTATTTTTGTGCAGAAATCAAAGTTCTCCAAACGTCCTGAAAATTTACGGAGAGCAGTTTTGGAAAATAAGAAAAATATCTGCGCCAAGTTCCACCTTAGGGGGTGGGCCAGTGGGCCACAAGCCCTGGCTCCACCACCACCCCCTGGTGGCGGTGGGTAGGCTTGTGGGGCCCACACGGCTCTGTCGCCCCCAACCTCAGGTCTATAAGTCCCCTTTCGTCCCAGAAAAAATAAAAAGAGAAGTTTTCGTCACGTTTGCGATATGGAGGCGCCGCCACCACCTGTTCTTCATCTGGAGGGCAGATCTGGAGTCCGTCTTGGGCTCCGGAGAGGGGAAATCGTCGCCATCATCATCATAAACCTTCTTCCCTCTCCAATTCCATGAAGCTCTTCGTCGTTCGTGAGTAATCTATTCGTAGGCTCGTTGGGCGGTGATGAGTAGGATGAGATCTATCATGTAATCGAGTTAGTTTTGATGGGGATTGATCCCTAGTATCACTATGTTCTGAGATTGATGTTGCTACTACTTTGCCATGTTTAATGCTTGTCACTAGGGCCCGAGTGCCATGATTTCAGATCTGAAATTATTATGTTGTCACCAACATATGTGTGTTTTAGATCCGATCTTGCAAGTTGTAGTTACCTACTATTTGTTATGATCCGGCAACCCCGGAGTGACAATAACCGGAACCACTCCCGGTGATGACCATAGTTTGAGGAGTTCATGTGGTCACCAAGTGCTAATGCATTGGTCCAGTTCTTTATAAAAGGAGAACCTTAATATCCCGGAGTTTCCTTTTGGACCCCGCTGCCACGGGAGGTATGGACAATAGATATCATGCAAGTTCTTTTCCCTAAGCATGTATGACGACACACGGAATGCATGCCTACATCACATTGACGAACGGGAGCTAGCCACATATCTCTCCGTGTTATAGCTGTTGCATGATGAATATCATCCAAACCAATCATCGACCCATTGCCTACGAGTTTGTTCTACTGTTGTCACTTGTTTTGCTCTGCTGCTGCTGCTACTACTGTTGCTACTACTATTACTTGTCTTGCTCTGCTGCTGCTGCTACTACTGTTGCTACTGCTGTTACTTGTCTTGCTCTGCTACTACTGTTGCTATTACTATCGCTTGCTACTGTTGCAACTTGCTACTGCTGTTACTACTTCTTTTCCTTGCCGTTGCTATTGCTCGTTACGCTGCTGCTACCTGCTACAATTTTGGTTCATTGGACGTTGACGGGAACTGACAATTTCCGTCAACGCGGCAACTTGGCGCTATTGAGACAATCGTTAGGAATAGTCTGCCGTCAAAAAATCGTTTCTGACACCGTTGTTATCATATTACTTTGTTGTTACTACTGTGCTTGCAGATACTGATCTTTCAGGTGTGGTTGAATCTGACAAATTCAGCTGCTAATACTCGAGAGTATTCTCTCACCTCCTGCCTGGCTAACAAAAAATTTTGGGTCGAATAGTCTACACTCGAAAACTGTTGTGAACCCATGCGCTGGTGGGCCATCAACAACATTCTTCTAGTTCCGTTGCCGGGGAGTGCTAGCAGCATTCTTCTGGTGCCGTTGCAGGGGAAGGTTTGTTGTCATCAACATTCGTCTAGCCATCGCCAGAGATTGCAATCAGGGAGTCGTTAACCTTCACTATCACGTCTACGTGATACTCCTTGGTGTCGGCGTTGACCCAGTGTTCGTAGTAGAGGAAGATGGGCGTGCGACGTACTTGACACTTCTCAAGGCTATCGCTCAAAAGCAGAGGAAAGCCCGTCTCCGGAAGCATCTCAGGTACGGCGGACATCTACAAGGTGTAGAGGAGAGGGTTAGAAATTTTTAGTGGGTGCAGGTTCTCGGGTCAGGCTTATGTGCACTAATTGTTCGGCTATCGTCCATGCTACCTAAGGCTTCCTATAGTCAGGATGGCTCTGATACCATCTCTGTGGGGACCCCGACTTACTAGTCAAGATCGCCGTGCTCAGTGATCCCAAAGATCAATGCTCACCGAACACAGATACCGAATAAAAGAGTCTTACATCCAAGTACCGATTATTACAACACATGAGCGAAGGGTCAAGTTCACAAGAGAGGGTCTAAGTCCAAATCACTCAGATACACTAATAGCGGAAAACATAGGGGCTAAGCGGGTGCCCATGCCATCAAGCCTACACCGACATGCATTCTGACTCAGAAGCGTCCTAGTCCGCAAGGGCGTCTCCGAAGACGTACTCATCTCCAAACTCCAGTCCTTCCATGTCTGGTCAATAACATAACCAGTGGCAAGCCAATGAGTACTTTGAATGTACTCGCAAAGATCCCATGACATGAACAATGAAAATGAAGGATAACAATATCATGCATCTTTGGGGAATCTCATCTTGGTGGAAATGATCATGAATATGCATCAAGTTAAAGAATTACTTTTGAAGAACAGGTTACACATATCAATATATCTGTTGAGGGCTGAACCATCTGGGTTCACCCTATATGCCAAGTCACTGAACTTGGTCATATCATTACTTTCATAACAACACCTTTTTCCAATACCACACTCACACACACTTTGTTTATGCGGAAATAACTCGACGTAGTTTAAGCAGGATTTCCCAACTGTCCTTGACCATGGACACGGCTATTCGAATAGTTTACACTCTGGAGAGGTAGTACGCTGGACCCACGAGATCCGGGAAACTTCCGTGTCATCCACGGCTCGCTGTATATCACATACCCGAGGTAAGTACCCGATCAATACATTTCCCCTGATGATACTAGAAAAAGAGGTCCACTCGATTGGTACCCAGCCCACATGTTGTACGTCTTACAAGCACCAACTCTGGATAGTACCAACCATGCGGGGACCAACGGTGTGACTGGAACTCATAAAAATGGCATAGTCGTCCTACCCGGCACGACCCCATCACGAGAGTGACCACACATCACTCCCACCACTAGTAATGTGGCTCTTTGCTAGCACCGACAAGAGTAATTAACACAGCTCCGTCCCACAAGGGGTAAAATGGTCGTACTGGTAAGGTTGGGACGGTCGACACATCATAAATCTAATCCCTTTTCCGAAACCGTACTCACACAAATACCGGGTGCATCACTTCACCAAAAGTGACCACCTAACTCATCATCACCCTCGGGCATTGATACGTCTCCATCGTATCTACTTTTCCAAACTCTTTTGCCCTTGTTTTGGACTCTAACTTGCATGATTTGAATGGAACTCACCCGGACTGACATTGTTTTCTGCAAAATTGCCATGGTGTTGTTTTTGTGCATAAATGAAAGTTCTCGGAACGTCCTAAAAATTGACGGAGAATTTTTCTGGAAAATATGAAAAATACCTGCGCAAAGATCCACTAGAGGGGTTGTGCTAGTGGGCCACAAGCCCTGTTGCCGCGGCCACCCCCTGGTCGCGGCAACCAAGCTTGTGGGGCCCACGTGGCTCTGCCGCCCCCAATCTCAGCTCTATAAATTCAATTTCGCCCAGAAAAAAATCAGAAGAGAAGATTTCGTCGCGTTTGCGTTACGAAGGCGCCTCCACATCCCGTTCTTCATCTGGAGGACAGCTCTGGAGTCCGTTTTGGGCTTCGGAGAGGGGAAATCGTCGCCATCGTCATCATCAACCTTCTTCCCTCTCCAATTCCATGAAGCTCTTCATCGTTCGTGAGTAATCTATTCGTAGGCTCGCTGGGCGGTGATGAGTAGGATGAGATCTATCATGTAATCGAGTTAGTTTTGACGGGGATTGATCCCTAGTATCCACTATGTTCCGAGATTGATGTTGCTACTACTTTGCCATGCTCAATGCTTGTCACTAGGGCCCGAGTGCCATGATTTCAGATCTGAAATTATTATGTTGTCACCAATATATGTTTGTTTTAGATCCGATCTTGCAAGTTGTAGTTACCTACTATATGTTATGACCCGGCAACCCGGAAGTGATAATAACCGGAACAACTCCCGATGATGACCATAGTTTGAGGAGTTCATGTGTTCACCAAGTGCTAATGCGTTGTTCCAGTTCTTTATTAAAAGGAGAACCTTAATATCTTGTAGTATCATTTTGGACCCCGCTGCCACGGGAGGGATGGACAATAGATGTCATGCAAGTTCTTTTCCCTAAGCACGTATGACTACACACGGAATGCATGCCTACATCACATTGACGAACGGGAGCTAGCCACATATCTCTCCGTGCTATAACTGTTGCATGATGAATGTCATCCAAACGAATCCCCGACCCATTGCCTACGAGTTTGTCCCATTGTTGTTGTTACTTGTTTTGCTCTGCTGCTATTACTACTGTTGCTACTTGTTGCTGCTGTTACTACTGTCGCTTGCTCTGCTGCTACTTGCTACTGTTGCTACTTGCTACCGTTGTCACTACTGTTGTTCCTTGCCACTTCTGTTACTTGTTACACTGCTGCTACCTGCTACAATTTTGATTCGCTCGTCGTTGACGGGAACAGTCAATTTCCGTCAACGGGCAACTTCTGGCGCCATTGATACAATTGTTAGGAATAGTCTGCCGTCAACAGATCGTTTCTGACACCGTTGTTATCATACTACTTTGCTGCTGACTCTTTGCTTGCAGATACTAATCTTTCAGGTGTGGTTGAATCTGACACATTCAGCTGCTAATACTTGAGAGTATCCTCTCACCTCCTTTTGGCGTATCAACAAATTTGGGTCGAATACTCTACCCTCAAAAAGTGCCTCGATCCCACGCGCTGGTGGGCCGTCAACAACATTCTTCTAGTTTCATTGCCGGGGAGTGCTAGCAGCATTCTTCTGGTGCCGTTGCAGGGGAAGGTCTGTTGTCACAGAGTCAAAAATTTTCTGGCGCCGTTGCCGGGGAGGTAATTGCTATATTCTCTGAGTCACTTGGGATTTATATCTGCTGATCACTATGAAGAATCTGAAGGATCCAAAAACCAAGGTCTTGCCCTCAACTACGAGGGGAGGTAAGGAATTGCCATCTAGCTCTGCACTTGATTCACCTTCAGTTATGAGTAAGTTTGCGACATCACCTCCTGCTAGAAATCTTGATATGTCGCCTGTGCTTGATAATGCTTATGATGCTACTGCTAGAGATACTATGCTTGATACTATGCCTGATACTATGCCTGATACTGCTAGAGATACTATGCCTCATGATGCTAGAGATGCTATGCTTGATACTGCTTTGCCTGATGATGCTAGAGATGCTATTTTGCCTGATGATGCTATGCTTGATACTGCTAGAGATACTACTTTTCCTGATGTGCCACTAGGAGTATTCCTTGATGCTCATATTGCTAGAGTTACTGCCAATGCTCGAGATGCTTCCGAAACTACCAATACTATTGGGATAGAACCTGCTTTGGCTCCTGCTAGATCTAGCTCTCCTAGATATGAATTGCCTGATATACCTGAGGGTTTCGTTATGGAGGGAGAGATAGCTGAGGATTTTCTTGCATGTAAGGATGCCTATGACGCCGAGAAATTACTTCTCAAGTGGAAGGAAAAATCTCTGAAAGCTAGGATGAAAACGACCCGAAGTTTGCCACTTCACCTATCTTTATCACCGATAAGGATTATGAATTCTCTGTCGATCCTGAGGTAATCTCTCTAGTCGAATCTGATCCTTTCCATGGTTATGAGTCTGAGAGGGTCGTAGCCCATCTTACCAAACTACACGATATGGCCACCCTTTTCACTAGTGAGGAGAGATCCTCCACTTCTATATCCTTAAGTTGTTTCCTTTCTCTCTAAAAGATGACGCTAAAGCTTGGTTCACTTCTCTTGCTCCTGGATGTGTGAGTAGTCCCCAGGATATGGTCTATTACTTCTTTGAGAAATATTTCCCTGCCCATAAGAAGCAAGCTTCCTTGCAGGAAATATACAACTTTGCGCAACTCAAATAAGAGAATCTCCCACAAGCTTGGAGGAGGCTCGTCCAGCTACAGAATGCTTTGCCTGATCACCCTCTTAAGAAGAATGAGATACTTGATATCTTCTATAACGGACTTACCGATGCTTCTCAAGACCACCTAGATAGTTGTGCCGGTTGTGTTTTTAGGGAACGAACTGTAGAGCAAGATGAGACTCTACTGAATAACATCTTGATCAACGATAATGCTTGGACTATTCCCGAACAACCTCCTAAGCCAACTCCGAAGAAAAGAGGTAATCTATTCCTCAGTCCCAAAGATATGCAAGAAGCAAAGAAATCTATGCAACAGAAAGGCATTAGATCTGAAGATGTCAAAAATCTACCACCTATCGAGGAGATCCATGGTCTCGATAACCCGATACAGGTAGTAGAAGTAAATTCTCTGTGTAGGTTTGATGAGAGTGATATTCCTTTTGATAAACCTGCTAGCCTATGCTTTGATGAATTTGACAACTTTGTTGCCAAACAATAGAGTTTCAATGATTATGTTAGCAGACATTTGGAACAAAGTACTCGTATGCTTAATCATGTAAGTGCTTGTGTAGACACAAATGCAATGATATGAAGCTTCTGAGTAAACATGCCTCTATGATTACTACTCAGGTAGAACAAGTACTTAAAGCTCAGAATGGCCTGCTCAATGAATTAAATGACAACTCTGTCAGAGTCATTACTAGAGGAGGCAAAATGACTCAGGAACATTTGTATCCTGAAGGTCATCCTAAGAGAATCGATCAAGATTCTCAAGGAATTAATGCAGATGCACCCAGTCATCCTAAGGAGAAGAAGAAGGATGATAGAAACCTTCATGTCAGTCCACCTAATACTGTCACACCTGAAGAACCAAATGATATTTCTGCGTCTGATGCAGAAACACAATCTGGTGATGAACATGAACCTGGTGACAATATGGACAGCGATGTTCGTAATGATGCTCAACCTAGCAATGATAAGGATGTGGAGATTGAACCTACGGTTAATCCTGATAACCCACATCCTAAGAAATACGATAAGAATGACTTCACTGCTAGGAAGCATGGTAAAGAAAGGGAGCCCTGGGTTCAGAGACCTATGCCCTTTCCTCCTGTGCCATCCAAGAAAAAGCATGATGAGGATTTTGATCGCTTTATTGAAATGATAAGACCCATCTTTCTGAAGATGCGGTTAGTTGATATGCTTAGAATGTCTCTGTATGCCAAGTACATGAAAGATATCGTGACTAATAAACGGAAGATACCAGATCTTGAGATCTGCACCATGCTTGCCAGTTACACTTTAATGGGTGGAACTCCAAAGAAACTTGGTGATCCCGGAGTTCCCACTATACCTTGCTCCATTAAAGGAAACTACGTAAGAACTGCCTTATGTGACCTTGGAGCCGGAGTTAGTGTTATGCCTCTCTCTCTCTCTTTATCGTAGACTTGAACTGGATAAGTTGACACCCACCAAAATTTCTCTGCAAATGGCCGACAAATCAATTGCTTTCCCTGTTGGCATTTGCGAGGATGTGCCTGTTATGGTTGCTAACCCCACTATCTTAACATACTTTGTTATCTTGGATATTCCCGAGGACGATGCCATGGTTGTCATCCTCGGAAGACCCTTTTTAAACACTTTAGGGGCTGTTATAGATTGCAACAAAGGCAATGTCACTTTCCACGTCAACGGTAATGAGCATACCGTGCACTTTCTGAAGAAACGATATCAAGTACATTGCATCAATGCTATCGAACAAACTTCATCCATTCTTATTGGGAGATTTGAATTCCCTATTCCTCATGTCAAGATGAAGTATGATTTGCTTGTTGGGGAGATTCATATCCCCATTCAGGTGACTTAGTGGCTATTTGAAAATTCTCCGTTCTCTTTTGCGATTCGAGAAAGTTTGGTCATAAGGATTTGATCAACCCCATTGACTGATTTCTTTCGATGACCATGAAATGGATGAATCAAAGAGTCACATACCTCTGTTTTAAGCTTTCACTTTCTGTTGCTTAGAAGAAAAATGATAGGTTTAGTTTAGTTTTCCCTGTTTTCTGTTTTAGCGTCCCGGAGAAAAATACCTCGAAAATAAAAGTTCTCCGATGGTCCTGAAAATATAGTATGGTTTTTTCTGGAATATTTGAAAAATACTGGGACAGAGAGCTGGCCTGGGGGCCACCCCATTGGGCCACAAGCCCTGTCACCGCGGGCTACCCCCTGGCCACGGGGACCAAGCTTGTGGGGCCCACAGGGCCCCCCTCCACTCATTCCAGCTCCCATCCTCTTCTTCTTCCTCCAGAAAAAATTGTTTCGCAGCTCAAACCCGTGTTCTTGCTCATTTGGCTGTGATTTTCGATCTCCTTGCTCAAAGCACCATTCTCCGAACCGTTTTGGGGAAATTGCTCCTTGGTAAGTCACTCCTCCATTGGTCCAATTAGTTTTTGCTCGAGTGCTTTATCCTTCGCGTATTCTTGCTACCTTGGTGACCCTGTTCTTGAGCTTGAAATGTTGATTTTAGCTGGTCCCAAGTAGTTTTAGCGCGTGATACGGTCTCTAGGCACTAGTAGGAGTAGTTGTTATGAGTTGGGTTAATCTTTATTCAATTTTCTTTCGATATCTCTAAAAATTTCAGATTTTTTCAGAGCTTGAAAAGGAAAAGATGAGGAGGTTCTTGAGAGGCTCTTCAAGCCGTAACCCCAAGGATGATGAGAAGAATCACCCCAAGTACGTGGTTCCTCGAGTCACGGAAGTTCGAGCGTGCGAGTGGCCAAGTGATGAATTTTTACGCGCCGCCGGGCTTTATGAAGACTTTTATCACTTGGTGGAGAACGCAGGTCTTGCCGCGTTCGTTGAAGATAAGTGCTCACAATACCCCCTCCTCACCAATATTTTCGTTCAAAGCTTCAACTTTTATCCGAGGAAGAATCCTCCCATGGTTGAGTTCATGTTGTACGATATCCCCCAGTGCATGACACTACAGGATTTTTGCAATGCATGCAAATTACCTTATGTCGGGGATATTTATGATCCTCGTCCACGGGACTTGGAGGATTTCATAGGAACTATTGCTGTTGGAGAGGAGAGAGGAATGTCTCGCTCTAGAATTGCTAGCATACATTTTCCTGTGGTTCGGTACTTCTCATTATTTGTGGGAAACTGTTTGATTGGACGTGGGGAGGCTGGATCACTTAGCTCTCCAGACCTTGCGGTTTTGCGCGAAGGCCTTTATAGCACTAAGACCTATAGCCTAGGTGCTATAGTAGCTCAGCGGATGAACACAAACCGTTCCAAAGGCGTCGTCTATGGAGGTATCTATGCTACTCGTCTTGCTAGACATTTTTAGATACCTATTAGACTTCGAGAGGAAGAAGAGATGCTTCTTCCTGAGAAATATCTCTATTATGACAGCATGGTTCGCCATGATTTTCTGGATAGAGATGCTAGTAGACGGATGATTTATAACCTGGTATTTAGTCAGGGTACTCGAGAGACTATTACTTTGCCTGCTCCTTCTTTGTTTGATCTTCATGCAGGCATGTACGCTATTATGCCCTCGGACATCTACGCATATTGGGGCTTAGCCCAACCACAGGTGCCCGTGCCCGAGCCGCCAGTCGAGTACCAGACGCCAGTTTATAAGTGGGAGCCAGAGGAGCTCACACAGCAGTGGCATCCACAGACTGCTCTGGAGTATCCCGGAGCTGGTTATTTCCCGCCTTGGGAGTAGACCAAGCTAGGACAAAATCCTAAGCTTGGGGGAGTACGTGTTCTCACCGACCTTACATTCATGCTTATGCTTTTACTTTGTTAGTCGGTGTTTACACTTTGCCAATGTATTATCCATGCTAGTTTATTTCCGTTTTCTTGTTTTCTTGTTTTGTGTCCATTTGAGAAACCCAAAAAGATTTTCATTTCTTCTTTTTGCTTGTTGGGAGCTTTCCCGTGTAAATAGTTTTCTTTTTCTTTGGGTCAAGCTAGAAGATATTGGTTACAATGTTTAGTGGCTCTTGCATGCATACCTATTTAGCTTTCAAAGAGCCATATTACTTTGTCTTCTCCTTTGTGTTTGCCTGCAGATTCAACTTAGTCCATTGCACGAGCACGCTTACTATTGTTCACATCGTTCGATCGTGCAAGTGAAAGGCAATAATGATGATATATGATGAAGTGACTGAGACTGGAAAAGCTGGTATGAACTCTATCTAGTTTGTTTTTGTAAATATGACTAGCTTGTCGTCCGAGATTCAGCTTTGTTGTGAAAGAACCATGTTTGCAATGACAACTTAGAGGTCATAGTTTCTGATGCCATGCTTATTTAGCTAGGAGCTTATAATGGTTTGTCTTGAATGCCAACATAGATTTTGAGATGACTATGATTTAGTATGATAGGATGGTATTCTCCTTTGAACGATTTAAGTGGCTTGACTTGGCGCATGTTCATGCATGTAGTTGAAACAATATCAACATAGCCTCTGTGATGTTCGTGTTCATGGTGATTTATATCATGTTCATGCTTGCACTCCATGTTAGTCAAACTCATTGCATCTTGATGACTGTTGTCGCTCTCTAGTTGGTCGCTTCCCAGTCTTTTGCTAGCCTTCACTTGTACTAAGCGGGAATACTGCTTGTGCATCCACTTCCATAAACCCAAAAGTTTTTCCATGAGTCCACCATACCTACCTATTTGTGGTATCTACCTGCCGTTCCAAGTAAATTTGCATGTGCCATTCTCTAAACCTTCAAGAAATAATATGTTTTGCATGCCCGAACCGCTCATGTGGTAACAGGGGCTATTGATATCTTCCATGCTAGGCGTGTTATCCTCAACATGTGTTTATTCACTGTCATTCACGAGAAAGGGGCCGATAATTGGAATGCCCAGTTCCACGCTTAAATCGAAAACATAACTGTAAAACTAGACTCCCCCTGGATTGATGTTAGTATGGACGGTACCCGAGGATTCGACTAGCCGTGGAGTGTGATTGATAGGTGGTCGGGGAGTTAAAACTTTACTTTTCTGTTTGGGAACCGCCTATAGCATGAGTAGCATTGAAGATATTGAGAACTCTTGGTCCTTGCGTTGACAATGAAAGCATGCCACCCAAAATTATTATCTCTGTTTTCAAAGCTTGAGCTCTGGCACCGCGGCAAATCAATGCTTCCTTCTGTGAAGGGTCTGTCTATTTATTTTCCTGTTGAGTCATCCTCTTCTTATAAGCACCAATTAGAGAGAAACTCTGTCATTTTTATGCTTTGCTTTTGATTGATATTGAGTATGACTATGACTGGATCTTCATTGCTATGAATTACAATGTTTAATCAGCCCTTAATCTTTGGAAGTGCTCTGCATTTATCTTTTGCAGTCTCAGAAAGAGCTAGCGAGATACCACCTATTCATATTCCTTCATGCTTGTTTGATTTAATTGTTGGTATCTGAAACTCATTATTATTTGCTCGCTAGCTGACTATGCCATTGATATTAGTTCACCGTGAGACCTTTGTGTCACTTGCTTATGTGGTTAACTTGTGATCTTGCTGAAATTCTGGTTATGAGTTAGACATAGTTGCAACAACAAGATCAAACAGAGTTTGTCAAAGTTTTCTCTTTCTCTCTCAGTTTGTCAACTGAGTTGCTTGAGGACAAGCAAGGTTTTAAGCTTGGGGGAGTTTGATACGTCTCCATCGTATCTACTTTTCCAAACTCTTTTGCCCTTGTTTTGGACTTTAACTTGCATGATTTGAATGGAACTAACCCGGACTGACGCTGTTTTTAGCAGAATTGTCATGGTGTTGTTTTTGTGCAGAAATGTAAGTTCTCGGAACGTCCTGAAAATTTACGGACAATTCTTCGGGAAAATATGAAAAATACCTGCGCAAAGATCCACCAAAGGGGGTGGGCCAGTGGGACACAAGCCCTGTTGCCGCGGCCACCCCCCCTGGCTGCGACAACCAAGCTTGTGGGGCCCACGTGGCTCTGCCGCCCCCAATCTCAGCTCTATAAATTCACTTTCGCCTAGAAAAAAGTCAGAAGAGAAGATTTCGTCGCGTTTGCGATACGGAGGCGCCGCCACATCCTGTTCTTCATCTGGAGGACAGATCTGGAGTCCGTTTTGGGCTCCGGAGAGGGGAAATCGTCGCCATCATCATCATCAACCTTCTCCCCTCTCCAATTCCATGAAGCTCTTCATCGTTCGTGAGTAATCTATTCGTAGGCTCGTTGGGCGGTGATGAGTAGGATGAGATCTATCATGTAATCCAGTTAGTTTTGACGGGGATTGATCCCTAGTATCCACTATGTTCTGATATTGATGTTGCTACTACTTTGCCATGCTTAATGCTTGTCACTAGGGCCCGAGTGCCATGATTTCAGATCTGAAATTATTATGTTGTCACCAATATATGTGTGTTTTAGATCCGATCTTGCAAGTTGTAGTTACCTACTATGTGTTATGACCCAGCAACCCCGGAGTGACAATAATCGGAACCACTCCAAGTCATGACCATAGTTTGAGGAGTTCATGTGTTCACCAAGTGCTAATGCGTTGTTCCGGTTCTTTAATAAAAGGAGAACCTTAATGTCCTGTAGTATCCTTTTGGACCCCGCTGCCATGGGAGGGATGGCCAATAGATGTCATGCAAGTTCTTTTCCCTAAGCACGTATGACTACACACGGAATGCATGCCTACATCACATTGACGAACGGGAGCTAGCCACATATCTCTCCGTGTTATAACTGTTGCATGATGAATGTCATCCAAAAGAATCACCGACCCATTGCCTACGAGTTTATCCCACTATTGCTGTTACTTGTTTTGCTCTGCTGCTGTTACTACTGTTGCTACTTGCTGCTGCTGTTACTATTGTTGCTTGCTCTGCTGCTACTTTCTACTGTTGCGACTTGCTACCGCTATCACTACTGCTATTCCTTGCCACTGCTGTTACTCGTTACACTACTGCTACCTGCTACAATTTTGATTTGCTGGTCGTTGATGGGAACAGACAATTTCCATCAATGGGCAACTTCTGGCGCCATTGATACAATCGTTAGGAATAGTCTGCCGTCAACAGATCGTTTCTAACACCGTTGTTATCATATTACTTTGCTGCTGACTCTTTGCTTGCAGATACTAATCTTTCAGGTGTGGTTGAATCTCACACATTCAGTTGCTAATACTTGAGAGTATCCTCTCACCTCCTTTTGGCGTATCAACAAATTTGGGTCGAATACTCTACCCTCGAAAACTTCCTCGATCCCACGCGTTGGTGGGCCGTCAACAACATTCTTCTAGTTTCGTTGCCGGGGAGTGCTAGCAGCATTCTTCTAGTGTCGTTGCAGGGGAAGGTCTGTTGTCACAGTGTCAGGCATTAGTGGCACTCGACGGGGTTTTCATAAACTCTTGATTTATGTCAACAACATGGTCATGATAATACTACTTCTATCTTTACTTGTCAACATGGTATTAGCAGGACCTTCAAGGGGTAGGGTCAAGCTCAATGCATGTGCTCCATGGGAGCCTTCGGTAAAATCATATCAATGATTACCGGCACTTATGATCATATGCAACGGGAATACTTGCTATCTTAACATGCAAAGTAACATATGCTCAGTCATGGTCAAAGGGTTGCTTGCCTTGGTCAGCTAAGTATCCGGGGTCTTCGAGGTACTTCACTCCGATTCCCTCGTCACACGGATTTTCTATCGTCGATAAAACAATAAATAAGAAAATAGCTCACACAGAAACAGATCACAAAGTCATTTTAAAAATGTTCTTTGTTACTGACAAATCTAAGGTATCATTTTGAAAATATTTGCCTAAACTTTCCTTGAAGGAATATTTTTGAAATCAACCAAACAGAAGCAAAACTATTTCCTTTTAGTCCTTTTTGTTAATGAAAAATAGGATAGTTGTTGAAGAATTGTATCCAAGCATATCATTAAATACTACATATTTTTAGAAGAATAATAGTGTAAAAAATATATTTTTACACTGGTTAAATGTTTTTATAAAAATCTTAGAAACCAGGGTTTAAAAAAAATGGCTAAAACTCCCGGTGTGGCTCGGCCCAGAGCTGAGCTGGCCCATGGTCAGCCGACCGCCTGCCCAGGCGCGTGCGCTGTCAGGTTTGAACCTGACGTGCGGGGCCGTGCGGTCAGTGGCTGAGGACAGCGCGGGGGAGGAGGATGGGCCACCGGCAGGTGGGGCACACCTGTCGGGGTCGTCTCCTACCTCTGGCCAGAGAGGAGGAGGAGGAGGAGGACGCCGGCGTGGTTGCCGATGCTCTCATGCCCCAACGAGGACTGGAATGGGTTCGCCTTATTGTCTCCTACCTGCTGGTGGTCGGAACAACGAAGGGGAGGCAGGGGTTCGGCGGCGACGAGGAGGCCGTGGCGGATGAGTTTCCGGAGGTCGTCGAGGGGTTGGCTAGAGGCACAGAAATGCTCGGGCGAGTTGGGGGAAAGCTTCCTAGGGTTGAGAGGGTTAGTTTGATGGGTCGAGGGACGCAGGAGCCGTCGTGTAGCCGGAGATCGACCAGAGCTCTGAGGCGGAGGAGCCTCGGTCGATCTCGAGCACCGGGGCTCTACTAGTTTGCTGGGGTGACTAGGGAGGTACTAGTGATCGTGGTGAAGCTATCTGAGGGGTGCTGGAGCGAGGGGGAGGGCTATTTATAGGCCCGCGACGGTGAGCAAATTTGGGAGCGCTGGTGACTCACCGTGGCGCGCATGGGGGTGCAGAGAGAGGCTGGGTTCGAAACCACGGTCTCAGGATGTGGTTTTGGACTGCCCGAACTATCTACAGTAGAGGGAGAGAGAGAGGAGTCGAGCATTCGCGGCCGCGCAACCTTGGCCGGTTCTGGTGCGCGCAGGCACGCGTCGCGCGAGCTCTAGAGCAGTAGAGGAGGGGACCTGAGGCTTGCTCGATGCAGGAGGGTTGTCGGGGAGGAGGTTGGACAACTCGGGGGAGGCTGGAACTGACCGAGAACGTTGCCCCCACCTCGGTGACTCCTTGTAGCGCGCCCAGAGCATAGATTTGGCATGCCACGGCATGCTGGCGCTGGGGGTGTAGCTAGCCATTTTGTCCTTGTGGGAGCTTCGGCTGGTCAAGTGAGGCAAGAAATACTGGTGCTGTCAGTCATGAACTGAAATCTAAATTAGGGTTTTTGGCCTTTCCACTTTGAACCAGTGAGGGGCAAGTTGACTGGAGTTAGACACAGATGCTGGCCACTAAATCAATGAGTTTGAAGCAAAGGGGTTTGGTTTAGCTGTGGCTAAGGTGGCCTTTTCCTAACTGTCAGAAGGTGTTCGACAGTGGGTTAAGGGGGTTGCACCCGACCACTGGTGCTGCAACTTCACAAGTTTGGGTTTGGTAGTAAACCATGGGGTTTCACCAAATTTGAGCTCCAAAGGACAAGTTTAGCTTTGTAAACTTGAAAATACTCCAGTGTGACCAGATCTATCCCTTCCAAAGGAAGTGTGGGCAAACTAAGTCCCACAAATCCCATTTTTGGTCTGGAACCCTCATTTGAGGTATTAAGCACTCCTGCAAAGTTTTAGCATCATAAGACAAACCTTGCTGTGTAGAGTTGCTCCAACTTGATTCTGGACACGAAGGGTTTTTGGGTTATTAGGGGTCCTTATTCACCTTGGATCAAGGTGAAACTTTATGTGCAGACCAAATAGAGCTCATGGATATTGCTGAAATTTTCTAGGAATTTATTGAGAATATTTCCTTTGGAAATATTTCAAAATGCCAAAACAGACAGAAATAGCTTTCATAGTTTTAATCAATAATTTTAATATAAAATGGGGTTTAAAATCCTATGTATGGAAAATATATGTCCTTGTGATCATCTCCAAATTTAACTAGATTTTTCTAAGGCAGAAAAGTATTTTTCCATGTTGGAATACCATTTCTGGCCTCAGAAATGGACATGCTATTTAATCAGGAAAATAATTGCAAAAATAATTATCTTTGTGGTTTTGAAATATAAAGATAGGCTAAAATCAGATTACCAACTATGAGTAGAAGCGTTGCTTGCTATCAAGGGCATGTAGTGCAACTTAAGGTGGGGTTTTACCTTGATCAGAAATAAGCAAAGGTTTTTGGAAATCAGTGTTATGCAAAAAGAATTTAGGGTTTTATCTTCACATGGTCAAGCATACAAGCATACAATGCCAATCATGGCATTCACAACATTATTTTTCGAAGAAGTTTTAACAAGCTCAGAATTTCACAATACAGACAAGTGATAGCAAAAACTGGGTGTGACAGCTGTAGAATTCAGAGTTCTGCTATGTTCCTTCTTCTCAGCGAGGAGAAGAAGGATACCTCAGCGGGGTCTACTTTGATTCCTCTTTGGAGGATCCGCTGCTGCAGTCTACTACAGAGATGTTAGAGAATAGAGACAGAGATGCTCGTGCCCTTCGTATGGAGCTCTATGCTACTCGTGCCCGCTTGTGGACAGCCCTGACACAGCTGGGACCTGTAGTTCAGACAGGGTATGGGGATATGGAGATGTTGAACCCCGTTAGGACTCATCTTCCAGCTCATGTTGACTGGCCTGCTATAGGAGGAGTCACGCCTCTTTGGGGACCTCTACTACCACTAGTCGGGGGACCAAGGCCACACCCGTGTCCTTATGGTTCCCAGGGGTCTCAGACTCGAGTATTTCCTGATCCGCAGGTTGAGCTCCCAGGCCATGGAGGCAACCTTTATGAGATATTTTATGCGGATTCTTGAACCCGTAAATGGAAGAGTAGTATGGTAGTAGTTGTACTTCCACAGTCCTGTGTGTCTTGTGGAGTATGACTATGTCGTGAGATGAGTTCCGGAGGCATAGATAAATAATGTATAGGAAGCTTGGAAAGCCTCTGATGAGTAGTATCATCTTTTCAGTAGTTTGCTCTTCAGTTTGAGGTTGTACTGAACTATGTAATGGTGTGTATGAACCATGGTGTATATGTAGCAGTTGCTTGTTACCATGTTGTTCGGATGTTCATCTCCGCATTCCGTTGGTTAAGTGCATTCTTAATCCATAGTTAGTATTGATGTTGATATTAGTCTAAGTTGTGAGTTTGTTTGCCAGTATGGTGTTTACCAGGCATAACCGTGCCCCTAGCCATGAGCAGGGAGAAGGTAGTCAGGCAGCACAGGAGGAACTGCGTCACCCGCATTCTTTGGCGGAAGTTATGCTTGAGGCGGAAAGAAACAAGCGAGAGACCAACCGTCTGCTAGAACGTATTGAGCAAAACACGGCATGTCAGCCGCGAAATGATGCAGTGACCCTCAATGACTTTGTGAAGCTGAATCCCCCGAAGTTCCATCACTCCGTCGATCCTCTGGATGCTGATGACTGGTTGTGCAGTATGTCGTGCAACATACGCTCTCCCAATGTTTCTGAGGCTGAAAAGGTGACCTTTGCTGCGTATTTCCTGCAAGGCCCCGCCAATCTGTGGTGGGAGAATTTGGAACCTACGCGTCCTGCCGGACCAGCA
Organism: Hordeum vulgare subsp. vulgare; assembly: GCF_904849725.1. NCBI lineage: Eukaryota > Viridiplantae > Streptophyta > Magnoliopsida > Poales > Poaceae > Hordeum > Hordeum vulgare. The sequence continues at coordinate 408,056,197 of NC_058521.1, read as the reverse complement.
GCCACATGGGCAGATTTCAGTGGAGCCTTCCATCTACACCACATTCCAAAGGGTCTGATGGACCGTAAGAGAGAGGATTTTTGTGCCTTCACCCATGGAAAGTTGACCGTGGATGCTTATAGCCGCGAGTTCGGTAATCTCGCTCGCTGCGTAGCTGAAGAGGTGTCAATTGATGCCAAGAAACAAGCAAGATTCCGCAAGGGTCTGAGCCCCAAACTTCGTCGTGACCTGCGCCTTCATGAATGTACAAGTTTTCAAGCTCTTGTCAACAAGGAGATCAGTGCGAGACTGGTCATACCGACTATGAAGCCACGAAGAAGCACTCTCGCGATTCGGGATCCTCATCCGGTTCCACGTTTCCAAAATGCAAGTTATGGGTCCCGAATAGCTCTCTGCCGCCAAGATATACCCCGAGGCCATCCTATGTGGACCCTCAGGCGAACCTGACCAACCCTCCAGCAAAGACATATGGTGGTCCAGCTAGCAATGCTGCACCATGTGCCAATCAGGTGATCTATTACAAGTGTGGAGAACCAGGGCACAATTCACGAGAGTGACCTCAGAATATAACTGCCAAGCAACCTGGGAAGTCTGTTGGGCAAGGCAAGTCGGGCAAAGCATATTATGTGAAGCCAACTCATGCGCGTGGCCGCGTGAATTATGTTTCAGCAGAAGAAGCTGCAGAGGATCCCGACGTCATTTTGGGTACGCTCCTTGTCAATCATCACCCAGTGTCTGTTCGTTCTGACACAGGGTCATCTCATTCCTTCATTTCCGAAAGTTATGCACAGTTGCATAACATGTCCTTTTGTGATATGCCAATCCCATTAGTTGTCCAAAACCCTCGTAGTAAATGGCAAACTTCTAGGATAAGCTATGACAATGAAATCCTAGTAGACAGGCTAGTTTTTCTAGCATCATTGATAGCCCTGAAATCTTCAAATATCAATATCATCTTGGGTATGGACTGGATGTCAGCTCATTATGCCAAGATTGATATCCATACTAGAAATGTTCAGCTTACCCATCCCTCGGGTGAGATAGTTAATGTCTCAACTCGAGTTGCCAAATTCCAACTCTATTACCTCAATGCTAGTCCTCTTCCAGAACTTGAAGACATTCCGGTAGTCCGTGACTTCCGGATGTTTTTCCAGAAGAACTGCCAGGAATTCCACGTGACAGGGATGTAGAGTTTGTGATAGATCTTGTTCCAGGAACTGTCCCAATAGCTAGAAGACCCTATAAGGTGACACCCTTGGAGCTAGCCGAACTCAAGAAACAACTAGACGAGGCCTTGAATAAAGGTTTCATTCGTCCTAGCTCTTCTCCTTGGGCTTGTCCCATCCTCTTCATCAAGAATAAGGATGGAATGGATCGGATGGTTGTAGATTATCGACCCGTTAACCTGGTCACCATAAAGAACAAGTATCCGCTCCCCAGGATCAACGATCTGTATGATCAGCTCGCTGGATCCTCAGTCTTCTCCAAAATGGATTTGAGGTTGGGTTACCATCAAATTAAGATCAAGAACGGGGACATTCCAAAAACGGATTTTGTCAATCGTTGTGGCCAATACGAGTACACCGTCATGTCCTTCGGTTTAACCAATGCCCCAGCCACCTTCTCTCGCTTGATGAATTCAATCTTCATGGAGTATTTGGATAAATTCGTCATGGTATACCTCGATGATATTCTCATCTACTTGAAGAACGAACAGGAACATGTCGAGCATCTAAGGCTGGTATTGATGAAACTTCGAGTGCATTGCCTTTATGCCAAGTTTTCAAAATGTGAATTTTGGTTACCAGAAGTCACCTATCTAGGCCACATAATCTCTGGTAAGGGTATTGCTATCAATCCCGAGAGAGTTCAAGTTGTCCTGGATTGGACTCAACCTAAATCGGTTAAGCAAGTTAGGAGTTTCTTGGTCTAGCGAGCTATTGTCGCCACTTTGTCGAGAACTTCTCCAAGGTTGCAAAGCCTCTAACTGAACTCCTTAAGAAAGATAAAAAGTTCGAGTGGACACCACAGTGTGAGCATAGCTTTCAGGAACTGAAAATACGCCCGACTTCCGCACCTGTGTTGCTACCACCAGATTTCTCTAAGGACTTTGTTATCTATTACGACGCCTGGCGGCAAGGATTAGGTTGCATTCTCATGCAGGATCGTCATGTGATTGCATACGCATCTCGACAGTTGCGTCCACATGAGGATAATTATCCCACACATGATCTTGAGCTTGCAGCTGTAGTCCATGCACTTAAAACCTGGCAACATTACCTTCTTGGTAATCGTTGCGAAATATTCACTAATCACCAAAGTCTGAAATATATCTTCACCCAGCCGTATTTGAATCTCAGGCAAAGACGGTGGGTTGAGTTGATCACAGATTATGACTTAGGGTTAACTTACACCCCGGGGAAGGCCAATATCATGGCTGATGCACTTAGTCGTAAGTCTTATTGTAAGAACTTGATGTTACAACGAGGTCAACCACGTCTCTATGAGGAATTTCGGAAGTTAAACCTTCACATTGTTCCTCAAGGATTCCATTCTACCCTGGTGGCGAAACCTACTCTTGGGGATCAAATATGATAAGGGTATATCCCGGATCAAGGATAATGTTGCTAGCGGAAACGCTAGGGATTTCTCTATCAATGAGCAAGGTGTCGTGTTCTTTTAGAACCGTTTAGTGGTTCCTAAGAGCAAACGTCTACGACAGTTCATCCTTAAGGAGGCTCATGATTCTCCTCTCACCATTCATCCTGGTAGTACTAAGATGTACCAGGACCTACGCCAGAGGTTTTGGTGGACTAGGAGATTAACTCAGATCGTGGAAGTATTTTTACTTCTCGCTTCAGGGAAAGTTTTCAGAATGCCATGGGGACTCACCTATCTTTTAGCACTGCTTTCCATCCTCAATCAAGTGGTCAAGTAGAAATAGTCAATCAAATCCTAGAGGATATGCTCCGAGCTTGTGTTATATCGTTCGGTATGAATTGGGAGAAGTGCCTTCCATTCGCTGAATTTGCTTACAACAATAGTTATCAATCAAGCTTGGGCAAAGCCCCTTTTGAAGTTCTCTATGGACAAAGATGTCGAACACCTCTTAATTGGTCAGACACCGGAGAGAGGCAACTCTTTGGTCCAGATATGATCCAGGAAGCACAAGAGCAAGTTCGCATTATTCGTGAAAAGTGGAAAACAGCCCAATCTCGTCAAAAGAGGCAATATGATCGTCATCATAAGGTTGTGACCTTTGAAGTTGACGAGAAGGTTTACCTTCGGGTCACACCTTTGAAGGGTACCCATCGCTTCGGTATCAAAGGCAAATTGGCTCCTCCTTACATTGGTCCCTTTCGCATTCTTGCCAAACGAGGCTACCAGTTTGAACTTCCTCCGCATCTTTCCAAGGTTCATGATGTTTTCCATGTCTCGAAACTCAGGCGTTGCTTCTCGGATCCTGTCCGTGGAATGGAACATGAAACGCTTGATCTCCAACATAACCTTTCATACCGAGAATACCCTGTTCGTATTCTTGATCAAGCTGAGCGTACCACTCGACGTCGAATCCTCAAGTTTCTTAAAGTTCAATGGTCAAATCATTCTGAAAAAGAGGCAACGTGGGAAAGAGAGGACCGTCTTCGACTTGAGTATCCCGTGATTTTCTCGACGACTTCCAAATCTCGGGACGAGATTCTTTCGAGTGGGGGTGAGTTGTCACATCCCTAGATACCCTTTGAAATCTAGCAAGATTGTGCTCATGTTTATTATTGCATTAAAAGTGAGAATAGAAATCCAAGACAAAAACCCTAGCAACTTCATATTCAATCCAATTCGAACTTGTGACAAATCAATGAACCCAAAATGGTCTTCATAAAAGTCCATCATTTTTGATAAATAATGGAAACAACAATTCAGGGTTGAGATTTATTTTTACAAAACATTTGGCTTTTGAATTAAATATTAAAAGCTACTAAAATCACCAAAATATATAATTTCAAATATTTCAAAATTTCATAAAATGTTGAATCTTTTATGTGGGTTTGGAATTATTACAACAAACAACGCAAAATTATTTTCACTATTTTAGAAATAGTTTGGAGCCAAAAATATGTTAGAAATGTTTAATAGAAACAGAAAAGAAAGAAAAATGGAAAAGTCCTATCTAGCGCTTACCTTGGCCCAGCCCATCTCCCTCGTTGTCGTCTTCCTCTTGCCAGCGAGCAGCAGGAGGTGGCCGCCGCTCCCTCCGGCGCGGCCACGCACCTGGTGCCTGCCTGGCCTCCCCGTCGTGCTGGCCACTGAGGGATAAGCCTCCCGCACCCATTCCAGCTCTCTCCCTCTCCCCATTCACTCTCCTGCCTCTCTTCCCTCCACCTCCATTGGAGCCGAGCTCGAGCTCGAGCTCTCCGTCGTCCCTATCCACCTCAAGCCTCCTCCAGCATGCCGTTCGCTCCGCCTCGTCGAGCACATCGTCCCTGCCAAAGGAAGCAAGCCTTCGAGCCCTGCATCGCCCGAACGCCATCGTCTTCCTCCTCGGATCCCCGAAGCTCGCCGCCATCGTTCTCCCTCTTCAGGCCGTCCCCGAGCCTGCTCTCGTCATCTCTGCAACCCATGTGAGCTCAGGATGGTTTCCCCCTTCTTTTCCCCATCGATTCCATGCCCTAGCGCCTGATTCCACTGAAGCCAGATGAGATCCGCCGCGGGAGCTGGTCGCCGGTGATGTTCCAATGATGTGTTGGTCCATCTGAGACCACCATCAGCTTCAGTGCATCGTGTAGATGCTATAGGAGCCAAGCCCTGTCCCTTTTGCCCTCTAGATCGATGACCTCGATGTTGCCCGAGCTCCGACAGCCGCTGAGCTCGTCGCCGGCGTCATCTCCGGTCGTTTCACCCCCTGTGACTTGCAAAAATGGACGCGCTGATGAGTGGTCATTCCTCTGGTGCCATCTGCCACTCATTTGGTCGCCAGAGGTGCATTTCCGATGCCCTCCACCATCCGTGGAGCCACCGGCGGCTCAACGCCGGTGGGTTTGACCCCCAGTGCCGGTGGGTCGAGTCCCCTGGGTCTATGACAGGTGGGGCCAGCCACTTGTTAAATAAAACTAACTTAAAAAGAATTAAAGAGAATGTTAATTACTAAACACACACTGACATGTGGGCCAACCCCTGTTAACTAACTAATTAACTTAAAGTTTAATTAAAATCTGGCCAGAGTCACTCACTAGTGGGTCCCACTGGTCAGGTTTGACTTTCAACGGCCAGATGGACCTGCTGATGTCATGGTGATGCAGTAATACTAATTCTGTTTTATATTAATTCCAGAATAAGTGCAAAACTTTGGAAATTCATAGAAAATTGATTATAACTCCAAATTTGACAAATTATATATGCAAATTGATCAGAAAATTTCAATGAACACAATGGTGCTACTTTCATGCATGACAAACAAAGTTATGAAACAGCATCAGGTCAAATAAATTAAATGAATATGATAAATATACTATTTCAACTAATATGTGAATTTGAATTCAAATCAGCATCAACCCAAAGGTTTGATAGCCACACTAGCTCATGCTACATTTCATATCATGCCATGAACATGCATCATATTGTTGCATATGAATGTTATTGATTGTCGTTATTATTTTGGTAGGCTCTGCCCTTCTGGATACGTCCAAATATCCGACTGACGGATTTAATCCCTCTGCTGAGCAACAAGGCAAGCACCCTTTTGATCATCCCGATATAATCCCATGTTCTTACTCCTTCTACCACTTATTGTATTAGGACAAAATATTTCAAATGCTTTGCTTCGGTAGCTGAAGCTATTCCTTTGCATAACCTGTCATTGTCACAGTAAATAGACAAACCTTGCAACCTAGCATAGCTGGTAGTTGCTTGAGCTATGATGTGCTTTATCCTTCTATGCTTGCTATGCCTAGAGTAGTGTGAGGTCTGTTTCATTTGGGTGGTGAACAGGAAAGGATGAATGTGTTCTAGTGTAACATCCCAAAATTATAAATTTTGGAATGTTAATATAATTATTAGATTGATTTTTTGTTTGTTTGAGTGATTGAAACTTGAGTGGAATTTGAAACTTCTCAAAAAAATGAGAGGGAATAAAATGACTTTCCCAAAATTTTCTATTTTGAATCCCTTTTCAATTTTGAGTTTGAATATTTTCAAAACCCTTTGATTAAAAAAAATCAAAAGAGAGGAGGAAAATGACACTCCAAAATCACAGACAATGTCTTGATTCAAATTTTAAGTATTTGCAATTTATTTTAAATTCAAATTCCTTTTCATTTTAAAGTTATTGCAAAAAAAATATATTTTTTTTAAAAGTATTTTTTTTGGTTTTGAATAGATGTTCATGTTTTAGAAAATTTTATTCTGAAAATTTTGATATATAATATGTCTATATAAAATGTTCTCCCTTTTTCATTTATACGTTTTTGTTCTTTGTTTAAAAAAAATGTTCGTTCGAAAAAAAAAAACCAAAGTCCGCGCTTGGCCGTACCACTCATGTGGCTGGCCGAACTATTGGCCCATGTGGCACACCTTTGTCCCTCTTCTTTCTATTTTCTCCATGTTACGTATATGTTTAGTCCCACATCGCCTACCTATGGACCATTAGACCTCCCTTCCACCTATAAATATAGATCCATAGGAGCATCCAAAAATCATCTATTCCGGGTTAAATCAATCTTTTGGTTTAACTAGATTTATTAAATAAAATATTCTTTTCTCTTCGCGGGATTTCTCGAAGTCGTCTCCTCATTGGAATTAATTCTTACTCTGCATTCTAAAGGTATTTCTCTTCGTATTTTTTATACTCCCGTAGTTTATTCTTTCTAGACTAGTATTCCTACACTAGTATACGGTAGAGTAATTAGATATATTATTTAGTCTTCGTATTTACATATTAGTACTAGCATTCTTTTAGACATAGCACTTTTCTTCCGTAAAACAGCTTGGCCCTGATTTTTCAAATAGCCATAACTTTTTACTCGTTTATCCGAATTAGATGAAACCAACGCCTAGAGTTTCGTCTTGATCCCACCTATCCGATGAACCTATCATATCAACTTTTTTGAAATTTTCAAATTTCGAAATTTGTTCATATTCATATTCAAACTTCTTTTGATCATATCTTTTTATCCGTAGCTCCGTTTTAGATGAATTCAATTGCGTCGGATTCGTATCAAAGTAATATTTACGTTTATATCATTAGTTTTAACTTTTCTACTTATAATTTTGATCAAATCAGATTTATCTATTAGTGCCCAAAAGTGTTCACATCGTTTTAAGCCGATTCAATGTTATATTGACGTGTTTGTATCTTTTGATCCGCTAGTTCAAATCTAGTAATTCTTTTTTCTACACGCTCATATTGATCTCCTATATCCAGTAGCATCATTAGTTTCGACCTTTGAACCTTACAAATTTGAGCGATTCAAATTTGTATTCGAGCATGCATTTGATCTTATCTTGCAAATCGTACCACCTTCTCAATTGATTCCTTTTACCCCTAAACACTCATGTCATATATTTTTGTACGTAACCATCGTACTTCAGTTCGACTTCTCTTGACCCTTTGAATGCAAATTCAATTCATACTTCAATTCGCTATAACTTGCGTTGTAGAGCTCCATTTCAAGAAATTCTTTCTACAAATAAATTCTTATGTCTTATACTATTTGTCAAACAACATTCATGTTGTTCTCCCAATATTTTTTATCATCTCCCATAGTGTATGCAAGTCGAGCTTATATAGCAATAGTTCATCGTCCATTAACTCTTTTTATCTCATTCATGCACCTTCACTTTACAACACACTTAGAACCTATTTATTTTTATTAAACCTTAGTTTGTTGTTATTTTGCACAAAGACATGTTTTGTTCTTATGTTCTCTTGGTTCTTCCTTTTTGGCATGAATGTTTATTGAATGCTATTTGTTTACAATAGATTGCTCGGAGTGTGGCGAGTAGAATTATCAGGATTTTGAGAGCGACTATCTTCATCAAGTAATACCAGGCAAGTCACTTTGATCATACTATCACCTATGTTTTATGCATCGTAGTTCTACCATCCTATGCCCAATTGCATGCTGCTTAGGTACTTGGAAATTGTAGTATAGATTGTAGTATCATGTGGTAGGCACACAAAAACCCCGATACTTGGCCCCGGGACGACAAATTTCATATTGCTATGCTTGAGTAGACGGGATTTCGGTTGAGTCCATAACACGAGTGATGCGAGGTTGATTAAATAATCAAGACAGGTTAAGACAAGATTTTCAAGACCTCGGACGCAATGCAACTCTGGGTGAAGGACGGTTGATAGGCTCCCTGGAGAACCCAGTGGATGACCCGGGATGCTGGAGAGGCCATGACATCCTGCGGAAAGCTTCACCCAGGCTCAAACAGACGGACGGATATTTTCAAGACCCAAGGCTTACCTGCACAACCACAAGTCATTATGGGCTCTGGCTTGGTTGGACAACACGGCGACTCTGGACAGGCGGTGCTAGAAGATGTAGAAGAACGGTAGGAATGGATGGGCACCGACAGGGATTCAGAGGGACCCGTTGAAAGACCATGTTTTGATCATCCGGTCTTCAAACACCCTGAAGTGCGAGGACATACACGGAGGCGATCAAATCTTGTGGGGAACGTGTGCAAAACTCTGCAGAGTACTCAAACCTAATCGATTAGCCGTGTCCACGGTCATGGACAACTTGAGCCAAAGGAACTGAAGTTATCTGAAATTCTCAACACAAATAATAATATTGATGTGGGAATTATTGACAACTCGGGTATGAGAACTGGTTGGCGGAACCATCTCATTAACAACCAACTACGTAGTAATATTTTGCTTTTAGCCCCCTCTTGATGTAGGAGAAAACTTGCTTTTCGCTAAAAACTTATAGCCCCACCTGCCATATATGCATTTAGTATAGATGATTACTTTTCACCCCTCTCTTATGTGACTTGCCGGCATATTCAATATGCTGACCTACACGGCTGCAACGTCTTATGTTGCAGATATTTTTCTTCGACGAGTAAGAGTACGATTCAGGGTTACGATCTACACTCAACTTGCCGTTGGTGTTTATTGGGACTCCACTCCCTTGACTGCTTCCGCTGAAATAATTAAGGTATATATCAGTTTCACGCTATTTACATGTGATTGCACTTTGATATATACATTGATGTACTGTGTGTGGCAGCATACTGATCCAGGGATGGCACAGTAACACAGAGGCTTGACTCGTCTTGAGTCGGGTCGCTACATCTAGTGACAAAGTATAAGTGTGGAACCTGATTTGGTAAAGGTACCGATGAAAGGCTATGTAGGAGTACATGGCGGGTTGTTTCATTAGAACCGTCCTTAGGAACTGAGTTCCGTGTATGTAATCCAAGACTAGATACTACCACGCGTTGGGATACTTAATTGACCCTCTCGGCTTATTAATTGCCTAGTACTCGGTCCAGGAGTTGCAAGTAGTTTCTAGCGTTTATAGTCATGCTGGAGGCCGTGCATAGTGCTGACATTAGAGGTGGGCTATGATGCGGTAGGCAGTGGACGGTGTGCCAAGTGGCACCCGGATGGTGGGCTTGGGAACCCTGCGCACATCGTTTGGGGCCGTGGCTGAAACCTCGGCCGGACTTCCGTGCGGGTTACTCTCAAATAGGCGATAAACATGGACTAGGTATTAGTGTGGTTAACCGTCGTGGCCGACTCCCTCGTTGGGCTTCCGCTTCAAGGTTGCCAAGGTGCATGACGTGCACATGGCGATAAGTGGCGAGAGCATGTGTGAAGAAGTACACCCTTGCAGGGTTATGATCTATTCGAATAGCCGCGTCCGCGGATATGGACTACTTGGAGACATATGTTGTTCATAGACAACTTTAGTGGCTACTCATAAAAGTATCAAAATAAGCGTGAGTATCATGTATGGCATTTTCGTAGGGAGACGGAAATAGTTCATGATATTGTATTGTTGTGGTGGTAGTGGACTCGTGTACGACTTATCGAAGTTGTTAAAACTATTTAAAATTGTAGTTTAGTCTAGCCAAGAGTCAAAGCTGGCTTGCTGCATGAAACACCACAACCCTTTTATTGATATAGGTGCATGAGTAGATAGATCTGTTCTAAAGTCCATTTGAGTACTTTTGTACTCATGTTTGCTTATTAAATGTTGCAGAGGATACCCACGAGCCAACAGGTGGGTTCTATCTTGACATCAATGATGACGAGTAGCTGGTGTCCCAGCTACGACCTGGCCCCTTTCAGAAGGGATCTGTACATAGTCAGGCTTTATGCCTTTTCCTTTCAACTGTGTGTACTCAGATAGCTTTAATTCTTCCGCTTGGTTTGTATGACTCTGCTTGTATTACTTGTGTGTCGGGTCATGTGACCCCTACCTGTATGAACATATTATGCAAGACTCTTCCGAGTCTTCTAAATAAATGGTGTGTTGTTGTATAGTTATGTTGTGATGCCATTGTTGTATCTATGCATATTGAGTATGTCATGCGTACGTATGATGCACTATGATATGTATGGGATTCGACACCTAGTAGTATGCCCTTAGTACCTCTCTATACAAAGAAATGCCCCTTTGTGTTTCCACCGAGCCTTGGTAGTTCGCTACTGCTCCGAACACATTGGTTGACCAGCATGTATCCTTCTTAGTTGTTGTGTCTGTCCCTACGGGGAAATGTCACGCGGTGTAATGGAGTCCTTGTAGCTTGCTACGACTCGTCTACACTCGTTGATGACTGTCACCTGCTTTGCTGGGTTATGTATGCCTATATCTGTACAGTCGAGCCACTTGAGTTTATGACTAGTTATGTCGACCCGGATTCTTTGACATTGGAATGCTAGCGACACTAATGCATACGTGAGTCAAAAGGCGCAAACGGTCCTGCCTAAGGTAAGGTGACAACCGTGGGGTTAACCGTGCGTGAGACCGCAAAGGGATGCGATGTGCTACAGTCTGGATTCCTATGGCTTAGGATAGGGGTCCCAACACAGGTTGTACCGCCCAAGTGTAATTCTGCACATAACAGGCAGATTTGCGGGGGCCTATTTGAGGGGGCCTTCTTCACCAATGGTTGCCCATCCTTCCAGCTTATGTTTTCCCCCCATTGTTGACCTTCTTTGATCTTGCTAACTCTCAATACCTCCAATGATTCTTGCTAGTTCTTGAGGGAAAAGAGAGAGGAGATCTAGATCCACATCTCCACCAATCACTTTCTCCTCTATGTGAGAGGAACCCCGTGGATCTTGATTTTGGAGTTCTTTGTGAGCTCCTTGTTCTTCCTCTCATATTCCTCCATAGATTTTTTGTTGTGGATGGATTTGAGTGTGAGGGACTTGACCACTTCGTGTGTTCTTGACATTGCATTAGTAGCATCGGTTTGAGTTTTCCACGGTGATATGTGGAAGTGAAGTTTGAGAAGATTGTTACCCTTGGGTGCTTGGTACCCTAGAGATTGTTCTTCGTGGATGCTTCAGCGTCCTAGAAGCTTTGTGGTGCCTCGGAGCTCAATCATTGTGGTGTAAAGCTCAGGTCAAGCTTCGGGTCTCCAATTAGGTTGTGGAGATTGCCCCAGGCATTTTAGGTTACCTTGAAGCCATATGCCATTGTGGTGAAGCTTCGTGGTGTAGTTGGGAGCCTCCAATTAAGTTGTGGAGATTGCCCCAACCTTGTTTGTACGGGTTCTATGACCTCCCTCAAGGGTCCCTTAGTGGAATCAAGACATCTTGCATTGTGTGAGGGTGTGAGGAGATTACGGTGGCCTTAGTGGCATCTCGGGGAGCATTGTGCCTCCACACTGCTTCGAATGGAGATTAGCATCCGCAAGGGTGTGAACTTCGGGATACATCATCGTCTTCGCGTGCCTCGGTTATCTCTTACCTGAGCTCTTTACTTATGCACTTTACTTTGTGATAGCCATATAGTTGTTTATCTTGCTTAGCATAAGTTGTTGGTGCACATAGGTGAGCCTAGTTGTTTTAGGTTTTGTGTTGGACACATTAAACGTTAGTTTTATTCTGCATTTGTTCAATCCTAAACCGTAAATATTTTAAAAACCCCTATTCACCCCCTCTAGGAAACATCCACATCCTTTCACCGTATCAGTATCATTAACCCATAATTTCTCTATATGTGCTACATGATGGTTTTAGTTATCACTCTTTGAACACCTATTATTTTTGGTATAGTATTATGACCCATGCAAACTTACGTCACTATTTATTTAACTCCCAAACAAATTTAAGTGAAGAAGGAGAGCGTAACATTTCTAAAAAATCTACACACCACCGTGCTCAAAAGGATATAAGTGAAGTACTAGAGCAACTCCTAAGCTCAAAAGATATAGGTGAAGCACATAGAGTATTCTAACAAATTATGATGATGGTGTGTCTCTCTCAAATAGGTGTGTCCAGAAAACGATAATTGTGGCAAACTGAAAGTAAAATTGAACAAAAGCAAACGACGCTCCAAGCAAAACTCATATCATGTCATGTATAAAAATGTAGCTCCAAGTGACATACCGATGGATTGAGACGAAAGAGGGGATGCCTTCTGGGGCATCCCCAAGCTTAGACGCTTGAGTCTTCCTAGAATATTACCTTGGGGTGCCTTTGGAATCCCTAAGCTTAGGCTTTTTCTGCTTCTCATTCCTTTGTCCGTCGGGATAATACCCAAAACTTGAAAACTCCAATAACATAAAACTCAACAAATCTTCGTGAGATCCGCTAGTATAAGCAACATTTCAAATACTTTCAGGTACTGTTATAAGTTGATTATTATTTTATTATAGCATAAGGTACTGTATTCTAACTTATCCATGGATTATCCCCCCACCCCCCACCCCCCGATACAATCCATATCATCATCACAACTAGCAAACTATGCAAGCAAAAACAGAATCTGACTGAAACAGAATAGTGTGTAGTAATGTGTAATGAACCTATAGTTTTGTAGCTCCACAAATTCTTAAAAATTAGGATGAACTTAGGAATTTTTATAGCAATATTTTTTTTTAAATCATCTTAAATAGACGTTCCAGTAAAATCAGAGAAGTTGTCCACTCGACGTCATCGTTTCTGTTTTTGCACCGTATCAATTCAACTCATCATACAAATCATCCCAAAGGGTTTACTTGGCACAAACACTAACTAAAAAATAAAAACACAATCATTACAGAGGCAATAATCATGTTATCACAAACAAATAAAAAGTAAAATACAAAAATAAAGATAACTATTGGGTTTCCTCCCAACAAGCGCTATTGTTTTACGCCCCTAGCTAGGCATATTGCATAGTTTCAAGTGTTGTCATCCTTGTTCATATGGGGTACAATCTCCTTTATAACCTTGTTTTCCCTAGAACAAAGAGCATCAAGCTTTTTTTCTATGGTATTAAGCCTCCTATGACGTTTCCATGGATTCTAGAGATAGAATTGAATAACCCCCTAAAATTAGACTCCATACTAGTTCTATCCTCTTTGATTAGCTGAGTTTGGCGGTGGCACACTAGTGTAGCAGGTTCCATGGTTTCTATTTTATGTTGCCCAAATATATTCTTAATCTTATCATAGGTGTCAAAAGCATTGTTTCCAAGGAAATCTTTTTCGTACATAGAATCCAAGACACGTCTATGGGAAAGAGATAGACCAACATAAAAACTTCTAAGGAGCAAATCAATATGACTTAGGATTAGCCCTAGCTTGTATTACTAGTAATCTATCCCAAGCTTGTTTGAGTGAATCGTCACCTATTTTACTAAAATCCAAGATTGGGAATCCTCTCCGAAGTAAGGAGGCTAAGGCATATCCGGAGGGGAGGTAGCCATGGCTTCAAACAAGTAAACTAGCAAGTAAAGTGAGCAAAGAAGTAAACTAGTAGCAAGCAAAGATAAATATTTTTGATTTTTGATTTTTATGAGACAAATTAAATATACCAGAACATAAAAATGAGAACAAGGGAATGAAAATTTATGTGGATTTACTTGGTAGTTTGTGATGATATTCCCCGGCAATGGCGCCAAAAATCCTTCCTCATACGTGTGATCAGCGTTGGATTTTCCGTGAAGAGGAATGGGTTATTGCAGCACAATGTGGGTAAGTATTTCCCTTAGTTAGGAAACCAAGTTTTATTGTACCAATAGGAATATCAACCATAATCGTCTTCAGTGGTTGCACACAAAAGAACAAACGACTTGCACCCAACGCGGGCAATAGTGTTGTCAATCCCCTTGAACTTGTTATTTGCAAGTGAGTGAGGTGTGTAGATAATAGTAGATAATTATAATGTGAAAAATGAAATGAAAACAAGTAAATGGTATCAAGGTATTTAAAGTTTTGTAAATGTGTTGTGAATAGACCCGGGGGCCATAGTTTTCCCAAATGGCATCTCTCATGAAAAACAGCATATAGTGGCTAATCAAATTACTGTTGGGCAATTGACAGAAAAGCGGATAGTTATGCGATATTCACGGAAATGATCATGCGTATATAGGTATCATGTCCATAAATAAATAGGTTGACTCCAGTCTACACCTATTACTATTACTCCACTCATCTACCGCTATCCAACATGGATCTAGAGTATTAAGTAAAACAGAGTAATGCATGGAGAACGATGACATGATGTAGACAAAGTAAAGTCAAGTAATATGAATAAACCCCATCGTTTTATCCTTAGTAGCACCAACACAAATACACATTGTGTCCCCTTTAGTCACTCGGATAAATAAATTCGCCAGGTTGAACCTACTACAACGCACCTCTCTCGCCGAAGAAACATCAATCTAGTTGGCCAAACTCTTTCAACGGATAAAAAGAGAATTACAAAGCTATCATAATCATGCACATAAGAATCATATTAGTATTCAGAGAAGACTCAAATATTTATCATGAATAATCTGAACATAAACCCCCAATTCATTAGATCCGAAAAAACGCACCGCACAAAAGGAATTACATCATGTGGATCAAAGCGAAGATGTAATGATCATTGTATGGAACATCAAGAGAGAAAGAGAGATTGCCATCTAGGTACTAGCTATGGACCCGTAGGTATATGGTAAAATACTAACACATCATCATGAGGGTAGAAAGGTTGATGAAGAGGTCCTCTGTGATTGACCCCCCTCTGGCAGGGTGTCGGAACAGAGCCCCACATGGCTTCTTGTTGGAATCGAGACTTGCAGTGGCGTAAAAAGTGTTTCAGGACTGCCTGTGGGGTTTTTAGGTTAATTGAGAATTTATAAGTCAAAGAACGGAGCCACGAGCGCTCGAGGGGCCCACTAGCCAACAGGGTGCAGCCCCTAGGTCGTGTCGGGTTGGCTTGTGGGACCCTCGTGTGTCCCCCAGCCTTCTTGTGATGCTTGTTGGTCTTATTTGGGTCCAGAAAAAATCTCCAGAAAATTTCAGGTCAACTGGACTTCATTTGGTATGGTAAACGTGAAAAGTGAAAAACATGCAGAAAACGACAACATGCACTAGGCACTAGGTAAATAGGTTAGTGCTCAGAAATAATATAATTTGGTAAATTAATACCCAAAAAGTATTCTAGAATGATTATATAACGACTTGGAACAATTAAAAATTATAGATATGTTGGAGACGTATGAGTGGCCTCGGCAGGCGCCAAAGAGGTGGCCTTGATAGGCGGCTACTCAGTCTTGGGAGGTGGCTTCGTCTTGATAGGGACTCTCGCTCCAGAACCAAGGACGTGTTGTCCATCTAGGGGGTGGCCACGAAGTACAGGCACAGAGGATTGCGAGGTCGTGGTGCAACCATGACGGGAGTGCTTGTCAAGTACTTCTTTAGGTACTTGAAGGCCGTGTTGGCTTCAAGAGTCCAATTAAAGGGGCCCGTGCACTTCAGGAGCTTGAAGAAAGGCAATGCCCTTTCGTCGAACTTGGAGATGAAACGAACGAGCGAGGCCATGCATACAATCAACTTCTGCATCTCGTTGAGGCTGCGGGGAGGCTTCATCTACTCGATGGACTTGATCTTCTCAGGGTTGACCTCAATGCCATGGTGGGAGACTAGGATTCCCACCAGCTTGCTTGAACGGACTCTGAAGATGCACTTGACAGGGTTGATCTCGAGGCGGATCTTGCGCAAGTTGGTGAAGGTCTCCTCAAGATATTTGATGAGGGTGTTTGCTTCACGGGTCTTGACGATGATGCCGTCTAGTAGGCCTTCGAGTTCCTCCCCATCAGGCCTGAGGCCGATGTGCATCAACCTCTGGAAGGTGGCTCCTCCACTCTTCAGGCTGAAGGGCAGGCATACATAGCATTACATTCCATTGGGGGTGAGGAAGGTTGTATTCCCTTCATCTTGCTTCACCATCTTGATGTGATGATAGCGTGAGAAGTCATCCACGAAGCATAAAAGATTGCACCCGGCGGTGGAATCCACTATCTGGTCGATGCGGGGCAATGGGAAATGGTCCTTGGGGAACGCCTTGTTGAGGTCGGTGAATTCAACGCACGTCTGCCCTTCTCCACTATGCTTCTAGATTACAACAGGGTTGGCAACCCACTCGGTGTGGATCACCTCGCGGATGAAACCCGCTTTTTGGAGCTTCTTTTTCTCGTGTACGATGAACTCTTGCTTCTCTGGCGCTTGGTGTCGTGCCTTCTACCTGATGGGTCATGCGTTGGGGCACACGGCTACGTGGTGCTAGATCACCTCCCTCGGCACACTAGGCATGTATGATGGTGTCCAGGCAAACATATCAGCATTTGATCGAAGGAAGGCGACGATCTCACCTTCCTATTCGGGGGAGAGGCTCCTACCGATGGGTGGGCCCGGAGCCACTGTTGACCAGCCACACTTTCTTCATCTCGATGTGCTCCTGAGAGAAGAGTGGCTTCTTCTTCGTGGGTGCATACTCAGGGCGCTCGAGCTCATCCTCGTCAGCAGGGTAGGTAGTAGTGGTGGCCCTGTACACGTGCTCGATGGAGCGCATGGCCTCCTTCTCGTCGCAGTGGACGATTATTGTACTGCCACGGCCTGGCATCTTGACGGTGTTGTAGGTGTGGTGGGTCACTACCATGAACTTGGTGAGCGTTGGGTCGCCCAAGATGGCGTTGTAGGGCAGGTCGGTTTGTGCCACATCAAAGTCAATGAACTCTGTGTGGTAGTTCATGGAGGAGACAAAGGTGACCGGGAGTTGCACCTGCCCTAGGGGTAGGGTGGATCAGTCTGTCACGCCCGACAAGGGCCTCGTGGGCATCAAGCACTCATAAGGCAGCTGAAGCTGCTCGAAGATGTCGATGAAGAGCACATTAAGGCCAGCCCCTCCATCGATGAGTGTCTTCGTGACGCCAACATTGTTCATGGTGGGAGTGAACAACATGGGGATGGTACCCGCAGCCCTTGTGGACTTGGGGTGATCCCTAGAGTCGAAGGTGATTGCACATTTTGACCACTTGAGGAGCCTCGAGGCCTCAGAGCTCGTTAGGGCGGCGTTCACCTTATGGGAGAATTTCTTGACGTGGCGGTTGTAGGTGGGAGCCTGGGATCCACCAAGATGCACACAATCCTGCGGGGCTCCTGGTAACCCCAAGCATCCTCATCGGGCAGGTTGTTGATGTTGGTGTCGGGGCACGGAGGAAGGCCATTGGCTGGAGGGTTGCCGTGGCATGGCTGGTCTCGCCAGTCTTGATGGTTCTTGCTGCCGTCGTTGCCATTGCCTTTGTTACGGTCTTTCTAGCGGTTTCCATTGCAGCCACCGATGCAGCCTGTGCCACATCTATTGCATATAGGGAGGAGGCTCTACCCCTGCTCACGAAGCAGCGTAAACTCAAGTCAGACCTCAGTGTTGTGGGAGTTCATGTTGTGGTAGGCACAAAAAGGCTTCTTGGGAGCTTCCTCGCGGTCATGTACACATTTCTGATCAGGCTCCACCGCAAGCACAGCGGGGCCCTTGTGTTTGACGTCCTTGCTCTTGGCCTTGGCAGCGTCGGTGACAGTTTCTCTATCTTTGTGGGTGAAGATGCGGCCCTCTTCAGCCTTGGGACACTTGTTGGCGAGGTCGAATAACATGGCCACAATGTCGAGCTCATCGTTGATGGAGAGCTTGTCACTAAATCTGGGAACGGGTTCATAACCAAACCATAACTAAACCATATCCGTGCATGTATGTATCAAAACCAAACCTGAACCATAACCAATTAATACCATTTTCAGCCCAACAAACTAAACCCAATATTTTCCTCACCCAACCCAGTTTAAACCCAATACATAACTATGGGTTTAAACCCAATACAGAGCCATATTAAACTCTGGTTTAATAGTGACATGCCAAACAATATTGTGAACAATAATTTAACAATGACAATAAAATGAACGGAAACATGGCACATGGCAAAATGTTATGATGCAGCCAACAAACATCTTCTTTAGCATTTAGAATCAACTAATAACACACACCACAATCGACTATAGACAAACATTAATCCATGAAACAAGCACTCCAATAGTTCAGGAATCACCATTATGCGACCCAATTACAATCAACACGGATCTTAAGCCGAGATTGGTCCAAAATGATTGGTCCAAAATGACTGAATAATTCTCAAGGGATTCTTTTGCGTGTCCAAAATGACTGGTCCAAAATAACACACACTTCATTACGCTTGCCAATCCTTCCTCTTAGACCAATGCAGGATACTGCTTTGCCTGCACCCGAACACGCCTCTTGTATTCAACTAGATCCTACAATCATATACTACTGAATATAAGCCAAACCAAGTAATCAACTAGATCCTGCAATCATATACTGTTGAATATAAGCCAAATCAATAGGTTATTTCCAATGTTGATAAGCCACAAAATGAGAAGACAATGTACAATTGTGATGTGCTAAGTGTAGGAGAGAGAAATTATCAGTGCTCTAAAATTATCAACTAACTAGAATCATCAAGCTAGCAATCCGGCGTCCAGCTGCATGCAATGTATTTGTCGAACAAAATAACAACAGTTTTCCATTTAGTTTAATAAATGGACATGCACCGAAGGATCCCAGAAAAAATCTAAGATCAGTTTCTGCAACTTACTAAACAACACAGATAACATTACTAAGAAAGTGATAGGTGAGAATATTTTTTATCCCTTCTGAAAGTTTACTATGTTTACATTAGTCCTATATTTTAGTATTTTTATCCCTTCTCAAAGTATTTGTCGAACAAAATTACAGCAATTTTTCTTTTAGTCCTATCTTTTCCTCAACTACTATGTTTACATGATGATCCCTTCTCAAAGTAATGAGTCTGGTTACTGAACATATTTTTTCTTGCTGAGCTCTAAATATTGGTGTATTAGTCCAGATTATTTAATTGAAATGTTTTTATACTGGCTGTCAGTTTTTTTACAACTACTACAAAAGTTTACAGGATGATCTCCAAATATCCCCAAAGTAATGAGTCTAATTGAGACTGTATGCACCAGTTTATAGGAGAGGAGGCTCTTGATTGAGTTGAGGACTAACCTCCGTTCTAGTGAGTGAGTGAACACAAGGGATAACCTTGTTCCAGTGAGCTGCGTCCTTACTGTCCATCTACTGCAAATGAAACAAAATATTAATTTAAAGGCATATCAACACTTTTATAATACAAGTTTCATATATCACATTCTATACATGTAGTAGGACCAAAATGTAAAGCAGTTAACTCACCTTTCTTTGGTATGAACAACCAATCTTTAGCACAAACAAGCGCTTATAACATATCAGGGGTCAAAGAGCTTCTCGAGTCGTCAAGTATCCTTTTACCACAACTAAAGGTTGCTTCAGACGCCACAGTGCTCAAAGGAATTGAAAGAAAGTCACGAGCCATGGTAGCCAATATTGGAAACTTCTCGGCATGCCTCTTCCAGCAAGGCAAGACATCAAAGTCAGCACCATCCTCCTCAGATGCTTCTTCCAAGTATGCGTCAAGCTCGGATTTGTGTACACGTGTCCTCCGACGAGACTTGTGTTGGGAAAACTATTCTTCCAACTTTCTTTTCCCTACAATAGGAGATCCAATAGTGGTATTGCCTTGACTAGAAGGTGTCGAGTGTGCAGTGCTTGTCGCTACAAGTAGCTCATATTCTTTGAAATACTTTCTCACCCATTCTAAAGCAACCTCCACTTGTTTTGAAACCTCCTCCTCGTTGGTAGACAATTTGCAATAGAAGAAATCCAAGTAATCTTCTTTCCTCCTTGAATCCAGGAATGTAGCAATGACAAGTGCGTGGTTGAAGGCAATGTCCTTGATTTTTCTACGACGGTTAGGCTCTGCATTCTCCTTCTCCTCGGTATCCCAATATTTATCCAGCTTTGTTTGCATCGCTGCCGCCAATTCCTTCAGCACATCAGAGGTCTGCCAACCCGGATCTTTCAATGCATGGCTGAAAGTGCATGCTATGCCCCTAACCTACTTTTGGTGTTAATGACAACACATACGTAGGGAACTAATCCTATTTGTTGAGTGTATCTCAGGATGGCAAGTACTTTAGTAGATTGAGAACTATGTGCCAAAGGTTGTCTGAAAAGATTGGGGATTTATATTTCGAGAAGGCTCGGGATTAAGAAAAGATGATGTAGAGTAGCCTTTTGAGTTTACTGATATTGAGTATAGGGATCCCGCACTATTAAGAGGGGATCACAGGTTTTGCGATGAACTTGCTCATACCACATCTTTACTCTCATATCAAATACCACATTCTCTCCACTCTGTTCTCAGTTCAAAACAGGTTTGTTGCCTCGGACATCCGGCTCCCTCCGGACGTTCGATGGCCGGACGACCAGCTGGCTTCGGAAATCCGCAGCCCTTCACCAGAAGTTTGTGAGGCATATAACTCGGAAATCCGGCTCCCTCCGGACATCCGAGGGCCGGACGTCCGGCCAAGCCCCGGAAATCCGGAAGCCTGCACCAGTAGAAGTTGAGTTTTATAACTCGGAAATCCGGCTCCCTCCGGACATCCGAGCGCCGCATGTCCGACCCCCGTCGGAAATCCGGAACCTACCACCAGTAGAATTTGAGCTGTATAACACGGATTTCCGGTCTACTCCGGACGTCCGGACGCTGATAAATTCAAAATAGTTCCAGCCGTGCCTACAGGCCTCGGACGGCCGACCCATGTCGGTCGTCCGGCCCCTCGCGGACGCCCAGACTTCCGGCAACTCTCGGACGTCCGGACCCTGTGTGACTTAAAGCACCTCCAACGGCTGGATTTCACTCCACACTATATATACTCTTCTCCCACCTCGTGAAAGGGTGTTCAACACAGCTAAAATACACCCAAGAACACCTTTCCTCTCACTCACTCTTGTCTACACCAAATCCTAGATCCCAAGAGCATTTGTGAGTCCCTTTGAGTGTTGTTCCAATCAAAATATAGATCGTCTCCCTCTCCTCCTTCCCACCAAAGTGATTTGTGATTTGAGCAAGTTTTGAGCAATCCCCGTGATCTTGTTACTCTTGGAGGTTGGAGACTCCTAGGCGGTAGGAGTCTTCGGAGTGGAATCAAACCATTGTGATATCCCCCGGAAAGTTTGTGAAGGTTTGGAAGCCACCTCAAGGCTTACCACTAGTGGTTGAGAAACGCCTTCGTGGAGTTATCTCAAAGGGAGAATAGGGTGAGCCTTCGTGGCCTTGGTGTGCCTTCGTGGTAACATCCGCCCCTCTAACGGTGACGTAGCTTCCCTCCAAGGAAGTGAACATCGGGATACATCCTTGTCTCTCTCGGAGTTTCGGTTATTCCTAACCCTAACTCTCAACTTGTGTTAATCCTTATTACATACTTGTATTTGATTATTGTTTACCGCTTGTCTTACTTCACTCCAGATAGCTTACTGTTTGTCATAGCAATTATTAGGCTTACACTCATATTCCGCACTTTAGCCTAAAATTGCTAAGTAATTATTAAAATTTGGATTTGTACCTATTCACCCCCCCTCTAGGTCCATCTCGATCCTTTTCAATTGGTATCAGAGCCTCGTGCTCTATTTGTGTGGCTTAACCGCCCTAGAGTGAGATGGACGTGGAACCAACTACGATAGCTCCAGTGCAGAGGGCCGGGACTTCCTCGGAAGTCAAGTCTTTCACCTCTAAGGACCTGGAACGGGCCCTTGACAAGAAAAAAGAGGAGCATGATGCTTCTCTTGAGACCATGATCCAAATGAGACTAGCATCACAAACCACGGGGACAACCACGTCCCCAAGGGCCTCAGGGCCCCACGTGCACGGTACTTCATTTGGCCAACCACCTCCGGAGAGGAACCAAACCAGTGTTCCATGGCTTTATGCTAGATCTCAAATTGAGAAACCTAAGTACAATCCTGGAGGAAAACCTCCCTTGCTTGATGACAATTCTGATTTTGCTTTATGGAGAGTTGGTATGCAGATCATCTTAGGTACGCCAATGATGAGATGCTCGACATCCTCGAGCATGGGTACAATCCTGTAGATCCAAGGTGCCTCACACCCAGAGAAACTTATGACAAGAATCTCAATGACACTGCGATCATGTGCATAAGAAAAGGAATGAATGACAAGCAACGAAGACCATACATTCACATCACAAGTGCCAAGGAACTGTGGGACATCATCATAAGGACCAAGACCGGTACCACCACTATTCGGCTTGCTCAATATGAAATTGCCAAGGGGCAATTACAGAATTTCTGTATGGAAAAGGGTGAATCTCCCAAGCAACTACTAGAACGGCTCATGACTCTCGCCGCAGACATTGAGTCATGTGACTGTGACAAGACCCAAGATGGGTTCAATCTGACCAAGAGATTTCTTGTGGACAAGTTACTTCACGCTCTTGCTCCGTATCACCATCAAATGGTATGGGACATGAGGCAGCATCATGGGTTCAAAGAAATGACTCTGGATGACATCATATCCACCTTCCAATTATTTGAAGAGTCAAAGGCAAATG
Source organism: Hordeum vulgare subsp. vulgare (assembly GCF_904849725.1). Lineage (NCBI taxonomy): Eukaryota > Viridiplantae > Streptophyta > Magnoliopsida > Poales > Poaceae > Hordeum > Hordeum vulgare. Next base: position 408,033,220 of record NC_058521.1, on the reverse strand, counting down.
CAACAAAGCACCTAGCCATGCATGTCACTTCAACATCAAAGATCAATCTTGCTTTGAAAGCCAAGCATGAGTGTGACGAAGCAGAAAGTGAAGAAGAAGAGGGTGATGATGACTGCGAAGATGGTGAGGATGTTGACTCTGATGAAAGCCCATCTTATGAGGACATTGCTCTCTTTGTAAAGAAGTTCAGTGCAGGAAAGTTCAAGGGAAGATTCCCAAAGAAGAAGGTAAGGAAATGCTATAACTGTGAGGAAACCATCCACTTCTCCAATGACTGCCCTTATGAGAAGAGAGAAGACAAACCAAGGTTTCCAAAGACCTTTGTAAAGAAGAAGTTGCCAAACCCTATGAACTCCAAGTTCAAGAGGACAGATGGAAGAGCAATGGTTGCACAAGAAGAATCAGATCCAGAAGATGTTGGTGGAGTTGCCGGAGTAGCTCAAGATACACAAAGCACCTTGAGGCTAGTCAACAGAAGTGGTGATGTTGTTCACTACAACTATATGAAGGACTACAAGGGCAATGCTCACAAGTGTTTGATGGCAAAGACTGCCATGGGAGATGAGGAAGACCAAAGCTCCCATGATAAGGTCAAGGTAACTCCACGGTTAAACTCTTTCAGTCTAGTTTCTACTCCTTCTGATGAGTATCTTGATGCGGAAGATCACTATGAGGATAATGACTTAGATCATCCCATGTTTGCTAAAATAAACAAATTTATGTGCTCTCTTAAAGGAAAGAAGCTCACTATGTTTCGCATACTTATGGAAATGGTGAGTAAGCACACCAATACCATCAAGGAACTCGAAACCCTCGTCACTGAGGAGAAGGAGAGAAATGAACTCCTTGAGCAGAAAGTCCTGTATGAGGAAGCACAAAATGATGCACTATGTTCAAAAGTAGGTGAAAACCTTGATAAACATGCTAATGATCTTGCCTCCTTGAAAAAGGCTGAATCTGTGTGCAAAGAATTACTAAATGATAAAGACCGACTTGTGAACTGTCATGCTTCCCTTTCTAAGGACTGTGAACGTCTATCCTTGTCTCTCAAAGACAAGGAAGAGAAACTCGCTGCTCTTACAAAGAGCTTTGAGGCACTTAAGGTCACTTATCTTGACACTCTAGCTAAGGCCTACTCCTCACCTACTATCAATGTTGATACCTGCACTACTAACTCTAGTAGTGAACTGATATCTACCCTTGAGGAAAACTGTTCGTTAAAGGCACAGCTAGACAGAGGTCTCATGACATGTGCACAAGGACAAAAGACTCTCAATGAGATCTTAAGTCGACACAATGGAGGTTTCGCCAAGGAAGGGCTTGGGTTCAACCCAAGCACTGCCAAGAACAGTGCATCTCCTCTCAAGTGTACCACTCCGCTTAAAGAAATATTTGTACGAGAGGGACACACGGAGAAAGGTAAGGTTGTGAGTGGATCGGCCACTAGGGGTTCGTCTACTCACAACAAGACAACCGAATTCATGCCTCCATCCTATGTACTACGCAAATCAAAGGAAGGAGAGGTCTATGCTAAATTCATTGGTCCCCGTAATGCATTTCGATTCTATGCTATTTGGGTCCCTAAGACTCTTGTAACTAATGTGAAAGGCCCCATGACAAAATGGGTACCTCAAACCAAGTCTTAATTCGTTACAGGTTGGTTTCTCCGGAGGAGCCAAATGGGTGATCGACAGTGGATGCACCAATCATATGACCGGACATAGTAACTTGCTCTATGACTTCATGCAAGCCATTCGACCATACATGAGCATTGTATTTGGTGGAGGGTCGAAAGGGCAGGTAATTGGGTTGGGCAAGGTGGCAATCACTAATGACATGTCTATTGCAAATGTCATGCTTGTCCAATCTCTTCAATATCATTTACTTTCAGTTCGCCAATTGGCTTCCGTCGGTTATGACACATTATTTGGACTAATGGATGTGAAAGTCTTTAAGAGAGACACTCTTGAAGTGGCCCTTGTTGGAGAGTTGGATGGCAACCTTTACACGGTTGATTTCTCGAAAGAGAGCACTTTCCATACAACTTGTCTAATGTCCAAGGCCGACATGGGATCGCTATGGCATCGCCGGCTCGCCCATGTTGGCATGAAAAATCTTCAAAATCTCTTAAACGGCAATCACATCCTTGGACTTACAAATGTATCTTTTAAGAAAGATCGTGTGTGCAGTGCATGCATAGCTGGGAAACAACATCAATCAAGACATCCACCCAAGAACATTGTATCCACTTCAAGGCCGTTAGAGCTCCTTCATGTGGATCTGTTTGGGCCTCCTTCATGGGCAGGTCTTGGAGGGAAAAAGTATGGCCTAGTCATTGTTGATGATTACTCAAGATATACATGGGTGTTTTTTCTCAAGTCCAAGGACGAGACGAAGATCACTTTCATTGACTTTGCCAAACAAGCCCAGCGAAAGTTTGACAAGGACATCAAGGCAGTAAGAAGTGATAATGGCTCTGAGTTCAAGAACTACACCCTAGAAGAATTTCTTAGTGATGAGGGAATTGAACATCAGTACTCCGCACCTTACACCCCTCAACAAAATGGTGTGGCAGAGAGGAAGAACCGGACACTTGTGGAAATGGCAAGGTCCATGTTAGATGAATACAAGTCACCACATAGTTTTTGGGCTGAGGCCGTCAACACAGCATGTCATGCATCAAACCGGCTCTTCCTCCGATCAATATTGGAGAAGACTGGGAACAAGCCCAATGTTAAGTACTTTCATGTGTTCGGATGCAAATGTTTCATCCTCAACAGACGGGAACGGTTAGGAAAATTTCAATCCAAAACAACTGAAGGGATTTTTGTTGGCTATGGGTCAAACTCTCACGCCTACAGAGTCTACAACAAATCCACTGGATGTGTTATAGAAACCTGTGCCGTGACGTTTGATGAATTTAACCGCTCCCATGGGCAGCAAGTTGATCTAGATGATGCAGGTGAAGAAGACTCCCCACAAGATATCTTAAACATGGGTGTAGGTGCACTTCTTCCCATGGAACAAAGACCCCATGATGATGATGAAGATGATGAGAGTATCTCTCATCCTCAAGACAGTTCACTGCCCGTACCTCCACAAGATATTAGCACACACATCATGCCAGTTGTTGAGGATCACGTGGGAGAACATGTCTCTCACCCTGATGACACTCAAGAACAAGTTGATCTTCAAGAGGTGGACCAAAGTATGGGTATGTTTGATGATGAACCTCAACAGGTGCAACGCGAAGAGGAATATCTTCCTCCGCACATAAATGATCCATATGTTGAGGACGTTGATGATGGAAACGAAGTCGAACCTCGTGAAACCTTGACCTCCATCATGCCACGTGTGGCCGGTCATGTTGATATTGATCAAATCCTCACAGGCGTGTCGGAAGGTAGAGTGACTCGTAAACAATTGACAAACTTTTGTGCTCACTTTTCGTTTGTCTCTAGTACCGTGCCACACAGGGTTCAGGATGCATTGTGTGACAATGACTGGCTACTTGCTATGCAAGAGGAGCTAAACAGTTTTACACGCAACAAAGTATGGTCATTGGTAGAACGACCAACTGAGGAACATAATGTCATTGGAACTAAATGGATTTTCAAGAACAAGGAAGATGAGAACGGGACTGTCCTACGCAACAAGGCAAGGTTAGTAGCACAAGGGTACTCCCGAGTTGAAGGTTTGGACTTTGGTGAAACTTTCGCCCCTGTTGCTCGTCTTGAGTCCATTCGCATTTTATTGGCCTATGCTGCTTTCAATGGTTTTACTTTGCATCAAATGGATGTGAAAAGTGCTTTTCTTAACGGTCCTCTACAAGAAGAGGTATATGTATCACAACCACCTGGGTTTGTTGACCCTCATCACAAAGACCATGTATATAAACTCCACAAGGCTCTGTATGGTCTTAAACAAGCACCCCGTGCTTGGTACGATCATCTTTAGAAGTTCCTACTCGATGATGGCTTTGTGGTGGGGGTGATCGATCCCACTCTTTTTACTAAGAGGGAAAATGGTGATTTGATCTTATGCCAAATCTATGTAGATGACATCATTTTTGGTTCTCCTAACATCCACTTGTGCAAGAAGTTTGTGGCCTCCATGACCAAGACCTTTGAGATGTCACTCAACACGGACTTGAAGTTCTTTCTTGGTTATCAAATACAACAATTTCAAGAACGGATTTTCTTGTCTCAAACTAAGTACCTCAAGGACATTCTTGAAAAATTTGATATGACAAATGCTAAACCAATGAAGACACCTATGGCCACTGATGTAGTTTTAAATGAAGACTCAAACGGTATTCCTTTTGACCCATCTACTTACCGCTCCATGATTGGTTCGCTGCTTTATCTTTGCGCATATAGACCGAACATCATGTTAAGTGTAGGAATATGTGCTAGATTTCAAGCTTCCCCTAGGGTAAGCCATCACACGACGGTTAAGCATATTCTTAGATACCTTGTTCACACCCCAAAGTTAGGCTTATGGTACCCTAAGGATGCAAAGTTTGATCTTATTGGGTATTCCGATGCGGATTGGGCCGGTGATAAAGTGGGACGAAAATCCACTTCTGGTGCATGTCAGTTTCTTGGACGCTCCTTGGTAAGTTGGTCCTCAAAGAAGCAGAACTGTGTTTCTCTCTCCACGGCCGAGGCCGAATATATTGCAGCCGCAAGCTGTGCAACCCAACTGCTATGGATGAGGCAAACCCTAAAGGATTATGGTATCACGTATCGACACGTTCCTCTTCTCTGTGATAATGAAAGTGCCATAAAGATCTCCGAGAACCCCATTGATCACCCTCGCACAAAACATATTGATATTAGGTATCATTTCTTGAGAGAACATGTGCAAAAGGGTGACATTGATATTACCCATGTGGGTACCGACATGCAGTTAGCCGACATCTTCACCAAGCCACTTACGTAGCTAGGTTCTGTCAACTTAGGCGTGAACTTGGTATCTTGGAGCTTGACAACATATCTTGAAATATTGCACACATACACACACTCACATTATGGTTGTGTCTTGATGTGGGCATGTATTTAGGGGGAGTGTGTCTTAATTCTATGTTTTTAAGCTTACCAAGTACGCATAGATCAATCCATGCATGGAATGCTTGTAGAAAAACCTTTTTCGTATATTTTTTTTGTGTGTGCGAAACCATGCGAGTCATCATCTCATCATCAAAAGAAAAAAACCTGAATCGGTCTCTGCCTCCTCCTCCTTCTCGGACGTCCGGCGGAAAAATCCCCTCCGGTCGTCCGAAGACATGGTGACCATGGGTATATAGTAGGATCGCATCTTATTTACGCAAACACCACAACGGAGATATATGAGTTGCTATTTAACCTCATCCAAGGACCTCCTCGGTCAAATCCGATTCAACTAAAGTTGGAGAAACTGACACTTGCCAGTCATCTTTGAGCAACGGGGTTACTCGTAGCGATGAAACCAGTCTCTCGTAAGCGTACGAGTAATGTCGGTCCAAGCTGCTTCAATCCAACAATACCGCGGAATCAAGAAAATACTAAGGAGGGCAGCGATACGCACATCACCGCCCACAAAAACTTGTGTGTTCTACTCGAGAAGACATCTACGCATGAACCTAGCTCATGATGCCACTGTTGGGGAACGTCGCATGGGAAACAAAAATTTTCCTACGCGCACGAAGACCTATCATGGTGATGTCCATCTACGAGAGGGGATGTGTGATCTGCGTACCCTTGTAAACCATACAGCAGAAGCATTAGTGAACGCGGTTGATGTAGTGGAACTTCCTCACGTCCCTCGATCCGCCCCGCGAACCGTCCCGCGATCAGTCCCACGATCTAGTGCCGAACGGACGGCACCTCCGCGTTCAGCACACGTATAGCTCGACGATGATCTCGGCCTTCTTGATCCAGCAAGAGAGACGGAGAGGTAGAAGAGTTCTCCGGCAGCATGACGGCGCTCCAGAGGTTGGTGATGATCTTGTCTCAGCAAGGCTCCGCCCGAGCTCCGCAGAAACGCGATCTAGAGGAAAAACCGTGGAGGTATGTGGTCAGGCTGCCGTGGAAAAGTCGTCTCAAATCAGCCCTAAAACCTCCGTATATATAGGGGGAAGAGGGGGAGCCTTGCCAAGGGGGGAAGGTCTCCCCCCCCAAACCGAGTCCAACTTGGTTTGGTGGGTGGAGTCCTTCTTCCCTTTCCCACCTCCTCCTTTTTTTCTTTTCTCTTTGATTTTCTTCCTATGGCGCATAGGGCCTTCTTGGGCTGTCCCACCAGCCCACTAAGGGCTGGTGTGCCACCCCCAAGGCCTATGAGCTTCCCCGGGGTGGGTTCCCCCCCCCCCCCGCCCCGGTGAACTCTCAGAACCCATTCGTCATTCCCGGTAACTCCGAAAACCTTCCGGTAATCAAATGAGGTCATCCTATATATCAATCTTCGTTTCCGGACCATTCCTGAAACCCTCGTGATATCCGTGATCTCATCCGGGACTCCAAACAACATTCGGTAACCAACCATATAACTGAAATACGCATAAAACAACGTCAAACCTTAAGTGTGCAGACCGTGCGGGTTCGAGAACTATGTAGACATGACCCGAGAGACTCCTCGGTCAATATCCAATAGAGGGACCTGGATGCCCATATTGGATCCTACATATTCTACGAAGATCTTATCGTTTGAACCTCAGTGCCAAGGATTCATATAATCCCGTATGTCATTCCCTTTGTCCTTCGGTATGTTACTTGCCTGAGATTCGATCGTCAGTATCCGCATACCTATTTCAATCTCGTTTACCGGCAAGTCTCTTTACTCGTTCAGTAATACAAGATCCTGCAACTTACACTAAGTCACATTGCTTGTCAGGCTTGTGTGTGATGTTGTATTACCGAGTGGGCCCCGAGATACCTCTCCATCACACGGAGTTACAAATCCCAGTCTTCATCCATACTAACTCAACGAACACCTTCGGAGATACCTGTAGAGCATCTTTATAGTCACCCAGTTACGTTGCGACGTTTGATACACACAAAGTATTCCTCCGGTGTTAGTGAGTTATATGATCTCATGGTCATAGGAACAAATACTTGACACGCAGAAAAACAGTAGCAACAAAATGACACGATCAACATGCTACGTCTATTAGTTTGGGTCTAGTCCATCACGTGATTCTCCTAATGACGTGATCCAGTTATCAAGCAACAACACTTTGTTCATAATCAGAAGACACTAACTATCTTTGATCAACTGGCTAGCCAACTAGAGGCTTTCTAGGGACAGTGTTTTGTCTATGTATCGACACATGTAAATGAGTCTTCATTCAATACAATTATAGCATGGATAATAAACGATTATCTTGATACAGGAATTATAATAATAACTATATTTATTATTGCCTCTAGGGCGTAATTCCAACACCTAGATGGCTATATCTCTCTCACTCTTGATTTTCAATACAATGAGCATCGCATCTTCACTTCAATCTTTTGTGATGTGCATTTCTGGGGATCCCATGAATTGTGGGTCGATGTTCAGATTATTCGTGATAAAGATTTGAGTCTTCTCTAAATTCTGTTATGATTCTTGTCTGCATGATTATTATAGCTTCGTAAATCTCTCCAATCTAGTGAAATAGTTTGGCCTGCTAGATTGATATTTTTTCAGTGAGAGGGCTACGTTGTATTTGGTTCAATCTGGTGGTTTCCTATATCCCAGTGATATAATGGGACAAGGACACATCTTTGTATTTTTGCCACTAAGGATAAAACGATGGGTTTAATTCATATTTATTGACTTCTCTTTGTCTACTCTGTTTTACTTAATACTCTAGATGCATGCAGGATAGCGGTCGATGGGTGGAGTAATAGTAATAGGTGCAGGAAGGATTCAGCCTATTTGCTTATGGACGTGATGCCTATATATACATGATCATTGTCATGGATATCACATAACTATGCGCTTTACTATCTATTGCCCAATAGTAATTTGTTAACCCACCGTATGCCAACTACATGAGAGATTCCATTAGGGAAAACTACGCCCCTGGGTCTATCCAATTATAAGCTTACAAACTCTACAATTACCTTGCTGCCTTTATTTAATTTTTATTTCCTTTGCGTTTATCAAATATCATCTACACACTTTACTTGCTTGCAAATAACGAGTCCAAGGGGAATGACAACCCTCTTGCCCGCGTTGGGTGCAAGTGTTTGCTTCTTTGTGTGCAGTTTTTGAATACAGGGGTTGGTTGTTACTCCTATTGGTTCTATAAACGCTGGTTCTCTATTGAGGGAAATACTTATACATACTATGTTGCATCACCCATTCCTCTTCGCAGAAAACCTAACGCACATCACAAGTATCAGGAAGGATTTCTAGCGCCGCTCCCGGGGAGTATAACCAACCTACTATCAAGTAACTTCGCACAAAGTATCATTCACTTGTTTTTATTTTTATTTTCTACTATATTTTTCTTTCTTCATAAAATAAAAATAAAAAATTATTTATCTTTGATATTCGCTAGTTTATTTATTTGCTTGCTAGTTTATTTGTCCTGCTTGTTACTTTGCTTGCTCGATCACCATGTCACAAGATAGATTCTATAATATTTCCTACTAAAAAAAGATTTACGAAATTGAAATCACAAGTATTAGTAAAAAAAATAGATGAAGTCAATCAAGAAGTATCTAATCTTCAACTACAATTTGCTCAAACCGAAGAATTAATAGGGAAGATTTCAGATAAACAAACCACTCTAGTAAATACGATGGCCGCTAAACTGGAATCGATCTCCATTAGTATTCATGATGAAGATCTCACAATGATTGGTACTTATCCTATTGAATACTTGTTTACTAATATGAAAATTAATGATAAAAGGACTGGAGATGAGTTAACTCTAGCTAGATAGCGTCCCAATTGCTTGGAGGGTGATGACTATAGTGATAAAACTGAAAAAGTGGGTTTGGAGAGGTTAAAACTTTAATAGTAATGTTCCCACTATCTTGGATCCCAAGGATTTTAATAATGATAATTGTTCTATCGTATAATGTACTCCCTTGCTGCAATCCATCGTTAGCTTATCCAATTCTTATGAACAAAATAAAGCCTTTACCAACATATAGTAGAAGCTATGGTAAAAGCATATGATTAAAAGCTTGAGTTAGAAATATCTATTCCTAGAAAGTTGCATGATGAGTGGGAACCTACTATTAAAATTAAAATCAAATAATACGAATGCAATGCCTTGTGTGACGTAGGTGCTAGTGTTTCAACTATACCTAAATCTTTATGTGGTGTACTTGGTCTCACTAATATTCATGAGTGTTCCCCTACTTTACATCTTGCAGACTCTACTATCAAGAAACATATGGGAAGAATAAATGATGTTCTCAGAACTGGTAATAAAAATTATGTGCCTATAGATTTTATAGTTCTTGATATTGAATGCAACCCATCTTGTCCAATAATACTTGGGAGACCTTTTCCACGAATTATAGGTACATTAATTGATATGAAAGAGGGAAACATACGGTTCCAATTCCCATTAAAGAAAAGAATGGAACACTTCCCTGGAAAGAGAATAAAATCACCTTATTAATTTATCATGAGGGCTACTATGGGGGGAGTGTCAAAGATGGCAACACTTGAATCATATGCATTATGCCTAGCTAGGGGCGTAAAACAATAGCGCTAGTTGGGAGGCAACCAATAGTTATCTTAATTTTTTACTTTTTATTTATGTTTTTGTTTGATAAAATGATTTTTGCCTGTATAAGGATTCTGTTTTTATGTTTATATTAGTGTTCGTGCCAAGTAAAGCCTTGGGCTGATTTGTATGATAGTAGAATTCATACGGTGCAAAAACAAAAAACTTTGACGTCGAGTGCAGAATTTTTGAGATTTTACTCGAAAGTCTTTTTGATGTGAATTTTTTACAAAGTACTTTTATAAAAATTACTCAGGTCTTCCTAAGTTTCCAGAACTTTTGGTGTTACATAAGTATGTTAGTCAATTATATCATTACAGTTTGTTATCGTTTAGACACATTCTGTTTTTTGCTTGCATGGTTTGCTTGTTTTGATGATGCCATGGATTATATCGGGTGGTATAAGTCATGGAGAAGTTATAATTTAGTACCTTATTCAATAATAAAATATGAATCAACTTATAACAATACCTTAAGTATTTGATATGCTTGTTATACTAGCGGATCTCACGAAGTTTCTGTTTAGTTTTGTGTGCTGAAGTTTTCAAGTTTTGGGTGTTATCATGTTGGATGAAGGAATAAGGAGCGGCAAGAGCCTAAGCTTGGGGATTCCTAAGGCACCCCAAGGTAATATTCTAGGAATACTCAATCTTATAAGCTTGGGGATACCCCGGAAGGCATCCCCTCTTTTGTCTTAATCCATTGCTATATCACTTGGAGCTATATTTTTATTCATCACATGATATGAGTTTTGCTTGGAGCGTCGTTTGATTTATCTGGTTTTCTTAGTTTTCCACTGATGGGGTTGTACATTAGGGGTAGGCCTACGGACTGCTTCCTTGGGCCTACCTAGGATCCCTTATGGACACGAGTGTCCTTAAAGTCCCCAAGATAGTCTTGACCTCACTCGGTTCAGCAACCGTCACTCGGACTGCCTAGAGTCACTCGGATCCCCTCACGCTAGTCGGATGGATCATGTCACTCAGACTACAGCAAGGAGAAGGCACAAAAGAGGTTGCAACAGCTAAGGACTTAACTCGTCACCTGAAGAGCGGTGAAGACCCACATTACTAGTAATCTCGATGGTTAAACCTGCCATTTCTAGTAACATCATCGTTTATTAGCATTAAATGCCTTGCAATGAAGCTCGGCCGGTCGTGGTATGCACTATATAAACCACCCCGGGGCTCCAGCTCAAGGGTTCAACACCTTGTAATCTTTTACACCCCCATAATAAAACATCAGCCTCAGGGCTCGAGATGTAGGTCTATTACCACTTCCGAGTGGGGCCTGAACTCATACATCCGATTGCATCCAATGCGCCTAGCTAGACTTTGCCCCTTTGTTCGTACGCCTAGGTACTATTTTCTGGGTCATTCCCATGACAGTTGGCGCCCACCGTGGGTGTGTGCGTCTAGCAAATCCAGCACAGTTGGAGATTTGTCACATTTTCATCGACATGATGACACTCGGCGGAGAGATCCTCTTCGGTTCCCTCAGCTTCATCTTCGACGACTCGATGTGGTTGCAGGATGCACCAGTGGACACCGACGCCCTCCCTGCATGAGGTACGTCACATTTCAGCGCAGTTGCACATGGAGTCATGATCCGGCAGTAGTCGGTGTCATATCATTCGGCATCGTCCCTCCGTTGTACGCCACAAGCGCTCCAGGCGCTCGCGGATGGAGCGGTGGATCAAGCAAGCCATGGCCAATCAGGGCATTTCCGGGCAGGTGGTCATGCTAAGCTCCTATGAGCCCACCGTCGGCCTCTTCCTATCATCGAGCGAGGAGTCACTCGGCGACTTCGACTGCGAAAGAAGTAGGGGTGCCACCAAGGTCTTCATGTCCGACACCAACACGGGAGGCAACACAGGTTACGCCACAGAGAATTCTCCCGAGCGTGACTGTGAAGAGCGTCGCCACGGCGACATCAGCCACCATGTTCCACAGCCGCTCATCGAGTAGCAGCGGAGGAACTTCAGCGGAGGAACGATCAAGCCCTTCACACCCCCATCACCGGGAACATACCAGAGAAGATCGCATTGGAGAACGCATGTTTGTCCAATCGGGCCGAGCGCGAGCGCCTCAATGGACTTCAGCGGTCACTCAACGCTTGGGCCGCGCGGGATCATCCGAGGTCCAGCCGTAACCGCAGGCAGTTGTTCCTGAACGACCGCTAGCGACACATCGAGGTGATGCGGACACCTCTGCTGAACCTGGTCGCTGCCACTCGAATTGTTGATTCCATTCAACCGAGTGACAACACTGTCGAAGAAGGCATTCAAAAGATTCAGGCTCTGCTGAAGACTGTCATGCAGCAGACTTCCGTAGTGTCGCAATCGTGGCACTGCATCCACAACAAGTCCGTGCAGGCGAACACCATGCAGTCGGTTCATAGCCCGTACGTGGACAGACAATGCCAAAAGTCTCCTCCTCCGAGAGGCCTGCAGGGGGACTCGAGGCGAGATCATCGGAATCGGAGCAGTTCACCCCCTCATGGGGTGGCTCATTCGGTCACCGTCCGGATGACCGCAGGCCAAGCCCCAATCGGTGTCGGGGTAATGAAGACAACGACTATCGGGCCCCCGAGTTCAACGCTCGATCGGTCATCACACAACATGTGATTCATCAATCGCGAGCTGGCAAGGGGGTGTTCTGCCTCGAGTGCTTCGGTCGACACATCAGAGAGGCCGAAATCCCCTCCAACTACCGGTTGGCTACGGGGATCGGTAAATTTAACGGTGAGACAAAGCCAGAGACTTGGCTGGAAGACTATCGAGTGACCATCCAGATTGGTGGCGGTGACGATTACGTCGCTATGAAACATCTGCCCCTCATGTTGGAGGGGTCTGCAAGGGCTTGGCTTAATCAGCTTCCCTCCAACAACAATCACCGCTGGGGTGATCTTGCCCGAGTGTTTGTCAAGACCTTCAAGGGCATGTACAAGCGCCCAGGAGGACTAAGAGAGCTGCAGCACTGTGTCCAGAAGAGCAACGAGACTCTCAGAGAGTACATCCAGCGATGGACCATGCTTCACAACACCGTTGAGAATGTCACTGAGCATCAAGCCGTGTGCGCTTTCCAAGCAGGCACTTGGTACCGGGAGCTCATTCTCAAGTTTGGCCGACTAGGGGACGTGTCCCTCAGTCGGGCCATGGAAGTCGCCAATAGATACGCAAATGGTGAAGAACAAGATTGCCTCCGCAACAACAAGAGCTGAGCCAGCGAAACCCCTCAGTCGGGAAACGCTGGGAAAAAGCAGAAGCGAAAGGGCGAACCTTTAGGTAAAGCCGAAGTAGCAGTTGTCCCTGGTCAGGGCCAGTACAAATCCAGAAAGAAGAAGGACTCAGGTGGCAAAAAAGAAATTCGAGTCCAAGAGCAGCCTATTGGACCTGTCGTGTCTGATTCATTGTCGTAAGGATGAAGAGGGAAGACCATCCTCGCCAAGCACACAGCTCGCGACTGCTGTCTACTCCAAAAGGAGATGGGCAGAGAGCCCTCCGGGGACAAGGAGATGAGGACGACCCAGCGGATGCCTCTGGGTATCCAAACATTGAGGCGACCCTCATGATTTTTGCTGACGTCGAGAGCAAGAGCCGATTGAAGGTTATCAATCGGGAGATGAACATGGCGGCTCGTGCCATCACGAAGTACCTCAACTGGGCAAAGACACGTTTGATTAGTTGGACCAACCCGCCAGCATAGCCACCCCCAAGAGGCAGGCACAAGTGGTCGATCCCGCAGTCAATGGGATCCGACTGTGGAAAGTCCTCATGGACGGAGGCAGCGGCCTCAACATCATCTACGTGGACACTCTCAAAGCCATGGACATCCCACTGTCCTGGCTGAGCAAGAGTAACATGCAGTTCCACGGGGTCATCCCCGGGAAGAAGGCCGAATCACTCGGCCAGATCACCCTCAATGTCGTTTTCGGCACCGAGAAGAATTAACGGAAGGAGAGGTTGACCTTTAAAGTGGTCGACTTTTGTAGCGCCTATGACACCATCCTAGGTAGGCCAGCCTATGCACGTTTCATGGCCCGTCCATGTTACGTGTATCTTAAGCTTAAGATGACAGGGCCGAAAGGCGTGATTACGGTGACTGGCAATCGGAAGGTTGACGAAGAGTGCCTCCAGCAAGGCTCTAGGATCACCAACGAGCAGGTCCTTGCAGCCGAGGTTAATGGGTACAAGAAGGCAGTGGACACCGCAGATCTGCTCAAGTCAAAGCGGCCAGCTACTGAGTCTGTGTTTCAGTCAGCTAGTGAGACGAAGCAGGTCCCCATCCACCCCACCGATCCAAGTGCTTGTGCGACCAACATCTCCCCCTCACTCGGAGAGAAACAGGAAGTTGAGCTCATCCAGTTCCTTCGTGAGAATTGGGATATCTTTGCATGGAAGCCTTCTGACATGCTGGGGATTCCCAGGGAATTGGCTGAGCATCGGCTCCGAGTGGATCTCCGTCAAGTCACACGTGCACCGCTCCTCCGCGGAGAAGTGTAAGGCAATCAGAGAGGAGATCGCTCAGCTCCTAGCTGCCGAGTTCATCCGCGAGGTTTACCACTCCGAGTGGTTGGCGAACGTGGTCTTGGTGTCAAAGAAGAACAATACACTCCGAATGTGTATTGACTTCAGGTACCTCAATCGGGCATGTCCGAAGGATCACTTCCCTTTGCCTCGCATAGATCAAATGGTCGATTCTACTGCCGGATGTGAACACTTGTCGTTCCTGGATGCGCACTCCGGGTACCACCAGATCCGAATGTATGGACCCAATGAAATAAAGACAGCCTTCATCACCCCATTCGGGTGTTTTTGTTACATCATGATGACATTCGGACTCAAAAATGCTGGAGCTACATTCCAGCGTGTGATTCAAAAATGTCTACAGGAACAAATCAGTCGGAATGTCGAAGCATACATGGATGACATCATGGTCAAACCCAGGAAAGGCATCGACCTCCTGGCCGACCTTGCCGAAACCTTCGCGAACCTTCGACGCTTCGAGATCTAGCTCAATCTGGCCAAATGTACCTTCGGTGTACCGACCGGTAAGCTACTCGGTTTCCTCATTTCCGAACGTGGTATCGACACCAATCCCAACTATATTGGACCCATCGTCGAGATGAGACAGCCGGAGCGCATCCACGATGTGCATGGGATCGCTGGCTGCCTTGCGGCCCTTAGTCGCTTCATCTTGAGACTCGGTGAGAAGGCCCTGCCTCTGTGCCGACTGATGCAGAAATCCGACAGATTCGAGTGGACTGACGAAGCGCAGGTTGCATTCAAATAACTCAAAGCTCTACTTTCCACCTAGTTGGCGTTAACTGCCCCGGGAAGCCACGAGCCCTTGATCCTGTACGTCGCTGCCACTAGCCAGGTGGTTAGCACCGTACTCACTGTGGAACGGGAAGAAACGAGCAAAGCACACAAGGTACAAAGGCCAATCTACTACATTTCCGAAGTGTTGACCCTTTCGAAACCGAGGTACCCACACTAACAGAAGCTAGTCAATGGGATCTACCTGACCGTGAAGAAGGTGTTCTAGTACTTTCAAGATCACTCAGTCACTGTCATCAGCGACGCTCCCCTAGAAGAAATTATGCACAATTGGATGCAACCGGCCGAGTGGCCAAATGTGCGATTGACCTCGTACCACTTGAGATCAAGTCCGAAGCCAAGAAAGCAATCAAGTCACAGGCCCTGGCGGAGTTTCTCGCCGAATGGATAGAGCAAGAGCAGCCTGCTTGAGTCATCCCTAAGCATTGGACCATGTTCTTTGATGGCTCCAAGATGCTCCATGGCTCGGGGGTTGGGGTGGTTCTCGTTTCCCCCACGGAGATCAATTGAGATACTTGCTCCTAATTCACTTCGATTCATCCAACAATGAGGCCGAGTATGAGGCCCTCTCGTACGGGCTCCGCATGACCATCTCCCTCGGCATCCACCGATTGATGGTTTATGGCGACTCGGATCTCGTCAACAATCAAGTCATGAAGGAATGGGACATCCGAAGCCCAACAATGATAGCCTACTGCAATGAGGTCACGAAACTGGAGAAAAGCTTCGAAGGGTTGGAACTACACCATGTGCCCTGAGCCAAGAACCAAGATGCTGACAATTTAGCAAAGACCGGGTCCACTTAGAAGATCATTCCAAAAGGCATGTTCCTAGAGCACCTACGCGTCCCCTCGGTCAAGGAGGATCCTTTCATCGAGAAGCCCCCGCAAGAAATCGGTCCATCGGATTCGACTGAGATCAACGTCCCGGTCGTCGTCGACCTCGTCCATGAGATGCTGGTCATCACTCACGAATGGACACAACCTTATCTAGCTTACTTGCTCCGGCAAGAGCTTCCCGAGGACGAAGAGGGAGCCCGCCAGATCATTCAGCGGTCTAAAGCTTTCGAAGTACTCGGAGACAAACTTTACAAGAAGAGCATTATAGGAGTCAGCCAGAAGTGCATCCCTTCGAAGGAAGGACTCCCAATCCTACACAAAATCCACTTGGGAACCTGCGGACACCATGCGTCCTCTCGGACCTTGGTGGCCAAGGCCTTCCGAGTAGGTTTTTATTGGCCCAGGCCAATGAAGCAGCAAGAGACTTGGTGGACATGTGTGTTGGGTGCCGGTTCTACAAGAATCAATCGCACAGGCCTGCATCCGCACTGAAGACAATTCCGCTCACTTAGCCTTTCGCTCTATGGGGCCTCGACATGGTCGGCCCCTTGTGCAGAGGGTCAAGCGGATTCACCCATCTGCTAGTCCCGGTGGATAAGTTCACCAAGTGGGTGGAAGCTAAACCCATCAAAAAATTGGGCGTGGAGACTACTGTCAGCTTCATTCGGTAGGTCATCTTCAGATTTGGAGTTCCCCACGACATCATCACCGACAATGGAACCAACTTTGACTCAGACGATTTCCATGAGTTCTGCCACTCTCAGGGCACTCGGGTCAACTATGCCTCCATGGCACACCCGTAGTCAAATGGACAAGTGGAACACGCGAATGGCATGATACTTCAAGGATTGAAGCCCTCGCTGATGAGAGACCTCAAATATGCCACTCGCGCTTGGGTCGAGGAATTACCGTCCATCCTGTGGGGTATGCGAACAACTGCGAATCGTTCAACCAAACGTACTCCATTCTTCATGGTGTACACGGCAGAAGTCGTCCCACCAAGTGACTTATGTCACAACTCCCCCCGAGTGGAGCGGTACAACAAAGCCAAAGATGAAGCGGCAAGCCAAGACAACTTGGATCTTTTGGAGGAAGAGAGGGAGCTAGCCCTCATTCGATCCATGGCGTACCAGCAAGACCTTTGACTCTACCATGACAAACAAATCAGAGGCTGAGCGTTTCAAGAGGGGGATCAAGTCCTCTGCCTGGACCAACAGAAACCCCACAAGCTGGCACCCCCATGGCAATGGCCATTAGCCATCTCCAAAGTCCTACACAATGGAGCCTACCAATTATACAACATCGATAGAGGCACGGAGGAACCCAGAACCTCGAACGCGGACCTGCTCTGCAAGTTCCTCATTCCTGTAATGAATCTGAATGAATAGAAAATAAAGTTCTCACTTTCTTCGACTATCTTTGAACACTTCACTCCGGTGAAACACACCCCGAGTGGGAATTAGCTGCGTACCAGCTTTCGCCTAAGTCAAAATGGTTCCACATGAGGACACGATCATCATTCGGATACCTTGATGGAAAGAACCATCAAGGACTATCATATCGGTAGTGAACCTGTTTCGCCTAAGGTAAATCATTCCCCGAGTGATCGTGGAAACCTCCACACTCGAGGGCTTAGCTGCGAACCATCTTTCACCTAAGTTAAAGTGGTTCTGAATGAAGGCAAGACCTTCATTCGTGTGCCAAGATGAACAAGACGATAATTTCTTGGTAGCGAACATGTTTCACCTAAGGTAAACCCTTCCCCGAGTGATCGTGGAAAACTGGACACTCGGGGGCTTAGGTGTGAAATAGTTTTTTCCTAAGTTAAAGTGGTTCCAAATGAAGGCAAGACCTCCATTCGGGCGCCAAGATGAATAGAACACTCATTCCTTAGCATCGATTCTGCTTTTGCCTAGGGAAAATCCTGCCCCGAGTGGAGGCAACGCCCACGCTCGGGGTCTTAGCTGTGGACCAGCTTTCGCCTAAGTCAAAATGGTTCCGAATGAGGACACGACCGTCATTCGGATACCTTGATGGACAGGACCATCAAAAAGTTCGCAAGAACTATCATCTCGGTAGCGAACCTATTTCTCCTAAGGTAAACCCTTCCCTGAGTGATCGTGGAAACCTCGACACTCGGAGGCTTAGCTGCGAACCTATTTTCGCCTAAGTTAAAGTGGTTCCAAATGAAGGCAAGACCTCCATTCGAACGCCAAGATGAACAGAACAATCATTCCTTAGCAGCAATTCTGCTTTCGCCTAGGGAAAATCCTGCCCCGAGTGGAGGCAACGCCCACGCTCGGGGGCTTAGCTATGGACTAGCTTTCTCCTAACTCAAAATGGTTCTAAATGAGGCACGACTATCATTCGTATACCTTGATAGACAGGACCATCAACAGGTTCGTAAGAACTATCATATCGATAGCAAACCTATTTAGCCTAAGGTAAATCCTTCCCCGAGTGATCGTGGAAACCTCCCCACTCTGGGGCTTAGCTGCGAACCAGTTTTCGCCTAAGTTAGAGTGGTCCCGAATGAAGGCAAGACCTCCATTCGAGCGCCAAGATGAACAGGACAATCATTTCTTGGTACCAAACCTGTTTTGCCCAAGCTAAACCCTTCCCCTAGTGAATATGGAAATCTCCACACTCGGGGGCTTACTTGCGAACTAGTTTTTGCCTAAGTTAATGTGGTTCCGAATGAAGGCAAGACCTCCATTCGGGCGCCAAGATGAACAGGATAATAATCCCAAGCCATGATTCCGCTTTCGTCGAGGGAGAAACAAACCCTAGTGAGGGTAACCTCCATGCTCGGGAGCTTAGCCGCGGACTAGCTTTCGCCTAAGTCACAAGGGATATCGAGTGAGGACAACTTCCACACCCAGGGACTCCGGCATGATTCAGCATTCGGCCGAGTATAAACAACCCCAAACAAAAGCAACCAGGCAAATGAGATCTAAAATCAACTGCACATAAAACGGATAGATTTCAACTAACGGTGCACAAAAGAGAAGGTCCAGGGCCCACTGGAAGTTTGGGGTTACATAAAACCACTTGGCATACCTAGGAAAATTCAAGCTTAATGTTTTTTCTTCCGAGTATCACTCGGAGGCCGAAGACTCCACCGCTTCGGCGAAGGTATCAAGGTCGATGCCCTGTGCGATCCATGTGGCCTCCGCCATGAACACCTCCATGAAGTCTTCAAACTTGGCGCTCTTGCAGTTGATGACGTGAAGATTCTTCAGCTTCTCTTTATCCACTCCCTTGCAATGGATGCGGACGAGCGAGAGGGCAATGATGGCTCCGGCTCTTGCTGATGACTTCTTCCACGACTTGAGCTCACCGGGGATGGCCTTCACTCGGTTCACAAGGGCTTGAGCATACTTCATAGGAGCATCCTCAAACACCTTCTCATGGTCGATCTCTCCAACGGCCGACTGAAGTTGCTTGAAACAAGCCGCTACGTATTCAACACGATCCTCCAGCCTGAGGAGAGACAAGGCAGCGCTATACTTCAGGAGCCCTCTCTTGGGATCGAGCTCCTTCTCTATTCGGGACGTCTCTTCTTCAACGTCACCAACAAAGGCTACACTCAACGAAAAACGGAGGATGAGAAACATCAGTCGAAGGTTTCAGAATGATCATGGGAAACAGAAGAACACTCAACGCACCTTTGAGCTTCTCACAGAGCTCTACACTCAAGTCCTCGACGAACTTCTCCATCCTAGCTTTCTTGGCGGTGGCCTCCTTGAGGATGGTTTCCCATTCGGTATAGTGCCTCTTCAGCTAGGCAAGCTCCTCTGTGGTCTTCTCCACACCGGCCCTCAGAAGTTGATTCTCTTCCTCTAGAGTGCCAACCGTCTTGAGTTTGGAATCGACCGCCCGGGTCTTCTGCTTGATGTCCTTCCAAGCAGATGCGAGTTCTTCGTCACTCTTCTCGAGGGCTTCCTTCATGGTCACTAGAGAAATGGAATTCTTCAGCCTCTCAAAAAGGCGATCTGATAAGACAGCCTCAGTCGGATAAGAAAAGACACACTAATGGAGTGTAAGTCGGATAGAAAAGACATACCTTGACTTGTCCGCTTTTCCATCTCCAGTCACTTTCTCTTGGACTTCTCTGCATCAAGGCTCAGTCGGAGTTCCCGTAACTCTTCTTCCATGGCATTATTGCAGCCCACGGGCCCACAAATAGCCTACAATCAACAAATACAAGAAAGGCATAACATTATGTCGTGGCTCTAAGACTATCGCCGACTACCTTAGTCGATGATAGCCTCAGGGACTACTCCCACTAGGTGCGCTCGGCGCGCCCCCACTGGAATGATAGAGAATAAAGGATTTGTTCCCGACTGACCTCTATCAACCAAAACAACGAAACTGAGACTACTACTGACTGACCCAGTCGAGAGTAGCCTCAGGGACTACACCCAGTGGGTGTGCTCTGATACGTCCATTTTGCATCATGCTTTCATGTTGATATTTATCGCTTTATGGGCTGTTATTATACTTTGTGGAACCTTACTTATGCCTTTTCTCTCTTATTTTGCAAGGTTTATTTGAAGAGGGAGAATACCGACAGCTGGAATTCTGGACTGTAAAAGGAGCAAGTCTGAGTCCTCTATTCTGCGCAACTCCAAATGCCCTGAAAATTAACATGGATTCTTTTTTGGATTTTATAAAAAATACTGGGCAAAAGAAGTGTCAGAGGGGAGCAACCAGGGGCCCACAAGCCTGGTTGTCGCGGCCTACCCCCCTGGTCGCGGCAACAGGGCTTGTGGGCACCCTGGCGGCCCACTGGCCCCCCTCTTTTGCTATATGAAGGGTTTCGTTCCAGAAAAAATCATTCGGGAGCTTTTTCGTGGTTTTGCCGCCGCCACAAGGCGGAACTTGAGCAGATCCAATCTAGAGCTCCGGCAGGACGATCCTGCCGGGGAAACTTCCCTCCTGGAGGGGGGGAATCGTCTCCTTCGTCATCACCAACACTCCTCTCGTCGAAGGGGAGGCATCTTCATCAACATCTTCATCAGCACCATCTCCTCTCCAATCCCTAGTTCATCTCTTGTAACCAATCTCCGTCTCGCGACTCCAATTGGTACTTGTAAGGTTGCTAGTAGTGTTGATTACTATTTGTAGTTGATGCTAGTTGGATTACTTGGTGGAAGAGTTTATGTTCAGATCCTTGATGCTATTCATTACACCTCTGATCATGATTATGATTATGCTTTGTGAGTAGTTACTTTTGTTCCTGAGGACATGGGATAAGTCATGCTAATAATAGTCATGTGAGTTTGGTATTCGTTCGTTATTTTGATATGATGTATGTTGTCTTTTCCTCTAGCGGTGTTATGTGAACGTCGACTACATAACACTTCACCATATTTGGGCATAGAGGAAGGCATTCGGGAGTAGTAAGTAGATGATGGGTTGCTGGAGTGACAGAAGCTTAGAACCCAGTCTATGCGTTGCTTCGTAAGGGGCTGATTTGGATCCACTAGTTTAATGCTATGGTTAGACGTTGTCTTAATTCTTCTTTTGTAGTTGCAGATGCTTGCGAGAGGGTTTAATCATAAGTGGGATGCTTGTCCAAGTAAGGGAAGTACCCAAGTGCCGGTCCACCCACATATCAAACTATCAAAGTAACGAACGCGAATCATATGAAGATGATGAAAATAGCATGACAGAAATTCCCGTGTGTCCTCGGGAGCGCTTTTCCTCTTATAAGACTTTGTTCAGGCTTGTCCCTTGCTACAAAATGGGCCACTTGCTGCACTATTTCTACTACTTGTTACTTGTTACTTTTCGCTTGCTATGATTCACCTCACTACACCATCACTTGTTACCGCTACTTTCAGTGCTTGCCGTTATTACCTTGATGAAAACCGTTTATCAGAGCCTTCTCCTCCTCGTTGGGTTCGACACTCTTACTTATAGAAAGGATTACGATTGATCCCCTATACTTGTGGGTCATCAAGACTCTTTTCTGGTGCCGTTGCCGGGGAGGAAGCGCCTTTGGTAAGGAAACATTTATATATTGTGCTGAAATTCATTGTCACTTGTCACTATGGAAACTGTTCCTTTGAGGAGTTTGTTCGAGGTATCTTCACCATGAAGGGAAGCACAAGGAGTTGTTCCTCAACATGCGGTATTTACTGAAAATATCTTTTATGAAATTCCTTCGGGTATGTTTGAGAAACTGCTGGCTAATCCTTTTACAGGAGATGGATCTTCACATCCAGACTTGCATCTAATCTTTGTAGATGAAGTTTGTGGTTTATTTAATCTTGCAGGTTGCCCGAGGATGAGGTAAAGAAGAAAGTATTTCCTTTATCTTTGAAGGATAAGGCGTTGACATGGTATAGGCTATGTGATGATACTGGATCATGGGACTACAATCGGTTGAAATTGGAATTTCATCAAAAGTTCTATCCTATGCATTTAGTACATCGTGATCGGAATTATATTTATAAATTTTGTCCTCGTGACAGGGAAAGCATAGCTCAAGCTTGGGGAGGCTTAAATAAATGCTATATTCATGCCCCAATCATGAGCTCTCGAGAGAAATTATCACTCAAAACTTTTATGCTCGGCTTTCCCAGGAATATCGTACTATGCTTGACACTTCTTGTACCGGTTCTTTTATGAAAAAGGATATTGACCACAAGTGGAATTTATTGGAAAGAATCAAACGTAACTCTGAAGATTGGGAGCTGGAAGAAGGTAAGGAGTCAGGTATGAATTTCTAGTTTAAGTGCGTTAAATCTTTTGTTGAAACAAACACTTCTAGAGATTTTAGCGCTAAGTATGGACTTGACTCTGAGATAGTAGCTTCTCTATGTGAATCTTTTGCTGCTCATGTTAATCTTCCCAAAGAGAAGTGGTTTAAATATCATCCTCATGTAGAAAGAAACATAGCCAAAACCAATATAGTTGAGGAGAAAGTCATTGCTTTTAGTGATCCTGTTGTTCCTTGTGCCTACGCTGAGAAACCACCTTACCCTGCTAGGAAGAAGGATTATTCTAAGGCTCCAACTATGATACGTAGGGGTTACATTAGACCACTTGCACCCCCTGAGGAAATTAGAGTTGAACCTAGTGTTGCTATTATCAAAGATCTCTTAGCCGAAGACATAGATGGGCATGTTATCAAATTCTGTGAGGACTCCGCTAGAATCGCTAAACCTCACGCGAAAGACAAATACGGACCTGTAGTTGGCTTGCCCGTTGTTTCTGTCAAGATTGGAGATCACTGTTACCATGGTTTACGTGATATGGGTACTAGTGTTAGTGCAATACCCCGTTCCCTATATGATGAAATCAAAGATGAGATTGCACCTACTGAGTTAGAACCCATTGATGTCACTATTACGCTAGCTAATAGAGACACTATTTGCCCTCTAGGAATTGTGAGAGATGTAGAAGTCCTGTGTGGTAAGATGAAGTATCCTACTGATTTCCTCGTCCTTGGTGCTGCACAAGATAGCTTTTGTCCTATCATATTTGGCAGACCCTTTCTCAACACTGTCAATGCTCACATTGATTGCATTAAACAGACTGTCACTGTTAGTTTCGAGGGTGTGTCCCATGAATTTAACTTCTCCAAGTTTGGGAGATAACCCCATGAGAAAGAGTCGTCTGGTAGGGATGAAATCATTGCTCTTGCCTCTATTGTCGTACCTCCTATGGATCATTTAGAGCAATATATGCTTGAGCATGAAAATGATATGCATGTGGAGGAAAGAGATGAGATAGATAAAATTGTCTTAGAACAATATCCTATTCTCAAGAATAATCTGCCTGTTGAACTGCTTGGGGATCCTCCCCCACCAAAGGGTGATCCTGTGTTCGAGCTGAAACAGTTACCACATACTCTTAAGTATGCCTATCTTGATGAGAAGGAGATATATCCTGTTATTATTAGTGCTCACCTCTCGAATCACGAAGAGAAGAAGTTATTAAAAACTTTGAGGAAGCACCGTGAGGCTATTGGATATACTCTGATGATCTTAAGGGTATTAGTCCCACTCTATGTCAGCACAAGATTAAAACCGATCCTGATTCTATGCCAGTTGCTGATCATCAAAGGAGATTAAATCCTAGGATGAAAGAGGTCGTGAGAAAAAGAAATATTAAAACTTCTGGAAGGAGGAATCATTTATCCTGTTGCTCATAGTGATTGGGTAAGTCCAGTACATTGCGTACGTAAGAAGGGAGGTATCACCGTCGTTCCTAATGATAAGAATGAATTAATCCCACAAAGTATTATTACAGGCTATAGGATGGTGATAGACTTCCGGAAACTGAACAAGGCAACTAGGAAAGACCATTATCCTTTGTCGTTTATAGACCAGATGCTAGAAAAGCTATCTAAACACACACACTTCTGCTTTCTAGATGGTTATTCAGGTTTCTCCCAAATACCTGTTGCACAATCTGATCAAGAGAAAACCACCTTCACATGCCCCTTCGGTACCTTTGCTTATAGACGCATGCCTTTTGGCTTGTGCAATGCACGAGACCTTTCAAAGATGTATGATGGCTATATTCTCTGACTTTTGTGAAAAGATTGTTGAGGTTTTCATGGATGATTTCTCCATCTATGGTTCTTCCTTTGACGATTGCCTCAGCAACCTTGATCGAGTCTTACAAAGATGCAAAGATACCAACCTCGTCTTGAACTGGGAGAAGGGCCACTTCATGGTTAATGAAGGCATCGTCTTAGGACACAAAATCTTTGAGAGAGGCATTGAAGTTGATAAGGCTAAGGTTGATGCACTTGAGAAAATGCCTTTCCCCACAGATATCAGAGGTATACGAAGTTTCCTAGGCCATGCTGGTTTCTATAGTAGGTTAATTAAAGACTTCTCTAAGATTTCTAGGCCTCTTACCAACCTCTTGCAGACGGATGTTCCTTTTGTTTTTGATGAGGATTGTGAGGAAGCTTTCGAAATACTTAAGAAGGCATTGATAACCGCACCTATTGTTCAACCACCTGATTGGAACTTGCCCTTTGAAATCATGTGCGATGCTAGTGATTATGTCGTTGGTGATGTTCTAGGACAGAGAGTTGACAAGAAGTTGAATGTCATTCAGTACGCTAGTAAAACTCTAGACAGTGCCCAAAGAAACTATGCCACTACGGAGAAGGAGTTTTTAGCACTCGTGTTTGCATGTGAAAAGTTCAGATCTTATATAGTTGACTCCAAAGTCATTATTCACTCTGATCATGCTGCTATTAAGTACCTTATGGAGAATAAGGACGCTAAGCCTAGGCTAATCAGATGGGTTCTCCTACTACAGGAATTTGATTTGCACGTCGTTGACCGAAAGGGTGCTGATAACCCTATGGCAGATAACTTGTCTAGGCTAGAGAATGTCCTTGATGACCCACGACCTATTGATGACAGCTTTCCTGATGAGCAATTGAATGTCATCCACACTTTACATAGTGCACCGTGGTATGCTGATTATGCAAACTATATCGTAGCCAAATACATACCACCCAGTTTCACTTACCAGCAAAATAAGAAATTCTTCTTTGATTTGAGACACTACTTTTGGGATGATCGTCACCTTTATAAGGAAGGAGTAGATGGTGTTATCAGACGTTGTGTGCGTGAACATGAACAGGGACATATCCTGCAGAAGTGTCATTCCGAGGCCTACGGAGGACACCATGCTGGAGACAGAACTGCTCATATGGTATTGCAATCAGGTTTCTATTGGCACACTCTCTTCAAGGATGCCCGTAAGTTTGTCTTGTCATGTGACGAATGTCAAAGAATAGGGAACACCAGTAAGCGTCAGGAAATGCCTATGAACTATTCACTTGTCATTGAACCATTTGATGTCTGGGGCTTTGATTATATGGGACCCTTCCCGAGTTCCAATGGGTACACTCACATCTTAGTTGCTGTGGATTATGTCACTAAGTGGGTAGAGGCTATCCCCACTAAGAATGTTGATCACCACACCTCTTTTAAGATGCTTAAAGAAGTCATTTTCCCAAGATTTGGAGTCCTAGATATCTGATGACTGATGGCGGTTCACACTTCATTCATGGTGTTTTCCGCAAGATGCTCGCTAAGTACAATGTCAACCATAGAGTTGCATCTCCTTATCATCCTCAGTCTAGTGGCCAAGTGGAGTTGAGTAATAGGGAGATCAAATTGATCTTACAAAAGACCGTCTAGATCTCGGAAGAATTGGTCTAACAAACTTGATGATGCTCTATGGGCTTATAGGACTGCTTATAGGAATCCCATGGGCATGTCGCCGTATAAAATGGTTTATGGTAAAGCCTGTCATTTACCTCTTGAGCTGGAACACAAAGCTTATTGGGCAATCAAAGAGCTCAACTTTGATTTCAAACTTGCCGGTGAGAAGCGGTTGTTTGATATCATCTCATTAGATGAATGGAGGGCCCAGGCATATGAGAATGCCAAGTTGTTCAAGGAAAAGGTTAAGAGATGGCACGATAAAAGAATACAAAAACGAGAGTTCAATGTAGGTGACTATGTCCTACTATACAATTCTCGTTTAAGATTCTTCGCAGGCAAGCTCCTCTCTAAATGGGAAGGTCCCTATGTTGTCGAGGAAGTATATCGTTCCGGTGCTATCAAAATCAATAACACGGAAGGCAATTTTCCTAGAGTGGTAAACGGGCAAAGAATCAAGCATTATATCTCCGGTACTCCCATAAATGTTGAGACCAATCTCATCAATATCATAACTCCAGAGGAGTACATAAGGGGTGCTTATCAGCCTGTTTCTGACCCTGAAAACCAGGAGGTATCTATTTCGGTAAGTAATTGGACTCCGAAACTTTTCCAATAGGAAATTTTCTCCGTTTTGGAATTTATGGAAAATTAGAAAAATAAAAAGCAGTACGGAGAGCGCACGAGGCGGCCACAAGCTTGGTTGCCACGGCCTCCCCCCTGGCCGCGGCAACAGGGCTTGTGGGCAGCTCGTGTGCCTCCCGGACTCCGTTTTCTTGCGGAGCACTCCTTCTGGTCCAGAAAAAATCATTATATATAAGCCCGAGGGTTTTGATCTCCGTATCGCGCAGTTCTCCTCAGTTTTTGTTTCGAGCTTGTTTCTGCTGCAGATCTAGATCGTCATGATTTCACCAAAAGTTCCTAAGGACAAGATCTTCGAGAAGGTCATCAATCCCTACCTCACGGAAGTGTTGCAGCATCCCCAATCTATCAAGATGAGCGAGGGGATGTTGCACATCCGTGATGTTGAGGGGCCTAAGAAGACCGGAAGCATGGAGACGAGGCTCGAACTAATGGAGCAACAAGTCTTCAAGTGCCAAGGGATGATGGAGCGTGGACTCAACGCCAACCACATGATGATCACAGAGTTCACCAGCAATCACAAGATGGATGCCATTGATATTGGGAAGCACCTCTCCAGGCTCTATGACAGTGTTGATCAACTCCAGGGCCAGATCTATGACCTGCAGAACCAAAACTGTGAGTATGAGTATAGATTTAAATCAATGCAGTTAGCTGCAGATTTCAGGATTCCGACGACTCGTTCATCCTGCCATGATGGAGCATCCATGCCTTGGAAGACGGAGGATCGGATTACTTCACCAACACCACCACCATCACCACCAAAGGAATACAACTAAGCATTGGTATGGGCAATCCCCTTGGCTTCTGCCATGCTTGGGGGAGTTGCCCTGGTATCGTATCACCATTATATCTTTTGCTTTTACCTTTGTTTTAGTTCTTTCCTTTTCAGTTTTTATTTCTTCTCTTAGTGGAATAATTCTTTAGTGTTTTAGTTTTAGTCTTTTACTTTTGTCTCTCCCCCGATGTATTCGAGCTTGCGAGCTATATAATAAAGAGTATCTTAGTCAAGGGCTTTGTTTTGTGCCGTGACCAAAAGTATGAAAAGAATGATAGCATGAAAGATCATGAGATGATCTTATGGAAAGTGATAGCTTCACATATAACAAGTATGATGATTGAAACTTGTTGAGAGTAGACCAGCATAGACCTCAGTCATTGTTGCAATTAATAAGAAGTAATAAGGAAAGAAAGGTTCACATATAAATATATCATCTTAGACACTTTCTATAATTGTGAGCACTCACCAAACTATTACATGCTTAGAAGTAGATGTTGGACAAGGAGGACAACATAATGAATTGTGTTTGCTTGGTTCCAAACAAGGTTATATGATTAGAGATCCCTTAACATGTGACGATTGCTTCCACCTCATATTAGCCAAAACTCCCGCACCAAGTAGAGATACTACTTGTGCATCCATAAACCTTCAACCCAGTTTTTCCATGAGTGTCCACAATACCTACCTATGGATTGAATAAGATCCCTGAAGTAAGTTGTTATCGGTGCAGGCAATAAAAATTGCTCTCTAATATGTATGATATATTAGTGTGTGGACAATAAGCTTTGTACGAACCTGTGATGAGGAAGACAAAAAAGAGACAGACTCCATAATAAAGTTCTTTATCACAGGAGCCAATATAAAGTGACGTTCCTCCGCACTAAGAGGACACGCATCCAAACCTCAAAAGTGCATGACAACCTCTGCTTCCCTCTGCGAAGGGCCTATCTTGTACTTTTACTTTTTTTCCCTTGTAAGAGTCATGGTGATCTTCACCAATTCCTTATTTAGCCTTTTTCTTGGTGAACGTCATAAGCTTGGGAAAGATCCATATTCATATTTCAACTTGGAGTTGAGTGCTTATGATTTATTATTGTTGACTTTACCCTTGAGGAAAATGGTTGGGAGGCAAAACTATAAGCTCATATCTTTCTTTGTGTCCAACTGAAACTTTGATACCATGAGTACCACGTGAGTTGTAACAATTGTGGAAAACAAAAGAGTTGATTGAGTATGTGGATTTGCTTTACAAGCTCTTATTTGACTCTTTCTGATAATATGATAAATTGCAATTGCTTCAATGACTTTGGACGGTTGTTGGCCACTTCTCGGTAAGGTTTTTGTTTCATACTTTGCTTGGTGAAGGAGTTGTTACTTTCCCATAAGAATCTCTATGACGTATTGATGTTCTATGTGTGATCATGATGCCCTCATGCCTGTATTTTGTTTTATCGACACCTTCATCCCTAACCATGTGGACATGTTTTGGGTCTTGGTTTTCTCTTGAGGACAAGCGAGGTCTAAGCTTGGGGGAGTTGATACGTCCATTTTGCATCATGATTTCATGTTGATATTTATCGCTTTCTGGGCTGTTATTATACTTTGTGGAACCTTACTTATGCCTTTTCTCTCTTATTTTGCAAGGTTTATTTGAAGAGGGAGAATACCGGCAGCTGGAATTCTGGACTAGAAAAGGAGCAAGTCTGAGTCCTCAATTCTGCGCAACTCCAAATGCTCTGAAAATCAACGTGGATTTTTTTTGGATTTTATAAAAAATACTGGGCGAAAGAAGTGTTAGAGGGGAGCAACCATGGGCCCACAAGCCTGGTTGTCGCGGCCTACCCTCCTGGTCACGGCAACAGGGCTTGTGGGCACCCTGGCGGCCCACTGGCCCCCCTCTTTTGCTATATGAAGGGTTTCGTTCCAGAAAAAATCATTCGGGAGCTTTTTCGTGGTTTCGCCGCTGCCACGAGGCGGAACTTGAGCAGATCCAATCTAGAGCTCCAGCAGGACGATCCTGCCGGGTAAACTTCCCTCCCAGAGGGGGGGAATCGTTGCCTTCGTCAGCACCGACACTCCTCTCGTCGGAGGGGAGGCATCTTCATCAACATCTTCATCAGCACCATTTCCTCTCCAATCCCTAGTTCATCTCTTGTAACCAATCTCCGTCTCGCGACTCCAATTGGTACTTGTAAGGTTGCTAGTAGTGTTGATTACTATTTGTAGTTGATGCTAGTTGGATTACTTGGTGGAAGAGTTTATGTTCAGATCCTTGATGCTATTCATTACACCTCTGATCATGATTATGATTATGCTTTGTGAGTAGTTACTTTTGTTCCTGAGGACACGGGATAAGTCATGCTAATAATAGTCATGTGAGTTTGGTATTCGTTCGGTATTTTGATATGTTGTATGTTGTCTTTTCCTCTAGTGGAGTTATGTGAACGTCGACTACATAACACTTCACCATATTTTGGCCTAGAGGAAGGCATTGGGGAGTAGTAAGTAGATGATGGGTTGCTGGAGTGACAGAATCTTAAACCCCATTCTATGCGTTGCTTCGTAAGGGGCTGATTTGGATCCACTAGTTTAATGCTCTGGTTAGACGTTGTCTTAATTCTTCTTTTGTAGTTGCATATGCTTGCGAGAGGGGTTAATCATAAGAGGGATGCTTGTCCAAGTAAGGGCAGTACCCAAGCGTGGGTCCACCCACATATCAAACTATCAAAGTAACGAACGCGAATCATATGAACATGATGAAAATATCATGACAGAAATTCCCCTGTGTCCTCGGGAGCGCTTTTCCTCTTATAAGACTTTGTTCAGGCTTGTCCCTTACTACAAAAGGGATTGGGCCACTTGCTGCACCATTTCTACTACTTCTTACTTGTTACTTTTCGCTTTCTACGGTTCACCTACTACACCATCACTTGTTACCCCTACTTTCAGTGCTTGCAGTTATTACCTTGCTGAAAACCGTTTATTAGAGCCTTCTCCTCCTCGTTGGGTTAGACACTCTTACTCGAAAGGACTATGATTGATCCCCTATACTTGTGGGTCATCACGCTCAGCGCCCCCCCCCCCCCCCCCGCCCACTAGAAAGATGGAAGAAAGAAAAGGGCTCTGCACCCTACTGGACCTTGTCAAACATACAATGGAAAGGAACTGAGACTACTGCCGATTGACCCAGTCGACAGTATCCTCGGGGACTACACCCAGTGGGTGCACTCGGCGCGCCCCCACCAAAGTGATAGAGGATAAAGGATTCGTTCCCGACTGACCTCTATCAACCAAAACAAAGAAACGGAGACTACTGCCAACTGACCGAGTCAACAGTAGCCTCGGGGGCTACACAAAGTGGGTGCACTCGGCACGCCCCCACTTTAAAAGATGGAAGAAAGAAAAGGGCTTTGCACCCTACTGGACTATGTCAAACATAAAAAAGGAAACAAACTGAGACTACTGCCGATTGACCCAGTCGACAGTAGCCTTGGGGACTACACCCAGTGGGTTCGCTCACCACGCGCGCAACCACTATCACCCAGTGGGTGTGCCCCAGGGCATGCCCACTCGGGATTCCTTCTAAGGACCAGACTCAAAAACAAGTTTGCCTATAAAGGACTTACCCGAACATTCTTTGCCACGGCGTCACTCATGTCGTACACCTCCTTCAATCGCCCAACCATCACGTCCAGCTGAGCCAAGGCCTCCTTGCGCCCCCCCCCCCCCCCTCCTCGTCTTCCGAGGTAAGGTGGATCTGGAAGATGTTGCGGTTCTTGGGGTTAGACGACGAAGTGGTCAGCAGATAATGTCCGAGTGATGCCCCAGCCGAAGCAACCTCCTGTAACACATGAGTCTTGGCCATAATGCTCACTCGGCTAGGAGTCCGAGCCTGTTTCGGCACTCCTCCAACTGTAGAAGGGATGCCAACTACGATTTCAATCACGTCATGTGGCTCTCCACGTGTACACAAGACGGTCCAAAGACCACTCGAATATCCAAAGCCTGAATTTGAATGAATTGCTTGAAGAGCTCAAGGGTTACCATTCGATGAAGCAACGTCAACGTCAGCTTTACCTTTGTCAGAGATCGTGGGGTCCAATGAAGCAGACGACGTATGCAAACTGAGAGGAATCACTCGGTGGAGGTACTTATGCTGAAGACATAGGCACGTCGACCTTGATACGCGAAAGAATGGCCTTGCGGGGCTCGGAGTTCAAGACTTTTGGTTGCTTGGCGGCCTACTCTGGTAGCACCTCGGGCTCACTCTAACCATGCTTGGAACTGCGAGTCGGCATGGTCAGGGCACTCTGCTTCGCCGACAGAGTCTTTGGGGCGACTGTGTGGACTCCAGGGTCCTGGCGTGCCTTGGCACGAGTTTCTACCTTGACTTCGTCGGATGGAGGAGACTCCGGCTTGTCTTCCTGCTCCTCTTCGCTCTCCTCCGTCTCCTCGTCGTCAACCTCATCATCTTTGTCGTCCCCTAAACCCTCCCGATGCCCGGACCCTTGGTTCTCGGTATCACTCTCAACGTCAATGGGCAACCGGTCGACCATCGGTATGGAACTGGCCAGCCCTGTGAAAGCCTCCTGAAAGCACATATGCTCCCTTGGTGATTTTGATAATTCATGACAATATACATTTTCTCTTGGACTAACAATTTTACCTAGATATTTCAGAATTGTCCATGGAGATGTTGTGGCCAAGGATTATGTGGAGATGCCTCCTGATGCAAGAAAGGAATAGGATTGGCTCAAGCTTCAAGCTAGAACACTCTTCATCTACTATTTGTGAGAAATCACTTTTGATTCCATAGGAAAGCCAATACTATTAAAAGAGGGTGAGGTATTAAAATGAACTGGTTGCTCAAGTGCTTTAAGTTAGCCTCCAAAATACTCAGTCATTTTTCCACATAACCATTCTGTCCAAAACCACATACTCAAATTCGGTGTCACCAACTTTCATATTTCGGACCCACCTAGTTTGAACTCACACAGAAACCCTAACCACTTCCACCAAATCGGTGCAATCGAAAACCATATCAGTGCTACCGAGTTTGGGTGACCAACTTTTGGTTGCCTCGATACACAAAATCGGAATTCCTGAGTTTGAGTATCGATTGTCACCGAGTTTGCTCGTCTGATCGTTAGTCACTTTTTCGGTGCCACCGAGTTTCATATATCGGTCTCACCGAGATTCAAAAGTTGGTGTCTTTAGTGCATGTCGGTACCAACGAGTTTGTCACTTCGGTGTCACCGAGTTTGCCACTCTTGGTGTAATGGTTGGCTTTTGTGTGTTGCCCATATATACCCCTTCACCCACCTCTCATTCGTGAGAGAAGCATTCAGAACACACACTTCATTGTCAGATCCATTTTCTGAGAGAGATCCACCTACTCATGTGTTGAAACCAAGATATTTTGCTCCAATCATTTGAAACTTGATCTCTAGCCTCCCCAAACTGCTTTCCACCAAATCAATCTCTCTTACCCATGCCTATTTTGTGAGAGAGTGATTTTGTGTTGAGGAGACTATCTTTAGAAGCACAAGAGCAAGGAGTTCACCGTTCTACCGCATCTATTACATGTTGGAGGGTGGTGCCTCCTAGATTGGTTAGGTGTCTCTTGGGTGTCTCCTACTTCGTGTTGTGGAGTTGAACCAAGATGTTTGTAAGGGCAAGGATATCACCTAATTCACAAAGATCTATCGTGAGTAAGGCTAGTCCTCTATGGATGGCAGTCGTGGTGGAATAGACAAGGCCGCTTCTTTATGGACCCTTCGTGGGTGGAGCCCATCGTGGAATCTCGCAGCCATTATCCTCCGTGGATTGAAGTCTCCACTAACATGGATGTATGATAGCGCCATCTATCGAAACCATGCCAAAATCATCGTGTCAACTTCTTCGTGTTTAGTCTTCCTAAACTCTACTCCTTTACATGTGCAAAGTCATTATTTTTTTGTTACCATATGTGTTGACTAGCATGTGTAGGGTGCACTAGACTTGTTAGTATTGCTGAAATTATGCCCTCTATCAAATTTGGTAAGGCTAGGTTTTTTTATCTTGACAAGTAATCTATTCACACCCCCCCCCTCTAGACACACCTTTCGATCCCTCAACTAGTATCAGAGCAAGGTCTCCAAAACCTTGGTTTAATCACCATTGGAGGAAGATGAATGTGACCAGTTCAGGGATTTTTAGTTGTAGAGTGCCCATTCTTAATGGTGAGTAATTTAGACAATGGAAAGATGAAATGCTTGATATATTTGATAAATTCCATTTGCACAAGTATGTTGAATATCCCTATGCGCCTCCCATTGACCCCATACATCCTTCTCATGATGATGAAGTTGATATGCTTGGTAATATTAACACTATCAATCTAATCATTAGAGGATTACCAAGAAGTGTGCTCAATCATATGCAAAACTTTGAGTGTGCTCATACCTTGTGGAAAGACTAAGAGGAAATATATCCAAATTATTCTTTGAAAAATCTTGATATTATTGTCCACAAATGCATTGCCTTTCACAAAATGAAGCCAAATGATCATAATTTGGTAAATGTCTATTTGAGCTTCGTGACCTCATGCGTGCTAAAGGAGATGTTATTAGTATTAACAATATCATTGTTGAAGCCATTCGCATACATAAATATGAACATTGTCATAGTCAAAATTCTGATGAAATTCTTGTTTCTTATGGTGAGGAAACTTCATCCGATGATGACAATGTGGAGCATGGATACTAGTATGAAGATGATGACTTTGACATCGAGTATGAGAAGACCATGAGGAACCTTAGTCTTATGGCTAACCTTAGAGACTACATGGATGCACCTTTCACATGACCGGAGATAAAGACATGTTCCATGAGATTACACCAAACCGTGGACCTCGAAAGTATGTGACTTTTGGAGATAACTCCAAAGGTAAGGTACTTGGTCTTGGTAAGGTGGACGTATCTCATGACAGTTCCATTCAAAATGGCATGCTTGTTGAATCCCTTGGTTACAATCTTCTTTCCGTATCTAAATTAGCAGATTTCGGTTTTTATGTGCTATTTACGAAAGTTGACTACTGATGACGAGTTGATGGATATACTTCTCGCTCCTCGTTGGTTACCCCAAGTGGAAGGTGGAGATGTAGTCAGCAGCAGATTTCCCTTACATGGAGACTGTACGATTTATCAAACCAGGAGGACTCCTAGTCTCAACAAGTAGGTGTGTTCCACCCTGGCGCTAGTAGAAGATGTGGACCTGCACACACAACAAATAAATTTGCTCCCAACGAGTACAGAGAGGTTGTCAATCTCTCCGGCCTTGTAGTTTGGAAAGGATCAAAACACAAGTGGGAAGGTAATAGTGATTGCAACGGAAAAGTAAATGAAAGCGGTAAATGATGGAGGTGTAAGCAATGATGGTGATATGGACAGGAGTCACATGATGTTCACTAGTGATGTCTCTCTTCCAAAAGACGATAAAGAACTATGCTTGGGTAAACAAATCACAGTTGGGAAATTGACAGAATTATGATCGCACCATAATGCTAATTATGCTCCTTGATAGTTAGAGGTTCAATAGTAATGGGCAGTACGCCAAGACAAGTAGACCGTTCATTCATCAGCATCCACTTACTAATCATCTACCTTGAGATATCTATCCAAAACATCTCGCCAGTATTAAGTTGCGAGCCTCACCCAAAGTGTAAACTCAAAGCAACAGACAACTGCAATAATGAACTATGCGTAAGGTAAACAATCCTTGCAAATGTGGTCACAAGAAGTGTTGTTTTCTCCTTGGTGGCAACAAGCACATCCCCTAGTCTCATGTTTCTGTCACTCAAGCTAGACGTCGAGGGGCATGAACCCACAATCATGCATAACGCTCCCTCTTGGAGTTACAATCTACTACTTGGCCAAAGCAATAAATAGCAATGGAGAACATGCATGAATCACTAAGGAACATAATATAAATGGATAATCAAATATATAACTCATAACAATCTGAAAATAATCTCATAATCCATAGGATCCCAACAAACCGAGCATAGCAATAGCAACAGAATTACATAGATGCCTTGATCATGTAGGGCAGCTCACAAGGACTAACCATTGAAGCACAAGATTGGAGAGAAGACATCACATAGCTATTGGTCATGGACTCATGGTCCAAGGAGGACTACTCACGGCACGTCCAGGAAGCGTCCATGGCGGTGGAGAAGCTTCCGGAGGTCAATCCTCCCTCCGGCAGGGTGCCGGGAAGAGGTCTCCTGACACTCCTGATCTCGGAAGCGCTGCGGCGGGGGAACGATGGAGAAATTCGCGATTCCAGAAAGTCTGCGAGGGTTTCCTCTCGGGACTCTAAATATAGGCCAAAGGAGGGCACCGGAGGAGATGGGACCCACCCAGGCAACCTCCTGGCGCGGCCTAGGGACTGGCCGCGCCAGCAGGCCGCCTGGGAGGCCCGTGGCCCCCTCTGGCCCATCTTCGGTGATCCGGAAGCTTCTATTTTGCTGATTTTTAATATATATTTTCTGGATATTTTCGGGCTTTGGAAATTTGGGTAAATGCCCCTGCAAAATAGACATCAACAGACAGAAACTAGTACTGGGTGCACTGAGTTAGTAGCTTAGTCCAAATATGTGTAAAATGATATAAAAGTGTAGCAAAACATATAACAATGTCACCCAGAAGATCTTGGAACAAGCAGAAATTATAGAAACGTTTGGGACGTATCAACATCCCCAAGCTTAATTTCTGCTCGTCCTCGAGTAGATAAATGATAACGGAATAATTTCTGTGGTGACATGCTAACACATATATAAGAACTTCAAAGTAAAGCAAGTGAGATATGCAATTCAAGTCAAGACAATAATAAGCAAGAGTTTATATCTAGTATTGGATTTAGCAAAGTAAGAACATAAAGGTGCAAGAGCTCTCGCTGTCCGTGACTCGAATGTCTCCAAATGGTGTTTGTGTGCAAGAAGTGGGAGATGGGTTGAGAACTCAATCTACTAAACCTCACACTTAGTCTCCTTCGGAATCTTATTTTGACCCATCCCCA
Organism: Hordeum vulgare subsp. vulgare; assembly: GCF_904849725.1. Lineage (NCBI taxonomy): Eukaryota > Viridiplantae > Streptophyta > Magnoliopsida > Poales > Poaceae > Hordeum > Hordeum vulgare. The sequence goes on along the minus strand of NC_058521.1, from coordinate 407,996,634 downwards.
GAGCACTAGTCAGGCACAAGTAAAAATGATCCTCTCCCTTTTGATTTTGAGCACTTATGCAATGGATGAGCGTAAGCAAGATATGTTTGCACTTAGGATGGCAAATAGAATAATGATGGGGAAGGAAGACAAAAAGGTGTGATAGGCTCACATCAATGAGGACAACCATAGGCGAGAGAAAGCCAAATGATAGATATGATGTGAGGAGTAGGGATTGTCATGTAACGGATGCACATAGGAGCTAAGGTAAGCTCTCCAATGGAACTAGTGGGGTGCATCCAACTTGTTTTCTCATGAAGACCTAGAGCTAATTTGAGGAGGCTCATCATTGGAATATGCAAACCAAGTTCTATAGTGTAAGGGTCCCCGCATAGTTATGCATGAATGATAATCTCTATGTAGTACCAATATAGCAATGGAGTACGAGTGTGGATATTTCAAAAGGAATAGTAGTGTTGCCCCCTTATCTCTTTTTATTTCTTTTTCTATTTTTTATATTGTGGCCTCTTTGGCTCTTTCACTACTGAAATTCAGAAATTTGTCGTCTGCCATGGCACACGGCAAAGGGGGGAACCACGGATGGCAAAGGCTTTGCCGTTGGTCAGCAGACGGCAAAGTAGACGGCAAAAAAATCCGGTGAAGAGGTTCTTTGTCGTCTGCTTTTTTAAAGCGGACGGCAAAGAATCTTTGCCATGAGGGGGAAAACGGCAAATTAAATGGAATGGCAGATACACCAACGGTCCTGTTAAGTGTTAACGGCAGGCCTCCTCTCTTTGTCGTCTGACATCCCCCCTTTGCCATGAGGGGGCAGACCGAAAAGGAGGGAACCAACCCCCCCCCTCTCTCCCCTCTTTGTCGTCTGCCATTCCCCCCTTTGCCATGAGGGGGCAGACGGCAAAGGGGGGAACCAACCCCCCTCTATCCCCACTTTGTCGTCTGCCATTCCCCCCTTTGCCATGAGGGGTCAGACGGCAAAGGGGGGAACCAAGCCCCCCTCTCTCCCCTCTTTGCCGTCTGCCATGCCCCCTTTGCCATGTGGGGGCAGACGGCAAAGGGGAGAACCTGCCCCTTTTTATTTTATTTCTTATTATATCCATCATTTTTCACAATAATCAGGATATATATATATATATATATATATATATATATTTGACATAAATAAATTTGTTTCCGTACTCATAACCATATTAAAATAACTTTCATCCATAGTACATACATATTATGCAAGTTCCATCCGTACCAAACCATATATTACACCAGTTCCATCCACATGCATACAAAGTTTCATATATATCCATATACTACAATAGTTTCAATACAAGCTTCCGTGAAGCCATGGTACACGAAATGATCTTCAAGCATTCCATCAATATAATCCAAGCTTCCCATGAAGTGAATGTAATCTGCAAAATGACAAATAAGAAAGTTAGAAGAATAATACTAGATGAAGAAGTATATATAGGTTATTTCGGAGAGAAAATAGCCAAGTCAGAAGAAGAAGAACAACAACATATGATGTTTATGAGGTAATCAACAACAACAACAAAAATGTGAATATGAAAGAGGAGAAGAAAGAGGAGGAGGAGGAGGAGAAGAAGAAATCAAGAAGAAGGAGAAGAAGAAGGATAAGGAGGAGAAGAAGGAGAAGGTCTATCCTCCTTCTCCTTCTTCTCCTCCTCCTCTCCTCCTCCTTCTTCTCCTCCTCCTCCTTCTCCTTCTCATCTTCTTATCTTCTTCTTCTTCTTCTTCTTCTTCTTCCTTCTTTTCATTTTTCCTATTTCTTCTCCTCTTCTCCTCTTCTCCTTTTCTTGGAGCTAAATTATCTAATTATGTATTTTTGGAGCTGTCGTGGGTATCAGTCTGACAGTAGAAGTATGGGGTACGAAAGTATATGGGCGGAGCCTTAGCTACGGCGAGGATGTATGAGTTCATGCTCCTCTACGGTGGAGGTAAAAGCCCTACGTCTCAGTGCTCTGGGGATCTTTGTGTCGAGTGTATTATGGGATTACAGCAAGTGCCAACCGCCGTGCCAGTGGTGAAGGGCGGCTTATATAGAGTGCGCTGCCCTTCATAATGGCCCGGTGGACAGGGGTGGAATAGTGGCGATTAAAGGCTAGCGTTACTGGTAACGTAAGCCTTAAATGCTAGTTGTGGTGTACGAAAACGTATGACTGTTGCCCTCCTGAGAAGTTCCGATGTACAGAGTGAATTCCAGACAGTACGTTAGATATGCTCCGAGTGGATCGTCGCCTACTGGATGATGGGGGCATCTTTAGTTCAGTCGGAACTGTCTAAGGGTCTTGTCCTCTATGAAGGGTAGTCCTTGGGTAGGACCTATAGGACAGACCTATGACCCTACCCTGGGACTATAACCCCATCATTAGTCCCCGAATGGACCGAGGTTGGAATGATGAAGTGATGTCCGCAGTTCGGAGCCGACTGGTATTGAGGTGATTTCAGCGTTGTTTGCCTCGATCCATTTTATCTTTGCGGCTAGCGATCCGAGTGTATATGCGAGCGAAACGAACCGTGAGGGACTGATTGCTTCTGCGGAATCTTTTGACGTGACCGGTCATACTGAAAGCGCCGGATTTCCCAGGATCCTCAAATTTCGGTTGCCACGCGCTCAGCGGGGATGACGACATCGTCATCGAGTTTATTTCGCCTCCTCGATCACCGCGCCGTTATCTTCTCCACTAATCTTGCTGCAGCCGGTGGGGGGATAAGATCTTGGGCCCACCTGTAAGTGACCCAGTCGGAGGTCTATTAAAGCCTCCCCGGCGGGACTCCCTGTTGCGCTGCTCATCCTCCTCCCATTAATCTCGCTCCTCCCGCAACTCTCTGCACACCTCAAGCCACCTCCTTCCCCTCCTCCTCTGCGGATCCGTCGCCCTCGCCCTGACGAAGGGGCAGACCAGCAAGCTCGAGGCGCGGAAGAAGAAGAAGAAGGGGGCGGCCTCCACTCAGCGGCGGCAGCGGGCGCTGCCGGCGGGCTGGATCCAGGGGGACTTCCTCTCCTCCTCGATTACGGAGAACGACATGCTGGAGCTGGTGGAGCACGGCATGGTCACCAACAAGTCATGGAGGCTGCCGGAAGGCGAGACGGAGCCGGCGCCGAAGGAGGTGGAGCGCGTTCTTCTTCTCAGCCACGTGGCCAGAGGTTTCTCCTTGCCTCCCCATCCTTTCTCCGAGGTAGCATGAATTACTTCGTGGTGCACCTCCATCACTTTCCTCCGAATGCGATAGCTCATCTTTCCGCATTCGTCACCCTCTGCGAGTGCTTCATAGGATGTCCTCCCCACTCGGGGCTCTTTAAATATGTCTTCTCCGCTAGATCCCAAACTGTTAAGAAGCTTAGCCAGTCGAATGATAAGACACACATCCTCCAGCTCTGCGGGGGCTTAGGCTTTCAGAATAAAATAAAGAGTAGTTATCCCTCCCTTCAACTATCTGAGTCGGTTAGGAATTGGCAATCTTCCTAGTTCTATTGGCAGGACATTGCCTGCCCGAATGCTTCGAGTGGGTTGCCACCCTTCAGTTTAGACCGTCCGGGCCCTCCCAGGAAGCATGCGCTCTCTAAGGGAGAAAGAACCCAGATCCAGCCTTTGGTCGACGTGCTGATAGCCGTCGTCCGGAGGGGAGTCACCGGCATGGACCTGCTGGAGACTTTTCTGGGTCGACGCATCCAGCCGCTGCAAGCCCGAGACCACGCTATGTGGCATTACACGGGGCCTTCGGATACCACTCGGTCCCATCCCGAAGACGTGAGAGAGGAGACCGTGAGCGCATGGGTCCGCAGCATCACGGGCACGTGTGATAACCCCGTGGGATCTCGGCGGGTGAAGGCCTTCCGCGCCGAAAATCCTCCTCCGAATGAGGTGAGTACATGTCGTCGAGTGCTTTTAACCTTCTCACCTTTATTGCTTTTCTTGTCTCGCTGACTGATGTTGCCGACTTTGTTTTGTGCAGGAGTGGACGAACTGGCATTCTGCGGTCTCGAATGGGAATTCAGTCGAGGAAGAGGAAGGCAGCATGGAGGGCAGCGCGGATAGCATCGAGTACGTCTCTGACAGTGGGGAGACGGAGGAGGAGACAGAAGAGGAGGAGGAGGAGAGTGGAGAGCAGAGCTCGTCACCCTCACCACCAGAACACCGAACTAAGCGACGTCATGACCCGGCTGCTCCACCGGCTCCTCCCGTGGCCCCGAGTGCTCGGACTGTGAAGAGAACCAGGGGTGCTTCTGCCGAACCCGTGAACCAACCGTCCAAGGTGGCTAAACCCAGCGGGTCTAAACCTCGGAAAGCCTTGCCCCAAATGAGGATCGCTTTTCCGGTCGCCTCAGCGTAAGCATCTTTACCCTTCCATCTTCCTTCTATATCTGATTGAACTCTTCTTTTTGGGAATTCATGTTTATCTGTCGAGTGGATTTCACTCAACAGAGCTGCTACCTCCGCCACCTCTCTTCCGCGCGAGGACGATGATCCCATGGACACTGAAAACGCCGCAACGTCCTAGCAAGGTACGTTGTCACGACTCCGAGAGCTGTGTTACTGTTTCGCGAGTGATGTCTTTGATCTTGACCTTTTTCTGTATTCATATTTTGTTTAGTCGGGCTTCCTTTGGAGGTGATCCATCTGGACGACGACGACCAAAGGAGGTCGAAACCAGCTTTGGCGCCTGTCCTTGGGGTTATCCAACCTGCTGCCAATCCCGCCATGAACGTGATGCCGACTGAGACGGTGCCCCCGACTGAGACGGTGGCCCTCACGGTGGAACCAACTGGAGTAGAGCTCCAGATGCCCAGGGAGCCTTCTGCCACGTCGGGTCCGTCGTCGGCTGTTCAATATGATGCCCGACGCCTCCAAGAAGATCAAGTAGGAGCCTCCAAGGACGCCATGGTACAAGTAGAGCTGATGGTGGGCGACGCCAAGGGAGCATATGACTCCATTGCATCCCTGTACAAGAAGAGCTTGGAGCTTCGGGATGATATCCGAGTAAGTGCGCTAGTAAGTGTTTACATTCCTCTTGGTGCCCACTCGGGGTTTCAGCGTGATACTCGGATACAGTAGGATGATTTCGCAGTGGGTTCACTCCGAGTGAACCCAGTGGGTGTAGTCCCCGAGACTTCTGCCGAGTGCTTGTGTCGGCAGTTGTCTTTATATGTATTTTCCATAATCTGTACAAATCAGAGCTCATCTGTCCGAATGGTACCAGTGGGGGCACGTCGAGTGCACCCACTGGGTGTAGTCCCCGAGAGTAGTGTTACTCGGGTCGAGTGATAGTAATCTCATAGTGTTGTTGGTTTGCTATGGATCTCAATGGGCCGACCTGTTTGAGCTTCATACCAGTGGGGCCACTCTCAGTGAACCCACTGGGTGTAGTCCCCGAGACCGCTGTCGATTGCTTGCATCAGAAGGGGTCTGAAGAATCTTGAGTTTCTATTGTTTTGTAATATCTGTCGAGACTTTTTCCTTGTTGAATCTGGCTGATCCTCCCTTTGTGTCTCTTTGGCTGAAGACTTGTGAAATGGGATCAGCTTATAATGCTCTGGAGGCTGAGAAGACCCAACTTGCTGCCGACTTGGAGGTAGCTGCGAATGACCTGGCTGGCATGAAGGAGGCTCTCGCTGAACGAGAAAAATCTTTGGAGGAATCTCAGGAGACTAACAAGGCACTATTAGCCGAAGTAGAAAAATATGAAGAGGGAGAGATCCGAACGGATGGGCCAGCTGAAGGTAATGAACACTCAATGCAGAGCGCAGGAGAACTACGTCGGCGACTAGGCGAAGAAGATGGTCGCACAGCTTGGTGGTAAGTTCTTGCCGAGTGCTTTTTGACTTTGTAGTTCACTCCGCGCTTATTTTCTGCTTGTCTTTTCTTTGCAGATTTCTGTCGGGACGTTGAGGCCGAAACAGCCGAAATTGAACAGTCGCTTGTTCCGAATGTTCCACTCGGCGATGAAGCTAACCGGCACATGTTCCGAGTGAATTCTCGCCTTAACAGGGTGGGTCCTTTCATCGGTCGCTTGAGAGGAGTTGTCGCCCGAATCGACAAGGAGCTGTGGCCTGAAGATGACTCGCGGAACGAGATAGAGGGGTTGATGACCCGACTGGAGGACGTTCCAAGCAGAGTGCAGGCATGGAAGAAGTCTGCAACTCGGTGTGGTGCGGACGTGGCGCTGTCTCTGGTCTGAGTGCACTGCAAGGAAGCCCATGAAGACAAGGTGAAGACGTTGCAGGTTGCCAACACCAAGAAGCTTCGATTTGAAGATTTCATGAAGACCTTCCTCGACACAGCCACTCGGATAGCAGATGGAATCTACCTCGACACCTTTGTGGAGCCTACCAGTCCCGGCGACGCTTGATAAACTTTATGCTAAACGCACATTTACCTCGGTATGCCGAGTGGAGTCTGTATCAAACTTTGGCCACTGCTGTTGGCCAGTACATTTGTGGCTCGGTGTGGATAAACTTGATTCACACCGAGCCGACTGATCGCAGAACCGATTTGAATTCGAACCGGATCTTTTGCTCTTCTTTCGCTGAGTTTTTTTTGACACGATTTTGGCTCGTGGTTTTTGTTTGGGCGTCTCTTGGTGAAGCCAATGGAAAACATGCGGAGCATGTAATTTTCAGTTGTCGTCAAATCCACATGAGCCTCAATGAGGGTCTGCTAAGCCGCCGAGTGTATCTCGAGTGCCCACTCGGAGGAACCTTTTTACTTAGGTGACTCTGGATCGCATCTAAGTCTCCGAGTGTGACTTGAAATGCGCACTCGGAGCAAGTTGTTTACTTAGGCGACTCTGAGTCGCAGCTAAGTCTCCAAGTGTGACTTTTGGTGCACACTCGGAGCGAGTTTTTACTTAGGCGACTCTGGGTCGCAGCTAAGTCCCCGAGTGTGACTTTGGGTGCACACTCGGAGCGAGTTTTTACTTAGGCGACTCTGGGTCGCATCTAAGTCTCCGAGTGTGACTTTTAGTGCACACTCGGAGCGAGTTTTTACTTAGGCGATTCTGGGTCGCAGCTAAGTCTCCGAGCGTGATTTTTAGTGCACACTCGGAGCGAGTTTTTACTTAGGCGACTCTGGGTCGCAGCAAAGTCTCCGAGCGTGATTTTTAGTGCACATTCGGAGTGAGTTTTTACTTAGGCGACTCTGGGTCGCAGCTAAGTCTCCGAGTGTGACTTTTATTGCACACTCGGAGCGAGTTTTTACTTAGGCGACTCTAGGTCGCTGCTAAGTCTTCGAGCATGATTTTTAGTGCACACTCGGAGCGAATTTTTACTTAGGAGATTCTGGGTCGCAACTAAGTCCCCGAGTGTGACTTTTAGTGCACACTCGGAGCGAGTTGTTACTCATGTAGTTGTCAGTTGTCTTCACATCCACATGAGCCTCAAAGAGGGTCTGCTAAGCCTCCGAGTGTATCTCGAGTATACACTCGGAGGAAGCTTTTTACTTAGGCGACTCTGAGTCCCAGCTATGTCTCCGAGTGTGACTTTTCGTGCACACTCGGAGCGAGTTGTTTACTTAGGCGACTCTGGGTCACAGCTAAGTCCCCGAGTGTGACTTTTCGTGCACACTCGGAGCGGGTTGTTACTCATGCAGTTGTCAGTTGTCTTCACATCCTCATGAGCCTCAATGAGGGTCTACTAAGTCTCCTAGTGTAACTCGAGTATACACTCGGAGGAAGCTTTTTACTTAGGCGACTCTGAGTCGCAGCTAAGTCTCCGAGTGTGACTTTTCGTGCACACCCGGAGCGAGTTGTTTACTTAGGCGACTCTGGGTCGCAGCTAAGTCCCCGAGTGTGACTTTTCGTCCACACTCGGAGCGGGTTGTTACTCATGCAGTTGTCAGTTGTTTTCACATCCACATGAGCCTCAATGAGGGTCTGCTAAACCTCTGAGTGTATCTCGAGTATACACTCAGAAGAAGCTTTTTGCTTAGGCGACTCTGAGTTGCAGCTAAGTCCCCGAGTGTGACTTTTCGTGCACACTCGAAGTTAGTTTTTTAGACCAGAGTCTGTAAACGCGGAAGAATTTTGAATCAGCAAGAAATTAATCCGCTTTGTATTACTTCGATGATACTTGTTCTTTACATCGCCTCTGTCGGCGGTTATGTGTAGAAGCGCTTCAGTAGATCTCCATTCCATGCTCGTGGCTCGTCTGTTTCCCTGTCGAGGTTGTAGAGTCGATATGCTCCGTTGTTCAACACCTTAGAAATGATGAACGGTCCTTCCCAGGCGGGAGCCAACTTGTGTGGTCTCTGTTGATCCACTCGGAGCACCAGGTCGCCTGCTTGGAACGTGCGGCTCCTGACGTGCCACGCATGAAATCGCCGCAGATCTTGTTGATAAATTGTTGAACAGATCAATGCCATCTCGCGCTCCTCTTCTAAAAGGTCCACTCCGTCTTGCGTGGCTTGCTCCGCTTCGGCTTCAGAGAAGAGTTCGACTCGTGGAGAGTTGTGAAGGAAGTCACTCGGAAGGACTGCCTCTGCTCCATAAACGAGGAAAAACGGGGATCACCCTGTCGATCTATTCGGAGTTGTTCGGAGGCCCCACAACACCGAAGGCAACTCGGTGACCCATGCACCGGCGGCATGCCCCACTTCTCGTAGGAGTCGAGGCTTCAACCCTTGAAGAATGAGTCCATTCGCCCGCTCCGCTTGTCCGTTTGTTTGGGGTGCGCAGCGGATGCAAAATCCACTCGGATACCTTGGCCTACGCAAAAACCTTTGAACCTGTCCGAGTCAAAGTTTGTGCCATTGTCGGTGATTATGTTGTGTGGAACCCCGTATCTGGCGATGATGTCTCTGATAAATTTGATGGTTGTAAGAGAATCAAGCTTCTTGATCGGCTTGGCTTCAATCCACTTGGTAAATTTGTCGACTGCTACCAACAGATGGGTGAATCCTCCCTGGCCCGTTCTAAATGGTCCGACTGTATCTAATCCCCACACGGCGAATGGCCAAGCAAGGGGAATTGTCCTCAGCGTGGACGTTGGCTTGTGAGACTTGTTTGAATAGAACTGGCAGCCCTCGCAACGGTCGACTATATCTTTTGCCATTTCATTCGCCTGCAACCAGAAGAAACCAGCTCTGAATGCTTTGGCGACGACCGCCCTCGAGGAGGCATGATGACCACAGGTTCCCGAATGGATTTCTTCCAAAATTAACTGTCCTTCTTCAGGAGAGACACAGCGCTGAAGGACGCGTGAAACACTTTCTCTGTATAACTGGTCATCAATGACGGTGAAGGACTTCGACCTGCGAACGATCTGCCTAGCTTGGACTTCGTCTTCTGGTAACTCTTGACTCACGATGTACGCAATGAATGGCACGGTCCATTCGGGAATGACAGCTAGAATCTCCATGATCAAGTCAACCACAGCGGGAACCTCGACTTCATTCTGATCTGTTGAGCTCTTCGGTTGTACAGGTTCCTCTGTAAAAGGATCTTCTTTTACCGAGGGGAGGTGTAGATGCTCGAGGCAGACATCACTCGGGACCGGTCTCCGTGTGGATCCAAGTTTTGCCAATTCATCTGCTACTTGGTTTTCAGTCGGGGAACATGGTGAAGTTCCAGACCTTCAAACTTCTTCTCGAGCTTCCTTATTGCGTTGCAGTATGCAGTCATGGTGGGGTTCCTTACATCCCACTCCTTCATTACTTGATTAACCACTAGATCTGAGTCGCTATAGACCATCAGGCGACGGACACCGAGTGTGATGGCCATGCGCAACCCATAAAGGAGAGCTTCGTACTCTCCTTCGTTGTTGGAAGAATCAAAATGGATCTGCAACACGTACTTGAGTTTATCACCTTTTGGGGATATGATCACTACGCCGGCGCCGGAGCCATTCAACATCTTGGACCCATCGAAGAACATGGTCCAATGAGCCGAGTAGATGTGAGTCGGTTGCTGTTGTTCTACCCATTCCGCTACGAAATCAGCAAGAGCTTGAGACTTTATAGCTTTCTTGGCTTCGAACTTGATCGCAGTATAGCATCTCCATTGCCCACTTTGCCACTCGGCCTGATGCGTCCCGATTGTGGAGAATTTCCGACAACGGAGCATCAGATACGACAGATACCGAGTGGTCTTGGAAATAATGAGCCACCTTCTTTGCAGTCATGTAGATCCCATAAATAAGCTTCTGATAATGGGGATACCTCTGTTTGGAAGGAGTCGGGACTTCGGAAACATAATATACTGGCCGCTGAACCTTGTACGCTTTGCCTTCTTCTTCGCGTTCGACTGTCAGAACGGTGCTGACGACGAACGCCGGATGATTCTCCGAACTCACACTCGTTCCGACCAGTCCCGAGGGGACTTTCGTGGGAATCGGCCATGAGAACTTCGGCTGCAGGCCCATGACCCGGATACTCGGAAGGTAGTTCAGTCGGAACTGACTCCAAGCACTGGGATGACGGCGGGACCACAACCGATTCGAGCACAGCCACTTGAGAGGACGCGTTTTGTCGCGCCTGGGCATGTCGCACCCAACGCTGGAGCCGCGGACGACGGGATCGCTTGTTGCGACGCGTGATGGGGGCGAAGATCGACACCGGGGTCTATGGCTGGAGAAGAAGAACGCCGCAGGAACTGGCACGGAAGTGCGTAGCCCCACGACTCGGAAGCGCCTCGACGTCGAGGGGCGCATCCCGAAGCCATGCCGAATCGTCGGCGATGAAGGAGAGTGCACCGAAGAGGATCTCATGACCCACGCACAGATCTCCGCCGGACGACATGACGAAAAGATGAAATCGCAAACTCGCCGGAAGTCGCTTAGACGCCTGCCCCACGGTGGGCGCCAACTGTCGTGGGTATAAGTCTGACAGTAGAAGTATGGGGTACGAAAGTATATGGGCAGAGCCTTAGCTACGGCGAGGATGTATGAGTTCAGGCCCCTCTACGGTGGAGGTAAAAGCCCTATGTCTCAGTGCTCTGGGAGCTTTGTGTCGAGTGTATTATGGGATTACAGCAAGTGCCAACCCCCGTACCAGTGGTGAAGGGCGGCTTATATAGAGTGCACTGCCCTTCATAATGGCCCGGTGGACAGGGGTGGAATAGTGGCGATTAAAGGCTAGCGTTACTGGTAACGAAGCCTTAAATGCTAGTTATGGTGTACGAAAATATATGACTGTTGCCCTCTTGAGAAGTTACGATGTATAGAGTGAATTCCAGTCGGTACGTTAGATATGCTCCGAGTGGATCGTCGCCGACTGGATGATGGGGGCGTCTTTAGTTTAGTCGGAACTTTCTAAGGGTCTTATCCTCTATGAAGGGTAGTCCTTGGGTAGGACCTATAGGACATACCTATGACCCTACCCTGGGACTATAACCCCATTAGGAGCTAAATGGGCTAATTATGTCATTTTAGAGGAAAACAAGCTAAGTATATAATGTTCATAAGCTAACCAAGGTTCTTATGCCATTTTGAGCTTATTATGTCATTTCGGAGTTAAATGGGCTAATTATGTCATTGTTGGGGAAAATAAGATAAGGAGAATATGAAAGAGGAGAAGAAAGAGAAGGACGAGAAGAAGAAAAAGAAATCAAGAAGAAGGAGAAGAAGAAGGAGGAGGAGGAGGAGGAGGAGGAGGAGAAGGAGAAGGTCTTCTCCTTCTCCTTCTTCTCCTCCTCCTTCTTCCTCTCCTCCTCCTTCTCCTTCTCTTCTTCTTCTTCTTCTTCCTTCTTTTCATTTTTCCTATTTCTTCTCCTCTTCTCCTCTTCTTGGAGCTAAATTATCTAATTATGTCTTTTTGTAGCTAAATGGGCTAATTATGTCATTGTTGGGGAAAGTAAGGTAAGGAAAATATGAAAGAGGAGAACAAAGAGGAGGAGGAGAAGAAAAAGAAATCAAGAAGGAGGAGAAGAAGGAGAAGGAGGAGAAGGATAAGAAGATGGAAAAGGTCTTCTCCTTCTTCTCCTCCTCCGCTCCTCCTCGTTCTCCTCCTCCTCCTTCTCCTTCTCTCCTTATTCTCTTCTTATTCTTCTTCCTTCTTTTCATTTTTCCTATTTCTTCTCCTCTTCTCCTATTCTTGCAGCTAAATTTTCTAATTATGTATTTTTGGAGCTAAATGAGCTAATTATGTCATTTTGGAGCTAAATGGGCAAATTATGTCATTGTTGGGGAAAAAGGTAAGGAGAATATGAAAGAGGAGAAGAAATAGCAGGAGAAGAAGAAAAATAAATCAAGAAGAAGAAGAAGGAGAAGGAGGAGAATAAGGAAAAGGTCTTCTCCTCCTTCTCCTTCTTCTCCTCCTCCTCTCCTCCTCTTTCTCCTCCTCCTCCTTCTCCTTCTCTCCTTCTTCTCTTCTTATTCTTCTTCCTTCTTTTCATTTTTCCTATTTCTTCTCCTCTTCTCCTATTCTTGGAGCTAAATTTTCTAATTATCTCTTTTTGGAGCTAAATGGGCTAATTATGTCATTTTGGAGCTAAATGGGCAAATTATGTCATTGTTGGGGAAAATAAGGTAAGGAGAATATTAAAGAGGAGAAGAAAGAGGGGGAGAAGAAGAAGAAGAAATCAAGAAGAAGGAGAAGAAGAAGGAGAAGAAGAAGGAGGAGAAGAAGGAAAAGGTCTTCTCCTCCTTCTCCTTCTTCTCCTCCTCGTCTCCTCCTCCTTCTTCTCCTCCTCCTCCTTCTCCTTCTATTCTTCTTCTCTTCTTCTTCTTCTTCCTTCTTTTCATTTTTCCTATTTCTTCTCCTATTCTTGGAGCTAAATTTTCTAATTATGTCTTTTTGCAGCTAAATGGGCTAATTATGTCATTTTGGAGCTAAATTGGTCATTTTGAGCTTATTATTTCATTTTTTTAGCGTGGTCATTTTAATGAGCTAACCAAGGTTCTTATGATGTTTTCACCTAACTAAGCTAATTATGTCATTTTGTAGGATAATTAGCCAATTTAGTCTTTCTTGGATGAGTCTAAGCTACGTACAAGAAGAGAAAGAGAAGAATCAAGAAGAGAAGAAGAAGTAAAAGAAGAAGGAGGAGGAGGAGGAGGAGGAGAAGGAGAAGGAAGAGGATAAGAAGAAGAAAAGAAGAAGGAGAAGGAGGAGGAAGAAGGAGGAAGAAGAAGGAGAAGGAGGAGCTCCTTCTCCTTCTTCTCCTCCTTCTTATCCTTCTTCTTCTCTTCTTCTTCTTCTCTTCTTCTACTTCTTCCTTCCTTTCATTTTTCCTCTTTCTTCTCCTCTTGTCCCCTTCTTCGGGCTAAATTAGCTAAGAATGCCTTTTTGGAGCTAATTATGTCATTTCGAGGATAATTAGCTAAGTTAGGTCATGTTTTATTAAATAGACCATTTTGGAGCTAACTAAGCTAATTATGTCATTTAGGTGGAAGCCTAGCTCACTATAGGTCATTTCGGAGATAACTTGGGTAAAATGTGTCATTCATGAGCAAACTATGCTTATTAAGCCATTGGATCTAGCTAAGCTAATTATAGGCCATTTAATACCTAAGTTAGGGGGAATAGGTCATCTTCGAGCTACCTAAGCCTTATTATGTCATTTAGGAGAGGACTTAGCTAACTATAGGTCATTTTTTATTAAATAGGTCATTTTGGAGCTAACTAAGCTAATTATGTCATTTAGGTGGAAGCCAAGCTAAGTATATAATATTCATGAGCTAACCAAGGTTCTTATGCCATTTTGAGCTTATTATTTCATTTTTTAGCTAAATTGGTCATTTTAATGAGCTAACTAAGGTTCTTATGAGTTTTTCACCTAACTAAGCTAATTATGTCATTTTGTAGGATAATTAGCCAATTTAGTCTTTCTTGGATGAGTCTAAGCTACGTATAAGAAGAGAAAGAGAAGAAGCAAGAAGAGAAGAAGAAGTAAAATAAGAAGGAGGACGAGGAGGAGAAGGAGAAGGAACAGGAGAAGAAGAAGAGAAGAAGAAGGAGAAGGAGGAAGAAGGAGGAAGAAGAAGGAGAAGGAGGAGCTCCTTCTCCTTCTTCTCCTCCTTCTCCTTCTTCTTATCCTTCTTCTTCTCTTCTTCTTCTTCTCTTCTTCTTCTTCTTCCTTCCTTTTATTTTTCCTCTTTCTTCTCCTCTTGTCCCCTTCTTCGGGCTAAATTAGCTAACAATGCCTTTTTGGAGCTAATTATGTCATTTCGAGGATAATTAGCTAAGTATAAGTCATGTTTTATTAAATAGACCATTTTGGAGGTAACTAAGCTAATTGTGTCATTTAGATGGAAGCCTAGCTAACTATAGATCATTTCGGAGCTAACTTGGGTAAAATGTGTCATTCATGAGCAAACTATGCTTACTAAGCCATTTTGGATCTAGCTAAGCTAATTATAGGCCATTTAATACCTAAGTTAGGGGGAATAGGTCATTTTCGAGCTACCTAGGCCTTATTATGTCATTTAGGAGAGAACTTAGCTAACTATAGGTCATTTTTTATTAAATACGTCATTTAGGAGCTACCTAAGCTAATTATGTCATTTAGGTGGAAGCGAAGCTAAGTATATAATATTCATGAGCTAACCAAGGTTCTTATACGATTTTGAGCTTATTATTTCATTTTTTAGCTAAATTGGTCATTTTAATGAGCTAACCAAGGTTATTATGATGTTTTCACCTAACTAAGTTAATTATGTCATTTTGTAGGATAATTAGCCAATTTAGTCTTTCTTGGATGAGTCTAAGATACGTAGAAGAAGAGAAAGAGAAGAAGCAAGAAGAGAAGAAGAAGTAAAAGAAGAAGGAGGAGGAGGAGGAGGAGAAGGAGAAGGAAGAGGAGAAGAAGAAGAAAAGAAGAAGGAGAAGGAGAAGGAGGAAGAAGGAGGCTCCTTCTCCTTCTTCTCCTCCTTCTCCTTCTTCTTATGCTTCTTCTTCTCTTCTTCTTCTTCTTCCTTTTATTTTTCCTCTTTCTTCTCCTCTTGTCCCCTTCTTCGGGCTAAATTAGCTAAGAGTGCCTTTTTGGAGCTAATTATGTCATTTCGAGGATAATTAGCTAAGTATAGGTCATGTTTTATTAAATAGACCATTTTGGAGCTAACTAAGCTAATTATGTCATTTAGATGGAAGCCTAGCTAATTTTTATTAAAACACTAGAAATAAGATACCATTATCGTCATCACGGCGGTGAAGAACGGTGGCTCTGGCTTGTTTCATGTGGAGAAGGCTACCCTGGAGAAGGCTCCACTGTAGAAGGGTCGTGCGATGCGTTTCGGGAGATATTCTGCACCAAACATCGTTTGCAATGTGTCGTTAGCATGAGGACACTCTTAAGATCACTGCACTGAAATGAAACTCACTGTCCCCGCCATGTTAATGACTGGCATCGGCGGAGGGACTTGGCCTCTCTTCTCGCACATAGACTGTACATTTGGTTTCCACAAGTCAAACTTTTTATTTATTAATGAAACGGACATTAAAATGCAAGATTTGAAATAACATGAAGAAGAAACTTACCACGAAGAGCTCGTATATGGCCATGTTAGACGCATCATTCCGTGCCCTCTCCGCCTCCACCAATGCAGTCGTCCTCTCCTCCAGCTCCCTCATCTCCTTATCCTTCTCCGCCATAGCCGCCTGCATTGCCTTTCTCTCTTTCTGAATAGCAGCCTGCAACACAACTCATTGTTAGCAATGTAATCATATTGGTTCCAACGCACAACATAATGCGGAAAGATAGTTGAGTCCATTAAACTAACCTCGATGGCGATCTCGACTGGCCGTGGATGAGGTGTTATCTTTGGACAGGAGCTCGTATGGTGTGCCTTTATCTGCCGGAGAGTGCTAGGACAACGTATAAGGCCGTCTCCAATGGCGAGCGAGCCATGGGGCCTCCCATTGCCAGCTATCATCACCAGCTCTGGATCAATAGGCCCCTCGCTCGGGTTAAATTCCTCCCCTTTCCTCGCCTTCCCGTGATCTCTGTACTTCACAAGCTTGTGGTGGGAGGAGATGTTGGTGAAGTTTTATGGATGCTCGAGGTCAGACTCAGAGAATGCCTTGACCTTCTTGTACGAGGCAGTATGGGCCATCGCATACAGGTCGTACATCTGTGGCACCTCCGTCTTATTGTGACGCGCCTAAAAGAGAGAGAGAGGAAAATTGTATTAGTAAAGGGCTCAAGATAGCATTAAGAATGAATTGCATGAGGCATGAAGTAAACCACATACCCAGTTCTCGCCAAATTGGATTAATTTGACGCTCCCTTGATGGTGTGGCACACTAACCATTTTGCCACGCCTCTCCTTGGCGTTGTTGTGGCTGGCTGAAAGGATCGATATGGTTGGCTAGAGGGGGGTGAATAGACAACGACCACTTTTTAATTAATCATAACAAGTTAAGGTAAACACTATACGGGTTCACAAATAATATGACAATGAGGTGAACCCTATAGAAGCTAACAACGAGAGCTATTAAGACAAGTAAGATATAGTCACAAGCATAAACAAATACAAAGTAAAGGGTAGAGATAACTACAAGTGGAACCGATGGAGACGAGGATGTGTTACCGAAGTTCCTTCCCTTTGACAGGAAGTACGTCTCCGTTGGAGTGGTGTGGAGGCACAATGCTCCCCAAGAAGCCACTAAGGCCACCGTATTCTCCTCACGCCCTCGCACGATGCAAGGTACCGTGATTCCACTATAGATGCCCTTGAAGGCGGCGACCGAACCTTTACAAACAAGGTTGGGGCAACTCCACACAAAGCTTGGAGGCTCCCAACTAAACCACGAAGCTTCACCACAATGGAATATGGCTTCGAGGTGACCTCAACCGTCTAGGATGCTCAAACACCCAAGAGTAACAAGATCCGCAAGGGATTGGTGGGGGAATCAACTTTTCTCTTGGTGGAAGTGTGGATCTAGGCCTTCTCAACCAATCCCTAAAGAATCAACAAGTTTGATTGGCTAGGGAGAGAGATCGGGCACTTTTGAGCTTGTGGAGCAACAATGGAGCTTAGAGAGGTAAGAGATAGGGTTCCTCAGCTAGAAGAACCCTTTATATAGTGGGGGGGAAAATCAGACCGTTTTCCCACTCTCTGCCCGAAATCCAGCGGTACTACCGCTGAGCCGGAGCGGTACTACCGCTGCCTGGCGGTACTACCGCTGGCTGCAGCGGTACTACCGCTGGGCCTCCAGCGGTACTACCGCTGACACCAGCGGTACTACCGCTGGCCCCTTGGTAGTGCACAAGCACTACTACCGCCGGGAAAGTCTTCGCAAAAGGGTCCGTCCACGAACTACCGCTAGGTAGGTGGAACAAAGCACCTGGAGCGGTACTACCGCTGACCAGGGGCGGTACTACCGCTGGCTACAGCGGTACTACCGCTAGCAGTCCAACGGTACTACCGCTGGGACCAGCGGTACTACCGCTGGGGACCATTTTGCAGAAATACTCAAGATGAATTAGGCGAGGGCCGCTCCAAACATGAGGAAGGGGAGAATGTGAAGTGTGCGTGTGCAAAGATAGATTCCACCCAAACCTTTCCACTACGGATCCCCTCTTAATAGTACGGCTTTCCTATGACTCAAATAAAGAGAATCGTAGAGAGCGCCGTGTTTCAGTTCCCGGAGAGAGGAGACGAGTCGTCTTGTGCCGTTGACGTGTGTTACCTGAAACCTTGACACACACGGTTAGTCCTGTATGGTACTGTCATCAATCACCAAAATTACTTAGGCATAAACTATGCCCCAACACTGGCCTCCCATGTTTCGGAGCACCACGGATCCACCAAGGCCTCCCAACAATCCATCTTATCCACACACCATCTCGGGGGCACCTAACTTAATAAAGAGAAATTTGAGCGTGTAAGAACCAAATCAAGGAAACTAACTACAAAGCCTTCATAATATGTAATTACCTTCATGTAATGCTCCTTCTCCATCTTAGAATCACGGCACTTCGCCTTGTCCATCCTAATACGTCGCGTGGCATAGTAGTCTCGAACAGCCTGCACCCAAGCCTCGTGCCGAAAGTTTTGAAGTAGGCGGCGACATTCGGTTTTGATAACCTTTGTCGCGTCCTCCTCGTATCCCTCCTCACACCTGTAGTAGATCTGCAAACGAGACAACACCGATTAGTACAATAACTAGCTATGGTTGATTTATAATTGTGTGAAGGAGAAATTACCCAAAACTGTCGGATCACCATGTCGGCCCTCGTGTGACACAAAACACCGTCGATCTCCACCTCTGGCGGAGCCGGGGCACCCAAGTAGTGCTCCCAGGTCATTCCTACCTCTCGCTCCCAACCGGGCAATGTAACAAACCCTGGGAAGTTTTTACGGCAAAGCACACCAAGGATGTTGTTGGGCTTGCGGACACCCTTGGCAACAATCCAACCCCTACGCTATGATAAATTAAAGCCAAAACATTAGATATTTGAGAAAACGTGAAGGCAGAAGGTTAAATAAGAGTAAATTAACTTACTTGTCCCCATTCGGCCTAATCGACCACCTCTGCTCGGGGGTCGCCGGCACGAGCGAGAGCCCCGAACTACCACACTGGTCGACGCTATCCCCCTCACCCAGCTCCTCGTCGCTACCAGCATGGCCAGTTGGCTCAGCCCAAATATCCCACTTGGTCTCTGGGGACGTACCCTCATCCCTGTTTTGCTCCAGAGTCGCCTGGAACGAAGCCTCTGGGACACAAGTCTCATGGGTCGAAGGCTCGTCGACCTGAGGCTCGTCGACCCGAGGCTCGTGAACCGGAGACCGTGTAGCCTCCACCTCAGACGAATCCACCCTATAAGTCATGTGCTCAGGTGAATCAGCTTGGGGTGGTGGCGGAGACCGTGTAGCCTCCACCTCAGAAGGCGTGGCAGCCACCGCCCTTCCTCTCTCGCGGTCACGTGTACCTTTAGTACAACATAAATACCAACATGAGTAATAAAATGTATATAAATATCAATATGCATACAACATGAGTACAACATAAATACCAACATGAATACAACGTGTACCTTTAGTACATCTCGGCTTCGCGGGGGGTCGACCTCCTCTCACGGGGGGCGCTCCTTGCATAGTAGAGAGAAACACTCTCCGAAGAGGCGAGGCAGGAATGGAAGTACCCATCCCATCACCCGCCGATGAAGAAGGAACCGCGGAGTGCTTTCGACCCTTTCCCACCATCTTTCGACACCTGTCATGACAAAGAGTAAATGAAATTAGTACAACATCAATACCAACATGAGTAATAAAAGGTATATAATTTAAGTGTATCATCGTCATAAATACCAACATGACTAATAAAAATTGAATACCTAACATGAACTCATAATTTATACATAGTATAATAGTTGAATACCTGGCATGAACTAATAACAATCGTTCTCGTCTATATATGCTTCGGGGTCAATAAATGCATCATGATCCTCACTATCATCAATAAATGCATCATCATCATCACTATCATGAAGAACATGTGGAAGGCCACCATTATGTAATCGGTCAAGAAGTGACAGGTCATCCGCAGCAGTAACCTCTTCTTCTTCCAGCTCTTCCTGTTCGGGCTCAGGGGTTAAGACGGATTCACTGTCGCTGTCTACTTCAATGTTCTGGGGTGAAGTAGAGCGGTTCTTGAAACGTTTCTTGGACATATGTGTTTCTTGGAAGAATTCTCCTTCATATGTGTTTGGGTTAATGTGAGGTTCGTAATCCTCTTCATTGAGGGTAGGTGGTCTAAAATGTGGTGGCACTTCATAAACAACATTCCAACCTTTGAGATTTGATCAGTTTGGCAGGCCCACGGTAGATAGAAAACTCGTGTCGCTTGTTGAGACGTAATATAGACATCGGGAACATCTAAGTGGGTGTTTTGGTTGATTTCGACTAGTCCTATATGTTCATGAGTCCTTCTAGTCTCCCTCGGCTCAAACCAATAACATTTGAAGACTATGAAGGTCGGTGGGTTTTCACCATAGAATAGAAGTTCATAAATTGCTTCAACTCTTCCATAATACTCGGTGTCTCCTTCGCCGATAGCAGAGACAGAACAATTTGTAGTCTTTAGGTCGGGCATAGATACCCCTTTGCCAAAGGTACGAAAGTGATACCCGTTGATGTTGTATTTGTCAAATGAACGGTCCTTATAGTCAAAACCCTTAGCGACTTGTCTCAACTCGGCGTCCATAGACTTTGCATCAGCCTACAAGTTTAATACGAAAGAATGGATGCATTAGCTGCAAATTAGACCAAGAAATCAAATGGGCCCTTAATGCTAATTAATTACCCTTTGTTTGAACCAAGAGATGAAACCGGGATAGTCGCCTCCATGCTTTGCGAGAAGCTCATAAACTTCGACGGAATCCTTTTAGATGACCGCTCCATCCGAGAATTCGGCAACCTATCGAATATATCAAATATCCGAGAATAAGAGTAGTTCAAAGCAATTAGAAGTTGCGGAACAATAATTTACCGAGAACTTACTCGATGTACGGCCGCACTTCTGTTAGGTTGGTGAAGATATACAATGAAATGGTCCGCCATTCATCGACATCCAACGATTTCCCTTTCGAAGCACCAGATGGTGCGAGCTTAGCTTGGAATAGGCTGAGGTTGGATCGAACTTTGTTTGGATCACCATCATTGTACCGAGGCTTCGGGTTATGCAAATGATGATTTTTGGCTTCGTACTGTGTTGTCACGAAGTTTGCCGCCTCCTCAGTAATGAGTGCCTCGGCCATCGATGCTTCAATTCTACGTTTATTTTTACACTTAGCTCGAAGCATCTTCTGCATCCTCTCAGTTGAGTAGCACCATCGATTTTGAAAGCCCCCCCCCATTCTTGCCTCGGTTGGGAGATGCAAAATCAAATGTTGCATTGGATTAAAGAAGCCCGGTGGAAAGATCTCTTCTAATTTGCAGATCAACTCTGGCGCCAACTCTTCCATTTCATCTAGCACGCCAGGCGATAGTTCTTTCGCACAAAGAGAACGGAAGAAATAGCTCAGCTCTGCCAGTACTAGCCATTCATCCTCAGGGATAAAGCCACGCAACATCACCAGCATTACCCGCTCAATCCATATGTGCCAATCATGACTCTTGAGACCAAATATTTTCAATTTCTCAAGACTCGCTCCCCTCTTTAGATTCGCAGCATACCCATCGGGGAACATCAACCGCATTTTCACCCAGAATAGCATTTCCCTCATAGTTGGCCTTTCAAGATTGAACCATGCCTTTTGCTTCGCTATGATTTGCTTTCCTTTCCGTTGTTGCAAGTTTCGCAACGATCTATCACATAGAGCCTCCAAGTCGATTCTAGCCTTAGGATTATCTTTTGACTTCCCCTCTATGCCGAACAATGTACCAAAAATGGCCTCCGCAATATTCTTTTCAGTGTGCATCACGTCGATGTTGTGTGGGCAAAGGAGGTCTTTGAAGTAAGGCAGATCCCATAAGCATGACTTGTGAGTCCAGGCGTGTTCCGATTATACCCTTTGAAGTATCCTGGACGCAAAGGATTAGGCTCGAGAGCGTTTAACTGATCAAGGTTTTGTTGGCCTGTCAACGCAGCTGGTGTAGTGTTTTTGACAACTCTACCTTTGATGAAATTATTCTTGTCTTTTCTGAACTTATGGTCAGGATCCAGGAATTGTTTATGCATGTCGAAGCAAGAATGCTTGCGACCAGCCTGCAGCGAACGGAACTGAAGAGCTTCCTTGCATGTGGTGCACGGGAACCTTCCATGCACACACCAGCCAGCGAATAGCGCAAACGCCGGATAATCATGCGTCGAGTACATGTACCACACATGCATTTTGAAATTTGTTTTGGTAGCCGCATCGTAGGTCTTGATCCCATTATCCCAGGCTTCTTGCAACTCATCCTTAAGCGGATGCATGTACACATTCATATTCTTCCCCGGATAGTTGGGCCCTGGAATTATCAACGTCAGGAAAATGTTCTTTCTTTTCATAATCTCTCCGGGTGGCAAATTTAGTGGAATAACAAATACAGGCCAACAACTGTATTGTGTTGTCGTCATACCATACACATTGAACCCATACGTGGTGATGGAAACTCTAGGTTGCCTTGGATCTTCCGATTTATCCTTATGTAATGCGTCGAAGTGCCTCCACGCAAAACCATCTGAAGTGTGTACCAGCATCTTGTTCCCATCCGCATCTAGTTCAGTTCTTTTTCCCAATTTGTGCCATGTCATCTGTCTGGTCGTCTCTTCGACCATGAAAAGACTTTGAAGTCTTGGTACGATTGGCAGATACCAAAGAACACTAATGGGGATTTTGGTCTGATTCTTCTCACCTATACCGTTGTCTACCACAATATACCTGGAAGAATTGCAAATGGGGCAATAGTTCAAGGCCGCATACTCAAGCCTAAATAAGGCACATCCATTCTCACAGGTATGTATCTTCTCATAGGGCATCTTAAGTACACGGAGGATTTTCTCTGACTGGTACAGGTTTGCAGGCAGTACATGGCCTTTGGGTAGAAAGCGTCCAAATATCGTCATCATCGCGTCGAAGCATTCTCTGCCTAGGTTGAATTAAGCCTTCAGAGCCATTACTTGCACGATGGCATCCAGCTGACAAAGCTCAGTCTGCTCGTGGAGAGGACGTTTTGAAGACTCCAACATTTCATAGAAGGCCTTTGCAGATTCCTCCATCTCATCGTCCGAATCCCGAGCATCATCAAAGTCTTGCACCATCTCTTCAATCCCGGTACCATGCTCGTCAGTGCGACGACGAATCACCTCAGCTCTGGCACGTTGGTCAGACTCACCATGAAAAGTTCACACCGTATAATTAGGCATAAAACCCCACTTCTATAGGTGATTACCCATTTCAAACTCTGTCTGCTTTTTCCAGTTGTCGCGGTTGGGACAGGGGCACCATGTTTTTTGCTGGCCATTTGCAAATGCGGCTCTCACAAACCCTCTGGTTTTTGTTAACCATTCATGGGTCATGTCTTTCTGACTAGGGTGACCAGTGTACATCCAAGCACGATCACTCATGTTGCCTAGCTACCTATGGGGGCACAAGAAATAAATATATAATTCATCATCTACATTCATACGCTAATCAAGTTTGTCAGTTTTATTACGTCCATGCAACCTACACGCTAATAGGTAAAGATAGGTCCTAATCCCACCCGAGTATGTGTAGATTGGGTTCGTTTTCCCATGCTCTGCTCCAGATGAGACGCAGAATTTCGGCAGCACCTCCCCGCTGTTCTCCTGATACACGTCTCGGCAATAAGCAGAGAGGATCTGTACCCGGAGAACAACAGGGAGGCTCTGACGAAATTCTGCATCGGATCTAGAGCACAACATACGGGAAAACGAACCAAATCTACACATACTCGGGCTATCCATGGATAATGTTGGACAACTCGAAAGGATGGCGGTTATAAATATGCAAAGAAATGCATATTTATAGATGTCTCCCTTTCGAACGGGAGACGCATACTGGTCACGCATACTCATGATTGAAGAAACCTATAGCTAGCAAGTTTCATCGGCACGAAGACTGGGACAGAGCAAATTAAGGGGGTAGGAGGAGAAGTCATTTGTGCTCACCAACAAACGCAAGGGCGGAGCTCGTCCAACGCACGTAGAGGTCGTCAAACAACTGCACATTGAAATTCACACGATCAACACAAATACAATGTTTTTATAATTAGCATAATTGGAAAATATGTGGCCTAACTCATAATTTACAAAACTATGACCCCCATCGGCCTCTAGAAGGCCGAAATGCACCTTCTCATTCAACAGTAGGCAGAAGAGGTGTCGGGGGGCGGGGCTTAGTGGCGTCGAGGGTCGGTGGTGTCGGGTGTCGGTGGCGTCGGGGGTCGGGGGTTAGTTGTGTCGGTGGTCGGGGGTCAGTGTCGTCGGGGGTCGAGGGTCACTAGCATCGGGGGTTGGGGTCTTTTCGGTCAACAAGAGGCCGAACAGGTGTCGGGGGTCGGGGGTCGAGGGTCAGTGGCGTTGGGAATCGGGGATCGAGGGTCAGGGGTCGATGGTCAGTGGTGTCGGGGGTCGAGGGTCGAGGGTCAGTGGCGTCGGGCGTCAGGGGTCGGGGGTCGAGGGTCAGTGCCGGGGTGCTGGGGTTCCTTTTTCCTCTCCTTTCTTCTTTTCCTCTCTCTTCTTCTTCTTCTTCTTCTTCTTCTTCTTGATCATCTTCTTATTATTATTCTTCTTCTTCTTTTTTCTCCTCCTCCTCCTCCTCTTCTTCTTTTTCTTCTTTCTTTTCTCTTTCTCCTCCTCTCCTCTTTCTTCTTCTTCTTCTTCTTCTTCTTCTTCTTCTTCCTTTTTCTTCTAGTTTTTTTTCTTCTATTATTATCTTCTAAGTTTTTTCTTTTCTATTTATTTTATTCTACCTAAAATAACTATCCTCTAAGTTATTTTTTCTATCTAGTTCCTAATAAACTAACTATCTAATTTAATAGAAAAAATAGAAAAAAATAACTATCTAATTTAAAAAAATATGGGTAGCGGAGTTGGGGACGGCCGGTGAGGGGAGGGGCGTCGCCGGAAGCCGGTGAGGGGAGGGGGCGGCGCCCGTAGCCGGTGAGAGGAGCGGCGGCGGCGGGTGCGGGTGAGGGGAGGGGCGGCGCAGGGGGCCGCACGGCGGTGAGTGAGGGGAGGGGGCTGTGGCGGGTGAGGAGAGGGGGCGGCACAGGGGGCCGCAACGGCGGCGAGTGAGGAGAGGGGGCGCAGGGGGCCGGCGGCGAGTGAGTAGAGGGGGCGGCACAGGAGGGCTGCACCAGGGGCGGGCGGCGCACGGGGGCTGCACCTGGGGACGTCGGGGCGGCGCGGTGAGGGGAGGGACGTCGGCGCGGCGCGGGAGGGACGTCGGGCGGGGTGGATTCGAGCAGGGCTACGTGGGAGGAGGGGGTTGTCCTGATGGTGGTTGGTAGGTCGCCTTTTTGCCGTCCGCCGTGCCCCAGGCAGACGCCAAAGGACTCCCAGGCAGACGGCAAAGGGGCGGGGTGGGGGGCATCGGGTGGGGGCAACCGCCGTCCCCTTTGCCGTCTGTCGTGCTCCCAGGCGGACGACAAAGGGCACCCAGGCAGACGGCAAAGGGGAGGGGTGGGTGGGGGTGGGGGTTTCGGCCGTTTGGGTGGGTGGGGGTGGGGGCTTTGCCGTCTGCCCGCCCTTTGCCGTCCGCATAGCTATTCTTTGCCGTCCGCCAGCTGACGGCAAAGAGGTGGCCGACGGCAAAATAAACCTTTGCCATCAGACACCTCTTTGCTATCAGCACTGCGACAGCTGACGGCAAAGAGTACCTTTGCCATGCGTCAGCAGACGGCAAAGGCCAGGCAGAAGGCAAAATTATGAATTCCAGTAGTGTTTCTCTTTATCTCTCATTTGTCCTCTTTGGGATCTTTTGTTTTGTCCACTTTAGGATCTTTTCCTCACTTAAGGGCAACACTCTATGTTTTACATGAATAAAAATAAGATCATCACGCTTTGAAAATTACTGGCCCATGCATCCTGGTTTTAAAAATACTGTTAAAGCAGCCTGGGAGATGCCCATTCACTCATCAAATGTTGCTATTGTCCTCTCGGCTAAATTTAGGAACCTTAGACGAGTTCTGAAAAGATGGAGCAAAGGATTGTCTAAACTCTCCTTGCTACTTAATAATTGCCATTCGACTCTTGCTCACTTTGACGGCCTTGAAGAGGAAAGGCAGTTATTCATACAGGAATGGAACTTCAGGAAGATACGTAAAAATCACATCATTCGTCTCGAATCTTACCGACAACAATCCTAGCGTAAACGTTGCACAGTCAGATATATTCAAGGTGGTGATGAAAACACCAACTTGTTCCATTGTTTGGCTACTGAAAGGCACACACATAACTTTGTTGCATCTCTATCTCTCCCTGATGGATCTCTTGTTGAGGATCATGAGGCTAAAGCTGAAGTTATTTACCAGGCATTCAAATCAAGAATGGGTGTTTTTGTTCATCATGAAATGAAGTTCAATCTAGACAATCTCATCCAACCTGTGGAAAACATTGAGGGTCTCTCGCAACCTTTTTCAAAAAAAAGAGATTGATGAGGTAGTAGCTAAAATGCCCATAGATCGAGCTCCAGGTCCAGATGGATTTAGTGGTTGTTTTTTTAAGAACTGTTGGGACTTGATTGTGCCGGATTTCTATAACTTATGCACCAGCTTTTGGGAAGGATCCATTTCTCTAAAATGCTTGAATGCCTCTTTGATCACTCTCATCCCAAAAAAGATGAACCCTAATTCGATTAATGACTATAGGCCTATATCTTTGCTCAACTGCAGCCTAAAGCTCATCACAAAAATTCTTGCGGATCGCCTTCAAAAGGTCATTCTATCTTTACTACACACAAATCAGTATGGATTTATAAAAGGTAGGACGATCAATGACTGTATTGCGTGGGCCTTTGAATATATTTTCCAATTGCGGCAATTTGGAAATGAAGTGATCATTCTCAAATTAGACTTTGAAAAAGCTTTTGATCTCATCCAACATGATGTCATCCTTTTGATGTTGGAAAATTTGGGATTTGATTCTAAATGGACTCACTGGGTAAACTCTATTCTTTCATCTGGTCAATCTTCGGTTCTGTTAAATGGTATTCCTGGGAAAAAAAATTGCTGCAAACGTGGGGTTCGACAAGGGGATCCAATTTCACCTCTCTTATTTGTTATAGCTGATGATCTACTGCAATATGTTATCAACAATGAGTACAATGACGGAAGACTGCAACTCCCAATTGATCATTCTGGAGCATATCTGATTATTCAATATGCGGATGATACAATTTTGATCATTCCAGCTTGCCATGATCAGCTTGCTAACCTCAAAGCAGTACTAAATGACTTTGCTTTATCCACTGGGCTCCGCATAAATTTTCAGAAGTCAAATCTTATTCCAATTAATACTTCTGCTAAGAAAGCCTCACAGCTTGCAAATATCTTTGGATGCTCGGTTGGATCCTTCCCATTTACCTACCTATGACTACCTCTGGGTACCACAAAACCATCCATGAATGATCTCATGCATTAATGGATAGAGTACAACGTCGTATGTCTAGTACATCAGCTCTTATGTGCCATGGTCAGAAAATAACTCTCATTAATTCAATGGTATCCTCAATGATTACATTTGTGTCCTGCACCTTGGAACTGCCTGTTAAATTCTTTGATATGTTTGACAAGATTAGAAGGAGATGTTTATGGCACAAAAGCAATGAACATGGTGAGTCCTGTAATTCTTTTGTTGCTTGGAGCAGAGTATGATGCCCTAAAGACAAAGGAGGCCTTGGAGTGATTAACAGCAGAATACATAATCAAGCTCTTCTTTTGAAATTCTTGGACAAGTTTTACAATCATGCAGACCTTCAATGGGTAAAATTGCTTTGCGAATCAAATTATGAAGATGTTGTCCCTCATGCTATTCCTAAGTGTGGCTCTTTCTGGTGGAGATCTTTGATCAAATTAATGCCTATTTACAGAGGTCTAACCAAATGTGGAGTTCAAAATGGTAAGCATGTTTCCATGTGGCATGATAACTGGAATGATCTTATAATGGCTGAAAACTATGGATGCTTATTCTCTTATGCTAAGGATGAAGATATATTAGTCCACTCATATTATGCCACTGAGGATTTGAGTCTGCTGTTCCATCTGCCACTTTCCCCTGAGGCTCTCACAGAGTTGCAAACTATAAATAGTTTAGAACCCACAAATGTGTTACACTCTCACAATGAAGATGTGTGGTCTTACCCATGGGGTACTGTCTACTCGGCCAAGAAATATTATAAGCACTGTCACAGACACATTACCTGCACAGAGCCATTCAAACGGATATGGAAATCAAAACTACAAATGAAACTGAAGGTTTTCATGTGGTTCTTACTAGCTGACAGATTGAACACTAGGAACATGCTCTATCATATTGATGACATAGCATCCTGTGTTCTATGCACAAATCAAGAGGAAGAGACCATTGATCACTTAATCTTTAGTTGCCAGTTCGGTCAACATTGTTGTTCCAAGATTGGTATATCTTATAACACCAACAACTCAAGAATTGAAGCTACAATCAGAGCAAAAGAAAATTTTACTGGCAGACTCTTCTTTGAAATATTCACTATTGCTCCCTGGAATATCTAGAAAGAGAGGAACAACTATATCTTCAATCAGATCAATCCTACTCATAACTCCTGGATTAAAAGGACCAAGGCTGATCTTAAGTGGCTTAGATATAGAGTATCTACTGATCCCAGTGATTATATCACTTCCATTGTAAACAATCTTTAGACTAGCCTTATCTTGCTCTTTCTCTTTCTTTGAGGACACTACTCCTCTTCATGTAAATATTACTTATTATAATATAGCATAGCAGGAGCCTCTCCTACTATTTCACAGTCAAAAAAAATAAAGACAAGTGAAAACTATCATGATGTATGCAAATGTATGCCTCTGCAAGTGTAGCAGGATATGCAATAATACTAGCGCGTCATGTAGCAATAATTGGAGTAAGGCCCAACTATTATGCGGCTCTACGATCAAGCAAAAGCATGTATGACATGAAGATCAAGTCATGAGATGGTGGATGTTGCATGGAAATGTATCTCGGAAAGGCTACGGAGATGCCTTAATAGGTAGGTATGGTGGCTATTTTGAGGAAAGATATAATGAGGCTTATGTATGACAGAGCGTATCATGTCATGGGTTTAGATGCACCGACGGATTTTCCACCAACTCTTAATGTGAGAAAGGGCAATGCACGGTATCGAAGAGGCTAGAAAAATATGGATGGTGGAAGTGCCAACAATCGAATACTCACATTAGTCCGAAGAACTCATACACTTATTATCGGTAACTCTCTATCTAGTTAGGAAATTCACAAAGAGACAAGTAGCCCGAGGAGGAGTGTTTGGGGGTTTGTTCATCCTTGCGCATCCTCGACTCATGGTAACATGAGGGTACGCTATATATTCCAACCCCTCCAGAGGTTAGCGATCAATTTAGTAGCTAGAGTTCTCAATTAATTTTAGTTTATGAAAAACACACGGATTTCCCAAAATACGACACCTATCACCAATAGGCTCAAGCTCTTGGCACCAATAGTCCAAACATTACTCAAATCAATACCTCAAAACTATTGCAATTTACTACTATACTTAAATAGCAACCTCAGTTACCTACTCATGCAAGACACATAACTCAGTGCAATGAGCCAACTCTCTAAACAAGATAAGCATGATAACTCAAGAGAGTTCCAAAATCAACCTAAATAAAAGATCTTAAAAAGATAAGCATGAAAACTAAGAGCTAAGCATGACAGTAGCTACGAAAAGATGAAGGACACACAAAAAATATAAGCATGAAAACCTATGTTGTGTTCTAGAGTGGAATGGAGCATGTCTCTCTCCCAAACAAGGTACTCTAGGTACCGAATTGTTATGAACAACAAGAAAAACTAAAACAAACTAAAAATAAAATAGCGGGACGCTCCAAGCATAGCACATATCATATGAAGTGATAAAAATATAGCATGGAGATGGACGAACTGATGATTGTTGATAGATAAGGGGATGCACGGGGGCATCCCCAAGCATAGACGCTTGAGTCTCCTTTGAATATTTATTGGGGTGCATGGGGGAATCCCCAATCTTGAGAGCTTGACACTCTTGTATCTTCTTTCATCATCTCCCATCGCATACTTGAAAACTCCCTTTATACGAAACTCATCATAAGCTGATTAGAGTGGTTAGTTGCCTTAATAAAATAATTCATTACCTGCTGGAAATAAGGATTTCATGAAAAGCTACTCCTTCTCAAGATTTCCAAAAGGTTTTTGCAAATAAAAAGCAAGCTTGGGGTTCGCAAAACAATGGAAACTCAAAACATGGCAGAACCTGCGAAAAACAGAACAACAGGTAGTAAATAATTTATTCGGGGCACTTCTGCAACTCAAATAAAAAAACTCAGAACATATGCGAGAAAGGAAATTATATAGAGAATGCTGTGAAAAAAATTCAGATCAAAAATATGATCTGGTGATTTTTGGCGAATTTTTCCGTCAGGCAGACAGAATCTGTTTCTGGACAGCATGTCACAATTTTTGAACTTTCTTGCAATCAGAGGCTATAACTTGGCACAAAGCATATAAATAAAAGATACAATGATGTTGCTACAGTGGTAACACACATCAAGACCACTAAAACAGAAACTAAAAACAAATTGGTTTGCCTCCCAACAAGCGCTTTGTTTTATGCCTTTGAGCTAGGCATAATGCAAGAAGGAGGATCAAGATTCTCCGAAGTCATCGGTATTATAAAAACCTTCAAACAGATCCTCAACAAGTTCATCCTTATTTTTCCGAGGGAACAGGTACGTACCTTTCGCTTTCCCGCGTAAGCGTATGTGTCCTTTACCTATATCAAAGAAGCCTCTCATGGCTCGGAGGAAGTCCCTTCCAAGTACTATATTCCCTTTGTTTGGCTCCATGATGAAGAAATCAACTGTTGCATTCCTTTTAGAGAATGTAGCCTGGACATCTTTCATGTTGGGACCCCGATCCTAAGCCATAGGAATCCAGCCTGTAACACATCGCATCTCTTTGCGGTCTCACGCACGGTTAACTCGACGGCTGTAGCCTTACCTTAGTCGGGACCGTTTGCGTCTTTTGACTCACGTATGCAATAGTGTTGCTAGCATTCCAATGTCAAAGAACCCGGATCGACATGTCTAGTCATAAACCAAAGTGGCAGTACCGCACAAGGACAGGCATACATGACCCAACAAAGCAGGTGTCGGTCATCAGCGAACGTAGACGAGTCGTAGCAAGCTACAAGGACTCCATTACGTCGCGTGACATTTCCCCAAAGGGGACAGACACAGCCGCTAAGAAGGACACATGCCGATCAACCAATGTGTCCGGAGCAGTAGCGAACTACCAAGGCTCGTTGGATCACAAAGGGGCATTTCCTTGTAAGGAGTGCTACTAAAGTTCATGACTAGGTATTCAAACCCCATACATATCAAGTAAGACACACGTACGCATGGCATACCGATATGTATAGATACATCGATGGCATCACAAGATAACCATAAACATACAAGCTTTATTTAAGAGGCTCGGAAGAGCCACACACATAATATTACACATTAAGGGTCTCACGACCCATAATAACAGTCATACAAATACAAGCCAGCGGAAGAGTTATAAACTGTCTGGGTACAGACAGGGCAACTAGTAGGCACATGGCCTGACTATACTACAGAGCCGACGTAGGGCCAGATCGTAGCTGGGACACCAGCTACTCGTCGTCGTCGATGTCTATGAAGAACCCTCCATTAGGGTCATTAGCAACCTCTGCAACATTTATTAAGCAAACATGAGTACGAAGGTACTCAGCAAGACTTTAGGAGAACTAACTACTCATGCAAGGTATCAAAAGGTATTGTGGGGTTTCCTGCGGAAAGCCAGCATTTGACTCGTGGCTAGACACTTGCATTTTCAAATAATTTTGACGACTTGATTTCTCGCACACGAGTCCACTAACACCACAACAATACACTATCGTGGAATCATTCCGTCTCCGTACGGAAATGTCGTCCACGACACTCACGCTTATCTTGACAATTTTATGAGTAGCCATTGAGGTTATCTATGAACATCATATGTCTCCAAGTAGTCCATATCCGCGGACGCGGCTATTCGAATAGATCATAACCCTGCAGGGGTGTACTTCGTCACACACGCTCTCGCCACTTATCGCCATGTGCACGTCATGCACCTCGGCAACCTTCAAGCGGAAGCCCAGCGAGGGAGTCGGCCACAACCGTTAACCACACTAGTACCTAGTCCAGGTTTATCGCCTATCTAAGAGTAACCCGTACGAAAGTCCGGCCGAGGTTTCCGCCAAGGCCTCAAACGATGTGCGCAGGGTTCCCAAGCCCACCATCCGGGTGCCACTTGGTACACCGTGCCACTGCCTACCGCATCACGGCCCACCTCTCAGGTCAGCACCATGCACGGCCTCCAGCATTACTATAAACACCAGAAACTACTTGCAACTCCTGGACCGAGTACTACGCGATTAATAGGCCGAGCGGGGTCATATTTCAGGGCCCAGCATGTGGTAGTATCTAGTCTTGGAATACATACACGAAACTCAGTTCCTAAGGACGTTTCCAATGAAACAACCCGCCATGTACTCCTACACGGCCTTTCACCGGCACCTTTACCAACTCAAGTTCAACACACAACCTTTGCTCACCGAACACATTCCACATTTCTGTTCATCTCCTAGATGACAAACCATACACAACTCTAAGCATAGCATGCATAGCAGGATAAGGCACATCATAGCTCAAGCAACTACCAGGTCTGCTAGGTTGCAAGGTTCGGCTATTTACTGTGACAAGGTTAAGTCATGCAAAGGAAGTGGGTTCAACTATCGTGGCAAAAGCAGTTGAAGCATTTGATCTTAAATGCAATAATTAGGTGCAGGAGCAAGAACATGGGAGTTATCGGGATGATCAAAGGGGTTGCTTGCCTTGTTGCTCAGAGGAGGAACGATATCCGTCAGACGGATATTCGGTGGAATCCGGGGGTGCGGAGCCTACCAAAATGAATGGCAACATTCAATAACAATCATATGCAATCAAAATGATGCATGAGCATGGCATGAGAATGCAAAGTGATAAGTAATTATTTTCAACATGTATTAGGTTTGAAGTTGGTTTGAATCACATTCGAATATCAATTCCAAACGGGGTATTCTCGGATACCGTTTTAATTGATTCGACCTGATGCTCAGATCAATTTGATGTTAACATGCATGAAATGTCATGTTATGGTACTGATTTGTAATTAGGTCAGTGTGTGATCATTGCATTCATAATGAAATTTGAATATTTTTCCAAATTCCATTTAAAAAGTAATTATAAGAATTGAATTATTCCTTAGTCCACAATTTAGGGTTCTGTAACTTTTTCAAACATAGTTGAAAATAGCATATTCAGAATCCTTGAATTTTTCTGATACTTTTTCATATATAAATTATTTTCATTGGAGTTACAGGTTAATTTCTATGAATTTTACAAGTTTTAGCAATTTCCTGGAATTATTTCTATACTGGAAATACTTTTATTGCATCAGCATGAGATCAGCAGGTCCATCTGGCCGTTGAAAGTCAAACCTGACCAGTGGGACCCACTGGTCAGTCTCTCTGGTCAATTTTAGATTAAGATTAAACTTAATTAACTGATTAACCTTGTTGGACCCACATGTCAGTGACTGATTAACTTATTTGATTTATTTTTATTAGTTTTAAACTTGCCAGAGGCTGGCCCCACCAGTCAGTGGCTCAGGCCAGCCGAGATCCACCGGCGGCGAGGTCGTCCTCGCCGGCGGGGAGCCTCCGGCGAACACCAGCACGGCGGAGGGCTCGGAAACGGCGCACAGGGGGCCAAATGCTGCGTGGAGAGCACCAGAGGAACGGCACGTCTCCCGCAGCTCCATTTCTGCACTTAGCCAGGGCTGATCTGGCTGGAGATGACGCCGGCGACGAGCTTGGCGGCGGCCAAGGCTCGGGCGTCATTGGGGTCTTCGATTCAGAGGAAACTACGCTCGGTTCTTAGCTGCTACAGCATCTACGCGTCGACCTGAAGCTGCTGGTGCCCTCGGAAGGACGAGCTAATCATCGGAGGGCTACCGGCGGCAAGCGGCAGCGGCGGTCCTCGTCGGGCTCCGGTGAAACTAGAGCTAGAGGAGGGGATCGACGGGAAAAACTTAGGGGAAACGACCGCATGCTCACGGGGAGTGCAAAGCAGGGCTTAGACGGCTCGGGGAAGGCCTGGGGGCGACGAATCGACGGGAGAGGTCCGGCGGCCGGAGGTGGAAGACGACGGCGTTGGGGGCGATGCAGAGCTTCGGGTGGCTTCGGCTTCTTCACAGATGACCAGGGCGATGAGGCGGAGCTAACAGACTACTCGGAGGCGGGATCCCATGGCTAGGGGCACGGGCAGCTCGAGCTTTGCTCGGCTCCAATGGCGGCAGCAAGGAGGAGGAAGAGATCCAGGAGGAGGGAGAGAGCCGATGTGGGGAATGGATAGGGGAGGCTTCGGGGGGCTTATCCCCGGCCTTGCCAGCACGAGGCGGCGGCCAGGCAGGCGCACAGGTGCGTGGCCGTGCCGGAGGAGGCAGCGGCCACCTCCTGCTGCCTACTGGCGCGAGGGAGGGGACGAGCGAGGGAGATGGGCCGGGCCAGGCTAGGCGACAGGTAACTCTTTTCCCTTTTTCTTCTGTTTTTGTTTTTCTGTTTTGCTAACTATTGTTTTGCTAATTATTTCAGCTCCAAAACAAAAAGTAAAAACTATTTTAGACCTCCTGAATTATTGTTATAATATTCCCAACCATTTCCAAAGGTTTCAACATTTTTGAAAATTTATAGTTTCTGATTTCAAATTTAAAACTTGAAACCAGTAGCCTTTTGCATTTATTTAAAATGCTTAAAGTGTCAAGAAAATAGTTTTCTCCAATGCTCATTTACTTTCATGATTTATCAGAAAGTTTGAACATTTCTTGAGGCCATTTTGGGTTCATTGATTTGAACTAGTTTGAGATTTTCTTTAATTGAAATAGTGGCTAGGGTTTTGAGTTTTTCCTTTGCCACTTTGTTGTTTTTGTTGAAACTTCTTAGATGCAAATGCAAAGAAGACATGAGCACAAGACTAACTTGCTTAAGGGTTAGGGATGTGACATTTTACCTTTCCCTAGATTTCACAAATATCACCATTAGCATGTTCATGATAAGATGAAAAAATTTCCATGTCTAACCAGACAGAATCATAAACAACTTTTGGCATAGTAGAAACCATGGATCCAATATCACAATAAGCAAGGAAGTCTTGGTTAGAGATGATAATTCTAACAAAAGGTTCCCAGTCATTGTCTATTTTCAAAATATGTTCCTTATCAACCATGGATTTCTCTCTTTCTCTTAAGTCTAGAGCATCTATTTTCCCTTCAATAGTAGCAAGTATATCTATAATAGTCTCATAACCATGATTATAAACAAGATTATTAGATAGACCATGTATAATGTCAAGAGCTCTTGCCTCATCACACTCTAAGAAATCTCCTTTAGCTATAATATCAAGAGAGTGTTTGCACCATAGAAAGAGACCATGATAAAAAATTCTAAGCACAATTTTGATAGGTATCCAAGGTATAATTCTTTTGTGTGCTTCAGAAATTTTATCCCATGCTTCCTTCATATTTTCTCCATTCCTTTGATGGAAATCTAGGACCTCAGATTCCTACCAAGCATCAAACCTTAACATGCTTTACAACTAAAAGCAAAGTAACTAATTTTTTTGTGGTTTTTCGTATAAGACTCTAAATAAAAAACTAAAAAGGAAACTAGCAAGAATAAAAAAGCAAAGGTTTCCGTAGAGGTGATTTATACATTGTTGATTTCTCTAAAATATCCAAACGCCGCACATGTCTTATTGCTAAATCTTCTAAGGGTTGGTTATGTCATAGAAGGTTAGGACATGTAGGCATGTGTAATCTTGACAAACTTATCAAAGGTGATCATATTCTTGGTGTTAAAGATGTTATCTTTGACAAAGATAGACTTTGTAACGCTTGTCAAGCAGGAAAGCAAGTTGGAGGAAGTCATCCCATAAAGAACATCATGACTACAAGAAGACCACTCGAGCTGCTTCACATGGATCTCTTTGGTCCCAATGCTTACAAGAGCCTCGGTGGAAATTCTTATGGTTTAGTCATTGTTGATGATTTTCCAGATTTAAGTGGGTATTATTTCTTGATGAGTAGTCGCAGGTACAAAAGATCTTCAAGAACTTCGCTTGGAAAGCTCAAAATCAGTTTGAAGTGAAGATCAAGAAGGTTCAGAGCGACGACGGAACGGAGTTAAAGAACACTAATGTGGATACTTTTCTTGACAAAGAAGGTATCTCACATGAGTTCTCAGCGATGTACACACCTCAACAAAATGGAGTTGTTGAGAGGAAGAACCGGGCTCTCATAGAGATGGAAAGAACGATGGTTGACGAATACAAGACGCCAAGACACTTTTGGTCCGAAGCCGTGGAAACGGCTTGCCATGCCATAAACCGACTCTACCTACACAAGCTTCTCGGTAAAACGGCATACGAGCTACTCATTGGTAACAAACCCCATGTTGGATAGTTTCGGGTATTAGTCTCTAAGTGCTATATTCTTGACAAGCATCGTCGCTCTAAATTTGCTTCTAAATCTTATGAAGGTTTCCTACTCGGTTACGGATCAAACTCTCACACTTATCGTGTCTACAACAACCTCACTCAAAAAGTTGAAGACACAGTAGATGTGAAGTTTGATGAGACTAATGGTTCGCAAATCAAACAATTACCAAATGATGTAGGAGATAAGGAACCTTTGAAAGCCATCAAAGGGTTATCTATTGGCAAGATTCATCCCATGGAGGTGAAGGAAAGTATTTCCTCAAATCGAGTGGAAGCTCCTACCTCGCATCAAGGAGAACGACAAAATGACATGGAAGCATCCACAAGAGGTACATGACATGATGAAGAAGAGGAAGAACTACATCGTGATGATCCACCTCAACCTTCCTCACCAACACCTCAAGGAGATGATGACGTTAACGACAACGTGCAAGATGATGATGATGAATAAGAAGAAGCTCCACCATCCAACAAGAAGAAGTTTTCAAGAGTTAGAGAAATAGTGGACAGAGATCATTTGTTGAATCAAATCTACACAGATATAAAAAATGGGAGAATCACTCATTCTAAATCTTGTTTAGCTAACTTTTGTGAGCATTATTATTTCATCTCTAGCATTGAACCTTTGAAGGTTGAAGAAGCCCTTCAAGACCCGGATTGGGTGAATGCCATGCACAAAGAGCTACACAACTTCGAGAGGAACGAAGTGTGGACACTTGTTGAAAAGCCCGAAGGCGAGAAGAACATCATTGGTACAAGATGGGTGTTTCGGAACAAGCAAGATGAATATGGACAAGTTGTACGCAACAAGGCGCGCCTCGTAGCCCAAAGATACATGCAAGTTGAAGGTATGGACTACGGTGAGACTTATGCACCTATCGCTAGACTTGAAGCCATTCACATTCTTCTCGCTTATGCCAATCACCATGATATTACTCTTTACCAAATGGACATCAAAAGTGCCTTTCTCAATGGAGAAATTGAGGAGGAAGTTTATGTTAAACAACCTCCCGGCTTTGTGAACCCTAAGAAACAAAATCATGTTTACAAACTTCAAAAATATTTATATGGTCTTAAACAAGCCCCTAGAGCTTGGTACAAATGCCTAACAAAGGTTCTTATTGTAAAGGGTTTTGAGATTGGTAAAATAGATGCAACCTTATTCACTAAAAGAGTTAATGGCGAACTATTTGTATGCCAAATATATGTGGATGATATTATCTTTGGTTCCACTAACCCACATTTTAGTTATAAGTTTGGAAAGTTGATGTGAGAGAAGTATGAGATGTCCATGATGTGTGAACTGAAATTCTTCCTTGGATTGCAAATCAAACAATCAAGATAAGGTACGTTTATCTCTCAAACCAAGTACACCAAGGACTTAATCAGGAAGTTCAACATGCAATAATGCAAAGGTATGAGAACCCCCATGCCTACTAGTGTACATCTTGACCTCACTAAGGAGGAAAAACCAGTTGATCAAAAGGTTTATCGATCAATGATTGGTTCATTTCTATATCTTTGTGCCTCCCGTCCTGACATCATGTTGAGTGTTTGCATGTGTGCCCGATACCAAGAAGCACCTAAAGAGTGTCATCTATTGGCTGTGAAAAGGACAGTGAGATACCTCATACATACACCAAACTTTGGCATATGGTATCCCAAGGGATCTTCTTTTAATCTTGTTGGCTATTCCGATTCGAACTATGCCGGAGACAAGGTTAACAGAAAATCCACCTCGGGTACATGTCAATTTCTTGGGAGATCTCTTGTGTCTTGGTCATCCAAGAAACAAAACTCGGTATCCTTATCAACTGCCGAAGCTGAATACATAGTTGCTGGATCATGTTGTGCACAATTACTTTGGATGACTCAAACTCTTAAGGATTATGGCATTCATGTTAGAAAAGTTCCATTGTTATGTGACAATGAAAGTTCTATTAATATTGCCTATAATCCTGTGCAACATTCTCGAATGAAACATATTCAAGTGCGACATCATTTCATTCGTGATCATGTTGCTAAAGGAGATATAAATCTCAAGCATGTTCATACTGACAAACAGTTAGCTGATATCTTTACCAAACCACTTGATGGGAAAGTGTTTTGTCATTTGAGGACTGAGTTGAACATCATTGATGCTTCAAACCTGAGCTAGACTCACTCGGATGCATGCTAGGGCATGAGCTTGACTGATTATTCCTTGATGCCATAGATATGACTATCTTATATCTTGGAAACTATGCTCCCTTGTATTGCATCTAATCTTTTGTAGGTACTTGGAATAAACACACTTCACAAGATTGCCATCGAATCACATCAAAAGCAATCTTGATATGGCCAAGTATCAACAACCCCTTCTTCGGAGATGGAGGAAGAAGACAACAAAATCATATCCTTGACTATCATTTCATGAAATTCACTCATGTCATTTGAATATATTATCGTCTTCCTTGCATGACTAACCATTGTAGGTGAAAAGTGAACCAAAACAACATGGATAACTCCCAACTCAAGATGATCTTCATCAACATTGAGCATCCACTATGAGTTCACCTACATGCCACGTCATCAACATCATTTGAAGGTATGTACTCATATCCTTGATAAAGCTTTACACCTACTCATGAGGTAAAGCAACTTAAGTTATATGAAGACATTAAAAGCTTAATCGAAAAATGGTAACCCTAATTGTGTGCTTAACGATGAGTATGACCTAGGATCAAGCATTTCTTGCTTGACTCCTCAAGCCAAATACTCTAATATAGGTGACCTAGTCACCGCCCCACATCTAGATGGAGATTCTTGTATGGTTCACATTTCTCATAGCATATCTTCCTTGGAACCATTCAACTCTCATCTATATGTATGTATATTTTCAAAAAAATGTTTTCTATTATTATCTTTTACAATTGGTATCCTATTTCCTTTCCTTTTAAAGTTTTAGAAAAATTTATGTTCATTTTCAGTTCAGGAGTTGATTTCTTTGCAACTCGGTTTCACTGATTTGGGAAACTCGGTCCCACCGTTTTCTCCGAGAGGCCTCGGTGACTCCGATATCATCACTGCCTTTATCTTTTTATTTTTTGTCCATTTTCCTTAGGGGAAGAAAGATTATCAATGATCCCATGTTTCATTGCCTTCTATGTTTTTACTGAACAGTTTATGAAACAAAATCTGTCTTAGCATTGGTTGCTAGGGGGAGAAAACTTGTTTAGTGGGAGAAAACCTCAGTGATTCCATATACTATAAGAGGGAGAATTATCCCGGATCCCTATCATAGTGGGAGATAGTTCAAGGAACTCTAATTCATATTAAAGGGGGAGAACTTTCAATGAACCCTTACCTACTATCCAGGGGGAGAAAAGTAAAATTCTAGGAACCCTTATTATAGAGAGAAGTATCAAGGATCCCTTTCTCTCCATGATCCCTTACCCTATAACCTTTTTGGAAATTAGTGCGAAAAGGGGAGAAATATCAAAGCTTCCAATGAACCTATTTATAGGGGAAAATATCACCAATAAGCTTCTTAAAGAGGGAGAAGTATCTCTAAGGGGAGATATCTATTCCTTAAGGAAGGTCTACTAAGGGGAGATCTACCTATGGGGAGATGTATCAAACCTTACATATTAAGGGGGAGAGACATAAATTTGTTGTTGTTATCTTTGTTGAGAGATTGAAGTTGTCGTCCCCTACCTACTCCCAATATCTACATGTTATGATTCAGGGGAGAGGTATTCCTACATATTCATTCTCAGGGGAGAAAGTTCTAATTTCTTTTGGAGACATATCGATTATCAAATCCTATTTGAAGTATGTATTCAATATCTTGGTATTTTTGAAGCTATTTACATCTTTAGAATGTAGTACTCTTGTGTTTTCTAACATTTGTTTGCCCATGTGTACTTCTACTGCTAAGATGCTCAAGATCCTCAAGGTAAGTATATGCATCATATTCTTGCTCATGATGATCTCTTGTTTCTTGCTCATATTGTTTGCAAGAGTGAGTTACGAACATGGAATACCTTCATTCACACTTGTTTGATTCATATATCCAAGATTTATATGACTTGTCTTGTCCTTTCTACTATGTGTATGCCCATGCATTCCAAAGCAACTATCCATTAAAGAGGGATTGCACACAATTAGGGGGAGCTTGTACTAGTCATGTTTCTTTCAAAGATATCATATTCTAATGCTTATATTTATTTGAAGCTTTGATTGGATGTTGTCTTCAATTACCAAAAAAGGGGAGATTGAAAGCACATATGCTCCCTTCGTGATTTTGATAATTCATGACAACATACATTGATTCTTGGACTAACACTTTTACCTAGATATTTCAGAATAATCCATGGAGATGTTGTGGCCAAGGATTATGTTGAAATACCCCTTGATGCAAGAAAGGAATAGGATTGGCTCAAGCTTCAAGCTAGAAGACTCTTCATCTTCTATTTGTGAGAAATCACTTTTGAGTCCACAGGAAAGCCAATACTATTCAAAGGGGGCGAGGTATTAAAATGAACTGGTTGCTCAAGTGCTCTAAGTTAGCCAACAAAATACTCAGTCATTTTTCCACATAACCATTCTGTCCAAAACCACATTCACAAATTCGGTGTCACCAACTTCCATATTTTGTACCCACCGAGTTTGACCTTAGACAGAAACCCTAGCCACTTCCACCAAATCGGTGCAATCGAAAACCATATTGGTGCTACCGAGTTTGGGTGACCAACTTTCGGTTGCCACGATACACAAAATTGGAATTTCTGAGTTTGAGCATCGGTGTCACTGAGTTTTCTCGTGTGACCATTAGTCACTTTTTCGGTGCCATCGATTTTGATATATCGGTCTCACCGAGATTCATAAGTTGTTGTCTTTAGTGCATGTCGGTACCATCGAGCTTATCACTTCGGTGTCATCGAGTTTGCCACTTTTGGTGTAACGATTGGATTTTGTGTGATGTCTATATATAGCACTTCACCCACTTATCATTTGTGGGAGAAGCACTCAGAACACACACTTCATTGCCAGATCCACTTCCTCAGAGAGAGCCACCTACTCATGTGTTGAGACCAAGATATTTCACTCCAACCATTTGAAACTTGATCTCTAGCCTCCCCAAACTTCTTTCCACCAAATCAATCTCTCCTACCCATGCCTATTTTGTGAGAGAGTTATTTTGTGTTGAGGAGACTATCTTTAGAAGCATAAGAGCAACGAGTTCACTGTTCTATGGCATCTATTACCTTTTGGAGGGCGGTGCCTCCTAGATTGGTTAGGTGTCGCTTGCGAGCCTCCTACTTTGTGTTGTGGAGTTGAAGCAAGATGTTTGTAAGGGCAAGGAGATCGCCTACTTTGTGAATATCTACTTTGTGAATATCATTTGTGAATATCTACTCTCGCAACTGTTAGCCTCAGTGGGTTGAAGTCTCCACTAACATGGATGTACGATAGCGCCACCTATCGGAACCATGCCAAAAATTGTCGTCTCAACTTATTCATGTTTGATCTTCCTAAACTCTACTCCTTTACATGTGCAAAGTCTTTACTTTTCCGCTGCCATATATGTTGACTAGCCTGTGTAGTGTGCACTAGACTTGTTAGTATTGCTGAAATTCTGCCCTCTGTCAAATTTGGTAAGGCTAGGATTTTTATCTTGACAAGTAGTCTATTCACCCCCCCCCCTCTCGACACACCTTCTTTCGATCCCTCACCTACCGAGTGAAAAAAGCAAAATCGTAAATGAGAGTCGAAACAACGATGGAATTCACTCGGTACAGGCACTCAACGATTTACCTCATTCGGCTGATGATCC
Organism: Hordeum vulgare subsp. vulgare; assembly: GCF_904849725.1. Taxonomy (NCBI): domain Eukaryota; kingdom Viridiplantae; phylum Streptophyta; class Magnoliopsida; order Poales; family Poaceae; genus Hordeum; species Hordeum vulgare. Next base: position 407,954,632 of record NC_058521.1, on the reverse strand, counting down.
ATTATGAAAGGAGGCACCTGCCTGGATCCCATGGGGTTATATCTCACTAGGGTAATGGCCTTGAGTTTTTTCTCCACCACCACTTCCCCGAGCTCCTTAGGATGAACTCGAAATGGATCAGTCAGCCCTCAATATTGCCACATTGGGTGGACCCTGGCCTGAAGGGGCTGAATCCTACGTTGGAAGAAGACCTCCAGGAGGTCCATCCCATTCACACACTTCCGGATCAGGGAAACCACCGCTATCACCAAGATATCTGCGTCGTTCTTCTCCTCCTTGGACAAGGTGAAGGTGGAGGATGAGTGGATCCTAACAACAGTATAGGGCGGGAGGCCTGAGTGACCCTCGCCGACTGGGACGTCTCGGCGATAAAACCGAGAGTCCTGCTAGTTCTTCACCGAGTCCGAGAAGCTCATCTCGGGGAAGCTACTCTTATCCCTCGGTTGGATACCTAGGAGACCGCAAAGCTGCGCTACGTTGGTTCTTCCTCCCAAGGAGAAAGACTTCTTCAGGGTTATCACTCGGCACGTGAAGAGGCGTTTCAACAAGCACCAATGTGGATGGCACCCGAGAAAATTCTCACATAGCGACACGAATGCGGCCAAGTATGAGATAGCATTGGGAGGCAAATGATGGAGCTGAGGCGTGAAGAGAGCAAGGAATGCCCGGAAAAAGAGGTGAGGAGGTAGAGAAAAACGTCTCTCGATCTGGGTGACCAAGAGCACTCGCTCGTCGTTCTCGGGCGATGGCTCAACCTCATCGTCGCCACACAGTCGCCAACTCCCCCGAGCAATCAAGCCATAGTCCTCCAGCTCCAGTAGCCGCCCCTTCGTGACTCGGGACGTCATCCAGTCTCCCTGGATCCACCCTCGCGGAGCGCTCCGGCGCTCGAGGAGGATTGGCGCGACCCCTTCTTAGCCCGCTAGGCCCTCAAAGTTGCCCCCTTCACCATGGCGGACGGTGGAGAGGTCGAGGCTAGGGGTCGACGGAGGCGGCTAACGGTTCTTACTCTTCGGTGGTGAAAGGGGGAAGCGGAGATGTGGTGGACCCTGTTATGAGGCGTGTCTCTCTCTCTCCTCTACCCCACACCTTAAATACCCAGCGGCAAGATTCCTAATTGAGCACACTCCTCGCTCGAGGAAGATCTGGGGTATCCCGAGGATCACGCACTGTTGCATGACAGCGACATCACAAGCGTGGAAATCAGGGCATCGCTCCACTACTTCCACTACCGCATCTCTGCCATAACCGTCGCCCGTGGACGCGCTCCCTCAATTTCAAAATTCGCGAAAAATCCGTCCCACCTCATATCCCGAATGGATCCCGTATCCATAGCATGTGTCAAGGTGTGCCGAATGATCTTTTCGCACGACCCCTTGCGGAATCCCGATCAGTCGAGAAATTGATGGGGATGACCCGATCGTCCTTATCTCGTGATGTGTCAAGATCTGTTCCAACTCACCGATTTAGCACGCGGAGTACAGAGCTCTCATCCACCAAACTTATGGGATCTATCTTCCCGAAAGGTAATCCATCACCGTCGACTGTTAACATACCTCTATGACTAGAAAGTCAAAATTTGTCACTCTTGAATCCATGGAGGTTTGCCGAGAGTCCGAATGACACGGCCCGATCCGCGGCCCAAAGACCTCAAAAGACATTGAAGGAATTCATTCACTCGGTCTGCAAAACCTCAACTGATCCGGGGACTACTTATGGGGTTGTACATTAGGGGTAGGCCTACGGACCTGCTTCCTTGGGCCTACCTAGGACCCCTTATGGACACCAGTGTCCTTAAAGTCACCAAGACAGTCTCGACCTCACTCGGTTCAACAACCGTCACTCGGTTTGCCTGGAATTACTTGGATCCTCTCGCACCAGTCGGATGCGTCATGTCACTCGGACTACAGCGAGGAGAAGGCACCAAAGAGGCTCCAACGTCTAAGGACTTAACTCATCACATGAAGAGCAATGAAGACCCACGTTACGAGTAAGGCCGATGGTTAAAGCTACTGTTTTTAGTAAATTCCCCGTTTATTAGCATTAAATATTTTGTGATGAAGCTCAGCCAGTCGTGGTATGCACTATATAGGACACCCCTGGGCTCCAGCTCAAGGGTTCAACACCTTGTAATCTTTTACACCCCCATAAGAAAACATCAGCCTGAGGGCTCGAGACGTAGGGCTATTACCACTTTCGAGTGGGGCCTGAACTCGTACATCCGAGTGCATCCACTCGGCCTAGCTAGACTTCGCCCCTTCGTTCGTACCCCTAGGTACTATTGTCACGGTCATTCCCACGACATCCACAATCATTGTTCTCCGAATACACCAACTTGACAGAGACATAAGATGACCATGATTTATTAGAATACTCTATGTGCTTCACTTATATGTTTTGAGCTTAAGCAGTTGCTCTAGTGCCCCACATATATCTTTTAGAGGACGGTGGCGTATAGATTTTAAAGAAATAATTGCACTCTCGTTCTTCACTTATATTTTTTTGAGAGTTAATAAACAACAATGGTAATTTGCATGGGTTATAAGACTACTCCAAAAATAATAGGTATTCAATGAGTGCATAATCAAAAACACATGTAGAACATAAAAGAGAAATCATGGTTAATGATATTAATGTGGTAATGTGAAAAAGTCATGAGTAAATGATCATTTGTTAATATAAGTATCATGAATTAGAGGTTGTTAGCTTCATGTTCATCTAAATATTTTAATGGCATGGTGATGATGTATGAGCGTATTGTTCCTTGTTGAAATCCTAGTGTTGTTTAAGTCGGGAGCGTGCGATGGTTAACTTTTGTAAACCTCCTCCCAAGTGGCATGCGAGTCGTGCTTTGCTTCGAGAGAGCTAATAAAATATTGAAATACGTATGTGAGTTATTTATGACTAATGTGACTCCATGGATATACACACTCTCACATCCACATATTTGCTAGCCTCTTCAGTACCGTGCATTGCCCATTCTCACCTCGAGGATCGGTGCATCCAAAACCTGTGACATGATACACTTTGTTGCACATAAACCTCATTATATCTTCCTCAAGACAGCCTCCATACTTACCTATCATGGCATTTACATAGACATTCTGAGATATATTGCCATGCAACTTCCACTGTCACATCATATGACTTGTACTTCCATTGTCATATTGCTTCGCATGATAATATAAGCTAACATAGTATTTGTGGAAAATCCACTGTTCATCATTTTTTACATGTTATGCTTGATCATTGCACATCATGGCACACTGCCAGAGGCATTTATATAGAGTCATACTACAATTTTTCATCCTAGGTTGTAAGTAAATAAAAGTGTGATGATCATCATTATTAGGGCATCGTCTCAGTGAGGAAAGGATGATGGAGACAATGATTCCCCCACAAGTCGGGATGAGACTCCGGACAAAAAATTCAAAAAAGAGAAACAAAAAAAGGGGAAAAGAAAATGAAAAAAGAAGAAAGGAAAAAAGAGAAAGAAAGAAAAATAAATGAGAGAAAAGAGAGAAGGGACAGTGCTACTACCTCTTTTTCCACACTTGTGCCTCAATGTGGCACCATGTTCTTCATATAGAGAGTCTCTTTGTTTTGACACTTCCATATGCTAGTGCGAATTTTTCATTATAGAACTTGGCTTGCATATTCCAATGACAAGCTTCCTCAAATGCCCGAGGTCTTTATGATCAAGCAAGTTGGATGCACACCCACTTAGCTTCAGTTGAGCTTTCATACACTTATAGCTCTAGTGCATCCATTGCATGGCAATCCCTACTCCTCGCATTGATATCTATTTATGGGCATCTCCATAGCCAGTTGATATGCCTAGTTCATGCGAGAATTTCTTCTCCACTTTCACCCCTTTGAAACCTACCACCATATTCTATACCACATTTAAGCTATATCCATGGTCCACGCTCATATATTGAGTGAGTAATAAAAATTTGAAGTGTGTTAAAGAGTATGATCCAATTGCCTGAGTTGACACTTGGTTCTTAACATTTGTTATGTGGTGAAGACGGATCCATGCTATATGATAAAATGAATAGGGGGCACGTTCTTTCAGGATCGTATATTTTGGAACTTGATGATTATACTGTTTATGTTTATGAATATTACTATGTTAATATTTATTAATTCATCGGTTTTCAATGATCAAACCTTCAATAGATTACGTGTCGGGTACCATGTCACATCAACAAATTGTTTTTGTCATTTACCTACTCGAGGACGAGTAGGAATTAAGCTTGGGAATGCTGATATGTCTCCAACGTATCTATAAATTTTGATTGTTCCATGCTATAATATTATAATTCTGGGATACCTTTTTGTCTATTTATTTACCATTTAATATTATTTTTTAGCACTAACCTATTAATCCGGTGCCAAGTGCCAACTGCTGTTTTCTCCATGTTTTTGGCTTTTCATGTTTACGTACCAAACGAAGTCCAATTTCCCCGAAACTTTTTTTTGTTTTTCTGAACCAAAAGAAGACCTCTAAGTTTCGGGAGGAGACCAGAGGCCACATGAGGGAGCCACAACACAACAGGGTGCGCCCAGGGGGTGACCGCAACCTAACGTATGGTGGGCCCCCATGCACCTCCCGATGTCCCACTTAATTCTATAGATCTTCAAATATCCCAAAAACCCAGAGTAGTCATCCAGACGTGACTACTGGATGTTCATAACGTCTTTAGCCGCCGGGAAGAGGGGTGCATCACCTAGAGGTGCATCAAGGACATAGCTATTTTGGGAAACTGTGAGGACAAGCCTCAAATTACGGGCCCAGTCTACAGAGTTGCTCCCATCATCTTTCAGCTTGGCTTTCTCTAAGAACGCTTTAAAATTCAGGGGTGCTACTGCGCGAGCCATTGATCTACAACATAAACTTACAAAGATTACTTAGACTGTTGTTCAAGATAATGAGTTTATTTAATCATGTTACTAAAAACTCCCACTCAAATTGACATCCCTCTAGTCATTCGAGTGACACATGATCCAAGTCCGCCAGCCCAAGTCCCATCATCACGTCAGATGAGCTGGTTTCAATGGTGAACATCCTCATGTTGACCATATCAATTATATGACTCATGCTCGACCTTTCGGTCTCTTGTGTTCCGAGGCCGTGTTTGTACATGCTAGGCTCGTCAAGTTTAACCCGAGTGTTTTGCGTGTGCAAAACTGTCTTGCACCCATTTTATGTGAACATAGAGTCTATCACACCCGATCATCACGTGGTGTCTCAAAACGATGAACTTTCGCAATGGTGCACACTCAGGGAGAACACAATTTTATCTTGAAATTTTAGTGAGGGATTACCTTATAATGCTACCATTGTCCTAAGCAAAACAACGTGCATAAAAAGGATTAACATCACATGCAATTCATAAGTGACATGATATGGACATGATCTTGTGCTTTTGATCTCCATCTCCAAAGCACCGGCATGATCTCCATCGTCACCGGCACCACACCATGATCTCCATCATTGTGTTTCCATCGAGGTTGTCATGCCAACCATGCTTGTGCCACTATTGCTACCGTTTAGCAATAAAGTAAAGCATTACATAGCGATTAATGAGTAACACGAAGGTCATACAATAATTAAAGGCAACCCTATTGCTCCTACCGATTGTCGTAGCATCGACATGCAAGTTGATATTAACTATTAAAATATGATCATCTCATACATCAAATATAAATCATCATGCCTTTGGCCATATCATATCACATACATACCCTGCAAAAACAAGTTAGACGTCCTCTAATTTGTTGTTGTGAGTTTTACGTGGTTGCTATGGGTATTTAGAAAGAACGATTCTTACCTACATAAAACCACAACGGTGATATGCAATGTAACACCCTGTGTTTAGCTTTCCTGGCTAATTAACTTATTTCAAAATTTAGGACCAATTAAAAAAAATTGTGAATGCTTGTGATGCTTGGAGTGATTATTGTTTGCCTGTTTGCTTGAATGCATGTGATTGCTCCCCATTAATTCTTGCCATCCTCCTAATCACCTCCTCATTCCATGATCTCCTGCCTAATGATCATGCGATGTCTTTAGGATAAATATATATTTTCACCAAAAAGCATTTCTTTGAATTAAACTTTCAAACCCCTGAGATGAGGTTTGTACTACAAGTCCTCAAGATAGGGAATTTCTTTTGCACCATTTAATTTATTTAAAACCTATTGTCAAAATGTCTTCCAAAAACCACCATATTATTATTTTAAAAGTTATTTTATTATTTTATTTAAAAGCCTTTCTGTGAGGACAGAAATGGTCTCTTATGAAAGAAAGTTATTTTTATTGCTTTCAAAATATTTAAGAAAATTTAGGGAAATTCAGTGGATATATTATTCCATATTTATGAGTTTCAACACATGGTCATGTTCAAAACATTGGGCAAACCCCTCCAAAACCATTCCTGTCTATTTCCAGCTTTTGAAATATTTCTATTAGAAATATTCTCAATAAATTCCAGTAAAATTCTAGCATGTCATCTATGATCTTATTGATGATCTTGCCAAGTTTCATATCAATCCAATTTGATTTGGCTCCCCTAACTATCTTAAAACCCTATCTGTCCAGATTCAAATTTGAGCAACTCTACATTGTGAAGTGTCTCCAATTATGCTCAAATTTGGTGGACATGTTCTAATACTCCATTAAGGCATCCACACCAAGTGGTACATCAAGGAGAATAGGGGAACTTGTCCTAAGACCCTCAAAACCCTCTCTGTTGATTTCTGACTTTGGTAAACTTTACATTATAAAGTTTCTCCAATTGACCTCAAACTTTTTGTGCATGCCTTAATGCTCAAATAATGCCCCTACACCAAATATTGGATTTATGGGAATTGATTTGAACAGGGTTGTAAGTAGAAAGCCATTTCTGCCCATTTCATGGGTTTTCCAAGTCTACATTGGAAAACTTCTCTAGCAAATCCCAAATTTGGTGTGCAAGCCTATTGTCACCTATTATTTGATCCTGTAAAGTTTCATAGCCATTGGAATCCATCTGGTAGCCCAACCACAGATCAAACACCTTGTGTGCACTCACTAATTTGGCTTCTTTTACCCCTTGCCCTTTTACCCTTGAGCTCAACTTTCTACCACAGCCTCACATAGTTATATTTTACCTCCAGTAACATTCCCATGGCCACTGGTCAATTATTGGAGAAGGACCCTTTGTAACTATCTCTCATTTTACCCTTGAAAGCACTATTTTACCTCTCTTCTCATACTTATGCTTAACCCAAGGCCCCCAATTCTTTCTAGGGCCTCTCTAGTGTGTCAATGCTTCATTTAAAACCTAGAGATGGCATGCTCATGTGGAGAAAATGAGCAGCACAACTACAAGTTCATTTCTGGCTAAAAGGTAGCATTGTACAGCAAGTGCTAGCTACACTTATTTGCTTGAGCTGAATTTTTGCAGATGTGCAGTCCATCTATACCTCATGCTCCAGGACATGGTTTCACCTCCCAACCCTTCCTGTGAAAACCACTTATGCCAGCCCCAAGTTTGCTGCTGCAAACTAAACCAGAGTCCAAACCTCATAAAACCACCCCCACTAGCTACGAAACTCCATAGTCACTCTCCTGCGAGTGTGCCTTGAGTGCTGGACATGTTTGACTGGTCTTGGCAGCCCCGTGGATACAAGTTTCCATGGTGACCACACTGGCAGCATGCAGTATTGGTGCTCTGCACCCCTTCCTCCTTTTGCAGCTCGGGTCCCTCCTTCGCAGCATGTCTCAGAGCACCAGGGAATGCCATTTGACTGGTCCAAGCCCTTCCCAACACCTAGAAGCCTCCAAGCTCTCTCAGGGACGCGTGTCTTCCCCGTGCCCTCGGAGCTCCAGGAGCTCCCAAGGTTTTCCTTCGGTTTCCCCTCTCCATTTGAACCTCCCCGAGCCACGTTTGCCTCTGCAGCTCTCCCTCTCTCCCTGGAACCCCACTCGAACTCCCCATTCCCTCCGAAGCCCTCCTCTCCTCCTGCCATGGCTGTGACCGAAGCCGCTTGAGGGCCTTGCTCAGGTCGGGCCAGCCTAGGGAGGGATTCCCTCGCCTCTAGCTCCCCTCAGACTCCTCCTAGCGGGAGTCGTATCCCTCAAGCCCCTCCGGACCTCTCCCCCTCGCTGCTGGTGCTGAGGGCAGTGGAGCCGTCGGCCTCCCGCGACCACCACCTCCGGCTTCCCCTACAGCCCCCCTGCGGGCACCCTGTTTGGGGATGGGGCGGCGAGGTTCCTTGAGCTCTCCGGTGCTCTCCCTTGGGCAGGGAACAGCCGGAGACGCGGCGCCGCACGGCTTCCTCTCCCTCTCCTCGCGGTTCCTCTACTCCAGCGTAAGGAGGAAGATGACCTGCAGATGGCGCCCGCTGTCAGAGAAACGGGGCCAGGCCGGCTGCCCCTGGTGGTCACGCCTCCGCGAGAGTACCGCCTCACTGGTGGCCCGAGCCACTGGGCCGGCTCGAAGGCCTATCTGGCGCCGGTGGCGCAAGATAACCCCCGAGAGGCTGAGCTTTTCTCATATTTATTTTCTCATAACTTATAAATTCCGTTATAAAATCATACTGACTCCAAATTACTTGATTCAAATTTCTACTGGTTCCTAAATTCAAGCTTTATCCACATATGTACCTTGCGCATTTTTCCAAGATATCTTTCTGTGGTGTTTTATTTAAATCCACTTTTGGATAATTTAAACCCCACTTTGTGAAAATCCTAGAGGTTCCAATTCAACTCCAAATGGAGTGATTCCAATTCCTAGGGCCTTCTAAAATCATTCCCTATTTCTAGAACCCTGGTCAACATTTTTGTGTGACTTACTTCTATTGCAATGAATAAGTAGCTTCCTATTGCTATTTATTCCATATTAGAAAACTCCTAGAATATTCATACCAACTCCAAATCCAGTGAAACCACTTCCTAAATATTTCTAAAATCATTCTCTGTTAAATGGGTGTCTCCACTCATTTTTAACAGAATGAATTCTGTTGGCTTCTCCAATGATCACCTATTGCTCTTTCCATCCATTCAAAAATCTTTGATGATTCAAATCTCCTATGAAAAGCTTTAGGTATTTTTCTTATGACCAGAGAGGTCCAAGAAAAATAAAATTTCTATTTATAGCACACTTTCATTATTCTTGCTATGTGCCTTACTATGGGTGTTTCCGACGATAGTTGACGATAGACGGAGTACCCGGAGTTGGAGCGGAAGACCTCGAAGACATCGAGGACTTACGTGAGCAAGGCAAGCAACCCTTTGACCATGACTGAGCATATGTTACTTTGCATGTTAAAATAGTAAGTATTCCCATTGCATATGATCATAAGTGCCGGTAATCATTTGATATGATTTTACCGAAGGCTCCTACGTAGCATTTGCATTGAGCTTGACTCTACCCCTTGAGGGTCATGCTAATACCATGTTGACAAGTAAAGATAGCAGTAGTACTATCATGAGCATGATGTTGTCATAAAGCAAGAGTTTATGAAAACCCCGTTGGGTGCCACTAATGCCCAAGGGTGATGATGAGTTAGGTGGTTACTTTTGGTGAAGTGATGCACCCGGTATTTGTGTGAGTAAGGTTTCGGAAATGGAATTAGGTTTATGATGTGTCGATCGTCCCAACCTTACCAGTACGACCACGTTACCCTTTATGGGACGAGGCTATGTTAATTACTCTGGTCAGTGCTAGCAAAGAGCCACATTACTAGTGGCGGGAGTGATATGTGGTCACTCTCGTGATAGGATTGTGCCGGGTAGTTTAAGGCTGATGGCATGGGTTCACGCTTTCAACCAATAATTCTGCTATTGGTCCAGTTTGGTTTGTTGGCCTATAAGGCCCTATATATATGTATAGACTCGACCGAAGTGGTCATTTATTGTACCAAACAGTATGTATGGATGTAAGACTCTTTTATCCGATATTTGTGTTCGGTGAGCATTGATCTCTGGGATCACTGAGCACGGCGATCTCGACTCGTAAGTCGGGGTCCCCACATGCAAGTTGCTATTTAACCTTATACAAGAACCGCCTTTGTCAAATCCGATTCAACTAAAGTAGGACAAACAGTCACCCGCCAGCCATATTTATGCAACAAGTTGTATGTCACACCATGGAACCGGACTCTCGTACGTGGATGAGTAAAGTTGGTCTGGGCCGCTTCATCCCACAATACCACCGAGTCAAGAAAAGACTAAGGAGGGAAGCATTGTGAATATCAATGCCCACAAACTCCTTTGTGTTCTACTCATGATGTCATCTACGCATAGACCTAGCTCTGATACCACTGTTGGGGAACGTTGCATGGGAACGAAAAAATTCCTACGCACAAACATGATCTATCCATGGTGATGACAATCTACGAGAGGAGAGATTGGATCTACATACCCTTGTAGATTGCTAAGCAGAAGCGTTCAAGAACGCGGTTGATGTAGTGGTACGTCTTCCCGATCCAATCACGAACCGTCCCACGATCTCCCGATCAAGTGTCAAACGGACGACACCTCCGCATTCAACACACATACAGCTTGGTGACGCCTTCACCTCCTCGATCCAGCGAGTGATGGTGAAGTAGCTGTTGGAAATATGCCCTAGAGGCAATAATAAAATAGTTATTATTATATTTCCTATTTCAAGATAATAGTTTATTATCCATCCTAGAATTGTATTGAATGGAAACACAAATACATGTCTGGATATATAGGCAAAACAATGTCCCTAGTGAGCCTCTAGTTGACTAGTTCATTAATCAAATATGGTTAAGGTTTCCTAGCCATTGACAAGTGTTGTCACTTGATAATGGGATCGCATCATTAGGAGAATGATGTGATGGACAAGGACCCAAACTATAAACGTAGCATATGATCGTGTTATTTTGTTGTTATTGTTTTCTGCATGTCAAGTATACATTCCTATGACCATGAGATCATGTAACTCACTGACACGGGAAGAAGGTCATGTGTGTATTGAACGTCGCAATGTAACTGGGTGACTATAAAGGTGCTCTACAGGTATGTCCGAAGGTGTCCGTTGAGTTAGCATGGATCAAGACTGGGCTTTGTCACTCCGTACGACGGAGAGGTATCTCGGGGACCCACTCGGTAATACAACATCACAAACAAGCCTTGCAAGCAATGTGACTAAAGAGTTAGCCACGGGATCTTGTATTATAGAACGAGTGAAGAGACTTGCCGGTAACAATATTAAAATAGGTATGGAGATACCGACGATCGAATCTCGGGCAAGTAACATACTGAAGGACAAAGGGAATGATATACGGGATTAACTTAATCCTTGACATAGAGGTTCAACCGATAAGATCTTCGTAGAATATGTAGGATCCGATATGGGCATCCAGGTCCCGCTATTGGATATTGACCGGAGAGTGTCTCGATCATGTTTACATAGTTCTCAAACCCGCAGGGTCTGCACACTTAAGGTTCGGTGATGTTTCGGTATATTTGAATTATTGATATTGGTAACCAAAGGTTGTTAGGAGTCCGGATGAGATCCCGGACATCACCAGGGTTTACGGAATGGTCCAGAGACGAAGATTGATATATAGGAAGTATCCATTTGCCTTCCGGAAAGTTTTTGGGCATTACCGGTAAAGTACCGGAAGTGACGAATGGGTTCTGGAGTTCCATCGGGAGGAGCCACCCACCCGGGAGAGAATCAAATAGGCCCAAGGGTTGTGCACCAGCCTAGTGGGCTGGTGGCCAACCCAAGAAGGTCCACTTCGTCCAAAGGAGGAGAAAGGAAAGGAGAGGAGGCCAAACTGAATTGGGGAAGGATGACTCCTCCTTCCAAGTTGTATTGGAGGAGGACTCCTCCCTCTCCTCTTGCGTCGGCCGAACCCTAGGGGCTTTTCCCTAGGATGCCACCCCTCCCTCCCACCTATATATAGTGGAGGAGGACTCCTCCCTCTCTTCTTGCTTTTGGAGGAAGACTCCTCCCTGTCCTCTTGCTTTTGGCACCCCAAGCCATAGTGTAGCCCTCTCTCCCTCCACCACTTCGTGACACCCGTAGCTAGTTCAGTACGGCACGGCGAAGCCCTGCCGGAGTAGCTCCACCACCATCACCGCCACAGTGTCGTGCTGCCATAGAATTCAGAGACCTCTTCGTCTTTCTTGCTAGAACAAGAAGGCGGAGATCGTCATTGAGTTGTACGTGTGCTAAGCGCGGAGGTGATGTCCGCTCGGTACTAGATCGGGACGGGGTTCGTGGGACGCTTGCGATTCGGATTGCGAAGACGTTCGACTACATCAACCGCGTTTATTAACGCTTCCGCTTAACGATCTACAAGGGTATGTGGATCTGATCTTCCCTCTCGTAGATGATCATCACCATGATAGGTCTTGCGTGTGCGTAGGAATTTTTTTGTTTCCCATGCGATATTCCCCGACAGTAGCATTATGAGTTAGGTTCATGCGTAGATGATATCTCGAGTACAACACAAAAGAGTTTGTGGGCATGTTCAATTTGCTGCCCTCCTTAGTCTTTTCTTCATTCAGCGGTATTGTTGGATTGAAGCGGCCCGGAGCAACACTACTCGTACGCTTACGAGAGACCGGTTTCATTGACTAACATGCAACTTGTTGCATAAGGATGACTGGTGGGTGTTTGTTTCTTCAACTTTAGTTGAATCGTATTTGAACGAGGCGGTCCTTGGAGAAGGTTAAATAGCAATTTGCATATCATCGTTGTGGCTTTGCGTAAGTAAGATGCAATCATACTAGATACCCATACTATCCACGTAAAATTTACAACAACAAATTAGAGGACGTCTAACTTATTTTTGCAGGGTATGCATGTGATGTGACATGGCCAAAGACATGATATGATATATTGGATGTATGAGATGATCATGTTGAAATAGTTAAAATATCGACTTGCACGTTGATGCTACGGCAACCAGCAGCAGCCATAGGGTTGTCTTTAATTATTTTGCGCTTGGTGATGCTTTGCTTTATCGCTAGTAGTAGCTTTAGTAGTAACAGCATAGTTAGCGCGACAACCTCGATGGCAGCATGATGATGCAGATCATGGTGTGACGCCGGTGACAATGGAGATCATGTCGGTGCTTTGGTGATGGCGATCAAGAAGCACAAGTTCATGGCCATATCATGTCACTTGTGATTTGCATGTGATGTTAATCCTTTTTACGCACCTTATTTTGCTTAGAATGACGCTAGAATTATAAGGTGATCCCTCACTAAATTACAAGATAAAATTGTGTTCTCCCCAACTGTGCACCATTGTGACAGTTCATCGTTTCGAGACACCACGTGATGATCGGGTGTGATAGACTCTACGTTCACATACAACGGGTGCAAAACAGTTGCACACGCGGAACACTCGGGTTAAACTTGACGAGCCTAGCATGCACAAACATGGCCTCGTAACACAAGAGACTGAAAGATCGAGCATGAATCATATAGTTGATATGATCAACATGGAGATGTTCACCATTGAAACTAAACTCAAATCACGTGATGATCGGACTTGAGTTAGTGAATTTGGATCACGCGACACACGAATGACTAGAGGGATGTCAATTTGAGTGGGAGTTTATTATTAATATGATTAGCTAAACTCAATTATCTTGAACATAGTCTAAGTAATCTTTGCAAAATTTTATGTTGGAGATCAATGGCTCGCGCAATAGCGACCCTGAATTTTAATGCGTTCCTAGAGAAAGCTAAGCTGAAAGATGATGGAAGCAACTTAGTTGACTGGGCCCGTAATTTGAGGCTTATCCTCATGGCTGCCCAAAAGCAATATGTCCTTGATGCAGCGCTAGGTGATGCACCACCCTAAACGGCGACCCAAGACATTATGAATGCTTGGCAATCGCGTAAGGATGACTACTCATTAGTTCATTGTTCAGTTTTGTATGGCTTAGAACCGGAAATTCAAAGACGTTTTGAACGTCATGGAGCATATTAGATGCTCCAGGAATTGAAGTTTATCTTTGAGAAGAATGCCCGGATCGAGAGGTATGAAACCTCTGATAAATTATATGTTTGCAAAATGGAGGAGAACGGGTCTGTCAATGAACACATACTCAGAATGTCTGGGTACTCTAACCGTCTAGCTGAGTTGGGGATCGCTCTCCCGCAAGAGGCTATCATTGACAGAGTTCTTCAGTCGCTGCCACCTAGCTATAAGAGCTTCGTGTTGAACTATAACATGCAAGGGATGAATAAGTCACTCGCCGAGCTGTTAGCGATTCTGAAAGTCGCTCAGTCAGAAATCCAGAAAGAACATCAAGTGTTGATGGTCAATAAGACCACTAGTTTCAAGAAAAATGGAAAGGGAAAAAAGGGTAACTCCAAGAAGAGTGGCAAGGCTGTTGCCCCTTTGACAAAGAAACCCAAGGCTGGACCCAAGCCAAAAACTGAGTGTTATTATTGCAAGGGGACTGGTCACTGGAAGCGAAACTGTCCCAAGCATCTGGCCGATAAGAAGACATCCAACGCCAAACAAGGTATATTTGATATACATGTTATTGATGTGTACCTCACCAGCTCTCGTAGTAGTGCCTGGGTATTTGATACCGGTTATGTTTCTCACATTTGCAACTCGAAACAGGAACTGCGGAATAAACGAAGGCTGACGGAGGATGAAGTGACGATGTGCGTGGGAAATGGTTATAAGGTTTATGCGATCGCCGTCGACATGATCTCACTTCAGTTACCATCGGGATTAGTGATGAATCTAAATAAATTTTATTTAGTGCATGCGTTAAGCATGAACATTATATCTGGATCTTGTTTATTGCGAGACGGTTACTCATTTAAGTCAGAGAATAATGGTTGTTCTATTTATATGAGTAATATCTTATATGGTCATGCACCCAATGTGAGGGGTTTATTCATGTTGAATCTCGATAGTGATGATACACATATACATAATATTGACACCAAAAGATGTAGAGTTGATAATAATAACACCACTTTCTTGTGGCACTGTCGCTTAGGTCATATTGGTGTAAAGCACATGAAGAAACTCCATGCTCATGGACTTTTGGAGTCACTTGATTTTGGATCACTTGACACATGCGAACCATGTCTCATGGGCAAGATGACTAAGACTCCGATCTCCGGAACAACGGAGCATGCAAGTGACTTGTTGGAGATCATACATACTGATGTGTGCGGACTGATCAGCATAGAGGCGCGCGGTGGATATCGTTATTTGCTCACCTTCACTGATCATTTGAGTAGATTTGGTTATATTTACTTAATGAATCACACGTTTGAGATGTTTGAAAAGTTCAAGCAATTTTAGTGTGAAGTTGAAAATCATCATAACAAGAAGATCAAATTCCTATGATCTCATCGAGGAGATGAGTATCTGAGTTACGAGTTTGGTGCTCATTTAAGACAATGTGAATTGTTTCACAGTTGACACCGCTTGGAAAACCACAACGTAATGGTGTGTCTGAACATCGTAATCGTACTTCATTAGATATGGTGTGTTCTATGATGTCTCTTACCGATTTGTTGTTACCGTTTTGGGGCTATGCATTGGAGACAACTGCATTCACTTTAAATAGGGCACCATCAAAATCCGTTGAGATGACACCATATGAACTGTGGTATGGCAAGAAGCCAAAGTTGTCATTTCTTAAAGTTTGGGGATGTGATGCTTATGTCAAAAAGCTTCAGCCTGAAAAACTGGAACCCAAAGCGGAAAAGTGCATCTTCGTAGGTTACCCAAAGGAGACAGTTGGGTGTACCTTCTATCTCAGATCCGAGGGCAAAGTGTTTGTTGCTAAGAACAAAGCTTTTCTTGAGAAAGAGTTTCTCTCGAAAGAATTGAGTGGGAGGAAGATATAACTTGATGAGGTTGTAGAACCTTTGCTTCAACCACATGGTGGCACAGGACAGAAAGAAGTTTTTGTCGAGGCTACACCAGTTGAAGAGGAAGCGAATGATGAGGATCATGAAACTTCAGATCAAGTTGCTATTGGACCTCGTAGGTCGACAAGGGCACGTACTGCTCCTGAGTGGTACGAGAATCTTGTCTTATCAATCATGTTGTTAGACAACAATAAACCTGCGACCTATGGAGAAGCAATGGTGGGCCCGGATTCCAACAAATGGTTAGAGGCCATGAAATCTGAGATAGGATCTATGTATGAAAACAAAGTATTACGTGAAGGCCGAAAGGCCATTCATAACAAATGGATCTTTAAGAAGAAGATGGACGCGGGCGGTAATGTGACCGTCTATAAAGCTCAACTTGTGGCAAATGGTTTTTCACAAGTTCAAGGAGTTGACTATGATGAGACTTTCTCACCAGTAGCGATGCTTAAGTCCGTCAGAATCATGTTAGCAATAGCTGCATTTTTCGATTATGAAATTTGGTAGATGGATGTCAAAACAGCGTTCCTTAACGGTTTCTTAAGGAAGAGTTGTATATGATGCAACCGGAAGGTTTTGTCGATCCATAGGATGCTGAAAAAGTGTGCAAGCTCCAGCGATCCATTTATGGACTGGTGCAAGCATCTCGGAGTTCGAATCAGCGCTTTGATGAGGTGATCAAGGAGTTCAAGTTTACACAAGTTTTTGGAGAAGCTTGTATTTACAAGAAAGTGAGTGGGAGCTCTATGGTGTTTCTAATATTATATGTGGATGACATATTGCTGATTGGAAACAATGTAGAACTTTTGGGAAGCGTAAAGGGTTACTTGAATAAAAAAATCAATGAAAGACCTGGGAGAAGCTGCTTACATATTAGGCATTAAGATCTATAGAGATAGATCAAGACACCTAATAGGACTTTCACAAAGCACATACCTTGATAAGATTTTGAAGAAGTTCAAAATGGAAAATCCAAGAAGGGGTTCTTGTGTGTGTTACAAGGTATAAAGTTGAGTAAGACTCAATGCCCAGTGACTGTAGAAGATAGAGAAACGGTGAGTGTCGTCCCATATGCTTCAGCCATAGGTTCTATCATGTATGCAATGTTGTGCACTAGACCGGATGTCAGACTCGCCATAAGTATGGCAGGCAGGTTTCAAAGTAATCCAGGAATGGAGCACTAGAGAATGACCAAGAATATTCTGAAGTACCTCAAAAGGACGAAGGAAATGTTTATCATTTATGGAGGTGACAAAGATCTCATCGTAAAGGGTTACGTCGATACAAGCTTTGACACCGATCCGGATGACTCTAAGTCACAAACCAGATACACATATATTCTTAATGGGGGTGCGGTAAGCTGGTGCAGTTCCAAGCAAAGCGTCGTAGCTGATTCTACATGCGAAGCAGAGTGCATGGCTACCTCGAAGGCGGCTAAGGAGGGTGTGTGGATGAAGCAGTTCATGACAGATCTTGAAGTTGTGCCAAGTGCACTGGATCCACATGGGATGACACCGACTAAGGCAGTTCTGTCTTGAACGACATGGGCCACACCACACGGCATAGCTCACGAGTGAAGGCACGATAGCCCCATTGTAGGAAGTGACGCCCCGACGAGTGCGTCACGGTTCTGGTGCCCGGGCTGTCGCGACGTCTTGGAGGGTGCAATTCTGGTGCTCTCCTTGTCTTTTGAGGACACACGCGCATCCGGTTTCACGGGATGGACGATCTGGCACGTGGGGTCGTTGTGGGGAAGCGAGGACACGCAATGGGACGACACCGGCGCGCGCGTGCCATGGCACCGTCCCACGTCGTTGTCGGTTGGAGGTGCCTAAGGACGCGCGTCATGCTCGGTTCTTGCGCCACGTGACAATGGAGGCGGGTGAGGACTGAACGACGTCGGGGCATCTTCGCGGTGTTGACGATCTCGGTGATGCACGCGAACCATACATCGTAGCCGTTAGCGTTGGGACGGTAGTGTAATAGTTCACTTGACATGAGCAGCATGGCTTGCGGGACCGACTAATCGCGGCGAGCAAACGAAGATTCGGTGGCGGTTCACGCGGGCGGCTGCTCCTTACAAATGGGTGGAGGCAGGAAGCTTGCTACTCTCCACCCGCGGGCTCGGTGGGAGCGTCGGTGTGCCCATGGCGGTTGGTGTTGATGACGTGCTCTGTGTGGACCCGATCGACCATGCGCGCGTATCGCTAGCGTCGCGCCTCCACCATGTCGATGTCAAGGTCAAAGATGCGGAAGCAAAGATTCCCTACATGGCATGCCAAATGTTGGAGAGTGGTTTTGAGCCTAAGGGAAACCCTCCAAGAACACTGGTTCGAACACTGGGGATCTTGCCTGCTATCTCACGACCTGACGATGACCTTGGCAAGGCTACGGACGAGAGGTGCTTTGTAGGGACACACACACACACACACAATGCACGACAGGGACACGTGGATCTACCATGGTTCGGCCCATCAAGCGGTATAAACCCTACTCTTGCTTGTGTGGAATTGCTCTTGGAAGTGCACGAGTGTTACAAGGTAGAAGAAGGTGGAAAATGGCTGAAGAGAGATCGATCTCTCTAAGGTAGCAACATTGTCCCTCTTATAGCTACATTGGTCCTCTTGCGTGAAAATATTGGCGGGAAAGGGTTACCACACGACGACAATTCGAAGGAGGACACATGCTCGGTCTTATCCTGACAAAAGGTGGTCTTTACCCGCAAAGCCACCGTCCATGACGCGCTGATGGGTTCACTGATGACATCCGTCCTCGTGCGCAGCGTCACGATAGTCATCTTGCACCAAAATATAAAGTCCTAGGACACGCTTTGGGGGAGGGAAGCCACGTGTTGCCCTTTTATCATCAAAGAGGAAATCCCCCCTGTCCACTCTCGCTGTCACAGTCTCGCTGTCCTTGGGTGGGTGGGCATGTCACACACGTGGTGGGCATGAAACCGTGTGACCCACGCCACACGACCCCTTCAACCGGAGGGCCTCGCGAGGCTGCCCGCTGGTGAAGATGATCGTCTTGAAGAGCCTCCTCTTGAAGAGAGGGGCCTCGCGAGGACAGACCCGCGTGAGGTGTCTTGCGCTTGTGGAATTCGTGACTAGGCCTCTTCCGGAGTTGATTCATCCAGGACATCTCTTCCCGGGCCGCCGACAGATGGCTCGTGGTACTCTGGTTCCCACTAGGCCGACGTTATGGAGTTGACAATACTTCTCGTATGCATATACCCTTCAATTGGGGTATCCCCCATCCAAGTGAAAGTGATACAAGGAAAAGTTTGTGGGGCCTGAAAACAATGATATAATGGTCGAAGTGAAGAACAATGCTATCATGAGTCGACACTTACTTCATGAGATTCAAGGTTTAAGGGAAATCCTTCTAAACTCATATAAGAATGACAAGTGTGCCTCTTCTTCAGCACCATCGTCAAAGAAGGAGACTTGGGTACTTGGGTATGGGCATCACCCTTGGCTTTTTCCAATCTTGGGGGAGGTTTCCACTATCATATCATCACCATCTTTTACAATTATTATGTATCGTAGTCCGATCTTCAATTTGTCCATGATTTAGAAGAGGTATTGGTATGAAATAGTTTGCAAGTGTTCTCCTTTCCCGTGCTATCAATGTAACAATGCGTGAGAGTTTCTGTAATAAAGTTTAGTATGCGTGTCTTTTAGGTTTCATTGCCTTGCATCTCATTATTGCAAAAATAAATGTCATATGTTGGTCATTCACATGGGGTGTAGGAAATAAAATCATTTGGAATTTAACAAGCGTAGCATTGGTCATTCAAATAATTCATGAAAGACTCGTACAAGGAAGAGAATTTCACATGCAAATAAAATATCTCATTTAATATTATTTATGATTGGGAACCGTCATTAAATATTTCCAAACTTTATCAAATAGTTGACATTAAACAACAAAGACAATGTAACGAGTTATGTTTGTGTGTAGTTATATAGAAGTTAAATGGTCATGAATCCTTCAATATATGATGTTTGCTTGTAATGCTTGATAGCCAAAAAAAATGTACTAACTACAGATATGCTACTCCTGTTGGAGGTGTTTTGTTCCTATCTCTTTTTTATCAGCTTTTTTGTTTTCCCTTCATTTTTCATTGTTTCTCCACACACATTTTTGGTATATATCTAATACATTTTTAATATTTTTTGAAATATTAAATCACATTTTTTGAATAAATTATCAACATTTTTTCTATACACATTTTTAATATTTTTAAAATCCTTAATCAACAATTTTCAAATACAAGATTAAGATTTTTAATACATAGCTAAAAGAATTTCATGCATTTTTTAAATCCTTGATTAACATTCTTCAAATAAAATATTATTTTTTTTATACATGGTCAACATTTTTTACTATACACATTTAATATATATATTTAAAATTACTGATTAAAATTTTGAATTAAAAGGTTGACTTTGTTTTATACATGGTCAAAAAAACATTATATATGTGTTAAACATTTTCTAAATGTTCAATTAGTATTTTTCACATACATGTTTTATTTTTTCTCAATTGCTTGATTAACAATTTTATATACACGACCATTTTTTCATTATATTTTAATATATGATCACATTTTTATATACATATTCAATATTTTAAATTTGTTTGCTTAGTGTTTTTGAATACACATTCAACATTTGTTCAAATGCTGGATAATTTTTTTTATATACATGATCAAATTATCCATCATTTTCTTAATGCATGGTTAGCTTTGTTTTTGTACATATTTAACAATTTTTAAATGTTTAATAAATATTTAAAAAATATGCATTCAACATCTTTCCCGTTGCTTGGTTCAAATTTTCTAAATACACGATTAATTTTTTTCAAAAACATTTAATTTTGTATACATCTTTCGTACACGTGATAATTTTTTCTCTATTACATATTTAGTTATTTTAAATTCCTAATCTATATTTTAAAAATGTTTCTGTAGAGTGTTATTTTGTGTGTGTGTATATATATATATACATAGAGAGAGAGAGAGAGAGAGAAACTTTATTCATCACCCAGGGTGCAAAATAGTTTATTCTTCACCCGAGATAATCATACGATCAATTTACAAATAAATTACATTTGAAATACAAATATTTACATTTATATTGAATCACTACTTAAAATTTGACAAAAGAAAAACAAAAATATAGGTCACAAGACCAAAAAAATTGAGTTTATTGTATTTTTTGCACTATTTTTGTATGACCGTAATTTACGTGACATAAAATATTTTTACATTAATTATATTTTTTATGATCTTTTTTTACGTATAAAATAAGACAAAATTTACGAAACGCAAAATTACAGTGCATTGATGTTAAAATAGAGGGTGGTGAAGAATAACCATTCCTCACCCAGGGTGATGAATAGCGCGACCCTATATATATATATATATATATATATATATATATATATATATATATATATATAAACTCTATTCATCACCCAGGGTGCAGAATAAATTATTCCTCACTCGAGGTAATTTTACGACCATTTCATAAGTAAATTAACTTTGAAATGCAAATAGATACATTTATATTGATTAACTACGAAAAATTTGACATAAGCAAACAAAAATATAGATCATAAGACCAAAAAAATTGCATTTTATGTATAATTTACACTGTGTTTTTACGTTTATAATTTTACATGACATAAAATATTTTTTACGGTGATTATGTATTTATTTTTACGATCTCTTTTTACGTATGAGATAAGACTAAAATTTAAGAAACGTAAAATTATGATGTATTAATATGAAAATAGAGGGGTTGAAGAATAACTATTCCTCACCCAGGATGACGAATAGCGCGATCCATAAAAACTCTATTCATCACCCAGGGTGCTATATATATATATATAGGTAAAATGTTTGGGGCACCTAGGTGCCTGGGCACCTAGATGTGTGTTATAGCAGGTGATATCCATGATGCATGGCGTACAATCCACGACACATGAATTTCCAAATTTTACTTGCATGCACTATGACCTTTAATAGCCAATGATTGCTTTCCAAAAAATATACTATTGATTTGCCAGCAATGATTCCTTTCCAAATAAAAAGTGTATGTATATACATTTTGATTTTTTTCAGGTATTAGATATGACCAAATAATACGAAACATCGTTGCAAATGTTTGTATGTATAATTACAATGTATATTATGCATTTTTTGAACTTTTAGTTTTCAAGGTATCTAGTATTAAAAAATTAACGCAGGGTCACACATTTTAACACTAATATTTCTAGACAAAATAAGATGACAAAATAATACAAAATGTGA